>NC_090945.1:73231837-75710587 GCF_040807025.1 Struthio camelus
CATGGTGGCTTGTGCTTTGTCAGTCAACCAGAGATCTTGGATTCATATCTGAATCTCATCTTCCTCTACAAAATCTCTCTGTCCGCCTTGTGTATTTTGTAATTTCACCTCTTACCGAAAACAATTAAAGTTGCTCTGACACTTACAAGATCTGAAGATGAAGTAATTCAGTCAGAATTAAGATTACTGGGGTACCTGATTTTAAAAAACAAATAACAAAAAACCTCCCCCAAAAAACAGTATTTTAATATTGAGTGACCTGTCAGAAGAAGAGTCGATTTTCTTCAGAGATATCGAGCACTCCAGAACTGAAGGGCTAAGCAATTCAAAATAGCAGGTTATTTCTCATGTAAGTTTATGGAATTATTTTCCTAAATTTAGATATGGATTTGGAAATTCACCCCTAAACCTCTGTAAGATTTTTATGGCTCTACATGAAGTTGTGGTCCAAATGACCTTAAAAAAGACTAGACAACGTAATCAGCTTTGAAATTCCATTACTAATTCCTAGTCGATCTAGATATGAAATTTAACAAGACATGGTATAAAGAGTGCTAATTTCTTTAAAATTTAGCCAAATAAGCAATACATGAGGAATTTTGCTAAATCTTCCTGCATTGCTTTGAAGTTGTTCATAGGAAGGATGAGAGAAAATGAGAGTAAAAGAAGGCATTAACCTTGTAGCAGTTATAACAAAAATATTTACAGGAGGAAGACTAAATGGAAAAAAGATATATGCTTGGTGTGTGGGAAGTATCATGCTTTATACACTTCAGAAATTAATCTCTGAGAAAATATAATCTTGGAATGATACCAAAGTCACAATTATCTTTCAAAATCTATTGCAGAGCTGCTGGGTATAAAAGTTAAAGTTGATTAAAGAAGTAACATTGCAAACAGCTGGAGTTTGTCCCCAGGAATATTGAAGCCAACAAAGCTGAATAGTATTTGAGTTTTAAACCATCTAGGACCTGAGCAATTTAATGTTTCAGACCCACAAGTGTTAATGTTCCCTGGATACTAATACCAGCAAATAAGCATGAAATAGAAATCTCTTGTCTTTAAGTCCTGGGTGAATTAAACATGTGAAAGGCAACACAAAATGACTATGAGTGTGTTAAATCTCTGACTGACAGCCTTTGAAATGCGGTTGCCCTTATCTCTCCTTGCCCCCTCATTGAGGTCAATTACAGCACAAAATCATCCTCTTGCAAGAGCTTTGCTACTGTTTTAAGGGAGCCGTATAGAAGTTCAAGTATTGCAGAGGAAAAGCTACACCAGCGTGACTGATATGCTGCAAAATGAAATTTTCTTAGTGGCTATGAGACATTTGGTCACAAAATCAGCTATAGCCAGCTTGAAAATTTTGAGATCAATAGTCCTTTTTGTCCAAAGCAGCAGATAACTGCTCCTGCATAACACACATACACGAGTGACAAAATAACCATGCTTTTCTAGACGTGCAAATTGGCCTTGGGTATCAGAATTAATCAGCTATCTGATAATGAATCCTTGGTTCACAGATCTGTTGCCTGGTTGGACCATGTAGTCTTCCCAGCCTAGGTAAGGGTCCATGCACTTCAGCTCACTAAATAGATACATCTGTCCTAAAGAAGTTGCCTCATCTGTGCTAGTCACCCTTTGGGCTTCCTTTACAGGTGGCAGAAAGACGCAGGCATGTTGTAGGGTCTGATTCATCTGATCTGTTTCAGATGCCTGCACTAGATGTACTTGTTTCTCTTCAGTGACCTAAGGAAGCCTTGGGGTTTAGATATAGAAATCCACATTATAGATGCATATTTAGCAAGATATCCATCCTTGATGTCCATAAAAGCTTCAGTTAAGTTTCAACACTCCATAGTAACACTATTTTTGAAGGAACCATCAACTTTCACTTCACAGAAAAATTTATGAGTGTATACACCTTAAACATGCTAGGCAGCAGAGCAAGCATAATACATTCACCTAATAGAGAGTATAACCAAGCGTGCAGGAACTTTTCTGTTTTAGCCTGTGGCCTCTCAGATGCCATGCCAACTTCCTAAATGCTTGACTATAACCTTAGGTCTTTCTTATGATTTATTAAACAAACTGTGCTTATGCATAGTGTTACAGAATTGGATATGCACAAAAAATGGACCAAGAGTTCGTTTCAATAGGTTAGATTTCTTTGACCTTACTGAAGAAAATTATTTTGGCTGAAGTTAGTGAAGATGCATTGTCTTGCATCTTCAAGCAGTAAAGGTGACTGAAGCTTTCATAAATTATACCAAGATTACAGATATTTCTGTTTATTAAAACTAGTTTTACTACTACTTACCCGTATGGCTTAGGAAACATTCTTCAGCAATAGGGAAATTACGAAAATGAGATTTATCTCAACCCATAAAAATGATTAATCTAAGTTTCATAGTAGAAAGCATGAAAATATACACCACATACCCAAAACTGCACTGGCAGAGCAAGCCTAAACTTTTGCATAGACTTTTCAGCAGAGCCACATCTTTACACTGCTGTGCATACGTTCTGATGTATCAGTGGAAGCAAACGTTTGATTGTCATGAGAAGTATAATGAAAAGTGAGAATGTGGGAATCGGCTAAGAATAGTGTTTCAGCCCCTACCAGAAGATGATTGCCAGGTCTCCTGAACAGGTTCTCCAGCCCATAGAGGAGTCTCCTTTGAGGAGAGAGATTAGGGATGTTTTTGGAGTGCTGCAGGTGAAACAATTGAATACTTCCTATTGGTTCATTCTCTGAATTGGTATTAGGCCTCTTTAAGGAATCGAATGTTGCCCATAAAGCTCTTCTTTCCAGTTCCCTCTTCGCTTTCCCAGAAAGTTCTTTCTCTTAGCACAAAGACTTCTCTCTAAATTTAGCAGTGGTGCTCTGATCTGTTATTCAGTGTGCATCTTAAACAGAATTATTCCATTGATCTTTGAAGGGACTACCTGATGGTTCAGGAGAGCTATAATTATTGTACTGAATAGAGAAGTGCATTATAGAGTTCTCTTAACATTATTCTGCTTCCTCCACTGTTACTTTCATTTCAGTAGATTAGAATAATATAACTGAAATGAAAATGATTGGAAGTTAGAGATGGTAAAACCTGGTTAATGTTGTATTTTTCCTGAAAGAAACTAAAGATGCTTTCATATCACTTTATGATCTATTAGCTTGTATGTCTAAGGAGAAGTGGAATGTCTATAAAGGCCAAAAAACAAGCAATGTCAACCAGATTAGTACATATATTTTTTTCAGAGAAATCAACTTATTATTTCTATGTATATTTGGTAGTACTGCAGCTGTTAAGACTCCTGGTCATGCTGCAGAAATTACTGGACTCTGGTCTGGCACCTAGATGTTGCATTGTGCAGAATGACCATATCAAAATCATACTTTGTTTACAGGAAATTTGCCAGGGTTTGATTTCCCCTCAGGTGTATTTTTCAGGACACCACTCTAAGACTGGAAGGTTATCTACCTGTGGCCATTTCAGTAACCTCCCTACATAGCAGAGTGCCTGTGTGGTCTCCTAGGGAACGATTGCCTACTGGGTCAGGTGGACGGTCTACCTAGCCCAGTGTATTACTGCAGCCAGGGCACAAGGAAATACTGTTTACGGAGAACATGTGACCTTTGCCGCTTTGCAACATCCAGTGCTTTAGTGGTTCCCAGCATGCACAGTTTTCATGTTAGGATGCTAGAAGTACATCTCTCCAAATTCCCTTTAGAGCCTGGCTGGAGCTTTGTTAATGACTTTATCTACACCCTCTTTGAAGCTGTTGATATTATCTTCCACACAACCTCCTGGAGTAACAAGTTCTAGAAGTTCACTATCCTTCATGGAAGAAAAGTGCTTTCTTTTATCTATTTTAAACAATCCTCCTTTCAGCAAATGTACCCTAGTTCTAGAATTGCAGGATTTGGTGAATACCAGTTCTATATTCACTTTATCTACTATGTTCATGATGTTCTAAAACTCCTTCAGCCCTCTCTTGTCTCATATGAAGAGCTTCAGCCTTTTTAATTTCTCCTCTTAAGGCAGCTGCTCCCTTTCCTTTTGTCCTTCCCTGTTGTCCTAGATATACTTACAGATATGCAGGCTTGCAGCTTAAGAACCTAAGAGCAACCTTACTGTGTCAAAGACCCTTCTAAATGAATTTCCTATCTCAAAGACCTACCAAAAAATAAGTGACAGAAGAGAATATAAAACAAGGCAAGGTCTCGAGGTACTTCCCCCATATACTCACCCAACATCCAGTCTTTTGTGACTGAGGCGTTTCCCAAGTTGAATGTGGTTCATGCATTTAGTAACTTTCAGTGGTCTTATCCATGGTCTTTCCTGGCGTTTCTTTGAATGGAGGGAACTTTTATGATTCTTAACGTCTTGCAGCAAAGAGTTCCATAGCTTAAGCATAGATTATGTGAAGATTCACCACCTGTTTGTTTTGAATGTACCACCTGCCATTTTCACTGACTGCCTCCTAGCTCTAATCTTGGAAACTCTTCCTGAAATCACAGACCTGATATTTCACTTTTAGCCTCAACAAAACTGATAATGTTCTACTCATTTTTTTTATAGGTTGATTTTTTTTGGTATCTATATTAGTGAAAATTTTACTTATTTATGTTATGAAGAGGCAGTTTCAGGCTGATGTTTGTGTGTGCCTTTTTCTATACAATTATATTGTTTTATGATCATCAAAGTTGTCCTTAAAGTTCTATTTAATTGATTATATGAGAATTTCAGCTCTCATTTGATAAAGGCAAAGTTGAAAAAGGGCAGCCAATGTGTAATTTTGGGCTTAAAGGTAAAAATAGGATGAAAAAGGAACCATAGATTCAATATTTTGAACCCTGGCTGTTGACTTCTGAACAACAGAACTGGCAACGTTGATATTGTATAAAAATCTCCTGAGAGATGTTAAGTCTCCACTAAAGTAGTACCTGGTGTGTCTGCATTAGTGCTAACCCTCATCACATGCACAAACAATTTTCCTGATGTCGGTTAACCATGTGAGTGTTCAGAGCATAATTCACTACCTGAAACTATCTAGGCTTTGAAAGTACATTTGAAAATTTTATATGCTTGTGTGGCCATTAAACATGCCTGCCCCCTTTGAAATGCATAGCCTTTCTGAACCCATCTGTAGAAATATAGTAGGGTTTCTAAAAACCTCCCTGATAATAACTGACAGGCTGCCAAGTCATGCCAAGTTCACGCGGATACTAGCTTACGCTCTTGTGCATAGTACAGATGAACCCAGAGAGTTGCTTTTTAAATAGCTCGTCGAGCTTGACCTTCTGAGGACAAACAGGATCTGAATTTGCTCCAAAATGTTACTGTGCTGAGATTTCCCATCAGTTCTGACACATGTGGAGGTAGTGGCACTGACTGCAGTCTTGATATTTTTTCTATCTGTCCTCACATTCACCCTGTCAGTTGGAAAGTCTTAGAAACTCGGTTAGGTTTGAAATCATGTGTATTTTCCTTTGCTTAATGTTAGTTAGTCAGCCTTAGCCACTTTTCAGAAGTTAGTTTGACTTTGATTATGATCAGACCTCATTTAGCAGAAATTAAATAATACTCTAACAAAGATGGTTTGTTGTTTACTTCAGATATTGGATTTTCAGGCCATGTGGAAAAGTGAGGCATACAAGTCATATGACACTTCTGAGATGCACATGTAAAGCTTCTGAAAGACATATACTAGTCTGTTGGTATTAATTTACCAATTTTTGCATTTAAATCCTTAGCTTGAAGCTGACTGGAGGAATGCAATTTTCAAAATAATTTCCATTGAAATATACTTCCTATTTAGAACGTATTTGTTGACGTACATGAAATCTGTGCAGTCTGGAATGATTTGTAAATACATCTGCAGAGAGACAGAGGAATGGGCTAATTTGCCTGTTCTCTTCTCTCCATCATCATCTTATTATCATATTGGGTCATGCAGCCACAGGGATTAAGCAACGAGTTCTTCTCCTGTGATACTCAAATCCAGTTTTGTACTGCTGAGTCTACTGTGCGCTGTTCAGTCTCACAGCTCTTACATCTAAAATCAACTGGTATTGACATACTGTTTGGTTCAATATTGCATCTGATACTTGAGAAGGGAGCCCGGGTACGGTCCTCCATTTCTGCGTTTAATTGTTGTGCAAGATGCTGCACAAAAAGTGAGACTGAGTACGAGGTGTGAAGTTCAGCTGGGAAAAAGTCTCCATGATTTGAAATTTTGGAAATGCTATGAAATGACCAATATCCTAGGATTTTTAGTCCAACTGATAGCTTGTTTTCCTTTTCCTATATGCAACTATTGCAGTAAAAATGTGTGCCTTAGAAGCTAATCAGAAGCCTTCTATATCAATTGGGATGGTGGGGGAAGGTATTGACAGCTCTTGAAAGAGCCCAGAGAGGTTGTGGGGTCTCCTTCCCTGGAGATATTCAAAACCCGTCTGGACGCGATCCTGGGAAATATGCTCTAGAGGACCCTGCTTGAGCACGAGAGTTGAACTAAATGATCTCCAGAGGTCCCTTCCAACCTCAGCCATTCTGTGATTCTGTGAAGTGTTCAGGACAGGAGTGAACGATTCCTTAAAAAATGCAAGTCACTGGACTCAGAACAGTCGAACCTGTTAAACATTGTGCCCAGGAAGGCAGAACTCTGCCTCCGCATCCCTCCAGCCGTGGCCTTGCCCTCCTCCGCTCCTGCCTGCCTGCACGAGCGGGTGCTTTGCTCCCTGCCACCCCTTCTGCCTTGGCTGGGGGTCAGCTCTAGCCTCTCCCTGGGCTCCCTGGAGAGCCACTAAGAGCCACTTGTAGCCAGTGCAGCAGCTTTTTATAGGTAGCAGGATGCAGCAGAATCATGCAGATCCTATCATCCCAATCTATCCCTTACATTACAGAAAGGCATTTTTAACAAAAGCCATCAGCCAGTGTATATAACACTTCACGTGTGTGCTACTTGAGTTTTGTTAAATGAAAAGAAATCTAATAAAAGGGAGAGAAAACAATGCACCATAGGAGAGGCAATTTTCACTGCAAATCAAATATTTGGATCAATCTGAATGGGTATTATGTGATAGGTGCTTTGCAATAGGCTATCATGCTGGCACTCTAATAGGGAGAATTACTTACAATGCTGTCATTTAAATGACAGGACTTAATATTTATCTGTCAAAAAAAGAGAATATATTAGTCTGCCAAGATCCTTGCAGCTTTTCATTCTACTTTGCACATGAAATTGCTTATATCTACTGCCATGAGGTGGCTGTATGTGGTTCAATTATCTTTTTCAAGAAGCTTTCTCCCATGGTGTTTTGTTGAAGAAATAAACTGCAAATGTGCTACACACCTGCCATTGGCTTCAGCCACTACAAAAGGAGAATGTTATTTTGCAATTTGATGCTAGACCGAGCTGTGAACGCTAATTATTGTTTTTGCAGCCTAACACACCCCTTGTGAAGAGGTCATGTTTATCTGATCACATTTTTTGTCAGATTTTTCCATATTTCTGTTGATGTGTTCAGAGCTGGGTGTCTTAGGAAGAAAGCTTCACCAAAATATAAGTGTTTTTTGAGAACAAAGTTTGGGAAAGCACGCTAACCATTTCATTGAAAACCTCTAGTGTGTCTCTCATTTAGGGAAATAGCTTTAATTTTGGCAGTGGATGTGCCCTTTCCCTTTTTCCCTTTTAAAAAACTGCAGATCTGGCCAACTTAGGGGACTCTGAGATTTTCAGTTCACATATGTGTGATTGCAGACTTCTTAGAGAATAGCAGATACATTTTCCAGAGACTTTGTCTAAACAGAGTCTAGGTTAGGCTGTAGGCGCTGAATAATCTTTTACTGAAATTGCTGTTCCTCAGTCAGGCACTGGAGTAACATTCAACGTTAGAAGCAAAAGCGAGTCATTTGTTACACTCGTTTCATCTTTCGCAGCAAACATGTTAACAGCGTCCTTCACTTAATAACCGCATTGTGCCCAAAGCCCGCTCCGTTTTGGGCACTGAATAAGGCTGCGATCCTGATTAGAAAATGTTACAGAAACCTCTCATTCAAGACTCTAGTTAAATACTGACATAACACATGTGGCTCAATTCTAGTGAGTGAGTTACTATATAATAGCTGAACTGGTATCTTTGGAGGTTTTTTTTTTGTTTGTTTTTTTGTTTAAGTCTGATCCAAGTGCACGGTTAAGCTGGGGAAGGAAGTACCTTTCCATGAACTCTGTCCTCCAGAATGGCTTTGCTAGATGTAATTGCAGGCAGCATAGTATCTACATCACTCCACAAAATGAAAGTAGTCCTTGAGTAGGAGATGCCTAACCATATAGCAGACTTAAACATTGCAAGTTTGCAGACATGTTTTCAGGCTAGGTTTTCAATTTATCTTGCCTGTGGCAAGCCTGGACAACAAACCATTGCTTTGCTGTATGTGGTGTAACAATTTTAATTCTGCTTATTGTAAACTACTCTAGGAAAAAAATTAATAGTGGCAGGTTTAGGCCGTCCAACCTGATTAGTTCTGTTTAAATCAGCTGTCTAGCTGGTCAGGCAGCAAGTCTAGGGGCCAATTTATGTAATGTATCCTTCTTGTAACCCACTGTCAAATGAGTGATCATTTGGGACCTGCTGCTTTTACATACACGCTCCTCTGCTGCTGTGAATCTAATTCTATAGCTATTGTACTAGAAAATATCCTTTTTCGTCTTGGTTCCCTTTTTGCCCTGAGGAAATTCGGAAAAAGCCAGGCTAACTGCAACCTGAAGTGGATAAGATAGTAGACAGATGTCACAAGTACATGAGATGATGATTGTGGGAGATGGCTCTAGCTAGAGGTAAGGAGAGGAGTATATCACGTATAGCGCCATAAAATTCAGTTCTACTCCTGCACAATGTTACTGCTCTAAAAAGGTGGTTACCATACTTGACGTTCATTGTGTGAGGAGGTTTGGGGTGACCAGCAGGAAAGGGTCAGCACTGGTAACTAGTGGTGGACACAACTGTATGGGAAAAGAAGTGTGCCATCATTTCGGTGTGGATATATTTTTTTCTAGCAATGATGAACATGTAATAGTAAGTTTCCGTATTGGTATAAATTTCCAATTATTTTTTCTATTAGCACTTTAATATTAAACAAAGCAAGGAATATTTGCCTGATGTGCTGTTTTGACTTTTGTTTTCGCTTTGTGTAATTGCAGGACATGTTCATATCACAGACTTTAACATAGCGACCATAGTGAAAGGCTCAGAAAAAGCTTCTTCTATGGCTGGCACAAAACCCTATATGGGTAAGTTTTCAAGACTATTGTAAAAATGTAATAAAATTCATGCATTTATGTTGATTAATGGTGTATGAAAAGAATTTTTAATTATAAAAGCATACAATAAATGTGACTGACTTCTTTTTTTAGATAGTGTATGTGTGTTAGCAATGGAAAACATCAGAGCTGGGGGGACCAGGGTAGAGTTTGGTCTCTGCAGTGTTTTTAGTCAGATCCTGTTTGGCTGCTTTTTTTTTTTTTTTTTTTTTTTGTGAAGCCAATTTGAGAGACTCAGCTGTGTTCCTTCATGCAAGTCCCCACAGTTTGGAGAGAAGAATATAAGGTTGTAATCGTATTACTGTGTCTGTGATCTAACAGAGAATACATAAGGCAATTTTTAAATTGCCTAGGCAATTTTTAAAGTGCCTAGGCAAGATGTGCCTAGGCACATCTTTAACTGCATTGTTGAACTGGGTACCTCAAAAATTTACCTGTTATTTAGAGTGCTAGATAACTAACCAATTTGTTGATTGTTCCTATGGCTTTAGGGGACTTTTTGTGTTTCAATCATGTGAATTTTAAATGCATAGATTGAAGGCTATAAGACTAAAATTCAGTTCACCTCACTTCATGTGTCTAAAAATTAGGCATCTTGGCTAAGATAATAATTCAAATTTCCCCTAGAGCTGAAGGAGTGAAGGCATTTCCTGAAAGCAATTTGTTCTACCAAAGTTAGGCTAGCTTCCATGGCTAAAAATGGGTGTGATTTGTCTTACCTGTGGCTTTGTATACACCTGCTGTGCAGATGTATATACATTCTGTCCATGCATAAAACTGCCATAGCCTGAAGAGAAGACGAGTTTAAGACTAAGCTTATTTGGGATCCAGAAACGCTGAAGTGTGTGTGTCCCCAAAAGGCTTTCTCTACCAGGCGTGCTTAGGGCACATCTAATACCCATGCGCTGTCGAAATACTGGTAAGCTAATGTAGTGGATAGGGGAACCAAAAGCTACTGTTACCTCACTTCTGTATAATAGCATAGGGCTAAAAGTGTTTGCCCAAGGTAGAAATGAGCACTTTATGCTCTTCCCACCCAGAAGAGCACTGTAAAACCCACACGTCAGTGAAGCAGGTAGGCTTGCGCAGGGCTCCTTCTGTGCTAGTACCGAAACAGTGTCAGAGCGGTGCCAGGCACCGGAGCACTCTCGTCGTATTTTCACATATGATGTGGTCTTAGCCTGAAAGAGCTAGCACTCTCCCAAGTAAATCTCAAGGAATTAGCAGGGCAACATTAGCAGCTGGGACATAGCTGCCCTGTGTTGGGGTTAATAGGGTATGATAGCACGCTTGTGGCCAGACTTGGCCGCTTGGGCTCAGGGCCCACATGTCTTCATGGTGCTGTTTAGCTTACCTTTATACATGACCCCCAAATGGCATGAGAAACATTTCATGTAGTCCTGGCTCAAGCACGTAAGTTATGAAGAGGAATAAGGTTTTAGACAACTTTCTCAGTAATTTGTACTGGTCAGATCTGGTTGAGTACCTAGCTCAGTGACTCTACTTTGATGAGCTGGTCAGCACTGCACAGCCGTCATATATGGAGACTTAGGACAACAAGTTTGGGTACTGAGGTTCCCCTAGGGGCTGATATCCAAGTGTTCAAAGTTGCACCTTCCATCCTCTATAGGATGTCATGAAAAAAAAAATAGGAAGGGATGTCACAGCCTAATTTAACTGACTGCTTTAATTTAACAAGAATTTGCATGAACATTTTTGCCTGTAGGTGGTGTTTTGATTTATGAAAAAAACACAAAACAACAAAAATTCAGAAAAAAAACATTCTTTTCCTCTAGAAATAATTTGGCCTCCCCCATGCACACACACACACAAATAGCTGTGCAACTTACATGTGAAAGTAACTCCATTCTCCATTCGCTGAATTGTCCTTATACATGTGAGGACTGAAATATTTTAAAAATTCCACCATTTCCAGGACAGTAGTTTTGCATTTCTGGGAAAATTTTATATTTCTAGGCTCACCAGTTTTGCTTAAATAGCTACCCACAATCTTTTATTAGCCATTGGCATTAGATGTGCAAATCCTTACTGCATACATTATGCAAAAAATACTCTTAGACAGTAGATATTTTGCAGGAGCTCAAAAAATTTAGAATATACTTTTTCCAAATTTAAATATGATGATGACAACAGATAACAGTATTGATAGAATCTTTTCTGTGATTTAATTTGCTAATCAATTAAATGACTGCTATGACAGCTTCACCTTTTTAATGTTGAGGCAGGTGTATAGTTTCACTTTAGAAATTATATTTATTATGAAAGTTAACAAAAGAAAACTGATGTATATTTGCTTAGGGGTCAGTTAGCATTTTAGCATCTGCCTATCATAGTCTGAATGTGTGGAATGAAGAGATCGTCTGGGTGTTGAAATGATCAGAAGCAGATTAGCTCAAACATTCTTCCGAGTGTTACCAGGAAGCTTTGCATCCCTTGGAGCTTCTTTCAGCCCATTTGCACACACAGGTGGATATCACCTTTTTAGTTATTTTGTTTGCAGATTTTTCTTCACAAGAAAAAGCTAGCAAAGAGCACAAAAATCTGTAGCAAGCAACAAGTACAGTGATTTGGTATTTTAGGGATCTGTTTTAGAGTAATGACCAATGTGTTTTGGAATTCCAAACCCTCTCCCCCCACACCCCAAAAAAGGAGGCGTATTAGCATATGCTCTTTGCATAACTGGCATTACCCAAGGAATTGAAATACTTCTGAGATTCCTCTTAGGAGGCCTGGTTATTCAATGCAGAAATGCCTAAGTCCTGCCTAAATTCCACTCATGTCCCTCTGCCTCGTACATTCTATTTGTTAGGTAATTCTGGGGTTCTTGTACCCAATACGAAAATATTAGTCTCAGAGATGGATATATCCTTATAGTTTTACTGTTTTGAGATTAACTCCTCAGCTTAAGACTATGACAAATAGTTTCTCTGACCTAAGTTTGGAGTGCCATTTTTCTGCCTTTCCAGGCAGTTAGATGAGGTCACAGATGGTTCCAGTCATGCAATCATGGTCAGCCCAAGCTTCTTCAAGGAAGGAGAGCTGAAAGTGGGGGAGGATGGGAGAGAGGGGCAAGATGCACACAGTGGTGAGCTGTTATCTTGGTTCTCCTCAATTCATGGAGCCGTTCTGTCCCTGAATCCTCCTCCCCACACATCAAACCTCCCCCAAATCCAACCATCTCACCACAAAAAGAAACAACAAAAGAAGAATACTCTTTATGAAGAGATTTCCACACCAGTTTACTTTCCCTCAATGAGTCTTCCTCATCTCTTGGAAATGCAAAAATACTGCAGAAGCCACAGGTTCAGAGACTTTACTCCTCTGTCAAAAGAGTCATCTTTGCATTTATCTGGAGCTACAAGGAAACAGGAAAGCTTTTAGTGCTGTTAAAATTCTGTTTCAGGATGAAAAGCAATGGGTGAGTATTCTCTGAGGTGCAGTTTGGGAATCAAAGCTTCAGCAAAACTACCTGAAATATCAAGAGTTTGACAGATAGGGCCAGACAGTCATTGGTGCTGCATTTTCCTCTTTCTAAGTTAATTGACTTCACTTCCTTTCCTCTTTTAATTTACACCTTTAACTTAGTGGAGAATCGTACCTTTAGTGAAATGATGCAGATGCATTGCTGGAATCAGAAAAGCACTGTTTTAACGCCCAATAGTTATTTGATATTGGTATGATCTCTGGGTTTAAGGCTTTATCACAGATTTCGCACATGGCTTTGCAAAAGTCATTCAGACAAAGACTGAAATAGAAAAAGAGGCTTGGAGTTTGGCTTCATGTTTGATAGCAAAGTTTCACTACCATGAATATAAATCACCCTTTAATCTCAGTGTAACAAGGGAAAATTACATTCAAGCAAGTCACTCGCTGAACACCAGAACCAAGGAAAACTAATGATTCCTGTAAGACATGCTTTATGTTATACTGGTTATGACAACTATGAAGGTATGAAGTGAGATTTCCCCATGTGGGACTTTTATAAAGGCTCACTCCTGTTTGAATCCTATTACGTGTAATATGACATGAGAGCACGCTCCAAACTTTCCCTTAGTTGAGATATTTGTAGGCTTTCTTACTTCTACCTGCTGTCAGTGTAAAGAAACATAGAGAAAAATATTATCTTTATTTCTATTTGAAATCTGATTGGAATGGGCTGAGAAATTGCCAGGGAGAGGTTCATTCACATGCAGCATGACTGCCTAAAACTTATATCCTGAAAAATGCAATATACTGACACTGTGTTGTAGAAATGCACTAGCAGTACTGACTAAGGTAGTTTAGAATACAACCTATCTCGTAAGTCTAAGCATGGTGCGAGTCAGCTGCTGCAGCCTTTGCTTAATCCCACTTCGAATTAGACTTTTTGTCCCAAAGCCTTTCTCAGCCTAAATCTTTCCCTATTTCCCTGGCTCTAAGCTATGCAATGTATCAGAACTTGAATGTTTTTCCAGAAAGCTTCCAATTTCTGTACATTCCACCTTCTTAGCCGATTCATTCAGACACGTAAAATACATGCCACGCATAGGCAACAAAAACATGAAGAACGGTGAATCTGAAAGGAACAAGACCAACAGCTTGGCAAAAATCAGCTGCTGCTGCTGCTGCAGTTTTATTCCTCAAAGCAATTGACTTGAAATGCTGAAGTGAATTCAGCTGCTTGAATTTTCAGGGGTCTTTAGAGTTTCTATCCCCTACTGCTCAGGTGGCTGCAGCTCTGAAATATGATGTGTGCCATAGTCTGGTTTAGGAAACTCTTCTGTCTCGCCTGTGCCTGATTTTGTCATTATGAATTTACTCCTCAAATCTTCTAAATCACCTGTGACTGAGGGTGCTGTCAAGGGTTTTATTGTAAGAACAGTTCTCAGAAATCTCACAGGTTTTCAGGCTGTCATACTCCTACCCTGGCAAGCATTGCAAACTGTCCTTTGAGATGACTTTTGACAGGCATGTCTGCTTCCAACAAGTGGATGCAAACGCTTGTTGGGGAATGCATGGCGAATGGGTGCAAGGAAAGCCAGCATGAGGCAGGATGAGCACGGCCACAGCCATGGTCCGTGGCTGGAACATGCAGCCTCGGTTTTTTCTTCCTGTGGACAGTTATTCACTTGTCCTCTTGTGACAGGATGTCGGGATTTGCCTCGATGGAACTGCTAGTGTTAAAGCTCACCATCTTCAATGCTATCCAACCTCTGCGAGCAGCAAAAAAGTGTTTCTCATATTGGCCTCTCATACAGGTTGCAGGCAATATGTTTGTGCTGCAGAGAATATTTTCTATACCAGGTGCCCAATTGCAATATTGGGCTTTGAATCCTGCAACAGGTTGGTCGGTTACAAAACAAAATGTTAAACACTAAAATATGTCCAGAAAATACTACCTACGTTACCTTTTGTTTATTACTGACTCTTGCATAATTTAGATATATTTGAGACCCATTGCATATGCTTTTTACTTGCTCGCATATGCTTTTTACTCGCTAAAATAGTTGCTTTTTATATGACGGAATTTCCTTACATCTGAATATTATTTGTGAGACACACTGGGTGTTGTAAAAACTTCCCACTCACAGATTATATATATATATTTTTTTTTCTCTCCAGTTTGTGGTGGTAGTGGAGTTAGACAGAGGGTTTGAGGTTTTCTTCAGCAGAGGCTGAAGTTAGCTGAATAATGCAGCATGACTTTATTTCACAGTAAACTAATAAAATAACTTTTAGTATCCTGAAAATATCTTACACACCTGCCAAAAGTCTAAATCAGTAGTAAATTACCTGAAAAGTTTCAGCTACCCCTTCCTATCTTACAGGCTTATTATCTCAGATTTTCACAGCTGCTTTCATAGGTTGCTGTCATGGTGAAGAATTGCAGTATTTCTGAGATTAGCAGAGAGATGTGAATTTACAGAGGCCTACTGAACATTTAAAATGTGTGAGTCATCCATATATATTAATTAATACCATGTGGGTGTACTATTGGAGTCAGAAAAAAGCTAGTGGATGTCCTGATATCAACCTTACAGGTAAAGTAAAAATATCCTGCAGGACTAAATTTGTTCCTGGGGTACTTATAATACATCAGGGACAAATGTGAGGTTGAATTTTCAGATGTGTTCAATCTTGGCCTTATTTACATTCGTAGTAAACAGTACTCTGAAATTAAGTAGTGCTTTGAAACTCCTTTCTGAGCAGTCAGGTCAGTATTCAGGTTTTTAAAAATCCTACCCTTGTTCTGCAGATGGGTTTGACTGCCCATCTACAGAGGTTCCCTGGTGGTGTCTCTACCTGGCCTTGTGGTCACAGGAAAATACCACAGTGCCAGGGAGAGCAGGAGGCTTCTGCTTGCTCTGATAAACAAGAAGAGAGAGGGGATGACCGAGGCTCTGAGGTATCCAAAAAACACCCTCCCCTGTACTGATGGGTTTGTGCAGCCTGCTCTAGGACCGCTGTGGCTCAGAGGATCGAGCGCTGACCTGGAAGTGGATATTCAGGTTTTGACTCTGCTCTGACGTTAAAGAGTAGGCACGCAAGCAATTTGCACTGAAATGACCTAAGGGCCTGATCCAATATGCAGGTTCACAGACAAATCTGAGGGGAAAGTAACTTCTGGCACAGATGGGAGAAGAGGCAACTGGTAGTGACTCTTCCAGTAGCCCAGCAAGGCATTTCCGGTCTCTGAATAAATTATATTCTATAGACAGTTCATGCAGTTTCTCCAATTATCTTTTTTTTAAGTGCATAAACTGAGGCAAAGATATTTGCTAAGCAGGTAGGAGTATGTGAGGCAGGAGCACCTTTGGAGTGTCAAACAGTAGCTGTAAATCAGGTACACATCCACATAGTCTGTTCTGCAAATCCTCGGTTTGCCAGGCCAGTTAGCTTCAGACGCAGGGCAGAACTGCTGCTGTCTCTGCACTGGGCCCATCTCCCAAAAAGCGTGTGGGCTTCTTAGGACACAATCCCTTCAACAGCTTGTTAGAGAAACTGTGAGACTGCAGCTGTTGTGAGCTTTAGGGTGGAGTGTGGAAGGTACTTCCTCTGTATAATTACATACCCAGTAGTAGGAGACCATCAGACGTTCCTTGTTGTTGGGCTGATTTCCACAGAGCTAGCCACACAAGGCTGCTTCTTTGAGGCTGAGCCAGAGTTTCTGCAGTAAGAGTTTCTCTGCACAACCACAAGAATAAAAACTGGGTTTGTTCAGTGATTAAGTAATGCAGAGGGTTTTCTGAGGACAGAACTCTGTGAATGAAGGCAAAAGAGGTTGTACAGCTATACAGCAAACTAATAAGGCATTTTACATGTAGTGTCTGTGCACAGGTAACAGTATGTAAAATATTTACTTTGATTGAATAATTGCATTAAATATGAGTATTAAAACTACTGTGGCGGGCGTATTATGTGAACAAAGGTACAAAATTAGTCACATTGCTATAACAGCTCTAGACCTCTCACGAGAAAATTGCCAGCCCAGCACGTTCAGACTTTAAGCAGTACTTTTACCTTACACAACAGAAGTTAGCAGCTTGCTACACTAAAGATCTGAGTAAGGAAGCTGTCCATTATAATTTAAACCTTTTTAGCCCATAAGAAAGTAAACTCTAGGAGGTAAATTGATAGTTTACCAAGTTCATGTTTACATCACAGAGAGAAAAGTTGTTTTCTTTCATTTTGTTCTTCAAACAGCTTTTCCTCTAAATATCAGATCACTTGCCATCACTATAATTTGATTCCTGCTTTCTATTTAAAAACATGACCTAGAAGAATTACTGACTTTCTCTGAATTTATTTTTCAGAGAGAAGTGAAAATTAATATTTTTTCATCAGAGTGCTGAGAAAGCTGTTAGCATTTCACTGAACCTGTTCAGTCAAAATCAAGCTCACTTTTTATTTAGATAGATCAGTCTTTAAGCCTGACTCAGTACGGTGTAGGAATGTAGCTAATCCGTGAACATGTTATATATAGCAAATCACTCACACATTTAGAGTCTGGAAAGGTCTAAGCTTTTAACAACTTATCCTCTGCTAGCCAATGAAAATATTGTTTATATTGTGTATAGGGGGGTTTGCAAGGTCTGGGAATAATACAAAGAAGCAGAATGATGCCTAACAGCATGGTGTCATGCTAAACCTCAATTCATGGTACTGGAATCTATTTTCCTGTCTATGAAAACTCACACTGTACAGTAAAACCCACATCACTGAGGTGGATTTGCTATGTGACTGGCAGAGTATATGGTTTTGCAACTCCTGCTATATAGCGCAAACCTCCGGTTCCCCTTACACCCTTATGCAGGGTGTCTGCTGTTCACCGAGCAGAGACTACTGAAAGCTCTAACTGGCCATCCAGCCGACTCATGTCAGGGCTTTCATTCTTGAGTTATGCTTTGGGCATGCCCGTCCAAACCTGATCATCCAAAAAATTTAAGACCAATCCACTATGGCTTTGTTTTTTATTTTCCTGTCAGTTTGTGAGAAATTCAGAAAAGGGCATTTTGCAGGAGCTAATGACCAAGTCTGGTTTGCAACATTTAGCTATCTATGCGTGGGCCGTCAGCTCCTCACAGCTAATTGATCTTCAGGAATCACTTTGCACTATCATTACTGCTTAAACATACTGCAGACAAAGGGATTTGTTAGTAAGTAGCAAAGGCTGTTTGAAGAAGGGTGTTCTTCCGTTCACTGCCCTCTCTCTCATTGATTTTGCAAAGTTTCAGAGCAGTCCGATGGAAGTCTGAGATGCTTCAGAGTAAGTAATAGCTCTGTAGGCTCCCTTAATCAACACTTGTCAGACTCCCGTGTGGTGCTAGGCAAGTACACCAGGCATGCTTTGATTAGGTGCTCACTAAGGAAGTGAAACTTAAATCAGTTCATCAGAAGAGGAACTTCACATTGTGCTATTTTGGATTCATGTCAGAGCCACTCCAAGCCCTTCATTTTATGATTTATTCTGATAAATTATCTTTATGATTAAACCAGTATCCTCCATCAAAAATGACAACAGCTATTCTTTGTGCTGACCAGTCTAAGTGATAGACCTCAAATTGACCATTTTATTCTGGACAGGCTTTTCAAACTCACTGTTGGGGACTAAATTAAAATAGCCCAAATTTCAGAGACCTGGAGCACTTATGGTTTAACTGTAGAGTTTAGTGGTAGCTACGAATGTTCAGCAGATTTTTAGCAACCCAATTTAAAAGCTTTTTCTTCTATGTACAAAATGCTATCTTTTACAGAATGAAAAATTACTGAAAATTGGGTTGTGTTGTTTGCACTTAGGCTGATATTCTCTTTACTTCAAGCTTGTGAATCATCCTGTCAGATACTGAGACACTTCCACAATTAGGGTACAGAATTACCAGCCAATTAAGTAAAATCTCAGTTTTGTTCTTTTTTTTTTTTTTTAATGCCTAAAGGGAGTTATCCATGCAATATGAATTGCATCATCTAAATCATTTACAATGTAGGTCATTTGACTACTATTACAATTGCAGTGGGTAGTTATATCTATGAATCACTTTGTCAGAAATTGCTCTATTTCAGAAAATGTATTTGGAGCTCCAAGTGTAAGTTAAACCCACAGAACAGGAGTGTGATTATCATAGGAAGCCACAGTTTCCGAAGTGCACGCAGACCCGTTACATTCACTTTTATGTTCAATTTTTTATTAGCTAGTCTCCAAACACGATTTTATTTTAAAGCAAAATATCTAAGCATTGACGACTTTGAAATCTTACTCTTGGTATAGAGACAGTCTACAATGATATGGCATTATTAGAAAGATACAACGCCAAAAACATCGGAAGACAGAAATCTGTCTGGTGGAAGATGCTGTAAAGACCCCATTGAGACTCCTGGCCTTATACCTCTTCGTCACTCCACTCAGAGGGGCTGGGGTAGAAGCAGGTCACTTAAGCTTTATTAGCATCATAGGATCATAGGATAATTCATGCTGGAAGGGATCCCAGGAGGTCTCTAGTCGAACCTCCTGCTCAAAGTCGTTTGAGCCGTGAGGCCAGACCACCGCTAAAACTGTTGAAGGCGCTCTTTTGGGCAGCTCTAGTGAAGCAGTCCTCCATTATGTCAGAGACATTTGTTCACGGGGAGCCACCAAGACCTGTAAGACTTACTGATTGCGTCACTTTTCCACTTGGCTTTGAACTTACTCTTTGGCAGACTTGCTGTCAAATATTTTAGCTTCACTATTTAAAAGCTGTGCTTCTACCATGCAAACTTTCACTGACTTCACTCTGACCATGCATGACAGTAACTGCAAACCTCCGTTTGCAAAATCTGCAGGGTCAGGCCCAGTATTGAAACCACATATTTTCCTAAAAAGCCTTTGTTTGATAGATCTTGCTAGAGGAAAAACACCTGGAACTCTCTCCTTTTTATATGCACTCTCTCACTTGTCTTCATCTGAATCAACCTTTTCAGGCAGTATTCATATGCTTAGGTGAGTGCATAGGGAAAAAAGAAGGAGATTTTCTCATCCCAAATCTAAAATTATGATAAGAGAGGGTGTGTGCAGACAGGATGCACACAGCAAAGCTTGCTCCAAGCTGGCAAGCCCAAATCCCCCCATCCTTGTAAAGAACCTACCCAAGGCAGACGCCAAGCTGCAGTATGGCTGTCAGAGATCAAACTCAAATTTTAAAAGATTTTAAGTAGTCTATTTTAATAATAACCTTGAAGATAATCAGTGTAATATTTTAACTTTCCTTTTAGATTTTTTTTAATTTGCTTTAATCCCATAAGTGTGTACTCAGAATTTGTTCTCCTGACATGGTTAGTAATTTATGGCAAATTATACTATTATGTTCCGTATTTCCCAGCTGTAGTTCTTCAGAACTTAGCTAAACCACGTCACTTGGAAGATCTGCTTTCTTTCTGTAAAATCATGCTATGATTCTGAAACTGAGCAAGGATCTTGAAGCAGGCAACCTACAAAAGTCTGCCATACAGGCTAGAGGTCTCCATTTGGATTTAATGTCTCAGATCAGAAAGGCTTTTAGGCACATTAAACATATGCTCAGTGTAAGATTTGTATTTTATAGCCTTGTTAAATTAAGAGAAAAGGTCTTTTGGCTTCAGTAGGTCTGAGATGTCACCCTGTGGATAAACCAGTATGTAGCACACCATCTATGATACTGCACCTTCGGTTAATCCCCTTATCATGTGAAGCAGGTGCTTACAGGGGTTTCCCTGAAGTTGCTTAAATGCAGAGAGTCAGGTCCAGCTGAACAGGAAATATTACTAAAGCAGGGAAAAATTGCTTATCTGCTTTAAAAAACAGGGAGGGCTGAATGCTCATTTTCTGATCTAAGGACACTGTCATCAGCTTAAGGTGAGAAAACAGAGCATTTTTCAGCCTTAAAATGCTGGACTCAGCCCTGCAACAAAATGGATATTTTGCTGATCTGCTTAATGTGGGATGAGTTGATGGTGAAGCTTTTGGACCCAGCAGATCCAATGAAAGTGGATAACTCAGTCAATGAATTAGCAAAACAGCTGCACCTTCCTGCCAGTGTTGCAGGTTGCATCAATAAAGTGCTCCCGCTTCTACCTCACAGAAATTGAACAATGCTCCTTCACACTATTGCAGTGCTAAAGTTATAAAATAAAGAGTGAAACCAATGTTATACCTATATAGCTGAGCAATGCAAGTCTACAAAGGCTATTTCCTTTAATGAGACATTAAACATCATTTAGGCATAGTGGGCAAAAGCCATAACAAATGTGGGTAAATAAAGTAAACTAATGTAACCCTTCACTGCTAGATGCCTATGATGATATTCAAAATACGACTTTGGTGTCTGATGCGCAATTCAGGCAGAATTTAAGTGCATTGATCCACAAAAGTAAGGCAGAAAAACCTGGCTAACCTACTTCACATATATCCACATAATAGACTGGCCCTATGCAAGTAAGTTTGGCCTACAAAGAGCCCCAGCAGAATACAAACAAGACCTGAAGTGGATGCATGCCAAGTTAAGCTCTATTAGCTGGAGGTGAGACTGAGCTAATGCAGCGCTGACTCATGCTCCCCTGGATCAGAGCACAAGCTCATGTTTGCCTGAGATCCACTGTTAGTTATTCTCCAGCCACACATATTCTGGTAAAAACATTAACTTAGGTGCCTGCAGTTTTGCTACTGCACATAATTAGAGATGTTCTTGCTGGGCAAAGAGTGCAGGACCCCTTTCATTCATGCATTGCTTTTTATTCTACAGATTAGGGTTTTGCCACATCTCATTCACAGATGCCAAAACCCTCTATTAGATTTGGCTCTTCAGGACTTTCTAAACTCAATGCTTGAGTTGTAAATGGTTAGGATGCCGTCCATAATGAGTCAAAGACTGCAAAACTCCTCTGGAAGGAATGTCTTTCTTTTAATTAAAGGTGCTTCTCTAAATGCCATACATAGTCAAATCCCAAGCTGCCAGTCTGAAGTGAGACCAGACTACATTATTCATTGCAGCATGCACATTAGAAAGTGATGAGATGGCAATCAGGTGGTAATGCAGTGCATTAGTCTCAGTATCGCAGCCAGGGAAGAGGCTCACCTGGTAATTGCAATCTAGCATGTTGTTACGGTCGGTGATAGTATCGCTTAGAGAATCCCCAGGGAAAGCGTCGTTTTCACAAAGCGTACTGAGATTAGGCTGTGAAATAATTAGAAAAGCATGACTGGCTTTTCATTTCGTTTCACATCTATCTATCTTATTTGTTTGTGGTTTTCTGAGGAAACTACACTGACATTATTTAGTACCTCTTTCTTGTTAAAATTAGTCAAGTGAATCTTTGTTTTGAAAAGACCTTTTTTTAATTCAAGAAAGCTATTATGCAAGTTATTACTTTATTGACAGTGTATCTATTTTCAGTCGTAATGGAGTTTCTCATAGTATACAGTCAGTGTCAGTTGTTGTATTTAATTAGCATTTTTCTGTGTTAAATACCTTTAAAATCCATTTGATCAGTTCTATCCAAATGTAGAAAGAGGTTGAGATTTACTATGTTCAACACCTCCATCAATCATAAAGAATCATCCTGTTTGCCAGTATTTGTTTAAATATTTATATTACCCTAAATATTCCAAGTTACATTTCAGTTAAGAAACTCCCCTCCCATAACTTATTTTTATTCATATGGCATGAAACCAGATCAGATTGAAATTAAAATATAAAATTTGTGGCTTTGAAAAACCCTGACCAGTGAAGGATGCCCAGAAGCACATAACCCAAATGATAAAGTATGGGGCTTGATCTGAAAGCCGGCCATGAAGTCACTGTTATTCAGGGATCGAGCTGGGGGCTGCCTTTACTTCTCTCTCTCTTTGCTCAGCTCTGCCTGTGTGGTCAGTCAAAAGCCAGTGTAGATACACACTTAGAGACCCCCGCTTTGGAAGAGCGGCACGGGAGAGGGAGGAACTCGGCTGCAGCGTTACGCCGTCTGGGCTCTTCCACCGTCGCAGCAAAGCACGCTTCAGCCTCGCTGAACAAAAGCACTCATTGCCAGTGAACTGAGGCACTGAAACTGCGTACTGAAAATCTGGTGTTTGTAAATGCCTTTAATTCCAGTTAATGGCATCCTTATTCATTTTTAAAATTCAAGTATTAATAATGGTCTGTAGTCTAACCTTAATATAGTACTCTTTGCTTAATCTCATTTATTGTTTTAGCTCCGGAAGTGTTCCAGGCCTTTATGGATGGAGGCCCAGGATACTCATACCCTGTAGACTGGTGGTCGCTAGGAATTACAGCGTATGAATTACTGAGGGGCTGGGTAAGAATGTGAGGTTTTGTTTTTTATTTAATGCATTGCCTGACAGAAGTCCAAAAGTTTGCAGTGTCCCCCTGAGCATATTGCTCATGATAAACTTTGAGTGAACAAGGCTGAGCTTTGGGTCTGGAACGCAGTCTTGAGCCTTTCCCAGTTGAAAACGTTTTAGGGCAAGTTCCCCCTCACTCTCAATTACTTTATGATAGTTTACCTAAAATGGGCATAGACTTTTAGCGTGTGCTAAGAAAAAGCCTAATGTTTTGGTGGCTGCTTGATGATGCTGAACTGGAAGCAGCGGTATTTTTCTATATAGAAGTTAAGTAACTTTAATCTTTATTGTATCTTTGATTCTCTTGGCTAATACCCTAAAAGAGCTAATATAATATCCTAAGATGTTTGGCCCAACTACCGAAAATGCTTGTCTGCCAGTGCCTTCATTACTTACCTAATCAATTATGTGAATAAACTTTACGAAAAATCTTCCTAAGCATGGTCGAATTTCACAGAAAATAACGGAAAAGTCTTTTCCATTTTGGTCCAAAGGACTGAAGTTGATTGATTAATTTTTTCCATTCTCTATGGAAAATCATACTTCAAATACTATTTCGGGGTAATGACATTTAGCTTTAGTAGCTGGGGTTTTTACATTTAATTCCTATTTTGGAAAAGGATGTTATTGCATTGTGGTATGCTGTACTTAAGGGAAGAGTACTTATTGTTATATCACACTAGCACAGCACTGCTACCCTGTCCTGCTAGGCACTTTCTAACTTAAAACAACGCAGCCCACAAAGATCTCGCAGTTTTGTGTGGAATGACAGACAAAGGAAAATAAAATAAAGAACAATTATTGTCCCCATTTTTGGAAGGAACACTAAATTGCAGAGTGCATGCATATTGTTACTTCAGTCCATAAAATGAGATTTTTCAAGGTCTTAATGTTTGGCCAAACTATTTGGAATTTCCGCAGGAATGGCAAAAGTCCTATTCCTGATACAAAAACTTTTCCCATGCTAGATCTCAATCCCTGCTCTCAAAGCACAGGAGTATTAAAGACATGCTTTTTTTTTTTGTAGAAAAAGGTCTTCTCAATTTTTTACTACCATCGTTCTGAAAAATTACCAGTGTTTAGGCTGACATTCCCCCCACTATGGAGTATTTTAACCTGAACAGTTAAGGTCTGGCAGTGATAAATAGATACTCAGCCCTAGTCACAGAAGGTTGTACTAGCTGCATATATAATAAATTGAAAGAACCTACTGCCGTTTTAATATCAATCTTTTTCACCAATGAATTTCTCCAAGAAAGGAGCGTAATGAATGACGGTGCAAGCAAAGCTGAACTCCCAATACAAATCACTAAATATTCCTTGTTACTTTAATAAATGAAAAATTATATAGAGTAGTATCCGTTTGCCAAGATCAGCAGTCTTCTCGGAATAAGTTTATCCATCTAGGGGCAAAGCAAAGCTGATACTGTATCAAACCAATTTTTAAATAAAAACACTGCCATCTGTCCCTGCTCCAGCCAGCCCAGCCAGCTGCTTGTATTCTCCAGAGGAGTGAGTGGTTCTTGCCCCCTGAGCAAGCCAGAGGGTGGCTTGGCAGCCCACCCCTTTGTACAGGCTAGAAAAAAATGTGTACTTTTTCCCTAAATTTTAGCTCTAAGTTTTTTCTAGTCTAAACAAGGCCTAAGCCAGCAGGAGTGATGACAAGGGACGTAGCAGTGGGTTGAGGAAGCGCGTTAACCCGAGGCGCGCTGCTGCCTGTCGCGCCCGCGAGCTGCAGAGCCCATCTGCTGCAGCAGCCCCATGCAGACGGCTGCGGGGCGGCAGCTGGCACCACAGGCAGGCAGCCCCGGCCTCCTCCGCTGCCCATGGTGCTTCGCTCGGTGGGGGCACGAGACATCCGTGGGAGCAGGGGGGTGCGAGTTGGGTGCAGCCCACCCCAAGGAAAGGAGGGGAAGCAGCACTGAGCTGACCTCCCGGGGTACCACCTTGTCCAGCCTGAGCATGACCTACGCTAGGGAACGGTGACTATAGGAAGGGAGGAACACAGAAAGAAAAGGAGGAATGGGTAAAATGTGAGGTTATTTAGATCATTTTCCACCTCCGAGTTCTGGGTAGCATATGAAACTACCTGCCTGAGCTCAAGGGGAGCTGGGTAAAATTGATTTGCTTTCTGTTGTGCTGAATTTTTGTTATTATTTACCTCTGCTCTTACCAGCTGGAACTATCCTCAGAGGAGGCTACGGCCATGCGTGTTGCAGCTATTGCTGCTGCCTTGTTCTGTGCCACCAGACAGCCAAAACAATACAGGGCTGGAAACAGGGCTGTAGCCACTGCAGCAGGTTGCAACCAGTGCTAAGATGCTAAGATTATGCATGGTAGCACAATCATTTTATATCATGTTGCAGGCACATTTATCTCCTTTTCCAGCTGCTAGTATGAGACCCAACAAACAAAAAAATAGCGATTTGTGAAACTTTGCACTGGATGTTGCTCTTTTTCCCAGCTCCATGCAATTAAACTGCATGATGCACACCACGACACAAGTCTGTCTGTTCCTGTGCCTCTATGATTTCAAACTGACAACAGCTAAAATATTGTACTAACTGCTTAGAGAGGCAACAAAAATTTAACTGAGCCTACTGATGAAACTGAGCAGAACGGTAGGCTGTGAAAAATTCTGTCAATGTAGAGTATCGTTCTAACAACTTGCTTTGCAAATCCCTGACTTTAAGAAATATGTTCATAATAATTAATGAGAACATAAATTATAGGGAATCCTTTTGTTTCCAAATGCTACATTTAATCAAGAACAGATCACAGCATTCTTGACAAGCAAAGCACTTCAGAGCTTTGGGCTTCTCCTCACCTATGGAAGTCAGGCACTGCAAACACAGCACAGCAGGTCCATGTCATCTATAGGTCCATACAACGAGTTAATTTTAGCGTTCAGAAAAGACGACTGAGAAGAGCTGTAAGTCAGAGAGACTACTTTTTTACTCTGGTTCTTAGATAGATTTTTTTTATATGCCTACTCAACATTTTTGAATTTCTACTACTTGGTAAATTAAAGATAATAAATCTTCCTTAAGCCAGCACTACTACACTCTGTCACTTTAGATCAAAGTCCTTTCTACTAGTACAAAACAGTAAATAAACCACATATCACATAAAATTCCACAAGAACAAAATTCTCCATCTGTCTAATTTGAACTTATATCAGATACTTCTTGTATAAAAAGAAAAATTTGAAGAGAAAATGCATCTATAAGTAATTTAATTCATTAAAACCAAAGCGAAGCACACACACACAAAGAAGGGTTAGGTTCAAAGTTGTTATGTTTTAGTGTTTCAATATTTCCAAGACAAGTAATGCTGAGCTCAGGCAAACATGAATTGTTTACAGCCTTTTATCCATTCTTGCTGACTTGATATTGATTTAACTTTATCCCAGAGGCCCTATGAAATTCATTCGGCCACCCCCATTGATGAGATACTCAACATGTTCAAGATAGAAAGAGTTCATTACTCATCCACATGGTGCAAGGGCATGACAGCATTACTGAAAAAGGTAAGAAAGCACCAACACCTTCGGTCCCCTCTTCCTCCCTGTTCCAGCAGTCCCTCCAACAGCTGGGCAGGCTCATATAAGCAGGACACAGCTCACACACTACGTGGTTAAATTTCAAGGATTAGAAGAAAATGCTCATTTTTAGACTTTTCTCAATGTTGGTGATGCTGTATTCTCTCTCTAGAAGCCTTAGGCTTATACATAGACTTTTAATGGCCTGGAAGAAACATAAATCTAATGTTTCTGTTTATTTTAAAGCATGTTGATGTTAGTAAAAGGACTTTGGGAATGAGTGATTTCCACTCTGGGCCCCTGCCCCATTGTCTTCAGCTTGAGTAGTGGATGTGGGAGAGGGAAGAAAGGACCATTACGCCCTCTGAATTTCCGCTAAGATTTCCAGCAAGAGTGCCTAGAAAAGGGCTGTATCTCTCCCTGCCCCATATTGCTACAGAAGCAACAACAAGAGTCCAGCCAGCTTATGCTATATGTCAGTAGCTACAAGATGGGTGTTCTCCCAGAATGCATCCTGACCCTGGAACTTGCTTTCTTCCTAACATACCCATTTGTTCATTTGTTTTAACTGCCCCTTCTAGGTACATGAACTCATCAGTCTTGATGGTTTGAGCAGGAAGTGTTTCTAAATGTGTGAACAAAGCAATAGAAGATCAATTTCTTTTGCTGCAAAGAGCAATCTATTTTTGATAGATGGTGCAATGAGGTGGTTAATTTTAATTGCTGCCTGGATGCTCAGTGTAATAATATCTTCCAATAAATTAAAAACTAAATATAAATTGGTGGGTAGCATTGAACTGTGATGTTTCATGTCACTTGGACCCTTCTGTATTTGTAAATACACTTTTATTGCTATTTCATTTCTGTATTTCGAGCCTGAAACAGCCATCTGGTGGCAATTAAATTATCTTAATATCCTATGAGCTAAGTTATTTTTATTTTTTAAGATTGGGCCTCCTGGGAGGTGTTAGATGAGTCCCTAACCTTCTCGCAATAAGTTGTGTGTCACACAACTTATTTCTGTGAGACATTTATTCTTTTATGTGGCATCCAGTTAGAAAATGCCTTGTCTTGATCGCAGCTCCTCACTAAGGACCCGGAGTGCCGTCTTTCAAGCCTTGCAGACGTTCAGAACTCCCCGTACCTTGCTGATGTCAACTGGGACGCTGTTCTAGAGAAAACTGTGACCCCAGGCTTTGTTCCTAACGTAAGTGAATATTTCAGCTGAACTGTGTTTGCAAATTCCAACTTTAATTATCACTGTTGTTTTAAGTGTTTACTAAGAGACACATTTTTTGCTCTTCAGGAATTGTTCCTAACAAAAGCTTTGCTTTGAATTCTACTTTCATGTACTCACACATAGCTAAGAGAAAATTTGGCTCTTCATTACATCAAAACAAAGACTAATTAACCTTGGTTCACTTTTTGTTCTCTTTCAAATAAAATACACTGTCCAGACCTTGCATTTCAGCTACGTGAGAGCAAATGATTGTCAGTGTTAACTCTGAGCCAAAGAAAGACAAGAACATTACAAGTCTGCAAGTTATACATCTGAATAACGTTTGCAACACCTTTTAATATCCAGGTGTGATGATCCTCTTTTACCTAAAATATACTGTTTCAGAAGACTGACCTATTTCCTTTGTGTGAATTCAGATTCTGTTAGGGTATTTGGTGGTTTCTGTTTTGTGGTTCTGTTTTATTAGTATTTTCTGGATGTTTTCATTTTGCTTATTTATTTAAAATGGTCCATAAATTGAATGGATTTGAGGGCCATGAATAACAAGCAATGACTGTGGTGACAAAATGTTTCTACAGTTTGCCAAGTCATAGAAGTTATTTTGTGTCATTATTCTTCTCTGAACAATAAATTTGTAACAGACTAAGGATTATTTATACTTTTTTTAATGCAACCATGAATTAAAAAATGGGGTGGGGAGGATAGCTAGATTAAGGGGGATAACGTGGGAGATAGCTCTCCCCAACCAATGTATATTAGAGTTCCTGCTAAATCTGATGGGGATGGGAGTAAAAAGTGACTTCTACCCACTTGGATTAATCTAAAAGTCATATTAAAAGCTCTATCAGTCACTTCAGGCCAGAGACTGATACTGCAGAGCTTGTTCCACCCAGCTGATGAGGTGTATTAGGAAAACAAGTGAGAAGATGAGAGAAAGAGTGTCTTTTCTAGCATAACACTTTTTTTTACATTTACTTTGCTCTTTTAGGAGACCTAGCTTGGCCAGACATTTTCCAGGGAATTTTTTCTCCCTCAGCCCAGCATAACCTACACTGATTAACTCTGGGGCCACACAGCAAAATATTTCCTGTTTTTTAGGCTTTGGGTGAGAGGGTGAGTTGAAGCCGGCATACCCTGTGACGTGGGGAGGGTTTTATAACTGAGGTGTTTTTGTCATTACTATCAGAAACTTGCCTACCCTCTCCTTGTTCTTTCCTTTTTAAAAGACCAGCTGCCATCATGTAAGGGGCCTGTGGTAGGAAACAGCATAGCTCAATTTCTCCCTCAGTAGTTTAATTCCACAGACATATTCTTACTTAACTACCGTATGTGTTTCTTTGTAGTTTAGCTAGTTTCTTTATACCTGGCTTTGAGTCACATGTATTTTGTAGGTTTTTTAATATACTATATTTTGTAGGTTTGTTTATCCTTTCAGTATCTGGACATTGCAGGGAATCAGCATGTAAGCAGCAGTCTCCAAATCAAACATTGCCGTGCAGGATACCTACACTTATGTAAATGACTCCTAGCATGGTTTTACTGCTTAGTACCTTTGGTTACTAGACAATATCTGCGATTTATACATAGCTTGTCTTAGTCCTGCCACCTCGGCAGGACAGTGGTGCACGTGAACTCCAGCAGTCCAGGAGGAAAACACGCTGCCTCTGAGACCCTCCCCTGAAGCAACGTGCCGCGCGGTTCAGATCGTTTGTAAACCTTTGGGAACGCACCGAGCGTATGAGGAGACGAGAGGAGTACGTGTTGTCCTCCTTACAGAAGGAGTGAAACACTGATCCAGTAATTAGGATGTCTTCTAGTTACTTTTTTTTTTTTTAAATGTACCGGGTTCAGCTGAAGCTTTTCTACTGACTTTCTGGCCATGTCTCAGTTCTCACCCCTAAACAAGAGAGGAACAGTTCATCTCAAAGGTTGTCATAAGATGGCTATGGTACATTTATGAACAAAATGAAAAAAATCCAAGGCATAACATTCTCCTCCTGTAAACTTTTCTGCTGAACGGAACTAAGAATTAAGGAAGGAACTGACCGTGTAGTAATAGTATTTCCAGTCACCCTGTTTAAACAATGATTTCCTGATACAGGAAACAGAGACTCTTGAGATTTGGTTCAGGCATCACAAAGCAACATAAAAATGTAGAATCCAGAACATTTAGGTAATTTAAGGAATATATAGGAAAAAGATAATAGAGGCAGTTTTTTGAATTTACTCAATAGAGATATAAGCACTGCTGATTGAAGAAGACAAATATTTGTCATTCTTTATTCCTCACAATTTGAGATGCTGGGCGCTCTCAAAAATCTAACATCTTCAGATAGTTACTTGAATGGAAATCTGTGTTAGAAAAATCGTGCATAGGGTTTGCAACGTGATTTTTGAAAATGCACCATTCCGCATTGGTAGAGATAGTACAAGGTTGCTATACTCAGCATCACCACAGCATCAATAAGTAAGAAAGGAATTATGAATAACGCTAAAAAAAAAAAGGGAATGATGTCTCTGTCAGATGAACGTATGTTTCAGATCCTGAAATGCTGCAGCAGACTATAGCAGTGTTTGATGCTTGTCGATTTTTTTCCAGTTGCAAGTTCTGAACTGCTTACAGCATTGGAAATACCTATAAGTGGGAATATCTTTCCTCCTTTTCAGCAGACTTTTCCTATTACTCTATGAAATAGGTGAATCCCTGTAGCTCTAATTACTAAATAACTTCTTCCAACATTTAAATGTTTCTTACTTAAAATTTATGCAACATTAATACATCCAAAACCCTGCACAGACATTAACTAATTGACCATCACCACTTCTGTGGTATAGGTTTAGTCGGCTTTATCTCTTTTTTACAATTTTACAGGTAAGAAAACCTGTAGGAAAGTGACAAATAGCTGACAGCGGTCACACCAGAAACTCCCAAAAGGCATTAGAAGATGCCTGGACTTGATCCTCAACAACAACTTCATTGGTTATAATTCTACAGGGTTTACTTTGCACCTGGACTCTGTTAAGAGCATTCCCATCATGCGTTTCCACAGTGCAGATGGTGCCTGTAACTTGCTAACATGTAATAATTCCATGGCTTTGGGTCATTTAAACAGTGAAATACAAGTATCAGTTTGATCATCTTTATTACTGTTTTTTGAAAGCCACAAAGAAACTACTTCAGCTCCTATTTAAAACTCTCACTTGACCAGCACTTAAAATTCGTAGGCATAACTGCGTTTATGGAGTGTATGGGAAAAAAAAATGCACTCATGACCAACATGCCATTAGATCCTGTTATGCCCGACAAGGAAATCCTTTTCTGATAATCCTTTCCCAATAAGGACAATTTTGTTCGGGGAACTGTAGTAGAATTTGCAAGCAAAAATAGTTATTGTTCCAGTGCAGGTGCTTTCCTCAGTAGGGGAGTTTGCTGGCCTACTCATACCAGCAAACCATTTCTGCTGTAGGTAAGGCTTATCTTTGAGTGTAATAGGGACAAGATCAAGATTTCTGATGCAGAAATTAATTCCATGTGCTGGCACCAGTTTCTCTCACCACAGCATACAGCAAGATATTCTGCATGGGAATGAGTCTGAGCTTGTTTATGTACAAAACCCAAGGTCAGGACACTCCTTCCTCTGGTATCGTGGGTAATATCCAGGCACCTGAACCCACCTGCAGCTCTTCAGAAACACAAGGTGGTATACACATTTTAGCAATAAGGTCTTAGAGGCAATTCCCATCCTTCCTGCACTATTACGGTTACCGTTTCTGTTCTACAACACTAATTTATATTTTGATGAACGCTTTGAGGTAGATTTCCCTCTCCGATTGGAGTGACATGATTGGAGTCAGTCTAGAAGTACATCTGTGTGTAACTAGGAAGAGAAACTAACTCTTTCCTCTTTTCCTGATTGTTATATTTCCTCCTTTATTTAAACTTCAGTAATTACTCCAGGCCCAAAACAGACTATTTTCATTTTGCAGTTGGGGGTGGGAAGCTGGATGATTATTAATGCTATTAACACTGATTGCACAAACCAAAAAATACAATAATGCTTCAAAGAATAACTTTACCTCCTTTTGTACCAGAAAGGAAGACTGAACTGTGATCCAACATTTGAACTAGAAGAAATGATTTTAGAGTCAAAACCTCTCCATAAAAAGAAAAAACGACTTGCCAAAAACAAATCGAAAGATGGAGCTAAAGAAGGCTGCCCGCTGGTAAGATGGGGACTGTAGCTTCAGTCAATGGCCTCTCATGTACATTCTCTAATGGACCTAATCAGTTAAGTTCAGATTTATCATCTCTGAAAATAGACTTGGTCTCCCTGTGTGTCATTTTGTATATAGCTGCATAAACCATCTCCAAAGCAAGTTAAAAAGTAACCATTTATTTCAGTCATAAAGGTAACAGCATTTTATGCTATAATCATTTTTAAGATTCTCACAAATGCTCATTTTAAAGTATGAAAAACTGTTGCCAGTTGGCAAATATGCTTCCCACACATGGGCAGATAGTTATAGGGAGTGTTTATTCAGTGCTAGTCCTGAAAATGAAAAGTATGCAGGGAACAAACTCCTTACTTATAAACGTTTTGAAGCTGTCTCTCTCAGTCTTTGCTAATGTGTCCTACATAGAAAGACCCATTGTATATACAGTCTAAGCTTTCAGGGAGATTAAGAAATAACCCCTTTCCAGACCTGAATTTTCATTTCAGTGAGGCTTTACAGCTTCTGTTGCTACTCCTAATGATTGTGAATGCTCATGCAAACTATTCTTCTTAGAGCTGTCAGATACAAAAATCCTCAGGAATCCTTTGTGGGGCACATCTCCCAGAAGAAAGAAAGATTGATTCTGCTATCAGTGTGTACCTTTGAAGAGTCTGCAAAATGCCTCTTGATAGTATTCATTCATAAGCTGTTTTGTTCAGTATCATTTCTGTTGTTGTGATTTTGTCTATGATTTTCTGTCATTTTTAATGAACCTATTCATGCTGTTTTTTAAAGAACGTACACCTGCAGCAGTGCTTGGAAACCGTTAGGAAAGAATTCATCATATTCAACAGAGAGAAGTAAGTGCATTCCTTAATGCCTATTTAACATTCACTACTGAAATTAATTTCAGAATGAATTTTTTTTTCCTCATAGTCTTAAGAAAAGTGATTAATGATCACAGCAGCAGGAGCTAAAAGGCTGGAGTTCCATTGATTTCCTCCTTTTATGGTCTCTGGTGGGTTGATAGTTCTCCCATCTCCAAAAGCAAACAGAAGTGTTCATGGAAAGTATGTTAGATAGATAAGGTAAATGTCACCAACAATCTCCAGGGAAACTGTTAACAATTAAGCAAAGGGAATATAGTACAAGGGGCTGCTTTTTCACAAGAACAAAGCCAAAGGAAGTGTTAACTCATGAAATTTTAATGATATGAACTGCAATATTTTAACTCAGGTACTCTATTTGTATTTTACCCCTTAAAACATATATTTCAACATCAGTTATTTCAACAGAACTAAATATTAAGCAAAAAGTGTATCCAATGGGAGGCAAGTACTTCATAGTCTAAACATTAGCCAGAAGCAGAAGAAACACAAGTCTGAATGCCTAGAATGTAGATTTTTCACCCTACTGATATACTAGATTTTATGTAGTTTATTGTGTCTGAGTTTGAGCCACTATCAACCTGTGTATTTGTATTAAAGATATAGTTCATAACACCTTCATCCAAGTGCATTCAGTAGCTTTGTTTGCTCTAATTACGTCTGCAAGCCTTTAAAACAACTTTGTGAGATGTAGAAATTATTTTAGGAGTCCTTATATCTTAATGCTTACAATGCAAGTAATTACTCTCTTCTGTAAGTAAAACTGGAAAAGTGATTATCAGCTTTGCCTAGTTCAAGCCACGTCATAAAGGAAATTATGCCCTGGATCACGCCACTTTTCTGTTACAATCATCTGTGGGATGCCTCCGTGCCCCCCTGCTGACTCCTCTGCATTCCTCTGAAACTACAGCAAGGACTTAAAAGGAAAGGCAAGGTCAGACAGATCCTTAACGTCATTTTGCATGTTCTCTAGCACAGTGTAAGAGCCATAAACAAGAAAAGTCAGCTCATGTCAGCTCGTAGATTTTCAGCAAGACCTTGGTGGACTTCTCTGTGTCAGTTCTGGTATTAGTGAAATAGGGAATGTCTGAATTTTGTAGTAGTTAATAACTTAAAAAAAAAAAGAATTAAGGTTATAATAATCACCTTTGAAAAAGATTGAACTGATAAATCAATTTGATTATTTCCAAGAATTTGTTAATGCATCTAGTTCTTGCCCAAATATGACCCTCTCACCTACTCAAGGAAATTTCCATGATAACTCAAGGAAACCCAGTATATAGCAATTTCTGAGAGATACATAAAATAAAATATTAGATTTTGTAAAACATTGTCAAAATCCCATTCCGTATGCTTGCTTTTATTGAACATTTTCTTTTGACATTTTATTTTGTTATTCTTAAATCTTTTTTAGTAATACACACAAAGATTTTTTTGTTTCCTTTCTTCATACTGCACAACCACAGTAGCAATTTAAGCTGTAGAGGACTCTGAGAGGTTGATGAGAGATCAAGGAGAAGTTTAAATGGAGTAAAAGTAAAATGGAAGAGAGAGCTAAAATACCTGCACTTCAGTATAGCACGTGTTTCAGTCATTACTTGATTGGCTTTGGCAAAGAAAAGGAAAAATATTTTAAATAGACCTAGAACAGATCCTGCATTGTCTTAAGCCAGATCACAATCATTTTTCTGTTTAAACTGTACAAGGGCTGAAGGAGGATATAGAGTTGTATTAAAAAGTTAAGAAAAATCAGATGAAGTTAATGGGGGAAGCAGAGATAACATTTTTTAAGTGCAAAGTGAATTAGTTGATGGGAACAAAATAAGAACATTGATAGACATGGACGTCATCACAGCGTGGAGAAGAACGGGCTATGCAGTATGTGCCAACATAATTCACGGTGGGTTTTCTTAGAGCCTTCTGAACTCTTAAAGATGTATGTACCTGCATTTCCAAAGCGATCTGACCAACCAAGTTCTTAGGAACAATTGCCAATTCCAGAAGACACGAGCTATTCCTATGAACACAATATCCAACACTATGTGATCATATCATTAGCCTAGATTTTAACCCCAAGCAAGGTTTTAAATGAGTCTCAGATTAACACAGCTGTATATTTAGATTTTCTTCCATGTTCCTCTGCACAGAGCAGAATTGCTTATATGTTTTAGCTGTTTGAAAATATCTGCATATTTCCTTAGGTATTTATTATATTCAGCTATAAAGAGCCACATTTTACTGTGATTCAGACATTTTGCTAGGTCTGCTTCAGTGGCCACAGAACAAAGTGTAAATCATAAGAAAGTATTGCTCAAAAATGTAGCCTTTCAAGTGAAAGGAAGAGAATCCCTAAATAAGAAAGATCTTAGGAAAAAATTCAGGTTTCTAATCAAGCAACCTAGAGGCATGTAATAATGTAGTATAGGTAGGGGATGGTATTAATTAATCTGGTTCCACAGTATCTTGCAATCCAACACTAGTAAAATATTTCTATAAAAGGTAGAATCTATTTTTGTTGAATTTATCATGCTGGTACTTCTAGATTGTCTCTCTTTCTCATCAATATCATTCATCCTGCACCAGATATCACAAATCTTGAAATATGCTGTACTTATTTTCTTTCCAAGAAGCTGAGGAGACAATGAGGAACTTTTAAACTGCAGTTGAAGGACGGTAAATGGAACTTTTGGAAGTAGTAAGCCTTTAAGTAAGTAACTAAGTAAACAAGCTGTAAAGAAAAGGCTTACTAGGCTGAAAAAATATGCAACATTCAAGAAACTGAATGAAGTAAATTCACAGTTTAAGTGAAAAAAAGACATAATGTGCACATTTTAGCTGGAAAAGACGTAATGTGCACATTTGAGCTTTTCTACTGTTTTCTGCAGTTAAATAACTGGAAACCGGTATTTATAGGATAAACACTTTAAGTAAGATTACTGCACCGGGAAGACAGAGTCCATTGTAGATAAGCCAAGCAGTCAAATGAGTGAACTCAGTTAAAAAGCCTACTTTTTTTCCAGATGGCTTTACCAGAGGAATTCAGGCAATGTCCTTTTTCAGTAAGTCTTATACTGTCCTTGAATACAATTTTTTTGGGGGGGGGCACTATTGTTTAACTATTTAACTGATATCTATGGTTTGAAGAGTTATGAGATAGGATGAAAGATTTGAAGAGTTATGAAGATATAGGATGGCATATACAGTTAGAAAGCATGAACGTACACTGCAGAATAATAGAGCAAATACGTTTTGTTTTCCTAGGATTTAGGAAAGGAAGACTTGGAGTGGTGACGTTAGCTTTTCTTTTTTTTCTTTTTTGTATACTGGATTTAATTGTACAGAGCTTCCTGACCAAAGAAGTAGTCCATGTAATCCACGATCATCAGCAACTGGTAGCAAAAGTCAAATTTATACATCTTTACTTAAAAACTGCTGGTCACACAACTTCTTGTGTTAATATGTAGAGTTCATTGGGAGGATGACCAGGAATAGAGGGAGGACTAATTTCCAGTTCTCTGTACAAAGAAAATTAAAAAGAAATGTGTCAAATGAAGACATTTCCAGAACATGAAACAAAAGCATTTTTTTATGATTTTTTATTAGCGCGAGACCTTGTTTGAAGTACTAAAAATGGCAGGTATAGATGAGAAGTGCGGGTACAGTCCTGTGCTTCAGTTTAGCTAGGGATGTTCTCACCACAGTTAATCGCCTCAGACATTCTGGGGACTCAGCGATATCTGCAGGGAAGAAATACTGCTTTCATGTCTGCAAAACGGCCACTGAATCCTCCAATGTCTTTCTATGCCCTGAGCCGACTGTGGTTCCTGTGATACCCCACTGCTTCAATAAAGGGGTTGTGGAGCACTGTACCTGGATCACATTCATCCACCAAAGCCCCTGTCATTTCCTCAAGGACACTCATGTCCCTAGCGTGCAACTCCATGTAGGATGGCTGAGCTTTTCTAAAGGTAAGAGGTAGCTTTGTATCTTCATCTTCATTTGTGCAGGAAAACATGAATCCTAAATGAAGTCCTGTACACTGAAAGTAGATTTTATCCTGATTTTATTTTTTCCCAACACTTCAAATACCAGAGTGGCTAGATGGAAGGCTTTGTTTTTAACATCAGTATTTCACCGAATGTGAGCTACAAATTAAGATACACAAGTATCTTCTGTTAAGATACAGATATATGTCTTCTTTCCACACTGGTTTTATCTTCTGTTACTTTTAAGACAAGAATACATACTGCCCTGATCCATAGTAAAAGAACATAGGAAAGAGGACCTTTTGCAATCCAAATTCAAAGTGAAGGAAATGTTTTCTTTTGTTCTTTAAGCGTGATAGTAAAGTCTCTTATTTACTTTTAAATGTATGAACTAAATAAACTATGATCTAAAACAGTCTACCTAAATAGACTTACCCACAGAATATGATTTGATTTCTGGGATATGTTTGGCCCTTTTTGTGGACAAACAGAACTCTTTTGTCCTTAAATCTATTGCAGTAGATAGATAGATGCTTTATTTTTTTCCCGAAATGTTCTGCAGTGTCTGTGTGCATATTCCCATAGTCTTGCCAGCAATTTTTCAAGAGGTTGATCTTATTTAGAAGCTGTAGGCTGTATTTTCAATTTCATTGGAAAAAGAAGAAAGATTATAGAGATAAACCTATGCTGTTTCTTCATAGTTTTATTAAAAACCTGAGCACATATTATCTTGCTATCTTAGCGACATTATCACTAAATAAATCTCCGCATATATCTACATCTGTTTGTGAATGTCCAAAACCAGGAATAGCCTAAAATAAAAGAAATAGATGCAATATTTTGTTGCAGTGGAATCCTATTTTTTTTTGTTCTTCATGGTTCCTGAGCCTCTTCCTCTGCCTAAAAAGATGCCCTTAAGATTAAAGTAAGAAAATAACAGAAGAGAAAACACAGGAAATATCTACTCCTCAGACAGAATAATGTTTCAACTGAACATTTCTAAGGTTTTTCATTAAGATTATAAGCCCACTAATTAAATTAATACATTTTATGCTACATTTTGACAAATGAAATATGTATTTCAAATATATATGTATGCTACACATGAAAATGAATTGGCTAGTTTCATAAATGAGTTGAAGTGACATGCAAAATTGCCATATTTTTCAAAACTGTAGTGCAAACTGTCAAAAATTACTAATGATTTTGAGTGTTGGAGGTTGTTTTCTTAATACTAATATACTATAATAGCATTGCTATGACACTCAGCTAGCTGTCTGCTACTAATTGATTTGAATAGGCTTCCTCTTTCCTAAACTACCAAGAAAACGTTATTTCTCTTAAGATTGGTTCAAAGCAATCATACCAAAAAATTCAGCCCTAACTTGAGGCAGCAGGATGGCTGTCTCACATTTTCCTCTCTTTTCCTCCTATTCTTCCTTATGTTTGGCCATAACTAGTCCTTTCCTAAAAGGTGCTTGAGAAACCTAGGTATACAGACAGCTCTCTGTTCCCAGAATAAACATTAGAAGTTGAGGAGAGTTGGTAAATTACAGGTATTAATATACTTAACATCACGCTTATGATTTTCTCCATATCATAGGTCAAAAATTTATTTAATAATCTCTGCATTTTTTATAAGATCAAATTTATTGTCTCTTCTTTTGTAGTTCCTTTTCTTTCAATTGTCTTTTCAAATTCAAATCTAGAGTCCCTGAGCGCTCTCTTTCATTTCCTTTTGATAGGAACTGAATATTCATCATGATTTGCAGTATACCTCATTGAATGTACTTTTCTTAATAGGTATTTTATGTCATTGAAATGTCTCTTGAGATATTTCTATTATCATAATCCCCACAATATCTGAATACTTTTTGGACGAGGCTATGGCACAACTTTCTTTTCTTGGCACTTTTTCTGACCTTGATTCAGCTTAAATCCATCTCTTTCTGAGCATTTCAAGTGGTTGTGTTGCTTTTCGCTAATCTCTTCCTCGTTCTTTTTGTAATCTTCAATTCTGTGTACAGTTCTGCTTCCTTATCTCAAAAGAAGATACAGTAGAATTAGAAAAGTTACAAAAAAGAACAACAGGATTGGTCAGAGGTATGGCATGGCTTACTCTGAAGGATTTCATAGATTTGAACTTGTTTAAACTCGGAGAAGAGATAACTGAACAGAAGAAAATAGGCAAAATGCTCACATGTAATGAAAGTTGTTGAGAAGATGACTAAGCAATTGTTATTCACCTTTTCTGATAACTCAAGGGCACAAAGTTATCAGGCTTCACGTTTTTTTTAAGAAAACATGCCTTTTTGCGCAACACAAGGGGTTTTCTGGATGCTAAAGCACAAAAGGATTCAGAAAAGGATTAGGCAAATTCACGGGGGAAAGATCCATCAAGGACTGTGAGACCTGATGCTATCTCTAGTTCTGGAAGTTGGGACATGTTGGAAGTAAGAAGGATATGCCATATAAGACATTTGATTTGTCTTAAACTCCATTTGACATTTGATTTGTTCTTAAACTGCTTCTGTTGGCGTCGCAAATGAGCCACTCTGAGAGGCAGGGATCTGTGGTGGGTGAAATGGCTGGGTGTAGGCTAGTATGTTATCTCACTGCTTATAAAGTCTCCATCTTCATATAGTATTCAGAATAGCTGATGGCTTGCAAGGCAGTGTATATGTATATGTGTATGTATGCATATATACACATATACATATGTATATGTACATATAGGTATACATGTATGGTGGTTAACCATACATGTATACACACAAATACATCTATACATGGTGATTAACCAAGGCTTCATATTATGCTGTGTGATCAAAATGGAGCTATGGTCCAAGACTCCTCTGTGGGTATCCTTCAGGAAATGAAGGCAGCTGCAGGGTTAACTGGGCTTTTTGTGAATCTACGTTTTGGCAGAAAAATCTGCTATAAGGGATATGGAAGAGAGAAGAGACAGCAAAGAGCTCAGTGCAGGATGCAGTTGCTCCCTGGCAACTCAGCGACTCTGCTTCCTGGAAACCTGTTGCCAGCAGAGAGGGAGAAAGGGCTAGCCAGGCTGTCCAGCTCCCAGGTGTTTGTGCCAGTCAGAGGGTGTGTATTTTCAGAACCCAATAATCATGCATAGATTAGCTTTCTACGTACCATAATTCTTAAACTGTCACCTGTATGGCTCTCATGGAGCAGCAGTTTGATTAGAGATGTCACATTACACAAATGGGCGCTGCTAAGCAAACATCATCACAGTCATGATTTTCCTCATTCATCTCAACAAAATAAATAAATAAATGAATAAATAAATGGATCTAAGTTTTTTGTCTCAGCAGCGAGGAGAGATGGATAAAAAGAAGAGAGAGGAAATGAGGGAAGGTTTAATAGTCATATCTCACGATGGATGGCTGTCCTTTTTTTGAGTCCTTCTTTTTCATGGTGTTCTGATATACTGATTTACTGACATGAGACAGCGCTGTGGAACTGTGCGTTATCACCAGCGCAAAGGCAGGCAGTCATTTCACAAGCACAACAATTTTATTTCTCTTTAAGCTCTCTGTCCACTACCAAGATTTAGGCTCATTCGTGTGAACTGCTGACTATTAACAGGCCTCTTTACTCCAGCTCTTTTATAAAAGCTTCCATGTGCTGAGCTCCAGGATCAAGGTGGAGATAGTTGTGGCTGAGACTATGTTTCAAGTAAAATAGCCCTAACTCTAGGTGCTGATGAAGAATTGTCTTTCTCCACTATAATTTCATTTAGATGTGACCCAAAGGATCGCTCACCCTTGAAACTTCTGCATGAAAAATAAAGGAAGGCAATACATAAAAGCAACTACTGTGTGCTGTCTGCTATCTGCTGACAGTTTAACAAAAGGAGGAACTTATCTCTTTCAGAGTAGAAACCCAAGGCAGGCTAGGAAATATGTGTCTTTCTTGAGAATGCCTTTTGGACCATACCGCTGAGAATTATCCTTATTCATGGGCAGGTGCCTGTAGTTTATGAACTAGATTCTGACGAGCTAGAAAGAACGTTTTTCTCCTTGTGGTCCACAAAGCCTAATAATCAATACATTAATTCCGTAGCCACTTTCCTGTTGCTTGTGCATGTGGATTAACAGATGTATTTAAACTAGAAAAGCAGTTCACATTTAAAAATGTAACTGAACAAGACAAATATTGTTTAAGATGCACCTGGCCTTGGAAAGCCAGTAACCCATTTGTAAGACACACCTATTTTTCTAGTCTGAGCGTGGCTTGAATGTTAGTGTTAATCAGTTGTTTTAGTTTCATTTTCTTAAACGATTGCTCATAGTTTAGTATTTTCATTTATTTACCTCATCTCTTGACTCTCATCCTGCTTTATCAATTCCTAGGGTAAACCTGAGCTCTCAAGACATTGCAGGCCAACATGTTACAGCATCCAGTATAATTTGTCACTTGAGTTCCGCATACTAGTATTTCATAGGTCATTCACTCCTTATGTGCACCTGTACCCATTATGCTTGATTATAAATTGCTAGTTGATAGAAAATTATATTCACAGGCATTTACTGAGCATAATTAGTCAACAGGAACCATCAACCTGAATCACTTACCCATGGTGTAAGCATATTTCCCCAAGGATTTTTGGAAAAGGTGGGAGTAAATGTCATGAGCGTCAATGGCACAAGAGGACCTCTGTGCTACATGGGGCTACTTCCCCCAGAATTTTACTTTTCCCATTCAGCCATAATAAAACGTAACTTTTAGTCCATGCTTCAGTCATTTAAATTTAAATGGGGTTAAAACACAGTTATTTGAATGATTACATGGTAATCTACTGCGCTATCAAAACATATACGTCACAGTATATTAGGAAAACAGAATGGAGATTATGGTTATTTTTACAGAAGCAGTGTTAAGAGGAGATATCTGGGGTCAAAGACACACAGTTAAATGTTAGTTGGGCACAGAATGACTCCCGCTTCAAAGGGCTTAGGCAAGATTTTTAAAGCTCTATGAAATAAATGGGAGTTAGAGGCCAAAGTATTTTTCAGGATATAGGGCTGTTCGGTCCCAGCTGTTGTTGGTAGACCCTGAGCTGGACTGTAAGCTACAGGCACGTCTACATGGATAAGTACTGACAAGAACTTGCCTGTGTCCCTATGCTCCTGTGTAACTTCATGACACGGCTCTTGGCAGAGTTTATCAGCTTGTGCTCCACACCAGACTGATGGGGACTCTTCACTTTCTGCATGCCTGAGCAGTGTGGGTGTGAATTAGCTCTAATTCAGAAGCATTTTAGCTCTGCTAAGCAGTGCATGATGAGTTTATACAGCTTCTAGAGAGGAAGGGACTTGGCTCTGTGGCTCAGAGAGGATAGGTATCCATCTTTTTTTCTAGAGGTGCAATAAGGTTCATTTAACTTAATTTAAAAATCATTTATTTAGTCTAAACTCCTTCAGTAGTGGGGAGAGACTGGTATCTCCCAAGGTTGATCTGTGACACATAAAACTTAGGCCGGAATTAATCATTCTATGTAAGTGTCCCTATCCTGCCTGTAGATCTTTTAGTTGTCTGTAGTTAGGGGGCATAAAATCCATCCCAAATTTGTGGGCTCAGTTTGTTTGCCTAAAAACAAGTGCCTAGCTGCTAGTCCAGAAGGGTGCAGGTCTACTGTGGTCCAGTAACGTGTCTGCTGCTCTCTGTGGATGTCAGATTGTCTAGGGTATCTCACATGGCACTGAACATGTATTTGAACTGCATTTGAGCCATATGTATCTAGCCACCTGGGCAGGATGCCAAGAACAAACAAGTGATAAGGGTGAACATTATCAAGGAAGAGCTAAAGACTCATGAAGTCCACTCTGGCTAGTGATTTGGTGTGAGTGCTACTTGGATACAGGTTCCCCAAAGTTACAAAAACACACAATTACATTATGCTTCCTGTACATATTGGTTCTCTACAAAAACTCTAGAGTGAGGGGAAGGGGGAGATTACTGAAGGCATCTAACACTATAGACTCTTTGTTTTTCAAACTAGGGTTGCCCAGCTCCACACTGACTTCACACAGTGACGAGTGTTGAGTGCTCCTATCGGCCCCAAAGTCTGCCCCAAGGCGCCTCTGACTCAGAGAAAGATTGTGCCACTTTCATGTGCTTGAACACCTTGGAAAATTCAAGCACTTTTCAGACATTTCTATTTTCATGAAAACTCTAGTGAGAAAACTCTGTACATAAGCTAAAGAAAAAAAGAGCTCACTAGTAACTGCTATGGTTACTGCTCCTCGGTTAGATGTAAAGTGTTTTTTTTCTTTAATAAAAAAGCGCATTAGCTACACCCAGCTGTCTCTCAAGATAGTTTTAATTAGCTCTATAATTACTTAGTTTAATTAATTAGATTTCCACAGTTGGGATTCTTCTGGACCCTTCATCATTTTTCAAATGTCTAGCTTTCCTTCTTCCATTTCCACTACATTTTTTTTTTACTTTTCTTTTCGTATTGTGCATTTTCTACCTTAATTGTTGCTTTATGTCTATTTTTACATCCTTCTTCTATATTTCCTTTTTCCTTTCCCTAAGTTTTTCGTGTCTACCTATACCTCCTCCAAATGGATAAAAGGCAGCATAATGATTAATTTGGCACTATTAAATATCAAAAAGGCAGAGTATAGGCAATCTTTGATAGCGCCCGGTTGTTAGCACAGTCCCTGGCATAATTTTGGTCTGGCCAAAAAACATTCGCTGAAGCAATTGCCTTCATGTTTCACAGCATGAAGGTCTGGTTAGCACAGACCAAAGGCTATTCCTGATAGGCAGCTGGAATGCAACAACACTGTTTTGGAGATTAGAGAGCTTAGCTGTATGGATACAAGCCACTCTGTGCCACTTAGCTTCCAAGCAACAATTCCTGTACCATTTTATCTTCTGGTATAAATGTAACCCAAGCCTAAAATGCAGAAATGACTTTCATATGCAGACTTCTATTTGCTGCCTGTCACGAAAAACTTCCCGGATGCTACTGGAGAATGGGAAATAGATGAATAGTTTGACAGATGTATAGGTTACCAGATAATTTAATCTTACACAGAGTTATTGTATCGATCAGTTCTGATATATGTTGCTATGAAATCAGAGCAGTTTTTTCAGCTCATGAATTTCTAAGAATTTGGCCAGAGACTGAAGACCAGGCCCTGTCTCTCTCCGTTCATGTGTCCTAAGCCTATGCTAGCTCCTCACCCTGCACTCTGGTGTCCATAGGAAGCAAACCTGACCATACGGGCAGGATGGGATCTGCAGGTTACCCCAGCAGGATCTCCTACATGGACACTCCAGAAGAAGTATGCATTACAGAAAGAATAGTATGTCGTTTCAGGGATATGTTATTTTTGCTCTTTTTTGTTAGCAAGTTTCCTTAAGATTTACACGGGGCAAAAGTTAGTATTTTTCTCTTTACGGGCAGAAATACAAAACAGGCAAATTTGCTGAACTAACTGATCAACTCATGGGCACACTTTTGTTAATTTTTTATAAAAAAGAAAGCTGGTACAGGAATTTCTATTGCTTTCTGATATATTTGGTGGCTACTATGTTTTGGAGAGTAAAAATACTCTCCACAAAAATGCTCATTCAGTGAAAAATAACTTCATCAAGATGCTTTTCTCACTTCTCTCTTCTTCATTTTCCTGTCCTTTTTTTTTACTAAATATGTAGTTAAACATAAAAAGCTGACAGATGAGAACTAGTAAGTAGAATAACAGAGGTATAAGAGGAAGAGTAATACTCACAACTGCAAAATACTTCTGACTTCTACAATTTTACAAAAATAGAAAACAGCAGGAGTCAATTTATAAGAAAATCTTTCGAAAATGCAGGTAGAAAATTATCAAGTGTCCATGTATCAAACTCAATTCTTATTTCCCACAGTGGCAGCCAGATAACAACCCAAGCTGCTTATTGTCCCAGAAATCATGCTCAGTTATCAATATCTCTACAATCATTGCCTGCAATTGATGCTGAAATGATGGCACAAAAATAAAAAGGGAAGTTTTCAAAGTGGGATATAAGATGTACATATATATAACCCATTAGTTTTGAAAAGATGTGCACACTGCAGGGCCTTCACGTTACTGCCTAGAAATTGCCCTGATTTTTGTAGGATGTGCACTTCTGCTGAAGTGTATGAGTTCCTATAAAGCATAAATGAGGGATTTTGTGGAAGATAAAGCTTTGCATGAGCCTGAAATAGTTAATCTGTTCTGGCTGAAGTCTGAGAGATTGTGGGTGCTATGAACATTGTCTTTACCCACTGTCAAACTGAGAGGAAGAGTCTTTTGGTGGGTGAGTGGGCCCAGAAAATGAGCTGGCACTACCAACTTTGTTAGTTTTCTCCCATGTGGAAGTGGGGGATGACACTCGGGGCCTCATCAGGGCCTGTTCCTCGCGTGTAAAAGAAGGTGCCTTTGTACTCACATAGCACTCATTAAGTCAACATTCATTTCTGGTGATGTTATTGACCATGTTTGCCACATAGGCTTGACATTGTGTGTACACGTTTTGAAGGCATGGACATGGCACAACAACTAAAAACAAGTAGTGGGCAATAGTGAGGGCAATTAAACAAGTAGTGGTCGATAGCCTGCCCTCTGCACGAAGATGTCTCACTTGGGACAAGTGAGAGGGAAGCCACAAGCTGAGGGAGTAGCCTCAGCTGTGTATAGCTAGCCACTATCTCAGCTAGTGATGCTGGATTTCCCCAGCTCTGTGGGTATCCCGGAGAGAAATCGCTACAGCAGGCCCTGCTGTTCTTTAGGGAGTCCATCTTTACGGCACATGCATTGTACTACCCTGGTAAAAAATATTTTCAATTTGGCTGGGATTTTTGCAACTACAGAATATCCAGCCATTTTAGTTGCATGGCATAACTTCCAAATTTCTATTTGCTACGACCAGGGTATAACTAAAAATTATCTGTATCTGTTACTTTCTGGCTTGTTCCCACTCCTTTGCAAAATTTCATTGATAGACCACTTCTACTGAGAAGAAAAAAAATTAGTGTAGTACTTTGAAAGAATGTAACCCCCTATCCAATTCTGTCTCTCTGTAAGTCCAAGTCTGTAAAAAGAGTTTTCCAAATTGATATTCCAATAGTACAGTCTTTGGACTTGAAGATACTTCAGGTTGCTCTGAGATCCACGCCTGTAACTTCTGTATCTGTGCTCCAGTGTTTAAACCAGAATGATATGCACATAGAAAAATAGCTGGAGTCGAAGGGCAGCCTTCACTTTCTCAGCACAGTCATTTCCTTGACAGAGCAGGGTTTTTTTTCCTCCTGTTTCAAACATGTTTTTAATTATTCAGCAAGGCCATCTGGACAAGACATCAGTATCACTTATGTGTAACTGCTAAATCATACAACTGAGGTTTTTTTCCCTGACTATTTAGCAAGCTGTCCCCCAGGATTCATGAATTTTGAAAGTTAGTATAGACATGCCTGGTCTGTTGTGACCTCAGACTTCCTCCTCTGTGAAGGATAACAGGGATAAATGTTCCATAGATTTAGCTACTCCCAAGGGAGCAGCCCTCCTTTCAAGGGTGTAGAAGTTTCCCTTACTAGAGCTTTTCTTCCTGCAATAAAACAACAGTTTGAAAAGCTTGACTTCTTCTGCCTACCTTTTCTCCAAACTAAAAGCAAAAACATCTCTCTTCACCTGCAAAGGTTTTGAAATATCAACAGAACAAGGTAACAGAGATAGTAACTTCTGCCCCCAAAAAGCTAAATCAAATTCCACTGTCCACTCACTATTTTCTTTCATCTGCACTGGTTTTGCAACGCTGGCAAACTCATCTGTAAATTTTCTGTAACAAAAACAGTGTTCTATAGGGCTTGCTACATATGTGAATCTCAGAGGAGCTGCAGTTTTGCCTGGCTTGAATTCTCTTTTTGTCAGGAGAAATTCCGTTCTCAGTGGTTGCTCACTGTCTGAAAAAGTGCACATTTCTGAAGCTTCAGTTTCAAACTAGCAGCCTGGCAAGGCCCACTGGTGAGTACATCAGTTATATGCAGGCATTATCAGGCACTAACGTATTGTCTGGCTAGAACAAACAAGCAGAGAGTGACAGGCAGTGTAATAGTCTCCATAAAACTCTCACACCGGTCAGGTACATTTTGCAAGCCTGATGCCATTGCTCTGTATTGCTACAGGCTTTTTTGGACCATGCTCACAATTTTTCCCTGTTCTTTGAATCCACTTTCAATTACCAGTATCTACCTCAAGATCCAGTACTACAGACCGATATTGCAGGAAATCTGCTATAACTTCTGGGTGTCAAGGTAATAAGAATCTTTCAAAAATTTCCACAGTTCACACAGCCACTTTCTCTTTAACGGATTACTGATGAAGCCCAAGACATGATGGCTGAGTCACTCTTCTTGATACCCTCCCACAGTGGTTGGTACAGCCTCTTTCTTCTTTTACACTGAGGATGTGGTTGCTCAATGGTCTGTATCATTGCACGGATCGACGGTGAAGACAAGGATAACTCTTCTTATCTCTTTGTTGGGTCAGCAGAACCATTCTTTAACTCTTAATTCTTAGCATAACTGTCCCTGAGACTACTTATCTACTTTATTTATGCAAAATTATCCTGAGTAAATGTAATAGACATTGCGCAAACTCATTTTCAACCTCTTTTCCCTGTAAGTTTTTTTTTTTTTCTGTATAGGTGTCCACTAGAACCACTTACTCACTTTTTCTGCATCTACAGTTGGCCATTTTACTATTTACCCTTTGTTAATAACATTCAGCAAAGGAACAGCGACCTGTTTTGTATCTACAATAGCTAGGTCACCATCGAGCCATTCCTCAGCCTTTATTCTCCCTGAGCCTTTATCTAGAAAGTCATCAAAGCCAGCAGCTGCAGCAGCTTAAAGGCAAGATAAGTCTTTCACTGCAAAGCAATTCTTACAAAGGATTTGTTGGACTAGTGCCATCTTTAAAACAGAATGGCCCATACCACTTTTGTTTTGCGATGAAAGCAGAAATCATGTCAAGCGACCCACGTTTTTAAAAAGCTGAGAATATCTGATGGAAACTTGCTCCAAATCTGGCACGAAGTGCCCAAGAATGGATGAACAAGAGCTAAATTTCATGTTTGCAGCTGTCCAACTTTTTAACTATACAGACTGCTTGTTCACATACAGTTGTTGTAGCAAGATTTGTTTAGGTCTTGACCCGAGCCCTCCCGTAGTTTCAAACTATGTTGAAATACAGATGATCTTTTTCTTTTGCTTCTAGCTCAAATTGCAGTGGTTTAGGTAGGCACACATCCCCCAGTACTATCTCTGAGACCAGTTAAATGGTTATGATTAGCGGGTGTCCTGTGCCTTTTAGCCTATCTGAAATGACTGTCAAGTTTAATCTACATGACTGTCATGTTGAATATACAGCTTCTCTTCCTTTTCCATTGGACATATCCCACCAGACTACAGACTAAAGACAAACTCAACATTTTTTTTCAATCTGGACAGCAAACTTGAGCAGGTGAATCCTGCAGCTTCAAGCTCTTCCCTGGTGGTTACCAGGTTTGGCAGTGGATTTCATTTGGCAGTGGAATTCATGTTCATGATTTGCACTCTGGCCTGATATGTTTGTAACAGCCTTTTTCTGCAACATTGTATTTTCTGTGCTGGTATTTAGCAAATTTGCTTTCTTTGCTTTTGTATTTTTATATATGCAATAATGCACATAGGTATTATTACATATGCAGTATAATTAATTTTTCATAATTGTATATGACATCTCCTTTTTTAACCATCACACACACCATATATGAATTCCCCATGTCGTTCAAGCATGTGAGGCACAGAGCTGTACTTAGAGACACAAAGCTGTCAACTTCCAACCATCTTGGTAGCAGCTGCCTCGTCATCTGATGGGCAACTGTAAGGAATGACTCATGTTCCCTGGCAAGTTTCTCGCTCTTTGGACTGCTCTTTGCCTCCTTTTCCTAATCCAGAGCTGCAAGTCCAAGTCTGCAACGTGCTCTGTCACCAGTTTATCCTAAAAATCTCCTGTGGGTATGGATTTGACAGGAAGACAAAGTTTCATCAATCCAGACACGGTTTCAATTTTCTTTTTGTTTCTAGTCCTTAGCCATAGCTTTTCCAGCTCAGATTTATGACTAGTATCAATCCATGTGAGATATCTGGATAACTATTCTTCTCTGTCACCGCTAACCCCCTACACCGTCTCCATTCTTCAAATGGGGAGCTAAAGCATGCAAAAGGGCTGTAATTGGCCCTTGAGTAGCAGAGGTGGAAAAAGAATCAGTAGCTCCTGATTCTTAGTCCAGTTCTCTAACTGTTAGGACATACTGGGAAGTCGGTGTTGGCAAGCCCTGTAATAAAAAAAAAAAAAAAAGAACAGTAAGGTCTTTAACATAATTTCAAACACTGAACAAAGTGATTGACAAATTATTATATAGTTAAATAATGGTTACATTTTGAATAACAGTTAAATTTTGATTATACCATCAGGTTAATAACCTATTGCTTACTTTGATAGTTTGTAAATTATAGCTAGTGAATCCAGGTATGGGAATAGAAAAATGTGTGAAAATAGAATGCAATGAAGCACTGCTAAAACAATGTATTTCTTTGGCACTTCCAAACCTCCAAAATCAAACTATGTTTCATTAATAGCTCTGGCCAGTAGTGATGCGATACGAGTTTAACCCTGAATCTATTACCAGGCTGCAAATTGTCAGCCGTTTAGCTTTAATCAGCAGCACTGTAGAAATTCAGAAGAATGTTGCCTTCACATGAAAATGTAGAATTCATTTATTGAAATCAAACCAAATGATCATATCAGAGCAGGTTAGTATAATAACGTTAAATATCCAGGTATACCATGGGTAGAATGACTCTTACATTTGCACTGTTTGATCCACCAAGGATAATGTGTTTCAGACTGGGGTGTTGCTTCAGCATTGCATGAGACGGCTGAAGGTAATTTTCCCTCTGGAAATAAATCAACAGAAATCATCTCTGTAGAGAATGAGAAATTCAAGACTAGTCAGTGGTGTCTTTTGAACTCAGCATGGGCTTCTCTGATCTCCTTTTCTCAGTCCTCCTGACATGCTGCCTTTGTGCCAGTTGAAATGGTCTTGCAAGAATCAAGATGGTCTGCTGCAAAACCTTGATGTTTTTCTGCTTTGTGCTGTTATTGAGAGACTTCTTATTTTTCCATTAATGTTGGAAGCACAGTAGGTGCTTTCTGTTTCGACATTTGATGGAACAAACAAATATTAAACAAATTCAGGGAGAAGGTACTTGAGTGTCTTAGATCAATGCAATGATTCCCCAGATCTCCACAGGGCCAAAATTTGTCTCATCTCACTATTTAGCATGTAAGGGCACATCAGTTTCCAAGCACCATAGCCTTTTCTCTTGAAGTCTACAAATAGCTCTAAAGGGCCAGTAGCTCAGACCGCAATGGTATTCTAGATTTTGTTTGGTTCAAACAGATTCTAGATTTTGTCTGATTCTCTGGTGGTTTCCTGGATCTCCCTTGAAGCCCTTACCAAAGTGGGAGGGTGGGGAGGGAAGCCATCACATTTGCTGCTTTCCATTCCTTGGTACCAAGAGAGTTTCAGCAAGAAGTTACGTACTCCATTCATTTGTTCAGAAACTACATATTTCAAATTTCTTAGAGCCCTTGGGTGAAAATCCTCTGTTCTGGTGGTTTGCCAACGTTCATCTGAAAGATCTGTTCTAAAGCTCCTCTACTGACAGTGTGACTTGAGATAACAGACAAATTTCTCATAAAGAAAGGAATGTCCCTAAGCTCCTATGTCATGAATGCTGGTATAGATAATTCATTGACTTCTCAGGTAGGAACTCATATTTCTTGTGCTCTCATCTAATGTCTCAGTTATCTATCGGCCTGTAGGCTCACTAGTAGGCTTCCTATTTCTGGTGCACTTGAAAAAAATTACTATTATTAGGCTTAATACTTTAGCAATTTGTTCCTCTAAAATATTTTTTTCTTTTAGTCTGCCTTCTAGTTCTTCATTTTACTTGCCAGTGTTTGTGGTCTTTCAAAAAAAACCTGTGTGGACAGAGTCTTCACTATTTTTATTTTAAATAGTCTCTTTTATTCCTCCATTTAACTATGATGGAACTTTCATGTCCTTTCAAATTTTCTTCTGAGTCTTTAGTATGGCACCTTCATAGTCTTTATGCCACCTGCAAGTATTTTACCCTTTCAGCTGTCCCTTTAAATTTCCTTTTTGCATGCTTTTTCATTATTAAGTAGCTTATATGTACTTAATGTTCACCAGAAAAGTTTTTCTGGAGTGTATCATATATACCAGTTATTATCACTGATACAAAGTGCTTCTTCCATAGTTTCATCTGAAAGCAACTCCTTGGTGCCTTTTTGGGGAATGCCTCAACAGCTGTTTCTCATTTTGTGAAAGCAGGCAGTCAGAGAAAAATTGTTCCAAATAACAGCTGTTAATGTTTTCTAAAAATTTGGCCTCTACCTCATAACTTTCCCATCAGTCTACCCACTCTGCATGAAAATACTTAAGTTGTATCTTTGCATTTGGAGGAAAACAACAAGTATCACAACAAACATCATAATATCACCAAAGCTGATACCAGGGTTGAACAGAATTTTGAGATAAAATCAAGAGAATTTTGATGATAAAATGATTGGTGAGTATTGCGTGTGCTGCTATGGTTGTTGTTATTTTATAGAAAACAGTGTCTAAAGAAGATGGCTTCACAAAGTCCCTAAACAGTGTAGGATTTTTTTTCTTCTTACCTGAAACCACTTAGGAAGCTTTGACAATATCTAAAAGCAATAACAAGAGGAACATTCTACTCATCCTTTCACCTCATTTTTTTCTCATGCTGATGAAGGTTACTAATACTTTTGTACAATAGCAGAGGGGAACAACTGTTTGTCTCCTGTTGTGTGCCTGATCAGCCTAGAGCAAGAAGTTTTCTTGAGTTACCAACCGAACAGAGATGTAAGAGCAAGAAAAAGTACTCTACTCTGCTGGCTATTTATAATAAGCGTTAGTTGCAGCAGGATTTAACCAAAACCCAACTGCACCTATTTAGGAGAAGGAATTCATCAGTTTTGAGAAGCAGAAATGAAGGGCAGCTATAAAGCTAGGGAAGTGAACAGCATCAGATGTGGCAACCCATAGGACAATGGCAACAGCTATTATTCTCATACAGTTATTTGCTCATTATGACTAGAACTCTGTTAATGTTTTTAACCTTTGATAGATTAAGAAGACAGCAGGATCAAAGTGGACAGACTTCTAGCACGGACAGTAGAGCATCCTTTCAGAGCCACGGAAAACTTCAAGATGGACGTAACAATAATTTACTGGGACATGGCTGCACAAGAGGCTGCAGCAGCTAGTGAGATAAGGCCCCATCACACACGCTCACCTGGGAAGGTGATGAAAGTTCCTCCCCATGCATGCCTTGATCTTTGTCTCCTTGGGCCCCAGGAAGTCTAACTCCTTCAAAAAGCAGGCTCCCTAGCCGACTGCAAACCTACAGAGCAGATTGGTTGAACTTTTCCACACACAACCCTGCTTTTCTTTTGACTGTGCCACTGGAAACATGACCATCAGCAACAAAATACAGTTTTATAAGTAAGTTTGACTTTCCTCTTCAAAATCCTGGAACAAAACTTGAAACAATTCATTAGGCAGCCTCTCAAATATTGCCAAGATTCTGGCTACTTGCAAGAGACAAAGCTATATTGGGGCCAGCTTTATCCTGAAGGTTTTATGTTATCCTCTCTGTCTCTGTTAATTGAAATGGTCCAATCTGGATTTTTTGTGAAACTGGTAAACACATCAGTTTCTGAGCACCTGCTGTTGAGTTTATAATGGATGTATATGATGTAAATACATGAATGTAGTGTCAAATAGGCCAAACATCGTATAATTTCATTTAACCACCTGAAGCCCATTGAAAAAATTGCAGCATGAATGTATTCACATTGTTCTTCATGCATTTTGCTTTGTAGTAAAAGATGTGACTCTGGCCAAGGCAAAGTTTTGCTAGTGATTTTAGTGGATGCAGGATCAGACACATTAGTAGTGTATTATAATTATGACAAAGAAAGACCTTTTTATTAGTAACGGTAGGCTGATCGAGCCGGAGTTGAAAAGCAGCTTAGTAAGGAAAGCTAAAAACATTAGAAATTTGCTCTAAGACATAGTTAGATGTTATAAAATGTAAAGAAGTTACATATGTCTCTGTTTTCATGGATCTATTCTGGATAAGAACTGTCTTGAATAGAAAGCAACATGTTTTATCCAAAACATTACTGACATGAAAGCCTTTTTTGGTTTTATTTTTGTTTTATAGCATCCCTAATTCCACACATTTATGGTATTTTACAACTTGTATGTCCACATTTTCATAATAAATGCATGCTTTTTCTGTCCTATTGTGCTTTTATTTTTTAAAGATTATCATCCGTAAGCAAATTTCATTTTCAACTTTTTAAAACAAACATATTAGGCTTTTGGAAGTGATAAGTATTTTATTTATAATGTCTATTTTTACTGTATTATTTGTGTTTTATCTTTTACAAAACAAAGTTCTTTGTAATTGAATCTATTTTTTAAATTTGGTTTCACATTATATGTAATTTTTGTCACAAAATTTTCATAAAATACAGTTTTTTACAGTTCCATGAAATGATATGGTGTTCCTGTGAACAACAGAACAGTTTACAACTGTAGCAAGGTAGAGATTTTACATCTGTCATGAATATAGTGTGGGTTTACTTGCTTAATTTGGGCATAGACTGAAATAATTATGGGATCAAGGAAAGGAGCAGAGTTTCTCTGGTCCTGAGAGGACAGGTTTCATTGTCCAGAATAAACTGTTTCATGCTCACCTCTTCTTATAATGACCTTTTTCTTGGTTAATTTTGGTTTCATTTGGGAAGGACCAAAGTGGATAACATTCCACACGATTTCTGGAAATTCAGAATCACAGAACAGGTGGGGTTTCAAGGGACTTCTGGATATCATCTAGTTCAACCCCCTTGGCTCAAGCAGGCTCCGCTAGAAGAGGCTGCCCAGGACCACGTCCTGTCGGGTTTTGAATATCTCCAAGGATGGAGACTCAATAACCTCCCTGGGCAACCTCTTCCAATGTTCTGCCACCCTCACCTAGCAAAAAAAGGAAGACAATTGTAAAGATTAATTTTTGTCTGTAATCACAATTGTTCTGAGTGACAAGAGTTATTGTGAGCAATCTTGTATAAAGTCAATAGTACAAGATGCATTGGTACTAGCATATTCATTAAGACTGAGAGTGCATTTTCGAAGTGAATCTCCCAGTCTTCCCATTGTAGTCCATTTTGGTTCACATTGTAGCACACAAATCAGATTCTTTTTGGATGACACAAAACCATAAGATCTGCTCCAGGACCACACTTAATGCCATCTTTCCATCCTTAGGCCATTAGACCATGGAAACACGTTAGAGCAAGTCTGTAGTGAACGCTCCTACAAAGCATCTAGCGTGGATGTCAGGTCTGCATCACCGACTGCTTCACTGTACAGAACCCCTCCTATTAGGCTGGACCACTCACTAATATACATACAGCTATAAAGAAGGCTGTGTTTATAGAATAAAATCTAAAGGAAGAATTCATGTTATCCAAAGTCTTTAGATGATCAAAATATCATCAGTGATAGTATTGCAGACAGAGGCTTTTTTTTTTTTTTCCTGCAGATAGAATTTACTTAGCAGCAGGAACCTACTGAACATTTGCTCTCTAATCTGGCTGGCTGCAGGGTATCTCTGCCAATGCTCTGCTAAGCTGATTTTGAGAGGAGCCTGGTTATTTTATAGTTGGTATCTCCTTAAATATGCTTGCGCACTGTATTGTGCACAAAGGCAAGCTCACTCTAATTTCATGCTCATTGCTACATGGTCATTTCTCAAACAACCCTCCACTGTTTGCACAAAAAATCATGGCACTAGTGCTCAGATTTATCCAGAGTCCATGGCACTCATTGACTGTAAGCTGAACCTTATACTGCCTGTAATTAACTTTGTCTACACATTACACAGCTCAGATAATACCCTCATTTACATGGTGAAAACCCAGATAAATTCTTAATTCCTCTTTGCTTTAGCAAACATAGATGTATGAACTGGCCTGTCACAGGAGACCATGAAGAAGGAAAAGAGCACAGCTCCTTTTGTAGTAATTTCTGCTTTCCGAGGATTACAGGAATAATACAAGAAAAGGAGTCACACCCTGGAAATAAGCCTGAGAAGTCTTTGGATAGGATTTGTCTTAGATTTGTCTTAGCCTTAGGTGTGTACAAAATGTACACTTCTGCAGCTGAGTTAGTCAGATCTAGAGTCAAAAATAAAGAGAAAAAAAAATGCTTTCAGGATGTGCTGCATTTGCTCTATCTTGACTGTCTCTTTCAGCAGCTGGATCTCACTGCAGCCCTGCCTCCGTGGAGCAGGAAGCAGATGTCCACAGGCAGCGCAGATGCAGGCGTGCATGTTGAACACTGACATTCAGTCAGATCAATCCTGTTTGTAATAGCACAGACATTTGGTGGAAATGTAGTCTAACATGAAAAAATAGGAACATTTCTAATCATTTTAGCACAAGAAAGACTGAGTCGTTTAAACAGTTGCTTTCTTTACATGAGAAAGGCTGGAGAAATTATGCAACAACACACCCTTGCAATGAACACTGCCTTGCTTTTCCAGCACAAAGGAGCAGAAAAGAAAACAAGCAAGGCAACCCAAATAAGACATGGAAGGTTTTTGCAAAATACTCAGTGAGATGGAGGTGAAAAACAAAGTGAGGCAGTCATAAAACCAAAAGAAGCTCCTTGGGACTCATTTCTTCTATACAGCTTTATTGCCTTACAAAAGCAGCTAGTGATTTCAACTCCCAAAGTCTCATCTGGTTTCTTCAAGTCATTTCAAGGGTAAAATATTTATTTTGTCTCATTTCTGTTCCAAAGGGAGAAAAGAGAAGGAAGTCTATCTAGCTGGTTGTTCACACAGCTGGAAGAGCAGTTTGCTGCTACAATATTTCATTGCAATGCCACTTGCTTTGCAGTGTTACATTTCTGATCACATATGCACATTCCCACAGTACCACTCCATGTCAAACTCTGCCAGATTTACCTTCTGTTCAGTTTACTTCTACATTGTGTATTAAATATTGGCACAGTAGTGTAAGTGTTTAATTACTAACTGTCATAAAATACAAATGGATCCTTTCATCTGTAGTCATGACAAAAATGATTGATGGAATATTTTCAGAATTTTTTCCATAGATTTTTTGGGGGTGGTGGTAACAGATCTTTACACGCTATTCAAGATTATATCAAATTACATAATAGAGGAAATAGTAGGCAGTAATCTATCCATCCCATTCATTTAGATATTTTCTGCTTGCAGAAATATATGATCATGATTTAAAATTAATCTTTTGACCGTTTAAATCTAAACACTGGTATATTGGGATGTATTAAGGAACTCTGATTGGCTAACAAAGACTCACAGCATTTTTCTGCTTTCCGGTTGGGTGGCTATACCAACACAACACTTCTGCTGTGAAAAACATGTATGCCAACATAGTTAAAGCTTTGAGGTTTTGGACAGGTATATTTACAGTTTTTGTGCCATAAAGACATAATTTTGTGCTGAATGTTGGAAAGCAAACACATACTCTAAGTGCATTCATTTAAAAAACACAGTTGTACTCATGAACCTCCTCTGCTAGAATCTTCCTCAAGAGCAGATCTGGAACAAACCATCATTATGCAAGTAGTCACCATTATGTCTGTATCTGACCCAGATTTAATCTGTGGCTAAATAGACTCATCTGTGAAGGCTCTCAATGACAAGGGAGTGAAATCAAGACTCCACCTACCTCCAGGGCTGGTCTGCACAGACTCTGCCTTCTTCTATGGCAAAACTACCGACAACTTGTGCAGGCTGCTGGAGCATAAGTCATTCGCCCTGCTGGGAAAACCTAAGAATATTTTCTCCTGTACAGTAGTTGCAGTTAGGTCCTTTAACACATGCAGACGTTGTGGTTAATTTTGAATTAGGAATAGCGCAAAGGTTTTCTAGATCCTTCTGGTACCTTGCAAAAGCCTCCATACTAGATTGGTGTGATTTTTTTTTAAACAAGAGCTTTGTATTTCTTCTTCTGGAGAGCATACTATCAGCTACAAAACTAATTTCTTATGCATATTGTGCTTCATCATCTTAGCTTCCGTCAGAGTTGTTATTTCTGTTTATCTTTATTTTAATGATTGGATCAACTGCTCTCTGGCCAGCAGGGAAAAATGTTTTGATATTTTTAGCATTCATTTAGCAATGCAAATTCAGTTGCTATAATCACGTTTATGAGAAAACACACAGGACTTTAATAATGACTGATATCAGGTCTATTCCATACATCAATGATCTTGGCTCGATATACAAATTCCATCTTTTTTGTCATTTTTAATTTGGAAGGAGGAATGTATATAATCAATTAGAGTATTTTTTACAAAATAGCCAAACAGTCCTCCATGAGTCCTCCCAGAGTTTCAAAATCATAAGCTAAGGCAGCAAGCTTTGTTGCTCAATATTTGAGGTTCTTTTAAGTCGTAAATAGTAAAGTAAGGATATAAGAATCTCTGCAACATTCAATCCCCCTTTAGAGAAATAGGACTAAGAACAATTCTAAAATTCCCAGTCCTTCTATATCCTTGAATGGGATTATATGAAATCCGTGCCCTTTGAAAGAAATTACACTAATATATTTAGGCAAAGACATTTGCCTGAGCAAGAATTTGTTAGAACTAGAACTCTGGAGAAATGTTTTATGCTTCTTTCTTTTCCACTGTTTTGATATGTGTTATATTACATTCCTGAAATTTTATCACAGAGATTATTTTGCACTTGAAAATCTCTCTTGGAAGAGTGCTATGGAATTTGATTAATAGTTATAACTTTGCTATAGTGAGGTTACTATTCTTCTGTCAATGCACTAAGATATTAAGGTAATTTCCGTGTAGTTAATTAGTAATGAGAGAATGCTCTAATTCTTGAGCCCTATCAGGATAAATACCATATCCACACATTAATATAAGTCAGACACTACTGCAAGGAATTTATAGTTTGACCTAGCTTTATAAGATATAACTTGAAACTGGAGATAAACCGGGGAAAGCGTTGTTAAGGGAAGCGGGTAACAGCAAAATCAGGTTATTAAATGCAATGAGCAATAATATAATGTAGATTTATGGACTTTTTCTCTATTAAATTATATGCAACATTTCCTTAAACACCATAAATATCCCACTTAAATTTGAAATCTTGGTGAGCAGGGAAAGGGCTGAAGGAATGGAGAGGCAGCAACGCCAGCTTGCTGTTACAGTGGGAGCTGCTGTCATTCAAACCTTGTGCTTTCTCCAGTTTAGGCCAGCTATAGCACAAGAGATTAGTTCCACCAAGCAGAAAATCTCTGCAACTGCAGAATCAAACGAAAGAGAGAGATAAAGAGTTGAAATGAAGATGTATACAGACAGAATGACATCCCAGTCAAGGGAGCTGGCTCTGCATCACCTCCAGAGAACCAGGATGCTGGCCAATCCAGTGTCTACAGCAAAGCTAGTCACCATGGGCTCCTCTGTACGATGCATGGAGAGAGACAGGCTCTTTTAGAACAAGATTCCTTTCACCACAAAGTAAATATTTTCAGTCAGATGAGCTGCACCCTAAAAGTGCCTTTTTCTTTCCATTTAGTGCTGAGGGAGCCTAGGGCGACTGGATCAACTGCACACTCCTCAAGGTCACATCCACCTCCTTCCTCTTTTATCACCAGTCACTGGTGATAATTCTCTGTCTCACCTCACATGGTCTCCAGACTGGGAAGTGCGCCTTATGAAGAGTCATTCTTTGAAATGTAATGTTCCTTCCCACTTTGAAAAGGCTCTCTACCAGGACAACACAGATAGATATGGTCCCTCTAAGAAAGAAGCAAGCCTATCTGCATGCAATGCTCCAGCCCTGCTATCAGAATCAGGAGGAAGCAGACTCTTCAAGCTGTCATGTCTTACTTCTCTCAGTTGTGCGTAGTTTCATCTTCCTCTTCCAGTTCTCTCCTAAATTAACTCAGTTGGCTCTTTCCTCTCCTCTCAAAACATCTATTAATGCATAAACTTTCTGAGCACTATAACCCTCCCAGAACTCCAGCTCTAAGAGCCCCTGTCCTGGTTTCAGCCTGGTTCACCCCCTCTGTGCACAGCGTGCTCAGGGGTCCTTTGGAAGGAGGCTGCTTTTCCTGTCCTTGTCTCAGTGTTGTCTTGTGCCTAAATGAGACTTTTAAGAGTATCAGAGGGCAATATCATTTACACCCAAAGTTCTTCAAGTTAGCTAAGGCATTTGCTGTCGTTACACCCTTATCTTGTTCTTTACTGACTCACACTTCCCCCCCAGGAATATTTTTGGTTGCTGAGCCTGCAAATACGTTGAGCTCATGACAGTTCCATTTCCCTCCTTACTTCATTTCAGTGGCTCCAGTGAGTTATTTATTTTCTGCCAAGTTATATCTATAATTCTTGCCTTTCGCACAGTCTGCCAGAGGCATTCACAGCACCAGTCTGTTCCTTTGATGCCATCCATGTACGAACACTGGGCAGTGACAAAGCATAGAAATCAGTCACTCGCTGAACGTTATTTTGACTGACGCGGACCAAACACTTCCCTCCCAAAGTCCTGCCAAATACTACTCAAAGACATAGATTCACATGTCCTTCTCTTGTCAGTGAACCAGTCTGATAAAAGACCCAGTTTGCCAACTACTAAGTTATTGTAAAGACGAGTCATAAAATCCTGGAACTGAGGGTCTTGGAAATGCTTATAGTATGTTGAAAACCTGTCAAACCCACTAGTCAGAGTGCTTTGGAGGATTTTCTTGTATGTTAGCATTCTTATTTCAGTACAGGGCTTTATTTTACTTTTACAGAGACAGACACAGTAACACTGAGCAGATAATAAAAAGAAAGAACACTACATACACAGCAATAGAGCCAGCAAAGCTACATATGCTTTAAAGACATTTCTAAATATGGTTTCATCATCTTATATGCATGGCTATTTAAACAAGCAAAGTAGTTTTCTTGCAAATAAGAGAGACGTAATTAGACAATCTGTGCAGAGAAATACCCCTAAATGTGCATAAATGATAGTGTGCTCTCACTACCTTCTTCTCATTATTTTCTTCAAGGTAAAGTACCTGCTAAGTCCTATATTAGTAATACTGACCTCCGCAGGTTATATTATGTGAAATATATTAAAAACAGTAACAATATCTGGTATTATCGGTTTTAATTTTATTCTGCTCTTTTTTTTTCAGTTTTGAAGATGAATAGGAACACATAACTAGTTTTTTTGGTATCCTTCATTGCTTCATATTGCCCTCATTCATTTTTGTCTCCTCTTTAAAAATATAAACACTCACCTAACAACACAAAACCAATTATTCTCCTGTTGCTAGGTTTTCAATCTTTCCTCACACATAAAGCTCTCTGTGTCTCTAAGATATTGTGCTATTTTCCTCCAGAGAACTTCTCTCCGGACTACACTGTTTTCTTAAGACTGCTGCACCAGAACTGCAAGTTATTCAAATGCATCTGTATTATCATTTTAAGACGCGTAACTTCATACTGTTACATTCTTCATACTGCCGAGGTGCCTTGGGATGGGGCGTTTAAGGAGTTACAGATTTTTTTACATATTACAGCAATATGCATAGCTCACTGAAATTGCCCCTTTCAATCTTGAACATGTCAATACCGAGTTTCACCTCCCATTCTGTTGTGCAGTCATCTTTCATTGGTGGGTCCAAATTTATTGCTTTATTGAACCTGTTCCTATACCATGGACATATCCTTGCTTTTCTTGAAGAATATACATATGTATGAATAGGTTAACCAACTGCATTTTTATCCTTGAAAAAAAAAAAGGAGTATTTACTTCAGTTATGCTAGCTGGGAATAATATATAAAACTTTTTATATTTAGCACACTTAAGCAAAATCTTCTCTCACTTCCCGTCAGCTGCTCCCATCAGCTCTAAATGAATGTTACAAGATTTAAAATGTATTATCTGCTGAAAATATGCTTTTATTTTTCTTGAAGACATTTATTCCAAATCTATTTCTATAGACATAATGCAGTGATCCCTGTGATCCTTTTTTACAAAATGATATGTTCATTATGTAGCATATACACATTAAAGAATAATTGAATGGGTTGGCTGTGGGAGATGCTTTTTAGTTCATCTGCCTCATGCTCACAAACAGTTTTGGAATATGTATCCATTTACAAGAGATAAGTTAAAACACACAGGTATAGGAGAACATGTGTTGCACAAAAAGCAGATTTTTTCCCTGTCAATAGGGTGGAAGAAGCCTCAATCTTCCAAGCTAAGTAATATTCTTAAATATAATGAGACATAATGTAACCGCATCTGCAAATGCGTTTGGAAACAAAATCTTTCTCGCTCTCCAGGGATTTGATATCTGCAAAATTCTTGCCAGTAAAGATAGAATATGGATTTAGAGTAGGCTGGAGAGAGAGAAGCAATTCTAGAAGACAGATAAGTACACTGTGGCCCAGTGTTTGGAATCTAATAAAGTTTTGCTGTTAAATGATGCATTTTTCTGAACCGTGGTGGTTTTCTTGACATAACAAGGCAAGACTAAGCATACAACTAACATTGAAACATAATTCTGTTCCTCCAGCCATAGTTTAACGTTATCTGGATGTACTATATTAAAAGGAGAAGGTTTTTTTCAAAGTGCTTGTACATGTTATCATGAGCAATTATAGACAGATAAATTATTGTGTGAGTTTTCATCGAAATTTTCTAAAGTGTTTTGAACTTTGTTCCCTTCTGTATCTCTCTATTTTTGCATACCTGCTATAACTCCGTGACGAGCCCCTCTCCCTCTCTCTAAAGAATTTCATGTGAACGCTGAACTAAGCTCCTCTGCTTCCCGCCAACTTTTGTCTGCAAGGAGAATTGAATATGTCTTTGGTATAGCTATGTTAATTATTTGTACTTCAAAGGTCTTCTTTAACTGCAATGGATGTCAGTTCTGCCTCCGTTATGAGATCTCCACTGTTGTGACAGCCCTCCCTGGATCCACTTAGGCATCTCTTCTGGACCTTATGATCCAGAAGAAATTGTAAGATAGCTCTGACGAAGGACTTTGGTAGCTAAAATATTGAAGTGCTGCAAATTTAGATGCCTGAACCATGGAGCCCAGGGAAATGCAGAACCGTATGTTTGGAGCCTAATCTTTCCTATTACTTTACAGGAAGGGGATTAAGGCACCGCAGGGCCTAGAGCAGTTGCATCAAATACACAGAGCTCACCAGTAAAATATTTTAAGCTCCATGGTGTGTCTAAAAGTCCCTACTCTCTTAAGGCAATGGGGCCTCCAGCCAGCTCAGATCTACAGCCTGAAACTCCCTCTTGGGGGAGGACAGGCAACTACAGCTCTCCTAGAGAGAGTTTTCTCCCAGATCGGCAACACTCACAACAGCTTAACAGTGAGAACATTCATGCAAAAAATGGCAAGCATGAGTCTGAGACCATCCACAGCCTAGGGAGTTTAAAATATGTCCTTCCAGGATGGTGGCCAGAAATTACAAAGAGCAGAGGACCTCTTTATTTCCCCCAGTCTCTGAAGAAAAGAACTCAAGATTAACAGGACCCTCTAACAAATTTTCAACTAGGGAAAAGAAAGCCATGAAAAAAACAAGACAGCATCATATAGAAGACTACAGAAGAGTACAATGAATGCAATACACAACATGAAATTCAAAAAATATGAGTATATACTGTTCAAGTCCCACATCTATGTTACTTGTGTTCAAGATCAGCTACAGAACTAAAAGTGATTTCTCTTTAATCAGTATTCGTATTAAAGTATTCAAACTCTAATTCATATTCCTGAGAGACTGCTACCCTTCTCAGTTCCAGCTTTATAAAATGAGAATGAACTTCTCTTCAAATATTAGCTTTGATGTATTTCAGGAATTCTTTTATTTTGATTGGAAGAAAATGATTTGTGCCAATAAATCTTTAATGTCTATATGTTTTGTTTTTTCTATTTGACTATAACATTTCTTTATTGACAAAAGTTGTTTTAGAAAAATATGAACATTTTAATATTTAAAAACATCTGCCTACTCGTTTTAAGATATATTAGAAATGAGAGTTGCTTCTAAATTTATATTGTTCAAAAAACGATTATACTGAATGATCCCATTTGTTGCATGAAGAATTTGGTATACCAAAATACCAAATTGTGTGGGGTGAGAAGGGAAACATTTTTTAACACAAATTACAGTTGGCAGGAGCTCATCATTAACACTCATGCAGAATTTTATTTTGCCAAAAAGACAGAAGTGTGTACCACAAGGGAAGATGGGGGACATAAGGCTAAGAAAATTCATTCCATTTGCTGCAAAAATGAACTGGCAAGTGAATACCATTCAGCCAGTCTGTATGACAGTCATCAAAAACAAAGTGTAGAGAAAAGAGACAATGTGCAGTGGTTCCAAAGTATAGAGCACTATATCCCTTGATCTTGTATCCAAAATCATGCTACCTAAAAAAGGTCCCTTCAATTTAAAGCATGTAAGAGAAACTACTAGGGCTATTATAGATCCATTTCCATGGATGATGAAAGCAGCAAAATAAAAGCAAGAAGTATTTTCTTTTACTTTCAAGGTAAAAGCTTGGAAACCTTGGTAAAAGCAATGGAAATCTATCAAAATGTTTTCTTCTGACATGATTCTGGTAATTATCGTGACTGATATAGACCTTGTTATATAGCCACCAGTGTCTGCTAATAAAGTGGCGAATATAAACTAAATATAAATAGTCTAAAAATGAATGTCTTGGGGAAAGATGACCAAAAATGAAGAAGTCAGGTTAATATTTCATAATTAAATCAAATCAAAGAATCTCTCTAGATATTTTTTAACCAACAAATCTTTTGCTTACTACTAAACATGAACAGATATATAGACAAACATTATTTATATTGTAAGTAGATGTTGGTCCCTTGCCTAACCTCCTATTTTGATTAGCTTCTTTTTTTCCCCATTTTTAAGCACAAAATGATTACAATTCTCTCCAAGTGTGGTATATGGCTCAGGTTAATTTTATTTTTAAGGGGGTGCTACCCTTCTCCATTTCCCCATTTACAGAGACTAAAGAGAGAGCGCTATATGGCATTTTACTCACTGTTAAAAAAGCTGAGTTCAGCTCAAACTCCATTCCTGTGGGAAAACCTGTAAGCTGATGCTAGGATATCATCACAGTAGAAAGTTTAAGGTTGCCTGTAAAAGAGAACCAAACACACACGGCACCCGAGCACAATCCCAAATTCATGCCCCAAGTCTAAAAAACTGCGTACGATGAAGGCGAAGTGCACTACAGTCTCAGTCACAAGCAGATCCTTGAATGTCAGCTTATTCTACTTATATGATAGACATTTTATTCACAAATAAAGCCAAGCTACAGTGAATAATATGGGCAGGAAGGACAGAGGTTGCAGAACGTCTGACCCTCTCTGTGACAAAATGACCTACAATGGTGTTTTACCAGCTTGAGTGTAAAGTGCTAATAAACCTAAAGACAAAATGATCTATGATGCCAAAACATTGTTTGGCTTGTGGTCCACTGAATGCTATCGTATTATGTTCATAAATGCAAGTTAAGAGATTTCCAGAGAGAACAGGTAGGTGTGGAGAGAATAGATAGAGTGGAGAAGAACCAGCCCTCCATGGCGCTTCTGCGCGCTTTGGGACTCCTTCCCAAATAGCTGTACCCAGTTAGCACTCTCTAGGACCAGCAAGCAGTTAAAAAGCAAAGCCAAAGATTCCTAAATCAACAGAGAAATAAGGAACTCCTGAGGATTTTGCTTTACTAATACTGTGACTGAGCATGAAGCTGGAGTGGAGGAAACAGTGAGGTGGGGCTGAAAAAAGAGAGCTGGACTGGTACTGGTGGAGGAGGAAGGCCATATATGGCAGTGGGGAAACAGAACTGAGAGTGACTAGGCAGAAAAGAGGAATCTTAGAGTCGGAAACAGAGAAACCTAAGGAAAGGAGCTACAGTCTGAGATTACCCAAGGAGAAGGGGGCGGGAGGTTAGGGTTGGGACGTGGTTAATCAAGAGAGAGGCAGGACCTGGAGCCTGGGACTGCTAGGCAGAGCTTGGGCAGCATGTCTAAAGGAGTCTGCGGATGAGAAAGTGAGAAGTATGAGCTATAAGGGCAGGGAGAGACCTGGGATAAAGGCTGGTCAGAAAGGGCAGGACAAAAAAAGACTGGTGAGAAATGGTTGGAACAGCTGGTGCCCAGTGGGTCATATTCCCTTTCAGAGACCAGATTTCTCCCTGCTCCCCTGGTATCTGCAAATACTGTGAATCCACCAGCAAAACACATCTTCTCTCTATCTAGTGTTAGTTCCCATGGAGAAAGAAAGTGAAATACAGATATTAGGGACAGAGGTTTGTGCAACAGAACCAGCAGTTCCAGACTTGCTGAGGAAACATGAGTGCAAATGAGGTACTGTACGATTAAAGCTCACCGGTTGCTTTCAGTTCCAACGCAGGAAGAAATTTTTCCAAAAACATCATTTGACTTCTTTTTCAGGACCAGAAGGCATGTGTGTTCACTCTGAAACAATCAAAGCACTCTCACAGCAGGAACTCCCTCCAAAACCGGGGTGGAGGAAGTCTGACACTCCATGGGCTGCCAGGAACCAGTGAGGTGGGAAAATGGGCTGGCAGAAAAGGCTCCTATTGACGTTTCATGTAAACTGAGATATTCCCATGGAACCTGTAGATTTCTGCAAGTCTTCATTTTCTGACGGAAAACACTTCCTTGGAAAATTTCTACCAGTTCAAAACAAGAAGGAAATAAGAGTTTTCTGACTTCTTTGACAGAGCTAGGAATTTACACACACAAAAAACATTCCGAGATGATTATGGTAAAACAGTCAAAAGTTAGAGAATGCCAGAGCTGGCACAAGCACCCACAAAAAACAGAATGAAAGGCCAAGGCAATTTAGCAGAGTCAGTAGAAAACTTCTGATCTTATTTTTTGTTTTGAACTCCAGCAGCAGTATTTTTCAAAAAGGTTTTCTCTCTTCTCTGGAGGATTGTTTAATAGCCACGGTCAGTGTTTATATTAGCCAAGTAATGAGAAAAACAACTTCCCAGGTTTATAGCAATAAAGATTTTGGATCTTCAAGTAGGATTCCTCTGGAGCTAGAACTCAGTATAGCTCCTTTCCGCTTTCAGCATCCTTCTCTCTTCTCATTTGCTAGTAAGTGACGGGGCTTCAGTAAGAGTCATGGCAAATGCACCAATACAGAACTATCTTCTGTGTATGGTTAATGCCCTCTCCTCAGACCTGGATTTGACTGTCCTCAGACAGTCTCCTCAGACAGAGGAGAGGACTGAACAACTATTTCTCCCCTCCTTGTGTGAGTTCCTAGACTACTGCGCTATTACTTGAAAAGGGAGAGAAGAATCATCTTCACCTTGAAAGCAAGATTTTGAAAGGAAAGGTCCCTCTTAAGCTGTAGAAAGAACTACTCTTGCCTACCCGCAGTTCAATGTTACAGAACTTGAATGAGAAAAGGTTTTTCCTTGGTATCCTGAAGGAAACAGAGCCTGTGAGAAGTCTACAAAATTTACTCATCGCTCAGGTTAAGCACTGGTAACGAACTGAATCACAAATTTCATGGGTTCACATTAGTTTTGAATACAAAAAGGAGAAAAGAAGTGGCGCTCTCCTTTTTGGATCAATTTCTGTAAAGGCTGGATGTTCCTAGCTTTTCTTTTATTTGTTTAGAATCATGCATTATTTCAATAGTCAGCATCTGGTCCCAAAAGAAGCCATTTAGAAAAGCCAGCAATTCCCAGACTGCAAATGCTATGGGACATTGGTATGCTGCAGCAGACAAACACTCCAGCTCATTAAAATGCATTGATGGCAAAGGGAAACTGCAGGCCAGGGACAGAGCCCTAGGTCCTACCCAAGGACAGAAGATGTGAGAACAAAATTACACGTGCAAAATCCCACAAACACATTGCTCAATAAGATATAATACTCTTGCATCTTGTGAAAATGGACTTTTGATAGACAGTGATTTGTAATTGTTTTCTTATGGGTAATCGGTAGTCAGTTAACCATATGGATGGGTAGCTGGTAGCACATCGTGCTCAAGGAGAGGCAGCTCCTCTGGCAGTGCAGAGAAGGGAGCAGGCACCTTGAACTGTCCTGTTGGGAAACAAACACAGTGCTGGCTGATGGCATCAGCACCTAAGTAAAACAACACGGGTGCAAAATTTTCTGTCTCTTGCTCACTTAATCAGCGTCTGGATTCAGCTCGAAGGGAAGCGAAAGAAATCCCAGTTTTCTAATCTGTCTTCATGGTAATTTTGTGAGGTTGAATGGATAAGGATTGATAGTCCTTTAAGTATAGCCATGAAAAGATTAACTTCATTAACTTCCCACAGTGTTGTATTTTTTGCAGGTATTCAGTCTCTGTCTTTCTTCGATTCCCTTTCTGAAAAGCTACTGCAGCTTTTCATCTTGTTTTATTATACGCTTTTATCAAAGCTAAGACATTCATGTGGAAAGTAATCCACCAAGAGGAAAGACTCCTGGTCACTACCAGTACCCCACTGGATTTCAAAAGCTCAAATGTACGACCACCTAATTTAAATGCATCATTTAGGGACTTCCACTTCAGAAGCAGGCATCACAGATACTTGTTTGTGGCCAGAAGCTGGTAGCTCATAACAGGATCTCAGCCAGCCAGCATGCAAACACATATCTAGCAGTGTGTAGCAGATTTTGCACATAAATGCCTAGAGGTAAACAACAATGAAAAGCTGAGAGCAGAAAAGGATCCAAAAGCCATCACCTCTAGCTTCATAAATTATCTATTCACTTTTTACACAACAGCACTGTATGAAATGAGATGTGGAGCGTACCCCCATTTTCCCCCTTCAACAGCCTGGTCGTTAGAGCGTGCTCTCTTGAGACATGAAAACGTGGGCTTGAATTGGCTTGAGCCTAAAGCAGGCAGTGAACTTACCGAGTGCATGCTACTTTTTTGAAAGGCAGGATGTGTCTTCTCGTCAGGCAATGGTTTAAAAGGAGACAGTGAGCTGACGCTTCACAACAAAAAGACACTGCAGAGACCACAGTGCAGGAGGGCAAAGGAAGCAAAGTCCAAATGAGATGCAGGTTTCTGAGTTGGTCACCTCCCACGCTGGCCGATGCTTTCCCCAACAGCACACCAGCTGGTCCAACACAGCGGCAGGTCCACCTCCTGCACAGGGAATGGGGGTGCCTCTGCCAAAGCCTCTTCTGCTTTGCAGAAAGCAGACTTGCAATGCAACTCTCTTCTTTGGGATCTGGCCCTTAATGTTTGATTCTAGCATTACGTTGCCATTGTAAGTCAGTTTTATTAACACTTCCCTTCGCTGCATGCCTGATTGATAGAGAATTCTTCTAATTTCTGAAGTTAACATTCATTCATATTTTGTGTTCAGTTACATCAGGTGTCTCATCTAAATGCAGCTGAAAAAGAACTTTTAAGCTGTGTTTGGAAAAAGGTTAATGACTAGAGAATAGTTTTCGGGTTTAGATATTTTGCGGTGATGAGTGTTCAAGACGGCATACATAGCTTTGCCTGAATTACACATCTCTGCTAAGTACATAAACATTTACTCACACAAAAGAAAATAATGGAGTGTTGAACTCCCAGATATTTAGCTTAATAGTGCATACAGAGACAACTCTCGTGTCCTTCCACGTTTTCATAAGTCTGTCAGACTTGCACAGATATTTCTAGTCTTTGGCATCCACCCACGCTGTAAGATAAGACTCTAAGTGGGAGCTGAGAGGTAATGATGAGAAGTATTGTCTTGCCTTGAACTGTTAATGTCAAGTCATCATGCTTATTCTTTTTGATTCTTCCTTTCTCTCTCACCTTTAAAATCTTACCTTTTCCAGAGTATACTTTTCATTAGCTATGTTCATGCTTTTTCACAGATGATCTTTTTTTCCTCATGCTTGGTATTTGTAGCTAACATATGACAGTGTGTACATATACTATATATGGGGGGTTTTAACACTGACACGGGGTAGCTGTAGCAGACAATTTTCACTCCAAAGATACAGTAGATGACGGGAATAGCTTTCCTCCTTATCTCCTTTCAAGAAATTCAGCTAGGCTATTGCTGAATTCTTTTCCTAAGTGATTAGGGTCAACAGGAAATCCAAATTCTACCTGACTTAGACTACTGATACTATCATCTTTCAGAGACAATCACAGTTCTATACTCATTAAAGATCTTCCAGTATTTACAGCAAAAGTTGGTATCAGAAAGTTCTAGAGGAAGTTCTCATCCCTCTGAAGTCCATGAAAGTTTACCACTGATAATTGCACGAGCAGGATTTCACCCACACGGAACTAGAAGCTGCATTCTGCTGTGGTAACCTTTTCCCTGAAGTTTAAAAGGCTAAAGAGAGATAAGATAACCCCACGGGTGCTATCTTCTGACCCATAGTGTCTAAAGATAAATTGAAAATAGATAAGGATAGAATACTAATCTGGAGATCTCCATTTGATCATGCTGGAAGAATCCAATTTATACATCATTTGTGAACTTCAACTTCATCCCATTTGAAAATTACCCACTTTCAATGAGATAGAAAGGCTTTTTAATGTAATTTTATCAGTAATACTCTTCCTACTCTAACAACCTCATATTGGGTAATCCTCACATTCACATTTTATTCCGTAAAGCTTATACGATAGGCAGGGAAAATACTCATTAGCTATGATCATGCTTTTTCACAGCTGATCTTTTTTTCCTCATGCTTGGTATTTGTAGCTAACATATGACAGCGTGTACATAAAGTGTGTACATTATCAAAGCTTATACGATAGGCAGGGAAAATACTCATGCATCTGTTTATATTGAACATGAAAGCAAATGACATTCTTATTCCCCAAAGCCTTATCAGTTATTTATACATCAAAAGTTGGTATTTTTGTTGTATTTCAAGTTACCTTCGTAAGGTGGCTGCCAAAGGCACCATCAGAGACTGCAGCATTGCTATGCTTGGACTTGTAAAGTTAGATAAACAGCAGCCTTAGCCCACGCAGACCTGACAGAAAAGGGAACTACTACTATCTACACATTCAGCGGTAAGGCTGAAAATTTTTAAATTTTAGTTTGGGAAAACAATATTTGCATTTTGGAACCTATTCATCCGCAAGTTTGTCACTATCCACATTTGGTCTTCAGAGCATTGCTGTTATATGCCACTCCTTCTCAACGACAGCCCACTTTACAACGACCTTAGGCCAAAAGGAAAAATAGCTTTAGTCACAGAGTAAATCAGAAACTCCTTTGATTTTGCAGCTCAATGCAGAATAATCTGAAAAATAAGGTACCCAGTTCAATAAATATCTTAGTGATGTAGACAAAAGGGTGAATTCTGACAAGTGAAAACTCTCAAAAATCTGGAACGATAGTGAAGAAAAGGGAAAAATGGTCCTGAGGTTAAAGGACTGAGCTGTTACTCTGTTCTCAGGTCTGCCACAGACTCCCTATTTGACCTTTAGGGAACAGGCTTGTCATCAACTTTACTGGGTGCTAGGCCAGACCTTTAAGGCCTCAGTTCTCCATCCATAAAAGAAAGATAATACTTCTCTAGAGAGAAATTGTGATGGATAATCCTTTCCTGGAGAGCAACTGTGATGATGAATTGTGAGAGGTTTAGATGCTACGGTGATAAGTGCTACAGAAGAACATACTATGGCAAAATAAAACTTGTGCTGTCACTCACCAAACTGCTGAAACATATTTTTTAAAGTGACATTTTCACATTATTTATTATAAAGAAGGGCAGTCTTTATGTCTCTTTTCAATTAGCAGTAGAGCAACTGAAATAAGACAGCAAAAAGTAAACTGTGACTAACGCCATGTGGTGCTAAGATTCATAATCAGAGTTCTCCCTTTGACACCCAAAATGCACGGAGGTGCAGTTCAGTTCTGAGAAAGCAATACCTGCCAGAGCTGAAGCTGGTGATGGATGGGCTACAGAAAATTCACAGGAAAGACTTACTTTGAAGTGCCTTGGCAAACTATTATTCCTGTGCTAAGCCAGCTCCATTTTATAAATAAGCAGAACGATGGACTTCTTAACACAACAAATAATCGACCTGTGGAACTCATTGCCAAAGGATGCTGTGGGTGCTAAGAATTTACATGGGTACAAGGCTGGAGAAACAGATGAAAGAGAAATTTGTTGAGCATTACTAAAAAAATAGAAAACACATCCAGATGTCAAAGAGAGAAAAATAGTTGGAGCCTGGGGAAGGATGATATTTGCTTGCCCTGTTCTTATTTTTCCCTTGGCACTCATTATAACTGGGACAGGACACTGACTACAAAAGACCTTTGGACAGACCAGCTAAAGCCATTCTTAAGGCCTTCTGGAATAAACTTGTCAGGACACACACTCGCTCGTTGCCAGACCTAAACCCCATCTGTTCCAAGGAGAGCATTCAAGGTGACATGCTCATGCTGTGTTGGGAGCAGCACCGCCAATCCCAGGAGCTCCAGCTGAGATCTGCCTCCTCCTTAACTGGTTCTCTTCTCTCTCTCTACTCATACAGGCAGCCCACATTTCTGAAGTCATCTCTCCTCAGAAATAAGGACCCAAATTAATTTTTTTCATATCGGTGGGAAACTAAAAACTTCTTTTGGGTATCAGACTTACCTCAGGAGAGATGGTAAGAAATATGTGACCTAAAACAAGTGATGGTACATACTAGGTAAATGACTGATACCACTGTCAGCTCACAAGTGCATGAAGAGTAGAGAACTACAGGGGAAAAGACATCAGAAACTAAAGTTTTCTTAGTTCATTCTCTTTGCTTTCATTTGTTTATTACTCTATTTATGCATGTCCTATATGTTGGACCTCCATTAACGGAAAAAGCAGCACCTTTGGACTGAAACATGCATGAAGCCTAACACGAACATTCTAATAGAAGATATTTGCTACAGCTAAAAGATATACACCGCAGTTTAATTACACAATACTGTATACTAAACTCTTCTTTAATTTTGCTACAGTACGCTGACCTGATCATGTTACCAGAAAAACTACCTGCCTCATCTCATGTCTTGGGGAGGATTTGAGTACCACATTCTTCACAGAGGCACTGCTGTGCACAAGGACAAAAAATTTTAAAAAGTTAAAAAAATAAACTAGTATTAAAAAATTATGGCCACTGATGTTAGAGCAGAGCGCTATGGCACAGATCAGATTCATTCTAAGTCTTTTTTTTTCCTTTTTTTTCTCCTTTACAAGGCTCCCGTGATGATGTCATTCAGGAGTAACTCTTTGTCAGCAGGCAAGGACTACCCAATCAAGTTATATTTCGCAAAGTTATAAAAAAAAAAGAAGTAGTTTTTCCCCTGCTTTGAAAATTTTGCCATCTCTCATGTCTCTCACTGTATAGACACATCCTTAGTCTATTAAACACTATTATACGCTTACACTTGAGAAGTGTGAAAAAAAGGCCTGCAGGCTTTTCTTTCCCATTGCATCTATTCTGCATCTTCTCCAGTCAAAAACAAACATCAGAGCTCTACCAGCTGGCAATTTTGATAGAACGAATAGATCCAGACAGACAAAGTTGTAAACACCACAAACACTAACCCAGGTTCAGGGTTCTGAATACAGACACCTTGGTATGAGCACCATCAACCTCCAGCAAAACTTTCCAACCCCTTCTTAAAGAAAGAAAACTGTTAAAGCATTTGAAATGTAAAATATGAAGTTTGAAGTTAAACTGAATATGATTCAGTTTAACAATGCTGCTCACCTCTTTTCCTTCAGCTGTAGAGAGGAATTCTTTCAAATGTAAAAAATGTTTTTCAGCCTTTTCAATGGCATTTAAGTATTTAGCTGCCTCTCTTTAGGCAAAAGAGAGGAACGAGAATTGCTGCTGTTCTTTGAAACTGATCCTGCTTCCTCAAAGGCAAAAAGAGAGAAGACTAAAGGATAGCAGAGTATCAAAGCTTCTCTTTCTGATGCCAGCTCTACTGCCAGGCGATCTGCTACCCTGAAACTTGGTAGACCTGAGACTGGTGGAGCACTGACTCAGAGATCTGCATTCGCTGCCTCTCTCATAGTGAGGCGGCTAAAGATACCTGATTTTCACTTTCTTTTTCTCATCTCCTCTTTCTCTTTCTCTTTTCCTTTCTTCCTTCTTCCCTCCCTCTCTGTTTTTTCTTTCTCTCTGTCTCTATCAGAGATCCAGAGGAGACAGACACTCAACCAAAGGAATAATGGAGGGAAGAGAGTACATAGGAGGGAGATTGCCCGGGAGAATGCCATCCTGTGGGAGCTCAGGACACAGGTCACGGTTGGGATGATACTCAGCTTCCCTCTCCCTTCCTTCAGTTTCACTGAGGATCACAGCGATGATGGACCTGTGGTAACACCAGTACAGCCCTGCTGGTGATGGCCTCATTCCTGCCAGTCCACCTGCCTTCTTTACGCTATATGAAAAATTAGGGACCTAGGAAAGGCACTGAGACAAGGAATGAACTATTTTCTCAGTTTGTCAACCAATTAGTCCTAATTGATTTATTTTTCATTCATTATTTTCTGGGTAAGTTTTGATCTTAATAGCAGCAGTAGGGCTCTTGCTTTGACAAGCTGAGGTTCTTATAACGCTTACAAAAGCATTTATATAATAAGAGAATTGGACTCTTGTACTTTGGTTAGTTTGGGTTTTTAAGCCCCCATATACCAGGTTTCCGCACCCAGCGATCTCTTGTACACCTTTGTTTATCCTTTCTGTCTTATGCACCACTTGGCAGCCACGGTCTGAAATGCGATGGAGATAGCAACCCTACATGCATCCCGCTATTGCCCAACTAGCAAGCCCTACCCGTAGCACAGAAAAAGGAATACAGACCTGAACTGCAGTTCCAATGAAGCAAGGAGACCCATCCTTAAATCTAAACACTTGAAGTTTGGGTGAAAATGTTTCATTCTGTAATTCCTGTGGGGAAAAAAATCAAAATTTTCTTCAAGAAAAAGTAACCAAAAAACCTATTTTCCAATCAGCTACAACCAACAGTTAGTACTATAGTAATTTAAGTTTCATTATTTCATGCTATTAATAGCATCAGCGTTTCAGTCAAAACATGAAGTGACTAATGCAGGACAACGTAAGTGATATCTAACAGAACTCAGGTTCTCCCACTTCAGTGCTTACTCTGCACTACCAGGAAATTCATTTGTACTCGGAAACTATCAGCTGAAAGCAAGCTTCAGAACTGTTGTACCCAGATACATCTTTTTAAAGATTTTATACTCTCTGCATGACAATTACAGCCCTTCCTGATGAGTCTATCCATACTTGTAAATTTTAGATCTGACATTACTTTCATTTAACCTCCTGATAGCCTGAACAGATTTTTATCCTTTGAAAAAAAAGAAACTCACATCAAATGCAGAGATGCATCTCTCTCTCTCTCTAGACACATTTGGCTGAAATAGTATTAATAAAATTGGCTTGATAGGCCATATTTCCACATCAACTCTTTTGCAATCACCTTTTTTAAAGCAATTAGGCTCACAATGACATAGAAATGAAAACACTTTTGAAATGTATTGTATGTAATCTCCCAAGGAATGAGTGAAATGATGTGAGTAATGAAAATGTTTTTTTAATGACTGGGCTACATTATCCGAGGTGAGTTTCAGTCTCTCATTTAAATCATGTTTTCCTCTTTTAGAAAGAAAAATAAAAGGTATGCTCAGGAACTTCTTTTCCTATTGCCTTCTCTTTCCCCTCAACCATTCTCACAGGCCTTCATGTTTAGGGCAATAACATCAGCTGTTCTTCACCACTCTTCGGGAGGGGATGTCATAACCTATTCGTAACTCCAGTTCATGGAATAAACACTATGCAATAGCACTTATTGAAAAGACTACTCTCTCTCTCCTTGAATCTTTTCATGTATTCTGCTCTTCATTTTCCCCTCTGCTAAATGGGAGTAGCATTACTTTTTCACCATTCAAAACATACACTGCAGGAATGGAAGTGAAGAGAAGTCCACGTTACTGAAACACAAAAAATATTTTCTTTAAAGAATAAAAATCACTCAAAGTGAGTGCAAGTAAGAGATGCAAATTATGCTTTAGTGTATGCGTCTAAAATATGTAGTATCAGAATAGTAAATGTTATTCCACCTGCAATTTTCTATAACCCACAAGACTACTTGGTATTATCAGACATGCAAAATGCGAAGGCCTGTGTAGAATTATTCAGTTCAACTGTGGTGTGAATCAAACCAAACTAAAAATTCCTCAGTCACTAAAGGATATAAAAAGATGAATAGAGCAGAAATGGATTTTAGGTCTAAGAATTTGTTTCCAGTTACAATATAGAAATCATGCATGTATTTATTTATGATGTATTTATTTCTTCTGCTTATGTCTTTATGCTAAAGTAAAAAGCTAAAAATAAAAAAATAAGAAAACAAAACAGAGCAAAAACATACAAATGAACAGCAGAGCTTCAAGGGGTATCAATTAGGATACATCGTTTAACATCAGTGGGTCTGACTCTGAAATTTTCACAGATGTGTAACTTCACTGATCTGTAAAGGAAGTGGGAGCACTTTCATGCATAGTTAGCTTGTTGGTTATTTAATCCATGCCTCAGGAAGAATTAAAAAAAAAATTCATAAAATTTCCTCTTGGGACTGCAGGAAAGACATCCACAGAGATGATCAATACTTTTAATTTCTGTAACGCAATTGCATGGCACATGAGTAACTACTTGCATTTCGAGCCACTACAGCAGCCGTTCCTGGGCACAATGATATCATCCTCAGCAAAAAGAATTAGCAGATTTCTTATGTCAGCAATACAGCGGTGCACTCCCAGTCAAATATATCTCCAAGACAGTCTCATAGTTTCTCTAGATATTAACTGTCGTGAGAGGGGTCTAAAGATTTGTTGCTGTTCATTTTGATTAACACAATCTACAGCTATAAAACCAAGACTCTCGCCCCACAGCACATCTAATTACATCTGAACACTCAACGTCCAGAGCACATTGGCCTCCTAATATCCTTTGGTCTCCCATTATGGGATCTTACCTAACTGCCCACAGGACTCAGGCCCAGTCCTCACTCACAGCGCTTGGAGAAGGAGCAAGAGCTGTGTCCATGCAAACGGGCAGCAAGTATTCAATGTAGTAATCAAATGTCTTTCAGCAAAGAGGTATTATGTAGCATGACAGTGCCAGAATTTAACAGTTCACCTGCAATGCTCCATTCAGTCAAAAATTTCATAATGATGGTTATAATGTCAGAGTCTTTAAAGTATTCCTGAATACCAGCAGATAACAAAACAGGTCACTCAGCTTCCCTCCAGACTTACTGCACGAAAGGTTAGGAACAATGCCAATACTGAGGCGCAAAGACTTCATTACCTGTTTTTTCCCCAGCCATTAATTTTAGCAGGGGCAGTATTAATCCCCAAAGTTGAGACATTTGGGGGATTGATTTTTCAAACTTTAGACAATTATGTTAAGCATTGTAGAGAAGTTAGATAGTATAAAGGCTACCCCTACAGCAATAATAACCGTACTGCTAAATTAGAGTAGTTAGAGGAATACCTCTGCTTTCAGATTTACATTGCTCCTGTTCTTAGTGGAGGTCTCTCAAGCTGTATCTTTGTGTGAACTTCAAGGCTATCTATCTTTTGTGTAATTGACTGTTTCCTGAGGATGAAACCGTAGAACGTCTCTTAAAAAACACACTTCTGCCTTGTTAAGTCCCACTGGTTCATCAGGAAGGCATTAGAAAATAAAAAAAACCCTCTTACAAATGAAAAAAAAGCATTGGCATGCCAACCATGCTTGCTTTATTGCCCTCACAACTGTGATCTGGGTTAGTCAGCTACCTCCATGCCCCAAGAACCCCACAAGTGCTCACACCTAGTATGCTGGCATAGGATCAGCATGTAGCTGCAAAGCCTCAAGTCGGCCACCCTGGTTGAATTTCTTGATGATAAACAGGTTTCGGAATGAGGAAGACATCACACTACAGAGCCCCATCAAAACCGGACCACATTAGGACCATTAGCAAACAGTTACCATAAATGTTTAGGTAACTGCAGAAAATAAGTTCAATACTTACAAAATTCAGGAGTTATACTAGAGAAGAATTAATTGAAGATCACATTTTGGATATTGGATACTTAAATGCATACCTCATTATTAGTTCTTACATAAGTCCCAAAATTGTGGCTTTAGCCCTAAATGATCGGTTTAGAATGACTGTTTTATTCAAGCATTTTGTAACCATTTTAACCAAGCATTTTGTAAAGCAAGTTTTGCCTCTATTAAAAACAGGTTCATTCTTATTAAATATAAGGAAAATTGAAAAAAAAAAAAAAAGATTTTCAGCCATTTGGAAGGACTGAGCAAAAAGAAGCAGAAACAAACCAGAATAAATGTTTTTATTTCCAGTTTTGTTTAGTATGTGTTAAACAAGTTTGTTTTTGAAACGAAAGCCATTCTTTCATTAAAAATATTGACCAGCTCCAATTATATATTTGTTTGAAATTGTTCCCAGGGCAGCTGCAGCCAGAAGCTGAAAACATCTTCTGTTTTTCTGTTTGAAGAAAGACTTTAATGGTGAAAAGCTTTTCTGTTTTGCCTGAGTTTGCCTGATAAAATATACAGTTCTCCCTCCAAACCAGGATGTCTTGCACTCAGTATCTTTTTTATAAAGAGATGGTGAGGCCCACAATGAAAATACACCTCTGCCTCGCTGAAGTCACACAGCATAAAAGTCCAAGAGAAAGTACTAGAGAAATACTTTTCTCTCTGAACGCTTTTTCCTATTCTGTAGCACACAGTCAAATTCTCTAGTTCCTCTTCCTCTATAGTTTTATTTATTAATAAAGGCTTAACCCTTGATGTAATATGCTCTCTTGCTTTCTCATGCTCCAATTCAGTTTAAACTTAGGATACAGCATTTTAAGGTGCATGACTGCTGCAAAATTTAATATGCTCTTGGTAGGATTCATCTTGTTTTTATTTTGCGAGACCAAAGTAAGGCAGCTGGATTATGCCAATTACCTCAGCTCCAGCTCTTAAAAGTGGTGAGAGAGAGAGAGATTCAAAAATCTACTTACAGTAGATCTACAAGATACTCTTGTAGGTATTACAGGAACTATCCTATGGTAATGCCGGTACCTGTCTCTCAGTTACAGGAAAAGCCATTCTGACATTTAAATGGTCAAAATAAAGCAAGACAAATTGCAGCAGCTACAGATAGCACTTTGGAAGCCAGACGGTGCTAGCAGGACTTTGTGCCACACCAAATTATTCTCTATTGTGGTACAATACAGAATCACGGTGTACATAAGCATTGCATTAAACAAACCCTGACATCTTAATTCGGGTAAATAATATTACTGCATTTAAGAAATCATTCAAGTGCCAGGAAGACGTATGGCCATTTCTGCAGGGTTTTTTCTCCCCTAAATTTACAGAGCTTTTCTTACGGCATTTTCTTGGTAAGTATTATTTCCAAATGCTAGAAGGGCTCTCTTCATTTTTCCGTGTATTTCAATTAGGAAGAAAACCTCTTGCACGTGCACACAAACACACACAAAGGCAGCAATACAATTATTCTCAGAATAAAGCCATTTCATAATCTCATTTTATTTGTTCCACAGTCTGGGCCCGGTATCAGAAATTAACTCCACTCCTGACAGCAACACATGAGCCATTTCTAAAGCTCTCAGTCAGCATGTTCTGCATTAGTATTGCAGCCTCCTGCTTTGAATCAAGAGTTTGCAGGAAACTTGCTGACCCCAAGGCTTTTCCACACCAAGTTCGGAAGAGATGGACAGCTCAGCGAAACCTCTCTCACTGCAGTGCTGCTCATGAGCTGATCCTCACGAGAGAGCACGCTGCATATTTAACGGCTGGCTGGCTGGCTGAGAATTGCCTTATTCAGATGTTGGTAAGATTTTTCACTCACTGTTTTATTCAGGAGTTGTACGCTGTGCATTGTGAGCCCACCTGGGCCTCAGTTCCCATAGCTTTACTCAGTCATCACCGAGAGGCTTCCTGGTTTAACTCAGTCATGACAGAGCAGCAAACCTGCATGAAAGGAGCTAGCAAAAGAGCCTGGAGCCTTCCTTAGCAATTTTTGTCCTGGAATATCTGACAGATTATCACATTTCAGGGTAACAAGGCTGAGAGAGGCTCTGACCTTTACGAAATCAATTTACCCATGGTGCTTCACGAGGGTGTTGAGCAGAGACAGAAGAAGAGGTTATCAGATAACTATGCCTTCACCGGAAGCAAAATGATTATCTAGGCTTGAGAAACACATCTAATACACGGACCGATTCTGTAAACAGCGTCTTACTGCTGATACAGCTGGGACTACATGCAAAAGTAAGGGGGAGGTGGTAGAGTAAGCCTGTATTTACATACTTAGTCTTTGAGCAGGTGTCAAAAGGAGAAATTTAGTAAAGCCAAGGATTCTCTTCCTAAATCGGGAACATAAAGGGCTTCTAGGACATTGCATCCATCACTAGCTATTAAAGAGAGCCACTCTCTTCACATCCGGAAAAGTGCAGTTTTGCCTCTGCTTCTGCTGCCTGGGTGGACTGAAGCCCTTTGAGATCAGCATAGCATTGTTAAGGCACCAGGTTGTAACTAACAGCTCTTTACCACCACCTCCAATTAAGCCGATCTGATTCTGATTTCCTTCTCCAACACTCGTCCTCCATGCGTGGACCCCAAGTTCTCATTCGCTCTGGTAAGTGTGCAACCAGGAACATACTCCACAAAAAAACACTTTAACCCTTCATAAAATACTTATACCTTCATAAAGACAGGCATGTTAACAGCGTGCTAGCCTGATATACAAATAAGATCAAAAGTTAGCAAATAGAATTGTGTATCTAACATTCACATAAATCGAATTGGCTAGATGTGGCTTCTGCTCTTCTCTAGTAGTGGCAGGAGAAAGTTATAATAGCATCAATCTCTGCATTCTAGGCTTTGCCTCTGTGTAACATGTGGCATAAATGTTCTGCTGATGGATTCTGTGGTAACTCTGGTATCTTGCTTTGTGTATGTTTGTGGGGTTTTTTTTAATACACAATATGCAACAAAAATTTAAGTGAATATATTTAAATGCAAACAACTTCCTTCTGCTCCCTGCCTCCAGGATCCCGTGCGTTGGTTTACGCAATAGTATTCTTTCAACAAAATGTACTGTCATAGACTCTTTAGGCTGTCTAGAATTTGCCTATCTGCATGTTTGAGCTGAAGGTGTGACCTTCAGCAAGTCTTGGGTTACTTCAGATTTCCTTTCTACTTTATTATGACTACTAACAACTATTTACTCTTTTCTTGAAAATGGAAGATGTTACCTTTCTTTTCATTCATGACTCACAAGATGAAATAGAGAGTATTCTTGTTAAATCTGCAAACAATACAAACTAGGAAGAGCAGCAAGCATACTGAAGGACAAGACTGAAATTTAAAACAGCCTTAATCAATCGAATGAACGGTCCAAAGAGAACAGATCGTAATGCCATAAGGATAAATGGAGACGACTGTGCCAAGTAGGAACAGCCAACAGCACAAGAACCAAATGGAGGAAAACTGAATACGGTTATTAATTATACCTTGTTGTAAAGAAGCTATGGGCATGGGGTACAATATTGTACATGATTTACATGAAGTAAATGCTGTACACCACTCAGTGTGGGAAGGACTCATCTGAGCAGGGGGGCTGGACTAGATGACTTCCAGAGGTCCCTTCCAACCTCTGTGACTCTGTGAATACTGAATACTTCTAATCTCCTGTATGTTTCTGAGCTACTGGGACCGAGCACTAGTTCGTTGGGCTTCTAAGAGGCATCTTTGGAGGTATTTCTCTCAAAAAGCGTGTGTAGGAAAAGCAGCATGCAATATCCCACCAAGACATATCCTGGCCACTGTCAGCTCACTAGCTGACAAGAAGCTAACCAAGAGATACTCACTGTTCATCAAACTGCCTTCGGCCTGTACATCTACATGGAGGGAAAAAAAAAAAGACATAGGTAGGTATCCACATGGATTTGTGTGAGTCAGGGAGCATTATATTCTCTAACATATTCATCCTCCTGGAAAACAGAGGCACGAAGGAGGTTTACGAAGGAAATCTGTGACAGAGCAAGGACTTGAGCCCAATCTCCCCACTTCCATGATAATGATATGATTTTTCCTCTGTTCCCCAGAGAGGACCAGACATCAAAGACACAATTCTTGTCATAAGGTTATAAATACATTTTTCTGTGAGAAAAATACATCTTACATTTTTGGAAAAAAATACTGTGAAAAGAATCATCTTTGTTAAAACCGTCAATGAATTATTGTATGCCTTCATATGGGAGAGGGAGAGGGAGAGGGAGAGGGAGAGGGAGAGGGAGAGGGAGAGGGAGAGGGAGAGGGAGAGGGAGAGGGAGAGGGAGAGGGAGAGGGAGAGGGAGAGGGAGAGGGAGAGGGAGAGGGAGAGGGAGAGGGAGAGGGAGAGGGAACCATTATATAGAGTTGTAAAAAAGAAGAAATTGTATATTGAAGATTTTGTTTTGTGAATTTTTACTCATTAATAGGAGAGAGAATTTGTTAAAAACATTACAAGAAAAAATATGGGACATTCCTATTATTTTAGACAGCGTTTGAAGATCTGAAACAGCAAACTTTCAAAGACAACTTCTAATTCCTGAAGTCCCTTTGACATTCTCGAAGACAGAGGGACGTAAAAGTAGAGATCACTTGGAAAGAGATCACTTTCAAAAATGCAACCCTGAATTACCCAGTTTTTATAGTATACAAAGAGCAATGACAATCTTACTCCTGTCTATACATAAAGGCGAATTTGCAGAAACAGTCAAGATGGCAATTTTGGAACAATGAATTACCAGTGATCAACAGCAAATGAGTACGAACCCTACTGCCATACAGTACTAGATTTAATTACTAGTGACGGTCAAAGCCATAGGGACATCAAAAATATATCAGAAATATCTCACAAACATTGATTCCCATTATTAATTAATACAGACACCACACATCTACACACTCAGAATATTTTCTAATGGCCTTCCAATTTCTATGCCTTCTGAAAGTAATTTTTTACTCCTGAAACAATCTGCATATGAATACTTTTGCTCAGCTGAGCAGCTACAAAACCACTCACATCTTGTAATGAGATGTCATTCCTGACTATACAAAATCAAGGACTGAACACCAATGCTCAAACAAATTCCAATTCTGATCTCAGAGTCTGAGTGCTATTTTGGCCTGGAATGATATCTGCCGTTTTCAATTTTTATCTTCATATTATCTCTCTTCAAACTGAAGTGGGTGAAAGTACACATACTCTTTCCTGAAGGTAGCTTCTTGGTATAATTGAAGAGACTAGAGCAAATAGAAGTTGGCTTTTTCAAATACATTTCGCTTTTCTGCACACATAGCCAACTAAGCTATATACTCTCCTGCTAAATCCTCCTGCTCTCCAGAGGAAAGTTTAAACCCTGGGGAAAATAAACAGCTTTCAGTTGATGGGGATCCCAAGTTTCTTGCTATAGCTGAGGTGGAAAACACAACTTATTGGAAATATATACCCACAGGTACAGATTGCCCAAGTACTCACACAGATGGACATGGTCAGTTCTCATTAAACAGAGCACTTTATTACAGCTTGCCTGCAACACAAAGGCAAAGTGTGAGCACACCAGAAAGTATTTCACAAGCATCGAGTATGACTTTCCCCCACCTTGGTCCCTGTGAAGGACAAGAAAACGAGTGGAAGGAGAGCCCCTGGCCTGAATGGCTTTTGCCAGCCACTTGACAGAAGAGGACTGGAGCGGACAAGCAGCAGGCAGCAGAGGCTGGGTCTCCACCAGAGAGCTCACCTACGCGGGCAGCGTTCATCAGCGCCATGGTTCTCTTGTGGCATTGCTCTGCTGCCAGAAACCCTGGTGCAGCGCTCAACAGCCTGACAATATCACTTTTGCTAACACAGCTTTTACAATTCGGTGTACAAAATAAGCTCGTTTTATGCTGGTACTCCTATGTCTGTCTCAGTTATATCACTACGCTAGCAAAATATTTCGGTGTAGGACAGGGTGGGGAAGCGGGTCAACTAACTGAGTTAGTGGACTTAGCGTTCAGCACTTTGGAAATCCTGCTGTCTGGCTCTCAGGAAGTGAGAGCAGCTGATGAAAGGCTGTATAATTACTGGCACTGTGTTGTATTAAGATAACAGCATAAAAACGTAATTTTCCCCAGAAGAAATACAGGTGCTAAAATAGCAACTGGATAACTATAAGATAATGAAAGCAAGCAGCATGATTTCCCCAGGTTCAAATAAACCAGATAAGTATTCTGTAGAGGTGACCTTATTAAAGAGAAATTGTCACTTTAAAAAGTTATTTTGAAAACAACAAAATTGTTATCTTCACTTATTGCTATCAAAGTTATCTATTTAATGTAATAATAATTCCACAAAAAAATACCTCTTCTTAATTCTATGTAAACATCTTTCTCCGTGCAGATGTGCCATCTCCATATATATACTTTCACTTTTCTTCTCAGTCAAGTGACACAATGTGGGTAGAATGCAGCAGAAAATTCAGTCATTCATTGTCAGGGTTAGCATGTATACTGCACTTCATAATGAATTGATAAATAATACTGAGGACAAGGAAATGAAATGGAAACATTATCTTAGGAAATCTCAGCTCTCGTTTTATGGAAACATATTCAGTTCGGTCACCGCAGAAGAATATTTTGCTTACAAAACCCACTTTTCCCTGATATATATTTTTACCATGTGGAATCTTTCTTATAAAAGAAACCTTTGAAACTGAATCTTTTACATAAAAGTCTGATTCTACTGTAAAGCTAAAACAACCGAGTAAGCAACTTTTCTTGCTTGCCAATACAACAGCAGTACCTCTGATATGCCAAGATAGAAAAACAGAGAGGGAGGAAAAAAACGGTCTTTTTAAAATCTCATCCTTTCCAGAAGCAGCTATGCAGGCTGCACACCATTATCAATGACATCGCGGTTTTGTTTTAATCTGTATTAAGAGACGCAGCAAAGAACATCATTACGCCTAACTAATTAGGCTTTAGTAAAAGCATTCAGGAAGAGAAGGCAGGACATAACACAAAGACCAATATCATAATACGACGCGGTCAAGGTAAACCAGTGGATACTCACCCCACTGCAAATAGCTGCATAGGTCCAGAAGCCTACAGATATTTATTCTATTTAAATCTATGGACATTGAAGACCTTGGCAATTTTAAGCATTCCAGTAAGTGTCCATTTTCATCTTGAAGGGATCAAAATATCCTAAAATCTAATTCTCAGGGTCTTTATACTAGCATTAAGTTTACATGGCAACATGGAAAAGCAAATTTCTCACAGGAAGAGTTCCTTGTGCAGCTTCTCTGGGGCATTCTGTCGCCCATCAATGCAAACTTCTGCTTTGATGAATGCCACATGGCTTTGCATGGCAGATCAAACCACACCATCTGCAGAAAGCAGCGCTAATGATAATGCCAAGAGGCCTATGGGAGTGCTCCCAAGTCCACTAAACCTGAGGCCCGACTATCCTGCACAAGCAACAAGCCTACCAAAAAGCCTGGACCCAGGAGCCAGTTTTGCACCTGGGCAGTGCCCTGGGACAGCTCGCTGCACTGGGCGCAAGGGGCGTACTGCGCAGCGGGTGCAGACTGCACGCTAACATCGTCTGTATTTAAGTGCCTGTTGACGAAAGGATAACAAAAATGCTACAGTTCACTAGTTCAACATGGAGCATTATTTTCTTCAGTTAATCGTACCACTGACAACAAGTCAGTTTTACTTTGTGCATTAATGCTTCCCTGCCTAAGGACAATTACTTCATTCCATGTTTCAGCTCTTTGGTCAAGGGCTTCAGGTTGAGAGGAGATAAAAGCCCTAGTGGAGATGACAGGATGTTGTGACGGGTCAGAGCAAGATGAAAAATAACATACTTGCCGGGGAATACAATTAAGTTTCTGTATTATCATAGGATTAATTAGAGGGTCCTTCATTTCCAGTACTTTCAATCTGAGTAAAATGAGTTTCTAACTTTGAACTCTTGAGTAAATCTGAATTTCCAACCAGTTACATAACTTGTTAAAAACCAACAGGAGAAGTTGTTAAAAAAGCATGATGCATTTCTTTTAAGTCCCACTTCTGCCATGAGCATGGTATTAGCAGAAACCAGTATCAGATACCTTCATCCTTCTATTTTGGTTTCACCTGTTTAAAATAGGAGATTAAGCCAGACTGTAAGGTGTCCTTTTCTGACGTTCATTTAGTAAGCATGAAGAACAATTTGCACTATGTCGATTATGCTCAAAATCCTGAAGAATCTGGCCTTACGTAACTTTTTGGCAGTAGCCATGAACCCAGATGGGCTTCATTTGAACCGCACGTCTAGAACAAAATCCTTGGAAGACTTCAACTGTGAAATAAAAATGCTAACACCTATGTGATACACATCTAGTAACTGTGCGTACAGCAATTAGCCCTGTTTTGTCCTCTGAACTACTCAAAACTAAATGTAAGACAGCTCTTTATGAAAGTGGGGTATTAGCTGGGTAGGATCTATTTCATAAGGCGTAAGAGATTTTTAGATATGCACATTTCTGTGAATACATATTGTATGATATGAAACTGATTCATAGTAAGGTATGATTTCCCCCCAACTAGAATAATCACTGAGCTGCTTTGAATTTGTGATGAGGTGAATTGGAGTTACAAATTACCCTTCTATTATTAGATATGCTGATTACCTGTTAAGGATTATAAATTGGTATCACAATCAATATTCAGATTTTGCATTTTGTCACTGCAACTGATTAAAGCTACTGGTCCCAACATCTAATCTGCGAGATCTCTTTTCTTGTTTTCAAAATTCATATTTTCATAAACAAACTCATTTTCTAATAATGGTAAATGAAAAAGATCTAACAATGCATAGATATTTTTACTTTAACCGTTTGGGAATTCTCACACATTTCTTTTGGGAAGACACCAGCCATTCTAGAGCTTTTGAATTATTTTGTTCCTTTTCATTGCTTTACTAGTTAGCATAGCTTCTGTATTACTGCTGTTGGTTGGATTGAAGGTGAACTTAAGGACTGTTTAAAAGGCTTTGAACATCTTAAGTTTGAGGCTCAGGAGCATATGGCTGCAACATTTTAAACTTTGTTGGTGCCACTGTACTTCATTAAAATTCTATTGTCAGAGACTTTAACTGAAGTAATTTGATTTATTTTAATGTTTCAAATAATAAGCTGGATGATAACTTTTGCTTTCTTCAAAAACATAACTTGCAAGTTAGACAAAGAGGAAAAAACTTCTCAAACTCAAGTTTTTAATTTGATTTATACTATAATAGAGCTATCTACGTCTTCAGCTAATTAGCCCTTATAAATTCATTTTTGGCACTTTTTGCACTGTTGCATTCTCCATGCCATAAGACAGTGCTGTAGGCCATCTCTTTTCATGTGGCCTATCCATACATTCAGCTGTAACAGCAGGAGTTACATTTCCTGTAACACTGGATGCAACACGATCTTTTTCCTAAATATTGATGCATGCAGGAGGAAGCCTTACTGTAGCATTTCACAGTCTCCAAGGTTCTAGTAAATTATGATACTTTATAAAAGACTATTTTCATTTTCTAAATGAAAGTGGCATTTTTTAATACAAAGAAACTCAATACATGAAAAATTGCAAAATACATGATCACAGTACCCTCTAAGCATGACGTTCAAAAGCAGTTCAAAATACCTCTAAATCGGCTTGAATATCATGAAAGATTAACAAATACAGTTGTTGCTTTTATTTACTTTTGCTGTTACTGTTTTCAATGTTCATATTTATAAGCTTCTTCCCCTCAACTAGAAAGGTTTAAAAATAATTTCTTTAATGTAAAATGATACTCTAAGAATTTAAAGTAATCCATGAATAAGAACTTCAAAAAAAAACCCACCTAAAATCGTGGGAGTTGACATCACTGCAATGAAAAAAGCTTTTAAAGGTACTACAAGCCTATTTACATGTTTCCCTTTTTTCTTGCGTGAGTGTGATACTGTTACTTCACCAAGAAAAGACAGGTTGCAAATATTTTAAGACAGTTTTGAACTGTATCCACACTCGCAGTTCTACTGGAGCTTTGCTTAGCAACAATAGAAAAAAGCTGAAGTTACCCTGGGATGTAAGGCTAAGCACGTATGTATTTGCTGAAGATCTTGACTATCAGCTATAATCAGAACATAGACTGCAAAAGTAATATTGAAAGCCTATTAACAGCACATTATTAAATAGTAAATTAGCTAGAATAACAGAAAATCAGAGAACAGAGAGATTGTGGACCGTCTATTCCATCTCCTCACGTTACCTGCTACACCACAGCTTATTACAAGAATATATAAATACAAGAATAGTAAATTAGTACTTTATACAATAAATAACCTTTCTACATAAATTATGAAAATACAGCTACAGTAAAATCAGTGCAAAAAGGATCAACAAGAACTGAATGAACACTGAGTCCTGCTCATCACAATGCGCATCACAAAGTACCCATACTTCATCTACGGCTCCCTTATATGCTGCCAAGAATTACAACATGTGCAATGCACATTTACTAACTGACGGAACGCAAAATCCAATTCTAAACTACAGCTATTTACAACATCAAGCAAATGATATCAGAACTATGCAAGCGTTACTTAAACTGCACACTTCACTCTGTCTCATTTTTCTGACTTAAGGAACTTTCTCCTTCCGAACTGATACATTGGCTGGATGTCTCCCCCATTAGTTCATACTTGCACGAGCAGCCTTTTTAGAATTAAGAAAGTTCTTTTTCTTCTTCCTTGGAGAATTATGAAGTGAAAGTACTGGATCACTCTGCTCACGGAATAAAAATACCTTCTCCCCTGTGTCTAATAGCTCTATGGCTTCTGCAGTTGCCATGTTCAAAGAAACAGGTGGACCAGACTGTTCCATAGGATTATGTCTAGGCGAACATTCAAGATGAATGAATGATGCTCTTTCCAGGAAGGCAAGTTGCGTCTTCTTTATCAAGCTACATTAATGAAAAACAAATTGAATTTTAAAAGGATTTGTAAAAATGAAAACTTAGGCAAAAAATAGTATACAGGTCTGTATCATCTTTTGAAGAAAACGGTGATTTTACTCTGGAAACTAAAGAAAACGCTGACTGAAGTGTTGTGTCGATTCCAATCCCCAATAATTTACTTATGTTATGCGATGCAAAACTGCACAAGAAACAGTAACCTTATAATAAATAACCATGATGAAGGTGGGCAACTTGTATGAAAAATGGGCTCATTTTTTGGATGAGGTGCTGAAAAATTTTTTTAAGGACTTAATTTTATTGCATATTTGGTGTAAATACATCATATCAAACATAAGCACCAAACAGAGAATAGTGTCAGAAAAAGCATATCTATGAATATATTTTCTGATTTCTAATAAATATTCTATAAGAGAAAGAATCTTTGGAAATGAAATGAGGTATAAAAAATTGCACGTTTCTTCCTCCTTTTCCTTACCTGTCTTTTCTTCTGCTTAGAGAAGACATCTTTTCCAAACTTCTGTTTATCAAATCTTGCCTTACTTTGCTCTCTAATGCTTGCCATAACCCTTGCTGCTTCCTGAAAGAAGAGGAAAGAAAAAACTCCCAGCAACAAATTCCAACATATACACACTTCCCTCTTCTTTCTGGTTTTAATTGCCAAAATCATGGCCATAATAATTCGAATAAAATCAACATAAGCATTCAGAGATTCTTGTGTCACAAAGTATTTAAACTGCATGAGATCGCACCTCAAACCATGGTCCCAAGGACCCTCAACAGCTCATATCTGACAGCTAAAGGGCCCAGTGCCACAGCACCTGCTGTGGTCCCCCTCATGTGCCATGGCAGGGAGTTGGGACCGATGGTCAGGGAGCACCTCCCAGCATCGACTGCACAGCGGCTGAGCTTGTGCTCACTAGGATGAACTGGATGGATGAAGGCCCTGGAAGACTACTTGTCTCTATGACCGAGGTGAAAAACAGTGGCTCTAATTAACAAACTCTGAAGGGACACGCATTTCCATTGCTGAAACTTCCATTGTTAAATATGACTTTTATCTTTATAACTTTAGGAACTATCAATTCATGAAATCTGACATGCATTTAGTAATACTGTGAGCAAGAACTTTCTTGATGAATGACCTTTCTGTAAAGTCCTAAACTAGCAAAATTATAAATCGTTCCATGTTGGCTACAGAACATATTCTGTGCACACTTCACACGCTTCTGCAGTAATTAAAAATGCCTTCTCCACTATGCAATGATTTTCCATGATAATAAAGAATGCAGAAAGAGCTATTTTTCTCACGCAATCGGCTCTTTACACTGGTTAAAGGGGAACGGGGTTTTACAGCTAGGCTTAGATATTAAGGATTATAATGCCTCACTATCTACTCTTGACATTACAAAATGAGAAAGATCTTTCGAAATTGGTTGATGACTGATGACGTAGTACCTCTACAGTACCAAACAGTGGAAACTGAAACTGATCAGCTGTTTTCATGAATTGCCATTACCTTGGGCTGCGTTCTTTGAGGGTGCAGATGTTCCAAGGGAGTTTTGGCTCAGCAAATGATTTGAAAAAGAATTCTTTCTAGGTTTGGATTCAGTCCAAAAAAACTCAATAAGCTATGGTTACATTTGGTTATATATTAACATAATATTGCACTATATTATCAGTCTGTAAAGACATATATAGAAATGTCCAAGTTTTTACGTCCTGCATCATGAAGTTCCTACCTCCTTCATACAGGAAACTGGAATCTATGAAGTGTTAATCTATTGCTTAGCTTTTATTTTCCTCCAGTCTGTAGCTACAGCTAAGATCATGTGGCACGGTGGGATCACAGACACACAGCGGGAACCTCAAAAAAGGTGAATTTACCGAGAGTTATTTCACCCCCCTTCCCACCTCTGTATGTATTAGAACTGCTGTTATACTGAAGTTACAGCATTGTTGTACCTGCTGTGAATAGTACAAAGGCAAAAGTTGGAAGGAAAATGTTTTAAGTCCAAATTAAAGCCAAGAGGAAGAAAATAATCAGAGCAAAACCTATAAATCTATAAAGTACGTGAAGATATTTTACAGAGTTTATCAGCTATTTCTTAACCCATTTATTTTATATTTTACATTTTATATTTTACATTTATCCACATGATAAATTAGTAATTTCAAATGATTTTTACCCTTTGAAAATCATTCACAAAAGAAACTTATGCACTTGCTGCTTTTGGTACTGCTGTAAATCTGCTTGTCCACCAGATATATATCCCTGTAAAGCAATAACCTTCTCCTGCAATTGTCTACCAACAAACGTCACACTTACCTTTTTCTACAGCTGCCAGACTCCTCTGCATTACTGTCACTTTCAGCAATACCATGTGAATATTTATTGATGGAATCAAGGACAGAAAGAACCTCACTTTGTGAACTGGAGGGTAGCAATAAGTTCAGGATCCTGTGCAGCATCCCCACTGGTACCTTTGTCAGTTTGGCTAAGTAACCTGCCAATCGCAGCTCCTAAAGGGTTAATAAGTGGAGGACAGATAAATTTACCATGGTAGTAAGAAAAAAAAAAATTATTGAATTTTAATTACTAACCTTGAAGAACTAATCATTATACAAACAAAAAAAAATATGACTGAACATCATTTTAGTCACGATAGTTTTGGTGTGAAGTGGCAATAGTGCCAGGGGCATTGCTGTCTTCCACACTGGCCCATGCGTACATTAAAGTCATCCATTCCATTCTGAAATCTAGGTATGAGGATTTTCAGTTACAACCATTTTCTCTCTGTGTAGTTACTCAGGGCATGTACTTGATGCCCTTCGATCTCAAAGTCAAAATACAATCATATTCCAGAATATAAGGTTTAGTTCGTTTATGGACTGCACTATTATAAAGAAATCTTATCAAAACAGGAATGAAGTGAGATGGCATTCCTTAGTCTGCAAATATCAGGGAAACATTACCCTCTGAAAGCTAATGACAACATTCACATGTTGTAATGACTGAGCAGTTCATTGTTCAGCCTTTTATAACACCAGATTCTGCAATAAGCTGCTGAGAGAACAACCTGTAATGAGTTGGCAAGAAAAGAAGAAAATAGTCAACATTTTTCAAATGTCCTTGCTATTTTGGCCCAAAGGTCAGTGGCAAAGCATATTCACCCAGTGTACAAATAGGCTAAGTCCAAAGCCTATTGTTTCCTGGACAATTAACCAACTCCACTTACTGTCGCCTTCCAAGTGCCAAAACCCCACTGTTATTTTCTGCTCAGCTGTCAAATCTACTGTGTCCACAAGGCTACTTCTACAGATTTCACATATGTGTCCAGTATAAATAGTCCATAGTCTATTGAAAACTACAGGGAAAGATAAGAGCACGGCAAATTAAAGCAAGTTAAGTGCCTCAAAGGAGGCTAGCAAAATTCTTTATGTATATATCTCAGTCAGCTGAAGTTAGGTAAAACATGCCAAATATACGAGATGGCTCTAATGTAATGATATTTTAGCTCCCTTTTCTATTCAATTATTCCACCTGCTCTGTACTGTGCCTCCTAATTATGAGAGGAGTCTCCATCAGCTGTTGTAAAACACCCTTTACAAGCACTGCCCTGGGAGAGTCTCCCATTGCCCCTCATGAAAGCTGAGACACTTCTGCACATATGCACAGAGGCGGGAGAGAACTGCAAAGCCAAGGTCACAGAAAAAACCCTCAAGGTACCCCAGAGCAGGATGAAAAACGCAACAGCAAATGTTTGAACTCTGCCTCTTTTTTCCTATGAGGAACTTTCAGAGCAGTGAATGCATACAGGAGACCCCCATATTAACTGAATCTTCTTTGAAAGAAGCTATTTCACCAATAGGACACTCCCAAAATAAACCTTTTTTTCCCTGCTAAATCCATTTAAAAAACAAACAAACAAACAAACCATCCCCAAAGCAGTCCTCATCCAAATTTAAAGGCCATATAAAAAAACAACCAATCTCCTTTCCTGAATACCATACTCTAAGCAGAGAATTTCCCTCCAAAACGCAGGAGAACTAGTCATTCCCCAAAGTCTCCTAAGCTCTCCATCGTTGTTACAGGTTTTCCATGGAAAGCACTTACATACTAGAGTGAACAAGACAAAACCCTAAGAAAAACCCAGTAAAAAAGATTAGTAAATTGAGGGAGTATTTAACATGTCTAATATTTGCACCCTAAAACAGGCACAAAGTTGGATAAGAGGTCTGTTCAGACTGCTTAGGGTAAGAAGTGACTGATTCTTCCATGGAGAAGGCTGTAGATAAGAGCTTAAATCTTAATACACTAAGTTTCTGTAGGCAGTGTATATAGCGTGTCTGTGTTGTATTTTTGGCCTCTAAGAATAGTTGATCTAGAAACTTATTAAAAAAAAAAAGGCCAATATCAAGTGTGAATAAAGTTCTTGACACATCTCTGACCCATCATCCCCTTTGGCTGAAAGGCCTCAGGACCTTTAACTCAATAATTTATATATGACAATACAATCATCATGACTTCAGCACTGCTTTCCCCTGCAACAGTTTCCTCTTCCAAAGTGTTCTCTGTGACCCTTTTTTCCGTTCTGATCCTTTCCTTTCCCTATCATCAGGCACAATTCGGACAGAGAAGCAACCCTTAATGCTATTCTAGTACAGCAGAATTCATGATTAAACAATCCTGCAAAGTGCCACAATGCTGTCAGTAGCAGGAAAAGTGATGTTTGTACCCAATGGCTATGTGCCTCCAACATATATATGGCAAAACAAGTGCTGATGTGTGAACACACGCCCACAGCGAGCAGCACTTAACAGACCCACAGCTATCTAGACCAGCTAAGAGAGAGAAAGGTATGCTTGCATAAGCATGAAGAAGCGAATGTGCATGTAAACATAAAAATGGTCACACTAGGTCAGACTACATGCCTTCCAGCACGGGATGAGTTTGGTTCTTCAGGCATATTATACAGACAGTTTCTGTAAAGATTAGGAATGCTCATGTTTAATAGTATCTAATAGCTACAAATGCTATGCTGTTTGCGCCACTAATGACCTAGTTTGTCTCTTCTGAATTTGGCCAAAATAAAAATAGGAATGCATAACCTGTAATTTACAAGAGCACAATTCCTTTAAGCATTTGGGCTGGGCAATGTGTATTTAAACAACTAATGCAAGAATTAACAAACTCCACCCATGCTGTGTTTCATGCTTACTGTGCTGTTTCCATGTGTCAGTCTGCCTGCATCATCTGTTGACTCTAAAAACCAATGAGCATACCTGGGGCTGTAACTACGAGCTTATTTAAAAGTAACTTCTCTGTCAGAGCCTTATGATCCTGAACTCACTGTCATTCAAGCAAATCTCTTATTGACCTAGATCTGCCTCCATAAGGACATAAGCTGAAACACGAAATGTAAGAAAGGAAAACTTCCCTGGTTTTCCAGAGAGGGTTGCATCCACAGTTCTGAAAATCAGTCTAATGGGCAAAATCCTCTTTAAAGAATGCATATAAAATATAAAGGTACAACGGATATAGTTTTCTAATACTCGTCAATAAAATCTGTGTTCTATAAATTGTAACAAAATGAGGTGGAGTGAGGGGAGAGATTTAAAATCAATTCCCACACCAACACACAGGATTAAGCACATCCAAAAGTAATATCATCTTAACTATGAGCCTTATTAAATTACTATTCTACTAGGAACATACTTCTTTACAGTCGTATGTAGCCAGATTTGGGATTATAGTTTAAAATGTTTTATTATTACACCTGCTGAGAAGAGAGATTGTGTTTTGTCTATCTGCAGGGCCTGTCTGTACAATTCAATGGAGTTTAGATAAGGTATGTCCCAAAATATCTCTGTTCTAAGTTTTTATGAATACATATAAATACAAAAAAAAAGGATATGCCGAATGCATATTTATACACACTGTTATTATTCTTTCAGGGAATCTTATGAACAAAACATATGGCACAGTGACTAGCATGTCCTGTTTTCAACTGCAGTGAAGTGACAGTAATGCTCTCAAATGTCTTTGTCTTCACGATGTCAAAACCTGTAATTATCAATGATCACTGCTCACTTGCTATGGTGCAAAGGGGAGCAGGTACCATGAAAATTATGATACATTTTGCTTGCATGTATCTGTGATCGGTAGAATTATAATTTTACTTTCCTGAGTTGCAGAACTCATGCTACGCCTTTCAGAAAGCATTTCACAATATATCTGTGGCAAAGCACAAGGAACCTAACAGTTGTCAGAGGAAGGCAACTGACTTGTGAGCAACATAAGCAACATGGTTTACCTATGTTGTAGCTTCCCCTCAGCTAAGCACTTGGATCTTTGGCAGAACAGCACAAGAAACATCAGTATTTAACTACAAAATTTTCTAGGACAGAAATGAGCTACAACAATGTGGAAAAGCAGCCTACTCCTGGTTAGTCCTAGGCTGTCCAATAATAAATATGATTAAGAGTTCCAGAGCTTCCCAAAAACAGATTATTACAGAAAAGGGATTCTTTTATTTCTTTCCATTGAGCTAGGAGATAGGGTTATTTCCCACTGTGTGAGAAGAGCTAATCCCTCTGCTTTCTAAGACCAAACGGTGTCTCTGTTTGCTTTTGGTCTTCTTTCCTGGCCCAGTAACATTGCCAAAAGAAAGAGAACACTACCTCTGGACTGAAAAGCTAAGACAAAAAACAGGGTGTCTGGAAAAATGGTTCCCCTTGAAACGATTCAAGTCAGCAGCAGCAGCAGCACTCAGCGACCAAGAGGTTTCTCTCTCTTCCCTTCCACCATATACTACGCACCTGCTCCAGCATTCAGCTGAACTTTTACACACCGCACATCTTGAATTAATGCCTTCTTCATGAGAGAGGTAGATGCTGAGGCTCCATCAGAGACAGCATTCAGTCAAACTCAAGAGCAGCAGAAAAACATTTCACAACATCCTCCAAGATGAGAACTCTTCTACAGCCAAGCTGCTGAGCAGCTGGCTTGTTATACACATCTTCCTGCTACCCTCCTATGCCCAGGAGTATAGCAAGCTACTGGAGAAGTAGGCTAATGCAATATTCATATTCTCTTTTAAGAGTTCCCGCTTAGTGATTAGTGTTTTTGTCAGCCCATGAAATTGCTAAATAAACATTGTACGAGGTCCCAGCCATTCCTTCAATTAGCCCAAGATTATAAGGCAATAGCAGACTTGTATCAAACTGTGATAGTGGTTTCAGTGGTGCTAATCTGAAAGAGCTAGTCTGTGCCGTTTAAAGCCTCTATACAGGCCATCATTTGTGGATATAGCATATGGTGTTAGATTAATACATAATTAGCTAGGGAAAAAAAGAACATAAAAAGAGCTGACAAGATCAAACTATAAATGACTTAAACCATGAAGATCAGCAAAACCCAAAGTACCTTTAAAAGCATTTTCCATTTTTATGGAAAGGTTCTCCTGTCTATTTTCACCGATGTTAAATAGAGTTTATTTTAAAGACCACTCATCTTCAATATATATTTGAAGTACGGTAGGCATCAGGAAAAAAAAAACCCATACAAATCCTTTAACTCCTTATCCATTATATAAAAACAAGAAACGTTGAACAAGACCAAGGATGAAGCCTCTTTTCTTAGAAGTGTTCTGCAATCTTTAATTACTATACAGACTACAACTATGATTGAGCAAACAAAGCCTCAATTTACCATCTCCTCTGAAAAGTGAATAGTAGACACTGCCCATGTCGCTGCTCCATGACTGAATACATAACTGAAAATACAGTTGGCAACTATCTCACTGGCATTATCCGAGTTATTTTAAAGGAGCATAAATAACTAAATGTAAAATTTAGAGTTGTAAAGAAATAACCAAATGAAAACTTGCCACCATCTCATGAGTCATTTACATGTCATGAGCATCCTCCTACAACGGTGTGCAGCAGAAAATTCTGCAGAGTCAGCAGGATTCTATTTCTATGCCTTTCACAGGGAAGCCTGATAAAACGTTAGGATCTCTATGTACCGTAGGCTGCAGAGAACAGGCAGGCAGAAAACAAGAGTTAGTTCTTCTTTGTTCAAACAAACTTGAATTTAAAACTAGAAGGCCAGTAATGCTGGTCATGGCCTCCTCAGCAAACGCTTTCAAATGTTACACTCTGCAAGACGCACGCATCAGAATAGATTTTTGGTGTTCATATTATTATGCCTAGAGGATAGGATACTCTCAGAAACCATAAGATTCAGCTTTGAATTTCCACTGTCTGATTTAAATCATTAGCACAAAGTGAGATCTTCCATTCCAGGACAGCACAATAGTCATCAGGCTGTTAGAAATCCAGAGATGAGACTCTTTCAGCAAGGCTTGTGGAAGGCCTGCTTTGACCAGAGCCCTCAAGTCCCCAGCAGAAACAGAGACTGAAGGGATTACCATACTCTGGCGAGCTTCGGGAGATCCTGATGCAAGTTTATTCTCCAAATCAGAGTAAGGATCGGAAAACATCTGCTGCCTTCCAGGTGAATGTCCTAACACACCTATATAGCACATTGGAGTGCAGAGGCCTCGCTCCAGTTCTTCATAAAAGAAGCTGATCTTAAATAGACATCTTACTCAAGAGAGGATAAACAGCTCAGAAATAAACCTGAGACACAGGAAAAGCTAAGAGACTCCATGTGGTCCCTGCTCAGTGTGCTTGTGTCTGAAGCTCCCAGTTTATGCTCCTGCGACTGCAATTGTCCCTGAGAGGCAAGATACTTGGATGGAAAAAGCTGCAACACCTAATCTCTTTTCTGAGGTTAGCTACATATCTTGACCAAGATCCGCAGATAAAACTTGGGGGCAACAGAGCAATGCATTTTTAATGCCTTTTGTGTCACTGACAAGCAGCCAACCAATAATAATAAATTAAGTCTGCCGAAGAGGTGATGCTCTTTCTGAGAACAATGTGAGTAAGCTCTTTCTGAGAACAATGTGAGTAAGGATACTAGAACACTTACCTAGCAGTGCTTCTATCATTTAATTTTGTAACACAGGCAATGAAAGTCATTTCTCACACTGACTGAAACCTAAACAAAAACACGTGTCCTCACACATGAGAATCAAACTCTAAAATCTGTCTCTGAACAAGAAAATCGGAGAATCTAGATCTCTCTGCAGAACGAAATGCAATGGGACAACTCTCCGAAAGGATTCCTAAGCAAGCACAAAGTAGTATGACTCAGTAAAATTAAAAAATGATTTTACAGGCTGTAAACCCCAGGAGCGGTAGTGACTGTTAGCAGAACTGGGTCCAAAAACATTTGTAATGGTCCCAGATGAAAAAACAGAATAAACGAACAACCCCTTCCACCCCGCAAAACCAGCTTATTTTCCAGATAGAGTGGTAATTTAAACCTGGAAGTTTTGTTCAATTTCATGCTTACCTGACTATAAAGTGCCAAAAGTGCATCCGCTTCTAAATTTTCCAGGAGATCTTCAAGCACCACGTAATTTGCTTGCTCTTCTCTGAAGCTGAAGTGAAAGAAAGAACACTGAAGTCTTCCCAAACACAGTGACTATATTGTAGGAAACAACTGAAGTCTGACAGTCATCCATTCAGAAAGCACATCTCTCTGTCAGCCAAGTTGGTTGAGATGGCATACCTTTTAAAATAAGCCAACCTCTCTCTGTTTCTCCCCTGAACTACATGCTGTTAAAGTCTTAAGGAACTCCAAAGCAAAATTCGAGCAAAATCTGATGAGCTCTTATCCACAACACAAATCTGAAATTGCTCTAAAACATTCAACCTCTTGCCCCCTATCCTCTTTAAGTGTCATCACCGTACTTTTTGGAAAATTGTGGATTTTTTTTGTCGCTAGAAAAATAACAACCAGTTAGTTTCCTCACTGCTGATGATTTTTTTCTTCCTGGACCAATCTTTATGTCCTTTGGGACAAAAACAGGACTTGTTTTTTCCATTATGTTTTCAGGCACCCAGTTCAGTAATGAAGACCAGTTGTTCTTTAAAGGCATCGCTGATACGTCGATATACAACAGTATCTCCAGGCTAGTAACCTATCTGCTCTTCTAGTAACTACTCACTATATTCCTACAACAGGAGAGAGTCGTCAATCTACGTCCAGCAGACCACCAGCCCGTTCACTGTTAAAACAGACCTGAGAGAGTAATGCGTCCACTCAAACCTTATCAAAGTAATTTTTAATAAATGAATTGGTTCAACTGAAACCCTTGCTGTAACGGAAAGCACCCTCTCCAGGTCTTACATGAAATGCAGTGAGCTTCTCATACTGTGCAATCCACACACAAATGTAACTTCTAACTCATGTGACTGTAATGAATGTAATGCAATATTCTGTGATTTTGCAAACCCTCCCCTATTTTTTCTGCGTAACATTTATGTCAAGATAGACATTTCTACCTCAAAAAAATTTTCCAAGTCACATAGTTTTTTGTTTTTTTGTTTTTTCCACAGATATTTTTAAGTAAAAACTGTCCAGGAAAAATGAAACTGATCCTATCTCTGATGAACAGTTTATTCATCCTACCAAAAATGATCATATGACAGGGAATTCAATCTGCACAGTAAAATATGCGCACAGTGGAGATGGAAAGTAAATTTAAATCGTCTCAGCTACTTCCTCTAACTCCAACAGAGCAGCTTTCAGTGAAGTCCCTTCTTGGGAGATGAGGGAACAACAGTATTCAACTTCACTGTCCTTCTTGTTGGAAAGGGGTATTGTTATTTTTCCACCGGCCCACTCAAGAAATACTGATTGCCATGCAGCACATCACAGTTTACATTATAAAACGTTATTACTATTTCAAGTTTGTTATTTCAATATCGCTAAGTGTTGTAAATTATCATCTGGGCCATACTGCAAAAAGGCACCATTAAAACATAGGTGTAGAGTCCCTCCTCAACACAGCAGAACGTTTAATCTGCTGTTAGTCTGTCATATTATAATCCATAAGGACTGCAGTGACTTAGCAATACCTGAGACCAAGACACTTACCTTTGCTGGTGCAGATTTATAAACTGTCTACATTTATTCATAGCCTGTCTTAGCAGAAGCGTCATCTGTCTGTCTGCATTAGTTTCCATAGCTTCACTTGAAAGTCCTAATCCATCTGGAGCCCATCTCTGCCTACTCATTAGATGCTGCTGCTGCTGAGCTGACTCCTTATGCGACATCTCATACTCCAGTTTCTTGTCAACTTCTTCAATCTCCTAGAGTTTGAAAACACATAATGATAAAAAAAAAGTCATAATTCATCTTGGAAGAACAAATTTCATTTGGAGTGAAGAAAAAGATGATATCAGAGTTTGTGATATTGGTTTATTCATTTCGCATTCTACCCAGCCACTTGCAGTCATTACACTTTCCAATTCACTGTATGGCTTCAGTAAACATGACTTGTATGCTATGAATATCAGAACGATGCCTAAAGATATGAGTTAATTCTCATGGAGTTAAAGGCCGATGCTCTCTGAAGCCCTCCACTGTGGAGGGCATCTAGAAAGTACAATTCTAGCCTGACTGAGATCCAAACAAAAGAATTCCACCTTTAGAATTAACCTATAAGCTGCATAAAACCATTAAAATACAGTGTAAGAAATGTAGGAAGACTAAGTTTTACTTACACTGAACCAATGGCTAATATCAAAGTGGTGCCAAGTTAAAAGACTATAACTTGCACTTAGTGTGATAAAAGCAGGGTTAAAACATAATGCCTTAAAAAGCACAGGGTTAAAAACCAGAGTCTGAAGTGCACTGCATCTCAGGACAATTCTCTCTCTCTGTCAAGTAATCAAACTAGATGTTAGGAGAAAGGGCCTATTGCAGCTTTCCAACTTGTTTTTGCCTGACCTCAAACGTATTGCTTACTATCTAAGTGTCCTACTTCTCTACCACTTGTAACTTGGAGAAAATACTTAATTTTATTGTCTTTCCCCCTCACCCCTCAATTTACTCTTTCAGAGCACAATTTCTTTAGAGCATGGTGTCTCTAAGTAAGTAAATACTTCCCAGCCAGTGAAACTCTAAACTGGAGCTTGGATCTATTCTCCGAACACCAAAAATGAACATTTACATGCTGTTTGTATGAAGATGAAGCCAATTCACATAAAGTCAGACACAAGTTTGTTTCACTGATTGGCAAAACAATCACTGATGTACTCAGCATTAGAGGATAATCTGATATATTTGTTTTAAAGTAACAAGTGTCCAAATTTGTCATCTAGTGGGACAAATAAGCAGAAATAAAACACAGCAAGAGGCAAAGGTTTGATCACCAGAAGACAGTCCCTGTAAATGTAACATAACAGGCATTTTAAATTATGATTAAAATATTTTCTTCCCATAACAGGGCTCAACTCAGTCCTCGTACATTGCGTAAAGGATCCAGTGCTAGCTATTCTACATCTCTCGTCTGTCCCTCCCTCAATTCTTTTCCTTCACACCTGCTCAAGGAAAGAGAAGCTAAAAACAACCTCTTTGCAAAGGGTGGGGAAAAGCCTGGTCTTCTCTCCGGAATCTCTTACACTTACTGCATAAGAGATACCAGATTAAATACCAGATTAAGTTATTTTTAATACTCCATCTACGTACAGTTTTCTCTTTTTGCTGCAATTATTTCCTACACTTTAAATACAACTCTAAACAAAATTAGAACTGTATAAGCATATGAGCAGATTGCCATTCTAAGAGAAGCTCTGTAGAGACGACAGCATTAAACTGTAACCAGAAGTTTTCACAGCAACAGCTGTCTAATGATGCCCTCTAGCAAAGAGGTTTTGCTTCTAAAAACCCATTTTGTTTGTTCTACTCCAGTGCTCTCCCAAGCCTCACTTGGATGGTTGCAAATGGGAGATGCATAAAAAAAAAATCCTTATGAATACAGAGCACTGAAGTATTAAAAAGGGTTAGAAAACTGGCACACACGAAGTATGTAATAAATATGATGAAGGGAAAAGGCCTTTCTGAAAGTTGTACTATTTAAACTGCATGAGCATGCTCAAAGAGAGACAGACAGAGAGACTGTATTTATAATCCTTATAAGCTCAGTGATTGAAGCCCATCACGCGGTTATGGATTTTACCATTTCGATAGCACTATAACGTGAACAACTTTTTAACACAGTCAGGACAATTTACTAGTCATGACTCTCAGTCACTTCCCTATGTCCATCCCCTCTTCCTTGTGATCAATAAAATTTTAATATTAACTAGCCATCTAGCTATTGCTCTTTCTGACTGTAGATCTCCAGATGCTTCTAAAATAAAAATAATAACCATAATACACAATCTTCCCTGGCTCTAAAAACACTTTCCTTCTCTTTATTTCTGTTACTTAGAGCAGTCAGCTCACAGCATAACAGAAATTAAAGGCCAGATCATCAGAAGGTCCAAACTGGCCCAGCTAAATCAAAGTCAAATAAGCTACTGTCCCACAGCTGATGTCTCCTAGCAGGAATTTTCCATTTTCACAACTTCACTACTTACAGGATTGTGTGCTTCTAAAATCTGAATACATTCCAATTTTGATAGTGCTTTTGAAATGCTCAGCTGTTCGAAGAGCAAAGCTTGAATGCTTATGATAGCAGTATACAACTCCAACATTTTGGATTTTTTAACAGTCTTTTGAAATTGTAAAGAAGCAATATACTCTCCAAGTTTATTCTCTAGATCACGCAGCTGACTCTGTTTCTCAAGCAGCAATTCGTACTTAACCTAAAAAACAACGACATATAAAAGATAAGAAGATTAACAGAAAGTCTTATATACATATTCTTGATCTTGCTACTCTATAATTAACAAACTGGATTAAAAAAGTAAAGAAACCAATGCTGTTATCTTATAATGAAATACATTATTTAAAAAAGAGATTATATGTGACTTCTTACACAAATGTTTTTAATAGCAAATTCCAAGCTTTTACTTAAATGATCACAAGATAGTACACTAAGCACTAATAAGATACTTCAAATGGATCTGGCTTTATTTTAGTGTAGCCCTAACTTTATATTAAAGCTTACTTCAAAATAAAGGGTCTAAAATAACTTTATAATATAATAACAAGTAAAAATTAAGACTATAAATAAATATGTTCACCTGTATGATTGGTTAAAGGGTAAGACAAAATGCACCCTTCTGTTTAGCAAAGAACGATACAAAATTTATTTATCTTCAAATCAGCAAATGTCAAAGGATATCAAGTTGAGTTTCTTTAAGTGAATAACAAAAACTCTTACGCAAAAGAAAGTTAAACTGTGAATCACAGTCCACTCGTAATGGATTTCAAACAGGATTAAAACTGGATTAAACTGATTTCAGACAGGATTAAATCAAAAATGGGTTAACTCAATAACTACATTGCTGCCACACATCTGACGGGACCTACAAAGAAGTGAACGTGAGAGGCAAACAATATTCTACAGTATATTCTTTATGAGAAATTGTTTAAAACAAAATTCAGATGTCCTAGCCATACACAAGCGTCCTTTGATAATACCACTCTCACACATCACGTTTCCCCTGCAACACCCCATGCGGAGGGACGCAGCATTTGGAAGCACAGACCAGTGATTGACAGCGTGACTGACAAGCTCTCCCCACCGTACACTGCCATTCACAGAACTGGCACTCCGACTGGGTCTGTTTGGGGGTTGGACTAGATGATCTCCACAGGTCCCTTCCAACCTCAACCATTCTGTGATTCTGTTTTCCTGCAGGACACCATGGATGGTGGTTAGATGCAGTTCCCCTCTCACCCATCCTTAGATCCTTCTACCCGAGCTTGTCACTCTACAGTTCTCTTTATAGTCAAAGAGGGGGGAATAGGTACTTCTAATTGCATTTCAAACCCTAAAAATACCTATTTGTTTCCACTGACAAGTGTGGATGTCTGGATTAGAAGTCGATGGCTACACTGCACATCTACATTTGGGCAGCTCAAACCTGAAAGACGGTAAATGACTATCAGCTTGATTTTACACCCCCTTTTTGTGCTTCAGAGAAAGAAAGCTCATACTTCACTAACTGGTGTTTACAGCAATCGCTGCATTGCATTTTGAATAAGCACAGAAACATGCCATCTATGACATTACTGGATATCAGAGCATGGTTTTTTTTCCTCATTCCATCTCTAAACTATGTTCCAGTCGCAAGAAATGTTATTTGATAGGTTTCTAGTTATACAAAAAATAATTTTTCAGAAATCAGTATTTTCCAAGACACTAGTTATTTTATCAGAAATGCCCAAACAACTACTGCCTGTGCCATAATGCAAGAATCGTGGCCACCAGAGGAGGAAACTCAAAAACTTTTAAAGATGTTTCAGTTCAGCTTACTATCACCGTGGTACCTGCAAGCAGCTTCTGCTTCTCCTCCTCGTAGTTCCATGCTGTGAAACTGCTCCCAAAAACTGCCCCCCAAAAGCCCAATCGTAGTGAAGGGAGGGAAGAGAGAAAGGCGCTCCCAGAGGTGCAGGGGTTTGGTCAAGCCCCAGCAGGTCCTGCTGGCTGCCCTGGCAGCGACACCCATAGGACTGCCACAAGGCTTCGGAAAGCCCTAGAGAGCGTGAGGGGCACACCTATCCCAGCCACTCGTTGCCTTGTACCCTTACGGCTCTGATGTGTTATGCATTTGCAGGAAAAGGACTATAAACTCAATGCCCAGCAAGCATCAACTAGAACGCGCCAAAGAGGAACTGAAACCATTTGGCACTGCACTACCTCCCATTGGTAGAAGAACTAACTTTGCCCCTCAGAATCTCTCAGCACAAATAAATAGAGATGATACGTACTCAGGACTCTGAAGCTGGATTATCTTCCTATTTATGCTGATCAGAATTATATATTATTGACTATATTCATGATTAGCTTTAAAGAATCATTTAAAAAGACTTCCACTAAGTTCTTAGATCCTGAAATACAATGCCTATCAATTTTCTCTCAATTTTATTGATAAGACAGCTGCCAAGAGTGATTGCATATCATCTAAATTTTATCATCCAGTAGACAGAGCTAAATTTAAAATGAGATTTGCAACCAGATATGCTTATCACACAAGCCCTCGTGAATATTCTCCAAAGTCTCCATTAAATCATCTGGAATGTCCTTGAACACAAGAGAAGGAAGTTATCTGCAAGCATATTTCTTACTAATATGACTGAAGCCAAACACAACACAAGAGTTAGAAATTTTCCTATAGACACAAAGTAGAGGCAAGACCCATTTTCAAGATATTTCACAGAACCTTCATCTTCAACAATGGATATTGTCTCTTAATGTTACTGTTACTCTAAAGAATTGATCTTGAATAATAAGCAGGTGTAGGATTTACTATTTAGTAAGTAAGCATACGGCTTATCAGTAAAAATATGGGGTATATGAGTTAGGAGGAGAATTCAGCTCACAGATCAGATTGGAAATATGGTATCCAAAATGCTAAAAACTAAGCTGTTGTTTTGGAACACTGGAGGCAGAGGTCCCCAGTGAAAAGGAACGAGACGGCCAGAATTTGGATTTTATGGGAAAAGAGCTGTGCTGTCCTAACATGCTGAGTATTTGCATGAAAAAAGTAGATGACTTGTACCTTGAACTACATCCAGAAGTATCTATTGCTTGCTTCCATGTTCCAGCTTGCAGTGAGGAAGATTTGATAATAATACTAAAATACATACATCTTTGACATTCTTTGTAGGAAGGTAAGAAATCTGGTTAAGATGAATTTGAGACCTTTTGTTCTCTGTGCAATGCTTTTTACTGGAATGCTAATAACTTTAGCATTTCTCTTCTAATCTCGCAATCTAACGGTTCTTGAGCATTCAGCAGTGTATACTGTAGCCTAGCAGCACTAACAGGAAATCAAATAAAGATAAAAAACTTCTGTATAGCATTCTGCAAATCACAACTTTGATTTTGATTACATAAGACAGCCATTTCCACCCTGACTCAGGCTTTTTCTTTCTTTTTTTCTTAATCTTGTCAAAGTAAACTTATTTTAAAAATCCAAAACGTTATTTCAAGATATTCTTATAAGCCAATGACATAAGGCAAAGGCCTGGAGGTAAGACTATTCCTCACCTCAGTGCCAAGGCAAGTATTTAAAAATCTTCCTTAAAAAGCTAGTGCATCTTCTTAGATGAGACTCAGGTTTTTGTTTTAAAAGGCAATTGAATTAATTAGTATACTACTGCTCTCCGTTACGCTCTCATTGTGACAAAGGATAAGGTTCTCAAAAGTGATTAGCAATTTTCAGAGCTATGTTGTCCAACTACCCAATTTTTTAAAGTCTCAGTTCTCAAATTTCCATGGACCAGCTCTCAGCCCTGTTTTCAGAGGTGAAAGTTTTTATCCTAGGTGATTCTTAAAGAGAGAATGGAGTAGAAGCGAGTCCTTAACAGTAAAACAGATAGAAGCTTTTTCTTCTGGTATTTGTTACCCTACAGGAAGGCAAGTAATTTATATAAGATTGTCAGACAGTCATTTAGATTTTTCTAACATCTAGTCTCTACCAAGGTGCGCCGGGAGCTGCAACACTACAGCAGACACCACTTTAAGGGGCAACTCATGTTCAAAAGGGTACCAAGCTGGACACCTCATGCCACCGTTCACAACTTTGGCATTGTGGAGCTCTGAGTTTACTTAAAACTAGGAAAATGAAGATGATAGAGAGGATGAGAACAAGTGAATCTTCATCACAAGAGACTGAATGATTTATTTTAGGATTTACATTACAATAGCATCAAGTGGTCCTCTTCAAGCATTATAGGGGAAAAAAGTTCAAAAGCACCTACTTGACTAAAAGTACATAGCCCTATTTTCAAAAGGACAAAAGCTCTAGAGTCTTTATCCCTACGATGTTCTCTATTCAACATATTAGGGCAGCTTCTCAACTAGTATAAATTACTACACCTCGGCTAGCTTGCATGAGTGATGACAACCTACATAAATCGAGGATTTGGCTCTCTCTTTTTTTCCAGCTTTTATTTACAGGCCTAGGATACTGCCTGCCAGAATACATATATTTTACACTATCTTATCATAAAGGGGGAAAATGCTTGAAGCATGATTTGTTTTGTAGGATGCAAAATCAGCAAATAACATCTGAAGGCTGCTTTTGTAGTTAGGAACAGGATGTACTATAAACCTTTAAAGATGCAGATAAAAAAAATACACAGAAACGTTATGACAGATGTGTGCACACAACTGAATTTAAAGCTAGTCTCTTTCTTCACAGGAGGCTCAGTTTCAGGCACAAAGATTTTAAATGAATTATACATATATGAATTCTGGGGATGGATGAATGAATAATGAATAGATGAATGAGTGATCACCTTCAGCAGAAGTTTGAACCCATTAAAATGAATGAAGGATAGAGATGAAAATGGGGTTTGACAACTCCTGCTCACTGTAAGGAAATACAAGAACGTATACTTTAATTGCAGCTCGATTCAAAGGCAAAAGAGATTACATTAATGGCAGAAACACTTATACTTTCTTTGTCAACCACTTCAAATGTTAGGTAGCTTTAAATTGTATGTACAGCATATTCCATGAATTGTAAGATTTATGGTCCGAACTGCAAAACTGGATACCATTTGCATATTACTAAGCACGAAGCCATATTTTAAGCATGTTCAAATACACGGGAATGATATTCAGCTTTATCATTCGGTATCGATTCAACATTATACAGCAAAGTAACTGCCTTTAACCAAAGAAAATGTTGCCTTACTCAGACTGGTACGACTATTCATCACCATAGATTTTTCCCCTGAGTTTCCTTCTGCCTCTTGTCAGCTCCCAAATCACAGCTCTACAGAGATATGTTTATGAAAAATCAAAGCTTGCAAGCAGTCCTGACTTCAGTGTGACATAAAAGCTGACGTCAGTAGAAGCTGGATCAAATAGTTATTATAAACAAATTATAAACTAGTTGTAGACTAAATACCCACTGGCCGCTCTTGAAGCCTTCTATCATTCCAAACAGAAGCCCAAATTACTATTTCATATTGTATTTTTTAGTATAATATTACTATAGCATCCAACTGCCTTACTGAGGACATACCAACTCTTGCAGGTCTGACCTTTTGCTGCTGATTCCACTTGAAATGTCCAAATTAAATAATAAATTTCAATTTTGTAAATAGACTATGATTAGTCCATTGTTTGAGAGCATTAACTTCTAAATTCCTTATTTAGTTCATACTATCTGTCTACAAGTGTTGCTTCAGTTCCAAATATCACAAGTAAAGGAAATGATCTGAAAAAGTAATTGATTGCCTGCAACTTCAAAGACATTTCTCATGCAAGTCTATTACTGTTGTTTCTCATTTTAGCCCAGCAGGGTCAAGAGACTAAAGAATGTCAATATTTTGACTACTGTCTTTCTTCCGAGATAAGTAACTGCTACTTCAGAAAGGAAGTGCACAGGTCGGCTCAAAACAGCCAAGAAACACAGTAGATAGAGTCTACTTTTAAGGATTTTCACGGAGAGATCAATGATACTCTCAGGCACTCTCAGACTACGCTCCAAATCCCTTTCTGTGGCCTCCCAGCTCACTGCATCCTTCCCAGGAGTTTTTATTTCCTGTCATGTCTGTTTTATAGTATTATAAAACACCACATCCCAGTGCTGCTTTTATAAGCGTTAGTTGGTTAACCATTTCAGAGCTGTTTAGTAGTGAGTATGAGCTAACAGATTGCAAAAGGCAAGAGAAGGAAACTTTACTTCCACGATCAACATAACGTTTATTTCAATGCTTCTGGTGTCCTAACAGTAATATGAAAACTAACAATTTTCCTTAGCAAGAGTTTAGTTTCTTATTGGGGAAAGCCCCAAGCATTTGGCTTTTTATAACTAATATGCAGCCATACCACTAAATTAACAAAAGCAATATTAAAAAGACCTCCAGTGTGCCAGCTGGTGTATATAAAATGGAATAAAATGTGGCTTAGAGGAGCTAACTTCTCAGTTTTAAAACAAGATTTTAAACACAAATCTAAGTCTCAGTGCTGTTTGTAACATAACAGCTCAGCCATACCCAGTGGTACTTCCGAGTACCAAAAGGGTAAACTTTGGAGGTTAGGGCAGTAGGTGTTGAAGTCAAAAGTATAAATGGCTCCAGAAAAAGGGTTAAATGCATTCCTGGACAAGAGTTATCAAACTGTTAGAGAGCAGCAGACTATCCCACTGGTGGTATTCTTGCCTAGGCATCTCCTTTCACTTTTCAGAGACTGCAGGCTGGATTAGATCAACCTTTGCCTTAACAATCTGCAATATGTTAGTATCACATTAAAGTAATATCACTGTGAATAAGAACACCAATTCAGTTTTTCCTTTCCTCAGGATATATCAAAAGCACAGGGAAAATATAAAACAAACTCATTTTTGCCCAAAAACATTCGACTACTGAATTTGATGCTGCAAGCATTTGGGAATCTGTTTCTTCAATCTGCCAATGACACTCTTCATTCTGCACAGTTGTTATAGCTGAGCGCTGCCTGTTGTCTAATATAGGTACCACCGTAACATTCCTCTGATATGCGAAAGTAAGATTAGCTGTATTTTACAAATAAGAAAACAAAGCAGAGACAGGTTAAAGAACACAAAACAAGATCTTATAGAAAGTCTGTTAGCAGAGAAATGAAAAGCCTCCAAAATCCCAGGTTAGCACTGGCCTCATACTTTCCTTAAGGAGTAACTTTAGACTGGAGCTGTGAGTCTTAAAAGAGTCATCAGAATCAAGGCTCCCTTTCAATGACCTCTGTACACAAAAGCTCCACCTCTATCCACAAATCTTATAATCTAAGCATCTATTTCTGGGTTTTCAGTAGAGTTAGAAAAGGTCCAAGAGCTAAATCCTGCTCAACTAAGTAAAGAGCAATGGACTTCCCACATATTTTGAAAGCTCCACTAAGTAAAGCACAGGATATACTGCAGTCTTGCAAACATGCATATATCAAGTACCAGAACCATCAGAGGCAAGAGTAAGACATGAAATCAGTTCTGTAATTAAACTGTAAAATTTAAAACAAAGTCAAAATTATCTAATTTTAAATAGAACTTCTTGACAAATGCAGGCAAGAGTATAGAGATGTATAACTGCTCCACCTCATGACTTCTGTATCTGGATCTTATTCACATTGATAGGAAACAGATTTTTAATAACTAAAAAGTGACAAAATACGGACTTCAGTACAGAAAAAAATTGCATTTACCTTATTCAAATTTTCTTCTCTCACCGAGTTTTCATAAATGAAAATTTTTTCCTCTAAAGATTTCTTCAGAATATCTATCTTATTTCTATTCCTGGATCCTGGTTTTTTCATTTTGGAATGTTGCTGTAAGACGATAAGCACAATGCTGAGTATTCGTAAAAGGCAGACGAAGGTGCCTTTTATTACTTACTACAGTATTACTTTCTATTATTGGGGGAAAAACCACCAACGAATGAAACACTTGGCAAGGATTACTTTCACTGAGAAAATATTCTCTGAAATTGATGCGCTAGCTATTCATTCAGAAGACTCCTTTCAGACATTCAAAGTTGGAAACATTTTGGTAATTTCTTTCAAGTAGAATTATATATTCATCCTTTCCACGAAAACTGCCAGCACATAAATTTTATTTTAAACAAGCTTAGCAAAGACAATATGCAAAGATTTTAACTGATACTTTGTCTCCTCAGCGCTGTTTAAAATGAACAAAGAATATTAATTTAAGAACTACATTGTTTTCAAGACACACTTTAAGAATCACAAATGAACCATGATAGTATTAAGGGGCACCGTTCCAAGTAATCAAATTATTCTTGACCTTTATATTTCTTTACAAGAATATCATCTAAGTATAATGTACTCTTGGGGAAATGATAACATCTGTTCAACTCTAAGGCTTTGCAAAGTCATCTTCCTTCTTCAGTACTTCAGAAATTACTAAGGTTTTGAACTAGGCTAATACACAGTACAATTAACCCAAGTTAGTTTACACATTTAGATAACATTACTGAATCAAACCACAGCACGTGAAAACCCTTCTCTTATGACGCTATACCAACAATTCATACATAAACCAATTTTACTTCTTCTGTTTAAGAACTGAAGGTAATTTATGAATCCACATTTACATTTCACTGGAGAATTAAACACCCTTCACATATTTCTTAAAAAAAAAAAAAAACAGAAAGGTGAATTGCTAGATTTGATAGACAGACAGACTTCTTGTAGGGAAAGACTCTTTGAGTGAGTATGCCCGATCTTCTGTTTATTTCGACTTTAAAAACAAATAAACAAACAAGAAAATACCACACTATATGCCTGCTTCTTTTGGAAAAAAAAAAATCATAAATCCTGCCCAAATTATTTCCAAGAACAGCCAGCTATTCAGGAATTTTGCTTTTCTAAACAGACAAGAGAGTCGAGGACATTCCCCTTAAAAAAAAGCAAATGTCTCCTTACTTGATGTAGTGTCCCACACATTAATGATTTCAATTTAGTAATGTAGCAATGCACATGGGTGATCAAAGAAATCTCAGTTTGGGATGTAAAGGACCAAACTTGTCCCTTAGCACTGCACCAGTTATTCACCTTTCAGGGGGCTCTCTTCAGAGACACAGCCCTTTTCGGATACCCATTTGTCCCTTTATACCTATGCCTTCATCTTGAGAAAGTTGCAGGACAGCAAGCAACAAAAATATACAGGAGTGTGTGAAGACGACATGTTTATTCACCGCTGCCCAGACTGCACGTTTAAGGTCCGCAGATCCACACTGACGGGAGCAGCGGGCACCGCTGTCCCCCCTCGATGAGCAGCCATGGACCTGTGCCTGCGGATGAAGTCAACACCCTGCAGATAAGTTCACGGCAGCGTGACATGTCCCCACGCTGATCCCACCTGTTTGCTGGGCATCGCTAAACGCTGGTCCACTTTCAGCAGCTCTGCTTCCCTCCATGCCGACTCGAAAGCCTGGAGCAAAGTTCTCCCTCTTATTCTGGGCAGAGCCAAGCTGCCGTCCATTTGGGAAAAGCAGCAGTGGAACTCTTGCCTTATTTTAAGCAATTCCTCTTCAGATAACGACAGGGGTAAACTTTGCAGCTGCCTGTTAAAAAACAAGAAACATCAACTGTTCTGTGATCCAGGCAAAAACTAAAAAGACACGCACAAAAATATTTTACGTCACAATGATCATCCCTTCCTGTCGTATTCACTCATCAGGTAAATATTTCCAAACAGGATTCAGTCGTTTAACAGATTCAACATGTCCTTGAGGATACTTTCAATTTTATACACAGAAACTCCTGGCCTGTAAAACTGCATGGTCAAGAGGAAACAGATTATAAATAAATGAATTATCTTAACATTTCAAGTATAATCAACGAACACACAGATATTGCCTGTGCACAGAACTCTTCCACCACTTCAGGTACCGTACAAACCCTGAACATCAGGGCTCAAATCAACAAAAAAGCTTCCCTTAAAGCCTCCTTGTGCTTCACAGCACTATTTAACCGCCACTGTTAAATATGTTTCCTATAAAAGGGAGGGAAAAAATAAGGTACCCCTTCATTATAAACTCCTACATATTATCCATCCCAAAGGTTTGAGTGTAGTCTTTGTAATAAAGCTTCCAGTAATCTCAACAACATGGATTATATTTTAGCAGCAGTTTGAATCATCCCAAAATTCTTACTTGGTAGGGGCAGAGTTCCCCGTGTGGAAGTCTGCAAACTGCTCCTCAGGTCAAGCTGAAGTTGACTTAAAAAAAAAAATGCTGAAGTCTAAATTCATCTTCCAGTTGTGATTAACCCTAGACTACCTTCATATAGTGACAGCTTTTAAGGGGCTTTTTGACAGAACTGTTGTGCAAAGGTATTTTTTATATATATTTTTCAGTATTTTACTGGAAAAGTAAGCAGCTTACTGTTGCTGTAAATAAAGATAGTACCTAACAAACGTAACAAGGCAGCACTGCAGACTGGAACACAATCATCATGGAATCGTAAGTTAGAAATAGGAAAGACCTGCTGGGTCATATAATCTACTTCCCTGTTTGTGTGGGCTTGTTCTCAGCAATACATTCAGAGATAATAAGACAAGTTAGAAGATACATTGAAATAGCTTACAGAAAAATATTTAAAATATTCAATAAGATACTTAATGAAATGAGAACGAAAGGAATACACAAATGTACTTCTCCAACAAAGACATATTGGGCAAGATCTCTTTGTGTGTGTTTAAGTTTATGTGTGCACCTGCCTGTGTGTATTTTTATATGGTTTTATACTGTGCAGCAGAAAAACTTATAAAGATGATCTCTGGACAAAACTGCCTAGGCAAAACTGTTCTTCTTTAAAGATGAAATATGAAGGAGAAACCTTAACTAATGTTTTTTTTTCTCTTCTATTTCTCATACCTGGTATGTTTGGTCCAGAGGCGAACTGTCTAACATGGGATTGCCTGCTCCAGCTACATCTTCTAAAGTTGCAATTTTGATAGCAGTCTATATTCTCATGTTCCCATGTTTCTTACAACGTCAGTCTTATTACATAAACATTATATAGGAAATACAGTGCTGGTGGTGTGCTACACAGATAGCACAACAGCTAGTCAAAAATGTACATGAAAGCTAAGAAAATGCTGATAACCTCTCAAAGAGGTTGAGAGGTGCAAACCTCTCAAGGATCTTGTTATCCAACCTGTGCAACACCATGCATGCAGATGTCACCTGCAGTCGTGGTCCCTCCCCCTGTAGGGTCTACCAACAGCGGCAAACCATCCTCCCCCACCTCACACAGGTCACATGGTGGGCAGCAATGGCTGAAAGGTGCAGTCAGGGAGAGTGAAGGGCTCTGCAACATCCCTGACGCTGCGTGCTGGGACTCCTTGCTAGCCCCAGACCCTCAGTGCCAGGGGCGAGCCGTCAGCTGGTTAAATCGGCCAAGCGTGACTTGTGGCTGGAAGGAATTAGGCCTGACATACTAAATGACATTTCTAAAGTACTGGACCTCTGAGAGTGGACCGAGAATAAAAATGAAAGACATGCAACTGAAATCTCACACGCAGTGAACAGAAATATTAAGATGTCACTCCATCTTCTTAGTTTTAAAAGCCAGTGGAAATGCCACTGGTGCATTAGGAGTATCAGCTCACCCTGCTGGTTCTGCAAGGGCTGAGCACTTGCAAAAAATCAATTCCAAGGCATACAACAGATAATTGATCATTAAGAATTTTATCCAGATAGGTGTTAAAACTCCTAGCTGAGCTCTACTTATAAGCATTAAAACTCCTAGCTGATCTCTGCTTGCAAGCGTTAACTAAGAGAAGGGAACGGAGAGATACTTGCATGAATACTAATTGTTCCCAGGTCCTTATTTTTTTTTGTTCTGAAAGACTCTTTTCCAGTTCTTCACTTAGCTTTTGCCTGGTGAGGGAAAGCAAGTCTTCAATGGCCATGCTCTTGTCACGTTCTTCTCTTTCAAGTTGTTCACGTTTAACAGCCATCTCCTTTTTATGCTCCTCCACAACTTCTAGCAGGAACATCCGCAACACATTGAGCTTTAACAGTTCTTGCACAAATACTCCATACTGAACACGTTTAAGCTCCTCAATGGTTTTCTCCATTAGACTAAATGTAAGCTCTCTGAGCTCTTCACTGGCTTCATTATCAAGCTTCTCAGTAAGTTCTTCAACTTCAACAGCATGATCACTCAGAAGACTTTTCCAGTGGCTGATGTAGTGACTGACCTCCTGAGTTGTTTTGAAGGTGTCTCCTAGTGACAGCTGCTCCTTTCGATGTTCTTTCTGCTGATTCATTTGCCAAAAAAAAGAAGTAAGGTAAAGATAAGGGACAGCTCCCAAATTCCAGCTCTTCAAATATGTATCGCCTAGCAAAGAAAAATTCTGAATGTTTGTTTTTTTACTGTTCAGAGACTTATTTAGCACTCAACTTGATGGCTTTCTGTATGTCTAGCAGGCCTCTGTTAATTCAGACTATTATTAGATAGAAGAGCTAAACAACATATGAACTTGTGGTCTGACTTAATCCCAACTGTCTGAAATGTAACAATTTGGCAAGATTCTGCAACTGAATCTGGGTCAAAAAACATCAACACAGGGAGAAAAAGAGTTGTTTGGATGTTTTCTTTCTTACAGCATGCAGCGATTTCTCTGAAAGCTAAATCAAAGCTACTGATACTCAGAATAAAGGCAATGAGTGACGTCTCCATCTTTCTTTATTCCTGATCTCTCTTCTCTTAGCATTAAAGAGCTGCCTATTAAAGAGCAGTCAGGAAATCCTGAAACACATATTCTGCTAAAGGTAAAATTAATTTCACCTAACTTTGATCATTAAAAAAAAACCCCACCTAATCCAAGGTAGGTTGTTTTTTTTTTTTTTTAAACATTCTTTATGCAATCAACAGAGAAAGAATGGGATCTTTGGATAACAATTCTCTTCCATTTATGTTGGATCACTTGCAATTTCTCTCCAATTATGAGACCATCACTTTTTGGAGGTCTTACAGTTAGCTTTGAATTTTAGACAGCAGAAGTTAGGAGAACTGAATCCTACCAAAACCAACCACGGGTACAGCATCTTTTAAACTTTTTATCTTGTAATTACCATACAAGAATTTTGACTGTGCTGTGAAAGTCATTTACATCACATGCAGATGGCGAAATCATAGAAACGACTGTCACAGATCTGCGTCATCTCCCTCAATGAGAGGGAGAGCTCAGTTGGTCTTTTGCACTTTCAGACATCAAAGGAGGGGACTTTAACATACTTTAAGTATAGGGGCTTCATGATTTTCTCCTGTAATACAATTTTCTTGCAGGTTTTTCTGAAACAACAACTACTAATGACACCTAATTAAGGCGGTACATTGTGGTACACAGCTAAAAACAAGGGACACTTATTTTCATATGTGCTCCTGGCTATGTTAAACACCTTCATATAAAAGCTACACTTTATTTTTCAACTCATTCAGTTTTTGCTTCATAAGCACTGTGACAATAAACATGCTGAAAATAATTACCTTTTGCAACATTTCTCGTCTTCGCTTGATAATGAGTTTCTGGTGAAGCTTTTGCTTTTCTTGTTTTAAATCATGATCAAATTTCTGTTTAACAGAATTAATTTCAGCCTGAGCTTGCTCCAGCAGCATTCTCAAATGACTTTCAGACAGATGACCTGCCCTGTAATAATAGTGTTTAAAATCTGTTACCCCAAACTGTGAAGAACAAGAGGATATTTGAGCTAATTCATACCATAATAAGGCTCAACTAAGCAGCCACACAGAAAGATCTGTTTCTACTGCAGTAATACCTGTGGAGACTCAAAAAAGGAGCTGAATAACAGAAGGATAATCTCAATCTCAGAGATGAGTCCAGAACTGAGGTAGTTCGCAAGGTGGAGTGAAGATGTATGAAGAAAGAAGGGGAAGAAGGAAGAGAAGGCAAATACAAAACCAACCATTTATTACTTAGTAATGTATGCAATATTCAAATGAGACATTTTAAACTTTATACCTTATTCATAATATTTACATTTTTCATTCACTGCGACTAGAATGCAATTCTAGATGTCTTCTGTAACTCCTTCTCCTCATTAGCCATGATTTCCTCTTTCAAGGATGTCATTTAATCAAATAAAAACACTTAATAAAGATTTTAAAGATACAAACGAAGCACTTCCATGAAGAGATTTATATTCACGTTTCCTACTACATTTTAGTTTTAAGTTATAAAGATTTCAAACTAATAGAGAAATGTAAAAATCTGATAGAGCAAATTCTCAGTCTTAAGCACACAACATCTGTTTCAAATTGAAGACCACAGTCTACCTCCAATTGCTATAGTACTTAACTTCAAAGAGTAAGCAGGATCCCAATCACGTCTGTGATAGACAAAAAACCTCTCTCTCCATGAACTTGAACTGAATTTCAAAAAGTGCCAACTATTCCATTTACACCAGAAATTCCCCAAATCTTTCTCAGACAACAGAAGAACAAAAGAACATCTTAATTCAGTCAGATTAGCCTTTTGGGCATTTGTAAATTACAATTTCTAATATTACACTCAGTGGACTTCCAAAATGTGGGGCTGAAAAGGTCAACATGGAATTTTGGACAGAAACCATCACTTCCTAAACTGAATCTGGAAGCTGTCCAAACACTTTCTAAATTATTTTTCAAATCATGTTTTCCAGAAGCAAAGAACATAACACATAGAGACAGAATTCAATTGAATTCTGCAAAATCTCTGAAAATCAAGACCGTATAATATGTTGGGCTTCCATGTCCCCATTCCAATAGGATAACTGGCAAAATTCATAAGTGTGACTCAGGGCTAAGTGTTGCAATCTGTTATCAGGCCCTTCTCCAGAAAGGACAGAGTCCCATTCTCTCAAATTTTATTAGGATTTGTTGATACTGTCACAGCTTTATTCAAAGTCAAATCCTCAAAATACAAGCTGAAAGAAATAAAATAGAAGCTGCAACAATTGCACTGTTGCTGCGGTGGACAGCTTCCACACTTCATGTCTCTCTGCCTACCATTCAAGCATCCACAGGTGTCTGAGCAAGCCATGAAACATCATCCCCCTCCATGTACTGCATGTGCTGGAAAGAAACTGAGATTTGCTTTATCATACATTCGAATCAACCAGAGAGCCTCCTTCAACAGAGCTCATCCAAGGTCTATCCATGCTATTTTTTTAAATTGTCTGTAGGAAGACACCTTGAGAGCAATCCACCAAGCATCACTCTGACCTTCTGCCCAAGTATTTTTTGCCATGAAAGCAAGCCACGATAAATTTCAGTGATATGTCCAAAAAAACAATAACGTACTCAACAACATCAAGTTTCCATTCCACGTTTGGTAACTTTAAGTCTAGGCCTCCTTTTTGTTCAATCTCAAGGCTAAAGATTAGCATATCAACGGTAAATTTATTAGGGTAAGGAAGTGAGGCAAAATAATAACCGACATATTACTTTTAATACCTTCAGCCTGTCTTTTTTCAGTAAAATAAACCCAGGCACGCTGCATCCAATTAAAATCCCTGTCCAGAGCAGTGAAAAAGGGCTGCAGTAGAAAAAGATGGATGTGCTGGAACCATCCAGCAAATGAGAAGATTTAGGAAAAGCTATGCAATATATGAGTGACTGGAAGATGATGCATACCAACCTATTCCTAGGATAAAGAAAAGTCCACGTTATTTTAGTTTCAGATTGTTGATTTATTTGGACGTCTAACGCACCCACAGCTAAAACTGTGGGTGATGCAGTACTACAAGATCCATCTATATATTTAGAAAAGCCATATAACAAAAATAATGGGTGAAGCCCTAGCCCCACAGAAATCTATGGGAGTCTGCACGGTGACATAGTAGGAGTATTATGTTAATATCTAGAGGGTTAAATCACATCAAGAGACCTACCTTTCTGGCTTCATATAAATACAGTATACAAATAACTACACTATTAAAGCCAAAAGATATGCTGTTCCCAAGGGACTGTGAACTGAGATGTAAAATAAAAGGAAAGCTGAGGAGAACACTGAGCCAGTATAGACTGTATGACAAACTGTGTGGTCTTAGCATATCACATGTCTAATCACCAAAGAAATGTGCAGGCAGATCTTTAACATCTTTGAACAAGGAGAATTTTAATGCAAGAGAACACTAAAGTAACAATAAGGATGTCTGCAGCCACATCCTCTCAAATGCCATGGACACCATGGAAGATACAGAGGTGAAACACGTGGCCAACAGCCGCTAGTATTTTAGGTCATTTGGAGGCAGACCTTGACTTCTCCGAAAGGAACGAAAGTTGACCAGTTTAGGAGAAAACGGGCAGGGAAAGGCACTGCAAGTAAGCCAAAGTGTTTGATGCAGTGGAGAACTGTCTAAGGGATTTAAAATGAGAGTGTGAAGTGGTTCAGGAAGAGGAGGGCTGGACCACAGCAAAGCAAGAAATGAAAGACAGAAACAAAGCAGAATGGTGGGGAGGCTGAATTGTAGGAAGGACTATATAGAGATAATCTGCAAGATGTTGCCCACGTTACTGCACATCAGTAGCACTTCAGGGATTTCAGAAATTACTAGAAAACATTATACCGATGCAGTACCACTGGAGGCATTAGCTTTACAATACCTACTCCCTGAAAGGTCCATCAGGACTGCTCAGAAAACTACTTTGGTTATAAAAAGGTCCATATAAGTGGAGAATATTCAAAAGAATACTAAGTTAGAGACCAATAAAAGATGCTTTGCTTTGATTTTTTTTTGTCAAAGATGATCAATTGACTATTTTAAAAACATAGTTCTAAAGAAATATTTGGCATCTTATAAAAATTGAAATTTCAGAAGCAATTTATAAAGGATAGTGAGTTCTTTACATCTAATGTAGTTCTGCTAATTCATTAAGTTTTTTTAAGAAGTCAAAGCAGGAAGGAAACTGGTGTGAAAGAGCAGGTACTGGCAGCAGAATGACGCAAGGCTGCCCTAGCTCCAGAATGCCACCGCTTCTGCAGGTACCCAGGGCTCATCACCATTACCAGACCAACACTTGGATAAACATTGCCTGAAGTACTGTCTTTCTGTCCATTTATTCACCATGCTTTTCTTCAAGGGAAAAGATAAACAGCCTTGCTATAGACACCTAGAAAACTATCATTATGGGTTATATTTTCAAATTTGTTTTCCTGCATTTTGGCACTACGGACTGTGGATTTGATTTCCAAAAGGCACTGAATACCCACCGCCAGCTCTGACAAATGGGACCTTTTATTTAAATGCTATCTTCAGAAAGCTCAGCTTGAAATCTCTGGCTGCTCTATCTCATTTAAAATACTCACTACCAACCAAGAATTGTTTTGGCTGGATTTTGCTTTTCATAACCCAGAAGTTCCTTATATCTGACAACACAGAATCTCTTCCATATTAATTTGAAATTGTCTGAAAGTCCTCTGCCTTCATCATACATGTGCTGTGTTATGTGCTCCTGACTCCTTTTATCTGTGGTATATCTAATCCACACTTTTTCTCATTATCATACATTCTTAATCTATTGTTTCTATTTTTGATAAAGGTCTGTATCTATATTTACATGAGCGGATTCAATGCTAAATTGAAAAAAATCAAAAGATTATGGATAGAATAGGACCAGACTTCTCTTGCTGCTCAAATTTTAAGGCTCCAATCTGTAAATATTCCCTAAATCACTTTATAATAAAAAATTGAAATTCAGCTCCACCTATTAAAGGTTATAACTTCGTCTAGGTTTAAACTAGGATATTTCAGTTTGCCTGCAGCAGAAAGACTAGTGAATAATCTGAAAGAGTACATTCCAGAGTTTTATAACCTCAATATCTAAAGAATGAACAATAACGTAACAGTTCGGCAAAAATTTCCCTGAATGAAATACAAGCCCCAGAAGGTGTGGAAAGTTACAAGGAAATTCCACATACGAAAACAATTAACTACATTTTGAAATTACCTTGACCTGTAGCAGATCTTATTCTATCACTGCTCATTGTATACACAAGGGGGTCCATCAACTTTCCTGCCTCCCCAAAAAACGTAAAGCATACAAAAATACCCAGTTTTCCAGGCAGAGGAAAATTCCTTTGGATGCAACCACGATATGACTGTGGGTGAGAAAGAGGGAAGGGTACTTTGCCATCGTGCAGTTTAGAGTATGCTCCGCACTGTGCTGCAGCAGCTGGGAAAGGCAAAGAGGGGGTGGTTTCCCTTAGTTTTACTCCCTACTAAATCTGCCTTTACATTTCTTTGTGGCTTTGGATGTGAGAACTAGGTCTACTTCTAGAAAGGCAGATGCAACTTCTCTTGCACTAACTCAGCCTCCAGCTACGGATGCTTTTCCTTTGTCCACTGAATACTATAGCCACTGCATACTTAGAAAAGTTTGAGAGGGGAGTGCTGTAAGATTTACTTTTTGGTATTGGTAATGATGCTTGCAGGGGTTTCTCTGTTGTTTTGTGTGGGGATTTTTTTTTGGTATGAGCAACTATCTCACTATAATATACTTCTTGGGATGAGATGCACAAGGTCTTGAATTTCTAATACTTGAAGTTTTCTCTCTGTCTTGTGGTTGATGTGTTGCTCGACTGCTAAATGCAATGACAGTCACTAAACAACAAACTCAAGCTATTTTTCCAGCTTGAAAAGCCTCAGTTGTTCATTGCAATGATTTGCAGCAATGGATGCAAAGGGACCATACTGATGAGAGTTCTTCATGAAGGATTTTTACGTAACTACAACACCTGCAAAAACACCTGAGAATATTTCTTATAATCTGATTCCAAAGAGGCATGAACTGATGGAAGGGAACTCTTGGTGAAGGTTGTTTAAATTGCATTATATCTCCTGTGCCAAAAGATTCATTTTTGTTTTGAGTCACACTGCTACAGACTTTAGCAACCTATACAAGGCAGAGCAGGCGTGCTGGAAGACCCTGTCTGTGATCTTCAGACTAAAGTTAGGGGATGATTCCAGTAAGGAGGAGGCAAATAGGATAGTCAAGAAGAGCAGGGAAAGGTTACACAAATCAGGTAAGTTAGTTTATCATGTCAAGAGATACAACAGACAAAATCTTTGCCACCTAAATCACCAGTAAGTCACCACCTCTCTCTCCACCCTGTCTACGAGCATTTCTGCAAGCATCCTCCTATGGAGTATCTAAATCAGCCTGGATCCTGCAAGATTTCCCAAATAAGTTAAGTGAGTGTGTAACAACAGTCCATTTCCAGGTTTGCTTTTTACTTCATCCAACTTTTGCTTTTAAATATTCCCCGCAACAGGTGGCTTCCCTGCTAGTCAAGATCCTCTCCAGTCACGTTATTTATAAACTTAAGTCAACTGCATACATAAAGTTTCTTCAGAAAATGTTTTGCATTCCAACCTGAAACTGTACATCCAGCTCCTCACAAACATGTTCAATTACAAGTGAAACAAAATAGTCTTGCCTGCTAAATCCAGACATTCATGCGTGAAGAACCCTGATGAATGACCTTCACTGTATTCCCACTGACTTTGCAAGACTTCATGTGACTGAGGACTATTTACATGAGGAATAGATGTACAAAGACACCTAGACTCTTAGAAGGGCCAGGTTCCCACTGAAGTCAGAATTAATAGCAGATATGTATACATGTTCCCAGCAATTCACCTAGGCACTGTACAAAGTGGGCACAGACACAAAACATCTGCTGAGATACTAAGTAACACATCCATCGTTACAAAATATTCTATTAGAATTAATACATAAAATAACAAATATATTTTATGCGCTATTCCTGCTGAGTAACATAGACAAAAAGACTTTCGAAGACTACTCTACTGTCATTCAGATAACATAGCAATACAACTGCCAGAAATAGTCGAGATACTTGCCTTTCCATCTTACTAATGAGACTTGGTATCTGGCTTGCTGCTGCATTTACAATAGCAGAGGCTCGAGAATCACATAACTGTATCTTATTTATAAGATACTCCCTGAAAGCAAATCTTCTGTTCAGATGATATTTCTTGCTGGCTTGCAAAAAATCCATTAGCTCTTCAATGTCTCCCTACAGGAAAGGAAGAACAAACATATCTAATGTACTTAGATGTACTGTTAAATTCAACTATCGCTTGTGAGTAGCGGTCAGATCAGATTTGTATATTAATAGGGCAAAATTAAATAGCTCTTACATATGAAAAACTATGAGTTTATATTAACTTAAATCTAATTATCATGTCAAATTAGTACTGTTGTTTCAATAAAACAAAGTAAAGAATATTTCCAGCTCTTGGCATGAGTACTTAGGCCTCATCGTCACACGTACTCTCCTAAATAATCAGAGCGCCTATGTGTTAACATACACAATCTCAGGCTCTGCTGGCAGGATTTTAAGGGAATTTAGGAAATGCTGGGCTGAGCCTGACCCCCAGGTGATCTACTGAAAGGTGTAATTTTTTAGCGTCAAGTCAGGCATTCTCCTACTGAGCGCGTGGGGATAACATACACATAAGAAAGCAGGTAGGCAAAGAAAGGATCCCCTCAAACACAGGGCAAGAGTGGGCAATGGGAAGGGTTGAGATACCTAAGAGGTTGATCTGATAAGAGATGGGCTCAGGAGGGTCAGCAGCAGAGCGCCTGATGGAGGTAGGTGACCAAGCCGGTCTTCTACTTAGGTGACCCATGTCTAAGCAGCCAAAATAGCCTCAACACTTCTTTCACACACGCCCCATCTTTCCCCTGTGCGCTCAGCCGTTTTTTGCACAAGCGTATGCCGCACCTACATCTGTTAGTGGTCCACATGGGACTCTTCAGTAGTAAGATCTGACAGTGAATCTTGCTTTAGAAGTGGGGCCTCGCAAAGGAAATAGCAAGTTTTGACACCTACTTTCCAGACGCTGCTTTGTAACCTCCAGGACTTCAACTTGTTACCCTTTTGACATATGACAACAACATAACGAAGAGCAACAATCACATGCTTTTCTTCAAGAGGCAGCCAGAATAACAATCCTCAAAATTTTTGAAATCCAGAACACTGACTTTCAACACACACAGAATAAAAATCCCTTCTAGGAAACAACACAAACTACTGTGCTGCAAAAGGTTAAAATGTAACTAAAACCAAAATTGAAGTCCTGACCATACAGCACTCCCTACCATGTAAGCTGGAGATATTCAGTCCCTTAAAATACAAAGCGATAGCACTTTGGAGGTATTACCATTTCAATAATCTACAGATTTGGATTGCGGGACGCAGTACATCTTAGGAAGCGTGGAAAAGCAGCTGATACCTAGCATGTTTTGAAAACATCTGTATGTCGCTGCAGTCCCTTTATACGGCCTAAATTATTTTTGAAAATGGCACTTGGGCATTTCCATAGCATGCTGAGGTCCCCATTAATACCAGTCAGGGCAGATCTGGAACCAGAAGTTTGCTGCATGAGCACAGATGTGCTGTTTGAGCACGCTGCAGGGGCAAGCTCCAGGGCAGAGCTGCACCAACAGAGCTTTCAGGAGCTCGGCTAGCCCCCAAGGTGTACAGGCATACCAAAATATTCATGTCAAAATTGGAGATTTCTAAGTCACAGTCTTCCAGTGCATGGTGTAGACATTGTTTTAGACTTATTTCTGCTGCATGACACAAGTGAGCTCTTATTCTTGTCTTCCTTGAGCAGTAAAGACAAGCTTTTAGCACTCGGGTGCTTTGTAAATATTACCCAAGAAGGCAGCATCAAACATACAATGCTGTGGCAAAAACATCTAACTCTTGTCATTGTAGAAGACAGTTGTGCAGGTGCATTAACGCATAGCTGTTTAGACGTCTAAATGTGCATAAGGATGATGTTATACTTTTAAATTATTCCTATGAACATTAGTTATAAAAGTGATAAAATAAGGGCAATATTTTTTAGAGGCCTATGAGTGCAGACATTTCCTGAAACACTTTCCAAAAGTTACTGTGGGTTTGTACTCTGTCATTAGGTTAGGAACGGCATTATTATCCTATTACCTGTATTTTAGAGTAATCTTGCACTAGTATTTTAGCTGCTTCTAACTTCAGTTCTCCCTTGAAAATGGCATTTGCTATCTGTGTAAAAAAGATGTTATGCAGCTCCTTTCTCCTGGAAATAGCCAGCTGTCTATAAGCCTTTGCAAAATATTCCTCCTGCTTTACCAGAAGAAACCTCTTCAAATGGTCCTGCTCCAGGCCGTGAAGTCTATCCAGAAGACTTCTGTATTCTACAGCAGGCTGCAGAGATGAGAGAAATTAACAAATCTGAAGTGAGACTCAGTATTCAACATATTTTAAACTACCAATGTTTCTAGCTTATATATATTCTATGCATACTCCGATTACTCATTTCAGGTTTGAATGAACCTGAAATGCTGAAATGCTTAACGCTAAGTCAATGTATATTTTCCATGTTTTTCATCTGTTCATAATGAAGAGGGTTGTACAACATTCAATCTATAATCTAGACAACATTTCCAAGGCATAATGAAAGCTTTTAGAATTGAGGAAGCATTCTTTAAGACAAAGTGTACAAAACTGCACGACATTCAACACAAACTGGCTATATACAAAACACGTTTCTTAGGCTTCATCAGTTCTGGGATCTTATTAATATTGAACATAGTTATATAAATCAGGGTAATGAAATAACAATAAGCATAAATTTTTAAACGATATAAATTAGAAAAATCTATTCTACTGCAAGTCTTTAGAAGTTCTTAATATCAGTGACCTACTTTATCTATCGATTTCTAGAAATTAATCCAAGAGCATCAGTTTAGAGTCACAACAATGGAACAGAATTAAATGGCAATTCATTTAAAACCTTCTCTGCAAGAAATACTTTCGCATAGCTCTCCAGCAAGACTTAAATATTCATAGCTTTAAACTCAGATGGCATAAACTCATTTTAAAATCAAAACACAAAACATCTCACAGAGCAAAGAAGGCTTCTTAGGGCAGCAGAGCCACCTCATAGTAGTTAGGTTGCTCTTGTTCTAAATTTCATACTATTTGTCTGTGGAGTTTGTCCTCTGCGCTGAAAACTGCCTGCACCACCCCTCATTCCCACAGAGGCACCTTGCAGGCAGCCCATAATTAATCAAAAAGGCAGAGAATACATGGTCTATGTTTTTGGCATTATTTTCTGGACAGCAAATAGCCACAGTGATGACAGTGTAAGGACTTACCACCTGTGAAATTAAATATATACTCAACCCCTTGAAGAAGGCGGCAATACCTGAGAAGGCGAGTGCCGTGCTGCTGTAACACTCAGGCATGTCCCAGCAAAGGGAGAACACAGGGCCAAGAGAGCTCTGCGCACCTGGTACAGCAGCATCACCGCACGCCACCAGGGCGGAGGCAACCAAATACCAACATGAAATAAAAATCGCATCAATACCCTTGTCTTCCTCCTACGCTAACATAAGAGACTACATAGGATTAATATAAACACTAGGGTTTTTTTCTTTCTTTAATTAGATCATCATTATTACTCTTCTGTAAGAGAAGCAGTGTGTTTACCATGCATTCATATGCATGGTAAATTTTGCATTTAAGATCTTCTCTGCCATCACAAACTGGTAATTTTGTCGCTCATCTTTATTAACTACAGAGACTGACTTGTAAGTGTGCTGTTTGATCATACCACACCAAAACCAACTTTATTAGCACTGAATAAATCCATTTTGAAAAATAATGTGGCTAGGAGGCAGAGCGGCAGTGGTGAAGCATTTGAGTATTTATTTAATTTTCTGTACTGCTCTTCAAGAATAACACTGACAAATGTGTCCAGAGAAGAGCAACAGGAGTATAAAATGACCTATGAGGAGAGATACACACAATTCAGCTTAGGAGCCCTTAAAAACTACCAAAAGGTAGTTTAATCAAAATGCAAGTGGCAGATGGAAAAAAAAAAATGCTAGACACACACTTGCCACTGTCAGGACTTTCAGTCGCTTTCAGGACTGCCTGGATTCCCCCCAGCTGTTGTTAGAAAACAGTTTTGGGTATTAAGAGCCTCTGTTAAGCTGGAGTGGGTGAGGGAAGAGAAATTTTCACAACACAACAACTCACAAACATCTCTAACAGCAGCTATAATTTGGTTTAAAAAAAAAAAAAACAAAAACCTTAACTTCAAGTAAATAATTTTTCTTCTCCTTTTTCTGCAAACATTAAACCACAGACTTGTAAAGAGGGAAAAAACAATAGCTCTCAGCAAAGGCAGCCCCCGGTCCCACATCAGAGTTCAACTGAGAAATTACTCGTGTTTGCTTGGGGCAACATGCCTCAGCCAGCAACACAGACCGGAAATAAAATATGCACCCTGCTCTTCTCTGACAGAAGGGGAATCAAAAACATTGTAAGCTGAGATTTTTCAGAAGCACTAAACTGGAATTAATTCTTCTCCTATCAAGATTTGGCCAATAGTGAACATTTCTGAAAATTACTTCCCCGAGTTTTACTCTCAGACACAATTAAAGAGTAGGACAGGTGGAGGAATTACACCATCTACCTTACCTTACCTTTCTTAACGCCAGCCTACCTTGCCACATTGGCTGTTTCTCCTTTCACCCACACATCCCTGCTCTGGGGTACTGCAAGTCACTTCTCTACCGTGCCCTTTTCGCCCAGGTTCCAGGGAAGTACAAAAAACATTTTTTGTAGATGCCAGTGATTTTTGCTGCATTCTTTCACAAAGCCTAATTACTATCAGGATTTTTGGGGACAGGAACGTGAATAACAGGACAGAAGTAGATGATAAATGGAGTAGGACAAGAACTGAGCTGGCATTAATCCTTTCATTGGCTCCTATCATTTAGAATTTCTAAAACAAACCAGAAAAAGTACCAACGCGCTTTGTAAGAAAACAGAAGTGCTGCGCTGAGACCTGGAGCAAACAGCCAGCTTCAGCCAAGCCCCTCTCTCTGCAAGGGTAGGACTTATCTCAACCGTATCTATTCAAATATTAAGCTTCTAGTTTAACAGCTATCTAGGCTCCTTCTATAACCAATGGAAGGAGAAAGACTTCTGCACAGCATAATTCACCTCCTTAAAAAAGTGCCCAGAAATCTCACTCCCTCCCTGTCACCTTTGATCTTCTAGCACTCCTAGGTCAGGATGTTCATAACCAAAGGATATTCGAATGTTGCCTGGTGGCACAACTTAAAATTCATCTGGAAACCTCAAAGAAGTTCAGCTGGCTCACATAGCCTTGTCCTCTCAACTTTCTCCCCAAAAGAGTGATAAATCCGTTCTTCCAGACAGCCTCAACACACTCTACCATCTTTCATGGGACACACCCTTAGCAAAATAATTATTTTCTCACAACTGTCATTATGAATTGTCATAAAGTCCTAAACAACTACAGGTATATTGTATACAAACAGTAGGATATCATGTTTTGGCCGGGGGGGGTGGGGTGGGGTTGCTTGTTTGTTTTGTTTTTTGTTTTTAATAGAAGGCCAAAAGCTTCAATAATGTCCACAAAAGAGCATACACAAACATGCTGGGCTAAGGGAACGTATTCCTGCAATGAATTATTTTGTCTATACAACCCAAATGAAATGGACAGCTGGAACCTCGGCAGTGTCACATTCAATACCCATGTATCTGTTTCTGTTCCAGAAGGAAAGCCCCGCTGGTAAATAATGAACTGCGCTACTTATTTCCATCAAGCCATCCTCTTGATCTGAGTTATCAAATTATACAAGCATGAAACATTACTTTGAGGACTTTTACATTTTAACTTTACAGAGGTGAAATATGCAAAAATCTAACAGAACTGTTTCCAGACAGATGAAATAACATGAAAAAAAATCAATCTGTTTTATCATAACATTTCATCACACTTGAAAAATGACATGGGCAAATGGAGCATGATTTTGTAGAGAGAAAGCTGGACTGGCAGTGAGATGACCCAGACTCCACTTCCAGCTAGTGACCACCTAGGAAATCCTGGGCAGTGATGCTTAACCATTCAGAGAGAGATCTTTGAATGAAAGCGATACATGTAAGCACTAAACTTTCACTTAAAATGAGATGCCAAGCATATACAGAACTATAGTCTGCCTTTAGTTAATTTATCTAACTATTATCCAGAGGATATTTCCAGCAGCAGTCCACCCCCTGCTCTGCCTAGAATCTACTAGATCGTTCTGCTTGTCTTCATTCATTTGGGGAGAAATCAGCCCTTGTTTGAGCTTATAGACTCATTTTCCTCAAAATAAAAAATATATATTGCAGCCTTTTTAATTAGATTGAAAGACTTCTGATGAAGAGAGCGTTGCTCTGCTCTGAGCACGCAAAAAACTTTACACTGGCTCAGCCTGGAGATCCAAGGGACCGCGGCAGTATAAAATAATAAATAACAATAGTTCTCATTTCACAGTGGTGTGACTATAAAAAAGAAATCAGGGTAAGGATGACCTTTTGCTTTCAGGTGTCATAAATCCTCTTCAGAAAGTTTCATTGTCCTGGTAAAATAAAATACAGAGTTTCCTGCTAATGACAAATTATCACCTCTGAGCTTGCAATCACATTTAGTACTGTACAGCTTTTCTCTTTAGTTTTTTAAGAGGATAATTCAGCCGTCACAGTCTACAAGAAAACCAACAACACAAAAACCACATATCACGCACAGTATGTTGATTTCATACCAGATTTACCTTTTCGTTCACTTTCTTCATTAATTCTTCAGCCTCCTCGTTTGCAGCTCTTTCTTTTTGGTGCTGAGCCTCCATTTTCTTCCTAGTTTCCAAATTACATTCAGCTGTTAAAGCCACCATCTTTCTTTCATACTCTTCCTGAATCTCTTTCTCCATGGCAAGAAACTGCTTTTTAAAAATTGAACTCATCCTCTTCTCCACATGAGGAAAGAGGCTGTGACTGAAAACCATGTTCTTCATCATCATAGCAATCACTTCTTTGCACATCTGCATTCGATATGCCTCCAAATCAGCGTCTGCCCGAGTCAGGCTGGTGACTTCCAAGCTGTGGAGAGGCAATCGGGACTGTCTGAAGTCTCAGACTACTGGAAACTTCTACCACAAACCAAGGACATATAGATTCATTCAATATTGTGAAACTGAATGGCAGAGGAGCACAGGAATATCACCGCGTATGAGCTCACTAATTACAAAAATAAGAACTCTTTAAAAAAGCAGAGTGTGCCAACTTCTACTACAGTTACTTCAATGAAACACCACTATTCTTATATTTCCATTTCAGTCAGAAAAAGGAAAAGCTTTTTTTTTTTTCTTAGAACTCAAAACTTCCCTCAGCTCAAAGGCAAACATAAGCATCCTACAAAGAACAACTCGGTGAGAAGCACACTGCACATGGGGTGAATATCTGAATGGACTGTAAATTTCACTGATTTTGTAAAACAGTTCTAAACTCACTGACCCCTCCATACAAGTGCAGTACTGCTTCGTGTTCTGCTGTGATATACTCCCTTCTCTGTAAGGAAGGGGATAGACTGTTTAATTATTTGCTGATACACACAAATTAAAATAGTTGTATCTTTACTCCCATAAAAGTTAACAGAGTTCGAGAAAAGTGATTAAAACCAGACAGAAATACAAGACTTGTTATGAAATGCAGTAAATGTCACGTCGCATATGAGGAGATTCTCATTTATCACTAGAGCTAATTAAATTGCAAGGAGAATTATTCTCATTTCATACAGTACGTATCTATTGTAAATTCTGTAGTTTTGCTAATTCCGCACTCAATTCAGGATTGGGGAATTAGATATTATTTGCCCCTGCATGCCAATATACCTGAACACATAATACTATCTGCTTCTCTGTACAGATGAAGTATACAATAATTTCTTTGTGACCTACGATACACACCATCAACATCTTAAACTCAGCTTAAATTCTTTTTTTTTTTTTTAGTTAAGCTAAATTATTGGTTTGATTTGTTCAGCAGGCAAATCTTGGAATAAATTTCAAATGCTGTAGCAAGATGCTACAATGCTGGGAAGATTTGCAACATGTTAGAAGAATACTATATTCAGAATGTTATATATCAGAGTGTACAAAACCACCAACAATTCACCTTTTTGTCAAGCAGCTCTTCTTTTCTTTATAAAACTAAATAAAGTTTAACTAAACAAAAAAACCCAGCGATATTATTATCACTGCCCCTCTGTTAAACACAGGAGAGGTATTTTGCCATTTAAAAATCAATGATCTGAGATTAAGTTATTTCTTTACCATAACTCTTAATATTCCCAAAATATACAGGAGGTACTAGTTCAAGGTATGTTAGGCAGTCATAAAGAAGCAGAGACACATTTTTGCAGCCGTCTATCAAAACCCCAGAAGCGCACTGGCAATGCCCAGTCAGACAGCACGTGCCCTGGTGATCCAACCAGGGCTGGCTGGGGGCCGAGGGGCTCCGGTCCACGCCGTCCATGCACCGCTCCCCCAGGAACGGGCTTGGCCATACGCGCGGCGTGCAACACTTGAAGCAATTACCTGGCATGATATCCAGCACTCGGGCCTCTGTGCCTGCTCATTCACAAGTTTCTAGTTCTTCCTAAAAGCCACCCAGAAGGCACCTTTGCCCCACGCATCTCCTGGGACAGTGCTGACTGGAGCTGAACTCAAACTCCTCAGCTTAAAGCTCCCTTCAAAATTCTGGTGAGGGAGGGAGGGAGGGAGACAGCTGCAAAATTCCCTCCTTCCCCACACTGGAGGAGGAACCACTGTTGTAGGAGGCCAGAGCCCCTTGAAACTCTATGTAATCCCATTCTGAGCCTGAAACATTCTTAGTAATACAAAGAACCTTTACAAGCTTGTACTTTCTATAACGTTCCCAAGATAATACAGCAATCCAGCTTAGCTGCGCTGCGTGCACAGATGCAAGAGGGAACCTGCACGTTCACGGCGACCTTGGCTGCCAGTGGAGGACCAGCAGAGCAACACCCACGTGGCCCACTCTTAAGGTCCCCACTGCGCTGACCTGCGCCCTCTGCCCGGGGACAGTCCTGCTCGCTCTGCTCCCATGGGAAGCACTCCACATTGGCAGCACAGTTGCATATTCTCTATCTTAGTCCTTTCTGTTTGCAGAAATCTTAGGACTTCCTGCTGATACAGCCAGATAGGAGTAAGGTGTTTACTGATGACACTTTAAAAGATGAGGGGATCAGTTTTGTGCAAATGCACTGAAATACAAAGCAACACTACCCTAATGATTGTCAGGCGGTTGTGGGAAGCTTCCCTTCACTGATTCATCTGTTCATTGTTACTATCCTGTAAAACACTAGCTACTGGATTTACTTCTCTGTTTTAATTCCTGCTTTAAGTCCAGTAGCTCTGTTTTAACTGAAGCATATCTATCTTTTGTAAGAAACATCTCATCTTGATTTTCAAATATCCCATAATGGAGAAGCTAAACAACACTCAGTTAATTGTTCCAGTTACTAATTCCTCTCAGACTTAAAAATGGTCACCTTACCTCAGCTTGAACTGGGCTAGTTCCAACTTCCAGCTCTCTTTGTCTGCTGGGCTAATGAGTTCCTTGGTCATTACTTTTCTGTTGTTCATACATGCACTGATATATGGCCATCTCACCACCTAGTAACCCTTTCTTGCTGAAGTACAGAAGATTGAATTCCTCAACTCTCTCGCTAGAAGACAACGCTTTACAACTCCATCACGTTGATACATAGCTCATAACACATGGCATTGAATACCTATTATAAATGCTGGATTTTTTCCACCATGATTTGAATAAAAATTAACTCATGCCTTTCCCAACTACTTTCTAGTTACTTTTACAGTCTTGCTTTTTCAGCACTGACCCCAAGAATGAAAAAAAAAAAACAAAAAAAAACCACCACACAACATTATGGTTATCTTTCCCTAGGTCTTCCAGGGCACTTCTTTCCATTTACTGCAAATCCCTATGGACTGGATCCAATTGATCCAATTCCATTTTGAATAAGATTTCCATGCCTTTCTTGCCTGCAAAGACAGCTGAGGAACCCAAATATCTCCCTTCCTCAAGGCTATGATACCAAATGCAGGAGGAGCAATAGGCATAGTTCACCTGACATACACCTAGCAGCAAGCAAGTGATGAGGCTGTTAGGATCTCAGGTGTATTTAATCTGAAACTCTCACCCTCTATTTGCCTGCCAGGAAATCTATGAAGAAGGTGATAAAGCAGAGGAAGCGTGTGAACTTTCTACTGACCCAACAGTAATAGTGCAGAGAAAAAAATAATTACAAGCCACAACGCTTCCAGGTCACATCCTGGAATACAGAAGCCATAACCTTTCTTCAGGAGCAGCTGAAGAAAGGCTGTGCCTATAAGAACTTAAAATCTACCCTACAGATGATGTGCTCTACTTCTGGTCTGCTCCCTACACACAGCAGCTTGCAGGAGTGAATTGAAGTCACCACATGCACCAGAAAACCTGCTTCAAGTTCTCACCCCCAAGCGTGTCTAGTGCTGAGGACAGTCTCAGGAACATCCTTAACCGACTTCCTGGATACAGTCTTTGAGTCATAGACACCAACAGGCACTATGTCAGCACAAATCGGAGAGCCTCTATATATAACATAACAAATACTTTCAGATTCAAGGTCCTCAGAAGAACAATGCTTACAGTTATCTAGATTAAATATGCAGGGTTTTGTGACACCTGGGGAAAAAAAAATGTAATTTGACACTCTGTGCATCTTCAAACCCAGGCAGATTTAATAAGTTGCTCTACACGCTCTGCACTCCTCCTATTACAGCAATTCACGTTTAAAAGGTCTCACATCTCTTCCTGAGCATACTCACCGTAATGGAAACATGAAAGACAACAAAGTACGGTTAGCAGATGGCAATCTGTTGATGAAAAAGATCAATGTTTCTTTTGGGCAAAGCATGCAGACAAAGAATGAGGACAATGCAGAGGTAGGTGGTAGGAAGGGGAGGAAAAAGGAAAGGTGAAAAGACAGGTAGGAAATGAAGCGGCAAACAGCAAGAGTAAAGATTTTTAACTCACTTGGAGAGGAAGAGGGTTTAAAGATCTGTCAGAGAAGAACTGGGAGGGGAGAATCCCAGACGTCAAACACAGAGAAGCAGAGAGAGCGCCTGAACGCCTGACGTCTTCCACAGACCTAATGAAAGAATACAGGAAAGCAACTAGTGTCAGGAAAAACCAAGCACAGTTAATGAAAAAAAAAAACCCAGAAACTTCCCACTGACTACAAAATAACTGTATCTTTAAGTCTCATTATTCAAATTAGAGGCCCACAGAGGAAATTTTAGGGCAGGAGAATTAACAGCTGCTGAATGTATTAGTCTTAAGAAGTAAAATGAACTAATAGCTTTCTGATACATTTTCAAAATGAATTCAGAGTTCATGATGATAAGAAATTATTGTGACAATTTTCTGAAGTCAAAACATGAGAGAAACATCATGCAAACCTCTCCTTCTGTGGCATTTTATTACCAAAACAGGAAAAAAACTTGTTTTCAGAAGACTCATTTCTCATCAAATGAGAAGCCACTTAGTACCCGTGTATTACAACGGCAGCCAAAGGAGACTGGAGCTCCACGACAGCAGTTTCTGTAAAAGCCTCCCCTAGTGGTAGGTGGTGCTCCTGAAGAGCGTGCAATTAAAGGCCATGTGCAGATGCTCTGTATCTTCATTAGCCTCAAAGCCCCCTTGCAGCAGTCACTTGGTGCACTGCTGCAGAGCAGCTTGTGGGCTGCAGTCGCTCCTGGTGGAGACACGAACACGCACAGGGCAAGTAAGGACAAGTACCTGCTACAGCCACCGCACCAGCCCCTGCGAAGCCGCATGCTGATGTGGTACTGCATTCGCTGGCAGAATGCAAATGGGGAAGCTAGCCTTTAGCAGAGGAGGAAAAATGATGACAAAAAAGAAGGTTTATCCTCTGTGTTGCCTTGTCACGCTGGAGAGAGGTGAAGACCAACAGAGGAATCCCTTGAAGGTCAGAAGGGAGTTTCGCACACCCAGATCTTGAAACCATTATCTTCCAGTGCTTACTTTTTTAAATGAAGAAAGCCCAAGTAAAGTACAACGGCCATAAACGGTATTAAGCTGCAGAAGTGATTTGTTTCCTAAATCATACATTTACTGAGGGATCAGTAATATAATATTAATAAGCCAGGCTATGTTTGTTGGTGTTTTTTCTTTTTAAATAAGTGAATATTTTTATTTAAAAAAATGCTGTCCTGGAGATTTCAAAGTGTCAGACTATAAAATACGGCGCTGCTGTTATTTTACTGAATCTCAGTTTAAGATTAGAAACAAAGGAAAGAGAACAAAAGTCAACCTCTCCCGATGACCCTCTTGTACTCTGAATGTTACAGGAAATTGCACGACAACAAACGTTAATCACATACTGACACTATTTCACATGTTTCTGTGAATATGTAATTGCTGCTCCAACTGTAAACGTGGACCCTTAGTTTGCGGTGACCTAACTTGCTACCTTCAACCTCTCTCTCTGTCCTTCCTCTGCTTCTCGCACTTTCCCGGTGGGTCAAGCCCCAAAAGGGAGCGCAAATACTTTGCGGCAGGGATTTATGCAGAATGCAGCACTATGAGGCTCAAATCTTTGCAGGAAGCCCAAACCTGTGCTGAAGCAGAAGTAACGAACGGGAGGTCTGAATGGCCCGTGCCTATATCCCAACAGCGCGGGGTTGGGAATAGGAGCTGAGCGTGTTGCCTCTCCCAGGCTTTGCCGCTGCCTGCCGTGGCGCGGCCCGCGCACGCTGCAGGGGTCCTGTGCTGCACCAGGAGCTCGACTGGCCCGCGGCCAGCTCTGAACTGGACGAGTTCATCCATCAGGTCTGTGACACAGCTACAGAGCAAGTGTAAACTCAGCACAGCTGAAATGTGGGTCTACAGAGAATACAGGACATCCTGTAAATAAATAAAACGGCCACAAAAGGTATGAGATGATTATCTAAGGATGCTTTCACATGGGTGAGTCACAGGTAAATTTAGTTTTGCAGAAAAAGGAAATAATTCAAGACGGTGACAAAACTACAAATAGGATTCCTACAATATACAACCTCCCTGCCCCCTGCTGCCCTCCAAACGACAGAAAAAGATGATAAACTGAGCTCAGAGATCATTGGCTCTCCTTCCGAAAAAATGATTCACAAATCACTGCCAACAGTCTAAACGCAGGATTTGCTAGTGGTTTCATTATCAAATTCCTTTAACTCTCTACAGTATTATAAAGAAATAAAAGGTATTTCAATTCTTAAATTAATCTAATTTACAAAATTAATCTGCATTTAAGGGTCTGAGAACCTTGATTTTGATTACAGAAAGATAGTATCAAAAGTGATAAATTCGTGACCTTCAGGAATCCAATTAAAAAAACAAAACTAGCTACAATACAGGTATAATTGCAGCAGAGGTCAGAAAACGGTATTTCATGGTAACAAACGTTACTATGCACAAAGAGAGCGAAAAAGACTCCCATCCTGCCTCCAGTCACCATTACCCATTTTATCACTGACTTTTAAAAGAAATCAGCCTGGATACGAACTATAAACAAGTATTATGGCATTATGCATTACGCCTGAAGAGCTTCCAACTTTGCTGTGATCGAGTCAGATTCTACTCATCTACGCAGACTGGATGAATACTCAGATGTCAGAAAGCATATGAGAAGACTGATAAATCTTTCAAAATAGTACTGAATAAAGTTTCACTTAAGTATTATTCTCAGGAGTTGTTTGTTTTTGGATGAGACAAACTGTTCTGGAAGGAGAGCAGAAATGACTCATGTAGTTCTGAACATGGGGTTCAGGGTAAGCCAACATTAAAGAGGTGCCATTTTTTATATGACAAAAGATATGCTTCCTTTAATTTCAAATGAATCATTTTCTTCTCTTCCCCTCTCTCATGAAATCTTTCCTATTACCTGTTAAGCACTTGGGTTGCACTGAGGGAAAAAACGTGTAGGTTATATACTTGTCAAATCTATAACAGCATTTGTAACACAGACCTGCACTGTACTGGTTGAGGTACATTCTGTGTGTATTCACTGTTACCTCAATATGATTATTATTTTTTTTTGTATTCCTGCATTCCAGTCCTGGAACAGTATCAGACTGTACAAAAACAGAACAATGAATACGTCCTCCCTCCAAAATATTTACTATTTCTATTATAGATTTAAAAAAGTACAATAAATATAAATAAATATAAAATAAATATAAAATTAAAAGAAATGTAACACCTCTATTTTGTTGTACTAACAATTCAACAATCTGTCACCATTTTCTATGTAGAAATATTCAGGTCTAGCTGCTACGACAGTGGGATCTTTTATTCTTACTTTCCATTTGAATCCAGGATGACAAAAAAAAAGCATTTGCTCCATGGCAAATTAAATTGAGATGTACAGTGAGAAATTTACATTTAGAAAGAAAAACTGAACTTCTAATATAGTAGTAAATTGTTTTTGACTTTCCGGTCAAGGCTCTCTGGAAACAGTTTGATCTTGTTCTCTAGCATATTGGCCTCAATGCCCTGTATCATTAGAAAAAAAATTAACTGCAACGCATACTTATTACTTAATGATTTGCCAAAATAATCGGCTATATGTATTGTGTATCAGCAAACAGGCTCAAGTTCAGCAAGACACTCAGCTAGAGCTTAGCCCAACTCAAGTAAGCATAGTTGTACAAAATGAAGATGAAAAAGAAGAGCTGGAGCAGTGGAAAGCCATTGTAAAAAAATCACGTTCCTTTAAAATATCTCTGCCTTCTGTGACTATGCCACAGTGGTCAGACTTGATCACATTAGTCACAAAAGCAAACTGCTCAGCTATCTTTGTGCTCTGTTCCAGAAGCACAGTAAAGAGACCTACAACATTGTGGAACTTGATTTTCTAGTGCACAAGTCCAAATCATATAGCTTCTTATGAGCATTCATTGCCAATGGACCAATATTCAGGAATATACACAGGAAGGAACCTACTGAGAATAAAAACCAAATTACTTTGCTGCATAATGTGCATCAAGGATACGACTTACTAAGGCTAAATTCATAAAACAAGTAACTAGGAAGCTTCCTTATGAAATTTTAAAAATGTTTTTGCTCTCTAGCCAATCCTCTTGACATTGTAAACTGTCTACGTTCCACAGACATCCCTGTACATAAATATTGATCACATTCTCCTAATGTATTTGCTAAACAATCTGGCACTGCCACTTCACAAAAGACATTAACTATTAACCTAGCTTTATATTGTAAAGAGGACAAAAAATTCTTAATTTTCTGAATAATTTGCTCATATTTGTCAGCACAACAGAACAAAGCACCAGAATGATTCCAACTGTGTTTACTATCACAATGCAATTTAAGGAGAACATATCAATCATGATGGCAGGCTTATTTGTGTACCATGTAGAGAAAGCGAGTGTAGCCGTACCAACATGTGGAAGGAATTATCAAACTAAAACACGCTTGTTGAATAATAATGTAAGCAACATTTTAGTAGCTGGTTGAAAATAGCTAAAACATCAAAAGCTCTCTAACACAAAACCCATACTTTTCCCTCCCTAAATAATAAAAAACAGGATTACCATGCTGAAAATCACATTCAGCATACATATGACATGAAAACCCTGGGCTCAAAACACAAGTCCAATTCTCATCCTCAGTGTACTGGCCATTCCTGTGAGACAACTCTGATCTCATTCCCCACTTCCTTACAGCCTACAAAACCACCTACTGAAGTACAAAGTGTCAGAAAACCCATCTGTTCTACTGGGTGACATTAAATGTAATGAAACAAAACGCAAAGCTATAGAAAAACTGATTTTGCGACCACAACTACAAAAACAATGGCATTCCTTCCAAGTACAGAATCCATTCAGATTGACTGCAATTACCCATTAACAAACTACAAGCACAGGACTGAGATGAAACCTCTACAGAACTGAGGTCAGAAGTTAAAGGTCTGCTTCGCCCCAAGTCGCAGAATGAATGAGGAACCAACATCAAGCGAAGGGGAGCTTCTCCAGCTAAATGTCATGGAAGGGTGATAACAACGTTACATATGTAACACGTGTACATCTAACTGTACCAATGAGAGGTAAGGCAACGTCTGTATTACGGCTACTGAAGAAATCGGAAAGAATATTGTGTCTATCCAATACAGGAGTTACGCTAAAGCTGTCACCTTTTTGGGCAATCACCTTGCAAGGCTGGATTCCTCTCGCCTACTGCCAGACACCGACAGCCGAGCTAATCGGTCCAGCCTCCAGACTTCAGAGTCAGTGGATGCAGCTGCCATACGACTTTTTTTTTTTTGACGTCTGCCTTAGGATGAGAAGAATCACATCCTAGAAGGGAACCATATCCTTTTTCATCACTGAGTAAAAGAGGGCGCTTAGGGCAATTTAGCGTAGACGTCCACATTACAGAGACCCTCATGTGGTCAGATAAATTGCACCACCGGTAAGAGATGAGAGGAACAGGAATGCAGCTATTGGATAGACATTATTGTCAACAACACTCTTGTTTTTTTCGCATTCCCTCCAGCAGAGAGAAGGGAACAGAAGTGATGGGGGGGGGGGGGGGGCAAAAAGGAGCAGGCAGCAATTATAAGCAAGTAAAGTCCCTAAACAGCCAGCAGCTTCTCCAGGCCTCACAATGAATGTATTTCTCCAAAAGGCTGATTTGGGACATTCACAATCGACCAATTCCCAAGCTTTGAAACGATAAGAGATGATAAATTAAGCAAATATTAATGGATGGATAAATCAAATGCGAATGTTTTAGGTAAAACTCAGGCATTACAGGATTAGCCATTTATAAACGTTAGCACTCTGTCCTACTGAACCCACAGTCCACCAGGATATCAGAGAATGCTGCTATAAAAAACGTTGTCTTCCACATGCAGAATAAAATTCCGCATGCTCTTAAAAATCTTATAAACTTTTCCTGTTTCCTGTGGTCAGTGAAATCCCAAGCAAATTCCAAGTCTGATAACTACTTACATTAATTTAAACTAAGCCACAGTTTTCAGCCAGAAAAATCTTCTTTCCTTTATAGTTCATAATTCTTACAGGTTTGCTAAGATATACATTAGACATATGGAGGCTGTTTAATTCAGCAATGTGAAATGTAGTTCTAGTAAAGATTGCATACAATACTTAAAATAAGCTGATGACAATTATGATCATTATATTCTATATGATAAAGTCATATAGGGCAGGAAGGCTGCTGGGCATAGGAAGCGCTATTCAACACCCGAAGACTCGTCAATAAAGATGCTCTGGCCAAATATGTTCCCCAAAGAGACATAAATGAATCCAGGTGCCAGAAGACAGATAAATCCCTGAAATGCAGCTTGTGAGTGTATCTGCAGTTATTGTACAGCACGGCGTAATGAGACAAAGACAGTTCTTTCTACTCTAGTTATTTCAGGCTATCCAGGCCTTTTTATCTGACCTTTAAAAGTACAGCTGAGACAAATCCTTTTATTTTCTTGAACAGTCAAAGATACAAGGCAATCTCGGCATTTCTCTTTTCAGGTGAGCTGCCAACCCAAACACTTTTGAAGCAGTTTTTGAAGTAGTATTTCAAACTCGTACAACAGACTTAGCCACTTAAATCCTGCTGCCCACGTTCACTGTCATCACTGCGGCATGTTTCAAACAAGCATCTGTTTTGTGGCCAGGTTTGTCTCCATACAACCAGTCACAAGGATTATCTACAACAACTCCAATCATCCAGCAAACCTCGGCTATATCGATATTCGCTTATATATAGTAATTCCAGTCTTGCTGTAAAATGATGTCTCATATTACAACGTAAAATTAATTTTAAAAAATAAAAGGTCACACTATTAAGCAAAGGAAACTTTTGGAAAGGGAAGGAGACAGACAAAGTGCTGTGATTTAAAAAAAAAGAAAAAAGGGGATATGGAAGGGAAAAATTAGAACCTGTGATGGAAGAAGTGGAAGCAAGAGAGACACTTGTGCTGACTGCATAAGAATATTAAAAAGCTATAGCCCCAAGACTCAAACTCAGAAATGAATCCCGTTGTATGGTTTTAGTTATATAAATAATCCAGTTATATAAATAACCCTATACAAAGATTTGCAAGAATATTTACCTTTCTAAACCACAGCACATCTGAAAATAAGGCATTAAATAAATAGCCCAGTATTTTTGTTAAAATTAGCTAGATATTCCCTACCCCTAAAATAAATTAATACTATAGTGAGTTAAAAATATACTTGATCCTGTTCTTTTGAAAATTCACATAACAATTTTCAGGATAACTCTCCTAAAACCTGTATTGCTATATAGTTATAAAACCAAGGACCAACGTGCAATTTACAGAGATAAATATCCCAATTACCGAGGAAATGCATGAAATAATAATTCAGTTAGTTATACTTTAAGAAAGAAAATTACTTTCATGCTCCTGTAACTTTTGCTTTCAGCTTCTACAGATTTTATAGTTGCATAATATTGCCTGAAACCTGACTTGCCAGGAGCTAACTATAAGACTGAACAACAAAATAGACTCTTTCAGACCTTTTTTCAAATTCTGCTGACGAACAGATGACCTTTAATAGCTGCATGTTTCTGTCATATAATCCTAACTTGCCTTTCAACAAAATAGGAGAGTTTCTCTGCTCTACCAAGCGGTCTTTCTGATTCCATCTATGTGATATCTTTCTGCTGGCACTACAAACTGTCACTCCCTAGATTCTGATCGAGCTGTTTCCAAAAGATGCTGCTGCAGAAAAACGCTGGCACCCGGTAGGGGATCACTTTTCTAGGACAAAAGCCACACTGTTTTGAGAGCTGAATGTGTTAGGTGATAATAAAATATACCCTTTCAACATTTTTTGTACCCAGGAAAGTTTGCCTTTACATTAGGAACCACAGAGAAGCAAAAGTGGTATTTCAGCTGAAATGGAAAATTTGCAGGCCTAAAGCCTAGATGGAGCTGTGACTTATATAGATAAAGCAATATAAAATATGACAATTTTCAGTTCCCACAGATGGCTATTTAATACTGTCCAAAAACTTCAAGGATTGCAGTCATATGCCTAAACAGATACTATGAAAAAAATTAAATGACAGGTACTCAAAAACATTTTTTCAAAGGTTCAGCTGATGATAAATGTAATGTAAGAACAGTAAATTCTTACTCTTCTAAAGCCTGAAGCATGTTCCCAGATTCTTCAAAATATAGTATATCGATGAATTGGTCATTCATAATTATATCTTCACTAAAGAGATCACCTGAATTAAACTGAAAGTGTTCCAGTTTGTGATTTTGACTGAGTTCATGCCGTAGCTCCTAAAAAAAAATAATAAAAAAGCAAGCTTCAGATTATACACATTTTACACTGAGAGCTTAATCTTACTCCACTGTAGGTAACAGTGAGTAAGTGGAAAGACTCTCATTTATCATCAAACTGTAAAGCCGGAGAGAGTGTAAAGAGATTGTGTAGTTCAAGTACAGATTTAGGATCAAACACACTTCTACTTTGTTTCAGGCCGAACGTTTTTATATAACCAATCTGGAATACAAATAAATCAAAGGAGAGGACAGAAGACTCTCTACTGACTTCAGTAAGCCTGCAGAAATCTTCTAGGAGGTTATATTCCACTATGAACTGCTAAGAAATTTAAAAAAGAATTACTATGGTATACACATTATGGATGGCAAGAATACAGGATTATGAAGGGAACAAAATGAAACACTAATCCTATGAACGATGGAAGTGACTCACCAAGTTCACAGGTCAGACAGACTCCCTGGAGAGTGATGGCTAATAAAAATACTACACAAAAAAGTTGCTATAAATTCTGATGCTGGGACCAATTTGGTCCATTTTTATCATTCCATTATCACAGCCTTCTCCATAAAAAGAAACAAGGCAAGGCCTTTCCATTTATAGAGATTATTTCTTCAGGCCTCAGAGAAACAAAAATTGTTAACAGAGTAATTTTCAGCGACAGAGAATAAGGCTGGAAGTGATTTTGTGAGGTCGTCTGGTCCATCCACTGGCCCCAGCCAGGATGCACCCTGCACACTGAGATAGGCCTAACACTAGGCAGAATGGTTACTCCAAACAGAAAAAAATCTTTCCTCTTATTGTGTCATTTCTCAAAAATAACAGAAAACATCAAATAAATTGTCCATGGAACATAAACCACAAAAAACCCCGCCTTTCTCCCCTACTTTTTGCTGCTTCCTGTAACCATATATAGACGGCCTGGCCCTTGCATTTTCTTCAAAATTTATTATACAGTGTGAAAAGTTACATCTGACACAGCACTTTCAGTTAGAGATAGGAAACTGATACTCATATTTGTATAAACGCTACTGCATAGAGCTGCTCCAGAAACAAATTATCGCCAGTGAGGCCAATCCGGCTTCTGACATAGGCTGCCCCCCACTGTAACTCTTCCCAGATGTCTTCCTGAGCGCAGCAATCCCCAATAGCCGACGTCTCCAAGAGTTGCTCTTTCCCATTTCCAAACTGGCCCTTCTCCGTCCCCGAGCAGTGTCAGACACCACCCCTTGCCCGCAGACGTTTCAGTTCCCTAATCTCAGGCTAAGCGTAGCGCACGCTGTCAGAAAGCATCCCAGCAGGGAGAGCAGCGACCACCACAACCCGCCCAGGCAATGGAAGGACCTGGGACGACTGCCACCCTTCTGGGCTTGGTGAGGCGGTTCTCTCTGCAGGGTAAACTGAAGGCAACCGAGAGGAACCGGCGTCCTCTGAAGCGTATTTCTTGCACAGGCAATGCCTCCTGGCTCCTCTAAATGAGCCAAAGTACTACCTTCCCCAGCAAGAACTGCAGCTAAAGGGTTCATTAGATTTAAAGCCAGTTTGTACAGGAGGAATAAAAACCCCTCACAGCTCTCCAGGCAGCCACATACGCATACACATTGCAATGTCTAAACCAAATCTAACTTTATTTACACTTCTCCGGGAATTTTTTAGAAATCTTTATACAGACACTTTCCTTATATACTCAAAACACCCAGAAAGCTTTAATTTGTAAAAGTCAGACCTCTAGCGAAGAAAATTCAGACTGAAATCCAACGGTAGAGTTAGCAACAGAGCTACCCCTGAAACTTCTGTCAGTGTGAACCGTCTCAACTTCAGAGCACCAGCGAGCACAGTTTATACCACCCCTTAAGCCCAGAGGGATTTCTCAGACTATGCGTTTCTCACCTCCGTCATGTGTTCCCATCCTAAACCCACAGACATACTGACATATTGACTTGACCGTGGCCAATCCAAATCACAAAGGACGGAGTGATGCTACCCCAGTAGCCTAGGGGCTAGAAACTCTAGTGGGATGTGGGAGACCCAACACCACCTGAGCAGAGCAGGGGTTCAAACCTCCAAGCATCCGCTCTTCTAGAGGACTGCCTCATCACCATGATGCTCTGGACTGAGGTCTCCAGCTCTCTTCTGTGGAAGTTATTCCACTTCACATAAGTATACAAGCTAGCTCTCCAACTTGGGCCAACCTGATGAATACTTATCAAACCATGTATTCTTTCTCTCTCTCTTCTCTCAGTGTGCACTGAAACACTTTCTACAAACTGGCACAGCTTAGATGAAGAACACTTGCAGTGCTCCACCTCAAAACCCAATTGTTTTGCTCAGCCACGCAAGAGATTCAGGCGTGTCCAAAGAACCGAAACCTACATTCAAATCTCTATTCCCAGGAGGAGGAAGAGGAGGAGGAAGAAGGAAAGCTCAGGGCCAAAGAGTGATCTCCTTCACCTTGACCTTGAACATCCTTGTCTCGACAGCAGCTCTTCTGAACACATTATCATTCCTACACTCCTCTGCAAATCTAATCATGCTAAAGATATGCAGAGATATACATACGTGAGAATCCAACCCAGTACTTGGTGCTATTTTGTCTTCAAAAATGGTTTACGTAATCTCTATTAGTTAGCATGTTATATCATTAGCTATGATGCAACAGTTAAATAAGATGTTGTTAAAAAGTATGACTCACCTGGTTTTTACTACGGAAGCTCCATTTTAATATTCGGGTTCGGTAAACAACACAAAAAACAACGCACGTTAATACAAGGGAAACAAGAAAAGCAATGAAGAACCCTGCAGCATGAATGCCATGGCTGTATGAAATCTGAAACGAAAAGACTGTATTATTAAAACTACATTTTAAATATACACCTAAAGATTATAGCTGTAAAAAACACAGTAAATTAGTTTCAAATGGCTTCACACAACTTCGGGGTTTCTCAATACTGGAGAGTTGTAACTCCTACAGTTCTATTAATATTTTCAAACCAATGTCTATTTTCCACAGATTTAAATGTCAGCGTTCTCCACCATGTTCACCTAGTCTAAATTCCCGTGTGATTCCAAACAATAGAACTCAAACAGATTGAATGTTAGGTGATGTGACTTCTGAGGGGACAACACTCAATAGCCACAATACTTAATAGAGACGTCAACCTCTCCTAACTCTGGTTGAAATTAACGGCATTTGGTATCACTCAGAAGCTCTGGAAAATCAGTCTGATGTTGGCTACCCAAATTAACACCCATTTTTTAAATTCAACAAAACTCAGTAATCAATACAGGGAAAAAGTACCAATTTGAGTTTAGAATAAATATGTAACCGACAATTGACAAAACTACCCAATTTGTTTACATGCTTGCAGTTTCTGCAGGAGCCAAAGTCAAGAAAGGATAGCAGGAGTGCAAGAACCACAACTCAGCTAACTTCTCAACAGGCCTTACAGTTTAGGTATTAACATAATCTTTAAATTGAATTACATTAAAAATTAATTTTTACTTCATACTCCACATAGCAGAAGTTAATTCGATGTTTGTTTAGCTCTTTGAGATCTTTGGATGAAAAACATAGCATAGCCATTAGTATAATGTTTCACCACAAAATAATCCCTCTGCCAGGGCTAGAACTTGTAAATAATTAACACGTAGCTCGCAAACAGGGCTTGGTCATTTCTCAGAGCAGAAACCTCAGAGCACTGCACGGAGTCAAGTAATTCAAGTTAAGACCCAAGGCTAACTGACGGTCTTGTATATGAAGAGTCAACAATTGCTCGGACTGAGAGAAATGGGGGGGAATTTATTTTAAACGCACTCAGTTTAAAATGATGAAATACAGATCACTTTGAGGTTCACTAAAATGTTTTGGGACTAAATCTTTATCTGAGTAAGTAAGCCATGTACTGAATTCTGTCAATACCTCTAAGTTTTATATGGGGCAGGGAGGGGAAGAGGAAGAACACATTCCTTTCTCAGTTCCCTGTGTAATTACCAATGCATTGTCTCAATGTTTTTTCTTGACGATCATCTGAAGTTACTGTGGCCTACTGCTTCAGTTACGCTGCTCTGCACCACTGTCCATGATGGAGTAACGCTGCACAACGTGTAAGCCAGTGCCAGTAGCGACTCACGCCTCGCCTGACTCTGTACTTCCTCCTAACTCCCTGCCAGGAGCTCAACTAAAGCTGCAGCACTTTCATCAAAATACTGTCATCTTCAAATTTATTTGAAAAATGATTATGTAAATGTTAAACATTTCCTTCCCGAACCCACTCTTTACTCCCGTCACAGATCAACAGGGCTCTGTTTCCTCCAGCCCACACCCCTTGAACAGTCACATAGCTCACTATCATCTGTGTGTGGCTTGAAATAATGCAATTCCTCGTATGCCAGTCTCAAGGCCCCCAAATTCCCTGGTTGCGCTAGATGGCAACAGAGAAAATCACACAGTCACTCTCCTTGAGTTCTGCTACAGCCAGGCTCAGCCTGGCGTCCCACACGTTTCACGGAACGGGAGACTCTGGTAGAAAACACTTAAAAACAAAAGCAAAAAAACAAAAAAAACCCCAAGACAAAACAATCAAAAAAACCCTGCTTTGGAACGACATAATTACTTTGTCTGAAATCACTTGCATTTGTCAAATTTCCAAGCACTGTGTAATTTAGGGATCTTTCCTAGGCTTTTGTGAAAGTAGGAACATGGTGAGGGGTACGGGTTTAGTAAAGCTGAACGGAAGCTGGTGAAGTTTGACAGAGGAAAAGGGCTGGGTAGGGAATTATCCAGGCTTTTTAAGTTAAGTAAAAGATGAGACCAATTGGTGGGGGACCGTCAAGCTGCAGCAGGGCAGAGAGCGCTACCAGAACTGATGGAGAAAAATTCCTGGCTAAAGAATTACACGTGCTTTTATACTTAAAGTAAATGAGTTTGGGAGGGACCCTCCATTTCATTGGGGGGCTGTCATCTCCAGCAGAAGGACAGGGCAGCATCTAACGGGCTGTAACATTTTAAAGCATCACCGTGTATGCTTCGGGAGCGTGAGTTAAGCCCCTGCACAGTCACGGTGTAGCCAGCACAGAAGCCAATCTTCAAATCACTGACACATCAGCAAGCCCCAAAACCCATATCCAGAACTAACTTCTTAAGTCACTTTGATATTGTGAAGTGAAGAGGCATTATTGGCTTGATCTTTTTTTTTCAGAACCGTTGCATTCCCATTGATTTGACAGAAGCTGAGGGAAACAGGCCTGACAAAACATCAGGTCAAAGTAATTATTATCACATATGCCATGCAGTGCACTTCGTCACAAGAACTTCCTTTTGCCCTTTTCGCTATGGCTTCCTATTCAGCATCAAAAACGTTCAACTGAGGGCACAGGCATGCAGTATTCACAGCCCCCAAAGTGCTGTGGGAAGACATCTGGCACTGACACTCAGAGGAGCAGCAGTCTAATTTTTTATCCACAGAATTATCTTGTTACAGGCAACCAAGCACTTTTTTCCAGCAGAGCAGAAGAAAAGATCCCCAGTGTTTGTAAAATTTTAAAGAATGGCATGACAGACAAAGTAAGCAATCAAACCATGTGAAGGTTGACAGGACCAACTTAGCATGGTATAGCCAATACTGCATATTTAATTCTTTACCTTTCTAGCTCAAAAGACAACATTTAGTATCCAAATAGTAATGCCTGTAGATCGGCTTCACCACACACATGAAGAGTTGCAAATAATTATTTTAATTAATAAGGAGACTGAGAGTATTTTTGACAGCTGAAGATAAGGATGAAATACATCTCACCTTTTTCAGCTGACTGTAATTTTCTTGCACAAACTGATCTAATTCCGAAATGTTTCATGCCTGACTACAGCCCAAAGGCCAGTATTATACATGTGAAACATGACGTGTTCCATGATTTCTAAGCTTTGATTTTTTTCAAACATTAAGAGTATTTGTCACACACCTTTTTCATACATGTTAACTACAAAACTTGTTCATTTATTAAGTTCAAATGCAGCTGAACAAGTTTACCTAATTATGGAATAGTCCCAAAGATCTTGTTGAGGTCATTCTCTCAAGTGGCCAAAAAAAATTAGTATAAAGGCTTAAAGTTACAGTAATATACAGCAGCAATTTTTACAATGGCCTAAGACCAATGTGGCTTACAATCTTGGCTTAGTCATCACCAGCCACTGCAGCTCGTTCACACTGAACCCTACAGTAAACCATTCATGAAGCTATTTTCCTAACCCAGTCACTTACTGGGTGGCTTATACTTTTTGCAAAAAATACATTTATTGTCATTTCAAGCACAATCTTTATAAATGCCATACTTTTAAATCTGACTAGATCCTTACCCAGGGGCAATGAGTTCTCCAGCTCATGCATGAGTTTACTTTATATCATGCTTAATTCTAGCTTTCGTTTTAACAGAATGGGCTCTTGATCTTCAAATTGTGAGGAAGTCAAGTTTGGATTTACATCTATTACACTAACATAAGTTAAGAGGGCAAAAGAGATCCCTGGTGATGTAGAATACTGCAACAACAAGGCCAAATAGACTAATGGACTTGGAAGGCAGAAGGGAATTCTTGGGACAAGCCTGTGAAAAGAATGAGTGCTCTGATTCTCAGGACCTCATTCAGGTAAGATAGATCCCTCTTTTTTGTACATCTCAGAATAGAGAGTTCAGCTGAACATTTTGAATTTTTCTCATAAAGACAGATGCACTAAAACTGTATAAATGCATAAAACTTGACTACATTAAAGTAAAAAAAAAAACCTAGTCTCTGCAAGATCAACGGTTAGGAATATGAATTTATGGCATACATTCAAGAATTCTTAAAACATACTATGGAAATGGTATTAATTTTTCTTATAGCTTTTAAACACAGACACACTTGTTGGTAACCTTCTTCACTTTACAAATCATATGAGGTTAAATACATGGAACATATCAGCCCCATTCAGTAGCTTCTCAATTCGTAATACTCTCCCTTTTCAAGGACCCCATTGCTGCACCTTCCCAGCAAAAGGCCCCTTCCTGTGTACTCAATCATTGCACTCCTCCTTATGCAACTTGTGTCTTCAATATTTCCCTTCCATTTCCACTTGTTCTTCAATTGCCCCATCAACATGACCTTTAGACTCTAAATGACACAACCATGGCAACGTTGCTTTGGGGTGAAATAAACTATTTTCTTCTTCCTGAACACAAATAATCGCAGTGTTCTTGCCAACGAAGCAACAGCTACTTAAACAAGACCCAGTGCAACAAATCAGCCTGTGTGGGTAGTGAGGGGTCAGGGTGGAAATACAAGCTTGGTGAAGAAATTAGCAAAGATACTGATAGATTCAGTGGGGAGTTCTCTAATAAGGAGGTAGAAGAATAGCCCTGCCTGCCGAAATGAATGTCATTTGGTAGGTTCATGTGGCCTCCTAGAAACCATGTTAATTCAGAAGTCAAGAAAACGAAATCATATTGTTAAGACTGACTGGTCAAAAAACTAAAAGGAAACTTAAAACTGCAGTAAAAGAGGCATAGTTTATTTCTCAGGTTCCCCATATGGACATTTGTATCAGCATGATTCAAAAAACATTTTTTTCTTTAAAAAAAAAACTTCTGCACCCTTTTAAAGGCAAATAGCTTTCTCATGGCACTTATACCTAGCAGCGTGAGAACATATTCCTCGTTGCAGTTCCCTGCAGCTGTATAACTTTTGAAATAAAAAAACTTGTTAGGAACATACTGAAAGTGTATAGATTTTCCATACTAAATATTGGTGCTTTAAGACAAAAAAGCCCTACTAACTTGACTCCTGTTTATCTTCCTATTAAAATCACAGAAGGCCAAATTTGTCTATGACTGATAGCTGATAGTTGATAGTTGATGAGACTTAAGCACATAAAAGTATGCCAGTTTAGACCCAAGGATTTAATTTAGTTCATTGATACGCTTAAGCAATATATAATACCTATAATAAATTGAATAAACTATTAGTTATAAATAACTGTAATACCAAATCATAGAATTTACCTTGGTCTTTTCTTCTTCAGTTATGGTGAATGATGTTGTCAATGATATGAGATGTGTTTTGTTCTAAGAGAACATGTAAGAGAGAGATAAAAATATTACAAGTGTTACAAACCATGCAGAATCCAATCTATAACACTGGCTCACTGCCCAGAGTCTCAGCAGAGGTCTCTGCTTGGAAGAAAAGCTATGCTTTTCATTAAATGTAAACCTGAAAAAAAATCTGATAGGAAAGTGCAATATATTCAATGGTAACACCAGTAGCTATGGAAGCAGCTGCTCTGTGGGATACACTGCCTGTCTAACCACATAGCCACACAGAAGGTTACTCTGATGCTCACAGAACTATATTTTGCCTTTGCCTGTAAAATCTGAGTTGACTGAAAGTGCACTGAACAGCACCCAAAGTTAGCGTATATCTCTTTCATGGATTAAGGTTTGCAACACAGCCCAAAAGACTCACGTCTATCAACTGTGCTAAATGCCCACATGACTCTTCTACTCTTGTGACAGCCCTGGTTTTGGAAGTCATGCCTCATACCTCTCTAGTGTCACCCCTGTGCACATCAAACGCTTTTCGCTCTAAAACAAAAAAGATAACAGCAGTTGGAAATAAAGCTATATCTGGGGGTTCTAACTACATGGTGTTATGAAAACCATAGGGAAAATATCAAACCGCAATGCAAGAATCAGAAAACTTGAGTTTGGAAGAAACTGCTGGTCCTGCCTCTTAGTGCTGGCCACTGCTGAAAGCAGGGCTATCCTCCAGGGCTAGATCACTTGCCTTGTGCCTGGGCACCTGAGGTCTGAAAATTCACCAATGTCGGAGATTCTACAGCTTCTCTGAAAAATCTGCTCCAGTGCTTAACAATTTTCATTATAAAGAATTTCTTCCTTACGAGCAATCAAAATTTCCTTTGCTGCCACTTGGCTATTGGTTAAAAGAAAATATTTTCCAAAAAAATACAGCAAAACTTTCAATTCCTCACAAATGACAGGGCACTCCATCTTACAAAATCATTTGCAATGAACATAAAACAAACTAAAAGTGTTAACCGTTGTCATTTTCACGATACAGAGGTGAACTGGAGAAAAATACAAAAAGTAGAGAGAAAAGCTAAAAGTTAACATATAAACAATATACCTCTCATCCTTCACCTATTTAAGGAAGCCTAGGACTTTCACCATTTATGAAGAATAACTCAGGTATATATAAATTCATGGTGATCAACCAGAGAGGGGAGTCTAAGAGCCTCATTGCATGACACACAGACCTCATTACTTATGCAGACTTTTGGGTTTTTTTTTTTAATAGAAATTTTGAAGAGCAAAATAAAATTGTAAAGGAAATACCAGTGATGAACTCCTGAAAGTTAGCTTAGCAGGCAGTGTCAAGACCCTGCCGTTCCACATTTTTTCCCCATCAAGAAGTGCAGTGTAGTTGATTGCAAAGTATTCTCCAACTGTTATAAGAAAAAAAAAGTAGATTATAAGATAGATTATAGAAAAAAAAATAGATTAAGCAGGTGAGTGTACATCTACCAGTGCAATATCGTTCTCTAAGAAACCATGTCTGTATTTTCTTAAACACAGTAACTATACTTTAAAATAACCTAGTGGAGTTGCACATCTTTTTCTAAACAAGAAGACTGGGTGTGATTCTCTGCAGAGCTGAACCCCCAGCTGAGCTCAGCTGCAGTTACAGATGTTTGTAAAATTTGAAAAATAAGTTCAATATGACTAAAACATTTGAGAAGCTTTTTAGGTTTCTCTTCACGCTGTGCCTCCTCACTGGCCAAAGTGCCCTCTTAGGAACCTAGCTGCAATGAGCACTGACTTCAAAGGAACTGAGCCTACCAGCATAGTTCAGATATCAGGGATATGGATAAATTTACTTGCTCCCAGGCATGGTTTACTGGAAAATTTCTCAAAGATCCATAGGGAGAACTATCAATTTCCCTTTGCTATTTAGAAGTCTTTCACCAGTAAAATATCAGTACAATACCCCTAGCTATTTAAAGCATAAACAGGTATAACTGAAAACTTTTGAACCTCCAGGAGAAATACTCTGACCCTAAAAAGCAAGCCACTCATTTCTAGAGTCCTTTTTTCCCTGGTACAGCTGTGCACAGGAAAGGGGTGACAAAGAAATCGAGAAAGGAAAGACTTCCTTTATGAAGGTACCTAGATCTATCTGCTACCTAAGGAACAGACTGACTCCAAGACTGACAAGGGTTTGCGTTTTTCCCTCTGTTACGTGCTCCGATTTGTAATTTGCCCCAGTCTGGAGAGACTGCATACTGAGAAGAGCCACCTTATTTCTGCCGAATCACCTCGCCAGATTGCATGGGCTTTTGCAATTCCAACAAACCTCAATACCTCAGCAAGCAATCTGCTCTAGTTTTTATTTAAAACATTTGCTCGGTAAAGTGTTAGCTTACTTTCTACCTTTTTAGCTTGGCTAAAGAAGCAAGATTTGTCAGATATGATTGGAAATTGCTTGTGCAGCAGCTTTAAAATAAAATAAAATAAAATAAACAAATAATCCCACAAGATAGTCTGCCTCTTTTTGATGGCGGTGACTATTACAGAGCACACAGGCTCACTTCTGTGCCTGGGAGATCAGAGGCACTTCGGAGACAGGAGCCAAAATGTGAGTTAATAGAATTTTAAACTGCAGCAATTAATAACCTCTCCTAGAGTTTTTCACCTGTATTAACTGATAATTGGGGAGCTTAAGGTTTACCTTACACCCAAATAATTGGAAAAAACCCCCAAATAATTAAATATTTTGATTTGAACAGATGCTCTTCCACATGTGTAATCAGGACGGTTTGGGGTACCATCATCTACCTCTTGGCAGAATTTGTTACCTTGCAAGAATCTTTTCCTGTAAATCTGGATACCATCTGTTGTCCTATTACCACTGTTTTTTGGAATACGTAGGCCAGTAATATTGTCTAGCAGAACGAGATCTGTAATGTTTGCTGAAAGCAGCATGTTGGTGTTATTAATTAGAAGTCTAACATGTGCAGTCTGGGGGTCACGCTGAACATCCACCTGAAAACAGAAACAGTGATATAACACAGCACTTATAATGGAGCAAAATGGCTCCATTAAGATACGTATCTTAACAGCAAAATTAGTCTTGGCTACTAATAAAAGTTTATTATATGCATAAGCTTGTTTTCTCGAGGCATTCTGAGTGACCTGCAGACAACATCACACTCGGTTTGATCTCAGACTCCTGAAGGGACTTTAATCTTCTGTTTGTCAAGCTGTTGCCTGTCGACAAAACGACAGAAAGCCAGTAGTTGGAAATCCAGGAAAACAGCTCATGCAGGGCCATAAGTAAGTGAAAACAAGAATCTCAATACCACTGTGATACCTCATACACAGAACTGGATCGTAACGTTATAAAATGATTCTGGAAAATTCTTAACATTAAACTTCTGTAGACTTTCGTACATCTGTATGACCTACAATATGGCCAGGATAGCATATCAAAGTCATAATACTGACACCAAATCAGCACTTATTTAAATGATTAAAGTGTGGCTCAGACCTAATCTTTCTTCCCCACCCTCTCCATTTTTTAAGAAATGTCTACTTTGTACCTGCACACCAGCAGATATAAACATTAGAGCTGCCCCTACAGAAATGAGTTCTAAAAATATGAATTGTATAGATATCATATAGATATCAGAATTTGTACCAGCAAAGTTCATGGCAGTCACAAAGTCTGACCTGTGTAGTTAGGATTTTATCATACATCCTTGATCTCTGCATTTCTTATCAATTCAGTATAGAAACAGATTAAAATTTCAGTACATTTTATGGACCAATAAGGAATAAAAATTTATTAAATTATTAGTGCTTAGTTTACATTTTCCTATTTAAGTGACAATAATTAAAGTACATTTGAATATATCTGATTGTATAACTAACCAGCGTAGTTATGCGGCACTAAATGTTCCAAACTCATTGCAGCAAGCTCCAGCTCAGTTGTATTAAACAAATCTTATGGCGTGGGGAGGGATGACAACAATTACCTACTGTACCGGATTCTGCAAATAATTGCCGGTAAGTAAAATAATAATCCTAAACAACAGACATAAACATAGCTGCAAAAAGTATTTCCAATGTCATATATTCATATAGCTTGAATTGGATCCCAACATTTATGAGACTTTAAATCATCAAATATTAAAAAAGTAATATATTTCGGCCAGATTTTCTCTTTCTCCTGGTTTCTGAATCTGTCTGATGCACTCGACATGCATTTCAACCTTTCCTCTGCAGTCACAAAGGCTGGAACCTTGTTTAAAAAACACATACAAAACAGAAAAAAAAAGCAGAGGAAAAAAATCCCAAAGGCACAAAGCAGACACCCTCGCCCAGTCATTCAATCAGCAAAACACACCTTGAAAGACTCAAGGTTCAAACTGCATGCGTTATAAATACGGTATTATGTCCCACAATAAGTGTGTATGGGCTTGGGCACACAAACAGATATGCGCCCCTGAAAGACGGACCTGGGGAAAGAGGGGAATTTCATGGTCTCTTGCTGTGCTTCTAATCAGATACAAATTTATTTTACGTTTAGGGAAAGGAGACGTAGAGAGTAATTTAGATAAATTCCTACAATAAAATAGGCAAAGTGGCACATGTAGGTCCATATTAGGTGACAGAATATGGGAGCTTTAGTCCTCTCCTTCCTCTAGTCCTTCTGCCCATTGTCAGAGTTCAATACACACTCCCACGTGCTGTTCATTCTCTTTCTCCAGTGAGTTTTGCATTTTCTCTTCATTTTCCTTCATTTAACAAAATTCTTCATTCAAGGTCTGACCACAGTAACCTTTCAAATATATCACAGCTGTATCACCTGTCTCCTGGTGCAATTTTCCTCAGGTGGCATGCTTCTTGCATTTCTGAATAATATTAAAGACAAGTTTTTATTTTCCTTATTTTTGACTGACAATGAGTTACAAGCAAAGGCAAAGGGATTGAGAGAATGTCATTTTTTTTCTGGTAGCGCTAGAGAAAACAGTAGACTGACATTAAGGGGTGGGGGAAGCTTTGGGGTTTGACCCCTCCCGGAAGAACCTCTACCGTATGCAGCTGCTGTTGGCATCAGCGGCCACTGAATACCTCCTTTAAGTTCCTCTAATTTGCCTGCAGATGTTTTTTCACGCTTTCGGATCAGATGATTATGCTGCCAAGCAATTACTGGAGCAAAACCCCACAGAAGCACTTGATAATGCTAAGTGCTTATTCCATTTTCTCTCTGCCGCTGAAGCACATCACACGTTATTACCCTTGCAACAGGCATCACTTCAGGTAAACAGGCGAGTAGAATGAAGGAACCACAGTAAGAGCAAGAACGTATCGGGAGAAAAGATGAGAAAGGAGGTACCATGAAAGTGAAAGGAACAGAGGCTCCTTCAGAATAAATTTGAAAAACTTGAAAAATGAAGAGAGAGAAAAAAAAGGATGCTCATATAGTAGCTGATCTGCAACAGAAGAACGTTTAGCAGACTGAGAAATGAAACAGGTGAACACAGTAAAAGCCAAACAGTAAAATTAAAAGATTTATTTCAGCCCTGCTAAAAATTATTGTCATTATGAAGGACTATCACAGAAATGTTCATATCACGCTCTGGAATGAAGCTGTTAAAGGAACACGTTTCTAGAAAGAAGAAAGGGACTGGGCTCTCTAGGCACAAGTAAAATTTAAGCACTCCAGGTTCAACCAGGGTATTTGTACGATTTGGTGTATGAAGAATCCTGTCTTCAAAAAGTAAAGATATGTCATTGCCCTGTGCTGAGGAGTTACTCATGGGTAAGGGGAGGAAAATGTGCAAAATCAATTTTTTTTTCATTTAAAACTGCTAAACACTACCATATGGCCAGTCAGTCTCTTAGCGGGAAAGCATCTGTTCAGGAGAATTAGGATCGACACAAATGGCAACAAATGAACATGAAACGGGAACTGCATTTGAAGATGGAAGACAATTCACACACAACTGCATAATTTTTAGTAATTTTAACTGTTAGCACTGCCAGATTATTTTCTGACAATCCTAGCATCTGCAACAGACTAACTTTGATCTTGTACAGCAACATTTCACATTTTTTCATGAGCCTGTTGAGGCTGTGCTATGAGTAGCAGGAAAAAACAACATAGAACTGTCTCAGACTCTCTTTCTAAGAAGCTATGATATTAAAATTTAGAATCTGTACACCATAAGGCAGAAGATTCTGTGTTACTGCTTCTTATGTCAGAAGTGCTCACTATTCAGTCTCGTTAATTATGATATGCAGCCATTTCAATAACAACATCACAGGTAACTAGTGCTATGAGATGTGATGCATACTCATTCCTGTCTCTGTGCAAACGATCTGGTGTAGGTCCTGTCACCTCTTCTGTACCGGACACTAAATTCTCTGTCTTCATGTGCAGCATTTCAATGGCTGAATCCAGATTTGACCTCAAGTTGGATGCACTTCCTCTCTCCCCATGTGACAGGTAAGGTGAAATAAGTATAAAAATTTACACTTGACTCATCCAGCGCAAAAAGCAGGAAAAAAGAAAGAAAAAATAACATCTAGCTAAATCTATTAACTGATCCTAAGTAAAGCAAAATTACAATGCAAAGGTTAAAGAATTCCTTAGAGTAGGCAGGCATTTGCCCTTCATAAGAATTTTACACAATTCAAATTAAAACTATTCTCACAAAATAGGGTTCTGTGGCCAAGTCCCAGTGACTATTCCAAGAACATGTCATACTGGGTCTTTTATGGCTGGCTTTGTGACTGGCCTCCCAAAGACGCCAAGGGCATTGCAGGGCTCAACAGCCCATCCTTTGAACAGAGTCCAGACTTGGCACAGGTAGGACCACCCCTGATTAAGACAGAACAGTATCTTACAGGGCTTACCTCATTCTCTAAAGGTTTTGTCCACCACTACCGAGCCTCATTACTCATATCTACAGTTCATTAGGTTTTGCACGTTTTTATTTATATAGATTCACACTGAGGTATTTACTCCGGTCAAAACACAAAATCCTCTAAAGTGAAAAGATTTCACTGATTTCATTCAGTTTGAATCAATATTGCAAAACTGTTCCTACTACGGAAGGAGTTAACTTCTTAACATCAAAATGGACGTTTTCCCAAGTACTCAACGTGGGCACAATTCTGTTCCAACTTTTTAAGAGACATTCGAGTGCCAATTTCCCATCAAATTAACAAGTGAATTATAAAGAAGCTTACCACAGCACATTTCTGAAGGGTTACTCCAAATCCTGAAGATACTGCAGTTCTGGACACATCTTCAGGCTGTGGAGGAAGGGGAAAAATCTACACAGTGCATCAAACTAGGATAATTCACAAACTGCAGCACAAGTTAAATTGTGCAACAATGAAATGTGAGAAAGAAATTTACAGTATTAACCACCTACAAATATGTGATCTTTGTTATCCCAATTAGTATTTTTAGTTAGTCCAAATTTGTATCAACTATTTATCCCTACGTGTAATTACTAGCATCTTCACTGATGTATTCATCTCCTGGCTATCGTAACAAAATACACTGAGACAAAAGTTCATGCATGAAGAGACAAAGTTCACCAAACAACACAGATGCATTTTATTACTATGTGTCTATCAGAATTTACATGACAGTCACATAGCTGTACCTGTCAATATAATTATTTGGAAATCTCACAACTAGAAGCTGCTATTGCTGAAGCCACCTCAAGTGAACGTAATCACCTGAGACAGAATTAGAAACTATTACTAATTAGGCAATCAACCCCCAGCATCCACTTCTGATATTATTGCTATGATCCTTATAGATATTAAAAGTGGCAAATCATCTTTTACTGACCAGCTGGTGGTTAACAGAAGACTCTCGTTTGAACAAGATCTTCTTTGTCCACGAGGGTATCAAGGCAAACAGCGAATGGCTCCACTGATCACCCGAGGCTGCCGAAGCCAACAGCTGGTCGCGGGCATCCCGGGCTGGAGGCAACCACCCTGCCAAAAGCCAAGGCCACGCTGCACGTTAGAGCGAGAGCACCTCGCCCGCGCTCGCTGGCCCCTGCGGCAGCCTGGGCGAGCTCGAGTCCAGGAGGGGACTGGCAATACCTGGTGCTCCACACACAGTGAAAAACATGCTCCCCACCAGAGCATTAACGTCTCAATAGGCAACCAAGGCAGGAGGCTAGGCGGGAAGCAGAGACGTGACTGTGGGGTGACTTGCCCCAGATAACCCAGCAGGGCTTAGCACAGAACTGCGCTTCCTGCCTAGGAAAACTCATCACTTAAACGTAAAGCATATTATGCATGAATTAACAGGTTTCAGCCATAAATCAACTGTTAATATTTTCAACCCAGAGAAAATTTTCAGAAAAGCGTAAATAATTGAAGCACTCTATAACGTGAGTGGCCTAAGTGCTAAGGGTGTTCTGCTTCAAAGATGCAGTCTGCCAGTTAACCATTAAACATTTCACTACATATTCAGAATAAAAATACTTCTCAGTAGAGTAAGGGTTCCAGCTGAAATGGAGTGTCATCAAATCAAATACTCACCATTTAGTAATTACGAATATCAACGCTATCCTATAATCTGTCTCATATTTCTTAGGAAAGATTATAAGAAGAGCTTTGAAATAACTATTTGTTATCGCTTAACTTCCATCTACTAAACTAAAAGCATCCATGACACTAATAAAAGGAGCTTAAAATAAAAATCAGTAATTCTATAGTCTAAATTATAATAAAAGTAAAGCTGCTGAATAAAGTGAAAAGAATGTCACTCAAATTTCAAAACGATAGTTGGTTTTCTGCCTTCAAAGAAGACACATTTTTCAGTCTTTGCCTAACAGTTTTCATTTATCACTTATTTTTAAATCCCATATTTTAATCATTAGCAATATATATTCATGTGAGTAAAAAAACCTCACTGGAAAGCAAAAATTTTTAGCAAATGACACTGTTCTATAAAGTTTTGAATTTTTTAAACCTATTAGAGGTTAATGAGATACAGAAAGCAGAATATACTGACAATCTCATTAATGTGAGAAGTTTCTTTTTTCGAAAAGGCGCTGTTTTGCTGGAAAAAACAACATACAGATACACTGTTAGCTGTAAATAGAAAAGACACACAGCACATTTTTATACATTTATATAGAATATTCTGTAAAATGCTGGTCCGATATCATTTCTCATAATTCTGACTCGCATCTGAAAAGGAAATTGATGCCTAGAAGAATTGGTGAGCATGAATTGCTGGAAAGATTTCTGTTAACCAAACCAATGAGATACAGTCCTATTGCTTAGAGAACCCGGATGGACATCTATACCTTGGGGAGCTTCACCTCTCTTCCCATGGAAAGGTCAATCACTAAACTGGAGTCACAGATGAACTGACCGCAGGAATAGCATGCTTTTTATTTGGGAGGGAATGGTTTGCACTGGATAAAACTGTGCACATTCTGGCCAGGAAAAACTCGCCATTTATATTTTACAGTCAGTTTTAATACACTTCCCCAGGTTTTACCTACATGCTTAAAACACTGTTACAGAATGCAACAGACTCGGACTAATCCAGGGATTCTTACCAAGCTTTTCTTGCTATTGTATGTGTACTAACAACACCAAATTTCTGCATGCCTGTTCAGTTGGTATTTTTTCAGGGTAGTCATGCATGCCATATTGCAGTTTCAATACTACGTAAGCGAAAGCCCAAGTCACTCAGCTATATCAGGATGACCCTGATGCTGAACTCAAAGCTGGAGCCAGAAGCTTACAGACCTGCTAGCTACCAGCCTGAGCCCACTGGGCCCATGGCACCCTCCAGGAGGACAAGCATGATACAGAGCACTGCTCTGTTTCCTATACGTCACTATCTAGTGCCATGAGATGCCCTGCTGAATCCCACTGGGCCTCCAGCTGCTGCTACAACCGGGCACAGGCCTCCTGGCGGTCCTGCACAACCTGCCTGCCCCACCTCAAATGACATTATACCTGCGTTTTGACAACAGAATCAAGCGTAGTCCTCGGTTTTGTATGGACACATCCAAAGTCTGAAAAAAATCATTTTATATTTGCTGTGCTTCTAAGATGTTAATGCAATTGCTACCCCATTTTTATGAACACAGGTGGAGCACCAGCTCTCTTTTTCATTGTCTCACCAAACTAGAGAAGATGCACTTTGTTTCAGAGTAAATAGGAACCTTAACTGGAGCTTCTTCTTACAGCTTCCTAGAATCAAAAGTCAATATGGCAACATGTCTGGGGCTTGCTGAGCAACTAAGGCCTTCAGAGGGTTTCTTTTACAGCAGAGCATTTCTTTCTTGTGCATTTTGGATGAGGGAGGTCAGCCAAGAAGAGGGTAATTGCTTCATGAACTTTCTTTTGTTCTTGTGTCCTGTGTAGACCTTTCTCACCGCACCCATCTGCACTTTTCAGATGACAGCAATTCCTGATACTCCCCTTCGGAGAGTATCAAGTCCTCAGTAACCAATTTAATTGACGAATTATGTTTGCGTCTCAGTAAATCTCTTGATTATTAATTACACAAACGATTCTGTTTTCAAGTTCTGCTTTGTCCATGTTATTTGGCTGCTCCATCATGGGTAATTAGAGGTTGGGGATTTTGCAGGTTCTTGATGTTATGTTGAGCAGCCTCAACACTGCTGATGATTAAAAGGATACTTCTGCAAATCCACCTGCATCTTCCCCCCACTCAGTGGAAGGTCTTTGCTCAAATAGAGACCATCAGCGTGATGCATGTCCGTACAGCAACGCTCTGCCACCCCCTTGCCCCAGATTCTTTCTCATCTTTCACACTAACTTTTAAAACCACACATAGTCATGCTGTTTCCTAATGCCCTGGTTTCCCTTGCCAGTAAGGCAGTACTTTTCTATCTCATTTTTTGTACCATCAGCTGTCAGTTAAATAAAAAATCTTTATTGATCCACACATAGTTAACTGTCACTAGACAATTATTATTCATATCACTCCAGCTGTCTTACAAGGAGGTAACTGTTTGTTCATGTAACCTGTTGCACACTCGTCACTTCAAGACAACAGTAACTGTATTTATCAATTCACCTTCTGTCTCTTTTCAGATAAGGCCCTAGGTAGATTGTAGATAGCTGATGGTTGCTTGAAAAGCTGAATGCTCAGTAACTTAGAAAGGATGTTACAGGTATAAAACATTCCAAAGTTTTCAAGTCTATCTTTGGTCTCTAGTCCAAAATTGGTTTTGTTACAAATAGATTCATCTGAGGTTGGAAAATATTAAAAATTGACTCTTGAGGCCTTTCACTAACAAGCGTCGAGCTTTCTTTTTGATATCCTGTTGCGTGGAAAAAAGAGCACACCATTGTCAGTGCTTCTTCAGAGGTGCATCCTAGTTCTCTTATGGATTTTGCAGTCTCTTTATTCATTCTATTCTCTTTTCTTCATACAGTTTCAATCTTTGCCATTTTTCTGGCTGTTTTCAAAAAAGCCATTATTTAAGCTGCGTGCTCCTCATTGCCACCAGTTTCTGATCTGAAATTATTCCCTCTCCTTTTCAAAACAGCAGCTTTGCTAAGCAAAAGAAGAGTTTCAGATAGACCCACTGCCAAACTGGCCAGCCCAAACAACAGCAACCTCTCGCTGGGCTTGCCAGGGTACTATGGGGACCTCCCAGAATACAGTGCCTCAGGCCAAAACATTTCCCAAAAAAACAGAGTAGAAGAGCATGAGGCTCAGTCTGGGGCTTTTTCACCTGAAGATGTCAAAGGAAATAGCTCAACAAAAGGAATAATTTCACTTTCTGTTTGAGACTTGAGACTATACATCATCTTCAGACTATACATCATCTTGAGACTATACATCATCTTTTTTTGAGACTATAGATCATCTTTAAGATGGGATTTTGTTTTGTTTTCCTTAATGACAGAAAATAAACAGTCCACGTTTTTGCAATCTATTATCAAGTTGTTAAATACTTTGCCATACTTTCATTACCACATTATTAAAATATTTTCCAACGATTTAATCCTCCACAAACCCAGTAGAAACACATATAGCAGAACCCTGTCTTAAATGGCACATTCCTAGATAGTTAGATAATTACCAGCGGCCGTTTGTCAACTTTATATTGAATTACAAAACAAAAATGTGAAAATGAATGTTAATATACCTGAAAGAGCTGGAAGATCGGTGCAACATTTTACCAGTGAGGTTACAACGGCACTCATTCAGTCCCACATATGTGCAATGCCACAATATGAAGTGGCAGATGCACAACTGATCAGAAGACTCTCTGCTATTCAGTGGTATTCGATTTTCTTTGCTATCCACCCCCCGGTAATCATTTGTCAACTCCACTGCTTTGTGCACTACTGCTTGGGCTGGTGAACTATTGCTCTGCTGGTCTTCCAGCAGCCATATTCGTGGCACATGCAATACTCTTCTGAAGGAGAAGTCTGACACCCCCAGCTCTCCCTGAGTTTGCTTGCTGCTCAGGGGGTGCAAATACAGAGTGGATCCAGTGTGATACACAGTGCACCTACCATGTGGAGTTTGGGGTCATGGTGGGTCTATGCTTGGAAGGTCGGGTATCTAAGAAAATAAACTGTTATCTGCTTATATGGTTGCTATAATGCTCTTTGCTAAAAAGTTAGTTTTGAGTAACAACAGGGATCTTCAATGTTAAAGCACAAGCCTTCTCCACTTTACTAAAAGGGCTGAGTCCTGAACAAGATAGCGGCACAGATTAGTATCTGTGGACCACCATTAGAGGGGTGAGTATAACACCCAAGATCTACAGTGCCTTACTTGTTCTTGATACAAGTTGAGATGAAGGCAATTATTGGCACAACAATTAAATAGGATGATACAAAATGAAACACTCCTGTAATAAACTGGCAGTAAAGAGTCCAATATGTCCTTAAGGCTCCCATTCCCTGACAACACATACCATCCTCTCAATATACAGTAGGAAAGCAAAGACTGTTACAAGTGTGTGAAATGCCAAGTTCAGTATTAAAAACTAGTTCACATTGGGGGGAAAAAATAGCAATTTAACAAAGACAGTCATTGTAATTCTTAGCTCTCCTCCTAAAGGTTGCATATTTCAAGTCCCAAATCTGCAGTCTGATTCGTTTTCCCCTTGAATTCCAAATCTGCAAAACGTCAAGTTATTTTGCCTTATTTTAGTGGGGAAGAAAGGGGTTAAACACATGTGTTTACTAGATTTTTGTTGTTGTTGTTTTGAATTATTCCCTGTCCATAAAATCATCCAAGACATACGATCCAATTTAAAGTCCTTTCAATTACATACAACAACAAACAGGTAAAGGTAGCAATTTCGAATGTTGTCATTAGCTTTTCTTGTTACAAAGTCAAGGAAACGATGGGAATCAAAGAGACAAAACCAATCTATTTTCCAAGCCATGCTTTGAATGTGCAAAGACTTGAACATAACTCACAAATCCACTGTTTTCCCCAATTGGGCAATTCTTTTTCATCTTATCCAGAAACTACTCCAAAAAAACTTGCCAACAAAAGTCCTAAAACTGGTGTGCTGTCACAAAGTTTCTATCTGCCTTTTCAATGCCTTCTATCTGCTGCCTTCTCAATGCTAAATGTTTTATCCAGAATTTTCAATCTCACTGCTTTTTTCAACAGTTTCTTAAATAAGAAATAAGAATGTTAACATCTTGATAAAGCCAACCACTGAATACTTAGTTTTAAATATGTTCAAAAATCTTGTTTATTGGAATGGGATAATTCCCAGCCATAAAATCAAGCATACAATTCAGTGCTTTGCAGCAGCCCTTCCTGCAACATCTACATTTAAGTCCTAATAAAATGGAAAAGATTCAACCAATGACTACCATAAGAAGATAAAATGCGTCAAAATTCTCCAATCATCGTACTTTCTCTATTGCCAGAAGGTTCTTCTGAACTACAAAACAGCATGCATTTCCTTTCTCAGTGGATGGTACATTAATAATTTCGCAGTCCATCAGAAAGGAAGATGCAAGCAGCAAAGATTACACTGAATAAACACAGGAAAAAAACACGGAAGCTAAACAAATCTGAATTATTTGCTTTCATATTTAAATTAATAAACTCATTTCTGAATTAGCCATGGCATAGGGCAAAGAAATTAGAGGCATCTCACTAGATGACTGCGTCAGACCGTGTAATTTTTGGCAAATGCATCTTATGAAAGTCATCGCCCGGGGAACTGCAGCCTCCGCCACTGGGGTTTCTATTTCAGACACTACATTGGCCCATTAATGTGCTATAGGAGGATGTCATAACCTTTCAGTGTATTCATCTCCACTACACTCTGGTGAGGTAACATACTATTTATTATCTCCATGTAAAAAATGAAGTCTAGAGACCCAGAGAAACGAAGAGATCTGTTCAAACATACATAAAGAGTCTGTGGCAGTCAGCTCTCAGACACAGCTCTTCCAAGCTGTAAGTAACTCTCGTAAGGACAAGGCTACCCCACTTCAGTTAGGTTAGATAAAACAGCACTGCAGATGCTCTGCATATCTGAGACCAGTGACAACTATACTTGATCCACAGCATAAAGAGTATTTGCATCCCAGCGTCACCTCCAGACCCCTATTTCTATAAGTCCTTTACAATTCTGTCTAAGACAGAGTACATCAGCTATTGTAGTGGCTGAGGTCTTCAAAAATAGCTTTGAGTCAAGTACTGCTATGGTGTTAGCTACAGGTAGCAAACGCATAGTGGTTAACTTAGCACCTGAAAAGGAACAAGGTCCTGATCAGCTTCTGGTAATAAGGTTGTTTTCCACAACGCTGAATTTCGGGCATCAGGGCAGTGCTGCCCTGTACTACACATCCCTCTGACTACTGAGGAAAGGCGACTCCTCCTGGAAACAATTCAGAAGCACAGAAGACTAACTTCTGCAGCTGGACTGTCCAAACGTTTCCCCACAGCCCCACAACTGAGAGTCGCATTGACAATAATCACATAGCAGGAGTGCTTGCACAGCCACCACCTCTGCTCTACAGGACTGCACTCCACGGCAGAGATACCAAAGGCTCCAAGGTCACTAAAGGGGCAGGTCCACAGTCAGGTATAGGTGGTCAGGCTCCAGCTCCTCTTGCACACTGAGACTATGGAGCAAGGCCCACCCCTACCCTGGGAGCCATCTGGATTTTGTTAGGTAGGACTACACGTCAGGTAATAATCCTGAGGGGATGCCTCTAGATCCAGACTGCTTCATTTCTTCTGCTTCCCTCCCTCGCTTTTCCAAATCAGAGCCCAGGTAAAACCAGGGGACAACTCCAGTGCCCTGCCCACCTGCACACCCATGCCCTTGGAGTCCTGGGAACCCAACGGACTGAGAACAGAGAGAGTTAAAATAGTCACATACCTGTCATTCCCAGACATTCAATCCCTTCTGGAAGCCACAGATTATCTTTAATAACCTGAAGTTAACACAGAAGAAAGCAATTATAAAATAGAACTGTATTCATAAATTTCTAATATGGCTTAATTAAACACTTTAACTGGATTTTCTGCTTTATAATTAGACAGAATCCTGTTCCACAAAGCCTCAAGTTTCCCAAAAATTAACTAGAAGAAGAGATACAACACCGGTCTTCAGGACCTCCACAGTTTGTCAAGAAGTATAGGGCACTGTTGTTTCTTACTATGGGTACATACATGTCTTTGGGCCTCAAAGAGCATTTACGCTTCAGATCACAGGCTGTGACTTCTCACAGTAGTGAAGCAGAAGTGTTTGCTATCAAGTATTAGTTTCTTCTCGTAAATAATTTGTTTTGCCATTTTGAAATACAGAACTGAGCACACAGGAAAATCTAATCACTAAGAGTCAGTAGGAATCTCTCCATATTAGATGAGGGAAACCATATCTACTAAAACTAGCCTCATTTTTTCTGATAAGCATTGCATGCATCCCTTGAAAGAGACCATGAGCTAAAAGCTGCAGCCCGTTAGCCAGTCCGTGACATTCCTGACTCAGACCATATAGCTCACTACAGAAATCACAGCTCTTAAACTTAAGTAAAAAAGACTAGTATTTTTAATTCCAAGGATCCCTGGTTTAACCCCCCAGTGTTTTGATCAAGACTGTAGTAGTCATACAAGCAAGTTTTCAACATGTTAATAAAAATGGTAATAAAATAAAAATGTTTCCTGTGAGAGAAAATACAGTTATGAAAGGGAGCTGATTAACAGCTAGCTTCTAAGTCCGCTGAGCGACATGTCCAGTGCTTCTGGTTTCTGTTTGCTCTCATGCACTAAATGGCACAAATGTTAAGTACTATCTCAACACTACTATAACAGCAGGTTATGGGCAATTTTATCCTTTGTCTTCTTGGGGAAGTCATCATTTTTAGTACTGCTAGCACTATAACTGTAGTTAACCTTGTATGAAAATAGTTCTTATTTCGGATTGGGCACTTTCTCTCAGGACAAGGAAAATGCAAGACACCTCAGAAATCTGGATGCACTAGGAGCTCTGGAAAGGATGTACGTATAGCTGGATGAGAGGTAGTTCTTCCAGAGAAAGAAAAAGAAAGGACAACAAAACTGAACAGAAAAAGGAACATTCAGCGCCGTCTAAACAGCACTGATAACGCCGCTCTACAAGACCGCAGGCACTGAGCTCACTGGCTGCTATTTGCAAATCTTTCACATATCTAGTCATACAATTCTTCCTGTATTCCAAAATTTGTATATAACCAGAATTATGCCAAAGATTTCTGACTCCACTATTAATTTCTTCGCATTAGTTAAACAATCTATATGATCCCAAATTTTGCCTAGCCAAACATCTCAAGAAGAAAAAAAGATAAGAACAGGAAACTCCAGTGGAAAACTTAAACAAAAAATGGTTTGATGGTGACATATACAATGTATATGTAAACTATGGGTGTGTGGGTGTGTGTGGGTGTGTGTGGGTGCATACTCATTGCCAGAAAACGGGGAGATTGCCAGAGATTTCTAGAACGGTCTCCAGCCCTGTGCACATTAAGAAAATGTGTACTGGTACCACTAAACCAATTTTTTTTTTCACTAGAATCAACCTCTGATACAAACACAAAACAACAACAGGACTGCCTATTACGGTAGGCATTAATGTAAATCCTGTTTATAAACGTAAATTGTATCTGCATTGTATCAGTACATACATAAATGTGAACTGTTTCTTTGTGAATGAGCCTATAATAAAAATAGACAAATTGCGCTCTGAGCATGCATAAAGGTATGCAGAAAATGAGGCCTGCTAACTAACAAGCTGTTTCCTGCCTCCTAGGAAACTAGTGTACAAATGACTATGGATTTCCACAGAACCCAGGCATTCATTCATCTGCAGTATTACAACAGTCCATGCATAAAAACCTACAGTGTTTGCATGTCTGCGTGTGCCAACTACAAATGGCGTTACTACATTCGCTGTTTTTGCTTCTGCATTAGCTGACATTCTCTTCTGAATACGCTACCCCGGAAAATGCAAACTTGATATGCTACACAACTCTTCCACTCTACTGCAGAGCATGTCCGTAACACCAGAGGCATCACGAGGAGCTCCACATGGACGAATGGGGGATTCAGTGCCAACTCTGCAGGCCAACACTGTATCGTGTCTGGAAAGTAATTAAATTAATGCAGTGAAACTGCCAGCAGACATTTTCCCAAGTTTATATCGATTTATCTTTTTGGTGGAAAAATAAGCATTTGTTTTATTATTATTACTTTCCAGCAATAATATTTTCTGTTGTCCAAGTCTTTTAGTACTCACAGGACAAAATAATTGTTCGTAACTCCCTCCCTCATCCCTGCCGCACACTGGCAAAACAAAACAAAAACATGTCGATAGTATTGAGATCGCTAGACAGATATCTACATACGCAGAAAGAAAGACAAATACAAGCCATATCTTAAGTCATTTAATTGCATTCCTAAGAATGTGACACTGTGACGCCGGTGGGTGAGAGGACTGTGACTAGATTAAAAAATCAAATACGCCTACTCAGGAAGAAGAACAGCTAAACGGAGTCGCTGTGAGGATGTGGTATTCCCGACCATGCTGGCCCATGGGTCATTTCCTGACTCCGTCCCTGGTGCTAGATAGGTGGTGCCCAGGAAGCATCCTAGAAGCCTGCTGGGATTACAGCTACACTAGCAAATTCAGCAGTGACTCGCAAGCAGAGGAATGCAATCAGCTACGCGGTGAAGTTTGTAGAACGGTCTCTGGAATGTTTTTGGCCGGGGCTCAACTACAGAAAGTCCCCAGGCACAGCTGGAAAGTTATCACTGGCCACGACCTGCTCCCCACAGCCCGACTGCCCCGCTTTGGGGGGCTGAGGAGCGCCCGGCCGGGACGAGCCGGTGACGGCTCTGCAGCGGCCCCAACCCCGCAGCGCGGCGGCGGGGCGGGCTGGCCGCTTTGTTTCAAAGGGCTCCCTTCCCCCGCCGCCAGGCGCTCCGGGCCCCACATCCACCCCAAATCGTGGGCCATCTCAACCTTCTGGGTCCCGGCAAGCTGGGGCTGCCCGGTGCCCCAGCGCGGCGCTTCCCCAGCCGCTCTGCCGAGCCCGCGGGGCGATGCGCGGGGGCGCAGCCCGGCGCCGCGGCCGACACCTTACCCCAGCCGCCGTCTTCGCGCACGGCTCCGGGGCGCCGGGGCGGGCAGCGCCGCCCGCCGGCCGGGCCGCCCCGACGGCGCTGCGCGGGGAGCAGCCGCCCTGCGCGGGGCCGAGGGGTTGCGCGGCCGCGCAGGGCCCGCCGGGCAGCAACAGCAGCAGCGCGGCCGCCAGCAGCCGCGCGGGCGCGGAGCCCGGCGGCGCCCGGGGCATGGCGGCGGCGGGGCCCTCCGCGGGCGCGCAGGGCGCCGCGGCCCCTTGGCAAGCGCTGCGTTACGCGCGGCTGGGCCGCAGCCGCGGCATCCGCCAGCCGCCGGTCTCCTCCCACCGCGGCGCGGCGCGGCGAGGGCGGAGGGCCGGGAGGGGGCCGCGCCGCGGCCGCGGTACCTCCCCCCGCCGGGCGGTGCGCGGGGCGGCCCGGGCCCATGGAGGCGGCGGCGGCGGCGGCGGGGGCCTCGGCCTGCCTGCGGGCGGTGGGGCTGCAGCTGTGGGTGCGCGCCCCGCGGGTGCTGCCCGCGCTGCTGGCGCCCGCGGCGCTGCTGGGGCTGCTGCTGGGGGCCGCGGCCGCCGCGCTGCTCTGCCGCTGCGCGCTGGGGCCGCGGCGGCGGAGAGAGGTACGGGCCGGGGGCGAGAGGGGCGGCGGTGGGTTTGGCTTCCCCTGCCGCGTTTGCCTCGGCGGGAGCGCAACAAAAGGGACAAGGGCGGTTTTCGGAGAGGGCCCCGGTCGGGGAAGTCCTGCTAGTTGCTGCCTTCTGCAGAAAAAGCCAACAAAGCGGCGGAGCCGGCGCGCTTCGTGGCCTCACCAGCGCCGCCGAGCTGGGGCGGCCGGACCCGCGCCCCCTGCCCAGCCGCCGCCCGACGGCCCCGCTGCGCTCCGGCCCGGCCCGGCCCCTAAACTACCCCGCGCGGTCGACCCAGATAAACAACGCAAATGTTGCTCAGCAGCAGCCTGTATCCTGGAACCTGGTGTGCGCAGCTGGATTTTAGCTGGGTCCTCGGCCAGCTGCCGTAGGGAGCCGAGAGCGGCTCTTGGCTGGGCCCTCGGCCTCGCGCCCGCCGCCCGGAGCTGGTGTCTGAGTGCTCCCCGCGCTGCTGGGTGTGCGGCACCCGCGAGGGTCCGCTCAACCTAGCCGCTTTGGAACAAAGCACAGAAGCTGCACCAACGAAGCAGCAAGTTTTTTCAGTGTATCCGCTCACAATCTGAAGCCCTGTACTACCCATGCCCTTAGAAGTGATGAATCTGCGGGAATTCTGGTTTTAACTCTGGGTGAACTCGGTGACAGACAGGGAACTATGTAATTCTCGACCTAGCTCTCTTTAAATTGATTTTACTATTTTCTTCTTTCAGAATTTATTGAGACCTAGTAAACAGCTTGACTCGAAAGCGAGACATGTTTAAGTCTCTATATCCTGAGTATTGCCCTGCTGGCCTGTGGTCCTTTAATATAGGCTTGGCTGGCCCACCACTCGTCTCTCACAGTCATCGCTTCTTGTAGAAGGCTGTGTTGCTTTGGGGGGACAATGGAAGAGGTATCCTGTTTGCACAAGCTTCATGAGATGATTGAAGATAACCACTAATTTCTATTCCAAACACAGTAAGAACAGTCCAATTTCCAAAGCACTAAAATGAACAGAGCAAGCAGAAAATTAATACGCTTGACTGTTGCTATCCCCTGCCTACCTGAAAATACCTAAGGTAGAGTACATTTGATAGTTTGCTAGCAGGATTTGCTAAAGTGCATGACCTTTGCTAATATATATTTGTCTCGCTGTTTTAAGGAGTAAGGCTGACAGTTCATAGTTCTTTATTACACAGAATGTTTGTTTGGACTCCAGAATTACTGAGGTAGCACATACCCATAGAGCTACAGTGCGCAGACACATTTGCTGGGAACTGTCATTGATTTCTCCTTCTTTCTTGCTGTACATCAGATTTAGTCCTGAGTACTGTTCGATTAACTGGATGCGGCAATGGTTGGCATTGGCACAGCTGGGCAATTCAGAGCCCCGCAGAGTACTCTGTCAGTGTTCGATGGGTAGTCGGATTCAGTTTTGCTTTTAACTACACCTTTTTTGAGCTGTAACAGCTCTGCTACATGAGCATGTGTGCTTGCGTTGGTCATCATTAAGCGTAACATAAGACAAGAATCCTCTTGCTTCCAACTGCTTTTAAGTAGGAGGTTTGAAACTCTGTTTGAAGCCAGGCTTTAGCCCAATAATGGATGCACTTCAAATGCTGGATCAATGCATCCCATGTGAGTGCAAGCCTCTCTGATTCAATTGCTCATTTTCCTTGCCTTAATAGGTGGTATCTTTATTGTACTGTCACTACCAACTCAATATAGCCGTGTACAATTTTATCCTTTATGTCATTTATGTCAATAGGGAATGGAAGCTGTCATTTCTCTCTGATCCCGATCTTTAGGTGCTTGAATGCCATTAAAATCAGTGCTGCTACTGTAGAAGAGTTGTTTATTTTGAAAGAAAAATAAACTGCCCGCTGGTGCATACAGAGCACGCTGTGGGGCTGGTAGATTATATCCAATGTCTGATTTCATAAATGCAGACAAGTCTACGTTAGGTTGCCTGTGTCCGTTCCTTGCACGTATTGTCTGCCCCACCCGTGCTAGACAACAGGCCTGCCTGCAGCTAGAGCAGTTACTGAACCACACGTACATATTGGAAGTAAAAGCAATGGTAGTTTACCTGCATAGGCCATGTTGCTTCGTGAGCAGCTGAGTTATTCTTGCAGATGGCTTACCGTGGTGCATCTGTGACTTAGCCCCAATTAATTACTATCACATAGATCTCAACCTGAATCTGTAGGACTTGGATGCTTACAGTTAAGTGCCATGTTAGTTTGGTGATCTGTACCTAGGTCACACCAGCAGCGTTCCAAGAAGAAACCTTTACGGTGCGTAACTTCAGACAGCACAGTGCGCTGTTATGCATTCCTGCCAACAATATTCACCTGTTAGAGTTACAGTGTTGCTTGGAAGCTCCTGTGACCCTTTGGGCTGGAGCTTGTCTCATGATACTCTGGTAAATTAGCTTGATGAACTGTTACGGGAATTACAGTTAGACTTAGTTTGATACAACTTTTTTCCTTAATGATCTAAAAGATCAATAAAATCAGTAGCAGATCAGCAGCACTTTAATTACATTAACAGTTATTATTTGGGAGTCGTTGCAAAAAAAATGGACAAAAAAACGAAGGAGAGGAAGGCGATGAGATTAGAAATGTTAGTAGAAAAAAATTAATCCTAGAAAAATGCAAATACATTTAAAGTGATACTGATGGAGATACAAAGAAGTGAAAGCGTGCTGTGGATGGAGTAGGAACATTTAGAGAGTTAGGACAAGAAAAGCAAAGTCTTTTTTTTTTGGAATGCCTATGGTGTGATGGTACCACAGTGAATCTGATGTGGCTACTTCCATAACTCTTGGACACACAGCCTACATTTTGTGAACTTCTGGTTTGGGACAAATAAGTGACAAGATTTTTAAGGAAGACTTGAAGCTGTTCTTGAGTTTTTCGTAGATTTTTAGGAAACAGAGTCTTCAGTTCACCCCATCTTGGAGGGTAGCCCCATAATATGATACATATTATTGAGCAACTAAGTTGCAGAGATAAGACAGAGGCAAGTTATAAAGAAAAAAATCTATTCAAAGGCTAGGCAGTTCTCTATTTGGTGAGAATAAGAACTGCTTTATATACCAAGTGATAATTCAAAGAGAATTTTTCCATAAGATGGTTACGTGCATAGTGACTGCAGCCATATCATTAGACTACGTAAAAACGTAGTTGGTAGAATGCACACCTGAACAAGAAAAGAAAAAAATCAGTCAAAGCTAAGCGTCCACCATCCTTTCCCTCACTCAAAAAATTCCTTGAGATGCTATGATTGGATACCCTAACACTGTTATTATTTGGTCTATGCCAGTGCACAGGGACAAGCGTGTGCAGTAGAATATTTTGTTCTGTTACAGTTCATGGCCTTACCAGATGTTGTGTTTGGTAGAGAGATATAGGCCAAAGATTTTTTTTTTTTTGAAAGAAGATTTTGAGTATTTTATGATGATTATTTGTTCCTGACACTTCATCATATTTTTCCAAAATTGTCATTTTCAACCAATATTTAACTTTTTCAGGGTGGAAACATGAATGTATCCAGGCTGCTGTCAGAGATGCTTCAGGGAAATCTGCATGATCTCAGTGTTATATACTTTTTTCTTTCTCTTGGACTTTCAGAAGGATGATTCCCAGAGACTTCTGGAAGGCTTCAGCTCCAATGAGAAAGCGCGTACACGCACAAAAAGTAAAGCAGAGCCCTATACCTCAAAAGAGGAAATGGTATCGGAGGTAAAGTTATGTTCTTGGTGGTAGATGTCCATTTTGCTTGAGGTAGTAATCAGCACATTCATGACCTTGTCCAGAGTGTCTTGATTTTAGTGGGCTTGGAATTGGGTCCTTAAAAGGCATTCCGAAAAAACGTTTTTAAAAAAAAAAAGAGAGAAAGAAAGAAAACGAGCGTTGATAGCTGTTTAGGAACACAACCATTTGTGGCATTCCTGTTATGATTCCATTTCATTTGGCTCTTTGTGGGTATTTTAGCCAAGATCCTGATTTCTCTTTGGCTCTGGCTTCTTTGTCTACGTTGTCTTTAATTTCAAAAGGGTGATGGAAAAAATTCACACTGTTGGCTTCAGAAACAGTACGTAAGCACTGAAGCGTAGTCCTGGTAACTGATAATGGATTTTTTCCTGGAGAAAGAGATTGTTAGAGAAAAATTGACAGTAACAATTCCCTCATCAGGTCCAATCTGGAACAGATATATTTTTAGTGTCTCCGTAGGATATGGGTATAGATCTGAGTTGGATTTAGTAGCTTGATGGAGGGAGCAAGAATAAATGAAGGAAACTGAGTGTATCGGAGGAAAACAGCACCTTCAGTGACTTTCTCACATAGAAGATCTCCAGTTAAGTACCAACCTAGTGCAAAGGTCAAATGATCAAAAGGACTGAAATACCAGAGTGGTGAGCTGGGATTAAAGGACAATTAGAAAAAAAATTAATTTTTATTTCAGATTTGTTGTCAAGAATGGTAACAAACTGTGGTTCATTGGTCATTCTTCTTGAGTTAAAGTACAGAATAACAAGTGACCATTGACTAGATTCTCTTTTGGAGTGTAAATCCTGTGAGAGAACCTATGCAATGATATAATTTTATGCATATTAGCAGTTCTCTTACAATGGGATCACAGTCTTTAAAATGTGAGCATTCACAGCTATATCTGTTCTCAGACAGCTTAGCTCATCTATAACACTTTAAGCCGTGTTATTTGAGAGGGCTTTCTCAAATCCATTTGCTGGACTACTGTAGTTGTATATATACTTCTTCCCATTCATTTGTTTCAATTTCCGGAGGCTTTAGCCTAGCACCAGATTGACATTTCAGGAAGAAGCATAGGTGGAAAATGCTTTTAGTTTGGCTAGAACACTTCAAAAATCAGATATTTTCATTCCGAGACCTTCCAGATAGCAGTAATACTGTAATTACCATATTAATGATAACTGTATATTACTCGTGCCTGCTGAGAAGCAGGATGTCTTAGTTGTAGCCCGCTGCGATATGGCTTTATGGCTTTTGGACTGGAGCTGCTTTGCCTCCAGCCATTTCGGAACAGTAGATTTGCTGGCTTCTGTCCCTGGATATCTAGTATAGCAGTAGGACTACTCAACATGAGCAAGTATTTTATACATTGACCCCTTGCTTTTTGTTTCATCAGTGAAGCCAAGAATGACTTCTGGAAATAAATGAAACAAAGATGAAAAGGTGCTATGATAAAAGATCCTAATGAATGACGTGGTTTGCTCTTCTCTTCCCACCTCTGTAGACTCTATTAGTGCTTTGATATTTCCTATAACAATGTTTATAAAGAAAACTAGTTTGGCAAAACAGATTCTTTGATTTGATCTGGAAAAAGAAAAAAGTTAGAATACGAAATCTCCTAAAACTTGGTTTTAAACATTGTTACTTACAGCCAACCTTTCAATAAGGCATGTATAACCTAACAAAACAAAGTTGATTATCCCATTGTTCCAGTCCACAAAGCAGTGGATAGGAAAGAGGAGGAGCAGAAAGTCAGATGGTGTATAACGGCAGATTGTATGAAAAGAATGCATTATCTATAAAAAGCTCTGTGGAAGAACATTGCTTTTTTCTCTGGATTGTAGGTAAGGAGTGTTCTATAAAAGTTCTTCCTGGAAAAAACGATGACTGGTTTTGTTTAATCTATTTTTTCTCTATATAAATTGAAAGCCAGAATGTATAGCCATGATGGTATCTGTCCAGCTTATTCCAGCTTATGACTTATTCCTTAGTCATTTCTATTGTTAAGGTAATTAAGTCTCTCATGTGAAATCTTTAGTTGGTGAAGGGGGGGAAAAAAAGGAACGCAAATAATCTGTGAATACCAGCTACTGTTCATTTTCACTTGCAAGAGCAAAAACATTTTGGAGCCATGATAATATATAGGGAGAACTGCGGTTCTCTTTTCTGGATTTCATGCTCCAACCCGAATAAGTTTTACGAGATTTTTCATGCCAAGGCTGAAACAGTCAAGAAATAGTCAGTTATCGATAAGAATTTCTAAGTTATGTAACTAAAAGATACTTATAGTAAGCAACTGTCAGGCCTACTGCTGTTCTCAAAGTTTACAGTAGTTTTCTGTTTTTTTTCCATACAGGAAAATGAGTCTCCTCTGAACAGTAACATCACAGCATTTGCGTTAAAGGCAAAAGTCATCTATCCAATCAATCAGAAATTTAGGGTAAGGATTTAGCCTCTATTTGCAAAAATTAAAATCATTCTATCTCAACGTAAATTGCAGAGTTAAAAATTACCGGAAGAAGAGTTACTGTCAATGTGCTTAACAGGGAGTTTTGTTTGTTAATAATCCATTGACTCAGGCCTCATTCGATATGGCATCAGGTGGCTTCATCTCCTCCTGAAACCTTCTGTGCTTTACGTGGTGTCCAGTCAATCTTCACCGCAGTCAAGAGACCTTTTTCTTTCCCTTAACACTAGCGGAAGTTGGATCTGTCCAAGGAGGCAGAGAAAAAAAAAGAAGGGTCTCTTCTTCAGTAAGGAAATACATCCCAAGCAGATGACCGCAACAGAAGAACTTTTTACAGGAAGCGCAGAAACCTGTCAGTATGATGAATCGTAATTTATGTGGAAACACTTTTGCCATGTGCATTAATTGTTAGCGTGAAAGCAAGCACTGGAAATTGATGAGCCATTTATCTCCTTCTTGTGTTGTATTAATTAACCTTGTACATTTTCTTTGACTCCAGCCTTTGGCAGATGGCTCATCCAATCCGTCTTTGCACGAGAATCCAAAGCAGACTGTTCTGCCTAATCAAGTAATGGAAACATCCACTTCAGGCAGCCTGGGCTCCCTCAGCCAGGGAGACAAGGAGGACTGCAGTTCCTCCACGACAATTCATTCCTCAACCAGTGACGACAGGTTTCAGGCTCGGACCTTCCTCAAGGTGACCTGCTTCCCTGAAGTGCTGACTTGCGAGAGGTAACCAGTTGTGTTTGGTCATTTCCTGGTGTGACGTGGTGCTTTTTCCAGACAACCACTAAAGGTCTGGCATAAACCAGATGACTAGGGTTGGCATAAACCGATGATTAAGGTTGGATGCATATGTCCACCACATCAAGACAGGGTTATGTGCTTATTACCCTTAAGAAAGTGACTGGGGAAACTAAAGAAATGCCTCTTGTTATATATTAAAAATCAGAAGTTTTTAAATGACATTCTGGGAATCAGAACTTGCACACAAGGAGACTCATAAAAGTATACAACATTTGTGGTAAGGAGATCCCTTTTTACCCACACAGTGTCAGTGCTACGTCATTAATTATGAAAGGCTGTTAATAACTCTGAATTCATTACTGCAAGGTATTGACTGTTTTCTGCAAGTGCTGAGCTATAAAGTCTTTAGAGTTTTAGTCTCAGTTCACGCGCTGCAAAGGCAGGTTGCTCTACAGGGTCCGGGGTCCTCTGCATCATATAAGATCAAGTTATACAACAGGAGTCTCGGGGACAGCAAATGCCAGCAGTCTGTTCTCTCAATTTTAATAGGAAGTACTTAAGTAATATTGTGGGAAAGCTTCCTCTCTCAGATAGTTTGGTGATGAGCACATTGAGCTAACCCAAACGGACTATCAGTTTTGATTTTTATTTAGGCACATAATGGTAAGGTAGCCCTAGGTGAATAAATACGTGTTTATATTCTCATTGGCAAAAAATAAATACAATTATATATACGTCACTATGGGATTGGGGGTAGGGGACTAGCAATGAAAAATGCTTTCAAAATGTCCACTCTTATAGCTATTTTAATTTGAAGCTTTATTTTCCCTTTACTGTAGCCATTCGTGCCCGTACGTATCTTGACTTTTTCTGAAGGGAACTGCGTCTCCAATGTTGTTAAAGCATTATCTGATTTTGCTTACCTTTATGTAGAGATGTTTTTTTGAGAGAGAAAGAAATGTAAAAATAAAGTGACTTGGCTGCTGTTCTAGGGACATTGCTTTTAGAAAAATTTATCAATTAAAAGAAATATATGATGTTGCCTTTTTACGTGACTGTCATTTAGATTGACACTAACACTTTTTAAATCTTTGTTTTAGTTTTGATGTTAAGCTCTGCCTCTGCAGTCTTCTTTTAAAAGATCTTATGCTTCTTGATACTGAACTCAGAAAAGAAAAACATGTGGTAGGTACTCATGTCTCATTTATAGCTATTTGATTTGAATGTCTTAGCTGAGTATCAGTTTAGGAAATAATCAACATAAACAACTGGCTAGCTGGGAAGCACTATAGCAGATCTGTATTTCTACAGTATTCTCATTAATTTTTCCCTTTGTTCTGCATATATGAGGTTCATACAGGAGCAACCCTGTGAAATATAATAGCCTGTGCAATACAGGAGGTCAGACTGGATAATGCAGCTGTTTAGTTTTAAACTTTACTCCATAGGATAACCTATAGCACTCAGTGTTCATTTAAAAAAAGATAAATATTTCAGAGATGAGTTTATGTTTTAATGACAGTGCTTGTGCAATGCAACTGTAAGGACAGCTTTGAATAAAACTGAGAAGTCAATTCAGCAGAATCAGTACCATTGTGATAAATACAATAGCCCTGATTTTGTGGGACAGAGGAATTAAGGTGCCCCTGTAAAGCATACATAGCTACCTACATCAGATTACAGCATACAAACATGACAGGAAATTAAAAAAAGACAAAAGTGGATTTATGTAATTAAGGCAACAGAATACTGCATTAGGAGAACAGTTTGTGGTAAGCAGGTATGACAGAGTACAGAATCGCTACCGTTACTGAGTTTTAGCTCAGGTAATTGAAATCTGGACATAAAATATATAGTTTTCTTCTCCCTTTCTTTCCAGACCTCTCTTTAAACACACTGCCCATTTCTGATGTAATTTGTTGAATGCACTGAGAATATTTCAAGGGGTGGGGTTTTCTCAACAAATTTCTACACAACCCAAAAGAGGAAATGTGAAAGTAAACCTGGAGAGCCACTTCTGATCTGATTGGTTTTATCCCTTCAGCTTATGTAGTCCTAAGTAGATGAAGAGAAGAACTTGAGATCAGATACCAGAAAGAATTTTAACTTCACTAGGGAAAATTGAACTTGGTCTCAAAGTTAATCATCAACTTTTAGATGAAGGTAAAGTCACTACATGGTGATGTAATCACAGAAACACTGAGAAAATGAGCATTTAACACCCTTTGTGGGCCACCAGAAATCCTGACAAAAGGCAGGTGACTGACTATTAGCTGAAGCTTTCAGTAGCTAGATTTGTATTTTTACTAGTAGTGAACAAAGAGGGAAAAAAATCTTTCAACCTAGAGAATAGTTTCTTCCTTTTCTGTTCTGCTTTCTCAGACTTGAGAGACAATCTTTCTTAGAGTTAGATCTAGGAAAAGGAAATTTTCCCCTCTTTCTGAATTCTGATGCTTTTTTTTTTTTTCTGGAGTTTGTGGTGTTTGGTGTTGTGTGTTCAAGAACTGCCAAACTCCTATCCACAACACTGGCAAGTGAGATCCAAAACATGACAACTTTATCATATTTCTCTTCTACTGAGCACTTTTTTGACTGACACGTGATAGCATATATTTAATGATAACATATTTTCCAGATTTTGCTCAGCTCAGCTGTTGCCTTGGAGAATAGTCTTTTACATAAATATGTTTTTATTTATGCTTTAACATAAAATATGTTTAAAACAGGCAATTTCATCATCATCTGTTTTTATGTACATGAATAAGAGACAGGTTGCTGTTAACTTTAATACATCCTTATGTTCATGTAGGAGAACACGAGTTAGTAATGAATTGACTCGTCTTCACGCTGGCACTCTAAAAGAAGCAAGGGAATCAGGCAAGGGGGAAGAGGCTAATCAAAAATTAAGCCAGTGTTCAGAAATATCTTTTTGTAGAAACTGCTATTGCAATTTTAAAAAGTCAACTGGAAAATAATCTACCTTTTGTGAGAGAAGGTAGCCAGAAAGTGAGATGGGTACTTTTTTTATTATAGGCTGTATATAGAAATGTTTGATACCTCTTTAGTTGGCAGACTACAGCTGAAATCATAGTAAATAATTTGTTAATAACTTTCAGCTTAGATGTTCATTAAACTTTAGAAGAAATGAGCTTTAAGTAATCTGTGTATTTTCCAGTGAAGTACAGTTTCAAATTTGTCAGCTTGGTTAGATATATATGAGATTACATTATTGTCCTTGTTAGAACACAACAGTCTTCCAGTACTCTCACTGAAGACAAAGCCAAAGGATTTTTCATAACAAAAGTATTGCAGAATTGCTAATGATGTTTCTATTTTACCTGTGATTCACTATATTCTCGCTGATTGGCTGAAAGCAACAAAAGTTATCACAAAGATGTTCTTATGATGTTCAATAGGCACTTATCCTAGATTTTCTTTCTTTCCTTCTGAATAGATATTTACTCAAGTTCTCAAAATATACCTCACAGATTTTTATCATAAAAAGAAGATTACTGATGATTTGTTCAAGAAGATCCTTTTAATTCAGGAAAACGTAAGTGGGTTTTTTTTTTTTTTGGTTAGTGTTTCACACAACAGAAAATAAGAATTAATCCCGCCAATTGATGCAAGCTGATTCAGCAAGCTATCTCACCCAGTCTTTTATGCAGCAATGTCGTTTGTAGTCTACTTCTGAATTAACGCAAAGGTGCTCGCTCAGTAGTTGATTCTCTCTAGTATCTGCATTTGCTCCCCGTTGTTGTCTGAGGTGATCAGGAGAGTGCTGTTTCTAATCTGTTAAGAATAAAAGTGTTTTGTAGTTCAGTCCACTCCAGCAAACAGAATGTTCTTGACCTTATTCGCTCATAGTTATTGACTGCTAATTATTAGGTCTTTGTCCAGGCCCATATATCATGACTAATAATAACATAGCAGGAAACACAGGAGGAAACTTAAGGCTTTTATCAATGGAAAATATACTTATTTTTCTTTATCCTTTTTTCTTCTATGTATGTTCATAGAAATCCATTTTCCACTTCTGAACTAGAAGATAAACATTTGTAGTTAGTATGTATTTCAGGTGGAATCACAATATTATTTTTGAGATGACTAAAAGATTTCCAAATTAGAATCATAAAAAAGTCCAAGCTGCAGGGCACCTTTGGAGGTCGTCTGGTCCAACCTTCTGTTGAAAGCAGGGCCTTAGATAAGGCCCTGTCAAGCCAAGTCTTGAATATTTCCAGTGAGGGAGACTCCACCATTTCTCTGGGGAACCTATTCCAGCATTTAACGTTCTCACAGTAAAGACTGGGCTTTTTTCTTCTTTTCAGATGGAATTTCACACTTAGACATTAAATTAAAGCCTGTCAGCTTTTCAGCTCTAGTGGCTGGGATGCATCTCGTTTGCGCATTCTCGCAGTCTGTGAACCAACGTTGGGAATGTCTATAATTTTACCTAATAGGTTATATCAGAATGGATTTTGCCTCAAGACCACTTCACTGCCATGATTCCTCAGGTTTAGTATTTAAGTTTGTAGTATTTACTAAGTGCAAAGTAAGATTTGGTGCGTGTATCCTTCTTTCTGAAAGACTTTTAGTGAGTCTGGATACCTCAAACTACAAACGCAGAAGCAATATAGTTTGGGCACCTTTCCAGTATAGCTGAACCGTCAATAAAACTTGCCAGCATGGGTCTCTCCATGCAGCTAACTGAGGCCACTGCAAGACAAAGACTAAATCCTGTTTATTAGATGCGGTCAGTGCCAAAATAGTCCCGTTATTAGTACGTCAATCTCAGATTTGGTAATCCAGCATTCTGACCTCATATTCTGTAGAAAAAAGTGCTGGAAACATGATGACCGTAAGTTTGGGATGCCACGTGATGGAAAAGACTGGTTATGAATACCATCTAAAAGAGAAGTTAATAATAAGCAAACACGTTAGCACTGCAAAATATTGCATGCAATTCTGCACTGGTAAGATTGAGGATTATATGATTTATTGTGGACAGCATTTTCCACTTAATTCTAAGGAGAATTCATGAGATTTTGATGAAATTGTTTGTGAAGCTTGTCAAAATCTGGTTCCGTTTCTTTAAGGCGTAAGGTGTTGAGTTAATTCATTGGCGAACAGAACTGTGTGATATTAAACATAAATGCTTGTTAGAGAAGGCATGTTTAAGCAACTGCAGAATCATCCATTTCAGAACCAAACTGCTAAGTAAGGGCAGAGGACTGGTATTTATTGGTATTATTAGCTTTAAGAAAACATCATCCTGCCTTCAAAGGACTGAAAGGCCATAAAAACCCCACATAAATCATTTAGCCTATAATTTGTCCCTTACAAGCATTGCAGGTATATTTATCTATGTATGTTAGCACCCTGCAGGAAACACAATCTGATAATCATATTTGGCTACTTATCTATACTTTTAAACACAGCAGGTACACTAATAGCTGTCATTTAAAGATGGAACTCATACATTAAAATAAAAATATTTATGGATAGATTCAAAGGAGCAGTAGAAAAGCCCGTGGAGCAGTATTTACTAAAACTTGAATTAAGTGGGGATGGTACTTGATTGTGCTCACATACTGGTTAAAATGAAGTAGAAATATACCTATTTATAGTAAATGTAATTCAGAGATGCCACATACATACAGTCTTGTGTTTTCTTTCCTTGCTGCAGGAGATGCATTACCAAAATTTTCTGAATGTGGTGTTGTTCAGTTTCCTTAACCATGAGCCAGACTTGACATACAAACTCACTCCAGGATGAACTTTACCGACTCTATGGCAGCACGCTTGCACCTATCATTAGAGCATGTTCTCTTTACAAAGGGTGATGATGATGCATGGTTTTCTGTTTAACAAATTACTTGTATTTTCCAGGATTTTGAAGAATTACAGAAACAACTTGACTCTAGACTCCAGAATACTGAGACGTCAGGAGCCCATAATTCAGAGTACCAGACCCTAGAAGACTTAGAAAGAAAAGAAAGGGAATACTCTGAGCACATAATAGATAATGTAACTTTCTAATTTTTCTTTTGTAAAATTTCATTTTAATGTTATTCTCTTGAAGTATGTTTTCTTTTCTTTTTTTTATGATTGATTAGTCCGCAGTTAGTGTTTTAGATGCGCGTGGGTCCTGAAAACAGTTTTACCTTGCTCCAGCAAAGTATTTCCAACTCCCTTTGTAAGCCAACGTTTTTCATACAGCACTGTTTCATTATGCTGGGTTTAGAGCTGACAAACGTGTATTGCTTATCATACGGTTAAGTACATTTCAGTCCTGACTTTTAGGAATTTTGTCATAGCATCTTGCTTTCTTCCCCACATCTGTATTCAGATAACACTTAGCTTCCAATATGCCATAACTGACTAAGAGAATAAGAGCATATAAAACTTTTTCAGCTGAAATAACTACTAATGAAATAATTACAGTATGGCCTTTTAGTATAATTTTCACATTCGCTTTAGCAAAAGCTTTGCTTTATCAGCTTTGTGCATTATAATACATTTACATAGTTCTTAATGTGAAAAAATGTAATTGGATTGTTGACATTTGATCCGCAAAATAATAATTTTTCTCTTCAGTAGCCTCACTGTGTCCAAATTAGTTTATAGGTTAGAAAACTGGAGGTTAAAAGTCTCCTGCATGTTATTTTCTAGTAAACTGGATAATCTGAAAGATAACCTCCATTTCCAGTCGTTTTTGTGAGATTTGAGCAAATTGACTGCTGATGAAAATGAGAGGCTAGTCAGGCTGACGGCTCTGTGGGCTGTCTGCGCTGACTGACCTTCAGTCAAGACTGCACTTCAGTCTCGAACTGAACAGCCAATTATCTCCACCTTGGGCCTTTTCCATAGAGGACTTAACATTTTTGAATAGCTGACGGTTAAGCGCTTCACTAGGAATTTTCTTGGCTTTCTTTTGAGTCTCTGTGCCTTTCACTTATAGTGGAAGATCTGGTAACGATAGTAGACCTATGTAAAGCTTCTTTTGCAATTTAACTTTTTTCATTGAAAAATGATTGTTTATGGTTCTGCAGTGTTAGTCATAAAAACTGCCTGACAGCTTCACTGAGCAACATGAGATAGTTACTCACCATCAGCAATCATCCTTTAGTGGGTCTGTCGCTGTTGTACCAGCAGGTGCTTTTCACATGTGTTTAAAAGGAGTACACTGTGCACACGTTCTTATAGACTTTACACAAAGAAAGCAGGACCATGAGCTATTCATCTCGTCCCTCAGTAATATAAGGGTATTCTTTACCGTACAAATACAAAATTCAGATTCTTAATACAATCTTGGTGATGAATACATTTTCTTAGCTTTATGCCTACTAGTAATCCTGCCGAAACCAACAGAGTACCCCCATGTACAGGGTTATGCATAGTCATGTTTGTGGGATCAGACCCTCAGACTAGAGATTACCCATGTGATAATTTATTCAAATAGGCACATAAAACTTTTGGAACTGTAAAAAATACTTAATTTCTGGACTGTTAAGTGGTTAGGTAGCATGTAACTGTAAAAGGCTTAGATGGTGGAAAACAGTGAAGATTTTTTTTTTTTTTTTTTTAAAAACCCAAAATCTTGCTTGACCAAAATGCCTACTCCTACAGATAAAGAAACATCCCAGAAAAAAGGTTACAGTTTATTATCCTTCCTACTTTTCCCATTATTGCTAACAACATACTAGGCTTTAGTTGATGCAATATGTGGAGATCTAAAGGCAAACTCAGAAAAATTATAGTGAATAACTCCCATAAAAAAGGTCAGGATTGGCCAAACGTACCACTGACTGGTTATGTGCCATCAGCACATGTCATTAAATGGTCTCTGGATATAGTTTTGCACAGTGTTCACTATAAATAATGTTGAAAGCCATCTGCAGTCTCAGTGACTTGTATCTTAAAGCATAATGAAATATTAGATGATTAATGAGGGAAAATGGTTTATAGTTTGATTCTTGTTCTACAGATGGAAGCTTTCTGGAAGCAGGCTGACAAAGCCCAGCAGTTTCTTTTGGACCAGTCAAAATGCTCAAATGCCAGAGCAATGAAGATAACTGTGGATCTGACTGAGAGGATGATTGCAGTAGAAGGGTTATTAAGTGAATCTCAGGATTTGCATGCAATGGTAAAGTACAAGAAGAATAAAAGTTGAGAGGTATTTAGTCAATCTAAACACAAAGCATGATGCAAATACAGTGTTCTGTCAGTCCTATATCATGAATAACGTAGACTGCTTCAACTGTTCTTTTTCAACCTTGTTGCTGAGCACTTCCTTTGCAGTTTATAAACGCTCCTGAGAGGGTGAACTCGCTTCACTTGAATTCTAATTCTTAAAAGAGTTTAGGCAGTCACGTCAGGAAAAAGTGACGTGCATGATATTAACGTGGTCAGTGAGCCAGCAGCCAGAGCACTAGATCTAATGATGGAGGGAACCATTGCCCTGGGCATTCTTTTTCCTTTCAGTGTATTTATTCTGCTTTGCCTAGGCAACCATAATTAAGATATTTAAATTAAGATATTTGAGTTGAGGGTGATTCTGTGTGTCCTGTGTTAACTGGAATTGAAAACCCGTGGCATCTCTTCGGAACACGGTCTTTAAAGGACAGATATGTTCATAAATGCGTCAGCACTCTGATTTTTGTTGCAGTAAATCTAACATATCCTTGAGCCAGATCTTCTTTTGCTTTTGGAATCCTGAAAGAGTCGCTTGGAATTTACAGATTAACAGTACAAACATTGTGGCCCACTGCATTTATTAGCGACTTGGAGACTAAATGAATAGCTAACTTTAGTAAGCTAACAATTACCATGTCTTCTATTAGTAAGCAAAAATTGTTTTGCAGTAGAACAGCAAAGTAAACCAAGCTGGCCGCATACGAAGATAGTCTTTGCAGCTGATCACACTTGACCACCATATAGGCGCTTCCCTCAGATGTGCAAATTTCAAGTGATGCGTTTGGATACAAGATAGTGATTTTCCTACCTGAAGTCACTTCTGGGACACTTAGACCTCCTTGCAAAAGTCACCATCCGTGGATCTCCATTAAGCAGGGTGGCCATTACTCTTTCCAATCTAGCATCTTTGTTTAAAGTAGTTCTAGTTTAAGCTATGAGATCTTGCTGCTTACTGAAGTCCTGGGATTCTCCTCTAATAGCGCAATGGAAGCTGCAAGGTCATATGTGATTATACCTATTATAAAAACATTCACTGAACTCCAGCATGAAGTCGAAGGAGTCCCAGCAATATCAAAATCAGACATTTGTCCTCATCTCCAAATGAGGGCTTACAGTAGTGCAGTATTTGGGATCTTGAAGAGAGGTGCAGGTCCTCCATGTGGTCCTTTTGCCATTTTTCCTTCTTGAGTATTAAGTTGGTGCTGCAAGCTCATTAATATTTGTATTCTATTATTTTCTTCTTGACTGCTACAAATAATGAAAAATACCAATGGCTTTAGATCAATTCTTTTCCTGATGCAAATAAACACGCAATTAGGCCTACTGCCATGCCATACAGGTCCAGAATTCCAGAACTATACACCATAATATATGAAGGTTGCTATTCACACTGTCCTTGAGAAGCTTCCTTCTTGAGAAGCTTGTTTTGAGAATGAGTAAGCCGATGAAAGGACAAGCATAACCTAAGACCTACACTTAGTTTCTGTGTGGAATTTTCTTGTTTGTTTTCAGGACATTCAGGAAAGATTATTTAACTGGGAGCTTATGGTAAAAATGGTTGATTCACTGAAGTTGCATATACCAGAAGAGTGCAAGTGTAGATTAAATACTGTATCAAATATTCTGGACCATTTAACTGTAAAGAATAATCTCTCAGTCCGACAAAAGGAAGAACTTTTAACAGACCTGCACAAGGCCTTCTGGGAACAACTAGCACATTTCAGTAACGGTGAGTACTTTAGATACAAGCTCATGGTGCCACTCTCAAGGGTATGTGGTCTCACATTTGTCTTAAGTCGTACAAAAATTATGGTTTTAGCTGTATATCCCGCTATTTTAAAAGGATTTTTGATGAATCAGCCCAGAATACTATTCCTATGAAGGCTAGATGCTTAGAACAGGAACTTTGGCTTCAACCCTTCTGGGTCTTGTTACAGGCATCGCTATGAACTTATTTTACATTTCATGTAATCTTTATCTTATTTAATTCGAAGATGGAGTAAGAGTCATATTTACTGCAACTATTTGTGAGATTTCTCCATTTGGTGTATATGTACTTGACATCACTGGTGATGCTGACTGCTGCTCAGGATAGTAGTAGCTGTATATGTGCAAAGTATTGTCCTATGATCTCCTGCTAGCATGTGGAGCCAGGAAAAGATACAAGACATAGTGGTGCTGTCACTCTTATAAGACTATCATTTCCAGGTTTATGATCTTCACACATTCATTACTTTTACTATATCAGACTAACATACTTTAAAAATTAAAAATCTTTTCATCTTCCCCTTAAAAAAAAAAAAAAACACACACTCTTCTAGTAAAAAGGCATCAGGGTTAGAGTTCCATTAACTCAATAGTCAGAACATATATTCTTATTGAAGTATATTTTTGCTGCAGTGCTGCTTATTCTCATCACTAAATGTGAAAGTGAAATTGAGCCATATCTTAAGGTCAGAAACTTCCATTCTTCAGGCTAGCTCTACTTTAAGAACATTGACTAGTCGTATGAACCAACAGCTTACTGGTATTCATGGATTCATAAATATCACCATATTGAGTGTGTCATGGATGCTTGCTCTTAAAACTGGTGTGCCTTGCAGAATCTTTGCTTAGGTTCAACCATTAAAATTTAAGTGTGAACTTATGCCAGTGTTGTTTTTTTTCCTCCTGTCATGTCTTTCTTGTTCAAAGCAGAAGTACCTCTGTTGCAGACTTAACTTTATAATTGTAAGTGCCCACTTTGCATAAGGAGCAAAGCCTGTGCAGGAGGGCATCAGCATTCAGCATCCCCCTGTTTTTAGGGACAACTGAAACATACTGTATGCTAGTTTTCTTTTTAAAAAAAGGAAAAAAAAAGAAAATCATCAAAACACACCCACAGTGTGTGCAGTGTTTTCACATGAGAGAGTCAATATAGTTTGACCTTGGTTGGGAGCTTGTAAATGCATTAGTTATATTGTACCTATCATTCACATCCAGAACACAAAGCCGGAGAGAATCTGTGCTCCTAGGAAACAAACAGGGAAGTAGTAAAGAATCAAGTAGCATCTAAATATAACAGTTACTACCTTTATTCAGATGACATTTTTATTAGACTTTCTTACGCTTCCAGTGCGTTTTCCAGTGTTTTGTCATTGAATCATCAGCCCTTGGATAAGCACAATGAATTAAGCATAGAGAATGAGTAATGTGCGTGGTGCTACAATACCGTACTATATTTCTCCACAAAAGAGTTTCTTCCAGTTGAAGCAGCTCAATGTGGTTGCAGAGCAACAGCCAGCTATTCATTTGCATTCTCCCTTAGCTGCAGGTGTGGAAAGTGAAGTGTGATCTAACTATGGAGGACAAACAAATATAGTTCTCTTTAGGTGCAGAGGTAACATGAAATGAATAAGTGACAGAACATTGTAAGGACTGATTCCGCTCTGCAGCATAGAGCCCAAATAGTAAACTCATGGACTGAAGTCACCTGGAAAAGGAGGATGTTGATAAGGAAGGAAGAACTGAGCCCCAAATATTTTGTGATACTAGGACAAAAATCAGAGGGAGCTTGATAACTTTTGCCGCAGGTTCTTGGAGGAGTCACTTAGAAACCCCAGTATGGCTACATACGAGTTCAATCTAAGCTACAGCTGCTCTGGGCCTGTTCTCCCCACCGTATGTTACCACCCCTGTGCTTGCAGTAGCATTGGCATATCTGCAATTAAACGGTGAGCCACCTCTAGACCTCCTCTAAGGTGGAGGAGGAGGGAGGTAAGGTGGATGGGAATCAGGGTCTTGCACTAACTCACCATCTTTTCATGAAGAGCAGCACCAGGGAAGCAGAAGGCTCAGGATGGTAATGATCCAGAAACTGGTTTTAAGTGTTATTTAACAACCCAGAACTTCCCATCTAAAAAGACCATCAGGTTAAGAATCAGCTCTGAAATCTTGCATGGTAATTACTTAGCATTTCTCTCACTAACAGATTCCTGTGAGCTTATGTTGTGTGACAGTAGCAGATGGCTACATTTTTCCTGTGGAATTACAGCATCTGATCACTGGTAGTTTTATGTTCCAGAATGTATCCAGCAGAGTAAAGACCTGATCCTGAAACGGCTGGAGTGCCGTGCAAAGAAGAGAGAAGAGTTCAAACACAGACAGAAAGCTGAACAAGGGAATCTCCTCAGTAAAACTTTTCGTACTGAAGACCTTCATGATTTTCTTAAGGTAAGCACATAAAGACTTATTTTCACTGTTCAACAAGTTTAGTTTGTAAGGCCAAACTTGCTGTGGATTTCTCCCAATCCTATGAAATTATTATTTTGATTCCTCCCAAGGGTCATATGCAGTAGCATAGGGAAGAAAGGGGCAGAGATCCTATTACCTACGCTTGCCTAGAGACTTCTCCTCCAGTGTTGCAACTGTGATGCTGGAACCAGATGCCAAAGGGCATTTGTTAACTGTAGATTGGATCTTTCACAGAAAACATCCTTTACTCACATGCTGCATGTTTGGTTTAATATAGGAAATCTGTGGCCTGTGCTACAGAAAAGAGCAGACTGTGCTGGTCTGATTGCCTTTTTATGAGTGAGGTTACTGAGGCTCAGAAGACTATTAAGTGTCACATAAGCAGAGGGGAAAACTCATTTTGAGTGCTGGCAGGATACCTTAGAGACAGTTTGCAATATATCATTCGATACAGTATCAAATGACCAATGAAATGTTTTCTTGGCCACATTTTCTCTAGAACTGTATTGTTAGTGTTCTAAATGCATATATTACAGTCAGAGTTCTGAGTTGTAAATGCTGAGAGCTGCAAAACCTGTCACAGCTGAGAGCCACAGACCCAAGTTATTAAGAAAAAAAACAACCCTCAGTTTTCATGAAAAAAATACTTTTAACCTTAAAGTGCTTGCATCCAGCAGCATTAAATTTTTGATAAAAACCTAATAGCTTAGATAAATTGTTGTATGAGAAGACTTAGGTTCCTACTGTAGGCTGATTGTCAAAGTTTGTTGATATCAACACTTCAATTTTGTATTGCAGGCCAAGTTCTTTAATTATATTGTACGAATTTGATAATGCAATTACTGTTCTTTTACTGCAACACCTGTCTGGTCTAGTTCACTTCAAAAGTCCTTTCACTCCCATATATGAACAAACAGAAAAGATTCCAGGCACTTTAAGACAGTACTTTTTATATTTTCTTGAGATAGGCAATTTTGTCATCCATTTTTGTGTACACTGAGCACTTGGTGAACAGTATTTGCTTTGTACACATAACTCACAGGATCCTTGTGCACATCCCAACTTTGTTAAGAGAAAGTTGGAAATTTTGTGTCACGCTCTCTCTCTCTCTCCCCCTACAAAGCTTAGGACACAGCTTTGTACAGGAGATGCTTTATTCTGTATAGCTGAGAAAGCGAACAAATGTGCTTAAACTGTGGAACAACAATCTGCATGTTAAAGGCTGAGTGGGAACTGGAAAAAGTGACAGTTGGCACTTTATGGTGCAGTACAGAACACAGATGACTCTTAGTGTTATGAGATGCCTGCGTGCAAGTAAAAGACAGCCAGAGATTTAAGCCTTTTAACTGCCACAGCGGAGAAACCCTTTTGTCCTAGAACAGATGGGGCCTTGAGTCTAAAAGCTCTTTGGAGAAAGAAAAATATGCATATATGCATCTCCCATGATTTAACTTAAATAGTCAAATAATTGTTTGCAAAAAATAATTCCCTCAGCAAAGAGGAGTAGCTTTAAGTCTGGCCCCTGGTTTCATAGCTACCCCAGAAGTGGAAGAGTTGGCCTGAAGTCTCACCATTAGCCCAGAGCTTTTCCCATCTGACTTCTCCCCTATCCCTCAAAGGGCCATGGTAGCAGCCTACACAGTAACTGACCTTTCTGCTGTATATTAATCAGTTGCCAATTAGGGAGATGGCTGTTGCAATGAGCTTGCTTAACATCAGTTTTTTCTGAGCACAGGTTGGATGGTAATGATTTAATTGCTGCAATTTTGATTTTTGTATGAAAGAATGACCTAGATAAAGGTTAGAATCCCTGTGTCATGGTATCTCCTCCATTTATGTTTCTGCTACTGGAAATTGAACTTTTTTTGTTTTTTCACTAGCAGAGAATATAGGAATGATCCAGTAAAGCATACAAACCAAAAGGTACCAAAGTTACAGTAACCCAGTCTTGCTCAGCCCTATCCCTGGACATAGGAGTTACAGCAGTTAGGTCAAATTCCATGTTAAACTCTGATTTCATAATAACAGCAAACTTCATGCACAAGTTATTCTTCTAGAGATGGACTTGAAGAGCTTAAGAGCACTTGTATTCTTTAGGAGTGCTCTATTCATGGCCTAGCAGTGAAAACTACAGTAATCATGCAATGCAAGAGAGCACTGGCAATTTAAGCGTCTTCAAAATACGGAATATTCATTTACAAGACCTCTCAGTCTATAAAATGAGATATTTTTTGGTCCATGAAGTTCAGTCTTCCCTCTTAGCCCAAATATGCGCAGATTAAGGTGGTCAAAGCGAGTTTCATGCCCCTCTGAATTATGGTTCCAGATTAAGAATTAGATTATTGTGATGTTACAGTGGAATAGGAGAGGATCCCAAGAAACTGTGAAAGCAACATTTTCAGCTGTTTATATAGGCCTTCTGTGTTTCCCTTAGGCTTACCAGGAACTGTTAGAGAAGCATCGGCAGATACAGTGGGACCTGGAAGAGGAAGACGACTGTGAGAGCGCAGAGGCTATTGCTGATCTCTACAAGGTGCCACTTCCAGTTATGTGTTTTAATAACTAAAATGGATTCTGAAGTTCCTCTAATCCCACTACCTAGAGTAAGGTATCTCAGGTGGAATTGCAGGACACATTGTATGCAATATTGTGGCAGTTCTAGGAAGTTAGGCTGGCAAACAGTGGGTGGAGACAAGAAGAACAGTTTCCCGTAAAGCTTGCCTTCTCCATTATCTTGCCAACACACAGCATTAGTCAGAAGACATCCACGCGATCTGCCAAAACATGCTGCCTCAGTGGCCAGCAAGGCTGCAATAACGTTGAAAGCATACTATGTCTGGCCTTACCACCAGGATAATTATGCTACATAAATGAAATTTTATCTCCTCTGCACCATGCTAGGATGATACTATTCTTGAGAACTATTCTTAGAGATGTAGTGAAGTTAACCACCTCTTCTCAGGGAAATTGTTTTGATATGGGTTAGTTCCCCAAGTAAGTTCAGATCTTGGTTATAGTAACATTTTTTACACTTCCAAATCAGTAAGATTAAGAAGTTTTATAGGTGCTGCATGCTTTTGCATCATCTTTAACTACTTTCTATATGTGCACAAAATAAGATAAATGATCTATCTGATCAAGAACAGAGCTGTAGCCACCAGTAACCTTTAATTAGGCTGGAACTAATCACTTTCAGCTCAACAGGATCTTTGTCATGATTAATTACAGCCAGGTTGGACATTATGAAAACTTGCAGTCCCCATGACCTCTGGATAAGATACCCACACAATGTTAATTACCACAAGTAGTTTGATAGTGCATTTATTCTGCTTTATAAGAAGTTTTGCTTCCTCATGCACTTTTTCAAACTCGGTTGAAAAAACAAGAAGCAAAAGACTGGGATCACCGTCTTTAGAAGTAAGTTTTAAAGTAGTTTTATGCAATACTGCAGGCAACTGGGTGTTTGAGAAAACTACTGTTTTAGAGAGGGAGGCATTTGCATGGACGGCTGTGCTTGTGAATGCAAGAAGATGTTTTGTACAAAGCTATTTAATTTAAGAGAAGTCAACATGTTTGCTGATATTACTGCATGCAGTCTGTTCTCTGGAGTTCTTCTCTACCCTTTTCCTCATTTCATGTAAAGTCTATGGAGACCAAACAATTGTTTCCCCCTGCACAGCTCCACTTAATTTATGAAATTATATCACTTTCTTTATTGGGTACTCCTGCTTTACCAACACTAAGACCAGACTGAAAATCCTACTTCTTTCAGCAGCGTGTAGCTAAGTTTTCTTTTCTGTTAAGGAAAAACTGGTGTGGGCAAATTAAGTGTTTCTTCATTTGCCAAGTTACTGCAAGAGTTGCACAAACTTGAACTCTGCCAATTCACTCAACTCTAAGCCATTATATTCCATATTACAGCTGCTCCCTTATTCCTAGGCCCATACAAACACTACCAGACATGAAAAACCAACAAATTCTGTGATCGGACTGCATCTAGTTGATGAGGGTCCACAAATCTTGATTTCCACCTGTTTTTACAGTAAATCTTTTTTACTGTGATATTTAATGCAATGAACAACTGCACTTTCTCCTTTTAGCCCTAAATACAGATACTACAGACTGTTCTAGAAGAGCAAATTGCTATTGTGTACACCTTGTAAGCAGCACAATCTAGAAAGAAGAGAAAGTACAAGTCAGCAAAGCCCCACTGTAGAGAAGTAGAGCTATTCTGACTTCCACAGCCGAGGGAAGAAGTGCAGTGGTTATAAGTTTCATCCATTACCTGCGGCATGGAAACAAAAGTAGATTTACTGTTAAGGGCAGAAATTACATCTCATTCACAGTGCCATTGCTTCTCACTCTGCTCCACCATGCTTTTGGAGACAAAGTGCACTGTAGTAAACCAGGAGCCTTTCCCTGGACAGCAGGGCTGCACCTCTTCACTTGTTTTCCCCAGGGAGAAAGGGAGAAGCTGCTGCTACCAATGGTGAAAGCAAGGTATCGGTGGATAAGAGAGAAGATACCCCACACTGCCAGCAGAGGTGTGATTACAGCTCAGGTAGACCAGAGCAACCAACATTAGAGCAGCCGGCAGATACCAGCAACACTCCCAAGGCTACGTTCGGTCCTGTGCTGCCAGAGCCATGCCCCAATCAGCTCTGAACCACCTAGTTGGTGAAGCCAGCTGATTTGGGCACATTGGCAAATACTGCAACCTTGAGAGAGTCTGTAGCATCCATAGCTTAACTGATGCAGCCATTTTTTTTGCACTCATTTGAAGTGTTTGGATGCTGCTGTTTCTCTTTTACCGTGAGCAAGGTCGCGAATAATTGAAAGATTTGGTTAAACATTCCGCTGTTAGTTAATCTCCACGTTTTCCTAATTGCAAACATATGTTGCTGAAGAGGTTAGAAGGCAAGAAAAAGCCCCTGTCAGGTAATATGTAGAGAATTCTGTTAAGTTGTTTTTTTACCATTTCACTGGAAGTTGAAGCCTAGCAACATTACTGAAAATTTGAGTGAAACTCTATAGTCGCTCTAGCATACTCCTCAGGTATTTAAATAAATATTCCCCACCGTATGGTCCACAAAACTTCCAGATTACAAGACAATTTCAAAAAGATATGTTAGTACTTTTATAAACAGAGAGACAGAGGAACTAGAAATAGTGAAATATTTAGAGTTAAGCTTAGTTTTCATTCTGTTGCAAATGAAAACTAGCGTGGCAAGACTGTACAAAGCGATTATGCATTTTTATTTCCCCCCTCCCCTTTCTACAAGTTAAATGTCCCTTAGATTTAAGGGAAATAAAACTGAGGTGTCTTAGTAGGAGCTAATTGCCCAAATCCAAGAGGAGACAGTGTGGTCTAACAGTTTTTCCATAACCAAGATTTAAGCAACATTATTCCATATGCCCTCTCTACCAAGCAGAGGTTGCTAGAGACTTTCCTACTGTCTGCAGGCCCAGGATTAAAGGCAATCTATGACATTTCATCTGGACAAAACAACCTAATTTTGTCCCACATCCATAGGATTTACGGTCCCAAATTCCTGCGTGTCTGCAAGGTGCCACCTTGACTTTAGCTAGAAACCTCCCAAATTTGAATAAATCACAGCACACCATTCAGATTAATGGCATTAGAAACTGAATCATGCTTTTAACACATCCAAACATTCTGTTTTCTTAAGTTACTTTTACAGTCTTTCTGAAGCCCTAGGAGCTCTATCAATACTGCAATTTATCGGGTAAAACAGCCCTATCCTGGAGAAAAACAGCTATATTGGTTCAGACAGAAGACCGTTTGATGTAACATCCAATAGTTTGTGTACTGTTACAGCACCAGTTGTTTTAGAGCAGTTATATAGAATTATGTCACTTTCTAATAGATCTATATCTTCAGCTAAAAGCAGTTACTGGACTCTTTCAAACCAGCTGCCATAGGCAGCTGTAATTGAAATGGACAGGCCAAATTTAATCAATATTAAAAAACAGAACTAGACCACGCTCACCTGGTAAGAAGTCAAAAACTTAATCCATTAGATTAGAGTGTCTTTCAACCACCTGCCACACAGGTGCCTCCCTCCCATATTAACTTTTTAAGTCATCCACCCTCATTTAAGTACCATATCTAAACTTGTACTGCAAGTTACTTGAACCTGAGTAAATCCTCAAGGGAGGTAGCATAACACTACTGTTTTGTTGTGTCCCTTGTGATAAGTTCACTGCCTTCAGTACTCAGCAGGTGTGCACCTTTAACACCTCTCTGCCACCACAAGCAGAGCAGCCCTTTGCTCTGCCCAGCAAAGGCACAAAGTTCTCAAAAACCTAAACTTGGTCAAATTCACTCCACCAACTGCAGAAGCCCAAGTGCCCAGCCACAGCCCTAACTTCATGGTCCTTAACCACTGTGTTCAAAAGGCCATTGCACCTTTTTCCCCACCGAGAGAAAGGGATGTAGCAAGCCTACCTTCTCCTCCAAGATCCAGCTCAGCTCCCCCAGAAGCACTCTGTTCTGCTACAGTGTCCTTCACCTCCCCCCCACCCCCTTACCACCACCACTTCTAAACACCTTTACTCACTCTATAATTACCCCCTTTATTCTACCTGACCTGCAGGCATTTATAGCAGCTGTTTCTATGTAGGTTATTTTTTCCTTTGGGACAGCTGGAGGAGAAGATCAGAGCTCTTATTAACTCTTTCAAGGACAATCCAATGAGGGGTATATTGTATATAGTACCCTATATACACGGTGTATATGATATACATTGTATATATACATTGTATGTATGTATATAATAATTGTGTATTTAATGTATATGCATTATCACAGTCACTAAAATGCTAGCTGGTTGTAGTTTAAAAGCAGCTCACCAAAGCCTTAACTCCCTTTAATGAATGAGAAAAGGATTTGGCCTTTAAGCTATAGGCTGTCCAGCTATACTTAATAAAAAGTTTATGACCTCCTTTTCCCCTTCATTTGTACAGTGGTATGGCTTGATTTATTTCAGCAGATTTATCTTGGTTTGTTTTAGTATAGGCCAGCAGAGAAGCAAAGCTGGTGGACTCGAGTACATGCTCAAGTAGAAAGATAACCTCAGTGCAAGGGCTGGTATCAGGAAAAGGTGATCATGTGATGGAACAGGGGACCAGTGAATATCCTGGGGACTGAAAGAAAAGATGTCACTTCACTGTGATTTCCACTCACCTGTGGGAGACTGTTCTTCACTGTGTTCTTCTAAGCTTTTCTCAGATTCCTCTGCTTATTTTTTGTCCATTTTTTGCATCTTCTAAACAGTTCGTAAGTTCACCAACAGAGTTATACAACCGTCTAGCGCTACGGTAGCCTGTAGTGCTATAGTACATCAAATAATTATCCAATTTGATGAATAAATATATAACAAATGCAATGATCTGGAGGTTGACTGTGAAAATAGCAATTGAATAGGCTTGTTTGGGGTACACATGAATAAATCAATTAAAATGGTTTAACCAAGATCAGTGAAACCTGTTGACATGACGCCTGAAGTGAATGTATGAGTTTATATTTGGAGGATAGTATAGGACTTTTCAACCATACTAGTGGATTAAAATACTGCATTATGGGTGAATAGTCTGTGTCTAGTGTGTCTAGACTTTTGATCTCTTACCAGGCAAGCTCGATCTAATTCTGTTGCTTACTATTGATTACATTTTTTCTGTTCATTCCAATCAAGCTTTGAGGTCTTTATCGCTACTGCTGTTTGTACATTCAGTAACAGTTCTGTGAAACTTTTCCCTGATATTGCTACAATCATATCACAGCTAAAGCTAATTTTTGAAGTGCAAGCTGAGCAATGGGTGCAAGTGATTTTCATTCTAACACTAACTCATAACTGAAGGAGTAGTAGTGTAAGAGGTAATTGAAAGCTCAGCCCAATATTTTCGTAAACATAAATCTTTAGAGTTATCCCGTACACAAGGGATACTGTGCTGCAACAATGGTTTTGCGTTGCTTTGGGTAGTTTTTGAATTGCAGTGTTTTTACACTGCAAGCTTGTATTTTTTTGTGTATGTGGCAGTAAAAGTACCCACCTCCTCCAATTATCTCCTATTTTGTTTCTTGTGTTCTCTTAAAAAGTTTAGTGACTGGCTCCTTGCAAGTCTGTTTCAAGTTTAGCATATTGGATGTTACCTAGCCTTTAATCTTTCCTTTCTCCTTTTTTTTTTTTTTGTGAACTACCTGTTTATTTCAGCAGGGAAAGGAGAAGTGTGACAAGAGGTTGGTGGTTAACAATTCATTATTAAGAAAACACGCATGCAGGTTGCACAAAAAGAAATCAATTAACAGCTGAGAATTACATAGTCACTAGTAAGATAAGTATTCTTCCTCAACCTTAACATCAAAAACATGGAAACACACAATTTACTGTAATTTATAATTCCTCTACTGATAGCAGTTCAACAGAATTTTGCTACATTTGGCTTGACAGGACATAGAAATGCACAGGAATTTAGATGAGTAGGCATTAACTAATAAGTATTATCAACAGGCAAGGCAATAAACATTTTATGAATGGTAAACGTGAATGTGAGATTGCAGTATAGTGTTTGATTTTTTCCTCAGTTAATAAAAAGGGAAAAATTAGATTTGTCAAAATATGAACTACAGATTCTTAGACATTTACTCTTTCATTACTTTCCTTAGGTAACCTCATTAACATGAGATGCTTAGGGATGTTTTATGGAGACTGGACTACATTTGTGGGTATCCAGAGCTAGCTGGTTTTCAAGATGAGTCACCCACAGCTTGTCTCAACTGGCAGACCACGCTCAAGGGACGTCTCCCCCCCCCCCCTCCAATTCTGAAGGTCACTTTCAGAAATTTTGACCTGGAATGTAACCCAAAAAGGTTGAAAGATACTCTAATCTAAGGGATTAAGTTTTTGACTTCTTACCAGGCAAGCTTGGTCTAGTTCTGTTTTTTGATGTTGATCAAATTTGGTCTATCCACTTCAATGAAAGCTTTGAGGTCTTTATCTCCACCACTATGTTTGCACGTTCTGTTACAGTTCTGTGAAACTGTATTTCCATACAATACATTATATTTGTATACAATACATTTCCATAGTATTGCTACAATCATATCTAAATTTTTCCTGCAGTAGCCACTGCTAAAGCTTCTATGAAGTTCATGATTTTGTAGTTGCATGCCGCATCTTGCTAGAAGTCCCAATGTCCTTCTTTGGCCTTTCCTATCTTATCACCAAACAACTTGGCTCCTTCTGTATGCCCAAAATGATTGATTACCTACATGTCTAACATCAATCAAGAGTCAGCAGTAAGCTGCAGAAGTTCAGCCAGTTTGTATATTTTCATAGTCACTATGGATGTATGGATGTGTTGATGTGAAATACAAGATACTTAATATGGCTAGGCTTAATTCCGAAGTTTGCTTCCTGCCTTTTTGCATAGGAACACCTCTGCATGGATTCATAAAATGTTAATAGTTAGATCTAGTGCAACCCATAACCTTTTCTGCAAAGGGACATTTCTAAGAAAGGGTGGAGTCCAAAAGAGAAGGTTTAAACTGTGTCCTGAATAAATCAAGGACCAGGTGGCAAAACTGGAATTTCAGTGAACCTCCATTTTTAATACATGTAAACTAAATGTTTTATTTTATTGATTAGCTTGAACACAGGATGACTTCAGTATCACCTGCCTAGAAGCAAGGTATTGTGTTTTGCTGGTAGGGTAGTTTATGCATTTTAGCAATTAACATGCCATTATTCTTCACATAGAGGAGGGGAGGAAGGGCTTTTCCCAATTCAGCATGAGCTGATAATGCAAGCTATCTTCTATTGGCCAGTGCTGTCAAGAGAGCTTGGAGTATCCGTGGGATGTATGATGTGTGTATTGAGTTCCTGCCATTAATCAGCTACAATACAGCTTGGGAGACAAATCTCTTGGCATTTAGCTTACAGTACAACCAACCTTTCTAAATATGTTTTCCTGCTTCACAATTTCATTATTCGCTTTATGCTCATCTACATGTAGGAGCCTTCTCATCATTTGAGGTGGGGAGGGGGAAAGCACTAATGCGGATCTTTTATTTTGTAGTGAAATCTTATAAGCTGTCTATTTCCCTGGTTTTTGATAAAATTATATATCTATTGCCTTGTTTGAAATTCAGAGGCACTCAGCATTTAAATCTGAGCCCATTTTGTTTCTGCACGTACCCTGTGGTATTTCTTTACGCTTGATGAGTTCCTCTGGAGATTATTTGAAAAGCTTTAAGATTGACTGTCAGATACTACAGACAGGTTCATTCAGCATTGCAATCAGCTATTCTATTAATAGAATCAATTTGAATACATTGCATTTAGTAAAAGTTCTGAAACCAAGAAGATGGCATATCAGGAAGTTTATTAGAACTATTTCATAGGGCTTCTCGTCCAAAAATAAGACAGTGGAAGCAGTAGGATTTCTTAATTGTTCTTTTTTTGTTGTTTTTTCCTGTAGACGATAAACTTTATCATGTGTATGTAGTGCACTGTCCCCATTCACAGCCTGACTCTATTGCCGTTTCATATTCACAGTACAGATAATTTCAAACTATTTTGCTAGCTTGAATCACTCTGGTAGAATTCAATCACATTTGCATTTTTTTCCTAAATCTAGTTCCTTACCATATTCTACAAGGCCATTCTACTACATTTCTACAAGCACTGCATTAAACAACGTAACCATCATACTGTATTTGTGGTACAATTCTCTGTATAGAACATGCTAGCATGGTAGGGCCTGAGTTGCAAGGACTGCGTTGAGGCTAATGTCCATATTATTAAGTGCTGAGATTAAAGAAGCCAGTGACCAATTGTTCCTTGAACATTGACAAAAAGTTAGTAAATATTTTGATGGCCGTCACTGATGGTAATTTATTTTGTGATCATGGACTACACTTGAGACAAGAAAGTACAGGATATGTATCCTACGGAGAACAGAACTTGTAGCAGAATTTTGAGGAAATAGTACAGTTAAATATCACTCTCTCTGAGGGGCTTGCAGCACCAGAACGGTCCTCCTGCTTCTTACATGCCACTTTTCATCATACAAGAAATGTAAAATGCTTAACTCTTTAGTCCTGCTTGTCCATTCAGGCACCCAGTGTTTTCATTTCTGAAGAAAAAGAAGTTTGGGGACTGCTGATACCACCAATCCAACTTTCTTGTCTTTTCACACCACTTTAAGCAGAGAGCCATGAAGTACTTTGCAAACAAATATTAAAGCATCTTTAATGTAAAGATCTAAAGATCACTATGCCCATCACACTTGTGACATTAACCAGTTATGTAATTGTGTGGGACGAGGACCTAGTCACATTTTTCCTGGGTAACTAGGTACCACACTGGAAGTGCTGCAGTTAAGTATACAATATAATTTGAAGCTGCAGAATGCTATTCAGTTGGTCTTTAAACAAAATGGCATGTCTACAAGTAACAAAATACCTTCTTTATGTTCTGTGCAGAAGATTTCCTAGTAAATAATAATGCAGGGCTGTCAGCATGCCAAAGAAAGATGTGTTACAAGTTACATAGTTGCCATAGTGGGAACTCCGTTTCTTTCAGAAACGGTGTTGGCAAGCTAAGCCAGGTCCACAGCTACACAGTTTATTAAAATGGTTTAAATACTGCCTTTTGTTGCAACAGGAACTGGTAACTACAATAATTAAGGAGTGGGGGAGATCCTTTCTTCAGCGCAGGCTATATTGTCGTTGCTCTGATATGTACAGTCAGGTCCGAGAATACTTCGGTGCTCTCTGGGGCACCTCGCAGCCAATAACTTGCTCCTGAATGGAGTAGTAGGTTTCATTCTACTTTTCAGTGTTTCCCAATATCTAGTCTAGATACTTAATCTGGGAAAAGCTTGGCAGAGCAGAAATAACTATAGTCAGTTGCTGCGTAGGATGCATTTGTGGGCATGTCCAAAATTCTTTGGTCTGTAATTTCCCATAAAACCGTTTTTAGTTTAATTGCAGAATGGTTCCTTACGTTGCCTCTCCACTGCCCTGTTCCAGTGCTGCCAGAATTCTGATACTTACGTCCAGTGCCTAAATTCAGAAACCTGTAGCCCAATTTACAAAAATTGAGAACATTTTGAGATTGAACAAAATCAGTGTGACCTGTATCCTGAAAATGTTGCGTGCTTTAAACAGCTAAAAGAGTGGGAAAAAAATCAAGACACCTCATCTTGAAGGTGTAGTGAACGCTTTTGATAGCATTGTGTCTTGATTTTATCCATAAAATGGGGTTAGTGCAGGGAGCTGTTAAGGTAAACTATTTTTCATTAGTGAAACAGTTCATTAATATGATGATTAGCATCCTAGAGGGATCCCAGGAGGAAAATAATAATTTCATATTCAGTGCACAGCTTGATAATGATCCTGAACACTGAACAGGAGAAAGGTCCTGTGGAAATTGTACAAGAACCCAAAATTTGTCAGTATGGAGTCATGCACAGGGCCAAGAATTCACATGCAACCTAAATTCTGCTTGCTCATTATTTCTGAGACCTGGACTTTGCAAATGTAACTTCCTTTTTTTGTTGTTGTTTTATTGGGTTTTTTTATAATACTGTATGTAGGAGTTGGTATGGGCTTTTACAAGTACATTTTGCCAGCATGTCTCTGAACAACGGACAACTCCACTAGAACTTTTCATATGTATGAGCTGCAAACAAATGTTTTTGACATTTAGATAAGTATGTCTGTGTTTCTAGAGAGGGAGTCTTGTTTTGCATCACTTAAGAGATTGTGGTTAAATCCATAGTTAAGGGAAGACAACAGCTAGAAAGACTTGAGTTACTTGTTTTTGCAACAGGAAAGCTGAAAAAATTTTTAAAAATATTAGCTGTATTTTAGAGGAAAAGAAATAAATTGAAGTGGTTTCAAGAGGACTAACAGGGATTTACAGTAAAAGCAAAAAAAGGCAGGCAATAAAGCTTTTTAGGTTGGTAAAAACATGTGGAACTCGCACAAAAATAGCTCTTCATACTGCTGGAGTGTCGCAGTATCTGTATGACTTTTCTGAGGTGTCTTTGTTTTCTCTCTAGGGAAAGCCACCTGCACTCAAGGCATTCTCCTCAGGGATGATCTCAGGTTTCTAGCAAGTTTGCAAACATAGCTCGTATCATCACCGTATATTTGACAGTGAAATTATGTGTTTTGAAAAGACTTAGTAGCTTGGATGGCATATGACTAAATCACCCAAATGCTTCTTGCAAGTGAAACAGCCTCAGCAATGAAAATCGTTCATAGGGGACTAGTTTAATAGTAACACCAAAACATATTTGTTTTCCTAGTCTTGCACCTGCTCTGCATCAGGATGGATTTGAACGATTGACTAGTGTCAGTCTCGTCTAACTAAATGCCATGCTGTCCCTTTTAACTCTTCCTCATCTCTTGCCTTCATTCATTTCGTAGGAGTACCTTGTAAAATATGTCAATGAGGTGCTGTGCTATGCAGGATTGTTTCCACAGTAACATTCAAAACAAGTGGGGTTTTTGTAACACATCACCGTAGCCAGTAAAACAAGAAATTATTTGTATTGCAGTAGCATGTGGGCAACAGTTAAGATTCTAGATCTCATATTGCAGTATGCAACTACAATGCAACCACTTGCCTTATAGGCACAACTGTAATGCAACTACTGCATTATAAATAACTCTTGTATGCCTTAAACCAAAACACTGAAGTTGTTGCAGGTTCCATCTATAAATTCTGGTCTTTTTAACTCAAGCGTTTGTGGCATTGGCTTGTAGCTCTGGAGGTCACCGGCTAAGTGTGTTAATTGAGACATGGACATGCAGTCAAACAGCAACACAGGTCCTGGGGTTTCACATTCTTACCTGTGCCACTCTGTCCTTCCTTGTCCTCCTGTTAGGAGCTGCACTCTAAAGCTTCCCATGCTTTAGCGGAGTTGGTGAAGGAGCTGTTTCTTCAGACCCTTCCAATTGTGACCGGCCTCTCTGTAAGAGAATGTGAACTTTTGAAAGAGGAATGGCAGGCGAATTTGGTCCCTCAGCTGGAGAAATGGGACGCCCACTGCCAGAGACGCTGGAAGCTTTTCCAGGAACAGCTGCTGCAAGAGAAAAAGGTAGGGCCAGTATCACGTTCTGGAATCCTTGTTTCTAAAAACAGCAGTATGGAAAGAAATTATCAAGCTATTCATCTGTGGGGAATATTTTATAGGCAAATATAATGTCCATTCAGGTCTAGACTCAGGATGGGCAGTTTGAACTGCAGTATGGAGTGAATGTGTATACTGTGCACGTAGGCTGGCACAGTAGAGCCAGAGAGTAACTACTGAACATCTGTCCACAGCGTTTGACAACTTTGCCAAGACAGAAGCTTTTTTTGGCAAGGCTTCTGTCTGATTTCCACCATGTCCTCAACTCTTGAGGACACAGGTCACAGGTCTTGAACACACGCACATCAGAAAAACTTCAGCTGGTCTACTCACAGCAAGTAAAATGCTACATATAAGTACAGTTTACAGGACAGGAGGCCTTACAATAATCAATACTTCTTAAGCATGTCTAATGGCCAATACTATAATAAGCGCAAATATATGATACACATGCTATATAAAACTGATTGTTTACTCTGAGAGGGTGCTGAAACACGCAGCCTGCTCTTCTGTTCTGCTTGTACCCAGCATAGAGGCATTGAGGTTGGAGAAGAAAAGCAACAACAATAAATTGAGGGGCAGGTATCTTTAGTATTAGGCAGGAACTCAAATAAACCTTCAATTTATCCATGAAATGCTATCTCTTTATTAACACTGCTTTGAAGGCTTGTATGGCTTATGACCTTTCCTATATGGAGGTGTGCCCCTTCCCAAATTTCAAGTGTGTACTGAAATATGTGGAGTAACTGGAGTTTTTCAAGGGAAAGGTAGACAGAGTTCTTTAACATTGGCAAAATCATGCTTTTCCCTAACCTCTTCTCCATCATGTCTGGACAATGCAAGATGACATATGCTGTGCAAGGTGACATATGCTGGAAAAAAATCTTCCTGGGAGATTGCAGGCCAAATATTTAAAGTTTGGCAGACTTTATGAGACCTTATTTATCAGTCTCTTATAATGGGAAAACCTGAGCAACCTCAGACACAGGTGCTGCTGGCACACGTGTATAATATGCCTGCTGTTCTGTTTAATCTATCTCATATTAGAGTCTCATATAGCAACTTCAGGATATTCTCAGCTTAATGACATCTTACCATATGCTTTGTGCTGTGTTGTATATGTGTTTGTACATATACATATACATATAGCCTTGATTGCTCAGGACTTCTCTGTTTAATCTGCATGCGCAGTATTTTTGCGGTATTCGCTTGTCATGGGCCTGTCAGTGATTAAATACATGTGAACCAGTATAATTATTTTTGCAGGTTAAGTACATGGTTGATAAGGTATTAATTGAGTCGCTAACTATTACAAACTGCAAAATGTTTTGCCTACTCATCTTGTGGGTTCCCCCATAAACCCGTGTGATCTGGGAAACGTTGGGCTTCCTACTAAATCTGGTAGAGTAGTTTACTCACCAGTGGTTTTAGAACACTCTGGGGTATTTAAAAGCTCAATAATTTATTGGACATTCTGAACTGCCACATTTGTTTTCCATTGGTTATTGGTTATTTTGGAATTATACAACAGCTCTCCATTAATTTTACCTTTACTGCATTGTGACTCACCTGTTATTTCAACTGTTTTGAAAAATAAGTCTGCTTACCCCTTCTGTTTTTGTGTCACAGGAATATCTGACAAACTAAAACTAAAATATCCTTGGGTCTCTAAGTAACACTGAAGACAATGAGTCTGCTCATGTGCTTTAAGTTAAGAATGGGCACGAGTATTTTGTAGGACTGTTGGCTAATATTTAGTGTTGGAATTTAGCGTACCTATACGTACTGTGATTAACAAATGTGTGACCTCAAGATTTTTTTATTTTACCCCTGTTCATCAGAGATTATATTCAATAGCTTTCTTGACCAAGCCAAGCATCTAGGTGCCTGTTTGTCATTAAGTTCACATAGGGTTCATGAAATGCCTGTCCTTACATGTGAAGGACCTGAACAGCCCAGTCCTGTAGGAGCCCTCCAAGTACACACATACCCCACAGTGCAAGGGCCACAAAGCACCACGGTAGTATCCACTATCATTGGAAATCACATCCAAAAAAGGAGGAGGTTCTGGTGTGCAATTTATGATTAGTCTAAAAGTTAGACTGGGTGTTTGAGCACCTTTGCTCTGGTCCTTCCGCTCTCCTGTTGAATCTCAGCCATTGTTCAAAAATTAATACAACATTTCCGGGGCCGGAGAGGGTATAGTTTAATAGCTCCCATAGCGGGGGACATCTCAGTTCTAAAGTTTTGTTCCCGACACAGTTTATGCATTTGCTGTTACTGTGATTGGACTCAGTATATAAGAGTGGTTGAGCAGGGAGATCAGCACCTCGATATTGTTTCTCAAGAGATTAAAAGGATTTGTTCATCAAAGGGCTAATCACCAGCACCCAGCTGCTGGATGAGAGCTCCCTGGACAGCACTGTATGGTGAATTCATTGTGCATGGATTCAGATGTTCAGGTCATGCCCAAGCATAGGATATTTAAATTAGAAATTCCTTCACTTTCAGTATGTCGTAGCATTCATAACATAAAGTAGATGGCTTTCTGGCTGAAGAAAAAGAATAAAGGATTTGCTGACATCATTAACAATAATTACTGAGCTATCAAATGAGGTATTCACTGAGCAATAACAGAACTCCCATGTTGTGCTCTGGGTCACCAGCACCTGCAGTTGGGCCTTATTCAACATAAAAGTTGCCTGAACAGCAGACAGAGCTTTCCTAAGGATGACTGATACTGCAGAATAAATTTCTAGAGGAGACCTCTTTATGGGAAAATGTATGTTTCCTCAAGATGATATTCTTTGCAGGAGTTTAGAAGTGGCTTTTTCACTTTAGCCTGTGGCTTTTTACAAGTAGCTTGAACTAAACTGGAAAAAAAGTCTACTATATCTCCAAAGAGAGCATGCAGAAGGATAGCTATTCCAGCTAGACTGGAGATTTTCCTGTATAAACAAGTCTGAAAAACATCACACAGCACAGCATGTTATATTCAAATGCAAAGTGCTTTTCTTGGACCTTCCCTAGTGTAAGCACAGCAGCCTGTACTTTAAACAATAAATAGATGCTTGTACCCTGCAAAAGGGACAACTTGGTTTCCCCCTTTGGGAAAGAAGGAGAAGAGAGATTAAACACTTGTGATGGGTGTTCATGTCATTTGGGAGATCCCGCAGAAGTTACAGTGTTGAGTATGACAGAAGAGCCCATAAATCTACATTCATATCAACGGGCCTTTTAGTTTACCAGGCATTTTCCTATAGGAGATATATCTGTCATTTACCTTTTGATAAACACGCTGCGCTAAGAGTTACATAGTCATCTGCTCTACAGCACTGGGAAGACTGTCTAAGACCAGAACGCTTTTCACCTGGGTATTTAAGTGTGCTTACCAAGGTAAGCAAGGTAAGCACAAAGACATTTTTCCCATTAACCTGAAGTGTATTTGTTTTGAGTTTATCTTTCATAGCATTTAAAACCTGTCTAGGGTATGAGGTCCTTTGAGGGAACAGAATCTGCTTGAAAAGAAAAACTCTATTTCTTATTTCACTTTTGCCTTACAAGCTTGAGGATATATATGAGTAGTGCAAATAGGAATAAATCACTAATCAGATCAGGAGGATGCCCTCCTTCACCATCCTTCCCTCCACTCACAATGACAACAGGTCCTCAGCTGGTGTAAATTGCAATTGTTTTAAGTCACAATTATTTTTTTTTTTTAACCTCTTGATTGCACTGGAGGCCGGTTCAAGCCCCTCATGAGCCCATGGGAGCTTCTTAAAACTTTTTGATCCTGTTATTTGTTTAAACCGTAGTGGTCTCATGATTTCTCTAGAATAGCATTCATGTCTGTGCACTAGTTACACAGGGTGGAGTGCGTGCTTGTTTAACGCATTTACTTGGCATTCAGTGTGCATCACACACCATCTACAGGCTGTTAGAGCAAAATTGCTTTCCTTCGATTTCCTGAAAGAATCTGTGCTAAAAGTGTCAAACTGAGAGTTGCAGAAAGAGTGAGCTTACCTGGGTCTATTTTGCTGTTGCGTCTGAGGTCTAACTCAAAAAAAAAAAAAAAAGGTTTTCATTACTTACCAAAGGTGTACTCGACTCCTTTATTGCAAAAGAGTAATATTCAGTGTTAGCTATGCTCCAGAAGATCTTATAATTGACTTGTTGCCAGGAAACCAGACATCAAGAAATGTACAGAGACACAGGGAGATGAGGAGATGTCCATCTATTCCAACATCACTGCTTGAACCCGCGGGAGGTCAATCAGCATCTGCTTATCCCTTCTGACGTGGTGTGCTTTTTATTGCTTTCTCTCACTTACATAGAGATGCTTTTTTTCATGGTGATTGGAATGACTCTTCAAGTAGCCTAACACTCCTTGGAGTTCCATGTCTTCCAGCCCAAACAGTCCGTCTCTTATAATGATTTTGTCTGTTATTTTAATGGTTAAAAGAGGTGAGGAATCGGAGATCACATGCTCCATTGCAGCCACCGAGTCTGCGCAGAACAGAGTCAGTTTCTCAGTCCTGTTCACACTGATCTGGCAATATTTAGCAATATTTTGGTGACGTTGTATTGGACAAGTGCTGAGATGAAAAAGAAAGTGATGTGGGGAGAGCTTGTAACTTAGTGTACAACACAGTTCCTCTTCAGGCAGCCCAGGCCCAGTCTGACCAAAGATGCAGACTTTCTGGTGGCCTCTCTCAGCCTCTTCAGTTCTCCATCCAGTGCTCCCAGCACCCTGGGCAGGAAGGTGGAGAGGCAAAACCCCAAACCATGAAATATATATAGGACTGTATATATGGCCCCCATCTTCCCTTAATGGTGTTGAGTCTCCCAACAGTGTGGGACCATCCCCAGGAAAAGGAGAGCTTTAAAAGGCTCTGGGCAACTTGGCCCAGTGGCAGAAGATCAGTGCAGCACAAAGGCCAACCTTTTCCCGTGGTTTGATGAAATAGCTGTCCCTTTTTGCTATTTTTCAGCCGTACGCCACTAGCCTCAAATTAAGACTCACAGAGAATCTTTGATGTTGCATTTGTGCTTGTGTGTGTGAGTTCTAATATTTTGGAGGTGGAGAATATCCAGCCCCTCCAAGTCCATCCCAGTGAGCAGCTGAAATGTTACTAGCAATAAAATGTACAATATTCTGTTCTTATTCCCATTTTGTTCTTGATCATCTTCCTAATGATCTTTCTGAGACAAAATAGTAATTTATTGTTTGGTCTGAATCTAAAGCCTCCTTATTTATCACCTCATCTTAAATGCAGAGTAATCCTCCTCCTTTCCTCTTTGTTCTCTTATTATTGATATAGCTGATACACTTCCACTATTCAGTTTAATAACTCCGCGCCAGGGTTGATTTTATACTGCGTTATATATTTTATACTGCTTCCTATTGGTGTCAGAGGGGTGAAGAGACCGTTTTTATATTTTGCATACGGTTTATGTTAGATGTAGTCTCAGTGGAAATGAGTCATTCTTTGCCTTTAAAAGAAAGTCTATGTTCACCATTCCAGAACGATGTTATTTCTCAATAAACAATAAGAAGTAAACAGCTACGGCAATCCCTACTACAGTCCTTGTCTTTGTTATCATTCTGAGTGCCTTTTTGGACAAGCTATACTGATAGCAGCAGAGGTGTTAAATTTTTGTTTCTTGGCTGCAATATTATAACATTTGCAATTCCAACTGTAAATCAAATAAAACTCCTGTCTTCCCTATCTTGGCGATCTACATCAGATTTAATCCGCGTGCAATTTGAGAGTGAATGGGCAGTTAGGCACTTTAAGAACAACTTCTCAGTTAATAACCAAGTCTCCAAAAAATGATGGGAAGCCCCAACTGAGACTGTCACAGGCAGTCCGTCATTGAAAATACTCCTCTGGAAAGTAAAAGGTCATTTTCAGCCCTTCTTCTTCTAACTGCTGAAAGAGACATTACAAGAGCCTGTGCAATGGACCGGCTTGGTAAACCAAAGCATTTACTAGGCATATGCGGAGGTGTGAAACACTAGGAAATCGTGTCCACAAACGGAGCTGCTAAAGAGAAGTGCTGGGACAGTTATTGCTTCAGGCAGGTATGTGGCACCTGTCAGGATGATAGCCTGGAGACCTGATCACCCTTACTTTGACACTGGGGATATGTGATCGGAGCGCACGCCGCGCTCCCCTGCGGTCCGTGGTTTGCCGCGTCACCCGGACACGTCAGTGCGGAGACCTGGCTGCGCGGCTCCGTCAGGAGCTCCCAGGGCCGTACGGGCTCTCCTCCCCGCTCTGCTTCCCGAGCTCGGCTCAACTCTTTCCGTCTGCCACATGCAGACCCCTTGCCCGACCTTCCCTAGGCATCCGGCTCAGGAGCATGCGTTTGGGTTTTCTCCATGGAGAGGGGTCAATATATGTATTGCTGTGTATACTAAAGAGAATGCGCTGTCAAAAAAATAAGTACCCTTAGCTTTTGCAAGTGGTTGATGATGTGGCTTCTGATGTCGGGCACCTCCCAGGGCAGGTTATTCTGTGTTCACGCACAAACCTCTCCCGCACAGATCACTGCTTCCCAAGGAAAAGACTAACAAATACGAAAGCCCAGTAACAGTCCTAGTACTAACAGGGGTTGCATCTTACGCATTTGCTAGGAGGTGGGCTATATTGACCTAGTGCAGTCTTGCTATCTTCTCTGACAGAAAATTTAGTCCCTTATGTTCTGAATGAGGCCAGAATATGAAGTGAAACTCTTTAGAGAGCCTGAGTAGTATATTTAATTTAGGGCTCTGCTTATGTCTGCAAGCAACCTGCATTTATTGAACTGACAGTATAGCCTAAAATATATGCTCCACCTCACAGTAATAGAGTTTAGGCCTAAAAGTCATTTCATTTATGGCTTCTTACTCATTAAATGCTGGTAATACGCTAAACAAAATCAAAGTCTGTATCTCCAAAAATTTATGATCTAAAGGAAAATCTATCAAAACATGTAAAGATTAAATTCTCTGATCTAAATATCACCCTGGAGGAGCTGTGTACTTATAATCCGTAAACCTAATCACCCAATCTCCATTTTTAACTATTAGACAGCACTGTTTACTATACCCAAAAGCATGATGGAAGATGGTATCTTTATTGTGTTCAGTGAAAATAAAACCTACATTCTCTACTTGGGAAAAAGAGTCAAACAAAAAGCCCACTGGAACATGCTGATAAGAGTCAATGCAATATTTTGTGCGTCATTGTTCTTTTTCCTTTGGTCCACTATTTGCAGAAACTACAAAATCGGTAGGAAACAGCTCAGAACTGATCCAAATCAGTGCAAAGGCTCCCATTCTTTTCAGTGAGCTTTGGGTCAGACTTTGAGACATGAGAAAAATGGGATTCTTAAGTAGAATAGCTGGAATTCAGTATAAATTTGGTATTTCAAAGAGAGGATTGATTGTTTGTAGCACTATTAACAAAAATAGTGCTGATTCATGGTATGTGATTAGAATGACTGAAAACAAACTATCTTACAACTGTAACTCTTTTCCCTGCTTTTAGCTGTGGCTGAAGGAGTATGCTCTGTCTGCTGTGATACAAAAACACCTGTCTGAGAAACAAGAGAAGATTATTCAAGGTGTGGTAAGCAGACTAGGAGGCCTCAGTGATGAGTAAGTATGGTTTATCACTAAGCACTGCTGTAAAACTGCATGCACAATAAAAAACCCAGGCGTGGTCCATTAAACAGTTTGGGATTCTCAGCTTCTTCAGCCAAAGAGACAGTTACTGTAGGTTTTGAGTATTAATCGCCCCCTTTTTCAGCATTGATGGAGCAAAAACATCAGATATCATGACTCCTGGTAAGTATGAAAAGTAAATTTTTCTGTGACTTGTCAAGTGGTATGTTTTCTGTATATCTACTCCCGTGTTCATGAATGATTCCTACTGTTGAACCAACCCCGCTTTGCATTCTGTTTGTTACACTGAAGTGGGCTATCCTTCAAGATAAAATGCTCAGTCCAGCATCATTTACCGCTACTTTTGCTTTCTGCCGTTAAAGTGCAGCTGACCACATCTTTGCATAGTAATAACGCCTCTGCCTTCTCTATCCCTACTCACTAAAGGAACTTTTAGCTTATCTCAGCCATGTTCAGCTAAAAGTCCAGCTAACAGAGATACTTCTCAAAACACAAAATTTTATGTTATTTGCCTTTTTTTGATTTGATAAAGATATCAAACGATATCAGTTCACCATGGTCTTCGCGTTTCCAAATCATCTGAAGACCTATCTGTCTGGAATATTCGTATTTTTGCTATTGCACTCCATTATTTTGACGCTACTTTTCAATTCAACCGTGTTTTTTCACCTTCTCTGACTTATACATTTCCCCAGACTTTGGTATTTACAGAGGGCTCATGATGCCTTGTACATACACACAAATTCGATTCAGACACAAACCCACCTTGAAGCATATCAAGTTTATCCCAAAATCTGCAAACAACCTATTAGTTTTTCATTTACTTTGTCCAGAATCAACTTCAAAACTTGCTCTCCTTTTTTAAAAGTGACCACAAACTTGCTCTGGCCATGTCTGCCCTGTTGGCTAGCACTAGCCTCTTCAAGGTCTCTTCACAGAGTGCCCCATTGCTAATCAAAGGCATGCTGTCCTATGCTGTCCTGCGTTTCATGCAACTGAAAATAGCTTTCCTGTAATTCTCATTCCATTCCCTCATTGTCTTATTTAAAATCTTCTATTAAAATACCTTTTATTATGAGATAAATGATGTGAGCTATAAGAGAGATTATTTACCCCTTTCCCTCATATTTTTATTTTAACTTTGGCATGACAGAACTAGAAATCTGTCACCATGGTACTCGTACTTTATAACTGAAAAGCCTTCTAAGATAGGCTTTAGATGGGAAGATATTACACAGAATAAATAGTAATTCTGTTATCTTTGTGCAATTGCTTTGCGGAACCTGCATGCAAAATCAGCAAGCAGCTTGGCTGATTTTTTTATGGTCCTTTTTACAGATCTGTGCACTATATATTGCAAAAACACAGGCTTCTGCTGTGTTCAGTACTCAGAAGGGTAACTCTCCGAAACATTGGGATGGCTACTCTGACCTGCATGAGGATGTCCAGGAAGAAGAGCTTGCTTCAGGAGCTAAGGGAGCAGCATGTCCTGCAGAAGAGTTCCTCCCACTGCCAAGATGAAGATCAGTGGCAGCTACAAAAAGCAGTGGTAGGTACAACGTTCTTCTGGTTTCCCTTCTGCGTTCTCGTACGCTATGATGGCACTGGAATTAGCTGTAGGAGATCACAAGAAATAAAATGTTAAAGTTCTGAATAGACAGGAAAATTCTCTCTGTCAAAAAATGCACCCATTCACGACAAGAGAGGTACCTAAGCGTACGTATTTTACTCTGGGCAGACACTTTAAATTCCCCAGTACTTTATCTATTTGAAATGTGATAGGCATCATCCTTCTTCAGTGGGAAAGTCATCAGAGCAAACTGATTTAGTTATTTCATATGAAAGTACTAATTGAAATAAGTCCTGGCAGTATGTATAAGGAAGGACTTTAACACGAGTCGGTTTAAAGTTCCCGCTGACCCTGCTAATAATCCTAACATGTACTTGAACAGTCCTTATTTGAGGGTCATGAGAATAAATTCTTTCCTTCAGAAGACCTAGCACATTCTTTTATACCGTCACTGTTTTTTCTTTCTTCTCCGTCCTTGAGCTGGCTCCGCATCCATTTCTATGCCCTCCTTTCAAATAATCTGACTCCTGTAGTTCTGGGAGGCAGGAGAAAACTGGAGGGATTTTTAGACTCGATGGTCCCACAAGTCAGTCTCAAATCAGTTGGAGACTGTGTGTTTTAGGGTTAACCTCTCAGGTTAATATTAGGTTTTGTTGGTTAAAATACTTACCTGTGTTAGATACTTGCCTAGAGCAATACTGGATTTTAGATTTCCACGTCAGAGGATCCTCCAAGCAGGCATCAGTGTTAGCTGCTGCCCAGCTAAGTGTTGCTGCATGTGTGGGTTGAACCCATCAGGCACGTCGTAGCTCTGTGCTCCATTCTCCCACTGCATAATTAGCTGAGATAATACTGTGCATCCCTCTAATTCCTATTTATGTAATACAAACCCTAATTCCCCACCTGGAAGAGGAATAAGGAAGTTCTGTCTGCTGCCAGTTTTATAGGTGAGTATTCTATTGAACTAGTCCCTGTTAAGTGTAAAGATCTTGAATAATAAAATATAAATGCATAAGACTGCATTGTTTTTATATTTATGTACTTTCCATGACTCTATCTCATGCAGTCACTTAGCTCCCACAGGGACATTAACTGATGCAATCACTGTGTTCCCTAACAAAAATCAAATGTCCCCAGGTATTAGTGTTCTTTTGGCCTCTCTCTTCATTACAGCCTCTTTCCAAGGCCAGCTAAAAACTGGAAAGGAAATGCCCCAAAATATATATAAGATCCCTGCTGCCAAAAAAGAAATAGGGACTGGACGTGCATTTGGGAAAGGTCAGGGAGAAAAAAAGTGTAATGAAGGTCCTCCAAAAGTAGGACTAATATATAAGGAGTTAAGGAGGCGGTTGATTTAGAGACGCTCAGCCAGAGTTTTAGACATACTGATACAGTATTGTTTTACCTAAATTTAATTTGACGTTGTGCCAATTTTAGACTGGCAGACAGCATTATGAGGGAATTAATCTATTTATTTCATATAAAATGTAAGTTTCGTTCAGGAGAACAGAAGTACAGAATCCTAGCTGAGTCATGATGACATGGCATTTGGGTCTTTTAAAAAAAGAGAAACTGTTTTATGATGTCTAAAAAAAAAAAAAAAACTCAAAAACATATGCCTGTGCTATTAAGAAAGACATGTCAGAATAACCCAGCTTTATTAGGGATTTCATTATTTTTCACAGATGAACGTGGGCAGAGCAGGTTCTTTTCCTACTTGCATTTCCTATTTCCAAGAAGGAATTTAGGTACTACAGAATCTCCTAGAATAATTTAATTTTATTTAGCCTTAAATGAGACTATTGATAGAAGAGGGACATCAGCAACTCAAAAGAAGACAGTCTGTGGAAAACTGTAAAACTAGGGAACAGATAAGAAAGAACAGGCCATGCTGGTGAGTGTGTACTACTGTGTGCTAAAGAGCGTATAGAGTGAAAGTGGGTTAAAAAAGTTAATTGCCAAGGCAAGTAAGGTAGAAGCTCAATGCATTTGAAACTCTGGGTCCAAATAGAAATAATAGAGGAGAATGAGGTTCCTACACATAGACTGGGGAGTGAAGTCGCTCTGGCCCCCAAGACAGCATCATGACTCTTTGTGAAGCAGTTGGTCAGGAGAATACCAAAATCAGACACAGCTCTTAGCCTGGTCCGGGCCAGTGCTCAGAGTCTAGTTCAAAACTGTTGCCGCAAAAAAACCACTTTATGGCAGTGGCCATAATGCAGTTGGGTTTAACATCCTAGCACAACAACCGAAACCAAAATAACCTCTGCAATGGTGCTTGATTTCCTGAAGAAGCATTGCATTAAAAAATGAGGAAGCAAGTTTAAAAAGAAAATAGAAGTGGCAGCCAAAGGGGGAAAATGTTTGCACGCTACGTACCACATACGAGTGTCACTGCCTAAGTCCATGGTCGTACTCGCACCTTCAGTTTGGTGTGTAGCTCTGCTCATTGCCGTCCTCCCCATCTCGTAGATAATAGAACTAGAAGAAGCCTAGACAATGGCGCCAAGGGTGGTCAAAGGAACTCAAGAGACTACAGCTCTTCAACCTAAAAATGGAGTGTCTTATAGGTCGTAGGTTTCAAAATTGGCATAAAATTTCTGAATACAGAACAACTTTTCACTTGTTTCCAATTTCTTATCTTTAATACAAGAATAAGAGAGCAGAAAGCAAAGCTATCAGGTTCAAAACTAAGAAATATGTTGATGAACTGTTGAACTCACCACCACAGGATGCTGTAGATGCCAAGAGTGTAAATGGGGTTTAAGTGCTATAAAACACATTCATGGCAGAAAACTCTATCGAAGGCCTTGGATAAAAATACACTGACCTTTTCTCAGGTAGATGCCCACAAACTGGATGAGTATTGCAGGAATCTAAAACTGTACCCTTGTCTCATTCTTCTGCCCTTCTTTAGCCATCCACAGTTATTTCTTATGAAATCAGGATATTTGCGCTAGATTGTTCTTACTTGAAATAGAAATAAGACCAAATTCAACGTACATAATACAAAGATGGGAATACGTTACTTGGGAATGACTGGTGGGACAGGATGCAACTATTATCCAATATATCATGAGGGAGATAAAAGCCAGGGAGGGAAAAATGATATTTGAAATAATAGTTTTGGTGCAAAGACAAATGTGCTAAGTGGCTGTACCTAAATTTACACTGGAAATTAGATGATTTTAAGCATTAAAAGAGTGACATTCTGAATGGTTATGGGATATTTTTTTACAGTGAAGCTGAGTAGGTTTATGAATGCACTCATATGACACAGTGCCTGCTATAATTTTGTCTGACTACCAGGAGTCTCACATTGTGGAAGAGGAAGAGAAGCTCGAGGAAGAAACGCAGCAAACACATTTAGAATTTCACCAGCAGTTAGTCACTGAAATCCAAGAGGCTCTTCATTTTCTTCAGCAACACATGGAGCAAGTGATCGGGCAGACCCTGCTGCAGCATGCCCGACAGGAAGCTACAGAAAAGAATTCAGATGATGATCAGGACTTCAAGGTATTGAAATGATCAGTAACAGCTTTCTTAACAAAATGAGAACTGCTTCAGTAAAATGGAGGGAAACTTCATTTATGTATTAGCCTATGCTTGGAAGTATCAGCAGGAAAACATTACAAGTAGCTTTAAAATTAAAGATACTTTACAAACTATGCACAAACTAAGACCAATGGAGAGGTACAGTATTTTCTAAAGACTCACTCTAGCAGGCAAACCAGATTTACTTAAGCCAAACCCCAGAATATAAAATAATTGAAAGAGTCAAGAATTGAAAGAGTCCTGCATGACAAAGAGAATCAGAAAAATGAGGAAGAAATCGAGATGATTATCTGTTGATCAAGATTTTAAGGTTAATTAATAGTATTCATAGATTAATAGCTTAATATTAATTTATAGATTTATAAATAAAACAATTCATAGATTAATAAACAAAATTCTTCCAAAGTAAATACTCAGATTTTCTGTATGATGGAAAGTGCAGTAGAGCTATACCTATGCTGCTCTATTTCCTTTGCTGCATGTAAAAGGCAAAACGGGCTGTGGATATTGAGCAGTTAGGGGAATGCTCCTTTGCCAGATGGAGGTGAGGCACATTAGAAACACTTTGTTGTAATTTTTCATGTTGAAATGTTCCTTGGGTGTATAGAAATATTTTGTTTCCAGCATGTCAGTCTGCCCCATTTATAAAGCACAAAATTCACAATCTTGCGTGCATGTACAAAATTATATTAGGCCTTCAGTTTTAGGCAGCTAAACCACTTCAGTTCTTGACTTAGAAATTAGCTGTTACTTGTTTTGTTTAATACAGGAGAGACTGCTGGAAACAGCTGTAGAAAGTGTGTATGGGACCAGCAATAATATCAGTAGACTGGTGCAAAACTACTATCAGCAATTAGGAAAAATCACAGAAGATTATGAAGGGAAAAAACTTCAACAATTGAAATCCTTGCAAGGTGTGTATGATATTGACAACTATGAGGTAATACCTGTTTTTTAACAAATACCATTCATTTTCTTATCCTTGTAGAGATGTCTTTTACAGGTAGCAGAAATATATTATTTAAAATAAATGGCAAAGTAAAATGAATGAGTAGGTCCGTTTCCATCTTTGAAGGAGAGGTGGTAGAATACTGTAATTATTATTATCAATAACTAGTTGAATTACAGTCGTAGATGCAGGACCCCATTACTCTGTTTGATACAAACACACTGAAAGATGGCTCTGTGTCAAAGAGATCGTGGTATAACCACAGGCTCTTGTTCATCAAGTTAAGATCAGAGATAACCACCACAGTCGCAATTACCAACAGTTGTTTTTTGCAGTGCTGCTAAGTGTTACACTAAGCGTAGGTTGTCCTTACCATCTACCTCCACGATGAACCCTCTTCAATTTTGCAAATTAATGCATGCAAATAATATGAATCAATGAATTAAACATTCATAGGGAGAGGTTGTATGATGAGCCCATTAGCTGGATCATTCACCTGGAAGGGAAAAGATCCAGATTTGTAATCCGTGCTGCCATGTTAGAAAACACAAATAGTGTTGGCAGATGGCCTGCTTTCTCTGAGGCGCATGCTCTCAGCTTTAGGAAAGAGGTTCTTGTATCGATTCCTTTTTCGGCTCAATGAAAAGTTATTCTCTGTAAAGTAGAGGAAATTCATTAGAGTAAGGAGATAGAGAAAAGTTGGCTATTCCAGCCTGGAATAGCTTGTGAGCTACCATATTGTTTCTTAATTGTCAACCACTCAAAACTACTCATGAGGTTTATGAACTACTGGATCCCACATAAATATGGACACTTTTTCATGGAATTATTTTTAATGGCTAGCAGAAGCTCAGTTCCTTCTGGGCAAGAGAACAAAAGCAAGCAGAGATCACTGGCTGCTTCTGTAAACACTCTCCTCTCCCTTGGATGAAGGCTATTGGCATTAAATGAAGTTAGCAAGTTAGCAGAATGGCAATAACATCAAAGACTAAGTATTTGAGACACATGAAGTGGATGAATGAAAGATGTTTTCCAAAAAGTAAACTTACCCATGTTAAATAGAATTGATTCTTGCACCACAAAAGCGAGATTTTTTGAAGAGCATTCATTCAAGGCTCAGATTCAGAAATGAGGCTGGGTGGATAATTTGCTAGGAAGGATTTGCGAACACCAGTAAGAGCTAGGCATATGCATTGGCTGTAAGATAGAACCAGTCTGTTTGGCACTGCCCTGTTATAAACCTTGAAAACGTTAATATTGCAAGCTAGGGTTAGGCAAAATATGTGCTGGGATTTTTGACAATCTGTATTTTTATCACTGGCAGTAAGCAAGGCAGTTACCTAAATTATCGCAAAGTTGTTCTAAAGACCTCTTTTTCCGCGATCCAGCTGAATACAAACATAGTCTTAATTGAAAAAATTTGAATTCCTTTAAGCAGGGATAAAACGGAAGCCTTTTCCAGAAGGTTGCTCTGATCTGAACTGAGATGGATGCCATTACGTGCTTGAATGTTTTGCTTTATCAGCGTTTGGATTATTGCTCTCAGCTGGTCTCCTAAAGAGGCTATGGGATCTAAAATACCAGTCACTAGAACCACAGCTAATCTTTCGGTAATTGCTCATTTAGAACGTTTTGTCTCCCAGTCTTTGTGTGGATATATTATTGTTTCAGTGTATTGCTGTTCCATGAGTTACAAGGAAAAACTTTACATGTGTAAATAGCTACTACAAGATCACATTTTCTTTTCAACAGAAGAAAAAGAAAATCTCTTTTGCTGCAGCATAAGCCTACAGGCATGAAGGATGATGAGAGTATTTATGTTGGTAATAAAAGCAAGAGTGTTTTAGACTTTGGTGGCCAGAGAGAAACCTAGAAAGTCACAGATCAAATGAATAGCTGCAGCAAAGAAAATTTTGGAAACTTACATGTGTGTGCTACAATCCAGCTGAGTTTTTCAGTAGTGATGGATGGCTACTTCTCCTTTGTTGGTGTTTTTCACATTAGGAGCAAGTACTAGATCCCATAAGGAACTTTGCTGTTTTAATATGTCCAAACCCTCCTTTAATTAAAGTCCAAATTTGTGATGCACACCTCCTGCCTTTCTCCTTTCAGCTGCTGTGTCAGCCTAGAAGCACTTAAATGTCTCTCTGTGACACTTAACAGCCTGGAGTTGTGCCCCTGGGCTCAGCCAGGACAGCCTGAGACCTGCCGGCCGGCCAGCTGCTTCCCATCCAAGCTCAGCCTGGAGGCAGAGCATACCTATTTCTTCCTTTTTTAAAGGGGCTGATCGGTCAGGCAGTCTCCAAGCACAATTACCACACTGAGCGAATGATTCTCCTTACCAAATACACTTGTAACCTCTCTCTAAAACACAAGATGGAAAAGCAACGCTGGCAGTAGAGCCACGTGTATTGCCCAGTGGTTAGCATGTGCACTTAGGAAATTGCTTCTGTACTTCATCAAGTGACAGCTAAATAGGAAACACATCACAGTCTAGCAAGTAAGGACCTTAATTCCAAGCACCCCTCTCCCAGTGAGTCTGCCTAACATCAGGCAACAGGGTATTGTTTCCTTGTGCATCTGTAGCCCCTATGAATTTTAATTTATGGTCTGCCTGAAGAAAGGTGGCGAGCACCTGCACTCTCCTGGCCAGCCCAGCCCGGCCTGGCCTGGCCTGGTGGATAGCCAGTACCCATTCTTGTGCGCGGTGTCTGGGCAGGAGAGGTGCCTGCCAGCCATTACAGGTGCTTGAAAAAGGTAGGATGAGCTTTCTCACTCCCTATCTGTTGCATACCCATCCACCTCCCTCCCTCTATGTTTTCCAAAAAAGTAACCATTCGCAACAGTGTATGTGAAGAAACCTACCCTATGTCTGACGTTGCAATTTTCATTCAGGTATTTCAGGTCCAGCTTGAGGCATCAATATTTTTTCATAAAATTTCTCTTTTCACTTCTACATTAATCAGTCAGCCCAGTGGGAGGAAAAAATAAAAATCAGAATTCACTGGCCATTACTGTCCGAGCTAAATGACTCAAAGTGGTGTCTGATTATGCAAGAAGTTACAATGGCAGAGCAGGTGTACATAAGAAGGGCTTAGTATCCCTCAAGAGCAAATAATATGGAAAGACTACCTAGAATTTATATTAATTTAATTGATTAATTTGTGCTGATGGAAAAGGTAAGTTGAAAGGTTGCCCCAGTTAAAAGCAGGGTTTGTAATTTTGAGCAGAAAATCTTACAGATGTTATTTCAGCAGAAAGAGGTGAAAGGAGCAGACTTAGAAAGAAACAAGAGAATGAACAGGTATTGAAAGAAAAACTGAACAAAGGCCTCCTGGATGCATCGTCTGCAGTCCATCAAAGGTAAGAGCAGGCAGGAATACTACTGGCTCTATTTTAGTGTTGTGACTTGTTGTAGATCTGTATTAATGTCCAGCTTAATAAATGTCTTACTTTGGAATTTTGTGTTTTGTCTTTGAAAGAAAAGAAGTAACTATTGCCAAATTAGCCTAATCCTGGGCAATATGCTCTAGGTGACCCTGCTTGAACAGGGAGGTTGGACTAGATGATCTCCAGAGGTCCCTTCCAACCTAAACGATTCTGTGTGATTCTGTGAATTATATCTACTCTTTGATCACAGAAAATTACGTTCTTATTAAACTTTTTGATGCTCGTTAATTAAAGACTGAAGAACTATGTATAGACAGTTAGAGAACAAAAAACGATTCCAAAACATACGTCAATTTTTAAAAGAAATTTAAAATAAATGAAGGATGGGAACTGATGCCGTTCATTTCATTACATTTTATCTTTTCTGCTTTGAATTATCAAAGTATGTGTTAGTTTGCTGTTGAATAAGTGTAAATGCATGAATAATATTCGAAATGCCAAGATTTCAATGAATGCTTAGGCAGTCAAGCTTATTTCCATTAAATTTAGGGCTGAATCCCTCAAATATTAATTAAATAAAAAGCAGTAATGAATTAAATATGATTTTGCAAAAATTAGAATCCAAACAAAAAAAAAGCACTGCAAACTCAAAGGAATAACGTATCACCGTAAAAAGCTATATTCTGTGCATTTGCAGGACTTGGCAAACATGATATTTTTGTAATTTTTTTTTTACTTTTTGCTTTTTATCCAAAACAACTTAGCATCTCCAGTTTTGACATAGTAAAAAGTTTAATAGTTTTTTAGATGCTCTGCTCCTTCTAAATTGAAAGAAATCATTACCCATTTTCTGTTTTTCATTCTTGTTTGAAATAGTTCAGAAATGGATTCATGTAATGAAGGGCTTCAGAAAAGATCTGTTAGTCATTCAATATCAACTTCATTATTTACCCTCATATACAAATTCAGTTCTAGCTGTTGTCTCGTTTTTTTTTCCTCCCATAATATGTTCTGATATTTTAAAATAAAATCCAGTTAAAATGGCCTTCATGCAAGCAGAAGATGCGGTAATAAGGAAAGTTATTTTGTATTTATGTTGATCTCACTTAGTCAGCAATAAAGCCCCATTTCCTGTTGCTGTTAGGATTTCTTCTAGGGTCAAATCCCAGACCTGTGTAAATCAATGGCAAAATTTCCATTAGTTTATCTCACTCTTATTAAACCCAATAGAAATTCTTTTATGTGTTTTGGCCTTTGGTGCAAGGTTATGAGTACAAGTTCAAAGAGCAAATTTTGAAAGGTCAGGTTCTGCAAGCATTGACCGTGACAATAGCAATTTAATAAAGTGTAGCTGCCAAGAACAGTTTGTGGTACCTCCTTCCCTGAAGGACTGCGGTGGGTGACTGACAGTATTACTTCAAGTTAGATCAGGAAAGAGAAAAGAAAAATTAAAGATTGCAACAAAGTTGCAATCATTCAGGTTCTGCTATATTAATATGAATCTTTAACTAGCAAAATAAGATAATCAAATAATATAGACGTCAATGCTCCAGATGCCAAGTTTTCAGTTGTCAATTTTTTGACTCCATCTCAACCTGGTACGGAAGAGCCTTAAATGAAATAGGTACTTCTTAATCCTGTATCCTTACACCTGATCCTCCAGCAGCTTGTCTTTTTGGCAGTTAGACAGAACTGACCTGACGATTCAGTGCAGAAAGTGCACCATGGTTTTTGAAGGCAGACTTTATCATTACAGCACTAAATTCCAACTCCCAAAGTCCAGGGATGGACAACCCAAACTCCTACTGCAATTCCTTCCTCAGAGAGGAACCTGTATTCCATGGACAGCCAATGCAGGCTGTTAAAATAAAAATCTACAGCAAAATTAGTTGTCCCAGCAGGAGCTGGATGAGCTGATATTGTTAATGAGCCTTTCTTTCCATAAAATCTTCTAAATATGCTTTGCCAGCACTGTATTCCTTCCTTGAACTGAACAAATGGGTACTCTCAAATTTCCCTTTACCAGAATGGCGCTGCAGCAAAAGAAGGTTTTGGCTCAGTTTGAACTGCAGCAGCAGATTCGTCTGGACTGCCTGAAACAGAAGATGCTGGGATTGCATCAGCTAGAAACTGAGTTGGAGACTCAGCTCCAGGTAAATCCGGGTAGAATGACTCATGGATCTGAAGCAGTCTACAGCAAAACCTCTGAGAGGTTGTATCAGTCTTTTCTGTGGTCCAGTTGAAATCAGTGCTAAGACTCCCCACTGTCTTTACCATTGAAGCTATTGCTCAAAACCCAGTAACGCACACAGACAAGTTCACGGTTTGAAACAGTTTCCCCCAAAGAATACTGATTAGGTTAAAGAAGATCACTAGGATGTGAGGGAGGCATTATATTCTTTGCCTTACTTGTTGACAGTTTTGTACTGAGTCTATGACAAGTACAGACTCACTCCTTGGTTACTTGGACATCTCTTTCCATGTAGTCAGGTGGAGGATACACAGCCTCCTTACCTCAGGGCACTTGAGTTCACAGTCACAGCAAAGGCAACCAGGGCCAAACTCAGTGTGCATGTGATCAGCACAGTTGCATGGCAGATCTCCTGCTCCTCATCACACACATGTTCATGTTGAGTGAGGTTAACGGGAAGCTATAGTTAGTTCTCCTCACTGAATCTTTTTGCACTAGGAAACACATCCCTGATGCTCACTATTATTTTCTATGTTTCCACAATGACATATGACAGGCTCCTTTTTTGTCATGCCCTGTATAGAATGGCATAATGCAGAAGCAAGCTGATTTTTGTTAATTTGCTTCTGTTTTATCTCTGTGGGCAGGAAGCAGAGCAGGACTTTGTCACAGAACTAGCTACGCTGGCCCGCGTTCCACTCCCCATGAAGCAGCAGCTTTCCAAAAGGAGCAAGCCAACAGGTTGGTACAATGCCAAATTGTTTTAAATGCTTTATTCCTGGTCTGATGTCAGTGAATTGCTTGCACTTGCGCCATATTTTAATGACGGGGCACAGAAAAGAGGCAGTATGAACAGGCAATTAATATTTTAATTAACGCTGATATGGACCATCTGATATTTGGGCCAGAATATGTTACCCATCATAGCCTCCTTAGCTCAGTATAGCAAATGGGAAGACAAGGCACAAACATTTAGAAGTAAATAGTCTTCTGGGCCTTGTTGTAAAGTGCTTAATTCTTTTTTCAAACAGAAAAAAATCTGGTACTATTCTACTGATTATATTCTGCCCTGCCCATATTACAGCAATTTTCCATGTCACTGATATTAGCCAGATACCATGCCCCAATAAGCTAAAGCTCCAATTTATTCTCATGAAAAATCTCCTCTGTCAACTGTGTCCAAGGACAATTATCCATTAATTAGCATTGAAGTAGCAGCGCTTACCTGCTGGAGTACACTAAGTGGAAGCTAAATAATGTTGCCAGGGAAGTTACTGCATCATTCCACATCTGACTGCATGTCTTACAGTATAACACAATGTAATTTTAGGAGAGATTTTTTTTTGTCCATGCCTTTTCCTTAGTAGATGGGAGAATTGGGACATAGAGAAGTAAGGTGACTTTCTAAGGTCACCTAGCTCACCGATAGCAGAATCACATGTAAGTGTCACGTTTCCTCACTCCAGAGCAGTTCTTTAGCCAATCGATGATATTATGTCCACTGAGATAAGTATTTGACTTAATTTTTCAAACCAGAATTATTGTTTTCGTCTTTATCATCTTCTTTCAAAAGGACTCTCTTCAGCTTGACCACTACATTTTTGGGAGGACAGCAGAGCTGACTCATGGTCAACTCATGGCCAACTTTCTCATGGTAGAATGCAAGAATCAATCTTCCCCCACACATACTCAAAAGTAAAACCTTATTGAATCAGGAAATCTTAAATAATTGTATAATTTCCTGCTGTTTTAACAAATTAGGCTAATTCATTAGTTCAACAGATGCTTAGGGACAAATCGTCAGAATAGCAGTTGTGTTCCCTAATCCACATCTGGCATGATTTGAGTGTGCAAATTTTCATCATTTGTCCTGTGGAATTTCTCTGTCAATATCTAAATGAAACATTTTGCGTTACATTTGAAAGATGAGACAAGTTCCTGAAAGAGAAAAGTAGCTCACTCACCTGGACAATTTTGAAGTCTCTTTCCCCAGTCGATCATTTTCCAAGCGCGCAGAGCTGTTTCTCCTGCTGTGCGTGTTAACCCCAGAGAGGCACACGGAAACTTAGCTTAAGGTCCTACAAGCCATGACTTTTTAACATCGGGTTGTTCTGTCTCAAATCACATAAAATTATGAAGCAACTTTTCTTCTATTTGCTGCTAGTTAAGAACCACGTGCAATTATTTGCTAAGAAAACACTTGATAGTGCTTTCAGCTGTTATATTTCACAAACTCCCTTCAATATCTGGCAAGTATGCAAGCTCAAGATCCACTCTGTGGATAGTCTAATGGATAGTCAAAAAACAATACTCTGTACTAATGTAAAATTGGAATCATCCCTTGGAATAGCAACATAGATGTGTGTGTTACTATGCTAGAAATGAGAGTATATTTTTCTGCTTTAGATTAATCAGAAAGAAACAAGCTATAATATCTGTGGGGGTTTTAAACTCGCATATCTGTGTCTATTCAGGGGTAAAAATGAACTCAAAAAGAAAGACCTTTCAGTCTCCAGAATCAGAAGACAAAGGCGATTCTCATGAAAATATTCGGGAGCCCCCTGGACAGGCTTCTGGCTTATGCAGGTATGGTAGAAGGTAAAAAACAATGTCCCATGAAAAAGCTTCTTACAAAAAGCAGTACAAAACCTATTTCCTAAGCAGGTATGTCAGTCAAAACCAAAATATAACACCTACATTAGCTGATCATCTTCCTTAGTATTTACTTCTCACATGTACCTCACCTTTTTGTCCCCCATACTTTCTTTTTAAGTTTACAGAAGTCATCTGAGTTGGCTCATCTGTGCTGTTACATATTTTATAAGTAACTTTGTTTTATGTAGAGAAATGAGAAATACTATGTTTCCAAATTTCTTCTAAGTAGGTTTTTAAAACCTGGGTCACAGAGAGCATAAATCAGCACAGACAATTGAATCCAGTGGAACTAGGCTGACTTATAGCAACCAAAATATGGTCTGTGGTATTTAGGCTTTCAAGTACCACCTTTATTTCACAAACAAAGGCAAGCGCCGGTCTTTGGCTGATGAGAGCAGCGGCTCTAACAGTGATTTTTCTTGATAGATGTTTCGATTGGCTTATGCTGGGGTGCTAACTACAGGAGGAAAAATAGCTACAAACCTGAAAGATGCCAGCTGATTACTACGGGCAGATCAAACCAGCCAGCTGGTCGCTGGGGCTTGATATATTGAGCAGAGAAAATCCTGTTGACAGGCAAGGCAAACAGTTGGTTCTCAGGAGCCGCAGGCCTTTGGGGAAAAGTATTTATCCCCTGAGTGACCTCAGCCTGGGACTGACTTCAGAAGATGGCTCCTTTCCCTGATGGCATCAACCCTTTTCACACACTCCTTTCCCACAGCCAGCAAGGGATACAGGCGTAGGGAACGGGGACACAACAAAGGAACATTTATCTTTATGGAACTTTGTTTTGGCAGGCTAAACAGTGGCAGCTGAAACCTGCAAGTGCAAAAAATTATAATCAAATAACAAGCTCCTTTCTCCACATATAAAAATGAATTTACTTAAAGAGCGAATCATAGCCTTTGAAAAACTTGGTCTACAATTTTGTTTTATTGTTCTTATTTCTTTCTTTCAGAGATAAATTGCAGAGTTCACATGAAGGGGAGACTGAGCCAAGGAAAAACTCAAAGATGCTAAAGAAAAGAGGCAACAGGTAGTAAAAATATTTACATGAGCTGTCTGAACACAGAGTACCAGAGCGTTCTTCTGGCTGATCTCAGCAGCTGTAAATACTTACTGAGCTGGTTTACTGAGGAACAATGAAGAACGTCAGTAATAACCGAGAAATCTTCTTTAGCTACAGACCAAAAAATCAATCATGTGTGCCTTTGGCCGTTAATGAAACATTCTCACTTGATTTTGGTAAGGAGGAACAAGGAAACCTTTCATATAAGCTCTTCCAGATTACTGAGGGAACACGGAGGTAGTTTTAGATGAGGAATATACCTGAGGAAAGGGTGCTTGTAGCAATACAGATCTACACTAGACTCGTTGCCAATGTTGGTATATCCCAGGAAGGTTTCTTTGCAATAGTGATGTACCATATGCTTTTGAGCCCAAATGTGGTAGGTCTGGTCTTAATATATTGATCACTGCTTTGGACTTAAAAAAAGAGTGAGAAAGGTAAAGAATATTTAAATAGACTTCGGAAGTCAGTGGTGCAACAAAACTGAAACTGAATTTGGTCTCTCTATTCTATTTTAATGCTTCTCAGGCTATACATGCTTTTTTAAAATTTGTACAAAGATTTTGTCAATGTATTTCCCTATGCTTGTCTCGAATTGCAAGTTATTGTTAGAGAGAATGAGACAAAACCTGTTTACTGTTTCTTTTTTTACACTTTGCTTCCTATTCTTCCTAAACTCTTTGTTTTCATATATTTTGTTATGCTCATTGTGTTTCTTATGGGTAATTTTGTTGTTATGCAAAGCAGCTCATTCTTACTGGCTGTACAGAATGTCTGCATAAAGTAATAAATTACATCACTTAAGCAACCTTACAGCTTTCATGAAATTAAAGCTTTCTGTCAATTTAAAATGAGCATACATTTTTGCTAACTAAAAGGCTGTCCATTGGCACATGTTGTAAAATGCTACATGACTCACAAAACTTACCTCTGATTAAAGAACAGTCACACAAATGACTTCACTAAACGTATTTCACACAATTATTTAAACATTGCCTTTAATGTCAATCGTTATCAAAATAACTTGTGCTTTTTCCCTAAGTTGTACCATTTTGAGCATTTGGCTGTCAATGGCCTTTCTACCTTACTGGTCTAGACATTTTAGTTGCCTGTTTAATGTGTTTTTTTCTACATGGATGAGACCTATATACTTCTATATGAACATCTTCTGCAGCGCACCCTAGACAGCTAACAGGAAGGAAGCTTTTAAAATCAGAGTTGAATATGTTGTTAATACACTGTTTTAAACTATGCAGTACCATGGAGGCTCCAGTCGCAATTAGGATGTTGCATACTCACTAGAACAGTTTCACTGGATGCACTGTGATTCGTTTCATTAGGCAGGTCTTAAATGGCTTTTTATCTCCCTTAAAAATGTAGACATGTTCAGGTTATCACAAAAGCAAGGCAGCAGTGCCCTCTCCTGGGGAACAAGCGTGGGTGCCCTGTTTCGCCGTTTGAAATCACTCAGACAGGGTTTCTGATGGCCCCAGCTGCATTTGATAAAGGCTTTGGCAGCAGCCCGTGGTCCCTGGAGTGCGAGCGCTGTCCCCGTGAGCACCATCCCCACAAGCGCTTCTCCACGAGTGCCGTTCCCCCAGCCCCACAGGAGCGTGAGTGCTGTCTCCACAAGTGCCATCCCCATGGTCCTGAAGAAGCACGAGTGCCATTCCCACAAGTGCCATCGCCATGGCCCCACAGGAACCCAAGTGGCTGTCCCTGCAAGTGCCATCCCCGTAGCCCTGCAGGAGCACAAGTGGCCATCCCAGCAAGCACCATCTGAAGTCACTGTCTGCCTGCTGTAGAAACCTGTGGAAGGCCTTGTCATGCAGAAGGCCTTCTGAAAGGCAACCTGCTCCACATTGAAGAGTAGCGTGACTTCAAAGACTTCTGCCTGGATTATTCAGCCTGGTCCTAGCTCCTGTGCCAAGCAGCCGGTTTCATTTTTAGAGGAAACAAGCACTCCTGAGGACACGTAAGTGGTCAGAATTATTTGTTGAGGACAAACGTTGTACTGTCTGAGGTCTTGGACTAAAATTTCTAGTTATATTCTGAAACTGACAACCTGTAAAGATCCTTTGATCTAGCCTGTACACACACTGAACAGAAACCTGAGCAAGCAGCCAGGTAGCACCCGCACTTACTCCATCAGGTAATCTGCAGCTGTCTTTGCGAGCCGTTGCACTATCCAGAGATCATTACATACAACACCTTTTGGCTGTGTTTCTTTCATCTGAAAGAATGCATCTTCCATTTGAACACTCGAAGCTGTGAAGGGCTTGGTGTGCAGCTGCCTGTGCTGCATAGGAATTCCTGCAGCCTTGGGAAAAGGCTTTTGGTCTTACAGCCCAACAGCTATGACCACTGTTGTGCTGCAGAGCACCAGGAGAGGGCACGAGGATCTGGACCCTATGAAGACCTTCAGAAATAGCATTGTAGTCGCTGATGTAACTGCAGGCTGGCTTACCACCTGTTGCGAGGAAGAAGTTGCCAGGGCTTGCAGCTTTTTAAAGCAGTATTTCTGTCTGTATACTTTAAAGATAGCATTGCACATTCATCTTATTTTTCAAGAAAATTACAGAATATGCAATAGGAGGTGGGGAACGAGGGTGGTGAGACCTAGGTACCTCATCCATATCACTCCAGATACTTCATGAGGCATACACTATTTAAAGAAACAGTATCCCACACTGCACATTTGCTGAATTATAAGATATTATTCTCTGTCCTACACAAGATTTATTTTTAATTGAATGCCCGTCATTATCCTCACTGAAACATATCTAGAAAGTTTGTATGAAGTTCACCAAAATCACAATGAAAAAAAAATTTTTTTCAAATAATTTCACTTAGACCAGTAACATTTAGTATTGGCTAGTTCTAAATGGCAAGAACTAGCTGGTGCCAAGTAAACTAGCACGTGGCAGGTTTGAAAGGAGGCTCTTTGTCACAGTGCATTAAGCTGTGCAACTCCTCACTCCAAAAATTTATATATGCTTAGATTTTTACATGGGTTCTAGAAGTGCCTGGACACATTCATGGTAAAAACCTCCAGGGTTTTTACCCTGGGTAAAAGGATAAAAAGGGTTATTAAATACAAAGATGCTACTTCTCACTCAGGAAGTTACAAATCACTGGAAATTAGGGGAGTATGAGCATTATCTGTTTGCTTTTTTCCTAATACCCTTCCTTAGGCTTATGCTGTTGGCCACTGGAACCCAGAGTAGGTGGATATCTGGTCTGGTCCAGGCCTGTTCTTTTAATTCTTAATGATAAGGCTCAGGATATTGCTTTGAGAAGCATTTAATGGCGGGTACAGATATCAGTTTTGGGACAATTTTAGCATGCTCATTAACAGGCTTTGCTACAAACTATAAATAACATGCAACTGCATTGCTCCAGTAGCAGACAATGGTTCAAACTGTGACTCAGGAAACACTCCGTGGGTCCAGCCTTCTCTTCCACCTCCCTTGATTGAAGGAAATAGACCTCAGACTGTTTGGGCCATAGGGACCAATTTTAGTGGGTTGGTAAATGGCAATAAAGAAGAGTTAATCTCACATCATTAGGGTTGTATGAGCTATTAAAACCTCATGCTGAATATTTTTAGAAGCTTGATAATTGAGAAAGCATGAAAGACTTCTCAAACTATGAGCAGAAAGCAGGGAAATAACGGCTGCTTCCCATGCAGGTGCACACAAATAGATCTGCCTGCTTGGGATTCTTCCATGGAGGTGTACTCGGGATCACAAGCTAATCCACTATTTATTTATTGTTATTTTATTTATTTAATGACAGGTTAATGATGCAAGGGCAGCAGGCATTGCTGTGAAATAGTCCTCCATGTGGCAAGAAAAGCACCACTTTGCTTACTTTGTTTAAAACACTCGTAAGAAAGGCATGCACCAGCTCTCTGCATGGTGACCTGTGCTGAGAAACAGAGAGGTGTGTAAATCACATCCGTGTGCTGCTGCTTGTCCACAGCCGAGAGACCCAGGCACAGCACAGACTCCACGTTTGCAAGCTGCCCTGAGCAGCAGCTGGGCTTCAGGGGCATCTGAGCATCACAGGCACGTCTGAGCATCACAGGCACATCAGCATATTTCTCCGTAGAGAAAACATAACCGAGTTACACTCACCTGACAAGCACAGTCTTGTTAGCGCAGAACCACGAGGCTGTGAAATGCCTCACAAGCACCCAGTACGTGTATCCGCAGGCACTTCAGCATGAAAAAAAGAAAAAACGTTAACAACAATGTTGACTGGTTTGTAGGCAAAGGGATTTATTAGGATTTTATTTGTCATGTAGGAAAAGTGGGATCTGTGAGTACTAGTTACACAACAGTTATTTCTATCTATTGGTTCAAGCATGGAAAGCCTCATAGATGGAGCAGAACTGTTACATGGAAGCAATCATTGCTATTAGCACAAGCACCCACAAAAGAGTGTCACTATTGTCACGAGCAGTTCCAGAATTCTCACACTATAGCAAATTTGCCTGATAGTTTCACAAGCCAGCTTCATTGGGGGGGGGGGGGGGGGGGGGAGATTACCAAACCTATCGGTTGCACTGTCAATCCTCTTAGCATTGGAGAAGGAGTAGGGCAGTGGAGGTGGAGAGCTTGGTGCTTCAGAATTGCCTTATCTGCTAGGCTGTTGGTTCTTCCTGAGCAACTTGTCCTCAGGCTTCTCTGTTAGCAATGTTTTACTTCACATAAAATACCTGAATCACTGCTGACAATGAGACAGCAAGGCCAGCCATTAGGACAGGCAATTGACTCAATCTCAGGTGTAGATCATCCAAATCAGTGCATACAATAAGCTGTGTAACACCTGAGCTACAGATGGAGAGAGATCCCCACCAGTTTCTCCTCTCTCCCCTTCATGAATCCAGGCCCAAGCTTTTTTTCATTTCCCCCCCCCGCCTTCCCTCACAAGCACCAGAAACAAAATACTTGAATTTGTTGTTAAGGAAAAGCTTTATTTTGGAGACAGATTCAATTCAATTCATTTTTATCAATTGGAGTTTTTCTTGAATGGTTCAGATCAATGCCAAAGCCAAAAAAAAAAGTTGGTTACTCAGCCAGTTCTGCTGTCACTTTTCAGACCAAGCTAACACAAATGGATTTTTCTAGGACAGTTGTTCCTTTCCCAGGTAAGCTGAAGAGAAGCATACTGGCTTCAGAATAAGATGATAGGCTTCAAGCAGGTTATTTCCAAAACGTGTATGTCCCTCATGCCCATGTGGTATGCACCACATGCTTTCTGTCAACACAATTTATTGCTGTGTGGAAAGGCCAGACCAGTGCTAAGTGGGCAAGCATGAATGCTACTAGACAAAAATCAGTCCACTGGCACTGCTCTGCTACAGGACTTTTCCTGACGCAGCTTTGTGGCACAGACAAGGATGAAGCAGCACAAGGCTGATGGGAGCTGTTTTGCTAACCTGCTTAATTTCTTAGCACCCTGCCCTCCACTCTAGCCCACGCTTCCCAGAACATCTGCCACACAAACAGGCGAGTAAAAAGTGATAGAAAAAAAGTTTATTTTATGCAGCTTGTGAGAGAGTGAAAAAAATGAGGGGAAAGTATTTCCTTTACTCTCACAGAAAGACAACGCAGTCCACTTTCTCTCACCCTTCCTGCATCACATCTTGCTCATGGTGTTTCTAGACACCATCCCATTTCAGAGCAGCAGAGAACACACCAAGATGGGTCCAAACAACCAACACTAAGTGGAGTAGAGCTTAGGTGAAACTGGAGCATTGCATACTGGTTCTTGGCTGTTTTTAGTGCTTCTTCTTGTGTGTACTAAAGATGAAGAGGATGGCACTGAGCTCCATTTCAAGCAAATTAGATGCAGACTTGAAGGTCTTGGCAGATGGTTTAGGTCTTACATGGCCAAAATCAAGGCAGCTGCAATGCAACAGGCGAGCATATTTTTTACTGTGACATGTATGTAATTAGCCACATTATGGCATGCTATAAAATTAATGTGCAATTAGGTATATATTAATACTCCCTGTGATCTAAGGAGATTCATTCTTTCACATGGTGTCAACCTAAAATACACTTTCTCTTGAGTACCTCCATGCTAAATTTTCAACCACTGAGCAACAGTACTGGAAAACAGAGGAAGACGCTTACCCATCAATTCATTTCCTTTATTTCACAAGCTTTGAATTCAGAAATAGAACCACGACTAGTAGATCTGATACGGTAGAGTAAGTAAAAATGCATGTGATTACAAAGGAAAAACTTTGTACAAAAAACTTTAAAAATCCAACGGCAACTTGGATTACCTGTAAGTACCAAAAAACTCATGCAGAAGGAGAGCACTACTGCCCAGGTGGAGAAATCCCTGCAGGGGTGGCAATGGCATTGCTATGTATAAATTATGGCTCTGTCTAAAATGGAAACAACAAAGACACCAACTTGGAATGTACTGAGTGGATACAGACAGGTGCTACAGAGACCATTTGTCATTATGTGTCTTGATGATTTTCTGTGCCTGAGAGGAGTGCTTCTTGGGTTTATAATAAATTAAAGATAAAAACAGAAGCTGACTATATTACTCTACTGCATACTTTCAAGATGGCCATTTTCTTCCTCCATAAGTAGTTCAGTGGCATTTATCAAATATGGACATTAATCTTGGCATTGTGTCTAGTCAATTGTTGGCAACGTGTTCTAAAGGGACTCACTCACAGAATGTAACTTGCATAAATAACTCAGTAACATGCATTAACTACGCTAATACAGCTAAAGGGTGCAAAGGAACCATCATTCAGTTACAAGACAAAGCTAAAACCTGTAGTCACTAAAGGGGCAATGGAAGCACCACGCTTTAAGGTGACTATGGCATGAAAGCACAATTGTGAGGCAAGTAGTTCCAAGCAAACACACCACACTATTATCACCTCTTCCTATACAAAAAAGAAAGACATTTCATTTTTATTTCCGTTAGTACCAAATAAAACTGTGGGTTCAGTAATGTGGACACTGAAGGGAATGGACATTATTCCCACAATCCTTCATCCTTGTGTTTCTGTCCATCAGCATTTTTCAGCCAAGACTGGTAATATTAGAGCGACCACCAGGAGGTGCAACGATGCGGTGTCCAGTACGGCGTGGGTTATTATCATCGATTTGAGCTCCTGTAACAAGAGGAATTCAGGAAACACAGCTATGAAAAGGCAAAGAAATATCAGCAGTGATATTTTACCTGGCTAGTTCCAGCCACGCTTCTTTAACATTATCATCATCAGCTGGTTTCTCTTGAGCCAGAACTCTGACTGAAGTGCTAAACCAACCTTAAAGGAAAACACTTGTGTGCCTAGCCTGAATTGTCTTCAATAAGAAGTATAGGCTTAAGTGTGTGGGACCTGACCAATGCTTGTCCTACAAGGGGAATTGCCTTCCACTGACTTGAAGAAGAATCCATGCAAGGATGGCAGCCTGCAGAGGGTATCCCCTTTGTGCGATCAGACCCTGAGAGAACGTGTTACCATAAGAAAAAGAAAAATTTAAAGCATGCATGTACAGAGTGGATTTTTCAAACCTGCCTCACTGATTTAGAAAAACAAGTCCTCATTTAGTCCATGGGTTAACAATACAGTAAATCTGACTTTAGGGATCATAAATCCAAGTGAAAAGGGAGCATTGATCTGGTGTAAACTCACAGCCACTTCACACTGTATTCAAAAATGTGGCAAGGTTAAGTTTGTGACAGCAGTTTAAATATCTGATCACACTCATCAAGTATCACATATCTCCCCAAAAGGCAACATAAGACTACCATAAAAGCTTGTTATAAATGCTATCATAAGTTCCAATTCTGGTTAATTCCGTAAGAATGCAATTGCGTGCATTTGCCTGATTCCCATCAAATTCATACCACTAGCTATGTTGATAATATACAGATCTAGGAGTGGACTGGGAAACCATAGCCTCAGATACATACGAAAATCCCACTCATCATTTATTATTGTCAGAGATCAAATTTGTAAGCAGTTTTGCTTTATATGCTTTTTCATATTTTGTATATGCTCACCTTGGCCCCAAAGCGGATGGGTAAAAATATATCTCAGCTCATCAGAAGGGTGTTTAAATTACTTGCTTTCCTTGGACTTTATTTAGAAGTTTTATTTAAGAAGTTTCTTAAGGCAGGATCTGCCAGGGATGACTGACTCCCATAGGGGAGTCAGTGACGTTCATTGCAACATCGTAAGGAGCCACTTGTTTACCCATTGCGCTATTGACTTTTGGAAGGTAAGGATTTGACACATTAGTAATTAACTTCTAGTGACAAAAATTATTTCCAGTGACCACACAGGATGATTTTCCAGTCTATTTCTTATGTAACGTGGAAAAAAATTTGGGGCAACAAGAGCAAAGAGGACAAGAATTTGTACATTAATAGATCCTGCACGTGGCTTGCCAACCATGGACAAGGAAAGCTGAGGCTTCCAGATCTTGCAATTTCTTGTGAGGCAGCAAGAAATGTGAGACGTGTGAGCCATGAAAGTCACACAGGGCACATGTCCCATGAGCCATACAGATCACCAAAGGGCCCCAGTTACATCAACCACAGACCTCAGCTAACTGTAACATGAAGGGTAAATAATACTAAAAATGGTGCATGCAGAGAAATATTTTAGATTGCAGACATTCTGAACATTTGGCAGATTTGTAAAATATTCATAGGGAGTGAGGATATAAGAATATAAAACTAAGTATATGTATTTCTTTCATTTTTGATAAAAGCAGTAGTTAATTCTTTATAACTGAAATTTACCACAAATATTTTGTGAGCACCAGGCATAATCCATACTCAAGGCTTTCAAGACATTTGTAATGAGTCAGGCTGACTTACCCGATAAGCTAAAATTGGACTGATGTAGGTTTCTGATTGGTGGGGGCTGGTTTTTGGCAGGAGAGGATTTAGTTGAGGGTGCAGGAGTTGCATATTTTGGCGTAGCTGGGATTTCATACACAGGCCCATCATACATTCCTCTGGACACTCCTTGCAGTCCTCCCACCTACGTCAAGAGAAGAATAAAAATACAGTTGCTCAATGCTCTGTTAATGCTCCCTAATGATACTCCAATCTATACACTGAGACCACGGAGCACAGAGCTATGTTCTGCACTAGCTGAAGTAAAAACACATGTATTCTCATCAAAGCTACAGTCTGCTTTATGTTTAAAGGAAATTATAAAGCCTCCCCCCCCATGTATAAATATAAATTTTATATTGTTTATATAGCTATATGAGAAATCCTTTCAATTCCTCTATACCAACTACTCAGATTCCTGCTTTTAGCACTGTTCATACAAACAATTGATCTAACGAGGACCCCCATGGTGTGGCTGCTGGAGCCAAAGCAGGAGGCTGGAATTTGTGTTCTCCGCTCTCCGATGGCTGCAGGGCTAACTTTGCCCATCTACCAAGCAAAGCGCATTGGTAACGTGTAGAGGTTATACTTCACCAAAAGAACATAGATCTTTGTGAGGAAGGCATGCCTAAAAATTAGCTCTGGTGACACCCACAGAAAAATGAAAGGAGATAGCAATGGGACTGGGTTTCCTCTCTCCAAACTCCAGACATCTAAAACCAAGCAAACCATACGAGGCTTCCTGCTCAGTCCATGGGGAGAAATGGGATCTCAAAAGAACAGTAGGTCTGACCTAAGATGTCTATTTTAGGTAAAATCAGCACTGACACCTTTTTTCTCTCCATTCAGAGGGTGTTCAGAGCAGCTGGTGCAAGCTAATCTAACACCTAGACAATCCTGAGTTGCTGAATCCCCTTTCGGTTGTTGCAAGACTATAGTAATCCACTATAGTAATTGTAACAATTGTAACAATTTCACTCCTATCTGTATTCTCGCTTCCTCCCCTTCAAATCTCCCATTATCTTCACTAGAACTCAATAAAAAGTGGTGGACCTTTTTTTTAAATTAAAATTTCGAAACTTTCCACTGCTTTTCATGAATTAAAAAAACAATTATATGAGAGACTGTGAGATGGGGCCCATCTTTCATTATTTATCAGTAGAATATCTGTCACGAGCTCTTGAGGTGTCTAGGTTTTCTCCCTGCACAACTGCTATGAAGAATGTGAGAAAAAACAATCATAGCAGCCTCATTGACCTTACAATCCCAGGAATCTAGGAAGTAGTATTTTAAAAAGCAGTTCGATTTTTCTGCTTGAGTCTGAAGAGGTTGAACTGTATAATCCAAATCTCATTTTAAAAAGGTTAAAAAAACTAAGGCTTACAAGGATATTATTTCAAAATCATTTCCTTGATATGTTGACAGTGAAATTAAAATTCTGTGTAGGAAAGGCACACTATTCACAGGGGTTCGATCCAGCTCTTACAGAAATCAATGCATTTTCCTTGATTTCCGTGAGCAGGCCATCAGGCTGAGAAGAGACATCCCAGGCAGGGATGAACCAAAGCTAATGCCTAGATGGAGGCAGCTGCCGATCGCAGCAATGAATCTAATCGACCAGGGACCCACAAAAGCATGAGTTTATCCTGCTGTCCCCATTCCAGGAGGTTTTCCTGTGCCAGTTACAGCTTTGCAGATCCTCGTATGATATCCCTTCCTTGTGTAATGACATTCACATGAAGAAATGGTTGCTCATAGGACCATCACCGAGTTTTCTAATGTTTTCAATTAATAAAATTTGATAGAGGGGAGAGAAACGCAGAGTGAAAAACGGTCTCACTTCCTTTAGGAAGGCAGCAGAGGGAGCTCTAAGAGCAAAAATGTTAGTACCTTCCTTCATGCCTTTGGAGACCTTTTCCTCAGTATCTAAAATCAAAGGCCTCTCCCAAAATCCAGGCCCACTTTCAAGACACAAGCTATTTGGCCCAGGCTTTTGTGCAGACTTCCAGCACAAGACACAAGTTTCTTGGTATTTGTTTTTAAAGTGTTGTCTTCACTATTTAATAACATTGTCGCTCTAATTTATATAATACTTCCACGTCCTGAACGTTTGAGAGGAAGGTGTGAAGAGTCTGTCATCTAAGTGGAAACATGAAAAAATAAAACTGATTTATCTTTTGCAAAACTTTTTTGCAGATGCATTTACTATTTTGACAGTGCCTTTTCTCCTTAGGAGAGCAGACATTTTGTACCCCACAGCTTGACAGAAGTTGTATAAAAAATGATGGAACGTAAAACCTAACAACTTGTTTGTAGACCTAATTTCAGCTGCTGTCCTTATAAGCAGTTATATATGTTTTGTTGAGGAAAATATGTTTCTTTAGTCAATCTGTCTTTGCTACATACGGTCACACAGTAACTTTCTTGCTCAGAACCAAAAAGGAATTCCCAGACAAGCCCAAACTAGTGCCAAGGCAACTGGTTTTCAACAGAAAGGAACTGATATAATTCAGAAACAGAGCTGACCCAGTCTTAATCTCGGTCACTTCCCAAGCTACTTACTAATCACAAGAGAAAAGTTTTCTTTTGGTGGTGTTTTGATGCCACATATATAGTCCGTCTGATATGGACTCATGTTAGCACAATAATAAAGAAAACGTTTGCTAATGTGGTTCCAAGATAGCATGGCTAGAAAGAAGATTAACTAATATCTGTCACTACCTTATTCCTGATTTTGATGCGCTGGTAAAGATATTCAGGGAAAGGTTTGCGAGGGATGAAGCGGCCCATTCCCTTATTGACGTGCAGATTTCCATCTTCAAATACAATCTTCCCTTGGCTTATGACCACTAGCGGGGCACCGTGGCACTCCATTCCTTCGAAGATGTTGTACTCAACAGCCTGAGGATCAACCAACACATACACTGCAAGTTTAGTACAAAATCTCTTTCAGCTAGTAACTTACAATTAATATTTGTGGCCATGTTTTTAGATAGCTTCCATTAATAGACCTATAAATCTGTTTTGTCTGAAGGAAAAATAGTGCATTTCTATGTGCTCCTGTGGATTCCCCCCAGCTGAAGGTTACATGAACAACAGAGTTCTGACAAATCAAAAGTTTCAAATCATATTGACTTCCTAGGTGTGGGAGTTAGGAAAAGATCCTGTGGAACTGTGGGAGTCCCAGCTGACCCACCAAACACATACAATAGAGCTCAAAGTACATGCTCTGGCTCTGCATTTATCCAGAACCTCTAAAGTGTGATAATCTAAACAGGAAGGAGAATTCTTACTCAGCTGCCAAATATCCAGAAGCACAGCCGTGGCCGCGCTATGCACGTGCTGTGGCTGTGCGAGGTGACTTCAAAGGCACAGTAATACAGATAGCAAGGCACATGGAGTTCTCTGCTGTGCAGCTCAGCAGAGTACACTTCAGACTGGCAGTAAGCCCTGAGCTTTCAGGAGCAGCACAGATGTTTCTGTCTGAAAAAGTCCAGAAAGGACCATGAAACCCTGAGTCTAAATGAGAGGGACTGTCAAAGGGCAGGTGTTTATCACTTTCTAGAAAATGTTGAGATATCTCAAGAGAGAGAAATAAAAACTGAATCACCTAAACTTAATTTTTAAAGATTCATATCTCTTTAATATAAACCACATTACTCAATCTCCAGTGAAAATTTTTGGAAGAATTCCCCAATGTAAAAGACTAAAGCATTGAACAACTAAGATATAACAACTCTGAGATAGATAACACAAAAGATAAACATATGAGACCTGTTGCAGTCAAAATCAAAGCAACTGTGAGTCACTGGTACTCTGTGCTAAGGGCAGAGAAATTGACTTCAAAGCTTTGGAATTAAGTAGAAAATCTCAGCCATGAAGCTGATTGGAGCTGGTTTATCAAAATATATAATCATCTATAGTACATTAGAATATTGTTGAATTAATCATGCAATTTATAATATTAGGTGCTTTTCAGATAAACAGAAGAAGTGAGCTGGCTTCAAATTTATATTCACAGCTTTATTAACCTCAGGTTCAGACCTGCTGATTCACACCTGTTGCAGATCTGGCACAAGGACACAAAAAAATAGTGCAATTGTGTATGCAGACAGAAAGGAAATCCTTCCTGAATCCAGGATCCCCAATGCAAGACTTCGTTGCTTTCAACTTTGAAAGAACATTTACATATTTCAGAATAGGAGTAAGGAGTTACCCTGCTCCTCCATATCCAGGCATTTGGGGTTCACATGAATTAGATCAACATTTCAAAAGCAGTGGTGGCATTTCTGTTTTGCTGCTGGTTTTCTATTTGTTCTTACCGATTTATGGCTTTTAGCTGTTATAGTCTTCACCTTATCAGGGTCCCAAATAACAACATCAGCATCTGATCCCACAGCAATCCGGCCTTTTCTCGGATACAGATTAAAGATTTTGGCAGCATTGGTGCTGGTGACAGCTACAAACTGGCTCTCGTCCATCTTACCTGTGGCCTAAAAAAAATTTCACTTGAGCAAAACACGCTTACAAAATGGAGATTGACTATTCAGAGTGCTGAAAGGTCCAGGAGATATGGGAAGGTATATAGTGCATATATATGGTGATGCTGCATGAAGTAGAGGCTTTATCAGCAGGAGTTTATTCAAAGCACATTACTCAGGAGTTTCAAATAAGTGAATGAGTTATTTCAGACATACCAAAGAACAGATAGTAAAATCTTAATCCAGATGATACCATCAAGTTGTTCAGTTATCAAGGGTCCCTTTACCACACACTAGCATAAAAGAGCGCTTTGTTGCCAGCCTAAGTCTTTGCTATTCAACCACTTTAACCATTTTAAAGTAGAGAAATGTACATGAGTATTACTAGATGAATTAGAAGATCAAGTCTAAAATATGTTCAGGCACTTTTAGAAACTTTTCTTGGAAATTAAGTCTGTTCTACTATTAGTATTACCAAATCTATAAATCTAAGCAATGGAGCCCCAATTATAAAGCCCTTGCCGGAAGAAATGTCGCCACCAACTGAACTTTTTATGCAGTCTGTGATGGCTTAATACCAGCTGTACACAGCAGCATGTTGATTTTTCAGTATTTTGGGGTCTTCCTTGGTAACAAATGAGAGCAGTATTCCAAGGAAGAACACAAATGCCAAGTTTTTCAATGTTAAATAAGCATCTAGTTCCTGCCTGGCAAAACACAAGAAGCCCAAAATATAAACTTCCCAATGGCACAGGGCTGAATATTATCACCCATAAATCTGATTTTGCCACCTTTGCTCTAGCTTTTCCCCTTTTGGGGAGTAAACAAAAGGAAATATCCCTGGCCAGTTGGGTTTGCTTGTTTCTTTGCTTTGCTTCTACACAGCAGATATGTAAAGTTGTTTCTGTGCTTGGAAGCTCTATAGCGGTTCCTGAAGAAAGAGGTTATTAAACAGTCTGGGAGAGGGGCTCACAAGAGCGTTCTAAATATTCCCACTTTCCAGTTCGCAATATGCCTTCCAGGGCAATGCAATGGAATGAGTGTGCGTGTGAGTGTGAGCGTGAGTGTGAGTGTGTGTGTGTGTGTGAGACCGCGTGTGCATGAGAAGACAGACAAGGGAGGGAGGATATCGTTATATATTAGGATCCATAGAACCATCAAAAAATTGCTAACTTATACCAGCACCCCACAGCAAAATACATCATTATGATTTATATGCAGTGTTCTCCTTCAAAGCATTTCATAGTCTAGCCTCAGGCTCAGTTGCCATCCATTTGCAATTCCTCAAAAACAATGCGACACTTCTCAAATTCAAACAATCCATTCATCAGGTTTATATGAGGTCCATTTCAAAATCATTAAACTGCCTCAGTTCCTACATCTATGAGAAACATTCTTTCTGACACAACTGCAAAATTACAGCGAAGTCTGTGAAGCCTCAGGTCTAATAAAGCACTATGGTGTTGCACTGTCAAAAGCAAAACACAGCCCAGAGTGTATAAAACTGCAGAAGATTTTTGAAATAAGCAATTCCCCTCATAGTAGCTCTCTGGAAATTCCCAGAAATATATTAAGAGATTCACTACTGGCCACTTTCAGGGAATACTTTCAGTATTCAGCCAACAGCAAATTTTAATTTAGTCCATAAAAGTAAGTAATTACTTACTACAGCCTTGTCCCAGACAACAGTCATTCTTTCCTCAATTCCATTGACCCCTTCGGGAATCATAGTGAAGTTGTCCTTTCCAATGGCTTTCTGGGCAGTGCTATACGGGCAATGTCCACTTCCTGTCACCTGCAGGTCCCCACTGTGGAGTTAACACACAGAAGGTTTAGACCACACATCACCAAGGTAGCCTTGGTCACACACTAATTGTGAACGGTCCTATCTAGTCTTCATATTAGAGGTATAGGCCCTAAATCATGTCAACAGCCTTTAATGTTGGCTACAGATTACTGAAGATCAATAATGGTATCAGAAATCTCCACTTTCCCCCAAGAATACCCTAAATTCCCAGATTATAGCCCCCTTTGGTTTAAGACTGCTTATGGACAGAGATCAGGCACAAACTCACTCACCAGGACAAAAGATTATTATAGGATAAAGGAAATGATCAAAAGCCTGTACAAGATGCTTGTCACTTTCAAGATAAATTCATAACCATGTTGAAAAATAATGGCAAATTTTGCAATGCAAAGTAATGAGCATCAAGCTTGCTTCCCTGCATTTCTCCCCTGCACATATATTTTCCTTGCAATTCTCACAAGAATATTCAATATATCGCTTTCCAGCAAATTAAAGCCTGACCTTCTGAAACAAAAAACATATACTGTAGAAAAACAGAAGAGGGAGGAATATTTGTACCAGGTAGTCTTCTAATCAAACAAAGAAAGAGAAAGGGCAAGTCAAACAAATACACTGGACTTATCTAACTTAACAGTCTTACACAGAAAAAGGAGTAAAAGAAAAAGAGCATCCCTTCTGTTTAGATGTACTCCACTGTCAGATGGGGGACAAGCATCAGAACAGCTAAAAAGTTGACAGGCAAGAAGGCATCACCAAGGAAGACATTTCAGAGAGAGAGTGGTGGGAACTAACAGCTGACACACATATATTCTTAAATGCCACCTCAATACCTCATGATCATACCCTTCCCTGCAAATCAGGCTCCCAAGGCAAATTATGTCTGACATGAAGCACCAAGATCTCTAGTTAAGAGGAGATGGCAGCAATAGCACAGCAGTGCACCATGGAGGATAAAAGCAACCTGAAGTGCATGGCTCACAGACGAAACAAGGATGCAAATCCCATGAGGCAAATCCAAACTGCAAACCCCATGAGACATCCTAGATTTTCATACATTCAGCTTTTTAGTGAAAAATCAACATTTTCTGTGAAAAATAGAATAACAAGTATGCTCAGTTGCACAGCAAGAATGTTGTGAGGACTCTTTAATGGCTATAAAACATTGGTCTCCTGATGACCAGTGCAATAGAAAAGTGAAATATTATCTTTAGTATCATCCTTGCATAATTTCTCCACAAATACATTGCAGAGTGATGACAGACAGTTTTCTTCTTTTAGTTTCACGTGTAGATTTAAAGTATTAAAACTGAAAACAGGCTAAGCTGCTGTTACTTAAGATCTAGGGCTTTAAGTCACAAGGAAAGAAGAGCCATTTTTGGATGCTTGGAGGATGATGAAAATTTCCCTGACTCTTCACTTTGTCCTTCCGATGTTAGTGTTAAAAATGTCATTATTTGGATTCCAGTTCTACAAATTCTATTGCTATTTTAACTAATCTCTTTTGACCAGATAATGTTATTCTGGGACCCTTTTTTTGAAAGCTTACAGCTGTTTCTGTTAAAGTAAAAAGCCAAACATTCCCATGTGCTGGACAGGAGCCTGACCGTCACACAATGAGCATCACTCTTTATAGCGCATCACTCTTCATAGTGAAACCTGATTTCAGACTCTGTGTTCACTAGATATGACCAGGGGCTTAAAGCCGAGTCTGTCCTCACAGACAGTGCTTTACCCATCAGGCTATTTCTTACTCCTGACTGAGTATGTGGTATCCAATTATATATTAACAATTCAGCTGGAGAAACTGGAGAAGTAGGGAGAAAGACTGTTCGAAGTCCTGTGCTAGAGACTGCTTATTTCACTGTACAGATAGGAATCACTTGAAAAGCAGAGAGAAAAAGAAATCATCCTGGAATAACAAGCTGCTGGATCTTCAGCATGCTAACTGGGAACATGAAAGGTCCAGGCCTGCTCACCTGACGGGTGAACTAACCACAGGGGCATAACTAGCCTTGTTTTTTTACCATTGCTTCTCTGCCATTTTGTTTATGAGACACCAAAGGAGACTACTGCTTTAAAGAAAACTCTGAGTTGATCGCTAGGTACTCCAAACCACGTGGCTTTTGCACTCGCCTGACCATCACCCTGTGAAGAAAGGAAGGCCTTACCATGCTAAGAGAGAATTTAAGTGATCTGGAGTGGTAGGATCAGGGCTCAGAGGTGGCGAGGTCACAAAAGCTGCAGCTTTGGCCCAGTTTTTGCTCCAGTAATGTGTCCCATCTGTCCCCAAGCTGGCAGTGATCGGCTCTCCAAAAACAAGGGGACCTTGGGGAAAGCAAGGATATACAGGCACAGATTAGAATCCACTCTCTTTTCAACACGTTATTCTGCTTACTGCATGCAGCCGTGTATAATTTATGCATTGCTACATGGTCAGCATAGCTCCCAGAAAATTAAACAGCCCTGGCTTTGTTTGCATGATAAAAAATTAATCAGGAGGCCTTCTGAGCCACGCAGGCTTTTGATCAGGATATTTACAAAGTTCTCTTTCTAATCCAGAAGGAGACAGTTCAGGCCTGCTTTTAATTTGTACCATTTTAATCACAGCCATGTTCTCGCTATGGCTCTGCTTGATGCAGAGGAGGGCCCAAGCTGACATATCTTTTTATTGTTGTCAGGTTGGGCATAGCACCAGCAGACAAGAACACAGAGGTCCCCAACTCCATGCTTCAAGTCTCCAAGGACACAAAAATCAAGAAGAGAATTTTCTCTCTCGCTTTTCCACGTTGCTCGGAAGTGACCCCCCCCGAGCATCTGTGTCTGGTGATGGTGTGCTCTGTAACGCTGGCCAGCAGAACAGTTCTGGCTCCTCTCCCTGCAGCCTTCAGTCTCAAATGAAACACAAAGAAAATAAAATTTGAGAAAAAGATGCAAAAAGTATGAATCAGCTCTTTTTTGGCCTAACCTTTGCCTTCACTATCTTTTTAAACAGGGCCAAGTAGAAGAAGAGGAAAGGCATTGTGGAAATGGCCACTGGGAAAAATGAACCAGAAAAAGAGAAAGTGAGAGAAGGAAAGTAAAAGGAGTGAGAAAGAAAAAAATGACAATTTAAGAGAAAAGAAGGGAGGTGTGGAGAGGAATAAAGTACAGTTTGAGGCAGAAAGTGGGGACTGGAAAAGAAAGACTGGTTGCAGAGGAGCAAAGCTTTTCAACCCAAGAGGGAACGCTGTCCCTCCTACTGGGCCCTGAGCTTGTGCTCTGTCTTGTCCCGCTCTGCGAGGTGCAGACCTTCAAAGAAAGAGCTGCGTTTACCTGTATGTCTGAGAGGCAGCACCTCCAATGCTGCTTTTACAATACACTAGTTCCCGCCATCAAAGTGGCCTTAAAAAATTGCTGCCTCCAGGCTCACAATTCCATTCTGGATTATTTTTAACCTGGATCACTCCATGGACCCCAAGCACAGTGTGGACCCACAGAAGCTCCCAGTGGCACATCTGATGGGATGAGCCTCTAGCAACAAGGCACCAGCAACCTCTAACACTGGCTTCACTGCCCAGAACACTGTAACGTGGAAGTAATCCTTCAGAGGTTAATACCCTCAAGTGCCCTCAAAACCATGTGCTAGGTCTTGCCAGAAGAAAATATCTCCCTGCCATGTGCAGAGAGACAGCAGTCTAAGTTACAGGTGAAAGGAAACACAGGTGAAAGAAGACTTACAACACAATCTTTGAAAGGCAAGAGGTTGCTTATAGTTTGTGAGGCGAATTTCTCAGCTGAACAAAGTGGAAGGGTCTCCCTTCAGTTTTCCCAGTTCTAAACATTTAGTGCCTGTGCTGGGATTACTGTTCTTTGGTAATCTCTCCCTGTGTCTTGCGATGTGGGTCAAGTTGTACAGATCAGTCTCCCAGCAACAATTTTTTTTTCTCTGAGCTGCTATTCAACACAAAATCCAAGTTTTCAGGGGAGAAAGAGGTAGTGTCTCACCTTTCTTTCTAGCCAGCGCAATGATATCAGCTGCGCTCTTACTCATCACTTTGGTGATATACACTGGGCAGTTTATTCGACTAGCAATGGTAATGGCACGGAAAACTGCTTCTGCTTCGAGCTGGGGAAAAGAGGAAGAAAAAGGTTAGCTACAAAAGCAGAGAGAGAAGGGAAAGGGAACTGGCAGAATGGGTCATATCTCTCAGTGTTTAGCAACAGTTCTCCAAGGGTTGATTCTGTTTTTTCCAGAGATATGCAGTGCTGGGAAGAGGGAGCTAACCCATTCTCAGACACTTCACGTTGGGGTAAACCCACCTGCAGCCTCTCTCCTCCTGCCGAAGGACACAAGGGGGCTTACTCCCCACAGCATGCTCCCTTTAGCGAGCACCAAGCCTTGCTCAGCTGCGCTCGCTAAAGGGACACGGCTCCCTGCCCAGCAAGAAAGGCTACATCCAAATGGCTGCTGGGCACCTTCTTACTTCCCTCCCTCCTTTCTACTTCAAATCTCTCCCTCTTCCCTGCAAGCAAAAGGAGAAGGGAGCAAGGTGCCCTAGCACTGAGCCAGTCTCTGAGCTCTCTCTGAGAGCTTATCCTATGCGATCTTTACGTCGGACAGTGAATGTAAAGTATTCTCAAAGAGCAGCTTCGGCATTATGGACCGAATGTAGCCTGTAATCCATAAAAGCCTTTGGAACATCCCCCAGTAAGTCCCCTCTGTCAGCAAGGGTAATTGCAATCTCCTTCCGGAGAGCCATCTGGGATGTACAAGCCACGCATTTGTCTGCAGGCAGAGGAGCAGTGTTTCCAGTGGAGACTCCCCTCCTCAGTCATTAGGCTTATAACTCCTTTCCAGACAAACTCACGATGTCGGCCTTTGAATACCTATGAATCTGTCGTGACTGAAAATACTGAGGTGACAGTACAGAAAATTCTCTCCAAATGCTGTGCTGGAAAGATTTAGTAACATAACCTCTTCAAAAACACATGGCTTAATTTGTCACAGTTTTGTAAAATATTTTTTCTTAAAATCAGAGTGCTTGTTTCCAGCACTGTCACTTCAAGTTTTCTTAGGACTTATATTGCAAAATTTACGCCAAAATCCCCAAAGGCACTCACAAACAGCTGAGGAAGAAAAGTGGGACCCTTGTTACCTCAGCACTGGGACTTAGACAATCAGACATCAAAGTCAGAAAGATGTACAATTTCTTTCTGCAAACTGCAAAGGCAGATTTTCCTTAGGCCCTTGCTCTCATTAAAAGGAAAAAACTCAATTCTTTTAGAACAACTTAGGTGGAAGTTAAACAGAACAATGAAAAAATACGTAAACAATTCAATAGGACAATGCAATCAATTAAGTTCATTCCTTTTGCCTTGGGGAAGGGTTATAAAAAGAGCTGAAAACCACAACAATCTCTTTGAGTTTAGCCTCAGATCCTCAGGGCCTTGTCTCTTTGGTCTTCAAGGAAAGCAATCACTTCCCACTACTGTCCCCGATCGTGCCACTAACTGTCTGAACTGAGTACATGAAGAGATATTTACATATTGCCACCTTTTTCTTCTTACTAAAAAAAAAAAAAGTACACTTTCCAGATGCCTGGGATGATCCTTGCAAGAGGCTGGCTTTATTATAAAGAGAATTGCATAAATTGAGCTGCCTTGAAGTATTTTCACATTCTCACATATTTGCATTTCTACAGTCAGCATTTCTACTACAAATATATCTGCTGGCATCAGTGTAGATTTATATGTGGGAGTACGTATATGCATGGTGTACGTGAACACATGCATCTTATAGAAGGCTTTTTCAGTCAAAACTAATTAATGAATCAAGATACAGTATCTCCAAAGCCTAACCCACAGGTTGTGTTACTGACTTCTTGCCTGTTACCCTACGTACAACACTAGAGGTCACAATCCTGAGTGAGATCACAACTGAAGTGGGATTAGAAAATGGAAAGAAATCTGAAATTCATTCTGGTACTTGCAGTTGCAAATCAAATTGCAAGGATCACAGTCAAAAATGTTTGCACGTCTGTGCTGTAAAACTAAAACACTCCGCAGATAATGACATTCTCAGGGCACAGCAATGTCTTTCAAAGTGGCAGTCACACTAGGGATCCAAGATGATTGCAAAGTGCTAGAAAAACTTGACCAGGGAAATGGTGACATTTCACAACCCCGTGGGCCTACTCCTCCGGGCAAGGTGGTGAGAAGGAGTTTTTTCTCCTGGGCACATGGGCAGCCACTCATCTCCCACCCCAAAGCAACGTGCTGCTACCAGCAGCAAGGGCAAACCAGCTGAAGGCATCTCAGACTTTTTAAAACTCTGTATAATACTGGAAGAGGCCACAGGACACACAGATTGCCACCTTCCCTCGCATGCCTGTCATCTGCACATAGCAGAAGCCAAATTCTGATATTACGTACTCGACAGAAAATATTTCCATGAACTACAAAATGAGTGCAGTCTCTTACCTCCTCGGGTCTGCTCAGGGCATGTCCCTCAGGCCCTGTGATTCCCATTTCCAGGATACGTTTTTGTTCCTGAAACATAACAGACAAATGCGGACAACTGCTACAACATGAGAGGCTTCTATCCAACGTCCTCTGGTGGATTAACAGCTGTATTTTCTGACTGCTCCATGTTTTTGTGTGCAAAAGCAGCTGAGTAAGCCTGCTGCTGGGGCAGGAGGACTGAAAACCTAGGCTCTAAATATACTGTTCCCATGCTCCCGTGGCTTCTGTGCCGTACAGCCAGCCCAGATTTCAGAGGAGGCTTTGTGACTGCAGTTTGATAGAGCATATTTGTGCCTCAGGCCATTGTGATTGAACCATCTGATATCTCCTCTGACCACCAGAAAGTCTTATTTGACACCAAGATACCAGGCTAGGGAACAGGTATCAATATTTTAAATTGTAGTTATGGATGTTTCCATACTGCAATTCTTTCTTTACACACAAAAGTTCTCCGTCTTCAAACTATGAAGCATTGCTACCTTCTTTAAACTTTCAGCATTGTTTACTTTTATCAGATGGAGCCTCTCCTTTGTCACCCAATTTTCTGTACCACTTTTCTCCTACAGACTGAATCACTAAAATTATGTTTTCTTGAAAGTAAAAAAATCCCTTCCTCTGTCCTCTGGTTACTGTGGCACTGTGTCCACCTCAACAGGACCTACTGAGAGCCAATGGAGGGTTGTCAGACAAAATTTTTGCTATCAAGCTTCGCACCAGTGAGAGCAATTCTTAAAAACAGACAAGGGGTTTTAATTATCTTTTAATTTAAGGTCAAGCAGCAGCACTGGAATAAATTTCCTTGTCCATAAAAAGTGATAACTATTTCTGATCTGAGGTTAGACACAGGTCCACCAACAGAGCAGAGGTGCAAACACTGAGCTATCGATGTCCCTCAACTCCCAGCCTTCCATGCCCACAGGTCTCTAATGAATAGAGTAAAACAAATGCAATAACTCTGTGATACAGACAAATGTCCCCTAGAGACTAGGATGAAGTTACCTAACATACTTTACTGCGTAACCTAATAAATATTTGATCCCAGGTCCCTGAGGGTGAAAAGCTAACTCATTACTTATATACTTCAACAAAACCTGGGCAACTTAATATTCACATAGACTTTTGCCTTCACTGCAATCAATCAAGGCTGTAGAGGATCCTATTAATCTGTCCGTGTAATTAAGATTATTTTGGGTTAGAAAATCACAGTATTTCATGGGTATTATTAAAAATAGATGTTCTAAAACCATAACGCATCAGCTCTGAACAGTGAAATTTAAAGACGTCAAATAATTAAAATACAATAATAAATAAGCAATTAAAACTAAGTAATACAAAAAATATCAAAATGGTAAAGAATGGCAAAACTTAAAACATGGTAGATTTGCGTCCTGAAGGATGTCGTAAAATCAGATTATATGATAAAATTATTAACTGTAAGAGGATTTGATAGTGATAGGTAAACGAGAAAATTTGTCTGATAAGATCAAATTTAGGTTTTTCACACTGGATAGTCCCTCAAAACATCCCTATAGGCAGCTTTCCTTTCACCATCCAAACAATCCTTCTAAATATCGGCATAAGGAAGAAACTGATTTTATGAGACATGGAAATGTTAGAGAATATGCTGTTGTATATATAATTCACATTTCTTTACAACTTCCTCCTTCTTTTCTTAATCACTTTGCTTTCCTTTATGCTCATGTTCTATGGCTGTATATTAAAACTGATTAAAGAAAAACATAGTTGGAACAGATTTCTATCGAAAATGCAATTGCCCAAGTGCTTGTTGATTTTAATGGGGGACCCATCAAAACATCACGGGTGCCATGTGATTTCTTTCATTTTGCCATTTCTACAGTAACATTGACTTACGTTCATTTTTACCTCTTTTGGTTCTTTTGGATATTTTATGTTGTGCTAAAACTGTAAATGATATATTTTGGTAGTTTCAAATCAGGCTAATCTTGCTGGGAAATTCCAGCTTTTTTTCTCTTGAATCCAAATGATAGTTTTCACCTGGTTCCAAAGTGGGATGAATACAGCTGCACCATATGTGCCTGTTGATTCCTCACTAGTACCTTTTGCGTCCAGTGATTATTTTGGCCAAACATGACAGAGGGAAAGAAGGTTCTCAAAGGTGTTAAGTTCCTACCAGATTCTGTTCCTTAGAGAACAGAACCCATCTAAGGGGAAAAAAATAATAGTTTAAAAAAAAAAAAACACTTATGGGCAAGAGCCTGTATGCACTGCCATATGAAACATTCACTTGAAATTCTGGCTCAGCCACGAGACAATGTGGCTTCTCTAGTCCAGAGCTGACAGACAACACGTTTTTATCTACCGTAATTTCCTTGTCAGCTCTGCAGCCTAGTCCTGAGCAGATAAGCCAGCAGATGAAGAGCTCAGCAGATAAAGCAGTCCGCTCGCTCAGAGCCTCACAGACTTCCGAGGGGCTCTACCCTGCTGCCAGCACACGTACGAGGGATCAGAGGAGTAAGACATTTCTGCAACAGTCTTAAAATACTCAGCTGCTACAGATTTATACAATCATAACAATATCCCCCCCATAACCTGCCCTTTCTATTTTATAGGGGAATGCTGGCCTCTGAAAGACCAGTGGGAGGTCCGCTATTGACTATAGTCCTCGGGATATCTCTTTCGATCTGCTGTTGCACAGGTCACAGCTAAAACATGCTTCAGTGTGAGGACTGTACCTATCAGCTCAGCTCACCCGCAAAGTGTACACTGAGGAACTGGCATACACCATATGTCCCTCAGGCCCTGTGATTCCCATTTCCAGGATACGTTTTTGTTCCTGAAACATAACAGACAAATGCCGACAACTGCTACAACATGAGAGGCTTCTATCCAACATCCTCTGGCGGATTAACAGCTGTATTAACATAACCAGTTTGAGTCCAACTTCCTGCTTCTGAGAATTCTCTTCTAAGAGCAAGACTTATACTTTAATGCACATTTCTAACATGTTTTAGAAGATCATGGTGGTTTATACTCAAATTTCAGAAACTTCGAAGTGTCTTCTAAAAAATAAATAGGTCTGAGAGCTCTGCCACCCGTTCTAAACTCACTAGGCCTCCTATGCTGGTAATTGCAGCAGCAACGTTAGCATAAAGCTTCCCAGCATCACATTGCGTCCCGCAGATCTGCAAGCAAGGCTTTACTATGTTTGTTCTGCTTCACCTGCCTCTGTTGGATTTAGAAGACGTCTCCTTGCTTCCTTTTGCCCCCCTTACCCAGAACGCATCCGCTGCCAAAGCAGGAGCTGCTTGGATCACTACTCCATCTCGGGGGTGCTATGCCAAAGCACCCAGGAGGAACTCCATCCTGCCATCCCACAGTTTGTACCAGTGGTGTATAAGACATCAGAATCAACAAAGATGAGTTACTAGCTAGTTCCTTTTTTCCCACCTATACCCTAATTGGAGGGATTTACTCATGTGACTCTTCTCACAAAGTGAAAGAAAACCACAGTTCACTCACCTGAGCTATCAAGTCTCCATTTTCAGCATGCACCAGGATAACAGCCCCAAGACTTTTTAGAAAGGTAAAGGCTTCATAAAGCTGCAGGTAGTACAAAGAAGGAAACACTGCTGAATAAGGAAAACACATTACTTAACACTCAGACCTCTTTGTTCATCTGTTTTTCTCCTTTTATACTGGTAATTAGCTCAGTGAATAGGAAATTACCTCCCTCTTCCACTCTTCACCTCTACAAAGAGCCAGGGGCTTCACTAGCAGGCATCCACCTTACATATCACTGAACTTATATACCCTTATATGCCGGCCAGACATAGGATGAGATTGTGCCCTTGCACACCAAGACAGTGTCAGAAGTCCCAAGTGGCATTGCGTCTCCCTTAGATTTAGTGCCTCCCTGAGTTCCTCTTATTGTATGGCTAGCTCTTAATGCCCTCCCACACAGGCCTTAGGTTTACTGAGTACTCGCCTGTCTGTAGTTTCAGCAAATGTAGTGGATGCATTATAAAGATATCTTGCCTGAATAAACAAAAAATAGATCAACTGAAATGCACCCATAACGAATGGGAATAATCAATAGACTGTAGTCATTTTTAGTACAGCTAAAACATCTTTTTTTGAAGTGCACCATTTTGTTAAAGCAGAGTGTCAAGCTTTTGTCAACACTTTGCTTCTACAACTAAAGTTTTAACATTTTCCCTAGAGCATCCTGCTATTTGCTACTTTTTAACATTAAAAACCCGTTCATACAAAAGGCAAATGGTTGATCCTTTTCGTTCTAATGAAAATTTCTGAACTACTGAAATTCTAGTTCCCTTTCCAAAAGGTATTCAACCAAGATACTCCCTGGTTAGGGCAGATTTCAGTAACATGGGAGCCAGTTTTCAAACACAGATCAAACACTGGAGATATGTTATCTTCAATGCCCACTTTCATGCTAGGACCCTTCAGCTAGGATGAAATGGGTAGGAACACATAGACTGACATGCATGTTTACAAAGGTTAATGAGCATTAGTCTAGCTGTGCATATAACATTTTGATGTATGTTTCTGTTGCTAATCTCATCAGGAAGTCGAATTTAGCATGTATTGCCTCTCAGATATATTCATATATTATTATGTCTAAAATTCCAATTAAAACCACGTACATATTATTATGTCTAAAATTCCAATTAAAACCACGTACACTGGAGGTGTAACAACACCTATTTAAGAGGTAGAAACACAGCTCTAGGATAAGTAAGAATGAAACATTTTCTCAACTGAATGAGCAAACATTATTACTTCTAACAGGTGCCCTTGTCCATTTACAATGACCTGATACTTGTGAACTGGAAAGCTAAAGAGCCTGGAATCTGGAATGAGGCCTATACAAACAAGCTCATTGTTATCTCCAACCCAAACAAGAAAAGGCAACCTCCCGCAGAGAACAACACACTTGTATTGTCTATAGCAACAGAGAAACTCTTGAATGTCAAATCTCAACACTGTCACTGACTAGAGTGCTTAATCTATTTTTCCCCTCTCTGACCTAGAATATTGCAAAGCTAAAGCAAATTACAGTCCCAGGCAAAATCCTAAGTGGTGCTGAGTGGCTGCACTATTGGGAGACACCAGATGATCTTTGCAGAAGTTGGATGTCATAAACTTGAAGGAGCACAGGCAGTTTAGCCGTGTTCAGAACTGACCCTCCAGAGAAATTCCTCAGTTGTACATTTCCCCCAACTCCACTCAAAGTGGTGGAAATGTTTCTCTGGGATTCAACCTTAATAAATCCTCAGGTGTTGGGAGGGAGATCATGGAAGAGAGGACAGATTACAGCAATGAAAGATTCAGAGCAATACCTGGCTGTCGGACATTTGGTAAAGATCTTTGTAGGCCATGTAGACTTGAAAAGAGTTCACACCTGTTTCAAGACAAAATACAAAGGTGTTGCCATGTTAAGTGGATTCTTACACCTTATTTGAACAAAAACAATTTCCAGGAAAAATATGTCAAAGAATCTGAATCCACAGCTGCATAACAGCTATTATGACTAGAAGCCTGAACCCCCTCTTCTTTTTGGACTCCTGTGGATTGCCTATGCTCAGCCCTGGAGCAACCCAGCACAACTGCACATAGGATCACTTGTAGCCAAATCGCAGTCAAATGCCAGTGACTAAAACAAGCATGACCTCATCAAACTTGCAGAGTTTAAGGTTTTGTGAATCACTGGCCTAAAAAGAAATGTTTAGGTTTCTTTAGCTAATCTGCAAATCATTTCAGTTTGACCTGAAATTGTGTTTTTCGGTATAGAAGTTGTTTAGCCAAGATACTTCTAGTTAAATTTCCCCAAAGTACTGAGAAGCTGTGGAAACTGTTTATCTGAATTTACATATTGACTTGCTTTTTCTTGAGCCTGCGGCCCAAAGTGCCCAGCCTAGCCAATGGCAGACAATGAGAATGAATGGCGTGACAATTTGAAATCAGCTACAAGAGAGGCTAGCCACATCTTTTCTTCCATCTTCCAAAGATGAAGGGATTCATGCTGGCAATAATACAAAACTACGAAAGACGACATCTCCAAATTTTAGAAATCAGTAAGAAATGCTAGTGTTGAGTGTTGGTGGCCAAGAACCAACTGTATTTGAATTAGTACATGTTTTGCTATTTATTTCAAAGATTTGCCCAGAGAGATTACACAGCTTCATATTCTAAGGGAATGGGGATTCCAAACATCTTATGTTGTTATGTCTGTACATATAAAATGACATTGGTTTATAAATTTGCCTTACTCTTTAGTCTACTGACAATCTTCTCAGTTTGGTACAAGGACTGATCTCAGAGTTTTCTAGCTTAAAAGAAAATTTAATTCTAAGCCGTGTAAGCCACGTATGCTGTGTTTCAAAACTGCTATCATGAAAAGTGTGCTTCCTGGGGCAGGAGGAAAAAGAAAGAGAACTGTTCATGTTATTCACGCTGGCTACATTGAAGGAATAAGGTTGCCTAATGAAGATGTAACATTTTCATGAGTGTAGACATATGCAGACATACCCTCAGGCAGAGGGTTTGGTTGTTCATGCTCAGGCATAGAATTTGCTTATTCACAATTTCAAATCTAAAATACCCGAGGATACACTTTAAATGCAGGATAAAACCTTGAAACGATCCGTGTCATCGTGTCTTCCTTTTAAGCCAAGGCAGCTCAAGAAGAAACACAGAGCAAGAGCTGGCCTTCCCCAGCGGAGCAAATCCAGTGTGAGCCATTGGGCCCCATCAGCCCTGCCAGTCTCGAGCGGTCATCCATGCCCGGAGCACTGCCAGGCAACACGGACACCGGGGCTGCCAGATCCCCCCAGGATGAGACCTTCGGATCTCAGACAGAATAACATTTTTTTCCTATTTCTCAGATTGGCCAAAAACACAGCTGGATTTTACTAACTGTGATAACTTAGCCTATTCCTCATTATACAGTTTCAATGTACTCCGTACGTTCCTGCTCCAAAACCTTTAAGCCTGACTACACCCTCACTGTGGCCCATACTTACAGCCTGCAGTCCCGTCTCCCTCTGACCAACTGCCACCACCCTAGTGGTGTTCAGCACATCCGTTCAACCTGTCTTTGAGGAAAGCTCTGTTTTATCTTCACAAATCCACACAGTTTCTCAGACATCAACCACCTGAACCTCAGAACCACCTTTCTGCATGTTTGACCATGTGTCCATGAGGCAATGGGAGAGACGTATCCGGGCTAGCCCAAGGTATGCAAAATAGACTCTGATGGCAAGCGGCTGGATCTTCTTGTATACATCTCTCTCAGTGAAGAGCTAGGTTGCATATTGCTCTCCCTTATCCACCGAGATCTAGCCAAACATAATTAATTTAATCACAGTCTCACAGGAAATTAGGCAGTTTTCTCTGGGTGCCGTGGCTGGAAGATGAACATCTATCCAAGTAATACAAATTCTCTTTCCTTTTCTTTTGTTGCCATTTGTTGCCATTCTTAGGCCCTTTTCTGACCTTGATGAAAGGAGTATGAGTTTTGCTCCCACTCAAGTGAATGTTCTCCCTGAAGTCAGTGAGAGTAGAAGTGATCCCAGAAAGGATCCCATCACAGGATCCTGAGCTGCTGCTTAATTCACAGCCCCTGCAGTGCAGAAGCAGAGTGCTCTAATCTAATGTGAACCCACGCTCTTGGCTACCACATCAGATGCACACAAAGTAGAAGGGCATCTCACAGGTTGCCTTTACAGCTAACAGGAGAGACAGTTTAAACTGTCCTATCTTGCAAATAGAGTCCTTTTATAAGATATCAAGATAAAATAAAATCAGTCCACACATATAGATATCCAAGATTAGATTTTCTGCCCAATGCTTATGTATAATCCTTCAATATAGTCACTGGAAGGAAATATGTGGAGTTAGAGAAGTTCTGGTCCACTCATGATTTAACCTAATGCTTAATATTTGTTACATAATACATTCATTTTAAGTGCTTCTTCCCAGTGCCAGGAGCACGTAGCAGAATCCTCTCCAAATTTCAGACAGTGCTACAGGCTCTTTGGCACAGTGACAAAGTTTAGTGGTTAAGGGAATGAGTGAGTTCTCTGCATCAGTGGAGTTCAGGGCTGTTGCTCCTTTACATATATATGAGATTCACAATCACAGATGGACTGCTGAAAACCCACAAGCCTGAGTCTTTTATGATCAACATTTGGTTCTACAAAATCTCCCTTCTAAAGCCTTTCTCCTTAAATTAGCTTTGTATTGATTTAAAACTGATTAATTGTTCAATTATAACTCATGACAAGGGCATCTCAGCAGCAGCTCGGTGAGCTCCCCTGTGATTCATACTGAGACTCTACTAGGCACGCTCAACGTTGAAACGTGATTAACTCAGCCCTATACTTGGCTAAACAGCCCACCAGACAATCAGTGGAAAATAAATTCAATCCAGGTTCTCAGCTGATGAAAACCAGTGTCTCCCCATTGACATCAAGACCAACAGTCTGGCCCAAATGTTTCCAATTATCAATAGATATTATCCATTAATCTGAAAGCTCCTGCCATATTGAAATATTTCCTATTGTGTTTGTGCTTTCCTACCCTCCCTTACTTTGTGTCTCCTAGCACATGAGAGTAATTTACATTGACTGGTTGGAGACATACTGCAGCATCCATGAGAATGATGGTGACCTCCTAATGCTATTCGCCTCAAAAGAGCCTACTGAGGACCCCATCACACATCCTTGGTCAGGAACCAAAGAATAGATCCCTGCTTCCCCTGAAGAGTGAAAGGCAGCTCAGATTTCTATTGAAAACTCATATTTCAATAGTTGGAGAAAACTATCAACCCAGCTGTCTGCACCAGGCTTTTAATGTAAGCCCTCAGGCACATTTAGGAGTGCTGAGCCATCTGTGATCTCCGAGCTCTGGAAAATAACAGCTAACCTTTGAAACAAGCCACAGTATACTTCCTTGATAGTCCATTCAGCTAATTCACAGCAGTGCATCCATGTTATCAAAGCGGATAAGGGGGACAGCACCAATTTGGCACCATCAATGTTGACAGATGTCATCACCTTGTAAAAATCACCTATATTATAAAGTCCGATGTAAGACCAGCTATAGTTTGTTCAAATTATACATAATCTTGCTGGTTGAAGTGTTTTGTTGCCTGAAATCTGGTTATATAGCAAACGTACTGTTACCATGCTACAATACAAGGTGAATTCTTCTATGTGACTGCACTTCAGTAGTATCTCAGTGAACAACTCCCCACTCAAGAGATTGGTTTTTACTTTGTTTTTTCACCTTGACAGTACATTTTTAAATAAAGGAAATTTTCAAATCTAACTCATCACTAGCACTACACCTTGCAAAGCATGCTGCTTACACCTAACTTAGACTTCTCAGCACAAGGGTCATTCTGATTTACCCATAGTATAGTTTCAGAAAATATTTCCTAATCAATACCAACAAACTTTCAAAGAACTTATGAAACAAACAATATCTGAAAAGATAAGTCTCTGGACAGAAAATCCATGCTAGTCGGCAGAATTTTGAGGAACTAGATCAAAATTATTATTTTCTGAAGGCTAGATTCAACTACTCACACACAGATATCTGGAGCTACTGCCATTTAATAGACATTCACACTGAGCTGGTAGGTTTGGGACAGGACTTTTGGGAGGTTTTATCTCATCTATTCTGGAGTGGTAGCTGGCATCCAGATAGCATAACCTACGGCATCTCACGTAGTAGTAGTTAATTGAAACTGAACCAAGCCCATAAGTGTCTTAAATAGATTCCTAAATAAGTGGCCTGGTTTCTGGTAAGTCCTGGCACAAAGCATCTTCTAGTAACTTCAGGGAAAGCCACCTGGGACCAAGCACTTGAGAAAATCAGGACATTTTTTCGATATTAGGAACCTAACTTCAGGCTCTTTTTTTTTAACATCTTGTACCCATTTTCAAAATGAAGCCATGTGCTATAAAGATTTCCAGTCTAAGCATATAAAGTACCCTCAGCCATTGCTAATAAATGAGCAGCAGCCTGTGATGCTAGTTTCTCAGACGTGATGATCTGTTCCTTGATAGCTAGGCTTAGCTTGAGACAGCTAAATGGGCAGATTCCAGTCTAGGTAAAATCTGAACCGCTACCTTTAAATGTCTCATTCTCTCCAATTATCAAATGGAGGATCCGAGCTGACTGTGCTGATTACCCTAAATGTTGATCTCTGAGTTTTATCTTCCAATAAAACCTAACTATGCAATGCCTGAACCTTGCATAGCTATTTCCACACACACAAGTGTGAAGTGACATATTTTTATCTCATAATATAAATATCTTACTTTTCCTTGCCTATATTGGCAAATCCATTCCCTTCAGTGGCCTTGCTGCTGATTATCACTAATTCACAAGCTCTTAGGTCCTTTCACACAGCAGCAAATGAATACAAAAGTTCAAGGCACTGCAGAATTTTGGACAGCACACCTTGCATCTGCGCATTTCTTTTCTAGATGATGCATCCGTTGAAATGTTTCAAAATTTGACTTCCATATGACATTTCAGTAAAAACACAAACACCATTCATTTTCATTCACTAACCTTTGTCTTGCACCAGTATTTCCAGCTCTTCTCGAATCCCATCATACCAGCTAGTGATGTCCACATGGAGAGAGTAATCACAACAGGATTTGGTGTCAGCTGCCTCATGCCACTTTTCAAAGGAGGTCAGTAAACTTGATCCAGGCTCTGGAAGCACATGGTCAACTGAAAAAGAGATTCAGTGTCCATTACCCAAACTACTTACTGGTCATGTTTCCTGGGTGCCTCTAACTAGTCTTCCAGCATCTAGGACAAAACAGCATTCCTTAGAGGCAGTTTGTGTGCATGCTCTAATTTCAGGCTGTTAGCCCCATTCTACTGTCTTAGGTGCAGCCGATTTCGTGGGACAGCGTACCAAAGCCGAGCCTGGCAACCTGTTTGGTGCACAATCAATAGACACACAAGGGTAGATTCAAACATCCCACAGTTTAGGGAACATTTGCTCTTCCTTTATTCTTCTCTAAGAGACCACAAGTTCTGAGCTTATCTGCATTTATTGGATGATGTGTTTATTTCTATGTATTTCATAGCTAGTATTATTATTAACCAGTGCCTCACAGCCACTGAATTGGCCCACTCGGCCTTATCAATAAATCAATGGAGATGTTGCATGCTTTCTCAGCAGATGGAACTGGGAATATGGCCAAGTGTTTGAACAGAGATGTAAAGCACACTCAGCCATACTGCATGGCAGATTGAGAGTGCTGAAACTATGCATCTCAGTTCTCTTAAGGCTTGCTGTATCTGGTGATCCCACTAAGTTGAATGACATAAAGTAATGACAGGATTACTTATGCATATATATAGTTATCCTTTGGCAGGGCTGGGTCAAAAGGAAGTGAGGAAACAGCAAGATGGGCTTACTGGTGGTATCTGCAAAAATTATACTGCACAAGTGGATATATGAGCTTCAGGCTTTTGATTAAGCAGTATCCAGTTGTGATCAGGATAATCACTGTAAGGTTTAAGCACTACGCATCAAGAAACAAACCAAAAGCACAATTCTTAAACTGTTACCCAGCAAGAAAAATCTTTTCCAGCATCTTCACATACATACTTAACTGCATGAGCAGCTAAGTGCCACTTTGTTATCAAAGCAATAAGCCCTCCAAGTGATTGTATTGGAGCACCTATTTATAACATCATCACAGTTGTGAGCCACACGAACAACAGAAAGAGAGCAGAGGGGAAATTACTGATCTTCTGCCATCTTTGTGGAAATTATACTGTGCAATGTGGCACATTAGCTTCAAAGTGAATTTGTGTATCCGCACAGAGAAGACAGTAATGGAAGCCTTGAATCTCTGAGTTGGCTATAAAGATACATGAAGCCTCAACTGAAGAACGTACACTGAAAAAACTGTTAACAAAAGTAATGATTAGCAGCATACTTTGTGCTTATTGCCAGAAATCCTTTCATATCCTTGCTCAGTAGCATATCCACACCTGTGGACATGGTGTGTGCACACCACTCGGGAAAAGTAGCCACATCCCTTAATTCAGTGGGAGCTAAAGCTTACTGGTCAGCTCCTCTGCACAAGGAAGCAATGACAATTTTCCTGAACATCTGCCTCACAAAGTCTTAACCAGGTCAAGCAAATGCTGGGAGAAAAGAGATGAATTTTGTTCTGCAACCTGGTATGCAGAAGAAGGGTGTTAAACAACAAGAAACACTTCTCCCTTCCACCAAGAAGGGTCTTTTTCCAGGATATCTCCAGTTCGGACTTTATCAATTCCTGGTCTCATACCTAATTTCATAAGCAAGTGCCTTGTAATTTCCAAAGCCTCTGAAGTGTCACTGGGTAAGAACAAAACAACTTTAACAGATTTGTCTCATAGAGGTATAGCACTAGCTACATTGTTTTTAAAAAAATCCCTAAGAGTAGGTATAGTATTCCTCATGCTTGTTCTGAATTTAAGAGGGAAATCTAAGAGACACTTTCCCACGCCACTGCTTCTTTATGAGGGTAGGTTCATTTTCAGGTCAACTCTGGAGCCATAACAGTCTCAAATCTCAAAATGCCCAGAAAATTGAAGATTCATTGCAGAAGACCTCAGAAAATCTATACGAAACTTCCTGTAGCTACCACTTCCCCACCGGTGCTACCTGAGCTTCAGCTTGGGACGAGAAGAGTTAGTATTTCTAGTACTCACTGATCATGGTGGTGCCCCCTGCTAGTGCTGCTTTTGTGCCTTGATAGAAGTCATCAACAGCAGTCATTCCTTGGTACGGCTTTTGTAAGTAAGTGTTGACGTCTATTCCCCCAGGAATAACCATGCGCCCATTAGCCTCTATGGTTTTGACTCCTCCAGGAACAATGAGATTTTCTCCTATTTGCCTAGGCAGTAAGGAAAGGCAATATTATTTTACTTAAGCAAAGAAGCAAAGGAGATAAAAGCTATTTGAGGCATTTAGGCGATAGGAACCATTGGGCCACACAAGAGGCAGAAAAAACTGGGAACAGGAAGGAGACAGAAAACTTGAATACGCAATCTGGCTGCTCTGCACTGCGCTGGCAGAACAAAGCAGCGTTTGCAAACCTGCTTAGCTGGTCCCTGTGTTCTGGTTGCTTCGTGCTGCTCTAGTGGCCAATAAAGACATAAAAACAGCCATAAAAACAGTATTTTTTACACAATTCAGGGTGAGACTTAAGTGTCCTATCCTTAAACAATTACAAATGTCTACAGTTAACATTCTCCTGGGGGGTCTGGTTTTGTATATTAGGTTATTAAATGAAAACTGAAAAACACAGGCTAAAATGACAGCAGGCTGGAATTATAAATATATGGCAGAATCAGAGGGCACATCAGAAGGAAGTTATAATTACCCTGTAACAAGCCAATGCAGATTTACCCCTAAAAACAAATCTGCATTTTCTAAGATAGAGAAATACATATTTGAGACCCAAACAGTTCTATTCTGCTATGTCACAGATTCTTCATCCTCCTGTTACAGTTAAAACTTAGTAAAATATTCTACATAACAGTACAGAAATAATGTTAATTAACAGTTATCATCTTTTTCCCTTCAGTTTTTCAAAACAACTTTTTTTCACTATTAAAAATACTAGTCTGTCCCCTATGCTGATATCAAGCAAACGTCAGACACTTACAAAGAAAGTACTCTTAGTGTTCACGGACCCAACTCAGGGTAAATTAACTTTTAACTTTAAATCACATTACTTTTATGTTTTCTTCACATGGTTTCCCGCCAAACAGGAAAAGATATGGTTCTGTGTGGAAACCATATCCCTGCATTGCTACACCTTAGTATATTTGGGGCTAGAGCTACCTCTAAGATTGCTAAAGTTCATTTAGATAGTAGACTTATGTTACTGACACACAGTCTGTGTCTTCATTTCCTTTCGTCTGGGATAACATAACTTTTATCCACAGCTAAATAAACACCCTAGACATCTGAGATGCTGAGGCTGTTTCTCCTGTATTAAAAGGCAACTCCCACCTACAGAGTAAGGCACGGCAACTGATTAACAGCCAATTGCAACAAGCTAGAACAGAACAGGAGTATAACTGTTAATTAAAACCAGTGAAAATAACAGGGAAAATTATTCAGATTGGAATTTAGCCAAACCACCAGAGTTAGTTAATAAATAGCCCCAAGAGGTCAAGAATTTGTTTCATATCCTATGCAAAAATGTCACCTCCAGCAGCTTGGCTCCCCCAGCACTCTAGGTTTTGGCTGGAGGGAAGAACAGCCACTCATTAGCAAACCCCTGCAGTATCCAGACTTGTGGCCTCGGTTGCTCAGTGCTGAACAAAGTGGTTAGCTAGTGAGATCTGACAATATCAGGGCATGAAGCCACACAACCCCATGTTTAAAGACTAATATTCATCAACACATATTGCACCGGGAGCACGTCATAACCTGTTTGCAGCAGCGAGGAGTGCTAATGATATGGTAACAAACAGGGAATTTGTATGTATGCAAAATGCAGAAGCAGGCCAGCACATCAAATTGCACAAACAAATTGCAAGAGGCTCCTCTGCTGCTAAAATCTGAATTGCAAAGACCAGGGCACTCAACCCAAGATCAGGGGGCAGATTGACAGCTTGTATAAAGTTATGCGCCCCATGGATAGTAATGGCGCTACACTAATGTCCATTAGTTGAATCTATCCCTAAAATTTTAGGTAGAACAGTTCTTCAAGCTCTATAAAGTGTTTATGTGACCAAAAAAAAAAAAAAGTGGAAAAAAATGTCTATGACCTATTTCCTTTAAATACAATGCTAAAACTGGAACAGCACTTCGAGGACTACCACACCTTCTGAAAATAACAATGTTAAAGAAAACCTACACAAAAACATAAATGTGATTCACTTTTATTTTCTTCCACAACTCCTGTCTGCCAGGGTATTTAGTGGCTGGGGAAGTCACCTCTGCTGAAGTGACGTGTGGCTGAACGGCCTTTGAGGAGACTGCTGTGCTACAACCTGGCAGGAGCCAGCCTCATCGCTTGCCCTGGCGTCAAGATTCAGCCTGGGGGAAGGTGGATCTTCACCGACATCTACAGTGGCTTTTTTTTGTGACTGACTGGAGCACACAGGAAGAGGAAATGTGTTGGGACTCCCAAATTGCTCGCTTGTTAATACTAAGTGTGTTAATAAGAACGGGTTTTAGCCACTCATGAGTGAAAAATGCAACAGTGCAGACTGCTGTATTCTAGGCACTATATAAATGATTGAATTGGTTTTCTGATGCACCAGCTAGCACTTAGCTAACCAGAAAACTCAGACTCACAGAAAGTTGAAATAGCTTCTAATCTCCAGTAAAACAAACTGGTAAATTGTGTCATATACAAGCTGCGTAAAGCTTAATGGAAAGATCAAGCTTCAGCTCTTCATAAGCTTAACTTAATGAAGCTGAAAAATTCCCCCAGCAGTCAGTGGAGCTATTTCAGCTGTTATCGCAGTAACTGCAAAGGCCCCGGTCTCTCAGGCAGCTTGTTGCAGGCTCGGATCTGGAGCCCCAGCCCCAGTCGCCTCCCTCCTTAGCCCGCTCCGGTCCAGACTGACCTGACTCTCTCCCTTGGCGGGGACACAGCCAGCACCAGCCAACATGCCCTCCCACTTGACACAGAGATCAGGGCTCATTTCCTCATGTGGATAACAAAGACCAGGGAGACGAAAGCGAAATATATTATTTACGTACCAACGGCAATTTAAATTACTAAATATCTAAATTACTATTTAGATACCAAAGAACTGCCTCTCAGTTGCCGTCTGCACAGAGCTTACGTTTCAACTAGCAAAAATGCCAGTGCGCCAATTCTGCCTTATACCTAGGGAGCCACTTTGAGGCTTGATAACCAGGAAAAAACATTTATCTTATATCTTCCTCCAAAGCTAGAGGGACTTTTCAAATACATTAAAGATTATGTGTGCGTTCATCTCTGCAGAATAACCTGTGTCAGTACGCAGACTTTAGTACACACACTCCCTTACCTCATTAGTCTGTAAGAGAAACCCAATCCTCTATTTTCCAATGAGTTTCCACTGCAAAATAAGAAGTTAAATCCAGATCTTTTGTATCCTAGCAAAACAGCCACACTATTACCTATTCTGGGTTGAGTGGTTTAGTGTCTGTTCCATTTTGTGGAAAGTATTATATATATTATCAGCAGGATCTACCATTGGAGACTTAGGGTATCATTTAAAATGTGAATGGCTGAGGTTCAAGATCCTGCTCCAAAGGATCTTAAGCAACACTTAACAACTGTGTTAAATATCGAGACACAATGGGCAGTTCTAGCTGGAGAAACTAAAAGAGAACAACCCCAGAAAACACAGTACTTTTCCGGACTGCAGAATTTATCCTCTGAACTAGGCACAGGTAGGACTCCGTCTCACACCCAAGTGCCCTCACAACTTAGATACAGAGTGTGTCTGAGCAGGATGTCTTACATGGTTTACACAGGAAACTCTCAGGTCATCTAAATCCAGGAAACCAGTTACAACTCCGGATATCAAATAGCGAATTTACTTCTTTATGCAAAGACACAGATATTTTAAAAATTAACACCTTGTCCCTCTACTCACTATTAATATTTTTTATCTCTGAGATATGCCCTGCAGGTATGGATCCACACATGGATTTCAGAGAGAGTCTATGCACTTAACAAAGGGCTGCTAAATGGCACGGCATCTGAAAGCTTGTCATCGCTAACACAGCAAGTACCAATGCAAGTACTTTTCTGGAATGAAGGCCAAAAATTCACATCCGTTTCAGACTCACAGCATCTCGTGCGCTTAGTTGTTAAATCCAATCTGATGCTTACAAGTGATAAATCAAAATTTGCACCTGAGCAAACAAAAACAGAAAAAAAACCCAACTAAAGTATCCATGAGAGAGAATACAACATGGTTGATTGTTGCTGTTAAAAAAAGAAAAGCATAAGTGTTCAGAAGGTTTGCGCCTTCTCCGGTTAAAACAATATGTTCCTTTTACCTTTCTGCAATGCATGTAACACTACATCAGGAAAACCAGAGTGAACCATTAAAAAGAGAGCTGCATAGTCTGTGGAAACAAGTGTTTACATTTTTTTCTGTTATAATAACCTGAATCATGAATGATGCAAGTAGGCACAGACATATACAGAAGTAGACTTTTAATCTGATGATATCTACTTAGGAAAAGCAATTCTGAAAACAAACAGGTAATGAATTATTTACTAGATAATCATAATTATGTTTCTGTACATTAAATTGTGGCCTCTGGAGACCAAATTTGATTAGGTCACTAATGGAAAGCTTAGTTAAAAAGAAGGCTTTGATCCTTGAGTACACCATAATGCTTGTATACTCTGCATAACCCAGCAAAACTAGGAGACCCTCATCTCCACCAGCTCTGGGTAAGACCAGTAAAGCCAGCTGAATAGACATCTCTGTTACTATTTCCCCAGCTATCAGTAACATGAATTCATACTCATCTAAGAAATAATTTCCCAGATCCTGTATTTTGCATCCTGATATAGCAGTAGGATTTTTGTTCTAACTTTGCAAAGATTAAAGATCAAATACCCTTTTCTAAGCAAGAAAAGGCATATGTGAGCAATGCACAACACTGCTGTACAAACAGAACATAGTGTGCTTAGGAATTCACCACCAGGGGAACTAAGAAGGAGTTAGTCCCCATCAGCACCGTGTAACACAAGGCATGCTTCTGTGGCACACAATCCTGTCCAGCACGGCTGCATCTGCCCCTGCTTAGGTGTGGGAAAAAAAAGCAGTAATGAGCCTCCCGCTATACATAGACTCAGAAAATATCCATTGTCCTTACCATTACCTCTAGCACTGAGAGATTCTACTTGCCCGTCCATTCTTGACTGTCTTGAAGAAATTGTTCAGAGAGTGAGGACCTTCAACTTATAGTAAAGGAATTGTTTACTTGTCTAATCTTAGCAAAGATAAAATGGCAGAATTTCATAATTAAACACTCAACTACTATCATCCCACATCAAGAAGTAACCAAGGTGCTGGCTGCAAGATTTCATGTCAGCACCATCAAGAAATCACATTAGTCTATACCAATAGGCATGCAAAAAAGTTCAATATTTAAAAAACCAACTTTATAAGTCCATCTTCCAGGTATATGTCTGCATAGAAGGAGTGGTCATCATTGATAATTCTTCCACCTTTAATGAGTAGTCGGTCACTCTGGGGGGACAAAAAAGGAAGAAATGCGGTTTTGTTGAAATAAATAAACATAACAATGAATTGATTACACCAAATAGGCTTATATGATATACAAAGCCATTGACACCAAAGCATTCATTCTATAGATCCACGCCACAGGTTCAGGTGAGTACATACACAGTGGAGGGGAAACCCATAGCCTCACTGAGTGCTTCTAACTGGCTTTTAGGAAACAAGGATTCATGGTTGTCACAGTCTTTTTGTCCTCAAAGCAGAATTTATTGCACATGGAAACAATTTCTGGTCTTGACATCCTGCTACATCCCCTTTTTACCACCACCTTATTGTACGGAGGCCAAAAAGGGAAAAGAACCACCCCAGAATAAACTACCCAGATTAACTTACTGAGGACTCTTATCACCCCTGGAGCAGTAACAGAGCTTGGCTAGGAAGGGACAAGGTCTGAAGAGGCTGCTGAGCTCTGTAATGCAGAAATCCTTGGCTGGGGAAGCTGCTTTCAGACAAGCCAGCTCAGTAGGATCTGCTTAGCTGTTTCCCAGAACAGCCAAGATGCACAGCCCACAGCCCGCATATCCTGTACTGTGGTACGGAGATGCAACAGAAAATCTAGGTTCTAGCTAGCCATTTCTGCATGGAGATTTAGGGCACGAGATCAATTACTGCCTGATTTCTGATTCCTGCAGATGCACTTAAAAGCATATTAATTAGGTAGCTGGGGGAGCAGCCTGTACTGAGGCTCGCCACTCCATATCTTATCCACTCCATTAATGAGGAGGGGAGGGCAGTCTCCAAAATAGGTTTACCTTGAAACATCATACGAACACAGAGCGCTACTGTGTGCTGGTATTTTCTATAGTGCCACTAAGCAAAAAATATGTTCAAGGAAGAACTGTTCAAACATCAAGTCTGCTGGGGCACTGTTCACAGCAATCATGTGTTTTCATTTTTCTTAATTCAAATGGTTACACTGTGTTGGCAAAAAATACATTTTACAGAAAGCAAATTTTACCACTGCATATTCCTAAGAACTGATATTTGAGTTGCCTCTCTCAAGAAATCACACAGGAAATGCCCGTACCCTACCACCTACCCAGAGACAAGGAAAGCCTATAACTTCAATACATAATGCTTTTGGGAAGGCTTTTATCAAGTCACTGTGGATGCTGAAAACCTCTAAAGCACTGAGAACCTTCTCTTCCTATTCATAGAGAAAAAAAAAGCTGTTTATTGCAAATTATTCCCTTTGCTCACCAAATAATAACTAAGAATCTCCATTTTGTCCCAGGTTTTACACTCCTCACTCCAGACTCGATTCTTGGTTTAATTATGGGATGACTCATGCATATAAAGCATTTGTGTCTCAAGTTCCCAGTTTAGAAAACAATTAAACAAGTTGTTATGGTTCCTCGTCTATAAAACCAGGACAATGATACAGAGTTCCTTTGAAATCTAGAGATAAAAAATGCTAAGCCAGAGTTAGGGTATCACAACAGTCTTTCTTCAGCGTTAACTTCTCAGTTATAAGCCTAATGTTGAACATCTGCTTTCATTTCAGCTTGTACTTCAGTGTTTTGCCGGTTCAAAGCCTGTATAGCTCTCTATATCATTCTAGAAAAGAGAGGAGAGACAAACTAGCCATCTTTTATAAAGACATTTTAAATATAATGCATAAGAAAAGAGCATGTACATAGAAGGTTTAAGGCTCTTGGTGTACCGAAGCATTGAGGTGAACCTGGTGGGGGGAGCCAGGGCCAGACCTACAGTGAAATACGACCCTGGGACCTGGGTCGGGTGCTGAGGAACTCTCGCTAAAGGATGGGGACGTGCGCAAGTCCTCGATCTGGATTTGGCTGTCCCAGGCTCCGTGTTTTCTCCTTAGCCACTCCACTGTCACTTGTAATCGCAGTATTTGTGAATCAGCAGCCAGAAAGGTAATAAATTATTCTGCCGTGTGCTGGCAGTTGCATCTCCTCACCATGATGATTCACTTACACCGCCTGCTGACCTGCGGAGACCACCATCTTGTGAGCTCTTTTTCGGCTCGTTCACTTGCTTTCCAAAGCATTAATACTGTCCAACTCCAAGGAGGCAAGAGCTCATTGATATAGGCAGGGAATGTTACCAGGCCACCGCATCTGCCACCGCTAATGAGTCAAAAAATCCACACACTCGACAAGATACTTTACATTTTTTTCTTTTAAAACAGGAGGAGATGCATAACGAACAGAAACAAATGAAACAGGCTGGGAAAATAAGAAAAACTGGAGTAAAGCAGAAATATAACCCCAGAAGAATAAGTAAGTGGAAGCAAAAGAATTTTATATATGATTTTCATATACGAATATATATAAGTGGTAAAACCAAGTATTACCAGAAAACGCTGGTAGTATTCTATTGTGACAGCACCCAAAGGTGCCAGAATAATCTGAACCGAAAAAGCACACAAATCCAGTTTCAAGAAAACACGCAGTTAAGTCAGTCATCCATTAAATTAAGCCTCACTTACGGTTTACAAAGGATGACTAAATGTTTAGCTAGAAAGACAAGAATACTTCAGAATTTCAGAGGTTCTAAGAAATTCTAGCAAAGAAAGATACTGTACTTTATGGAGATTTTCAACGTTAAATTCTCGACATCTCCCCACCCAGAACAAAATACAAACTTTCCAGAATTTTTGCAAGAGGGAACAGATCTCAAATTTGAGATGGCCCATGGTGGAGGTTGCCCCCGGTCACGAACAGGGAGCTGTGGGAGACAAGGCTGCCAACAACCCCCAACGCAGGAAGCCCCCAGCCCCGAGGCTGCTCCCCAGGTAGCCTGCCAAGCCACCCAGTAGGAGAGCTGCCAGGCAGGTTTCTGTGGATCCTTGCCCATCTTTCATCAGGACTTGTTAAAGGTGGCAACATTTCTGACATGCATTTCGGTTCCAGTGAATCAGCAAATCCTGAAGAAAAAGCGTTTTGCCGGAACTTTTCCCAGCCAGCTCGTTTTAAGATCATGTACAGGACATGCTACAGATTGCGACAAGCCATGAGTACAGGCAAAGCGGGATATGTTTACACAGATGGTGCTGATGGACACAAGCAACCCAGGCTGGGTTTCAGTGCCCCATGGACACCTCAGTGCACCCAAGCAAACAGCCCTGCCTTATCCACTCTGCTCCGGACCAGAGGTGGTTTGTCTCTAGCTGGAACAGAAGTACCAAATGTCTGCATGCATCTACCCACATAGATGGATTTCCATGAAAGTGCTGGAAAAATTTATACAATCAAAACTGAATAACGGAGGGGCAAGCAATTTGGTGAATTCTTTATGAAATAAACTTTCCTGGAAAGCCTAGCCAACATGTGAATAATCAACCCCTTCCATATGCTAAGCACGTGCTTCAGGCACAGACAGAGCCAAAGCCTAAATGAAAGAGACTCTGCCATCTTGCACCTCTGTTTCATCAGCTGGGGCCAGGATGCTTCCCGCGCTGTTTCAGGTCATGTGTACTTGCTTCAGTGAACTCCTAGACAGAAATCCGGACACATAAAGGATCTGCAAAGTAGGTCAGACTCCCTAGACACGTAGCCTGTTTGTGCATGGTCAGAGGCCATTTATTATTTACCAGGGGCCTGATGTCAGGCAGGCTGCTTGGAGTTTCCTCACCAAGTGCCAAATGTCCAGAAAAACTAGAGACCAAAGTCTCTTCTTCTCCCTGAAAACATCTGAGGCTGGAAAGGAGGACAGCCACACTCTGGAGCACCTCTGGGAAAGAAGGGGGAGGGAGGAGGGAGCTGAAGCTCATGAATTAATCACGCAGTGCTGGACCCCCTTTCCCCTTCCCAGCTGTAAATCCCTCAAGGCAGGGCATTTCTTTGCCTCGCTCGCAGACGCGTGGGGCCTCAGCCATTGGCATGACCTCTGGATGCTCTCACGCTAGAAACAACACCGCGCTCATTACTCAGTTCAGGAGCTGACAAGCTTTACCCGGCTGCTCGCACCATCAAAATCAGCTAACATGTCTCAGCTACCTGTGCCTGCCTCCTGAGCCTCAAGGGCTCCACAGAAAGTTTTCAGAGTAGGGGGGTTCAGCGAGGTGCCGTCTGGCCTCCCCTCTTGGCAGAGCAAGGCTAGCAGCGCCTAGCACAAGCAGCTGTCAGCCAGAGCTGAGCGCAGGCTCAGCTCTCCCCATGCAGGCCAACAAAAACCGCCGAGACTCACCCCTCCCTCCAGCCGCCAAGGACAGGCAGCCAGAGCACAGCTAAACAGAGAGGGGATATCACACTGAACATACAAAGCAAGCAATTTATTAGGTGCCAGGACTGCCCTAAAGATAAAACCCTGCTCTCATGGGCACAGCAGATGTGGAAAGCACCCGTGAAACCCATGCAACTGCTCAGCGTTTCCTGAGGAGTGTTTGAGCTGAGATACTTCTCCTCCACCTATCGCTGCCTGCAATGCTACAGCCGCATCCATGCAAAGCCGTTTGCTTCCGGGTCTTGTGCCTGGCTGTGACACAGCATCAGCACAACACGCGATGCCTATCTAGTGTCTCCTGCAGCTCCATTTTACAAGCACCTGCCTCGCCAGCACCAGCAGCTCAGCTCTCTGCTGAACACCATACAGCGCTCCCTCCTATCCGCAGCCACCCCCCTTCAAACTCTGCACACTGCTTTCCCGGTGATTTTTTGCTAATCGCAGCCTAGCTTCTCCTGCTTAATCTGGCAGCAAAGCCACGGAGCTTAGTCCGCGGCATGACAGCAATTTTCGTGGCAGCAGAAGGCTGTGCCACAAACTCAGCATCACTTGCTGCAGGAGGAGGGGCTGGCTGCGCCGGCACGAGACCGCGGCTTTTACTCGCTTACCGCTATTGTTTGCCTTCCTTACAGCACAAGCAACGTGAAACATCTGCAAGCTGGTGACTGACACAGTTTGTACAAATTTCTTGTTTTACTGTGTTTTTTCAAGTCAGCTTGGCTCAGCTCTCATTGTCTGTGTTTTCATATATTCTCAAATGGCAAAAAGTCCAACAGAGGCAAGAAGGATATCTGAATCCACCTGTCAGATGACCACAGTCTGAACCCCACCGCGGGCCTGAACTCAGCACTGCTACTCTGCAAATACACGTGAACGCAAATTCTTTTCATTAGTAAATCACTCAGGTCTGGGTTATTTAAAACTACGACCCAAATGTTAGACTGAAATGTTAGAGCAACAACAACTACAAAGAAATTTAAAATTATCCTTCTTTACATTCTCCTTTTCCCCTCGGACCTAGAAGTATTTAAAAATACTATACACAACAAAATACAAATACATTTTTTTTACATATGCAATTGTCAGTGGGATTCTGGAACTACTGAAAAGTGCAGTAACAGCAGAAATAAAGCAGTCACCTTCTCATATAAGACTTCCTGAAGAAATATAATTTCAAACTGGTGCATCATGACAAAATATAATGCACCACACATTATGGTAAAACATACATTTCTATGTAGTATCAAAATCCATTACACTGCACTTGCATGCACCTTTCAGAGAAAACCACACCCCTGTTATACAAGATGGAGCTTGAAAAATAAAGAGAAAGAATTTGCTGTATCTATTCTAGCCATAGAAAAATATTCAATGAGATTGCAAGAGTGATGCTTTAATAAAATAGCAGCATCTGTCCAGAGTGCAACTCTGATATATGCTATTGCATTTTTGCTTTTCTTCTATTAATGGAATGTCCATCTATAATGTCTCCAGGTGTAAATCAAACCATATTAATCAATTACAGTTTGCTCTGAAATTTACTTTAACTACAACAAAATTCACATAACGTACCCAGCAGAGGGGTCTAAGTATTGCTTCATTCTTGGATTTGAACTTTCACTATTGCTGCAGTTGCAGCCATTGCCAGCTTAGAAAACCTTTGCAATACCTTTAGTCCCAGATTTTCCAGGCCATAAAGGAGGAGGAAACACTTTCAGAATTAATTGTATCCTTTGCATAATTCTAAGGATTTACTGGAATATACCATTGTCCTTAGATCTCCAGAGCAGCAATGTGCATATTCTCTAAAATCCATATTAGTCAATGGCCCTGAAGATGACTAGGGATTTTATGCTCAATAGCAGTTAGAAACCAGTTTAAATTCGAAATCCACCTATATTGCCAGTTCTCTGTCTATAGATATGTGTGGTTTAAAAGATGCCAGATTAAATGTAGTAGATATAAGAAGGCATTAGGCTATGGTATCACACAGCCTGCCAAGGCATTCACCTTCACTTTTTGAGCATTTGAGAGGTAGGATCCTTTGTTGCTAAGTCTTTAAAAAGACCACTGAGAGTTATGGCACCCCATTTTAGAGGGAAAGTCTAAAAGCCACTGTCTGGCGTGTGTGTTCTCCTGGATTATCAAAATCTCAACAACATGAATATTTGCTAGAGAGGAAATTTTCAAAGGCAGAATTCCTGCTGGAAGGGAGCGGAGGTCAACATTCAGACTCCTTTTGTGCTTCTGTGCATTCTTTCTTGCGGAGTTATTTCCCCTACCAAACCAGAAATTTAAAAGAGATTTCTTTTGGTCATATATTTGGTTGTCTATTGTCAGACCTGGCCAGATTCAGAACCAGATGTGCTACAATACACTTATGCTACCTTGGTTTTAGCAATGTACTTACAAATAAGGATCGGTTTTTAATTTAATGACAAAGGAAGAAAGATATCCTTCCCAAGAGGAATGTTTGCTTAAAATCCTTCTCATAAGGATCAAAGACAGCTGTAAATGGGATTTCATAAAGTGCTGCCTGCTTACAGAAGATCTGTTTCTAATCAGTACTATGCTTCTTCTGGAATCCTCATGTCTAGGTTAGTCTCCATAGGAAGTAATTTTTAGCTAGGGTGATGCTTGAATCAACTCAGGGAATTGCTTGTAAATCATTGTACCCTTGCGGCATCATTTCTCCTAGCCCACTAACGGAGACCCCTGCTTTCAAGAACCTTTTCTTAACAAAGGCATTCCTGTATATGGCAATTCATTTAGGAAGGATTATGTTGATTGTAGTTATGTTGTATCTTGGTCTGTAGCCAATGTATTCGTTCATGTTTATTCATTTAAAAGATCTGATGTTCCTTTTGTTTCCCCTTAGAGACCTCGTTTTTTATTCAGCTAGTAATTTCACTCCTTAATCATACAATCTAAAAGGGCTACTCCTACAGCTACAACCTCCTTGGAGTTTTCTTTGCTTTAAATGTCATCTTTGCTTTGCTTTTAGAATAGTAGTACAACAGATACCTTACTAATGACAATATTCACTGTCATCAGGAGCAGTTTCACCAAGGTACGGACCAGAGGGTTGAACCCGTTGCCTTGAGTGTTGTTATACTGATCGCTGGGGATACACCCAGGTTATGTCAATTAGAACTGATTTCAAAATCTCAGCAAGACATTCACAGGAAAAGTTAAACTTGGAGGGGAGAATATAGCAATTCAGCAAAGCTAGCTGCATGAGCCACTTAACTGAAGATTTTTTTTTTAATCTAAGTTCTACTCAGAAACCTGTATCAGGTTACCAGGATGCATCAGTCAGCAGCTTTACAGGTGGTCAGAATTTGGCTTAGAGCACAAGGAGTAGGAACCTGCGTTCTGGCAGAGGAGCTGGATGCAAGAGAAACAGAACACTGGAAAATGTCTTTGAATGTGATGTTAGAAATAGTAATTCATGATCAACTAAATGCAGTGGCTATAGATATGTATTGTATGCACTTAGATGCTTTTTACTATCATGTTGTCTCGCAGATCAACTTTTTCTTTAAATCATAGCAAATCACTATGCTTGCTGCTCCACCTCCATCTTTGCTCTGAGCACTGTGCGTAGTCCTCTAGCAAGCCATACATAGAGTGGCCTAAGGTTATCCTCTTTACTTGTGTCCTCACTATTACACTGAGGAAAAGATTTTGCATAGAATGTAGATTTTACTGAAATTGGTGAAGACAATTTTTACTCTTTACAAATATAAGAACTGAGGCAAACCTCATCGGTGCACATTCTGCAGTTCTAAACTTCATCTTGTGACAAATGCTTCAAATGACAAGGAAAAGTAAACCTGACGTACCCCTGTCCCAAGGGAGAATGCCACCATCTTTAAACGCATCAAGACTAGAAACCTGCAAATTTTTCTGCTCGTCTCAGTTCCATCTCTCTCATACCTACTCAAGTAGAAAGGAATTTATCCCAGACTAATTCTCACAATGCCTGGGTGCCTCACAAGCCAAGGGGCTCCCTTACCTCCCTCTGCCACAAAGGAAAATGAAGCTTCTCCCTTTCCTTCCTTGTATGAACTTGTTTACGGGAGAAAAAAAGGCATATCAGAAAACTAGCCCCTCAGTCCTGTCAGGAATGCGGTTCACTCTCAGTGGTCACTCTCAACACTTGGGAGAGGGAGATTCAGACCTCCTGAACAACCACCTCACTGCATCAGTTGTCTTCCCAGAAAGCAACCGCTCTCTTTCTAAACCTTCATGGCTTCCAGCAAAATGCAGTTGAGTTCCCATTGGTAGTAACCATGATCCTGAAAATACTGATGTGCACAGCTAAGAGTACTGACTGACAAACTTGCTGTGGCAGTTAAACAAATCATTGCCTTGAACTGTTTTTTCTGTCCCTCTGCCAAAGGTTTCAATCTCCGTAGAAATGTCACTGAAAAGACCTACTGTGAATGTAATTTAAGACAGTAGACTTCTCATGGAAGAGAATCATAAAAATGGTGGTTGGAAGTTCAGCTTGCTGCTTGAAGTAGGACTATTGCCAGCACTAGATCAGGTCCAGCTGAGTCCTCAAAACCTGTAAGATGCAGATTTCACAACTTTCCTGAATACTCATTCCAGCACTGTAGTGCTGACCCTCCTAAAAAAGTTATATCCTAAAGCCCAACCTGAGCCTCCTAAGCTGCAGTTTATGACCACTGCGCCATGTGTCGCCATGCACCACTGCCAAGAGGACCTTGATTCCCTCATCTTTGTGAATCTCCTTCAAGAGGCTGCTGAACAAGCCCAGCTCCCTCACTCTCTCCATGCGCACCATGTGCTGCAGGCTCTGCAGCATCTTGGTAGCTCTTGTCTAGACCGTCTCCATTTCCTCAGCAACCTTCTGACAGAGGGGAGGAGCAGGAGCTAGAGGTAGTAACTCCTTGAACTACCAGAGTGAGAAACATCTGATCTCACGTGTCATCAGTCTGAGTTACTAGGTCCTACCTAGTGAGACATTCTTTTAGATGTACTCGGTTTTGAAGAGCTAGTCCATCTGAATGAGTATCCTAAGGGGTTCAATAGAGCAAGAACAGTATGGGACAATAGGTTTAAGCAACTTCTGGTGTATATTAGGTAAATGACTTCTATCGAACCAGCTAAAGCATCTTCACAGCTGCCAAGTTCAAGTCCGCTACAATACACTATGTGAACTCACAACTGCTCAGAGCAGGGAGGTAAACTGGGAAGGACCAAGTCTCTTAGCTACTGATGGAAAAGAAGGATCTTTGGGTATTAAGCACATATTCAAGAGCTAGAAGTGATCCAGAAGTTCCAGGCCTAGGTGTTTTAAAACAGCACAAATATCAGAATAAATCCTGCACTGATAACAGAATCATCATGTGAGAAATTCAAGTATTGCCTTAAAGTGAGAAAATTTTCCCATGCCCAGCATGAAGAACGCTTTCCAAACACTTTTGGCAAGTCACACACCGGTCTGTATGTAGCTTCATATTATTAAATAAAGGTGGGTGGGAAAATAGCATGGCAATGGGAGATATGAAATAGATCCATATCCAAACCAGGACTTACATTCCCCGTTCCTGGCATTTATTTAACACCCTTCAGATTTCTAGGAAATGTCACCTTTGGTGTCCAAAGTGAATTAGATGAAAAACTGGCTGCTCATACATTGCTGTTGTTTCACATCAGAACACCTTACATCATCACCCCAGCACTTTACTCAGACCACACAGAAAGTTACCTGTCTTGACCGTGTGTAGTGGTGAGCTTGAGACCAGTGTGTCTCACATAGGAAAAATCCAGACCAGTGCTTTTCCCCACCACAAAGTATTCTGCTATGCTCAGCTGAAACCTGCTTACTTTTCAGCTCTCTTCATGTCAATCAATTTAAAAGGCTACTAAGATTATTCACTGTGCCCACTCCTCTGAATTTCTCCACCCTCCCTTCATTTTTCTGCATCTGCTTCTTTTTCTCAGACAGTTCCAGTTCTTCTCTTTACTTTCTAAACTCAATAGTGAGACAGACCCTTCCTCTGTTACACATCGTCTTTGGGCTCTCTGTGTCCCCATATCTTACAGTCTGCCAGCTCAGGACCTAGCACCTCCTTCCCCCATTCGAGTGCCAACTCTTGGACCATTCCCAGAAATACCACTCCCTTCTCTTCCCTTCTCTTCCATGCCCCTCCTTGCATTTGCATTTGGCTCTTTTCCCTTTGCACAGTAGACTAGTCTTCACACCTCCTCTTCACTGCATTCACTCTAAGTTTTAGTGGTTGCAATCACTGTTGGAACTAAGTCCTGTAAAATACATTTTGCGTGCCACATGCTTTCTTTACATGGGCTTTGTATATAACATAATTCTGAGTTCATCTGGGCTGAGACCTTATCTTAAATGCCTGAAAAACTACCAAAATACACAAGACAAAATAACATGCAACACATATTTCAGTGTCATCCTCAGCATTGATAATACACAGGAGAGGTGTAACAGCAAAATTAAAAACAATGGGAATGCATCCTGGAGAATGTGGTCTTCATGAGAGCATGGCCGCACAACTGATGTACAAAGGATTGTCACCTGGTGCAGGAAAAGACCTCAGAAACAGTTGTGGTGGCTGACTGTCCTACACAAACTGAGAAATATGCTTCTGCAGATACATTGCTGGCCATCCTTTCTCCATACATACTGTCCCCTCCCCACCTAGTACTCCTGAACCAGGGAGGTGACACCCCCCCAAAGGACTTCAGTCTAGTGCAGAGGATGTGACTGGAAGTGCTTACATGTACTGCTTCAGTGTGTCATTATTTTACACCACCCAGAGGTTTTCTTGGTGCTTCAAAGACAAAGATAGAGACTCTTCCCAAAGTAGTTATAGTGAAAGGGGCCTGATTTTTCCAGTCTAACTCACAACCAAACAGCACCTTACACTAGAGGAGTCCCGGTGCTTAGCCAACACCGGTTCAGGATGCTGGGTGGGACAGAGATGGGAGTCGGAGGGGAAGGAGGAGAGTCACAAACAGGATAAATTTCAAGACACAGGGCTGAATTTCAGGGGCTGAAATGAAAAGCACATACAGCTTCAGCACATGAGAGCAGGGAGCTGGTCTGTGCAAACGGGGTCCTGTCTGGAACACAGTGTCTCTGATGTCCTGGACGCTTCTAAGAGAAATGGGGGAAGGGAAGGCAGGAATCGAGCTGCTTCAGGGAGAAAGGGGTGAAGGAGATATCAGCCCCAGACATTGCTGATAGTCTGAAGGGGTCAGGAGGTGAAGCAAGGTAAGAGCTGAAACCATCCCCTACGTCTTCCTTCCCAAAATTCCTGATGCTGCAGATCTGACCCAAAGCAAATTCCCAGAGGGAAGTTTCAGCTAACACTGACTGCACACATGCCTTTGGCATGGGGGTACTTCCTAAAGGATTCCTGTTTGTCTGTCAATGCACTGACCATGGTCTGCTGAAGACCCCGCTGCCAGCCAAAGCTGGCCTAGCATCAGATGCTGAGTGCTATTTTCCTCCTGGCCCCCGTGTGAGGAATGTAAGTTTGATATGTGAAAATCCACAGCTAAATATCAGTACATGGGACACCATCAAGAATGAGTTTCATATTATTTCAATCAGAATTCTCTTTTTATATATATATATATATATTTATTTATTAATTTATATATATATATTTTATATAAAATATAAACATTGCAATGAACCTAGGGGCTGGTGTAGCTCCAAAACGCAGGAGCTGGAGGAACATTAAGCACAGAATCAAATGATATTTATATATGATTTGTTCCTAGCTATTGTAGTTATATAACTTTATAGAGCTATCACATTTACTAAGAGCCCACAAGGCTTGAAACTGCCATGTGTTTCCTTAGTGGTAGGATAAAATATCTGATCTACCAGACTGGAGCAGGGCTTTCAGAAGACACATGCAGACAGATCCTGTGGGCTGTCCTGGGATGGCAAGTGTGCTCATGGTATAATACAGAGCGTCTGATTTGCTTTTGCTGGAGGGGAAGAAGGGACAGAAGTGTAAAATATTAAAATAAAAAAGGCAATCCATTTCTGATGCCTACCAACTTCACTAATGTTAATTGATGCCTTTGATTTGGTCATAAAACTCTACACTACCATTAATGAGTATTTATTTATAGATGCTTCAACACATCCCATTTCAAAGAGAACAGGCGGGGGTTCTTTTTACGAGCCATCCTCTCACGCGCACAGAAAAGGAAATTTCTGAGAAGTGAAGAGATTAACATGAACTGTTGATTCCAGGGCAAACACTTTTAACCCTTTCAGTTTCTTCTTTTACTCCAAATTGGACAGCAAACAGCTAGCTATGGATGAGAACCTTTCACACCCCTGCTGCAAATAAAGGTCCAGCCCTGAGCACGACACAGACGCAGAGCACAGTCAGCACCCTCCCAAAGGGCAGGGGAAAAAGCTGGCGAGCAAAGAGAGATACCTGCGTTACCACAAGTCACATGAGCCCATGAGGCCTGTGGTGGGAAGAGCAGTCACCCAAAGAGTCATTGCAACATTCAGGCTCAGGCCTTGACAATACTATTTGTTGATAGTATAAAACTGTATGTGTGCATCAGTTTGGTATCGAAAAAAATCCTCTTTTAGAAGGGGGTCTGTTCTCCTGTCCAAATACTCTGGCTAAAGGATTTCTTTTTTTTAATAAAGAGGAGGCCCCACGGTGTTTACAAACATCGTAACATTGGCAAAATTATCTCCTCAAAAGTGTATTTCACCATCTCCTGAGGTAGACAGCATTCTTAAAATCTGTCCGTCCAATCTCCATCCGGTTTGTTTAAGTCACCACACCCAAGCATTAACCCATTCTCTATCTATTAAAACTTGACCTGCTTGCAGGCGCCCTGAACGGTGCCAGCTTTCCAGGAAAAGCTCAAAGAACTGAAGCCGCTTTCGAGTTCACCCTGCTTCCCCTTTCATCTCTGCCCCTTATGCCAGCACAGCAGTGACCTGGCTCCTGCTGTCTGGCCTGGTGAAAGGACACTAGGCTCAGCCTCCAGGGTGACACCAGGGCCGGAGAAGGCTCTGCGGGGCCAATTGGATGAGATTTCCCATGAAATCCTTCTCTCCCCACCAGCTCTGCCTATTCTTTATCCTCAGCCTCTGACAATCTCAGTGTCTAAGGGAAACAATATGCTGAATCAAAGCACCCAGATCCTTTATTTCTGGCACGGAAACCACAACCTATTGTAGTCTTGCTTGGGGATAAAAGCGTCTAGTGGAAGATAGGCACAGATAGAAAGAGGATGGTTTTGATTAACCCTTTGACTTCTGATCCTCACCACGCTGATGTATTAATAGTGCACGGAGCTGTTGGTGCTGGCATCATGGCGCTCTTTGATTTTCCACTTTTTTTCACACCCATTCCCCTTACCTTTTGCTTTCCCCCCACCAGCCCATCCTGCCCCACTGCCCCTTGCCCCACTGGGGCGCTTCGCACTGCGCCCTGCCCGGGGCCGGGATGCAGCGGCGGCGGGGGCACGTCGTGCTGCAGCTCGTCCCCTCCCTCTTTTGTTCTGCCTCGCCCGACGGCCGAGCCTCCCCGGGCCCGGCTCCTCGGGAGGCGGCCCCGGCCCCCCGGCCCCGCAGCCTCTCGGCCCCGCCGGCGGCGAACCCCCGCCGCCCCGAGCCGCCCCGCCGCCGCCGCCGCCGTTTCCGCGCCGGTGAGGAGCAAGCCGCCGCGCCGAGCCCCGGCTGCGCGGAGGGCGAGAAGAGGGGAAATAAATTAAATTTAAAAATAAAATAAAATAAAATAAAATAATATAATATAATATAAAATAAAATAAAATAAAATAAAATAAAATAAAATAAAATACAGGAGGAAGGGCTGGAGGAAATTTGCACTTTCCTCCTCCCAGCCCGGAGCTCAGGGTGGAGGAGGAGAGGGCAAAGGAGCTCGCACCCACCCAGCCCCGGGACGCCTCGGCCGCAATCCCGCAGCCTGCCCGCGCCCTGCGGTCTCTGCGCCGCCATCACCGGCCCGCCGGGCCCCGCCGCCGCCGCTGCCGCCGAGGGCTGCGCGGGGGCATTGCGCGGCCGCGGCCGCTGCGCGCCCGCCTCGCGCCCCGCTAACAAAGGAGCCAGGGCAGCGACTCCCAGGCTCGCTGCGTGCCGGCATCCGCTTACCGTTATGTGGGGGATGCTCTTCTTGCCCTGGTAAGACATGTCGGCTCTCGCTAGCGCCGGGCGCACGCAACACACCGCGGGAACCAACCCGAGCCAAACAAAAAAATGAGAATAATAGTGAAAAGAATAATAATTCAGAGCTTGTGTGGGTGATGGGGTGGGGCGGGCGGGGGCGACCGAGGGCGAGCTGTGTAATGGAGTCAAAGTTTCCTCGCCCAGAGGAGGGGAGCCAGGCAAACCTAGCACCTTTTTTCCGGCTGCAATAAAACAGGGACGCGGCTCCCGGGGGGGGGGGGGGGGGGGGGGTCGGCGAGAGCTGCTTCTCCAGGCGGCAGCAGCGCCCTCCCGGCTGCAGGTCGGAGCAGGATTCGCTCGGCTCAACCCAGGAAGCGTTTCCCTCCCTCCTGTCCCCCTGCCCCCCTTCCCAGCCCATCAATCCAGCCCCAGCCCCCTCCCACGCCGGCGCTGGCAACGCCGCTCCCCCGCGCCCCCCGCCGCCGCCCTCCTCGCACGCTGCGGGGCCCTGGCGGCTCCCACGCGGCGGGGCCGCGGGGCGGGGGCCCGGGGGTACCTCCGGCTGGGGGGGTCCGGCAGCACAGCACATGGCAATGGCACTGTTCCCCGATGGTACTGCCCTGCTCTGCCCCCCACGACACTGCCCCCTGATAACACTGCCCCGCTCTGTCCCCATGGCACTGCCCCCCCCCCCCATGGCACTGCCTCACTCGGCTCCCCAAGGCTCTACCTCCAGTGGCACTGCCCTGCTCTGCCCTGACGGCAGTGCCCTGCTCTACTCCCCATGGCTCTACCCAGATGGCACTGGCTCTACCCGGATGGCACTGCCTGCTCTGCCCCCGTGGCACTGTTCCAGTGGCGTTCCCTGCTCTGCCCTGTCCCCCTGGCGCAGCCCAGCACAGCCAGGCCACATGGATGTTATGCTAGCAGCCACAGAAGAAGAAACGTGCTGCTAATTGAAACCTTTCCATCTTTCTGACTCACAGAAGGCCTTGCCCCTCGCCCTGTGCCGGACTAAGGCGCCACGCGCAACCGCAGGAAGAATAAAAGGCGCCACGCACCTGCCCCCAAGTTACAGCCCTTCCCAACAGAAAGGAGCCAGGTGCACATTGCACACACACAGACCCACCAACACACACATATACAAGGTATTTCCCACCCAGGCCACATTCCTGACACTTCTCCCCTGAAATGGCCGTTGAGGGTTTGCAAGAAAGCCCTGACGACCAGTGTGCAGGCGGCAAGCATGTGGCTGCAGCTGACAGTATGGCCACTTATCACGTATCACCTCCTTTACACCCTGGCTCCTCCGGACCCCCACTTCACCCCTACCCCAATCTAATCCAGAGCCAGACAACTTTGGAAACACGGTGAGACCTGCAGAGGTAGCGTGTAATGCCTGCCCACTCACCTGGGTCCCAGGCTGAACCAGGTAGCAGCGCCCGAGCAGGGAGGAGGGCATCCAGGGTGACCCAGCGCAAGGAGGGGACATTCAGGATGTGCCCTGGCCCCCCACCGCCTGGGGGGGGCGGGTAATGGGAAGGATGCCAGGGTTACGGCGAGCCAGGAAAGAGATGACTGCACTGCAGTTGGCAGCCGCTATAGGTGACCCCGAGGTCGTCGCAATCAAGCGGAGGCGGTGCAGGTGCCTTGCCCGACCGGGCGCTGCTGGCTCTCCCCAGGGCGCACAGTGCAGCAGGCACTCCCCAGCTGCACCCCGCACCCTGCCCCACTCCCGGGCGGACCGGGCCAGCACCCGATTCACGCGCTAATGGAAGAATAGGAGAAAAAAGTGAAAACTCTTCAGTTTAACTTGTCAAAAGGGCAGAGCACAGAGAGGCCACAGAGCCTCCAGGCTGGGCGCTAAAGGAAAGGATATATCTATGCGATGCAAAGTGGCTGTATTGAGCAGGAACATCACTGCAAGGCTGCGTTTATTTATAAGGGGAAATCATTCACAGCCTCCATTCCCCGGAGAGCCAGCCCCCCTTGGTGTGCCTCCGGCTTGCATGCCTTATCTGGGGTAAGACGGAGAAGCGAGGCTGGTAGGGGCAAGACGGAGCAGCACGCTTTACCTTAAGTCTCCAGCACATTCCCAGGCTGCAGCCGAGGAGGTGGGAAACTCTTGGGCAAAGGTTTCGGAAGATCCCGGGGAGACAATGAAAGCGCACGGGGCTGCAGGAGGGGAGCCTGGAGTGAGGGGTCCGCCGGGGCCGGGGGGAGCCCGTGTCCGAGGCGGGGCCGGGCCGGGCCGGGCGCGCTGCGCTTTGTTCGGCCGCCGGCGCCGTCCCGGGCGGCGGCACCGGAGGGGGCCCGGGCCGCCCCCGCCCCCGCCCACCCGGCATGTGCAGCTCTCCGCCGGCGGGAAGGAAAACGCAGGAAACTCATCGCCATCACTTACAAAGGGAAACAATTTCTAGGGTTCTTCCTTCCCCTCCCCCCCCGCAAGCTCAGGCAAGTGAGAGAGTTGACGGGTCTGGCGTGGGCCGGACGGGCTCTTCCTACAGCATCATCGTGCCAGGAAAGGGGCGGGGTGGGGGGGAGGCCGTGCCTACTCGGCCTGCCGTGCCGAAAGTCACCCGCGGAGCCGGCCCCGGCCGCCGCGGCACGGTGACCCCCCCCCCACCCCGACAAGCCGCAGCGGGGCTCTGCAGCGGGGCTTGCCCGACGTGCGGAGCCCCGGCCCCCGGCGCGCCCTCAGCCCCTCGTACCTGCCCGTTGTCGTGGCCCTGCAGCAGCTCCTTCCCCATGGGGTAGCGGATCTCCACGCCCGGGGTCTTGTCCTCCCGGTCGCCCGGGGAGCTGATCACGGAGCCGGAGACCTCGCTGATGTCGCTGGCGGTCTCGCTGTAATTGTCCCCTCCGTCCAGCATGTCGTGCCGGCTGCCGCTCCGCGGGGTCCGGGACCCCTTCTTCCCCACGCTGTAGGCGTCGAAGTCGATGGTTTTGTTCTCGTAGGCCCCCTCCACAGAGGCGAACATCCCCCCGTATTTCTGCCGCGGCGTCTGGGCTGTCGTACCCGGCCTAGCTAGATACACGGGCAGGTCATCTTCTTTATTCCAGTTCCTCTTTCTCTCGGCCATTCTCGCTGTCCAGATCTCTCCCGCCCTCCCACTCTCTCTCTCTCTCTCTCTCTTTCTGCCTCCCGCTTCTCTGCACCTTCCACTACTGGGATAGGCTGCTTGAGACCATAAAAATGAATGGATGGATGCAGCAGTGGCGGAGCTGGGTTGGCTGGTGGGATCTTTCCCTTAGGGAGATGCAAACGTTAACCTCCCTCCCCCCATCCAGCCCCTGCAAGAAAAAAAAAATAAAAGAAAGAAAGGAAGAAAGAAAGAAAAAGAAATAAATCCAAGCGGAATTTAAAAATAGCCGTGTTAGTAAAGAGCACGTGAAAATAAAGTACAAAGAGAGGAGAGGAGAGGGTGGCAGTAGCAGGTGATTGGAAAGCCCTTGACGAATGGGAAGAGCAGCAGCAATTCCCAGAGCAAGGACCGCAGTGCACACGCTCCCCCGGTATAAAGAATGAGCCGGGGGGCGGGAGGGAGGGGAGGGGGGAGCCCCTCGCCTGCACACGCAGCCGGCGCGCAGGGTCCTTCTTGGCGGGCCCTCCGGACAGACCGCCCGTCACCTGCTGCTACGTGGCTTCGGAGGAATTTTTAAAAAAGGAAAAAAAAGAAAAAAAAAAAGAAGAAGAAAGACACCCAAATCTCCCCCCGAGCGAGCCGAATGGAGTTGCTCCCACTTCGCACACTCACGCTACCCCCCCGCTCCCTCCGCAGGAGCAGGCTGCGGCGGTGCCGCCGGCGGCGGGGGGGCACAGCCCGCGGGGAGGGAGGTGGGAGGACGCAGGGGCCCCGGGGGCCGCCCCAGGCCGTCAGCGGCCGCCGCGGGAGCCTCGGCGATGGGCGCAGAGCGGGGCGGGGCGAGGAAGCACAGCCAGACCCAGGCCCCGGGGCAGGGGGAGCTGGCGCTGCCCTCTCCCTGCCGTGCGTGCCGAGCCGCGGCAGCTGGTGCCCGGGGGCTGGGGGGGGGGGGGGACCGACCCCGCTGCGCCCGGCTGCCACCAACCGCTGTGCTTGCCCCCCCCTCCCGCCGCGGCGGCGCTGCGAGGGCGCCCGGGGGCGGCTGCGAGACTGCAGCGCGCCGCGGAGGCAGCAGGCACCGCGGAGGCGGCCAGCCCTGACACGGAAGTGGTAACGCCGGCCGCTGCCTGCGCGGCCAACCCTGCCGCCGCCACCGCCACCGCCACCGCCACCGCGCGTCGGCTCCGCGGCCCGCACTGCCCCCAGCCCGCGGAGCCCGGCGCGCCCCCGCGGAGCCCCCGCGGAGCCCGCGGCGGCGGCGGGAGCGCGGCGCCCCCCGCGGAGCTGTCCGTTCAGCACCCCCGAGGCGCCGGGCGGGCGGCGCTGCGGCGGCCGCGCTGCCCCGCGCCGGAGCGGCGGAGAGGGTCGCTCCCGGGTACGCGCAGCCCCGGCCGGGAGCTCACGCTGCCTCTCGCCGGGGCTCGTTTCAGTAAACCGGAGCTAACCGGCGAAATTTGACTCAGAGGACTTTCTGACTTCAGAAACGCCGATTCCCAAAATAAAGGCAGGAGGAATGGAGAAGGTTTTACTCTCAACTCTTCGCACAGCCCACTTCAGAAGGTCTATCTTTACATCTCTGCTTGTCTTATAATGCTAGGTGCCTAAGGCGGTCATCCCCTGAAGCCACAAAATCTTGGACATCCCTCTCCCCTTTCTCACCCCTCCTATTCCCCCCTCCCCCCCCCCGCCATCTTAGACAATTTTGACAGGCCCTGAACACACCAGCAGTTACATAGGGAACATTCTCTGTTGCTCTGAAATAATACATTGAAACAAACTGTTCTGCAATTGATTAAGTGGCTAAGCGTATCTGAAGCCTTGGATCAATCACAAGAACTGTTTACTGCTCATGTGTAACACTCTCATGTCGTTTGAACACAAGCCCAGCCACACAGCACTATTATCTGCAGCCCACAGGTGTGCCTGGTGGTCCTAGCATGAGAAAAATGGCAAGTTATAAATGGATTAGGAGAAGCGGGAGGTTAAAGAAACAGGTTGTCAGGATTTCATGGGAAGGATGTCCAGATAAGCATCTTTCTCATTTACAATTACCCATGCAGTAAAACCATGCCATAAGCAGTGATATAACATCCCTGAACTTTGCTGTAACACATCAGAGGACAATATCTTTCTCTCCTGAGCTTTTTGTAATGCAGTGGTATTTCCTGTCTTGATGTCCTTGAACACTGGTATGTCATTTACACGAGGGGAGTTAGAGAATTAGTCAGAAGTTCACTGATCATTGATTATTAATACTCAGATTTTAATAGTCTCAGCATCATGACTGACATTTCTGAACATATATACATTTTCACAGCTTACTTAATAAACCTTGCTACTGTATTAACATATGGTAACAATGCTAACACAGAATGTGTTAACATGTTATAATCATATGAAAATTGTATTGGTATGTGAAAAAATAAGTATAGTTCCTAGGACATCACTTTCCTAAATACTTCTTGTATATAGGCAAATATTGTTTCCTTTTCCTTAATGATAACACTGAGATTTATTGATCATATTGGAAAAAAAAAGATCAGTTTGTTCCTCCACAGGATAACAAACCCTGATAGTGAGATATGCAGGCAGTACATGTAATTTCATTTATAGTACATGTAATTTCATTTATGTCTTCTTAAGTATTGGGGAAATTATTCATTTTACTGGGTTTCTCTCTCTAATCAAGCGATGAATTAGAACCTCCAGAAAAAAATATTTCTGATGATCCCATAATAGGTGCCATACTACATGGTGCGTGTGTCTGATAAAGAATTCAGAGCTGAATAGCATCTTTTCTTTAACATCTATAAAGCCAAGAAAGATGGACTCTATTTACACTCTGGATCTGATTATATAGCACTGCTCAGTTTTCTAGAACTGCTCACTTTTTTGAAGTAACAAAGAAAAAAAAATTCAGCATTAGCTAGCGTATTCTTCTTAGTGATAATACATAAAGAGACCACAAGACTCAGAACACGTCTAATCATTGCTTTAGAAAACAGCATTAAACTTTCAAGTGAGAAATAACAGCATAAAATTCTATGAGAATCTTCCTTTCCTCTTAAACGGAAATTCTTCATATTATAACCCTTAGTTTATTAAGAACTGTGTTCTAACTGGACAGATGCATACTGTTCTGCTGACTAAGAGATGAAATTGTAGCTTTAGCTGCCACAGAGGCAGACATAGCTACAGCCTCATACACTGTCTTCCTGCAACCCTGCAAGTTTATCTAAAAAATGCATGTGGGACTCTGGAGAAATATACTGTCTCGGTATAGTCTGCTGCAGACCCTGCTTCTCATCCTGTCTTGGCATAACTTGGTGAAAAAGGAACAGAACTTGGTCAAAAGTGTCCCCTCTTCCTATAGAATCTTTAGTCTTTACACCTATATGGGATCAATGATAAATAAATCATATTCAGAGCAGGCTAGATGAGAGACAGTGGAAAACCTGGAGACATGCTTGCTTCATTCCACAAAAACTTTCAACAAAAGTCTTTCGAAAAAATCATCATTTACCAGCTTGCTGGTTATATCCAGCACTCTCCTTGCAGCAGTGCAAATGCCATGAGCTAGAACAAAACTTCCCCGGTGCAGGGGCAAATCCTGCCACAGTGCTCCTAGTACATGCAATTTTGCACCTATTTTTGCTAAGTTGTATCGCACATTTTACAACAGAATCATCAGACAGAAAGTGTGAAAGTCCAGAGGGAGTCAGAATAAGACAGCGACTGGGATCCAAGTTTTCTTTCTCCCAGATGAGCAACCTGAGTTGCAAACTCACAGGGTCAGACTCCCTCTCTCTGCTCTAAAGGACTATTGTATTCCTGGCTGCTGTGTCCTCCTCCTCCTCCTCCCCCCCCCGCAAAATCCCATCTTATAGTTTGGTGGTTTGGGCTGTGTCCTGACATGTAGGAACCGTGGGTCCAAAACCCCATTGGCTGAGGAAGACTCAGGTTTCCCACTTCTTGAACAAGTGATCTCCCCAAGCTTTTCTGATAATTTGTATTAATTATGATAATTCAGCAAAAGCTCAATGACAGCACCCCCACCAAGAGAAGCAAGAGCTCAGACACAACCATTGCCTTACCCTCACTAGTAGCAGACCAATTAGCTAGCGCTTGGTGGCCCCTTCCTCAGAACAGAGACTTTCTGGGTCGGTGTCCAGGCATACAGTTTCTCTTGACTCGACCACGTAAGGAAATGTAGGTATCTAAGGTTGGTGTCCCATACAGTCTTGCTAGTACCAGATTTCTAGGTTTCAAAGAGCATAACTCTCAAATTAATGATCCACAATAACTAACCTGAATCTTGCCCCTTGACATTATACCAATGTATTTTGAACTAAAATTAGATCCAGTCATGTAAAACCAGCTCATGTTTTGCAAAATTCTGTGACATTTCCTGCGATACTTCAGCCCTGTGTTTCACTTTACATCACAACACACAAAGGAAAATGCACCTGATGCTCTGCATTTGTTCCCAAATGTACAAACGTGCCACCTTTCACGATTCCCCACTTAATATGAGTTGCATTTACAACTATATTTCACAATCTCCACCACTATTTTAGAGTTAAAAATAATTAAAATTATAAAGTTTTTAATTTAAAATATGCATACATTTAATATACAAAATTATACAAATTATACATTTAACTAACATAGAAAAATACATCTTGTTAACAAGATAGAATGTCAACTTATCTTACATAATTTAAGTGAGAGTTACAAATCTGTGATAATCATCAAGTAGACTTTGTGACTGCATTACAGTTCTGTATGCTCCCTAGTTACACTGAAAATTAATACATATGTACATTTGATATCTGTGACAAGTATCTTAAAGTGAAAGTCGTTGCTGAAAAGTTAACCATAAGGTTTTAATGGACTAGCTCAAGAGTGGCATCTTTCATATTACTGAAACATTATCAGTTATCTTCTCTACCTTGACACCCAGTTGCAGGGCAGTCATGGGTAAGAGTTGAAACTTTTTGCACTTATTTACAAAAACAAAACAAAACAAAACAAAACCCAGCTGGTTCATCTAATTAATAAGTATCAAACCATAAACCCCAAGCATTTTGTGCGCTCTTTGGCACTTCTTCAGATGGATCCCACTTTATGACCCTAACAACTGCTCTTCGTGACTTCTGGCTAGCATCACACTGTTGGCTGTTCGAAAGAACTAAATAGCTGCGCAGCACTAGAGCTCAAAAGCCAAGACCTGCACATATTATACATCCCAGATTTTTCATTAATACCAAAGGAGGTGAGGAAATATCTTTTTTCCAGTCAAACAAATGTGTGTAGTAAGTCTTATTTACATGATTACTTTTTCAAAGTTCCAAACAAAAGAGAGAAGCTTAATTTATAAACAAGTTACAAAAATCTGTTCCATGCTGAGTCTTGTCTTGCATATTGTGAGGCATGGAATGATTTTCTTTTAATTATTTACATGTTCTTTAAAACTAGTTTCTTATCACAGACAGCAAAGCGGAAGACCACCACTACATCCACTTTCAAATCCTCACCTTTTTTTTCTTTTTTTTCGGTTCTATACCAATAAATTGCTCTTAATTACTAAAAGATAAAATTTACCCACGAGCCAAGGGCCTATTCAGCCTTACCTAAGATCTGCGTAGGATCCTAAATGAGTGCATGAATTGCCTCACACATGCTTTTTGCACAGGATTGGTTTTCACCTGTTACTACATTTTCCTTCTTTTTTTAAAGAAAGATAAAACCACAATTTAGAGGGCAGAGAAATGCGGTTGCTCAGAATCCACTAGTGCACATTGCGCAGTAACCTCTCACACTGGAATTTACATTTGCATATTCATATTCCCCTAGCAAGAGTCTATGTTATATAGAGAAGCATTAGTGAATGGAGATTTATACCACAGATCCCAGTGACTCTAAATCAAGGCAGGCTTCCACAACTGCTAATCTCTGTTTTCCCCTCTCTTATGTGCATAGAAAATGTTAAAGAGAGCATGATGCTTAGGTATCATGTGAACATTTTGTAAGCCAATTAGGAGAAAGCATGAAATCTTAGTCCCAGGGAAGCTAGTGGAAATTTGCCAGTCATTTCAGAGGTACAAGTATTTCATCTAGAACATTTAAATTTCATCTTTTTTTTTTTTAATTTTACCTCGAACTTGCAACATTCCTAGTTCTCAAATAATGATTTATGCATGGATTCCAGTGGTAGAACCTCAGTTATCTACATTTTTAAGTCATGTTCTATATAAGAAACATTATACTCTCTTTCCTAAGATTAGTGCAGGGACAGAAATTCCTGTCCATAATCCCACGGCTACTGATTTCTAATGCAAATATGTTTGGAGCCAAAGGCACAATGTATTTTAAAGGAATTCTGCTGAAGCAGGAAAGAGGTTTGAACAAGTTTCTGTAATCCTAAGGTCTGTTCCTCCTCTGCCTCCTTAAGGCACTAAAGGATTTCCAAAGGATTAGCAGCAAAACCCAGCATGCACATGTGCCTCCTCCCTCCACCACACAACCATGCTAAATTCAAATACTAAAATCCTTCATCTACAAGTTACTAATACAGGTAGACTTATGAAATAGAGATCAGAGTTTCCACGTTTTGAAAGGCCACAAGGACAAACATCAACTGTGCCTTAGCAGGAGGTTTATCTTGGGAACTCTACCACGTATGTGCAATATTTCCCGGCCAACTGTATTACTCTGAATGTAACGTGATTATCATGCAGTGAGTCAATCTCTGTACTTCCAGCATTTGCCATCCACAGTGGTGCGAACAAGAGAGTTTGGGCTTTCCAGGTTGCATAGGGAGCTGTGGAATCACCGTAAGCCATATTTTCAATATCCTGCCATGCTTTATACAGTAGAGTATATGGAAATAAGTGAACCGAGAAAAAAATAATTTCACATATAACACTGCCTGTTTTGTACACCCAGGGTGACAGAAGAAGGTTGTATTTACATAAGCAGAATTTATAGCAGCATCTTAATGTTAACTGCAATAAATTTGGTCAAAGCAATACTGTTCATATAAAGCAATTGAAACAAAGTGCCCAATTTTGCATTCTGAAAAACAGCTTAACATGAAACAGTGATACAAGTAAAACAGCCCCTGAAAATCAGCATGTTTACCATAGATAACATATCTAAACAAGTTAACTCTGCTTAATGAAAGAAAACTGAACAGACTGTATAACAACTAGGGAAGACTTTTCTCCTCACCATAAGGCAACTAGAAAATAATAGCTAGGCTCTCTGTCTCAGCTAACAACAATCTGACATTAAAAGCTTTACTGCTTTATTACTGTGATTTGAGGTGAAGCTGGGATTTTAATTCCCCATCCTCAACCACATGAAATGTATCCACCGGTCTATCAATTTAATTAATAAACAGAATTTTCCAGTATTGGTAAAACCATTTCCATACTAGGAGATGGCTAAATTTAGGGGAGATCAATGCTGTACGAAACACAAAGAGAATGAAGCACGTTTTATATTCCTTACGTTAATCATTTCGGAACCAAATGGCAGAACGCCCAAGATGTTACAAAATGGACAAGTTCATTACCAGCATTTATAATTCATGGTGGGAGATTATGCATAAATACTAGGAAAGAGGCATGATATATTCATTGATCACTTTACTTGAAGGTAAGAAGTAGGGTTTAATTGCATGTGTGTTGTAGAAATGATATGTTTTCAGGTGGATAGTACGCAAATGCAGAGAAACCTACATATATGTCATCGCTTTATTTTAAGAACTTGCAGATAAGCTTCAAGTGTTTCCATGCCAACATGTCATCTTGTTACTAATCATAATCTAGAAATGCACTTTACATAAATCTGACTTGGGATTCCACAATTTATTATTCTTCTGCCTCCTTTCAAAGGATATTTGGAATTACTGGCAGACTAAGCACTGTAAAGAGCAGCACGTTCTAGCAATTAGTTCATTTAAATAAACAAATTAAAAAAAGAGTAAATGCAAGTTGCAAAATAGTTATCAAAACTGGAAGTGCATTACACTGTAAGGGATAGTTTGGGAAAGTAGTTGCTCCCATTCCAAACAGCAGGAGCAATGCCACTGACTTCAATAGGGCTGTGTGCAAGCTTTTAGTTAAAGAAGGACTGTGCATATCCATATGACCTCTTATGCATAAGTTTTGTGCCTCTCTTCACATCTCCCTGCATTCACAAATAGGTACTCAGGTATGAATAGCAGGGGTTGTGGGTTCATAAATCTATGCTGCACATTGTGGTTGCATATATGTGTGCATCACATGATTTGTTACCAGCCTGCGTGTACAAAAGCACCTCTTTCAGAAAAAGCACATATGCATGGGAATACCTTATCTGAAAGCTAAATTCAGTGTGAACTATTCATGTGAATGAAATAATCAATCTAGAGTATTAGGACACAGTCCTTTGATGTTTCAAGTGCCTCTCAGTGCACACTAAGTGCATCCTCAGCTCCTACTTCCCCTTGTAAAATGCAGTTCTACCCTATTTCCTTGGGATAGCTTGTACCCTCAAGTACCACATCCTCAGAAACACTGAACATCTGAGCTCAGATCAAAGCCAGCACCTCTTTCAGGAATGCTCGAAGCCATATAAAGGTATAGCCATTACATACCCACATAAACAAAGAATGAGATTTGTGTTAAACTTGATAATTCCTTTAAAATGCAAGTACTGAGATTCTAAGGAAACAAAACAGAAAGAAACTCAAACCATACACTGGCTTGGCTCATGTCACCAGCTTCCATGAGAAGATGTGGCTAAGTCATTGCCGCTGATAAGCTGGTGCAGGTTTTCAGCTTTTCCCATAATGAAGCAGCTGTGGCAACCATCAGGGCAAAAGCACCCTTCATCATTCCTTCAGAGTGGTGTTGCTTCTTCTCTGTGCCTGATACATTCTTCCCTGGATAAGTGGAAGGAGAAAATATAAAGTGACTAAAACATGAAATAAGTATTTGGATTTCCACAATTTAAAGAATCATTATTCATTCAAGGCCAAAATAAAGCTTCTGAAAAGCAGTGAGCCTTAGTGCTCCCTTACAAACATTAACGTAATGTCCATGTTGAGAGAACACAATATAGAAACTTAATTGTTCTACATGCATTAGTATAGTAGTAGTGCTTAATTGTTCTCCTGTGATTTACTAATTTTAAGATGAAGAACACATCCCATACTTTTCTCCTTTGCTATTCCTGCTTGTAAATCATCTCCTCTCATGCATTTATCAGTATGAGAATGAACATTTATTGCATTTTCCTAACACCACTTCATAATTCCCTTGGCAGGGATCACAGAAGTAGACTATGGTATGTTGATGGTTCTTGAATAAAGCTCATCCCAGGGATGATAGCCATCACAAATCCAGCCTTCCAGGTAACTCCTATTTCTATGCCTCTTCTCACAGCAATATTCATCTTTTGAATTCTTCTTCATATATTCAGTTTCAAAGCCTGCAAAACAGTGTATCTGGTTTTGAAATGTCCATAGGCCGTCATTATTATTGTTGTTGTTTTTAAATATCATCAGTGATACATTGCCTACATATTTAGCCCTGGCTAAACCTTGATGTCTGTTGGAGAAACACACATCTTAGTACATCAGGAGTATAGAAAATGATAATAATATATGAATTTCTTTTAATTACTATATCTTAATTATTATTAGAATAACAGGCTGGTGATCGTAATTAACTATCACTATTAAAATATGTTCCATTCACTGATATGCCCCTCAAAAAGAGAAAAAAAAATGAGAAAGACAAGAGCCTTTATAGCTTGTGCTTTCAGGCAGGCAACTTTTTCCAAGCATGAAGAACAGAACTGAAAAAATCTTGCAGAGCAAAGCAGAGTAATAAAGGGGAGATCACTGTTTTTTGGAGAAGTAGGTAGACAGGATATTGTAGGAAATAAAATCAGTGAGGTATGCAAGAGTCAGTAACTTAGCCAGGCAACCGCCAGTTGCACAAGAGCACATTTATGAGCCCAGTGATGAGAGGCATTTGGAGCCTTTCCACACTCTCTAGTTCAGATTTCCAGCTTGGATCAGAAGGTGGCAAATGTTCAGACTTGCTTCTGATTCAAAACAACACCAGAGGTTTTTTGCAGCCTTCTTAAGATGTTATAGCTTCTCTCTGCACCCTTTTTAGGCAGATCCAAACAAAACAGGTTTGGGAATCCCTTTTCTCTTCAAGGTCAAACAGAGCCCAGGCCACAGTGTAAACAAGCAGAGTCCATGGTAGTTCATTCTTGTCCCCAGACAATAAAGGGAAGGCTACTGATGTGCCCATAAGAAAACACAGTCTCTATGGACTACATTCTTGTACTAAAGTCCCTCTAGGCTAACTGCAATCTGAACAAGACCCAACAGCACACATTTGCAGCTCCTGCTAGCTACAGTTTCCAAGAACCATTTGCAGGACATCAGGCACTTTCCCTTTTATAATTAATATTATAAAGAGAAATGTGATATGGTAACATCAGAGGTGGTCTTGCAGTTTGGGATGATCTGAAATATGTTCTTGTCTCTACCCTTCCACTCATAACAAAGTCTCCCCCCTGCGATCTCATCACTGTTAGGGAGGATTGGAGGGGTGAGATCTCTCTGATCTCTCTCTCCTCAGGACCTCCTAAAACTTAGCATTATTTTAGAAGATAGAGACTTTACACTTTTCGTCCTCCAGTAGCTCACAAAAGGAGCCACCCATTGTTGACTGTATTTACTGGCTCTTTCAAACGGAAAAGAGTCCCAAAAATATCAGGTCTGAAAGCCAGTGGGACCAGAATAATGGAGCTTGATTCAAATTTCATTGATTCAATGATCAAACATTTTTTGCACTGTAGTGACCACATCTACTGCCATCCACCAATTTAAACTTAAACTAAGTTTCCAAAAAAGCAAGTTTCCTTTTTCCAAAATCAGGGATAAAGAATATTTGCTAGATGTACTGTAAAACATAGGAGCATTCACAAACTTAAAAGTTATTCTTCTGCAAATTCTTCCTTCAATTTTTATGCTTTTTCTTGAAATATTCACCAGTTACATTTCTTCTCTCATTTTTGTCTGATTCTTTGCCTTCCCTTTCACATTCTTTCCATCTCTGTCTGTCCTGGCTCCCTCCTATGTGACATTATTTATCCTTCCTTTTACTCTCTTCTTCAGGTCTTTCTGAACCCTTGTGCTCCTTACAATCTTATTTTCCTGGCACCTTTATCATCCATCTTTCTCTTATTCTTTTTCTCTACACCACTTTTCTAACTCTAAGTAACATGGCAACACTACTGAACTGTGTTGTAATTAGCTATAATCCCTCTCTTCTTTTCAGGAAGGAAGTCCATTTTATGAAATACTTAATGCCAGTAATAAAGGTCTTCATAATGTCATTTTACCAAAGAAAAATACTGACCAAACATTTACAGTCCTAAAGCACAAAGGTGCAGTTTCCAACTGTGCATCGCTGACTGAAACCCAGCTGAGTCTTTATCAATAGTCCTGCTATCCAAGAGCTGTAGCACGAGTATTTCTGGTGCTCAGAAATCTGTTAGCTTCCTGCTCTTTGCTAGGGCTAAAGCACACGCTCGAGCACTGGTGCAGAGACTGGGCCCAGGCTCCTTCACATCACAAGACAAGCAAAAATCTATTTCAGTCACTAACACAAAGAACTGCTAATGCAGAAGGTCATTAAACAGAAGCGATTTCTCCATAACATTGGAGTCTTAGAGAGACACTCATAAAATAAAAATGATAAGGTTGTGCCATGTGATACCTGAACCTCAGCAACATCTTGGGACACTGCAAGACAGATGCAAGGGAAGTTAAATCAAAAGTGAGAACTGTCACACTGGGCACAACAAAACCATTTACCTTACAGGTGTAACAGGAAGATAGGGATAGCTGGTGCTAAAGGGAAGCTAGAGAGCATCTTGTAAGCTGGAGACAATTTCCAGAGGAACATGGCCTTATAATACTAAGTCAGGACTGAACCATTTCCAACTTAACAAAAATCAGCGATCCACTTTCATGTTCTCACTTGACATTCTCCAAATCTTCTATAACCTCTGTGAACCACTTGCATTTATTTGTTCTAGGTGTTCCCAACCCTCCTCATCTATCCCTGTTCATTGCATGCTAAGTCTCAGGAAATTATAGGATCATAGGAAGGAACATCAGAAGGTCACTTAGTTCAAGCTCCTACTCAAAGCTGGGTCAGTTATGAGGTCAGATCAGGTTGCTCAGGGCTTCATCCAGTCAAGTCTTGATAATCTCCAAGGACAGAGACTGCAACCAACATTTCTGAGCAGCCTGCTCCATGTCTGACTGTCCTCATGGGAGGAAAAGTTTTTCTTATGTCCACTCGGAACCTCGCTATTGGGGGGCCCAAAATAGGATGCATTTTTCTAGAGGTGGGCTAATGAGTGCTGAGTGGAGGGAAATAATCACTTCCCTCAATCTATCAGCTCTGCTCCTGCTCATACAGCCCAGGATACTGTACAAAAACTAATAACATTTTGTTTCCTTCCTGTATTTCAAATACATTTTCTTTTGTCTCAAATAAGCCAAGTTTGCCCAGTATGCTGACAGGTAAAGGAAGTGATATAGTGATATTCACCAGCTTTCCAGTTTTTCTTTTTTATGTGCATTCAGATAAGGTGATGGGAGGAATGAAACAGATTAGAAGACATTTATTTTGCAGTAGGATAGTGCTATCAAGTCTGTATCTAAACTAACATTTTAAAGGAAATTCAAAGAACATCATTACAGCCAGGCAAGGACGTTATTATCACCTGGCCAATTTAACTTGTTCACACACCGATGATCTAAAGAATACAATGATAAAAATGGTACTGACCAGCCTGTACAAGCACTTCCATCTCCACTCATAATGATGAAACAGAAACAGTGCTCACCAACAGCATCTTCTAAATACATTTCTCCTCTTTAACTCCTCTATCCAGTTCAGTCACCCAGGAATCAGAGCGCCATGTTCACTGTCACGGTTACTGACTCTGTCCTTTGCCAGGCACATGGTATAACCCACCCTGCTCCCTCACTCAAATAGGTACAGCAGTAAAAGTTTTGCAAAAAAGTTTCAGAGTATGCATCAAGGTCAGAAGGAAACAAACCAACATAGAGATGCGTAAAATAAACAGCAGGGTTGGAAGAAGAAAAAAGCAGCAGCAGGCCTGTACACACATAGCTGTTCGTGCAGAATCTACAGCAACAAAGCAACCATTCCTAGACTCTCCACAGCATGTTCAAAGAATCCCTGTTTTGCAGGGGGGACCATTTGTTTCTTTGTTTGTTTGTTTGCTTTTTCAAATTAATGAATACACTCACAAGATTTCCAGCTAAAGAGGTCTTTCCATTGGGAAGACAAGGATGGAAAAAGAGAGACATTACTTTCTTCTAATTCTCTCAGAGAGGGCATGGAATATGGTGATACCTCTAAGACAGTCCATTGAAATGATGTCTGCTAAACTTTCCAAGTATCTGCGGTGGGTTTAGATAGTGAACCATCATTCAGGTGCAACTGCTTCACTCCTGTCTCTGACTATTCTCAGTCAAAACAGACTGGGAATATTTTCTGATAATAAATAGCACATAACATTGAAGATCTGAAGTCCCAAGTCCATAGTGAGTGCTTTATGCCTCTCCCCTGCTATGGTTATCCCATAATACCATTGCTTTGTATCATTAGAGGTATTTAAAGGGAAGAAATTCCAAAATCAAACATATTAATACATCTCTTTATACTCAACAAGAACATACATATTTTTGCTATTGTGAACAAATGTTTGAAGAAGGTGCTATAGAACAACGGAAAAGAGCTACTGCTGCAAAATGTAAGAGAATTACTCTGCTCTATCCCTGCCCGCACCAAGCACTGCATATTATCCTCACTTTGGTATCACTGAAGTTCAAATGCCTCCTACCACTATTCCTGAGCTACAGCAGAAAAAATGAGAGGAAAATGTCAGGTGTTAAGACTTATACTATTCTTCAGTACTTGATAATGAGGGAATGCATACTTTGTTTAGTCTAATATATTCATTAACATTTAGTAATCTTACCATTTATATTAATTATATGAAGTCAAATGTGTGGGTAGCATACATACCTTAGTAAAAAATTATCTATGTTAAATTATTTCATATATTTTCATAATACATCTTTATTTCATAATATAAACATCTTTGTTCAGAAAAAATTATGACAACCTACATACAGAAAAAACAGAAAAAAAGAAAATGACTGCAAGAAAGGAAATATTGCAAAGCTGCTTTTTTCATAATACACATGAGATCCCTTAGCATTTCTGGAAAGAAATGTTGCGTAACGAAGAGCCTACTGCTCTTTATGATGAAAACACTTGCTTTCCAAATTTCCATGCTTGAAACAAATTCAAAGAGTAGTCTGTATACTTTTCTCGTGAACGACTTGCTATTCATAAAGTTTATTTCTAATTGATAGATTCATGTTGTGAGATGTGAGAATCTCATTAAATTCTGAATGAAGATATATTGATCCCAATTACAACCAAAGGCCAGCAGAGCTTGCCTATATCTCACAGTAAAGCAAAACCTATGTCAGCTGCATCCTGGGGAACTGCATCCCCAGCAAAAAAAAAAAAAAAAAGCAGCTAACCAACTCTGGCTACTGAAAACTATAAAAGAGTATATTATCTCCTGTTAGAAAATGCAGTTATACTATTCTACATTTTAATGCTTTAAAAAGGTACTATATAGTAAATAGTATTATACATGTATCAATTTGACTGAACATTGTTGCTCTAGTTTTATACCAGTTTCTTTCTTATGAAACTTATATAGTAATTCTAGTGAAATGAATTCACGCAGGGTGGAACGAGGCTTGTTTTAATCATATTGTGTGCAAAAAAAATTAATTTCATAAACAGTTGAATCTACAGTATGATCAATATACAACATACAACTAGTGCTGCTATTTAATGCTATGGAACTCTTCAACAAAATGTTACACACTCGTTTTCTCTGTGTTCGGAGAAGAATAATTTTATAGTCTTAAGTAGGATTGGGTAAACACAATGAACAGGAAATGCAAATATAAATCTCATATGTGCATGAACAGATGAATTCACTGCTGTCCTGAGGGCCATGCTGGAAGTGGCCTAAAAAAATATTTATAAACAATATATTTGCTTTCAAAAATATGTTCTGATATAACATCCTTGCAAATACTTCTTGTTCTTATGCAAGACACCCAGCTTTGAGATGGAAATGCTTACGGAGGAATCCTGACGTCTAATCTCCTCTTCATCAAATATTCCAAAACTTTGCAGGCAGGCGGTAGTAATATATAAACTTAAGAGATCAGTCACCAACCCAGAATCTCGAAAACGCAGACAAAGCAAACCAGCTTGCCAATAAGCTTAGGGTGAAACACTGACATAAAGCAGCCCAATACTTTAAAATGGCAAATGAGGAAACCTCAAGGTCTGGTCACAGGTTGTTCAGAACACACCAAAAATGAAAACCCCCGCTGGAACCAACTTCATTTTTTAATGATAAACACTTCACTCAGTGCTATTCCTAACTCAAGAATGGCCCTATTCCAATTTAAAATAGGAAACAATTAAGACACCCTTGTATCCAAAGTATTTTTCACAGGAACCCCTTTACTTTACTGTTTCAATTTTCATGTACAGTCATCACTTCATTTATATACCCCAGGGCTTTTACTAGCCTTGAAAATCTAATGGCAGTTATTAAGTATGGACTCTTTTTTGTGCAAAGGTAAATTGAGGACATGAACCTAGTGTTATTTACATCTCTCCCACTGAGACAGCTATAATGGATTTAAGGGCTAATACAAATGAGTTAACCACATACTATAGAGACAATACCAGCATGATACCTCCAAATACAATATTAATATGCTACCTTGCAATAGCAAGCATTTTGGTTTTGAGAACCATCTCAGAACAATAACATGTCAGTACAATGAAAAAGCACATTTTAAAAGGATTATCTTTTAAAGTCAAGAACGGAGACAATCCCCATTATATGCATGTTTCACTGAGGTTAATGAAAAAAGTGAGCATTATCAAAAAATTACTAAGAGTAACAGCAGCAACAACCACAACAAATACTTCATATCTAACCTATTTCACTGCAAAGTCCCTGTGTGTTCGTGGTTTGTTAGCACCACGATGCCTCCAGTTGCAACAGGAACGTATGGCGTATCTTCCAGTGCTGAAAATGCAACAGCCAGGTTGACACACAATAACCCCCAAACAATTTGCAGTAGTAGGGAGCCCAGCTCAGTTACCTCCAGACCTTTCAGACCAATGGGCCACTGTTTTCCCTTGCAGGGAGTTCCTCACAGAGATACTCTAATATCAAATTCTTAATGATAAGGTTCTGCTAGCAATGTTTAATACAGTTTCACAGACCAGTTGTAGATCACCCCTGGAACAGCGGTATTTGTATCATGTAATAGCTATGAAGCTTGTAAAAATGTGCTTCATTTGCTGAACTTGATTCAATCTTCTAACAGCAAGACATTGCAAACTGGACCAACAGACTATGAGGGGAAACCCTGTGCCTCAGAATAACACCCTGGCCTGAGGGTGATGCTGGGGAAGCCGAGGAAGTAACTGCAACCATGACAATCTGAAAGACCTGCCAGGATAGAAAGAGCACAAACTGTGAGCAGGACAAAATGAGGTCCTTGGAAGCAGAGATCATCTGAGCCCTTCAGTCCCTGGAACATGCTATCTTTTTACCGGATGATCTTCCCAGCCAGTCATATACACATTTGCATGGGGAAAGGCTGCCCAAAAGAGCAAGAGTTGAATTCATCCAACCCACAGCAATGATAGCTCTGCAGGAGCTTTGTCCTAGAGAGAGCAGCAGCGCCTTGCCAATGTGGGCCTGTCTGCTCTTCAGGACCTTTGATAATCTGAAAAGCACTACAAATGCCCAACACAAAACCATTTTTATAAATTATTTGATTTAGGAGGAGTCTGTTCACAGGCATTTTCTTTAAAAGTCAAGGTTATTAAGAATGGCTTGCTCAGTACGAGATAAGACTTTTATGACTCACAGCAGACGGGAAAAAGTCATCAGCAACACTGCATATTTGGAGTATAATGTTTAGACAGCAAAGACAGTTTCAGAGTTATTGCCACCTCCTTTGACATATTTTTTTTAATTGCTGTAATGGAGCTGCAGCAGTTACAAAGAAATAGCTTCCCCTTAAATGCACAGTCATATGAATAACTGATCAGCAGCTTTGCCTTGCTGCTGTTAGCCTAAGAAAAATGTTCAGGTAAAATTGCATTTCAGCAAAGCATTTCTGTAGCCCACTCCAGGCATGCAGGGAGAAATGATGTATGGGGATCCAGAACAGATGAGGTAGCATCAGAACGGATGAGGTAGAGGATTTCTAGATGCACTGCATGACATTGCACAAGCACAGGAAGACAGGTGCCACACAAAGATTTGAGCTTTTTTTTTCCTTCCTTCCACCTAATCTTTCCAAATGCCTGCTGAAAGCCAGAATAACTGTTCCAGTAGCTTGTTGTTTTTTTTTTTTTTTAAGTAGCAGTCAAAACAATATCACTAGAAGTCTACGGACTAGTTAATAGCAAATGGCTTTCTGTGGTTCCTTCCTCACCCTGTTGCCAGATCATTCTACAGCAGATTTCTGTACCAGCCTGCATGGCTCTGTCTGCCAGCCAGTGAAGATACACAGCCATGCTCCTAGAGGTGCTATGGGGTAGTACCCTGGGGCACCCGCTGGTAGCCCAGGTATCATCTGGAAAATCTCCAAATCAATAGTGAATTTCACTCAGATGCAGCAATCTAAATACTGCCGAGTTTAGTAAATGCAACACAACGTCACTGCAACGTATTTTAATGCCTCATCAACAGTAAAAAACAAAGTAATTGCATCCCGAATCTAACTACTTGAAGAGCAACCTTCCATGGTCAAGTTTTATGCCAGATAGTGAAGGATTCAGCATACAGCATATGACCTACATAGCAGGAAGTCAACTTTGTTTCAATACTGTCCCCCTGAGCACTGAAAAATTTGGAAATCAGACAAGATGAATGCAGCGGCCCAGATTCTCTCCTTCATTCGGGCAGCTCTGCATTGCATCAGTAGTCCTAATTCACCCTACAGGGGCCGCAGTCACAGCTGTGATCCACAGAGCCTGTGGTACTATCATTTTCCCGACCCACGGCTGGAAAACATGAGAGCATGCTCACTACCAGTGACCCCTGACTGCTGAAACATCACTCAGTAGCCATGGTTTATAAGTATAAATTAAAGTAGCCTTCAGGGTGCTATAACTTACATGGCTATAACTTGCATGCTTGAGACACACACGTGCCCAGACAATTCACCAGGTCCGTGTTGTTTGGACCAATATCTCTACTTAGATATAGGCTGCAAGGTCAGCCAGAAGACAGGCCAGGGAAAAAGGTCAGAGTGCCAACAGGTATTTCTTCTGTCATTGCAGTACCATCATGTCAGCCAGACAGGCCAGCCAAGAGACTTTCTGAAGAACCATGTCCTCATACGCCATGAGGGCAATTGGGATTTGAAGGTCATCTGATCACAGGCAACTTAGTGCTACATGAAGAGCTGCAGCTGACTTGCATCCCCGCTATAGAGCTGTGTAAGGGGGGCAAGGGAGTGAGCTCATTTCTAGCCTGACCCAGCCAGAGTTATGTACGGACATAACCAACAAATCCTAGACCGGTGCAGAGATGATCCAGAACTAGCAGAACCACTAGGGTGGTGCAGAGATCTCTTCCTGCTTTCTTCATCCTCGTTGAGCTTTGCACCCATTATATCTGAAGCAAGAGGTTGCAGGACCTCCAGAATCAGGCACTAAAATGTTAGGGTTTCAGCATGGGATAACTAAAAGCAGTAACAAACATTTTACACAGCACATACAATTTTGATGAGGCCGCAGGAATCAGGCCTGATTTCCTGCTAGGTCCCTAACCCTGTTCTTCAACCAGTATTCCTGGCAGGTTGACAGAGAGTGGGAGTCTGTAAGAAGTTATTGCTCCAGGATGGTCTCAGAGATCTCAGAGTTTCTAAGCTGCTGGCTCCACTACAGATCTCATCAGGCAGATTGCCAAGAAACTCAGAGTGGAGGATCTCTGCTCATAAACTCCAAGGCTGCCAGCTCCCTGTTAGCCCACCAGGAAGAGACAAGAAGCAAGTCTGGAAGCTCTGGAAACGTGCAACTCCTTTACAGCTCAGGCAGCCAGAGTACCCAGACAGACTGCCTTGAGCTGGGGACCCCAAGGCTTCTGATGCCTCCAGTTTCAGGTGTCACTAACTTAAAAAAACCACTCATTTTCAATTCAAATCAGAATATATCCAAACTAAACAAATTTATCAAGATCCTCTGCAAAACTGAATAACCTTTTTACCATGCTACTCCTCTTAGAGAATGCAATTCTGGATGGAGTACAGCACATCTTGCGGTCTAGACCCATAAACCTACAGAGTGTCCCACCACTTAGCAGACTGCACTTTCATAGCCTTCATAACCTCCTTGCCCTTCCTCCGTACCCCAAGTACTCATCCCCTCCCAGTTTTATTTTCAAAAGCAAGCCCTTCAAGGAATAACAATTTTTGTATTTTTTTTCACCTTAAAACACATCCTGTATAGCCATATAACTCCAGAGAAAGCAAACAGAAAGCAACAATAAAAGACACTAATTTCACATCTTCACATCTTCACATTGGCTGAGTTGAAAATGATTTATTCTTCTCAAATTCCTATTAGCACAAAGCTCTATATACAGGTCAGCAGGCTTATGTAACAGTGATGCATCTGGCACTCTGTCCCAAATAAGTAAGACAGAATATGGCGTGACTGCTACATAACCTTGTGCTCTGCTTATCAAATGCTCATATCTGTCTTTTTTCTGCTGCTTACAAATAGGACATCGAATCATTTTCACGAGACTTTTTTTTTTCTCCACTACTGCTCATCAGTCTAACTATGGCTTTGTTTCTAGAGCGAGATTAGATTTTGAGTTATTTCATGTTAGTTATAATTTTAACACAGTCTTTTAAATTCAATTGTTAACTTGCAAGTTCACTCCACCACATTTTCTCGTTGCTGCTCCTTGCACTGCCTTTTTCTTTAACCTCTTACATTTTGTCCCCCAGCCACCAGTTATCCCTCTGAAATGGTCATAGCAATGGTCAGGGACTCTGTGTGTTTGCCCAGGACCCAGCACTAACGAGGCTGTATTTGGACTCAGATGTTGTCAAAAACTTCTGTCCGTTATGAACTTGGAAGGATTTGCCTAGCATTACTCCTGAGTTTGAGGCTTTATGGGGGTCCATTCTGTACATATTGCATCATTCTGCAGATAGGGTCCATTCTGCAGATATGGCTTCAACACCTCTTTTTGCATTTGTTTCCATTTTTCACCATCAATTAAAATATTGACACTAGAACAGGACAATAATTCAATACCAACTTCATCAAAAAACAGTGGCTTTATCTGCAGGGATATAGCTCTACGACTCCTAAATTTGCACCTGCAATAACTTCCATAGCATGGCCTGTTAAGTCCATCAACGCTGCATGCATTTTCCCAGGCCTAACAACAATTCCCTGCTCAGGCAAGATATGCAGTATTATACTAAACCCAGCTAATCAACACTGTCTCTGCTGAAAGCAGGAAAAAAATGTCTCTATCATACTCCATCAGCTTTCCACATCCACTTTAAGCTATTAGTTCCAAAGACTTTCTGAGTAAATTTACATAAAATTCATCCTTCCCTCCTATACCTTGTTAATGCATTAGATAATAATTTTATAGGGAGTTCTTGGAGATCACCAGTGGCAGACAGATATCAGAGATCACACAGCTATACCTCGAGCACACAGCCCCAGGAGTTTATAGGGCCAGCCAGTTCCTGGATCCTCTAGTCACCTTCAAAAAAATTAAATGCCTATGGAGCAAGGATGCTATTTAATATCAGAGATCCTCTAGGTCTGTCTGCAGAAAGAAGGCTACGGATGCAGATAATCTCTGCATTTTTAGGCTCTGCTTTGAACAGGTCGATGAGAAAAGAACTGCTGTCAACAGATGTAAAGGTCCAGATAACAGACAGCAGGACTTGCTGGAAAATCTTTGAAAGTAGGAACTTGAGCCATTTGCAAGGGTAAGGAAGATGTGGGAGAGAAGCAGGTGGAACAATTTGTCCAGATAGGATTTGAGGAGTGGGTTTCTCTGGCCAAAAAGTTCAATTACTAGGTGCTCCTAGCCAGGACTTCAGCTGGCGTAACTTCATGAGCTAGCTCAGTTCTAGACTGCTTAAGCAGGTAACAACATATTTGTGGCTTTCTATTAAGGGGCTTGGTCTTGCAAATCCTCCTCACATAGATCTTCTGTTGAGGAATATTGGAATGGGAAAAGTGTATTCAGGAGGCTTGTAGCATTACAAAGGACTAGGAAACAGCAGTTCTGTTGGCAATAAGCTACTGCAAACAGTTGCATAAGCTAGAGAAAAGCAAGAGCAATAGTTCCAAGCGTCTGCTTTTAGCATTATATTTACAGCCTTTCCCTGACTGTGCATATATTAAGCAGATTGCAAACTTGTAGTGAGTGGAGGGAACAATCTGGCTATTTATAAAGCAGTTAACCTTTAGGAATGACCTTTGTATTAACATTAAAACCAGTCTGCTTCATGTTTAAAGGAACAGCATTCCCATCATTTGGAAAATGAGAAAATACTACATAAATGTATGTGTGAAGATAGCCAGAAAGGAGTTTTCAGCCTTATCATCTGAAAGATCTTGGCTAACACAGGCTGCAGAAGAGATGGAACCAATGCAATCCTGAGCGATGACAAAGCACAGTCAGATGGCGGCAGAGTAAAGCTACTCCAGAATGCCTGCCGGGATGGGGAAAAAAACCATTCTTTTTATGTTTTTATGACACAGTGACTCTTTGTTGCAAAGTATTCCTGTTGACTTTCTTCTAACTGAAACAAATATATCAAACTTATCTTTATACATAAGTTACCTGCCAATATCAGCTAACAGTTGGATCCTTCAGCAGCATCATTTATCCAATGTTCAGCTGAGACTAAGAAACTAGAAACAACGGTTGGCATGATGCCATTTCTCTGACCTTATTTCAATGTGTTCTTGTTTCCAGGGAAATTCACAAAACTCACGTTACAAAATTCTAAGTGAAAATGAAGATTTTTTTTATACTTGGTTAACTCATCTATTAAGAAAAGGAAACAAAAATCAAATTAAATTGAGAGCTGCAATAACATTGACATAGGATAAACACAATGCTGTCACTGACTGCATGTGTAGAAACAATTAAATCGAAGTACAGGACACCCATTTACAGAGGCTCTAGTCTGAGTTACTAAGGTTACTTTCTACCTTAGCAAGCTATTTCACAAAAATATTTCAGATATTATGAATACTGTACCTTCACTACACCTTCTTTAATTTTTCCAGCTGATTGATTGAAAATTAACTTCTTGATGAAAGACCATGGGAGCCAAACCTTGCCTTCCATTCACCTTCAAAGACACAAAAACAGTGAAGCAAGCTTTGGTTTTCTCCACAAAGAAAAAATACAATGGTCCCAAACATCATATTAATACTATGAATTATTCAGAATCACAGCAGGTAATACAAACATTTTGCTGGGCATAACGACACAGCTGCAGTATTAAAAACTGTAAAAGGAATATAATTAACAACTAGAAAAGCAGAGTCTGGTTAAATAGCAATACCACTGTTCTTATGCACTCCCTTGGTGGATGGTTTGTACTACTAAAGTCTTCAGCAGCACATAATCATTCTAGCCCCAGGAGCCACCAGCCCTCAGAGATCACCTCCTCTTCCACAGGAGGATAAATCCAGAGGCCCGTAAAGGAGGCCAGCTACACTTCCTCCTCACAACCAGCCCAGCCACAGTTCAGCAGGCAGGAGACAAGAGACAAGGCCCTGTCTTGTTCCAGTTTGCTAGCTTTCACTGGGAAATATTTGGAGAGGAATTTGAGGCAGGTCACACTCCTCTCCAGTACAATCTTGCCTCAGCTAACTAGGTTTCACTGCATTATAGAACTATTATGGTCAATAATACTAACCCTATTTTCTCAATGTGAAAAACGAGGTGCAGAGTTTAAGAAATATGCCCTCTCTCACTCAGCATAGCGAAAGAGATACTTCATGGGACGAATTAATACCTCTTCTACATTGCTGGATGACTTAGCTTAACATAAGATAGTTTCAGCAATGTATCTGGAAGAAAAAAAAAAGTTCCATTTCCACCATAGGAAAGTGGATTATGGGAAGCGCAGCGTAATGTAAGTATGATCTATGCTGTTCACACAGCAATTGCACAGAGAAGAGACTGTTCAGAAAAGAAACTAAAAGGAAAAATCATCAGACTCCAAAAAACTGGTGAGGATCCGTCATTCAGCATGGAAGCACAGATTCTCTCCTTTCTCTACTCATGAAACATAAATTATATCACAAGTTAATGTAATTTAGGAAGTTTAACATGAAGTTACAGCACATATCTCCTCCGAAAAGAGTTGTAAGGTTGATGTGGAGAAAATCCTACTCAGAAAAGAAGAAAAAAAAAGAAATGGTGCAGTGCTCTTTAACAATAACAGGTAACTTTCTCTTTTGACTGAAGGCCTCAGATGAGAGATAATACAGATAACATATCACCAGCTCTACCACATTCATTTCCAAATTACATTTTGTATCTCCTCAGGTATTCATTACTTAGTAATACAGAAAAGACAATTCAAATCTTTCTTATTCTTATTCTTCTAATTCAGATTCTTCCAATCCAGAAGTCATTTTATTCTAAGTGATATGAATTAAGGGATGCTGGCAAGCTCACAGGGAAAAATAGACCTTCACTGAAAGCATGAACTAATTTTCAATAAAATGGTTTATTCACCCTTACTTCCTTCCACCCTTCCTCAATCCTATATATAAATAGAAACTCATGCGATGCCTTCACAGGACTCATCGACAGTGCTGCGATGCAACCAGCTGAGCTGGCGCGCTTCTCCAACGCAGGAGAGCCCCATGAGCTGCAGCTTCCTCCACGTCTCACACATCCAAGCTGGCAGCTATGTTGAGGAAGATGACTATGCATTTGCTCCATTCAAATCCCAAGCCAATATTTGAACTTGCAGTACCAGACGGCAGAGACAAAGGTCAAATCTCCGTCACGCTAGCGAAAAAAGATAGGAGGAGATTGCTAGGACTAACCACCCAGACATTCTGCATCCCATACCTTGGCATGAACACATGAAGTTGCTGAGGATTACATGCCTGTTTACCTTGAAAATTCACAGCCTTGACTTGAAAAAGGACACAGAGCTTAAGAAAGCAGTAAACACTCCAGGTACAAAAATTTCTTACACAGGCATTAAGGTTTGTAAACCGCTGTCTTTTCTGGCAGCAAAAGAAAAGCAGACAAATATACACTTTCCTCTTAACTTCCTCTGCTGTTGCACACAGGATTTAAGCACAGAGCTCTGGGCCTTCAAAACCAATTATCCATTGATTTTGGTGCCTGAGGACCCTGGGGTACACAGGCCATACCTATCTTCTTTTCACTGTAAAGTAAACCTTGAATCGTGCTTAACAGTGCTTTATGTTGGGCTACCTTTTCATAAGACTAACGTACACAAAGAACTCCCCTGTACTCAAGATACACGCTTCACGTCTGAGAGGAAGAAGAAAGAAGCAGATATTTCTCTGGTCCTGCAAATCCTTGATTACCCAAGGAACAAGCTGTTAAAGTAACACCTACATGAAAAAGAGGTTTTTCAGGATCAGAACCTACTTTATCAACAGAGATTACACACCAACGGGACCACTGGGATAATTTTTAGGTCAAATTCAGTGAGTTTAATGTTATTCAGTCTGCTCAAGTAATGCTCATCTCTCTCCCACCCTTCTGACAGCACCTAAAATTTTGAACTGAAGCAAATATCAATGTAAGCAAAATACAAATACCCAGCTATTTCTTATATCCCATGAATGAGAGAAAAGTACCTTTTCTCTTCTTTCAAGTTCTCTCCTGTCTATTTATATCATAAAATTATTTCTGTCAAGAATTCAGAAAAAACAACTGCTGTCTTGTTAGCTGCTCTGCAGCTGTGTGGCCCAATACAATAACCAGCTAACGCTAAAGGCATTTTTAGTATGAGCTGGTGGAGGGGGTGGTAGAAGTTTGTCTCCAGCAGCCGCAAGCCATGTGCTCTACCCCTTCCCTGTTTTCCATAGGAGGGTTCATTTCACAGCCAAACTTTTTAGTAGGATCTTGAGCACAAACAAAACAACCTTTGTAGTGGGAAGGAGGGAAGGAAAGCAATACAAATTGAATTGCTGATGCAGAATCGTTCTTTCCTTTTCCCCGCAGAAAGCTGTCACTACCGTACTAGGCTCTCTCAGGGAGTGGGCTGACAGGCTCAACAAAGCAAGTCACAAGACTGATCTGGCTTTTCAGGGCAAGACAAAAAAGAAAAGAGCTGGGACCCTTCTAAAGGCATGAGGGGCTTTCTTTGTTCTTTCTTCAGAACAGAAGACTGAAAGAAGGCTCACAAGAGACTACAACTTCAACTCTTTTTTTTTATTTTGCTGGCTTAGCCTCGAGTGTTATTTCACAGGCTTAGCCTGAAACTTCAATTGGTAGCACAGCTGAGCTGTGGCTACATAAGTATTTTTAGGCTTAGTTTCCAATGGAAACAGAGCACTCATAATTACTGGATCTGTCTTTACCTGCTTCCCTCCGTTACTTTTGAAACCAGTGGCCACATTTAACTAAAATCACCTTTGGGGTAAAGCCTCAAAGGTCCTACAAGTTTCACAGAACTAGGAGGCCTGGTAAAAGAAAGTAACTCCTATAGTGAGTTTCCTTAGTATGGGAAAAACTACATCAGAAATTATAGCTTTTCCCCTAAAGCTTTCACCTCGGTCCTCTCTGGTACCTAAATACCATAAAGCTTCACCTGGGGCTCACACCGCTGGAGTAACTGTCAGAAATCCTCAGCTTGGTTTCGTAGGCAATCTGATTCCAAAATCCACTTTTTCTAACTTAAAACTTCTTGTTCTTTTACCATCAGTACATGTCCTTGTGACAGACCAGCACTACCATTAAATTGATTCCTGTTTTCTAACCACTGTGAAATCTACTGTTTTCTCTGAAAGAAGTTGTCTAATCTCCACTAGTATTAGGCTGTGTATTTAACAATTGTATTTAACAGCTTAGGCTTACCTTAGCTTCAGAGAAATCACCCTTTCTTGGTTTTCCAAATACCCAAATCATATCTCCGTCCCTGAGGGCAAGTTCACACATGGCAGGTCAGTACCGGCACTGTCTTCTGAGAGTGTAATTGTAGACTGCAAAAACCAAAGAATATGCCGCAATGTAAGGGCTTTGGCAGTGGAGAGCACCTTTGTAACTACTAACCTGTTCCACATGAACTTGGCTTCCAGTGTCAGCCTTTTCTCATGCTCCACAAGCCAAGGGCCTAATCCACAAGGGCCTGAGTACTCATCCCGTGGACCTAAGCGTTACATTAATCAAGTCATTGATTGCAAACACCCCTTGATTATTTTATTTATATGGCTAGCCAGACTCTTTACTGTCACTAAAGCAAGGTTACTATAGCAACCTCTGTGTGACCTGCATAATGAAGATAGCAGCAAAGAGCCAATAGCTGAATTAATGTATTTATAGCCTCAAATAGGAAACTTTAAAGATTAATGGTCTATGCAATTCTTAACTACTATACTCATGATGTTACATTTATCCCATTTCATTCCTTTGAAACTTGTTTATTTTTAAATGTTACCCTCCAATCAGTGATACAAAATATTAAGACAACCACATTCAAATATGCTCTTTTGTCTATATTTTCCGTTTAGCATGCAGTTAAACTATTTCCCAAAGTCAACAGACTAATGTATATTTTACAGTATGGTTGATCAAATTATTAGCATCTTGTTAGGAGCTAGCGTTCTTAATCAGATTTGCAGATTAAGTACATTTCCACAATATTTAAAATAAGAAATTCAGAACTAGTTAACTAGCTCATGGAATATTAAGCATAGAGAACATTTTTTTCCCTTTAATTTGCATTTTATTTTAATCTACTTAGCAAATTTTTTTTTAAAGTCACTAACATGCATTCAATTAGTGACTTGCCTGCTAGCAGTCTACTACAAGTTCATAACACATCAAAATAAAATTTAAGTTTGCTTGACAGTTCTTCAGCACACAAACAGATGACGTTGCTCCTGAACCCAAAACTGGATGAATGCTACCCGAAGAAAATGCCCTTTGTGGGAGATAGTGGGGAACTAAAATTTTTTCTTTTCTTTCTTTCTTTCTTTTGCTGGAGTGTCATTACAGTATACATTCAACTATTATAAGAATGACAGTCTGTATGCATAATTTTTGTCTGCTTTTCCTTTATTACTACTACACAAACTGCTCGAGAGTGCACACATGATCGTAGATCAGAAAGGCATGGCTAACTCTCTCTGGCTATTATTTAACTGTGTCAGTGCCAGGACAGGCAAGAAATTCTTATTTGCAGTAACCATACAAGCAAAACAGACACAAGAGAGGGGTTTCAAGTTAACTCTCAAGTGAAGTAGCGTATGAGTCATATGGTGACCTTCCATACAGACATGAGACTCCGTCTCCATGAGACAAGAAATCAGATGCTCATTGTCCTCTCTCTTGCAAGTTCCTTTTTCTTATATATGTCATGCTAATATAATTCTTCTCTGAGCCAATTCCTTTTCCCAGAGGCAGTAGGCTTATTTTTCTTTCTGCAGGAAAGAAGGGAATTGAGCTTCAAAGTGCAGTGCCTCAAAGCAATATACTGTAAAAGAGCCACCACTATTAATGGAGTAACTACTGGGGATGAACTAAATCCACTGTAAGAATATTCTATCACTGCAGTCTTGACACAAAATACAGACGCTTTTTGCCCTGGAGTCTCATAAGGCAGACATGGGCTTAAGGGACTCTTGGACTGAATAGCTCTATCATGCAATGGACAGATGGGGTATTTTCAGGGTTTGGGGAGGGGGTGTTTTTTGCTTTATTTGATTTCTTACTGTTGGCGATCTAGCTAACTAAGAACTTGCATATCTTGTGTATTTGACCATTTTAGTTTTATTGCTTCTATAGCCATGTGTGGACAGTATAGGAAGGACAGGCCCTCACAAGCTCAGGAACAAATTTCCCTGCATTAGTCCACAGCCATTTTCCAAAAAATAACACCACTTTCAAAGATATTCAGGTTAGGCTGGGAAGGGAAGAACTGGGAACTGGCTAAATTGGCTCCATCCCCCTGCTTTCCCAGTATTAATAGAGTCCTACCTAATTCCCTCAACTTGCATAATTGACACCAATCCAAAAACCATCACACCATCTGCCTAGCTTCACACTTGTAACATTTAGACTTATTTCTCTTTGATATTTTAAGGCTTTTAGGTATAATTTTTAAAACTTGCCTTTCTCAGCCTATCAGCTATATTTAAATGGCCTTGTTTTAAAAAGTGTTGAGTATGTCACACTGTCACAAAGGATAGAACGGTGCTTAGCTTCTCCTGGCTGCAGTCTCACATGTCAAGTGTTAATCTTCAGAAAAGTCTTAGGCCCCATTTTTTGCAATACCCATATCAACCACCAAGGAAAAACTTTCCTTCACTCAAGGAAAAACTTTCCTTCACTCCTAGAGCAACAGAAAAATGAAGTTTTCTGGACCCATTACCACTGCATTTCCTCGTGCCTTTGAAAGCGAGTATCAGCTAATATGACTTTACATAAGTTCTCTTCACTTCTTTGCACTTTTCTGCTTTCTAAACCTTTTCTTTTAACTGACTTGAGAAAAGGTTTCGTTAACGAGGACAGCATGGAAGTTATCAGTTAAACTATATCGACCCCATTTCTGCGCCCTTCCTTGGAATCCCAGCCTGTCTCTCTCACGTTCTGCAGAAAAGAGTCAGACAGTCCTTAGACACCACTGTATAGAATAAGGAAAAATATCTGCAGTAGATGTATCAAAGTTCAGCCTAACCCTTTTATAAATTATTTCTGTGTCAAAGGATTCAGTCACTTTTGCTGACAAAACTAGTCTGGAAGAATCTAAAATCTGAGGTATATCTATCCAAAAGCGTGTCTGGTGAAAGCCTCTAGTGTTGCAGAGACTGAGTCTTTTTCCAACTCACCAAGATTTGTGTTGAGAAATAATGACGCTAAGACGCTGTCTGCATTTTAAGAATGACTTTGCAGATCATTCTTGAGTCTAATATAGTGTCCAAAGCACCGGGAAACTGGCTTCAGCTTCTTTCTCCTCCACAGACTTCTTGTGAAATGTTGGGGACGTCACCTGCCCTCTTTATGCCTCAGTTGCCCCCTTGTAAAAACAATGATTTCTCTCACTCTTGGGCTGTATTGCTTCTCTTTGGATTGGAGGACAAGTCTGTTACGCATACAGCACTCTGGGTTGAAGCTCTTGCAGGGCTTCGGGGCACGGCAGACACCAAACCGTGACCACGACGGCTGCAGCAGTCAGGCACCATGTCGCAGATCACCAAGTGAGTGTGCCTCATGATAAAAATCACTTTGTTCAGCTCAGTTACTTTAAATTAATCCTTTAAACTCATATTTTCCAGAGATTTTTTTTAATGTACATTTAAATCTAACTACTATTAGTACTATATTTAAAAAGCTTCGTCCTTCTTTAATCTCTCTCCTTCGTAGGGCATGAAATCCTGTATCTGTTTTTGCTTACTCCTTCTACTATGAAGTTTTATAACATTACTTTTATTTTGTACAATGCATAATTCAAAACGCTCTTCAGCTAAAGGAAGGCGGTAGACTTGGAGTCTATCAGTCAAATCACTGAACATTAAACAGATGTAAAAACTACTCCAATGTTTAAACACCTGCTTAAGTTGCCAGTTTATCTATAACTTTAATTATGCGCATACATCTTTTGCTATTGAAGTTCATCAAATTTCATCAAATACTTAAACATATACTTAAGCAGTTTTGCTGATTTGGGACTACAGTGTACTAGAATATTCCTTATCTCCGTGGTGATATGAAAAATATCTTAAGGTAAATAAGAATGCATTTTAAGATCATGAACCAAGTCAATATTTTCTTTCTTAATTTCCAAGTAATCATGTCCTTTCTATCTTTGCTAAAGAATGAATGTGGCACTTGGCTGAATGCGTCCAAATTAAAGCCATTAATCTCTCCTGTTTGTTACCTCCAGATTAAAGTGGTTTTGCAACCAGAGAAGCTGTAGTGTGCTCCTGCTGTTAAAGCTGCAGGTCTCTCAGGAGTCTCTACTTATCTGCAAAGGATAAAAGTTGAATGTTTTATGAATAGCACCTCAAGCAAGAAGGAAATTGTGTGTGTATTCATTCAAGGCTTTATTCTGCCAAACTGAAGTCAACTATAGCCGACTATTGACTTTAGTAGCAGCTATTTTATCGTTATTAACACCATGCAGGTAAGAATTTATTAATACTCTACTAACAGAAAATAATGTTTTAGTCCCAAGTTACCACAGTTTTCCTAGATTGCCTGTTTATGATAACAAAGATCATGTGTTTTCAACTTTCTGAAAAGTACCCAAACACTTTTACACTATTTATTATTTTATTTTTTTTTAATAAATACCTGTTTGTAAAGGCATTTCCTATTTTGTGAAACATATTTAGGAGCAAGGAAATATATTTTTATTTAGTAAATCTTTTATATTTTGGTAAAGAGCACTAAAAATGAGTTTGTTGTCATAGAGTCTGACCTACTGAGGTGTTCAAAGGTACCTTCGGTGATTTACAGAAACATCAAATTCCAACGCATTTCAGTAATGGCTATATCTACGTTAGCAAGTAATGAAATACAATAGGAGCAGATTAATAGAACAACACAGCTGGTGTTGAGGACGAGGACTCAGTATCCATACTGTAGGGGTCTGGGGGTTTAACTTCAGAATACCTTTGGTCTGGTCCCATGGAGTGAAAGCCATTAGCAGCTGGAGACATTTTTCCAATTTAGATTCATCTATAAGGAATCTGTTTTGCCCTCTTCACAACATTAACCAAGGCACAGCAAAGAGAGGAAGATGAGGAATTTCATTTCAGGCCAACTCATCCAGTCTGAATGCAAATTAGGGATTTCCAGTATTTAGAAACTTTCATATCCCAGCTGGCTATCTATCTACATATCGTCGTAAATTTGGCACTGCAGACCTTACTCCTCACAACCTGATTCTGGAAATCCAGTGAGGTCCAGTCTGGGAACAGGGGAGTCATAAGTAAAGTGCACTGCATACATAGTGTCATATGCATCTATATACATCTTAAGGATACACCTTCACAAAAGAAAATTACATTTCCACCTGAAAAACATTCCATCTGCTATAGTTAAAAGCAAAACCTGTGTTGCTACAACTAACAAATATATATTTCTTAGCTTCTCTTTCCAAGATAGTGGTCAGTATGGTCTGACATAGGTCAGATGAGACCTATGTTAAAAAAGTCTTAAAAAAGTGGTCTTAAACCACTTTTTTTTTAATCTTAAAACTGCTTTTGTTGAATAAACTATTCAATATAATCAGAGAATTTAAAGATCTTGTGTTAATTAAAAAATAAAATTAACATAACAGACATGCAGAATCCATTGTATGGAAATAAACACCCAAGAATCACTGCATGCTTACAGTTAGCTGAGTAAGATTGTCTTGCTTCGACTATCATACAGCGTAAGCAAGGAAAGCATCCCTCTCATTTGTCTAGATCAAGGTTACTCCTTTTATTTTGTCAGGTTTGTCACTAAGGGTAATGATGCCTACAATTGTGTGAAATGAGCAGTTCTCCTGTTCTGATTTCAAAGGTTAAAAACAAAACCAAACCAAGGTTGTGTTTTAAAGGAGTAAATGTGTTTTGCATTTTTAATCAAAAAGCATGATTGATTTCATTTTTGCAGAGACTTACAGCCCAGCCAGCACACCCCCAGGACTCTGCACCCAGGACACAGGCTTTGCAGAGATACTTAACCTGGGGAGACACATCTAGGAGTGATAAATTGCAAAATCTCCTCTCTTAGAGAGAATAACAACAAGAAGGGAACAAGAAAGGATGTTCACAGCTGAACACTTAATCATTCTGATCTGGGTAAAAATCACCTTTAGACCTCGATATCTATTTATACATAAAAGTTACAATGCTGTATGTATTTTTTTAAACCTAAAGGGACCTTCCATAGCTCCCTCCTGCTGAAGGACTGGCTTTATGGTATTTCAAAAAAACAGGCCATTTCAAAAACCAATCCAATAAAAACATTTAAACGAACGTTGCTAGTTATTGATGTCAGCCTATGCACACAGGAACATGTAACAGCAGGCATTTATTGCTTTCATTTGCATTCCAGGGCGTCTTTAATGTACAATTTTCAGGCAAGGGAGACATCCCTGGGTGGCCAATGCTGCATAACAGTGTCACAGCAAAAGCTACAGTCAAACTCAGATGCCATATCTTACAAACCAGACTTTCTTGGTGAGAATATTTCACCTTTTAACTCTCTTCCTTCATGCCCTACAGGAACCTGATGACTTTTCAAGACCTTGGGATTAGCATGGAAGGTCCTGACTCAGATCTGTATTTCAGAGACATTTCCTACTGAGCCCATATTTCTCTCCACTCTTCACCAATACATAATGTTTTGCCTCTTACTTTCCTCACTAATAGAAATTGTACTCTCTTAACAAAGTTTCAGAAGATCCTCTAGACTTTTAATTCACTGTATTTCCAATCCACACGTCTTCAAATATTAGTTTTCTTAATTTCTCAAAGTGAATGTTTCCATATGTGAGTACACTTCTATTGTGCCATTACTAACAGTCTTTCCATATTACAGTGAATGTAATCAGGTGATCTGAGGTTGTTCCTTATCTCCCCACTCTGATAATCTCCTTACCAATCTGTATCAAATCTCCAAATATCTTAGTGTTATCCAGGGCAAAAGGTTTGATCCTTAATGTTGAAACCAAACACCCTCACCTCTCCATTTCCTTACAATTAATCCTAGGTCCAACTCCATCTGCTGTCGATTGCAACTTGCCTTTAACCATATACTGAAACTCTGTTCACCCAGATATATGATATCTAGTCATGCATCACAAACAGATGCTTCAGTAAAAAAGGTAGCAGTAACACACTGCACTTCTGCAGAGTTACTTTAATGTACTATTGACCCTTTGTAGGTTCTTTGGTATAAGACTGTCTCTCTACTAGACTATGCATATATATATGTTAAAGAAGTTTTTGCAACAATAGCATGGATTCACACGGAGATGCCCAGAGAATAAATACCAATATCAGCTTTCACATGAAGAGGGCAATGCTTCTGGTTGCTACTACCTTACCGGAGCTGACAATAGGTCGTTGCTTTTCAGAGCAAAAGTGAGTTGCAAACAATGGCAATTCTTTCCAGCAACTGAACTGGACAACCCTCTTCCAGGAATCCAGGCCAGAAATTCTCATTTGAAATGGCGCAGAGAGATCAAGATTTTCTAAGACAGTCTACAAAGAGAGGAAACATTAGCTACAAAATGATTTAAAATTTCATACAACCTTTTTAGCAATGCTACTCACTATGCGGTGTTCACTGATACAATAGTAGACCAAGCTTTCTGCCGGAATAAATGTATATATTTCCTTTGACTTGAAAGAAGTTTTACCTGTTTGCAGCAGAGGATGCAGTACTTTGTGTACAGTGCATGCAACGGGGTACATGAAATGGAACGTAGAGGAGAAAGGGCATAGGGTTTTATCATTCATTTTGGAACAATTATGTTACTCAGGAGCGTCAGACCACTTGGGAGATCTTCCTAAATTCTTACCAATTATAGCCCTTATTCTCTATTTGTCATTCTTTAGAAGTTTTCAAAACATATTTTTGCCAAAGCACTTCATAGCTTCACTGTTCTAGGGTTTGCATCTGGACTTCTGCTGTTAAGAACTCACAAAAGTCATGAAATGCCTTAAAAGTTAAATTAGTTCTTTCATGCTAAAAATTATTATGGTTTCAAGTCTATGATCTCTATCTTTTAGGGAACTGAAAGTGTTAAATCAAACTGAAAAAAATGTCCCTTTCCTGTGGGAGAGAATGCAATAATATTGTGGACTTCAACAATTACCCTAGACATAAAAATGTTTATATTTAATGGCCCTTAGGACAATCTTGTCCCCTTTATAGGACCCACAAAGGAACAATTTGTATCTGTGAGGAGAATTTCACATGAAATAAGAAAACATTTATCTTGCACATTGTATTTTTAATGGCAGCACTTTGCTCAGTGGCACGGACCACTGGAAAAACCACAGGAAGCAGAGATCAGGTGGAGCGACCAAAGGTGCAAAACAAACTAATTTATTACATGGCTGTATGGTTTATGGCATTTCCACATGCTTTATCATGTTCCTAACACCTACACGTGCGGTAGACACATAAGCTGGAAGACACAGAAAGGTACCAATATCTCCAGTAGGAGAATTTCACCACCGAATTTTTAAGGACAGATACAAGGCATCCACAGGACAAAACAATAGCTCAAATGAGCTAACACGTTTTGAGACTACTGATTGAATCGACTAACGACAGACAGTTAAAACATCTGGAAAAACGGACATATAGGCCAAGCTACATGGATGACTGTTTCAAATAGTTTGCTTTGAATAATATTCAGGGTGAACTCCTCTTAGCAGCTCAGAGATGTACTTGTAATAATAACAGGAAAAGATGCTATTAAAGAGCTGCCACAACTGACTTGGAAGCTGCCTCAGTATTCGGATCAAACGGGGAACAAGGAAAAGCTAACCAGGAATAATGCCACCGAGAGCAAACTGATCTAGTCTCACCCCAGGTGTTATGAGGACTGACTTTGTGTCTGCTAGCAGACCCCCCCCGGAAGGGGTTGCTGGAGGGAGACACATAAATTCCAGGTGAAGCTAACGTGTGTCCGACAAGGCATATCACACACCAGAAAGCATGACAGCATAGGAAGTATTCAGGAAACAGTACACCCATCTCTACCAAATTATGCAGTTCAACAGTTCCTCCACTTCAATAATAATGTCTTTCAATAAAGACTTGGGTTACCTCGGTACTTGCTGAACTCATAGCAGACATACAATCCCTGTCTGTGTATGATTGTGGCACACGAGAAAACAGGTTACATGTTGATGAGAGAAAGACAACTTGTTTAAATGATTTAATATAGGATAGATTTTTGCCTTTTGTAGTAGTGAAGCCTTAGCTGCTTATTAAAGGTTGATCTATGTTTCATAAAATCTTGTTTATCATGATTTAATTAAACAGACTCAGATGGTAAGTAGATTTTCTGACAGAGTTAGAAATGAACAACATAAAAATGCCTCTGACCAAAACTTAACTGTGTATTCTCACGGGTGACTAGAAATTTCCTGTTAAAGATTTCTAATATCTAGTTCCAAACCCATCTTCAGATTCAGACCCACCCATAAAAAAACAGATAAAGACATATAGTAACAATGAGGAATAATAATTCTTAAACTACTTTCTTAATACAATGAAGCACAAAGAACAATTTAAATAGCCTTAAGAACGGCTCCTAAACGCGCACATAAATACAGGGGGACCTATATTAAACCACAAGTTATCAAACTTACTGCATTATGGAAACTGTTCTTAATAAAGACAGTAGGTCTATTTTTTTAATGAGACAGGATCAAGCCTCCAGTACAGTGATAGGGTAGCCTCTGATGGATATAATCCCGCTTTAAAAGTTCTTAAGTCAATTCAGACAATACATATGCAAGTCCCAATGACAGCATGACTAGAAGTAGTGACATTACACACATCGGGACTATGTTTAGAAAACGGAAAGGGAAGTGATGGCATATCTTTAAAATTATATATACATATAGGAAGATGTGGAGGAATTGCTAAGAACACATCCTTTTAACTGCAGATAGCAGTAGCAGATAGACTATGTGCCCTTAATATATTGCATCTTTCAAATTAGTATAAAGAAGATAATTAATGTACTGAGTTCATATATGGATGATGGAACAAGTTTTCAATAGTTAATTGGAAAGGGATTTCGTTTTTCAGTAAGACAAAAAAGGGGGGCAAATGATCCTAGACGAGGAAACGCCTTAATAACTTAGTTATTTATTCCTAGAAGTAACAGCTCAGAACTACTACGGCTATCAACCAATAGTAAATTAATTTTCTTCATAAAGTTACAGTTTCCTCTTATCCTAAGTTGTTTATTTGTGACATGCTCCTAGTGAAGTAAAGTAATTTTATAAGAGATTGTTACAAACTTATTCACTACCACCATCCATTGTATTTTGGTGGCGACTCTGATAAATGAAATATGTCTCACTGTTAATTTTTTTTCTTTTTTTACACTTGGTTTCTTTAGGAAATGAAACTGGTGGTACTGAACAACTTTTCGGCCCTTCCTGACAAGTTGACTTGTCTGGGAATGACTGTAGAACCGTGACAGCTAGACAGCTAAAGCAACTCAGACACATATACCCATCAAGAAAAACGCAGCCGCACAAGTTCAGCACTTACCATTTGATCTTTTAGCTAGTCAGTCAGCATATATGTGCAGATTAAAATAAGCACATATCTAGGCCCAAATGAGTTACAGCAGGTGCTGTCTCCTGCCCAACCAGCTGTTAGGGGATATGAGGGAAGATTAAAAATGATACATGGTCCCTGGAGGATTTGAAATGGGGAAAGGAGAATAATGGGAGAGACCGGAGGGGGCACTGATAGGGAAAAGTGAAGCAGCAGGTAGGAAAGACATATTCGTAACCTTTCTTCTCCTATAGTGAATGGAATAGCATGTGTCCCCCATTAATAGTAATGCAAGCATTCAGACAAAATGCAGACTATCATATTTATTAAATTCATCAATACAGGAATTCTTCATCTTCAGGGTAATCAGTCTGGCACCTTTCACAAGAATTTAATCTGTTTAATATAAATATATCAATTTTCCATTAATACTACATATCAGCTTTCAGTATAATTTTTCACATTGGATAACACTTCACTTCTCAGCTATCCCTCCCTGACATAAGAAAGTTGAGTGGTTAGTGAACTGGCCATGGATTTAGGAGACCAGACTGATACCCTGGTTTGCTACAGACTACGTGCGACCTTAGTCAATTTATTTAATCTCTCCCTATCTTAAAAGCATGGTGAAAGGAGAACTGCTTTTAAGAGTGTGAGGATTTTGAATGTGATCAAATGAAGCACTCCGTAGTTCATAAGAGGCAGATAGATAAATACTTGAAATAAACGAGACGACTCAGCAACAAAATATACAACCCAAAATAAGAATAGATTCAGGGTCTCTGTAACGATTTTATTAACTATTCTGCCTAAACCCAAGTTTTGGATGAGAACCAATGAAGAAATCTAACCTTCTAGTGTGAATAGGAAATATAATTAAATTTAGTATTTGAGATAAAAATATAATAATACTAAGATAATATTTGAATATTGTCTTAATATTTAAATATTAAATATTAAGCATTAAATATTTAAAACCATTCTAATGACATGTATTTTCTACTTAGCCTGTTGGATTTTTTTTTGTAAGGCAATACAATAGATTATATGTCAGTGAACATTGTACAAAAAAGTTGGATGTGTCTGTCATCAGAAATGGTTGCATTGACTTTATTGAGCAATTCAAGATCGATGTGCTCTATTTGAAAATTAACACATCTAAAAATTAACATAGAGGTTTTTTTCTATCTAAACTAAAATACTCATATATGGAAAAAACAACATGACGATATAAAAGTTATTCAATGCCTTTTGAGATAAGACATTAAATTTTCATTTGTATTAAACCTACCCTTTATCCTACAATGAAAGTTACACGGCTGTGTCCTAATTCCTCATTAGGTCTCGCCGAATCAACCATCAGGCTGCCTTTCCCCACTGTTTAATAATGTAGAACAAGCCAACTGGCAAAGCGGTCCCTGAAGACAAAACAAAAACCATACAGCAAGAATACTATGTTCACTGTCTTTTCAAATCACTGAAATAGCATAAATGCAGACACTGAAGCTTTTCTCCAATTTAGTGAGGAAATTCAGTTTAACATTGTGTCCCCAGTTTAGCGCAATGTTTCAACTGAGTTCTTACTGTTAAGTCAATTGTTAAGCCCCTGGCCAAAACAGCATTCAAGTTACAATGCAATTTCAGTATATGCCTAAATGCTTTGATTCAGCAGGGGCATAGCTTTCTAATATCTACACTTCCTTATTAAAACTGTGAATTTCCCTATTATTTCTATGTTTTAGGAAATCAACAAAACTTGAAAAATTACTCATTTAGTAACCATCTTCTGCATTAGCTACACAGCATGTAAATCATTTTCATCAAAATGTTGAGTCACACTTGGTAGCAGATTACTTCAATGAAAGGAGACTTTTATTTAACAGACAAATAGCGAATGAAAAGAAGTAGGTGTAATAGTAGAGCACGGAAAAAAAAGATAAAGTCTGAAAAAAATAGCTGCTAACTTTACAGGGCAGGAGTTTGAGAAAAACAACACTTCAATCAGAAAGGTCTGACTGCCTTCCTTAACATTCAGCAGTAGACCTGTGATTTACCCATGTAGGAGTAAAAATAGGAGTTAAAGACCTAATGGCATGGGCTTTAAGAGTTTACTGCAGACCTCGTAACAACTGAAAAAGCATGAGGAATCATGTGAAATACTAACTGTGCATACACAGCTTTAGTGAGTTGACAAGAAAAGATTCTCATTCTGTTTTTTGCCATAACCCCAAAATTCACTTTGTCCCTGGTTTGTATTAACCTGAAACAGTAACATTTGAGGCTGAGGATTTCCAGAGCGATAAAGTACTCTGAAGTTGTAAAGAGGTGACAGAGACATGATAAATTTCAAATGGAAGAATTTATCTGGAATAGAAAATAAGCTGTACGCCCTTATTTCCTATGTTAGTTCACCTTTCGCACTACCTATCATTGTCTGATTTATCTAACGAGCTCAGATAAGCAGCACAGTTTATAATGTAAGTCATACCTCCAAAAGTTTTTGCGGTGCTCTGGAATCGGCCCAGTGTGTACTTTCTCATCTAAAAAGCGAAAAAAAAAGAAAGAAAAATAGTGAGTGGCCATTTACATTAAAGAGGTTTTAGGACTTTTAAAATGCTGAAAAACGTTCACTCTGTGTAAAAAACTATTTTGTGATTCAAAATAGTTTTAAAAATTTAGCTCCAAAAGCCAACAGCTAACAATGCCACTGTCTGCTAAGTAAATTCTTGTGAAAATCCTATGCTCTACCATGAAGACACTTATTCTTAGGTAAAAGAAAATTTAAGTGGAGAGGGAAAGCAGCAATTGCAGGAGACAGGGTGCACTAATGAACCTGTTGCTAACACGTTCTTAACAGAGTGGTTCTTAACATGCAGTTAAGCTGTGGACCTCCTTTCCATGGCATACTGCAAATACAAGAAGTTTACATGGGTTCAAAGAGAGACTTGACAACTTAATGGAAGAGAAATCCATTAAAGTTTACTGAATGAATAGAAGCCACCTCTGCTTCAGCCTTGAGCTGCAAATGATTAAAGCCTTGGACTTGGAGAGTATCAATCTGCCCTGTTCTTTTTCCCAATGTATCTGCTTTCAGCTGCTGTCTTATTTTTTACGGATCATCCTTTTCTATCAAAAAACACATTTCCATTTTCTAAGCACAAGAAACAAGCATAAAAAAATGGCTGTTTGCCTTCTCCAGGTGTGTCCTAGCATACGTCTGCAGAACGCTTCAGGAATATAACCTCTTGTGTAAGCATAAATCTAATGTTTAGGAAGTAATTCCTATAATAACTGCATCAATAATCTGCTCAAATAATCTTGCTTATCTGATCAATAAGTTGCTCAAAGGATGCGACTTTGTTTCTTCCACAGATACTGGTCTATTGAGAGAGCTCAGCTCTTTAGCCTGCTGCCCTGCCTCAGACTGATGTCTTGTTTGTTTGTTTGTTTCAGTTCTTCCTGATCTTTTTCTTATTTTCATACTTTGAATCATACGAAAAATGTATGTGCCTATGTCAATGATGATCCTAGCACAGTGGCAAAGGTACTAGAAAGCAGGTCCTCGCCAGAGCTGGCTACTGAGTGATCCATTCATCAGTCAGTCCAACGGCATCCAAAGCAGCAAGATCACGTTAGTCGTCCCCCTTACTCCATCCCCTCCTTTGTATCAGCAGCAACAGCCAGGTAGATAAAACTGTTACAGTTCTGAACCTAGATGGAAGAAACAGACCACAAAACTGCTCCAAATTACGTCTGCATCACTTAATAGTGATGTTAGCTGTTCCACAGGTAACTTCAGTCTGTACTGACTTGCTCTGTCCTTCATCCTGTTGCCCTTGTGGTTTGCAGCCAGAAACCCACCGCAAGCCACCGGCTGGCCGTCCCTCAACCTGGGAGCCAGAGCACAGCGGCAGCAGTGAGCACCAAGCCCTGTCTGCCAGCACAAGCCTCTGTCATCTCAAAACAAAAAAGGCCTGAAAGAGCTTCAAGGCTTGAGACAAGTTCTTAGTGATGATGTCTATTTTAATAACTCCTTGAGAACTTACTTAGATATTAGCCAGATGAAACCATAGCATGCAGTCAGGGTTGAAACAGCCAAGATAAAATCAGCCTGCATAAAATCTTAAAGGGCACAGAAAGAGCTCTAAGGGCTCTGGCAAAGGAAGGAAAATTCACCTGGCTGTTTAATGTTTATTAGCCAACCAGATATTATTTCTGACTCATTTAAAGCTACTACCAGAGAAAGAGAAGAGGAAAATCCACAACCGTCACTGAAGTGACACAGCAGTAACAAACATCAGTGCCCTACGTGGAAAACAAAGTATAATATTTGTCATAGTTAAATCTTATAAAAAGCCTGTCAGCTGAAAACATATGTTCTATTTCAAAGGGTTTCCCTGAGAGCTAGGTGAGTAAACAAAATGAACGCGAGTTCCCGCCTAGACAACATCTGTTCCTTCATTTTGACCCATTTCCTCTCTTCTTCCCCACGAAGCTCGTCAGCACCTGGCCTCCAGGCAGCCGTGCGCACTTCCCCTCACCCCGAGTACACAGCACATATCACTCTCTCATCCTACCAGCTCTGAGTCTACCCACCTGCAGACTTTTTTTTTTTCTGTCCCGCCTTAAATCATGGCTGGGTACAGTGAAAGGACAACGGCCTCCAAGCATTATGAGACTGAATTTCATGTGAAAAATGTGTGATTAACTGGTTCAGCCGTGAGTTCTTGAAACTCTGAGAAACAGAAAAAGACACCACACATCCTCCTCTTTCTGTCCTTTAAAACATAGCCTAACGCATCTTATGACATTGGCTTTCTAAAATGCATCCAAAAGACATCTAATCAAAAATGTCTCCCCCACCCCTTTATAATCACTATGATCACTACATGAGCAGCATACACAAGGTGATCCAGAATATTTCTGGTGCTAAAGTGCTGAAACCATTCCTGTGAAATACTAACACAGAAAGACCAGCAATTACAATACCTACAGTATTTGTTTCTGAGGTGTGTCATTTAACAGCATAAAAAGCCCTTCCTTGCTGAAAAAAGCTGTTCAAATCCTCACCACAAAGCGCAATACCTCCAACTTTAACTATGCTTCACTGAAGGACTAAATACATGCTAAAGAGTTAAGAATATGTACAGATTTATTAAACATTATCATCAGAACGAGAAACGGCGAGTCAAGTGCAGATGACAGAAATACAGTTAGTTAGCTCAGCCTAATAGGCCTAAATCCTTAGTATTTTTCATTACGGCTTATGCACCTTATGAATAATGAAATTTCACGTCACTAGAAACCCCACTAGACTCTCTTCAATCATCCTTTTGCCACCACAAGAGCTTGGGAGCACACCTGAAAGAGACGGCCAAGCAAGCTAGCATGGAATTTAGGTTAAATCCTTTGTTTCCAGCCACAAGGAAGGTCAAAATTTCTCAACAGAGAGAGCATGATGTGCTTCCACTGTACCAGCAAACCCTTGTCTTTGGGGACCTGGAAACAAGTTCTGGAGGAAGCCCCATTTCCCATGTGGGAAGTGGATCAGAGGCGGGCTGTGAGTGCTTTCTACTGCCTGTCTGGGATATGGTTCTTTTTTTTTTGGTGCAGATTGGTAAAGTCAGAACAAAAAGAAAAAAAAGCTTTCTGGAAGTTAAAAATTTTGCCTGTGGAGTCTTTTGGATTGCCTATTCCAGATAGGAGTGTCATGGCCTGGGCTCATTTTAAATCCACAATGTAAACAGTCAGGGCTTGATCCCTTTCATATTGTTTGTGTCCTGTCTGAACATAATCAATAAGTAGCAGATATAATAAAAATAAAATACAGACATTGAAATTCAAGTGAACTATCCCAAAAATTCATGTGAATGGCACTGAACTCAGATCCCCTGAGAGCCAGGCCCTAACTCTGAATTTTATCTGAATCTATATAAGCCTCCACATCATAAACCAGATTGTAATCATCTTTCACACACTTCTTTAGAGTATGTAAGTATTTGCAAGCAAGAGGCTTTACCTTAGAGCTGTTTGATAAAGATTACAATTCATAACAATTCCAGATGCAAAAGATAAGCAGTTAGTTAGGTCGTTGCTAAGATCACAGCTGTGATGCTGAGTTAGCATACTTGGAAGCTGTCCATGCTCACATGGATCTGATGTTGGGGTGGGAACTTTTGCCAACAGAGCAAATAATTATCAGTGGCAGCAACAAAAAAGCTGTTTTAACTTGGAAGCGTTCTGCGGATGAATCTCCACATGAGCTGCCTGGGTACATCTAGAAGAGCAGTATCCTCTGGGGATGCTGTCTGTGACACAGGAAAATCCAAACTTATTGCTGAAAGCGCCCACTAAGTTGAACCAAACTGAAACAGCCAAAATGAACGCTACCTAGGAACCAGTAGCAAGATGATGATGAAGAAGGTGTTGCCCTAAAACACACAGCTATGGCCAGGGACAGCTCTGCTTATTTTCTTAATTTTCTTCCTTTCTGACCATTTCCTTGACTAGGCCCCATTCAACCACACCCTACTCCATTTCTACAGGATGGTACCATATGGGTTTTCCGGAATAAGCAGTTTTCCAGCTTATTTTTCCATCTCCAAGAAAATAGGCCTGTCCTTTCAAAATATAATCAGCAGAGCAGCAATTCCTACTGCCCCTTCCTGCACTTATTCACAGGGGTGTTAGGAGAAGGTCTGACTATTTTCCAAAGGGTTTAGACACCAGCAATACTTCCTAAACCATTATGATACAGAGAACAGAATCACTCTCCAAATAAAACTATTCCAAGTATAAAACATTGGTGCCTAAGGGCTGGCTGTCATGCTATTTTGTTCCGTGCAAACTGCAGGCTTTACTGTCTACCCAGAGCACCAGAGCGCAGCAGCTCCGATCTTTCTTCTCTGATCCCCAAGTCTTCTTAAAACAAACTAATCAAAGGACCCCTGCTACCTCAGACAAAGAAGAAAAATAGGAAAAGACTGTTGAAAATGCAAAAGAGCCAGGAGTCCCATTGCAGTGGTAAAAAAGCAGTTATTAACCAATGTCACCTCATCGTATTAAGAAAATAATAGTTCCCCTTAGTTTTGCCAAGATGATGTTATGATTATAATGATTCACTTAATATTTAGAATATCTCTCTGTTCTGCAGGAGAGGGAACCCTGAGAGAGAGCTTGCTGAATTCATGGCAGAGATTGTAGGACTTCGATCCCATGATGGCAGGGAGCTAGACTTGAAGACCTGTATTCCTGCAGCATTGTCAGGCCCAGAGAAACAATGTTTATATTGCTATCCTTACAGCTATTTTGTTATCTCTTCCCTCAGGAAAAGCTGCTCGTTTTAAAAAACTAACTATTATCTGTATATACAAAATAATGTGGGCCTTTCCCCTCCTGTTACTGAATTCTCGAAAAAAAAAAAAAAAAGATATTCAAGCCACATTCCAACCCACCCAGGAATTACAACTACTTAAAGGGTCTGAAAAAAATGAAAGATGAACAACATGTTTCTTAGATGTAATAATGTAGGCCCATATGGAAGGAATTGCTAAACTGTCCTCTCGTGCGAAAGAAACTGAACAGATTGCCTAGAAATAGGCAGCTCCCCTTCTCTTCAGTGAGGGAAGCAAATACCATCCAGATGGAAATTACCAAATGGATCAAACAGCTACATTTTATTCCCAAATGATCTTTGTTCTACTTATCACTCATTATACCAGGAAAACTCTTCTGCCTATATCCCAAGCGTAGGCAGGAGAATACTATTCGTCGTATCCTCATTCAACATATTCTATATCGAAAGGGTTCCCCAATGAGATAACGATCTTGTCACACAAAAAAGGTGAGAAGAAAAAGCATCTTTCCTAATGAGCACATTCATTTAAGATCCCTGGATTCCTTTGTTTCCTCTTAAGTCCAACATTTGACTGAGGATTACACTGACTTTGTGACGCAGCAGTCCTCTTCCGGATGGCCAGTGTGACTACAAGCCTTTTCAACAGTCCTGTCGCTTGCTGAGTTTTACAAAGGTGAATTTTACTAAGTCCCAGTGAAGCAACCCTGAGGTTTTTCATCTCCTTTTATTTATGCTCATCAATGGTTAAATACTTTAATTGGAAGTTTGAATAAAAACAATTAAAAAATCACGAAGAATCCTCATGTTTGGCCCAATATGATTAAATATGAGCATATATAACCACATTCAACAATTTAGGGGAAATTTTCAAAGGCATAAGAGAAGTTAGTTACCAACTAAAATGGAAAGCCAATGAAATCTGTGTATCTATAACTCTTACTTATGTCCTTGAAAAATCTTCCTAAGGTTTTACATGGTAAAATCACATTTCTTTAAACATATCCTCCTCTAAATTTCTGATTAATCTTATGGATGCTTAACTCCTGTCCTACTGAGTTATATATACTTTGGCTACAGGATTTTCTTATAACATGATTTTCTTTTGCCTGGAAACCTACTACAGCAGAGGTACAATCTTTAAATAAGAACTGTCTTATGTGTACAGCTGTGGCTGCATGACAGGATTAGATCAAGTGCATTTAATCTAGCTGGTCCATGTAACACTATGTTTTATTTCCCATTAATCTTTGAACACAAGTTCAGCTTCTGTCATAGCTCTTTCAGGGGGGCCTAGATCAATAAATTGGAAACCGTTTTTTAATGGTGTGGTCATCAACAGATAACACTGAGTTCAGCTGCAGCAATCCAAAAATATCAAAGATCCCACCACTTCATAAATCATGCGGACAAAGTCAGGAAGATGCAAGTGAAGAAGGCACCAGCACACCTGTGAGAGTCTGAGATCTGACTGGTGTTTTACTCTCTTTCAGTGCCAACGGATGGAAGTCGGGTATGCAAGAATGAGGAACAGGGCGGCATCACTGCCAAGGGAAAACACACAAACACACCCTGACTGCAACAGTAGTATAAACTCTCTTCCAAGAGACAGAGGGTAGACTAACGTGCACAGGAGACCCAACGTAAAGCACACAGATGGAAAAGTGATTCTTTCCACCGGTAATCAAGGAACAGATTGACAAGCAGATTCAGACATTTTGTACAATACTATGAGTTGGTAGTCAGCCCCAAACAATTGTTTTGAAGCAGAAAAGAGCCAGGAAACATTAAGTTCCCAGAATATCCAGGTGAGACACAAAACAGTATATTACTAATACCTGAGAGCTTACCTGAGCTCAACTAAGTCTTATGGACAAGACAGCCTCTTTTGAGGGAAATACTAGTTTAGGGAATAAAACATGAATGTTTATACATCCAAAAAGGGTCAGATTTACCCACAACACAAATTATTACTCCTAATAATACTGCTACAGTAATTGCCTTATTCGTATGCCATTTGTTTATAAAAGGCTTAATTTACAATGCACCCCAGTACTTCAGAAGAAAAAAAAGTGTGTTAATTTCAGAGTAGAAAAGGAGTATTTATTTTCCTGTCAGAGTTCAGAAATCATTTTCAAGGACTGTTATTAAGCTGAAGCAGAGCTTTCTACTCAAAATGATTTATGAACCTGAAGGACATGTCTTGACAATCACCATATTCTTTCCCCAGCAGCCTGTCTGTCACTGCAAAGAGCAGCACTCATTCTTAGCAGATATGGCATCTTTTGGAGACTTGCAGCAACTTGAGCAATTATTTTTAATTTATAAACAGCAGAAACTACTTCCCTCCTCTACTACCTGTAAAGCTCCCAAGGAGGTATGCTAACAAGAATTTGCTTTAAAATTACCTTACTTAGGACACAGGAATTAAGGAGAAGAAACGCTATCCTTTCGCTGCCTCCCAGAAGAACAACAGTGATTGCAGGCACTAATCCACTCAAGGAAATTCACCACAGGTCAGGCTTAATCCATGCATCTGAATACGCTATTTTATAAATTGTTTCCCTCTCTTCTGCAGTGTCCTACTTTACGCTAGCCAAGGAGAAGCATGTACAAGTAAAGAGTAGCGCACAGTTCACAGATAAAGAACACTGAATTCAGCTTATTTTTATGCAAAAGCTCCTGAGCACTAGATCTGGCATATGTTCAATACCTCACTTAATGAATGCAGTCTGATCTCCTATGGCCTCAAGCAAATTTCTCTCAGGTCAACAAGGCTTCAGATCTACATGCACGTTTAACATTTTATTTCCTGTTTAAAGCATTTATAAACTGTTACCTAAATGCCTCACAGTCAACCCAGCAGAGCTAGTGAATATGCATAAAGATAAAACTACATAGTTAGTTCAAGCTATAAGTATAAAGGGAAATGTCCTCACGTAGAATTTTCAAAAGAGACAGAACAGCACAAAAGAGAGGGTTCCTGAGTGTTAATATAAGTTATCTCTTAAGAGAAAGGCTAGTCCAGTGTTTAGAGCAGCAGCCTAGGACACAGGAGGAGGAGGATTTCAACTCCTTGTCCTGCTAGGCACTACCAGGATTACCGACAGTCAAAACACATAGCTTACATTAACTACTAAAGCAGGAGGCTTGATGTCCAAGCTAGTCCCTCTTGGCTCACCTTTATAGCCAGTGAGACAAAAAAGTAGTGCAAATCATCTGACCTGCTTTAGAAGTCTAGTTAGGATGAGACAAAGCCCAAGTATCGATTTCTCTTCAGGACCACCAGGAACCCTACGACTTATACTTGGAGAAGGAATTCAACTCGCCAGAGAGTGAAATAAGCAGAATTCAAGCTTAGTTCTCAGAGGTAATCGACGAAGTTCTTGTCTAAGAGACACTTGTCTATGTTGGGACACTGTGAAGGGCCACAACCTTGGCTGAGCAGTGCTAAACTGATTTGGGATTTACAGTGAGACCCCTCTGTAATCAAGTCTCCTGGGACCCAAAGGACTGAGCTTGTCCAACCTAGGAACCATTTCACTGAAAAAGCAAAGCTCACGGAAGAGGAAGTGCCTTTAAATAAAAATCTATTTTAAGTTGCACAATTGATTACATGAAATTCATTGTAGTTTTCACCCTTTTAAGGCCTGAAGGGGGTCAAGCGCACAAAGCTCTTGACTCCCCAAAAAAGTAATTTAACTACAGGCTAGCTTTGCACTAGAGCAGACACACTTTATCCCCTCCCCTTTCCAAGCTCTGCCATTTTTCCAGAAGATAGATACACAAGTTTCATGGGAAGAAAGTGAGAATAAGCAACGTAGAGCTTAACTCTGTAGCTTAGTAAAGATGTCATTTCACCTGAGAAACACCAGGAAATATTGTGTCAATTATTTGTCCACATCCAAACGTAAGTGCAAATCCCAAACTCAGAGGCATCTGAACGGGGACTGCAGGAACATGCTGTTCTGGGATAGATGCAGGTGTCAGATGTAACAAGTAGCAATTTTTTTTTTTTGGCCCTCCTAAGCATCATGACACTAAGTGATGCCTGTTTCGAACCCAGCTCAGCATATCTAACACACTGGGATACTTGCTCATGCCAGTGGCAGCTTTATTTCTTAGGTTTCAAAAAACTGAAGAGATTATTGCCTCCTATATCCTCTCCAAGAACCACTCAGGGCCACTCCCCTGACAGATGTTACCATCCCCACAGATCTTCTTGCTCCTCCTGTGGTCAGCTGCTCGTAAGCTGGTTCATTTTGACAGAATAGTTTTAGGGATTTATCACTTGAGCAGCCAGGCTGACTAGCTTGAGAAAGGGTAAATTTTTATTGATGGATATGAGACAACAGGGACAGTGATGAACTCTTTACATTAGAGAATAAAAACCTTCTCAGCTATCATAAGAAATGTGTGTCAAGATCTCAACCTCCCTACTCGGGTTTAGGAACTGACCTCCACAAGACAGTGCCTAAATTTAGTGGTGATAATGCTCAGCAGGCTATTAACTAAAGCTCTTTGACTGGGCCCTGGCTTCTCTAAACTTCTGCTGGCCACCTATAGCACACCGGTAGCGGTATACTTCTGCCCTACAAAATGATGAGGTATCCAGACTCTATAGGAGCCATATGAAATAGATTTATTAATTGTTTCCACCATAGATAGCTTATTTATATCAGACAAAATGTACTGCTCACCCACAAAGCACTTTTTGCAAAAGATCCACCATCCATAAAGGAACTCTAATTTACTGTTAATTCAGAAGCCACATCCTTATGGTGATCACATCCAGAACAGAAGAGGCACCTAAAATTGTAATGGTGGCAGAGATGAGCAGGTCCTAGCCTCTCACTATCCACAGGGCAGCCACATACTGGGCTGTAATTCCTTCTAAAGATCCAACACTGTGAGAGGCAAAACAGCTTTCCGCCCCTCAAGCAAACCTCCAAGCGTAAGCAGTCATAAAGCAGTGGTACCCTCCAGCTACTGCCAAAGCTAGCCTCACCCCTCGAATTTAAAGCCCACTCACCAGCAGGGCCTTCCTGTAGCCAGCTGGAAACAGAGACACGGCTACAGAGAGATGGAGTCCCCCACCCACAGATGGGAAAGCAGGGAGGCAGCATGCAGCAGATGGTGGGGGCAACAGAGAGCAATGAAAGATGGCCACGTTCTTCCTCCCTAGCTGCTTCTGTCACTCAGAGCGAGAGAGAATCTCTCGCGGCTTTCAGGTTCAGAGCTGCGTTACAAAAAACGACAACGCGCTCCAGTAGCTTCCCACTTAAACTGCCAGGCAGCCATCAGCTGAGAGGCCACAGCACTTCAAAGCACCTTACTCTTGTCCAAATACAACTAATGCAAGCCTGACCCAAGCGGACTTCAAGGAATCCTGTACCGAAATTCTCTTTTCCTCTGATCCATACACACACACCAAGACCAACACTGTAGTAACTAGGTAGTTATTTCCATTTCATGAGGACAAGAAATTGTAAAGCATCTTTATGTGCTTTTCCAGGCCAGTGATGTCAAAGTGGGAGCTGATTGCCCAAAAGAAAGGAGTTTGATGAACAGATGGCATCTTAATTTCTGTTTAATTTTGACTAAGTGTTCCCAGTAACCCACAAACTAAGAACCATTTCCAACCTTAGATGATTGACCTGATTCACTAATGGCTTGAACATAAACAGAATTTCACTGCCTGAGAAGCCAGGCTTGCAGCTGCTCTGGGTCACTAGAGTGAATCACAGCTCCCGAGGCACACGGGTGAACCTGACCCATCATTTGTGAAGTGATCCTCTAGCAATCTCCTTTTAGAGCTGCTTACTTCACAGATGGTAACTTTTTACCTCAAGAACTTGCCACACTACCCTGAGCTTTGCAAAGGCAAGTAGGTTAATTTGTGCAAAATATGACAGTGACTAGAGCTCAGAAGAGCTTTAATAAGGGTCCAAGTCAGTTTAGCTTCCAGTGCTGAAGCCTGGCATTTTCCCTGGTGGTGCCTCTCCTATTCAGTGCAGGTACAATAGTTTATGCTTATTTTTATAAGCAAGACAAAAAAGGCTGAGAAGATTTTATACAACCACTGGTTTTTTTCCTTCCCCTCTTACAGCAGTCATGGGGCCAAAAGAGAGAATAAGAACTAAATCTAAACTACAGGGTAAGTCTCTCCCACTGGCTTGGTCATCTAGGCTTGGGCTGACATGCTGGAGCATGCAAATAACTTTCCTTCCCATGGAAACTGGAGTATCTGATGAAGAAGGGAAGACAGAGTGATACATACCTGGATTTTAACCTGCAGTGGAGTCAAGGTACAGCCAGAACTTCCACTGCATAGCCTAAGTGCCCTCTTAGCTTAATATTTAAATTCAGTCTCTGAGAGAAAAAAAATACTGTCTTCGCATGTCTCCACTTCAATTACCAACTCTCAAGAAGAAGACTAAAAAAGAAAAAAGGACAAACATCTGCAGAAAGTGACTTCTCCCTATTATTTTATGCTACCTTCATTTATGCCACTCCCCCTACATTTATACATTTGTCCTATGGCTTACACCATTATCTTGCCTGACAGGATCAGCATCACAGACTAGGGAAAGATGATATTCCTAGTTAAGCCCTCTCGGCCAAGTTTTCTGAAATATTCCATTTTCTATCCTAGCCGCTTCTGTTCTCTTTATTCCCAAGAAAAAGTTGCTGCAAGAAAAATGGACTTAACTCAAACAGATGTGGGAATTTCTTGGTTTAATCAGGCCTTAGGAGAAAGGTCTGCACTATAAAAATCTTTCATGCCTTATGTGGTTTTAGTAAGTAGCTTTAACATTCATCAGTTTGAGGACTAAATGAAAGGGCTGTTTCTAAGAAGAAAATATATAGTACTTTTTCACATTAGAATTGCTGCCCAAAAGATACAAGCCTGATTTATCAAGGAGCACAGAAAATGTAAATCATGGGCAACTCATTTTTGTTCTGAGTTATACCAGTGTCAGTATTGAGCATGGGACTGGCCTGCTATGACCTGAGAACTAGACCCAGTTCCCACGTCTCCTATGCACATAATGTTTTTCAGAGTACAAGATAAGCAATACATGGGGAGTGGGAGACTTCCAGAGGAACCCTTCTCCATTTCCTACAAATGTTTAACCTCCAAGTGAACCTAGAATTGATGTTGGCATCATTTACATTGAACAAAATGCATGTTGTCATCTTCCCTAGTTTCCAGCACCTTTCTGGTCTTCAGTGCAGTGATTCTCCAAGGGGAACACAGACCCAGTTCCTTCCATGTCCTGGAGTTACTGATTCTGACCAAACTGTGCCTATTTTAGAGATTCCTAAAAGGTAACTGGCAATTAGCTTTACCTTTGGAAATACATAATGAATTCTTGGTCGTTAAGGGAGACTAGAGGCCTAGGTGAATGCAGATGAAATATAGAGCAATTTATTATTTTTAAAATATTATGAATGCTTTTTTTCTGAAAAATAGCAGGAACAGAATTAATTTCTAGTTGCCTGATAAATAATTGTTTTGACTTAAGAGAACTTTCTTGACATACGCGTGATCTGTCACCGTTAGTGTTCTGTTTCCTTACGTCTGACCACAAAACCAGCCTTAACGTTCCTGTTTATGACCTTTCCTACCAGGGAAGAGCAAAACAGATAAAGAAAAAGCATGACTGAAACTTCAGTTACTTTTCTTTGATTATATAAAACTCCTTGCTCAGTGTTAGAAGAAAAAGTTTTGTGTTTTTTGCTTTTTACACCTCTCTTAAGAGAGAATGACTATTACTACCAGTGTTTTTTGACTTTCAGATTACAATTTTTTCCCCCCAATGGAGGCACAAACCACTCTACAGTGCTTTTAGCCTCATGTACACCATGATTTTCTCTTTTAAGTTTGCTTTTCACTTCACTGGGCCTCTAAAAAGCTCTACTTAATACGCACCATTTCAGGTTACAACTTCCGTGTATTGTGTTTATATTCTACTTCTAAATAATGCTTTTGTTAAAACTAGAGAGAGAAGAGATAGGGCTTTGCCACTAAAATGAGATAGTTTGGCTTTCATACGGGGGAGTTCAATGTAGAAAAGAGAACCAGGTAAATATTGCCAAAATATGTTAAAAAACATTTGTTTGATGCGGACTATTGATCCTAGCTACTTGTATTCTGTGCTGTTTCTACCAAATTTTGTAAGTGGAAGAATTTGAATGAGAAACAAAGATTTTGTGAATGTCTGTTGATAGTAAACTTACTGACCTCCAACTTCCACCTAAGTGCCCTGATCATTTAGTCAAGAAGCACATATAATGCCTTTTCACTGGGATGGTCCATGGAGAGCAAACAGAAGAGAGCAGTTGATTCAACACAAGTCTACTGTTCAAATGTGTTCTATAAGCATATCGCTACAGATCACCCCCAATTTCAAAAAACCCCAAATCACAAGGGGCAATAGTCATTATTCTCCTTGAGGCATCCAGCAAGCCCAGACTCCCAAAGGATATCAGCTTGGCAGGACACCAGTATACAAACCATCTGGCCTGCCACTGCACATCTTGGAGCTGGCTTCTATAAAAGATCACATTTAAAGAATTTGAAGGCCGTTGTTTCGTTGTTTGCTAGTGTAATGCATCACCTAATCTTCTTGTACATCAATTAGTACATAATTATTTAGCACAATTTGACTATCATTTCTCATTTCCTCATTCAGTAGTAGGATAAAAATGGAGAGAGACGGAAGTTTAAGACAGAAAATCTTGAGCTGACCCACCTTTTCTAACACTGTTGCATGCAACACTCCAAACATTAACATTTCTCCACTGTAGTCTCTAAGAACTTGCATTTTTACTTAAGAGAGAGAAAAAGCAACTGACACTGCTAGCCAAATGACAACAGTGGTGTCTGTACATATTTAAACAACCCCTTCTGGTAGGAAGAAAGGATTTCTTAAGGAATTAAAACACAAGGGGCCATGGGATTTTAATTGAAATCTACTGTTTGCAAAGCAATGCTACGAAGTGCCGGCAAGACTCTATTTGCCCAAGGAAAGGGTTGAGTCTCTCTTGCATTACAGTGGCTCCGTTCAGGTGAAATGCATGTTCCCCTACCTATACCTGTGTGTGTCCTCAGCCTTTATTCAGGGAATTATTAATTCCAGCAGGAGGAAGAATGGGGCCAAAAAACCTAATTAGCTTTAAGATTAAGTTTGATAGTTTATAATGTTATAAGTCACATATGCCTTTGATAGAAAGAAACAGGACTGAGGAAGGCTTAACATCATAGTAAATTACTATGGTCCAAATCACAAAGTAGATAATTATGTTATTATAACTATGACTATGTGATTACCACATCAACACACTTCATGTATTATAATTTGACCTCCAGCCTGAGCTAACAGGCCTCGTAATTTACTGTCAGGAAGACAAAGCTCCAATAAAACTTTTCATAAGTACTCATTCTTACAGCATCATTAATTTACCAATATAGAAGTTACCATGCTCGATATTTACAAGTGCTCTCCCACATCAGAACATCTTAGCATTAAATAAGACAGCTGGGTAGCAGGCATATTCATCTTCATGATTGCTTGCTGGGCGTTAAGAAGAGCAGAAAGAAATTCAGTAGCCCTGTTTCCCAAGAAGCAGCAGAAGCCTGAAGTTTGGGACTTCACAGGTATCTTCTCTGCTTAGACAGTGCTCCAAAACACCCGCTCCAGCAGCTAGTCCCCTTGGCATCTGGTGTGTATTTTCTAAAGAGGTGTTGGATGAAGACCAATTCAGCTATCGCTGTAAGCAACTGCACTGAAGCTTAACTGAGTAAACAAAGTCAGGTTTCCCACAGTAAAGTGGTGCCTCTGGAACTGTGTGCATTAAAATGACTTCAAATCTAGTCAGTGCCCATTCTGTCTTTGGCTTCTGAAGAGCAGCATCAAATGTAAAGTAGTAACATATCACATGGGGGTAATCAGTGAAGGCAGAGAAAGAGCACATGCACAGTGCCACCTATTACTGTATAGTACAAATTGCTCTTTTTAAATAAAAGTAATTTAAAAAAAAGAAATTCAGAAGATAATAGAGGATCTCCAAAAGTGTGGGGGCAGCAGCACAGGATGACCTGCAGTCTGAGTTATCCATCTCTTAGCTCAGATGTTCCGGTACTCATGTGAGGCCCAAGCAGTCACCTAAAGAAAGTGGTCTGAAAAAAGTCCAGTAAGACCACTCAAGTGAAACTGCTATTTAAACAAGGGGCTTACAAGTCACAGTTGAAGGGGTTTTTTTTTGTTTTTTTTTTTTTACAGATACTACCACCTACAGGAATACATTGAGTATCCTGTTATAGGTCAGCTTATGAAAAACAAACAAACAAATAAAAAAAAGCCCCAAGGCACTGAAGGTATGCTAAGAACAGCAAAACTACTCCCAAAATTCCTGTAAAAATGTGTTTTCAGGAAGTCAGTGAGATTACATTTCCTCAAGTTCCAGAGGAAACTGTCACTAAAGTCAGACATACTTTCAAACTTGCCACTATATGTTGAAGTTATAAAAGTGATTTAATAGATATTTCAGTCTTAGTTAAAGGAAAAACAAATCACAAACAAGTGGCAGAAGGAACACTGGAAGGCAGTGCTCTTAAACGTTCTTAGAAAATTGATTATAAAAAGTGTTACAAATTTTTCTCGTGTAAAATTTCCAGTCATCTCAAACTAATTGCTAGGTCATGCTAACTAATAAAATCTTTTTGCTAAAAAAAAAAAAGTACTTTTGTAACAATGGGGAAATCACTTTGCTATGATGTTTTACCTTATTTTATTTCTGAGGTTTCTAGTCTTTCCAATGCAGTCGATTTCTCCCCACAGGATTTCGACCTTTATTACTTGCTGACAACACGTCTGACAAATAGCTTTTTGCTGTGGTAGCTGAGGTTGAGCCATCTGGTTTTTCTCTAGAGATCCATGTGTTATTCGTAATGACATTTTTCTGTTTCATTCCCCGGGGAGTAGCCCCTGCATGCTGATTTCCTATTTGACCCAAAAATACATCATCACATTTCGACAACCGACCCCTCCCCTTTACGGCACAGAAAGCACTACTCTCGGAAAGTTTCAGTGTATCATTCATCTTTGACGGTACAGGCCAGTAGGCTTCGTCTCAGATCCCAGGCAGACTGAAGTCAGCCTTCAGATTTGAATCGGAGGAGACAACCGAAGGTACCTGAGGAGGAAAGAAAAGAAGAATATATAACTTTAGGTGTCCCGGTATACTTCTTAAGACAGGGCAACATGCCTTTCTGTGCACTGTGGCTAATTCCAGCCGCAGTGTTCCATTTCATTGTACAATAGGTCTGTATCATGCTCTCCCCGGAATTTAATTAAAGTACACATGATTTATATAAAAAAAAATCCCTGAAGGTGCAAAGATCAGATCAATTAAAGAGATAGTTGCGTTCTGCCCTTCCTAATAATTCTTTTTAATGACAATATTTTCATTGATTCTTTTTATACACGACTGTGATAAAGACAATGACCAGGAAACTGGAATTGAACTGTCATAAGTACTCTCTAGATTAAAAATTCTAAAGATTTCATCTTTACTATCAGAGTTCTATTTGAGCTATCACTTCATTATATAATAGATTTCTTGTTTAAAGAGAGACATCTGTATCTTGCATAAACTTTTCATCCTTTAACATCAAAAACCAGAAACTTTGCTTTTACTTGTTTTATTCCATTTATTTTAACCCAAGGTTATAAAGAAAATTCAGTAGAATAATGCTTGTAACTGCTCTAGCTAAGTGGCTCCAATAATTGGATATTTGAATTTTGTTTCTGAACAGTTAAGGAGAGGTTATATATTTTTTAAAGAGGACGAAATCTCCTGCGTGTTCAGTTTAGCAGCAGACTGTCACAAATGCAATTGCAATTGATCAGTTCTGTTCTTAACAGGATTCCTGCAGTTAATGGAAATTACTATAAAGAGCTTCAGGGCACAGGAATAATTGGATCACTAAGAAAAAAAAAAGGGAATGGAGGAAAACAGGTAGGACAGGATCCACACATTGATGACTTTTTTTTCTTTTAAACATCAAACAATTTTCAAAGGTGGTCTTACCAGAATATCATGATGAAAACAAAAACTTGAACTGTTTTTACATGCCCCAAGCCATTCATAAGCAATGAGGAAGAATACGCATAATGAAAAACACTAAATGTTCTTTGTCTTCAGATTGTTTAAACTAAAAAAGTACGCATTTCTGGAAATGATCATTTAAATATTTATACGAATAGTATATAAATATTGGATTTATAGATTAATAATAGATTTCACCAAACTAAAAACTATGAAAAGAGTTTTACTGACCTGGCAACTGCTGCAATGGTTTTGTCTTAGTTCCAATGCAAGGCTATGAGCCTCTCCGGATCATTTAATTTTACAGGAGAACTAGCATACATGCTTGGAGAGAGGCAAAAACTGTGAAGGCCATCCATGTTTTGCAGAGCGTCTGTAGGCATTGGCCCAGTCATCCCATTCACTTGAATGTGTGTCTCGTGATCCTTTGACTCTCCATTGGCCTGTGAAATATCTGCAGAAGACGGCAGCGTCTGCAAGACAGAATACCACTTTAAAGAATTCAAGTTAGATGAAGTTTTCCAATACTGTTTATTTTGAAGCCTCTTGGATTAATTTATTTCAACAGCATTCACAGAAATTAAATTCAATAAAACAAGATTTACAGAAATTTTAAAAAGGATAATATACCAATTACATTAAGCATATTTCTTAACCCCCTGGAAGCATTTCCACACCTGTCTAAAATGGAAAATAACATTCATCAACTCTTCCACAAAACAAAACAAAACCCTCTAGGATTTAACTATATCCAAAATTTAGAACTAGATACTAAGGAAAAACTGGAAAAAAAAGTAGAAAAATACTAATTTTAAGAACTGCACAATGTTGAGTCTCCTTTTGAAGAATCTCAAAATTTCTAACTTGTTTTGCTAACATATTCTCTCACCCCACACTACGTAACAAATTCAGGCTTGTCTACTTAGTAATACTCAAAGAAGTTAAGTTAAATAGACTATAAAGGTATAACTGTTCATATATAAAGGTATAACCGGTCTTATGCAGACCCTCCTATTCTGAATTAAAATGACCTTAATTCAATTTATCTTATTTCACCTCCAAATCAAATTTAACTTCACAACAAAGCTTTCAGATTATCTTCCCTGAATACTCTCTTCACTGAAATGGAGCCATCTTCAGAGACAAATGTGCCAGTTGTTTAATTATGCAGCTCTTCAGAGCAGTTGCAAGAAGAAAGGATCTCCCTAAAAGTAAGTGACTGTCATAGAGCAAGAGCATTTCATCATCCAAACACAAAGGCACTAAAGCAACAGAATTAATGCTGCATTTTTTCTTGAAATTACAGACAAAACTTATTTAAGATTGTCCACAAGTTTGACCTCTGAAGTTCTTTTTAATTATTTCCAAAATTAATAATCTGATTTATTTACTACCTTATTATCATTAGCCTTCTTGCAAAAGCTCAGGAAACGCAAACACTTCAAATATGCCAGGTCAGTAATGGTTATTTAAGATAAAATGCATTTTACCTAAAAACACACATTTTTTCCCCTCTGTACATCTTTAATGAGCATTAGCTACATCAGCTGTGTCCATTCATAAAGCTCCTAAGTAACACCAGTAAAGGAAGAGCATTTGTTGACAAGCTCATGCATCAAAATGCTAATACTGTCATGGCATGAAAGAGAGTGTATGGTGTGTGAGCTGTTGCCGTTGCCAAGAAAAAGAAGTTGTACTGTCTTGCAGGAGTGATCAGCCTGAAGCTTTATGAGAAACATATGGCTTGCAAGCAGTTCAAGAGCAGCTCCAATGCCAGGGTTACATCATATATGTCAGTGGCACTGAACTGGCCCATAGCCTTGGTGATGACCCTGAATCCCAGCTGTTGAGGTGTTCAAGCTAACCAGATGTTAAAAAGCTCATTTTTGCTGCATACCCCACCATTCTCCACCCAAAACAGAGAACCAGACACAACTGTTATCTCTGGCTTGCAAAGTGACTCTCAGAGTGCTTGGGCTCCTGAGGGGTGTGTCTTATGACTTTTAACTACACAAACACACTGGTATTCAGGCTGTAGGGTCAGGAACATGGGCCATGCCTACTGATCTCTAGCTCCTGTGCATTACAGGACACAACTTTCCCAACAGTGCACTGTGGGAGAGAAAGCAAATGAGCAATGAACACTGACTTTGACCCCATGTCACCTTCTGTTATTGGCTCTCCACCTCGAGGGAAGGGAACTAATATTGCTGAATTTTGGCCACTGTTCCCATTTAAGTATCCAACATAAACCAGCTGAGACACCTACCGCTCCTCAGTAGTAGTTGCCACCTGGCTCATTTACTTCAGGCTGAGCAGCAGGCTAGGGAACAAGATAATGACATACAGTATTTGAAGAAGCACCCATATCACCCAATGTTAGGCACATAATTTAGATTGCTACTCTTCGCTAAGGAAGTTTCTTCCTCTATCTGGATACAGCCAGTTTATTTAGGTAGGATATCATGAATACCCAATCACACCCTAGCATCATAGGCACAAACTAGTTGGAAAGTGAAAGCTATACATTTGGATGGTCCCCTATAAACACTGCAGCCAAAGAAGGCTTCAGAAATCCTTGTTTTCTAACCAGGGTTATGCGCGTGGTACCTTCCCCTGGCACTCACAAAGAATGCCGGCTGGCTGAAGGGGATGGAGGATTTGCATAGGAGAGCCCTGAAATCTTTTGAGGCATAAAAAGACTGGATCTAAAATTATTTGATGAGAATTTGCTCACTACAGGAAGCACAACAGTTAGAAGCATCCCTAGTAACAGATGAAAGTCAGCAGGAACAGTACAAGTTCTAGACTTCAATGACCCGCACTAAGGCAAATCAAATCTTCTTCTCCTCAGGAAGCAGGAGAGCTGGTGAAGCCACCAGAAAAAAAAAAAAAAACACCAAAGCAAAGCTGTGACACTGGTACATTTCATTTCTAGAAAAATAACTTCTTTGAAGGGTCTTTCCTTTCCTTCTTTTATCAAATCTTTGACCCATAGATTATTTTGCATCTCAGGATCACTTAAATACTGGAACAAAGTATTGAAACGCAGTAGAAAGATGGATTCATGAGAACCCTGATGAATGAAGCTGCTACAAGAGTGATAAAAGTTTTCGGAGAATGCTCTGGGTTATATTAGAAACTTGGTATGATTCTCTAGGAGACGCTCTTCGTCAGGGTAATATAAGACCCCGTAAGAAACTAAAGAGCATATTTTCTGTAAGACTATGGACCTAGCTGAGCATTTAATTCACGAAACCAAAAATCATGTATTTTGTCTTATGATATATGCTTTTTCCTTAAAATGCTGTATCTTAATTTCTTCCATTAGACAATTATTTCACATTATTTTTATAATATTGATCTATTTTCTTTTATATTTTCTTGTTTTCCTCTAAAATTTTCAGAAGTTACACCACCTAGGAAGAGATAAAAGTATTGTAATATTACACTGAACCTGAAAAAGTATAAATTTGCACACTAGCAAGTTTAAGAAAGCATGCACATACAAACAGCAAAGATCATCTTCCACCAAATTAAAAAAAAAAAAGATAGCAGTTTCACAGATACGAATAACAAGTTTTAATTCCTCTGGATAATTTTAATTGCATGTTTGGTCTTACTCTAAGCCTTAATATTTATCAGAAAAAAGGAAGATTAGTTTTTAAAGTTTTTTCTAATCATAGCTTTTGCTCTAGTTGCATTTACTCTTCTAGACCAACTCCTCCTGTTGCCCATGTATTCAATCAAAAAACACTGCTAAAATATCTGTATTGTGTACGCTGTCAGAAAACAGTTCTAAATATTTCTCAGCCAAAACTAATTTTACTTTAAAATGGCAGTAACTTTGAATAGGTACCATTTCCTCAGCCACTACAAATTCTTGAGAACCCGTCTGCAATAAAAGTCATCTACAGAATTATTGAACAGCTGTATTGGTTATTTCACTGGAAAGGGCAGACTGCCCTAAACTGTTTTTAATCCATATTGTCTACCCCTCAGTATTTTTAATAATCTTTCTGAAGGTTAAGAATAATAACATATCTCTCAGTAATGGATCTCCTCCTCCTTCATTAAAAAAAATGACTAAATAACAACTACCTTCTTGTTTCTTCCTCTCTCCTTCATCTCATTGGAATTCCAATTGAGTGCAAGTGACATTTTCTGTAACGTCAGAAAAAAGAAGCCTCTTCTTGTGAAAAACTTTCTCAAAAGGCCCCTTGGTCTTGATTAGCAATTCTCAAAAAAGATTGAAATCCCTGAGTTAAACCCTCTCTCCGCTGTAAGGGTGGGACTCACCTGACTGAAGCATATCTCCTCCAGGGCCTCTTTACAACCAACGGAGAGAAACAGCGACTTCTGGGACTCTTCTTGTCTTACTTAAAGTAGATGTACAAATAGGCAGGATACTCCCTAGTAAATATCTCTTTGCTTCTGATAATCATGACAATAAATAGAGAAAATATCCCAGATGTAATTGCCTGAAGTACAGACAGCAAACATGAAACGCATCTCACCTTCAATTTCAGAAAAGCTTTTAATCTCATCAGCCACACACAAAACCTTTTAAGGGGAGCATCAGAGAACGTTATCTCAGAGCTGTTTCTTTCAAATATGATTCACAGGAAAAGCAGAAAGTGGTTTCTTGCAAAAAATGTGTAGAACTAGAAAAAATTCATTGTTCTACCCAAAAGTGTCTCAGAAGAAATCCGTTTGAGGCAAAGAAGGATTAGCCTATACTGCTCTGTACATTTATCCCTTATTGTATAAAACAAAGAACTCACTACTCTGGACACAGTCTTTGCCTGGAGCTTTCTATCCATAAGGATTAGGATGACTCCATGAAAAGCAACAAAAAGCACTACCATTTATATATACTCCCCACACAAACTCCCTCGCAGCCCTGAGAAATGGGAGCAAATAGCCACAACAGCCTCAGATCCACTCTAGAAATAATATATAAAATATATCATAAAGTCAAAGGTTCTCAGTGCAAGAGAAACTGAAGTGAATGGGTACCCCAACATTATCCAGTACCAGATATCAGTTATCAGCCACTGGACAGAGGTTGTTGACATTAAGCCAGGACTTGCTGGCTCACTAATCTGAGGAAAAGTATTAACATACTCCTATTTCCCTACGCATACTCCAAAAGAGGGAGAAAAGGCCCAAAGAGATGCTGCAGAGCTGCATAGGTGGGGATGAGCACGTGTGAAGGGCAAGCCAAGCTCTCTTGCTCCTCTCTATGGTTCTCTAATTTATCAAAAGCAGCATGGACACAGCCCCACATTCAAGCTGGTAAAACTGGGTACAGCCTGTTTCTTAAGCTGCAAGTAAACACCTAAGTTCAGGAAGAAAAAAAAAGTCGTCTCCCCTTTCACAATTCTATTAATTATCTCTAGTGTCTTCTTTTCCTTTCCACTCTTCCCACCCCAAATAAACTGGCTGTTGCAAACCCCAGTCCCAGTTCCTTCTGTTAGCTGCTTAATGAATATAATGAGCTTATGAATGCTGCACTGTGTACTTTCAGTTGCGATAGGAAGAGAAACAATAACTGTTAATAATGTTCATGAAATAATTCTATAACCGCAAAGTATAGCAAGAACAGCAAGATGAGGCCGAGGCCCTTCCAACTGGAAAACATCAACGTTTAAAAAAAAACAAACAAACAAGGAAATGTGACATGACAAAGGCACTAAAATTGAGTTTGGCCACATATTCTGTGTTGGCAGAGCTGCTCGACCACCAGGCGGGCCAGTGAAGCCCTGGCACGGCACTGTGCCGAGGGCCACGTGCACAGGCTGGAAGGCAGCCCTCGTCCCCAGGAGCTCACAGAGGGCCCTCTGGACACATGCTTTTTATTTTCCAAACACAAAACAAGACAAGGTTCTAATTACTTCAGTTTTCCAAATTTATTATCAGTCCACTAAAAGTGTCTCCAATAGTTTCTCATTCCAGATCTTTCAAAAGGAAAGTATATCACAAAGTCTAGAAATCAACTACTCTTAACTTGTTTGTGCCTCCTATATTCTTGAATCTGTATTAGACATACTTTGTCATTCTTATGGCTTCCCAGAAGGTTTTTTTTTCCCCCAAATTAAGAGATAGAAGTGAAGAAGCTTTTCTTCATTATCTTGCACACAATCTTTGCTTTCATTAGACTGACACAGGTGTTTCCTGTGGATCAACAAGAGTTAAAATAAAGTCTTCTGTGTAATTTTAGTACGCATATTACAACTAAACTAAATTACAAATAAAAGGGCTTCATGGGGTACAGTTTCACAGTTGGAAAAAACATTCAGAATCTGGTCTTCTTTACAGGGACTTGAACAAAATCTCATTAGAAGAAAGAATGACCTTTCTTTTTCAAGTAGATCAATCCAACATATATTCGGCCTCAGAGGAAATTACATTGCTTGAACAAAATTATGGGATACTACTTCATGAGCCAAGCAAATTTGCTTTATCGCTCAATAATATTTGAAGGCAATGCTGGACTAAGAAACAGCAGTACTCAAAATGAGTGCTGCTCAACTGAACTGAATTGAAATTTTCAGTTAGTGCAAATAGCAAAATTAAGTCACTGGAACAGCAGTGATTTATAGCAACTGAGAATGCAGCCTAGAATGCTGGAAGTGAAAAAAACAAGATCCGAGGATGCTTGGCTTTGTATCACATTGCCTTATTGCTTTAGTATGTTAATTGGAATGGTCATTAGGAAGAAAATAATTCTGGCAAACTGGATTAATAAAGACCTTCTATTTTGGGTATTGGGTCTAGAAGGGAATGATCATCTGTTCTGCCTTCAATGAGAAAAGAATGGAAGTTTACTTTTTTCTTTAAGCATGAGTAACTTGCTGATGTTCACAAGCACTTCTCTGAGCTGCAGCTTCCAAGCACACAGGCAGTGTAGGTTATCCAGTCTACAAATAATTCCAACACAGTGGAAATGAAAATATAGTTCTTAAAAGAACTTTGAAGTATTCTTTTTTTCTGAGAGCAGAGTATAGTTTTTCACTTAACTACAAAAAGCCAGGGACTGAATTTAATAGAGTCTACTTCTGGTCAAAGGGCTCTGGATCAGCCCTTCGTGCATCACTGCAAAACTTGGGTTGAAATTCATCAGTAAGCTAAAGCAGGCAGGTCCTCTGCCGATGAGTAACAGACTTCAGTTTGCCATCAGGTCCAGAAATGAATAAAGCTAATTCCCAATCTTTATTTTAAGGGGAGAAAAATATGCATCTGTTCACTGTGTTTTCTCTAGAAGCATTAAAACGTTAGGAATGATTTAGAAGTAAAATCTGACAGGAAGGAAAGGAATGAGCTTTCCAAGACATTTTACGTAAGTAAAAGCTGGCATGGCCAGGGAATCTTAGATGTGAACTCCAGCAAGAATAGTTGAAATGCATTAAAAAGAATCCTCAAAGACGAAAAGTCAGTTCAGTTTACCATATGTCTACAGAATTCAGTAGAGGATTTGGAAAACCAAAGGAATGCATCATATGAATCCAAAACATTCTCTCTTCCTTGTGCTTGTAACTATTAATTGTTAAATTAGATGTAGCGTCACTTGGAAATTTTTCTCACTAAAATGTTTTCCATTGGAAACTTAAAACTTTTCATGGGAACATACAGATCCGCTTTGGCTGGAAAGGTTTCCCCACGACATATGGGATCACTTATCACAGCCCAGTAAAACAATCTGCTCTAGAGCGGCCAGGAGCTCAGGGTGACAGTGCCCAGCAAGAGAAAGTCCATTGTTGGCACGATCCAGAAGGCTCGAATCTCTGCGTCCCAGAGTGCACATGGACCTCTGACCACTGGATACTGTTGGGGGTGGGGGGGGGAGTTTGTGGGGGACCTTCACTTTTAGTGTGAATAATTAAATGTCTGCTGAAGCGGGGAATTGAAACTGGGGGTCCTGCATCCCAGATAGATCCACTGGCCATCAGGCTATAGATTTAATCTTTCTTCCCCATCACTCCTTTTAGAGCTGTTCAATTTTGCAATAATTAGACATGCAGGGAGACAGCGTAAATGTGTACAGTTTTTTGATATTTATTGGTAAGCTTTACTGTAATGCTCATTTATTACAGCAATGTCTGAGAAACTGTCTGAATATTTTCAGAGCAGCTATGGGAGGCAGTGAAGTATTATCTTCATTTTTGATAGATGAGTTATTAACTTCTCTCACATAAAATATCATTTCTAGGCTAGCTACTGCGGTCAGACTACTGCGTATGTGGTTTTTGCTTAGAGAACAGACATACTTTGCGACAAACTCCAGCAGATTACACCCTGACAAAACTGCAGCTAAACAGACAACTCCACTGCCATGCCTGAAGCAATTTTTATAAGTGCCTAGGCATATATTATGTTAACTACACACTGAGTGTCACTAAACACTTAAAAAAAAAAATCACTGACTTGATACAACAGTGGAAACCGGAGGACCTACAAGGAAGTACAAACATTTACCTCTTGATTGCACAACGGTGTAAAAGCAATTGCATACTCTGCCAGTGCCACATCGTTCACCAACTTCTTCACCTCTTCTTCAAAAGTTGAGCTAATAATTCCTTGCCTGTGAAACTCTCCATGCATCCTAGTAATTAAGTTGTTCCTTTCCTGGCACTTTCGGATGAGGCAAGCCAGCCTAGCCTACACAGAACAAACACATACAGGTTGATTTCATTCCCTGTTGAAAACTGTGAGATTATATGCTGTGTCTGATGCAATTCTGCACATTTTGACCCAAAGTTATACATTGCATTCCTATGTTTCTAGGCCATTCAGCACCTCTGCACCCTGCTACAGCAATACACAGTAAGCTGGAAAGAGATATTCACTTTCCCATGTGTGAAGTCCCTGTTGACGAGCTGAAGAGTACACATGGCCAAATACTGCTTTGCCAGCTCACCCTTGTGAAAGCCCAGTAACAAGCAGCCTAAATCAGTGGCATTTCCAGAAAGCAGGCACATACACCACACACAGAAGGGCTATGAAACACTTAAAAATAAATAAGTCCTGTAACCAAGGAGATAAACCATAAGTTTTCAGCAAAATACACTACCTTCAGAGGAGCGAGTGTCAACTTTGCTTCACTCTTTTGCTTCTGAAGTTCTTTCACCTGACAGAATAAAAAACTTGTTGCTTTAATTTATTCAAGAGTCATTTTAAAGTACTATTGTACTTTTTTGATATTTGTTTTAGACCTGACTTTCAAGGCATACACTTTGCATATTTTTGTGACCCTGTATCACAAAGAGCATAACATAAAGCAGCCTAAGACACTGTTTACACACCAATAGGCCCTTACACTCAAACACTGCCCCAGCATTAATGTTGGCATTATGTATTACCAAACGCTTTGGGACATTTTTAGATGGAAGCTTACACCACTGATGTTATTTCATCAAAGCAAGCACCACATTAAAGACCTGGAGTCCTTCATTATGAAATTCATATTCTCATCTGCTCTGTGAATCTTCCAAACTACTCCTTTGGGGAGCAATTTTCCCTTTTATCATCTATATTATGTTGCAGAATGCAAGAAACAAGGAGGGATTTTCTCCACATATACTTCATGTCATGCTTTCAAAAGCGTACATTGAGGGCTTCCTACCCCTCTGCCAGGGTCGATGCATGTCCTCTACTATGAAATGAACCAGACAGCCTGAACTGTACCTTAAGATTAAAATGTTTATTGCTCATGGGAAACCTATTTTCCAATTATGCAGGAAAAGAAACAGTAATCTGCTAGATAAAAATCTATCTGAGTTATGATTCAACACAGTATTATTTGGCACTAAAGTACAGATTCATTTATATTCATTTTATCTGACAATTTATGTTTCTACAAAGCCTTCAGTAAATATATCACGTGCATCAAACACAAGACTCCCTCCATGAGAATTCGGTTATGCTGAAAGAGGTCTCCCGGTCCTCAGCTAATAAATTGCGGGCGTGGGAAGGAATGTAGCAGATAGCAGAGGAGAGAGACCTTGTGCTTTACCTTGTGCTAGCAATGAGGGAACAAAGCGGAAGCTGGCCATAGGTCCCTTTAGTGGAGACATTATAGTCTTGACAAGGCATGGAGCAAAACACTTGGCTGATGCAATTAGGAGTTGCCTATTTATGTGGATAGCACGTTTCACCCTTTATTCACCTGCCTTCTGATGCACACCATCCATCAGCAGAGACAACAGACGCTACAAAACACTCCCATTTTACTACCACCGCTCTGCTCAGAGGCATCCTAATCAATTCCTGAGAGGAGCCACTAATCCCCTGTACAGGCCTGGCTAAAAGTAAATCACTGTACATGACAAGGCTAGAAATAATAAAACTGTACAATAGGTGGATTTATTGTGGAGGACGTAGGATGAAACTTGTGTTCAATAGGTAGAAGAAAACTGTCTCTTGTGCTTGACAAAAGAGACAGAGGAGGAGCACGTTCTACACATTGTAAAAACTATTTAGAAAACTGCTTAGCTTGCAGTTGTTTCACAGCATGATCAGCAGTTCCCATTTAGCTCACATTATAACAATCATCCATTTCCCAAAAATCGTTTCCAAATAAATAAAACAGGGGGAAAACGGTACCACCCTTCTAAGGGGAATAAAGTCATAGCAGGAATTTGTCTCCACCTGACAGTTTAGCAGCTGTAGTTTCACTGACAATTAAGGCAGTATCTCTTGTATGTACCTGCCCTCGTTTAGCAGGTAAAATACAAGCCAGAAGTATCAAAACTGCTTGTGTAAGTATATTTGCATATACATGCAGGCTCTCCCCAGAGTAACTATGTCATTAAAAACATATATATACACATACACATACACACACAAATATACACATACATACATATATATACATATAAACCACACACCTAACCGAAAATGGTAAGAAATTCTTAACATGTAACCCTAACAGCTAGACCAAAAAATATGTTGTCCAAAACTCTATCACTAGCTCACTCTCCTAATCTTATATAGTGTGTCAAGAGCATTGGGAATGTTAAAAATCCTGACAATTAATCCTCACTCCTAACTAAGGAGACCGCTCAGCTAAGAATTTCAGCGCCACTTTGCTAGCATTAGGCTGTGGGGATTACAGCAGACCCTGGCAACAACTTTCTTTATAAAGGGACTACCGTTTTGCCATCCTGTTGACCATGCAGGCATTTTACATCTTTCCCTTATTTCTTTGAAGACAGGGTAACTTTTATAGGCCTGCATACCATTTAATTATCTCCAGACCCATTCAAGGAAGAAGAACATTCTGGCTCTCATTTCAGAAGAATAAAGTAGAATCTGAAGTCTAAGCTCACCTCTAAGTCTAGGCACACAGAAAAGAGCTTTGTTGTACCTTTTCGCATAGCTGAGCCTGAAGCACTTCCACTTCATTTTGCAAATCTTGAAACTGATTTTGTAATGCAGTCTGGTCCCTGAGCTGGGCTTTCAAGGTCAGCACTTGCTGCTCTAATCTCTTTTTGGCTATTTTACTCTCCACCATTTCTTGGGCTTCTCTCACATTGTGCACAGGCTAGAGAGCAAATATATAGATTTTCAAATTAGATGTATAAATTAATAAAAATATTATCAATTATGCTTTTGGGCACTAAATTTCTCAACATACATACCTACCTTGTATGTCACAAATATTTTTAATCTGGTATAAATTATATGACTTCAAAGATTCAAAAACATATTAGCATTAACGTTTCGCACTAATCTTAAAACTGTTTATGAGCAAGGAGTTCTCGATCCTCTGTGAGGGTAGGTATAGGACTGGGATTTCACAATGCCCCTTCAAGGTAAGTACTGTATTATAATCATTTCAGACCTGGGGAAATTGGGGCACAGACAGATTAGCTGACTAACCTAAATTCACATAGTGAGTAAGAATAGAATTCAAAAGTCCCTAGTCTCCTGCTCCAACTTCTATATAATAGGTCCCTTGCTTTCCACATATATTTATCTTAGAGAGTAAATTCCACTCTCACAGTTATTTTTTGTTTTGGAAGGCTACTAATATTAACCAGATTTTAAGTATAGATTTCATATTTAATATTAAAAAAGGAAATATTAATTACATTAAATGTAGTATTAGCGGTATAGAACAAGGAGAAGGAGGATCTTCTGAATTTAACTCCCGCTCCCCCACTCTGCTTTTTTCAGTTTCATGCTCTTAGACTGAAAGGATTAGTGAGAGCTTTAGATTTATGGCCAGCGTCACTAGGTCAGCTCCTAGAAGAGATACTATCAGGTTAAATGTATAGTCTAAGAATGAGGAAAATCTAAGGGCAACGAAAGTCTTGTCAGAGACATTTCTGTTGTTTTGACCTTATATTAAAAAAAACATTGAATTGAAAAACACAGCTGTTCAAGCTTTACTATAACACGCTATATCCATAAGTCTGAAGAGATTATAGCATTGCAATGACTAAGCTAAAAATTCTAGTCACACCTGTGATACACTGCAGTAAAACCATATAACCTTCTGACAAAAGACGCAGGAAGATGCTTTGATTTTAGCAGATGTTAACATTGATAGAGCTGGAAGAAGAGCTACTGTTCAGCCACGATGCATAGCAACTGTTTAATTTTCCCTGGTTTTGTGAAAATTTTGACACTCTTTGTGACTACAATATACTAAAGGTACCAGTACCCAATTTCACAGGGAGCAAGCTGAACTGATACCACACTGATAGCAACACACCATTGCAACACAAACTAAAAATAGAAATATGATATTTTCATACTGTTTTTCTTAATGAAAGAAGTCCTCTATGCATAGTATTCTAATAAGCCAGAGCATGCTTTGTATCAAAATTTTGGCTCCCTCTTGTGTTAACAGAAAAGAACAATAATAATTGTTGGACACATATCAAGATTGACTACATCAGGGTTGCACTGACAAAGCCTGAGTACTGTCTGAGACATGGTATTTTCCTCATCCTTTTCATTCCTACACAAAATCAAAATCCAAAAAAGAAAAGCTGAAAACAAAAACGGAAACAATCCCTGACTGAAGAGGCTCAATGAAGAAAGAGGTGGAAAAAAATTTGCTTACAGTTCAAAGACAAAGGTTCCCTCTTTCCTTTTCTATTTTGCTAACCTGCCAGGATCTTTTCGTAGTTCCAAGAAAGAAAAGAAGGAAATAGTATTAATTTATGATCACTTTCTCAGATGCCCCAATGAACAAAAGCCATTGGTTTTACAGCCACGCTCCAGAAGAGTGAAGGACAGAAGCTAGGTCTGGTAAATACACTAAAGGATAACTAAACCCAAAATTTATCACTTAACACACTGAGTTCTTATAAAACCGGCAAGATCTCTAGCCTTTAACGTTGATGCCTAAACATTAAAAATATCTTCCTCTTCTTGTGTAAGCAAGCTCACTTGAAAACTCAAAAAACAAATGAGACTGAATCTGATTTTGTGGCTACAGGCCAAGACAGGAGCCTAGTGTTTGCTGGGGAGGTCTGGCAATTCATTTATTGTATGCATTTTATCCAAAATTCTTGTATTGATTTTCAAAGCTGTAAAACAATAACCTGCTCCCTTCCTGCTCCCCCACATATATTTCGCAACTCCTACTACAACACTACAGTTCAGAAAGCTACCTTAGCATCCCAGAAGATTTCCCCAAATACTCCTGTGCTAAATGGTGCTTCCTCTGTGAGCAACACCATCGAAAGAGAGAGTCCTAGTTGGTGTACATTATCTTGATTCTCTTTTTTTGCAATGTATATCTGCTTTTTGGAGTCTCAGACAAGAACTAGGATCCCTTGGTGTCAGGGGCTGCAGAACATAAAATATCTTCAAACTCCTAAAAGACACACTTGAAACATGTCTCAAAGACTTCACAGTCTAGGTTCTACATCTGGAAAAACACATCATCATTTCTTTCAAGCGTTGGGAACAGAAGATGTCGACTAAATGTAGTTTAGAACAGGAGAAAGTATAAATGACTATGATTTACAGTATCATACTGTATTAATATCTTTGTGGGATGAAAAGAACTTTTTGGATAGGGTGACTACTAACTGCAAATAAGAGCATGACTATTAGTTCACACAACTGCCCTCAGGAAGAAAAATGATGCTAGCAAAGTAGTTCATGGCAGTCATTGTGTCAAAATTCTTATTTATTTTTTATCTAGAAAAACTTAGGTCACATTTTAAGGATTTCACACCAACCCACAACTGACAGCTTGATGTTTATTAACAGGTTTATTTTAAAAGATAAATATTGAAACAAAGTCATACTCTTTGCTCCAGTATACCCACTCCATTTCCTATTTGTACTGCTATTCGCATAACTTTGCCAATCAAATGAACATCCTTTGGTCAAGATATCATGGACTTATGTCACGCAAATAATTAACTGTATCATCAAATATTGTAACTGAAGGACAAACCCAGTTCTGTGATGTACATACACTGCATCTTTAATACCAGAAGAAGATAGGTGGGTGCTGAAGCACAGAATTTGATATCAACCTACAATAACGATTTAAATTAGACAAAGAAGTGAGATCTATATCAGACAACAAAATACCCTAAAATGAAAAATTTAGTTACTGAAGTGATCTAAAAATGACTTTTCAGAAGAAAGGCTGACCTGCACTTTTTCCAGTACACAAAAGTTCTGCGAAGATTAATGAATTTATATTCCCATGTGGGTCATATAAATAATTAATACCTTACTTCGGTCACCATAAAATAAGTAGTAATTGCCCCAGATTGTCCCCAGCCAAAAGGGTTTATCTCCATTGCCCAAAAAAGCTCTGAAAAGCTTAGGTGTTTCCTTAACCAAAACAACTTGATAAACTTGCATTCGTTTTAAAACAATCTGGAGTTTCCTTATAAATTTTTATAAGTTCCTTCATAAATTTATAAATTTCACTAAGTTTTGAGATGCTACATCCCAATACATCATTTTGAGATTAAGAAGTCTGTGTTTCATTTTCAGGTAGAGGTCAGAATTCAGTTCCTTAAACATTGGTACCTAATACCAGGTAAGGAGCACAAGATAATCTGAGATAAGTGCATGGGACTTGCAGATGGCCTGTAGGGGACTGTGCCCTCAGCTAGGATGACCTAAGGAACTGACATGGTATAAACAGTGATATTCTGACTCAGCTGATCTGAGTCAGAATATTTACTTTTTCCAGAATTTGTTCTTATTTTTTTCTAAAGCCTTATCTCATGCATTCAAACTAAACTTGTAAATATTGTAGTTTGTTTCAAAACTGTTTTTCCATCTGAAAAACGTTACATATTTCCTCTTTGTAATTCTCCTTTCAAGAAGGATTGAAATATTTTGGGGGCTAGCTGCAAAGTTTTTATGAAAACTTCTTCCAGGAGACATTGGACTATTCAATAACTAAAACTCTTTTCGTAAAACACTTCATTCTGGTGGAAAAAATGAAACCTTTATTGAGGCTGAAGCACCCTTTAATAAGCCCACCTGAAAATCCATACCTCAGAAAGAGGCTCCGGCCAGAGGCAGCAAAACTTTCTAAGTGCCTCTTACACAGCATGGAGGTGTCTAGAACACCCAAACAGAGCCTGTGCTTTTCAGCTGTCATCCTTTAAACAGATCCTCTCCGAATATCCTCTCCAAAAGGTTTTCCTCCCTGCAATTTACATACATACCACTAATTTGCAGTGCTGTTTTCCAAGAATTTTGTCCCCAGCTTCTTGTTTAAGCTGATCTAATTCTGAAAGAACCTGTGTCAAACGTGTTTTCATTTCTTCATATCTTGTTTCTGCAAAGCCAAGCTCTCTGTACCACTTCTGAGCCTATCGGGAGGAGTAAAAAAGCAAAATTACTGAAAGTAGTTGGTCTAGCAGTTGTTTCATTTCTCAATACCAGTTTACAACCTTGAGGCTGATTTCAATGTCACAAGTTTTAAATTGTTGTAAATTGATTGAAGAAAATGGAATTACATGATATACAGTATTATAAGAAATGAGTAAGATCTATCTCTTCTCCCTTCCAAAAGGAAAGGCTTTACATTCTTCTAAGTAATGTGAGAAAGTTGTTCTTTCCCTTATATCAAAAAAACAGCATTAGAAGGACCCAAGATAATATTTTCCTCAGTGAGTTTGAGCAATGCCTGTTATTGCTTGACACATCCCCGTATATATAAGCTTGCCATTACAGTAATACATGCTGCTCAGCTAAGCAGGTAGAGGAGACTAGCAGGAACGTGAAAGCCAAGGTGGTAGGCAAGACATAACCCAGAAACCTTCCTTGGTTAGCATTAAAACTGCAAATTTGCTTCGCACAGGCAGAGAACTAGCCATCCAAATTAGAGCTTCCACAGAGATGGTGTGAGGCTTCATCTTTACTGCACAGTCATTGACAGAAGGGACGATGCTCATGCTTTGAGCTGTCACTGGATATTGCACGATCCCTTGATAGAGTCAGATTTTACATCATTTTGCCTCTTATTCAAAAACTATTTCAAATTCAGGATTGCCATAATGCTCAATGCTTCTACTCCTTTCAGATATTAATTCCTAATGAAGGGGAGGGAAGCAGTCTGCCCAGAGATGGCTACAACAGATATTTTGTGCAATGTGTCTTTATTAAGCACTGCGCTTCTGTCATGAGTGTGCTGAAGGAATGCAACTTCACCTAAAATTTTGGCCAGCAATGACCGACTGTGCAATTCCTCATGTAACTGAAAGATCAAAGAGATACATTTTAGGTCTGCAGATCAGAGACTTCCCTCTTAGTAACAGTGTTAAGTGCTGGCAGAAAGAAGAATAGCCATGTAAGAAAATAAGGGAAAAAACAAATTTGCTTCTCAGAAATACATCAGAGTAGAAGGTTACCTCCTTTTTTGATTTTTCTAATTCCTTTTGTTGCATTTTTAGCTCTTCTTTTGCCCTTTCCAGTTGCTCTTTCATCATACTGTAGCTTTTGAATGTGCTGCCCTGGTTACACGACAGAAAAAGACGTGACTCCTCTCACGCACATGAAACAGCACACAGATTTTTACAGAACAAGATACATGTGAATTGGTAATTTGCCATCCATTTCGAAGCTGACTTTAGCACCTCAGAACCCCAGAACATGGGAGGTTACAGCATTTTCTATATTCCAAAGTTAATTTAGCCTTGCTCTCCAAATGGCATTTAGATCTCCCCCTTTTTTTAAAAGAGCCTTGAAAACATTCCTTATTGTTACTATTTACCTCTTTTCTGGTGAAATAGTCTGAAGGATCTACAACCAGAACTCCTTTTTCTTCAGTCTGAGTTACACTACATGCTGTTTCAACTTTCTTTGGCTTAACATCATGTTGTTGACTTACATTTTCTTCTTTTAGTTTTACTATCTTTTCCTTTGTTCCCATATTTTTATCTTTTCTCAGCTCTTCATAGGTGAAACCCAAATAAGACATTAATTCTTTCAATCTGTTATTTTCTAAAATGAAATTTGTATTTGCTTTCTGAAGTTCTAAAAGCTGTTCTGAAGTTTCTTTCTTGATTCTGTCTATATCTCTTTTCAGTACACATTTTTCCTCTTGTAAATCAGAAATTGTTTGGTAACAGTTGGTTCTGCACTCCTGAAGCTCTGAAACCAAGGTCCTGTATTTCTCTTGTTCACCCTTTATGTCTGCCAAACTTCCTAATAAAGCTTCTTTTTCACCTTCTAGAAGAGATATTCTTTGTAAATTTTTCTCTCTCTCTTTTATTAATTCATTATTTTTTGCTATATAGTTCTCCTTGTCTTGTAAGAGTTTAGCTATGTCTTTGAAACATCTATTTCTTTCCTCTTTCAGGTCAGAAAGCAGCTGGAAATATCTCCTCTTCCTTCCATCCAGGGATAAAACACTCTTGGGAAGTTTATTTGATTCCATCATCAACAATTCTATTCCAGAATTCCTACTTTTCGCTTCAACACATGAGAGGTTCTTAGAAAAGGTTTCAGCACAAATGATTTCTGGGCTGATGGTGTTCTCTTCTGAAACGGAATTACAACATTCATCAGCAATTTCTTTCTCATTAAGTAAGTTTTGGAAAGAAATGTTAGCTTCATCTGCTGCCAAAATGTATTGAAAATATGCATCCATCTCCTCTGCCAGTGCACATAACTTCTGAGCACATTTCTCATTCTCCTCTTGTAACGTACAGACTTTTTTTGAATAATTTGCATTCTCTTGCATCAGTAGAAATATCCTCTGAGAACACGTAGCCACGTCCTTCTCTAGTTCACGTATTTTCACGTTACATTCATTATCAGCTTCCAGTGATGCTACATGACAGAAATACTCATAAAAATTACTCTCTAGCATTAACACTCTCCTTAAGCTCACATCCCTCTCCGGCATAGCAGAGGAAATGTTCAGTGGATACGTCTCTTCCTCCAAGCACGCAGCTTTCTGAGGGTATGCACATTGCAATCTTTCAGCAGCCATTTTTTGATGGGAGGAATTCTTTTTTGGGTCACACAGATTCAGGGCCTGTTCTTTCTTATCTTCCAGTCCATTTCTTGAGGGGTTTATTTGTTCAGTTGGTTTCTGAGATTGTTCTCCTTTCTCTTCTGTTTTGATTATATCTCCTCCACTGTATACCCTATTCACTTCATCAGGGATGCAGATTTCTGAGAGGTTTCCTTGTTTCTCCATTAATCCAGAACTCCCTTCAGACTGCTTGTTTAGGTCTTTAAAATCAGCACATGTGTTTTGTACACCTTGTGGGCTACCTAGACTGTGCTTGGGATCCATTCCTTGTTTTCCAGGCCTGATCAACTCAGTTTTATTTAAAATTTTGCTTATTTCCTCAAGAGCACAGGCCATCTTTTCTGGTTGGGCTTTCTCATCCTTCATTTCTTCTCCTTTAGCTCTCCCTCTAAAGATTTTTTGTTGATACTTTCCATCATTAACATCTTTATCTACAATTTTATTTTCACTTATGCTTTTTGACAGAATTGGCTTATTTTGCTGATACCTTTCCACATCATGTTTTTCTAACAGGAATGTGAATGCAGTGCAAGGCGTCTTTCCATGAAGAACTGCAAAAGCCTTATCTGAAAAGCCTCTTTCTGAAACATGTAAAAGGCCATCAGAATAAAATGAGGTATTTACCTCATTGAAATTGAGGCTCATCACTTTCTTCAGTGTTGTGACAGTTGGCATGTGGTGGCTTTCAGGTTCTAACAAAGTAAGTTGGCGCTTGTTCATCATCAAAGCTTCAACCACGGAAATAGGCAAAGCCTTTGCTGGTAGATTTATAGTTTGTTCCTTAAAGAGAGAGGAGTGTTCTTCATCTTTGGTGTCCTTACTTGTCACATCATTAGTTAGCTTCTCAGAGCAAGAAGGAAGCAGTCTGGCTGGAGGGTAGCTCGGGATATGTCCAAACAGAATGAATGCATCTTCCAGAGCATCTGCCATTTTATCTCCAAGGCTGATCTGGTAACAGCAAGAGAGAAAGGTCTCAGACTGAGAAATATAAGCCGAGGAATATTGTTCTTTCTATGTTGCTAACCAAAATTTATTTTTTACTTCATCCATAAAATATCTGATTACATACAGGTTTTATTTAGTGAGAAAAAATATTGCCATATAAATAACTTTCAAATAATTCTCGGTTTTTCCAGCAATTTAAAGATTTGTAACGAGGGCAACAGGAGAAGGTACAAATAAATCAATCATTTTCTTAACGCGCACCTATCGTCCTCTTGAATAACATCTTTAATAGATATGATTTCAAGCTATTTTGACATTCCTCTTTAAGTCCACCAACCCTGCGTTTTATCTCGCAATCCCTAGACTCGCTGTGCTCACAAAGATAACAAGAATAGCAGTAACTTTTTTCTCACCTGCTCAGTCTCAGTCAGACTGAGTTCTTCAGGAGTTTCTGCAGAGGCACTGAAATTCGGCTCCAAAACTGGCTGAAGTTTTTTCGGTAGCTTCTCCATGTGCTTAAGCCAATCAAAACCGCATCCTGATGTTTCTGTTATGGTAAAGCACTAAACAAGTGAAATGCTACTGGCAGGAAATTACATGACATACAAAACCAAAAACCTAAAGTCTGTCCTAAAGTTTTAGAACAGAATATATTTTAATCATAGTATGCCCACAACTACTATCTCTAGCAGAAGAAGAAAATTACTTTCTCTAGCATGTGGGGATAAGCACTATATGATTAAAAAATAAAATAGGATTTATAAGAAAACATAAGCTTTAAATATGTTACACTTGTTTTTTGGTTTTATCCACAGTTATCAAAGCACGTTACAAATGGAAAATAAATTTCATAATAGAGGGTACAGGAAAACTTATGGGTTAAACTTAAAGGGTTAAAAAGTATTCAGTGCTGGTCTGTATTGGCATCCACTGAAACCTGCTGTATAATTGATTTCAGCAGGAAGAATTAGACTGATAGAATTTGTTGAGATCAGATTCAGATTTGTTGTTATATTTGGTCTGAAAGACAAATTCCCTAGGTGCACAGTATTTCCAAACACTGAACTACAGTATTGTTTCAGTCAGGACATAGAAGATGCGTCCCCTACTTACGCATCTCTCTAGCTTCTTGGAAGTCTTAGGAATTCCAGAGAGAACTCGTATCTAAATGCTAGTGTCAGGCAGGTGAATAGTAATTCATTCACCCTCTCAAGCTCTAGGTTCCAGATTAGAAGGTTTTTGGAAGGTCTTTTACCTTCTTAGTAATGTGCATCACATGAATGAAAATATCTTCACTTTTACTGCACAGAAACTAAATCAAAATTCCAGCTTGTTTTCATACCAGACTTTTCAGCACGTAGTAGCACAGTTGGAGTCTGTGTAGCTTTGCTTCGGACTGGATCTGAGACTGGTCCCCATTTCAGGTTTTGAAGGTCATCTTCGACTAGCTCTCCATTCTTAACAGGAAAAGGAAAAACAGATTATAAACGTACAGTGTTTGTGGTATCACAAATAGGCATCTAAACGTCCTTTGCTATTTTACATTCAAAACACCCATTATTTTGTTAATATTGCTATTAGTTTATAGAATTTTCCCATTCCAACATACATATTTTTTAAGTGTCTTGGTTTTAAATTTCACCCTAATGTTTTCTTCATGCTTCACAAATACTTAGGGAAGAAAATCCCAGTAACATATATGTGTTATGTTACAGATGGAACACTAGCAGGGCACAGACTAAATGACATGACCATAAGCGAAGAGAAACAAAGAAATCAAGAAGGGAGTGAGACTTTGATTGTTCAATGCCCGGCACTGTGAAGGCCATAAAGGTGTTCCTAGAGAGGAAAAGCACTATGTAACAAGTAGAATACTCCTTCAGAATAATTTTTTCTTTTCAATCTATAACTTAACTGTAAATTTCATATTGTGTTGCTTGACATCTTTCTTTCCTCTGCCACTGATTAAATTTGGATACATTTAGAAACTGGCTGACAAATTAAGACACAGACACGTGCTACCAGTTCCGTTTTCCTTGTATTTTTTATTCAGGCATAGGCTGCAAATGGAACACTGCAGACCTGGCCCTGCTGCCAATTTTGGAAACTAATTTCCAACGAGATTTATGTGACTAAATCCCTCCATGAGATGCAGTTCACCTCTGCAGGACCAGAGCATGACACCTAATTGGATCTAGTAATAATGCTTGAAAACACAATAACGACTAAGGCTAGTTTCAAGAATAATTGATGTGCTTCTCATTTGAATGACATAGTATCTGCTGAGCAATTTCATACCATATATATTTCACAGGGATCTAGCAATCCTGCCTTCACAAACTGCTTTTTTCCTGACTGGGGAACAGACAAATGATCCCATTCACTCTTTTAGTGAAAATTGATATACCAGCAGCTATCCAGAAAAGTATCAGCATGAAAATCCTCCTTAGACTGCACACTGTTCTTCATTTTTATTGCTGCTGGTGGAATACGGTGAGCTTATATAGGATTTTTCTTGTAACTGTTTTGGTTTAAATACTACAAGATCAATGTAACGAGATTATAGGTGATACTAAAATACAGGACAAAGAGGGAAAAACCTCTTCAGTTTCACCATACAACACCAGAGGTCTCCCTTCTCCTTTTACTATGGATACTGAATTTTTCCTTAGGCTCTCAAACCACTATTTTTTGCTAGAATAATCCAATTCATAGCGCTAGCAAAAGAGAAGGAAAATACAACCAGCAATGCAGAAAACACCAAGGTCTACTGCTGGTGATGTTATGCACAGTATTTAAGGAACAAAACTGAGTGCGCATCAGAAGAAAATATACTGGTTTAACAAGAATTATGGCATGTTCACTTATACCAAAAACTCCGTAATTAAGATTCAGTATCCTCCTACAGTGACAGATATGTAGATTAATACTTGAACAAAGAAATGGTTAGAAAATTTTGGGGAGAGATAAAAATAACCTTTCATTATGGTTCAGCATAGAATGAAAGTGATTTGGTCTCCTTCTGTCTCCTGAAGACTTTCTGGGTTCCTCTTCAGTAATGTCAGGTATATCTTGGTTTCACAGCTTCAGATAACTCAACACTTACTTTCCCCCCTTCTCATTTTTCCCAAATTATAATAACTCTCCACTACCTACTTTCCTGCTCTGGGACTGAAAGCCCTCACACCCCTCTATTTTAGTTAGGCAGTCCCCTTATAGCAGTCATTGGTTCTCATGTTGCAGTTGGTCATTGTTTCCATGTACAATTCAAGTCCCTCTAAAGATATCTCAAGTTTGTGCAATTTTCAAACCATTTTTTTCACACCCAAGAAAAAGGGAACTCACTAGGTAAAGTAATCATAGCAATGACTCAGGCTAAGTCTAAAAATTAGCAGCAACAGTCAGTTCCTCTGCCACCTCAGAGCAGTTATAGAGAAATACGTGGTGAGGCACACTTGTACGAAGGTCAACTGTGCACCTACGTGCTACAGGTTTCTGCAGAAGGATCTCACCATTTTTCCTCTCATACACAAAGATAACATCATAGAGCTCACTTTTTTGGTACTAGAGAGTCACAAATGGTACAGAATCACTTTGTCTGTAAAGCTGATTTCAAGCGCCAGGTTAAAAACTTTGTCTTGATTTCTTCTAGGCCTTTATCAACTCCCAGTTCTGGGGAAGAACTCACAGTGTGATTGATCTCCCATACTAAAGGGTTTATATATATATTCATTATCTCCCAGCTAGCTGCAGTTACAAAATGGAGAGACCTTGAGATACCAGGTCACAATCTGAGTAGGGTAGCTAAGAATGAGGTTAAGCTGATTTCACTTTATCTAACAAATCTTCAGAAGAAAAATAACCCCCCATCATAGTGCATTAAAAAAAAAACTTTGTTTGAGTCCTCTCTGTGAAATGAATTGTTCTTTGTCAGCAAAATGCATTGGCAGAAGCTGAATACCATGCTAGAGCATATGCAGAGCTTTCCCATGCCATGCTGAAGTGAAGTGTTTGAAACAAACAAGTTCTATTCAACACATTCAGAGCACATCACAATGTTTTGGAACTGTGAACCACTGAATATCTCAACACACTCCCAGTGGTGAATACTGTATCTATCTTCTCTTCTCTTCCACTACCCTGAAAATCTCATTGACAAGATTTGTCAGTTACCCTTTTTTCTTCAGCATCCATGCATAAATAAGATGTGAAAACCCACCCAGCCAAACGTGCACTCCTGCACTGAATGGTGTCCTTGAGGCAGAGGTCTCTGAAGTTCTGGTTATTACTTCTGGTGCTGACCTAAAGCTATGGCCTTGGCATATCACTTAAAATCTTAAGGAATCGAGATTTGTGAAGTGCCCTCAGTGCACGCCTAATCAAAAGCACCGACGTCAGTGAAATTCTAGCACTGATTTCAGTGATTTTTCAATGAATCAGACTCTACTAAGTTCTAGTACATCAAGAGAAATAAAGGAAACCAATACAGTAATAAATACACACTTAAATTTCCATTGCACACCTAATAATAATTGTAATCCACTATGATACAAAGATAAAAGTTAATTATACTTGGCCTTCCTTTTACTTACCAGGTCTACACCGACTGCAATGTTGTCTCCATTCTCCAGTCTTGCAAGACATGAGTCTTTTTCATCTTCTTTTTTTAACTTCAGGTCCCCTTGGTCCTTTAAAGCCCTATTTTCATTCAAAAGCTCTTTGATTTGTTCCTGCAGTTTGATTTCAGATAATTTCAGATCATAAACATGATGGCAAGATTCCTCCAATTTCCTTCTGAGAAAGTCTTCAGAGTCCTGGGAGCACTGAAGTTTAGTCAGCAAGTCTGCTTGTTCTCTTCTATTGCCTTCCTCTTTTTCCCTTAAGAGATTCAGATTATGCTGCAATATCTCAAGGTGGCTTTTCATGTCATGCTCCACAATTTCAATGAAAGTTTTCAATTTTGTTACCTCCCTGTCAGGATGTATATTGCCCTGAATCCCAGTGAATGCTGCTTCCAGCTTCTGTTGGAGATACCGTACCATTCCTTCTTCTAACTTGGATGTCAGAAGAGCAATATGGGTGCTGAGATCTAGGACTTGCTTTTCCAGCCTAGACACCTTACCCTGGAGGTAACATTCCCTTTCTCTCAGCGCTGCTGTCTGTTGCTTCTGCCTCTGCTTGTAGTGCTCAAAATACTCTGACTGGCTTTTTACTTCTTCTTCTTTTGTCTTCAGCTGCTCCTGAAGCCAACATAATTTTTCCTTTTGCTTCTTCTCTGCCTTTTCTTGGATTTCAACCTACAATTTCAGTGGTTTGTATGGTTAATACTGTAATTTTTTAGCTCAAATCTCTTCTCCCATTTTCATCTTTCTTAATTCTGCTTAATTCTGCTTCTTTTCTGGAAACTCAGGTGTAACGTAGGTAGAAATTTTTAAAAACCTATAAAACCCTTCATCAGAGCAAAACTAACCTGCTATTTTAGCATTTCAGATATCACTGAAATATCTCAGTAGAAAAAAAAGAGTATATCTACTACTACCCAAAATATAGAAAGTTTTACTTCCTTTTGCATGTTTTAAAGTGTTTATTGTATCAGAAAAAATTTGGGCTGAAATTCATACAACCAGCTCCCAACTATACTGTAACACACCCTTCACACTGGTATTTTTGTAGCACCTTGAGATCCCAGGCACGATCTGAAATCCCCTGTGATAAATGTTGTTTCATCATGCAGAAGAAATAGTTCATTACAAAAGTGCATACTCTGAAAGTGAGATACTGCAGATAGAGAAACTATGGTCAATTATATAACGCAAAATATATCTTTAAGGGACCAAGTTTTTGCCCTCTGCCCTTCACCATACCTGTCATCCATTACCTCATATCATGGGTCCCCTGGAAAAGGAGAAAGGAACAGATGTGTTCTGAACAAGTTTGAGAAAGTCTTTAGTATTTTCACTTGCACCAAAGCATGCTTGAACACTGAGAAACATGCAAAGGTGTTTTGCATATGTTTGCAAAGGTGTTTTGTGAAATGTCAAAGAAAGATAAGAGAAGACTCTCATGATTCATGTGCTGTCCTTTTTTCGAGCAAAGCAATAACCACCAGTATCGTAGTGCAACTGGGGCAACTTTTAAGCAAGACTGAAGCACAGAAACATTGTTGTATCTCTTTAAGTACAAGTCAGTCCTTTTGATCTCCAGTGTTTTCATATCAGAGGTGTTCACCAGCAAGGAGAAAGAAACCTAGGCTTAAATGTAATGCAATATCAGGTAGGCAGGGGATAATAGTTTGGTTTGTTTAACTGTTAATGGGAATATATGGATTTCTAAGCTTCTTGAATCTTGAAAAAATACATTTTACTTTTTTAATCAGAAGAACTAAGCCTGTTGCTTGTACTCATGAGTAACACCACATGGGACTACAGTGTCCTGTCAGATTATACAACTTTGACTTAAAAGGCTGAGAAAATGAAAGTGTATCTTAGGAAAAACAGAGTCACTAAGACACTGTTTAACTGTAGACTGATGGGCAGAAACCCTGTACCTGAAGAACTTTCTTTCCTTTTCCATTTTAAGGGATCCATCCAATAAGCCGTACAAACAAGGTAATGCCTGCATTAGGTATTACAAGGGGCAACAACTGACTCTCCCAATACAAAGCATTTACTTCTTAGGTACTCTGGAGAGTCGGAAGCTTTCCCTCGCAGAGCTGACAGTTTCAAAACAGACACCAGGGAGGCAAAGCTGAGAAGGACAGAAAACAGCAGTGCAACCTTCTGTATAACGCAGTAGCAGGTCAGCTTGTTTTAGTGAAGGGCACTCCTCGGAAGCAGGACTTAGAGGAAAGGCTTTGCAGAGTGGTGGCCCACGTGATCATACCACACAGGGGGTTGCACAAAAGAAGGCAGGACTCAAACCAACTCAGGAAAGCTGGAAGCGGGTACATGGGTACACAGAGCTAAGTAGGAAGCTTAAAGTGGATGCAACAGCCGGTGGGGCTCAGCTTGAAAATGTGTTAGCAATTCAAGAATCAGATGACAGGTTGAGCAGCTGCATTTTGTACAGAAAAGAGGCTGCAATAGTTGTGTTCTGCTCTTGTGTTACATATGGCATGGAATCAAACAAGTGCTTTACTGGGGAGCTAGAAAAGTGAGGTCTGACTTAGGGAGAAGGAATACACTGGCTGGGATTTGGGGGAAAGAAGGAAGTAGGAGCATATAATACCAAAGTTTAAAGGCCTAGAAGAGGGATATAATAGTGAAAATCATTAGAGAAACAGAAAGTGGAGCAAAAAAAACAAAGGTCTTCCGAGTCCTCTGGTTTTCCAAAAACAGAAAGCCTAAGATGATTTATTGCCTAAAAACAGGCTGGTTACTGGAGATGAGATTGACTTATAAGTTATTACCATAAAGAGAAGCTAAACTAGGTAATTTTAAACAATATCCTTCTCACCAAGTTCATCAGCTCCTCCTGAATGTCTCGCAGTCGCCCTTTAACTCGCATATTTGCATTTTCAACCTGGTGCATCTTCAGGTTTAATTGGTCAGTCGTCGCCAGAAGTGTTTTGTGTGACAGTTCCAGCTCTTTCACTCTGTGATATTGAGAATGAAGATATTTACTGAGTTAATTCTGCACAGTATGGTTCCAGATAGATAAGCACTCATCAGCGATGTATAGATTTATCTTTATTTTTTCATTTTTCTCCCAACAATAAAATAGTAACAAATCATAGATCGCTGGTTAATGAATAAGAAGAGTTGACCGGGTTTTGCACACTATATTGGAAACTCTCAAAGCTTTTAAAGACAATATCTATGCTCATTCTCTCTCTGATACGGAGATGAACACAGAAAAGGTGCTTAATAGGAAAGCCATAAGATGAGGGTTCACTGAAGCTTGGCATGTTATATGAAGTAATAATTTATCATAAAGATAACCACATCTTTGTTCTCTACATGTATCTGATCATAGGAGTTTGCTAGGCTCATGGTTAGCAAGTTCAAATTTTACAATGACAGTGAATGCTTCCTACCAAAACTAACCTTACAGCTTAACCACTATGTGTTTTGCTGACCTAACAGCAGGTATCATACCTGTAACATACCTCACAGTGGATGCTGAAACCTATAATGCATGTCTGTACTGATTTCTTCCATAAAGCTGGAATTTAACAAAATACACGTTCTCTTTGCTTGTTGCTGTTAAAACAGTAGCCAACTATGGTATGATGTGATGTTGTTCCTCTATATACAAGGAATATCTCAGACAATCTCATGGGACCCACCTTAGGGTTTTCTTTCTCTTTTCACCCAGCGCATCAAAATCTTCTCAATGGTTTAAACATTTTTGAATCCCAAAATATGCTCTTCTTGCGAAGCAAAAAATGTTTTCCTGTCTTTTACCTCCTGTTGCAGGTACTACAGCCTCCTCTTTTCTCATCTGAGAGATACACATTCCCCCTTCTGCACTCCAAGGTTATGCTCTTCCATATCTTGTTCCTTGGATTTCTTTGTTCAACCTTCAGTAATCTCCCAATGGTATACTTTTCTCATTTCCACCTTCTAACTCTGCCTCATTGTCCTTACCTGCCAAACTCTCCTGCTACCCCCATCCCAGCACTCAGCAAGGCTCCGTTCATCACTTTGTTCATTCAAAAATCTCACATGAAAACAGTTATTTGTGAATGACACTTATATTCCCTAGCCTTTTATCTATTTAACTTTGTTTAGAATAGTGCTATCCTTCAGCATCAAAAACTTGGTCTTGTTATTCTATTCAACTGTATAATTAATGCCTAATGGTACCTTCAGTTTTTATAATGTTTAGGATCAACATACTAAACTATATGCCGCTTTCTTAAATCAAGACTTCTGTGCAATACAAAACGCCAAATTTAAAGAGAATTGTATCTTATTCCAGAATTAATGCTTAACTTAAAAGAAAAGTGATCTATTTTACAAGCAGAATTTACATGTTATGAATATTTATGGATGAAACATTACGAGAAAGCTGCCTGGTTATGTGCTACTAGATTTTAGATCATGCTGTAAATCTCATTTAACTAATAAAAACAAAGATCAGAATATTGTATTTCTGTTTTGACAGCTACATGGAACACTTGTAAGTTATCTCATGGGTCACCCTAAAAACCCATTGAATCTTTCTTTTTGCTAGTTCTGTGCAGGTCGCTTTGACATCCAGTACAGAGGCAAAGGGAAGAGTATGTCTGCCATATTGCAGAAATTTTGAACACAAACAACCCTACACTTACCTATTTCTTAGTGCAGAATCTGATTCCTTGTAGTCATCTAAAACATTTTTCAGTTTTTGCTCCGACTCTTCCAGCTCTCTTATTCTGAGGTTCAAATTCTCTGCTTCAGCACTGTTTACATCTCCGTCGCGCACACTTGCATCTTCTAATTCCTGGAAAATCCAAGAAGTATCAATTTTAACATTGAAATTCAGAATATCAAATCCTTCATTACCGGACATTTTAATACAGTAGCAAAATTCTTTTTCTCTCTCAGATGAAGGATCCATGATGTTAAAACAGAATTAAGTTCTCAATGTATTGCCGTTGAAGCATGTTATCTTAGCCTCTCTGATGATCAAATGAGCAACCTTTCTTGATACCAAACACATTAATTATTCATGTAAGAGTCTCATTTCATTAGCCAAAAAGTAGTTTAGCATGGATGAAAGGAATCTCCATTTACAACATGAGATCCCTATAAAGGATACAATTAGACAAGTTCATGAAGGAATTAGGTATCAAACTTTTGAAAAGGGGATAATTTTCTACTAAATAGAGGAGTTAATGAAACTGTACCTTTATCACAGAAAAATCAACTTCTTTTGGCTAAATTATATCACATTTTATATTGTTTTGAGAAATAAAAATAAAAAGGGATGTTTCCTAGTTCAAAAGACAATCTATGACTATTTCATAGAACTATTCAATATATTTAACTGGTATTTTGGAATTCTCAATTAAATATTTTACTTAAAACTCGTTTCACCATGAAGCCATGCCCAAAAGGAATTTTTAAACGCAGAATGTTATGATAAAAGTGATTCATATGTCATCATACACGTTAATACAACAACTTATGAAGTAGATCTCAACAGATCCCTGCAATCCCATAAACCTCTGGGCTTTATCCTGAAAAGTACTTCCACATAAAACCAGGAAAGCACTTATACAACATTTTAAACACATGAAGGGTCCCAGCATCTTTCATGGGATTCTTCCTGTATTCAAATAAATCAGGCTCTATATTTTGTTGGCTGTAGACCAATGTTTAACACTTTGGGGGATCAAACCCATCTCTGTAATATGCAATCTAACCAGCAAATATAAGTCAGTTTAAGACCAGAATTCGGACATTCGCTTAGCATATGAGACACCCTGATCACAAAAATCAAACAATGCTCTCATAAAATTGGAAAAATTAATTCAGAAATAATACCTAGTTGACAAGGTATTTGTTTTCAAATATTACAAACTTTGTAGACATACCTGACCGAGAAAAGGCTTCCCTTAGGTAAGGGCACTTAGATAAGGAAGATTAATCTAAAACGGTATTCTAAAATTATTGGTTAAGGAGGTCTTAGTCCACTGCCACAATTAATGTATTTACAAGGAAACAATTTACATGGATGTTATATATTTAAACAAAATCAAGGCTCTTCTCCTTACTAGAGGTTCGGTCCAACAGAAGTTAGATCACTCAATCTTCTGCAGTTCAAGACAAGAAAAATAAATGTTTGGCAGCACTGTAACTGTTACGACTGATCTCAAAAATCAGAATCTTCTTGTTTCTGTCTTTGCTTACACAGCTGGGAGAGATAATTTAAAACCTGTGTCACAGAAAGTGAAAATCAGGCCCAACATCTTGCACAGATTGAATATAGTCAGTTAACAGGTGATAACTGTTCTCAGTTCTATAACAAATACCAGCATGCAATGGTTAGTAAGATTAGAGTGAAATATTCAGTTTTCAAAAGCTGCAAATCTTGCTGTCCCAACACAGAACAAAGGCATTATGAATCTCATAGAAAATTTCCCCAGAATCAGCCTGTTTCTTTGAGAAAACCATCATATGTGAACTACAATGTAACAAAACACATGAAAAATAAGAAGACAAAACTATTCATACCTTTGTAACAAGACCCTCTCCTGTCTTTGCAGGGCATTTACCATTGCAGCTCTTTGCTGAATGATCATTCTGTGTTTGTGCTTATAGTTTCATTTCCAATGATAAGCAAAACTACGTCCACGAGAAGGAAGAGTGTCTGTTTCTTTGCCATGCAAACCACATTTTCCAGTTTCTGTTCCTTCACCAGCACCTGGTTTGGCTATCCAAAACTCTATCTTTGGTCTTTCTTTTCAGACTAATGCCAAAGCTCTTTTTGCAATAAAGACCTCATTTTCCACATTCTGTCATCACACTGCCAAAAGCTTTAAATAAAACATGAAAAATCTCTATTTAAAAATACATTCACCAAATGCTCACTCCTTTTGAATAACATTTTGTGAGCAGCACATTCTTTTCTTTTGCATGATCCTTTTGCATGATCCTTGTGACTTGCTTGATAGTTTCTGATTTAAATTGTGCTTTGTGTCAGGAAACAGTGTTATTCAGACGCTCACATGAGCCATAGTTTGCTGCATATGACTGACTTAGTCTTGTGGTCTGCCTCAGCTCCTTCAGCAGATGATGATCTTGCCCAGTGATTCTTCGTGAAGGGTACATCTCTGATCATACTTCACAGCCTAAAAATTATTTGAGAGAACCAGCATCTTTTGAGACTGATTTCTGCACCTCCAACAGTGAGATATCCAGTTACTATGACAGATCTTTTCTGCAGCTTTCTTTGTGCTGTCTTGATTGTTCTTTGCCCTGTGTTTTTTTTTCAATTATATTTTCCACTTTATCTGATGTATTATCATAACTTTCTTATTCCACTGTATATTAAAGTTGAAATTCAGTGTTTCCAAAGGATTGGACTTGTGTCTCTGTAGTTCTCTACATAGCCCTTTTAATACAAAGATGATTTTCAAGAAAACTCTAGGGAGAAGAAAGTTATATTTAAATATTGTGCTACTGTTATCTTCATCTTTCCCCTGCATGCTACAAATAATAAAAAATACCTATTTCTTCATTTTGTCTTTCCACTTCTGAAACAATGACTTACTTTTCCCTCTTTGGAAGGAAAAAGCCTCATCTTTGTTGATTTTACTAACCATTCTCTATCTTAAACAACTCTTTTCACTTTCACTTTCACTTTCACTTTGCTTCACCCAAAATTCACCTTGTAGTTCAGGTGGTCAATGTCCATGACTGTGCTCATGTGCCTCTCCTTGGCGAGATTGTGTCAGATTTACTTCTTGGTGGCTAATGTCAATGTTCTTTTATTTCACTTGGGAGGATACCATCTTCTCCTCCATATTTCTTTTCAAATATTTCTCTGCTCATCACATTTTTCTACACAATGATTTCTGTACCTTCAAGCCCCTCTTTCTTCTTGAAGAGATAACTGACCATGGTGCATCATGCACTCTGTTTTCCTGACCTTTCAGTCCATGTCTGGATCTTTCATTCTCCCAATGACACTTTTAAAAGTTATTGCCTTAATTTTCAAAAGACATTCAAAATGCCATTCTCCAGCGCAGCTCCTAGCCACTTCAAAGCTTGCTTAATCCAATCTATCATCCTCCCTTGCTATACAGCCAAAATCTCTCTCTCCTTTGTCTGTGAATTTCCAACTTACATATTTAATATGAATTTTATCACTGTGGGATTCTAAACCTCTGTGTGTTCCAACTTTGAACAGTATTTTTTTTTCCTTGTCAGCTATTTACTACAGAGAATTTATTGTCAAACACTTAGCTTTTAAAATAGATATTAAAAAGGAGGTTCTGTGTTTCCTGGGTGAAATGCAAACCACATTTGTTGAAAGCATGCAGTATGGAGACAAAGATCTCAGTACTGTAATAAAACCATTTGGTAGGTAATAGTTCACATAGCAGCTAGTAATTGCACTTGAAATTTTTTTTTCCAGTGTTTGATTGGTGTGCGAGTGTAAATTCCGCTTTGAATTTTTTCAGTGTTTATGAGGTGCTGGTCCTTATTTGATTATCAAATCATTCCAGCCTGAAGCTACATCTTTAAAAAAATCTCTAATTTTAAATTCAAATATCTTGCAGCTTGAAGTATTATGCAAGCTGTTTTAAGAAAAAATGCACCAATTTAAAGCTGCTCAAATAAATATTTTCTATTTTTGCATGTGGACTCAGCTGTTCACTCCATAGGCTCTTTTAATATCCTGCAGAAAAAAAAAAAGAAAAGAAAAGCCTGCTCAGCTTTAGACTGATAACATTTATTTAGAAATAAGTGTTGGCATCCAGCCCTAAGGGCACAGACACCCACAATCTTTTCCTAAAAGTTGGATGCTGTCTTCAAAATAACAAGATCAAAGTTACCATCGATAACCACCCAGTCTGCCTTTTAATAATCAACAATAGGCAAGAGTTCAATTAACAAGTAACTATATTTAAGTCTTTTAACATGGGCTTTGTTATGTTACGTTAATCAGAGACAGATTTACCTGTGGCAAGATGAATTAAGGGAACTCGCCCCCCACATTCACACCTCAATATGATGTGTGCTCCTGGAAATGTGAGAATTGAGTAGCCATTTTGCGTTGAGTCGTGGTGCTTACAGGACTTTTTAAAAAACAGCAATACCTGAAGTTTTAGACCAAATGTACCTGCTCTGCAGAACTGAGAGACACTCATGTCATTTAAGGCAGTTAGTATCCAAGAATGCAAAGTCATTTCTAGCTGGGAACCTGATGACCTTCTGCAGAAGTCTAGGAAGGTGGCTTAACGATCCAGGCTTTATTTTATAGCTGGTCTTACTCTATCTTAGCAAAACCCTATACCCTTACCCATGGTTTCAGGGCCTTATGAAGACGATTCTCAAAACATGCCAAAATCTAAGAGTTAAAAATTGAGTACAAAGAAATATAAAGAATACCAACCACACTTCTTGGCTCAGTTGTGTCATCAAGGCCACAGAATGAATGCTAGTGAAAAAAACAAAAAAAGGAACAAAAACTATAAAATAAGATCAAAAGAAAATGAGGAAAAAAAGAAAAGAAAAAAGATGTAAGATCTGCAATATGAAATTCAATGACATTATTTTACAGTAGTATCTTACACGAATATTAATTGAGTTGATCTGAAAGAGAGATACAGTATACCAATCTTTCTCTGAAATGAAGTCACATGATCCAAAATTCAATATTTAAGGGCAGTTATACAAGTGGTAAAATTTGAGGATTATGTAAATTCCAGAAACAATAGGCCTGGTTATATGACTTAGTTAAGCACGTACTTGTAATTACATGCCTAAACGCTTTCCTGAAACAAGACTTACCAAGCCAAGGGCACAAACTAAATGGAACTTGAAGTGTAGAGAATCAATTATAAAAGTATGACATGGGCTTAAACGACACTTGTTCCTCACACATCAGCTGGTAGAACAAAGCTGCCATTCTACATAATTATCGTATATAGCCTTGGAAGTAGCATTGCTGGCTGAAGAATCTAAAAGTGGGCAAAATGCTGCCATTCTTATTTTCTAGTTTGGTAGAATTTCACACAAATTGTAAAAATTGAATTCATTCATAAAGGAAAATAAAAAGCCATACTCATGACACTATATGATGCATTGCCCTTAGCTGCACCCAACAACAGGGCTCAGCTACAAAAACTTCCATTCCTCCAAAGTGTAAGTCTTCCCTCCACAAGAAACTCATTGTGCTCAATGTTAGCAGCACAGAGATATCAGTCTGCAGCCACAGACATGCTAAATCTTCAAAAGAACAATGAAGGAGAACTACGCCATTCACTGATCCTCGGACAACATGCTCTTCCCTGCAGGGCAGTCAAATTCATAATGAGCTTTAATGTCAAGGCAAAAAATTTAAATGTAATATAGCGCGTGTACAAACATATAGGCAAAGGCATTAGATAGGCTAAGCAGGCAGTCACAGGCACAGCATTCGGGGGGTGACAGCTAATGAGAACCATAAGAACACAAAGTCAGCAAATTATTAACAAGAGCAACTTAGTTTTATACCAGGCAGAAGAAAGCCCTCCACTCATCTAGGGGAAGAAGGATGTCAAAAAATGATGAAGCCTTGAGAAGTTTGCTGCTAATGTAACATTAAGGTAAAGAAAACATTAACCATTTTAATTCAGTACCAGCTTTCTGCTGAGGCTGTGGTTAAGCTGTTTCTTTTCCAGTACTTTTCTCCATCCATTGCACTGACTAACCAGCATAGATCATTTGAACTTCCATTGTCAACATTAGCTCAATTTCGCAACTTGGCTAATCCACTATCTGCGCTGTAAACTATCATGGCAGTGGACTGACAACACATTTTTGACAATAGTAAAATTAGAGAGATTGCTGTTGTAGAATAGGTGGTACTTGGATTGGAGAGCAGATAAAACACAGTACTTGCCAATAGTTAACATGTCAGAGACCTATTACCTACACCTCAAGGTTTCTTTACCTTGAGCAGTGCAGTATCTTAGACATTACCAATTAAGTGCAATATCTTAGACATTACCAATTGCTAGGCAGGAACGGCTTCAGGTACAGCAGTGGCCCAGGGCAGAAAGGGCAAGGGCAGCAAAAGAGCCTTCTGCTGGTGGATGCTGCCTGTGTTTCCAGATAGTGGGAACACAGATCACTGCTCAGCCTTGCTGACATGCTAGCCACAGCCAGGGTGCAGAAAGCCCAGCTCCTCAGAGCTCTCTAGCTTATCCTCAAGATCAACTAGATACCATGGTTCAAAAAGTGTAGGAAGGGTATTGCAGAGGAGACAACTACCATGGGGGCAGGAAGGGCCAAGGAAGCTGCTGAGGGGACTGGAGTAGCTGCTGCATAAACGTGCAATACCCCCAAGGGATCATGCAGGCAGGAGCGCCACATCCTGAGAGTAGCTGAAGGAGCGGTGAGAAGAAAGCCTTCCCCCATCCCCAAACCCTCTCACAGCCCAGCAAAACCCCACCGACCTCTTCCACTGGTTTAGAAAAAGCAACTAAAATATGTCACTAGAGCACGGAGAAAGCCTCACTGTCAGCTTGTGCCCTGCAGGACAGCCTAACCTCCACAAAACTGGGAAACATTAAAGTCCACAGTCAAGGAACTTGCTGACATCTCCGGACTGGGGCCCCAGTGATTTAAACATTTTTGTTGCCTTAAGGCTCAATCTGAACATCTTCAAAACTGGAGAATATTTGTATTCAGGATATTAATTTGAAGTTTGTTCCCGTTTTAAAGTAAGAGACATTTTCGATTTGCAGTATTCATCACATGTGCCTCATTAACTTTTTTTTTTTTTGAGAGAGAGAGAGAGCGTGCGCACGAGAGCTTTGCAAAGGGGCATTATCTGAAGAACAAGGTTGGGATAACCAGTTCTTTCAAATATAGACAAATCTGTTTATGGTTTCTTGATTCACAGCAATTCCTTCCCTTCTTGTGCAGTGTTCTTCCAGATCCCTCATTTCCTTTCCATACTTGGTGGAAAACACAGCTAGCAAATAATTTTGAGCAGAATAGAGACAAAGTTTCATTTAGCGCAGAAGTCATTAGAAATTAAGTTTGATATTTCTTGTATTGAAATAGGTCTCTCAATATTAAAATAAGTATGAGTAACTTCAATCTAGCAGTGAAGAAATAAATTAGTATGGAAGAAAGTCCACCAGCATTGCCAAGGACTTTTATTTACCTTCTCCTCAATTTCTTTGAGTTGCCGCTTTTGAAGTTCTATTTTATCTTCTAGTTCTCGAATCCGCTGCAACAAACAAGAAAAACAGAACTTATAATATCTTTTCTCAAAAGAATATGCACCTGAAAAGAAAAGAAATAGATTAAAAATGAAGAGAGGAGAACATTTTATTATAATGATAATACATATGAATAATAATTAATAGTAATCCATTATGAATGTAACACTTCCTGTACAGTTACACTGGGCATGCTCTTGGCAGGATTGCCCCAAGCTTCCATGAAACCATGGGAACTTAAACACATTCAGATGATCAGAAAGTCTAATCATCATCACCTCTTAATCACAGCCATAACATATGCACTCGGAGAAGGCCAAATAATACCAGAATTCTTGGAAGTGCAACAAAACTACTTTTTCTGCAACAGGCAGAAGTTTTCCACTTACGTAGACAGCCAGCAGTTGATACTATGACATTTCATTTTAACTCTCTTATCTTCCTTCTCTATAAAACATAATTAAGTTTTGGGCACATTCATGCTTGCCCAGAAAAACAGAGCACACTTCAATTTTCAGATCATCACAAAGGTATCATCCTGACACTCACCTCCATCCTATTACTAGCAGCACCTCCCACCACAGTCAGAGGTCTTCTTCAGTGTAGGTGTCCTTATTTTTAATGATTTTCCTTTTTTGGTTCCATAAAGGATCTCTGAAAATATGACATTTCTGGGTCCACAAATCCTACCTTATTTCCAGCCCCTTGTTTCCCTTCAATAAATTATACCCTTTTTTAATTTGCTGCACTTCCACATTAACAAGGTATATTTTACTGCTTTTTTAGTACATTGTACTTGTTACAGATGAACTACAGCACAGTTGTAAAAAATTATTTTGATAGGCAGAAGCCTGGGATCTCCTACTGACATCCACTGCGAGTCAAGGAATGTCTTTATAATCCACCAGCTTCTTCTGGAATTAACGTGCTGACCTCAGCCTGGCCTCAAAAATTAAGGTTACTAACAGTTCCTGAACTTTGGAAGGGACACTATCAACTAAACAAATTTCTTAGCATAGGCCAGTTTTTGTACCGATCCCAAAGCATTTTATCATTCCCAAAATGTTTTGACCAATAGTATCACGGTAGCCTATGAGAGCCCTAGCATTGCGGCAGCTGACACTTGGTATTGCTTTGAGAACCACAGAGTTCAGCCTGAGTGTTTTACATCTAGGCTGGAGCCACCCTAAAGATGAGACGCATCCACCCTGCGATGCACCCTGCCCCCCTCGTATCACACTGCACTGCTCAGAGATTTCCTCAGACAACACAAAGGTACAAATTAGATTATCCTCATGTGACAAGACCACATGCAGCTTTAATTTCGTTTTTCCCCTACTACATCTGAATTGATTCATACTTCATCTGCTCCCCGCTCAAGGCATAACTCCCTCTCAAGTGATTATTTTCATACACTGTATATAGCAGGAATATTACTATCATTGTAAGAAGCCGTGCAATGAGAAACAGGCAGATGTAACCACTGCTGAGATCTATGATCCACCAAGTTACAGTCCTATTTCTCCTCTAGGCCTTCAAGCTCTGCTGATTCCTACTTACAACCACATCCCAAGTCTGAGTGACAGACTAACTCTCTGGGTGGTCCTGCTATGCTCTCTAATAAAATTTGAACAGGGTGAGATTAGTGGAGAGAAGCAATATTTGCAAATATCATTTTCACCTTTAAGAATTATCATACAAGTCGTTTTTGTTTTTTTAGTATCTGCTGAGAGCTTGCCTCTTATGGGGATTCCAGAAAAAGAGAAATAAAAAAGCTCCCAAACATCTGGCGGCTTTCTCACCACAGGGTTTAGAGCAAGTGTTTTTTTAGAAAAGACCACTTTAATTAGGATTAGTCAGCATTTTTCAGATTTGGGAATTCTGTTAATTAGGAGAAAAATTAAGATGTTATTATTCACTTATGAATTTTTCATCTTTTCAGAAGCCATCCCTGCAGCTCTTCAGAATAGTTCTAAAAATAAGGGCTGAGGTTTCTGTTTCCCACTTGTCACGCACAGCTCTTAAACTGTCGCAGCTCTTAAACTCCATGAGACTGGCAGAGCAGAAAGACAATGATTAGACAGAGAAAAAACAGTTTGGTTCGGACTGAAATGGCAACAAAAGCAATAACATTATCACAGTCTAAAAACCTCCAGTCAGTCATGAGGTACAAGCACGAATTTGATCTATTTTCTACAATATCATTTTCAGAAAGGCGAAAAGCTATTCTTCCTTTTCACAGCATAGAAAACAAATACCCAACGTGATCTCACTAGCTTCCTAAAGCTACATGCAATAACTGAGCAACAGAGTTCAGGGTAAGACTTTTGGTTAGCAGTTCCCAGCTCTAACCGGTGACTCTTCCCTACACCAACAGAATATATGCTGCAGCAGCTTTTCAAATCTACATCCATGCATAAGCTGATATGCAGATATATTCTTTCCTTATATAACAGTTACCTTTTAAAAGAGTAATTAACTAACTAGATCTTCTCTGTACTGCCTAGAAAATACCAGATCAGATTTTTTCACTTTTTTTTTTTTTTGCAGTTTCCGCATTATTATACTTGTCATTGCCAGTAGGTGTCTTACACTAATTTACTTATAAATACTTATTCACTGTGATGAGGATACAGCGAATGCCTCCATCAAGTAAGCAGATAAGGTATCCAACATCGATGAAAACTAATGATAACTAATATGTTATTCTGTAATAAAAGCTAGGGTATAAAATAAAACAAAAGGTAAGGAAAAAAAGCATTTTTGATCAAGAGTTGAAAAGGCTAAAGATAGAGAGTATTCTAAAGCTGACAAAAATAACATTTTCCAAATAATCAATTTGAATACAAAGGCAATCTAGGGGAATGATAAAAAAGAATCTAGGGGAATCTAGAGGAATTTGGGAATGATAAAACAGAATACACACAGGGTTGAATTTCATAGCAGTGAAAATCTACACAAAATTTTCAAAATGACTAGATCTATGTCAGTAGGGCAGATGCAGACAGGGCAGATAGATAGAGTCAGTAGGGCAGATACATACTATACACAAACACACCTGTATATATAGAGACACATTCTGTAAGAATGATTTGCCCCCTAAGGATAACATGTTGAAGTCAACGCAACTCATGTTTAACTAAGTAGAATTCCCCTTACATGAATGGAAATCACGATGACAGGGCTAGACCAGCAGAAGCCTTAAATTGCAAATGGGTAAGATTTTGTAACCACCTTTTCTCCACAAGAACTAGAGGTGAAAACTACAGAGATCAGAATTTATTCTAAAATGCAACAGTAGGCTGGAATTTTCCACCAGGTATAATAACTTGAGCAGGTATAACAACTTGAGCGTGTTTACTTCTAGGTGTTTATTTGCTTTCCCCTGGAGAATTGTAGGCGGATTATCCAGGAGGATGAAGTGGGCGTAACTAGTCCAGTCAATATCCTGTGATTGCACAGGGTCAGCACTGGAGGATAACCAGCCTAGCTCAGCTATTTATATATCCTGAAAAATCTGATTTAACTCATGATTTAACTCCATGTAACCAGAGAAATGGCCTTAAAATACATACATATATTTGCTGTATATTGACAGGAAAAAAACAAGTTTACATCTGTGCAGGGTGACTAACACAAAAATATTATTATTTTTCCCCATTGTGCCCATGTGCATTATAGCATTAACTTGATCATACAAGAAAAAAATTTCCAGAATATGATTTTCAAAAATAGATGTAAGCTAAATGCAATAATTCCAGCTTTAACACAAAAATAGCTTCCAGAAGCAGCAAGAGATGCTGTCAAAGGTTATATTAAATTATTGAGAAGGAAATTACATAAAAATTACACATGCTAATTAAGACCAAAAGCAGGACTGCTTGACATTTTATATAAGCATTTACATCTCTAGCTATTGTCCCTTTATTTGCAAGAATTACTAATCAAGAAGCTGTGGACTCACACTCTGTTCTTCACCAGCTGATTAGAGGCTTCCAATGAATTCTGATTTGTTTACATTTTCAAAAGCATATCTGTGACACAAGCTGTGCAGAGCTGTTTTATTGTTACCAACAAATTCTATCTACTCTCATAGTTGAGAGCATAAATTGATGATCAGTGAGTGAAGCTTTTCCCAATATGCAATATAGAGATATAACAACTGTATTATAAAAGATCCATCCGGGTCTGCCCCTGAATGAGGTTCTCTGGACACTAAAGAAGCAGATGAAATCCAGTGCATCGTCAACTGGACAAAAGACTATGTGAAAAGCAACAAAATCTACAATACCCTGCCACCAAAACATTGAGAAAACTGGGCTAAGACATGCAGGCAAAAATTAAGACGCTGGGCAGTCATTTTATTTGTTTCCATTTTTTAAATAGAGAGGGACAGAAGGCATAGGTGCACGATCTAAAACCAGTGCAGCAGTTGTTTCCTTTAAATCCCTGGTGCTGGTCACAGCCAGAGAGGGCTGTTGGCCAAGTGGAGGAGCGTTCTGCTCAGTTCCAGTAATTCCCGCGTCCCTACGGTTAATAGCTGCCTGTTAGGCACATGAGTGCACCTTTTGGGAACTGAAAGGATTCACGGGAATAATGCTGTGCTGTCAAGTCACGCATCCATACAAAGGAACTACAGTAGGCAAACAAAGAGCCATAGTCAGCTAAAAATAGTGCAGTGAGAACATAACCATGAATGAGAAGCGTGCAAATGCTAGGAACAGCCCTGACAACATCGATGCTTAACACTGCCCATCTTGCTTGCATTCAGAAACGACCTGCAAAAATTGTGAATGTTGATCTAGCAATTGATTTTATTTCACTAGTAGACCAAAACTCACAAATGTAAGGTCGGTAGATTGATAAATTTGTGACTATCTCTCCCCGTTACCCACTCTCCATATGTGCTGGTCCATCACCTGCATGGAGCTCTCCTGAATTTTGGAAAGATGGTTGGCTGAACATCCATTTCAGCACGGAAAGCACCTACCTAATAAATCATCTTTCCATTAGTAACACAGGCTCCTGCTGCTTCCGGGTAAGGGCTTGCAAGTCGCTGAAAGCAAGCAGGGGTCAAAGGGGCCTACTGCTGTGCTGCGTTAACCAGCAGGTGTCTCTGCTAGCCCAGCTACGGCTGGAATGGCAAATTCAGTAAAATTAGGAATAAGGCTCATCTGCAAAATCTGTTTGCATTCCCAGACCGCTACAGAACGAACATGCTGAAGATATAGAATATATGCCTTATTTATGCCTTATTTATTACTTAGCTGCAGTTCAAATAGACTTTAACATCCATTATAAAACATTTCTTTATACACACACACACACACACACACACACACACGTATATTTACATATATACATATATATGTATATATGTGTATGTATATATGTATGTGTGTGTGTGTGTGTGTGTATAGATATGTATATATATCTTGACAAAGGTAGGTGGCTCTCAGCCACAGCCCTGTTGGACAGCCCTGAAACACTAACTATTAGGTAAGAAGGAGATAAGACTCAGAAACTTAAGACAGCTAAAGCATAATTTTTCTTCTATAATGTAAAGAGAGGCATACACCTGCAAATCTGTTAAAGCACCCCTAACACTTACTGCAGTATTTACGACATTACCTCAGTGAACAGAGCCATAAGAAGGAAATTTAGCATCAGTCACTTCCAATTTTATAAATACAGCTCGCTGCCTGTAACAACCACATACTGCTCCTCCCCTCTAATTCCTTGTTTGTTTTGCAAACACAAACTGCCTTTCAAATTGCCCAAAAGCAGGATATTAAATGTTTTTCTCAGCAGATTCCTCCTAAGTGCTCATGACCATCATTTCCTCTCTCTTCATAATGGGAAATTTGTTTTCCTGGAAAAGGCTATACATCTGCTGAAGTGCCATAATTCACTGAAAGCAATTACTTTACTCTGGGATACGAGGAAGGCAAGGCTATTTATTGTAGGTTGACCAGTACTGGTGGGGAATCTAAGGCAGTTAGCTCTTATTTTCAGAGGTAAGAGGACTGAGACAGAAAGATGGGAAAGGTGGTGGGAGTGCATAGCATTACCAGAGCTTGCTAGCTCCTGCAAAGTGTTAGGTGGTTCCACAATGCCTTAATACTTCAGGCACAACACTTCATGGAAATAAGTAGCCAGCACAGGTCTGAAAAGAGCATACAGGTGGATTTCTGCAGCACTGTGCCAGGACTATCGCGAGCTCCTAGGAGCAGGGCTGCTGGATGCAATGCCCGAACGCTCAGGGCACCTCCTAGCCGTCTGGACCTTCTGCCAAACAGCAGGTCACCATGTCTGCACATAGCTTCACTTCATAAGTCGGATGCTGCCTGAGCTAGCCTCTGCAGGACCAGTTCAGGGGTCTCTGCACCCACAGCTCAGTTTTGCTGGCAGACAGACAACTTCCCTAGAGAGAATAGTTCTTTGCCAAACACATCCAAATTCAGCAAAAGGCTAGAAAATGCTGGATGCAACTTCATTGTTGTCATTAATCCAACTTAACGTCATTAAGTAAAAAGGTGCAAGAAAAGGGATACTACAGCTTAAGTAATTGAATTAAAGGTAATAGGTTCCTAGCAGACCACTCAGATCAGATAGTCCTCTATCAGTGGGAGTGATATTAATGCGTTGCCAGTGGAGAACCAGGTAGATACGCTAGGTACTGAATTCAAAAGGCAAATTTCTGTAATTTTTAGCATGCTAGGGATCCCATGGCTATAGTGCAACTCTAAGGAAATAAATATCTCTGGAACCTCTGTGTAATCAACATTTGTTTGAAATGCAATTGGCACCAAGATGCACGCAAGCCTGGGAATATTATTCTACTTTTGGTAACAGAGAAATTCCAGTAACAGTGGCTTAGAAAACTCAGTTTGCATTATGAAGCAAAGGACTACAAATACTGAAGCCAGTACTGGCAAAAATAATATTGCACTTCAGTTACTTAACACCCTTGAATGGTTTAACCAAAATTTAAAAACTGTCTAATTAAAAAAAAAAGTTGATTGCCTTCCCATGAAGTACACGTGAAGCACATGTGCCCATCATGTGTTAGAATAACAATGAATCTGCATTAAGTACTTTTTCCATGAATACAGTGCCAACTCCAAGGAGCACTGAAACAAATGAAAATCCTTCCACTGAACTCAGTGAGCAATGAATTGCAGTCACAGAGCCATCATTCTTCAACAGGAGGTAATAAATCAGTGCAGTAATGATTTATCATCATTTTGAGATTTTGGCATGCAAGGAACTTCTGCATTACAAAGAAAGAAAATTGATTTGAGATGTAAAGAAGTCATGCTACTTCATGGAAGTAGCTGGGTCCAAATTTCCCACTAAAAATGTGGGTTCTCCTCATTTTTCCTAAGTTCTCTTTTTACATTGCTTCAAATTCTGATGAGAAATGGACTATGCCTTTCTCTACATCTACGCAGCCCCTTACATACATTTTGTTTTTTTCCCCTAGCTCCCAGACACTTTTTTGAAGCAAGCACAGGCTGTGAGAATCCTGGTGTTTTCTGCTGATTAGGCAGTGAAAGAAGGCCTGTGATGGAGAAACCTTTCTGTTTGGGAGGTGCACACTGGATTGAAGAAGTGGGCTGCTTCAATCAAGCCTTTTGTCCTCTCAAATTCACCTATGGCATTAGCCAGTCATTCACAGTCCTGCACCAACATCTCAGATGGCTTCAAATCCTCAAGGATCTGTGCCAGACAGGGAAAATTCTGCCAGGAAAGGAACTTCTATGGCAAATTTCAGCTGCCAGACAATGATGACCACTTCACCCCTTAGACAGGCATCAAGCAGCAGAACTGATGTCCCTATTTCTTAGATAAATATCTAAGGAAAGAGCCCATCTGACCAAAGGTATTGTTTTACTAACAGCAATATCAAGAAGATTAATTTCTCTTTCTGTAAAATATTCTCTTTGCAAGGCTAATACAGTCGTGAAAACACAAGAATGTATTAATCAGAGATTTAGAAATCACCTCAACAGTTCCTGTGATTCACTGTTATTGGATTTACATACATCAGCAAATCCAAGAAAACAATTTGATAATTTTAGCACAAAGCAGACAAAGAAGGATTTGCTAAGCTGCTTAGAGACTTGGCTCTGAAATGTTTGAGAGGTTGAGGTCGATGTACATTTACAGGATATGCACTATGGATGGACTACATCAAACACGAACCATATTTTAATTCTTAGAAGCCAGCATACGATCAAGAATGTATCTTATTCTGCAGCAGCATTTAGCAAGGGAAAGATTTCATCAATCCTACAAAAGGAAGAATCAATATTATTTCATTACATCACACTTTTTAGCAGCTTCTCAACAATATTAGGACACAGGTACGTAAGATATTTAATATGATAGCATAACTTTGTTCCATGTAAAAATTTAAACAAAAGATGAGTATAACATGACTTGCCTTTAGCTATTATTTAAATGACTAAGCTGATGGATAAAATTCCTTAATGGGAATAAATATATTATTTTCTTCATTTTTAAAAACACTATACATTTTAATAGCTATTTTAAAACCTCTATTGCATTTACGAAGTAGCAAATAAAAAATATTCCCTTTGACACTTCAAGCAAGTCAAGGATTTATATCAAAACATATCAAAGCATTGCTTGCTATGAAATTTTAGAAGATAACCAGAAAATTTGCACTCTGAGTATATTTGACCCGTTTGTATTGTATTTTAACTGCCTCTCCCCTCTCCTGCCATATGCATTTATTCAAGCTCTTAAGTAAATTCAAGGATTTAAGGATTCAAGGATCCAAGTGTTCCCTTTAGTCCCATATTCCTAGAATTTGATTTTGCACGATGAACATAAGGAAACAAGCAAGCATACTGTAACAGCATTAGCTTAAGCTATTTTAGTTGCCTTCTTGTTTTATTTAATGAACTAAAACTTAATATAAATTTCAGCTGCTCAGATATGACAATAATACACCACTTTGGTACACTACACCTCTCTGAATCTCATCAAGGTCTTTATTTACAGATCGGGTAACAATTCCACTCCTTTGTGTGTTCTGCAGTCCTACGATGATAATCAAATTAATTGTTGCTAAAGTAGGAGAATTGCTCTTGCTAGTCTTTATTATGCATTTGCAGTTTCTTTTTTTGCCTTCCTGAGGAGAATGAATCTTTTAACAGCTCCACTGAGGCACCTCCTGGCACAAAAGTTAATAAGTATTCAATTGCATTGATCTTGGTAGTAAATCAGTGAATTTTTTTAATACAATTTAGGTTAAAATAACCATTTGTTAGAAACTGACGCTGGATGACTAGCTGCACCGTCAGATATGAAGTTACAGCTCAATATTTACTAGTAAGCTTGGTTATTATTAGCACTGCTAGCCTTATGATGTAGAAAAACTACATCATACATTGATATAAGACCAGAATATGAGCAGTCCTATTGTTTCTCAATAGGGGGAAACAATAATTAAAATCATATAATCTATATAGAATGAATGGTTATTCTAAGTCTATGTGAGCTTAAAAGATAAAGCAAGTTCAACATCTAAAAATTGACTCATTGACAGCAGAGATTCATCATTTGGCAAAAAAAGCATCATGAAATACTTATTTAACATTAAATTTAGAATATTTATATTCTGTTATTTAAATGGCAAATTTTAATCTAAGTAATTCTTATGATACATATTTAATTTTCACTTCTGTAATAATGTTCACAACCTGCTTCCTTTTTAGAATTGCCTTTCCTCTGTAGCTCCCACCGACTGACCTTCCTAGGAAATAGGACATTGAGCATTTCCAGAATTTCAGCTGAGAGTTTTTCTGGATTCTAATATTACTTTTCAGGCATACAGTTAATCTTATCTGGAGTATAACCTGAATCACACCTCATTTAGGACAAAGGCAATATACTTTTTAGATATACTCTGTAAGTGTTGTATGAGTCATACTATCATCACTTGTACAGATGCATTATAAAGGCAGTTACCAAAGCAAGTATAACTTGATCTGAAGTCTAAACATACATACATAAGGAAACATTATAGGATAAACATACAGAAATGATTGAAATTAATTCTCATCTGCCATGCATCTCATCAGATGCCTTTAAGAGAAATTCATGAATATCAAAAATGTATCAACCGTATGTATCAATCATATGCTGAAGAGCAAAGCACAGAACACTTCCGAAATGAAAGCCTTAACAATTGCAAAGGAAATCACTGGCTGCCCCACGGATTCCTCTTCTTGTACGGCTGTACACAAATAGCTAGGGATGAACTTTGTAGCTCCCTAACACTTCAGATTTAAAATAAAAGCATTAAAAACAGCTAGTCTCTGTATGGCTTTAGATTATCGGAGACTTTTCCCAATTATTGTTGGGTAAGTAATCTTACCAGTAATATTTCCAACTACTTTCTCAATTCTGTCTCAAAGCTGTTTTTGACCAAGACAGCCTATCCTGAGTACAAGACATGCGCCAGAGAGGACAAACTGAAGCCAATATCCTCCCTAGGCCTACTAATCAGGTACCTTGAGCACAGCATCTTTTAATACTACATAGGTGAACATTCACCTCTCTCTTCAGAGAGACATTCAAACGTTAAACCTTAATAATTTACCTTGTGTGAAAAATAGATGGTCTATCAACTGTAACAGATTACACAGCAAAGTGGAACAGCACAGTCTCTGGATTTATTCAAGCTCGACCTGACCATGAGCAGTATATCAAGTGATAAATCTAAGCTTTCTCATTTAGGCTGGCAATTATGTTTCAGCAATATACAGAAAACCTTCAAAAAAACCCAGATATGTATCCTGAATAGTTGAGCTGTTAGGATCTTACAGATACGGGGACATCTGATCCTATGATTTTCTGAACAAACAATTCCCCCATGCAGACAATTCGATAGTGTAAGATAGTGTAAAATTCACTGAGATTTCATGTCCACTCTAGCTGTGTTTGACCCATAACCTGTAGGAACTCAGCTCTTCAAGCCAGAAAAAAAGGAAGGAAGGAACTGAATGAAGCAAATGAGTTGAGTGTTTCTCAATTACAAGCTACAGTTTTATATTCTGACATTTCGTTTTATATTCTGACATTTCTGGATTTAAAAAGTAACTTCTGCTTGTCTTTTTCTCAGTATCTATGAAAACAAATGCCTGAAAAATCACATTTGCAATGAATTCTTCTCTATGCCAGTGACTCAGTTTTGAGTTATCTCCGTTTGTCCTAAAGGACACTCCTATACCTTCTTTAGTAAAATTTGTTGAGACAGTGGTAATTTCTGCTTTTATTTCTAATGAGTAGTCCAACCTGCTTGTAGGAGTAAAGGCTATAGTTTCAAGTAAATATAGTTAAAACATTTGCAACTGTATTCCAATTATTCAAAGCAGAAATTTGGATGCTTTCAGCATTCCAGTTGATGTTTTATGTTTAGGTCTAGAATTGAAGTGTTGGTTTGTTTTACCCTGCAAAGCTGAGTTCCACCCAAGAGTAGCTGCCTTAGAATAAAACACCCCCACCTTAGTACAGTGACTGCAGCGCAACTCAGTAAAAAAAAAGTTTTACACTTTTGGGTAATGACACAATGAACTAACACATTTTTTTCTGTTTCTTTTTCTTACAATTTTATATAAAGATAAGTGCTGTGGGAAACAACAGGAAGTTCCATCTAAACCTGAGAAAAAACTTCTTTACTGTGAGGGTGACAGAGCATTGGAACAGGTTGCCCAGAGAGGTGGTGGAGTCTCCTTCCCTGGAGATATTCAAAACCCGTCTGGATGTGATCCTGGGAAATATGCTCTGGAGGACCCTGCTTGAGTAGGGAGGTTGGACTAGATGATCTCCAGAGGTCCCTTCCAACCTAAACCATTCTGTGATTCTGTGATTCTGTGATAAATTAATAAAATCTGTCTCTCATATACTCTCTGATTGGCAGCAAACATTTTTGGAACTGAATATGTGTCAATGTGCTGTCCTGCAAAGATCTTCTAGGCTCTCTTTCTACTTAAAATAAATTAAAACGAAATCAAAGTAAGTTCTATTTTTATTATACTTTCTATTATACTTTTTTTTCCATGTTTGAATACTGCCAATAGAGCAATTTGAATCATCTATCCTAATTTAAAGTCAGGTTTTGCTCACTTTCCACAGTTTCTTACTCCACAAGCAGCTACAGTCATACCAATAGGAATATATTTCAATTTAGGTCTCATTTGATATATATATAAGGCATCATTTGACCTTCAGAGCCCACAACCACACAGTTTTTTTCAGGAGATCTAGCCATAACACTCTGATTTCTTTCTTTCTTTCTTTCTTTTGTTATTATTAAATAAGTTTGCTTAAGTAAAACTTTGAAATCACTACTTCAGAAACGTATTTCATTGCTCTGTTTGAAATATCTTTTACAGAAGACAGTCTTTGTAGCTACACTCTCTAGCAATGGCTTACTGTGAAGGATGTTATATATATAAAATTATTCTTTTTAACAGAACCCACTAGTAATGATCCTCCATTTTGTCAAACGCACAGAAATTATGATGCACTGGCTAAGGCACAAATGTTACTCTTAAACGAAGTCTTGCCAAAATTAAACCAGACACTGGCTTATAAAGAGCTTACAAAAAGACTCTAACACAATTAGAAACCTCTTCTATGGCAACATATGCATAAAAGGCAGTTGAACTGCACATACCCTATGGCTAGAAGCAAATATCACAAGCTGCTCTTGACAGCTTTTTAATTAACATATATTGCCTCCCACCAATAGAAAGGATGGTGTAAATCAAAGCACCTTCTCTGAATTCAAGGGGGTATTGTCAATGTACTTCAGCTGAGGATCTGTCCCCCAGATCTGCATGTTGCACTGAGTTTAATAAAAGCTTTGTAAGCTAATCTTAGCAAGCAGATCTAATCACACGGTTTGTCTAATTTGGCTCCACAGAGAGGCATAGTTTTTTTTAATACACAGTGGATATACATGAATGATTCCATTTATATACTAATGAACAATAATAATATGGGGCTACACATGCCTAAGATGAACAGACCTACTGATGTGAAATAGGGCCTAATAGCCTAAAACATATTTATTTTACTAGAACAAAGTCAATACCCAGGGGCTAAGAACTAAGGCTTTATATCTGGACAAAGAAGCATGCAGAAAGCTGCAAAGGCTCACATTTGGCCACCCATTAACTCACTTCCTCATGCATGTCCCTGTCCTTTTCAGGCAATGCATTCCTTGGAAAGAACATTCGCCTGCTCTGTAAAACCAGTATCTCTGACAAGCTGTATTGCTAAGGGCCTTGCATGAAGCAGTTCACCTATTACGAAACCCTGCAGACCTACCTGCAATGTTCATCACATATCTTGCCCCTTTGGCATGTTGCAGTACGGTCAAGGATCATTAGATGCAGGAGGAGAGAACTCCCCTTCTCCTCCTCCATGGTGAGATCTTCTTGCACCCCCACTCTGTGTGTCTTACACACAACTATTTCTTGACTCAGAGAAGGGTGTAACTGCTCTGCCAGGATAAGCAGAGTAGTTCTCTTGAAGCCCTCACATCAGGCGCACCAGAAGGCAACAGAATCAAAGAAACAGGCCTTCTGGAAGTAAATAAACTTCCAGAGTTTCAGAGAATTTGGAGTCTTTAAATGATTATATATAGTTCCCGTTTCAGGGAAAGTTTAGAAGCGCTCGTAGCAAGGACTTTCTGTATCAAGTCTTGCAGTTCCACTGTGCTGTCACATCATTTTCCTTAACCTCCACTTCAGCAGAGGTAAGAAGGGCGGTGTGTACTGCAAAGGCAGTGTAGAGTGCACAGATATGACCTGGTCCAGACTATGCTTTTGCCAGAATAAAGAGTAAAAAATCTTTTGCTAATGCCACTATGTCAGCAAAAACTCTCGTGGCCATAAATACAATCAAGAAAAGAGGGGTTTGACTTAATATAGCATCTAGTGATGTGCTATATCTACAGCACCAAGAAAAACCTCTATCAGAGCAGCTTCATCCATACATTAGGATTCTGCCAACAAAGGAACGCCCTCATTTTTTTTAGCATTACTATCTGTCATCTGGTAGTGTAGATGAGTATAATCCAATGAGAATTATCCCTGTGACATTATTGATTCATGCTAGGTTTTGTTTTGTTTTTAAGCAGTGCACATTTGCACACAACTACTAAGTTATCAGTCTCATAAGGACCCACAAATACAACCTTCAAAAAGAAAATAACTGAGAAGAAGGTATTAAGGAAAGGATTTCAACTGCAGTTTGTTCATTCCTTATACCACAGGTAAATTAATTACCATCTTTGCCTTAGTTTTTCCTCCCTAATACAGCAGGTTAAAATAGATGACTGAAATAAATACCTTGTTAGGCAGTAAAACGCAGTATCCTCAGTATCCTTAAATGTATCCTGCAGGGCTGTAATATTAGCATGCCTAATGAGACAGGCACAACACGAAACTCTGACAACACTCTAAAAAAATGCATCAGGGGATAGAAACATAAACATCCATAGCTAATAAGGCTTGTTTTACATTAGCATTTTGGTTTAGAGTAGGTTTAGATAACTCTAAAGTTTCTTCCAAACTTGTCATATTTTACTTCCTATTATGGAGCAATCTGTGAACATATGAACTGGATTCTAACTTAGAGTGAGGATGTGCTCTAGATCTGCACAAATGCTGCAATAGCAAGCAATGCATTGGACCGCACTGAGCATAGTCCAAAGTAAACTCCTGAAGTGCATATAGCATGTGTGCTAGGTCCTCAGGAACAACTGCTTCACTCTACACTTCCAATCCTATTAGTCCACTCTAATTGTCAATGTTATAGCAGCCTAGATTGAAAGCTCTGTCCTGGGTGTCCTCCAAATGTACTCCAGTCCTCCCAATAGGGGGACACAGAAAGGTCCTTGCCAATAATGATCCTTTTGACATCTTCAGACTACGTGTCTGGTGGGAGCAAAGGACCAGACTATATCTAGTCTTATGTAAAAACCTGAGACTGCATGTTGCTCAGATATAGAGGCCTTAGCAGCAAGTGTTCAGGGAGCATGATCTGCTCCTCTCCTACCCCTTCCTGCAAATGTAGACACAGAAATGTATCATCTATCAGAAGCAGCAGAGAAAGCAACAGGCAAGCTTGAAAGAAGAGCTAAAAAGCTGTGAGCCTCTGCAGCACAGGACTGCATGGATCTGTGTTCCCAATGAGGAACATGCAGGATTTATACAACTAATAAAAATTAATATTCCTCAAATGTATAAGCTATTTCTTCAGAGGTTCTGAGCAAACACAGACTTCATTCCTTGGAGCCAGAAGGATTTCTTGGAACTTTCAGAGCTCTAACGTAACCAAAAAAGATTGATGCTGTACTCACCAGTCAGTGGCATCAGTCAACACATAACAGCATTCACACTCACTGCATTAGAATAGCTTAGCGCTCCAAATAAAATACTAAAAGTTTGGTGAGGAAATTAGACCTAAGACGACTGACAAATAACATCCATTCTCACTAATTTTTGGCTACCTTAATAATATTAAGCTTTTAACTTCTGGCTTATCTCCCCTCTGGATGAACTGTGATAAGAATCACGTTCTCTGTATCTCTCAGACAGCCAAGGTCTGATGCCACAGACTGTGCAAAGCTACACACACGCAGTAGCTATCAAAGCAGATTAAAATACTAAAAGTAGCTTATGATTCTATCTTTTTCATTTAACAAATCATCTCATTCTTTCTCATTCTCATTCATTTCTTTCCTTCTCCTTTTCTACTTCACCTCTGGGAAAGAAAAGAAAAACAACTAAAACTGAAGACATGTTTACATTTTTATTTTTCTCTTTCATTAAGGAAATGGAAAGCTGAATAAATCTTTTTTTTTGATAATCCTCAATATTTAGATATACGATATATTTTAATTCTTGACACTTTTATGATAATTTGATACTATTTTGATGATATTTTAACACCGTTGCAGCCAATATCAGCGAGAAATCTGAACTTGTTTCTACCAAGCCTAAAAGCTGCTTGAAAGACTTTGTCCTTATCTGCTAAATTGCATATATTCACCATACCCTCTCTTTCTGACACTTTGAGTACCGGCTGGTCCTTCTCCAGCTCTCTGTACACACTGACCTGGCAGCCATTAAGAAATGCAAATATTGTTTCTAATCTCCTGATCTCAATATTTTGACAAGGGAATAAGGTGAAGGGATAAGGGAATGGAGCCTTACAGCAGCACTGGCACCACAAGCACTTTGCAGCACTGTAGAATGAGGGCAGAGGAACACTGCAGTGCCTGGTCAGTACGTTACATCGGTTCTGCTCTCTATTAATGCACACATGTCTTAGCATTAATCTGCAAGGCAAATCTGAACAGAGAGCAGCTTGAACTAAAACAAATGCAGGCCCCACCTCAGTAACCAGCATCAGAGACAGCATCCTGAATGCTTCTAAAAAATACAGTCTGATACTTGGAATATGTGATTCCAGACCTGCACAGAAAACAGTTACAGCAACTGGAGGGCAGTCTCCAAGATCTAAGACATCTGGCTGCATCTTCCAGAGGTTCCTATAAAGAGGAACCACATTCCTAAGGCTTCTGCTGGAAAAACTAACACCCTAAAATACATAGGTCTTTTACTTCCCTAAATATATGCAGAGAAAAACTAGCAATCCAACCAAATGATTCTTCAGCAAATTACCATGCTTCCACAGGCCAAGAAGTTGCCTGAATCTAAGTTGCCTATATTTATCCTTCAAAAAGTACTTTAGACATTCCGGGTTTTCCTGAACTTGTTAAAAGGCATGTAAATGGCCAGCTAAAAGACTTACTATGACTTCCTCTTCCTTTCTTTTTTTTTTTTTTTAAGAACATCACACTTAGGTGTAAGAAAAAGAAAAAAAAAGGCGGGGGGACCTTTGAGCTCCTGCAGCTACTCCTTTTGCCTTTCTTCCTTTCACAGTGTTGTACACTTACAACCTTCCGTTCCAGTTTATTCCTAATTTAAGCCTTAATCTTGCAACATGCTCTTCCTGGAGTTGCCTGGAGGACTGTGTAGTTCTGCACACATGAAGTAGGTTGTGGAACAGGACCATGTAGTGGCAGGGTGACTCATTTTGTGTGTGTACCATGCCCAGCACAACAGGGTCTTAACACTGCTGACCTCCTTGCCATGGGAGCCATACAAAGAATCGACTAGGCATAATTCGACAAGGTGAGGGTGAAGTAGTGCTGTCGTTCGGGCAGTGGTGGCAACCACAGTGGTGACACCGATGTGGGGGAAGGAGAGAGAACAGGGATTACCTGCTGTGCCTGCTGCAGCAGCTCCATTCGCTCGTGCAGGATCTGGCTGTCAAACTCGCGGCTCTGCCTCAGGATCTGCCGCCGCACCTTCTCCACGGCAGCTCGCAGATCCTCCCGCTGGGCTTCAGTCAGCGACTCGCTTGCCCGCCTGCCTGGATCCTGCTGCAGGGCATTGTACAGCGTGGCTTCCAGCTCCTGGATTTTCTAATGCAACCCAAATCACACACAGACAGGCTACCATTTGAATACAGTGAGCAAACAACCCAACAACAGCTACCGGACCAGGCTAGCAAGCGAAGCCTTAGGAAGGAGGGAAGGAAGGACACAACTAGACAGCAAGCAGCGGTCGTGCGAGCGTGAAGAGCATTCCACAGAGTGCACAGAGCCGCAGGGGACCGAGTCCCACCAGGGCAACACTTTCCATTCTACTAAATAATTAATTTATTTTATTTAACTAGAGATCACCAAGTATGTTGAACAAGGGGCTGGGGGGAAGATTCAGGTGTCAGATCTGCATTCAGTATAAGACAAGGCCCCAACCCCTGATTGCTGAGGTACAAGATTAATGCAAACGAAAAGATTCCCTTCAACTGCAACTGAATTGTTAAGTCATTCCATAAAATAAAAAGCCCAGAACATATACAGGAAAAACTGTAAACAGCAGAAATCATACTGTGCTTTCTCCCTCTCTCTCTGGCCCTCCTATCCTGCCAGCCATTACTCAGAGTCTACTTCACTTGCATTGCTCCAAGTTGCCATAAGCAAATCAAGAGAGGAACGCTTGTGTACTTAAGGCCATATTAATCACTTGTCAATGTCTCGCTGTTTGTCAGATTCTCATGCATAACCAAAACTGCAATATTTTGCAAAGTAGAGAGCACAGAAGAACTTCATATTCATACAGAGAGAACTCTACTCACAAGAACAGGAAGAAAGAAAACATGGCAGCATTTCTCTTAATACTGGGGTTAGCACGGTCCTATTAAAAACCACCATCAAGACTGACAATATTTAGTTCAAGAGCATCTGACAACATCCCCTTAGCCCTCATAACACCTTTGTGAGGTAGGTAATTCTATCCGTATTAGCGATGCATAAACGGTAGCACAGAGAGGTTAAATGGCTTGCCCAAGGTCACAGCGCTAGGAATAGAGCCTGCTTGCTTTATCTCAATTATCTGCTCTGAGCACTAGACCTTGCTTCTTCTCTGAAAATGTTTTCCTCACATGAAATATTCATAATGTACAAACAATTCTTCATATTTTGATTTCCTGAAGTCTTATTAGTAACAAAACGGGGTGTGCTGTTTTACTAATTCCTAGATAATTTCTAAGGCTTCCTTTGTTTTGTCGCTTAGCCTGAGAAGAGGCAAGCTTGCAGCTTTCCTTTTGAAAACTAGAAAAGGTATGGTTGGATAGGACAGCATAGCAAGGAATGGCATAGGAAGAACAGGCATTCCTAACTTGGGGTAAGTTGGCAGCAGCAAGTGTTCACAATGCCTAGGGAAGAACAACATAGGAAGAGCTCTGAAGTCACCGTTGCTATATTTTACCAGTGCCAGTCTTGTGCACACACAGACCAGCTCTTCCCATTTTACATGTACTAACAAAATGTTCGCATAATTTAGAATGAAAATTGCAGTGCAAAAACATGACACTTCCAACTACTATAAAGCATTTCCTAAGTCACCAGGTCTCCATTTAAGCAATATTTGATTTCCTAGTCTGGCAGAACAATAAGTCAATTAAAAAAGAACCCTATTTATAATTAAAAGAAAAAAACCTGTATTTTATCAAATCTATTCAAGTATGAAAATTTAATGACTGTTCTTTTCCTACCATGTAAGCCTGGTCCAGAGCTTGCTTCCTGTAGTCGAGTTCTTCCTCTAAATAACCCTTCTGTTTACTGAACAGGTCCTGAGCAATAATAAAAACAAGGGACGGTTTGTTCTTTTTCCTAATTCATGAAGAATCATAAATGCCGTCATTTTTATGTGAGCTTTCCACTTGAAAGCAAAATAAAATCCATAGCCAATGATCATATTCTTCATAAGGATGTTTGGAATATTAAATTTACAGTATTAGCACTTAAAATACAAGTATCGTATTAACCAGTTGTACCCAGAAAGTTCAGACCTCTAAAGCAGTGTACAAACCTGCCTTGACCTGACAGAGGCGCACCCAAAGGCTGGAAGGTGAATGTGCATGCAATGCAGTTCAATAGCCATTATTTGCACAGGGCAGGCCAAGGGAGGGAGAAGAGTCACAGCACCCGGAGGGCACTTTACTGCTTTTTTAGAAAACAATCAATATGTGCCGTAAAGGAAGTCATGCTGCAAACTTTGATCTGTGTTGGCCAGCCTGTTCTTCTGGGCAGGACACCATCACACCTAGGGATAGTTCCAGCTGGATTCTAGATCCCATCCCTGACAGGAAAGGTCCCTGATGCATTTGCAAAGCAGAGGTAAAAATTCAGTTCTCAACTTGTAAAGGTAGGAAGCCGACTTGAAATGGGTAAAGCGATGCCCAGAGAGGTTAAGTGACTTTAGCTAAGGAGCTGAAGAAGCTTTCAACATACCTAGAATTTATATGGAATTTTCTAAATCAAATTCACTAACTTTTAAAGAAGTAACACCTTGCAGTATACAGTTATAATACTGGCTGGGGTTTCAATGGAACTACGCATCCAAGAGCACTATGCTGAAGGAAACTGTGGGCATGTGAAGGTTGTCTGAATAGTCAAGTTAGAACTGACTGGTGACAGTGCTCTTGCAAAACATGCCTTCAGAGTCTTTTAATGATTATAAGTAGAACATTAAAAGGTTACTTGATTTTGTTAGCTTTTCTTTCAAGACAGTTGTCATGCTCAAAAATAAGAAGTAGTTCAGAAAGCAGAAAGGTCCTGTGATTGAATTTAATATTTTTCTTTTGTCTTTCTTTCTTTTCAACAAAGTTTTCCTCAACATGCAGAGTAAACCCCCAAATCAGGAGCCCTAAGATGACTCTTTGTAGATTTTACTAACTGTATAAAAAGCAAATGTTGCTGGTCTGGGTAGCTTTAATGACTTATTTTAGTGCCACAGCCATTCCTAAACACAACAAAGAATGTTGTTGCTTGCAAACTGTATCAGCTACATCAACAATACAAAAGAGATATTCAGGGTTGTCCTCAAGTCATTTATTTGGCCAAATTTTACCTTCAAATATATACACGCAACTCTGACAGTTTTTCAGTTAGTTGTACGTGTAGCACTGGCACAGAATTTGCCTAACCATAAACAGTACCTGTTCAGCTCAGCAATTTGATGGTGGAGATGGGCTGTGAGCACAAAATAACTGCAAACACATTTATGCCTACAAATGATGGCGTCCTACTTGCTAAAAACAAGTCCGAATTGGTGGCAGCAGATGCATATAAGACCATTTTTAGAGGACTAAATAAGTTACTACTGGTTTTCTGTTTAAGAACTGAAATTGTTATTATTCTGTTTTTTTAAATAAACTTTTCTGTTTATGAAGTTCTTTAGTTACTTATGAATCAATATTAAAAGTAAAAACAAAATTCATGTCAGGCTTTGATCTTAGGTCTGGGATTCAGGTATGCAAGTGTCTAGTGCTATGCTAGTCATTTTAGCTACTCGAGCAGCTTTTCCAGCAGGGCAGGGGCTCCAGCAGGTCCTATAGGTCATATTTCCCAGCTCCTTGTGGAAGTCTCCAGAACTCTGAAGAATGTAATATGACATTAGACGCTATGTTTATTCAGCTGAATCCTTCCCTGACAAACCATGTGGCATTAAATAGCTATTTTCTTTTGCGGATTACAGTAACAGCTATGTGGCTGTTGTGCAAGATGCAATTCCACTGTGCACTGTGTAACACACAAAAGGGACAGGTTTAGTCTTAACATGCTTACACGTAGCTTACACCAGAGAAGCAGAGCGTCCTGCCCAAGACTACAGAGTGGGTCAGAGGCGGAGCTACCAATGGATCCTAAAATAGCAGTGTAGTTGCCCTGACTACATTACTTCTCCAAAAGCTAATGCAAAAGGTAAGAGGCAAGGAAACAGAAGAGTAGGACCTCAGACACTTCACATGGGTTCCAAGAACAACTAAACCAGTGCTCAGCCCCTCTGAAAGTGTCATGGTAGAGTATTACTTATAAATTCATTTCATAATGTATTTTTTGGGAGACAACAATAATTGACAGTGAAGACTGTCCAATTGCTATGCTAAACAAATAAATACAGAACTATCCAGAGTACGAGTTGAAAACATCGCAGATAATAAGTTGGAAGATAATAAACTAAGTTAGAAAGCAACCGTTGTTTTCTGATTCCTTTTATAAAAGCATCTAGCATTTGTGGATTCTCTATTACTTCTACATTTTTCCATAGCAAGAGTTAAAAATAAAGAAACGCTAAATGTGGAGAGGATCTTTCCAATGTTCAAGTACAACCAGTAGGATAGGCTATACTCAAAGAGAACATATTCTGAGCACCAAGTGCACTCACTTGTTTGATTGTGGCCCAAATACACACTTCTTCAGTGGCCCTGGGCAAATCACTTAACCTCTCTGCCTCAGTTTCCCATTCTCTAAGATGGGTGTAATGCTGCTTACTTATCTACCTGGAAAAGGTGTGGCAAGGATTATTCAGTGTTTGTAAAGCCGTTTGCAGATGAGAAGCGCAGCATGCATGGTAAACTAATAAAACTGAACGCTCATTCCAAAAGTTTGGGTTCAACATATGGAAAAATCAGGTCAGCACAGCACTGAGTTTGTTACGCAATACAGAATTGCTTTTGAGAAAACGTTCCATCTTTAAGCAGAAAGACCTTGGGGCAAGAAAGGTTATCTGGAGTGAGAAAAGGTCTTTACAGTTTTTCCAGGAACTGAACACCAGAGAGCAAAGGAGTATCCTTGTTTAATTCCACTAACATAACCCCGAGATTAAAACGATGATGCTGTTGCAAGACAAGTTATTACACAGAGAAAGCACAAAGACAGTTTCACACGGTTTAGCTAATATGCTCTGTGAAGTTATGCCTTCATGTGCTATTTTGTATGTTCATCCACTGTATATGGCTTTGAGAGTTCCCTCTCACCCCAGATTTCAAGAGCACAAGCAATAAACCTCTTGAAACCTCTAGAAACCTCTTACCAATTTTACCATGAAAATTTCTGTTAAGCAAAGAAAGGCAGTAAATTAAGCTGCGTTGAAGTTCATACACTTTCCCTTGAAACGTCATTTAGCTAAATGAATTGTATTTTAATTTTCATTCCTTACCTTTTCATTCTCCAGGTCTAACATCTTCTGCGTCAACGCAGCTTCTGTCCCCTCTATCTGTTTTAACCACTACATGAACACAGCAGTAGGAAGAGGAAAAAATAAAAAATAAAGAAACAGAGCTGTTGAAAAATCTGCACTGGACATTTCGCAAGTTTTTTGCCAACATTCCCAGACATATGCTTCCCCCTTATTATCTATTTACCTTTAAATTACAAGTGAATAAACAGGCAGTGAAAACATAGGCCTAACAGAGGACACTAGGAAGTACTAGCGAAGGCTGGTTTTCTACGACAAATTAAATTTTTCATAAAAATCAAGGTACAAAGCAGACTTGGGTCAAGAATGCAAAATCAAGCTGATTGTTTCCGGCATGATATATTCAATGCTTGTTGTCCTGAATTGCAGAACCATCATATAACTTCAGGACACAGGTTCTCCATTTTTCCAGAAGGCAATTTAATCAAAAGGCAAAGTGGCAAAATTGATTGTTTATTTTGCACAATTTACTATGCCTTTCCTGGGAAGAGGCTCAGTTCACATCAGTAATGTAGACAGAATAATAAAAGGGGTAGACAGGAAGTTCATGTGGTTGCTACCATGAATCCCTTACCATTCTGGTGATAAACAGAACAATTAGAATGAAGGAGAATGATGGTCATTGCATTCCAAATGTAAAATTATATATTGTAAAAGCTAAGAGCATGGATTGAAGGCTTAATTAATTAATAACTGTGACTGAGAGTATATTAATGTTCTGCATTTAAGTTTATCAGAATGGACGGGAAAGCTCATGTCTGAGTTCTTTTATTTCTTTTTTCGTTGGCCTACAATAAGGGCACATGACTAGTTTACACAGAGCATACTTTAGACTGATGCTTCTTTTTGTAGGGCCAGCTCAACTGGATCTAGACCAGCCAGATCTTTGCCATTGATTAAGAGATAATTATCACTCTCTCCAAAGCTTTAGAGTGCTCCTATTAATTTCCCTTTACTCCTTTGGTAAGTATTATGCAACAACTTTTTTAATTCAGGTTTTTGGCAAGTTCATCAGGGCTCAGACCCAAAGGAATTAATGACATATAGCCTTTTTTTGGAAAAGATTTAGAAAGGAAATCCCCAAACATAAGGTTACAAAATATGCAAAATGTGAATTCATGAATTCATCCTGCTAGACTTTCCACTATTTAAGAGACTGACGGATAAAAATGGAAGTTTGCTTTATCTGCTTAGGAGGTTTAGCTTTGAAAACTCAGCTGAAAGAAGCAAACAGGAGTATCTTACTCCTCAGAGATTCTGCTCTGATTATAATCTTTGTTTTCATCATTTTGATGATGATAGACTGAAGGTATTCCTAATGAAAGCCTTACTGCTGATGAAGGATTCTGCAAGACAGTGAGCACTCTGAACCCTTGAAACCAACAGAAATGGGAAATCCTCAGCATCTCTCACGTTACCCTCAGTATTTGCAAATGAAGGGTTATTTGCAAAGATTAGAGGTCTAATTTTTTTGAAGAGACCAATGATATACAAATCTAAATGCTAATTCTGATCTTCCCATGTCTGGAAGCCTTTCTGGAACCAGGGGGCCTAGAAGAGACAAGCATGTATTTATGAGTCATAATCAGTTGTACTATTGAAAATAAGATGGGGGAATTATGCCAGCAGTAGTCAGAAACTTTCCTTGCCTGGCAGCTTGGCTTCCAAAAGATCACTTTCAAAGGCTGAGTAAAATAGCTTTGATCTAAATAAACAGTGAGTGTGATTAAGTACCTCACATGAATGTAATGAGCACACCATCCATGTCTCTGGTACCATTCCTTTACCAAAGGATCTAATTGCGAGATGATGATATACGATAGCTTCTTTTCATTAAGGAAGTATATGAATGCACATGGGAAGCTGGCTAGCCCTTGGATAGAGGCCATCTTAAATGGTTATAACACACTACAGAAGGTGGTGGAGTTGCTTTAGAATTCCTTTAATCTAAATTCAGTCTATACATCCTATAGAAATTAAAAGCAATAATCTTGTCTTACTCATCAGGTTTTTTTGTTTGTTTATTTTCATTTTAATTCCTCAGTGAGTGGTGTAAAACACAGGATATTACGAAAATGCGTGGCATTGTGTTTGTGCTGGTACACAGCATAAGACTATTTTCTGTTATTCCTTATCTTGGTAAACTTTGGACATGGACAGTACCTTCTGCTAAAGGATCTCCAAGCATTCTACAGTAGTGCTACAGAATATAACCAAGGCTCCATCATAACAGGTTCTTACAAGGCTGAAAGTTGCTGTTGTGCTCACCTTACAAATAATGCAGCTAAGGAACTGAGAGATAATCTGAGTTCCTCACAGTCACTCAGAAAATCTGAAGTAAAACTAGAAAATGATATTAAGCGTAAAAGCGACATCCCTGTATCAAACAATAGCACCAACCTGTCTATGGATTTATGTACGCATAAACGAATACAGAATTCAGACAGAACCAACCTATTTAACTTGTTTAACTACCTAAGTAATGGCTGCTACAGGAAAAACGAAACCCTGGGTTTAGGACTTGCCAATCAAAAAAATTTATAGTTGACTTAAAGCATTCTATAATGAAACATAGAACTCTTAATTCTGTGTGTGTTATGTCTAAATAATAGGGTACGGAACAACTCATCCTAGTGGACTAAATGGTTGAATTTGGTAGTTAAAACAGTCAGATGAAATTGCTTTTGTAGCTAAGTGGATGGCAAAAATCAGAGGTGTCTGAAATGGTGAATAACTTGGAAAGGGGTAACAGATGCATTAAAAGTCATCAGTGAACAATCTGTTTCCATTATTAGAGAAGAGAGCTCAAAGATAAGGGAAATCTTAGCTATACCTACTATTTTAAATACAAATATCATATGTGCATTGCACGTCGCTTGATTAGCCTCCACCTCAAATGTTCGCTAGTAAAAAGGGAAAAAGTTTCTTGCTTCCCAGGCTACCTTCTTGATTCAATTTGTTATCAGACTGTATTTATTAGGTAACTCTGAGGCACTTCACTAAAATTACAGAAAAATGATAGAGTCCACAGATATACGGACTATTTTCATTTCACTCCTTAAATGTAGTCTATTTATCTATATAAGATAAAAGTAAAAACTCCAACTTTCTGATGGAGTGTTCGATTTCTGGAGTAACCAGATTACATGATAAGACCACCATAAAAGTCCTTAAATGCAAACTAGGCACAGGCAGAAATGCTGTCAAAAACCAAAAAAAATTTAATCTAAAATGAAGTTATAGAAGGACTTTAGCATAAATACATAAATATCTCCTTCGTAATTTTATTTCTCTGTTGCTATAAGGAATTATTTCTATTGACAAAGCTTCCAATTCATTATTGCTGTGATCAGTTGCTAAGGGAAATAACAAAGGTAATATTATTTAGTGTATGTTCTATGTTGCACCACTCTGACTCAAACTAAACAAATTCACTAATTGCAGTGGCACTTTTCACACGAGTACGAATTGACTTGAACGATATCAACCAATCCTAAATGTTGTCCCATTTTGTACTGTATCTTTGCCCTGTGTGCTGGGGTTTTTTCTTCTCCCACATTCCACTTTTCTCATTGGATTTAAAAGGCTATGATCATCCCCATTCTCTTTTTCTTGCTATAAGGTAATGATAAGTATAATGTTTTTAGTGCTCTTCTGCAGTTGTATTTTACTTACAGCAACTACTCGGTTAAATGGAAAATCATTAAACTACCTAATTTAGGTGAGCTACATAACACATTTAGATAATGGATTATCTAAATTATATCAATTAAAGCAACGATTACCTCAACCATTACTTACTAGCCAAAAACATTGACATTTTAACTTTAAAGTTCTATTTTTAAAGCTTAGAAATGCATCTAGGAAAGATTTAAGTAGCAACCTATGTAAGGGGGGAGAAAACCTCTTCAGAGAAAAGACTAACAAGTCTTTGTTAGTTAATTCTAAGGGGCATCCTTATTCATACACCTATTGCATTCTCTCTATAACCAGAGAAGTAGAGAACCAGCCATGTGGAGCTGCATGACTTGTCTCATTATCTGTCTAGTGGAGAGTACTGTTTAGTTGGTGCTATTTATATGTCTGCTGACTTCTAGAGGAAAGAATTATAATACACTCAGGCATCTTTTTCAGTCATACATAGAAATGGGCCCAAAAGGGAACATGGTGGTATGACTTGGAAGACCTCCACAGTACCCTGGTCCTCAGAGGGCTGAGGGCACGGGCATTTCCTAGACTGAAGTCTCTTTGATTCAGTAACTTGTTATTACTTTATTCTAAGGCAATATCTCCAAAAGAAGTTTTTATTTTTAAACAGGGATTTATTTTAAAGGTTCGATTGTACCCCAACATATCACAGTCCCAACAAAGCCATGTAAGTAAGGATGAATACATGCTCCAATCCAGACGCACCTAATGGAAAAGCCATGCTTCCCTAGCAAAGTTATAAGATATCTTAGAAGACATGGTCAGTCTTTAGGCAAACAAAAATAGGTACTGAATTCTACCTTTTCACAGAGGGAAAGTACAGTCCCAGCTTGGATTATTGCAACCTGTTCTTCGTTTCTCAAATTCTAGAATACAAAAAAGTGCAGTTGCGTTTCACATTGGATTGGAAATCCATTCTTCAAACATAAGTGATAAATTTTAACTGTACTTTAAAAGCATCAATGCAAATCAGCTAAAACATTTAGCATTTTATAAACAAGACCAGAAAGAATACCATAACTGAAAATAATAAAAGCTAAAATAAGGTTACTTAGTCTCTAATCAGCAAACCACTCCCACAATGCTTTTGCAACAGACTGTAATTTAGTGAGAATTAGGGGTTTCTGTGAGGGATTTTGAATTTTTTTTTGCTGGATGGAAAAATGCCACTTCACTGGACTATAGCCAGACTCCCACTGATGACCAGAAAGCATTCCAGAACTGGACTTCCTATTAATCAAAATAATGCAAAGAAATAGCAAGTACTGTAGAAATCTCCACAGATCTTGCAGTAGGAAAAATAAATCTAGAGCTTAAAATTGGTATAATAAAGGTCTCAAACTATCAAGGCTATCTATAAATTGGATCCAGCTCCATGGATGTTTGTGCCCCAACCCCATGGCCAGGAGTTTATTCTACGTCTGATAACTCTAACAGAGAAAGAAAGAAAGGGAACCAATTATCCTTACTCTCTCTCCCAGTAAATTCACTCCTGACAGAGGCATCCTTCACTGTAGCATATGCTACTGTCACTACCCAAGAGAAACGATATGGGAAAAATTTGGACTGGCTTTGACTTCCTTATTTTTATCCCCTAACCCATTTTATATCTTATCCTTGTGCCTACCAAGGTATCTTTTTTTCCATGTCATTCAGCCAGGACCAAATCCTATCTTGAAAAAATACACTTTTCACTAACATCAGTTTACCTGAATGAATTTTCTTTTATGTTTGTAAAAGTAGTACGTAACCATTGATACTGTCGGTGCAAATAGAGGCATATAAAAATCACTTGGTGCATTCTATGCAATGGGAGCAAAGTCTGCTTAAAAAATAGCCACAAAACTAGAGTGATATTTGAAATTAAAAATTGTTACCCCATTATCGCCAAGAATATCTAGTTTCTTCATAAGTTCAGATATATTCACATCCTGGAAAAGATGTTTAACACTCATTTTTTTTTATAAAGGAGGTGAGAAACAGTTTTATATGCTACATTTTATGTACCCTCTATTCACTTCTGCATGCAAAAAGACTTGAACTGTAAATAAGTTAAACATTAATTTTGTATTGTAATTGCCAAAGTGCTATCAATACTTTCAGAAGTAAAACTAAATGACGGTCTTGGTTTTAGCAAGCAACCTGGATATCTGTGCATGAGGACAGAAGGTTCTTGTCGTGTTCACATTTACCAACCTGCTGCTGTATGCAAATGAAAGATCAAAACGGACAGGATTTTTGGTGTTTGGAGCAGACCGTGACTCTGCAGAGTCTGATGGGACAGACAGCATGAGCTGAAGCACAAAATACTTGCTAAGAGGGTTCCTTTTATTTTTCTCTCTATTTTTGAACACAAGAGTAGAGCTCCCGATCAGCCTTCCAGCAGCAGGAGGAAACGTGCACAGTGTGCTCAACATGCTCCTCCAAACCACCCTTGTGAATAGAAAGCCACATTTCTCTGCCAGTCAACCCCTAGACCCACAAAAAGCAACAAATAACTCATCCTTATTAAGGCCCAGTTATAACCTCACTGATATCAGGAGAAATACCCCACTCATACAAAAAAGAGAAGAGAAGTAAATCCACAGACTACATCTGCATTTTAAATTGAAGAGTGCCAAGGCACATTCCTAGTGCCAGAACTCTTATTTTGTATGTTAAAAAGTTGTTAGAATGGTTCATGGAACTGTTTAGCCTGGGCTAATAGGACACTCCCAAACTATTCCCAAGTATGGTCCACAGGTTCATATGGACCAGGGATCATGCCCGCTGACAGCTGGTGTGTAGCCATCCTGTTGTGGAAGGTAGGAAGTCTTATCAGCATGGGCAAAGACCAGTCCTTGCCAGGTTACTTCACTGCTGGTAAGCGGTCCAAGAACATTTAATTTACTACTACAGGCATAACATTAAGTTGCAAAACAGCAAAGAGCTAAAAAAAAAAGCCACATCTTAAAAATCAGCTTTGTTAAATGCTGACACCCTTAACTTCTGCTGATATTCAGCATTCCTTAGAAGAAGCCAACATTTTGCAAGGCTATGTCCTGGGTCACTAGTTTCATTACTCCTGGTATATAACAGGCAGGTTTGCATCTACATGTTGTGCCACAGCATTATATGAGTAGCGAGGATGATCTTTCTCTCATGTTTTTAAAGCTAGATTGTCTATGTTTACAAATTACATAAAGACATCAGAATATATTTTGCTCATAATTCTGTATCAAATAGGCTCTAATGAGTAAGGCTTAATAAGAAATTGAAAGATTTCATAACGATCCTACATAAATGTGGGAGACATCAGCAGACACTCTGTACAAATTAGTCTGTCCTGGCTCCAAAGCAGGAATTGTGTTGAAGTTGGTCTATTTTGGGAAGTCACCTCACTCTCTTCCTCCTCTCCCCAAAGACTTCAACAGTATGTCCAAATACTACATTATCTAATAAACAGTGCATATCAGTAATTTCAGAACCATGCTGAGCTTAACATACTCCTGGGCTGGGATTGGTATTAAACTCAAAAATATTGGCTTTGATCAGCAATGACGATAGTGAAAGGAACTGTCTTTTAACTAATCGGTTATGCTACCAAAATATAGAATTCAGTAAGAAAAGCAAGATATTTAGCCTATTGAGCCAGAAGTACTCATTCTAATTCATTTATTTACATCATGAAGCATAAAGGAACATTTAAAAATCAAATAAGAGTTTACATCATTATAGTATTTCATTTGCCACCAATAGCTAACCATTTTCTAAGGCTTTCAAAACATAGAAAAAGCCAGCCCTAGCCACAATTAAATTTCAGAATACCCACTTGAGGTGTCACTGTCCCTGCCTCCACATAAGTAAACTACAGGGTCAGTTCAAAATACGTCTATGAACATTTTCATGTGGGGGAAAAAAAAGAGTTGGGGGAGGAAGCGGGAGGGAAGAAAGCAGTTCTAGATGCTGGGAAGCTGTTATCTGCTACAGCCAACATGCCAATTAGAATAACAAATAAGTTAAAAATCAGATCTGGCATCCAATAGAGACTCCACTTGAAAGATAATACATTAATTGATGACCCTTGGTGTTGTTTTGGGAAATGACTCCCCAGTCAAATCTGCAGGAAGGAGTCGGTTTTAATTTCTTTCCTTTTTTTTTTTTTTTGAATACTCAGCTCTCCAACAATATACAGCCTATAAATTCAGCTTATTACCATTACTGATCGTATTGTGCTTATTAAGGCCTTGAACAGAAACAAGCCTTTTAGAACAGAACTTGTAAAGACAAATATAAGCATAAATTACTAGCGAATGTTATAGAACATAATACAAAGATACATTCCACTTCAGTTACTCACAGAAAAGTTACCCTGACCTGGTATGCAACATTACGAACAAAGCAAGACTGACTTCAGTCTGAAGTGAAGCAGCATGGGAATCAATGTGCACTCCCAGGGACAGGCTAGCTGCACAGACCCGAAAAGGGAAACCGTTTTTTCTGTCATAACAGAAGCAAACCAAGTGAGATAATGATGTTTATCTCGTGCTTGATCTAAAATGACGGGCAGGGTCTTGCCTATTTGAATGAGGTTTGGATCAGGCCCCTCATGCCTCAAGGCTCTGGCATAGGCAAGGAACTTAAGCACATTAAGTCAACAAACAAAATGCATAGGTGCTTTGCGAAAGGATATAAAACAAGGATCCAGCTGATAATAGGTGTGCGTCATGTTTCTGACCTTAGGGGAAAACATTTAATATTGCAGCGAATCATCTCAACAACCTCATTCCTCTCTGCAATGTTTTTACCTAAGTAGCCTAGACTAAATGCTAATTATCTTAAATGACCAGTCTTGATTGGCATTGGATGAACCCCTGACAGACTACCAGATTGTATTCTTATGAAACTCTTTCTCTCGTTACACGTGTCTTTTCTCAGTCTGTTTATTTTTCAGTCTTTTTTCCCCCTGTAGCAAAACGGTAAAAACGGCAAGAGTTCATCTGGCCGTTGGGTCTTTCTGAAAAAGCTCCTAACCCTCTAGCTATTACTAAGGCTCCACATATACCTTTATTCCTTCCTGTTGACAGAACAGTTGAAGCGCGCTTCCATTGTTTTCAGGAAAGGTGGTTATATGAAGATTAAATGCCGGCGACCTTCGTTCTCTCTCCTGAGAAAAGATTTTTTTTAAAAACAATACATGTGATTACATATAAATATCTATTTCCCACCTTTACAAAACTTTTACTTTTAGATCAAAAAAGCATGCTTTAAGGACTCAGGGTTTAGTTAAGCACAAAAATGGCTCCAGGTTGCACAACTCACTCCACGCACACGCAGTTTCTGCAGGCTTAACTGGCATCCCCAGATGCCGGGATCTTTCTACTTTGGCCAAACAATTGGCTGAAGCCCTAAACAATTCTTTGCAATATTTTAAGTGAGATAGACAGAACTTTACCTAACTATTGCTGTCTTTCCTGGAACAAACAGCTATTTAGGTAAAAGTAACTGAAGAACAAATTTTATACTTCATCAAATCACTTTTTCATCCAGAATATACACGCTCCACCATGAAATGATTTTACTACTTTCTTAATAAAACTAAAGCTCTCTCTCTATTCCCTGTTCATTCTACAGTTAAGCTTTATATTACAGCATGTAAAATCCCCAGTCCTATTCACTGCACTGCCTAGGATTTGGGAATATGTTTGAAAGGCAACATTAATCTAGACTTACAATGCTCTTTGTGCCAAAAGTAAAAATTATAAATGGCCATTTTTCTATAACTATAGCATTTCTAAAACCTATTCAGCTTATCTACTTGATTTTCAAGTGTTTCTTCAAAATACCACCTATTATTTCTTCAGAAGGCAGGAATACAGTAAAACAGTGAGAGACCTTGTTTAAATGAAATTTTAACACACGCGTCAAAATGACTGGATAAGAGACTCTGCAAACTGAGGCACTTGGGTTTACTCTAAATTCACTGTGGTTATAGGAATACAAAATGAGAAAAATCAGATTTCCTCTCCATATAGCAAGAGGAGGCACTGGCAAACAAGAGCTTCAGTTTCTGGCAGCACAACGAAAGAGAGCTACAGCAAAATAGTTTAGTGCCTATTTCCATCCATCTGTTGCCTCATTTCCGAAAACAGAAAATGAGGTGTTTGAATTGATATGGCAGCTGGGCCACATCCATTCACTTAAGCAGGTCACAGAGCATGGCAACTCTTGTTCATTGACTAGTCTAAACGTAATTTGAAATTACAAAAATCTCTGTTCTCTGTTTTTTCCCCTCATAATCTCACTTTTAATCGGTTTTCCCATTAACAGTCTAATTTTAAAATAGATTTAAGTGACCTAGCTATTATAATACAAAACAAGAAGGCTAATTCTTGTCCAAATTCAGTCGCCATTTTAGATTTGAAAAATAATAATAATTCCCTCTTAAATTAAACTCACCTACATTTGCCTGTATTAAAGGATACATGAATGGTTCTGTTTTCTACTCTAGCCTAACTTTCATCTGTTTAACTGTTCTGAGTAAGAACACTTTCCTACTTATTAGAAGCTCGCACAGTTTTACTACAGCATTCACACTGCCAATCACATTTATGTTTATATGCTTGCCTACCAAAGGAAAAAAAAAATCTCTTAGTGCAAGTACATTAAAATAGTTCCATTGTTGTTCTGTAAAACAAGTCCTTAAAAAGTCCTTAAAAGTCCTTTTTTTAAAGAAAATTTATCCAGTTGTTTTACTTCTAAGAAAACTTATGTTTTGGGAAGCAGATGCTAGGGCAACTGTCAATTTGAATGATAAATAGTTCAGTATTTTACTTTACAGTGCTTAATAAAATATAAATAATGTATCTTAGAATTCTTTCTTACTTTCCAGAATGTCTACTGAAATTTTAATAACCCAAACTCATGACTGTGAATATAATGTGCTGTGACATCAAAACATATGGTTGGTTGATAAAATAAATAATAAAAAAAAACAGATTAGGAAATGTCAAAGACAAAAAGCAGAACGTCCACATAACAGAATGACATGACCTTCATCTTTCCATAGAAATTACACATGCCAAGATTTTTGGTGAAACGTGCTGGATGATGAAAATTATGGAGGAGTGGCATTGATAGATTTTGTGGAGAGTTTATACTAAGCGGTGTTAAGAATGCTGATATCCTTTCAGACTGAACAATGTGATATCGGGCAATACAACAGTGCAACAATGTGTCATACGGAAGTAGTTTAGTGTCACTAGGTTCTGCACAGGCTCCATCTAGGATGAGGACCTTTGCTTTCTACTGTACTCACTGCCTACATGCTCAAATTCTTATTCACAAAGAAATAATTTCACTGTTAGTTCATTTACGCGAAGTACAGAATTTGTTAAAGCTTGCTATGGGGCAACACGTTACGTTCACTTGCCCAAGTGCCTCATCAGTTTAACTTTGAAGTTCTCAGAGGTTTTTGCCTTTTGTCATTGACTGATGCCCGCTATTTCCAATCCATGACCATTTTATACCATAAAAAAATGGATTTCAGGTAAGAGAAATTCTTTCAAAACTGCTATTAAAATGTGTCTTTTCCAGATCATTTTACTTCATATTAATGCTGTCAATCCTAAATCAGTGTAATTAAAAACAATTATACATTGATGTGATGAATGTGTCAGATCTCTAGATTTCACCGCATGCAAGACGTGAGAAGGAGTGTTAATTGAAACAATGCCAACCGAGGCTGTAGTATACATACCAAGTGATTTTACATGCAGGGAAGGAGTAGTTATGGAAATGAAACAAATAAAAAAGGCAAAATATTGCAAAACAAAATATTTTATTAGATGAAAAACAAACTATTTGCAATATATATTAGCTATATTACATCTTCATAAACATTAGTGAGCACTCCCTCCAAAACACATTAAGGCAATGGTATCAATTTCATTATCCCAAGATACAGCATTTAAAAAATAGATACCTAAGTGATTTCCCTTAAACATGCATGAAACATCAGTAAACTTTACAGGAATTTCAGCTTGGGTTCAAACATAATTTCTGCTCCATTTGAGAGTTTGCAACAGAGAGAATCTCTTACTTCAAGCTCTAGCACTCTGAATTCTAACAGCTCGTTCTGGTCTTTTGCATCCTGCATCTCGTTCTTCAGCTGATGCTCTTCTTGTTCCATTTTGTAAATCTACGGGACAAATGCAACGTCGTAACACCCAGTAAACAACAGAAAAGATATTATATTGAGTTAAGGGCCATGGCTCTAAGCAAAACTGTTATTTATTTCAGCTTCTTATCAGATGCTTGACCTTGTCTTGGAAATAAAAAAAGGAACATCCCATCAGAAAATAACTTGTTTGATTCAGAAGCTGGTAAAAACTGCTAAAAAGAAAATGGGCAATGACTCTTTAGGATAATCATCTGGGAGCCAGTATGAAGAGTGATACGAATGCATCTAAACAAATTAAGCAATATAACTTTTCTTTTAAAAATCAGGTGAACAAAACTAGACGAGACTAACATTTGGGTAGACTGTTCTCACTTATCCTTGTTCCCCCCTCCCCCCTTTTTTTTAATAACACAGTTACTAGCACTTAATGTTCCACACTTTTTGGAAGTGTCACTACGCTGACAAATCTCTACTGCAGCGTTTCAAGACTGCTGGGGAAGCATCACCTCTATTCATTTTAAAAGATTGTTGAAAATCAAACAACAAACTCAAAGCCAAAAACGCTATTTGTAAGTATTTTGCTCAATACAAAAAGAAGAACAAAGCAAAAGGTCATATTTCTTTCCTAGGGCCTACTGTACTCTTGCAAAATGATGTCAGCTCCACACCCATGTAGAGCACCAGGCATTTACTCTTTGCAGTAAATGAAACAACAATGGAGTGGCTTTAAGGCCCACTTTTTAATTTTTCAGATTTGCATTTTGGGACCTTAACAATGACAAAATGGAAGTTCAAAATCAGCTCTTTGTTATGCCAACCTCCCTCTATTGGTTAGGTTAACCGGGGGATCCTTATTTATATGACATTAAACAGATGTGTAGCACCTGGCATGCTGTACTATAATGCCCATAAAACCCGTGTAAATGTCTAATAAAGTAAGTCCAGCTGTAGATATTTTCAGTCACGGATCTTTCTTTGGTTATCTTATTTCTATTGTAATAATATCGATTTACTAATTAACAGACATAGTTCTTTGACATCCTAAGTCCTTGCTAACTCTCCTATCAGTATCAGTGAAAAATAATGAAGATGCTCAGCTCTGTGAAATCACCACGCATCTCAGTCAGTAAATGACATAACAGTCTTAAAATCAATCGATATTACTTAATATGATGTAAAAAAATTGTGAAAATGGAAGGGGAAAGCGAGCAGGCAATCTTATTAGCTGAAGTGGTCCTGGCAATATTTATCTTTGCGTAATTGGTAAAACACAAGTATTCTACATTACAGTATTTTAAACTGTATTTTGGCAGAAACATCAACTGGCTTGGGTCCCACAGTGGACTACACATTACGCAATTCGACAGTAAAGAGCAGCTCCCACTCCCAAAAAGTACAAAGGCATATTGGTACTTTAATCAGAATTTCTGTTTCTGGAGAGAAATAAAGTGATTTTCATACTGATGTTCCAGTACTTAGCACATTCATTTCTACTTGCCATTCCTTTTATGATAAAGGGCTGCAATTGTGAAAATATTTCCAGACTGTGAACACATACCTTCTCTAGCAACTCCTGATTTGTTCTGATAAGCAGTTGCTTTTCTTCTACCCATTTTGAATCCTATCAGAGAAGAGGAGGATTGAAAAGATTACAGTTCTATATATTTTGTCAAACAAAAATCAATAACTGTAATAATTAGAAGATTTCAGACATCATTGCACATGCAAGTATAAAAAGTGTCACATACGAAAGCCATCATAAATATTTCAAGGATAAATAACATTTGAAACTAAGGAGAAAATAAAAGTTCTTTCTTTCCCTGGAGCAGAGTCTCCCATTTCCTAACTCTTTACACCTAAGCATTTACTTTAAAATGTGTAAATACAGCAATTGTGGATGAATATAATTATATTAACATTTCTATGATATTTTATTCCATTTTTATAACATGCGTTTATTCAACTTAGCTTAATAACTATTCAAAACTATTCCTTTTCCACTGCAAAGAGTTTAAAACTTTGTTGTAGGATCATCACAGTTTGAGTTATATAACTCAATTCCCAATGAGGAAAGGCAAGAAAAACATTTAATTACCTAAAAGTAGTGAAAGTAGGCTTCAGTGGTATGCAATTTATTGTCTTCTGCTAAAAGGGCAAATCAGACTGCTACATATGCTTTGGGATATGGAATTCAAGGCCATGGAGGAAGGAAAGTGATATAAGATATTCCTTTCCAATTGAAAACTCTGTATCTCCATTTGATCACTTGCTCCAAAGCTAATCTTTGCTTTTAGGTCTTTCCATGGTTTCAAAAGCCTCATCAAATATCCCTTTAAAGACTCCTATTACAAAAACTCACTGCCAGCTGTAGCTGGACATTCAGACTTAAAGGATTATATTACCAAAATTCACTGTTTTGTCTATAGAGAAATGTATTTTGCTCCAATAAGTTCACTAAAATAGTACCACTTACATAAGATATGACTCTAAATCAAATGATTTTCTAGCCAAACTAGACAAGATTATTTGAAATCTATATCTGTTTAGTAGAGCATCAAGGCTGATGCTTTCTTTATCAGCAATGGATTTGCACACTGATATCCCTCCAGAAGTCCATGAAATCCGGAAATGCCTGAACTGGCCTTGAAACCTCAACCAAAAACACCGCAAACATTATGATATTTACCCTTGTTAGCATTTTTTGAGAAGTTCAAAGTTGGAATTTCTACTGACTGTCCACTATGGTTATTGCATACTACTCTTCTTTCACCTTTCCCCACTCACATACAAGAATGGGCAAGTGCATTTTAACTTTCATGTAGTAAACGTTCTTCAGGATTATGGTACTCAAAACAAAGTACTAAAAAATAATGTACTAAAATGACTACTTTAAAAGACATGACATTTGTCAGGACTTTTTGAAATAAACCAAAATTGTAATGTCTAGTTTTACAAAATTAATTAGCATTTTGCTAGGTTCAAGGCATGGACAAAGAGTTACAGTCAAAGACTTAGGATGGGTGCCCCAATGCATGCCTATAAGAGGCAGGTTCAACTGTTAAAGCAGACCTGCAGGTTCAACTACTGTACTTCACACCTGTAGAAAAGATCGACTTAATCTGCTCGAATGAAAGGCAACTTTTATGTCTTTCTTAACAAACACAGCTGGCCTAAACTTGACTTTCTGAGAAAACCATCATTTCAGTGGAATTAGATTTACATGTGTACCAGGTTATAGAAAGTGCTGAGCTTTCCAAAAATTTATCTGGCAGATTATATACTTCAGTATTCTGAGATTTATTATTTACTGCTATTAACATTTTATAACAATTTCTTGATATAATGTTTGTCATGCAGGAAATACAATGTACTTTGCAGAAATTGATTGCTAGTCTTATTTTATATTTAGGGGAATTCTGACAGAGCTGATACAAGATTAATGGGTGCCATGGACATTTATTTTGAAATTGTACATAAATTTTAGGAGTCAAACTTTAAATCATTTTTTAATAACAGGATTCTAATCTTCTGCTATGAGTTTGACTTCAGGAAGACTGTGAAGATCTTTGCTGCTTCTGTTACTTAGCTGTAAAATGTGAATAAAAATTCCTGGGATAATACACTAGAATCACTTGGTTCTTTGTTTCCTTTTTTAAATTATTTTGGGGACTGGCTCCCTGAATGAACATTTCACAAGTATTATTAAATCATCACCACCACCACCACCACCACTGAAACAGCAGAGCATAAATAACAATACAAAATCACATAGAAGTCAGTTTATCACCAGAACCATTTATTTTGTTGAATGTAAGTACTAACAGGTTAGGAGAACTGAGCAGGTGCTAAAGCTCCCAGGAAGACACCTTTACCATTTCTATGAAAAACTAAGGCTCAATGTACAAAGTAGCTCTTTAGAGACAATTATATTGTTCCCTGTCACATCTCTGCCTTCTCAGGATTACTGAGAGATACAAGGTTGTAAATGTGATTAAGAATCTCATAAAGTAACAACTAATTAAATTCTAATTTCCAAGGATACCTTCTGACATACCTTTCTGGAAACAAAAGTCACAGACATAATTTCTTACATATCCATAATTTCTTACGTATCCATGTTCACTTATCTCATTTACCTATACAGTATTTACATTTTATACCTTTTCAGTCAATTATTTTGTTAATGTTTTCAGCTATACAGCAATTGGCTACAACATTTTTATCAACATACTAAAATGTTACTAGTAGAACTCAAGTAGTCTTCAACTGTATTCATTCTTCCAAAATCTCAGTGATCTATCATTTTCAGATGACATGATATCTACCTTTAGTAACATTTTATTTACATGGAATTTACTAAGCAAATTGAGCCTTTTTATCCTCAATTTGAATGTGGTCGAAAAAATTTTTTATGCCTACAGCATCTTACTGAAAGTTCATCATACAAAGAATAAACTATAAAAAGGGTAATATCATTCACCTGGTATTATTCCTAAGTTGCTTTTATTTGATGCTACAGGATCATTAGTCTTTCAAATTTATATCTATGGATTGATATACCTTATTTTATTACCATATACTAGCTGCAATGTTTGAATTGTTATTTCAAACAACAGCAAATATATAAAATAACAACTCCCCAATTTTCTCAGCATGTACTTGCAATTATGTGACTGAACATCTTTTAAATGCCCTCTCATAACCCTAAGCAGTCTTCCTGAAGATGCTAGACATTATTAAATATGCATCAGTGGTCACATTTTTGTTAAGCATTTACCAGATATACTGAAGCATAAGGCCTGATTTTTCTCTATGTGACAGTATGGAAATTTGAAAGCAATTGCGTCCTCAGGCAATTTCAGCCCCAGTGGGTAACACTGCAAGTGGTTTCCAGTAACCAGGCACGTTCAACAGTTCATCTCTCCAATTGAAAGTGTGTGTGCAAGGGTTTTTTTTTTTTCCGTCCATTTTTTCTAGGCTAAGTACCAAGAATATTCTCCAGCGGAAATGTAGACTATCCATCTTGTTGAAATTTATAGCAAAGACAAACAAAATGGGAAACAAGAGAAATGCCTGGACTGAATGACAATGGGAGCAGTATTTAGAATGCACATACATGTGATCAGTGTATTAACGCTTTGGTGTATTATGTGTTAGAAAATTAATCTTTAATGGCATTTTTCTAGGCTACCCAATACATTCCTTTATCTGAGCACTCCACTGCTAGAGTAATAATTAAGCTGCATCAGTCACACTAACGCACCAGCAAGCAATGAAGATGGCAAGGGCACCACTGCATGCAAGGGAGAAAATGATGTGGTAGAGGACATTAAGAGAGCCTGTTACCTGCCCTTTCTCTATAAGAGCTTTCTCCAGGTCCTCAATTTTTGCCTGGCACCTGAGCAGATCAGCTTGCAGTTGTTCACGAGTCTGAAAAAAAAAAATTAAAAAGGGTGTGTATATGCACGCACATCTAGATAGACAGGCAGATATAACACACATGAAATCACAATAAAAATACTTTCTGTCCACTCACGGGCCATCCAGTCACATTTTGCTACTTTTCATTAAAATAAGTGTTATTGCATTGATGTCTTAGAATATTTAAATTTGTCAGTTTAGCAGCATTTTCCTTCCTAGACTAAAAATGTGTTATCACCACCACATATTTAGTGACAAAGCTCTCCCAGAAAAAAAATAATAAAAAAAACAAGCTATTTGTATAACTCAAGGCAAGTGAGGAGAAAAAGGACAAGACAGAATTGCAATAGCCATTGAATAAATTCTTACCATTTAAACTATGATTTTAAATAGGCCTGTGTGCAAATAATAGATATTGACCCAAAATAATTCATTCATCCCATAAAGAGCATATGCCAGTCATTTTCCCTCATTTTACATGATTCCTAAACTATCAAGTAGGCCTTGCCTACTGGGTCCAGAGGTACCCTAAATGGGACTGGATCTTACAAGTTACTAAACACATGGAGTAACAAACAAAGGACATATCGGGTGATCCTCAAACGCTGAAGCTACTTGAGGCTTGATACTACAAGTATTTTTTTCACCCTACTTCAGGTACTCTTTCACCCAGGCAGTGCAGAAATTCCTACAGGTAGTTTCTTCTGCATCTTTGGCTTTTGTAGTTTACAGTAACTTCATCCAAAAGTAGTAGCAGACGTTCATCCCACCAGACCATTTTGCCCTCCAAAAACAACAACACAGAAATCTACCTACTGAAAACTTTCAGACTCTGTCAAATGACACATTTGTATGAACGTAACAAAAAAGACTAGAAAGGCCGTTAAAAACAAAAAACAACTATTCTAAAATCCACTAAAGAAAAATAATTGCCTGTCAGATTGAAAATAAAAATGGTATTACCAAAAATATTCATACCAGTGCTTCCCTTCCCATAAACACAAAGGAAATACATGAGAGTCTCATATAACTGTCAAACACATTAGTATCTGTGAAATCTTACTTTAATAGTAAATGCAATTATGTTCCCCACAATTTTTGTTTAAAGAAAAAATTTACTTTCGTCCTTGAGACTAAATGGAAAACAGGCATGATAATATGATATTGCTAACATAACAGCCCTAAGGAATAGTTTCAATTGCCACAGCAATGGCAAAGGAAAAAGTAATTCCTCTTATTTCAACCAAAAGCCACTTAACAGTGGGTTACTGCCATAAATATTCTTTAACCTTCCTATCTGTTACTGTACAACACAGAGGGAAACAAAAAAGTTTATGTATCATAAAGAAAAACTTGCTAACAGGTGAAAGCAGCAAATGTGTGCCATTAGAGCACCCAATTCTATCTCTAGGTCTGCCATGAGACTCAGAAATGATCTCCAAAGTCCCTGTTCCTTCTTCTGATTCAGTTTCTCCACTTAGAAAGAGGGTCTTTAATACGATTACACTTTTGTAACACACTGAGAACGCTAGAAAAACTGTAGAGCAATAATTTGGCTATATAAGAAGTGCATTTCACAGAAAAAGAGTTCAGCTAACAGCCAATTCAAACAGCCCTGAAGAAACAAAACATGAAACATTTTAAAGTAAACTCTGAATTTCCTAAACCCTGGGTCTAGGGATAATAGACTAACATTTTTAGCTCTAAATTACTATAGATGTTGTCAAACACTCTGCATTCTTGTGTAACTTTCCTTTGAAAGGCTTTGCTTATAAAGACAGAAATTCTGCCCTCACAAACATATCCTGTCTATATCTGAGAAAAATCCATAAATTGATTTTAAAAGCTTGCCAAAGGAAATGATGCGCATGAAATAATAGTGAAGTGACAATGTGTGCTCAATAACCATCAGTAATCTAGCAATACATAATTTTTAAAATATTTTATTAGTCATTCCAAGTAGGGGAACCATCAAGCCAGTGGCATTTCTTACCTTAGCGATAAATAGGGTCCATCCCCACCAGTACTTTTTAAATCTCATTCAAATCTTGTTCTGCCTGTATTACTAGCAATATGCTGTGGTGGCACAATACAATGACGGCAACATGTAAAAAGGTGATAATATGTAATAAGTCACAACATGCAGCAAGTTTCTATGGTTTTGAGGTTCAGAGCGTTCTTTTGGTGTGAGACCGGGGGGAAAGCTTCGTGACTTTACTAACTTTTAAATGTGTTTCAGTAGCTTCGTGACTTTACTAACTTTTAAATGTGTTTCAGTATCACAGAAAGGTTGAGGTAAGAAGGGACCTCTGGAGATCATCTAGCCCAACCCCACTCCTCAAAACAGGGTCACCTAGAGCAAGTGGACCAGGACTTTGTCCAGTTGGGTTTTGAATGTCTCCAAGAGTGGAGACTCCACAACCTCTCTGGGCAGCCTGTTCCAGTGTTTGATCACCCTCACACTAGAAAAAGCTTCTTCTCAAGTTTAAATGGAATTTCCTGTATTTCAAATCAAAAGTGGCCTCGCAGTGACATCACGCAGCTACTTTCAGTAGTCATGGGTGCATCCCCTCAGGTCCTATGGACTTGTGTATGTCCAGTTTGCTCAGATGTTCCCTAACCTGATCCTCCTCCACCAACAGTAATGTTCTCAACTTTCCAACTTGTCTCAGGGACCTAGGATTCCGGAAGGCCAGTCTTACCAGTAAAGACCAAGGTGAAGAAGGCATCGAGTACCTCATCCTTTTCTGTGGCCTTTGTCACCAGGTCCCATGCCCTATTCAGTAGCAAGACCACCTTTTCCCTTGCCTTTCTGCCTATTATATCTTCTTGTCCAGTTATTGTCTATTATAAAATTATAAAATAATAATTATTATAAAATTATATAAATGTTCAGATTCCCATCAGCTAAAAAGCATTAAAACCACTACTGCATTAAGTATTTCTAATTCTGTAAAATTCTAACCTCATTTATATAAACAATTGTAAGAAATAAAAACTATTTTGTATGTCTACCATAATATTTGCCTAGTGATACTACCACTTGACATATCAAATCCAATGTGAACACTTGCTCTCTAGACTAATATAACTGGACAACTCTCAGAACATTTTTTGTTAGAGGGATAAATATCTGGAAAAAGTTAATCAATAGCTCTCAGCTAGAACAATGGTGGCTCAAATCTAGAAAGAAAGGATATGCAATACATATTCAATGCAATATCAATCTGGAAAAAAAAAAAGCAGGGTTCAAATGCCTCAAAAGAAACAGAAATTTCTCAAGAAAACAAATAATTTGGATAATTTGGATGTGCATGCAATTCCAGCAAAGTTGAGAGTGAAATGAAAAACATTATTTTAATAATATCATTTGTAAATATTAAAAGCTCATGGACAACAAGATTCAAGTAATCTTGTGGTACACGGTGTCTTCAAGTCCTGATGTGATCCAGCATCTGAAGCTATTTCAGAAGAGGAATATCAAGAGCTGTACTTGATGCAGAATGAAGGGCATGAGGTAAAGGTAATGAAGTTCCTGGTCCTATGGCTACTACTCATCCATTCAGATGTTCCGTGTTTTTTTATCTCTGATCACAGTAGCCATTCAAATAGAGGGTGGCCTGTATGCTACATTTCTGGACATGCCCCTATCTACAAGAAGTTATGATAGAGCAGAAGAGATTTTGGATATAGTAAACTCAGCCCTTTTATGATGCCACTGCTGTTCAGTGGATAGATCTAGGGACTGAAAGTATTAGTCAGAGCTCACCAACTCATTATGAAGTGATTCCTCTCCTCACTAACTTGGAAAAACAGAGTAGAAGATGGCATGACTTCTGCTAACCTCACCCCTGCACTAAACAGCAAGTGATTAGTAGAACAACAGTGGCAGAAAGGTAGAGAGGTAAACAAATGAAAACAGAATACGAGTCTCTCATATCTCAAACACCTGCGGTACAGAGCTTTCTGTGAGGATAAAATACATTCATTTCAGAGAGTGTCAAACAATCGCACATGCCAATCTAATAGTAACAACAGTTGATTAAGTACTTTTTGCTGGAAGAATACTTTTTTGATCTGAGATTTTAAAAACAAATTATGATCTGAAACATAGGAAATTCCACTTGAACATAAGAAAACACTTCTTTACTGTGAGGGTGGTTGAACTTTGGAACAGGTTGCCCAGAGAGGCTGTGGAGTTTCCATCCTTGGAGGTAACTAAAACCCGAACAGACACAATCCTGGGCAAACTCCTGTAGATGACCCTGCTCGAGCAAGGGAGTTGGACCAGATGATTTCCAGAGGTCTCCTCCAACCCCAACCACTTTGTGATTTCATACACTCTACAAAAAATTTGAAGAGATGTGTAAAGAAATTCTTCACACATCAGATTTGGAACAGATTTTTAATATACTTATATAATAAAAGTACTTATTACAACTTACTCCCTGATTCGTTTTAAATCCATCATGTCACTTTCTAAACTGCAAGTTTGCTGGGATATCTTTCTCAATAAGAGTTTCTTACTTCTGAAATCTGTAACATATTGTGTATGTTACAATACAGTACAGTATCTTTCTTCTGATCACACCAGCTGAACATAAATAGTTGCCTTACTGATAACATTCTCTAAACCTCAGAAACATTGTAATGTGATTAGTGCATTGCATTTTACTGACCTGCAAAGATATCTCCTGCTATTCAGATTTTTTTCAGATTTTTCAACTATTTCAGAGCTAAAAATCAATTTCAGTCAAAAATTACCCTTGCTTCTCTCTCTGCATCCAGGGTTCCACCAACTTGCTCCTGAAGTAACGCATATGCTCTTTGCAAAGCTTGATATTCTCTTGTTAGCTGGCAAAACCTTAGTTCAGCTTCTTCTTTAGGTGTGTTCTTAATGAAGAGGGGAAAAAAAAGTGTTTTTTTGTGTATAAAGAAAAATATCTACCTAATGTCTATGCATGTATAGATATAACACACACATACAACATGCAAAACGCTGTTGAGTTTCAAAGTTCAATAAAGGCTTAAAAAATGACAACACACAACTAGAAGTGGAAGGAAAGGTGATTTCAAGTTGAGACAGAAATGCAGAGATTAGTAACTGTGTCTATCTTATAACTTCAAGACAGTATAAATTAATATTTAAGGTAGTAACAGATAGAAAGAGCAAGAAACTGACTGGGGAAAGATGAGAGAGAACAGCTCTGTGCACCGCTTTCCTCAGCAACTCCTCAACTACAATTCAGAAGAGGTCCTACTTGCCATGCAGTACATTACTCCTTCAGTCTTTGCCTTCATTTTGTGAGGATAAAATGATTTTACCAGCACCAAGCACTGGTGCCCCAGTACCAAGCACCACAAAGACAGAGGTTTCAAAAGCCATAAGATGGCTTTTTTTCTTTTTTCTTTTTTTTTAATCTGAAGTCATTTTGATGTCTTAATTTGCTTCTGATCTTTGAAAAATTGCCATCCACACTTTCAAGGTCTTTCTTACAATCCTGAGGGCAAGAAATTTCCTCCTCTTAATTAATTTTTGCTCTAGGAACCCAAACTCCAAGGAAAAGGAGATTACAATATTATTAGATATTAAACTTAGCAAAAGAGGAAGTCTTTATAAACAAGATAATTAGAAATATTTTTAAGGGATATTTTTGGTCAAGATTGTGGATGAAAAGTTCTGACTGAAGAGTAAGAGGTAAAAGTCAGTGAACAAGAAAAAATGATGAAAAGATCATCTAATTCATGTTTTGGCCTCAGCACTGCAAGTAGGCCAGCTGCACTGCATAACACACAGCCCAGACAAAACATGTCAGTGGCTATTTACTACCTATAGTCATCTAAGCCTTAATGATTTGCAAAAGCCTTTCTCGATATTGTTAAGTACAGCAAGAAAATCCCGGCTGTATCAAAACAGTCAAATAAATTATAAGGTTCTAAGAGAAACCATTGTGTAGAAAGTATTTACTCTTGGCAAAGCAACCTGCCTATTCATTTTCTTCTTCTGACCTTTTCTCAAAGAAAAGGTTTGAGAAAAACAATTTTATTTCTCAGGCCAATATCCTGCCAAGTCTGTCAGGGAGAATGTCGGCTTATTCATTAATTCTACTGCAATGACTGTGTATACGTTATTGGGCTTGAAACAAAATCAGGTGACTCCCTGTCAAATTTTTTCAGTTCCTGTGGCAGAATAGCTGAGAAATATTTGCAATTATACTGTATGTTGGTTTCTGTAGAAGATAAGAGCTACTACTTACATCATCCAAATCTTCCTCTGGTGTTGCTGGTGTCCTGTCTGTTTTATCTGTATTATATGAAGTTACAGATGATGTTTCTGAATCAATGGATTCTTCATCAAATCCAAAAAATGTCTCCACAACATGCCTCTGAAAAGTCAGTTTTTCTTAGTTACTAACAAAACAGAAAACCTCAACAGCCTAGTTAGCAGCAGCCAGGGACTTCCCTGACCATTCTTTTAGTTTTATTTCTAAAATACCTTCATTCGTAACCACAAGAATACGGGCTCTGTCTGAGAAACTTTTCTCTAATCCCAATTACCTCATCATAGTCATTCATGTAAGACCTGTGGGATGTGTTCATAATCCCAGAATGAGGGAGGCTGGGAAGACAACCCTTTGCAGAGTGGAAGAAAAGAAGGCTTCTTTGCAAGCCTTCATTCTCTGAATGCCAGCAAATTAGTTACCATTTCAAAATTGCTTGCTTGCTTGTTTAAGCATCCCCAAGAACTGAACTGCACATGGCACATAACTGCCAGTACAATAATGCTTTAGCACAAGTATATAACACAATTACCAAAATCATACGGATCTTACAAAATTCTTTCAAAAACAGTGGAGAAATGTAATATCTATTCAGAAGAAAGTAATCCACTACAATGTAATATATAAAATTTGTTACCAAAATGGAAAAACACATTCTGAAGAGCCATGTGACAAAGTTTGTCATTCATACTAGTTGAAAAGAAAAAAAAGTCAAATTCATTTATAAAATCTGTTATCAAAATTCTACTTAAAAGTATGCATTGCCGCTTTCCATTTATTTCTCCAGCACCATCATTTTCAACTTTTTTCAAAGTTTGCTCCACTATCAGTATGACTAAGCAAAAATATATATACTTAGGGAAAACAAGCATTTTGATGCAGATTTTAAAAATTGCACATAACATAATCCATTGAATGCACGCTTGCAGAAAATTAGAGAAAATGAGTAGACAATACGTGAATAGTACAATATGCACTGTGAAAAATACTAATTTTATTAGTAAGTCACAACTACAATAATCTTATCACCTTTCAAGATTTCCCCTTCCATCAGTTTGCCAATACATACTGAGAAAGAAGCAACTGTCTATAGAAAACTCTGCTGTTCAAAAAATAAAAATATTGCTCAGACATTTAACTGGGAAAACAGTTTTCCAAGTACTTTTCCTTTCAATTTAACATTAAAGTTAACTATTATCAATTAATACAAAACATTTCCATAACTTTCCACATGAAACATGTGTTTCCACAGTTACCTTTATATAATGAAGTATAACCTGCACCTCTGATAACCCACTCAAATTCAGAGGAATAGAAAAATGAAGAAAAAGATGAGTATTGCTGGAAGAAAGGAATCAGGTTATCAAACATCCTAGTCAGGGAGGCTAGTGGAGAGAAGTAGCTCTGGGAAGATGAAGGAAAGTCCATCTATCTCTCTACATATACTTAAAGGCACTGATGATGCTGGATCACAGATCTTGATTCACTTTTTTTTTTTTTTAAACAAGTATAAACCAGAGGTTGTACGTGAGAGGATAGTAGCCCTGTTCATTGAATTAGCCCAAAAGGATGAAAAAAATGATCAGCTCTTATTAAATCAGAACATCAAATTTCTTACATCTCACCAAAGCCAAACTGGCTGAGTGGATTTGTGAGCTATCAGTTCCTTCAAGGTACTGAAAGGCTTTATTTTACCCAAAATGTCCAGTCTCATGATAGATTCCAAATATTTATCATTCACTGCAGACTTCTAGACTTATCTTTAACTTTATACATTTTTCTAGTAATCACGTAATCCTGTCCTCTAGCATTCACCTTCTATACCATTCTGTCCTGCTTCTACACCGTTCTGACCAATGGACACAGGGAACACATTTAAGCTCTATTTTAGGGATGTAAATACTTGTCCAGAAAGCTAATGCGTTCTCTGACACTCCAATTACAAACATTTTGGACCTCTCTCTCCCAACACAAAAGTTCACCACCAAAACTCAGGTGTAATTAGTTCCTGGGAGGTAGTGCATTCAGTGTTCCTCCCATGCTAAATACTGCTGGCAGCCTCCAGTCATCTAACAGCAGTACACCAAGTATATTTTGGGAGTTGAAACTAGGGTTAGGCAAACTGTGCTACCCTCAAGTTGTAAGGAAGGCTACAAGACAAGCAAATCTGCCATCCCTTTTGCCAGGTCATCTCATCAGGAAGAATTTTTTTTTATTCCAAACAGATGATCAGATATAGCTTCATAAAAATGACGGCAAATTCTATGGAGGTAAAGAAGATGAGGGCCGCAAAACAAAAAACCAAGAGACTTTCATGAAAGCTGCATCCTCATTCCACAGTGCAGATACCTTTTCGTCAAAGATGCTAAGAGTAAACCCCAAATAAAGCTGCATACAGCAAAAGTACCAGTACTTTTGTATCCTGTTCTTCTGTCCGTACTAGCTTGTTTGTGGATTGGGCTCAAAACATTTATCTTGTGCTTTGGAGGACCACAGGTGAGGACAAGCAGCTTAGAGGTTTATGAAATGGCTAATTCTGTTTATTCCTTCCATTTCGAGGCTGTTTGGCCTCACAAGGACGACAAATATACTTGAGCAACACTCAACCACAGCCTGCAATATAATATAGGCTTGAGTACTCATATACTGAACAGGAGTCAAATCTTCAGAAGGGCTGGTAGAAGGCACTTGTAAAAGACAGAGAGCATAACTCTAATATTTTCTCATATATAGGACAGAGAGGATACAGTACTCATGAGGATCAGAAGCAGATCAGTTTAAACTGAAGATAAAACTCATCATACTTCTGGAGGTTTTTTGGCTGTTCCTCAAGCTACAGCCACCTTTTGCAGATAACTCAGCTTAAGCATATCTTCCTTTTAACATCCATGCAGATACACCCACACACTGTTTCAAGGAGTGAAAAAACAACACTAAAACGGTGTTTTTGACTTTACATAAGTGTATATTGATTTTGAAAGATATTTATCACAATATCATCATTTTGATAAAAGCAGTTAGCTACATTTCACCAGTAACAAAGCCTAAGGAAAATTAATTTATTTATATTAATAAATAACACATCTAATTATTAGATAGGAGGGAATTATACAAGAAAATCAGTATTTCCTCTAACATTGAAAAGTTCCAAAGCTTCAAGGAGTGTCAAAAGTAAAGAAATGTTAAATACTATACAGGCTTGCTATAATATTTAGGGTTAAAAGTGAACCATTTATTTGTTTATTTATGACCTCTGCCTCTACAGAGAAGCTGCATATTTGTTGTTTTCTGGAGCAGGTACTTTCCATACCAATAGGAATATGGTATTTAGCCATTGTATATTAAGCACACATGTATGAATTTCTTCATGAGGTAATTACAAAATAGCTGTTTTTATTGTTGATCATCTAGTATCCGAAGCAATTAGCTACAAGAAGTGGTTCATAGGAAAACCACAACAAATTGACTGATAAGGAAACAGCTGTAGAGGAAAAAAAAATGGAGACATCTGACTCGCACAAAGTTTGTTGATAAATGCTATAATAAATAATCAGGTATAAATAGAACAACTTCTAGGGAGATTCCATATATAGCTCAAAAGCTGGCTTTTGAAAAGGACATATGAACATGTACAATACTTACTGTTGACTGGATTTTTGTAACTCTACATTATTTTCATTCAAGCTTTTCTTAAAACATGGGAACCTTCTAAATTCTCAACTTAAATATTCTGTTATATTTAGCTGTTCATTCCATCGTTACTTCTAAACGATGACTAAGAAAATAGTGTCAGCTGCTGAAAATTACTGCTTTAAACTCTAACCTCCACTGACTATTGCCATGTTCTTAATGGCAAGTATTTTTCACGTAGATTTATATCAATGCTTTGACATGATTTTAAAGTAAAATTATGCATTAGGTCTTTACAACTAAAGTATTAAGACTTCAATAAAAGTCTAGTGCTCAGTAAATATAGGTTTAGGATATTATAAATAAATAAAGATACCTAGACAATACAGGTAGATATCAACAAACACTAATATTTTTAATGGTTTGAAGTGGAGAGACTTACATATAAAATACCTGAATTCTCTACTGCTAAAAGAGTTTTACTTTATGTTTAAGTATCTTATTTCCAAGTGATTAATCAAACATGATGAAACAGAACGAAGAGGAATTTCCCTGTAATGCAATCAGATGAACTGATCTGCAACTTACCTTCATGCTTATATGTCATTTCTTGGCAGCCAGAAAAATACAGGCACACCAAAGCACAGAGACAGATAAAAAAAGAAAAATATAAAACAAGAAATATGAACTCCATCGCACCAGTGTGCAGACTTTCCACTGTCACGCATACAGTTTATTTATCAAATTTTACATAAAGAAACAAATCTTCAGAGTCCTGCAATTTCCCATAAAAATGGGCAGTAATGCTTATTTTTAAATGCAAGACTCCATAGATCATGGAATCATTGTAATTCCATTCTATGGGTGTAAAAACAATTTTCCAGAGTTTCTGGATTATTTCACTATCAAAATTCACAAAAAAACTGAGAAAGCATGCTGTGAGTAGCAAAATAAGATTCACCTCTGGTACATCTTTTTTCCAACAAGTCCAATGCCACATTAACATAGAAAAAAATCTCTACGGGCTGAGGCAGCTTCACCTCAAAGGAAAAAAAAAATCCTACAGTACTTGAATGTCCACAGTCAATATATTACTCCTCTAAACACCTTGCAATCACAGAGGTTTATTATAAAGCCCATCCCTCTGCAGCCCGCCTTACCTCAGAGGGAGCTGAGCTGGTTGCCAGCGCCCTTCTAAGGATTCCTACGTCCCTTGGGATTTAAGAGCGCTCAGCTAACCACTACACTAGCAACAGTAACCTAGTGCACTTAACATTGCTACAGAAATAACACAGATACCTAACTGCAAAAAATAATCCGATACTTGGTATTTTCAAAAGCCTTTCGGCTAAACTCACGTTTCTGAGACACAGCAGGAGTAAAAGGGCTAACCGGACTGGCCTAACAGACGGTTCATTCTGCAAGGTGCCCTAGAGACCCTAAAAACCTCGCTATTGGTTCTGTTCTAGCTAACAGGGACCACTGCCAGGAAAATATTGGTATTGACAGACCAACATGCAGAATGCCCCATCACAGCACACGGACAACTAAGGAAAGGGAAAGTAAACGTACCTGGTCAGGAAAAGCTACAACAGCACATGAGTGCAACAGGAACAGGCGGCACAGGTGCAAGGCTATTTATTACCACAATAAAGGAACCTTTTTATGCTTTCAAGTCTGAGCTTATCTGACCACATTCATGAAACTTAATTCTCATCAATTATTTTCTTCTTCATTTTGTTAAGGAAAGTGGCACATAGTTGGAAAGAGATACAACTCCAGTTGTCACACTTGGACAATTCACTTTCTTAATGATAATTTTGCTTTTAACAATTCTTGGAAAAGCAAAGCGAAAGATTGGCATCAGTAGTTTCTGCTTCTGAGAGGCTGGTTAAGAAAGATATACCCATAATTTTTTCTACTATAATATATAGGTTATCATCTATATAATACAAACATCTTGCACAGACCATAAACAGAAAGAGACTTTCATTGTTTATTCCACGTATAATGTAACTTATTCTAGATTGCCTTTATAGCCCACGGAGAGAAATTTTAGGACAAAACTCACACGGCCTATTTAGATATCCACTTCCAGTGGAAAGGAATCACATATTCATGCTACTAATTTCTCTCCAGAGTGAGACGTCTGTATCTCACCTGAGCTACTACCATATGCAGACATCAATACTTGGTCAGACGAATCCCATCATTTTCATCTGAATGCCTCAGAGAGGGTGTAGCAAATAGAGAGGATGAAGACGGTACAATCCCAACACCACATCTGGGTGAACACTTATTTCTGAATATACTGAGTAAATAAAAAATTGGAAAGTTGACATGGCTTCCTTTGATTATTTCAATTCAGTCCTGAATTTGGCATCTAACTGGTGTATCTAAAACAGCTTTGATTTTGTTCACCAAAGGTAAGGGTCAAAGATAAGAAGGCCAACTGACCTAAGATGACCATTTGAAAGCCCTGTTAAACTAACTTTTAGGTGGGAGCTAGGCACAACTAAGACAAAGCACATCTGCATGAATGCAGCTTCTTGGAAGCAAACTTTGAGATTTTATGAGACACATTAGGTCTTTTCAGTGTAGCTGCCATGTGGATTTTGCATTTCATTCAAGCTATAGTGTCTGTACATAACAATGTAACAACAACAATTGTAAATTAATTTGGTTGCAGCAAGGATTAAAAGGTAAAAGAAAAATAATTGTGTCAAAATTTAAGATACACATATGTTAGAAAATACTTATCACAATTATAGGATTATTTGGTGGTGTCCTTGAAGAATGTGGGGAAAAAAGATGGTCAGGTGTTTCTTATTTCAGAGAGTGAAGAATAACAATTAACCTCAAGGCAAAAACCTGCAAACTTTAGTCGCATGGTTTTATAAAACAGACAACTCTGCATAGTTTCCTTCAAAGTATAACTTCTGCCTTCATCTCAAACTCTGATCATAACCCAAATCACACATAACACAACGGACCTAGATGCTAGGAGTCAGTCTGTGGCTATAAACAACAGTAGTAGAATATGATCCTCCATAATCAATAGAAATGCAAAGTATGCTCAAGAAAGTCATTTTCTTTTGAATGCATAAGTTGAGACCAAATATGATACGTTCAAAGAAGCAATCAGCCCTACTGCTTTCCATTAAGTATCTGTTGCAATATTCAAAACATCTCCCTGTGTGGGACCTGCAGAAAAGACAAGGGGAAAGTGTCTTGTCCTGACTGCTCTGTTTCACTACCACGGCTCCCTTGCTTCTTTAGTCTTGCTCTTTTGATTTTCTTTCCACCTCATCTGTAAAGAAGGTTTGAAGTACTGTCCTCACGTTAGGGCCTGAAGGACAATACAGGACCACCTAGAAGGAAACTAGCCTGTATGTCAAGCTTCTTTTTTTTTTTTTAAGCTAACATTGACAGTGTTCAAATTCCAAGTCAACGCTGCACATACATGAGTATCCCTACAGTTTTGTACAGCTGTAGTTATTAGGACATTTGCAAATATATTATTGATGATGTTTTGGCTGGGGTGTGGTGTTGGACCAATTTGACTTTAAATTTCTCATCTGTGAGGCTTCCTCACTTTATTTAGAAATATATTACAAGGTTCTTCTCTCCCCTACAAGACAAAACATTTTACCAAAAAGTGTAGGGGTGGAGAGGGGAGGGGATTTTGAAAAATTCCAAGAAGTTACAAACATGAATTACAAACCAAAGAAAAAAGGTCAAAATAAGAAAACAAGAGAAAAAATATTTTTCTTCTTCTTTAAAGAATAAGAGTAGTTAGGAATATATATGTATGTATATATGTGTGTGTGTGTGTATACACACACACAAATATAAAATACACCTAATTTTCAACTAGCCCTAGCAATAAGAAATTTTTCTTCTCTTTTCCCCAATTTATCCCTTCTGTCTAGCTGGTCCTCCCTCTACATTTTCTTCAGAAGTCTCTACCACTGCTCTTTTTGTAGCACACACAAGGTGATCCTTACTTAAAAGTCAGAAGGCTAATTTTGTACTCCTACAACCCAGCTCCATCAGGAGCCAGTTCAAATTACCACAGTTTCTCATTTAACTAATATTATGTTGGTTCTTTGCCCTCTGTCTGTCAACAATATTAATTCACATTTCCCTGCCGTCTCTTTGACCAGGAAAATTGTGGGATGCTTTCAAACTGCAAGTATGCAGAGCCAAGCTCTATGGAAGGGCCAGCAAAACTCAAGCTCTTGCTCAATAGCTGGCATGAATATAATCAGCTCCCAACAAGAGGACACTTGCACGTGACTAAAAGCTGGTATAGATATATAATGTGAGATTAGCCATGCATCCAAGCACCGATGCACACAATGCAATGAGTGTTTCTAGGACTGAAATAAATATGTTACTTTTAGGTAAACAAAATCTAATTCACTCTCCTCTCAACTTTCCCTCTCTTTTCCCTGATTTTTGTTTTATAGCCCTGCTTTTCCTTTGAGGAGATGGAATCAAATAAAATTTCCCAAGGCCAATTGTCACTGACAGGCTAAGGGTCATGGGGTGGAATAACTAGGGGGAGTTATGTCTGCTACTCGCTATTTTATTGCTTTCTGACACATCTCTCATACCATAAGTAAGCAGGAAACCAGCAACTCAGCTGCTCATAAGCACACAATTCTTGCAATAATCTCTGTAGAAGTCCCCAGACTATAGCACTCTTATCACATGGAAAATGGACTAGCACAGAGTTTTCACTGGAATCATATGCATTTGCTAAAGCCCTCATGTTGTTCAGTTCTTCTCTTGGTCAACAAGGAATGGAGGAAGGAGGAAAAAAATATCAGAAAAGCAGCACCTCCCTTAAGAGAAAATAGGGAAAGGGGAAGGGCACAGAGTCTGGACCAGCTCAAGTTCTATTAACACAGAAAATTTAAGGCATAAATTAATAATTATGGAAATTTTCAACCTATGGAAATTAGCATCACTAGTTATCATTGCCTATGAAAAATACAATTGATCGGCTGTTTTTCATCAAGAACTTTCTAATTCAACAAAAGATCTTACACAAGTAATTTAAAACAGGATGAGGGCTAGTAATTAGAGAGGACTTCTATAAAAACTACAGAAAACTGTAAATAGATTTTCTCTAAATAGATTTAACATCTATTAATCTTCCATTACTCAAAAGAAAAATATATGCAAGATTTATTGTTATTTTGAAATTTTTATTTCTCCATACTAGAAGGACACATCATATCAGAAGCAGCAGTTGAAGGTATCACCGCTGAACAGGAGAACCAAAAAGCATAAACCTTTCAGAATATAGATATTATGAAACACAAAGCAATAAAAAAGCACCACCTGGAGGTCATCGGGAGTATAGAAAGCAGAACACATTCACAGCAAGTGTCGTTTCTATTTAGGACAGAACGTACCTTAAGTTACCATATACTTGACAATATTCTCTCCCTTCCTCAAACCCATTTTCTTTCCTGTGCCCCTTTCTCCTCCCCTCATGCACATCAGGCTGCTAACATTCAGCTTTGCAAAAAAGCAGCACTCAGGAAGATTATTACTTTAAACTCGTGCTACAACAAACACTGAAAGTATACTCTGAAACAAAACTGTTCCTTTTCTAACTTCTAAATTTTCTCTTGTATTTGCACTCTAAGAGCAAACCAGTTACTAGAGCAAAGTGGTCAGAATCCACTACATAGATATTATATACAATGAATGTTTCAATAACCCTAGTGTGAAGTTTTCAACTGTGATTAAGCAATAATTTTTTTGCAAGTACGTTAAGGGACTTTTTTTTTTGGAGGTCAAGCATTTGGTCCTTTGAAATGTAAGCTGTTTCAAGTCATTATATCATTTAGGCCTCAAGTTACTTGAATATTTAAGCCACCACAGCTAAAAATATAAGTAGGTTTAAAAATAATAACAGTAAAAATACCTTTTGTGTATGGTATAAAACTTGCTAGTCCTAAATTACGCACACTAAGAAAAAGTTAATAAACACTCAGTAGAGACAACAGAACACTGATAAGAAATGTTACCATTTATTTATGTAGACCTCTTATTTCAGGCAATATTTAAAAGAATTGCTCACCTTCGGAGGTTTGAGACTTTTTCTCTTCTGCTTTTTAGACCGTATCAACCGTTCCCTTTCCTAGAAGGAAAGAGAACACTTTCGTTTGGCTTTCTTTTAAAATATGCATTTAGATATTCACAACACAAAGAAATATGATTAAAGTTTTCTTAAAGCTGGCGTTAAAACTAACGCAAATAGAGCGTCTTTATCCTTTGAAATAGCACCATGTTGGCATAACACCACGGTACACTGCAGCATATCCCTTTAGAAAACAAACATTCAGACACACACTTTAGAAACTTGCTGGAAGTTGGCAAGAAAAGTCTTTGTTAAATATTAGGCACAGATTTCTGCCAGTTCTTTTGATTCTTCTACTGAGAAGATCGCTGTGGAAACAGAGCTAAAGTGCTCACTACAGTCTCCATCTAGTCAGAAGAAGCAGGCAGGTAGCCAAAACCATGTCCAGCTTCATTGATGATAAGGCAGTATACCAGGATCATGCATAGGCACATATGGTGTTACATGTGACTTATCCTTCCTTGTGGGCAAAAGTCTCAAATCCGAAGTCACTTTCACATGTAGGTAACTCGGGCCAATGTTTAAGTCAGAAGGTCAAGTGCAATACAGACTGTTTCAGATCACACTTATCCAGTTTAGTCTGTGTCTTCTCTAATGTGGCCTTAGAAAAAGATCACAATTAATTATATCATAATACTAGAGTGTTATAACTGGAAAATTCAGGGTTTATGAACGTTCAGGCCAAGAATACTGCCTTGAATTCCAGCGGAGAAGAGGAGAAGATACCAGATGGCAAGAAATGAGAAGGAAAGGAAAAGCAAGAAAAGATAGGTCATCTGTCTCCTTGCAGAGCTAAGGAAAGAATCAGGAAAAAGGCATCTTTGTTTGCAGCACCTCTATTTTAAAAAGAATGATAGAAACTTTCTGGTTGCAACTGCTTCTCTGGCAGTTATTGCTCACTGCATGGTGTTTTTCTTTACTCTGCTGGAATTTTCAGTTCAGAGCTATTTGTTATACATTCAGTTCAGAAACTCGGTAAATCAGAAGTCCCCTGTGGAAATCACAATAAAGTAATTCATCTCAATCAGCACATTGTTCCAGAAAAGAAGGTTTTTGAAAATACAAAATAATTCAGAAAAGTACAATAATTTATATAGCAACTTTCAATACATGTGCTTTTCAAAATAAGGTATTGCCTACCAAGCTGGCAAGGAGCAGGTATGTCATGTTGCACAAAAATAGAATACAATAAGCTAAAGATGAAACAAAACAGTTGTCTTTTAGATAGTGTAGCAAAATCCCTCCTCAGGGACCTGGTTAGAGCACAGTCCCTCCTTTAACCTAGATCTCCTTCATCTTAAGCAAGTGTCCAAATAACTGGGGAAACTGGCTAGTCTTCTCAGTTGCTCTTTCCTTTCCTCTTTCTCCAGTTCAGAATGAACACTTTCAAAATCTCCCATTCCTTCCTTTTTCTAACCTTGCCTGCAAGAAGACTGCTTGATTTACTATCTGCCTCAATAAAACATTAAGCTACTGGAACAATAATAATGCCATGTAAAATACAATTTGATGAATCACTAGAACCTTTTGCAAGCAGCTGAGTTTATCTGGACAGTTCTTCCTCTCAAAAGGAAGGAAAGTGCTGTTGTGGGAGAACTCAAGCTGATATGGTCTCAATAACGCCAAAGATACCCTACAAACTAAAAAAATACACACAAAAAAACTAAAATTCAGACAAACCTATTGCCTAATTCTGTGATTTCTTATTTCTGTGTGCATCATATCAGTCTCAGCTGCAGGTAAGCTGATAACTTCTGTATTAATAAGGCATGTGACATGTGGGTCATTCTTTATTTATGATATATTTTGGTTCTCTAGAGATGTGATTTGAGGCACACAAGAGAATTAAGAAGCACAATGGAGTGCAAAGATTCCCACTGCATTCACATCAAAGGCAAAGCATTTAACATTATAACTTTTTTCTGCCAATGAAAAAGTATCTTTAAATAAGAAACAAAGTAAAAAATGAAAACACATTTTAAAATGCTTTTTCTTTTACTTTCAGACTAAACATGAGTATATATGAGTAGACCTAAGCTAGGACACAATATATTTCCTCAGATTACCAGCTGAGACACTAAAAGAAAAGCCTTCAAGATAATTCTTTCATACCATTGAAATATAAGTGAGGTTATATCTCCTACATATTGGGAACTTAGTGTTATGTCATAGTCCCTGTTTGTACTTGCAAGGTAAAGCATTGCTCTGTGAATTAGACCTTATATCATAATGTCTGAGTAATATTCTACTGCTTGTAACACCTTGACACTGAAAAGTGCACACAGACATCTATCTTTGGTACTAATTACAGAGAGAAATCCTAGGTCAAAATCTCAAAGTAACCGCCAAGAATAGAAACAATGCTCCAGACAGAGTGATAATACATTTTGTTGTTTTATCTTTTTGTATCTTCCATTTTTATCTTCAATGTGGTAACCAATAGCTTAATCTTTTGTTTGTTTGTTTTTTGACGGAATGATCTTAAAAAAGTTTCATCATTATGTAGCATTCAGTCTAAAAATGTGCAGGTAGTGCCACTTGAAATGCTCTAGAATAGTCTGCCTTAGTTGCAGATGCTGGTCCAGAAGGGCATGGCTGTTCCACAGATGCGATGTCATTTCTGCCAGCACCAGAAGGATGTGCCCGGCAGTGTTCAAAACGCCACTAGGCTCCTCTTAGGCAACTAGAGTGAGTCCTGATCATCTGACCAACAGTGCAAAATGCGCATCATCTTAAGTGGTTTTCACAGTCAACAGAGGGAAACAGCTGTGCAATTCTTCTAATCCTAATCCAGACTACCACCTCTGGTTAGATGAACCATACCACACAAGTGCATATTTCTCTCCATTTGCTACCAAGACAGCTACTGTGGCCAGCTGAGAGATGCTTACAATTAGGTGAAATGAACTCAGTCCTGCATGTTTTTTTCCTTGAGAAGAGCTTCTAATCAGGGGAGTAGCTGGGTCTACATCACAATCTACATCCAACATTTTCAGTCGTTAAGAGTGGGAATGTGTCCTTCCCTCCTAGTTCTTCAGCTGTGGACAATCAATTTTGTAAGGGATGTGGATGGACTGATGCGCCTCTTTTCAGAAGAAGCACATGATAGGGAAATATTTTACAATGCAGATATTCACACACATGCCAAAGAAACTCATTCACTACCAGTGAAATAACAAGAACCCTTCAATGCTGAAGAACTACTTCTATATCACTACTACAGCTTGAGTTGAATACTGCTGTCAAATCTTTAGTTCGCCTATAGATGTGTGCACATGCACTTGTTACCAGATATGAGAAACATTACCACTGTGAGATCATCAATAACATGCTGCTGTTCTTTGACTTGCAGTCTGAGGAATTCAATTTCTTGTTCCTCCCGTGTGCTGCTAAGATCATTCAAAGACGTGTGCCTCTTCAATGCTGGCTGTGCAGATAACTTCTCTTTCTATAAGAATTAAAATAAAATCCATTATTAAACACAAATAATGCTTTAAAGCGTCTTGCGATAACACTAGTACCTCGATGCAATATGGTAATCACGAATTCTTCAGATTCATCGGTGCCACCACAACATCAGGCCTTTTTTCCACCAACCTAACATAATACAATCTGTTTGCATTCATGTCATTATCTCACAGAAGATATTTTAAAACATAATTTGAGAACATAGTGGACAAGTGAACTAAGTGATCTAACGTAGTAGGGCCTTTGGCACATTTATTCAAATTCAGTTTTGACTTATATTCAGAAAAGCAGCTTTTACTAAGGCTGGTTTTCAGTCCTACCTTTTTATAATCTCCAAACATATTTTATATGCCTGCTATCCTTTTCCTTAATCAGTGTGAATTTATACAACACAAAACACACAGAAGACAGGCCACTCTGAATTTAGAATATGACACAGCTGTATTTGGCTGAATTTGACAGTGACACCATCCACTGTTCACACTCTGAAAAGTCTATATTGTCTACATTGAAACGTCTGCGGACAGTAAGAGCCTTGCAAGCACTTACAGCTCAGTGCTACTGCGGGCAATGCATTCTTATAAAGTGAACAGTTACTTACCAATTCTACATTTTCCCTTGAGAGATTTTTTATTTTTTCTTCCATTCTCTGGATACATTGCAACATATCATCATTTTTTTTGCTCATCCTTTTATTTTTTTCTACCAAAGGCTTCAGCTGACTTTCTGTCTCCCGAGAACGTTTCAGCTGCAAATGCAAGAAACAAACTTAGCTGTACTTTGGTTCATAGTGGCCTGAAAGAAGAAATATGTGGATTTTCACTTGCCTTTTTCCTTCATTCCAAAAGTTTACTTCTTACATTAAATGGCATCTGATACAGACTACCACTGAACTAAGAAATACAGGAGTCCAAACCAGTATACACAGTACTTTTGTACGTTATACAAAAATACTTGATCTGGTCACTGGATTTTGCTCTTGAAAAACACTTACAATGATTATGAACATGTTTTCTTCATAAACTAATCTTGTTGTACATATGCTTCTTGGGAACAAGGTAGTCACCTTTCTCCCTGTTAGATATCCCTTCACAGAAGTACACTGTTCTTCCTCTACTGAAAAAGAAAAAAAAAAAAACCCTATACCTAATGTGTAATTAGAGCAATGAGAGTTAGCCAGAGGGCACAGATTCAATCTCAGCATTCTGCTGACATTTTCAAGCTGCTAAATTTTGTTCCTGTGGTTTTATGATATTAGACAATTATGTGAAGCAAACTGCTGCCCTTTCTCCTATTTGTGGGTATTCAATATTTCACTCTTCACCTCATTAATCCTTGAGCTCTTTTGATCAAAAAAATAAATAAGCTACTTTTTCCAATCAAAATATTTTCCAATTTACTGAGTTTTAACTAGAAATGAGAAAAGATAATCTTTCTCCTGAGTTATTTTCACTGTCTAGCTGGTTCTCTGTTTCATTCTCAGAAGAAAATTATTTTTCATAGCACTTAATCACAGAAGCATACTGATATTACTGGGTGTATATAGCTGTCTCCCAAAATGACAAAACCTCCTTCACATCTTTTCCAAAATACACTTCTGATGCTTTCAAGTCAGGCATCCAGAAGAGCATTGGACTGCCCTCCATCTAGACGGATGCTGAAGGATTCATGTTGCAGTACTTCAGTATTCTTCAGGGATATATTGAATGACTTATGTCATAACCACAGAAAGGATTAGAAGGCTGAATTATCTTGTCTTTCTATGAAGGAATCTTTAAAGAAAGCAAGATGTTCTTGACAGTACAGAGCACAGAAAAGCAAGAGTAAAAGTGAAAAAGACACTCAGCATCTATGCAAAGTAGTAAAAATAGCCAACTGTATCCAGGCTAAAAAGCATGCTCCTCTTATCCCAGTAAACTTAAATAATTAATGAGGAATCAATTTTGCCATATAAAAGGCCAGTTGAGACTGCAGGAAATTGAAGAGGAAAAGTTTAAAGAAAAAGACACAATTTTGTACTCAGATTACCTAATGTTACTCTAGTACTGTCCAATTAACTTAACTAATCCAGATTCAGACAAATTTTGGACAAGAAGATTTCAAAGACTAGCTCTTTTAACGATCAGCTCAAGATGTCACAACTAAATTAAGTCCTTGTACCATAAAGCAAAGCCTTTCAATCTCAAAAGGAAAGGCTGGGTCTGACAAAGCAAGTAGGAAGATGTGAATGCTTCAATCGATATGACTGAAATATTTCATTTGTGCCTTCCCCTTCTGCCTTCACCGTATCTAATAGCATTAGTTTAGAATCAGATATATAGACTGCATGTTGGAAAACTTCCATCTCATCAGAATGAACAATCTTTTTAGAAGTAGGGCACTATAAGAGGAGATGTTTAAAAAATTCTCATTGTTAGAACTCACCTCCCATTGCAGTCAATGGGAATTTTACCACTGACCTCAGTAGAAGCAATTAAGTAGCTATGCAGGCTAATAAAATTCATTCTTAAAATTCTTGTCATATCCTTCTTTTTGTAAGTTACTGTCACTCTCCTAGGATAATTTCACCTACTTAAGAGATTCCCCTTGAGATAGGAGGTGGCAGATTTCTCATCTCTAGCACAAGAAAGCTTTTTAACTCCTAGTTAGCATAAGCATGTCACAAAACTAACGTCAAATTTCACTATTTCAAAGATTATTACAGGAAATTAAGTGTAGAGATTATACATGTCTCATAAACATCGTTACATAGCGCTGCAGGCAAGCTACTAGTTAATTTGAAATCTCTTTCAATGACCCCAAAACAAGTTTACACAGTTATATTTCTCTGGAACAAGAGAGATTCCATCTATGCTTTTTATGATCAGAAAGTGAATTTCTATAGTAAAATTCTTTATCTTTAGGAATACTTGATTGTGGCCCACCAGGACTAATTTGTAAATTATTTATAACACTGACTTTCCAGCATTAAATCTTTTACCATAAAGATGCCCTCCCAGTCACCATCTGTTTTATTGCTAATTAATTTACCAGTTCATTTCTTTCATCTGCTAAAAGAGTATTTCTGTCTTCCAGCTTCCTTATTACAGCATTCAGTTCAGCAATTTTTAACTGAAATCTCCGCACATCTCTCTCATCCAAATGCTGCTCCTTTAAATCAAAAACATACAAATATATGAAATTATCTTTTAAAAAAAGTTAATCTACAATAATTGTAACATCATGGTTTAGCAGGGGGATTGTATGAATCTAAAATAGATTCTTACCTCAATGACTGGAAAACTTATCTTAATTTACTGAAACATTAAACAGAAATACCCTCTGAAAGGGCTGCACGAAGTCTTATATGAAAAGCATCTCCTTGCCAAACATATGTAAAGGTTTAACAACTTTAAAAAAAGCAAGCTTGTTATAAATAATATTTCACTTATTACTAGTAACTTTCCACCAGCTTTCTCACTCTCAACTAGAATGAATCTAGTGCATAGCACAGATTAAAATCACAGGGCATACTTTTTCTTGAAAAGTACTGTATATATTTGCCACTGTTTGAAATAATTCCTCAAGTTATAAAATAAATAACTGTACAAATGATTTTTTTTAAATGACAAATAAAGAAAAGCCCTTTTTAATCATAAAAAACTAGTAAGTTCATGGCTAAATCTCACAATGTAAATTCTACAAGTCCTACGTGCACATATTTTAAAATTCTTTGAAATTCCTGAAGTCCAGCGAGTTTCCAAATCATCAGCGAAACAGCACAGTGCAGTACACCACCATTTATCATGAATTAGTACCTTCTAGTACTTTAAACGTAACCACAAAAACAAAGTGAATACACAGGCAGTAACCGCCACATGTTGAACACGTGAAGAAAATAGTTTTCTTACCGGGCTTCCCATGAGCTCAGTGATATCGCCCACTCCGGCGGGAAGCTCCCTCTTAGGACTGCTGTGGTACCGTTCTGCCTCCTTCACTTGCACCAGCTGCTCATCCAAGGCTTCTTTCTGAAGCAGCAGTTTTTGTGTGTGGCCTGCCTGGACACCAAGGTCTTTTTCCAGAGCCAAAATCACTCTGTCTTTGCCTTTTATCTCATCCATCTGGAAAGAAAGGAAGCAAGAAAGAAGTTTCTACAACATCTCCAAGTGTTTACAGAACGCATAACCACAAATCTGCAGAAACAACGTGGTGTTTCTCTCAGAACTACCCCAGCAGCCACATTGTGGTTGCTAAAAAGAAGTTAGAAGCCTCTGAAGCCTTTTCCCCTCCCCTTAGAAAAAAGTTTCAGCCTTCACCTGATCATTAGAGCTTGCTCAGTGACATCTCAATTCAAGAGACAAACAAAAATAGAACTGAACATAGACTGAAACAGAATATACAGCAACTAAAGTTGTACCCTTATCTGAGCTCTATGAGCAAAGGAAAAAGTCTCCCTTCACTATTTTGCAGAGAAGAAACACAAGACAAGACAGATATACCATTTAAAACCCACCTAAGCCTTGTTTTGAGGCTTTAGCAGGACACATTAGCCTCCTGCTGGCTCCTGTTTATTAGGGAACTTCACACATGGTAAACCTCTTCACAGTCACTTTTAAATTAGTAACGTATACATACAGACGTGTTTAAACTTAAATTCTTAAACATACTTAAGTATTTTATGTGCCTTTATTATAAGATTATAGTCTTTGTACAACAGAAGGAAAAAAAGAAAATGCACGCAGAGACTTCGAATAAATGGTAGGAAGAAATAGTTCTTAAACACCATCTCTGGTTACCAAACTATGTTGTTCCTACATCTCAATACCAAATAAAGCATACTGCTAGCAGCGATCTCTTGCAGCTCTCATTGGATTTGTCCCTCACAGCATCAGTGTTAAATTCACTTTGGTACTATGCCAAATGCTAGAGGAAGTGACAATCTGCAGCAGTTTCTATAGAAACAGCTTTCTTAACAAGAATGTTAACTATTTGCAATATAGTTATTGAAACTGCCGTTATCTCCTTCAGTTTACTGAATCATTTTCTCAGCCAACATAAACTCATGCAATCATAGTCTTATCTGAAAAAAAAAAATTAACAAAATCATGAACTTATGAAATCGTAGGCATACTGTAGATTTTTTTAAAACCTTATACCTGTAGAATTCCTGCTTTTTTACAACAAGGACTTAAAAAAGCAGGAAATGTCAAGTGCTTACTTATGACTTACAGTTAATCTGTGTATCAGTCAGACTTGACATGATCCTTAATGACATGATCAGATACAACTTGTTTCTTCAAAGCCTGTGAAATTAGCTTGCGTGCAGAATCTGAGTGGTAGGACACGGCCTGACTAAACCAAGTCAAGCCATGACCTGAGTTAAAAAAGACAAACTTGAAGTGAATAAACTGGCCTAGACTACTTTTAGGTTACAATTATTGGTTCTGATGCAGACTTCTTGCCTGATTTGGGGAGTTGTCCGGGCCTCAATTATTAATCCGGTAAATTAGGTATAAGAATTTCCAGTAGATTCCAGTTTTATGAGACTTTCAAGTACGCCGAAATGATTTCCAGGAAAAGAACGCAGCTTTTATTAATGGAAGAATTGCATCGTGCAGTGTTTCGGAGGGACTGTGCACTGAACAGCAATGACAAAAATTAAGCAGCTGTCTCATTCACTGAATGCTATCTGTCACGCACACTGATCTCTCAGGGATCCTTTCGGGGGGAAAAAATATGGTCATGTAACTAAATACTGTGGGCAAAGTTTGGCTTTCAATCACACAGGTGTTCATACTGAAATAAATGGAACAGCTCCCATGTAACTGAGAGCGGCATTTGGCCATGCAATGCATACACTTAACAAGGAAGAACTAAGGTTACATAGGTGGCCTTGATTTAAAATACCAGATTTGTACTGCATTTCATATATTTCATATTCTTTCAGTTTAAACGTTCAATGGAATGGCAGGTGTATAAGATGGAAGAAAAAATAAAGTAACAATTTCAGCATGGATTGCTGCTTGTGGAATGGCAGCAGAATACATCTTTTGAAATAGATGTGATCACTGGAAACATGCCCATGTCTCCCCTTCATATACACTTCCATAGATCAAAGCACACCAGCTCATACACACTAGAAAGAAAAAAAAATGCCCAAGAGCATGGCTTTGGTATGGGAGGTAGGGCAAGGCAAGAAAGAAGTCAGAATTCCCCTCTGCTTTATATTCCCTTTTTTCTACATTAAAGACAACATGTAGTTAAATTCTCAGAAAAAAAAAAATCATGTTTCAGACAAATAGAAAAATCTTTGAGATAGTGATAAGAATTAAAACAGCAATCTAACAGCGATGACCAGGCACTCTTGTTTTAAGGCTTATATTTTACATTACAGGCACACACTAGAGAACCTCTTACTCATATAAATACATACACACGCACGCACACACAGCGCGTGTAAGTGCTTGTTTCATTACTAGCACAAAATAGCAGAAAGAGGAATTACTAAGCAGATTTGCTCAACTAATTTAACATAAACTGATAAAGATGAATAGGACAGCAGCAATAATCCATCTACCCGAAATTCTGTTTCAGAAGGTGAGGATCACTGCATAATTCCCCTTCCCTCAAGAGGGCAGTTCCATCTTTGATTTCTCCAACGGAACCAAATCAACCCAGGCAATGCCTCACTTTTCTGATATTTTCTCCAATCCCTGACCCAAAGCTTTACTGTATTTCTGCTGACTTGCACAAGCAAACGTATTCATCTTCACTGCCTGCTTTCTTGACAGAGACTACAAAATACTCCAGAGAGGAAGAAAAGGAAGAGAAACATTTATTAGAGATGCAGCATCCCTCAGTTCCACGTGGGTCAGATGTCAGATCAAGGGGCTGGCAGACAAAGCAAGAGAAGGTGCAAGACTAGGAGAAGGAGAGATATGACTTAGATTTAAACCGAACATAAGCAAACAGAGCAGAGAGGAAAGGTCAACCGCTCTCAGAAGACTTCAGCTTAACTTAGTGTATATTCTAACTGCAGTAAGGAGTATGCACACCGTCACCATGCCCGTTCTGTACCACTGTAGGACTACTCTTTTCTTGAAGATGTCTTGCCAGATTTGGTTACATGAAGTAAAAAAGTTGGCATCATAGAACAAAACAGCCTTATGCATTTAGACTGTGTGTTATAATATTTATTTTAGTGAGAAGAGGAGTATCTTCCATTAGGGAAATGGAAATCAAAGTGGATTAATCTCATCTCCCTGCTGGTTACTATTTTGACCAAAAACATGTTGTAGCAACAACAGTGCCATAGCCATGATGGTCTACGGATCCCAGAAAAGCATGGTCTGAAACAGAAGCAATATACTTCATTACACTAAGTGACATAGCTTGAAAAAACAAGCTTTCAGGTACAAAAGCCCTTCAGCAGATTAAGAAGCTATTTGTTTAAAAGCTGGTCAACTTTTTCCACATATATAAGCTTGCTTTCCCATAACTGTTTTGGTCTAATAATATACAGATGTATACAAACACGCACACTTTATGATATTTTCCAGCTGTCATCTACTACTGTAGACAAGTTTATCATTGGCTTTTTTGGTATTAAGTGAAATAACAATTAGTGCTCTCCTCATGACCTCTCAAGTTTAAGTGTTTAACCCTTTATTCTGTTACTGTAGTGTTCATTCACCAGAAGGGATTGCCACATTAATATGCATAGCATTCCTTGCTTTTTCATGCCTTTTTCAGTCTTTTTTTACATTACCAGAGAACCATCCCCAAACTGCTCATCGCTAACGTTATCACCTTTAATTCTGTTCTCTCCCAGGTCCAATATAATCATACATCTAAAGATGGCTTCTTCCTAAGATCCATATACACAGCTAGACCTTTCATCCAAGTTCTTACATCATGTATCAGTCATTGCAACATCCTCCTTTTTGACCTTTTTGCCTGTTCGCATCCATTCAGAACACTGTTGCTAATGATGCTCTCTTCAACCACAAAAATCCTGTTTCCTCATTCTCTAAACTGATTTTCTTTTCATTACATTAAACAAATAATTCACTCTCACTTTCAAGGATGTTCACAGCCTAACTACAGTCCATTTATCCCTTATCTATTACTACGGTGCCATCTCCTAGCCTCATTACTAACTCAACATATTTTTGGTCAAGCATTTTCATGCTTTCTCCCACGCTGCTCTTCTTGCTCGAAGGAACTGTAAAGAAATACTAATCTGGTTACCTGATTAATCTTCCTCAAACCCCTCTTAAATTTCTCCTTTTCCTTGACACCTCTAAAACACAAAAGGAAACCATTAATAAAACTGTCAACACTTAACAGTAATAAGCTGCTAAGATCACAATCTAGTCACTGGTCATCTAACAGTATATCTAAGTTAACATATCCCTGAGAACCTAGGACATGGGGGAGCACGTTGCAGAGACACAGGAAGTTCTCTACAAGAAGCAATGCAGATATGGCAAGGGCAGCACTCACTTGAAGCTAATAAACCTGGATGGATTAGTTCTCACCTGATTCATGACCTGATTCTGAGCAAAGGTGCCTTTCCACATTGTTCCTCAACCCCTCACGGTCCAGGGAGCATGCTGCAGGACCTGCCACACCAGGTGCCTAGAGGAGGTTTCTGTATCTGTGGCACAATTAATCCACAAACTGAGATAAGTGACATACGGTAACTGAAAGCTGACTGTATTGATCTCGCGCTAGCACTTTCTCGTATTCTTCCACATACCACTATTCATTTGCTACCTCTCAATAAGGTCCAATGGTAGCGATAACCTTTTCTTCCAACATAGTTAGCACAATGGGATCCTATTCCATGAATCTATGCCATGGGCTCACAGATACTACATTAAAACAAGTATACCATCCCAGAAATTCCTTCCCCTTGGCTTTTTTGGTCTCAAACTTTTTCTCAGCTTAAAACAAATTTGTCCATTTTTTCAGCTACACAATGCAACAGGACGACACCAACTCTTTGACATTCATTTTTGCTTGTATTTAAAGCATTTTAGAATTCTTTATGCAATCAAGCATGGTACAATTCAATATAAAAGGTCTGTGGTAGAAAGGTAGTGGAGCAATGTGGGGTTAGAACTTTAGTGTGCTTTTAGAAGAGATGTAACATAAATATCCTCCAAAAGAGGATTGTAAAGAAAATAAGGTCATCCACCGGCAGCTGCAGAAGCAAATCACTGAGAAATGACCTTGTATAGCATGAGTAACTCCTGTGTGGTTGGTTGAAATTACAGCTTTCTAAAGTATCATTTCTTAATTAATGGATTTTGTACCATAAAATGTTAGGTGCTGAACACAGCAATTACCTGTATTATATCAACAAAGAGTTAGCACTTATAGCCTGTGTCAAAATTACACAGTTTCTTAAGAACAGGTACCCAATAGCCTTCTAACAGCCCTGAGAAATGAGCAGAAATAAGTGTTTTAATGATACTTATCAAACATGAAAGAAAACCAAGCCAAACATCAGAAAAAGTATCCCCTCGCCAATTATCCCACACTTCAATAGCTATAGCACAAGAAAGTCAGAGACCTTTAGGGGAACTTTAGCCTCTCTCAAAGTTGAAAGAGAAATTCCCAGGGAATTAAAAGCTAGATCTATCAAGGCAGTGATATACTCAGTTTTCAAAGTGGAAAAAGCCAGCTGCTTCACTGCCAAGTGTAAGATCTTCCTCTTTACCTATCCGTACCAAAGTTATCTCCCAGCCCACTGCAGAACAAAATTTTACAGCGCTCTTCTCCAGGAGAAACTGAATTGATCTTTATATTAAATGGCTGATACTGAAAATAGGGATATTTTGACAGGAGAATCGCTAGTGACTGGGGAGCGGGGGAAATTAGCAGAAGGGAGAGGCTACTTAAACAGTCAAAGAAGGAACTACATGGAATTAGCATGTTTTATATTTACAAAGGGACACTAAGAGCCAACAAAAGTATTCCATACTGAAAGCCCACTCAAAGCAAGGAATCAAAATATTCCTGTGTTGTGCATAGCACTCTCTGCGTGAGATTCATTCATCTGTTCATTTAAATGCTTGCTGCTTATTTAATCTAAGGTTTAGGAGGAAGAGAGGTAAAAGATGCCAGCCAGCCCAGTGGAGAAGTAAGGGTTACATATATAGGTACTTAATGTTTGACCTAAGCTTTCTTCCTTCCATATGCAACATTTTCCTCCAGTATCTTTTCCCACTTTTTTTTAAAGCGTGTCAAATCTCAAAGGAAACTATATTAGAAGTTTAAATTAATTTTACAAGAAACTCTATATGCACAGACAATTCCACAACTTTTCAATAGAAGGTTTTATGAACCTATCTCAAAAGCACCTTACGTTGTTATAATTGACTACAACCTCTGCTACTGCATCTCTCCTCTTACCTATTACTCCAGCTTTAAGTGTTCACTGACAAAGCTATAGCAAATAAGTACTTATAAGGAGGAAAAGGTAGAAAGACTAAGTAATCCAAGCATAAGGAGTTTTTTCTCCAGACGCTACACCATACCTCATTTGCATGGGTTTTTGATAAGGAGTTACATATCTCATAAAGAGATAAAAAAAGTCTGATTTCTGACCTACTTACTGTAATAGTCTTAAGAAAATAGTAACAAGGCTGAACCTGTACTCCAAAGGGCTAGCAGCAGATCTGCCCGGTTCAGAAAAAAGAATGCCCTGCTGGGAGGCTGCTCTGCTGGCTCCTGGGAGGACAAACATAAATCTGCACAGTACTCGGACAAGGTATTATTTGCAGTACTAAAATACTGACGATGGTAGAAGAGTCTTTGCAGGAGTCTTTGCAGGAGATTAGCTCAGCCTCCAAATGTAACTGAAAGAGGCTTCGCAAACAGATGGCAAAATTCAGAGAAGGAGCCCACAATTCAGTATCAGCAGCTGTGTATGACAGACATGCACACGTATGTAAGTGAAAGGTTGATAAGAAGCATGCTGCAGCATTCTCTCCACAGCCATGCATGACTGCACACACTGGGAAGAGGCTTTCCAGTTTCAAAATATAAGATTTCGGAGAGGAAATAAAACTCATATACGTATGCCACTGCAGAAACGAAGCGAAAAAGGCCAAGCACCATCCTTCTTTCCAGGCCTCCACGCAGAGGAGGAAACACACAATCTCCCTATGAGTGGCCAACTGTCCTCCTGTATCAGAATTTTTACAGATACAAAAGGTCTCTGTATCACCCTCCTCCCCCTCGAATGTAACCTAAAGGTACAAACTAGCAGTCTTAAAATGGCGAAACCCTAGTAATACGAAGGCAGGAAAAAGTAAATGTTATCAGAAAGTAGTTGTATGTAACCACTGCAAAGCATGTAACTTTGATTTTTCGTGGAGAGTTAAACTTTTGCTCCTACCATTTTTCATGTTTTATTAAAAGAAAATCGCTGAATCTCTCAGAAGTGGAAGGTTTTTTATTTGATCATCCAAGCGTTACCCCTTAAAAATAGAAGACAGTAGCACATTTTATCAGCTTCATCAAATACCCACATGAAGAAATGGCATTCACTTTCCTCAAGTTTGCAGACGATACCAAATTTGGGGAAGCAGTTGATGCACTGGAGGACAAGCTGATGCACTGATGGACTGGAGGGACTTTGACAAGCTGAAGGAATGGGTCAAAAGGAACCTCATGAAGTTCAACTGCAACAAAGTGCTGCACCCAGGACGATTTTAGCTCCTGCAACAGAACAGGCTGGAAGCCAACTGACCAGGAAGCAGCTCTGCAGAAAAAAGACTTGGATGTCTTGGATGGCAAGTTGACCAGCAGCAAGAGTTTGCAGCACAGTGGGCCAAATCAGGAAGAGTGCAGCTATAAAGTTGTGAGGAGTGATTTAGTCTTTTATTAAGCACTTGTGAAACCACATGTGGAGCACAGTGGCCACTTTTGGGTCCCCAGCATAAAAGAGGTATTGACAAACTGGAGCAAGTCCAATAAAGGACGACAAGGATCATAATGGAGCGGGGGCTAGGGATGTTCAAGGAAAGTGCGAGGGAGCTGGGCTTGTCTAGCTGGCCAAAAGGAAGGCTGAGGGATGGATTAGAATTGCAGGTTCCAATTCAACTGCCTAAATGGTTGGTACAGGGATGACAAAGGCAGACATTCCTCAGAGATGCACAGCAAAAGGGCAAAAGGTAACAGTCAAAAGCTTCAGAAAGAGAAATTCCTAGTAGATAAGAGGGAAAGAAATTTCACAGTGAAAGATTTTAAGTATTGGGGCAGGTTGCCACAGAGACTGGAATTTCCATCTTTGGGATTCTCAAATTTGACTCGATGAGGTCCTGAGCAACCTCATTCAACTCTGAAGTCAGCCCTGCTTCAAGCTGGAGGTTGGACCAGGTGACCTCAAGAAGACCCTTTATTCTACGATATTCCAATTTACTCATGCAATTCCAGTACAAAATAATAGATTTGGGAATTACAAACAGACAAACATAATGGGAGCTATGCAAGGCCAGAAAATACTAACTTGTAAAAGCCGTGAATCCAAACTTGATTTTTTTCCAAACTGGAACAATTTAAAGTCTCTGATAAAGCTTAATTCTCAAAATGCATTACTCTGGATCTTTCAGAAGTCTTTGTTTACATCATGAGATACAGTGTTATACACAGGCACAACACTGAAATTAAAAATCACTTTAACATTAATGGTAAATAAACATACTTCAGCAGATATCAAGATGAATTTTTTCCCTTGAACAAAAGTTTCTGTGAAATTGCTTTGATTTTTCTTCTCTAGGAATTGCACAACTGACTAGGCTGAATTATATTCTTTCAGGTACGCCATTACATATTTTTGGAGAACACTAAACAGAGAAAGGATTCTAAATGTGGAAGGGCTTTTTATTTCATACAGCTAGATCATTTGGACTGAGAAGACTGAAGACACACAAATGACACACACAAATCACAACTGATCAGGATTGCTCCTGAAAAGGAGTTGTTTTTACTTTGATTCCACTAATAGCATGAAGATTGTTTCCTTAAGAGTATGAATCTGCAGTAATAGACTCACACTAGTCTTTAGAAAATTTTATAAGGTCATTTAAGCGTATAATTGAAATAAGCAAATCTAATTCACTCGATGTGGTGTGTCCCCTCTAAAATATGGAACTGCTTATGCACAGAATGAGAGCAATGGAATCTTTTGGATTGGTTTTTTGGGCAGGAAAACTGGGACTATTTTACATTATAGTGAAATAAATCTTCCAATTCACTTGAATCCAAAATATTTAGGAATATTTAAGACGATCATATGTTTAAAGTTTTTAACAAGGTTGAACAGAATTTGTCTGTGTGTGTTTCTTGTTAAAGGTTTTTCCAGGAAATAAAAGAAATACTATTCACTAGAATCCCATAGCACAAAATACAAAATCCATTGTGATTCACTTATTCAATTTGCTCCAGAGTTCAAGTATTATCATTATATTAACAGTAGCTGACAAAATAAACGTTCAGCTTCCTAGGTCATACTGTAAATGGCTAAATAATGTAATTCAATATACTTTTAACGATTCTTTCTTGTATTATTGTCCAGGGCAGCCACTGTAAAGAGTCCATTGTTCATACCTCTGCAAAAAGCATATCTAGGACGATGCCAAGTAACGGCCTTGTTAAAAACTCTATTCACACAGCCCCATAATGAATGGAACTTCTAACTAACGCGATATACTATTCGTGCCCTCTTTCACAGCTGTGCTGCTAACAGAGTAAGGTTGGTTTGTTGCCAAAACTCACCTTCCATGTGAATATATTGTGCTGGCTGATTTAAGGCAAAAGAGGCAAACTTTACCTTCCACTGGAAACTTTTAACTTTAAACCTGATTTTACAGGTGAGTCAGTCAGTTAAATGACAACTTTAATTGAAGCCCAAGAAAAAATTGGCCCAAATATGCTGTGGCTCAATTCAAAACTGTGAAGAAACCTTCAAAGTGGCAGACCTTATTTTTAAAATACTGACATTTGTACAATACAAGTCTGGCTGCTTACATACATAATGTCATTGTATCCATGTATTCATAGACAATGAATTGTTTTTTTCTTTTTCTGTTTTTTTTTTGGACTGAAAGCCAAGAAAAAGCAAGATTTGTCTCCAATTAGTCAAGGGTATTACAATCAACGTTAAAAAATATTCACTTTTTTTTAAAGTTGCAATATCATCTATATGAAAAAAAATCAGGAAAACTAAGCTGTGACCTGAAGATACAAAATAAAACTGCCTAGCCTGACAAGACAATTAGATGCTGAACCCCAGAGTATGCTGATTTTGAATTACAGTATGGCCTGCCCACTTAGACCATTAAGACCAGATATGCTTTTCTTTTAATACTGCCATAAAACACAACACACAGAGACACCCTTTCAAAGCACATTTATTGAAACTCAGTTATAGAACTATGCTGATACTAATGACAACACTTGCAGAAGGGTAGAAAGTAAACAAACCAAATACCTCACACCTGTAGCTGATAGCCTTAACAATTCAAAATTGAAGGCAAATTTCCCTTTTCACTAATTAAAGTGGGGGAAGAGGAGAATATACTGATTCCATAATCTGATACAATCACATAATCTCAGATTTACAGAGGAAGAGAGAGGCATCTAGGAATTTTACATTATATTTTACCTCCCCTCTGATGTTAAAGGGTGTGATATATGTTAACAACTATGTGATAACAACTGCCTAAATTAGTATGAACTCCTAGAAGAAACTCTTGTCTTTCATAAAAAAACAATGCATACAATCTAACGACAAGATTGAAATTCATAATCTGAAAGGAGGCAAGCCACTATAAGGCAATACTGTTTTTAGTTTTTACTTCTTCTGGAAAAAAAAAAAAAAAGAAGGAAAAAAGAAGACATGAAGACTTTTAGTGAAAGCCCAGGATACTAAGTGCATTCCTCTGGACCAGGGAGCAGACTACAGGAATTTTCCATACGTTCTCCAAACACAGCCACCTTTGTAGATGTGGCTGCATTGAAAACTGCAGGAAGACCCGGAGGGGCCCCATAAGGCTCCAATTATAATTCTGAGCGATTCAACGGGATTGTTCTGTGCCAGACCCAAAACCCCGACTGCCCCCTCGGCGCCTTTGTACCACAGCAGGCGCAAAGCTTTGACTCTTCAAAGAGCGGAGTTAAGCAGCTCCTTGACCATACAGCAGGCATAACGCAGGCGTGCTTGCGGCGTTTCCTGGAGCAGCCCGCGGTGACAGAGGCCGGGGGGCACAGGCACCTGCCTCACCTCGCCATTTCTCAGGCTTCAGAAAGTTAAACTGAACCAGAAGCTATGCGCTAGAAAAACACAGGCAACCGTCTCTCCTTTTTAACAGCTTTAAAATTACTTTTACTTAATAGCCATGTTTTTAAGATTATAAAGTTGTAATATGGAACGAAACATGAAAGAAATTACGCTCACAAAAATCTCTCATTGCTAATCTCTGCAGATGCCTTTAATTAATCAAGAAAGTGATGCCCTCTGAGACTTGATTGATATCTAGTTTATTGAAAGCACAAATAGTAGCTGCACTAAAAGCTTTCATGGCCTCACACAGAAATCACCAGCACAAAACAGTCGTTACTCGTTTGCAGCTTGCCCTCACCATCATTTTTCCTTCTTTCCAAGAAAGAAGACGACATAGCTGCATGAACACGAACTGATAACATATTTTTTACTTAAGCAAACTGATATTTAAAGTCCAGCCTTCTTGACATAAGGTAAATATTTTATATATTATTATAATTTTGCATTATATTTGTATACTTATTGTGCTACTAGTTTAGCCAGTTTAACAACCAAACCTTGGCATATACATGCAAGATATCATGGTACCAAACACAAATGTTCTTTGATGATAAACGACTGTAAATATACTACTAAGTACAGTCCATCCTATAGGTGCTTTACATTTTACAAAGCTACAGAGTTTGAAATATTTGGGGCATCCCTTGTTAGGAAATATTATTTGCTCTTCTGTTGTACACAAGCAGTGCAGTTTGCCATCGGGGCTGAAGTCCTACGAAGCATGAAGAAGCCTAGGCCCTAACTTTTGCACCCTTGAAAGGCATAATAGGTGGGGAAAAAAAATTTTCTTAATACAGAAAAGAGCAACAATCCTTGAAACTGAATAACAATGTTTTAGAAGGAGCAGAGACGTTGTCTGGGTTCAATATGACTGATTCCCCAAATAAAAATACAAAATTTCTCTGATAACTCCGTGTCTCCATTTCACAAAGGTGTTTTTCCCTGCGAAATGAACAACGCCTGACTGCTTTGATCAATGGGACCTTGTACAAAAATAGAGCGCAGGCAAGTAGGAAAAAGGAGGCCCATTTATTTGACCTGTTAAGAAAACTCACCCTGGAAAGTTTTGGTTCATCCATATTCTGTTTGATGGGACATAAAGCTACAGATTAGGTTGGGCCAGTCATGGAACCGCAGCTCATCTGTGCTCGAAGGAAGAAGAAATGGTGGAAATGGTGGCCTATTGTACCAGCCAGCAGTGATGAAAGATGCTACGGCAAAACACGTCTGACACTTGTTTGTGGGCAGATACAGTAATAAATTAGTGGTTGCTATAAAGTAAAAGATGGATTACTTGATGAACTCACCAGCCTGCGGATATCCCGCTCACATTCACGCTTTATTCTATTAACCTCCTCCTGATGGGATTGATAAGCTGTGCGCAGGTCAGCAGCCTTCATTTTATCCGCCTGCATAATGTTATTCAAAGCTTCCTCAAGCTGCTTTTTACCAGATTTCAGCTCCAAGATCTCCTGCTGCAGCTTCATTCGTTCACTGTCGAAAGCTTTCCGAGCCTCCTCTTTCGCTTCGTTTAGCAGTGCTGTTTTCACTTTGTCGGCTGCCCCGTCCCGCAGCACGTTTACTGTTGACTGCAAACGCTGGATTTCACCATCTTTAATTTTTGCCATCCGTGCAACCTCCTGCTCATGCTGCCGGATCAGTAGCTCTCGGACGCCCTGAAGCTCCTTCATTTTCTCCTCGTGGAGCTTCGCTTTCAGTTCAGAAACATAGGCGGTGTGCTTGTGCTGCTCCTGCTCCCTTTCCTGCTTAACCTCTTGGATTTTCTCTCTCAACTTACCCACCTGGAACATCAATATAAAATATTGATTAACAAATGTTACCATACCTTTAAAAGTCATTGTGGGAGCCTGTTCTACAATATTTTTTAAAAACGTATCCTAAATACTCAAAAGCAAAGTCAGCGCAGGTGACATTCCTCTCTCTAGTAAGCAACAGGAGAACTAGTGCTCGAAACAGGCCTCTTGCATGTGTATGAAGGAATCTACTATGGGGATGTGCTATTGGAAGGAAGTACTCACATTTTTAGGGAATAAAAAAAACTGAGCAGCATCCAAGCTAGTTCTCCTCTTACTTCCCCTATCATCAGTGTCCCCCTTCCCAGATTACTTTCACCCATAACCTGTCTACTGTGCCCTACAAGCTGATGAAAAAGGAATCAACTAGGAGAGAAAAGTGTTTGTGTTTACACAGGGAAGGAAATGCTGGAAAATTTTCTAATATTTGAAGGACCATGCTTCAGGGATGGCTGGGAATCTTAGATCTTCAAACATATTAACTCAATTTATTCCCACCCCAGCCCTGTGTAGCTAAGAAGCACTATCACCCTTTCACAGATGGGATGCTCAGGTGGACATTGCTTGACTTCCCCAATCAGCATACACTGCCTTTGCCAAAGCCGGGATGTGAATCCTGAATTCCTAGACCCCAGTCCAATACTCCACCTATGACACTTCCTGCTAATCAAATAAGAAAGGATATTGCCTTCAAGAAACAGCGAGAAAGAAAACCCATCAACAAAGGTAGCTTCTTATCAGTAGGAATATGGGGAAGAAAAGCTAAATTAAAACTTTAAAATAACATTGACTTTGATTTCTCAATTTCTACTTTCCTGTAAGTCTTCATTGGATAAGCCACAAGAATTGGCCTTCCCCAAAATCAAGTTACTCAAGAGGCCTCAGACTGGGCATCCCAACCCAAGGCATTCAAAATCCCCAGACACTTCTGAAAAATGTAGGCCACGGATCCTAAGGGCTGATGAAGGCAGGGGGAGGAGGAAAGGTCTTATAGCCTATTATAGGAACCCACTGTGATAATACCTCATTATAAAGTGATGCTTAGCAGGCTGCATGAGGAGCAATGCTTCTTCCAAGTGGGATTAAACATTAATTTAGAAGAAAAAAAGCCCAGAGAAAGGCTTGCTTCTCTGTTATGGTTTACTGGGAAAGCTATAAAGTGTGTTTCATTATGCTTGATGTCAGGAACATCTTCATACTATCCCTATCACAGTGGCTGCCAAAATATGGGCTCTGCACATGATCCTCTAACCTAAAGCAGAGTTGCAGACAAGCAGAGATTTCAAAGACTTGCTTTTTAACCTTGAGTGGCAATACAAACATGTATATCGCACAGTGCTTCATGGTTAAATGAGGTTAATGAGCAGTGGGATGTTAGTCACTGTCACACATTCCTAGAAGGCTTGCATTTATGTTAAGTGAAGCTGGGAAATGTAGTCACACAATGCATTTAGTTTAGCATTTAATTTATGCTAAACTAATCCAGAATTGCAACTTGTCAAAGATTTTAGCACAATAATGAGGGGAGAGCTACATTAATATTCAGATTAACATTCAGGATGAAGGCATAATTAACTGTTTTTTGGTTCTGGATTCTACAGTCAAAACAAGAACAAAGGATTGATTAAAAACAATCCTGCACATTTAGAACAGGCTCAGAAACCTTCATTACTTTGTTTATTGAAAGCAGGTTGACTCTAAATAGGCACTTTTTCATGTTTGTTTTAAGAAAGACAGGGCATCTTAACCCAAAAGCCTCATATAAAAGTTGTCAATGAATTCAGAGTTACTCCTTAATTTGAGTTACCATAAAATGAGACCAATTGTCAAACCCATAGGATTTCCAGAGGCCAAACTCCACTCCATGAGTTATAACATATTTTCAACAGTAACTTTGAGAATCAAAGAATGTAAACTGACCACTGGTAAAGCAAAGGAGGGAAATATCTACGTTTTCATGAAGGTAGTCCTCTAGATACACTCTATGTGTTATGACACAAAAATGTAAATGAATATCATCACTGATCTAGTCATTCCATTTACAAAGCTTCAGTGAAAGCAATGTAAACTAAAAGAAAAAAAAACTTCTAAAATCCTGGAGTTTACACTGCATCTTAAATGCATATCACTCTTCATGACCCAGTAAACAAGATGCATGCTAGTTTTCAAGGTTTTGATATTGAAATTTTAGAGTCTTCTCTTGTTATTTCTTCTTGTAAGAGAATATGGAAAATTAGATCTGTTAGATCTTCCCTGAAAGTCGGAGGTTGTCCCTCTCTCTATCCCCCTTTTCCCCCCCCTTACAATATGCAGATCTATTACTTCTGGCTTCCTGAGCAACTTACTGAATGAAAAAATAGCACGGCATTTTCCCATATGCCTAGTCTCAATTTCAAAAATAACTTGAACTTTAAAGCAATTTGTCTGTCTTTAATTTCAGGGGGTTTTTTTGGTTTGGTGGGGTTTTTTGTTTTATTTTATAAATTAAATGCAATAGCAACTTTTCTTCAACAAGAACAAATCATGAAATATGTATGCTTTTTTATAGAAAACAGGTAAACCCTGCTTCTCTTTCAGCACTCTTACAGTCTAATCTAATGGTCAGCCAACAGCATCCTTTCCATTATCATTTCAATGTGCCCTGGATTGTGTCATTTAAAACAATTCACTTAGGCAAGACTGCTATGGACACTATCAGCCAAAGATGTCATTATGAAAGAGAGAGACCTAACATAGTGCCCAGTTTTAGCAACAGAACAGTCAAAAATTGTAGAACAACAAGAAAGAGCAGCAACAAAAAAAAATTATTAATCATAGCAATTAAAGATACAAGGCACTCATGGTGATTTTCAGCGATCAGCCTAGATTTTACCTTCTCCAACTATTAAAAAAAAAACCCAACCTTTTGAGGGGGTTTTCTGAGGTGGGGGGTGGGGGGAAGAGTTGTTGTTTTTGTTTTTTAAAGTAATGACTTTCTTTTCCTAATAGAGATCTCTATTTTCTCTACATCTTTTCAACCCCTATAGCCTGTTCCTTACTCTCCTAATAATGGACTAACCAGGCAACATCTAGTCCTTCAGTGATGCTTTGAACAATGTAATTCTGAACGAGATGAATACATACTCAGACATACGGCAGGCTGTACAGCATAGTGAAAACCACAGGGGAAAAAAAGAAAGTCTTATATCTTTCCGTGACAACTTTGGAAATTGTATCTAAATTATAGTAAATACAATACTTTAAATATTTGCAAGCTTCAGGAAAAAGGTTGAGGTTGGAAGGGACCTCTGGAGACCATTTAGCCCAACCCCACTCCTCAACTAGAGTACATTGCTCTGCACCTTGTCCAGGAGGGTTTTGAATGTCACCAAAGATGGAGACTCCACAACCTCTCTGGGCAACCTGTGCCAGTGTTTGACCCCACAGTAAAACCTCACAGTAAAAAAGTTTTTCTTATGTTTAAATAGAATTGAAAATGGACTAAAAAGAGTCTGGCTGCATCTTCTTTACTCCCTTCTATGCATATTTATATACATTCATAAGATCCCCGTTGAGCCTTCCCCTTTCCAGGCTAAATGGTCCCAGCTCCTTCAGCCTCTGCTATGTTAGATCCTCCAAGCTCTTAATCATCTTCATAGCTCTTTGCAGAACTCGTTTCAGTATGCTCCCTGTCTCTCCTGTACTGGGAAGCCCAGCACTGGACATAGCATTCCAGATGTGTCTCACCAGGGCTGAGCAGAGGGGAAGGATCAGCTCCCTCAACCTGCTGGTGACACTTCTCCTAATGCAGCCCAGGATGCTGATGGCACTCTTTGCTGCCAGGGCGCATTGATGGCTCATGCTCAGATATGCTCTTTTGTCAGTGCAGACACAGGACAAGGGAGAGCTGTGCGCTTTAGTTTACCTCTGTAAGGATTCTACCATCACCAGAAAGATCCCCAGTATGTTTTTACATTCAAAAACAGGTTCATTTACATAGTCTGATACCAGCTGATATTTTAACAAGAAAGAATATACATTCAGCAGCAATTTATTCTACTACTTTTAAAAATCTGAATTTTCCTTGCTTGTCTAAAATTAAGGAAGTGATCTAGCTGCAAGCAAAAGGACAAGAAATAAAAAAGGCTAATTATCTGTCCTACTGTGTGACTAAATATGGCTTCACTGAATTACAGCAACTTCTATTAAAAAAAAAACTCTTCCCTGCAAAGATGTAAAGTAGTCCAAATGTCTCATTCTGGAAAGTGTTTACAAAAAATATTTTTTAACATGGAGCTCATTTCCAGTGTCATGACAAGGGGCAAAAAGCCAAAAGCACTAAAAGGAATAAAATTTCTTTTTGGTACATCTCTGTACCAATAAATCCAGGGGTTACCAAGGCAACTTTAACCTCTTCCAGCCAAGACCATTTAAAGAATTTTAACAAAACTTAATATAAATGCATCATTCCGGCCCTGATTCTGAATATTGCTGAGTATCTTGTGCAAAATGCTGTGAAACATCACATCTCCATAATGCAGAATAACACAATTGCATATGCAAAGCCAGCTCTATCCACCCTAGATTAAGCGGGAAGACACTGATATTAGCAGGTTGCAACTGAATGTACTAAGTTAACTTGCCATATACTTTATGGCACAATTCTTCCTTTTCACCATCCCTTGAGTTATTCTGGGCAGCAAAGAAAAGCTTCCTTTGGAGGATCCCTTCCTCTCTGTGGCTGGCTAGAGAAAGGAACTACTGTTGCCTTTCTAGCCATCTTCCTACACCAGTGTGAGGGTCAAGGTGGTTAGCTAAGTACCTGAACACTAATAAGCTGTTGCTAGGCCACCTAGAAAGCTCTTTATGAGAAGGTATTTTGCTCCACATTGAAACCATATATGTCAGCATGCATTCAAGCAGCTTTGTCCATCTGATCTTTTCTGAGGGGGTTGGTTATAGGCAAAAAAAAAAAAAAAAAAAAAGGATCAACTTCCCAATCTCTGCATAAATACTCATTCACATCAGGAATCTACTTAGAAGAGAGAGGGGGAAAAAAAACCTAAAAGATTCATTCAGGACTTCCATTTGGAACAATTATCTATACTGGTATGGAGCCTAAGCACAAGGACAAGCGACAAGCAACCCCAAGAGTCACCAAGAGGCACTAAACACTGCTAATTCAGGAAAGCTGAGTGGAAACAGCAGTATTACTCACTTCTTTCTCCTCCACCCCTCTTTTTTCAAGACAAACTCACTCATTGGTCTCTATCTCAGAGAGTACTCAATCATCTTGAGGCACTGGATAAATTGCAAGGTATTTTGCTGTAGACCTGAAGCTCCTATTTGGAAGTGACATGACATACTGCATCTTATAGCAGAAGCAAGAGAAAATTACTGTTGAACAGGGTAGTGCCAGAATAAAAAGAAGATGAAAGTGCTCAGTGAGGAAGGTAAGTAACCATTTGAACTGATTAGTATGTCATGGGATAAATTCTCCATTAACTGGATTGTAAGAACTCTGTGTTAAAATGCACAAACTTCAAACTATTTAGGGGGAAAACATCCTAAAAATTTATACTTTTTAGCACATGAAAACCTTTCTGTGGAGTAAACTTGTAAGAGTAGATCCTTCAAGCTTGAGAAAGATAGTGAAACCTTTCCAGAGAATTTGGAGGCTTAATCTTTTTATTGGAAGCAATAACTGGTTACTTCAGTCCACAGATCTACTTGATCTTATTCATTTTTTTCTCCATAGCAACAAACCTCCTGTAGTCTTTCTTCATTCTGTTCACTTTCATAATTATCCTCCTCTTAAATACCCATTTCTAGCAATAAATAAGTCTCGCTAAAATATATAATCAAGAAGGTCACATATCTACTGCAATTTTTCTTGCCTCAAGCATTTTGACTCCTCATAGTCTTTTAAATGAAACTCTCAAGATTGTGTGACAGTGTCAGAAGATCACAGAAAATGTGTTTCTGCTCATAGCTGCAGATATGAAATATATCTCTTTTCCTTATGCTACATTGGGATCTCCTAGAAACTTCTGAAGCATCCAGTGATTCTCCTCTTGTTCCAGATGTAAATAGCTTAGTACATAATTTGATCAAGGCATTAACTGTGGAGGCACTATTACAGTTCTGACCAGAATTTTCCTGTAGATCGTGCTGTAACATCAGCCTTTTTTAGGATCCCTTGCTCTGTCCACATCTTTCACCATGGTCCCCCCAAAAGGTTTAATTATCATACTTTCTTGTTGATTCTTCCAAATGAAGGCTAATCATAGCTTAATATCAGTCCACTGATGTTTCACTCCTCTCTGCTGTTTTACCTGGACTAGAAGTTACATTATCATTCATTAGTATATTCGGCCATTTAATGTTTTTGAATTTGACACTACCATATTTATTCTTAATAACTTTGTTACTTACTGTCCAGTCTTTGACAGATGCCCCCAAATTCTCTTTTTAGCAATTTTGTTATGTATTGAGAATTTAATTTTTGTAACAAGGGTACAGAACTGCTGAATTCAAATGCCCTTCAAACACTGTCGTAAAACAACCTACCCGAAGCGAAGTGCTTCTTTCTAATCCCAGTCAGTAGTGGTAGGAGTAACTACAGTTTTATCTATATTTCATCCACTTTCCTTAATTTCAAGATGGTCGTCACATTTCTTTCCCAATTACAATACCCTAGTACCTCCCTGCTATTCAATAAATTCCTTATAGATCAGTAAGTTAACTGGCTCGTTTTCTTTTGTATAAATGGCACAGGAATAACATGCATTTAGGTACGTTCAATTTGTTTGGGTTTTCACAGCAACATCTGTCTTTAGAATTCTTCCTTACATATTAGCCATAACCCTTTTCCATACAATTTTAGTCACCAGTAAGTGCAACTGTTCTGACCATATGTTTAACATTTCATCCATTGAATATAGAGGTTTTTAGAGATTACAATGGATCACTGTTAGCCACAAATTCAACACGTAACATCAAAGCTCAAACAGAAACAAAAAGGGAAAAGAGAGAGGAGTTACAGAAACAGTGTATGAAGTTGTAAGGTAGTACAGCAGCAGCAACAGAGTTGAAACATCCCAATTAACTTATGCAGATGTTGTTTGGGGATCTCAAATCTAAAAGATGTACATCCATAAGCAGAATCACAATCTTTAAAAATGCCCCCAGACCTTAGTGAAGATGGAGCAACAGTGACAGCAAACATTCTAATATCATGTTACCAGGAGAAAGGATTACCTCCAGCATTGGAAGAGTATCTGCTAATGTTTGTTAACCATCTTAGTAAGAATATGTACTTTCTGGTTCTGAGTGTTCATGGATCTGAGCATAGGCACTTACACAACAAGTAAGCCAATTCACGTTTTCCTAAATCTGACAAACACTATGTTTATTCATTGGAGCTCCTCATGCTTACTACACAGGACTTAAAAGTTCACTGAGACTGAGTCCTAAAGTAAGCACAGTTGTTGTTACTTGTGTAAAGAAAGCACAGCCCATTTTGTTACTTGATACCCAAATGTTAGATGTCTTCCTGTTTGCACTAGCAGAGGGTCGTGCGTGAGCAAGTGTCCATCCCTGCATTTCTTTCTCCAGGATCTCCATAGGTGGCAGCAGACAGCTCCTTCACCTACAAACCCAAGTGGACAGCAGACAGGCTACACATCAGAGGGCCCCAACACATCAATAGGGCGGTCCCAAAACAAGAAAGAGACATTAAAAGGGATGTGAGGGAAGGACATAACTTCTACTCCACCTTTATTAAATCTGCGTGGGACATCAGGCAGCACAAGCCTAATGAATCCAGGTGTTTGTACATCAGAGGCCGAAAATATCAACAGTGAGACCCACAGCAACGGCTACCCAGAGAGCTGCACACACAGAGGCTTTAGATCAGGTATCGGACAAACACAGAGGAACAATCGTACAGGAGAAAGCTCTTAAAGTTACTCAACAACAAATGACACAAAATGATCTGGGAAAATATGCACAGTATTGGATGTCTCTTGGGTAAAATTTTATTTCAAAACAACTAGTATTTTAGCATGCAGAAATACGTTAAGATTAACTTTCATTTGTGATATCCCTCATCAATTAGAAGGTTCTTCCTCAGATAAATCATTAATGTTTGCATATACATGAGAGACAAATTTAGCAGAATTAAATTAAATGAATCCGCACCACAAGAGTTTGTTACCTCTCCTAATGCTGTACGTGTCCCAGAGGCAACAAAATTGTCTCTCCAGCAGCTTTGATTTCCCTTTTACCGCTGTGCCTATAAAGCCATTTAATTTATTTAGGATTCTCTGGGCACAGTGCCTTTACTTTGCTGATGCTAAGATTCAATTTCTGTTGGTTTTGTTACTTATTTTTAAATTAGAGTCTAAAGAGGAAAAAATCTCTATAGCTTTAATTTACTCATCTTGTCAGTGACAGCCTTCACCATCCTATGCAACTGGTGCATGAACAGCGAGCAGGCTGTGGCCATGACAGTGAGGAAGAAGCCACGTGGCCTCAAACCTAGTTAAATGAGCAAAGACCACAACAAAGATGTGGAAAAGAGGTTGAAGACAGCACTTTCCTCATCCTCCCCAGGGTAATGCTTCCCAGAAACGCATTCCAACACGCTGCAAAATATCCTGTGGATGGTACTGTATATCTAGCAGGATCAAACAACCCCAGTGGCCTACAGATATGATTGGGGGGAAGCAAAGCATGAAACCAGGTGCAGCGTGGGGAGCAACATCACCTGTTCGAGGGTTCCACCTGCAAGACGAGACCAATGCATTTTAGAGAGCTCCAGCTGGAATTTCCTCGTTCATATACCTACACAGTATACATGCGTGCCCGCTCACTTCTCTGCATGCATATGTACACATGCGCAAACACATCTGCTATGACAACCTCAACACTCCAGAAATTCTAAAATTCTCAGTCTGTAGAAACACGAACAGGGGACTAAACTGAAGCAACCCTTACCGGGCTGGATAGAGGTAAACAAGCAGGCTAGTTACAGAAAAATAGTGGCAGTGTTCCTATAGCTAGCATAAGTTTATAGCTACACTTCAGTCTTGGCTGAGTCAGAGTTAAATCCGATGCTATTATAGTTTAAGTGTCACAGTTCAAAGTATGCCAGGGCTAAACTGTTTTTAGCGATTGTTTAATCTTTCTATAGTTTTTTTTAATAATCGGAGTAATTTGAATACTCAAAGTTAATTCATTCTTCTGTCCAAGCTATAAGGTAACTTTAAAAGGTATAAGGTAAGTTGAAAAATGTATTCTTTCTAATGCAATATGTAGAAGATAATAAGATTTGCATGTCTGTATTTCTATGTAAGAAGTGATACAGAACACAAAAGAGGAAATGAGATAAAATAACTAAACAAAAAAAATTTAGTTAAATGTAGCGTTGGCTCATGATTCTTTTCCCAAACAGAAGCACTGCAGCACTAAAAAAAAACAGGACAGTTTATATAACACAATTTATCAGCTGATAAATTCAATTTTTGAGGGTCTCAGCCACCAATAAATTTATTGGTGTATGTTTTAAGGAGCAGAAATAGTTTGTGCCACTCTTGTATCAAAGCTTATTATATTGAACAAGAGAAGAAGTTGGATGATAAAGCTAAAACTCTTTGCTCAGCAATACTGCTGATCCACAGGAAAGGATCAGACAGATCAGAGCACCTGCAGTCTGAAAGAGAACTCAAGCAGTAATGGGCCATAAGGAAGTGTAAAATAACATCAGGTTTTTCAGTTTTCTGTTGTGCAAAATACAGCATCCTTTGACTTTTTGCTTTAATCCGGGATGAAGAAAAATTTCTGACACAAATTTAGTTGTCCGTCCATTATATCTGAAGCAATTAAGTCGACCAAATCAGAATTTAGGCTTTGTTGCTTGTTTTCTCTGTAAGAAAATAAATCGTGAAGATTGGTAATTTTTTCTTAACTAAAATATGAAAAAATATGAAAGACTACCCAAAGCTGAGCATCGCATCACACAAGGCTCTTAAAGAAACTAGAACATACTGCAATATTACTATATAGGTGTTCCAAAGATTTTTGTGAAGTGTCTCCACTTCCACAGGGGAATTTTACACTGATATAGAGAATCAAGTAGGGAAGAAAGTTATGTTTTTTAAAGTGAACGTATGTTTATTATGAATGCTTGCTCTACTGATAAATGCTTGAGACTCTTCCAACTACAGGATCAGCAAGCAAACACAGATTAATCCCTCTCCAGTGCATGAACTGCCTTGTGCAGAGTCAAATGCAATGATTGAGATTAGTAAAATAATAGAACAGAAATAAAGTTATTGACCATCTATATTTTAAAATGCTGCAGAGCTGTATAAAAATAAATGCTGACATTTATAAATATACATATACTGTATGAGTGAACAACTTTTCCTAGGTGTATCCTTGATTATTCAAATACCTGCAGAACACAAGACAGGTAGACACCATTTATGGATCTGTTTCATATGCAAATAGCTACATCATTCAACAGCTCAGAGCAATAGCACTTATAACCTAAGCACATCAAATCAGGACTTCTACACAGCCAGTTTCCAGTCAGTTTACATTCTCCATACGTATGTAAGTGACATGCTTTAAATGTGATGCTAATGTTCCACTTTACATAAACTGCATTTTGTAAAAACAAGTATATAGTGCTAAGATCTAATACAAAGCTCCCTTCAAGTCACGTTAAGCTAGTGCTATCTGGATTGCTGTCACTGCACATTTCAGTGACTGGAAGTCTGGGGAATCTTTACTCCCTTTCGCAGGTTATTTGAAATAGCTATCAAGAAAACTGAATTTAACGCTAAGTTCTTCTCATGTTTCATATCACACATTCCTTTAGTTCAACACAACAATTTAGGTTCATCAATGGTTCTTCAGATGATTTCACTTCTTCGATTGTCATGTTTTTCTTCTAAAGCTACTGTATTTTAATAGTGAATTAGTTTGAGATTTTAGGTCTGCTGTTTATAACACTGCTAATCTTTACAAGAACGATCACCAAATGCCGAACACATACCTTGCTTTTTTCTTGTTGAAATTCTATCTGGATGTTGGTTAGTTTAGTCCGTAATTCCTCATTAGCAGCTTGTAGTGCTTCAATCTCCATGTCGGACTTCTCCCCCTTGGCACGACTTTTCTTTGACATAATTATTTTTGAAGTTTAAAATAAAAATTTTTGCTCCACGCTGAGCTATCAGCTAGTGGCCTTCTGCTTTTAGCATTTAAGAGTCACGTAGCACTCAGAATCCTTCACATAAATCGCTGCCATCATGGGTGCTGTCCCTCGTGTCCTGAAAGAAGCAAAATAGCCAGAACAGAATTATTAGACTATACCAATGGCCAGAATGAAATATCACACTTAATATGAAAAAAGTTGCAAAAACAAATATTAAGTTACTAAATCCAGTTTTAAAGTATACTGAACTTCCTTGTAAGAATGTACTGTATCATATAGTGTACTAGGCTTTGAAAGAAAACGATCAGAAAAAAAGTTCCGCAATATTTTATCAACTTATCTAAACACATCTACTGCCCACAGGAACGAATCTCTTTGCTGTCATGATGAATATAACATGGTAGCATAAATCATATCTTATTCAGGACCTAGCCATGCTTAGGATTCCCAAGAGGCACTGAGACAATCCTAAATTAATTGAAGCTAGTGGGGCTTCAATGGGAATAATTTAATTCCTGTAGTACAGAGTAAGCACCTCTCACCTTAACATATCCGTTACAAATGTATTATTCAAAATCATCATGGAGTCTCACAACATTAGGAAATACAGGAATGGTGTTACAAAACTTGCAAACACATTTTTTTTAACTTAATAAAGATATAAGAAAAACTGCACACGTTCAGGATTGATATTGTTTCAAATGCCCTAACCAAAACATTATGGTACTTATCTTCATTTTCATTCCCAAGCCTCTGTCCAAGCTTAATAAGTATTCAATTATTTAAATCAGCTTTATATAATATTCAAGGAGAATATCAATAGCAGACAAAGAAACCTAATTCCAATACTTAGGAAATCCCAAGATGAGTTTGCTTCAAGTTATAGACGCTTAATCTAATTTTTTTTTCTCTGCTCACCTCCGAGAATAACTTGGTGCTCCAAAGGACAAACTGAGCTGCAAGCGCTATCAATGCTGAATTAGTTTCCAAATCCATTTCCTCTGCTCATTTCAAATATCTACCTAATTTTCATCATTAAATTCCTGACAGAGCAGAGAGGTTCCTACTTTAATACTTTTACGTTCCTGATGTACTTTACTTCCATGAAAATTACTACCTATTTGCCTTCAAACGAGATATTGCTCCTTCCCACATACTTCTACTTGGGAGTTATTTTACAGACTGTAGTACAGTGAAAACCACCAGCATTCTTTGACATGTAACTCCTATAGGGTTATTCACTCTGATACTTCAGAGGTCTGCAGACAAACACTACTTATTTAGTTGAACTAAATAAATAAGTTTTATTCTCATTTTTAGAGATTAATAAACTAAAATGGAGGATATTCATTCCATATATTCATTTACTGATAGATACAGTTTTTTATATAAGTAACAGCTGCAAAAAGACAAACCATTTTCAAAATAACTTAAATGAAGTACTTGACTTGCTTTGTAATACTGGACATCATTTCTTCCAAACTTTATCATCTAAATAATTTATTCTATGCAATAGAATTCAATTTGCTTCTTAAATCTACTATATTGAGCATCTGCAATATCTAATTTATGAAAAGCAGTGAATTAAATTCCATATTCCCATATCAAAATCACCTGACAAAACAATTAAAGATTTATAGTACTGTGATTGTATACATAATTGCTAATTCTAGAAAAATAAAAAAGCAATATTCTTAAAATGAAACAAGAACTCTTCACCAAGTAGGAGAAACCTGAGTATTTATTTTCTTATTAAAAGAATTGGGTGGTATTAATTTATATAGTTCCTACTATGCCAACTAACATTTAATCAATATATTTCATCCAAAACCCTTAACTTTGTGGAGAATTGGGATTCAGAAATCAGTTTCCAGTGTTATTTTCTTTGGCCAATTGAAGAAAAAAAGAAGCTGAAATAATGCAGATGTGCAGGTCTAATACCTAATAATTCCACCTCATTAGAGACAGAACAGTCTACGAGGAATGAATTGGTCATTAGCTCAAAGCCCATCTCCTGAAATCTTTACTAAAGCAAAATTCCTGCTGCAGTCCAAATTATATATGATTTAATTCAGTAGGTGATTCTTTTAGTTAAGAAAAGCAAAAATTTCCCTCACTGGCCTGGCTATGTGCATTTTAAGCTCATTTGATTCTCCCCATCCCCCACTCCGAAATCTCAATTACAGTTTGGCATAAAGCATATTTAAGTGATAGAAGTGTTTGCTTCTCTATGAGTAAAAAAAAAAAAAGGTGAGGTAACTGGGCTTGATGTATATATACATGACATCCAGTGAGCAGAAAAAAAGGATTTGAAGTGTGCAGTATTTTGGAATTACCATGCACATTTTGTTTGGTAACAGTAAGGTCCCTTGGCCTTACCATGTTCCCAAGCATGTTATGAAGGCAGTATAGCATTCAATATGAATATCTACACTTTCTTTATGCACTTCAATGGCCAACCTAGCTTTGAAATCCTGATCACGTATAACCGCCAATGACTTCCAAGTTCGTATCCTGTCAAGGAGTCACCATCACTCCAGCCCATCACTCCGACAAACAAAGTCCTGTGATAAGATACCAGAACAATGCTGTTGTCTACCTTTGCAGACTTGGGGATCTAAATATAATATGCACTGTTAGCTCTTCAAATTACATTTCACTCTTAAATCAGCTGTAAAAACAAAGACTTCAGTGCTACTCTTTGAGGTACTCTTTAGAATTTAAATGAGACTAATTCTTTCACTCAGTGCTTAAATCTTTCAGTGATATACAGCGGCACCTACCACCTCAAGAAAAACGTGAGAACAAAATTGCGGCTGCAAAACACTCCTCTACAGCTCCAGAGTAAAGTACGACCGCTATTTACAACAGCCCTTCATCTAATACAGAAAGCAACCTTTTCTCTTCACCTATTTCCATGCACACACACATACTCATCAGTCATCCAAGACACTGTAGGATGTGAAGTACTGCTTACCTCAAGCATTCAAAAAAATCCAAAACAGAGTCCCAAAGAACAGCAAGATAGCTATATCTCGCTAAGTGAAAGTAATGACTTGGATTCTCCCTCTGTGTCTGTTGCTTTATGGGTTCTTTTCTCCAATCTTTTCTCCATAACTCACAAGAGTTAAACATTTTACTGTAAGTAAAATAAAAGCTGAGATTCAGGACCTGATGAAATCACTCAATTCTCTGGTAAGCATTAAAAAAAAAAAAAAAAAGTGTTGGTGGGCACAGACACATTTCCATTTTTATTCTTCCCTAGATACATCTCTCAGCTTATCTATTTCAAAAACAGGAACTATGGCAACACAAAGCCTTTCTTAACACTCACAGAAGGCACAAAACCCAGATAAGGTAAGAAGAGAATATCTCTTCCTTACCATATGAAAAAGGTTAGCACAAGAAAGTGCCTGGATTCTGATCTATTTTGACCACCTACACTTACTTTTTGGATAAAGGTCATGATAAAAAAATATTAATCTTGTAACACAGTGAGAAAAAGGAAGGAAGAAATATTCCGCTCCAGCAAAATTTGGTTTTATTGACTCAGAAGCTTGAATCAATAACCCATTAATTAACTCACGATACGCCAGTTGAGAGGCAAGACCATAAAGCAGCCACAAGACAGTCCTGCAATCTCCGTATGCCTAATAATGGCCACTTCCTCCACTGGGAGTTATACAAACATATTGTAAACCTTCACAAATTTGAATATATATGTATATTTCACAAAAAAAGGTAGGAAAGATTAATGGATTTTAAGTCATAAGTTAATCGTGCAGCAGTCTCAGGAACATACCAAGCGTTTCCCTTTACTCAGCAGATACAAGGGCATTTGCAGCTTAAAATAACGAATAGCAAAAGAAATAAACTTGCAAGGAGCTGAAACAGCTGTTCAATGATTTGGGGGGCTTGGTGTGCGAGAGATCAAAATACTGTAACATGGTTAACAGATTATTACTCCATTTCTGTTGTACCTTGTGGGAAATCCATTAAATTTCTAAAGTACCTGAAAAACCAGTCAGCTGAACAATGTATCAGTCATAATCTTCAATTTCTCTTCTTTCTATTTATTTTATGGATTCAAAGGATGTTCTTTCTCACTACCTCAACCTGTTTCAGAACCAGTACTGGTTTTCGGAAGAAACGCCCAAAACTAAGTCATGAATTGCTTGCTATATGATGTTTTAGATATTTAATATTAACAAAGCATTTCAGTAACACAGAAAAAATATATTTTCTGTGAAGAACATGAGCAAGTGTGGCCTCCCACAATTCTGATTACTTAAGGAGTTAGAAACAGAGGAGCTTTAGAGTGTCTGGTGAAAAATAACTCCCTTTAAAGACATGTAGGTCTTTAATTCCATGAATACATGGGAATAAGTAGAGGGTTGTATCTTTAGCTAACTCAAGTCTCTTACAGTAATAAATATAAGATAAAATAACATGGTAACAAGAAAATAATTACAAAATGTTGTCATCCAAAATTCATAATTCCAGCCTTAGTTCAGACTTGAACGACATTATTCAGATGCAGTATGATTTTTGGAAGGTGAAGTTGTTCGTGAGTCATCGCAACTGAAACACCAAAACCCAAAATGAGTAAATGTGGGTGGGGGAGGAGGAAATACTGCATTAAAAAGCTATATTCCCACATGTTACGTGGAATCAGTAGCTCTTCCATGTCATTTGTGAGAACATCGCCCAGCTGGGAGTGTTGGTTTCCCTTCAGTCCAGGAGTTTTCATTCAGAGAAGCACGTAGTCACAGAAACCGATAGTGCTGCAATCTCTACAGAATGAAAGTGTTACTTTTAATGAATTTTAGGAAGAACGCAGAAAGTAGCCATATTAAAAGTAAATTTCTATATGTTAAAAATAATTGCAGAAGTTAAGTGAGTGTCTTTGCTTTGTTTTTATTTTTTACCTTTTAAAATATATGCCCTCTAAAAAAAATTTTTTTTAATGCTATCTGCATGAGTTTCTGTGAAAACATGGTGCTCCCTTCCCAGTTGTCTACTCAGGAAAAATAAAATATCTAGGGCTGGTACATATTATCATATCACATCTGTTTTGCAGTGTACCTATCCAGAATGTCATAGATTCAAATGGTTTCCAAAAAAAATACTTTGTATAGAATACGACCATGCTACAGCTCAACAAAATCCTTCTTTCAGATTTGTCATTTGTCATCAAAATTGTACAACTACATAAGGTTCATTAAGCATCCATTTTCAAAATTTTTTAATATTCTATTAGCCACATAGGTTTTGTTATTTAGAAATATTTTATATATATATATATTTAGATATAATTACAGCGTGTTATTTAGAATTATTTATTCTATATGACTGAAGACATGCTGCATATTTTGATTTGAAATGAGGAAATCAAGAACTTCTTTAAAAGTTAGACATGATTGTAAGTGTACTGCAGTGTTTCAGTGAACCAAGAACTAAGCAGCTATGGAATGGCACCTTACTTAATTTTTTTCTTTCTAAATATACCATACATTTGTGCTGTTCTTTCTTGATGGTTTTTGTTTTCAAGGCAAAATTGGAATAAGTAATTTTTTGTTGATTTTGCTATATCACTTCTGCTTTGTCTTCCCAGCCCCAAATTTTTCTCATTGTATTTTGCCTGGAGAGATATGCTGCTCTCTTATTTTTTCTCTTTGTATTTTTTCTTTTATTTCCTTCCCAATAGGCTCTTCATATTATAAGTAGTTAAAATTATGGATTTTTATCCAGGATCTTGCAAGAAGATAACATTGCCCTCTGTATTCTGCCAATTTCATTTATGAAGACAAACCCCACACTATATTTTGCAACCTATGTATCTTTATGATGGCTATGTTATGGAAATGAAAATATAAAAAACAGACCAAGTTATTTGTCTCTAGTTCCTAAAATTAGTTTACATAATTCCTTAACTAATTTAGACTCTACCATCTTAAAGTAGTTTTTATCTTCATCTTGAGCTCTTCCATCTAAATTTGAAGCCAATAATTGTGCTGTATATCAAATCAACTGGGAAACTCAGAATAATGAAAGCCAGCATTTATATACTCTAAGGGATTCGCAGTCTTACAGATTCCATTTATTATTCCTTTAAGACTCAAAATGCAATATAAACAGAGAGTTAATTTTTTTTTAAGAAGTGTAACTGAAAATACCTTAAATAACTGGAAATGAAGCAAGAAGAGACAACAGGTTAAATACCAGACCAGAAATTCCAGGAATCTGAATCAGGATTATTAAGAGAAGACACATGGAAAAATAACTCTATTTGTTAGCACAAACAATATATCATAAGTTTTTGCATTGCAATTATTTTCAGGTTAGAGAGGTCTGGTTGCATGCTACTCTTCACGAGCTCTATAATTCTGGAAAAGTGTCCCTTTAAAGAGCACTGAATATTTTTTTCGGATCACATTCTCCTCTCACTGAGTACATGAAATTGAATTATGATTACTTGCGTCTAAACACACCTTAAAATCTTCATTTTATTAGTCTGTTCTAGGGTAGCTATATCAAAGACAGTATTACTTTTTCAATATACGCCCCCAGACTAAAATCAGTTTAATGCATTATTTCACTTTCCTAAAGGCAGCCTTCAGAAGTTTCCCAGAAGGCGAACAGGCATTCATACAACTGCGGAAGGGATAAAAGCTTCTTTGTCTAGATGCTTTGCCTCCACGTGAGTAAAAGGCGCTGTTTCATTTGCTTCAGTGTTTCCTTTGCAAAACTGCACACCCGTACTAGATTTCCTGGGCTACCCATAACCCTTGTTAGGCTTGAGGATGCGAGTCTGAAATTCATCATTAGTATAGCACAATTCTGAATATTAAAGAAGTTAAAAATCAATTTAATTACTCTTTTATCCAGCAATAGCAAACATAGGGGATGCAGGTACAGTATGTTATCTTCAGAAGTAACTACCAGTTTACCTATGTTCTGATTTAAAACCAGCAGTGATAGTTAACCAGTGACTGTCTGGGAAGGACGACATTGGCAGTGCACAAAGCCCAGGGCTCAGCTGGCCTACATTTCCTGCTTCACTTCGCAGTTCTGCGTAATAAAGCATGGCTGAATTGGTACAAGCAAAAGCAATCAGTATTCTACACAATGAAAAATAATACTTCTCCCAGCCAACAAATATAAATCAAAGTTACTAAAATAACATACTAAATGTGTTGTAGACTAGTAATATTTTAAACAGCAATTTGTTAGCTACCTTCAGAGACAGTTCTATTTCTGTTACAGCTGAGCTTTTGAGGGGTTGGATTTTTTTTGTTTGTTTGTTTTAATCCTATCCCACATAGGGAATTGTAGCGTTTCCTTACAGTAGAATACTTCTGTACATGCCACTGGTAATGTTTTTTCCACAAGATAAAAATATGAACATCCTCATTCTTAACTAACAGCCACACATTCATTATTGCAGTTTCACAGTCTACCATCATGAACAACGCTTGTTTTAATAACAGTGAAGCTTGGAGGTCTGAATTTTATGGAAAGTAATCACAGAGAAGCCTCTAAGCATTTTTAATTGCTGTTTTGCCAGAAGAAGTTCATAGTATTGTAATTCTATTGGACATAATTGGACAGAGGTAACTTACTGCTTTACAGAGAGTCCACCTTATCATTTTATGATACCTCATGCAGAAGGTTTCATGACAGATGGCATGCTGCAGATCAACATAGTATTTATAACCCAGTAAACTCTTCTGCTGGGGTAGTAATGAATTACTCCCGTTATGACCCTCAATGGCCTCTCAGCAGAAGTGATCTGCTGAGTTTCTTTATCTCCAGTCTTTTAGAAAATTCCCATTGCCCCCAAGAGTCTGCATTTTGACATCCCATCACAAATCACTACCTTCCACATCCTTCCACTGAGCAGCTAACAGAACTACAGAGTCTGGCAAATTTCAGAATAAATTTCACCAATATATTCATTTTCACTTCAGTTAATTGGCTGCCTGTGTCATGCGTGCCTCTGTTAAAACACACGCGACTAAAATATGCTTCCAGGTCACTGCATGCTACGAAAGTCCAAAGTATACTTCAGTATATCAAAATCATTTAAAGCCTACACAGGCACTCAAACATATGTGTATCTGGTACTGACAATCATAACAACGCTTAATAGTTATTTTTGATTGCTAGTACTGCAGGACATCGTACAGCACCCAAAACATTAACGGCCTCATTCTAATTCAAAGGACGTGAATTAGCCCATCCAAAAAAAGCTAGCTGTGAATTTAGAGGAAACCATCACAAGTAAATATGCAGTAAAGGGAAGGTTTAAACAGAAGAGGACAAGGCAGGGGGAGGGAAGGAATCACAGATGCATTCAATCACAGATTAAGTTGAACTTACTATGCACATAATTTAAAAAAACTTTTTTTTAGGAACTATTTACAGAACAGACATTATCATCAGTAATCCTTGCAAGCCTTACAACAGGAACCACAAAATACTCATACCGCAAAAAAAGGATTTAAAGGAATGACAGGTCTCTGCTTCTACAGATTACTCTGGAGGGCAACTGAAGGATCAGTTCAGAAATGTAACTTAGAATGAACAATTTACGGTGACTCTCCAGGCATCTGTCATTGCCATTCCACTGCCAAGGAACACTAGAAATGGAGTCTTTTGGGTGCAAAAATGTTAACCTCTGCCACGAGGAGTGTGTTTGATATTCTGAAATTGATAATCTTCTCAAATCACTACAGCTACTAAGAATCAAGCTCTTGTTAAAATGAGATTCAGCTCAAGTTTCAGTAACTTCTGGTATATAGTGCTGTATAGTGCAGAAAAGGAGTTGCAGAGTGCATCTACTCCAGGTCCTGAAGGGGCAGGCAGAGCCACAGGAGGTATGTGGCAACAGTAGCGTGGAGCAACCTGCTGCACTTCCCTTAGCGGGGCTGTAGTGGAGCCAAGGAACAAAGCTGCCGCTCCGTGCACAGGTATCCCTCTCACCCACCTCTGTGCCAAGCCCCTGGTGAGCGCACGCGGCAGACCTGACCATCCCCTGCCGTCTAGGGCAATGTATGTCCTTCTCACCGTACCCTAGGTGTGATTCAGAGACATCCCTGGCCTTTCACTCATTAGCAGCCTTCCCTTTAAACCACAGTATCTAGGAGCAAAAACAGGTGTGGGAAGAAAGGTCAAGTTGTAGTATTTCCTAGTTAGGGCTAAAGAAATGGCAAATTTTTATGATTCGTCTGAATTTTGCAGGAAGGTTGCTTTGGATTGTTTGTTGTTTATTATGGAGGGTTAAGATAATTAAAACCTGAAACTGGAAAGATGGAAAACTCCAGAACGACAGCTGCGTAGGAAACGTGCAAGACAATTGCCAGCAGCGTTTGGGGAGAGAGGATCAGATTCCCAATTCACTGACACAAAAGACAAAAAAATTGAACCTCAGTGGGAGAATATTTATCATCTTCTAAATATTTCTAAATATTTTTTCTAAATATTCATTATTTGCTAAACCAGTGAGGCACGCTTGAGAGGTTAAGACAATCAAGTAAGGATATGGAGGAGAAAAGCCACATCTGGATGTGATCTAGTTACCAGCTGAACAGAGAAGCAACCCGAGGTTGTGTGATTTGTTTGCATCATCTCTGGTTTCAAAAATTATTGCGTGCGCCGTTAATCATGATTGCCAAACCCACAAGCCACCGTGTATTCCTGTAGCCAGACCAAATACCCGCCTTACTGCTTCCCCATCACAAGAGAGTTACGCAGCTATGTGCAGGGTAGCAGGAGCGTATGAGTCAGCACAACGAAAAAAAGAACAAGCCATCACTGAGCAGTTTAATGGGAGAGCCCACAAAGGGAGAGCTCTTTTCCGACAAGCCTTCTCATTAAAAACAAGCTGTCTTAGCCAAAATAAACATGTTGACATATTAATTCAGTAATACAGGACCACTGATAAAAGAACTTGCTTCATTTTCCTCAAAGAGGCCATCATGCTCCACATTTAAAGCCAAATTTATTGGTCCTCAAATACAAAAATAAATATATGCACTGCAGAGCTGGCAGTATGGTTTATTAAATTTTGAAGAGCCACAGAATCCCCGAAGAGTACCTACAGGTACCTCAGGAACTTAGGACCTCAAAACCTATGGTGGACTATTATTATCCAGGACTTCTGCTAAACTACAATGTTCCTGAAGTAAGATACCCGACTCATTCACTAAACTAACTCAACAGATTTCAGAAATTTCAAATCTAACTGGACTCTAAAAAAAAAGAAAAGGATTACTTTATGCGCAAGGCACAGGGCCAAGGCTTGATGGTTTTTCGTTCCTTCTATGGTTCTGTCACAGATTCCTTGTATGTCCCTGAACAAATCACTTAATCTCTCAGTAAAATAGGGATTATGCTTGCCTACCTCAAAGGTATTATGGGGACAAAATTAAAATACGAGGCACTGAGCCACCACAGAACTAAGGTTTATGAGAACCTAGCAAGAGCCTACCACAATTGTTGTTAACAGATAACATTAATGTTGTTAACATTAAATCACCAGATTAAATGTCCCACAAAACTTCAATTCCCTCACAAGATCTATTTAGAAATTCCTGACGTATCTGCTCCCCCAAGAAGTGTTTCCTTGGGCAAACAAGCCCATACACAAGAGAACAAATTATTTTGGTCACAGATCCACAAGATTACTTGGACACCCTATGAGGGACTAGAGGAAATTTAATATCCAAGATCCCAATCTTCCAAAACTCTCCTTATTCCTCTAAATAAGGAGAAAATACGTAAACACATAATGACATGTAATAATAATAATATATAATAATAATATATAAATAATATATATTACAAAATCTTTATATATGATATTCAGTTATTTATTCTCTGTAAAGAATTTATATATTTTTTCCCCAAAGACGAACCACTAACCACTGCAACACAGACTAAGTCACCTAAGCCCAAGCAGACAGTTAGACCTGACACCACCTTGTTCATATTTTCTAGTGAGTGGCTCAGATAATTTTCATGCTAGTGGTGTAAATCCTACTCTGCAGGTACTCAACCAATGCAGTCAAAGCCTAAAGATTAAGCTTAGACAGGACAGCAACAAGCATGACAAAGCACAAAAAAACACAGAAGACAAAAATTCTTTCAACTAAAGACCTGCCTTGCATAAACCTCCTTCTGTATCCACAAACTGAAAACGATTTACCACCATGGGAAGAATACCAATAAAACACCTTCTTGGTAACTGCCAACACATTCGATTCGAACTGTGCCGGGCTTATTAGAACGGATGTTGGCAAGTAGGTTACCAGCAGTACAAATGTGTTTTCTGCGGGTACTCAGAGTTGAAAGTGTTAGCCATGAACGCTTGCAGAGCACTTCATCCAAAGACATGTGCATCAAAATCATAATGCCAAAGATAACTTTCCACAGAATGTTAAGAAACAAACAAACAAAAAAATTCAGTCATAATTTGGCTCAAAAGAGAGAGACACACAATCTGATTAAATAAATACAAAAACGCAGAATTACTCTGCAGCAAGCCAATACAAAATATGGGACAGGCTGCAGCCCAGATTAGACAGTTTCAAAGTTTTTTGAAGTTCTCCTGAATGTAATCAATGCATAGAAATATGCACAGCAAAATAAGCCTCCTAAATTTGGAAGAACGCTTAGACACAGAACACTGATTACTTGCATATACAATTTCAGGTTTTCTAGTAAGGCAGTTGGATGCTCAGCTTTAGGTTATGCAGGCACAGCATCGCTAACAACGCATCTCAAACACCACTGAATGCTGTCCTAGCCAGGCTATTTTGGCCAGTTAGAGGAGTTAAAAAATGGTTTATTGCTCACTGTGAGGAAAACATTCTTATTCCTTTTACCTATAAATTTTTCCTTTCTTGGGAAATGAACCTTTCATTTCAATGTGCTATTTCAGAAAGCAGACCACAAAGATGTGCAGTGTTTTACCTAAAGTCAACGCCTAAATATAAAAATAAAAATATTATTAATATAAATAAAACTTGCAAGAGACAGCCCATGTGGGTGAATGAAAGATGTTTGTGCTTCTGGATCCCTTACAAACACAATCTCCTTCTTCCCCTGGTGCCTGCAAAGAAGGCCGTTCTCTGCAAGATCCAAATGCTTCTCTAAATTGTCTTTGACCACAGAGAGAATCTATATTCAAATTTCGTTATCATATAAACAGGATACAGTAGTCAGTCTAACTTTGCGTTCAGTTGTGCACAGGTATGTTTATATATTTTCTGCTATGAACTCACTTTAATATTCAGTTCTTGGTTATCCCCACCTCACCCCGTAAAAACGAAACAAAAGAGAAAAATATCCTCAGCGTATGCACTTACAGCAACTTAGTCTTAATGACTTAACAGAGGAATAGGTACTGCCAGAAGGATTCAAAAGGAATACTCTTTCCACTTCACAGATTAGATCGTCAAACTTTAACTGCAACTCCAAGTAAGATTTTGCTTTAAAGTTAGGGCTAGTACAGCTATGGTGGTAATAATGCATTTTTCCATCTCTCACACAGCATATCTATACTAGCAAAACTTCAGCTAGCAGTTTCCAAAATAGGGAAACTTGCACTGCACTACCAGAGCGGCGCTGGCCTAAGAAGGCTCCAATAAAGGAAGAAACGGAAGTAATCATCTCAGCACAACCTTTCCCTACCACTAAACCGAGCAAGAGTCACATCTGCTGTTTCTCGATTACGCCCCCACCGCCCTCCATATTTGTCTCCCACCTCTTTTCTCACAACTACCAGGTCTCAAAGGTGGAAGAGTGAAGAGGAAGAGGAGGTCATAGTCAGAAGAGGAGGAACTTAAAAAGGGTCAGAGGAAAGCTGAAAGCTGCACACAGACCAAGGTTTAGTTTTCAATTGCACGCACTCGCATTGCACAGGAGCAACTACTGCTGCCTTTTGCTGTGAACAATAGGAAAATCAGGAGCTCTTAAGTGTGACCAGGTTCTTTCCCTAAAGGGAATATTAGTGTAAATGGCTATGCCACACACATATTATACATAGATCTTTTTAGAAGCAAAAATCTGGAAGCATCACATCATGAAGATCTTCACTAACGCTTCCCAAATATTGCAAGGGATTAGCAATAGGAAATCAGTAGAAGTTTTCATTCAGATAGGCAGGGTAAATAGCTCGGTAATGGGTTGCCTTTCATGGTCATGACTAGAAGGTCCAGTTTTAAATCTTTGATTGACGGTAGGAAATAACTAAAGAGACCTAATACTCTCCATTTTCTTTAAATTGCTGTGTTTTCTTGGTTTATAACAACATCCAGCACACCTGTAAACTACCCTCTGTAAGGTGGAAACCTCCAGCATAAACCCCATGTACCTTCTCCCCCTCTGCCACTGACATTCTTTTACTTAAAAAAACCTCCACATATTTAGATGAGTTCTTCACACTTTTCTAAATGTGAAGACAAGGGAATTACAAAAAGATGCTGATGCAGGAAATTGCTACAACTGCCCTCTTGTAAGTAGTTTAAAACAAGTTCCTCTGCTTAAGAGGGTGGGAAATCAGCTTTCCACAGCTTCCTGATAAGCACTGAAATATTAAACTGCTACTGCCAAACAGATGGAATAACACACAACTGATCCCAAAGGCAAAGCAATACCATGGTAAGTCTCACAAGCACAGTAAAACACTGTTAAGTTTTTATACACCTTTTCACCTTCTTATTGCTTGAAACAACCAGAAATAAAGTATTTCCTCAATAAAAGAAATACAAGCTCCTCAATGAAGCGGTAGCTACATCTCTGCCGCAGATTGGATGCTTGTCATTTATATCTCAGCATATTCCCTCCTCAGTTCTCCTTTGTATATCCTATTTTTAGCTAGATTTAACATGACTAAACCAGAATTTATTTCCCTCCCCAAAACTTTTACTATGGTTTTAATAGCAACAAGTAGCACATAGGCCAGCAGGGTTGAAGGAAAGACATTTATCAAGCCCGCACAGTCCTACGTCCGGGGTTGCTGACTAATCCGATGCAAGCTTGCATCTCCGGAAGCTCCCTGGCTGCTGTCCCAGCCACAACCACCCTTCTCCTTCCCCACCTCTGCAGGCTGCATGCAGCTATCAAGCCACCTCATCTGTACATCACATCTGAGCAGTGACTGAAACCTGCTGCTGCTTCCTTTTCACCTTCAAGAATAGATCTTTTTCAGCAATCCTTGCAATGAAGCCAAACGTTACCAGCAGCACATGCTTGTCCAACTGCTACGATATCTTCCTCTCTGGCTTTTCAAAGTTGGAAGTTACTCACTGCCACCCCATGCATGTCATGCTTGGCGATTTACTCTTCTAAACTGATAATGTTCTTTTCAGAGTGGTTCACCATCAGTCAGGGCATCAAATTTAAGCTTTTTCCAAATTTAAATTTATTTAATTCTGATTCTCTCCATCCCTCATTTTCCAAATTGTTCATCTTCCAGATTAAATACAGATTTGCATCCTTGATGGTACTGACTTCAGAGCACACCTACAAAACCCAGCCTTTCTGCCTATACGGGAAGACACGCAATTCTGTCATATTCTTTATCAGATTTGCACTGTCAGCTTCTATTATCCCCTTTCCTAAACTCTAAATAGAGAGAATTTTTCCTAAAGTATGATCCTGAGGGGAAAAAAAATATATATTATATGTTTATCATCATGATAAACATATAATAAGCTCACAGTAGCCTGATTTTAGCACAGCAGTGTTTTTTTCTGAAAAACGGATGTTTATGACTTCTGTTGGTCAGTCTGGAAACAACTTCTAAACAGCGGCTCAAATTCTAAAAAGAATTCAGGTGAAGAGGTTCACAGAGACCCAATCAGTGAAATAACTTCAGACTTCACAGCTGACAACTGATTTCTTCAAGATCTAGTCACTTATATAAAGTGGATAAAAACAGAACTTTGGAGAATATTCACAAATGATACTATCTAGTATCATATGATAATACTATGTCTTTGAATTAACATCGTTGACGAGCCAGTAATTTTTGGCACACCTCAGAACTCTGTTAGTTGATTCGGCAATTTTGAAGTGCATCTATGTTATTCAGTTCCATCCAGATCCAAATGAACATATTCTCTGAAAAAAGAGGCTTCTCCTTCACTGTGATGGTTTGTATTTGCCAGCTAGCATTGCTGGTGAACGCTCTGTTTTACTCCATTCTGTTTCCATGTTCTCATGTATGGTCCTATCACATGTTCATTCTTCTCCACATTTTGTGTTCCTCGCTTCTGTTTCCTGCTATAACTGAAGCACGGAAGAACTGCTAATATATTTTTGAATAGGAAGTGTTGATAAATGTGTTTGTAACAAATGTGCTCAAGTGCCTGAACATACTTTTAAAAAAAGTTAAGATAAATTGGCTAGTTTGTGTTAAAGTACAGTTTTCAACACAAACACAGTCCACACTGAATTAAAAAGCACACTCAGCTGGGAGAGGGGAACGTTTTAGAAAGTAACGTTTCTCAGGCACGGGGACTTCATTTTTAACATAGGATGTGCAAAGAGATCACAAAACACAATAAAGCACCAGAAAGGTCTCCATGATATAAACAAAAATTTAATAGAAAGCAACTTCCTCATAATAATACAGTCTCACCCTACAGCATTTGATTGCAAAACTACAGTAGTGAGCTGATGAGCAACAATCTGAAATTAAACTTAGATTGTCTACACCAATTATAAGACAGAAACACATAAAGGTACATTTTTAAGTACGTTTTTACTTTAAGATGCTTTGCAATATAAATGTCCTGTAACATTTACATTAAATGTTTATATTTATAAATATTTATGTATTTATATCAAGTTTATTACAAAGACAGTACGTGTGTAGTATGCTTGCAGGATGGGTTTGCTCCAAAAAGGATAAGTATTAGGTGGTGGGATCATTAGGACCTTCAAAAGTTATTCTCCTGGAAACCAACACTTATATAATTGCTATGCATAAAACAAATGCAATTTTCTACATATATTGCCATAGCCAGACCATACCATCAAAGCTCTTTAATATTCAAAATGCACAATTCACAGTAATTGAAGTTTTCAACCAATTAATTCAAGGGAAGAGTGGAGAAAACAAACAAATGAAGAACTAGAAAGCCAAGTATAACTCATACATACCAACAGAGGCACCATATTTACAAAGGCAGTCATCTTAAACAGACCTTTCCCAACTTCAGGATCCATCACTACTATTTATTAACTGCGTAGCATGCAGGCTAAAGTTTTCCAATGGTTCATACCTTTTTTTTGGTTTTGTTTTGTTTTTTTTTTTTTTTACCCATTCATACCTGTTTATTAATAAACAAGGAGCTTCACAATAGACTGAAGATCTGTTGTGCTTAATATCGGACAGCAAGCCTTAAACATGAGAAAGAGTTTTTCATTGCTCAGGAACAGCTTGTTTCGTTTCCTTTTTAGTACATCATGTGAACATTCAATATGTAGATGAGCATTTTTAAATGACCAAGTAAAACGTTACCTACGTTATCTCAGCAAGAGCATTACCAGCCATATACTTATCTAACTGTAAAATGCACATGGGAACTCCGCCAGCAGCTGTACAGCTATCAGCTGCTCAGATGCCCTACCTTTTTAGCAAAGCTTGATATGTGCAAGTAAGAGAAACTATCCAGGCATAAGCATGTTATTCTAGTTCTCTGCTGTGTTTGAAGAGTAATGAACCTGTAATGACATGGTAGTGAAAACAGATAATTGTATTGAGAATTAGTCAGCCCAGATAGGTTGTTTGAAGAATGGTAAGAAAAACAATAGAAATGTATGGGTAATGCCAAAGTTGACTTAACTTTAAAGCTAAGTATCCATTTAAAAACAGGAGAAAACAAAAAGAAAAGAAAAAAGAAATCCGCCACAGTCGCTTACAAGATCTATCAGTCAGCTAAGCAGAGAGACAATTAAAAAAACAAGTGCCTGACCTTCCATCCAGCATATAACAGCAAACTGAATTTTTCACAGAAACAGCCAGTGTTTCTGTAAAGCAAAATGCCCTCACATAGCTGCATGTAGCAGTACTGTCCGCTTACACATATGCATGTGTTTACACAGCCACTCTGAGGAGATATTTTGGAAATATCAGATACAGTCTAATTAAATAAGACAATAATATACAAAAAATATGACTAATCAAATAAAGCAAATAGGAAAAATTGCAGATAGGGAGTTGATTTTGTGTTTTTTTCCTGTTTTTTTTTCTCTCTGTAGTATTGGGCAGATGTGCGTAAGCAACCCAGAGGATAAAATCCCTCTGGTCACGTTTTCGTAAACTAGATCCAAGTAATATGAAGCCTGCTTACAGATATTTTGCACATGAGGAAAACATTTTGTGAAATACATTAGTTGTTGCAAGCTCTCTTACATCTTGAGCATTTCATTTTCATTATGCAGAGTCAGCTAAATTTGTTAATCTATGTTAAACTGTTTTGATGTACCTGTACAGAATGAACTTAAGGATAATAGAAAAAAATCTTGAAATAGCAATGTTTGATATTTTTAAAAAAATCAAAATGCTTTCAACCTCAGCAGAAAGCTAAGTTATAAAATTTAACAGTTAGTTTTGGAACGCAGCACTTCCAGTCTTCTTAAAATGAGCACCATCTACTTTGTATATTATTGTTATTAAGTCGAGGTGAAGATGAAATTTTTAGACACATCTATCACTGAAGGTTGCTCTTCATGCAGTGTACCATAAGGAGTTAAGCGTGGTCAGAAGTAAATCTTGAACTGCCCTTCCAATTAAAAAGTAAGAGAGAATTTATGTTCACATTAGTTTATCTGTTGCCCAAAAAACAAATTTAGTTACAATAATACTTCTCCATATTAAAAGTTAATTATAGTGATGAGTACAAAATTATTTTAGACCTTTTCTTCCCCACTTTCTATATATTGCTTCATAATGCCTTATCTATAATGAATTTCTCTCAAGTATTAAAATAGAGGATACTAATGAACTAACTATTAGTTGTACTTGAGTGTCAGAAAAGACAATCAGATATGACCCAGAGGGGCCCTCAGGCAAGTTCTGTACTTTACATTTTTGACTTTACTCTTTTTCACGAGGAAGAGATTTTCAGTTGTCATGATCATGGATTGTACAGTCATCGTTTCTCATAGCGCTCTCCCTCCTTAGGGTTATACTTTATCCTTCCCTCAGAACTGGGCGGTAGAGCGTTGATCAGTAAGCACTAACTTCAACTCAATGCAGCAATTTCAATAAGCAAGCTGTACAGCATTCACCAGGATAGGTTGTCACTGACACTTTCCTCCTTCCTCTGCATCACAGTTTTCTGACAAACCTTGATGATATTCATGACCTCTTTTTCAGAAGAATGTCATGTCAAGGAGCGGCTACTCTGCTCTGCCAATGGCATTGTGCCGCAATAAGGACAGTTACACGGAGAGGGGGCTGTCCAGTACTAACAGGTCTAATTCCAGTAAAGGTATTATCTCTGCAGTTCTACCGTAGGAATACTACGGCACAATAAAGGGAGGAATTAGGCGTTGTGCTAAACTGTTATCCTTGCCATAGCCCTCCAGTAGGGGAAAACGGCTACGTTCTTCCCGTATAAGTAATGCTCCCTTAAAGCATCCGAATACACTGTTTTCCAAAAATGCATAGACTATATGGCTCCTTTCTGAAAGCCTCAACTTGTGCCTCCTATAAACGTAAAAGTTAACAGAAGGTTGGGAAAGCCTGTCCAAGAAGCTGAGCACCTCACTGAGACCAAACTGCTACGAGCCTGTCGTCTTTATTAACGGTGACAGGTTTAGATGAAGTAAGACCATGGTCAAGTTGGTAAACATATAATAAGCTAAGACACTGGGCGATGCTCCGTCCTGCACAATTACTATATGGGGTACCTTTTATTTTCCCCCCCATTTTAAGTAGAAAAATTGAACAACAAACAAAACAAAACACAGGCATTTATAAACTAGGTTTCTAATTTCTTAGCCACCAGCACAGTTTGATAGGCTGGCCCTTATTTAAAAAAAAAAAAAGAAAAAAAAAGCTGTATCAGTTTATTAAGTAGTTAGTTATAATATAGAATAAAATCAAAAGGAAAAATGACCAAAAAGTCTTGAGTAGGAAAATATTCATTTTATCAAGGAAGTTTATTTACTGAACAGAGAAAGGTTCCATCTAAAGAGAATCATATTAAAACAAAGTTTAAAACTTAGTATAGATATAGTTTATTTTTACTGACTGAAAAACTTAGTTGGGTTTAAAGTCTATCTCAGCAGGAAAAAAAATTAAACACTTGAACGTTCAGGTGATATTGCCCATAACAAATTGATAACATCGTATCTGTAAGCTTATATTTATTCTTTTCGCACCCAGCCAATACTTTGGCAATGCACAGTACCTTTCTCTTGTCCACAGGTTTCCAAGTCAGTTGAGTTTGATTTTGAGTTAAAGAGGTGGAGACTGAGCAGCACCAGTAGCTGAGCCTAAGTTTTTTTGTACTGGACTTTCCACACCATGAATCCTACTTCTATTGGCACATCCTGTTTTTCATCAGCAAGGAGGGATTTCTGAGCAATATTAGTGACATCATCTGTTAAACAAAAGAGCAGAGGTTTAATCCACATCAGATTTGATTAACAGCTATGATGGTAATAATACAATGAAAATTTATTTACACAGGCTAACAAAGCACAGCAAAATAAGATAGCGTGCAAAATTACAGTATATCATCTCCTCTCCGTTAACAGCAGTCGTGCAAAATCTAATTCTTGGTTGCCTTTGGTAACTGCTAGATGGTCCTCAATGAAAGCAGGATGAAAGCTCCTGACCTACTTCACACACAGAACAGGGCACTGCAGACCCTTAACTCAGAGTAGCTAACACCAAATGTGTATTCCAGTTTCACCACAGTAACTTGTTTGTGGACTACACTCTTAGACTGTCACAGTAACAGCCTATAAGTCATCACAAGAGTTTCCACAGTCTTGCTGAGTATTCACTTTTCAGGCATAAAGATTGGCCACTGTCATGGATCTTTATAAATAACAAAAAGTAACCTTAAGGAAGTTATCGTGTGTCCTACTGAACACAGGACTTGACTGAGTTTCAGAAAATCTCAATTCTATTCTTCTGCCTGGGTCTACCTCTCCTTCTGTACAGTGAAGGCAATTTCCTTTCTAGGATTTCCTTTCTAGGAAATAAAAACAAAAAATGCAAAACCTTGATATTGTTTCGCTTCATATTTATTGACAGTATTTCAACGTATCTTGATCATACGGAGAGGTAATAGAAGCGTTCAACTTATTGCTGATATACAGTGCATATTCATTTGGATTGGTATCTCCCATAGGCAGAAAAATCTATTTACAGAGTTAAAGTTATTTATATGGAGATACCTTTATGGAAAATACGACTCTACAAGCTTAATGATAAAAGGTCAAGTTACTTAATGAGTGCTAGGCTTTCTTCCTCAAGCATCTCAATACCTAAGACCACACCTTTATATAAACAGTGAAGTAAAGAAAAGTCTCCTAAACAGCAAATTCTTCCCAAAGTATGCCTTTAGTGTTGAAGTATAAGTCAGTGATGGAGTAAAAGTGACCCAGAGAAGGCAAACAAATTCGAGCGATGTCTAACGCATGCGTAGCTACCCCAGGGTCTCCAAGGAAGCGGCCAAAGTCCTGTTTTGCTAGTAAGGCAGCTGGCGGCCAGACACGATATTGTATCTGAATGGCGCTGAAGCACGACAGAAACAACCAGGGACATGGTTCAAGCCTTCACACAAAGCTGCGCTTTGCACATGCAACGTGTCAGGCTTGCATCCAGTGGTATCAGTCCCAAAAACGTAACTCCCAAATGATTTTGTTTGCTTGGAAGTATTTCCATTCCCTGGTATGTTATAGGTTACACAACTGGTTCTGTCGTAAGCAGGTTAAAAATTAAATCCTCAGGGAATAACTTTCCACGTTATTTGTTTCATAAGCACAATGACATAGGCCACTTTTAATGGAGAAAGAAAGAAAGAGAGGGGAAAAGAAACATACTCATTTCCTTAGGGCCAAATTCTCTGCTGTTAGAGAATACTTTTGAAGAGGATGAAAGTACAACTAAGGCCAGATCACGCAAGAGATCAAAGTGCTTAAACAGCTTAATCAGCATCTTTCAATAGCAGAGAAGGTTGGAAAAGAGGAAGTAGAATTGTTTACCTAGCACCAAGCCTCCTCGGGGAGAGAGGGAGGCCAATTACCTGAATTTTTAGGACATCACATACATCTGACTTTACCCTATAGCTTCACTATCCTTTTCTGAGTTGCTCTATTCATAAATATTCCTATTGCTATTCCACATAAAACATTTACAATACATACATGCATTTAGTTACAGAACTGGCATAAATTTATGTTTCTCACATTTTGTTTTCTGCTTCTAGCCTTCAGGAGACTAATCTAAATGCATTGGAATAAAAGGGAAGGAGGAGTTTTTGCAATGCAAATAGGTAAATGCAGAGGCAGCTAAAAGAAAGCAAGAACTACCTGCCAGAGACACCAAAAGTTTGCAGTCAGGCCAGCCAGAAGACAATAAAACAGAGTTAGAGCACAGTTTTCACTAAATAGCAGCACGAGATTTTTTTTAAATTTTTTTCCAAGACTTTTCAAAAGAAAAAAAGAAAAAGGGAAAGAAAAAAAATTCAAGAATATTCCCAAAAAAATCAACAGATCAAAAACTTAATCAGGTAAGTTTTCCATATTTAAAAATGTATTTAAGTTTTCACATATCTATTCATTCCATAATATCATTTCTTTCAGACGAAAAGTTCTTAGATCCTAGAAAGCTTATCTTTAACAATAGTTGTAGTTAAAGTTTCTAGTAAATTTGGCAACAAGAAATGTCTTAATAACATTTTTGGCCAGGAGACCTACTTGTATGAAAAGAAAAGTTTTTACAAAAGTTTGGACAAAAGGATCAACTTAGATATTGAAAATAAAACCTTGTAATTTCAAGCTGTTGTAAAAACATCTATAATAAAAATGGTATAACAAAGTAACAATATAATATTTTTAAAGTGTATGTTTCAGTGGTATACCACACAAGTGAAATTAAAAAAGAATGACTGAGAAGAATAAGTCTTGCAGAAACTATGGTGAAGTTGAAATATATTTAATTATGCCAGTCGTTAGATATTATTCAGAATGCTTTTCAAAACAAATTACTAGCAACCACTGGAAACCTGTAACCCAATAATCCTTCAGTAACCTTCCTACAGCTTCTTAAAATATATGATCATGCCAAAATAAATTATTGGAGGCTTAATTTCCCATTTCTAGTAACTGCTAAGCTAAATCTACTTCTAATGAGGAAGGAAAAAAAATAAGGATAAAGAGGGGAAACTGTTGCTGTGGAAATTTATTAATCTACAAACAGGAGACAAACCAGATTTACGCAACTTCATTGAGAACTCAAAATACATCATATATCTGCCCAAAAAAACCCAAAGAACCAAAACTATTGCAGAAATAATTTGACAGATGAGCTGATATTTCATAAATTAGTAATTTCACTCCATTTAATAAAGTCACGAACATATTCACATCTTGTAGTTATGGCAGTACAGGCTAAATAGAGAACGCTGATTACGTTACATGCTTCATTATATAATGATTCTCTAAAAGCTCAGTGTTATAATAATGAAGATTTTTTTTCTGTTTATATGGCAGTCATTTGCAAACCTCTTAAGACTTCCCAAATAGATAGGAAAAAAAAGGCAGAGAGTACCCAGCATATATATTTTCTCCAGTTATAAACTGAAATACACACAAACTTTGGTGAAAATTCTGTTTCTATCTCATTACGGCATCATGCCCGATAGCATCGTACCTGGAGAACAACATAAATTCCAAGGTGAGAGAGAGCAAAGACTCCTGCCGCACTCCACGCCCCCCATCAGATTTCCCGAGTCTGCAATGCACGCAGTTTCACAAATTTTATCCTGGACAGTCACAAGAAATGACCCAGATAAAACACTGTGTGGGAATAGAGCGTTGAGCACACCTCCGAGGTCGCTGCAGTACTTGCTAGAAATGTTGCTTGGCAAATGCTTTTTGGAGGAGTCACTCCAATCCCCAGTCGGGGGGTGGGGGGCAGTTCCTTCTTATCACCAAATGTTTCAGTATTAGCAAAGCACACTTACTTCCAAGACCCCTGACATTTCACCGCAGTAGCTTGTTTGCTAGTCTAGAGTCTTATATTTGTAATATTCACTTGATTCATAATTTTCCAGTAAGGCATGTATTTGCCAGGCATACACATTATTTGCGAGAAGACCGTGTCTTCTTATTCTTGCCTCCAGGCCTTGATTTCTAAGAGCACATCATCTACTTTGGCACAAGACTCCACGGGACTGCTAGCAGAGCAAAGGATTTATTTGCACGTAAGCAGCACAGATTCAGCCCTTCTGGCTGTCGACATGTCAAGTCCCGTTCACAAACACACCAGCCCCAGACACTCGTGCCCAATTACGTAGCGATTGCGCTTTCCTTAACCCGTTCAGTCTCCACATAATACACCATATTTCAAACAGAACGTGTGAAACCTGCTGTGGCTGTGCCAAAAGCAGATAGCAAAGTGGTATTGAAAGAAAGCTCCACAAAGAGAAGAAAATTAAGCAGAAGCTTCAATGCAAAACATTGTGAATGTAATGTGAGCCAAGGTAGAAAAAGCACAGATTGTAAGACCAGTCATACCACAGAGACATCCTCTCTCAACATAAAAACTGACCTATCAATACGAAAATATTGTGACTTCATATTTATAGAGCACTCTAGATATCCTCAGCCCTGTATGCGTTAGTGAAACGTGCAGTCACCATCACCAAGGTTTAAAAACTGAACAGACTTAGGCTTTAAGGGGAGAGGGCAGAATGACTTTGAAAACTACTTCTCCACTTTACTACTTATTATTTTTATATTAACTTCGAAGTTGATAAGACAGACGTCAAAGACAGATAAGCAGCAACTCTTTGCCTACAAATGCTTCTTCAGTGACTCCAACAGGAACACCAACCAAAGGACTTCTGACCTGTTTTAATTTGTTGTTTTTATTGCAAAATATGTCTTTGGAGGACTAAAGTACAGAATCTTTATTTGGATACTAGAAGCAGTGGCAGAGATATAAGCAGCTTCTGCTCACTTTCCTGCTTACTCTATATTTAAGCTTTCTGTTTTGGCATCCTCATACCAAGTCACTTACTGGGATTTATTCATACTTCTGCCAGCTAAGGTGGATTACCAAAAACAGGTCAAGAATTGAAGTTTGTTTGTGTGCTGTTTCATATTGCCTTACTGCAGATTACTACGACACATAATTCTCTAATGGAGGATCTAATAAAGGCGTGCAACAGCACTTGTTCGTGGGAACGGATGCGAGTCCTGTCACCTTGTTATAACTTGACTGTCAGCGAGAAGTAAAAGCTTATTTTTCCCTCATTTTCTGACGTCGGAAGCAATAGGAATTTGTGAGTGAGTGTTTCTGAAGACTGAGAGTGATACTGGCACGCATAGTGTTGGTTTAATGTCACAAAACACACCTGGCAAACAAGCTAATGACACCATTTAACTAGGTTTTGTGACAAATGTCACATGGTTTGTAAACTGCAGGATACACTTGCAAAAGTAGAAGCACATATATTCTCAGATATATGTTACATAGTATGTCTGTGTAACAAATATATACAAAAAGCCTTCCTAGTAATTAAAATGACCTGGATTGAGAAGACAAGATGACAAGTTATGGGGAGTGGGGGGAAAAGGAAGTTTCCTACATGTTACTTTTTCATTCAAGTCTGTCAATAATTAACTAATAATAATCACCATACTAATTAATGAATACAGAACATCATTCACAAATCTTAAGCGCGTTACACCCTATTTTTTTCCAAACAGACAGATTCAATGAGCTTTTAGTGAGCACAGCCAGAGACTATGCAGTCTCATTCACATAAAATATCAGTCTTTTCATAGATAACAAATAATAAAGCATTCAACCTAAAATGTTTTCCTTGACTCTAATTTCTTTACTGGAGCTTGCTACTGGTGGCACCTCTCAGCCACTTGTGTACACAAGTTTTTGAGCTCTTTTTGTTCCGACCTCTGCCAAAGGAGCCAACCTACGCCCTGCAGGCTATCTTCTCCAAGATCACCTGCTCCCACACCAAATCAGTTTCTAGATAGGTTTCATCAAACTAACTGGTCTTAGGCTTCTTGGACCTTAGAAAAATAGACTATCCTTTTGCATAATAAAATTAATTTTTATGTTACCATAGGGTTCGTATAAGTACTAGAGAGTCAGGAAAGTCAAAATAATATACAATTATCTACATAACATCATCTAGAGTAAGGGATAAGGTTAGCGTTTTCAGCCCTTTAAATTGGAGCAGCGTTGAGCAATTTAAGAGTCTTCTGTAATATTGTTTTCTTTATTCAGTATTAAAGTACCTAACATACCAGTGAATTTACTTAAGAACTTTTAAGCACAAATTAACACATTTTGACAAACCTTATACAAAATCTTTTCAGCCTATTAAACAGATCCAGGGGCAGTTTCCAGCCACACACAGGCTTCAGAAACAATTCTGTGCAATTCTCTTTCCTTGGCTTGCTCACTATTGCTCTGCCTGCTCAGCATTATACTAGTAGGGAGTGTGGCTCATCCCTTGGACAGGGTAAGAATCAAGGGACATGTTCTGACATTGCAGATTTCTACTAGAAACTTGCTTCCAGATCAGTTTGAAGCTGCTGAATATGATTTTTTGTGTCCTGAACTGACCAAGCAATTCGAGCTATTTTGTCTTGCTATTTTACAACTTACGCGCAAAGGCACGGCCCAGAGCAATGAAGGTATACTAGACTATTTTTCTCTCCCACTCCCACGCACAGCACTCAGTAGTGCATTATCAAAATGACAAGGATTGCCAATTAGACTGGCCCACAAAGGGAACAAAAGCTTACCCCTGTACTAACTTACTTGCTCACTCTTTCAGACGGTAGAGATTTGCAGTTTCAAAGCCTGAACACAAGCGTTCATATATGCCTCACTAATAAGGCAACTGTGCTTGTTGGTATGCCTGAAGTCCTTCACAAGACTGAAAAGCAAAGGTCTTGGCTTGCAAACAGAGCTCTTAATTTTTCACTGATGCTCCTCAGAGCCCATCCTTTACTAAACCTAAGGATAATGTAAGATTTATTAGGCTATGCAGACCTTTAAGATTCTCTCGTATATGGCTTGTTTATTTGCCTCAGCAGTTCATGCAGTATATAAATATATATGACATTGATTTAGCATTTACACGGATATGAAAAATAGGTATGGGTGGTCCTTAACAGAAACAATTGAATTTCTAAGCTTGAACAACCTGAAGGCTGCTTTACTATCTTAACCCTGAAAATACCTTATACAAAGGCTAGAATTTACTCAATTACCTTAATTAACTCTGACCTGGTTAATTTAAAAGTAAGAATTTTTCACATCAATAAACATTTAGCATGAGTTTGGAAACAGCCACATTTGACTCCTGCTACAATTTACAGCATTCACTTTAAAGCAGTTCCACTACACACTCATAAGAAACCAGTACTATGCCTCAACAGTGATATTTTATAGCATGAATTTCATACTTGAAGTTTTTGACAAACTATTCAAAAACTTTTCCTGCAGCTCCATGGCAACCATTCCCTTTTAAAGGCAGATACTTAGAGGTACCAGCAAACTTCTAATGTGGTGTTCAGCAAGAGAAAAATTGATGCCAACACATTTAAATCCAAACCAAAATGAAAACAAAGCGCCAGGCCTAGGATCTCTGCCAAGGTGGGAGCCAGTATCACATGAACAATTGGAAAAGTATGAACTTCTGCTTTGCAATGGTACAAAGATCTTGAATGATCACATAGTATTTTTCTTAAACTTTTTCACTAACTTAGGACTAAAATTCCTGGGTTTAAGCGTGACTCTTATTACAAGTCCTTGTAAATCAACAATTTACTGTACAGTTAACTCACAAAGGAAGAAAGTAGCGATCTGAAACAGGTGAAAGACTTGGAAGGCTGGAATATGTTCTATCTGAACAGGGTAGAACTATTGGTCAACAGCAGGCAGAGAAGATGTCAAAGACACATTGCCGAAACAGTCTACCATAGTGCTACTATCTCCTAATTCCATAAGTTTCATATTCCCAAGTGAACAGGTACCCATACAAAAAGCGATATCTAGTCAAGTTAGAAATAACATTACACTGAAAAAAATTGTTGACTACTGTAAATTTGACTACCATCTCCTTCTTCTCTCCTTTTTTTTTTTTTTTTTTTTATTTAAAACACAATCCTCTTATTAACTTCAAATGAATGCTGCAGGACCAACCACCACATAATCTAAAAATCAAGGATGTCAAAGATAAAGTCATCCAACACTCCATCTATAATCTATTTATCAGCCCTCAGTCTAGTGCTCTCTTTTCTGTCACTTAACACATATCCCTGTCTTCCTTTTCACTACTGACGCGCAATGCCTGATGCAAGGCTAGTAAAACGTGTAACAGAACAAATCACTGCCATCACATTTGCAGATACACAGAACTAAACGTTCAGGAATATCTATACCGGTATTTACAATTATTTCTTCTTTGCAGATACTATGTGCCAAGGAAAGAGATTCACACAAGGTCATGCAATGAGGCAGCAAACTGAAAATAAATCAGGGCTCCTGAATCTTGTGTGCTCAGAACTGCAGTTTAGCACTTAACCCTACCCTGGAAGAAAACGTGCGCTTTCTGTGCCTAAACTCATCAATTAGCTGTGTGTTAAGACACATTATTTTTACATCGAGCTACTTCTTCGATGCTGTTTGTAGTACGGTAAATTATTACTAAGTACTTCAATTCTACAGCAAAAATAGAGATCTCTGCATTTCTTAGAGTCATATAAAACCTATTAAGAGCATAGATTCTGCATGCTCAGTAAAGATTTTATAGTGATCACAAAAACAATGCATATAAATTTTGAGCTTGCCAATACCCTCTTCTAGGTTTCTACAAAGACTTAAAATATAATAAATATCAGAATCCAATAGCATAGTTTTCCACCTACTCATAAAACAGGTATTTTGCTATTACAGCAGCCTGTTAAAGCCATTCCCGTTAGAATATGAGAGAAGCTTCATCCGTTCAGAAGCCTTGCCCAGGCTAATTAAACAATGACTAGCGTAACAATCTGAAACAGGCACTGTTTGATACAAAGACATTACTATCTTTCAGTAAGGGACTTCACACTAGTTTTGCACGAACAAAGAGCTTCTTCCAATTAAAATCACAGTAACGGGGGGATGGGAAAAGAAAACAATCCAAATGATCTTGAAATATTTGTATTTACACAAACAATTACCCACTGATCTGGTCACATCCTCCTTCAGCCGTTTCATGAAGGGCATAGTAAGGAAGAATTACATGCAGTAATGCGTAAGCATACTGGATATTAAATTCCAGTTCTGTGTTACTGCCTGCCCAGTTATTTACCGAACTGAATTCTTCAGATGTCTCTGCCATGAGGATTTCATGTCCAACAGTGGCACATTTCACAACAGACGATATAAAATTTTACAGCTGTTATTGAAAATGCATCTACCAGTCAAAAGATAGTTAGGCTTCAAGAGATGCAAAGAGCTAGCGATATTTCTTAAAATATCCAATCAATATATGTTGATAAGTACAACTTATTAAGCAGAGGAAACTTCAGTCTCTAAGCCTGAACTCTTCAAGTCCTGTTTCAGTTACTATTGCATACAAAAGAAGTCAAGGCTTTGACATTTTTGGTTCCTCTTCAATTCTACAGCGGCACCAAAGCCACACTTCACAGGTATAAAAGAAAGCCTAAGACTACAGGATACAAAAAATACAAATTTGATGCTGCTTTTATAGTACCTTATACTATAATGTACTGTCCCACTTGTTCTCTTGCCCCAGAGGAGAGAAATACCTCATCGCCCCTTTCCAGCTTCCTCCTCACATTAATATCCTTTCTACGCTATGGGCACTAGTATACCTTTTCTTCTAGGGATGTTAGTTGATACATATCTAATTAAAATCTGAAAAAGTCTTCTTAGCTCAGCGTTTGAAGACCATTGCTTGTATTTCAGACCCGATTCAGGCCTCTATTTCAGACTGTGCGCCCAAGACCTTGTCTAATCCTTCCATTAACACCAGCTGGATTTGACAAAAGCTAGGTGAGCACCCCCACCAGCAAATATTGCTTTGCCAGTTTAAAGAGTCACTGTCCTTTCTTGAGGAGTAAACATCTACAGACAGAGAAAGAGAAAAAAGCGCTGGAGCAGTGCTGGTCATCACAGAAGAGAACGGTAGGAATCCACCGAGCTATCTATACCTCAGCAGAGCTTCGCTTTCACTTTCACATCGTAATGTTCAGCTTCCCGCCTTCCTGGCAGGAGCTAGAAATACCAGCTGCAAAAAAATCCAAGTGTCCTATAAATATGGCTCTATCATAGGCTCCTCAGGATTTTATTTGAGAAACTAATCATGTTCCACTAAGAAAATAAATTAAAAGCAGAAACACGCCTCCCAAAACCTGGTGTCCGAGACCTTTTTCCTTCCTCTCTGCATACAGATGTGTACCCACTATGCTGTACTCATATTCACTATATACCAAAGTAAGATGCTATCACTAAGTGCTTCTCAAAAGTGGCTACAGATCTGGAAGGAAAAGTCAGCTTCTGGATGCCTAATGGGCTGACCTCTTATCCCCAGAAACACCGACCCTTTCAAAGCGGTACGCTCGAGTTCCACAAAAGCGGGCAGGAGTTGTAGCTGGGACCTGCAATACGACAGCGAGAAGTGCTGTGGCACGTTTCCAGCCACACAACGTCCTGGTGGGAAGAGAAGCGTGGCAATGGGAGCAGCCAGCCCGAGAGGCACAGTGCACACAAACCATACCCAGCGCGGACGTTTTCTGGATTTGTTACACCCTCTTTGGTATCTCAGAGATCTGTTTTCCCAAACGTGCAAAACATCTGCCTTTCAAGAACATGAGAGTGAGGACTGAGCACAGACACAAACTTGCTTCTAACGTTTCCACGAAGGAGTTCCTCGCAAAAGGACATACGCTGAGCTCAAAATTCCTGCTGGCCTGTCAGCAGTAACCTAGATCAGCTTATTTTACCTTACCAGTTCATAAAGTTCAAGCTCAGCAGCCCTAACTGCAACTCAGTGCTGTCCTCGCATTCCCACACCTGTGTAGCACGAACAGCAGCTTTTGCTGCTCCACTCACGTCTTTTTAAAACGTGTCCTGCTGCCCTATTAACTTTGCAAAAAAATGGTATGGCCAGTTCCAGGAGACGTGTAAACTTGTTTGAAATGCATTCATTCTATAATTAGTTAATTTAGAAATTACTATACTTTTAACTTTATGTCAGGAAACATCCTGTCAAGTTATTTGCAAGACTAAATACACTGTACCAAAAATATTTATTCAAAACTCAGTTAAGATGGTGTACCATAAATAAAAGCATCTGCAGTGCAGTTAACTTGATCTGATGCTTTCTGACATAAAGTTAAAAGTACTAGTTTATTTTTCCCTTTCTTTATAATATTATCTTTAATATAAATCAAAAAATAATGACCAGTTTTGACTTTTGTTTTTTGGGGGTTTGAGGTTTTTTGTTTTGGCTTGGTTTTGTTTTTTGTTTTTTTTTTAAATCTGTGTTAGCTTTCTAATGTTTGATAAATTACTTGCTTTTATACCATACTTCCTTTACTGAATATTTATATAATCACCTCCTAGTAAATAAAGCTTCAGGTGAAATGGACTGCTGCTGGAGTCAGCAAAGCTATATTAAGAAAAGAAACACTAACATATGCAAGAGTGCTACTGCATCAAAGTATCCATATTTATTAGGGCCAATGGAACAGTGAAGTCGAGGAAAGAGCAACCATCAGCAGAAGTGCACATGTTGCTAGTAAAATGTAATTTCAGAAGCCACAAAGTAGAAGGGATACAGCCCTCAGATACATTTCAGCTGGCTTATATTTAGTCCTTAAAAAAAAAAGAAAAAAAAGGCGCGCACACACACCCCCACACACCACACAATAGTTACATATACACAGACATGGAATAAGAAGGTATTTCATTTTTGGTGGTTTTTTTTTTTTATTTAATAACATGGCAGTTCTTATACATCATCTCTCCAAATCAAGCAAACATAATATTTTTTTTCATTCAGCACTGCCCGAATAGCTTCTCAGTAAGCTGTTCACATGGTTGCATGTATCCATTTCCTGAACAGTTATAACTTAAAATCTAGCAGTTACTGCAGTTGTTCCTTCGCACATGCATCAACTTGATCATGCCTGCACTGAATTTCTTCTGGCATCATGCTGCCAGCCCAGTGAGCAGCTTTTTAAAATTCTTGTACAATTCTTCAAAATATTCTCTAGCTGTGGCAATTTCTTTGCTGTAAGCACAACAGCTGTTGCTAAAAAAAACCCAGCAAAATACAAAAGCCTAAAATATATATTTAGTATAAAATATTATATTTACAGTATTTTTTATAAGTGATAGTCTCCAAAATGGGGTGAGGCTTAAAATAACATCAATAAATCATTTAATTTTGACTAAAAGAAAAACCAAAATAAAATAAGAACAGATACTTCTAAACCTTTATCGGACTTGGATCTTGTCTAAACTACAAAGGCAGGTTAAGAAGTTAAAAAACTAGGGGAGTCGTGTCACCTGACCTGACTCCTGCTACTTACCACTTGTGCCGTTACTGGATTCTAGCCTAATTAGGAAATTTAATTAAAGTCCAATCTACCTTACACATGATAGCTGTATTAGAGCATAGCAGCTTGCTGGCTTTGTTGGATCGTTAGTGCCTCTCAGTGAACGACATCTGCAGGACACGGCTCTCTTGGTCGAACATATGCTCACGAGCCTCAGCTGTGCAGCCAAAAAGATGCCATCCAGCTAAGCAAACACTCCTTAATACCTTTCAGCAAAATCCAAAATCCAAACCCAGAGCCCAGCACTCAGAACATCACAGACATTAGCAGATTCTCTTAGACGATTCAGGTATCTATAAACCAAGAAAAAGGTTTAACAAAGGCATATAAATGTCAGTCCTAACATCACCTTTCACATTTCCTAGCTGCTTGCCAGTAGGACATAATAAAAATATCAGACTGGAATTCCCTTGACAGAAGGTTACAATAAACCATGCAAGTAGGTAAAACAATCTATTCCACTCAAAAAACATGGTCTATGTTGTGTAATAAAGCAGAGTCCTTATCCCCAAAATGTTTTCAGTAATAAAAAACAAAACCAAGCAAAAACCACTTGGGAACTCCAAAGCCTAGATAAGGCTAGTTAAGCCTAGATAAGTTTACCACCTAAGCTCCAGGAAGGAATTTTTATATTACCATCTTACTAATAACAAAGAGATGTATACAATTCAGAAGAAAATTTGGCAGGGACAAATAAGAGAATAAACAAAGCAGTTAATTTATCACTCACAGCATCTTAACCAGGCTACCTAGAGGGTCCCAAGTAGCACATATTCAGAAATGCCTTTAATAGTTTAACACACTGTGCATCTCTCTCAAAAAGCAGGCTACCATCCAAAATACACCCACCTCTCCAATATCTCTGAGATGGCAGCACATAAACTTGAAACTACATGGTAATAAGCAAGCTGGATAAAGCATCCTGTCTCCAAAACTGTCATTTGTAGTATTACCATTAACTATCTGCACAATTACAAGTCAACGCTGTCATACTGTTGCAAACAACTAAAAATTCATCTCATATGTACAAGTAGAAGCATCATATATGAGGTAATCCTTTTATTCTGCTCAGTCCTCAGAGTTTTGCATCCAACTTTGCAGAAAAATAGGCAGTTTAAAGAGTCTAGATGAAAGCCACAAGAAACAGCCTAAAACACATGGCTGAAAAGAACTGAGATTGTTAACCTTGAATAACGGAAGATAATGAAGTGATGAGTGTCTTTATATCTGCAAAAATTGCTGGCAAGAGAAAGAGGAATAAAATCCTCATTAGGTTAACCGGGAAAGAGATAAGAAGGAATATGACTTAGTAAGAAGGGGGGGATCCAGTAAGACTGGCTAAGCCTGGATATAGATATCCTAGAAGGATGTTATCTATCAAATCTTTTTGAGAAGTCATTTCCATCAGACTGGCATTTAAGAACATGTTGGACTTACATATGTCAGAATTACCCTATATATGCATGCTACTCTCAAAAAGAAAGCGGGACCAAATGATATCCAATTACATTTTCTATGATTTGTTTAGCTATCTTCTGCCAGATTTCCCCTTCCAGATTTCTAGAGGAGTGCATGGACAGACAGATGTATTTTTTCATTGCATTTTAGCTCTGTAAGAGTATTTCACAAACACCTTTTCACTAATTTAAGGGTCATTTAAATACCAAGCGAAGATAACTGCTGTTTATAGGAGTCTCGAGGCATTTTCAAAGGGCAATAATCTCATGGTCACTGCACTTGCTTTATCAATCACCATACTGGCAGTATTTCTTGTGTATGCTTCACATACAGTACTGCATATAAGAGCTTGGTCTATTTAAGAAGAGAAGTCATCCAGGATTCCTCACATTGTCTCCTCAAAGATTTCTAATAGACTAGTTTATAAATGAATGGCTTTAATCACTTGTTTTCACACAAGCAAAACATCACTTAGGCTCATACATTTATACAGGAAATAAAAATCTTGGCTCTACAAAATAAGAAATCCAAAAAGATGCCCACTGAATTCAGAGCATTAAGAATGTCAAAAAACAAAACAAAACAAAACAGAAACAGATACTCTAACTAAAAATCCTCTATGAGCTGTTTTTAATAATTTCCTGATTAAAAGCTCATATTCATCAAGAATTATGAAGAACACGAAGAAGGTGATTATGTTGCTCAGATTTATGGAACACTGAATTTGAAGTCATAATTTAAATTTAACCTCTGAAACGATGGGCAAACGAAGGGGAAAAAGACACTGCTTTTCTGTCCTTGCATACGCTCTTGTAAAGTATATGAGCATATAAATGACAAAACTGCAGAACAACCAAGAACTGCTCATTTACTCTTTAATGAGCTGCAAATAAGGTTGCAAGCCGCATGGACAGCACAAAGTACTAGTAAACTCAATACATTCTGAAAACAGCTCATATGCAAACAGAAATGGCACATTTTGAATTGTTAAGGAATCACTGAGTAAGAGTCGCCAGATAAACAAGCAAGCCCCAGACTGCTTTTGCACCTTTTCAGACTCTAGTTTTTCTGGCAGGAGGCCTGACTCTAATGAAAGGGCACCAATAGATACTAGGACAAGAGCAGACGCTTTTCCGGAGCGACTCTGGCAAGACCCAGCCTTCCTGATGTGACAGATTATCAACTCAAAATTCATAAGTGGTGTCAAAACAGGTTGGTGCTAACTATCAGGAGTCAGAAGTTAGCACATGGAACCAACACGTTGACAAAACTGATTTAACAAATGCACTTTTTCTTCTTAAGCCGCTGCTCTTCACTTTCCCTTCACAGCAACATGCATCCAAAATTCAGTTTTTCCACTGAATTTTACACTACAGTGTGCATTACCCCAATATTGTTAGCCAGCTTTTTAGTATGCTTTGTTTTGGTACTACTACTGTCATCATACCAAGACACCTGAAGTGGACAGATCTGGAAAAATACTCCTAGGGTAAACTCTGGATTCTGGCTTTCCTTTACTGTCTTGGTCGGAGTGAACCAGGTTTTAGCCAAATGGATATTTCAGTGTGAGGATCCGGGTGGGAAAGAACACAGAAGAGTCTTAAAATGCTTATTATAGCACTAGCTTAACAGTTAAAATGAAAACCTTTTTGTCTGTTTGTTTGTTTTTAATAGTGCCAGTGTTCATGGGCTTGAATAGCACAGTGACTGTGCTATTCAGTGACACTGTACAACAGTGCTGGAGAGGATTCCTGGTTATCCAGGACTGCAGGATAATTCAGGCTGGAAGGGAACTCCAGAGGTCTCGAGTTCAACTTCCTGCTTGAGTACGGTGAGATCAGATTAGGTTGCTCAAGGCTTTATTCTTCCTTGAAAACCTCCGAGGACGGAGGCTGCAAACCCGCCAGGCAGCTTGTTCCTGTTCATTCTCTCGCTAATATATAGGACAGCTCTACGCAGCGTGTCCTCAGCTGCTCGAGTTTGCCTTGACATTTATTACAAGTTTTTCTGCTTATAAAGGTTTCTTCATTAAGAAGAAACATTTCTGGTGTACAGAAAATACTGCCAGGTTTAACTGAGGCTCTTCTGAGAGAAGAATTAGACTTTTTCTTGAAACCCACTCTTTTCTTCTAACACCTGTGAGAGCTATCTGTTACCCCTACTGACCTTCTGCAACATATTCCCCAATACAGTTAACACATTATATTTTTCCTTTCCTGTTCACCCTATTAATCTACTAGACACTGCGACCTGCAGTTTCCAAGGATTTACAGTTTAGTCCAGATTGTCCACGGATCACTTTATTTCAGTGACGTTTTTCATGATCATATTTGCTCTCATTCTCCTTCCATTTTAAGTCACTGTAAGTGACTTCAGTCACTTATAAGAAGTCAAATAAGAATCAGGAAAGGGGGAAAAAATACTACTTGCATACTTAAAGTAGCCAAACAATGCACTTCTGAAACACACTGCAAGCATTCAGGAAAATCGAATTTCACAGATTTTCTACAGCTTTATGGCTACAAAAGTACTGGCGATCAGTCTTTGGCCAGATGGGGGCAGGAAGGTCTGCCCCATCCTCCATCTGAGCAGGAAAGAGCCAAACACTAGTGAAGTAGGACGTGAAATACTTGGTCCCTGCTCCAGTAAAGCTCCTGCGAGAAAAAGAGAACAGGACAAGTTCTTCCAAACTCTTGCAGATTAGTGCATACAATATAGCTCGTGAACATTTCACATTTGAGAATACTAGCATACAGAGACAATGCAGTGGGGAGGAGATAAACACCCAACTGAAATGACTGCTCCAAATTTGTTCCATCTTAATTCGCAGTCCAACCCCCAAAACATCTGCCTTATCAGCTAAAACCCAAAACAATGGTAGACCTATTTGCACAAGTACCGGTCGTGATATTTCTCCACGTGCTCAAGGACAACAAGGACAATCTCCTTTCAAGCATCAGTTCATTACACAATAAATAATTGATCAGTATTCTACTGACTCCTTTGCAATCATTCAAGCTTGTCAGAGGCATAGCTTCTCAGAAGAAAAAACAAAAACAAGACAAATACACACATACACACATCTTCACTAGGAACACAAAAGCTAAAATAAATAGCAAAAATAAAAAACAAGCAATACACAGTTAACCTTAAATGTTTTTATTTTTCTAATACGAACAACTGGTAATTCTTTCTTGTTCGTATTATAGCCCATGCAGAGCTGAGTGGAAGTCTTATTGTGTTACTTGTGCTTACTTGTAAACAGAAGATAAGGATAGAAAGGCATGACCAATACTCACTGAAAGTACGTAAGTAATAGCTCCTAGATTTCTCTGTCTTAACAGATGAGCCAGATGAATTTAAGGCATCTAATCAAGACTCATCTATTCAAGGCTCTAAACAAAACTAGCAAAATCAGTGAAATATCTGAGTCACAGCCTGGTCAATCCAACTGTTGGCCCAGACATAAGAATTCTTCATATGCTCATTTAATGCTCATTAAATATAAGCCTCAGTAAAGTTCACTGTAGGTGGGAGAATCAGACTTTTCTTCTGTGTGTATTTTTGTAAATCATTCCATAGAGTGATGCAAAAATTATGATTAAAGGTATGGGACAGCTCTTGGGCAAGGAATAATCAAGGCAGGCATAGCCCGTCTGTTTAGATGACAGCCAAGTTAGGAGAAGAGGTACTGCATCACAAATAACATGAAGAAGATGGAAGGGAATCAACTGTTTGCTCTCTTCCAGTACAAGAACATAGAAGGATGCAGATCTAGAACCAACAAAAGAAGGTAGCTCTTCAAGCTACAGGGATTGAAGCAATGGGAACCCTTACTAATAGGACCTGTGGACCCCAGAAACTTGGATGGGTTGAGGGGGAGAAGGGACATGTTTGTGGGGGGAAAAAAAAAAATGCAACGACAATTGCTAAATATGCAGAAATCACATTCAGCACAGAAAATCACTCAGCTGCAAATAGTTGGGGGATGGGAGAGCAAGTGTGAATACAACATATTCCTGCCCTAATTTTACTCTTGCCCAGGCTTCTGCTTATCAATGCTTTTGGAGACTAAATACTGAGTTAAACAAAACTTTGGTTTGACACAGTATGACTCCTCCTTCAGCATTACAAGAACATATGAAAACCGGTCAGCTCTAGATTAGGATGAGACCTGTACTTAAGGTGTGGATTATCCCATATTTGCTACACAGAGATTTCTTCACTCTTTCTCTGAAATATTACAGTGCATTATGGGCCATTATCTGAGACAGAGTATTCAGCTATAGATCCACACGTTAGAGCCAGTACTACAAGAACAGATTACTAGTTGTTTAGCTACTGACATCCCAGTGCTTTACTTCCAAAAACAAACAAAACCTTTATTTTCATGTCATGTTTTCCATAAACCCTGATCATTTGAATTAGCTACAAATTATTGAATGATGCACAGAAATTAGCTGCAGGTCATATGATTTTTTTTATTTAGAACTACATCTCTTACCAATATGATTTTTACCTAGTTAGGTTGTCATAATTATCCTCTTAAAAGTGAGCATTACTTGAAAAAGATTATTGTTATGTTTCTACACAGTCCTTATTCAGTTTTTTTTATTGGATGAGAACAGAGAACAAGCTTATTTCCAGTTTCAGAAATGAATAACGGACCTTAAAGCATAGTTTAGGAAGAAGGAGGATGAAATAACTGCCTAAAGACTGGTTACAATCTTCACCCTATATTATCATATCAAGCTGTCATGTTGAAACGCATATAAAAAAACATAACAGAAGAGAAAAGAAAAAGCAATACGACAGTAGTTCATACAGCAGATTTCCTAAAGCTGTAGGAAAAACAAGTCCTGCTTAATATGCCTTGGTTTTTTCACTCATAACTTGAGGGCTTTTTCTCAGCATCACTGGAACTACTTCTTAACGAAAGCTTAGGAAAATTCATAACTGGGACATGGCACAATTTCTCTCACTCCTTGACATTTATCATGTGCTGTGCACTAAAGAGCTGTTGTCCGGCCTTCTGCATGTTCCTCAAGGTTTAAAACCGACATTGCCAGACCTGATGGAAAAAAAAATAATGAAAACAGACAAGCACTGATCCTCATACCTTAATAATTAGAACCACTAAAATTGCCATTGATCCTATCACCTTTCATCCAAAACTGTATGCTTTTGTACAGACAATTTTTATACTGCCCTACAGTAAGCACAAATTCACAAAAGAACACTGATAAAAAACATCGTAAGACAGACGCATTTCACTGTCATCAGCAGTTCTGCCTTATGAGCTATTGAAATTAGTTCCCTAGTTTAGATTCTTCTCCCCCCCGGCCCCCCACCAGTCCATACAAGCTTTCTCCCACGCAGTCAGAAACTGGCCTTTCTGGTCATGCACCAGAGCGTTGGGTTCCAGTTCAGCTGGTGTCCTATATACTTCCGTTGGGAAGTGCAGTTGACTGATGAAGTCCTGTTTTTTCTAGTTGGTCGCAGTAGCAAGTACGTGGCAAAGTCTTGCCACACACACAGGCTCACGCACACAACCTTGAAGCCACAACGCACAACTCGCGCAGCACTGGGTATTACAGAAAATACACAGCTGACGTTCTCTATGGCAAAAGCTAAACACATTTTTGCTCATTTTCAAGAGGCAACAAAAAACTACAAGGTGTGGAAATGATGTATGAATGACAGATATGCTACAGAGTTTCCATTATTTCAGCAGTGCTCGAGGAAAGATAATCACAGTTCCATCTCCTTCTACCATTATCTACTGGCTAGCTAACTTCTGTCTGTCAAATAATACCACACAACTGCTTTATGGCAGTGACTACTAGGAGAAAATCTGTTTTAAATAACAGTGAACATACACAAAGCTATTAAACTAACAAAATAAAATATGAGATCTAGGGAAGTCTGTGTTTTAGATGCTAAAGCATATGCAGACATCTTTACGGAAAAAGAGAAAAAAACTAGTGGAAATATTTCTGGATATCCTTCTTCAGATAATACACCCTTAAGCATAACCTGACGAATCAAAATATCAAGATACACTTTAGTGCAAAACTTAACTTCATGAAATAGACTACCTCATTCTGTCACTGGATGGGTTAGTGGCATTCAAAGCAACAGATGACCTGCAGTGTCTCTCCTTTCAACACAAACATGAAGTTTTAGGAGACTACTATGTCAAAATACATTCTGGATGTCACAGTGACACCGTCCCAGGCTACTACGCCGTGCTGTTGTCTCAGAGACTCCCTTCCCTGCTCAGCTGGTCTCTCACCTACTGACTCCAGCAGCTAGAAAACGCCAGTAGCATCAACGTGAACTCCAGTTGACAGCATACATCGAGATTCATTAAAAGAACAGTGCAAGAATACTTGCATCCTCACCCGCAGAAGAGAGTGCCAGTACAGTGGCACATACTAGCCCATATCAACCGTAAGAACAGTTAAAAGGGAAAAGGACAAAGCTGGATTTACCCTGACAGAGCTGAAGGTAAAAAGGAAAGCAAAGAAAAAACAACATGAAGAGCCACGCACACACACATACCCTTTTAACTTTACACTTTAGCAAGACCAGGAGGAAAGTCCAGCAGCACTTCCTATTCAGAGCAGTGCCCAGCATGCAATTGCATGTGTACATATGCTGCACAATAAAAAAAGGGAGAAACTTAAGTATTTAGGCAGTTTAGCTAACAGTAATTTTTTATAGAATTTTTCCCTTAAAATGAAAGAAAGAATCCTGCAGAAAATAACTGCCTTATAAGTTCAGTTCCACTATTCCCCTTGAAAGCCCTAACAGCTCAAGGTTTCCCCAGAAGAAAGGAAGAGAGAAAAGCTCTGAGAAGGTTTTTCTCCCAAAAGGTTCTACAAAAAACAAAGATGAAAGAAGAAATTCTTCATATCCCCTAAGCAGGGAACCAAAGCAAAAAGATTAAAAGACCTGCCCAAGATCTCATGAGCAGTCTGTGGCAGAAATAAACTAGGACAATCCTTTTAAATCTTATCATCCACAACTGTTAATCTTGTTATGAAAGTCTTACTTTTGCTGGAGGTAGGGCACCAATTTCTCCATTGCTTCAACTTTTCTCTCTCAGTATTCCGCTAGACTTCACAGTAAACACTGAAAAGGTACTGAGTATCTTTTTCAGAAGACATTGTGTTGACTTTTTTTTTAATTAGTGTATTGCATTCCAACTATTTTTCATGTCAAGGATAAACTTATCCAATAACTATATATTCTGTCTTTTAGGATCAAAGGAAAATCTTAAGGCCTACATCAGAAGGAAGTAGTATAACTCCTCCTCAAAAGTACAGAGGTGTCGTAGCTCACAAGCCACTTTTATAGCAAAATAATCCTAAACTCGGGGCTCTTCTCAGCCTTAGTCCATTCCATCTTCTTAAATTTATTTAATAATAAAGGTTTTCTCCGGTTTACAGAGTAGGAGTGTAGGCTATAGACTACAATATGAATTACTTGGATTTTCAGCTCCTGACCTGCTGGCATACCATTAGGTCATATTACTTTTTTGTAAAAGTCTAGCTACATCTTCAACAGTATCACTGACTCTAGTTTACTTTTTTTTTTTTTTTCAGTGTTGCTTAAAAATATATATATATCCTAGTCGATTCTTATTTATGCACAACTGCCATTAACATAAAATAGGCCTGGAAGCAGAATAGATATACAGCATCTCTGCTCTCTGTTTAAGCTGTATCTTAAGTTCAGGATACACTACTTTGCAGGACTTCTATCTCCCACTATTTAAAAGACTCCTGAGCACACAGTGGTAGTCTAGGGAACGATTTCCCAAACCATTACAGACTTATTGACTGTAGACTGTACTTAGCAGCAGCCTCCCTGCTCAGCTCCCAACGGGCGGCTATCCTGTGCAAGCACGTCTAGACCTGGTCATTATCTCCCAGGTCTGCTCAGCGTACTAGACTCATGGGCAACATCAGCTGAGCAAGGGCACAAGGAGCTGATTATATAGCCCAGAGCAAGGAGCACACGAGAGACAGAGCAGAGCTGGACACCGGCATGGGAGAGGGAGGGAAGGCAGGAGCATATAAGCCTCTATCGGAAGAGGGAGGAGAGAGAAGAGAGACACGTCTCTTCCTGGCAATGCTGTCAGAGCTGCCCCACTCCCAGTCAGCGTTTTGTGGTACCTGTGGTCTCCCAGCAAGTCAATGCACCAACATATATTCCCTGCAGCATATTCAAGCTACAGGTTTCATCCAGAGCTGCAGTAATATACTAAGTTTTCATCCTCGTGTCCTGCAAAATTTAAAAGTGTAGCTGATTTTTCTATTTTAGTTGCAAACCAACTTAACTGGCTGCAGAAAAAGAAGGTTAGAAGATTACAATATTCCCCACAGGACCATAGGTAGGATGTAAAATAGTTACAACTATTTTACTATGATACTACACAATAAGTATCAGGGGAAGGCAATAATATCTTCCGTTTTCAAAGGAGTTCTAGATAGATAAATCTTCCCCTAAACAAGAGGAATATACATACTGCCTCATCTGCAGGAGAACGCATGACTGCATCTGCAGTTCTGTTCAAACAGGTAGGAGTTTTCATTGCAGGATGTTCAATTTAGGGTGCTAGAATTACATGGCTGAAGAAAAACGCAGGTCATTAAGTACACAAAGTATTTTGTACTTTCACTTCACATAGTGCAAATATTAATAATAATCCTTGCCTTTGACAGAAAAGGCCCATAGATCTGCAGATCATAATAGAATATATTTCTGTATACCTACCCAAACCCCAAATTCAAAGTTCCTATAGAAATATTAAAGTTGCACTTTTTATTAAATACTACAACTTCCCTTTCCATTAGAAGCTAGTAACAAAATCTGAATTTTTCAGCTGAGTAATTTCTTTGATACATCTCCCCTTATACATATAACACACAGTTTTGCCTCCTGCTCTCCCTAGCTGGCTGCCAACCATTAAAAACTAATCTTCATCACATTTAGAAAAGGAACAGAGGCAAATAATAATAACAACTTATTCTCATTCTCTCTCTCTCTTTCTCCGTATGAGCGTGCATGTGAATAAAAATATTCTCTAGATTTAGAAAATCTTATGTAAAATAACTATGGACCTGATCTACAGAAATAGCAGCAAGCTATTTGTGGCTGTTTCAAACACGCATATAAGCATCTGGAGATCCACCCCACGTTTTGATAAATTATTTATTGATGCTGTGGACCTTACCTACTGAGCAAGTGGCTTTTCTGCAATTGGAGATGCACTTGGATTCTTGGATTTCCAAATGAAGATGGAGAAGAGCTTTTTGGGGGGCTTTTATTTATTTATTGGCGGGGGGGAGGTATTTTGTTTTGTTTTTTTCCAGACAGCACAGTGAAGTTAAGGATCTTCCTAACCAGAAAGAGACTGATAACCCCAAGAGAAACCACAATAACCAAAGGGGTTAATTCTTTGCTTTAAGATCGCTCAAAATGCGGCAGGATAGTTGCTGATGATTTTGGTTAATGAGATAATTTACAGCCTGCTTTTGCATCAGCATGCTGCCTCCTTACAAAGTGGATTCAGTTTTAACTAGTTTTAACTGTTTATTTAATAGAATCACCATAAAAAGCAACCTATACTTTTAAGACCTCCTCCTGCAGTCTCTTGCAGACTGTGCTCGCATTAATACCACAGCTCTGCAAGACCAGTCCACTTTACACCGGAAGCCAATCTTCAACTAAGTTTTTGCACTACTGATCCACAAAAGTGGATTCTGTTTAAATATACTAGAATACTTTCTTTTATTACCTCCCCCCCTTTTTATTGACTGTGTAGACCTATTCTTACTTTTCCAGTATCCATCTATACATAGATTTGTTGAGTTATGGGTGCTGTTACTAACAAAATGTTTTATGACCGTTTTCTGCATATATAGTACCTCTGGCAGTAGGGGTAAACAAAGTTATTTAGGGAGACGGAGGTTTAGTTATTTGATTCCAAGTCACTTCTGACTACTTAATTTTGCTTCATTCAGTAGAGCATCATTTTTTTTAATTAAAAACAATTTTTTGTTATTTCTTCATAATATTATATCTTGAGGGTCAAACTACAACAAATGTCTCTATACGATAATGAGTACATAGGCTTTTCTAATATCCATACGTAGGCTTTCTCAATATCCACAAAGATCTGGAGAGCAGTCTCAGCTCTGAAAATGATAGTAGTAATAGTATTTGTTCAATGCTTAAAATTGTTCTGGTACTGAACACTTACGTTCACTGATGGTGGCAGGGAAGCACCAAGCATCTAAGAAGAAAGTAAAAGCTTTCAAAGCTGTCTGAGTCAGAAGGCTTTCTTAACAGCAGCAACAAAACGCCATTGCTATTAAGATGAATTTTAACGTTGTTTTCCTTTCTTGACCATTATTGCAGGGTAAATTGTTTCCAGTAGAGTTCTAGCTTTTTATTTCCACGTTTTCTTTCAACTTAATCAAGCAATCAAATAATTCACATGCGACAGAAAAACTGCGAAGGCTTTTTAAGCTGCCTGTAACTGAATTAACCTGATGAAATCCCGAGAAGCATCCTGGGTTATCCTCCTCTGTCCACGCAAATGAAGACTGTGACGTACAGTCAAAGAGCAATTCTCTGAAGTAAGGGAAAGCTTGAGCAATTCGATGCTAGGATATTTCTAGTGTTTCAAAATAAAAGGTGCATTTCGCAGGTCTTAGCGTTATCATCACCATGCCCAGCCAGCCTTTCTTGACTCTCTCAGAAATGAACTATGATACTGCAAGTGTAAAATTACATTTCTTAGTTTTACAAAAACAATATATATTTTTTATGGTAACTCATTCCTGAACACCACCACAAGTTCTCAGAGGCACAGACTACTCCCATGTGCTATAAACTTACACACACAGAGTCTTCAACAGTCTTCAGGATATCATCCATAACAGTGTATTTAAAGTGCAGGAGGGGAAAAAAAGTTAAGTGCTTCTGAAAAATATCTTGATTGTTATAAATAAAACATTTAAATGGTAATATGGCTATAAAAGCATGATTATAATAGAGCATTTCTGTAAACTGATTTTTTCTCTTCCCCCCTCTCCCCCAAGAAATGCTTCCTAAGTTTTTAAAGGAAGCAAAGAACAGTCCTTTGCCACACAAAATGCTAATGGTAATTACAAAAAGCAACTGATTCCTATAGACAATTATATTTAAAAAGCAGACATTTGATTCACAATGTTTTTTCTTTTAACTTGCAATTTTACTCCAGATGCACTCCGTGGAAAGAGGTAAGCTTTTCAGGTAAGCTGCTGCCTGTGGACAGCGTACAGATCACTATCTGAACAATTGTGAGTACCTTTCTGTGTCTCTGCAGACACTTAGTGACTCAGGAGTGCGGAGGTAAAAAAGGAAGGATGTATGGATGGCGGGAGGCAGAAGGAGATATTCCCTCCAGATATTTCCCATGTGAGTGAAAGCATAGGGAAACATGGCTGGGAAAGAAGGTGAGGAATAAAACCACAGGGTTAACTCCATGGCCCCATCAAGAGCACCAGGAGCTTTGCTGTTGATTTCTGCAGTAGCATTTTGCCCTGTAAGTAACAAAATAAGCGTCGCTGTGGAACCCCAGTGATTCACCGAGGAAATTCTGAGCAGCTGGGATTTGCTGTTTTTAAGCAAAAGTTGACTTTATTTCATCTGTGGCACTATTTAAGAAAGAGACAGCAAGCCCTTCCACATTTCTGGAAATCAGCAACTTTCGATTGGACATCTGAGCTGCAAGGTGACAAACAAGCTTAGAAACCTCTCAGCAAAACACCATGACGACAGTCAGATGATCAGCATGAGAAATTTCAAAGTTCCTCGTGTTTGTACCTGAACACTTCTGGACACACTGAACACAATGAAGAACGCTTGAAGAATGACATGTTTAGAGAAAGCCACATCCCCTGGACGTATTTGGAAAAGGTGCTTTTGGCTTTGAAATACCTTTAAAACCAAAAAGGAGAACTTCCTGGCAGAACAGTGAATTGCATTTCACTCATTTATGGGACGGCCTCCATTTCGTTCTTGGTGAACAACGGTCTGCATCATAAACCCATTAACACAAACTGAAACTCTGCTGCGTCTTGGAGCCCTCAGTGAAAACGGATGCTGAACTACTTACGACTAGAGTAAGAGACGCACCAGCATCATGTCCTAAAGACACACTATGCTCTTCAAGAATAGCAAAGTTATTTTAAAGAAAATAAGGATTTAAAGACAACGGATCCAATCCAGCCCTAGTAGAAGTATATATTCCTGGAATCTCTCTCTGTTTGCGACAAACTTTCCTGCTATGTTACGCCAGACATAACATATGCCAGACAGTGCCATTACTCTGGAGCCCCATGTATTATGCAGAAGCATCTATAGCCAAGATTAAGAATTACTTTGAATATTTGACTTGTTTAAGTTTTATTGCAAAAATGAGCTGATTTCCTTAAAAACTGAAGAGGTGTGAAAAGATCTAATAGAAGTAATGACACTGGACAGTTAATCAGGACATTTAAAAGTATTAAGAGGAGACAAAGCATTCATATGAACAAGACACTGTTTTCCTTCTTTCATTTTTGATTATTGCAGCTCCTGCTGGGTATGCAGACATGAGCATGCATGAGGGACTAACACTGGGAATCACCCTGAAACGAAACAGCTTAGGAAATCTTCATAATTACAAAATGAAGAAAAAAATTCCTTGGCCTTCCATAGTCATCTTCTAAACATGACTGTAACATTTCCATGCTATGAAATCAGAGTAATACATCTATCTAGAATGCTTCACTACCGCAAAATATACTGGGTAGTGGCAAGTTTCTGTATTAATTGATATATCTACACAAATTGTTCTTCAGACTCAACTAAACTACAGAATAAAAGAAGTCACTGTCTTCATTAACATTTATAAGGACGAAGTAGGATGTTCAATGTTTAAAAAACAACAGAACAAAAAACACACAAGAGCTAATCAGAGTATGGTATTCTTCAGTAATTAAGAAGCTAAAACACACATCTGTTCACAAGGCCTGAGAGTTTATGACTCTGACAGAGTGTTATCAAGACAGCAGAAGACACTTTCGCTTGCATGTACTTAGACATGAAAGATACTAAAATTTACTACAAAGGGATGAATATTAATATATTCATGACCTGCAGCCAAGAACATTACCCTCTGGCAAATGCTTTGAATCAAAATAGTAATGTTCCAAACAGATGAACAAGGTACATGCTTTAACCTTTCATGCCTAAATGAGGTCCTGTTACATGATAGTGTACCTTAAGAACCAAAGAAACCATTACTGTCAGTCCTTGAACAGGCTTCATGCAACTACGTCAAATAGTATTAAAAATACACGTTATCATCTCACTGAAAGCCTGCGGTGCTGCGGTATATTGACAAGAACAGAATATTTTTTGCCTTCCTGACAACATAAAATATCAGGAGGGCCTTGGGTAACTAGAGGTGCTAGCTTACGAGGGATGCCCCGATTTTGTAGGGCACTCCCAACTGCATGCATTTACTTGCAATTTTGGCCTTGCTTTCAATTACACCCTTGAGATGCTCTGTAGCCTGCGCCAGACCAGAAGAGAACCACATCACCGTATCACTTCTGTCTGCCACCGGGCTGCTCTGCACGCTGTCTGGCTGCTGCAAGATTTATTCGGGAGGGGGGAGGAGGAGAGCTATCTAATAACAGATACTGGATAATGCAATTTAATTTTACATTATCTAAATCAGAGTAAGACAGCGACATGCCGAATAACTCAATGTTTGATGACACTGGAAAATAAAAATATTTTTGAACTGCAAATTTAAGATGTACAATAGCTACACACTTAATGTACAAGAACAGCTATTTAGGAATATGTTTATATGTTTATGTCAGCATCAGTTTTAGGGACTTGATGATGTGAAACATTAGCATCTGTAGCTATATTTCTTCTTAATCTGACTACTTTAGTAACCGAGTAGAGTTTGAGTGGCATTTCAGACTAGTGTTTGTGAAACTGCTTCACTTGAAATAAAAATACCATTGTTAATGTCATTGCCATATACAAACCTTGTCAGGACAGAGACCCCACTGCGTACACACAAATGAAAATGAAAATCCAGTCCCTTCTACCCTCCCCATCCCTCTAGCAAGTGCATAATCTTTGCAGAAGAGAAAGATTACACTTTTAAGTACAGTAAATCCATTCTGAAGTCAGTTTTGGGGGGCTGGAAGAGATTATATATTTTTCCCTCTCCATTTCAAAAAGTTACATCAGCATTCAAATTAATTAGAGTAACCAGCTTTCCAGGTGGAAAAACGTTAGATATTCCCAACTAGAGAAAAAAAGCCCTCCAAAGTGATCCTAAAATAGATTTGGTCTCATGTACGCATAGATCATATTTGATACTGCATTCATTTGAAATGAGGTATAATATTTATATATACATACATATATCATTGATTTCTTCATTACCGTGGGTAGTGAGAAAACCTTACAACACACAAAGCTATCAGTGACAGCTCTCAATGACAGCCAGAGTTACACCAGTTTATTTTACTGGCTGGGGCTCTGACTTACACAACTTCAGAAGCTGCAGTCCTTGGTAAAGACATTTTACTATCAGGATCAAACAACTATATACACCTAAGAGTCCCGATGGGTTCACTCCCTCAGGAGCGAGCTATCCAACATTCAGCCTTAATTAGGTCCACTTTGACTATATGAAGATGCTACAGCTCTTTGTATGCTCACTTTGTTGGTATTGTTTTACTCTCATGGCATTTTAACTTGATTCAAGCCCAATATCAAGTCATTTTTTGCTGCAGCCAAGAGCAATCACCAAACGTTGTCATTTAGCAGGCTGTCTTTTTAAATACGGTTGACATGAAACACTTCCTTTGGAACAAGGCATTAGCGAATGAATTACTCGCGCTTCATGAAGGACTTGCCATTGAACATCTTTCTGTGCTTTGATATTATTCGTGCTGTTTTGCTGTAATCGTGACTCCGCTAATCCAGCTGCCCAGAGCACTAAAATCAGCTAGCAGTGAACGAACAGCTTCGGTCATCAGTATTCCCAGCATTCAAGTCACTGTCTCTTAAGCTACTTTCAGAGAGGAAATAAGAAGCGTTTCCAACTCTGCCCAGAAGCTGCCTCTGAGAAGGAAGAAAGGAGATACAGCTACTAAGTTTCAAGGTTATTCTAAATATTTGAGACTGTAGTGCATTAAACTGCAGGGAGCTGTAGCCTGTGCTAATAGCTATTGTGTTATACCGTTGGCAGATCCACAGAGGGACCTGGCAATTGGAGCACCACAAAACGCACAGCTCTGATGCTGACCGAGGGGGAGTAGAAAATACGGCCTTTTGGTGGGCCCTTACGCTCCCGCTACAACAAATGGGAAAGTTTAAGCACCTCACTATGCAATCCTCAGATGCAAACATGACGAGTACCTGCTCGTCTCATCTGGGCAATAAGATGCATACCTAACGTTAAGATTTCCTAAGATAGGTATCTCCACTTAATACAGCTCTAAATCCTCCTTTGAGTTTGATTTCTTCAAAAATGAAGCAGGCGTTTTATTTTGAAGACGCAGCTGGACGAGCGCGTTGTAAGAGCCCTGCACACAAACACAATGATTGTGGCACTTGCCCAGAACAGGAGCAATTCATTATTTCCCAATGAATGCCCCAAACATTAGCCTAGAGATCTAGGTCCTTCCCTAAGGACTAATAAATCTTTTTATTATTTTTTTTTTTTAAAGTGACCTAGTTTCAGCAGGAAACTGGCATCCCTTTTTTTTTTTTTTTTTTTTTAAAAGGCTTGCTCTCGATTCAAGCACAAGACTTCTGCATCCCTAGAAAAGGACCCTAGCCCTTCCTCCGATTACATTTCTGAACAGAAATTCCATTAACCACATTTTTTAAGGCACCCAGCTTATCAGCACGTTAGCACACACACCTACTGACCCGGTCCCCTTTGGGGACACAGGTGAGGTTAAACGCAGTACACGGCGACTGGCTTAGCAATGCAAAACCTGGATGAACTTGGAAAAAACACAAAAGCTGAGCTGCAGACGGACAGGAAACACTTGCAGGCTGTAAGCCTGGAAGTCACTAAGCAGATGTCTTGAGAACTGAAGAAAATATCATCCTGGGAGAAGCTTCGTGAGGCTGCAGACAGTGCCTAGAAGGACACTCAGCAACGGCGAGTACTCGTCCTCTCCCCGCAGCACACTGCAATTAAGGCCAGGGTTTCACGAACGCTATAAGCCAGTATAAACCTGAAAGAGAAATAATCGTGTGGCTACCTCGTGCCAGCGCAGCTGTGGCAGACTGAAAGAGGGAACTAATCCAAGTTAAGGGTAAGCTGTTTTCCCTTCTTGATACCTTTAACCTTGATCGCTTTCCTGAGCCAATTCATCTCCATCTGAGAACTGCTTGTGCCAGCACAAAGGAGAGCCTGGCAGAGGAAAAAGCAGCTGGACGCGGAAGGAGACTGGGAACACCTCTCTCGATGGCAGCGTTGCCTCCAAAAACATTCATGAAATTATGGCCTAAACAGTAGGCTAAGCCCGCTCACTGCTTTTCCATCCACTTCTGCCTAGGAAGCATCTAGTCAGATTTTAATGTCCTGCAGTTCACTTGCTTTTTTAAAATTTAAAACACACAGCTAAATAGGCATGATCATTTCTTCAGCTGTCTATAAATTAAATACACACACCGATCTAATTAGCTATACCAAATTAGATATAGCTGTAAAAAAAAAAAGAAAAGAAAAAAAGAAAAGAAATTCAACAAGCTGTACTTTGCAACTTGCTGCAAGCAGACCCAAGACTGTTAATAAAATTATTTTGGTTTTATAAAGGGTTTCTGACTAAAATTTAGTAGTATTTTCTGTTCACTATTTTTATTCAAAACGAATTAAGCCCCTTTAACCTACTCCATTTCAAAGTACTAGCAACCTCTGCATGATTCTCCCTTTATATTTGCAGTACGTGGGTACATTCAGTAAATAACAGGTCTTCAAAACCATCTAAAGCAAAAATTCCCATTGCTATCGGTCTTTTATGGGCTCATTATTAGAATTGCTGCAGAGATTCCTAGAAATATGAGAGATTAAAGGAAGAGAAACAATCTAATTTGCCTGAACACTAGACAGCATTGGATTTTCCAATGTCCGAAAGACCTTTTACAGAAGAATAGAATCCTAAATTGATATGTAAAAAAAACATATGATATGGTAAAATAAAGACAGAAATTGACAGATGTTAGGGCTAGGTAAGATAGACCAGGGACAAGTTCTGTCTCTGTTACAGCTCTTTTAAAAAAAAAAAACAAAAACTAACTTGATTGATTTAATATCCTTCAAAAAAAGATAAACTAAAGAAGATTTTAGTGAGAGTTTTACTATGAGATAGTTTCCTTCTTTCGTGAACGCTTAACAAACAGGAAGCTGTCATTTGATAACTTGGGACGGGAAACAGAAGTTGGCATTTGAACATATGAGGTATTTAATATAGTTTATGAGCAAATTCTTAGTACTCTGTAGGAAGAAGAAACTGTTATATTCACAAAAAATATAAGAACTGCCTTGTAACAGTGCATATATAGTCAGATACAAAGTAAAATTTCTCGTGAATCAGGCTTCTGTAAACTTGACTCCTGTTGGGAGCTACCGGGCAAAATGCCAGTCCACTTCTTGAAGCAAGAGCGTGTCCTGAAAATAAAGTAGTAGTTTTTCCCAAAAAGTGAATGTTTATCTTGGTATTCTTACTGGGAAGTTTAACATACTCTTAATCAAAACAAAACAAAAATATGGCTTCTATACGATATTCTTTACTAAGTGTATTTCCTTAAATTAGAACCATTCAAAGGTAAAGGTTTATTACAAATGTCTCTCCACTTTCACTTCTTTTGCCTTAAGCAGTTTCCAAAGTTTTATTCTGAAGCAAGCAACATTTGTAGCCATAAAGCTGAGAGAGCTAGATGTCAGATGAAAACCCTGCCAGGTAGCGAAAACAGCTCAGTCTTCACAATTAAGCTAATATTTCACAGTAAAAAACAGCTTAGTAAACAAAAAGCAAAGCCAAATTATATGCCAGTAGCTGGGCTCCAGATAGTAACATGAGGCTGGGTGCAGGGTTAGGAGACGCGGGAAGCAGGAGAAATGACATTCAGGCCACGATGCAATCACGCCTACTGCTGGATGCATACCGACCCAGTAAAAGAGTCGCATTAAAAACACAACCTGACTTCAGAAATTAAAACGCAACAACACCTTGAGAGCTGAGTAGCCTTCTTAGTAAAAGCTTAGATAAACCAGTCTCATATTCAATGAGATTAAAGATAAACCATTGTATGCAGGTGCCATTCAAACTCGGAGGATCTTGAGAGAGGGATAAATAAATACATAGATCAATAAAACTAATTTCACATTTAAAAGTGCTGCCATCAGGTTTGCTAGTGCTTCCTCCAATCCATCATAATCACAACCGTGGAGTGATCACCATCAGAATTATAATTGTGGAGTAATAATAATAATAATAATTCCAGAGCAAAACACCGACGTGAACAGTCCAGGCTACGCATAAGAGAAGGGCTGTCTCACAGTGAGGACCACACAGGGCTAGCCATATAGAACATGACGCAAGGCACCATTAACCTGATTTTTACATAAACTTTTTCACTTTTCTTACCTAGAAAGAATTTGTATACTTGGCAAGAATATTTAAAAAAAAAATCTGGACACATCCACTATCCATACGTGATGCATGAAAAGCAAGCCAAGACTTCTAAGGACACTGAAGTTATTGCACATGGACAGTAAATTTGATACATTTATTAACCACTCAGTACATGCAATAGCAATTCCATACATTATATCTGCACATTCTTCTGCCAGGGAAATTCCAGACAGGAATATAGCTGCCTTGTCACTGCTGGATGCATAAACCACTCCCTTACAGCTCCTCTTCATGCTTCCTAACTTAAATATGTAGTTTGAGACTTTATATTCCTATTACTAAGCAGTGCATCATATTTCTGGCAAGTCTTGAACTATAAATAATTTAAAGTATAAAACAGATAAAAAGTGACTCCTGATAGAAATTATTTTTACAGTGACACTTGCAAAATATCACCAGCAAGACAGTAGTTGAATTCCTTACAGATTATAGAGGGCAATTTTAGTCCATTCACACTCCTAAGATTAAAATTTGCGTGAAAATAACCTTGCTGTTACAGTTCTTAAAGTACTTTTTTCTAGAACGTCTATTAAAGTATTAAACATATATCCAAATACATTTCAGGGAGCACCAATAACTGCGTAAACCGGAAAAGCAAACAATAACAAAGTTACTTTGGACTTCGTTAATAGCAATAACTATTGTTATTTGGAATTTCAACCATGCTTAGAGAACCTAGCTGAAAACCGAACTGCTCTTCATACAAACGCGCTGCCTTTATCTAGGGATAAATACTGAACTGCTAGAACACAGTAAGAGTCTAGCCCAGGTGAAAGAAACACTGTCTTTAAGATTGCCTAAGCTAAAACAGATAAAGAGCTCAGGGATAGACAGACTCAAACTAGCAAAGCCACATCTTGTTAAGGCATATGCTGCCTGTCTACAATACTTTTAACACATGCTAGAACATACTGGATACATTATCACATTTATTGCCTTGACAACAAAGCTAGAATGAGTAGTACAGGATAGTCCCTGTTCCCAAGATCTTTAATTAAAGAGGAAGCAAAGGAAGTATTAGCTGTATTTTCAGACAGGATCAGATAAGATCTTTGTCTTATTGAGACAAAGCAAAGCAAAGTCATATTTCAAAACTGATTAGTTTGCTAGGGAAATAAGTGATTTTTCATAAGTACTTCCACAATGATGCTCTTTACCTGACAATATAATTAAAAAAAGAAGAATTAAGGAAAAATATTTTGAATAAAAAGTGTGTGGGTTTTTTTTTTAATTTCAAAGAGAAAATCTTTCCACTTTACAGGTTCATTTTGCTTTTTGTTTAACAGGAAAAGTTTACAAAAAATTTATAGCGAGTGCAAATTGAATACATTGCAACTACTAAGTCTGCATTTTTTTCCCTAGAAGTTTCAAAAGAAGTATTTTCCCCAGCTCTGATCATGGATACTATCTTTAGGAAAGCTCTACTGAAAACACCTTAAAAATCAAGGTGCACTTGGTTTCAAGCGCTAAAATATCATCATTATTTGCCCCTCTCCCCCAAAAAAGTTATTTTTTTAAACAAGGGATCTCAGCTTCCTTCTGTCACGTAAACTCTTTAGTATCATGAAAACTTTTATTTCTTGAAAGTTTGTCCCACTTAACTTGTGCACGTGCATCTATGATTCTTATAACAGACAGTAACTGAAGCACCATTATTGTGGTATACAAAATTATCAGTTGATATCAAGTGCCTACAGAATATTGCCTGAAGGAATTTAAGAGTTACAAGAGGCAAGATCCGACTTTTAGAAACACAGAAAAAATGCTAAGTACTGTGCTGTTAATAAATACCTTTAATTACAAATATGCATTATAAGTCTTAAATATTGGGAGAAAATATGTTCTATGGAGAATATTTCATACATATGTATCATGTATGTTTTATAATTATATGTATATTCTATTATACATATATATTTATATGTATATACATATAATGCATATGAAAATTTCATATATGTGTGTCTCTGTGTGTACATCTATATATTCCATCCTATCTACATCATGCTGTTTTGTACCTATTTAATAGTTCTTTAAAAAGTGATATGCAAAGTCAACCACAATAACGGAGGGGAGGGGAATAAAAAGGAAAAAAGAAACGCAGCACTGACCAACTCACAAACTATGTTTAAGCTGCCTGGTATCAGCGATGCCATTCACCGAGAGGCTCACGAAAGCTAAAGATTTGGCAATTCAACAGCCAAACCAGCAATTACATGTCAAAAAACATCTACAAAATCTCAGCTGGAATGAAGTAACACACAAAGTTACATGCGCTGCCATTACATGAAAAATTTCATCAGTTTTGGCTCCAAGTCAAGGTGAGGCACCGCAAAGGGGTGGGGGTGGAAATCGATAAATAAACCTGTTTAAAACCCACCTGAACTACTTGCTGCGATCCTGTCTCAGTCTCCTGCATTAGGAAAATCGTTTGTTTGTTTGTTAAACTCCTGAATGGAAACCAAAACCGATGAATAACATGCTTAGAAAATGGTGCTCATAAATAACAACAAAAGTTGTTAAGTATTTATAAGGCAGTAACATAAAACAAAACAACGTTCAACACCTTACCTAGGGAACACTGCTTCTAGAAATCCATGACTGACTTCATAATTTTAATGGGAATTTAGCAGTTCTCAAAAACAGGCCAAGGGAATTTATAAATTTCTTATCTTGAATGCATTTCCTTTTTTTCCATTATTAAGATATGATGCAAAAAATACATATATTTTAATTGATAGATTTGTATACTTCCGCTGCTGCGCTCTTGAAGGATATAGCCTAAACTACAAAAAGAAAGAAGACTTATTTTTACAACTTGATTAAAGGAAAAATAGATTCAGGTGTACGTATATAAATACATACACATATATACACACACCATATACAGTTCATGTTTATTCCAATCTGACCAGTTAGTTAATATTTCAAGTCAAAATTTAAAAAAGCCAACAACAACAGCTAAACAACAGCAGGAAACTCTCCATGAATGTCATGGAAGATTCGCCTGTGCGTTTTATTTACGTTTTCATTGTTTTATTTTTAATCATAGCACTGAAAAGGTGAACAAATCAGATCACTACTATCAGTCACTATAGGGTGGCTTTATGGTAACCACATATTAAACTGCAGAACGATATTGAACCTGACAAGATAAGGTCCCGTTTATGTAATCCTGCTTTAGAAGCTTCTAATGAGTTACCGCAGCCTAACCCAGATAGGCCTGGCAGCACTTTCCTTCCTTGTTTATGTCTACGCAAGGAAGAGAGTACAATTTCATTGTTAAAATTGCTGTGCTGTACACAGAACACTCTTGTTAAACATTTTGATCTTCAATAAAAATCAATAACCTTAAAAAATATAATTAGGCAGAAGTTTATCATATTTACAATGCAAAAGGTTTGGTTTTATTTGCACTAAGTCTGCTACATAGCCACAGCCACAGCGTTACTGAGAAGAGACTCCTGAGGCAGGGGAACAGATATTCAACGCAATCAGGTAAATAAAGAAAGTGGTAGATTCTCCGGCACTGGAGCCTTCACACTGACAGCAGTTACCTTCAACTGCAAAATAACGGCCTGCATGCAGAAATCATTGAAAGATGTTTTAGGTCTCAAGTTGTATTTTAAGTGAGCTATTATTACCGCGGCCTCTTTTTGCTTGCAAATCTATAGAGAAGAATGTTCTTTCATCTTAGAAGCATCTTAGCTTTATTAGAGAGAGAGAGCCTCCACCAGGAGCCATGCCCGGCCGCTTCAGAGCCCCGCGTCCTGCCACCTGTCCCGCAGGCGCACATGACACTTGAGGATCAGCAGCAGCCAGGGCAAGCAGCGGTCATTCAGCAACATCTGCCAACTGATCAAAAGTGGCATTAATGAAACTCCAAAAGGAGTTCAGTTCATTCCTTCATGCTAGAAGACAGCTGCAGCGACAAAAGGTGTACATAAAAAACGGCACACTAAGATGCTAGGTGGTAAAACGGAGCAGGGAAGAGGATGAAGCTTTGCAGAGATCCAGGACAGCTGCAGCAAACACCTTGCAAAATGCAATGACAGTACTGTTCGACATCAAACACAGGATGAAATGTAAAACTGCAATGTAAGAAATAAGGATAGGAATCATAAGAGACCCAACTACAAACAGAACAAAAAGATTAAGAATTGGCCATTGTGACTTGTCATCATATCATATATTTTAGTACCTATTGTTTCTACATTTGGCTATATATAAAGTGTTGTTAGTTTTAAGATAGTTTCAATAAATGTTCATAATGCAAAAGCAATATGGGTCACAGTAGTTTGTATTTGCAGTATCAGCAGATGTTTTCTCTGTACTGTGTCTACTAATATTACAAAAAGCACTAAAAACGCAGTTCAGAGTGCTGCAATTTCAAATGAGAGCATTTTCTCCTATGCACTTGGATGCCAGTCTGTTGCTATATCAGGCCAACAGATTTCGAGAATCAGAGAACATCAGCCGTAAGACAACAAAGCATGGCATCCAAAAGCCAAACATGGCCAGTCGACCATAAACATACTACCTTGGCTTCAAATGGTAATTATCTCCCTGCAAAGCTAAGGCTCTAGTTCAGCAGAAAGTTGTTCCACTAATTTAACTCTTCACAAAGAAAAAGAGATGCCTTAAAGGACAAGAGTTTGTATTTATTTTACTTTAGTATTTTAATCAAAAAGTATGGTGACAATAAAACAAAAAAAAATTTTTATTCTTTTTTTTTTCTTTTGCTAAAAAAGGCTATGGGAAGAGGGTGAATCCCATTATTTTTTCCACCACCTGATCTATCAATTAAGTCACTGCTTCTACACCACCAGAATGCAACGTAAGCACCGCTTGTTATATAACCCATCCGACATGCAAGCTTCCTGTGAACACTGATTTTGATAAAATCACTACTTTCTGAAACACAGACAGCTGCTCCAGGGGAAAGTGGAAAAGCAACACGAAAAACTAAAGGAAAATCAACTCTAATGCACTTTTGTTGCCCTCCATATTCAACAACTCACTTCTTACTTTCAATCCTCCAAACTCAAGACAGAAAAACACTAGTTAAATATGACAGTGATCGAGTATACCAAAAAAGTAAAACGTTGAAGATCATCTCTGCCAGTAACTTCAGTATTAGGCTGGTACTTCACATGAGACATTGATTTTAATGCAACTCACCCCGAGGGACAGGGAGACATGAGCTCTGTCCCATACTCAGTCATTAGAATCAATTAGGTGATAAGGGCCAGATCCTCTGGCACGAACCATTCACTTAAGCCTTTGTGTATATTGTACAATGAGGTGGAAAACAGAGGAGGACAGTCTGAATGATATCATCTTTGAGTGCATCAAAGCAGATATTTACCAAAGACCGATTTTTCAGTGATGTGCACTCTGCATCTGCCCCCCAAGCCCCAGAAAGTGAATCTACAGGTCGGAGAAGCTAACAATTCAGTCAGTGGAAAGCGATGACTCAGCAGCATATGGCCTCAGGAGTACTTGGCCTGAGCCTCAATCTCTGCATAATAGATTTATAACACACTTTGAATTAGAAATGTAAAAGGGTTGCACTCAAATAAAATAAAATGAGAGAGAGAAGTGAGCCCTGATGCTAAGAATGCAACTGAACGCAAAAAATCAGAAAAATCTGTAGCTTGTAATTGACAAGAAAGAAAAAAAATGGTAGATTTCTGAATTGCATTTACACTAAGAAAAGGGACCACTGAAGCAAAGTTATATTTTAAAAAAAATGTGCATTCTCAGTAAGTCTAAAGTCATTCAACACCACATGACCTTAAAGTAGAAAGGTAATACTGAATTCTGAAAGACAAAATCCAGTGTTCAGCAACAATTAAAACTTACTAAAAACTGGGTTTCTTTGGCTTCACACAGGTAGAAATGGATATAAACATTTATCATTAAAATTGCATAATATAAAGTCTTAAAGTACATTATCAATAAAATGCACTAAAATCTTGTGAATATTAATAAGAGTGTATTACAAAAAAGTAGATACATTTCAGTCTGCACATATTCTTTGTATTCTTCATCTTACAGAGACAGATAATCTCAGTGGAAGAGAAGAAGCCATAGCGTCCATTACGTGAAAAGGAAACCTGGCAAGCAACAGATATCACAGAAGGCTTAAATGCAGGTTAACCAGAAGGCCTTTGTGCTTCCTGAATAAGGAGAAAGAAAACTGAAATGATTGAGAAATCATACTACGGAGGAAGAAGAGGAGGAGGAATTACTAAAGTAACTGAGCAAAAAATAAAATGCTGACTACTGTATAGAGACAGGAAACATCGGAATAAATTCCACTCATCAAAAACGGAATGAGTTTTAGCAGTGTCAGATATAAAATGCAAAGCTAAGAACCTCGGCTTACACACAGATTTATATTATGAACACAGCATTTTCCTGCTGGCCCAGTATCTCATGTAGAAGGATGACAACGAATGCTTTTCCCACTGCCATGCAGATAGGCAGAAGGGTAACTACACAAGCGCCAGTTTGGGGAGCTGGGCTTTCCGCGTTATCAGGAGCGACAGCTTTGTCTCCTTGACACACTTCCATGGAGTACTGCAAACACACAAGTAGCAGATCAAACTCCTCCGACACCAAAGAATGAAATAAATCTCTGTTCAGAGACTATTATTCCCCTCACAGGGGCTCAGGAACAGAAGCAGAGCCAAATTCTGATCCAGCGGGCAGATCGTTTTTTAATCGCAGTGACGCATGCATCAATCCTGTAACGTACTGCGTAGCTTCAGCACAGGCATACCTAACGCAAAGTCATGCAAGACTAGAAGCCTGGCCACACCTTGCAGGTTAAGCCCCCCATGCAGCCCAACATTATTAGAAGCGCTACCAAAATTTTCTTCTCTTGAAAGGGAAAACATTAATTTTTTTACATTTCTTTGAACACAAACACCACAGCATGTGCCAGTCTACTCCAACATTACAAAATCTTAGCAAGAAGTGCAAAAATTAAACAGTTTGACTAATGAAGCTTTGGTTTATAATTCATTTGCTTGAAAACGTAAATTGCTAAAAACAAAACATTATTTTAACCTGACAGTCCCCTTGAGAGCAATATTCCTTACACTGTGAGCTTAGTCTAAGCTGTTTATTAGCACAAATATTACTAACAGCCTTCAGAACAAAAATCTGAGACCTAGAGCTGGCTTTAAACCTCAGCTTGCTAGCCTAGCTGAAGTTATAGGTTAAACCTTAATTTCAGCACCTGTATAGGTATTACCCAGGCCAGTTTGAAGCCCAAGCAACAGAACCAAGTGCTGGTAGTCCTTCAGTGCCTTCTACAGCTCTACAAGCCTGTTTCCCATAACTCATTTCCCATGTTCTTGGGCTTGAGGAGCCCACACAGCCTGCACCATTTCTCCAACACTCTGCTCGTCTCAGTCCAACAGCTCTAGATATTGCCATGTCAGAATGATGCTGGCTCTAAGTTTTAGAGCGGATTCAGATGGGGCTATTTCTGCCCTAGAAGAAACCTCCCTGGCAGGGAGAGCAGAGGAGCAGGATCAACCCCAGTTCCTGCAGTCAGCAACATGAGTAGATGTAACTAGAGTTACTGCAGGGCCTTGCTCCAAAGGGAACCACTTTTGCTGTCAAGGAGCCGTAACATCTCATTTAAGCATACTGAAAATATTTACCTGATTTTTTTTTTGGGGGGGGGGGGGGAGGGGAACAAACAAATAAACAAAAAAATCAGGCACTACTTGATAGCCTTCCATATAGGGGAAACTGTTAATAGTCACTGATAGCAGCACAGGAATTTCAGCACATAGGTTACATGTATCTCTCTGCTCTTGATATTTTGTTAAATAAGTAGGCAATAAAAGTGTGTGTGCTATCCTGAAGAAGTCACAGCCTCCCTTCCTCTAAGAGCAAACTCCAGCAGATCTCTAGGCTGCTATCAAGTTAAAGTCCATACTGCAAACAGGCCTGCAATTTGCTTCAGGGGGTCTAAAACACAATCCCTCAACTCCAAACTTCATGTATCAAAGCTGCAATCTTTATCATCACTGCAACAGTGGCTTGCATAAAGGAAAAAAAAAAGTGAGAATTTTCTTCTGGCATGGTCGATTTGCTGCGTACAGCAAGCTGCAATGAGGAGAGCAATGGCCGTGATCACACTCCAATGGTTTTTATATGCAGCACGTTCAGCCAGCCAAATGCACATGCCACATAGTGTTTCCACCAAACATCTTGGGGCCAAGCACAGTTCCACAAGTCGCAGCAAAAAACAAACAAGAAGGGTCTCAAAATACGGAAAAAAAGGTATTTTGGTGTTATTTGGAAGAAGTTACATCCTATTCATCCAAAACAGATAAGAGAGACCTCAGCACCCAATACACAACATCTTACCAGGTTTTCCACACCAATATTCTTGAAGAAGACTCTGACCAGCTGAGACCTCCAAAACAGATCATCATTACTCTGTGCTGCTGACATGCTCCCTGTAACAGGTAAACCATAGGTATATGCATGTTCCTGGTGGAGACTCTTTCAGGAAGACCCTAGCCTCAAAGCCTATATTTTTTCCCTCGGTGCAGTAACCACAACTGATTGTAGCCTCGCACCAAGGAGAACTGGTTTGCTTGTACTGAACTGGAGGCTCACAGACCCAATAAGCCAGTACTCACATAACATAACAGGCCACCGCCAGAGCCATCTCACTGGCATATCCCAGCACTGCAGGAATGAGGAAAACTTCCCATGCCTGCACTATACGAATTCTTCTGCTTCAAGTGCACAGCTATTTCTGGTCACCCAGCATAGACACTGTGATATACCGAGGATGCGCTGCCTGTCCTGCACCCAAAACGTCAAGTCTATCTACAGAGAACCTGCAGCAATCATTACATTGTCAGCAACTCTGCTCTACCACGTCAGCATACAGAAGTTCCCCTGCTGCCCCATGACCTGTCAACCCCTGTGAGATCCGGAAACTAATTCAGAACTGCTGTCTGTAGAAGGCCCTGGAGACACGTGTCACTCACCTCCTGGAAAACTTCCTCCAGCCACACCAGGCCCACAGTCTGCCACTAAATAGAGGAGACTCGAGCAGAAAGCATGTGCAGCTGGAGGTAAAATACATCAGTGGAGCAAGAACACTACTTCAGAGAAATCCAGGACATACAAGATTACCCACAAAACGTTGAGAAATAAATTCTAGAACAGTTAAAATGAGAAAGACTCAGCTCTTGAATTCACTGCTAACAGACCACAAAATTGAGCACTTCCAACGAAAGCCTAGCTGCATAGGCACGGATCACACGAAGCGTTGGGACGCGGATGCTCACAAGCAGGTTTAACGGGTCTAAGAACTACAACTCAACCACCTGGTAAGACGTTGTTCACATTCGAATTCACTAATATACTGCATTACTTTTATACCAGGAGGAAGGCCTGTGCACTCCTTCAGTCTCTTAAGCTTTGGACTGTGACCCCAAGGTCATGCTTGCCAGTTAAAATCTTAATAACATCCACAAGCACCCACTTACAAGCCCTCTTTTCAGAGCAGGTTTCATCAGACAGAAATTACTTCCAGCATAAGCCATGATAAATGCTGGAAACAATCCCGATTTTTAGATTTTGTCCACATGAAGACTTGAACGTACATCAAAGAAGGATATTTTTCTTATGGAAAGCCTCAGAACTGTAGTAGCTCTTCCTGCGCACAGAAGACAGACTGTCAGTCACACTCGTGATGCTACCACTGCAGTCAACTTCTCTGTCTCTGTCTAGACAAGAACTTATTTACATGCAGCGTAAATCCAGAATGCACGTGATAAAACTGATGGATCCATATTACATAGATTGTAACTGAGATCACAATCAAACCAGTCACTACCAAAAGCGTTCTTATTTTGCTATTTAAAAAGCCATGACTCTTGCAAGAGAGAACCCATAACAACATTTATATTATCTGTGGGGTGCACCTCATGCATTTAATCAGGAAAAAAGGAAAAATTGTTTGTGTAATTCCAAAAATACGAATTTCACACTGTATAAATTCATTACTAAAGAATAGATCTACGACTTAATTAATGATACCCTCCCAGTTTTTAAAAAAAAGGTTATAGAAGAAAACAGAACGGCAAGGCAGAACAGTCATTCCTCCATCATGGAAAAGTGCACAGAATAAGAACATGTAGCATTTTGCCCTCAACAAAGCTGCCTACACAGACACCCACTCTTTCCTATTTTTCTCTGCAGCACAGTCTTTTAACCCAATCATCTCCTCCTTCATTTCTCTCACATTCACAGACTTACCTGCTTGCCACAGAGCTTCTTCAGATTTGTTTACACAAGAAAACTGAGCAAGAAAAGTTATTCTTCTACAGCCAGTACAGAATAAATCACCTCTTTTATTTCTCCTCTCTTCCCAGCATACTTATATGCCAATAAAAATAATTTCCTGGAGATCAGTATGCACATAAGCTTTTGGGTTATCCAGGAATATATCTGAAATCTGGAATAACTAGAGCAGGATAGTCATTCTGCAGATCTAAGTTCCACGCTGCAATAGGTTCACGCGTTTGGTCCCCTCTCCCAGGAAGGAGCTGGCAATTCCTGCGTTGCAGTGCAGGGCCAAGGGATTTTACCCAGCTCCCGGACTCCATGTGCCAGTTACAGCTGATTGGGACAGCTGGACCACTAATGCATTTTTGATGAGATGCAAAAAAGGCTAGATACACTGCATGCAAAAGAGCAAACCTATACTGTTATTTTGCTGATTTTGCTCCTTCTACAGAAGGGAATACAGTGGACTATTTTGTCAACAGAACACCTGTAATTAGTATTGGGCCAGGGGGAGGCTGAAAGTTTTAGGATGAAATATTAGTGCTAATTAATTACGAACAATTACGATGCAGTGAAAAACGGCATAAAAACCTTAGATTTCCAGAGTTTCCAACATGCTTGAGAGAGAGAGAGATGGTATTAGACTTTCTTTTTCTCAGATAAACATAGCAACTTTGAATATGCAAGAGGTATATGAGAGACAGTGTTAACTGGACTTCTCAAAACACTTCCATGCAACCTTTTTTTAATTCAAAAACGTATTAGCAACTGCTCATTTAATTCATGACTTCTCCCATCATTCCAACGCATAAAAAGCAGCAGACCGTAATCTCTTTATCATTATTGCATCATCTGTGACTGTTACACACAAGCAGGAGCACAAAAAGCCTTTAAATAAATAAAAAATAGTACTTACTGTACTTGTTCTTTTTCTGTACTAAAGTTATACAGATGTGCTGCAGCTGACTAACTCTGGACTCTATAAAGCAAGACCTTAGTATTATTTTTCTTGATGAAAATGGTATTTAAGGCTCTGTGCTTTACTGACATTGAACAGGATTTTAGATTTACAGATCTAAATCTGCAAGAAAAGCACAATATTTATTATTCCCTTACAGTGAAATTGGGACACCTCTTCCTAGAGATTCATCAGCTTTGACTGATCTAAAACTATTTTTTAAGTTAGAAAAAGCAAATAACTAGAATCCTATGCTGCTTTTGCTGTCTTTTAAGGATTAACCTTGCTCAATTCCTGGACAATATATATATTAAGTACTCTAATTAGAGCTTACACAGGACACACCTCCAATACATCCCCTCTTAAGGAATAATCTGGCATTATTATAAAATTATTTGTATAGTGCTAGTATGCAGGAACCTTGTAGTATTTCATCTAGTCTGTCAGACATACTAGCCCCCACATAACTGTTTATTTGCACGTTAATTCAAGAAGTACTTTCTGACTGCACATGTATGCACATGCTTTAAAACTCTCTGCATTTACAGTGGTTACTCTTCATCTGTCTTAGAACCTGTGCTTTGTTACATAATAATTTGTAGCTAAATTATGGGCAGCTAGTTAATTAATTATCTAGCTCTGATTATCTAACCACGGCTTTAGTGATCATTCCTCACTGTGGTGCAATAACAACCACGAAGCCATCTAGGAAAGGCAAAGGTGAAAGACAGGAATGTCTAATAGTGAAAAAAAAAATGTTTCAGGTCTCACACAATACGCAACAGCAAAGAAAATCTACATAAAAAGATAGATTAATAGAATTTTTGTTACTAACATGAAGGTAAGTTTGGCTGCAAATAGCATACAGCTGAGTGCAGGAAGTCTTAGCATTTTACTGCAACAGGTAGTAATAGCCCTGACTTCCTTGTTCGAGAACGTAGAAACTAATAAATCTTGAGACATGGTAACATATGATAGCAATTCATCAAAAATAAACAAGCACACTGGAAAACATTAATGATGGGGCATAATAAGGTATTAGGAAAAAATGAATAATAGCTTTTCAAAAACATTCACCCTTCACTCAAGGCAGTTACTCATTGCAGAGAATACAAGTTAACGTCGTTCAACAGTAAAACTGTGTGAAAAAAAAGTAAAATAACAGAGAAACTCATCTAATCTTCCCAGTCCAGTACAGATATCTTGAATTCTGGAGCAGGAACAGTATCTTGAAGACTTCAACCCTTCTTAAAAAAATGAAATTGGCCAACAAACTCCTGTCTCTGTCCCCTATGACTGATTTTTGAGAATCGTTTAAGCTCATTTCCGCAGGAAGCCAGGCTACAGCAAATGCAATTAAAGTTTTTAGTAAGAATTTCCCACTGTATTAAAAGACTCCAATTTGCCAGAAGAGATATAAGATTGGGACACAGCAACCCATCCCCCCTCCCCATGCTACCTAGAAGGAGCCAAAGCCTCGTGCAGAAGCTAATAGGATGATTGTCTTCCAGAGGGATTGTGCTGCACGGAGAGGCTGACGGCTGCCTTTGGGGCAATTCAGTCCATCGTTCTTACTGGGCAAGGGAATTATTTTATGTTACCATTGTGCAATTAGCTTTTCACTCTGATCTTTCTCAAAGTGAGCAAACCTCACAAAATGACAGTAGGGGAAGCTAGGATAGAAAGCACTTACAGATTGCTCTTTCTGTTTAGGAAATAAAGAGATGAGGGCAGGAAAAATGGGTGGATTCTTCTCTAAGAAATAAAGATCTGCTACACTAAATTAACAAGAGTACGCTTATAATAAAGCCTTTACCTAACCAGTTGCATGCTAATGGTAACAAAAGATTAAGACAGGATCTGTTCTAAGGGAAAGGCCAATATATTATTCAAATTGGACCAAAATAATCTGTAAATATTGCAGAAGTCATGTTTTCCACATCTAGAGGGAAAAAATAGGTATATTTTTGGAGTCTCACCATTTCTAAGCAACACGCCATAGCACACTCCCTCCATCCCGATAGGGACTGCAGTGAGTTTACACCCAGACAGGGCAGAAAGGCCAAAATGAAGGAAGTGCTCCAGAATCGTAGCACTCATTGCAGCTCGGAGACTCAAATGGAAAGGGAATCACCACACCCCAGAGTAAAACCTCTGCCCCAGAAACGGGGCCTGATTAGACTCAGTGTACAGGTGTATCGCATTGCCACAAGTACTTATAAAGACAGAGAACAGGCTTGTTCAGAGAATTGGTAGTGGAACAAGAGGGCTTGTACCTTTGCTCAGCAGTTCAAATGCAGCCTCGTGAGAAGAGATGCAAAAAAATTTGTCAACGTTTTCTTAGCATTAACGGAAGCTTTATGTTATAGTAAATAAACAATTATCACATGCTGGGTACTGGTAATAGAAGTCTAGAAAAAAAAAAGAAAAACAAAGTCCTCAGCCTCATGATCACTGACAATTTGGGAAGTCTTATGAAAATAGGTCTAAAAGACAAAGTGTTCTTCATTTTGATCACAAAAGAAAAGAAACAAGGCAACTGTGGAAGAACCCAAAGAAAACTGCACTTAGTAGCCTATTCTTATTCTCACCATACAAATAATAATTATAATCATAACGTAAAAAGTACTTCAGTTTCAACTACACCAACTTGCCCTGGCTCACTTTGTCTTAAAACAAACAGATAACAGAACACTAGGATTAAACTTGAGTACACTATACTCCTGAAAAAGCGGGGGGAAAAAAAGCATCTCCTCACCTGCGAAGTGAAGTCAAAGCAACCAGACAAGCAGACAATGCCCCAAATGAAGGCAAGCACCTGCATTTACTTTAACAAAAGACACACCATTTATTGAGGGTATTCCCAGGAAACCACGCATTTTTTCTGCAGCACATGCTTAACGCAAGCACTAAACCAAAAGTGAAACTGCATACTACAGCAGCGTGACACTCATGACACTTCCGCACTGAATGAAAAGATAACAGATACCATAAGGACAACTGAAAATGTTCAGTACCTAATGTCTTGTCAAAGACAAACGAGATGGAGGACAACCATCATTTATCCAAGACGACTACAGTTAAAGTAAAATGGCACTGAGAAATATGAAAAACCATGTACTTTCTGTAACAGCTCATATTTTCGTTACTTTCAAGGTAGCGAGCAAAGGATAGGCAAAATACTTTTAAGATGGACCAAGAACAATAGAAAAAACAGAGCAGAAGAAGAATAACGTCAAGAGTCATGAGAGATATCTTGACCCTCCTACGGTCATGGCTATGTTCGGGGTGAAGTAGGGAACTAGTAAGCAATGCACGAAGAAATACATGTTGAGCTGATTGTATAGATAGCTCCCACCTTAATTTTGCAGTGATTACAGAGCATCAGCTCATAGAATAAATATATAGGCTTTTTAAAAACATCTTCAAGAAAGAAATCCAATAATATTAACGTGAAAGGCTTTTTTGCCATCATCAAAAATAAAATGAAGATAAGGCATGGTATTCAACCATCTTTCACTAAAAATAAAGTACAACAAACCCTTTTGGACTGTGGTCTTCAAGAAGAATACATAACTGATTATTAATATATAACGTTTCTTCATCATTTCTACAATATCTCATTATTTAAGTGATTTTTGCCCAACTTTCAGACTTCCATCTACAGAAACTGGTTTCAGTTCAACAGGGTATTCACCATGTTACTAGCAGACCATCAGAACATGTGCATGTATATATACACTAGGGGTCCACTCCTAGCCTAATTTAAAACAACAGGTGCCAAGTTTATATGCAGGTGGGAACTTCCCAAATACGTTTGGCTCTTTGTTTACATTTGTGCATGTGTTTGGGGGAAAGGAAAAAAAAAATCAAATTCAAAGAAAGCTGTGGAGAAAAATATCAGATCTATGGGCGTGGTGTGGGGGTGAAGGAAAAAGGGCCAGAAGTCATCTATGGCAGCACATACCATTAGTTTCCCCTTCAGCACATAGCATAAGGTTCTCTTAAACCATCTTTCTTACTAGATGAATGCAGGTAAGGAAGTAATCAACTTAAAACTTTAGAGATCTCAGAGAAAGGCCTGCTAAAGCATTTCGTATGCTACAAGTGTTCTCTAATTCACCGCAATGTACAAAGTGTGCATTATGTACAAGTATCCCCGGAAAGAGCAAGTTAAAAATTAGTTCAAAAACTCTATGTTTCCATTTTGCCACACTGAGAATGAATCCTTCCATTCAATTTTTATTAAACTACTGTAGATATTTTCTATATTACTGAAGTTAACTCTCGATACAGTTTTAAATTTTTTAAAAATCTTGTCAAAAGTTAAAAAGAAATCAATTGTAAAATTTGCATATGGGGAGAAGCCTTCTCAAGGAGGAAAAAACGCTTTTTCTATTAAAAATTCAAATTGTTTCTTCTGTTAAAGTTTAGATCATGAGTTGTCCAAGATGTTTTACTGTAACACATGAATAAACTATGAAACAACGATTGTGAAACTATTTTCCTGAATAACACAGAGCAACATTGAAATAAATAGTATACATCAGCAATTGTTGTAAAATTGGTACTAATTTTTAATGAAAAACAAAAGAGTTGAAATGTACTTGTGCATATCAGTATACTATTTGACAAGCTGCAATTAAGGCTGCATATTGGCCCTTCGAGATGAAGCAGAGTAAAGCAAACGAAATTTCAGAGGAAAAACATAGGAGCATTACAGATGAGAAACACGAGGAAGAACTTAGTAGTTTGTCTCCTTGATGGCAAAGCAACCTGTGTTCAAAGCTAAATAGATACATTAAGACGGATCAGTAGTCACACAGTAATTGATGCGGTATATGTCCATATACCTCTTAGATGGTGGCAACCTCTATTTCTGTGTAACCCAGCCTCACTTTCTTCATTATATTCTATTCCCTGCCATGTATTTATGCCAGCTCCAGTTGTCCTTATGCTGTCCAGAAACATGGCCCAGTTCCATCTATTTCCTCAATATACTTGCAACTCCTATGTCTCCTATTTTCCTACCATATTCTATGTAAAATGTTGAACAGAAAAGAAAGAGACATCTGAAAATAACTATAAACACTTAAATGCTGACAAATGATATTTAAAAGCAGAAACTGATAGGAAAGTGGGGGTAAGCTGTAACAGTGCTAGAGGGAAATCAGAATGCACGTTAGCAGGCAGACAAATATACTATCTATAGGAAGGGGGGGAGGGGCAGTAGGATCAAACAAGGTGGACCTCCGTGAGAAAAGCATGATGAGAAACCTGTGATCCATCACTGTGTACCAAGATTAACATTTTAATAGAGCATATCTCTTCCAACTCAAGCCTCATTTCTGCCTCAGGTTCAACCCATGGCCTCCCAAGGGTATTTCTACTCTTACGTTCCTAAAACAGCAATGTAAGAAACCAAAGAAATACACATTTAACTGGATTGTGGGCATTGATTAGAGCGTTTCTAGGACAAAAGGATTTATCTGCTTGCAAGAAAACCTGAACACATTGGGCAAATCTCTATACCAATGACCTCTTATGAGCCTAGTATCCCAGTACACGGTGGAGCTAAGCACCAGCACCTCAGCAAAGGAGCCCTGGGGGCTGTCCTCTTTCTCAAAGTTGTAGAGCACTTCTCTAAACACCTGGTCTCTCCACCCCTGAGGAGAATCACCTCTTCAAGAAGTAATGGTATGTTCTACACATCCTAAATTCTTGGCCCTTCTGTTTAAAACTCCAATATTTGTATTAACTTCACATTAGCATCCTCAATACCTGCACCCGCCAAAAGAAAAAAAAAATCCCTCACACTATTACCATATTACCTCAGGTGCATGTCAGCAAAATAGCCCAGAAGACTGAGAAATACAAGCAGCTGAGAGCAGGGATCAAAAGCAAATGATCTAAACCCTACGTAGTACCAAAGCTCCTGTATTACAACAGCTAATTTTAGCATTATTAAATAGTAAGGCACGTATATTTTCAATGTAGAACAAAAGCACCATCTCAGAAGATAATTAAGCAGAATTCAAAAGTCTTCATAAAACCTTCCTGCCTAAGTGCACTGTGAATTAGTGTGTCTTACAGTCAGAAAATAAATGTTTTCAGCGGGCTTCACAAGCACAAAGCATATTCACCCCTAGCCATATGGGACTTGAAACAAAAACAGGCATCTTATACACACAAAACACAGCAGACCCTAATAAGCATTACATGACCCCATTCCTGCATAAATACATATGCACATCATGCTTACTGTCAGAGAAACCAATCACGTAAGAAAAGACATTGATGTGTATAAATGATAGGTCCTAAGTACATTGAAGGGATCTCAGGGAGCAAAAGGGATTTTGAAATGAAGTGGGACTCATTTGTTTCCCCATTATGAATCTCACTAGGATTTCCTTCTAACAACGCTATGCTTTCCAAAGTAGTAGTAGTAGTAATAATAATCTAACTTTTTTTAGGATTTTTTTTTTAATTTACAGGCAGTATGGCACACGTAAATCATCGGTCAGGCTAGTAACATTTGACTGGTAATCTATAAATACCTAACAAAAATAGGTCTTGCTTGTTTGTCAAACCTGTGTCTGCTCCATCCTCTTCTTGAGGAGAGCTCCTACAAATCTGCAGTGCTAAACAGGCCTAATGGCTGCTGTAAGGGCTAAGGGAAAGAACTTTTCTCAAAAATCTCAACCAGTTATTAAGACAACCCAGGCTTAATGGGCAACCAATAAACCAAAATTACATGGAAAAACTACATCCAGATATTCCTGTCATCCAAACCCCCGGAGTGATTTGTTCTGTAGTGTTGCCATAGAAAACGCAAAGGAAGCCTCCAATTGGAGGCGAGGTCACTCTTAAGCAGAGATATTATGTAAATAACAGCCAGCGAGCATCCCGCACGGGGGAAAAAAAAAAAAAAGAAAGGCCTCATCCTGCAAACCCTCCTAAGCGCAGGCCGCAGATGTGCTCCTGGGAAACCCACGTCGGCAGGGCTCGGCTGGCGAGAGCAGGTCTAACCCTGCGTCCTCCTCCCCCCACCGACGCCCAGGACTCGCTGAACCCCAGGTAAAACCCAGGGGGAGGAGAAGGGGCGGACGGCGGGCCCGGGGCGCCCCCTCCGCCGCCGCGGCAGCCCCCGCCCCGCCCGCGCTGCGCGGGGGCCGGCGCGGACCCGCGGCGGGCAGGTGCGGCCGGGCGCGGCCCCGCCGCAGCAGCGCGGCCCCCGCAGCCCCCCGGCCGCCGCGGGGCAGGCGGCGCCCAGCCTGGCCGCGCAGCGGCGCGCCCCTCCCGCCGGCGCGGAGCGGGCGAGCGAGCGAAGCCGGGCGCGGCCTCGCCCGACGCCGGGCTGCACTTCTCACCTGCGGCACCCTCGCCCGCGCCGAGTCGCGGAGCGCGGCAGCATCCCTCCCATCGCCCTGCCGCCGCCCCAGCCCCGCTACTCACCCGCGCCGCGCCAGCGCCGGCCACGGCGGCGGGGCCCGCCGGCTGCCCTGGCCGCTGCCGCGCTCGGAGCCGCGACGCACCGCCGGGCGGCTGCACCTCGGAGCCGGCGCCGGCCGCCGCCCGGGCTCCCGCCCCAGCTGTCAGCGGCGGCCCGCCCCCGGCAGCCGCGGCCCCGCGCCGCCCTCGCCCAGTGGTGCCGGCGCCTGCCGCTCCGCTCCGCGCCGCTCGGCTCGGCTCCGCCCCGCGCGGGCGGGCGGCGCCGCCGGGGCTGCGAGGGGCGCGGAGCGGCGCGGCAGGTGCCGGGCCGGCACCTGCGGGGCCGGCGGCGCGGCGCGGCGGCGGAGCGGGAGCCCTGGCCGCGGGGGGCGCGGAGCGGCGACCTTGCCCTGCGCTTTCCTCTCCCCGCAGCGGTTTCCCTCGGCCGCAGGTTTCCCCCGCGGCCTCTCCGCGGCTCCGAGGACCCGCCCGCGGCGCGGGGCTCGGTGGCGTGCGCGCAAGCCGCGCCGCTTCGCTCGTTCAGGCCAGCTCCGGTGGGGGCGTGTAGTCTTCCCTTGGTTTGGCTTAACAGCTTAATAAAGGTGGACCCCTACGCACGCACTGTGAGTGAAGTGCTGAGAAGGTACTTATCTCTTTAATTTTTATGTTCTGCACTATTGTTACATACAGGAATTAGACACAGAGTTGTCAGATTAGCTCAACGACTCGCACTTGCTATCCTTGCCAGACGGCTGTAAATCCTAATACCGTTTAAAACCTCATTATGCTGTTAGAATGGAGCAGAACATCTACTGAGACTGCCAGGCCTGGGCTCTGCTTTGAACCCGTCTGCATCTTCTGTGCTGCGGTATGTTTGCTTGGAGCACACCTTCACTACCACGCAGTTTGCAAGGATGATTTTGTTGATCTGGATGTGATTCTGGCTACTGTGCTTGGCAGAGTGAATGCAGCAGAAATGTATTTCAATTCAGCTAGATGTGGGTAGGGAGTATCCTGATAATTAGCTCAAAGTTATATTGAGAGGGCTAATGCATTATTTGTATAAACAGGCCCGATATCAAGGAGAAAATAAGCTGTATTATCATTGTATTCAGTTTTGACGTTGTTGCTTCTGGAACGCTAGGTCCGTACTTAGTTTCACGAGATGGGATGGATATGGGAAAGTAGCTAGTAGACTTGAAACAAGAGCCACAAACATAATAAGAAACATGCATCAGTCTTCAAACGTTCTCAAGCAGCTTGATTGATACCATTCGTTGGAAGGAGGCTCTGGAGCGACCAGACTGCAACACAGCAGTAGAATTTGATAACTGGAGTCTTCAGTCTAGCAGGCAAAACCATAACAAGAGCTGTTGATGGCAAATTGGGAACGGTCCAAATCCACGTGGAACCTGTTTTTTAACAGTAAAGATAAAAAAACAGTCAGAACCACCTATTAAGACCAGAAGGGAACATCTGTTGCTGAGAAGTATTAAGCCAAGTTTAAACAAATCTCTTTCACCTGTTTCAAAGAGACATATTTCAAACAAGCTAAAGGAATTCTCATATTCCTTGGAAGTAACAAAAGTTTCTCCTCTGTTGCGAAAAGTGATGCTTTTTGATTTTAAAATCAATGAGAATTAAGGTCTCAGCTGGCCTAAATTACTTCATACAGCTTATTGTTCCGTTTTCCAAGACAGTATCAGGTGTCAATATTTGATATTTATGTTCCAGAAGATGTCAACAAATTTATTATTTTTCAAAGTTGGATGAGTGAAACAACAATAAGCAGCGTGTTATGCTTTTGCTACTAACTGTTCTTTATAGGAATTTTGGGCCTTCGCTCTCGCCTTGGTCAGAGAGAGAGGAAATTGGTGTGCCCTGGTAGAGAATTACGTTCTGTGGTGGCACCCGAGTAAATAATATACGCATAGCCTTACGTCTGTGTTGCGTTCTGAGCAAGAGCACGATGTCCTCTACAAGGTTTGCTTATAATGGGCTGATTTCCTAAGGTCATTACTCTAAAATAAGTTGCTTTTTTACTTGTGAAATCTGTTTTGCTGAAAAATACCTGCAAGTAATTAAGGAGGTGAAATTGGTAAGCTAACTAGTGCCTTGTTTCTCAGTATTCTTCCTTAATTGTTTAATTAATGTTAATGTTAATTAATTAAATGTTGAGTGAACTTTTAAAATGTATATAGATGGGCTTCATTTTAAAGTAAAGATATGTCATCACCTCTTGTCTGCACAAATCAAAAAGACTATCTTCCTGTCAGACTTGGATCTATAATCTACTGTTCCTTCCAGCTGCAGAGCAACCTTCACTTTCTGCACTCCAGAGCATTCTCTTACGAGTGCGCGGTTTGGTATATCCACTAATGTCTAGAAATCATTACTGGAGTCATACTGAGGGACCCATTGCACCCCGTGTGCTGCGTCGATGTGCTGTAAAGAAGCCTTTCCGTCCCAGAAAAACTGATGTTAATGGTAGACGTGGAATATCCAACAGACTAGGATATGGAGGAAAGGTAGACACTAAAAATCTGTTGTTGTTGTTGTTGTTTTGGGGTTTTTTTAGTGTTATGTCAGTGAAGCTTTGCTAGCCTCCGCGAGGAGCTTATCTTACTTCAAGAAAACAACTGAGTCCTGCAGGCCTTGCCCAAGGTCATGCAAGGATTCTGTGGGGTAGCCAAAAACTAATCCAGATATAGCCCACATAGGCTGTACGTACATAGTCTACATAGGAAGACAAACACTTGGTCTGGTGAGTGGCTGATACGCTATTACTGTCTGCATGGCTATTGTGCTGCCAGCTTTCTTGGTGGTTAGTAAAGCAGATTGAAATACCAAATACGAAAAATGCCACGCAAGAAAACGTTGGGCTCTGTTCTGAACCTCTCAAAATCAATGCAAGTTCTTCACTTAGTTTAATGGAAATAGAGCTGAGGCTTAAAAGTAACACTTTAAAAATTCATTAAAAACCCTTTTGCTAACTTTACAGCTCTGCAGGTTAGAATAGGAGGCATTTTGACTTTCTTGTATTCATGCTAAGTAACTACATTAATTATAAAAGAAAATAAAATTTCAAGGACAGGCCATAATTGAAAGTTAATCCATTTTTAATATTGATATATTCATCTAAAAGACTTTTAAGCCTGTGGCCTAGCAGAAGCATGTCAGAATCCTAGGTATAAATAAGTCTAGATCTAAATTAGCCCTAATTTCTTAATTATAATAAAAAAAAAAAAAGCAGTGGCCCTCCCACTATGCTATTCAAAGTGAGGGAAGTTTTAAAAAACCCAGCTCTGAATAACTAATGCTTTAAGCTCTTGTATTCTTCTGTGAAAAAAGATCTAGAGAACTCCAAAACTGATTTACATACAAGGAACTAGATTATTTGCTGCTGTAAATTTAAAATGGTTGCATTGATTTATTCTTTTATTGGAAATCAGAATTATATGTCTAGGGACAGAATTTTGTTTTACACAGTGTTTTTTTCCCATTGAAATGCAGCCACCTGCAGGCAACTATTTAATAGTGTGTAACAACACTACAACAATTGTATATAATATATGGCCAAATTTAAAACTCCTTACTGCTTGGCACTGATTATTAATGTTAATACTGTGGAGGACAAGAAAGGAAAAATAAACTGCTCTTAGGGGAATCTTTAAATAGGCAGACTACAATTATCCACTTTAAAGGATTTGTTTGTGAGCTTGCACGGGAATGATTTTTCTAGGAAAGTTGGATTCAAAGCATTCATTTCAAAGAGCCTAAGAGATTCAGAGTAGCTGGAATAGAATAAGGCTCCTTCTTGTAAGTTATTACAGTATTCTGAAACTTTTAGTGTACTTTTATTTAAAGTAATAGCATTTTTCCTAATAATTTAAAATTGAAACAAAAATACTTCTAATTCAGGTTCAAGACAGATCGGAAGAGCTGTGTGGGTTTTGTTGGTGGTGGTTTTTTTTTTTTGTGTGTGGTAGTTAAGATACGTTTTGCTCAGACAGCTGACCAACTGAATGCCTACGTGTCAGATGCCTGAGCTCCCTCTGCACGTTGAGGGTGAGGGCCTCTAAAGGCTCCCTTTGGGTAGGCGCAGAGCAGAGGTGCTGGTTACATGGCCCTAGAGAATTTAGCTTGCTGTGCAGTCATATCCATGTATAAAATGGATAGTAGCATTGACGCTCCTAAATGAAATCACCTACTTTGTTGCTGAATTTCAAGACAAAATTTGTGTGCACTAAGCCAAAGGAGAAGCTAGTGCGGGTGTCTGCAGCTCATGAAGGGGAACTGTGGCTGTGTTGAGAAGCAACACCGTGCAGTTTGGCTATGGGCAATGCTCTGCTTTTGCTGTCCGCACCCTCACGAGGGTGGAACGATTTCCTTCTAGAGTGCATAATTTGTCAGAAACAAATCTTCTCTGGCAAATGGTAAAAAACCTGATGTGGCAAGTTGTCTTATACCTTTCTAGAGATGTTCTTTCCTCTCTCACACCCTGTTGACTCATTCTGTTGTAGGTACCCCGTCAGTGGGTATCCAGAAGATAGCACAGGTTATTGACTATGTGCTTCTGATGAGGAATACTTGCCATGCACGGTTGTCAAGAGCAGCTGAAGGAATGAGACTGCAATTAAGAGCTGAAATGTGTCCCCTTTTCCAAATGCAGTTTTAACTATCACAAGTTAAGTCTCAATATTGCACAGAGCCAGTACAATATTCCTTTCCTTTGTGTGTGGGCATGTGTCTGAGTGGACATATATGCACTTTTGATGTTTTCTGGTACCTACTTTTGAGGAATTGCTTTTTCCTTAAGAGGAAAATAAGAGTCTTCTAGGAATATATTCCTCCAAAATTAGGTTTTATCATAGACATTAGGTAGAGCTAACCTGATTAAAAGATCCCTTGCAGTGCAGTGGCATATCAAGTTGATAATGACGACATATGTAGATAAAGTTAAGGACTGTACTATGGAATATGGGAATATAGCATTTGACACATGCTAAAACTGTTAAGTTTTACATACATTAACATGTGTTTGGTCAGTCGTTCCACTGCAGAAAGAAGTGCTTGAGCTTTGGATGGCAATTGATTTCTAATAGTACCTGCATAGCTCTCTTTAATGCATATGTTAAGATGATTAGCTGTAATAAAGAGACACTAGGGGATTAAAAGGTAAAAATAACAGCCATTATACTTAAGAAGGAATTCTCTGAGGACGTGTGTCTATGGTTCACTCATACTTGCTTTAGTACATAATGCACTGTGAGCTATTCAGAGCTTTGGGAAAAAAGCTGCTAAACGTGGCCATTAAAAACCTGAAATTTTGATCTTTTTTTTTCTCTTCGTGATTCTCTTTGTTATTAAGCATAGGATGTTTAATGGCCAGCTTGACCTTTTAAAGACAAAATTTTTGTGTAATAAAGCGTTGTATATGTTTGATGACTCTGAGTTGTAGTATTCCTCTAATATGAACTTTAGGTGCTAAGGGGAAAAAAAAGAAGAAAATATGCCTTATTAATAAACCACTTAATATCAGAATGTAATCATACTGAAGATCACAGTACTCCTAAAGCAGTTAGAAAGTAATTAAGTGCTTTTCTTGTGTCTGAAGCATTTGCTAAATTTTCATCATGAGTTCCCTGTTTTTCACCACCTGAGTATTAGCTGTCAGTGTTTGCTAAAGGCTCCATTTTTAGAGTGGGTTATTGAAGTCTTGAACTTTGAGATGTTGGATGGAAACTGAATTTATCTAACACCTGACTGAATGGTATTTGAATGCAGCTTGCTGGGTCAGTATCTTCTTTGTTAAAGCAATAAAACTCGACAGAAGGCAATGGGATTTGTCTGGGATTAATGAGGCAAGATTTGGACCTGATGCCCTTGTTGCCCTTTGCCACCTTCCATATGTATTTATGTACCTCATGATCTTACCAAATGTGTAAATTGGAGGTCTGCATGTTGAGAAATGCAGACAGTCAGTATATAATACGAAATGTGCATCACTTCAAAGGATAGCAGCTGGTGGGAAATGTTGATTAAAAAATAGAACAGCCTCTGTTATGCACACTGATGTAAGTCTTCAATCGGTATGCACAACTGAGAAATATTTTTCTGCTGTTTCTTGGATAATTGCAAGGTCTTTGTTTTAGGGAATATTAATGGATTCCCCTGGATGTAAGCTTTCTTATAAAATGGAAAAGGTTTACTGTCAAAAAATCCACGTTTGTGACGAAGAGGAGGGCAATGCGGAGACAAATAGGTAGCCTGGTAAATTCCTTCCCTTCTCCCTCTTAAAAGAGGAGAGAGAATGCAAATGTTTTCTGATCTTTGGAAACGAGATCGGCATAGCAGATCTGCAAGGTCTGCTTTCCCTCGCTGCAGGCAGCTCTCTTTAAAGACAGAGCAGGACTGGGAACTTTGAATGCGGCCTTTCCTTAGAAGCGGAACTTGAATAGGATCGGCTGCCATCCAGGGGAGAAGATGCTGAATCAGAGAGTTACACACTGTGGAGGATGCAATAGGCATTTCATTACTCATCCCAGTGATGCACTAGCACGATATTTATCAGTGAAGATAGGACAATTGCTCCTGTTTCATCATCAATCTTCTTTGAAATACTCAAAGGCAAAATAACTCAAGTATTCCCTAGCTGTCAGTAAATTTCTTGGGGGTATGGAATTTGGATGCTTGTGTACTTAATAAAAGCATATTTAATCTAGGAGTGTCTTGTTAATGTGCAACAGAAGAAAATAAAACACATGTATCGAGTTTAAAAATTGATTGTATCAGTGTCAGATATAATTAATCTTACATTAAGAATAAAACAATTGTTTTTGTGAGTGGCTGCATTGTCTCTATTGTTCTGCCTTCCTTTAACCGCTTGCGGTGCGATTTCACTTACAGTCAATGAAACACAATATATTAAGCAGAAAGATTAGATAGGGTTAACAACATTAGCCCTGTCTTTACTATGTGTGTCTTAGGAAAAGGTACAAAATCAATTAATGTCTTAAAGTACCCTACTGAGAGCTCAGTCGCAGTTTTCAGTGTGTAACATTGCATGAATAGACTTCTGTCCAAATAACAGTCTTTTTTTTCTCTCTTCTTTAGGTAGCAGGAGAAAAATGCCTTCTAGAACTAAAGTATTTTACAGTTATCATAGTAATCTGCTGTCCTGGGTACTTCAGTGTATTGTATTAGCAGCACAGCCAGACATGAGAAAAATAAGACTGAGCAAAAGGTATGTGTTTGATATGACAAAACAGGAAGGGATAGAGTGTGTATAACTGAATAATATCTGCTTGTGTAGATTGTTAGTATCACTTTCAGGTGGAGGGGAAAATCACATTGCAAATAAAGAAGCAATGTGGGTGCATGTCAAACAAACTTTAATTAATTACAGTCCCAGTGAAAATGTGAGGATTCCTGTGAGATGATTCTATATGTGTAACTGTTTGCAAAAGGTCCCGTCAACTGCTGCCCAGCCATGGTAATGGAGCACTGGGGTAAAACACATAGAATATGAAAATGATAATAGAAAGCATGTGCAAATTAGCCTATAAGAAGACACAAAGAACTTGTAATTGAGAAAAGGGTAGTCAGCGATAGTGCTGACTGTTGAGGTCTCCGAGCTATCACTAGTAAGTTCACAGCCTGGTGGGATAGCGCCTGTGCTGCGTCCTGGAAGGCAGCCTGGTTAATCTCCACGCAGGTAACCACGGCCTAGTTCTAGCCATGTCTCTTTGTAACACAGGGTTTTCACCCTGTGACTCTTCCTTTGGTTATGCTTCATGATTTCCTTAAGAAAGAGAGCAGCTGAGATGATAGATTGCTGTTGCAGGCGTTCTATGCAAGTTGATTCACTCCCCGTACAGAGTCTTGCCACATTTCCCAAAGCCCAACTAAATGAAATCTGCAAAAACGCAGGCCAATTAACCACTGTTTCTCAATATCCCAGAGCTCATCGTACAAAATCAGGCTGATCTGGCAAAGCCAGGACATCTGCAAGATGCTCAGAATCTCGCATTATTTTCTCCTTCCTTTTTTCTTTAAGATATCTCTGCAGCTACGTTTGGAACGTAGACTGCCCTGTGCCCCAGAGAACCCCCTCTTGCTCGAGTGGAGTGGATCAAGCACAGCGTATATAAAATGCTTTGAGGTGTCCGACGTGAGGCAGCGTAATGCAAAGTATTTCACAGCTTCAGAAAATGAACAGTAGCTGGTAGAAAAATTGAATTGAAACTTCCAAAGGAATTTTCAGTTCCTCAAGCACCTACCAAAGGGTATGGCAGTGCTGAAGTATTTTGGTAGCTTGCTCTCTCCGGGTGCTCTCCTGTATGAGGCATTTCAAGTGCCTTGCGGCCCTAGCCTTAAGAAATCTTAGCGTATTCTGAAGGCTTTGAGAGTGGCCCAGAGGAAAGATTAGGTGAGTTAAAAATTTATAGCCTAGAAAATTTAGAAATCCTCAAGAGCACATTTTAATGAAATCACTTTATTAGTCTTGACAAGTAGCTTAAAAGAGGAAAAAAAGAAAAAACAAATTCCATGCACCCTTTCCCTGCTCCCGCCAGTCCTCCAAAAAGAAGTTCAAGGCGGGATTGCGACGAGTAAAGGCAGCCTGCACTAAGTTGGTCCTTTGATCCTGTGCCCCTCGAGTGTTTTGAAGATTTGTGTCATTTTCCCCACTCTGCTATAAGACATTTTAGCTTAAAACACAATATGTTGCTCTGAACACGTGTAAACAGCAAATCTCTTACTTCATGAAGGTTAATTAATGCAATGATTCATGTATGTATGTCCATAAAGGTACAATAAATAAAAGACAAATGTATTACTGGCTTTTAAATTGTTAATTGTGCATATGTTGTCAACTGTTGTATTAACTATGTAATATTTTGAGTGAGCATTGCATTACGATTATCAGACATCCAGATTTGGCTTTCACTAAAATAAGCAAGATGCTGGCTCATCAGTAGTCTCAGCCGTGTTGAGTACAAATAAAAAAAAAGGCACACCTTTTTAGTGCAGCTTCATGGGATTAACAGAGGCAGCAAACAAAAAGGGAGTGTTCTAAGTGTCATAATTTTTTTTTAAGTGATATATTGTAGAAGGCAAATAGAATTGAACACGTATTACAATTCTGAAGCTTGTCGCGCCCTCTTTAAAGAAGAGCAGTTTACAGAACTTCGGTAAGCTGAGAAACAATTTGCATTTGAAGAATAAAAGAATGTTCTTGAAAATCAGAAGTGGATGAAATGTTGCTAGTTTAATTTTGCTGTCTGAAGCATCTTGTTCTCCAAGGCATTCTCCCTCATACCTAGGTATGCTGGCTTCCTTTCAGATGCTTGTATCACTGCCTCTTTTTTTTAAAAAAAAAAAAAAAAAAAAAGGTTTTACAGGTGATCCGTTTCAGTATTCTTATTGTAAAGTTTTAACTCATGTCTTATCTAAATCTCCTTTGCTGCAATTTAATTTATACTTTCACTCTCCACTGCGGACAGTAAAAGCATTCTCTTTGCAGAAGATTTTACATATTTTGAAATATCTTCTTTGATGCAGCCCATGGATTAGGTTTTCAGTCTTTTTTCCTAAGTTCTAAGTTTTTTGATCACTCTCTGTTCTTCTCTAGACTTTGTCCACATGATTCACATCTTTCTGAAAGTATAGACCTGGCTTTTGAAGCGTGACAGCTGTGGCCTTGCAGCCTTGAGCACTGGAAGGATTACCTCCTGTGCGCTTTACGGTCCAAGATGGTGCTTGCCTTTATCTGAAATAGAATGGCATTCTCGGTTTATCAGTTTGTAATCTAATGTAATCCCTAATGCACTGCTACCTAGCCAGTTATTCTTCTTATGTTGGCTTTTTGATCTATCCTATCCTAGATCATACGCTAGCTATGTAAAAAAAAAAATGCAGTATCCTGTGTTTGCTCCAATTAAATTTCATTCTGTTCTTTTTTTGCAGTCTATTCAAGTCATTTTAATGGTAAGATGAGTGAAGAACTGTAGCAGATTGTCTTTGCAAGTGAAGAGTCATTTTGTTAAATCTTTCCTGGATGAATTCCAACAGAGAAATGGATCATGCGTTAGGATAGGGAGAGAAGAAGCAGAGGATTGTTTCTGAATCGCTTCCAGGCCTGTGTTTTCTGTAATCATATAATGTTGTTGTTTTGTTTTTTTTTATCATTTCCTTTGCAGTTAACAAAGCAAGCAGGAGAGTGACTGAGGACAATTCCTCAGTAGGGGGCTGTGCGAGCTGTTGCATTTTGTTTGTTTTAAGCCATGTGGATAAACTCTCATTCCATTGAGGGAAACGGGTAGTTTTCCTCTATGAAAAGTACATCTGAATTTTGGAAGGCAGAATAACATGATTTGTTTCTTCATCAGGAGCAGTATTTTTAGGAAGTGTAGCTCAGAATGAAGCATTTACTGTATCTGTAACTCATGCAAGTGTATTAAAATTGCATTTTAGTAGTGGACAGGAATAGATAACACACACAAAAAGCCGGCTTTGATAGTTTCTTGTCAACGTTTGCTTAAATATACCCAGACCTATACTAAAGGATATTAAAACCACAAAGGCAAGTGGTCCAGAGTTAGGAGAGACCACACTTATACCTGACGTTGCAGCTTACTTCTGTCTCTTAGGTAGAAGCAGACGTATTGGTGGTGGGGGGGGGGTTGCCTTTATTTACAACCTAATGTCTTTTGTCTTTGGGGCTTTTATCTTATTCTGCTGTTAGTGAAAGAATCAGCCTGGCTCTTGGGGTGGGGAGAGAGGTAGAAAAAAAAATGTTACCGATACAGCATTTAATGTTGTTTTCTGTATTCTTAGTATGGGGAATTTAAAGGGTGCCAAATTTAAGTACCAGTAATGTTTAATGAAAACTGATAGGTTGAATTTCAAATGGGCTTTTGTTTGTCTTGAAATTCTCACAAACGTTGTAATGTTTCAGTAATACCTGGAGCGCTTGTGCGTCCACAAGCTCGGATGGCCTCTTCTCCAACTGTATCACTTTGCCTGATAAAAGCTACTACCTCTCTCCAACACTTTGCCATACTTGATGATTCACAGGGTACTTCAGAAACATAGCTAAGTAGCTCTTACAGATAGAGAAGTGGAGCTATAGAAAATGGTAAATGTGAGTGATACCTGAGGCAAGGCAACGAGCGAGGGGCAGAGCTAGGGGCAGAGCCCGCCCGTCCCCGCTCCTACTGCCAGTGACTGCTCGTGGGTGGCATCCAGTTAACACACCTCACTGAGCTTATTGCTCCGTTGCCGATAAGGGGAATATGAATTTCCTGGCCGCTGTTCTTTATTGCGGTAGCTTAATTTTTGGCTTGTACTCTTCTCTGTTTATATGTCTCAGGCGTAGTTTGCATCATACGTGCACGTAAGTGTTGGGGGGGAGGGAGGGGTTGTCCCTAAGGAAGCATTTTGCACGTGAATTACGTGTCTTCTGGTGACTCACGGCCTGCTCTTCGCCAGTTCTCCCCCTAGTGAAAGTATGTTTGTTTTCAGTTTAGCGGTGTTTTACACAACTCTTGACAGGTAGGACAACCTTTGTGTTTCTCATTAGGAAGCAAGTGACATTATTGCAGAATAAAGCTTCTCAGGCTGAAATTCTCTTCTTAGATCAACTCCCTTAAACACTGACGTGAGGAACGCCCCCGAGGAAAAGGGGGGAGGCAACGGTACATGTCTGGAAACAGCGCTGCTTTATAACAGAGCTGTGAGGGCTGGAAGTTAAACACCAAAGCGGATGCTACAGTCCTCTTTCATCCTCTGAGGGTGCTTGAAGCTGCAAAGTGAGAGTACAGAGGAAGTCTGCGAGCGCGTGTCCATGAGATGTATTTGCAATAGCGGTGGGAGTTCCTGGGGCCACGCACCGGTACTGAACGCGCCTGCAGAGTCCCACCACGTACGCAGTCCCTCTCGTCCGTGCAATCAGGGTTTGCCCAAAAGTGTTAAAAGCGTTGCCTGCCTAGTTTGTTCTGTTTAACGTGGTCTCTCTGTAACCCTCTGCGGCAATTTTCTCCTTTCAGCAAATAATGCCTCAATTACTTGTTACTTAATATACACTAGCTGACACTTTTGGTCTTCACCCTTCTGGATTTTGTTGTTGTTTATTTTAGCTAAACAGGAGGATGAAACGGTGACCACGTATGAACACAGGGTAACTGACGGCTTCAGCTGTTACAGTGGAAAAGGCATGTCCTGAAAAGGCCCTTTTGTTTGGCTGCTTTGGCACTGTTGCGCTGAAGTCACTGATTTTAGTGATTCCACGGAGGAAGCTCCTTAAAGCATACGCAGAGATGCCTGAAACTAGCACGATGTTTTTAGGATGGCTGTCTGATTCAGCACTGAAATTTGGAAGCCCAATCTCTTTTTTTTTTTTCTTTCCCTGGTATTTAACAAAATGTAAATTACAGGGTATATTTGATTTCAGAATCTGTAGAGAAAGCCACATTTTCAAGTCTGTATTTTAGTGTTTGGTTTTTTTTCATGCAGTTGCATTTTTTTATGTTTACTCTGAAATCATCAGTAGAAGGGGGCGCAATGTATCACTAATGAAACATTTCTGATGACCACAGCTGTCATTTTGTGATGCTGATTTTTTTTTTTGCTCTGCTTGTAGATAGTATTTCATATCTAACATGGGAACTCATGCTGTCCAACTATTTTAAATAAAATTATTCATTTTTACAGCAAACATTATGGCAACTTAAAATTTTATTCTGTATAAAATCCATGACAGCATTCAAACAAATTCATGTGTCTTGATGCATCAACTTTTTCTAGGAAGACCTTTTTTTTTTTTTAAATAAAGAGGTAGTTTTGAGTGTTGCTGGGGTCTTTTTACTGATTTTGTTTTGGAAGGTTTGAGGAAGAAATGCCCAAGTTCCTCAAACATCAGAGATTACTTTAGCAGGAAGAACTAGAAGAATAGTTGGAAAACAATGAACGCCACAGACTGGCATCAATTTGAGATTCTGTCCTCCTAAGAGAATTTTGCTTTGTGCAGGAGTTTATCTTCAGATTCATAAATACTAGTATGCCATGTAAAACAACAATACTGACTTTCTTCTGCCCTTGTTTTCTATATGCTGTTCGTATTGTACATTTAACAACATTCAGTTTAAAATATTTAATGCTTAAAATATTTGGGTGTTGGGGGCACTCATTGTGCATAACTTTCTACTTCTGCCAAAATCACTGACTCATTGCAGAACTCTAAATTATATGAGGATTACCGTTTCAGAAAGTTCTTGACAGCTTGAAAACTAAGTGTTCCCTGGGGTATCCTGACAAAGCTGCATACTGGTATACCTACTTACAAATTTATGTTTTGTCCCTGCTAGATGGAATGTTTATTTTGCATTGTTTATTTGTGCTAAACATCTATTTGTTAAACAATAACCATACTGCACCACAGACGTGACTGTATCTTAATGGTACATGAAATAATTCCTTACTAATGCTAATGTTTCTTGGAAAGATTAAGATCAACAAAGATGACAAAGCCTGGACATTGGAATAATTTCAACTCAGCCTATTTAATGTATATTTCTTGTTGAACACTTCATGTAGGTTGAAGATATTTGTGTCTGCACATGACTGGTAGTATAATTAGAAAGGAAATGAATTTTAACAGATTTTTTTTAAATTGAAGCAGGGTCGGGAAATACAACCCTCTCATTTTCAAAACCTCAGCCAAGCAGCCAGTCCTCTCTTTTGCAATGCTTGAGTTGATAAGCTTTGTTCAACGTTACCATTTTTTTAAATGCTGGGGTTTTTTATGTCTATGTCTAGGTAAACTGACATGATTCATTTGAAACATATGACTTTATTTCTGTATAGGGTTAAAAGAGCCTACTGTATTACAATGCTGATTCTTCTCCATCACTGCGGGATGTATAAAAAATCTTAGTGTTGGTCTTCTCTCTTCAACTCCTGAAAATCGTAACCTTATAAGGCAGAAATGTAACAATGAAATGATTAAAGCAAGGATTTAAAAAAAAAACGAACAACAACAGCATGATTAAAGAGAACGAAAGCACCAATGGATGCCTCTTCCAGATTCCAGGCTTCCTAAGTGTTCATGCAAGAGTGTGTTTTCAGGTACTTTTTTTACAACTTTGGAGTGTGGACTATCAGAGCTGTCGTGTAACTTCCTATTCTGATGCTGAATCTGTCTGGGAACGGGATGACTAGAAGCATAGGCAACAGCTTTCTGTGCATCTTCACTGGCAATTTGAAGCCTTTAAATTCTGTGCCAGAAGAGGAACACTCGTACAAGGATCTATGGCCTGGAGAACTTAAAAACACAAACAACTTATTTTCATGTTTCTCCTTTAAGGAAGTTATTTAAAAGAGCTTTGAGGATTGAAGGAGACATTCAGGAAAATACTGTTCAGAGGAACACATTTTTCAAGAAGAACTAAACACGTTAATTTGTCAGGATTTAGGGTGAAATACTTCCTCTGTCCTATGGGAGCAGATTTAAAGAATACCCTGTGGCAGCAGAATTATTCTGCTGATGCTCTGTTTCACATGGAAATGCAGGGAATATTTCTTCCCTAGTCCTCATAGAAAACTGCCATGCAAAACTGAGCTGTAACCGTGCTGATGTCTATTTTATTGATAACTACCCAGTATACCATGGTTGTGCAGTCCCCTTTTCATTGCATGTTGTATAACTCCACTCCATCCTCCACTTCTGTCAACCTCAGGTCTGGTATAGGTAGTCATAGCTAAATCTAATAACATGTTTTGGTTCTCATGCCAGTATGGTTTTCTTTCAGACATATGAAGGAAAACTGTGAAATATACTTTCAGTTTAGTTTTTAACAGGTAAGGTGTTTGAACTCTGTGAATTAAAAAGAAGTTGGGAAAAGGCATATGAAGGGTAAGAAAGTTAATTTAAAAAAAAGCAACTGGATAATTTAAAGGCTAGCAATTTGATAATTATATAGTATATACCCCATGGTTTTATTCCTTTATAAAATGCAAGTATGAAGAATAAGAGGATTTTTCCTTTTTTACAAAAAGTTATAGAAGTAGTATCTGGATAAATGGACAAGGATAGCTTACATAATCTTGAATAAAAGTTCTTGGGTAATAGCCATCACTTTGTATTTCTCTATAGCTCATCTTGTGTAGTAGCTATTGAAGACAATATGTGTTTCTTCCTTTGCCTCTCTGCCTTTCATAACTTGTGTTTTCCCTGCTGCATGCTTAGTTTGCATTTCAGTTTTATTGGGGGATTTTTTTTTTTTTGGAGCCTAGTAACAGTAAATGATTGCACTGCTTTTCATCACTCTTTATGCAATTTCACAGGTCTTTCCTCCAGATTTTTTTTTCCCAAAAAAAGGAAAGGAAAGAAATAAGGTATCTTGTGCCAAATCCTCAGCTTAGAGTAAATCAGTGCAGCATTTGAAGTTAATTATGGTGCTTTATTTTATTAGTGAAGGATGTCCCTTGCTTCCTTATCACTTTTGTCACTCAGCTGTACATTCTCTGCTGTTTGTAGAGTCTAAAACTTAAAAGACAGTTTTGAAAGCAGTTGAATTGCGAGTTTGTTGTTCTTCCTGACCTTGCGTGCCATGAACCTGACTCTGCAACAAGGTTTTACAGTCTTGGGCCAAGTACAACAATTGCTTCATTGTGATGAGCATTAGATTTTAAAACTGACTTATTCCAATCCAGTTGATGTGATCAGATTAACCACTAAAACAACAATAGTTGCTCATTTGCAATAGGTCTCTCTTTCTGTCCTTTCATCTCCCATCTGTTTTGATGCTACGAGTCTGGTTCCACCCCTGCAGAGGAAGAGGATGATTGTGGTGGCCTAGGACCTCCAAGCAGGAACTATAAACTTTCAGGTTTATAGAGTAGATTTCAGAAGCCTTTGGGAATCGAAGGAAACATGTTCCCATTTTCCTGGCCTGATTCTCTCAAGAGTAGGGTTGTAGAGCTGCTGAGCTACAAAGAGCTACCGCCTTTGATTCTGGTGGCAGCCCACGCTTCGTCGAGTTCCAGCACTCCACAACAGGGCTGTAAACAACAATGTGGCTCCTGTGCTTCAGTCTACAGCAAAAGCAGGACTGTGATAATTTCTTTAAATCTCCGGTCAGTCTTTGTTATTCTTGACCTTATTTTTTTGATATTGCCAGTCTTACTGCCTCTGTTTTCATGTTGATGATTCAATGCTTATACAGTTCAGCCATTTCAAAAGCTGAAAATTTAAAGTCCCTTTTCCTCTATTTTCTGCTAGCATTATCCAGAAGTCAGTTAATCTGAGAAAGTTACCAGTTACCAGCATAGCACTTTCTTTTAAAAGAAACAAAAAAATTTTTTTGCATTTACTGGACTGTTGGTTTTCCTTTTTTGAACTACTGTGAGAAAAAGAATGAAATTAGGAGTCAACACTGAAAGTATTATTAATTTTCTTGTACTGTTAAATGTCATCTGTCTTCTCAAACTGAGTACCTTTTATGCAGCTTTTAGAACCAAAACTTTTGAGTTGGAAAGAGATTTTGTGGTTCTGAAGGCATATGGAAATATTTCTTAAAAGTCTGAAAATCTAAACATGATTCCAGTGCTGTTCCAGTTTCATCTGCAAATACTGAATGAAGCTAAGTCAATTTTTCTGAAAATTTATTTTTACTTATTAATCAAACTATAGTTACAAATCATATTTAGGATTATAAAAGCTTTTGAGACCTTTTAAGCCCCCTGAGAGCCTTTCTGTGAATTAATGCTAGGCTATTTAGTGCAGGTAGAAAAACTGAACCTGCAGGAAGCTGAAGTTTGTTAAAGGTATCAGACATTTTATTCTCTCAGTCTAATTGTTTTTTCCAAGTGTCATTGTATAGGACTGTGATCTCAAATAGTCAGATGTCTGTCTGCCAAGGTGGAATCAAGGGATTTCTTTTCCCTGCTCCTGTAATTGGACCCAAGATGCAGTCTACTGTGTGCAGTCTACTGTGTGCAGTCAGCAGTGATTTACCTCACCAGGTCTACAATTTTCTTTCCTCTGAGGCAGCTAAATTGGCAAGAAGTGATCAAATATTCTCCTTACAATTGTTGATTAGAATTAAAAAATGTTAAGAAGCTGTTCTCTGAAATAATAAAGCGCAAGTATCTCTCTTGTCCATCTTCCATTCTATACAGACAGAGTCTACTTAGCCTCCTGCAAATTCCTCCGGAAAGCTTCTCTTTGATTTCTTTGCCCACCAGATATTGCTTGACCCATAGGAACTTATTTGGATTAAGAAGTATCATTTCTGAAGAAATCAAGTCAAACTTTGAAAATATCCGCTGCCCTTTTCAGTTGCATCAGGGTATTGCTACTGGTATTAGAGCTGGCCCCGATTCGAAAGAAACTTACTCTGTCTTTGCTCAGTATGGAGCTTTGACTAACAAACACACTAAAACTGAGAACGTTTACTGTGCTCCTGTTTCGATCCAGCTAGAGTGACCTGCTCTCAAACGCTGACATACATGGTTGCAGCATTGCTTTAGGAGATGCTGGTACTCTGCTGCGATTTGGTTGTTAGAGCTTTCACTTACTGGGAGCTTTTGGGGCCGAGCTATATTCAATTTTTTACAGCAAAAAGATTTAAAAGCAAAAATAGTTAATAGCAGAAATTGTACGTGCATATATGTTACTTTTTCATATCTCTAGGCTTTACAGCCTTTTGTCCTGACTTTTTATAGCATGAAAAAGGCACTTAGGCTTATGTGAATGGAAGTCTGTGTCCCCATACTTCTCCAGCTCCAGGTCAGAGTGACCTTGACCTGCTCTCTGTTCCCATCTAACCTATTGTCAGGGCCCTGGGGCACTAATGGGCCTTAATGGCCCTGACAAGCCTCACCTAGGCAGAGGATGTGGGTGGAGGGCCCATGGGCTCCATTTGAGCTCAGTGCTGGGCCTGCAGTCCCTGCCTGAGCTGTGTTGTAGGTGTGTCTCTCTACAGCTGTGCCTGGCTGAGGACCTTGCTGGTCCAGACCCTTACCTGCGGGCTGACTTGACCTCATCACAGCCAACCTGCCCAGCAATCACTGTGTTGTGTCTAATGCTGGGTACCGTCACTGGACTGACCCTGACCTGCGGACTGACTCCCCAGCTTGATGTGGGATGTGCCCTGTCACCTTGCCTGGTGTTGGGGACAGCGGGACAGGCCCGGGACAGCAAGGCCCCTGCCCTGCCAGCTGTGTTGTCATGCTTAAGTCCTGATTCCCCATCCCTGAGGGAGCATCTAGCTATGCTGTGCCCTGACACTCGTAAATGTGATGCTTGCTCTCTATTTCTGGATTCATGAATTTCTTCATTTCAGGAAAACATAACTGAAGCCAGAATATTCAGCACAAGCTGACGAGTGCTGCGGTGCCTTTGGCCCTTGCAAGTGACTGAGGTCAAATCCATCCTGCTGAACAAGAACAGTAGCAGTGAAGTTTTCTTCTCACTATGTTAGTGCTGCTGAGGCTACTAATGAGCTCTAAAGAGTGTCAAATCCAGAATCGAAATTAGATAACTATTGTGAAACTAGTTTTGAGGTACCATAACTGTTAAGTATCTTAGTTTTCCTGAGATATGCCCTTTTTCCTTCCCGGAAACTTTCCTAAGAGAAATCTGAAGGTTTTTCTCATTGGTTGAGGATCTTTGCATGCTGTCAGACCAGTAGCTCCAACTGGGTTGCAATACATCTGGGAACCCTGAACGTGTGAAATGTGTACTACTGGTCTAAGCAGGTGCACAGGGCTGCAAGTGAAGTATGTTTGTGACGTGCCGTACAAAAACTGCTGACCGTGTGCAGAACTTGGGAAAAGTGAGTGTGCAGCAAGTCCAGCACTTCTGGGAAATGCAAGTCTTACAGGGCATGCGTATATGTATTTCTCCTCCAGAAATATAGGATAGGAATATGACAGTTGTGCAGCACTTGCAGAGAAAAAAAAAGAGCATTTAATTTGTAGCTGATGATGTGGAGTTGATCAGTCTAAATTTCGGCTAAAATTGTGAGACCCGCGTGTAGTTTAAACTCCCATTAGAAAATTAGCATTTCACACTGTCTCCTCTGTGTAGTTTCATCAAAAGGCAAACTTAATCTCAATTTCACAGGAACTAAGTGGAACGTATTGCTTGTATTTATACTGAAATAGCTTCTAAGACCCTAATACTGGATATTGCCCAGTACTTTGCACCCTGTTCCCACTTTTCGTAAGTGCTTGTGAGTTCAGGAAAATCACATTTTCTATCATTTTCATTTTAATATGTCACTTTATTTCCTCTAATTAGTACACAATATATATTTTTACTATCTAAAAGGCAGCAAATGCTTTAAAGAATGAAGAGTGTTATTGCCACCTGGTGGGAGCCTGGTGTGTATCAACTTAATAATTACCACCAGGATTGTAAACATGTTGAAACAGCTCAAACTGACCAGCACTGTCCCGAGGGAATACAGACTGCAATTGGCACCGTAAGAGTTACCAGATAATTGCATCTGCAATGACAAAATAGCATTACTGAAGAGCTGAATCCTGCCCCTACACTTCTCTTAAAGTCCGGTAAAGTCACTGTTAAGGTTAGTAAACTTCACTGCTTTTCAAGTTGGTTAACAGGGTTGGAGTACTGAAATGGGTAACTAAAATCTGAAGAGGCATAGCGAAAAAAATATAGTAAAGAAGCTGTTTCAGAAAGGTTTTGTGGAGACAAGAGCTGAATGGACAAAAAACAGACCTTTAAATCTTTGTATTTCAAATTAACTGATGCCTTTGTCATAGTTATTTTATGTAACTGACAATGAATAATGTGAACTTTTGCAGATATTGACAGTTTGGAAATTCTCTAATAATTCATTAATACTTCACTTTCCTTTCACACGTATGTAAATGTATTTGTATTCTAAGCATTCAAATGAATCACCAACTTCTTAGGCAGGAAGCAGTAGGATCTGGAGACATTGGTATTGACATAATTATGATTTGAAAGTAAAATGACTAATATAACACTAAGAAGGTTTCCTGACTAAAACACTGAAAGCCACAATGTGACAAATTTGATCTAACATATATATGACTAAGAGCATGTATTCCTTTCAGAAATTTGCTTTGCACTTTTAAAAACAAATTAGTTAAATTCTACAAAATCTCTACTTTGGAGGCCTGTAGCTAGCGGTGTCCCCCAGGGGTCAGTACAGGGCCCAGTCTTGTTCAATGTATTCATCGATGACCTGGAGGAAGGGACAGAGTGCACCCTCAGCAAGTTTGCTGATGATAGTAAACTGGGGGGAGTGGCTGGCACACCAGAAGACTGTGCTGCCGTTCAGAGGGACCTCGACAGGCTGGAGAGATTTGCAGAGAGGAACCTCATGAAGTTCCACAAAGGCAAGGGCAAGGTCCTGCCCCTGGGGAGGAATAACCCCCATGCAGCAGTACAGGCTGGGGGCTGACCTGCTGGAAAGCAGCTCTGCCGAGAAGGACCTGGGAGTGCTGGTGGACAGCAAGTTAAGCATGAGCCAGCAGTGTGTCCTTGTAGCCAGAAGGGCCAATGGGATCCTGGGGTGCATTAGGCAGAGTGTTGCCAGCAGGTGGAGGGAGGTGATCCTGCCCCTCTACTCCGCCCTGGGGAGGCCTCACCTGGAGTACTGTGTCCAGTGCTGGGCTCCCCAGTACGAGAGAGACATGGTGCTACTGGAGAGAGTCCAGCGGAGGGCTACCAAGATGATGAGGGGACTGGAGCATCTCTCCTGTGAAGGAAGGCTGCGAGAGCTGGGCCTGTTCAGCCTGGAGAAGAGAAGACTGAGAGGGGATCTGATCAACGTGTACAAGTATCTGAAGGGAGGGTGTCAAGAGGATGGGGCCAGCCTCTTCTCCGTGGTGCCCAGTGACAGGACAAGAGGCAACGGGCACAAACTGAACCACAGGCAGTTGCATCTGAATCTGAGGAAAAACTTCTTTCCTGTGAGGGTAACTGAGCGCTGGACCAGGTTGCCCAGAGAGGTAGTGGAGTCTCCTTCCCTGGAGATATTCAAAACCCACCTGGATGCGATCTTGGGAAATATACTCTAGATGACCCTGCTTGAGCAGGGAGGTTGGACTAGATGATCTCCAGAGGTCCCTTCCAACCTTGGCCATTCTGTGATTCTGTGATTCTATTACAGAATCCTTTATATTAAAAGTATCTGATATTGAGAAGTAGCAACTCAGCTTTTCAAGTAGCAACTTATGCATAATATTTGTGGATGGAGAACAACAGGTCTACGTAGCTGTGTACCAGATGGAATCATAGAGAGGTGGCGAGGCACTTTACAAAAAAATGTTTGTAGTATGCAAACTGTTAACACTTTTTATTTCAAGTCAGGCAAACTGGTCTGTTCGACAAAGAGATGGTAATTTCTATTTGTCCAAAGCGAACCAGAGATTATTTCCTCCTAAAATAAGTGAAGATGCCTATAGAATGAATTCTTAATATTCAAGGGCTGAATTAACTAATTCCAGAGCTAAAATCCCTTTAAGTAGATTTAACATTGCCAGTCATCATGAAATTTCATTAATAACTGACTTTCTGTAATGATCTACTCCACCTTCTTCTTTTATCCTCCAGCTTGGGAGAAATTGGACAAAAAATCCTCTTGCTCTAAAGCTAAAACTTTTAATCCATTCAAATTGTACAGAAAATGAGGAGAAGGGAAAGATGGTTACTGGGATGTACTGGGGCTAACATTTTTAACTGAAACACAAAGAAAAATCTAAGAAAAATTACATAGGAATCAGGGAAGATTTTTAAATTCTTTAGATTTATTTATTTTGTGTGGTTGAGGGAACATTTTTGTTTTTCTCTTTCATATTCGTGACTTGCTTGCTTGTTTAGTCCATAAAACAATCTGGCATATAATCAAACAGATGGTACGTGTGTGCGCTCTTAAGCAGGTAACAGTATCAATGCATACAATGTTCTATATGCATATCAATACCATAACATTGGATCTGGAAGTCTACTTCTGACTGAAATTAATTCAGCTCTCATAACAGTATCCATGTTGTTTCATTCAATTCCACTAGAGGTCACTGCGTGCAAAAGATTATGTGCAACTTTCGAAGGAAAAGAACATTAATACATCAATTTACAGGACAAAAATTATGGTATACTTTGCAATTTAAAAAGGTTGATGTGAACTCATCTGTGCTAAATATGTTGTTTGAGGGAGGCCATGGTACTTAGTGCAATCATCTCATTTATTTACAAATCCTAACATGAGAAATTACCTATACCAAGAAATTCTCATTTTTTAAAGATATCAAATTTAATTTTAAGCAAAATTTCATCTCTGGTAACACCAAATTAATTCAAGTATAGTATAGTTGCAGACTTCATCAATGTCTGTTGTTGTTTTTAGACATATACGGATCTGAGCTAATATTCCTTCAGTCTAGAGAAAACCAGCCTGTTTTCTCTAGACTGTAACACAACAGAACAAATGCAGCTTTGATTCAGGTGCAGCTTCAGGCTTTACAGAGCTATGTTCCACTTAAGACTATCGATTAACAATGAAGTCGGTAGCTGCCTCATAGGAAAGTTGTGGAAAGAACAACAAGGGCATTCAAGGAAGTGAAAGAGGAGTACGCTCCTTTGCATACAGCTGAGGAGTTATCTCAGAATAGCTGCAGTGGTAAAAGCCCACTGCCTTGTGTAATTATAGCCTGTGTGGCTTTTGCTTGCATCTGTGCCTGTTTTTAAAATCTTTCTGTTTTTCACAGTGTATGTCCATGGTTAGAAAAGATAGCTGTAGAGACAAAAGAAAATGGAACATCTGACGCCACAAAACTGAGCATTGGTGAAAAGGCCAATGTGGTCCCTTTCCTTACTGCTGTGAGAGCTTATTGGAGAATTACTGTGTTGCTGTCTCATGTAAAGCAAAGATGATGAATATTAGTTGCACGCTGCCATCCAAAGACTATTTGGCATAAGGGCAGTGGAATAGAGAGGTTAAGGAAGCAGGGGGCAGGGGAAGATGCTCACGTTACCCTACGTATTTTTGCCTGCACAGGGAAACACATTCCTATTTCTATCTCCTTTTTGTGCTCACTTTCTTCTTCTCCTGTGTTTCTTTCCATCTCATACTACCTTTGCCTTTATTAGTTCTTCCTCCCAAATGTTCATCCCAAATGGCATCAATGTCCTAGGCACTGGCATCACGTTGTTCCTTCTCCGGATTCTACACCTATCATCTCAGTATGCTTAAGAGCATTAAGCCCTTTCTGGCAGAAAATGCATACTGCTTTAGGGTTACATACTATCTGGAGGAAAAAAAAAAAAAAGGTCTGGTTTAAGTTGGTCCTTTAGCCTAATGAAAAAATAGCATCCCAGCTGCTCATGAGGCGCGCTGGACCTTTAACTGCACTAATTTTATGCTGATGTAATTCCTCAGTCAATTAAGTTATACTGTTTAAATGAGTGTAACAGAGTAAGCAGCTAAGCCTATTATTTGGAAATAACAGCTGTTCTCTTAATTGGAAAGGTGGAGCAAAAAAGAGGTAATTTTAAGACAACTTTTAGGATAGGTTATTTAACATCACTTAGATATTTCTGTTTTCATAATACAGAATTACTTCCTTTTTTGTCTTTTGTCTTCCTTTTGTCAAGGAATTATGTCTTCCTTTCATGATATATAATTACTGAAGACGCACATGACATTTCTATGAATTTCTCAGTCCTTCTTTCATAACAACAGTACTGCCAGTAATTTTTTTTGTTAGGATTACCGTATTCCAGAAGCATCCTGGCTAATTACCTCAGATCTGTTTCTGACTGTAAAATGGACTAAAGAAATGGACTGCTATTCAAAGGTGTTGTGACAAGCATACAGAGTTCAAGGCTAATCACTGGAGTGATTCACTCAGATCTGTTCTCTTGGCTTATCACTGCCTTATATCTTCCTTTTAGGAACTGTTTGCCTGAATAGTTCATTCTCTGGACCAGTGAGAAGCTGCTTGTATGCAAGCGATGCTACATATATGATTTCATTTCAGCAATACAAGAGGTAAATCAGTTTGTATTGATTGTTTTAATAACAAGATGTTGCTCAGCATGATCCTGTCTTACTGTTATTTAATTTTCTAAGAGACAGACCTTTTTAATCATTTCAGTATTACACACCTGCCTAAGTGCTGGAATAGAAATTTTACAACAGAACTTCAGCGAAAACGTCAGAGCTTGTAGCACGTTCCAGAGTCACCGCAGCTTAACAGAGGCTTTATGAGAGTTACCTGGATCATTAGATGTCCCCGTTCACTTATATTTCTAGAACTCACCGATGAGCATTTGAAAGAGTAATTAATTTCAACTTATACCTGAGTACTGCGTGTAAGGTGTTCTGGCTATCATTCATACTACATTTTATCGTATCGTGAGTAAACAATATTTACAGAAACCAGCTAAAGTCAACTAATATCATTCTGTAAACTTACAAAATATTTGTAAAAGGATTATTGAGTATCTAATGATACAAAGAAACAGGCTGAACTGCAGGCTTTTTTATTTTATTCTTGTTGCAATAGGATTTTTTAATCATGGTATGTAAGTGAAACTAAAAAAATGCTGCAATGAATTATTACAGTACTTCCATGTTTCTTCTCTTTAGCTGTAACAATTGGCAATTGTCATAATGCCAAATGCAAACTAATTATTCGTGGGAAAAGTGAGCCGAAGCGAAATCAGTGGGCTTGATAATGGAAGCTGCTACCATGTTTGAGTTTGGTTCACTTTCAGTAACATTATGTGTATTTATAGGTGCATGTATATAACATGACAATCCATTTACTGCAGTGCTTTAGCGGGCATTTTCTGAAGTAAGGATCCGATCAAGGTCAGCAACAGCATTAATCCAGTGTAAGACTGGTCATAAGCAACCACAGAATATACGTTACACTGAGTTTCAGTGTTAAGTAGGTTAGTATTCGGCGGGGGCAGTTTTAACCTTGAACTTAACTCCTCTGGAATGGCTGATGCCCTGCGTGACTGCGCCTCGTGCTGCAAAGGAAGGGGCACAAGCAGCAGGGGGAGGCTTTATTTTACACTTGTTAGCTGCTTTTCCAGCTGCCACCCTCATTTCCACCTGTTCACTATGGAAAGCCTGGACACGGGGGACCATTTTTATCTGAGGATTTAAAAAAAAAAAAACACGCATAGTGAGGTCAATAGACTGCACAAAGACTGCAAGAGCTGGGCCTGTTCAGCCTGGAGAAGAGAAGACTGAGAGGGGATCTGATCAACGTGTACAAGTATCTGAAGGGGGAGTGTCAAGAGGATGAGGCCAGCCTCTTCTCCGTGGTGCCCAGCAACAGGACAAGAGGCGACGGGCAGAAACTGAACCACAGGAAGTTCCATCTGAACCTGAGAAAAAACTTCTTCACTGTGAGGGTGACAGAGCACTGGAACAGGTTGCCCAGAGAGGTGGTGGAGTCTCCTTCGCTGGAGATATTCAAAACCCGCCTGGATGTGATCCTGGGCAATATGCTCTAGGTGACCCTGCTTGAGCAGGGAGGTTGGACTAGATGACCTCCAGAGGTCCCTTCCAACCTAAACGATTCTGTGATTCTGATTCTGTAATAAGCAGGATCTAACTGGCATTTAAAAAATTGAGACATGTTACAGCTCCCTGTGATGCGCTGCAAACTTGGAACTCCTGAAAACCAGCTGAAGCGACTCATTACTCATCTGAATGAGTCCCAAGTTCAAATTTAATCTCCTGTTTGGAGTTGGTGGTTCTATTTCATTAGAAGCTATTCACAGTACCACGCACAGACCGAGGTTTTGTTTTGCTTTGCTTTTTAAGTGGCTCAAAAATGAGAAATAACTTATTATTTCTAAAAAAAAAAAAAAAAGAGTTTTACTGCCAGGACAGCGGCAACGTTTTGGAGTAAATTCATGTCTTTCATTACGCTCTCAGCCGCCCTCCCTCAGGGCCGGCGGGCGCTGCCATCTTGGAGCTCCCCCGCCCCGCCCCGCCTCCCTGAGGTCCCCCGCGGGCAACAGCCTCCCCCGGCCGCAGCCGCTTCCTTCTCCTTCTCCTCCTCCTCCTGCTGCTGCTGCTGCTCCTGCCGGCCCCGGCCCGCCCCGCCCGGCCGGGCCGCGCGGAGGCCGCGGCGGGAGGTGAGTGGCAGCCGCGCTGCCCCCTCGCCAGGCGCCGCGGCGCGGGGGGCGGGCCGGGGGGCGGGCCGGGGCCGCCCCTAGGGCGGGGGGCTCCGCGGCGCTGCCGACGCTCCGCGCCCCGCTGCAACAGCCGCCGCCGCCAAGCTGCGCGCTGGCAGCCCGTGCCACTGCCTCGGCCCTGCCGGCTCGGCGAGCCCTGCGGCGGGGCGCAGCGCAAGGCAGCACCTCCCGCCCGGGACCGAGGCGGAGCAGCCGCCTCCGCCGGCTTCCCCGTCCCGCCGCCGCCGGGGCAGGGCGGCTCGGCAGCGGTGAGGTGCGTTGTCGGCGCGGGTCCCTGGGCTCCTGAAAAGCCTTGTTTTTTCTTCCTTCCTTCCTTTTTTTTTTCTTTTCTCCTTTTCTTTTTAAATCACGGCCTAAGCGCTAAAATCGGAGTTAGGAGCTCGTTTCTGCTCGCGTCCTAAAATGGGGCAGGGCTCCTCCGCTTGCGGTCAGAAAACTCCCCGGCCTTGGTGCCGAGCGACCGTTGGGACGGGAGGGTTTCCGCAGCTGGCGGCCGGGTGGGCGCGCCGCCCTCGGGCCGGCTGGCGGCCCCGGCCCCGGGTCTGGCCCCCGCCCGGCCCGGCCCGGCCCGCGGCGGCCCCGGGGCTGCGCAGCCCTCAGCCGCCGAGCGCCCCCCGCTCCCCCTTCGTTGTTTACCGGCCCAGGACTTCGCTGTGTCTTACCTTACTCACCTCCTCGCCTTTAAAGCACCGAGGTCAAGTGTGAAACCAGCTGCGAGCCAACTTTCTGTGACCGTGTAATGAACGGTTAAGAAAATAGTCTTGCCGGTTTGCTGGGAGAGTGTTTTGGTCATTGTGTTTTCCGAGGCCTGTTTGAATTGAGCTCTAGGGGTTTATATATATCTTGATATGGAGCTGTAGCGCAAAAGTGCATTTGCTTCTCTCAGTAAAATGTTTTCGGCAAGCTGAGTCAGGCAAGCGAGCTGTCTGAACTGCAAAGCGTCCATATCACAGTGGTAGCATTGCGGGTGCTTTTAGCATCCTGTCATGTTTTTTAGTGTCCTCTCTTTAAGTAGAATTTAAGTTTCAGCTAAACTAGGTGTCTGTTCTTTGATTTTGGCCGTGTAACTTCTAGTTCTATGGGAGCATCTCCAGGTCGGTGCTCTGAACATACAGAATTTTAAAGTATGGTTTGTGGGCAGATGCTTTCTACGATGTTCTTTGTGAATTGCTTAAAATCAAGAGAATTGCCTCTGAGCAGCTAGAGTTGCTAGGTGTCATACTCTGATGTTACATGCATACCTTCCTATCTTGTATATACTTCCTGTCTTGTAAAAGCTAAACTTTAAATCAGTACTTTTTTTATAACAGTTTACTTACTGATTTAAGGAAACTTTTCCTCTAGAACAGAGATTTCCTTACCTTATAGGAGAAGGTTTACAGTGGGAATTGTACGACCTCCTTCTGTAAGGAATTGCAAGACATTTCCCCCCTCTGCCATAGTGGGTTTTGGGTAAATTCTATTCCATAAAATCAGATAGTAGCTTAATAGGAAATAAAGTCAGAGAACTTAACTTTGGGTAAGTTCTTTCTGTCTTTCTATTGCAAATATCTTCACAAGAGCAGATTTGGGTGTCCCTCCCCCAGTCTGTCTTACACTCATTTCCAGTGATGGAGTTCCACGCCTTCTCCTCCTTTGCCTTCTTTTCATTGTTTTTTCCCTGTTGCTTATGTGAGGTGGCAGCTGTGAACGAGGCCCTCCATACTCGGTGAGTTTTGCTGTCAGTATAGACATGTCAGTACTGCTCTATAAAAGATAGGTGCTTTATCTCTTCCACAGGTAAGCAGAAAGTTAGATTCAGAGGAGCTATGCAGTATTTACAGGATCGTTCCATGAATTTTAGAGCCTGTCTGTACTTGGAAACAAATTCTTACTTAGTTGTGAGAAAAGACGGTTGCTATTCTTGAGTAATTCTATATATGATAAGGCTTATTCCGTAATTGCTCATGTTTGGAATTATACAAGAATGTATAAATACATCTTGAAGAAGGTGCCAGCATTCTTACCCCTTTCTGGACTTTTTGTTCAACTAATTGTATACATACATTCAGCTGTTAAATTTTTGCTTTGATTTTACATAGTAATCATTAATCGTTATTCTTTTCTTCTTTTGCAGCTAAAATGAATTCCGATCCTGATCCCCCCTCAAGTCCCTCTCACTCGCAGCTGCATCTGGGAAGATCCCAACTGAATGCTGCTGCTGTGGACCACAATGAGAGTAGTCAGAAATCTGGACCACCTGCAGGAGATGCTGCACCTTTTTCTTCTTCAGCTCCTGGCTACTACCATAGTAGAGAGAGAGCTGAAAAAAATGGTGAGTATGAAAGCAATTTTTATGCAAGACTTTATCTGCCAATCTCCTGATGTTTAGTGTAAGATACGTACATGCGTGTGTGTGTGTGTACACATATATATGTATTTATGTATATGTCTGTGTATATGTATGTGTTTTAAACCCTGTTTAAAGAGAAACTGTCAGGCAGATAGATAAATTTCTCTAATGTTTTTTAACCTATTGTTGTAGAAGACAAACTGTTCTTATGCTGCTTATTTTGCTGCTTCTTTTTCCAGTGTTTTCTTCTGTGTGCGCGGAGCAGCAGGAAGGAGATTTGTTCGTAAAACTGGCAGGAAGACTTAAATGTATTTTAATATAAAGTATTAAGGTTTCAGTTTAGTTTCTTTAATTGGCTAGACTGCATGCTAACTATAGCTTTCATATGAATTCTAATATGGATGAATAGATACTGGTGTAATGTAGACTAAGAGCCTAAACTGATATATGAAACCAGAGCAACAGAAATGAAGTTAAGATTAGCAGGCAAATAAGAAGTCGGATTAAGAATCGTGATACAACTTCAAAGTCGGAATGGTACTTTGAAACTCAATAGGCTGACACTGGGGCGGTAAGATTATGAATAGCGATGGTGGGATGAGAGAAATGTCTCATGCTAGGTAGAGAGAAAGGTAGAAAGAAAAAAGTCTACCTCCTGTATTCGGTGACTGAGTTACAGTTTAAAATCAATTTATAATCTAGCATTTGTGCAGTAACTTTTGTATACAAAGTCTAGCAAGACTACTGCTCTTTAGCTTTTTTTAAAACTGGGCCTCTGGTTCTGAAATAGTTTATGTGCATGCGCTTACATGTGTAAATATTACCTTCAGTACAGCAACTTATAAGTTTATCCAAGAGTTTAAAATTATTTAATCTGTGAATGCAAGAATGTCTACCTGGGATGCATCAGATGGGGGTGAGCTCTGCACATGGACAATACTGTGGCTATTAGCACATCTACTGTTTGCATCTCACTTAAAATTGATTTTCAAACCTTATGGGTTCTTTGGCACCAATGGGTGCGTTCTAAACTGAGAAAATACAGATTTTTTTGGATATCTGAATTTCTGACACACCTCACGGTGTCATTACCAACTTTCTCATCTCGCCCACCAGTAAAATAATTCAGAGTTTTTGAAGAATTGACACTTTGATGTTAATCACACCGTTCTTAATTTAGGATCAGTACTGACAGGTGTGTTTTCTCCCTTTCTTCATTCTACAGTTCCTTAGTATGCTTCAACGAGAGGAGAATAGCAACATTAGGAAGGCAGCATGGAGATGGCTTTGTTATAGTATCATTTAAAAAAGGAAAGCCTAGTTTTCTCTTGTTGGTGCCCACATTCATGCAAGATTATGAAAATGAATGTGAACTATCTATCCAGTGGTATATTGAATAGAGATTGTCAGGCATTCTTCTCTGGCTAGTTTGGAGACTTCCTAATTCTTTATAAATATCTGGCTTTTAAAAACATGCCTTGTCTCAATTCTATCTCTTTACAGGCCTGTGAATGATTGAGCATCCCTGTGGTGTTTTTTTGTTGCAGGTGCTTTTGTTTATGCTCTTACAAAAGAGGAATATCGAGCACTGATGTGCTCGATGTGCACTGATAATCGAGCACTCTATTGGAATCACGACTCATTTCTGATTACTTTAAAACTGTTTCCATGAAAATCTTTTCAGTGCTTGGTGTTACTGTAATTGCCCTTTCCATCCTCTTCTTAATTTATTCAAGTATTTAATGCTGCAGAATGGCCTGCTGTTGCTGTTATCATGCCAGAGTCTCTTACGGCCAAGATTTTGGTGAATTTGAATAGCAAATGTGACAGTGAAAAAACGTTTGTTCATCCAATATTGTCGTCTTCTGTCATTTTTGAATCATGTCATTTGCTGTAATACTAACAGTTTCTGGAACTGAAATCTCATTTGAAAGAAGGGCTGCAGAGAATTCTTCAACCCACTGCAGCCTTGGTCATCAAAACTTAAAAAGAAGGATTTTAGTAAGAGGAAGAGCGTTACAAGTCCTCAGAAATTCACACACTCGAGTATGTGCTTGTGGAAACATAAATAGGAAAAGAATGTTCTTTCAAACAGAAAAGTGGCACTTTGGCAGTTTCCAAAATACTCAAACTGACAAAGAAGGTATTCCCTAGAGTCACTGGAGCCCTAATCAATAGATAAAAGACCACATTGCTGACAGTTACAGGAGGAATGAAGGAGCCAATCTCTTAGCCATGGGGTGTAGTTCTGTTGTGTGTTCTCCTTTTCTGAAAGGACACATGCACTATATGTAACAAAATCCTTGGGAAATGCTTAGTTCTGACTTCTTCCTTGGACAATTAGAGAGTCAATTACTTTAAACGGTCACTATGTGTCACTAGTATCCTCTGACTGAAACCACGAATGATGTAAAAAAGAACAGAAAAGGCCAGCACATTGTTGTACAGGAAGATATTACAATAAATATTATTAAAGATGTAGAACACTTTCTATTTATTGATGACTTGTGTATTGAACAAAATGTGGAAAACCTAAATTTGTTAGAAATAATTTAATTTTTAAGTAAACAGCTATGATTCCTTGGGGAGAAGATGTGCTGTGTTCATCTAAAAACATTGTCCTTAAACAGTTTTACCTCAAGGCTTCTCTGCCTTGTGTCCTTGGAATATTCTTGCCAAAAGCACCTATATTTCCCGTCTGTACCTTTTCCTCCAAAGCTCTGCTCATATATTTGGGTATAAAGCTATAGCATCGATATGAACATTAAGTAGTATGTTTCCCAGAAACAGCTATCTCTTAGTCCTACAGCATTATCCGTATCTTGCAGCATAATCCAGGAAAAGAATGCATGCTCTGGCTCCCATTCAATAAAGCGTTTAATAAGCACATACTTATCCTCAACTGGATATGTATTTTGTTTGGGTCATATACTAAAAGAATTTTTTATTAGCAATTTTCAGTCTACCGTCTGCGAATTTATCACTAGGTAATTTTTTGCTACTCCTTAAATAATTCATTTCATATTGGGAAGTAACAATACTTCAAACACTTCATATGTGAATCAAATCTAGATTTGATGAAAGCACGAATATTCAACTGATAACCTTAAGATAATTTGTAGATCGTGGTGTTTTGTGGTTTGTTTTAAGTGGCGTTCGTTCCTACTCCTACCCGAAGCTGTTATGTTCTCTAGAAAGCTTCTGCCTATGTAAGTTACTGGGTTTTGTGTATGTAATAGGAATGTAATGAGTAACAATATGTTGACTTCTATGTAAAAGTCAGAGTTGTTACTCTTTCATGGGTGTGCCCAGACGGGAAGTTTATTAGTGAATGGGTCCTCCTAATTAGGGCTTCTGAAATTTAAAACCAGTGAGTCATGAGTATTCTCGTAAGGAAATTACAGGAGAATTGTCAGTTGCTTAAACAAAAATGTTCTCCCATTAGTTTAGTTGTTTGGGTCAAGAGAAAAATGGTCTATAGCAAGGAAAACCATTGCCTGCTTGGTGATGAAGTCTGAAGACTGTTGAAGCAGACCAAGATGCAAATCTCCTAAAAAACCTTTTTTTTTGCCTCCTGGGTGCACAAGCCCCTCAAAACTTCTATTCAGTTGCTAACTGCCCTGTAAGAACTTGCATATTCTTGGCGTTTATATTTCATTAGCTCTGGTATGCATGTTCCTTCCTTCAGATACAGAGAACTAAAGCAATGCACAAAGAAATAGCTCAGAGCTGGAGGCCCCAGCACTGAATTTCCCAATAGGCTTAAAAACATCATTCTTGGGGTGGAATAATTTCCTGTATGTGTGCATAGAGCATAGTTAGAAAAAAAGACAGCATCATCAACATCCTCACTTAGTTGAGATGTGGGTATCTGGATACTGCTGCTGTTAATGTAACCTGTTTGGAAGAGATGCATAAATCCACATGAGTGTTCTGTGTTGCTGAACTACTAAATGGCTCTTTCTGTGGCCTGGTGGATGTTTCACTCTTCAGCTCAGAAAAGCCGGTTTGAGAGAAACCTTTCACAATATGGTAGTGGCTGGATACTTACCTGGGATGTCTGAATTCAAGTCATTGCTCAGCCAGGTGAATATTTACTGTGCTGCAGGTTATCTGGAGGTGTGTCTCTTTCTTGTAATACCTCAGTAGTTTCTTTGTAGCATGTAAAGTGTCATCCTAAAAATTAATAGGGAAATATCTTGCAGTCAGCAACAGAAAGGAAGGTAAAAGGGGACATCCTGGAACAGTAGAGAAATCTAGGAAGCAGTGTGAAGGGGTGAATTTTTGGTATGCAGGTGAAAGGGTGTTTATTTGTTTTCTGCATCATTCACGTGTACTTGTTGACCAGTAAGGCTGGAGAAGCTGAATCAGGTAGGAATTCAAAGGTGAGAGTTTGGATAGTTTTGAGAGCACTTGAAACTAAGTTGTGGTGCTTGAAGAGACATCTTTTTTTGTTAGAGAACTAACTTTACCTTTTTTTGTATTTGCTCTTTGGGAAATAGGCACAAAAATCTCTTATTCTGGAATCCAGAACATAAGGAGAAGGTATTTGTACTGAGAGCTTTGCAGACAGGAGTCAGTTTCTTATGTTTTGTTTGTAAAGATGTGGTGTTCTGCTTCATATTTAGGAAGGCTATGGGTTTTTTTAATCTCAGAAGAGGATTATTTTATAAATTGTGTAACTTAGAATTTATAAATAGTACAAAAAATCTTCTAAACAATTTACATGTTTCCAGTGCATTGCTCAATGAAGACTAATGAACAGGGAATCTAACTTACAAATATTTTCCAAGTCTTAGCCCCTTCCAGTTAAGGTTGCAAAGAACCTTTGCTTCAAAACTCTGTTTTAGCACTTGTATCTTCAGCTCCTGACAGCTTGCTTTTACAGATTAACTCTTGAGGAATAGTGAAAAGTTTGTGCCAAGCTTGAGGAAAATTCAGCAATCCTTGATGGCTTGAAGGGGAGGACTGTGCCTTGAAGTGTTAATTGCTTAACAATTTATCTGTCAGTTTATTGATGTCCCTTCAAACTTTGCCTGTAATTACTAAGGCTCCTTGAAAGCTCATTTATCAAGCATTACTGTGGAATAAAGATTCTATCCCAACAGAGGTTAATGACTGTGTTCTCAGGTAACATTTTGGGACGGTCATACTCACTGTAGAACCATGGGAATTAGCATTTTCAGGCATTTCAGCATTTTCATGCTATCCATGTCAGTAGCATTCTGGTGTTTTTACCTTCTGTGGGAGTGGGATTGGACACCCCCTTATGTGAGAAAATACTTCTCCATCATGGCCTTTTTCACCATTTAAAATACATAAATGGTTTCCTCAGCAGATAGCTAAGATTAACAGAATGTATTTCCTGTATTAGAAATAAGTCTTGCGTCTTTGAAGCTGCAGGGCACGTGTTCTGATGCTGGTCAGGTACCTCTGTGCTGCTTAGGGATGAAAAACTGCTTCTCCAAAGTGAAGTTGTCCTCACCATTCGTTCCTACCCAGTGGGCTGGGCCAGCAGGAAACATTTTTGCAGTCTCACAGTGAACCAGATTAAGAGAAGTGCTCTAGGTGAATCATCCTCTACCTCCGTTATTTTTCAGGTGGATATATTTCCTGATCTGGTTTAGTGCATGATCACAAAACATTTGTGCCACCTCAGTACCAAAGTGTTAGAGGGACAGAAATGAGCAGCAGAAGGGTGGGAGGAGAAGAGCAATGTTCATATCAGTGAATAATGCAGTGAAATAGAAGTGGATCTGTAAAGCACTTGGTGCTGAGGGCCCAAGGTTCATACTGTACACATCTGTAGATTCTACTCTATACTAAATTTAATCAAGTCTAAATTTAACCTAGCAGTTGGAATGCAATCTTTCAATTTACTTTCTTTTAAAAGAAATCCAGTACTTGTCTTCTGCTGTGTAAACAAAACCCAATAAATGGGAACAATTTGGAAGCTCAAAGCGTCTTCCTCACCAAGTCTCTAATGTAATGCACCCGAATTCATAAACAGCAAGAACTTCTGGAGACTGACTAACATCTGTAGACATTCTTGCAGTGGCTTTTGAGGGAAACGTCAGAAGCACCTAATACCTGAATATTCATCTTCAGATATAACTGCAACAAATCCCTGTTACACCGCATTAATCAAAGCATAGAAAAGACTTGAAACTGTTGTGCTGTTAGAGGGCCCTTCGTAATAGCAGAAGGCTTGCTTCATTGCAAAAGTTAGAAGATGAGACTGGAAAAAGTAAATTGGGAAGTAACTGCCTTTGCAGAGAATTGGTGTTAACTTCTGAAGTGCTTGATAAGCAGTGTAATAAGGCACTTGCAAATCTGTTTAAGGCAGTAAGTTAATGAACTGATAGAGTGTATGTGTGTTGAAGAGGCTCACTGCAGAATCACTGAAATTTCTTTGAGCATTGTGTAGATGTTATAACTTTCAATCTTCACTTACAAAAATATGTAGGCTTGGTGAGAGTTATGATTTCAATTCTTTCTCACGCTGCTTTTCTTTAGGTGTTTTGGTTTGTTTTAGGAGGATTTTGTTTTGCAGGGAGGGTTAATGATGATAAATTTCAACTGAGAAATGACAAAAAGCTTATTTATTTTTAACCCTCCAGTTTTTGAGCACATTAAAGCATTATCTCAGCACTTCTTGATTAAAAAAAAATTTAATCAGGGGTGCTCCTGCCATGAAGAATCCTGTGTAGAAAAAGCAGAAGGGCTGTCTCATTACTTGTATGTGTGAAATTATTTTAAATTACTTTAAATGATCATTGTACAATAATAGCTATGCTAGAAAAAAATACCTTTTAAGAATAGTTTTTTCCTCCACTTTTAAAATTTATAGTATCTATAATATCATCACTCTTAGTCTTCCACCTACCTGCTTTTTTTTCCGCTGCTCTCCTGACAATTTACCTTCACTTTGTGGGGGTGCAGAAGTTGCTCCCATTTCCATATAATGCTGTTTGTTGATTTGTGATTGTGGTGTGACTAAGACAATATATTGTCATGTCTACAGAGGCATTCCTGCTCCTGGAGAAAGCAAAGTTGAGTCCTAGATTTCAGCACCACTTTAAAGGAATGTCATTCCCTTCTCTCCCTTCACTGTTACCACCTTTAAAAGCAGAATGCCTGACAACATATGCTAATATAAATTAATTGTTTTTAATTGTTCTTAGAGCAAGCAGGATCGTCATGAGATTGTGATGTGGAAGCTCAAGCGCATGGAAGAACATTGTGCAACGTATGCTTTATTGCATCAAGCCCATGTTTTGCAAAAAGATAAGAAACTAGCAGTTTTCTGAATGGATGAAAGGATTTAACCCTCACAGATGAGTAAATAATCATCTAAAGTTAGGAAAAAAAAAAACCTAACAAAACAATGACATTTGTTCCATAAAATATTTCTGCTTCTCCAGTCAGCTCTTCTGTTTGTGTCCTTATACTCAGTGGGAACAAAACATGTTCATGACCTGATGCCTAGTGTCTACTTTTAAGTGGAACATGCCTCTTTTTAGAAACTTTACTCCTACATAGGTACTGCACACAATACCAGTGAACTTCTGGAGCTTATGGAAAGTGAGTAGGAGGTTTCTCTAGAGACTCAGACTGGCTCTTCTCAACAGTGAAAGCTCAATAGTGCAATCCGGTGACGCATAAAAGCTATTAGAACATTAATTTTTGTTACAAAATGTACAGATCAGCTTCTTCTGAAAGCACATTGATAGCAGACAATCTACCCTCAGATGAACAATTTTAAATCTCCCATTTCCGAAGAGTAATATATCAAACACCTTCCCCTTTGGAGATATGCTTATATAGCATCTTCTAGCAAATGAAAGGATTTTTTTTGTCATTAATATGTCTATGTCTTTGCTCTTAAGTGTCACTCAGATTCTAGGAAGTTTGGTAGCAAACAAACCTTTATTAAAGAACTGCAAACTGTTCCCTGAAATTTTTGGATTTGTTGTTAAAGCAATGAGGCTATCAGGATTGTGCTTATAGAATGAACACTATTCCAAAAATCCTATGTGATGCTCTTCTAGAATAACTACCATCTCTGCACCCTTTCTGGAAGTGTATTCAAGAGTACATGACTCCAAAAGAAATACCTTCCAGTGTGTTCTGCTATATGTGTTTTGGTCAATATCCCTGTGTTGGCATGCCCATAGGCATTCAGTTTCCTAGTTTTTACTTGAATATTTTTACTGCTTGAACAAATATGCCAGCGTTATTTATTCTGTATATGTATGCGTTCTTGTTTCCTATCGATGCTGTAAAATCTTCAGATTTCAAAATGGTAAAATTTCCTTTTTAATAGCAAATGGACTATTGCTGGATGTTTGCAACAAAATGATATTCTGTAACTAGTATATTTAATCTGTGAACTTCTTGAAGCAAATTCACCCAGTCTTCTGTTACGAATTACCTCATGCACTTTAGTGTCACGCTGTTACTTTTGATGCTTTAGTCAAGCTTTGTTTTTAGTAGCCCAAAAAGACAAGATCATTTTCTACAGGTCATGGTTTTGAGCTCTGTAGCAAGATCTCCATTGATTTTTAACATCATAGCTTCTCTTTTTGACTGTAACTCTAGTAAAGGTCAATATCAGAGGAGCAGAGAAAAAGATTGATGAGACCTGAGGGGCAGGAGACAGAACTTACTGTGAACACTGGTCTGAGAATCTGTATGTCTCTGATCAATGCCAAAAGGAGCCAGTGTTTCAAAGCAGACCGCAAATACACCATTTCTGCGAGTGGGTTGTTTTTAGCTCCTGGATGCTTAGTTTTAAAAAGTGAGACAGTGCCTTTTCCCATTTAGTTATCTTAGCTTTATTCTGTAGAAAGCCCTGAAATCCAAGGGATAGAATGTATTTGGGGGCCCTTAAGCACAACTTCTCCAAGAAAAATGAATGTTATAGCATGTTTTTGGGCTGCTGCTGGCAATTCCTTTTTCTAGGACTAGCCAATGCTGAGCGAGATGGCTACAGTTTAGTATAAACTCTAGTTTCCCTGTTGAAACTTCTGGCACAACAATATTTTTTTTGAGCTACAGTACTTATTATAGTAGGAGAACAGTTTGGCGCTCTCTGTAAGTATTATTTAGGTGCCTTTATTATCTCGATGTTAAGTATCAGACGAGGTTTACCTGTTGCGTTTCTGAGCGATGTTACTACAGAACTCTCTAGACATAAAAGATGAAATAAATATCCAGTTTTAAGTTCATCATAGCCTCTTCCATGACTTTCTCTATTTCAAAGACAGTAGTTAATGCTGTATCTGTTCTCTCTATATTATGTTTGCCTCTCTCTATATATTTATTTGTTTAGCCTCCTTCTATGGACAATGATTGGGGAGGTGGAGTTCAGCAGTGAGCATAGGTTGTTCGTATTGATAATGCTATCAAAGTAAAAGTACAGTAATTTTCTTTGTAACTCAGTCTCCGCTTCCTTTCAGCCTCTACTCAACGAGGCCGCCTTGATAAAGAATCCCAAAGCAGTAAAGTGATGCAGGCCTGAAGCTTCAAGAAAGTGCAGCGCAGTATGTGACACAGATCAATTCAGACATCAGTACACTTCATGGTATATGGAGAACTTGTTCAAGTGCGGGAGAGGAGTTAATGCCAAAGATGACTCCCTGGCCCCCTCAGTGATTTAGCTGCTGAGAAAATCCACAGATGAAAGCTTATTCCATGCTACTCTTCATCAAACGTAAATTACTCTTGTCAGTTAATAGCATGGAACTGAGGGAAATGCTAGACATCCTGCGATTTGTAATCAGTGCAAAACCCACTTAGGAAAGCAGAGACCTTACTGGATAAAGCTATTAAAAATATGAAACGCAGTTATCCTGCCTCTGGATGCTGTCTTGCTTTTTCTTCTCCCCTACCTCGAGTAGTATTCTGGTTACTGTTTGTAAAATCTGCATGAAGGACTGCAGAAGTTAGTATCAATGCTTGGTGTTATCCCTGTTGGGGAATCTCAGTAGTGACTTCTTGCAGTAAAAAATGCCTGTTATCTTTTCTGTGAGAAAAGATAACTGTGCGCTACTTTTTACAGCGTGCCTATTAGAGCAGGGGAGCTCTTCCTAAACGCGATGTTAATCTCCTTAATTTGGTTGTATTCACATTTTAGTGAGATGCTAAAGATGCTCGAAGATAGCTGTCCTTCTCAGAATGTTCTTCTTTAACACGTCAAAGCTTAGAGATTTACTGGCCCAAAGGTGAGGTCTTTGTTTAGTAGCCCTTTCTGGATTTTCTCTTCTACTATTGGTTTGTCCAGTTGCTTTTTAAGCTTATGTGAATATTTGGCATTGACCTCTGGGAAGGCTCCTAACCTGCTGACTGCTTGTGGCGGTTGATGCCCTTTGATTTTTTTTTTTTTTGTATTTGGTAAGATATTGAGTAGTCGCTCTGTTTATGTTCTCTGTGCTCTTCATCGTTCTTTATGACTTCTAGCATATTCTCCTCAGTTTTTTTTCCTCCAGGTGAAAAAAGTCCTGAATAATAGTGTGTTACTGGCACTGAACTGCTGTTTTCATAAAACACTTTTATGACTCCAAGGTGTCACTTCTTCAGTGGTAACAGTTGCCTTAGAGCTTCTCACTGTGTATCACAGGGATAGGATGGCTTTTTCTTGTTTATGCTCACCAGCGCTGAATTTCGTGTGCCCGTTCATCATTTAATCACTCAGTTATGAAATCCTTCTGCGTTTTTGTACTCTTCATTCTTTTTTTTTTTTCTCTGAATAACGGAATCATCAGCAAACTGGCATCTCAGACTTTGCTGCTTTTTCTGTGTCACTTATAAATGTGTTGAATAATATAGGCTATATCGCATATCCTTGTAAGTCTAAACTGATCATCTTTCCCTAGGGAGATTGAAAGCTATGCACTTCTACTCTCATTCTTTTTATTTTTCCATCTCTTGTTTATCCATATAACACTCCTCTCTCTAATTTCTCACAAAGGTCCTCTAAAGAACCCTTACTCAGAAGCTTTGGAGATATAAGTACAACCTTGATGTGCCTGTCTGCAAACCTTTTGACTCCTTCAGTGAGGTCTTACGTTAAGGCTTCTTACACAAAAGCTTTACTGACTTTCCCCAGTGTATCTTTTTTGTCCCCTCCAGGGACTTAAAATTCTTTTTCGTCTACCTCTTTGCCCTGTATGAAAATCAAACTTAATGATCTCTGTTATCATGAATTTCTCCAGTGTCACGTTTGTAGCTTTCCGTTCCTCAGGTTTTAAGTGAGAGTTTACACACCACAGTAGGTAGTTCAACACGCTTTAGTCCATTAGAACACTTGAGTAAATACTTGAATAAATACAATTTAAAGAATCCATAGCTTCTTTTTAAAATACGATGTTTTAAGTTTGAGATTCTTCTTCCAAAGTCTTTTCGTTCAAAGAAAGAAAGAAGAGTTCCTGCACAGGAGACTCTCCATGCCACTAGTTGCCACGAGAAAACTATCTTTTAGTAAATTGTTCAGGTTTTTTTACTGTGGTCTTCTCTTTTCTAAGTATTCAGTTGTACTTTAATTACTTATAGGCCCTGTTATCTCCCTGATAAGCTTACTTGTTGCTTAAATGTTTGGAAAAGGCATAAAAAGTTGTAACAGATCCTGCATCAGATTGTTAGGTTGTTCTTTCTGACCTGTTTCTCTTGACTTGTCATGGTGTGTGTTTAAAATATAACCTTAAACTTGGGGGGCAGCAGGTGTCTATTTTTTTGGTTTGATTTATTTTGGCATGACTGTGCTTTCTTGAATTATGCCTTCTTACTTTTATTTTTATTAGTTTTGTGTATTATTGTATTTGTTTCCTCCTCTTTTCATGCTGGCTTTGTTTTTAGGTCTTCCTAAGCTTTTATTTTGATAGGCATGTATGTGCTTGAATCTCTGATAATACAATATTGCGCTCTCATCTTCTGTCCTTGAGATAGTTGAGGTCATTATTATTATTTTCTGACCTTGTTGCTGCTCTGATTTTCACAACAAGTCTTTGTCATGTTTGTTCAAACAAAACATTTAGGAAACTGCTTTTGAAATCTTACATTGAAAAAAAAAAAAAAAAAAACCCTAAAATTTGCAAAATCAAATTCCAGATACTAGGGAACTCACTATTTATCGTTGTTTGGCCCACTTTACTAGGCTACCTTGATCACAATTTCCAGCTTTTACAACTGCCAGATTTTCTCATGAAATGGTAAAAATGCCTATGTATTTTTCTAGCTATGTGTTCAGTAAGCTTGGAAGTGTGTAACCAGTGGTTAGGACTGAATGTAACATTTGGGTTGTGCATACACCTAATTCTTACTATTTTCAGTCACTTCAGAACTCTGCCCATAATAATGAAATGGGAAGGCCAATCCAGAAATTGTTTCGTATCTTGTCATCTAAAATCCTTTATTCTTCCAAACACATGAGTGTTTTCCTCCTCCTCCTGCAAGTCCTTGTCGCTTTCTTCGCTGAGCCCAAATGACTGCTCGTAGTCGTGATCATGTAAAGCGTGTACGCCTTCCTTCATACACTCAGTGTGGGTGTTGAACTTAATGCGCTAATCTTTTCTTCAGTCGCATTTCCCTGCAGCTTTAGCATTCACTTGTAAAAACCTATAATTTCTTTTAAACTTACATCTTTCAAATGAATACTTTGGCTTCGTTATTGCTTCCTGTCTGAGAAACTGCTTTCAGTTTTCCTTTTATCCTGTTCCTCATTAGTTTCCACTGCTCGGAGGACTTGGAAGTGCCTGGCCTATATTTGTGTAAAAATTGATCTATTGTGCATAGCAACTTAACTGTCCCTTGTGACTGGCCCGTGGACCTATGTGAACAAGTAAGACCTTTAGCTGAAAGGGTATGTGTAATTTAAAGAAATATATAATAGTAATCATTTAAAATACTGTGTTCTGGCTTTGATATTCCTTCTTCACACTCTCTCTCCTGTCTTACCTGGAAAATTCAGGTGCTGACGTAGCTATGATCTAACTGGGGAGAAGAAAGAGCTCTGCACCTGGCCAGGGGTGATAATAGCGGATGAGGTGCTAAAACTCCCTTGTTCTGGGTAAATCCACTCTCCTGAGAGCTGTAATGTGTATGCTATGTTTACGTTGTAGGAAAGTACATCAGTAAACACTTTTATTATTCTGTGTGCACTCTGTTGTCTCTTTCTGCATGAAGGAATTTTAAAACCTCTTTTGTTGAGGAAAGACAGTTTTCTAGGAGTCAGAAGGGAACTCCAGAGAATTGGGGCTGTTTTGCGGGGAGTGGGATGACATCTGCTGTATATATGTACAGGTATAACTAATCCTCATAGGTAATGAAAGAGATTTTATTTATGTACCTTTAAATGTTTTGGAATTCATGAATGAAAGTGTCATAAACAGTGTATTGATGGGGCTATTAGTAATGTTGGTATTTTTAAATGGCCGTATTTTAAACCCTGTTTGTCTAAACTGTATGTAAAACACTTGCTACACGTAACATCAGAAACCTCGCAACAAGTCAGCTCAACTACAGTAATTCACAGATGATGCATTTCAGCTGTCATTGGAAAGGATATATAGCATCTGCTGTTGATTTGTGCTAGGACATTGTGAAGAAAGCTGCATCACAGCCATGGCCAACTTTTGCCTTCCTTGAAGTCTTTTGCGTTGAAAAGATTTCCTCTCTACGCTCTGTAAGCCCATTCTTCAAAATCTTATATGAACGCTGAACGGTTCTTGTTTGGTTGTTGTTGTTTTTACCTTTTGATGTATTCCAAAGATGGGGCTTATGCATGTTAATCAGTAATACGTCTTCCTTTAGCAACTCTAAAGTAGAAATGAGAGATATCAGTGCTTAAAAATCTCGCCTGGACTAATTTTCTACTATGGATTAACGCACTGGATAATCACATTATTGAATGTGAATTGCTAAATTTCAGAGTTAAGGGGGCAAGAATTGCATCCTAAGATGGTGATGTTTAGTATTCTTTTTAAAATTGAAATATTTCTCTTTGGAACATTTCCTGTCCAAGCCTAATAGAAGCAGTAAAAGTGCCTGCCTCTGCTGAAATAAATAGTAAATTCCTGTTTAAGCCTGTGACAGCAAGGGTAGACTCCAAATTGGAATCTTAATTCGTGTAGTCAGTATGCAAACTAATGTATAAAGTTTTGAAAGCTAAATAGTAGTTTTCAGTATTTGTCAGCCTATCTATAACCTGACTATTTAAACAGTTGTGTTCAGATTTACTTCTATATTTTCAGTCTTTTCTGGAATTGGAAAACATACATTTCACTGGCAAATGAAAATTACAGTATAATAGGTTTTTAAAGCACCTTTAAAAACCTATCAACTAATGATATGCAGCTTTAGCTTACTCTTTTAAATGCTGTGTATGAATATGAAATGCATACAGCCCTTCATGGATTTCATTGTGTTGAGACTTGTTAAACAGTTTTAAAGCTGTCACTTAAAATGCATTTTATTAACATTCAAATGCAATGTTTAGATATCTAACCTGGATATTGGATATTTCTGCAGCCCTTTAGAGACCTAAACGCTCTTCTGTAGTATGAGGATGTAAAAGTAGCAGATTAGAAAATACACATCTGCTACATCCTTTGCAGATCAGAAATCACTTATATATTTGTTTCCACTTTTTTGTGTCCCTAATTGTGCACACGTACAGGGAGGTGAAGAGATGCCACGCACTGGTAGGCACAGGTGGATAAATCAGAGGGACTCATATTTTGAGCAAAACTTATATTTTTAGAGAAGGTGCACATTTTTCAGTAAGTTATACAGTTTCTGCTTTTATAGAAGAAGTTTTTTCACAAAATAGGAGGAGGTGGATACAGTAGATAAGCCAGCATAATGCTGGCTTGTGTGATTAATTTCTTATTGCAATAGATACTGTACCTTACAGGAAAACAAGGAAACTTTTGTAGTGGGTTGACATGCAGATGAAGTGACAATGTTCCAGCTTGGGTTTCATCACTTTTATATTTATTTTTTTGGAGTAGAAGTGAGAAAATTAAAGGGTACCATATCAGTTCATATCTTAAGTTCTTGAGTTTTATGAATAATGTCATTGTTCGAATATCCTTGGAGTGATTTGTGATTTTTTGAGTGATCTACCTTCTCAGAGACATAACTAACTTGTTTTGTAAATTAGGAACTGAAGCACATAGAAGCCTGCTGATGTACTGAGGTTCATACAAGGTCTTGGTGGCAGAGTGAGAACTAAAACCAAATCTTAAGTCCTAGCCATCCTTTTACTTCACCATCCTGTCTTAATTTGCTTCTTATATGAATGTGAAGGGCCACGTATAGTTCGTGTGCTTTCACTTGCATACTTTGATTTGAATGACTGTAGTGCTTGTGAACCTTGAATAACTGACAGACTTCACTGACTTATGTAAATGCAGCGGCACACAACGGCTAGTGAAGTCTATTTTAATTGTCATAAAGGAAGTTATGAAGCATTGTAAAAGGAATGTTACTCTCTTCTGGAGATTTTTACTCTGTCTTGAATACAAAACTTGACATTAAAAAGGCATCAGTTTTTAGCAAAGCTGGAAAATAAAAGCTTCTACTGACAGCGTTTTCAATTGCAGTAGTTTTATGTGGGAGGAATACACATCAAGAGATTTTCTAACTAAATGCATGCTAAAGAACAAGGGCGATCACTTGTAAGATCATCACTTAGCCTGTTTACTCTTGCGGTGTTTGTCCTCCCAGTTTTCACTTGAATTGAAGGAAGGTGTCTGTATTGTCCATCCTTGTTCTAAAACACACTTTTGACTGCACGTTACCTCCTAAGATGCCTCTAAATATTTTGAAGTAAATGGATGTGGGAGCAACACAGTTGCACAAGCAAGCAGAAGAAAAATACTGCAAGCCATGGGAACACTAAGAAACTAAGCTTTTCTACATTTGATCTCCGAAACATATCACAATCAGCTCTTTCACCCTTGCCCTACAGCTACAGAACCAAACCACTGACGTAATTTTAGTTAGCTATCTTTCATTTACATTTTTAGGTCCTATGTGATGGCACATAGGCAGTCGGTGATAAATGAGTGGGAGGGAGTGGGTAATAGGTTGAAAATAACAGCAGGAAGCAGTTCTTTCCACTGGCACTCGGCTCCACTAGAGCAAACATTTCAACAAGGTTGCCTGTGCTCTGCCAGGCTCGCGATGGCTGGACCATAAGGGTGCGTGTTCTTAAATATTTTTTTTTAATATCATCTTCTCTTAGCAAATCATTTTACATGTTGATCTGCGATGTACTTGCCGTAACGTAACTGTATCCCAGTGTTGAGGAAACAGAACGGGAATGGTGTACAGCTTTCCGTTCTAATAAACGTTCTGATCTAATGAACGTTTATCTGAGCGAGAGGTGGAAGGGGCCAGAGCCATGCCCTGCTCCTGTGGGTGCCAAATGGAGCTGGAGAGGGAGGGAGGGAGGTGCTTTGCCTGTGCAGATTGCTGCCAAATCACTCTGAAGAAATGGGGTTTCAGCTATTGCTATAGCTGAGGTGAGGAGTAGCTGCTGGGGAAGGGTGAACCTCTGCCAAAGTGCCGGTTGCTTCTACGCATGCCAGCCCCTTCACTAGCTGTTGCAGTGAGTTGTGCTGGGCTGGGCTCCTCAGCCTCGAACAGTCATCTCCATCTCCTCAAGGAGAGACTGCTCAGTGATTTGCTTTTTGAGTTTTACTCTTGACTGTGAGGGCTTATATCAGTTTAGCACATTGCTTTCTCTCTTTTTTTGTGTGTAAATTCTACTTAATTATAAAACACTAACTTCTGAGTGGTGCCTTCACTACTGGCTCATCCAAAGAGCATCGCTGATAGCTTTGTGGTGTTCTCCTCAAAGCACAGAAAATACTGCACAGAAAGGAAAATCAGGTAGCCAAGACTACTGCTGAAATTTTGATTCAAAGAAAGCTTATGAACAAATATGCAGACAGGAATAAACAGAAAAGTACTGCCTTGTCAAGTCTTTTTCATTTAGTCAGAGTAGACGCATGTTATATTTTGCTTTCAAATAAAATGCTCCTTTCTGTGACTCCTTGCGTATTGCTAGCAGAGAGCCCCTGAGTGATGTATGCCGCTGTGAGCGGTGCCATCTGCAAAACAGGCTTCTTGCTTGTTTAGAGTGCAATGCTCTTGCTTATATATCAGGGCAAGGAGTTGAAGTGGTTAATTTTGCTGGGATGCTGTTTGCCTATTTTACAATAATATTTTTACAGCTTTCTGAAAAGAGGGAGTACCAAATGAATTATTTTTCATTATATGCCAGACAATATGTTATAACGTGGTGTTAGTATTTTTCCGAATGCAGCTTGGCAGACAAAACTGGCGTGGTAAAGGGGAAAACTTCTTGCTTCATGGTTTGCTCTTGTTAAAATGCATCCATTTTAATGAAAGCATTGGCTTGTAGCCTGTTCTTGTTTGGAAGTAGTCCCAGTACCAGGGATTCTAAAGAACGGACCTAGTGCTGTTCTTTGGGAGATTATTTGGAATCCAGTTTACGACTTCCCTCCTACTACATTCTGAAAAATAACTGATATTAAGTGACACCTCATCCAACTCGGCTACTCACCAAGTTTCTTGAGTTATTGCTGCCCATATTAGGTAGAGACTGAAGTCTGTGACTTTGAGCAGATGCCAGCATACTTCTCTCGGTTGCTTTCTTACGGCTGGAAACTCTGCTTCCTCACCGTACTTTCTCATTCTGTTTGTGTCCCCTAAATACACCAAGCGTAATGGTGTGTTTGATCTTGTAGAATTAAAGTGGTAAGGGTCAAGCTTCGGACCTTACTTTTGAGTTTGGATCTTCCTTTCTAGCAACAGTTCTAGGTTGGCTAGTAAAAATGTTACTATGAATCAGTGGTATGTCGTCTTTTCTTACGTTTACCCAACTTGGAACATGTAAGTTTTATTGTTTTAGTCTTTAAAATTCCTCACAAATAATTCTGAAGAATGAGTCTTCTCATAAAAAATAGTTGTAGTTAGGGCATTCGTCGGCTCTTCCATGAAACTTGGTCTTCATTCATAAAATGGCACACAGCACAATATTATTTATGAGCACTGATTATCAGATAAATATCTGAATACTTTTCTTTATGATTGGCCAGGAGAGCAATATGATGCTTTTGAAGAAGCATAAAATTGTTTAAATCTGTGTATGCATAAGGTCAGATAAAAAAGAGCTGGATAGAAAATAATGAGTTTTATAGAGGTGTAATCATATTTGGCTTCTGTGTACTCCAGATACTGAAGGACTGAGCTTTCAAATATACTGGGTGCGTTTTAAAGACTGGTTTGTTTTTCAAAACTCTTCAAGGGCTCCATTACTGAATAAACAGGCTCCCTAGTAGGAAACTCAAGTGCTCTTTTTGAATGCGGTACTAGCAGGAATAAGAATAATAATAGTACAATAGTGGATCCATACCACATGTTCTGTAGATGTTTGTATTTACTGTAATGAAAATTCTATTGAGAAATTCATCCTGTGGAAGTAAATGAGCAAGTGCTAACTGAATGTATATCAGCTGTGGCAGGTACCAAATAACAAGTAACAGGAAGTACACAGAAGTAGAAAATTAAGGTGGAGTATAAACTTTGCACTTAGTTTGTATTGCATTTCTTGTGAAACCCTCATGTTGTATGTTTACATATGCTCTTTTAGTTCTTCAGTCAAATGTAGCATCAGTTTATAAAATAGTTCCAAACGTTGCTAGTAAACAGTTTCCTCTCAAAATTAATTTGTAGAGGCCATGAAGGAAGAACCTGAAGTGCTTTTTGAGGAACTGCTTGAGAGGGCCAAAGCTGGAGAAGCAAAAGCACAAACGGAGGTAATCTTGTGCGCTCTGTATCAGTGTTATTTTACTCCTAACTCCAAAATATACTGCCTGCTTCTAGTAGGACTATTATCTTTTCCAAAGATATTTAATTGAACCGTATCTTTTTGATCTTAAACTAGTCAAAGAAAGGTGATACCAGATGGCCTCCCTACCTTGAGAAATGCTGCTTCCTTGGGAACTTTATTGGGTTCAGGTCCAACTCTTGCCTAAGTCTTTAGGGTGCATATCAAAACTGGGGGGGGTTAGACTGATAGCTTGGAGAAGGCATGGTGCTTTGCTTTTTTAACCATGTGCCAAAGACAGTTACAGTTGTGGAGGTGTGCAGTTAGTGACTATTGAACGCTGCTCAGATTTAATTTTCCCTTTGGAACAAAACTAATTGCTCCTCTAAAAGAAAGATGAGCCAACACTTGGTTGAGTGCTTCACTGCTTACAAAAATATTGGGATTCTTATGTTACACTCTGTGGAAGAAAAAATGCCATTATGAGGTGCATTGGCAGAGATATCGGAGGTTGAGAGGACTGATGTTTTGCTATTATGCTGTTTGTATTGAATTCACATCTTTTAGAAAAGAAGCCCCTCCTAGTTTATTGGAATTAACTAATATTTGGCTGTTTAATGGCATACATATTTGAATTAGTAAGGTCAGTTCTGTTCCTGTCTGTGTTAGCAGTTTCGGTTTCCCTTATGTTTTGGAAAAACTGTAACTATTTCCTCATCCACTTCATTAGGCTGGTATATGGGTCTAGCAGATAGAGTATAAGCAGCTTAAAACTGTTTAAAGGAGTTTTAATTCCCACTTAGTTTGGTTAATGACTCACTTAAGCATCCTGTTCCAGCTTCAGCTCTGAGGACAGAAAGAAGTGATTGTTGTCTCCCACTTGTTCATTACTGGGGTTTTTTTCCAGCGATCACCACTCTTCTTGCAGATAAATATTAATGAAAGAAGGAGGGAAGAAAGAAACCCTTTTAAAGCTGGTAAAAATATGGCAGCGCCAGGCTCGCCCCCCATTATACCTCAAGCTGTTTGAGGGGCAGCCTGTCCTTGGAGTAGTAACCCGAGGCAGTAATGAATTCCTCACGTCTGAAACAGCCAACAGCTTTGGGGAGAATGAAGCTTTAGCTTTGAGGCAATCACTGCCGGAAGATCCACGTTTTGGCTCTATTCTTCCACGTGAAAGAGAGCAAAACCCACAAATATCCTTTAGGCATATAATTTCCAGTTGAGTAAGAAATACCTTATGTAATCTAAGCCTATGATGTATATGTCTGTATGCATATAAATAATAATTATTTTTTTATCTTTATCTTTCTCAATTCATTCCACCCTCGCTTCCTTTCTTTTAGGTCTTTAACGGCATACGCTTTCCATTCCCACACAATGGTGGGGTTCTTGTCCCAAAGAGATCCAACACACAATTTTGCTTTAGTATTTATTTGACTGTCTGAAAAGGAACCCAATACAGTTCTTGTTTTTAGGGAATCAGATTTTTAATGACCTGAGAAGAAATTGTCTTTTGGTTTAAAAAAAAAAAAACCCTTAAAAAATATCCTTTTCTATCGTGGGATACCTCCCTTTAGAATCCAGTCAGAAAAATATATTTTGATTTGTTACCTTCTGTGAGAGTAAGAAGGAGAAGCTGAGATGGCATTGTTGTATAGTTTGCTAAAAATTACAAAATCAAACACAAGAAATCATTCAGTTCTGTGGCTTGTAGTTATTACTAGGAGGTTATTCAAAAATAACCTTGCAATGACTATGGAAATAAAGGCATTCTGAGTAGCTGTCAACCTATGTTACCGTAGCTTTGTATAATTTCTTTATTGAGAAATAACTGCACAGCACTTATGTAAATGAGACACCCACAGCTGGAAATCTATAATGGAGAAACACAGCTCTGTGTCTTTAACTAGAGGATCTCTGCAAGGGGACTGCTTGAGATAATTGCTTCACTTAGCAAAGCCCAAGGTGAGAGGGAGGGAACAACCTTTTGAGAAGTACAGTGTGAAGATCTGTGCAAGTCATTATCAGCTATGACTTCATTTCCAAGTTTTAGTTCATAGGAGCCCAAAAAAAAAGAAAAAAAGAGAGAATCCCTAATTTAGCATTAAAGAAATCTGAGGATAATATCTTTCCCATTAGTTCCTCATTTGATCACTGTGGGCTAGAGCTTTGCAGCCATCTCTGGTTTTAGTAGTTCCATGTAGGAGCTTTGCTATGACAGTGCAAGACTGCTTTTGCACCGTGCTCGTTCAGAGGGAGCTGATAGACCTTTCAGCAGTGTTTCATGGAAAGCTCACATGTTGGTTACTGTGGGATTTGGAGGGGTTTTTCCCAGCAGAACTTTTGACATACACAAAATTTGTAATTTTATAATCAAAAGGGAAAATTATAAAGGGAAAATATTTTCTAGTTGCTAAAATTCTGGGGCAACACTCTGGCTTTTATAGGGTGTTCTAATGAGGTTTTTTTTTTTTTTTTTTTTAGATGATTAAGTCTGATGATGCTGAGCTTCCCCCCCCCCCTCCCCAAAAAAAAAAGAAAAAGACAAAAAAACTCTAAAAACCTTAGGCCAAAAACATTTATATTATGAAACCAAGCTGTTAAACTGTGTTTTTTTTTTTTCTTATGGAGTAGCCTTCTGCAATATGGCTAATTCTCGAATCTGCTGTTCTATGTTGCAATACGACTGTGACCAAAAGTCACAGTCATTTTTTAATTTTTTTTATAAACTTGAAAGAGCTTCGTCATGAAGTACTGCTATTCTTGAAGCTTTGCTCAAAGTTTCAATATAAATATAAATGTGCTGAAGAAGCAGCTATACTCTTCAGAGGATGTTTTTTGCCATGCAAAAAACAATTTAAGCAATTCCTTCCTTAAATAAGTGGCTGAAGTACTTCTGCAGTTTGGCTGACAAATTACTGGGGAATTGAAGTATCAAGGATGAAATCTTTAATTTATTTTTCTTCTGAAGTATTCTCTTCTTCGTCTGCCACTACATCAATACGTGATTCTACTTTGAAGTCTGACAGGACTTCATGATTGTATATTTCTGTCTTTTACTTAGTCTGAATTTTGTTTTTATTTCTGTGTGTTTTTGGATAGCATCCCTGCGTGTTCTAAGTATTTAATCACTATGATGTCTACCCAGTAGCTATATATGTAGAAGTTTTGGGGGCATTGCTGTTAGGTGCGAGGATCCAGTTGCAAGACTGGAGACCTAACCTTTAATGGAAGAAAAAAAATCTTTTTGAGAGCAGAATGTTTAGTCTGCGGGTAAGAATTGTGGATTGTTAATCTTTCGGAGGTATTACTTTAGCCACCTTAATGGTATATCATAAGCAAAGTTTTAGAGAGGCTGTCAAATAGGCTTTTTGGAGCACACAGTACTGTAGATTTATGGAGATGTGAAGCTCTAAGGGATTGCATTAACCTAGAATGTAAGCCTAGAATGTGAGTGAAGTAACAATACAAAGAAAGGGAGAGCAGTGGGTTAAGCAAAAGCATTGGCCGGGTTCTCCAGATAGACAGATAAAATGTCCAGTAGTTTTGGCCACTTTCTGCTGTTTAATATTTGTGTTGTGGAGTACTCCAAGTAGAATTGTTTCATGCTATTGCCTAAGTATATTTACCATATATTTCAATTTCACAGAAGGAAGAACAAAGGTGATTTTTTTTTTTTTTTGGTTTGTAAAACGATAATATAGCTAATTGCTCCTAATATCTATAATCCTAAATAGAAGGATTTTTACAGGCTGTATCAGTTAAATTGCTTGATGCTTAAGCAGTATTAGTTTTATTCTGCTCACTAATTAATTGTGAGTTTATTTTGACCTTCATTGGCTAAACTGCTATGAGTAAATCATCTCATTGCCTGAAGCCTCCATCCATGTCAAGGTCCTTTACAGACAGCTTATTTCATCTGAATTTCTGAATCTGACTGGCACCCAGTTATTGCACTCAATTTTTACTTTTTTTTTAAAAAGCCTAGCGATCCTGTCTGAATAGTATTACAGGAGGGAAAAAAATCCAAGAAAAGCTCTTTTTTAATACTACATTTAAACACCAGTCGCTTTTCCTGATCCTGCTAGATGCCCGAAAACTAATGCAGCTAACTCGCTGGTCTAACTGACCTGGTTAACTGTGCTGCAGTTCCCTCTTGCCTCCAATTCTGGAAACTGATCCTTGTCTGCAGAACAGAGGCAAGAAGATCAACTTACAGCTATGTTTCTTGGTGCTGGAAGCAAATGTTTTCACCTTTTGTTTGAGGGAATTTACTCTATTATTGGAGGGTGAGGGAATGGGAAGGGAGAGACTGAGAAGAGTAGAGTTTATTTCAGTAATTGGAGGAATTCTGTTTGCCACTTATTCTAGGTGGGAAAACACTTTTTAAGATTAGCAGAAGAGGAAGATGAAGAACTTAACAATTGCAGTGCAGTTGATTGGCTCATCCTTGCTGCTAAGCAAGGCCGAAGAGAAGCTGTCAAACTGTTGCGTAGATGCCTAGCAGACAGAAGAGGTATGGGTTCTCTGAGACTTTTTTTGCTTGTACTTTCTACTTCATTTGAAATAGTACTCTATCCGTTTTAACACTGAAGAGAGTGGTGAAAATTCAGTGTGAATGTTCATAGCAAAATTACATGAGTAGTTGCTGACAACATGTGAAAATAGACAATTTAAAAAGAAATATTCTAGTGATACTGCTCAGAAAAGCATTTGTATTAATCATTTGTTTCAATTCCATCATGGAATTCACGTTCATCCCTCCCCTCCCCACCTTTCATTGAAACTTCTTTGCTTTGACCATTAAGGTCATATATAACCACACACCACCTACCTATGTGCTGTTACTTCGTTCTTTTGCCCCTCTCCAGCCTCTCTCCCAATTGATCTGTTGTGCTGTCTTCTCGTACTTTAAGATTCACACCTTCCATCATGCTGCTGCTGCTTCCCACGCTTGTAATGGTCTCCTCTTGTCTGCCAAGTATCTGAACTCTTTTAAAAAAAAAAAAAAAAAAAAAAAAAGCACACACACAATTTTACATATCACTCATATCTGCACCACCTTTTGCCTGAATTGTTGTGCTTCAGAGGTTGAACAAGGCATAAGGACAGTGTATGTCTTGCACAGTGTTTGAAGTACAATTTAATCAGCATAGCTTGATTTTTGATAAACTGTGGACATAGAAGGGCATTTGAGCAATTTACTTAAGTTGTTCAAGATGTGAATGAAACTAAGTTTGTCTAAACTGAGAAGAATAAGTTGTGGGCAAGTCTGTCACTTCTGCCTGAGTGTGGGATAATAGTATTTAATGTATTTCCTTTTCTTGAGGCATCACTACTGAGAATGAGCAAGAAGTGAAAAAGTTATCATCTGAGACTGACTTGGAGAGAGCTGTGAGAAAAGCTGCTTTAGTCATGTATTGGAAATTAAACCCAAAGAAGAAGAAGCAATTAGCAGTTTCTGAACTACTGGAAAATGTTGGGCAAGTTGACAATGAAGGTTTGTGTTCTGATCTTACGGTATTGGATATATATAAACTTTAAATTTATGTATAAAAACTTAAAGGTAGAACACAGGTAGAAACCTGAAGGGTTTTATAAATAAGAAGGCATGTGATGAAAGTAAACGTGTGATCTACTCAAAAAGTAACTCTTAATGACTTTAACTCTCCTTTAATAACTGCTTTCTCTAGACTGTTACAGTATATACTTCATAAGGCCTTCCAGCTATTGCTTTAGGTCGTGATTCAGTTAAGCACTCATACAAATGACGAAATATTAAAAATATCTTCATTCAATATTTCATATCCTTGCAAAATGATCTTTTATGTCTTTGCTGTCTTTGACCTTTTTCCTTACCCTCCTGATGACTCTACTAGATATTTCAGTTTACAGACTCAGTCTTCAAGACTTTGGGCTTACTCTACCATTACAGCAATATATGTTAGCTATATAAATGCTGTTTCCTTTTGTAGTATAGTAATAGGAATATTAAAAACTGTAGCTACTTCTTACCTACTTATACGTGTGTCTGTCTCTCTTTGAGTTTGAGGAAATACCATTCTCCAGATATTGTAGCTTGAATGCTGTTCCAGTTATTGTTTGATTACTTTAATTAACTACTTTCACTTTCCATAAACTTCTGTTATTGAACAGATGGTGAGAAGCAACCTGGCCCAGTCCCAAAGTCTGTGCAGAAGCAGAGAAGAATGCTGGAGCGATTAGTGAGCAGTGAATGTAAGTACATGCTGCTGCTTTCCATCTCTGACTGTGATTTTAGTTTTCTGCGTTGTTCTGCTAAGCAGCTTTGTGCTGTCAGGGTGAAGATGTAGAGCAAGTTCAGATTGCTATGAACTGATAGCGTCAATTTATATGCACAAGGTAAATAATTGACGTACATGTTAAGTCATAGAGTACACAATCATCACAATCAACTTGTCAGTGATAAGTATGCTAAGAGGAGTTTGCATGTCATTTGTCAAACTTATTTTCTTCTTGTACCCAGAACTCACAAGGCTGTTCAGCAAAAACTTTTTTGCATTTTCAGTAGGTTTTCATTTTAAATTGTAGTAAGCTTTCCGATTACAGTAAGGTAATCGCTTATGCAACCTTTTAATGTAGATGGGTCCCTCATTTTGTTTGCCTTGTTTCTGTTTGCGGTACTCTAATAGTTAACGTTTGTCTCTTCGTATTTGCTCAAGAACTGAGATACAAAAAGATTTCCCTTCCATCACTTGGACAGAGATAGGGTGAAGGGATAGCTCAGTTCTTGTAGTGGGAAGAACTAAACTGCTCAGCTTACACAGGGTCAGATTCCTAGACTCAAATCTATACGGAGTTTTGTGAGATACAAAGTTGTCTGCAGCCCTGTGTATCTAAGAGGCTGTCAAGTGGCTAGGCCTTCAGAATAAAAGTCAAATCATTATTGTTGGCTCTTTTGTGTATTTTGTGCAGCCTCATTCCCTTTTGGGGAAAGGGGAAGGACCCAGTGGGTGTAAACGGTATCATCTGTGAATGGGAATGCAAGTGAGAATTCTGTTCTTCGTGATAGCAGCATAGGACAAAATGAACAGGGTTGAAGCCATAGGTCCCAATCATGAATAGTCTAAAAGATTGAGGAGAATGGTTGGGCCCACAACTGGTTCTTAAAATTGGGATTATTTGCTGGTTTAGCAGACAAGGTCAAGACGAGAATCCCATCAGACTACAGAAGAGCTGTACAAAATTTTTCTTGCAGTGCAACAATAGGCATGCAAAAATATGAAAAAGCTGCAAATCAAAACCTGATGTAAAAAAATAGGAATGACACTCTTATCTCAATTTTGCCCAAAGTATTACGCAAGTATTAAGCTTGTCACCAGAACTGACGACCGAATTATTAGTGTTTCAAGTGGTTAATATAATAAAGATCATGCTCACTAGAAGTGAAAAGCAAAACACACTTATAAAGGAGTTCAGTTTCCTTTTTTAAGGATTTCATCCAGAAGCCAAATGACTGCTGTTACACATCTTCCTCTAGAGCATCAAGTATCACTGACGTCAAACAGGATATTGAACTGTGTGGAGCGTTGCTCTGGCTTGCTCTGAATTTCTATACTGATAGTATACTAAAGCTGCTCAGGCTTGGATGTGCTGACTACTTTTATAAATGAAAAAATGAAAACTGGAAAACAGGTTAAAAATTAAGACTTTAAGAGAGTGAATTACAGACAAATGCAGCGTGTGTACTTTTTCAAGAATATTGTCTAAAAAGGTTCAATTTATCACTTATCAGAAAAATCTAATTTTCTTAAAATGCAGTAATTCACGTGAAATCTAGCTCAGTTCTTGAAAAGCATTTTTAAATTTCCTGCAGCACATTACTTACTAATACATCTGCAGTTTACAGTACATATAGCTAAATTATCATACATGGTTTACTAACCTAAATTTGGGTGTAGATGAGTCTAAACTCCTTGAAACATTAGGTTTACATTTCATCGGGTGACTTCAGCCTTTAGCTTCAAGGATCATATTTGTTACACAAATAACTTCTGAATGAAGTTGTAGGACTTTCCACGGAAAATAACATTCCTAGGAGAAATGGACTATTTCGGTTTTATGTTAACTTTCATAGAAGTAGAAAAGACATGCCTGTGTATGTGCGCAAGAGAGTAGTGACAGGGGAGACTGTTTTGGAGACCAAACTTCTGATCCTGTCAGCATTTCTGTGGTAGTAGATCAGTTGTTCTAGTGACTCGTTTGCTACTTCTAGAAAGCTAGAAATAGTCCTTCAGTGGTAAGACTGTTATGTTTCTTTGTTCTGTCATCTTATCCTAATGCAGATGTATTCAAGTTCATTGGGGCTATGTTGCTTTGGCACTTAATGGATGACAGTAGAGTTCTTTCCATCCCGTAGCTGAATTGGCACATGGTGGTGAAACAAGACTGCAAAGCAAGTCATTTTATTCTGGAGTCTTCAGTAATTCAGAGAGTGTCAGAAAAGGCGCTGGTAATTTTTTTTTTTTTTTTTTTGAAGGCTTAAATGGCAGATGAAATAACAGGAGAGTAAATGAACCTACATGTAAGCGTAGGCAGAAATTGATGTGCATATTTTCTACGGCGGATGGTGGAGGCAGGGGAATTTGTCATAACCAAGTTGAAGAAAAAAAATCTATGAATAATAAAGTAGAATCTACAACATACGCTTTTTATATCAATTTAAGAGACACTTGGGTGACAAAATACTAATAACATTTAAAAACGAAAAGTTTTCATCAAACACTTAAAGTAGGAGTTAAACTGTTCCCTCTTCTCTAGAGAGCTTTTGTCTGCTCATGGATGAACAGAATAGCTGCTACTATCCAGCATTTACTACTTTGATCCAGTGAGTTTTGCTGTTTATCTTGTCAGTGGGAAAGTCTCCTTCAGCTTTAATACATTACCAATACTTGGAAGGTAATTTTTAAGCCAGGTACTTGTTTTGAGATATCTGATCTGGGGTATCCTTAATGGAGGCACAAACAGAAATATTAGAGGTGACACTGTCAGTGGACAGTTGCCTGAGAGTATGGATGTCATCACGTTCGACAGGCTCTCTGTTTACTGCATACTATCTGTATGTAGTAAGCTGTTAACTCTTTCCCTCTCAAAATGTCCTGTGGTCCTATGAAAGAAATGTTGTCCTGTTCTAATCCTGTCTGCTTGCTGATTCCACAGCAAAAAACTATCTTACCGTTGTGTTTTTGTCCAAGTAGGGCAGTTAATTTAGATGTCATATCTGGTATGAGGCTGATCTGAAGCCCACCAAAGACAGCTAAGGATTCTCTCTGATTTCTGTGTGCCTTGCAGTGTGGCCTCACAGTCTGTGAATGATAAGAATAGTTAGCAAAAGGTTAAGTCATTTCTTGTCACTTGGGAGGAATGCCAGATGGTATTTTGTATGACATACGGGTACATGCAATGCAATGGAAAAAAGTTTAAATTTAAAGATGCCAGCAGAAGTCAACATCCAAGTTGTAAGACTGAAGCAAAAGTAATTTGTAAGCTGCTTTTTCACTGAACCCCTTTAACACACTTTTTCCTGTAGTAGATATGTTGACACAAATGCTTTATTTTGTTCTGTATCTATGGAGTTGTTAATATTAAAACAATTATGCTAATGTATTTATATGCAACTTAGATAAATGTAGTGTTTTTACAAGATTAAAAAAAATTGTAGGCTCAAACCCAGTAATCCTGTGGCTTTAAACTTAATGAAATGGTTCAATTCTTCTGTCTCTTTAAAAGCTTAAACTAGTATTAAGCAAGCCAGCTTTCATATCTTTGTGTCAGCTGACTTGCAAAACTTACTGTGTAGGAGGTGTGTTACAGATTTTTGTCATTCAAAAGTCTTTCATATCTACAGCAATGTCAGTTGCTTTATTGTATGGAAAAAGTTGCAGTTAATTATCCTCCTTTACAAACGATATCAAACTTATCTACCATAGAAACTAGCTATCCATGCTATTACAAGGAACTGCCTGGGGAAAAAAGTTGGAAGCAGTGTATAAATCATCTCCTGTATTGCAGCATTCCTGGAGACGTCTGAGGTAATGCCTCCCTCCACTCGTACAAGTGGATAAGGATCTTCGAGGGCCTATGGCCATCAGTGTCCATATCCTAGCACTCCTGATTATCGCCTGGTGGAGTACCCTTGCTCCTTAGACTTCCTCTGTAGTTAGAGTTCAGGGAATGGCAAAGGCATGATGTGTTTTTTTTTTTTTAAAAAAAAAAAAAAACCTCCATATTTCGAGCTGATGTTTCCGTTAAAGGTTCCTATCTGAAATCCCTCTCGGGCTTCCAGGGACAGCACTTTATCTGACCCACCGTGTTCCGAAGCTCCTGAGGTCTGAGGCATTTGTCTGAGGGCCCTTACCCAAAACTTTTCTCTATTATCTTCCGTGGAGCCACGTGTACCTACTGAATTATGGCCAATATTATCAACTTGGTGACAAAATATCAGTGGCAGAGGTACTTCATAGCAGTAACTGAATTGTGTGCTTCCTCTATGGAGACTTTTTAAATAGATAAAATGATAGATTTTGTTGCTCTGTACAACTGAGCAAAGTATATTTTGTTGTGGACTACTTGTTTTAAATTGCAGTTCATATATTCGGGGGAGGCTCGTTGTGTAGCCACATAGCACATGAAATTAGTACATGAGCAGTAATTACATTTAGTCTTGTAGGTAAAAATAATTGGGCATTTCCTGTAATTAGAATTCAGCTGTTGCTTATCAACTTAGCAAAGTGACTGTTCAGCACATCAAGTCAGAAGTCAGTTTTTCAGTATAGATAATTCATTACTTTTCTTGCACAATTGTTTCTTTTTAATGTCTGTTACTTAAGGATTTCTCTAAAGAAATTACCAGGTATAATAGTTTGTCATTGAAAACTGTGTAACCTAATCCAGTAGTCTCTTTTCCAAGGAATATTTGCAGATAAACTACATTCACTTGCTTTGTTTTCTTAATTATGAAAGTAATAGAATTTCGTACTAGTCTAACAAGATTTAGAGTCGTATTGCTGGCACAAGCAGTTTACTGTTTTCAGCACCAATGTCTGAAAAAGTCACAAGGGAGGCCTGCGTTATCAGTAGTTCGGTTTTTGAAGCCCGGAGTGGATCATCTTTAATACCAAGAAAGAAAAATTAATGTTGCAACTCATATTATCTGTACAGCGTGGTACTGATACAGACTACTTACTTCGAGTCTTCACTTTATCTTTTAGCTAAAAAATACATTGCTTTGGATGACTTTGTTGAAATTACCAAGAAGTATGCGAAGGGTATCATCCCATCTAACCTGATTATGCAGGAAGAAGACGACGATGAATTGGCAGGGAAGACTCCTGAAGAGCTACCCTTGCGACTGAAGGTAAAAAGCCAATAAGGAACATGTTATGTTGAGGGGATCTTAACTTATGCATTTAGGATAAAACAGAGGTGACTTGCACTTAACTTGCAAAGCTAATATTCAGCCTCTGTAGGTCACTAGAAGAAATGTTGCTCTAATTTCTTTTTGGACTTTATTTCATGGATATATTTCATTACCTGTAGGGCTCTTGCCTCTGACTAGGAGCAACAAGCATACTCAGTGCAAAAATGAACCTGTTTGAGGGGAAATTAGTTCAAATGATGCCTACACGTTTGGGATCTCTAAGGTCAAGGGTAGCGAGTGAGCCAGCTAAGGTTCAAATTCCCAGTATGACACACACAAATCACAACATTCATAAATTCAGAGTCTTATTTCACAGAAATAAAATACAGGAATGTACAAGCGTTCATATTTTGTTACAGGGTTCCTTAAAATTGCAAGTTGCTGGTAATACAGGATTTTGAATACAAACAAAGAATGATATATTTAGTCAGTCCTTTGTTAATTCAGCAGCTCTCAGTTTAAACAAATAGGGACTGTATCCCCAGGAATTCCTCTGGCAAAGGGGTTTCCCAGAATCTGAAAGATTATCTAGTTACAATTTAAAGAAACTTAGAGCAAAGATGACTGACTAAAGATAGAAGTCTGCGAGTGTTAGGCAAAGAGAGTGTGAGAGAGCACTTCACTTTCTCATATGAATAAAGCGAGGAGAATTATACCTGTCCTTAAGCTTCATGGTGAGTGGAATGAAGGTCTCTGGTATCAGGTTTAGACCTGCTTGCTTTCCTCCTTTTCTTCTACTGTCTCTCTTTAGCTATGTGCAGACACCATATTTAAATGAAGAACTTACATTGGTTCTCATGGAGCCTTTTTAGGGGTGTTTGGGACAGTACCAGCAGGGAATAAAAGACTGCTGTTAATGCACGGTTGAGCCTGCTGGGAGGAGTGGTAGGTGGCTGCTTCTCCTGGGAACAAAAGGGAGGTGCCAGAGAGCCCTTATCTTGGAAATCTCACCCCAGCATGGTCATCAGGAGCTAACAGTAGCTCTTTCTAGGTACTGAGAGCTGTCCACAGGAGACCGAATTATCATACCTGGAAGGGGAATTGCAGCATCATGCACTCCCATCCCACGCAGCCCATAGGTTTTGCAATCCCTGAGCTGGCACAGGAGAATGCCCAGTTGACTCCAAAGCATTTGAAACTCACTGCCAGATCCAAGCCCGTTTACTCTTCTTTACTGCCAGCAGCTCCTGCCTGACTTACCATTAGGCATGGCTGGGCAAACCTTACTATTTAATCCTTGCTGCTTCACATCTGACCCTCTGCTTCAGCCAAGCAGGGCTGTGAATCAGTTGATTACCTAGGCACAAGTTGGGAGCTCTGTGTTACAAGTTACTGTTTATATATATATGTGTGTGTGTGTGTATATATATATATGTATGTATGAGGAATGTATTTAAGAGAAAGGTGTAATGGTTTTTCTTGGAAGGGGGCAGTCTAACTTCATTACATCTCAGTGAGGTTTTAAATGTTCTCATCATAACTGCCGTATATCTGTATTGCAGATATTATTATATACTTCATGCCTGGTCCTATTTAAATAAGAAGGATAAGCAGGGAAAGTTATCCATGGCTTTGAGGTGTAAAAAGGTTCTATTATGAGGGAATTCAAGAATGGTGGAAGTTGCTGTCTAATGTAGTCGTCATATAGTGACGTTTCTTTGGTTGTTGAAAGGACAAGAGAAAATTTAAGATGCATGCATTCAATACAGGTATAAATGTCAAGCTAGGTAGAGAAATTCTGCCTGCTGCCATCGGTTTTTATTGTCATTGAACTCCATTATCATATGAAGGGGAAAAGAACGGTTATATTTGGCTAGCATTTTGAATAATATCCCAGAAGAGATGCATTTAGGAAGAGGAACAGGAATACCTCCACCAATAAATAGCTTTATACTCAAGTCATCTTTGTTGCCCCAGTTCATCATAGTGCACAGATCTTTATTGGGGCATTCTTGACCTCTCCTTTGAAGTAATTAATATTTAAAAGCATAAGTTCTGGGAAAATGTAAAAACCCTTTCTGAGGGAAGAGGGGTTGTTTGCAGCATCTAATGTACAGATGCTAATATATCTGTTTGAAAAATCCCATCCCCTAGATTTTCTATTATTATTATTATCTTTATCCTATACAAAGAGTGTGTCTGGCCCCCAGTGTGGTGGGGAGGATTTGATCCAGCAGTTCCACTGTTGTCATGTTCCTGTATAGGAAAATGCTACAGAAGACAGGCAGAATTTTAAGGCCCTGTATAATTATAGCTGTTCTTTTAACCCTATAACCATAACTAAATTACTGCATATTTAGGGAAAGGTATTTGTGCTATCCAGAAAATAGAGATTTTTGACAGCTGCATCCCTAAGTACTTGGGAAGGATTTTTTTTTTTTTAATAAACACAGCTGTAGAAACTTGCTGTAAGTGCATATAGTAATGCAGAATGTAGAACGTAAACTCCGCCACTGTTCTGCAAGGGTAAGTGCTTTAAGCTACAGTACTCACAGATCAAGTAATGACTTCAGATAGTACAGGACAGCAGCCATGCAGTTTATCTTCAGTACAAAGCTAGCAGAGCAGAATATTTGACTAGGAAGCCATTTAATTATACGTGTCAAAGGTAATGAAATATCTTCTTTGCTGAAATCAAAATAGCCTCTGAGCTTCATCTGACTGAATTAATCAAAACAGAGCTAATAATCTCAGACAAAGTAATCTCATTTTATTGGCGACATTCTTCTGCAGTGAAAATCTTTTCATGTCAACTGAGGTTAAGCAACTTACTGCTACTGCTTCAGCTAAGAATATCTGTGATGTGCCAGGTACAAAACTGCTCATAAATAAAATGTCTCTTTCTCTTTTCCAGGTTGTAAAATATCCACTTCATGCCATTATGGAAATTAAAGAGTACCTTATAGATATTGCATCAAAGGCAGGAATGCACTGGCTGTCTACCATTGTTCCGACACACCATATCAACGCTCTCATCTTTTTCTTCATTATCAGTAATCTGACAATTGATTTTTTTGCCTTCATTATTCCATTAGTCATATTCTATCTGTCCTTCATTTCTATGGTGATTTGCACACTGAAGGTTTTTCAGGATAGTAAGGCCTGGGAAAACTTCCGCACTCTGACTGACTTACTGCTTCGTTTTGAGCCAAACCTAGATGTTGAGCAAGCTGAGGTGAACTTTGGATGGAATCACTTAGAGCCATACGTTTACTTTTTGCTCTCGGTATTCTTTGTCATTTTTTCTTTCCCTATAGCAAGCAAAGACTGTATGCCATGCTCAGAGTTAGCTACCGTCTCTGTTTTCTTCACAGTGACAAGTTACATGAGTTTAAGCACGTGCGCAGAACCTTACACACGAAGAGCACTAATGACTGAGATAGCAGCTGGTTGCTTATCCCTATTGCAGGTATTACCTGTGAATTTAGGCTACCTGAAATTCTTAGGTAAAACCTTCTTTACCATTCCTGTAGGCCATTTCTTTGTGATAAATGTAAGCATCCCGTGCCTTTTGTTTTTGTACTTGTTCTATCTTTTCTTCAGAATGGCACAATTGCGGAATTTTAAAGGCACCTACTGCTACCTGGTCCCATATCTGGTCTGCTTTATGTGGTGCGAACTCTCTGTGGTCATTCTGCGGGAGTCCTCTGGCATCGGACTTATTCGTGCATCAATTGGTTATTTTCTGTTTCTCTTTGCGCTCCCAGTGCTAGGCGTAGGCATTGCGCTGATGTGTTTTGTCCATTTCATGAAGTGGTTTGTGTCTCTGGAACTCACGAAAATTGTAGTGACTCTGGTTTTGTGTACTGTTCCTTTGCTTTTCCGATGGTGGACAAGAGCTAACTTCTCTGTAGTTGAAATGGTTAAATCCCTCACTCGAAGTTCAATTGTGAAACTCATTTTGGTGTGGATTACAGCCGTAGTGTTGTTTTGTTGGTTCTATGTCTATCGATCAGAGGGAATGAAAGTTTACAACTCCACCTTGACGTGGAATCAGTATGCTTTCCTCTGTGGACCCCGATCATGGAAGGAGACTAACATGGCACGTACTCAGATTTTATGTAGTCACCTGGAAGGACACAGAGTGACATGGACTGGGCGGTTCAAATATGTGCGTGTTACAGACATTGACAATAGCGCAGAATCTGCAATAAATATGCTTCCGCTCTTTATTGGCGATTGGATGAGATGCTTGTATGGTGAAACCTATCCTCTTTGTGACCCCAAAAATGTTACTATGGAGGAGGAAGAATTGTGTCGTCTCAAGTACTTAACAAAGCATAACTGCCACATGAAAATGTTTGATCGGTACAAATTTGAAATAACTGTGGGCATGCCTTTCAGCAGCAAAAATGGAACTAAGTCTGTAGAGGAGGATGATATAACCAAAGATATTGTGCTGAAGGCAAGCAACGAGTTTAAGAAAGTGTTGCTGAACTTGAGGCAAGGAAGCGTAATTGAATTCAGCACAATTCTGGAGGGTCGTCTTGGCAGTAAATGGCCTGTCTTTGAACTGAAAGCAATCACTTGCTTGAATTGCATGTCTAAACTCTTACCTGCAGGGAGACATGTGAAAATAGAGCATGACTGGAGGAGCACAGTGCATAAAGCCATTAAATTTGCATTTGATTTTTTCTTTTTCCCATTCCTGTCAGCTGCATAATGAGCTCTCATGTTGGTTCAGTAGCATCTTCAATGTACACTGCATTTACACTGCCAAAGGTTTGGCTTCTAAAAAGGAGAGGAAAAAAAAATCTTGCTGTAGCAATGCTCAAAATGTATGCTAATGTAGAGTACTGGTTGAGTTTTGTAAGTGTATACACTGTATCCTGACTTTAAACACCTTATGATTGAAGTGATATATACTAGTTTAATATTATTATAAGTGACCGCGAAGGATTGCTGCTGATTAATTGCATGGACACTCTTTTGTTTGAAATGAACGTGTTATTTGCATGTGGTACGACACTAGAGTCATTCACTTGCTTGATGTTAAAAGCACTTTATTCTTTAAATATTCACACATGCCTATATGTATTTTCGCACGTATGATTTAGAATAGATATCTGATATGCAACATGAACTGTTGTATCCCTTGTATTTATTTGGTGTTTTCTAGATAACAGTGATAGTCGTATAGTCAGTACCTGGTGGCAAGTGATATCTGTGTACAGAATTCATTGTTTCACTATTTGTCAAGAAGATAGCGATTATAAAGTTTTTTAAAAGGGCACCATTATCACGCACCAGCAAGGTTGTAAAAAGAGCTCTCTAGTTTCCATTCTGCTTTAAATGTTCTTTACAAAATATGCTATTTGTTCTAATTGGTTATGATAGCTACATATATGATGCTAAGTTACTATCCATGCTGGTGTGTGAATGACAAACACCAGATTGTAAGGCTGGTATTGTGATGGTGCCAGTACCAGACAAGCCAAAGCAACTGAAAATAGTACATAAAAAAAAATATACAGTGGAAACTGAAATATGTTTAATGATTTGTATTGTGCAAATAAATATAAAATATAAACTCAAATTAAAATGGAATACAGCATTTGTTCGTTATGCTTTACAATGTGATCAATTGTTTATGGTGCTCTTCTCTAAACTGTATTTCTTGTTTTTAAACCTCCTCATATAAGATACTTGAAATTGAACTTCATGTTGTTTCAGGCTAGCAGTAAAATTAGATATGTTGGGCCAAGTTCTTCTAGCTGTGAGATCTAGAGGTACTCCTTACTCCTGCTTTCATTGTGACTTGCCACCTTTTTCTAACCAATGGATGAGGGGGTGAGGATTTCACAGATACGTTACACTGTCTCCCTGAACACTCTTCTGTTGATCATGCATTATATCATTTTTGCCTTTGCGTATCAGTCATTTAAAAAGTTATGAGTGAAAACCCATTTGATGGGGAGGGGGAAATGTTTGGAAAAATGAGGCATCTGGCTGCACTCCCAACTATTGGGACCCCCTCAAACTTGACCTGTGGCTGAAGTCTGGAAGAACCCAAAGGCACAGAGAAGTGCACTTCACAGTTCCCAGGCAGTTTTGCCACTCTTGAGTTGCAGAGCAGAAACCTTCACCTTCCAAAACTACATAGTCATGCTTCAGAAAATCTTTGGAGTAGAATGGCTACAGGATGCTTCCAGTTTTGATGAGAGCTTTCAACCATCTCCCCTTTCTATCTAAGGGGAAAAAAAATAGCATAAGGCAGCAGGGTACCTTTGAATAAATTAGCTTACCTGATCTCCTTTTGGCTGGAAACAGTAAGCCCAACTTAACCTTCTCTCCTCCTTTTTTTAGAATATCCATAGGCTCTTTTTAAATACCTATACCTCCTTCTTGGCTCTGAAATTTAATCATGAAAAGTTTTTGGTTTTTTTTTTTTTTTAATTTCTGCTTATACACGGTTATGTGTTGACTTCTATTCATGTGTTTGTCAGGAGAAGAAAGCAGCAGTCTTAGTACTCAGAACTAAAGTTAAATTTTTGTTTTTAGCTTTTACTCTTTGCATAAGGATGTCAATTTACTGACATAACTGTGGGGAATTTTGAGGAGGTTATTACACATCTCCAAACAGGCAAAACTGAATGAAGTCACATGTGGAAAGTGTTGCAAAAAGGGGGAGGCTTGGTTCTATTTATTTCTTTGGAAATAGTTGATCTGTAGGATGAGACAAAAGCTTAATCCAGGTATCTCAGTTTCCCATCTACAGCATAACACTGTTTTGAGGTTTAATTCAGACAACTTTTGGATTTTTAGGTCAGCCATTTCTGAGGAAAAAACATCGGGCGAATATTAGTTAATAATTGTAGTAAAAATACTTCAAGTGGTTAGCCTGTTTGTCAGGCAGGAGTGGTGGCTGACTCAAGGATACTGATTTCTGTCAGACTTCAATTTGTACAATTTCCTTTCATGTGCTTACATGGAAAAAACAAGCCATGAATTAGCCAGATCTTGGAAAAAAGGGGTTTGTGTGCTCAGTAGTGATAGGTTAGATTATTAGCTAAACTGTCCAAAGCTTTCTTCTGTATGTAATTCCTCTAATCTTTGTCTGTCTTTCATCTTTATGCTCCAGTCCAGGCTGAATTGCTGAGTTGGACTTTGACTCCTAGGGAGAACAAGGTACTGAGAAGTGGTTCCCCTGTACTCTCTGCGCCCGTGCTAGCTTCCAGACGTTAGGGAGGGAAGAAGACAACGCAGTTCAGCTAATGTAGAACTGGCACAAGACCACAATGTGGTAGGAAGGAGAGACAGATCAATACAGAAGTATTTTGCTGTCTTTACTTACGTGCTTGCTTTTGCCCTCCAAAGGGCCGCTGCCTCACTCACTACAGGGGATGGAGCCTCTTAAAAGAGAATTCAGGTTTTTATAACGAAGCAAACCGGTGGCTCAAGGAATACTCCACCTTGTGTTGCAAAAAGCTGAAGAGGGGTTGCACAAGCAAAAAGGACAGTTAAGGTATCCAAATGCTGCTCCAGAGAACTAGATTCTCCTTGACTCGATGTTTCCTATGAACAGGAGGCAAAAAATTGGTATTTTCTAAAAACATAGCTATTGTAAGGGGTGACTCAGGTACAGTGAATAAAATTGCCTGTGACCCCGGTGCCATGACTGTGCTATCAGAAAGGACACAGTATGGAAAAGTGACAGAATTACTAGAGGGTAAATTAGGATTCCAGCTTGTGTTGCTTTTAAAAAATAGGCCAACACCTCCAAGTCTGCTAGGAATTATTGGGAGTGCACGATGAGAGAGGGGCACAGCTCTGCTTGATGGGGACAGTTTAATTTGCTGGACGCGTCTCCTCTATGGAAATGAAAAGTTCCATTACATAGGAGTACGTTTTCCATCCATGATATTTCCAGCTCTTGTGTGCATCTGAAAGGAAGAGGTGAGTCTGACTTCAGAATCTTTAAATGTAGCCTTTTAATGCCCAGCTCTCACGTGTTCCTTCTTGATGCTTTTTTTTTTTTAAATGGAACAAGAAGACCCATTAGCAGCCATGTGATGATAGGTACTCCCATTTTCTTGTCTGCCTAGTGCTCAGCGTACTGAAAACCTCGGCAAATAAATCTTTTCTTTCTAACTCCCATCGTAGCTGACAAGCGCAAAATCACTAATACTTAACAAGCAATTGCAGTCCTAGGCAAGGTGTTTTTGCAAAGGCGGTTTGAACTTATCTCAAATCTTTGCAGGCAAACAGAGCACAGCATAACTTTGTCCTACTGATGTACTCTACAGTTCTATATTTCAAAACAGTCCATCTTCCAGATTGGAAAGGAGAGACACACAGGACATGACAGCTGCTGTTGAGTATTCAATTAATTCTACATTTATTATTTTCTTACTCAGTTTTGAAGACATACTGAATTATAAACAGTTCCAAAGATAGGTGCCCTTTTTCAAGGCTGATAATTCAGTCTTTTGAATTAGTATTAATTAACTGAGGAGGAGGATATTATATGGCTATTGACACATCTAAATTAGGTACAGCTGTACTCTAAGCTCAGATTTAGCATTTAGAAGATACACAAATAAAGTAAGTATTCATTATTTGAATTTCTTCCTCAAAATAACATGAAAAAGTACTGCGTGTTCTGCAAACTGGTGTGTTATTCTGTAAGCACCGAAAAAACAGCAAATACATATAGAAATTCTGAATAATTTAAGAGCCCACTCTGTAATGACTAAGAGCCTCCTGCAGTAGGCAAGAATGCAAGGAGTTTAAAACTTGTGTTTTGCCCAGTTCTTCTGGACGAAAAAAAGAATCTATTGATCTGTAGGAATTACATGCACTGTTGTTTTCTAGCACAAACTGATCTTAAGTACCATAAAGTAGTAGTAGTTAATTGTAAGGTTTTTTTCTTTTCTTTTCTTTTCTTTTTTTTTTTTTTTTTGAATACATGGTAATAATGATGTTACTGTAGGGGTAGCACTGCGCTTCCTTACGTTCCTGTACTTCTGGAGAACTTCAGCCTTTGATGCAAAACAATATGCCCCTTTCCAGAATGCACCAGTGACTGTCTTGTCTCCTGGCCTCTCAGTTTCCACTGAAAAAGGCAAAGTAAATTTCAGGATTTTAAGTGTGTTTTTAATGCCTGCGATTCATTACAATCGCTCAGTGTGAGGGTCGTGTTCAGTAATAAACAAAGACGGTTCAAAGAAGGAGGGCTCCGATCACAACTTTAACTGAGAAGTTGTTGGGAGAACTTACAGCTTATAAGTAGATATTAAACCTGCTCTAATAAACTTTTTATATACATACAAATGCTACTTAAATGGGGATAGAAATGGTTAGAAACCAAACACTCAAATCAGATTATCTATCTGCATTATTTTAAGATAGCTCATTTGTTTTCCTTTCATTACTAAAAGGCTTTAATTATCTTTTATTATGGAAAAGCTAATTAGCATCCTCAAGTTCATCTTGTAGATGAAAGTCTGATGTGTAAAAGATGAGATTCATCCTCCTGTTAAGGAAGGATATTCAGCACTGAAAAAACTTGTTTTCATTACCTCTATCCAACTTGAAATTTGTTTCTAGTTCTGCAGCAGGACAGGAACATGAAAACACTGCTTGGAGCCTTCCTTTACAAAATGTTTACAGTAGTGAAGAAATATACAGCACAGATATCTTCCCAATGACAGCTGTAATAACTTGCAGCTTGCAACTTCATAACACTCATTTCTGCATTTTCATCCTCCAAAATTTTCACGTAACTCCGTGCGGTGAATAGCATTACTTACTGCACATTTTGATTGGCGATATCAAGCCAATCTGACTTCTGACTGGCAGTATCAAGCATCTGAAGCTGATAAAGTCAGGTATTTCTTTGCAATCCTATTAACAGAAAAACATACATATATGCAATTGCACTTCCCAAAATGTGACTCGAATGACATAGCAGGAGAAGACTATTAATAATCAGTCTTTTAGCCAAGAGGCAAGGTACGTGTGCCCAGCACCTCAGTTTTTTGTATATATATTTCTTTTATATATATATATATAAAAATCATATATAGTGGGTACAAACATAGCTTTTGTACCAGAGCCAGCTGACATTTTAGTTTGCGTACACCCCCATGAATGTGCTCCTAGAGTTTACCTGAAAGACAAAGTATCTTGCCCTCAGGACTAAATGTTGGCAGTCCCTCCCCAGCCTCTGCCATCTGGCAGACTCTTTCAGTCCTAGCTCCCTTCTCACTAACAGTTTACCAAATGACCTGTGGCCGGGAACATGAATTCCACCTTAGCTATCTCACTTTGCAACAAGAAAAACAAAGCAGTGAAATTCTGATGTCTCCCAGCTCACTCCCACTGTTCCTCCTAACAAACAGGCAGGTTTTCCCACAGTTCACTGCAGGCGGTAGGCTAATATCTTCACACACAAAATTAAGACACAATCCCAGGGCAGTGAGAGTACTAATAATTCAAGTATGACTTTGCAGCCCAAACATTCACAGGCTGATCTAGATGGGTATGTGTAGTCCTGGAGGCTGATGGTGCTATTTGACTGAAGATGGTTCACTTGGCTTCAGGCCACCTGCAGCAGAGGTATTCCCACTTTGGGGGGGGGGGGGGGTCCCATAGGGATTGCTTGCCCCTACACACTTACAGTCTGCTGCATCTCCTCTCTTCTGCAGATCCCAGGTATAAAGGGAAGAGAGGTGACTCTACCCACAGGTTTGTGACTAATGAAGTGTGTGTGGTGGGGGATTTAACAAGGGAGGCTGGGTTCAGTTAGGTCTGAATTTTCCCAGCTGCCACCACTAACAGAAGTTGGGCCAGGTCCCATGCAGAAATTCCTACTCCAGTGCTGGGGTGTGTTGGTGTCTCTGCTATCCTGGGTCCAGAGCTGATAGTGCTTCTCTGCTTGGAGAAGGCACATATTTTACTGATAGCACTGTGGGTGGGATTGCTGCTGCAAAACTCCAAGTCTCAGTGCTGAAGAGGTACTTTGTGGGGCCACTGTGAGGTTGTGCAGCAGCTGCTACCCAGGCAGAAAGGTGCTTTAATGGTGCTGGATTGTTCAGGGTGATGTTTGAGCTCCCAGGGATGGTTCTGGGTCATGTCACACACCTTGGAGGTCTTTGATCCCGGCCCACAGCCCTGTTGCTCCTATGTTTAGAGCAGAGGTGTTAGCATAGGCTATTCTTGCTGCCAGGTGGTGCAGGAATCTGACTCCTTGCAAAATTTTCTGTTGCAAGTTTTGTCTAATCACACCATTTTTTTCTAAGGAACTAGAACCTTCTCTTCCTAGTTGTCCCTAAATAAGGTGCAACAGGTTTTTCAGGGGTCATTCAGAGAGGAAACTCTCAGATGCCTTGAATTTCACCAGCACAGCCTGTCTTTCTCTATTGACTGTATAGACAGCCTCTTAACTCAGGATGTTCTGTAGGTGCCTAAGATTGTTCAGTGAGGACACCCTTCTGTGTCGCCGCTCATCTTGCTTGAACGGTATGAATGTTGCATTGTGCAGCTTTGTGAAACAGAAGCACCACCACCTCCAAAGCCATGTGAGTCAGTGCACTGTAAAACTTTGGGAGCTACAAAGAATATGTTTGAAAAACAAACAAAAACCTTTGGGAGGAGGAGAAACATACAAGCAGAGAACGTTGCAGCAAGTTGTGATTGGGAAGCTATTGCTTGACACTGATTCACTGATTTCACATTTTATTGCCAAATTTTAGCCATGTTCTGTTTGTGCAATCAGATTGCAAAGTCCGCTAGGCTTGGACAGGAAGGGAATTTAAATGCTTACTTTCTACTAAGAATAACTTGAAGCAGATTTGAACGTGATTATTTATGTGTGCATGTGGTGGTCAGAATGTTGTCACCTTAAAAATCTGGTATCGTGTATCTTAATGTGACTGGAAAGTGGAATTTTTAACCTTTGTGATGGTAGAAATCATGAATTTTTAGCGTTTTATGTTTCGGCATTAGACTGCAGATCTGTCACTGTTCCTTGGATAAATATTAAGCATGCTGTACCTCCAGCACTGCCTCTGACAGCATGAGCCTCGTAGCACCAAAGGCAGGGAGAGAGGGTTTTAGCTCCTCTGTGTAAATTGCCCCTGGCAGAGGCAATTTGCCTCAAGTACAGGTTTAGATCCTAGTACAGACTCTCGCGCTGCAAAGTCCAGTGCTGGGGCTGCACCCTCTTTTCTGCCGTAGTGCACTTCTCTTGAGCCCTCTGCACCTCAGCACAGGAAGGCCACCTGTAGCTCGTGCACAGCTTCCGCACTTCCACTTATGCTCCTGTGCTGTTGCTAAGTCTTATGATTTTATTCTCTCTCTTATGACAGGTGATGTTTTCTTAATCCTGTTCCCTGAATCATAATTACATGTTAGCATACTTTTTAAATAAACAAGTTTCAAGAGAGAAGGAGCAAGTGCTCTTTGTGGGCTAAAAACCCAAAAAAGCTAAGCATGATTTAACATCTCTTCACTTTGCAGCCAAACTCGTAGCTTAGGTTTGGTTTTCGTTTCATTAGTTATGGAGCTGGGTTAGCTGGGGTTGGTGAAATCTGCGCCAGCTTTACCAAGGCGTCAGTGAGTGAAGTCACAAAGGTAATTAACAATCCACGTTTCCCTTGATAATTATTGGTGGCAATTTCATTGTCATCTACAGGTAGATGTAGAATGCCAAAAGCATTGCAGTATAAGTCCTCACTCAGCTCTTGATGAGTTATACTTCTTCAATATGTATTTTTAAAAAGTGAGAGAAGATAGTCCAGAGGAGCCCAGCTAATGCCATGCTCGTGTGAGGGTGCTGTCTACGAATTATACGCACTTCGTTAACCTCCAGCGAGAGCCCATCTGCGTCTGGAGCCTCTGTGCATCTGTGTGTTTTATCGGCTCGCGTTTTCTTGCAGGAAAATGGTGCTTTTCAGTTTTGCGCTGGGCACCTGTCCTTTCTCTCGTAAACACCTAACCCGTGCTTTAATTTTGTGCCATCAGGGGGCACTCCAGGTTCACTTTGCACTTTCTCTCATTCAGCGCTGCCTCCAGAGGACACTGCCAGTGAACAAAAGAATCGCCTTCTAGTTCTGTTCCGTTTCGGGGAGGAAACATAATTTGAAAATCTTTTATGAAAATAGGTAACTATTTGTAGAGCCAGTCTCCCCCCACCATCCCCATTGCAACGGTGTTACACAAGTCACGAGCAAAGTCATTGCTGTGAGTGTGTATATTCTGAGAGAGAGAAATGGGAGAAAATATTTTTCTGGTGATAAAATATTGTGTTAATAATTAACTAACTGTATGAAACATGACATGGCAATCCTGTGAAATGCGCTCTTCAGCTTCTTTGTAGTTCAACTGCTTTCTGAGCAGGTTTCTATCTCCAACACCTTTCAACACAAGTCTTACTGTCCTAATCTGCATTGTTTGCTTCTGTTGTAATTTTCATGGTGACAACACGCAGTCCTGCTTTCCTTTCCAGTGGAAACTCTGTTTTCTCTTGTGTCTTTATGGGTTAGATGCAGAACAGTCAGCGCTTATCATAGCTTAAATGTTTTTATTAACTTTCTGTTACCTGAACAATAAGAGAGAAAAATCTGTGGTCCAGCCTTGGCCATTCTGCGATTCTGTTTAGTTAGAACTTAGAAGACATGCTCTTTTAAGGGGAATTCTAGCTGCAACTCGTACTTTACATCTGCATTCATTATGAATTAAAGTATGGGTATGAGGAAAGCAGAGAGGTTACGTGTCAAGATCATGCACTAGCTAAAGGCTCAAATAAGAAGCCTCGAGAGTCAGAATTTGAATCTTCTACGAATCAGATAGGAAGATGATAGCAGACGTTTCCTTGCAGCAGTTGTGACAGAGTTTTTGTTCTGTTTTTGAAGATGGCAGGATTTTTCTGCAATAATAGCAGCTTTGGTATCAGAAAGGGCCTTGCAGATGTTGCTGTTAATTGTGGGAGATGGCAGTGCTTGACAGCAGGAGCTTAGCGTCATGTTAAATTAGAAAGGGCTTGAACCAAGCCCGCAGACGTCCTAATAGCTTAGAAATTTGTGTATGCTGAAACCCTATTCTGCATCTCAGTGTGACCCGTCTTTATCTGAAATAATTTCTTCACTTTAGAGGGAGGCATTTCAGCAAAGCATTTCTTCTTCAGTTCCCTCTTCTGTTCCTCCCTTTCTATTCAGTGCTGGTGACAGCAGAGATGTTTCCACGACAACAAGCCATTCGATTGCCTCAGGTGACAAACTACAACTTCAGTAAATAATCACTCAAAATAGCTTCAAACCATTACGTGTTTAGGTAATGGAAATGTTATTTTAAGAGGATTCAAAGTCTACAGACTGAATTCTGCTCAAGAATCTGTCTAGAATCAAACCTAAAACTACCATCAAACATCACCATTGGCAGACTCTGTGAAGATAAATGCTGAAGGATAGAGCCTTTATGTTTTAGCTGGAACCGTCCTGTTTTACAAGGGATCCACTGCAGGAGGGAGTGTGTCCCTTAAGGTGTTTCACCGATCCTCCCAAGAGCTGTGAAGAGGCTGTCCTGCATCGTCCGTCCGACTGCTCAGACCATCAGAACGAGCAGATCTCCTTATGCCCCCTCTAATAAAAAATGGTCAGCTTGGTCAGAAAGATGACTCTTGGACAGCAACGTGACAGAGTATGTCAAAATTTCCTGAACTGAGTAATTAAAGGCAGATTCTACCTTGTCTTCAGAAGGGAAAAACATTCTGCTAAGCGCAGGGGCTGTAACTCGGCAGCCCCAGGGGCTGTTAACGCAGCGGATGAACACAGGAAAGCTACAGTTTTTCTGCATATAATAGACCTCATTAATAAGCTAATAGGCAATAGAAAGCTTAGTGGTCAGGACTGGGTAAAACTTGTAATAAAATGTAAAAGTCTCAGGGTATAGCTCTTGGGCTGACGATGCAAAATACTAGAATGATGACATGCGTTTTACAGAAAAGCTAGATAAAAAATTTCCTCTATCTAGAGCATAACCCTCTATTTTTTTTAATTTCAAATTATGAACTCTTGTAATTTCTTCCCAGTAAATACATTTTTAAGCATCAAAACATGTTCCTTGAGAATGCAATAAGAAACAAGTTTTTTTGGGGGGGCTACATTTTGCTGAAAAATGCCAAAATGGCGAGAAATATGTTTAAGGAATTTACTAACTTCTCACGGTCACCAAATTCAGTTAATGGACAGGGCTTTGTTTGTGCAATGTGCCTCTACAGCAGCATGAGAGACAGATGATGATTCCAGCAAATGGCTTTGCAATAAATGGATTTTTCAGTCTTTTCTTTACAGACGATTCTTTCCTGGAGTTATAAATGGATGATTCATAAATCTCTCCTAATGCTCCTTCTAGTAACAGTTCAATTGATCTGTAATTGTTGTTTTAAAAAGTGAGTCTCCATGGGAATGTTTCATTCCTATATCCTGAAGTTTCTCTAGCCCAGGGCAGCGGCTTTAACTTGCAGCAGAGGTAGACAGTAAAATATTCTTTAAAGACAGATGGAAGTATTGGGTATACGCATGTGCCTTATATCATGTTTCTCATATAAAACCGGTTCTCTCTGGGACCAGTACTTGTCCTGGCAGAATTTTTGTTCACCTCACTTTGCTTTGATTATTATATGCAGTTTCTCCGAAGCAGTGCATCTAGGAGGACAGAGCAAGCAAGATAACTGTCGCCAGTTTCTCAGCCCTGTTGAATTCTGTGCGTTACGCGAACATCTGCAATTGCAATTCCAGACGTGCTTCTAATTGCCTCCAAGCCTGGAGCAATGGTTATGGATTAAGCAAGACCTACCTTTCTGTGCAAGAATTGGCAGTCTGTGGATGAGAGCCCTCCATACTCCCCAGACCTCTGAATGAGTGCTTTTGTTGAGCATTTCCCTTTGGGGGGATTAGGCACAGCCCTTTATTTCCAAAACATAAGGATGTCCTAGCAGCTCCCTTTGCAGCGATGCTGGGGTTCATCCTGCTGCTGTAGTGTGTCCCCGCACAACATGGATCAGGTGGCCAAGAATGTAAGATGGAATACAATGTGCGCAAAGAGCATGCAAAACTTCTTTTACTGAACATTTTCAAGGTAGAAAATGGTGATTTATCTAAACTGACTTTTGCAGAAGCCTATTGTTTTTGTTACAACTTTGTTGGGCCAAGGATGAAATTCAGGTATGTTTTGGGCCTGGTAAGATTAAAATCTCACAATGACTTTTGCTTAGGGTGTTCAGCTAAAGCCACAAGGCTTTGCCTCTGGTTCCTAATCTGGCCCAAATACGTGGAAGAAGAGAACTGAGGGAAAGACGTCTGTCTCTGAAGACTGATAATTAAGGTTTTAACATACAAGGTAAAAGAATACATTTCAATTGTCTAAGTTGTATAAACCAGGGAATCAAATCTGCATCATACCTGCTGTCGGTCGATCATGGCCACATACCTATTTTATTCTGAGTTTTCATTGTGGGAGTTCTTTATTTCCTTTTGGAAATTTGAAAATCTTGCTTTGGCTCATAGAGGGGATGAGACCAATATACAAAACGTCAAGGTTTCTCTGCACAAAGAAGCATTTTCCGCACCCCACTCCCTGAAAGAGGGTAAACGATATAGACACAGGCTGTAACAACACCCGACTCCTTTACATTGGGAAGGGGAAAGATTCACTTCGCATCACTTCGGCAAGTGGATACGTATAAAGCAATTGTGTCTTTATGAACTGCTGTAGTGGTTTTTGGCATTGTTCATGACAGTTGCCTCTTTGTGGATTTTTTTTAATTGAAAATTTAAACAGATAAACTGCTTTGTTAATGCATCTGCGGTTGCTAAGATACAATTTCTCATATTCTGTAAATCTTCCACTTGAGATATACTATGTTGGCAAATGGGACTTTCATCTGTGACAGCTCAGGAGACAGGAAGATTATGGGGTACTTGCTGCTACATCTATGATAAACTGCTCCCGCAGCATGCAGAGGTTGCTGCGTTTGGTCCTGTGGTGGGATTCCGTGTGCTTTTAGTGGCTTCTGGTTACTGTATGTAACCCAGGACAGAGACTAGCAGGAAAATTTGCAAAGTCATAGGATGAAGTGGAAAGGAAAGGAGAGCAGGCGGGGAGGAAGCACAAAGGAGCATATTGGGCATGTGGGAGAAGAGAGAGGAGGAAGGGAAATCTTTCACTCTGCCACTTTCATCAAGCTACTGTTGTCCTTCCTAAGCAAGAGCTGCCTCTTCTGCTCTCTTATAACGAAGGCTGGATCTCAGGAGACTGTGTGGATTTGGGACTGGCTTGATGAGACAGGCTTTCCTTTGGGAGAAGTTGTGCAAAGAGAGAGATTTCTTGCAGCTCCACAGACTGATTAGGAGATATCAGATTTAAAGGTAGCACCGGACTGCTGGTCAGATCAGGAAGCTCATTAACAATATCTGCAATCTCAGCAACGGGTCCAAACAGTCAAACACTTTGAAAAGAAGCATAGCTGAGCCCTACTTGTTCACAAAATGCATGGATGCTGGCGGTATACAATAGTACGACTCCTCTTTCATTCTGTTCTAAAGTAAGTCTTTGGCTGTTCAGGTTGCAGAGAATATTTTAAAAATGTTGACAGAGTGCAATTGCTGCAGCAACATCTACCTGGGGTTGCCGAAGCCTGGATCAATAGCTGTGAGAAATGTAGACTGCAGCTGTTCATCTCAGAGAGGTGTTAGCAGAGATGTCAGAGGATGATAATTGAAATGGCAACGTCCTCCCCACCTCTTCCATGAGACAAGCCGAGATGTGCATCAATTTGCTGCGAGCATTTTGCAAATGCTGTATTGCTCCTGTATTGCAAACAGATCACAAATCCAGCATCTCTCGTATTTGAGTGAAATCACTGCTACTTCCTGCATCTTCCCATTAAATTAAAAAGGAGCTTGGCCCAGGGCAACTAGCAGAGCTGTTAGGGGTATTCAAGCCGTGCCAAGGAAAAACTAAAAAGGTAGCCTGGCCAGGCTAGAGTATTGACACAAGTTATTGACAGTAGAGTCTCACTGGTGCCCTGCTTGGGCAGCATTTATTTTGTAGGCAGAGCGTGGAAGAATGCTAATACATTTGCCCCCAATCTGTCCCCCTAGTTGCAGTTTGAATAATTTCTTATTAGTTTTTACAGTGATTTTTTTTTTCCAGTAGTTGCTCCTCCAGTTGGAGAAACCATGACGAAGCCGTTGGCCTACAGAAGATGGTGATAGTGTTTTGTTTTTTCCTGAGCTAAGCACCCTTCTCTTTGGGAGTACTGACAGTTTATTACCAGTTGCAGAATTTGGCCTTGTGTTTAAAGATGATCTGCTTGGGGATCTGATGCGATATCTTGGATCAGGCTGCTGCATTAGGAACACATGTTCTAACAGCATGAAGCAGATATAGATACCAACTCCTCTTTCTAGGCATCACTTCTAAAACAAGCTTCAGCTGTGCAGAAAAACATCCTGCCTCCTTTAGAAGAGCCACTATCGTAGGTTTTATTCTTTTTAGTGGCCATGTAATAAACAAGAATATATATAATCATCATGGTAATTTAAAATAATTTTTTAATGCAATTGTTTAAGTATCTTGCCCATTGACTGTCTCCACTTTGCACAACAAGTAGTGATCTGTACCTTGACTGTCTGATCCACATTAACAGGAGCTTTTGTAGCTGAGGGAATGCAAGAGCTTTGCTGTCAGGTGCTTCACATGAAGTTCTTTGCATTACAGGCTAGATGTTGGCTAAGTGCCTAAAGGGTCGTGCTCACTTTCACGTGAATAAAAGTTTGATTTTAGTCCAACTGCAGAAAAGAAAAAAATCCCTTCTAATAAAAGCTTTTTCAGGGTACACTCTGAAAGCAAACCATTCCAGTATGCATGTCAAAGTATCATGCACAAGACATCCAGACCTTCTCATGGCTTCACAAAACAAAGGAACGATGCCCTGTTGCAAGCACCTTATAAAATGAGACCCAATTTTGCAAACCTCTACCCGCTCCAGGAATCCTGTTGCCTTTTGAGGTTCTACCACATGAGCAAATAAGTGAAGTGAAATCACGCTCTAATTTTAGATTTAACGCAATTTACTGAGAAGACTGCAAATGAAACAGGATTACTATTGGGAGTGGGAGCAAATTGATGTTAATACTGTTACTGAAAATTTGACGTAGAAGGCGAACAATCCTTACGCTTGCCCTCTCATCGGGGATTAATAATCACAATCTTGGAGGGATCAAAAGGACTTAACCCTCTGCCTGAAAGCAAGAAGATGTGCTGGCTGCAAATAGGAGAAGCGGGTGGCTCATGCCAACATTTTCCTCCAACCCCCCAACCTAGAAAGAGTTAAACTGCCATGTGCAGCTACTGAATGTGCATGTGGAAATTGCAAGAGCAAGAGTTAGCCATCTGGTTCATGCTTATACTGCTGGGCATGTAGGGATGGAAAGGGAAACTGAAAACCAGGTTACCTTTGTAAACGGCATATTGCTTGATGCGTTGATTCTTTTTTCAGCTGAGTTTTCTCTCTTCAGTGCCTAGTCATATTTGTCCATCTAAATGAGTAGGCTTGATTGTGTCTTCCCACAAAGGGAAAGAGGGGGGGGAAAAAAAACTGGCATGTAAGCTCTGGGAGAGCTGTGCAAAGTAATATGCTGCCTAATCTAACAGCTGAAGCAAATTTATTCTGGTTTGCAGCCAAATAAGGACTTAGCCTTTCAGTGGCTAGCTCATGTGTGCTGATGCCCACAGATTTCTCTGAGTGCTAGGGCTCCATAAAGAGCATATAGGCAGAGTCAGCTGCCTTAGACTGAGCTTCAAAAGAAAGGCCCAGATGTTTGAGGCAAGCCTCAAGATGACTGGGGAAGGTCAGGCATTTTACTCGCAACAGGAAACTGAGATTCAATCTACTAGAGTCATAGCATACAGAGTAGAGGAAAAAGCAATTCATGGGGGATGCAGGGTGTGAACCACAAGCATCGCTCCAGCTCTGCAGTGTCTGTGCACATGCGCTTTATCACGCTGAATCGGCAAGTCGCAGTCCCTGCACTGTAAGAGTGCTAGCTTGCCTGCCCGCCCCACGATAATGCTTTAGGTTACCCTGTGCGCCCCATCCCTAAATGCGACTCTTGCGCCATTCTAAAAGCAGCTAAACAACTCTTTTATGTCTAGCTTAAAAATAAACTGCGGCTCAAAGTCATTTACTTATGCCTTTTTTTGTTGTAATTTTATTGGAAAAGCTGGTATTAACATATTTATATTTTTATTCAACAACAGTTAGCTAATTTGTGCAACACAAAGAATGCAGCCATGAACAACAGCTTTCGAAACAATCATCAGGTTTACCAACTTTACCATCACTTACTCTACGCCACTGAAAGCTCAAACTAAAAAGAGAAAGTAAGTTGGAAACGTTCACAATGACGATGTTAACTTTCCATACGTTCAAGAAGACCAGGAAACTGAACTCTAGTAGTGATGTCAAAGACATGAATGGAATACCAGTCTTTGAAAAATTTCTATTTATATTTCGTCTATAATCACTTCATGGTATTTTGGTTGGGTATTTCAATAGTTTTATAAAGCTCCAAAGATATATTTATTTATTAAATTTTAACACGATCTTTTTGGTACCCAAAGCTGAAATAGAGTAAGGTACCTGAAATTAAAACAAAAAAAAAATTGTTGTATTAAGATCTGCTTTATAATAAGTTATCTATAGAATCTTACTTGAGAATGTTAAAAGCTAAATATATGTTTTACAGTACTTCTAGCTGTAAATGCCAATATGAGCTGATAGCTTTTTTCTTTTTTTCTTTTTTCTTTTTTTTCCTTTTTTGAGTTGCAAAAGTTAATGGAAGAGGCCAAAAGTCAAAGAAATTGTATGACACCCTTTAAGCAGTAGTTTGGCATTAACAAGATTTTTATACAATTTACCACATTCTTAAACCTTTTTACAAGGAAAAAAAAAAAAAAGCAAATTTGTTAAATTTCATTAGAATAAATATGTACATATAATACTGTCCATGCTTTCTAGAGCATACAGTATTTTATAAACAAACATTCCTCATTCCCTTTAAAATTAACCTACACATTTCATACCATATTTGTTTAGTATGGCTGGAAACTGATGCACATGCGTTTGTGCTTCTACACACACAAAATATACAGCATTGATCTAGAAAACTTCAAACATACAGATTTCATGTGTTGTGTTAAGATGTCATATAAAAGAGCTTTAGACTTTATTTTTTTTAGTTCTTGTAAGCAGATTTTTTTTCACCCACCCTTTCCCCCAAACCAAAATATAAAAGCATGCAGATCCATTATCAGTACATTCCCCACTTGCCAAATAAATCGGTGCATAATGGCTTAAAGATTATTTCGCTGAGGCGTTTTAATAAGGGCTGATTAACAGGTCATCTGACTTGTGCTCTTTTATTCATCATTTGGGAATAAATACTTTGGGATATTAGTTTTTTTCCTCAGCCATTATCAGGGATGCAGACAGGTTTTTTTTCCTTCTCTTTTTTTGGATATTTCCCCCCCTGGATTAAGAAGTACGTCCTGTCTAGTACACCACACCCATATACCTCCTAAACGAGGTGCACCCATTCCACGTACTTTCATGTTCCTTTTATGTCTCTATTCATTTGAAAAAGGCGAACGAGCTAAATGTATTGATGTGGAAGAGGGTTTGTTTGGTTTGGAGTTTTGGGGGTTTTTTCCCCTTCTCATTTTTCCAGGAATAATTTTGTCATTCAGTCGTTGACCAAGTTACAAACGTCAAATTCACTGAGCAGTGCTGTCTCACAGCACCTCTTTACAGCTAAAGATATCGTGGCATTTTCTATACTCGCCACATGCCAGGAGTCAGAGAACTGGGCTGCAACAAACACAGGAGGGATTTTTCTGAAGTGTCGAGCAATGATTTAACTTTGCTCCCTTTGAGGTCGATACTTGCCTTTAGGGACAGCACCGCAGCGGAGACCGCGAGCCCTCCAACACAGCAGCATGGGTATTCACACCTAACTCTGCCAGGGCTGTAGGCCAACAGCCCGTCAGCGGTGGAGCAGCCACGCCAAGTTTTCAAATTGTCCTCCACGTGATGAAGATACTAATCAGTGTTTTAACCAGAGCAAAGAGCTATAGGGAGAGCGAACGCCTTAAAATAAACTGACTGAGTAACTGTATCAGTTTGCCACTTACTCACTCAAAAAGTTAAGTACGAAGTTAGCAGACGTTTAAAAAAAAAAAAGCTGTAAAGAAGGGACTGGGACAGGTGAGACGGGGCAGCTTTGCACCAGGACAAATAGCAGTAATTTTGCTTCCAGTCTTACAGCTGTAAAGAGGCCCTTCGAGCGGGGGTCAGGCTGTTAGGGGATGGGGCTAGTCAGTCACTCGCACATAGGTTTGGCTTGATCAAAGACAGGAAAAACCTTACTTAGAAAAAAAAAAAATCAAGAGGCTGAAGCAAAAAGCTCTAACAATGTGGTAAATGCTGTAGCCTGCAAAACGCGCGGCACCCCCGGGCCCCGCGAGGCCCCGTGAAACGCGAGGCCCTCGGAAGGGCTCAGCCCCCCCAGGACGCCCCGAAACGGAGACCCCCCCCCACCCCCCCGCGCTTAAGGAGCCGACACAGACCACAGCGCTGCGTTTGCGGTCGTGCCTTTTCCTCGTACAGCTGCAGTGATGGAAAACGGTTGGCTTGCCGCCGATACTAAGACAGGCCGAGGGCTGAAAGGATACAGCCTACAAATGCCACCACAGAAGCCACAATTTTTGTGAAGATCACATCCTTCTACAACTCTCAAGAGGCTGGTTTGTAAATTGGAGGGAGAGTGATAAATCTAGTGCATCTCTGAGTTCACTTTATCCTGAAATATGTACAGATTGTTTGTCGCTGCGATAGCAATGATGTTCTCGGTGGGGTGCCACGCCGTGTGCAAGATCTTCTTAGTAAAGTCCAAACTGTCAACGCTGATGTCGTCTTTCCTCCGTTTGCCTCCGACACAGACTCGCCGGGGTTTCAGAATAGCTCGCGGTTTGCTGCTCTCTCGGGACGCCTCCAAGGTAACATCCCGCTTGGTATTTCGGTCAAACATTCGAAAAAAGTTGTTGTACGCACCCGTCATTATGACACTGCAGACGGAGAGACAACAAGGGCAGAATTAAATCGCAGGTTGCGTGAAGTCTATTAACGTGACTGGAGCAGGACACTGAGCTTTGGCCTAGGATAAGAGGTCTTCTACTTTCAACTGGGAAGACTATAAAACACAGGGTTTTTCCCCAGTACTCTCTAGAGTGCCTACTTCTTTTCCTTACTGTTTTCCCCTCGCCTGTTACAGTATTCAATGAAATTTACCCCAAAACTGGCATCCTGAAGTATTTGCAAAAAAAATTAAAAAATAAATATCACAAGTCAGGACCCTGACATCATGACACTGACTTACAACAGACTAAATGCAACACGTTTAATAAGTTCCTTTGAATTACCCTCCATGTCGTTATTGTCTTTTAAGGCCGTGTTTTCAGGCTCTTCTCCTTTCCCCAGAGCCTTCCCCTGCTCGGCGGCTGGCAGGGCCGCCCGCACCGGGGCCCGGCGGCCCTCACCCTCCTCCCGGCACAGGCCTGCCGCCCTCCTGCTCTTACGCCACCAGGTAACAACCTCAGCTGCTTTTTTTTTTTTAAAAAAAAAAGAAAGGAAGGCCAGTAAAGCAGCTTGATAAAACGTATGGCGGCGGCAGCAGCAGGAAAGCCTATCGATCAAGGTTACTGCCCATTTCCGAAGCTGAATCAACAGCAGTAAATCCATCGTCTCCTTCCTTCCAAACCACCACGTCGTGTCATTAGGACTCCTCCTGTAATGGTTAGTCACAACATGAAAAAGTGGAGGTTATTTCATATCTCGGCGCTAACACGCGCAATTTGGGATTGTAGCGGTCCTGCACAGTACTGGGCAAAATTTCCAAACAAACAGGTTCGTAATGACGGGCGCCACGCAGCACGGGCTGCCGAGCGCTGCGGGGACACGGCTCCCTCCGGATGACTCCAGGAACAGCCAGGGAGCAGTTTCCAGGCAGGCAATGTACCAGCTAAACAGATAAAGTGTCAAAAATCCTTTTTATGAGGCTTTGCTTGCTCTGCTTTGCAGCAAAGCTGCCTTCGCAGTCCTTTTGCTTTTTAATTTCTTGAACCCTTACATGTTTTTAAAACTCTATTTTCTTTGGTTGGGGTTTTTTTTGCAGGGTTTTTTTCTTTCTTTTTTTTTTTAACATATGTAACGACTACTTTTCACACTGTCCCTGTTTTTCTGCAGTTTAATGGCTCAGTAAAAAAAAACCAGCATTATGTAAATGAGAAAATGCCCATTCTTGTTCAAAGTCACAAACACAGAGGGATTATAACCTTACCTGCTGCTTAAAATAATGAAAGAGAGAACTAAATTTAAGCCTGCTATTTATTCCTGTTCAGGAAAATATAATACACAACGATGCATGTATGAGGTAAGGAGGTTTCTTTCTTTTATATATATAAAAGAAAAAAATTGTATCTGAATATAGAAAGTGTCTGCTCAGTATTTCTATACTGTTTGCCATGCACTGCACTGCTACAAGCGCCTGCGCAGCATCCTTGCAATCAAGGCTGCCTCAAGAAGCATTTCCCCCCCCCCGCCAAAGCCTCCTTGCCAAAATTAGGTCACTATGGATCAAACGCTTATCCATTGGTTTTTCTTTATGAGAAGGACAAACTCATCTTGCTGAAGGAGTAAGAAACTCATTCTCTCCTTCGAAGGAGGAAAAAATTCAATGTAGCCCACTCCTACTTTTATTATATTGATTTTTCTTCTTACTCCTGCCCTAGCTGCTGTTCTGCTCTCTCTTTCTATTCCTTCCCAGCCAATCTTGTGTTTTTGTCTTTACCACACTTTCTAGTCAGCTTCCTCCCCCCCACCTCCTCTTTCCTACTGCTTTCCCTTTCCATCTAAGCTGCTCTGTTAGTTTTAAAAATACTGTTTTTGCTTCTCTCTTCCCTCTTCTGCTATCAAGTAGTGTCCCTAGCTTTGATCTCTTCTGCTGTGCTTTGTCTTTTCTATTCTTCTGTTCGTTTTTTTCTCTTCCTCTTACCCTTCATTTTTCTCGAGGTCTTACCTCTGGCCCTTCTTGCCATCTCCCCCAGTCACCACTCCTGCTTACTCTCACGGACAACTTGCTCAGCCCTCAAGGACTTCAGGCATCTCCCCTTGCTTTCTCCTTTGGGCTGAAGGCTGGATAAATGTTGCTGAACAAATGAGCTGATGGGTAGATGTCCTCTTGCATCACGAACAGATGACTGGTTCCTGTGCTCTTGAATCTGGCACAAATTCGGTAATGTCCAGCTGCTGAGAGATCTGCATGGCTTGGCCACTCACGTAAAGCCTACCAGCTTACCACAGGGTGCAGGGAGGGAAATGCACTGCTAGTTGTCTATTTTGAAGGAACTTTTATTCTCGCCAAGGACTTTACAGGGGGTTTTGCATGCAACCATGTGTGTAATCTGCTTCTGAGATAGGCCATCATGACAGAGCTCAATGACCTTTCTGCAAATTCCCAGGAACTAGAGCCCGTTGCAGCAGGAGAGGTTGTTTCCAAATCAGCAGAACATTAACTGCTCCTTCTGTACAGGACCTGCATTCAGGGCTCTATGCCCTACGCCTTGCTCGTTTGGTAGCCAGCAGTATTTCAGGTAAACTAAATTTTTTTTCACCGATTTCCAATCTGTAAAATTCTCTGGAGCAAAAGATTTGAGAAGTTCTTCCTATTTATGTTGTAGAATTAACACTCAAAAGTAAAACAGCCCATGTTTGCCTATGAATAACAATTTTGTATTGCAGGGCACCAGTAGCTGCACCATTAATGTTTAATTTAAGGCCAGCATTTTAAATCCGTGTAGAATGGATAAAAGGAGATGGCTACACATCTCCTGGGGTCTGCAAAAGCACCCTATCAACTACTGATGCCTTCAGCATCTTTAAGCTTCTTAATACCTTAAAACATATGGCTCTCAATGTTTTGGTTTTGGCCATGACTCTCTCTGTTAAATGCAATGCCTGGGCAGTATCTGAGCAATGACATGCTCAATATGTGCCTTTCTTCTCTCCAAAGTTCTGCTTCTGTAGGAAGGTCAATAAATTTCCTATTTCACCAACCTCAGGGCCATCTGACTAGGACTTTATCATTTGTACAGAACTGCAGTGAGATTTTTCTTCCACCATAGTATTTAGGCACTGAGATTTCATCAAGCCTGTCAGTCAGTAAGAACTGGTATCAATCTGTCTTTCTCATGTGTCTGCTATTCTCACATTTTGTTCAGATTTCTTTATTGCAAGAGAAGCGCTTAAATCTGTCGTCCCCGTTGCAGCTAACCCTGCATGTGAACAGTTCGTAACTGAATTGCTCGAGTCAGCTGTCAGGGTTTGCCTTGAAGCTATTGGGATATCAGCTGCAATTAAGGCCTGCTTCGGCTGCAATTAAGGCCTGCTTAAAAAACAAACTATACTTGCTCTGCATTGACTTTTTTTGTGTAAGAATGACTTCTAAAATCAGTTTTGGAGTAACTGTGGCCCAGATCGTTCCTCCTAGTTGCACAGAGATTTTTCTTCGGCTGCAGATTTCTCTTGTCCAGCAAATCCAGCTCATGTCACAGTTTCCCATCACAGCTGCTGAGGAGCCCACAAGGCCCCAGGAGGGATGGTGGGGCAAAGGCTGGGCAGGCTTCAAGAACCAGCACATTCCAGGCTTAGGGACGACAGAAAAACTAAACCAGCCCTGCTAACCCGCCCCCCTCACTACAAACGTGGCAGTAGATCTGAATTTCCTGAAGCAACGGAGAAGTGACACTGAAGCCAAGCAAGTGGGAGGGGAAGAGATCTTCCATCAGCACTCGCCTCCAGATTTTAGCATGAGGCACTGCAAATGCATCCCTTGTAGGCACCCAGCATAAAAAGGGACCATTTCTTTGACCTGAAACTGTTTCCCCAATCATATGCTGACTCCCTAAATTTGCAAGATTTCAATACCATGCGTACCAGTGCAGATCAACACATTTGCAGTCTGCTGGGACCAACACACAAGGCCCAAAAAAGCAGGCTGACCTTATGAGAAGCAAGGATTGGTTCTAGGAAAATACTTCAAAATCCTTTTTCATGGGAATGAAAAATGACATTTATTAGGACATAGGGGAAAGAGGAAGTACTGTTGCAAGCAAGTTTCCTTTCACTGTTACACTGCTAGATTCATTAATGGGGTGGGCCAGGTGGCCTACTGGGGAATTTTACTTTATTCTGCACCACGTGAAGCAAATGACTCCCCATCATAAAGGCCACACTTGAAAACTCGTGGAGAGTGTGCTGACACTTGACTGTGCCACTCAGGTAGAGGTGGCTAAGATAGGACTGAAAAGGAGAACAGGGGCATCCCCAAGTCTTTCCAAGCTAATATTTGACATGCTGAGCCTTGATAACAAAATATGTCTTCTAGCTCTCCAATACAGAGCACGCTGCCAGACAGGAATAGACTGTTCACATTTTGTTCACTGGGACCTGCCAATTCCACCCGATTAGACTGAAGGGCTGACTGATGCTCACTGAGGTGAATGACAGTTCAGTAGGAAAGGACTGACTGAGCAGTTGTATGTGACTTCACTCATCTCCTTACAGCCTATCACTTACAATGACGGTATTCAAAAGGCTCCCTAGAAGGGTTTCCCTACACCCATTCAGTCAGGTTCTTTATAAAAAAGAATAGTAATTAAGAATTTTCACTACCATGTAGAATATATTACATATTTTTCTTTTGCTGGTGTCTCCTGTAACTCACAGACAAACAGCTCCAGAAGTGTTAATTTTTGTGATAAAGCGGAAATAACAAAATGGACATGGTTGACAGCGGGAAGAAGAAAGTATCCTGCAGATCATTACTAAAAGATTTCACTGTAGAGCTGAATGAACGAATTAAATGAAATTAGTGTCTATCTACATAGCCACATAAGCATGGTGCATATATAATATACATGGCATGATTTTAGTGTAATATATTCAACTACAGATAAAACACGCTCATCTGGTTGGCTTACTTTAAGACCTCTGCTTGACTCCCTCCCCTGACCACTCTTTTTGCCCAAGTACTGAATGATTAATGTGTCCTTCAGCAAATGAGATCGGGTCTGTCTGATTGTATTAGTTCCTCTTCATTGGAGTAACTGAGCATCAATCACGTTCTAATCAGAGCTCATGTACATTGATTTTTTTTTTTTTGTAAACAGCCTCACCATCAGGGTCTATAATTATCCTGGACTAACTCCTTAATAATGAGAAAAATTGATTAAAAAATATTTTCACCTAAAAAATAAACATGCTTTTATTTTTAACTGAACAATCCTGTCATTTTAACTTGTCATTGTAGTTTTAAAGTCTGCAAAGGATAAAAACAAAAAGTTTAGAATGGCGATTATTACTATTATGCGTTAATACTATATATATTATATTAATCTCTTAAGAGTACCACTGCTAGTAAGCATTGCTTACCTTTTACAGTAGTCCTTTTAAAAAAAATTACATAACATAAAGAACCAAATTAAGTGGCCTTAATATTCAAATGCACTGTTCTTTAAGAGTTATAGGTACCCCAGTATAACTTACATTATGATCCACCAAAAAAATCATTGTAGTGCATAGCAAAACAATAAAATACTTGTCACATACAGAAGCAAGACGCTCAGAAGAGTGAATATGTATTTCCTCTCCTCAAAAGATGAACAACCGTGCCTATACCTTTAACTCATAAAAAGAAACAACTAAATTAAAGCTGACTGTTATCTTTTGTCAAATGCTGCCAGCTACTCTACTCAGTAGTTTCTTAAAATCGAGAGCAGTGTCTTGTGTTTAGTGACAGAATTGGTAATTGTGTAAGCCGAACAACCCTTCAATGCTGAGGCAGTACAATAAATTAAGCCCTTACAATGGTATGCTCCCACTGAATGATTACTCACTATGTTGATCTTTCTGATCTGTCAAGGAGGAACTAAAATATTACACTCACTCAATATCACCCTGATACTGAATAACACTATTCCAATACTATTCAGATAGTGGTCTCACTTCACTAATGAGGATGGTAGCACTTCATTCGAATTAGCACTCATTAACGATGGGAGAAAGAATCTGGGCAGGCAAACACATGGCTGCCCATTCTGTACAATGCCCTGGGAATTCCCACTAAGGACGAGCAAAAATGGTTTGAAATGACCTGAAATCCCCTGAAGCTTTGTGGAAGTTTCAAAATATCTGATTAATTTCTCTTTGCTTGTGGGATCCTTCAGTGCTGGAGTTGGGCAGGGATCAGCACCACCCGTATTTCCAAGAGAAGCTTTTATTTTGGTGTTCCCAATAGGACTAAAATGAAGCAGTGCTCAGAGTCTCCTGAGACAACCCTCTGCTAAAACATCTCTTCATATACGGGATTGGAAAGTTCAGAGAAACAGCCCAAAACCTAGATAACCCTCTAAAACGTCTCTGGGTCATTCCCACTTTCTGACCATATTGAAGCCAATGTCGTGATGGCTCACCTGCTCACTCCTACGTTGTAGTCCTGACAGTCTGGGAAGGATTTTGCCCAGTGTGGTCCACCTTTGCCATTTTACATGGCCAGAGTTTGTATCACAGACTATACTCAATGCCGAGTTAATCCTTGTCAGCAAACGCATTACCCTGGCATGCAGTAGTAGCTTACGAAAATGGCTTTCGAATCTCAATTGTCTGAATCATTTAAATATGAAGACTGCATGAATCACTTCCACACGAACAGGATGGCTCTCTTGCTTCTAGTTTTTATTATTCTTTAAGGAAGTCCATAAACTGGACTTCTCAGTAACTTTGTGGAAGAGCTGAAGCACAGCTGTTACAGATCAGAGATCAGGGAAGGATATAACTTCTTTTGAATAATATTAAAGGGAAAATTTTTATTTCTTAGTAAAGAGAGAAGCTCTCCACTGGAAAGGTAACGCTTTACACTTTATCTGTATTTGTGGAATACCGGACTGGAAGAGACCCTGTTCTGCACTATTGAGTTCAGTCGCTTGGCATTTTAAGCAATGGCTCATATAACGTCTTTCACAAATTTTCTGAGCACCGTCCTCAAAACAGTTGGGCTTTTTACATCTCCACTATTTGGGGCTGGAAGACTGCTCCACACTGTCGCTGTTCTAACAGGTACAAACTGCCTCTCATTCCTAGTCAAGTTCTAATTTCCAACCAAGCTGTCACTTGGTACCTTTGTATTTGTATATTTGTGCCATTATCACCAGCATTTAGCTTAGCTAGATCCTCTCCCTGCCTACGTACACCTCCTTGATGTACTTATTAGAAGCAAGTATAGCTGTGGCTGCTCTTCTGCTAGGCTGATCAAAATAAACGCTTCCATTCTCCTCCCTTTAGAGCAGCTGTCCAGTTGCCCAATTAGTTCATTCGCCTTCAGTGCACCTGCGTGTTTCATCTGCCTTGAAGATGAGACCAGAAATGTGTAACAGTAGTCCAGAGGTCTTTCAATAGGGCCATAACATAATGTCACCACTACTCCTCTCTCTCTGCTGGACATCCCAGTCTTGCCCATTCAAGGATCATATTTGCCCTTTTCATAGCTGCAGCGCAGTGCATTTCGTAGTCCTTCCCCAGTCCGCAGGGTCAGGCCTGCCTCAAGTGCAACGAGCCGGTCTGTTTTTCTCTTTCCCGAATGAGAAGCTAAGTGAGCTGAAGGCACAGTTCCAGGATCCCAGTGAGCGCCAAACTGATCGGCAGCATTTGTCTGTTGGCTCCCAGCTCCTGCTGAGCCAGGAATCACTGTGCGCCATTCAAAACTGGCTCCGGCGCTCTCTTTCGCATTCATTCTGTAGATTGCTAATCCCCTCCACAGTCCCCTAGCATATGAATGTCCTGGTGGGTTGTTTCCAACTGATAAGATTAAGGTTTTCTTTTTTTTTTTTTTTTCCTTAAATTAAAATCCACACCTTGCTTTATATTCCTGAATTTCATCCCATTTTTAATATTCCAGTCCTCCAGGCTGCTCAGTTCTGTCTGCACAATAGTCCTACTCCCCTAAGTACTGACACAATTTGCTAATATTACAGCATAAACAAATCTCATCCCCTCTCTCGGACTTGTGTCAACACCCCTTCTGAAATATATCCAACAAGAATGTGTCCAAAAAAATCCCCAGGGACCTGTCCTTGAGTGCACAGGGAAAGGGACAGCTCTGAGAGGGGTAGGCATCAGAAGAAACTGCCACTTATGTCAGTGGGAATTCTGCCTAAGGAAAGAGGAGGAGGTATTTAATATAACCGTGTTTTTATGCAGCATACACTGGCATTAATTACACTAATTTGGTAAAGTGCTAGTTAGCTGCCATAATACAGAAAAGAGTTACAGTACTATAAGCCACCACCATCCTGGTTTGCTCTGCAGCTACGAAGTTGGAGTCTAAGGAATTACATGCCTGGCAGTGTAAGAGGTGTACCCAAAAATGTCCAACTTCTAGGGAAGCATTTAACCTAAACGAGAAAAATGTCTTATAAAAGGCAGCAGCAGTTTGTAGAGAATCAGTGGGTCCCTATGACTCCCTTCCCTTTTCCCTTTCTCTCCCAGTTTCCAGTAACTGAACTGGATTTATGAGGAAGTTAACCAGTAAATATGGCATCAGACAAGCTTCCTCAGTGTGTTAGCGGGGTTGTGCAAGCTAGCAGCATTCTTCTAAATGCTTGCAACCTGCTTTTGGTTCTGGTGAAAACGGACAGTGTTTGAAGGGTTTTTTTCTAAGGTGTGAGCCAAGACTAACAAGGCATCATAAGTCATGTCTGTCTGAGGAGGTCAGAGACACAACAACATCACTATCCGAGCAGCTTTTGACAGTCTGAACACTGATATGTAGAGATGTAACTTGATATTTGAAAATAACCACGCGTAACACACTACTTTTTGATTGTTCCCCATCGTATGGGAGCTCTTCAGCTAAATCGAAACAACGATGGACATAGGGCTGGATTACCTGTCTGATCCATTCCACGCACATTCAAACTTGTCAAAGATGCAGTCATTCTCATAGAGGGAACACAGCTTGCTCCTAAGGTAATCATGGACCTGTTTTAAAGCAAATAACTGCTGTTATTTTTGAAACAAAACAAAATAAAACTCCACAGCCACTCCCCGACTCTCTGCATTATCTCCCACACTCACTTTTACAACATGCTGCACAGGTTGGCAGCTTTGCAGAAGATAGCATGTTTAGTCATTAAAGGAGCTAAGCATACTTTCCCATAGGCCAGTTAGCCAGGGCGCGATACAGTCACTGCGGCCGGAAGACATGGAGCACGCCTCACTCAGCAGGCTGCAGACCGCTCCTCTTTACTTGTTTCCTGCTCAGGTGACTGTCTCAGTGCTTGCCTGATTCCCAAGACGTTGCTAATTAATGTGTGAGTAATGTAATTTAAATAGTAAAACAAAACACAAAAACAAAAAACCAAACAAACAGCACATTCCAAGGTAAGTGGACTCACTTGCCGTGACAGCAAAAGAACCCTGCTCTTAAGAGAGCCGGTACTGTATGGTATTACATACATTTGGATAAGGCTTTTCAGAAACCAAATACAGTACAAGCTTGCAGTTGCACAGGCTGCAAATGAGAACACTAACATGGCCCATGGTTACATCCTATTTGCCTGAGACTTGAAAACAACATTACTAATTCTCACTTACAAGCTTGAAAAGTGAGATTAACCAGCAGATCTCTCTTCCAGGCTACATACCTCTACTGAACGAGGGTTATCATAAACAGACAAATCTCATGTAAACTGTTTCAGTCCTTTGCTGAATATGATTAGCTTTTCTTCTGGATGATTGGTTTCATTTCCTAAGGAAAGCAGGAGCTACAAAATCCTTCCTACACGAATTTACTAATGCACTTTCATTCCTGATGTTTCCTTCCAGCTGTTGTGGAAGCCTCGATCTCTGGCTGGAGCCTGTGAAGCAGCAGCTCCTCTGGAGAACAAAGTTGCATGCATGACCCTGAGAGCATACAGACCCATCCCATAGCCTAGCAGCCTAATTCAGCTCTGGCGCAATGAGGCACTGGTTCTTTCAAGCCCAGGGAGACCGTTGCTGTTTACAGCCACCCGAATTTGAGTCTCCTGACTGCTGTCCTTTCAGCACATGCTCAGCCTCCTCCTCTGGCCTGAGCGCTTGAACACTCCTTGTAGCAGAGTCACTTTTATCAAGACCAGAATAATGACAATGACCTTTCACTCAAATTTTATTTAAATTAACACTATTTTCAGTAGCTACATTGTATAGCGTACCAAGAAAAGTCATGGGTCAATTTTCAGAAACAGATGAATGAACCCTGAGCTATCAGTAGATAATGTCCGTCAGCTGAACAAAATACTCATACAGCAAATAACAGGCTAATTGTAGACGCAGATAAAGCATTTCACAATTAAATGCATTTACCCTCCTGGTGAGTAATAGGTCAGAACACTTCCAGAACCGATGCAGTTTCTTGCACACTCAGTAATGAAATGCTTTCATTTTCTCTTGTTCTCTTTACTTAAAGCCTCTATATTTTCTGCTGTTTTTTACACATCATTCTTCCATAGCATGATTTTACCATGTGCCCACTGTTTACTATTTTTTCTGTTAGCAGTATAATTCATTACGGACCTGAAGTTCTTTTCATTATCAGGTTTGTGAACTCTCAACCCTTGGAAGAAATAGAAGGGTTGGGTAAAGCAGGAGAAGGAAGCACCGATAACATTTGCCTCACCGGCTGCTGCTTTGACACTGTCTCTTCTAGGTCTCCCTCTTCTTGTTACCATTTGCAGCAGCCATCTTTGACCACTGTCACGTATGCACCCTTTGAGGAGTGTGCCCAGCTCCTCAGCTTTGAGCTGTGCCTATCAGCCCCTGTCAGATAGGAAACTGTGGTTCCTTTCTGCTTCCTTACCTATTTCTTCAAAGCCTCCACTCCTTTTTCCTGACTCACTCTGTCTGCTGACTTTCACTATTGCCATGGACAACGAGAGTGCTCTTCATCTTGACCATTCAATTACTACGCTTAACCACATTCAGACCCTCAGTGTGACTAGGAAAAACTAAACGGAAGAAACAATTTTTACCTTGTTTTTATGTTCATCTGCCACTATAGATCGAGGGTAAAAACAGATGTGCCTTGTCTGTATATATTGTTCTTATCACACAAAAACAACATCCCAATTCCAATCAAATTCCTTCCTAGGTAATCATTGCACTCTGTTAGGTCAGTCCTTCATGGAATTATCCAGTCAATTTTGTGCTCCAGAATAACACAGTGATAAGACTATGTGGGGAGCCATTTAGAGTCAGGAATTGTGCTGATAAATGACACATCAGTCCAAATCCCTATACTATACGCCTTGCCAAAGTGGATGAAGCTATTTTCAGCTATGAACTTGTTCACCTCCAGTTGCTGCTGGCAGGTTCTGCTGGGGTAATTCATCTGGGCAGAGCAGAAGTGTGTCTCACGCTAGGCAGGGATGTCTTGGCACCTGCAAACTCAAGCTCTGGTCATTCCGTTTTGTTGCTCTTTCGGTGCTGTCCAGTACAACATGCTCTGCCTTTTTTTAATTTTATGTGAGGCATGAACAGGAGAAAATCATGCTGAATCATTACCAGCAGCTAACATGTTTCAGCAAGGCTGTAAAAGCTGCCGCATGCAATACCATTCTTCTGGCCACAACACTGATAAGAAAAAGAACTTGCATGAGGAATACAATTTTTTATGACACTAAAACTGTACCCTGATAATGAAGCTGTGCACTTAGAGACTCTGCTCTTTCTTACAACCCTATGGGGAAATCTCCTATTATGACCTCCCTCACGAATTTCAGTTAGACAGTATCTATGTGGTTTCCATGCAATGCGTGAAATGAGAAATTCAGTTACTTTAATGTTTTTATGTTTCATATCTATGTTTTGGTCATTGAGGGGTTTGCTGTTTTTACTATAACTGTTTGAATCTGGATAGCAATAATGAGTGGCTCTAAATAACCACGAGTCTTATTTATTTATTTAACAGTTTTGTGTGAGCTAATACATAGCTAATTTATATACCCCATCCTAATTATGTGGCTACATAACTCCGAAAATCTTGGATTTATTTGTTGCCTTCTGGTGCTTCTGCAGATACTTTTAAGAGAACTTTTTAAAAGAGTAATTGAAACCACTCTTTCTTTCTTAAAAAATACAATTCTCTACTCTTTGCAGTTGAAAAAGACCTGAGGTTGTCCAGAGCAGTTGCACTGTGTGAATCTTAAGCAGTCCTCCTCTGATACTGCCCTACTAAGGCCTCTGACTGACTTCTAGATTCTCCTTTTGTCAACTGCTTGTCAGTACATCTGTCAATGCTCTTTACAAGGCACTGCAGAAGTATTTGAAAAAGAAAGACAATCCACAGGTTACAACAAAAAAGCAAGAACACTTAAATTTGCAGGGGTCTGTTATTATTTTCTATAAGCATCTGAATGCAATAATCAATATTGAAAAATTATATCTATTTTCCACATCTCAGTGTGGAGTAATATAACTTTTTAATTGGCCCCACTGCTGGCTGTCAGACTGATTTAAAGCTTTGTTTCAAAGCTACCTACGCGAGGAAATAAAAGCATATGTTAAAATCAAGACAAACAGGTTGGCTTGACCAGCTATGTCTCTCCAGAGAGAAAGTTGCTTACTCCGTTAGCATAAGTATAAAATAATACATTACCTGAGTTCCTCAAATCCAAGATACGATTCTAGTATGTTAAACACAATCTCTCAATTTCCCCCTCTATTTTTAGAGCATCCTATTTTTAGAGCACATCAGAATTTCCAACACATTTAACATTACAAGTGCTATCATTTTCAAAACAGAAACAACTCTGTATTTTCGAAGGCATACAGGCTCAGACTTTCAAATGCTAATAGGAGATACATGACAGAGTATCCACTAAAAGGTAACGGATGACGTGCTCGGGCCCACTATGTCGCCACAGTTACTGATGTCGAATTTTGCTTGTTTTGACAAATCACACTACCAAACTCTCAGTATATGCTATTTTAAAAAAGAATCTTAAACACAGTTACTGTGAATTACTGTACCTCACCTGCCCTTACACAGACAGCAGGGAACAGAAAACAAGGATTATTCCAACACTTCTGCAGGACTGTCTCCATGTAAACAGTACAAGTCAGATGAATGATATTTTTCCTATTTTACATGTAGCTGAACAGCTTTTTCTCATTGCATTTTCATAACAAGCATTTTTTACGTCACAGACATATTTTTAGTCTTCAAGGCAGAGTCAAAAAAACATAAGCTCAAACCTCTACTGCCAAACAGAGCAGATGTCAAGAGTACCAATTCAGCGCTGGCAGGAGCCACTGGCATTTTGTCTGCATAATATCCCAGTGAATTCAGGCAACCAGATGTGTCTGTCTGGCATTCACAGACTGCTGTGTCAGCAGTGATGTTAGCATTTAACAATAATCTCTTCTAAAACCAGCCCAAAGGAGAAACGTATGGATGAAGTTTTTAAAAAGGTTCCCAAATGACAATGGCACAAACTCAGCAGTTACAAAGGGAGCAGAATGAGAGGCAATTCACAACATCCTCTCCTCAGTTTCTTTTACATATTAATTATGAAATGTATCATTTGAAAAGTGATGCCAAACTAAAGAGCTGATTTCCTGGATTAGAAGCATTGTTTCTTTCAAGAGCCAGGTCCACCGAGGATGTTACCCTGACTCCCAACGAGCTATGCTTCCTCACTGATGCTGAAAGCGCCCTTTTGCACTCTGCTCAGCTTCACCGTTTTCTCTTAACTGTCATCTCCTCAGACCAAGCAACGAGAACTGTAGAGAAACGTTTAGTTTTTGAATAGTGAGGTTTTTTTATACTGCTGCCCTTCAAGAGGTGAGAGATACCTACCTGGTACGTTTCTACAGGCTTTGTTTCCATGTTCAGATCCCAAACTTTGACAGTGAGGTAATCTCTTGTTAGCATATATCTACCACTGTGACTGAATTTGACATCTGACACTGAAGAGATAATTTCTGAAAAAAATGATCTGTTACTGGGGTCTTCTGGTTCTTCATAAACTGTTTAAAGAAAAAGAAGCAAGAAAGAAATTAGAATTCTATAAAAGAAATGTTTTATTATACAATCTGTATTGTATATTTCTTATGAAACAACGTGATTCAAGGTACCAATCCATCTGTTACAGAATTAATTATATGCCCAGTACTGAATTTATTCTGTTGTCTTTATATAAAAATATAAGCTGCAAGCTTTAAATTTTAGAACATGGGCCATCGGACAGTCTTGAAGAAAGCACACCTGAAGACTCTGCCTTGATTCAAAGGATGTCAGCTTACAATTGAGTTGTCAGAACGGCTAGTGCACGTGTGAGATGCCTTTCATCCGGATTGACGCCAAACAATTTACAGCACTACAGCAAAGAGCTGCTTCATCTAACATTGAAATATTGCTACTTTTGGACTTGAAGACTGAAATCTTTAAACTCCTGGGTGGCAGCCTAACACACAAAAAGAATTATATATGCAGAACAACATAAGGAAAAGAAATTAATGCAGTCTTTTTTTTAAAACTGCTGGGATGATGTATGTCTTAAACAGAATTTAGCCAAGATTTTTCTTTAAGCATCATTTTATGCATTATCCTAAATACTGTGCCCACTGGCATTTTGGTTGGAAACACCCTGACGTGAGAGTGACATGTGGACTTGGACCACTCAGTCAATCCACCTTCACTATGTCTTGAAGTTATTTATTTTTAGAGGCTGCAGTCCTGCTGATTAGAGAAGGTGTATTTAATATTACCACACTTTATTTTCCCTAAAGCACAATAACTTTTTCTATCCCCAGTTAAAATTTACGTTACTACATAATAAAAGCTAAATAAAGCTGGAATTTTTGAGGGGAGTGTGTTATCCGTATTAGGCATCCAACACAACATAGAGGAAGAAGAAATCTTTTGATGTGTAGCTTCTGATGGACTTAGGATGATGAAAAACACTCCAAGGAAGGTCGACAGCTCACCTGGAGTATACCTACCTGGAGTATAATCTCAGCTGTACTTAATCTTACAGGTATGGGCCCAAAGCATCATTTGGAGAAGTTACATAACTATGTCAGTTAGATGACCACAGCTACACTACAACAAAGCAGTTCATCTATGGCCATCTTTCCTGTGGTCCCCACATCCTCTCTCCTGTCACATAACCCAAATTTGAGTGTCTCTGTCACATGAAAAGTGGATATGTAATCTCACAATGGCCTTGGCATCCCTGGGAAGGATGGCTCCTCAAAGGTTTGCTTGGCTGCCAGCATCTGCTGGCCAGTCTGCAGGCTTCCGGCCATGTCTGAAGGCATCTGAGATTGAACAATGTGAATTTTGGGGAGCAGCTGCAAATTGCAATTACCTCTTTCCTAAAATATGAGCAGAGGACAGTGATTTACCAGTTGGAAACATGAACTATTTAGTCTATGGGCAATCGCTGACATTTCTAGGAAGCAGTGAACTCACTATATGCACTGCTTAACTTTTCTGTGTAGTTACTGCACATCCTGGCAAAGCAAAGGATCACGAAATATGGCTTGGAGTACCTCCATACGGTGGTATCTAGCTCTTGTAGCTAGCAGATTGGTCCTCACATTCAACTGCATATAATAACAATATCTGATGGTTCACATTTAATTGGAGGAATTACAGAATGGTTGTGGTTAGAAGAGACCTCGGGAGATCATCTAGTCCAACCCCCTTGCTCAAGCCAGATCACCCAGAGCACGTTGCACAGGATTGTGTCCAGATGGCTTTTGAGTATCTCCAGGGAAGGAGACTCCACAGCCTCTCCGGGCAACCTGCTCCAGTGCTCAGTCACCCTCACAGGAAAGAAGTTTTTCCTCATGTTCAGACAGAAATGCCTAGTAATAGCGGGCCGCACATCATCTGCTGCAAGTCTACTACTAAGCAAGAGCTCTTCATCCCGCCCTCAGTAGCTTGCACTAACTCTAGCCCTGCCAAAGTCAAAGCATGAGGAGACCGTGGGAAAGGGTCGTGCTGGTTGACCTGAGCTAAGCCATCAAATCACTATCTCTTACTAGGAGCCTAGAGCAATTCTGTTCCCTTTCTGCTGGCCTCTACACCTCAGCTCTGTAATCTGAATTACCTCATATGGCAAGTTTAGCAGAAATTCGGGCTTTCCACTGATAACTGAAGCACTCAAAATAAGTAGGAGTCTGCCCACCTATGTCTGGAATATTCTTTGGAAATTGGGAATTTGGTGGCCGTCATTTCCAAGTTGCAAAAGTGGGTAAAGAGAAGCTATTTGCTGAGATATGAAAAGGTTCAGAAAGTAGAACAACTTCCTGCTGTCAGTCAAAACAGACTTTTTGAGGTAGTCCACTGGAATATTTTTCTCTGAAGTCATTTATCTATGACTGTGATTCAGACTGTTGAAAGCAACAAGGTTCGAGTTTCCATCAGGTGAAATAATGTTCTGCTGAAAGTTCAGGGTGAGTATGTGGGCGAAGCATGAGGGGTAACGCAAAAAATTATGGGCAATTTTCTTTGGGCGTGGGCAGTGAAATGCAACCAGGCATGCACATGGGAATAAGCTCTATATTTGAACATGTACAACACATCTAAACGGTAATGAACTACTTCAAAAAGGGGGAAAAAAACTTTTCTTTTCAGACAGACTGTAAATGAACAACTTTAAATAGCTCTTTAAAAATTTGCCTAGACATTCTGCAAAGCAGATATTTTGTAATTATCCTGTCAAATTTTCAATAGAAGTCTGATAAGCACAAAGCAATTATCGTTTCTCATACCTCTTCCCTTTAATCTGTCCAAACTATGCACTTCGTTGTCAGGAATTTCATCCTCCTAATTATGATGTGAAGTTGCTATTTAAACCAGGAACAAAACAGAAAACCCACCATACTACCCCTCCATTTACAGCTGAGATAAATTTTCTCAGTTACTCCATCTACAAGGCTCTGTAAGTCTAATCAAACCCCCAATGATTATAAGAGGAGCAATATTAGTACTTTGATGCTCTACGTTTTGTTAAGATGACCATTAATGAGATTAAACCATTCCATCCCTTATCTGCACTATTTAATGCTTTCCTGTGCTTGCCACAGTGAGTACTGGAAAATCCTACATTAATTAAACTGCAGAAAGAAAGGTAGCGGCAGCAAATTTAGTAGCAGCAATTCTTTGCAGATAGCTCACCATAGCCAAACCAGGAAAACTGTCAGAGGAAACCAAGCAGTGAGTCTCAGCATTACAGGGAAAGCTCAGCAACTAGCAGCCTATGCCTGAACAGTTAAAACAAGGCATTGGCCTAAGGAAATGAAGGTGAGATATACCACCCCAGGCTCTTAGCTATCTCTGGTTTCAGTGTTAGTATAAGGGTATGTGTACGCTGGAAAAGAAAGGTATAGTCTTAGTTCAGTTTCGCTAGTGGAAGTTAGGTAACTGGAGACAGAATGGTACTGAAGGTGTTATAACTTTGATTTTCGTTCAGGCAAGCAATACCAATTCAACCCTGGCCTTTTCAAGCTGATAGGAGACTACATGGTATTAGCTCACCGTTCGCTTTATTTTCACATATATTTTGAAGTTAGCTAGCAAAATCAGATTTGCCAACATGCACTGAAAACACAACCTCTGTCCATTAAAGTTTAGACTTACCCTTTGAAGGCTGCTCTTATGCCACAGGGGCAATCAGCACCAAGGACATAAGAGGCTTCAAATTTACCTTACTTTTCTATATCTAAACAGATCTTGTTAGACCAGAAGCTGGAAACAGAACTTCGCTGAAATTCAATTAGAAAGTCTATCAGATTACTCTATTAATTTCTTGATTAATTACTTAATAACTAAGTTTTGTAATGAAAAAGGGTATTTAACTTTCATTAATATTGCTCTTGAAAGCCTTTTCGGTGCTAATTATATAAAAGATATAAAACTACCTATCTAGTTGCAAGCTAATGAACATAGCAACCACAAACGCTGTGGTGTATCGAGCTTTCTCGTGACACTTAAATATGGCCTTGACAACAGGAAAACAGAAATGTCCTAGGATTACGGAGTGACGCCGAGCACATCTCCAAGCACAGCCAAAGCTGCAGCAAAGCCTCCCAGGAAGACATCATTCCTGCTCCCCACTCCTCAGGCAGGGACATGGCTTAGCTGGGAAGTCTGGGTAGGGAAACAGAAATGCTCACACCTTCTGCTTAGCTTCCTGCTCCCAGGGTAAAAACCAGGGTAGCTTTTCATAGAAGTAATTTCAGACTTTGTAGAGAAGGCTGGGTTGGGTGAAGGATACTTGCCAGGGCACTGTTTCCCTGAATGCTGAAGAAAATCTGTCGCATAAAAATATGCTGCTTCTTTCTCAGACAGAACTGCTATCAGCTGAAAATCAGTCCTGCCTTTTTGTCTCTTTTCAAAAAAAAAAATTCAGTGATCCTTAATGTAGAATTTCCCTGAGCTAATGTAGACATAGAGACTGTCCTTAAAATCAGTGCATAGAAAAGGCACTCCTAAGGCGTGTACTTATCATGCAGAAATATATGCTGATGCCTAAAGTTAAAAACAAACAAACAAACAAAGGAAAAACAGTTACAGTAGGCCAGAAGGTCCATCTCACGCAGCTTCCCTTCCAGATAAAGGCCAAAAGTGCAGAGCAGAACATAAGAGCAGAGCAGGTGTATAGGATGCTTCCCCCATTATTCTTCTGGCTCTCAACTGGTAGGTGAGGTGGTAGGTGATGCCACTGTAATTTCCCCTTTGTTTTAATACGGGCCTGAGTCCGTACGTTTGAAAGGCACACACCTGGGATAAGACACATCTCACGCAGCTTCCTTTCAAATCCCACCGCAGTGGTCTGGGGAGAGACCTCCTAGGAACCACCAACACTGCCTTCCTCTTTGGCATCACTAGCTACCTTTCAGTGCAAAACAATATACAAGTTTCCCAAATACATCACTGTGGCAGATTAGAGAGGGATATCAAGGAGTTAGGAGCACAGGAAAATGATAGATCAAAGAGCCTTGTGTACACTCCTCTGAAAAACAGCAAGCAGTGTTATTTTAGGAGTTACCCAGCCATCATCCCAAGAATAGGCAAAATGTAACTTCTGCCTCAGAAAACGTAATAAAAAAGCCTTGTTCCCACAAAAGTTTTTTTTCCTCTTTGTTTTGCTGAATCCATTTCCAAGGATGCACGTTTTTGAAGGAGTCATTGGGATCTCTACACTGCAATACCACTTAAAATTATTATTTTTGTTGCTAGGCTGGGCTTTAATCTTTCAAGGGAGTAAATTCTGGCATAGGTGAACTTTAAAAAAATAATAATGCTAAAAATAGTTCATAGAGTGGGTGCAGTATCACAATCCAATATAGCACAAGCAATCCTGTATTCCTCTCAAAATCACCTCAACAAGGAATATTCATGATATTTTATCATGAATTACATTGAAGGACCTCAGCTAGTGCTATTTTCAAACTTCACCTCCCATTTTTCTGTTACCTTCACAGTTTCAGTTGGATGAAACAAAAACAAAAGCTCCTCAGAGAACTGCTGCAAAGCAAATAGTTCCAAAATACAAACATGAATAGTGTTTTTCAAAACAAAAAGGATGATCTATTTAAAGAGAAAACATTAACAATATCTCAGATAATACGGGGCAGGGGCTAGAAAAGCTATCTATGTAATATAATGAAATTTTATCTGAAGCTAATTTTTATTTTCTACAGGAATTTATAAGTGCATAATGGATCGATGAAATAAAAGAAACATCAACTATATTCAGTTATACAAATTTTTCATTGCTTTTAAAAGGAGAAACCTGGAGTATAAGCTTTGACAAAATTTTCTTATCGTGGTCTGAGCTCTTGATGATAATTTCAAGGTTTTCTATGAAATATCAGTAAACAGAACAAAGAGAAAAAAGGAGAGAGCAAAGGAGAAGACCATGATAATACCACATGCTCCTAAGGCACAAAGACGCAAACCTTGGAATTTCTGTTGCTGCAGATCAAAAGCAGAATAAAAATACAGATCAAAAACAACTTTTTGCTATTACAGAGACAAATAGATTTTAAAAGAAAACTAAAGATGGCTCACGCTTATACATATTTCAGAATACTTGATTCTCTAAAGAAAAGAGGAAAAAACAAAAACTTCTAAGATGAAAGGAACTCCACAGAGCTGTAAAGAAATTTCATCACTCATAAGATGAGCTGATAAGCTGCCTAAAAAGTCATTCCGGATAATGGAAAAACAAAGCCTCTTCTGAGGCTACTTCCTTTTCTGCTTAAGAACATGTAAAAACTTTTAAACGTTTTTCTAGAGGATGCTGTTAATAGCTGGTATCCTGCCATGGAAACATCCATTTCTGCAACATTCAGAAACAACTGGATGAAAAAGTGAACCTGGACAACTGGCTCCTCACTGCTGACTCCTTCTGTCGGTAACAAAAGGCATCGTAGATATCGAAAAGATAACGACAGCTGTATTTTCACACGTCCAGCCTGCGCCCACCCCTTTAAGGACTGTTCTCAGAAAACAGGCACCATGAAATAACAGCTCACTCTCCCCCTCCAAAGACAGCGACCGGATGCAGAAAGTTCTCCAGCTCTTGCTGAAGGCTCACAGCTACGAATGGGTGAAAGGGAGAGCGGGATTACTGCGGAGCGGGTGGGCTGCAGAAGCCAGAGCCAGGGACGGTCCTGGGACACGAGAAGAAGAATTTTCCTTTCGATTATTCAGGCAGGCATACAGTTTGCAGTTACGCTGAATTAAGGACTTTTTACATATAACCTCTGAGTTACACCCGTAAAAGCACAATATATGTATTTCAGTTGGACCTAGAAATGCTGTTAGTGGATCAGGTAACCTCTCACTAGGCTTGAAGTTTTATAAGCATAGAAAACAGACGCTGTCCCAAGCCAAACAACTTATCTTCTAGATCAAGCCTCTCTTTCATTTCAGATCCCAAATGAAAATGATTGCAACACCTGACTAAAATGTACTGAAAAATGGTACTTTGAAATGAACAGAATCTCCCCCATCTTTGCAGAGCAGCCACAGCAATTGGTAAACAGAACGGAACACGAACCAATATAATCTCTTTTTAGCTGATAAATAAAAATTTTAAACATTTTTCCCTATATATATGGTCATACTAATGAAATCTTTTTTTCAGAAAATATGATCCTAAGCTAAAAATCTTGCAAATGACTTAAACATACACCAGTATGGAGTATATTTATGGCTACTGGTGAATTTCTTAAAAGTCTCTAAAGATTATTTTGTCAGAACTTTTGCAATTAACATCTGGCATTTGTGTACATGTTGAAGAAACAACTGAAGTATTAATTATCTTTGCCTCACTAGAAGCCATTTCCAATCTGAATGGCATTTTATTAAATTTAATTGCCTAACTTTTGGTACAGATGTCACTTCTAATTCCATATATTTTTCCAAGACAAATTTTACTGGAAAATGTATACCACTTCATAGTTACCATACTGGTAAATCGCTCATATAAAACCACAAAAAACGATTTTTTGAATTCTTAGAAGAGTCAAGAACTGAAATCCAACTGATACAGCCGACTTAAGTTTCCAAGAGAAATTTAATCAGATCCCTCATAAAGACTCACAGAGTAAGCAACTACTGAATAACAGGAAATGTTCTAGTCTGCAGAAGTAATTGGATAAAAGACGGAAATGAAGACGAGGAATGATCAGTTTTCACATCAGAGAGGTTGCCAGTAAAGTTTTGCAGGGTTCTGTGCTGATCAAAATAATTAAAATTAAGATCTGGAAAAGGAAGTAAATAATGTGCTGAAAAAGCTTGTTGATAATACCAAATTACTCCATATAGGAAAGACTAAGAAGAAATGCAGTTTTCTGCGGTATTGAATGACTGGTTAATAAAATGGGGAGAGGAATTCCAGGTAATGAAATACAGAGAGAAACACTCAAAAAAATTCTAGCTTTATACGTAGACAGATTCTGAACCTATTTTTACCACTCAGGACATCCTGGAGTTATCACAGATCTATGAAATGCCCAGTAGTGGTCAAAAAGCAAATCTAAATTAGAAAGAAACAGAGAGCAAACAGAAAGCATCATTCTGGTGCCATTCAGCTTCAAGATGTGCTCACATCTCGAGCTATGCTTGTCTCCTTTCTAAAATGGTACAGATCTGAAGGCGACACAAAAACGGGGAATAAGAATGATCAGAAGTACGGAGTGACTGACATGCGGGCCGTGGCTTCACAGACTGGGCCTCCTCAGCCTAGGAAAGACCATGTGGAGAGGACTGTAATTACAAGCGGCGTGGAGAGGATGGATGGGGAGCGACAGTTCACTTTGTCCACTGTCTCTTCCACTCAACAAGAAGGGTCACCAAATGAAACTAGGAAGCGGTACAAACAAAGCAGACAGGAGCAAATGGTCCTTCACACTATGCCTAATAAAGCCATAGAAGTCTTTGCTAAAAGATATATGAATGGTAAAATTATACACATGCATAAAAACAACTGTATAAATTCAAGGGAAAAAAATCCATCCACTTGAACACTGTCAAACAGAAAGAAGCTAGCTCTCTCTAAAGTCTTCCGTCTAAAGGCTGAAGATTACGTGTTTGCTCTGTTCTTACATTTTCTGTTGATGCTGCTATTGACCACTACCAGAGTCACACTACTGCAATAAAAGGCGCCCTGGTCTGCCCCTGTACAGCTATTCTTATACACTGCTTATAATCTACGTTAGGGTTTCATAGCAAATAGCTCCCGAGTTCATTCTAAGTGAATTAAGATCAATTGCAAAGGTGTCTCTGAAATTCATGGTCTCTTTAAGATGCATTAACTTCATTGTTTAGGATCATAGATCGATTCACTATTATTATTTACTTTATCCTTCACTATCCCTGAATGTTTTATTATCTTATACTCAGCTAATCCACTCATACATTCACCTCCCTCAGAAATCCTTTCACATCAGCTTTGTTTTCCTGATGTGAAAATCTTACCTTCCTGTTCTACATTAATATACGTGTTCGCGGATGAAATTTGTTGAATCTACCTTAATATGCAATCTAAAATACAATTATTTGATAACATGAAGTATAAATAACTAACCAGAATTATTTAACAAAGTTTTATATTACTGTAGGCCAATCACTCTGTAGTTGCTCACCTTGTTTTAAACCAAAAAAAGTTGCTATCTTTTTATATTCCAGTAAATTAATTCTGAGTGCACCTCCTCCCACCTTGTTCATTTACACATCATTTTCCTTCTTTGAGTAAGGGCAAGTTTCTGCAACCGCCCCACACCTCGAGACTGAAATCCCCCCCACAGCAAAGCACTCCTTTATCCAATGACCCATTATCAAAACCAGGCTTCTCATCAATACCCCGGAGAGCGTGACTTTTGAAAGCGGAGCCTCAAATCAATATTTAAGAATCTGTTTTACCATCTGCAGTGAGTTGCTGCAGCTCGCCGCAAACCACCAGGGATAGTGCATTAGCGCTGAAAGGCAAAGCCAGATCAATAGCTAAAGATCAGTGGGTGGGAGCTTCACTACAGAGTTGCTTATATTAATGCAACTTTGCCAGTGACTTTGTTAATAAAGAGAAATGGTGCTAAAGACAACGAGGAAGTGAAAATACGTGAGGGTAAACTGGAAGATCAAGCATCGTTAAGCCTCAACCTCACAAAGGCTGATGTGCATGTTTAATGCCATGTATTGTGAGCTACCCCATGGAAGCTGATGGGACATAAAACTATTCCTTGTGTACAGCAAAATACATGCATAAGTCTTTGAGATCTTGATATATAAGGTTAGCAATAGATGCTTTTTTTCCCAGTAAAACAGCATCTTGACAGAATAATGCTGGTTTCGAGAGATGACGAAAAGCAATTTTTGTTGCTATTAAAAAATTAAGCAAACAAGACAGGAATTTTAATAGACTGAATAATTAAAGCAATCTCAGAGCAATTATTTGCTTTATCCGTGTTTGGGGGAGAGGGGTTAACGAAACACCTCTTCAATCATAAATCATTTACCATTGCTTCAGGCTTTTCTCTTTCCTCTTACTATATGACAGCTATAAGTACGTAAACAGATTTTTTCTTATGCCCATTTAATTTGAATATATTTTATACAAGTGGAGGAAATACTATACAGATGCAATCCTATTTCTGTAGCAGCACTTTCTAATTTTCATCACCCATGTTTTAAACGCCTTTATTATACACTCATCTAAACTGAACAGAACGGAAGCTGTGGAGCCAATGCTTCAGGCAATCTCACACCGAATTTCAATGGGATTCCTGCACAAGGAAGGATCCCTTTCAGGATCTAGTTTAGTATGTGTGAAATTGTAATAACAGATCTTTAGTGACAGTCATAATTACAAAATTATCAGGATACAGGCACATTTTTTTCACTGAGGATATAAAACCAGCAATGAATATACACTTTTGTAGTGCCTGCTTAGAAAATAAATCCCAAATTAGGCTAAGGAGAACAAGCCTTTATCATTATGGAAGCTCAGATAAGTTTCACTCCTGTCACATGAAACCTCACAGATCTTGTCTGAAGTGGACATTACTTTGACAGTGGCCTCTCATGCACAAAGGGAAAACGGTTGGCTGTCTCTCAGATGACAACCTGATGTAAGACCAGATGCAGAAATAAAAAGCATATTTTAAATGTAAAGCTTAGATAAAAGAAAAACAAGTTGTCTCTTTTCTAGTCGTATAATAAGCATCATTCATTTGGAAAGGTCAATAATAATTAGCAAATCCACCAGGGATGTTTTGTCACAGGCTTTTTTGTGCATCTAGTTGTTCTCTGTTTCAAATGAAGGATAATCCATATTCAGTTAGAGGTCTGAAAGCTGTCTCATCTCTGCAACTGCAACCTCCCATAAAAGGCTGGCAAATATAATTCATTTTGTTTTTAAAATTTAACATGTTCAAGCAGACTTTCTTTGATTTGTGGTTTGGCTACTTCCACGGTCCTGAATTCTTAAGTTTAAAACTAAAGATGATCTCAAAAAACAGTAGATAACCAAACTCAGTTAACTGCCAGACTGATAGGATAATGGCATTTATCCTAATGGAAGGACTGACATTTCTTTCATGGCTTAATTTCAAATAAAAATGCAGAAAAGGGCTCTCAAGGGAAAAAGTGACACCACAACATCTTTGGGTCACAAATCAAACCTAAAATTCACTCTGCTTTGCTCTGAAGATCAGTTTATACCTTTAAGATGTTTGTTACCCATCCTAGGGCAGTGGGGAAGGCATCAGCTGATGTGTTCTGGCCCTACTTTGGAAGAGTCCAGAGAAGGTAGATGTTAAGATTGTCTGTCATCTATCTACAAATGCTTCCTTAGTCAAATGCTCTCCGGGAAGAGCCCACAACAGGCTTCGGATTTGCCAGCTCATTTTAAAGCTGGCCAGTGCTTTTAGCACATTGGGAAGTGCACGGAGACAAAAAGGGCCTTGAAATGGCCTGTTTGAGACCCAGACGTTAGACACTTGCGAAGCGTGAATGGAGAATCGAAAACGTGAACTACCTGCATTATGTACCGCCAAGGTTTGCCTTTTAAAGACCACCATGGCACTCTTGGTGCAACAATAAACTTGAAACTGCAGCTTTTCCATCTTCTTTTTATTTTTGTTTTTTAATCAAACTTTGCACATGGGTAATGGATAATCAGAAATAGTTTTTTAGTCTACAAAGGCATATTAAGAAATGAAAACTAAAAAAAACCCTTAAAGCAACATATATCATTTAAGTAGATTCATCTTCTGAGGCCACATTTTCTGAAGTATGTAATGACTTTAAGATATTAATGATGTCACATTGAATATCAGTGAGGGTTATGCTCTTGAGTCACTTAAATTTCCATGTTGCAGGAATGTGCAGTTTCCATTTATCACTTAATAATTCCGAGTTTAATGATTCTGACGAACTACGGAAAAAAGCTTTTCATTTCTCTCAGACTTCAGACTTCACATGTCCAGGCTCAGTCTTCTTCTACTGCCTGTTTTCTCAGGTGATTTGTTAAAACAGTCATATGTACCTATTTAGTCTATAAACTGTCTGGAAGATATTATCCTCGTTCATGTTTATAAGGAGCATAATAATAGCAACAGAAGATCAAACCAAATTAGCAACTATCAGTTAATTGAACACTTGTGTTTTATAGTGCTATAAGTATTCTTTTAGTTAGAATGATTTGATTGCAACAGTATCTTTTTGTTTGTCTTCTTCATTATCTGAATCCTGTTCATGAGAATTTCAAACAGTTTTGGAATTGGTAGGGGGGCAGGGAGCTCTTTTATTTCTTGGATGTTGCCAGCTAACTGCTCTAATAATGACACCTTTTCAGCTGTTACTACCATTTTTCACTACTGCCACAGATTTCCAGTATCCTGCCTTCTTTCTACATTGCATTGCCATGCATGTTGCCTGAATAACTGCACAAAGACAACCTTTGGGTGTTTCACCATGTAGGGTAATTTTTAAATGCCCTTAAATGAAAGCTTCCAAATCATTTAAATTAACTCCCTGTTTCTTCCTGCTTGAGACTGACATTCCAATCCATTTTAAATCTTTACCCATAACCTTGCGGATTGCTAGGAACACCACCTCTCTTATTCCCATCCCCCTAATATTCCAAATAAACAGGGACATGTATCTCTTTTTTTTTGCTCCTCCTCTTCAGAATATGTCGATGGAATTCTCTCCCACTACTTGCAAAGTCTGATAATAACATGGGACAGTATTATGTATGTATCTGCTCTGCTGTTACAGACTGGGCTTTCCTGTATATCCATTTGTAATGGTCACATGTTTCATTTCTGCTTGCTTGCCCAGCGTTTGATGATCTATTAAAGAGAAGATGTTAGAAAGAACCGGTTTCCATTGGAAAAACAATGCATTTTATCACACCTTATCAGTATCTCATGACCATTTAAAACTTGAGTACTGATCTGATATCTTTCAATGCCTTATGGATGGATTTGGTGGCCTAAGCTCATTTTTCTATGAGACAGAGGTCCCCATTACAACTCATCCCACAAATTGGCAGCTTGCTCATAAATTTCAGCATAGGCACCAAGGTTGAACAGGTATGGAAGCCTCTTGCCTCTTCCATGTCAGAGCCATGAAACTTTAATAAGGGAAACCCTGTGGCTTTGCTGCCACTAATCCTGAACAGAGAGGTTTTGCCATGGACCTTAGCAAACCGGAAATCTTCAAGAACTGTAACTTATTAACATCCTGTGCCAGTGACTTACGCTATGAATACTAAGTATGTAATTTAATTATACAAGATAGCACAGTAATTATTTATGGCACTCTCTAGACTTGTACAAATGGAAGGAGACTTCCCCCAAAAGCTGCAACTGACTTCAGCCAACTGTAGAGATCTGGGTAATAAAAGGATCTGAAAAAGGAGTAAACCCCAAAGTTCACAAAGCTCAGCAACCAGGTGTTTTTTTAAGTTTTTCATTGGACCTTATTTATCCCTAAAAACATCTAGATCGATTAGTCTCAGAACAGCATCTGAAATACAGATCATAGCGACATTAAACTGAATGAAGAAAGTAGGATTGCGTGACAGAAAGTGAGGCTGCACAGTGGTCACAGTCAACAAATGTTTTAGCTAAGAGGTAGAGTCAGTTACGGGGAAGGGTGTGGACGCGAGTTAAGCTAGGAGAGTAGGGTACTGATCATGCACGTACACCATGTATAAAGCAAGTGTAAAGAGGAATCAGATTCACAGTGAAGGTACTAGAGAGATGATTCTGCAAATATTTGATTTCCCTGATTGTTTGTTTTTTAAAGCATCTCCATTTAGGTTGCTACAGGCTTTACATAATTAGTGTTGCATATCTCTGAGAGTTATACTCAAACCAGTCCAATCAGCAGTATTCCTTGTAACACATTGAAAGGTCTACCGTTACCTTATCAATTTCGTATTGCACGTGCTCTACATACTCAGCTCCTCAGCGTGCTTGACTTGGGTTCAGTGCAGCAATGCTACATTAAATGGCTATTTTCTAAATCATAGATCCGGAAAATAGGGTTTAATCAATGACCATTAGACCTTGCGCTCTCTTCTGGCATAAAATGCCTTCTTTTTATCCACGGTTACTGTATTGGTGTTTTAAGAGGTTATGATTGGCATTTGGTACCGAGTTACAGGGACAAGGAGGCCTTATTAGCAGGGAGAAATGAAAGCATTATGGAGAAAAAAAATTTAAGTGGGACAGGATAACTCAAAACAATGCCCCAGATGGTGTTATGCTCCCATTTCACTCCATGATATTGAATTCCCACTATAAGAGGATACAGCTAACAAAGGTAAATTTCCCAAAAGGTTATTTTCTATAATTGGAGATCACACTGTAAGAGGTTTTGAGTAGGACCATTTCTCCTTGCAGCCAAAAGGTCTAATCAAAGACTCTACTACATCTACTCCAGTAAAAAAACAAACAAACAAAAAAAAAAACTTCTGTCCTAAGTCTGTGCATGACTTATGCCTCACTTAAGTCTTCACATTTTTTTTATTTCTGAGTAACAAGACCCATGCACCTCAAAGGGCTCAAGTGGCAATTAATTGATACAAAAATCTCTTATGTGCCCTCTGCACTAAGAGAATACCTCCTAGGTTTCTTCCCAATGATTCAGCATAGCCAAGGAAACTGTGGACCAGATTCTGTGAGATGGAATCGTCCTAGAAGCACCTGGCTCAAGCACAGCCACCAGGTTCATTAAGTTCGCAGCTCCTCATAGGAAACGACCACACGACACAATGCCTTAGTCTTGCGTTTTCAGTCTCAGAAGACCAGGAATAAACAGGCTGTTCGTGCAAGGCAAGTGCCCGGGCTTGTCAGATTACTGGTGGCAAGAACCATATTCTGTCTTATCTGGACTATAAAGATTTGATAGCCAGACATTATAAACATACATTTTCCTTCGTCCTTTACTTTGAGAACAAAGACAGCAACGCGTTTTACCTCCTTGCTCTTATGAAACTTTCAAATATATACTGTCATGAATTAGTGACACCTTCTCTCAATAGGTCTCACAAGGCCACATGAGAACATATTAGGACATGACAACACCTTCTATGACAGCACAGTATCTTTTTTGAATTGCCCATTATTAGTTATCGCATTAAGTATTTCCTATAGCGAACAAATACATCACTGACAAAATACATTTGGGGACTGGATGAAATTTTCAGGAGGACTTCAACATTTTGGAATCTGGAAAATGAATTCAAAATTTTGAAGGCAGATTAGATGACAAAATTTACTTGCTCCAGTATTCAGAACAGTAGCAAAACAATATCATCATCTACTTATTTCTCCATACTCAAAATATTGCATGAGAATCACCTGTCAGCTAGACAGCTGTAGGTTCTTCACTGCAATAAGAATCACAAGAGGCACCAGTCATAGAAGTGACCCTTTTCAAGGGTTTTGATCATATTCTTATGGATGAGAAAATTTTCCTCCATTTTTTTGCTGTTTTCTTTTCAACTGTGCCCACAACTAAGAAGCTAACACGCTGGGTGGCATGCACACATGCACATACTGCCCGTGAATAATGAGCCGTTAAGAACATTGGGAGCAAAACGTAAGCAGGGACTTACGCTTGGAATGTTTGTCACAGAGGGCTGATGCTCTCATGTCGCAGAGTCTCAACGATCCTTTGCTGCTGCTGTAGACAAAGAGATTGCAATGATGGGGATGAAACTCAGAGGCTGTAATCACTTCTGTCAGGTCCTCCATATTGGCTGGCTTTATATCTACAATGTCTGAATAGAAGTTTCATTAAGGAAAACGCAATTGTTCTCAGGTAAATTATGACTCTCACCATTTCTTGAAGATAGCATGCTTATCGAAATGTCCATGCCTTTAATACTTTTATGTAAAGACAGACTCATTTGTTTGGCAGTAGGGCTTTTTTTTTTTTTTTAATTCCGTATCTGCACCATCTAGATCAAACCCATCAAGAGTCAATAACAGTTTTACAGTAGACGCCATTAGTAGGTCAGCTGCCCATGCTGTGCAAACAAGGAGGTCAAAGAAATGATATTTTAAAGGCTTTGGAATTCTAGTTTCCATTAAAACTAAAAAAGAGCAGGTAGCTAACTCTCCTGTATTTCTCTGTTAATTATAGCCAGCATTATTTCCCCATAACTACTATTGAAATTACTGCTTTATTTCAGATAATACTGATTGATAGGGAACAACGTACAGCTCAGATCTGCTCCCCCTGGTAAAGGTTTGCTGCCTTTTATGATCATGCAGCTTAAGTTAAATAATGCATATACCTTAAGCTAAAGGCCTAAAACAACAAATGTTCATTTTTGCAAAGGCAAATGTAGACAAACACAGAAGTGTGTATGCAGGAAGTTTCGTGAGAACATATACTAATATAATATCCTTTAAAAAAAATCAGGGTTTCTACGGATACAACATAACAGTGTGCATTGGTTTTGCTATACTCAGCCTTGAACACCTCAGGAAGAAGTATTTGAAATGGCAGTCTTGGGTTTTTTTGCATATTTTGTACAGTGGGAAGAAAGATGCTTACTCCTGAAATCAATATGAGTTTCTGCGATTAAGAACTGCACACCTGAATCACTTAGCTGGACACATCTGGAACAAAAAAATATCAAAGATCTAGTTTCCCAAGCACAGAACTGTCAGTTTGATCATCAAAGATTATACACACGAAATATAGCTCACATTATGCACACATATATATCCACTCATATATATTACCTGCTTTGGTGAGCATAAAACCCAGGAAAGACCTGACAAGCATATTTGGAGGAGAAGGCCAGGTCACGGAAGATTGCTCATAAAGCAAAGAATGAAGGGAAGAGTCCCACAAGAGAGCTGTAAGAAAGTAATAATTGTGGAGACATAAAAGGAAAGAAGAACGTATATGTAAAGCAGTACGTTTAAGTAAGACTGTGTATTCTCATATAGCCTTTATCAATCCACTGTAAATAAGCCATCTAACTGTTAACTAACCCTTCAAACAAAAAGAAAAGTAACATTACCCTATTTTATTGATGAGGCTCTAAGAGAGGCAATAAATGATTTGCATAAGGTCACACGGGAAATATATGACAGAACAAACCCTGATCACTGAGTGCCAGTTCTGCGCCCTACACACAAATCATCTCAGTGCCTGGATTCCCCATAAAATTTGAATCAACTGACATTCAAATTTTAAACATCTCGGGGGATAAGATAAATGTGAAAATCTCTTTTACTGATGGCAAGTCATATGTCATGATATTAAGCCTGTTCTTATTCCCACTGAAGTAAACGGAAAACCTTTAACTGATTTTTGTGGGAGCAGGGTACCGTCTTTCACTAACTTTACACTTAATACTTGATCTTTCCCCAAAATGTAGACTTAGCGGCACTACAGTGAAATTAAACATAACAATATGAAAGATTTAGAGACAATTATCTCAATAACTTTACGTAGACCACAGCATCACACTGACGTTTTTCTCTCCTTTTTTTTTCAAACACCAAATGGCTTTAAAAAGAAAGTATCAGTAAAACAATGAATATCTTGTGACATTTAATAACAAGGAAGAATGAATTAACGTTGCATTTCAACTGCATTCCCACTTACAGTATTACATTTGCATCCATCTCCAAGAATCCCTCATGATTAATATTAGTGCAATGAATGTTAAGACACAGCAACATTGATTTACCTCCTCTTATAAAACATCACTAAATATTACTGAATAATAACAAAAAAAAAAAACTCGATTCAGTTATTTGTATGGTGAATGTGTCTCAGGAAACACCTTTAAGTAAAAGCAATTGCTTTCAGTGATTGAACTGCTTTCAGGAGTTCAGAGAAATTACAGTAACTCATTGCAAGTATTTCACCTTTCTGCAGAGATGAATAATTGCAGAGTGGTGAAAAAGATATAAAATATAAATAGAGTGTGTGAAACAGTCATGGTAAGTATCATTTTTCTGGAAGCTGAAGACAATACTGATGAATTTCCCTTCACTGCACAAAATGAATAATCCTATGCTGAATAATGAAATTAAATATTCCATTCTCCCAGCAGAAAAGCATAAAATACTTGAAACAGATTGCATTTCCAGATGTAATCTAAATCTCCACTGAGAGAGCAACAACCCCATTGCTTATTGAGGATCACGCAGAAAATGCACCACAGAAAACTCATTGTTTCATTACATGTAGAAAAAATAATTAATGTAATACCTATATTAAAGTAAAACAATCAAAGGAATAGAGAGTTAAGGAAGAGATTTACCCCCACACACATTTGTAATAATAGATGGAAAAACGGCCTTTGCTTTGACAGCTACAGAAACCAACGTATCAAAAGAAGAACGTGTCACACAAAAGAACATTTTCCTCCTCTCATGATTTTTGCCATCTATTTGAAAACAATCAAGTACAGCTTGACATGTGATGTGTGGGAACTGTAGTTAAGCTAACATGACATGGTAAGGGCAAGCATCTCCCACGAGACACTTTGCATTTCTATTTTTCCATCTTCCCTTTTGTGTCTTTTTTTTCTTTTTAAGCACAGCATCGCATGGCAGGAAAATATAAAACCAACTGGACCAGACACTGTGCTCCAGAAACAGACCCTTTGGTGAACCTGAAGAGTTCAAAGAGGAAGCTGGCAGCAACTGATTAAATGAAAACCCCATTGCTAAAGGGAAAACCATTCTAATAGCACAAACCTGTAGGGTCAGCCACCTCCTATGCTAACTACTTCCCCTGCAACTACTACTTCTCTTGCGCTGGGATGTCTTCAGTGGCTCACAGTCCTTCTCCCTCAGTTCACAGCTAACATACCACATTCACATCTGATTCCTGTTGTACCACATGTAGCATGGAAGACCAACCAGCCAAACAAACCAACCCTAAGACCAAAGGTTTCTAAGAGACAGAAAGGCCAAACAGCAGTTTACCATTGTTTTAAAAAGGCTAGCGTCTCTGTGCTTGAGCAGGGTGGGATTTTCCCTGAGCAAATGAGAAAGATCTTCATGCTGCTGTCACTCACGTGCACGCTTGCCAAGAACGGGGCAGTTTGATCTGTGGCAGACGCTCGCACAAAGGGAAGGCTGAATTGGCACGTGTTCCTGCTGTTCCCCTTGCTGCCAGCTTTCAGGAGAAAGCATTCCTCTGACAGGCAGGCAACGTGGATGCTACTTTAACTTTTCCCACAGCAGATCTTTCCTGTCGGGGTCTCTGAAGCCTAGGATGCAATGGCAGGCTTTTAATTCATTAACATTGAAATAAGCAACAGAAAATTTCTGCCTGCTCACAAAAAATAGAACGGGTCTCAGATTCTCCTAACCCAGCCATTTACTATCTTCTTATATACCAGGTTTCCCCTTTCTCACATGGCTCAGTGAAATGGAACAAAGACATGAAGAAGCCAACAGATTTTCCAGATGCTCCCCACAGCAAAATGGAAATGAAAATCTAGCAGCCTTAGAGACCACATTGGTGAGAGATGACATTCTTACAGTTGGGTTGGTAGAGCTAGAAGACCAGATGTTAACTGTGATAAAGGCAACAAAGACACCCTCAGCCGAAGTTCACGGTTACACTGCTATATGAGGTGCTGTGCACATCTTCAGGAAAAAGGCCCACGACATCGACTTTAATTGCGTTATAGGTTACTTGATGCAGACGCTGCCTAATCTTCTCTCTACCCTGTTTTGATCCGTCCTGCAACATCACCAGTAGCAGGCAAAGAAATCTTACCAGGGGGTTGAAAACAGAGCGATACAGAGGGGCACGCTCTTCGCTGCGCAAGTCAGATGCTAACACAGAGTAGGTTTCCATAGCTAGGAAGCCCACTGGAAAACAATCCTGGCCTAAGCCAGAGCAGTTGCCACACCTCTTCCCACTGCCAGCCTGGCCCAGGCAATCCCAGCCAGATCCCATTAGAACAGTTTCCACAGCACCCAAGGGTGCCAAGCACACGCTCATTCCCACGTCCTGACCCCGGGCAGCTCCAGCCAAATCTGACACCGCAGCGGAAGTAATACATCAAAGAGAGAGCAGGCAGGACAGGAGCTCATCGAGAGGGCAAGGAGGCTTTGAAGAAAGATCTGAAGGAAGAGGGAGGGAATCAAAACAGTGCGAGAGGAAGGAGGAACAAACATATGGAAAGGCATGATTAACAACATGCAGTTCACATGTGGTGTGAGGGATGTGATCTGAGCACAGAATTCTGTTATTTGGTATGTTCAGTCCTAATCTAGTATTTTGTGCTGCTGTTAAGCAGCTGATACGAAAACGAGGATGGCAAGAGGAGGAAGATTTGTCCCACTGCCTTTGGGCCACTTACATAACAGAAATATCCCCTTCTGGGAAAAAGCATTCAATAGTTTATTTCATTGCAGGTTACAATGATGACCCTCACCTTGATCCAAAATTTACATTAATCAGACTTCTTCACTTGATCAGCTAGAATATAAATGAGCATGCCTGCTTTGTGCTCATGCCCAAACATGTATAATGAGAATGCAGAAAAAACACAAGGTTCCTGCTGAGCAAAAAAGGTTCCAGGATGTGTTTCCTTGTATGATAACAGAAACAGCCATCTATTTTTCCTTAAAATAGATTAAATTTCCTTTGAAGTGAAAAGTATGCATAAAGAAATAGCTGCTGCTTCTTCCAGAAACCATCAGGGAACACTAGAAGGAATGGGATTTTGTAGAAAAGAAACTTTTAACTCACAAGCTATAGCAAAAAAAAAAGACTGAATTTTGCATCGTAATTTTGGAATCATTTTTAATATGATTTCTAGGTTCATTGTAAGGAGGACAGCATCAACACAGTTGGATTCAGGCTACAGGAAAAAAATTAACTGAACCCCATTTATTCAACTGCTATGTAGGACAGAGGCTTTATTTAGAAAGCCAGGAAGAATTTTCCATAGAAGCTTCGTAAGAAAATAAAATTCTCATCTTCTTTCAACATACACTATTGCAACACTGCATTTTTAGCCATGTGTGGGACTTGTGTTTTTGCGATTTTTAAGCTCTTTCAAAGAATAAACTTCAGTATAACATTTCTCCCCAAACCTGGCTGTTCCTTGTGTTTTCCACAGAGATTTGTTCCAGCTCCTAATTTTATCTGCACTTCACACTTACATTCTAGTCTAGACCTAGGAAGATTCACTGACTAGTAGTCGAAATCAATAGCAATTCGTAGAAGCTGCCAGGACTTTGGTTTAGGGTAATTGATTACTGTTGGCCCTGCTGAGGCTCTATACTGTTTTAACGTAAGCATATCCCTGAGTTGTTTCCCCTCTTAATCATGTAGTGCACGCTATTTTCACTGTAAGGAGTGAGCTGTGAGGCCTACAAATCAAGCTCTACCAGTTTGACACTTCCTACACAGTGGTTGTGTCATTCCTATGTCACGCCTCAGCTAAGGGAATTCATTTCAAGTATCCATAGTTTTCGTGCAGGTTCTGTACATCCAAGGAGCAGGGGACAGAATCAGGCCTCACTACGCTTGATAACATAATGCTTTGATTAGGTTGATCTTACTGCAAAAGAAACAAGCCCTAATACCTAAATAACTATCCACTTGCTCCTTTCTTCTCATTTCTGAAAGATACTTGGCATGTTTTCACTGGTGAACAGCAATTTTACAATGGGCACACCATGATAGTAAGGATGGCATCGGACAGTGTCCAGTTTTTGAATCTCTACCTCGCACACCTGTTCTCCAAGAGTCAAAGGTTTCTGGAATGTATTATCAATAGGTTAATGGATTTTGCCTTTTCTTCAAATGCCAGTGTCTTAACTTCGGAAGAGAGATGACCCAGTATTTATACTCTAAGCACTAACAGCCACAGTATCAGTGCTTTTTATCGCAGAGCATTCTCCCACTGCTCCACTAAAAGCTTGTACTCTATAGGTTTTATTAAAAGCCCAGATAGTTGCAATTACGTTGTCTTTACCACTTGGTTCTTCTGAACCACAGGAACAGTAACTACTGCATAAGTGTGTGCTCCTTCAAGCTGTCTTGTACCTAATATCTGCTAATGCAAGGTATTGATCCAGTACTCAAAAATGACTTAGTAGTATAATGTCAACCTAATTCCACTCTTTAACTGCTTGGTCTTTACAACAGTGATTCTCTGGCTATCACACTGGAGTTGGGAACTCTGGCAGCAGTCTCACACGGGCAGTATTCTGCTGGAAATAACTGAAATGGCCTGCTGTTATCGTTAATAAAATTTGTTGACATCAAAGGCATTTATATGATACCATTATGATAGTACAAAGGCTTCTGATAACTTTTTACTATATTTTTCCTCATATCAGGATCATGAGGTATAAAAATAGAAAAAACTCCCACAAGCCTATTTGCTCTACATGGAAGGCCAAGTTATGGATAATTATGTTAGCTGCTGTACAAAGTGAAAAGATTGTTTATAACATAAAGAACAACTACAAAGCGCATACAAAGAATGCTAGAGGAGATTAAATAATGCTAGCAGACTTCCGTAGACCTTTTAGTATGCTTTAGGCTTCTTAAATCCAGGATTACAGCTTAAGTTAGGCAAAAAAAGAGAAGTTAAGGGTAGAAGAAAAGGAATGGACATAGCAGACAGGCTGCAGCAGCAATGTCCTTTTCAGCTACTCAGCTAAAACTATCCAGAAAACAGAATTAAGCCATTAGGTAACCAAGAGTTACCAAAATGATGCTAACTGACATCTACCTTGCCCAGATATAGGGTGATATATTACGTACATCCTCCTGTCTTACTGGTAGTAATGCACATTCATATGGTGACTGGATAATTAAAGGAGGTTTGCATGCCGCAGCACTGCTCCTTGGGCAATGGCCTCACACTTATGCTCAGCTTAACACTGTCGGTGCAAGATGGCCCATGTTTGCTCACAGCCTATCTAAAGCTTCAGCCAGATTCATGCCCAATTTACCTCTCTATTAACGTTTCCTAATATCATCACATTTACAAAATTTTTCATCCTCCTTTTCTTTCTGTTAAAAGAAATTATTGTATTTACTCATTTATTTCACATAATATCAGTATTACATGATTTTAATTCATTTGGTGTGGTCCTCTTTCAAAACAGTCTCGGAGTACTTCTGGAACTTAGCTCACCTTTATTACACATGTAGACAAGAAGAACAAAGAGGTGAATATCAAGATCCTTTAAATGTGCTTAGGTACCAATATTTCAGTGGTTTCGTCAGCAGCTGATAAGAAACTAAGGGACTAACAAGATTTGCTCAAGGCCTAAGAGGAAATAACTGATGTAATTTAAATACAGTACTGCAAAATTCTGAACCAAAGCTGCAGTTCTTAAGACTTTCCATCACAAGTTTCATTCAGAATTGGAGACACTAGGCAAGAAATTAAAGCAGTGATAGCAAACATTCAACATTCATTACGTTCAAAGCAAAGGAGAGTCAGTATCGGTGTCAACATTTTACAGATAAGTAAACTGAGGCATGAAGCGGCAAAGACTTGGCAAAGGTCAGCTGAACGGCCGGCAGGAACCACAGTTCTGGGTTCCAATACAGTGGTCTCTCCCCTCCCTACCCACAGTACTTCCAGCATTCAAGTATTCCTTCATTTTTTTTCTTGGGTAGTTGTTTTGTGAGAGGTTTTTCTGTTATTAATATTTTTGTCTTTTGGAATTTTTTCTCCAGAATGCAGAGTAGTCTAAAGACTCATTCTGAACTTAAGAGATTTAATTCTGATCTTTGTTACATCATAATTACTTTGTCTACATATAATTTCACTAGATTAAAATCAGGAAGCAGCAGGAGCAGAAGCCCCATGCATGTGCAATTACTTCTGATTTGTCTGAAATTTCTGTGGGATGCCTAACGTTACATTTGGAACATATCAGATACCAGAAGTGCCTCAGGTGTATTTAAATTATGAATGGAAGAGACCCACTAAGTCACCTAGCTCAGCTTCTGTTTAGCTGTATTCATCTTGATGGGATAAGTGGCACCCCGTACTGCTTACTAGCAAGTGTTCCAAGCAAAGGGGACAACTTCAATATAATAACACAAGGACAAATTATAAACTGCTGTAGTCTCTTATCACTCACAGGAATACCTTCCTGAAATCAATGAGATGCTTAACAGAACTGGAAGGGACCTACTTGGTTTTCTACGTCCAGTCCTCTGGATACATACAGAACATACATAATTTCTTAAACTCCATCTTAAAAATAACCAGGGATTTTTTTCCCCTACATAACTTACAGAAAAGCACAACCAAAATATGCCTTTTTTTTTTTTTTTTTAAGAATAATCTCTACACTAGCAGGTATCACCATCAAGAAATTTCTTAATATTTATTAAAATCCCATGAAGTTTAGGAAAATCTGTCTATCAATAGGCATAGGCAGAATTTCCAGCTGGAGGAAATCCCTTAAAGCATGTTGGGGGAGATTTTTCTGTCCCAATATGTAATCTATTCTTCGGCATACCTTGCAAAAAGCCCTTGCCTCAGTAGAGCGGTACTTGTACCATGGCATAGTAAAATAATTCTCTGTCTTAACTGAAGTTACAATTGAAGTCACAAAAGATTCACTTTTTGCAAAATTTAGCTAGAAGTAAGTCTTTCAGAGCATTATGCTCTCCATTTCCCTGCATGCTTGTTACACAAGTAGTTAAACACAACTATCTTTAAAATACCTAGACAGACGTTTCTGAAAAATAGGTACTTTAAAAATACTATAAAATCTTTTGTGCAGAATTTATACCGATGCTTCTGTTTGGAAATCCCTGAAAATGAGCCATGTGAAAATGAAAATGAAGAAAGATTCAGTTCTCCTCAGAATCTCCATAGTGAAAGTTTTCCAAACTATCTATACTAAACTATATAACACACCTCTTTTAAAACCTTTCAGTAGGACTTATTTTCTAGTTGCTTCATCTATCTGAAAGGATTTACAAAAATGCCCATCAGCTTGCTATTGAGGCACTGCAGAGAAATTTGGATCCCAAAAGTTTGAAACACCAAGATTATTCTCCAAAGCAAAGAGGTTCGAGAAGTGGTAAACATACAAATGTTTGCTTGCTTGAACTATTTTCAGACTACTGATTTCAGGCAAGTCCACAGTTCATACTCAATATCAAAACAATCGTGATAGACATATTTTTAGCTTTGGTCCTGTAACTTTGCTAAAATTAATACTGCCTTCATTTATAGGGCATTTTTATTCCAAAGACCCTAAAATCAAACTATTGCAATTGCATGTGTAACGGCACTACGGAAATGCTGTCCTTCCCACTGTGGATAGTGATAACAGATAAGAGAAGGAGAAACGTCTGCTCTGGTGAGAACTACCTGGTTTCTTCAATAGCAAGAAAGCTTCCAGGGCCTCAGATTTTAAAGACTCACAGAGAAGCCAAAGGTGCAGACTGCATCGCTTTTAATGCTTGAGATGACTATATGAGCATTTCTATTACATCTCCATAATTGTATGGAATACTTATCACACTAAAAGATTTTAGTTGATGAGCAAAGTGAGCTATATTTTGTTCTTCTTTATGTTAATACTCTGCAAAAGATTGTGCTTTGCAAGGTTAATTTCAAGTCCAAACTCACATGGGAACAAGAATAATTAGACTCATTTAAGAGAATTCTCCCCTCTGGCAAAGCTGATTGAATTATTTATACATTATCTTTTCATATAATTGTACCTAGAACTGTGTAAATGGTTTTTTTTTTTGTCTAACTTCCAATAAATTCATAATACGTGTTTTTCAAGTTGGATACACCACCTGCACCTGTGACAACACAGAATGGTTCATTTTTAAAATGCTGCAATGAGAAATTAATCCAGAGGGAAACAGAAACAGGCAATTTAAAAGCTTCCACAATGACACCACACTGATTAAAACTCATCAGCTGAAGAAATAAAATTAGTAAGACAATACATCTTGGACTGAATCCTGTCACACTCTTCCACAGGAATAACTTTACTGACTGCAACCACATTATGCTCAAATGTAAGCACCACCTACTTGAGCATCGGTTTTGTGATGTAGCCCTTCAGCTGTAATTTAATATTCCTTGCTATAGTTCCCAAGTCCCTCTTTGCTGAAGGATCTCAAATTCTGGATAAAACCTGAATATTCTAATGGAATAAACTACTACGCTGAAAGAGGAAATCTGGCTCGTGATGCTAACATTCATTTTGGCAGTACTAAGTACTTTCTCTCTCTCCAACGGCAACAAACTGGAGAAAGCTTGAAATAACGTTATTTTAAATAGTGTTCCTAGGTACAAGATAGCTATTTGTTTGCTACAATCAGAACAACAGTCCCAAGCAAATTAGAAAGTAATTCAGTCTGTGTAATAGAGTAATACAGCACCTACTGTAAAAATCAAAGTGTCTGTTTAGCTACATCACCTAGACCCCTGCACAAACACATGAATACAGTGAAATCCCAGTCCTATTAAAGCGTTCTTTAATGTGCAGTTAAAGAGTTCTAACATATTTTTTACAAGCTCAAAATTTCACACTATTCTGTATCGTCTGTTGAAATTCCAGTACATTTCCTCTTTGCAATTCACTACACAGTTCTGAAAACCAAGCATATTTTAATGCCGCTGGCTACGTTTTTCCTTACCTCTACAGCAACTTAGTAAGAGGTATGGGTAGACACCATGTGGGGACAACTGCATTAGAGAAGAGGAGGGAGAGTTAGATAAAGGAGAAGCCCATTAAAAGGATAACTTAATCACACTCATTCAAATTGTGTATGGACAGGAGTGATAAGCAAGAAAATTAGGTATTCTGATTAACAAATTAATATTTTTATTAAACAATAAATCTGCAGTGCAGTAATTATCCCAAGGCTATAGCTATGCTCAAATCACCTTAAATTAACTTACTCAAAAGCACCTCTGGTAAAAGGAAAAGACTGGTCTTTGCTAAGAATGCCAAGGTACATGCTATAATTAGATTTTCCATAGTTAGACTCAACTCCTTCAATTCATTTATTTTTGGAAGACAGCTAGATATGAGTATTTTCACAGCTCTATCTCGTGCCCTGAAGACACTGACATCCAATACTCCAACAGTGTATTGTTTGCTTTTGCTACAATATACATTTCAGCTGTCTCACAGGATGGTCTCAGACAGAGATTCAACATTAAAATACTATTTAACTAGCTCTGATCTCTTTCCTCTATCAGACATGTGCTCTTTCATCCATTTCTATTTCACTGGCTGATAGCCAAATTCCTAAGACAGCAGGCAATTTAAGGTGATGAGAATAGTTAAAAAGCAATTGTTTCTGCCAAGGATAATAGAGTATCCTCGGGCAAAAGACAAAACCAAACCAAAGTCTTGGATGACCACTTCTGCAAATTTATTAGTGGTCTTCATAGATCCCTAAATCTGGACTTAGTCTCCTAAAAGATGCTGAGACTTCTCTGTATTTCTTGAAAACAAATCATCCTCTAGGTCCTTACAGTCACTATTCACACAGCCTTACTGGTTATAATCATTTTCTATTATTTGGAATGCAGTATTTAGTTATAGATGAAGACCACATGAACACAAGACTGTCCTTGCCCTGAAAAGCATAAAAACTGTATTCAATTAAGATAGATGACAACAGATGATGATCATGTTAGAAATAATGTCATGTCCAAATTGGACATAATTTTACCTCAACAGAAGCAGAAGAGCCAACTGAATACCTGAATCCTTTGGAACGACACTGCTGTAGAAGTCGTATCTATGTAGGAGTCTACAAGAAGTCGTCTTTTACGTGATCCTAGAAACGCAGTTCCCTCTTAGCACTTTGCACTAGTGACACACAAAGTTTCTTTAACAAATGAATCTGTCAGAGTTCATGAAAGGCTTTGCTTACTATCAGGATTTTGTATATTTCAGAAAAGATGACAACCTACGAGTTACTTTTTTTTTTTTAACTAATTTTATTCCTCTGTTCATACTAATAACATTTCTTGTGTGATTCAAATTAAAGAATTCCTATTGCACACTTCCTAACAAGCAGTAAAAACACATATCAAGGAATTTCCCAGCTATCACATATCTAAAATCCTCATCCTGTTCTGGTGGTCACATGCGATTTTTTGCTTCAAGCTTGAAATTCTTTAGTTTCTGCCATGTTTGACTACAGTGGTTACAAAGAACAGGTGCCTAATGCATTGCTTAATCACACACTCAGAGACCCAGCGTGGTCCCCAGTCTAGCAGTCAGAGAATTCTTTCCTCTTGTCATATTCTTCTTAATTATTATTTATCTAGTATTACATACCCAATCAGTGTGGACCCCTACAGAATCTGAAACAGTTTAAAGAAAAATCAGGCTTTATTTGATCATTGATATCTAGTAACACTGCTTAACAGCTCCACTAAAATCATGATTGGTTTTATTCTAAGTTTGAGCTGTCTTTCTGCAGTTCAATGTGCATTAAAATACACTTTTTACAGTGCATGCACAATTTTGATATAGCTTTGTTTGTATACGTAGGCAAAAGTATGGCATAGAGTTAATATTTTAGCATATAGTGGCAATTGTACATTGTTTAAACCTTAACAGCTTGGGGCTTGATTTACTGTTACAAACATCATATAAAAGCAAACTGATCCATGAAAACGTATGAGGAAACAAAGAGGCCAAAGTACGTTTTGCTGTACCTTTTTTTTTCCTCCAATGAGCCACCAATTACATTTACTCTAACTCTCACCTTTGCTAACAAAGATTCAGTTACTTTCCTAGCTCTTATAACTCTAAGGAAAAAACACAAATTTTTGATATTTGGAAACTTAGGCTATTATGACCCATCCAACTACAAACCTGTATCTTAATTTCCACTGGGGTTTATTACTGATATGGATTTGCGAACTCTTCGTCACAAACAAGAAATCAACGGTCCTTCTCCCAACAACTAATGAAAATACAAAGTGATTTTTTACTTTCATGCAATCAAGGATTTACTTCTGAGTAAGACCACTGAGAGGAAAATTAAAGGAGAGCATCTGAATATGGGTGGTTCAGAGTACTAGACAAGAAATGATGTAAATGTGCAGAACTTGCACATCTTGGCAGAATCTTGGCAGCGGCAAACCTCCTTCTTCCTTCTTCAGTACGTGCTGTAATCAGATCAAATAATACAGTCATGCTTGCTTTTCCAGGTCCATAATATAACTGAAAAAAACCCAAAACACTGTATTGAAGGGCGCAGCTCAGGCAACCACTTATAATCTTGGCATATTTGTTAAGCTTTGAATGATCAGTGTGGAAAAAACAAGAAAATATTGGTTAGTTATGGAAAATATCTCATGCCTCATTACAGAACAGAACTTTAGTTTTCTGGAGCATCAGAAGAAGCCAATCTGAATTGCTCGTACTACTTAATGCAAAGAATCCTTCCAGAAATGACAGATGTTTTTTCAGTATTTCAAGAATTCTCTTAAGCATCAACCATGCGTTTAAAGAAAAGAACTTTCTTCCAGTCCCATCAGCAACACTGTGTGTGCTTTATGCCGGAGTACGCACCTATTTCTGAGGCTCAGGGCACAGTCAGTGTCTGTGATGATTAATGACCTGTTGCAGTACAGCCATTCACACTTACAGGGCCTTGCTGACACAGGAAGATTCATCATTAGGGATAGGAACTGTATAGGAATCGCAGTACATGCTGCCAACCTATTATTTACATCCTAGTAAAACTAAACACAGAATTATCTCAGTGTAAACAATCCTCAAATTACTGGGTGATTTGGCATCTACAGCTGTACAGGTAATTGCAACAGCTGTACAGGTAATTGCAAAACTTGTTGTGTTTAATACATAAATAAGCTAAGCTGAAAGGTCTCAAACCTTAAAGTTAACAGGAAAAGTCAATGGAAACCACCATTCTGCAGAGCTTTGAAAATTAGACCACTTAAAAACAACCTGAAATTAATCACCAACCATTCCTAAACAGCTAACCATGAATTTGCAACTATTTAGCACAGTCATTTTTCAAAGGAAAAACCTTTGCATGGCTTCAGAAAACAGTAACTTAAAAGGAAAATTCTTGGGAGAGATAAATAGGCTTAGGTGCTACGACCCTTCTCCTAAATTCATCTTCATATGACTAAATACTAAGCATTGGCAATGAACAAATTATTTTTAGCTGACAACAAAGGGTTTGCTTCCGACTACATTTTTGCAAGGTTAGAGTTGCCATAGGGAAGAAAAAAAAAACCACCTTCACACATTTTGCTCAGTGCAGAAAACAACTGATCCCTAGCAACAAACCTCTTGTTGATGCTCAGATTCCCTCCCATTCATTACACTACGGCAGTTCAACAGCCTTCTATGGAAAAAAGATGTATTGACTTATATTTTCCCAAAATAAAACAGTTTTCCTATCATTTCTTCAGTTCTGTTGTATGTTTTACAACATTTGTCTTTCCTGAATGTTTCGCCACTCTTTCTAATGAAGAATCCCACATACGGATGGAAATAACGTGAAGTGGGATCTCATCACCTGACATTCAGATTCTGGGCTGAAATTCCAGCACACCTATTTGGCTCTAACAACGTTTATTTTTTATAAGCATAAAGTGGGGTTACGGCTGACTAACTTAAATTTTTAGTACAACTATTTTAAAATATTATTATTATTATAAAGCATTTTATTGTGTTAAAGTACGACAAGCATTGCAGCAATACAGTGAAAGAAAGATCTTTATCACAAACAGCTTGCAATCTAAATATCAGACGAGAAATGGCAAACTGCAACAAAGCAACAAGAAGTTAAGTATTGATACTTGGTGTGAACTTTGTGTATTCAAAAGTTTCATACGATACATTTCTTTTTTTTTTTGTTAATTTTTTCTCATCTACATACTATCCTTCTCTATGGCTTTGCAATATAGGGCACTGGAGTCTTTTTAGTCAGCAGTCTTCAGTAGTCTACCTCAACTAGAATACAATTTAATATTCATCAAAATCTACAGAAAACCTCCAGCTGATATTAGCCAGATGTAAATTAGGTATCAAAATCTTTATCTTTTTCCTACTGTCGACTCTTATTTTTATCAGAAGGCCAGTACTCCTCTGCTGAAGAAATGGAGACTAAAGAGTACATTACATTAACCTAGAGTACAATTATCCTATTGAAAATACCTTTTTTTCCCTCACTTGTTCACCTAGGAGTGCTTTCATTTGGAGAGCAAAGCAAACACTTCTCAACAATTACATTCTACAAGAGCTCACCACCCCTAAAGTAAAGGTAGTTAGTAGCTCTGCGGTCCCCTGCTTCTAAGTTATAGACCTGATTTTAGCCTTGCAGACATTGTCGTTTAGCCTTCAAAGGAGCAAGAGACAGATAGAGACAGTGTGGGAGAAGGCAAGACTCTGGGAAGTAAAGGATGAAAGTGAAGAACATAAATTTGAGGAATCCGGCTCCATGGTGCAGTAGACACCTTTTAAAAACATGAGGTTGGCAGAACCTTCCTTGACAGAGCAGGAAGTGCTCAAGTGTATTATACAGAGGTCTCACAAGAAGAGAAATCATGTCTGTAAACTCTCGAAACAAGGTGAATGCTTGAGGAAAATAGTGCTCTGGGGGGGAAGCCGGTTGTCATGCAGTTAGGGCACTTTTTCAAGGGGTCGGAAGACGCATTGTGAATACAGCTTGTGCACAGCCATCACGTTTGAGGAATTTTTGTAGAAACAACTTTCTCTCTCTCGAGGACACAAATGTACTATCTTAGTGCTCCACAGATGCCAAGAGAATCCTGCATATTTGTTTCGGGCTTAGCATTCAATTGCTTAGCACTGGAGCAGGCCACAGGAGCTGTGTAAACCTAGGTGCCTTCCCAGAGCCCTGTGTCTGCCCTGTGTTATTCAGGTGCAGTCATACCTGCCACAAACTCGGTCTCCATCTGTGCACCATGTTATTTTGATCTTACAAAGTCTTTGCTTTGTTGTTGTTTGCTACTTGAGGAAATCAATTTCCCCAAGATACAGTGCCTAACAGCGCAAATATCCACGATATGCCTCAAATGTTGGAATACGTTAGATTATAAAAAGGCCCTATGGTGATTTGCTAATTAGCTGAACCCTTTGGGGACATGAAAGAAGGATTTTTTTTTTTTTATTAAGACAGGATAACCCTGGACTATATTGATCTGACTGAGAAATGAGTATTTTAGTCAAGATGAGCCTCAAGATGAGTACATAGTGGAAGTGGTGATGCTGTTTCCATAGCAATGCCATGACAGCCTCCAGAGTGAAATAGTGCGCTACCAGGAAACGAAGGGCGTTCGAGTGCTCTGAGCTACATAGTTGTGTGAGCAATCCAAATACATTCTCATAAAGAATATTTAGTACAGCTAGATAGTCTGAAGATTGCTGCTGATGTGAAGTAAGCCTTATCAGTATGCTTCCAGCCATCCTGTTTTCTCATTCACTACACCCAAGATGACTTATCTGGAGGCTTAAGCTACGGGCACCGCTGCTAAGCCATTTCAGACTGAACATTAACAAATGCAGCAACCTCTACCTCACTTCTTTCGCAGTGGAGAATATCATCTATAATTAAGGACACGGACCCTCCTTCTCTGTAACACAACTGAACACATTAAACCTTTTAGCGAAGAAAGCCTTGTATGCGTAATTATTTACTAGCTGACTTTCCTTTCCGCTCACCTCCTCCTCTCCCTTCCCTCCTCCTGTCCAGAAGATACTGAGCAAATCTGCTTGCAAGTGAGAAGCGACGTACAGAAGTCTTGCAGATTGCTCATAAAAGTGTACCTAGCCATAGCATAAAACTCACTCGCCTGTTTTTCACCCCAGTTGGTGTTTATGCTAATAAAAAGAGCAAAACAGATAACCACTAATTACATTTTATTTGCCTGAGGCTTTACCTGAGGCAAATACTCTGGTCACATTTTGCAAAGTTGATCTAAAATATTTTCCAAGAGCCAGAAGGCGAATCAGCTTAGAGATCTGCATTGCTTTGTCTTTTCATTAGCAAAGAAATGAATAATTCTCAGTAAAACTGCTAAAATAATGGCTAAAACCTGACTCTTCTCAATTAAAATTCCAAAATGCAAATTATTTTACTTGAAAAAACTCAGCATATTGCTGCTAATCTGACAGTCTTTCTCCAGCGTTTCCCATGCAATCTGTAAAGGCGTTCAAACGTGAGCTGAACATCCAGAAACTCTAACGCTGTATGTGTTGCTTGTGTCATTGTCTCAACCAGCCTCTTGGGTAAACAGATTGTAGTTCATTATATGTAGCTGTGCTGCCTCAGAGGGAAAGTAGAAAGACAAATATGCATCACTGCCAGATTCCTCATTAACAAATGCTGCTTGAGACTAAAATATTTTTTATTTATAATTTGAAATATGTATTTCAAGCAATCCAGCCTGGTACATAAAACAGCAAAATGCTTCATTTCTGTTTTTCATCTAGTAAAGGTATGAACTAAGCATTTTCAAAACTGGCCGAGCTTAGCCCTCCTAAGTGTTAGCAGAAGGCACCAAGCCCAGCAACATTCATTTATAATTTAAATTGTTTGCTTGGCACAGTTTTTTCATCTTAATATGTCTAGTCCTAATTGCAACCTGCACACCCCCTCCCCCCCTTTTTTTTTTTAATCAGAAGCTAATCTACCTCCCAGAGTGCTTTATGCAACTGACTTTTCCACAGGACAGAAATCGAGACAGATTTTGAAATCCAGCGGGACATGTGCCCCTGCAACATCACAAGGCCTTACAAGGTTCTACGGGCACAAAAAGAAACCTGTTGAAAGTCTGATGCAAGTTCAACTCACACATCCCCTCCTTCCCCCTGTTTTGGTCTCCTATTTTGGTATCTCAACTTTTCTGTTTATCCAAGAGTTCAGCAGGTAAAACTTACTCATCTGATGCTCTGGATCAGACAGCTGAGATAGATGAAAATTCATATTGTCTGAATTAGAAGTGGATACAATCTGTTTACCTCTGGTCTACACCCATGAATATGTAATAGTACCCAGCCACAAAAGTCAATCTGCTGCCAGTGTGGCCTGTGTAGCAAGAGCTGCTTGTCTCCTAATAGGGATCATCCATTTGCCTGAAGTTCTCTCCTAACATTGCCTAAACTGTCTCATCACAAATCCACCAGGTGTTCATTCAAGTCTACCTAAAAGCAACAGCAATATCTGTATCTGAATCCAGGATATTGGTATCCCAAAGTTATCCAGGTAAGTATCCTATAGCCACTGTCCAAGATACAGGAATTATTTCCTGTCCTAACACTGAGAAACATACTCTTAATTTCCCCTTCTTCAGCAGTCTTAGAACATACCCAGAAATCGAGTGTTCCACTCTGTATGAATTGCGTAGTGTTTTAAGGGTTAAAACCATTCAATCACAAACCCTCAAAAACATTTTACCAGTAAATATTCCACAAGGGGAATGCGCTGATGCTTTAAACACAGTTCACAGCTGTGACTGAACACGACAGTTAAACATACAGGAGTAGAAGCAATAACATCCTGAAGAGAGTTATTCAATCGCAAATACCTCTGCTGTTCATGCTCTTCCATCAGGACGTATGTATGCCCAGCTATGATGTATGTACAGCTATGATTGTAAGAGAAAGTTTGTTTTTCAGCTCTTTCCTAGCATTTTGCTAGAATTTGAAACATCTTTGGAAGCCAAGCACTTTGAAGACTGCATACAACAGTTTTCATAGAAAGGTCAAATAAAATAAAACAGTTAGTCACAGCTATGAAATTTATAGTTTTCATAAGCAGTTTCTTTAAATCTTGCAACTCAATTTCCTTATCTGTAAATTAGGGGACAAATATATTTATCTACCAATCTTTTAATCTCTTGTAAGGATTCGTTGATCAATACGTATAAATGATTTTAAGATAAAAGGCTGTACGTGAACACAAAAAATTATTCTTCACTGCTATATTCACAGTGCTTACGCTCTGATTATATCAATACCTCCATAGTAAGTCCTTTATTTTCAAGAATTTACACATATTTGGGATTTAAAAATTCATTTGGGGCTGATATTGCTTTCGGTCAGTAAGCTCTTAGCATGGGAAATCACTTAACAAAATTCGTATTGTATTCATGAAATATAATAAATAAATATTTATTTTTTAAAAAGTTGTCAGAGATGTATCTCTTAGCAATCCATATTTTTTAAAATAGCTTTTCACAAAACAAAAGCGATTGCCAAAAGCAAAGACTTATCTTGCATAAGTATCCTGGAACACGGTCTGCTTATTACACACAGATATGTAGAGATTCCCATGCTTGGTCTAACTCACCGCTTGGCTATAGAGGTAAGAGGAGGAAAATACACTGCAGGTTTGTACAGAGGCATCCAGAACAGGCACAAGACTGAAGGGTGAAGCTATACCGAGAAGGACGCTGTCAGGAGCCACGCTGCTGCCGCATACAGGAGGGCTGGCAAACAATTTTCCCATTCTGTTTTCTCACACTAAAGGATGGTAGTACGGTTGCCTGAATACTAAAGGCAGGCATAGCTACGCTTTAAAGGATGAAAACATACATAAATCTGGGACCTTAACTTATGTATGTTTGGGACCACTTAGAAATTGGTCTCCAAAACAATCTTCTTAAACAGGGCACCATTTAACATGCTTAATAATCTAGACAGGTGGAAGACAGAAAAAGAGTATGTGTTTGGAAACCAATTGAGATATTCCCTACACCCCCAGCGTAAAAGCACCTCCATTTTATACTGCAAACGTAGTTCAGTTTGGTTTTCGTTTTTAAGGACATTAAGATTTATTTGACCATTCTGTGATTCTGTGACTTAATGAAAGCTCTTCCTATGACTTTAACAGAGTGTGAGTCAAGCTCCATAGATGATTAGACCATCAGGAACAGGGAAAATATACCAAGCTTCCCCTCACTTTGGTGCTTTCTTTTAGGAGTTTGCACCCAGTAGGTCAACAACTTCACTTTGATGTCTAACAGTCCTTCATACTAATTCACAGAGAAATCACCAAAGAAATGCAGTATTCTGAGCTCGTCCCATAAAACAACCTGTTTCTCTTCTTACTGGTCCCTTTTTGTTCTGCAAAATGCAGAGAATCACTTTTCTTGGCTCTGTTTTTTTTGCTCCTTCTCCAAGCCATCCTGTTGCCATGCGGGGGGTAGCCTCACAGGTGATTGCAATGATCCCACAATACAGCTTTCAGGATGGTGCCAGCACTCGATATAGAAATGACCGCATTAATCGCAGACACAACAACTCGCTTGAAGCGGCTGAGCCTAAGCCCCAAGCTGTGCCCATCTCAGACATTAGGGTTCAGAGAAGCAGGATGATGGAGAACGGGGGGAGCAGCCAGGGTAAGGACTGACCTTTCAGAAAAAAGTGTGGAGCAACTGAACATGAGATGTTTTCAGGAAACAAGAAGAGAGAGAATCCTAGTCACGTGGACAGTTACCGGTCTGCTGGCGTCAGTTTCCTGGTTATTTGCAACTCTGAGATTTGCATTTTTCACACAAAATTCCATGATTTTTGTTACCCCTTAGTTGTCTTTTATAATATCTGAGCATTTTCTGTTATGTATACTGCAGAGATTCTGAGGAGTGTAAGGTATATGTTTAAAATCTTCAAAAAAATTTTAATCTTAAAAGGCTCTCTTAAATCCCACCAATACTAACAACACTAAGCAAGGCACCACAACAAAGGATACTGAAGCTCCTGTCTGTGATTGCTAAATGCCAGAGGTTAATCCTGAGATCATCCGCTGACATGTATGTCTCGCAGTCACTGTTGACAGATATTGAGTTGACATGATAGGTGTGACCATTAGCAAAGATTCTCCGGGGAGTGACTTCTACCATCAAATCCATAGGTTTCAATACAGGCACCTGCAAAAAAACAAAACACAAACCAGAAGGAGAGTAAGAATTTCAGTTTAATTTTTGCTGGTATGATGAGAGCCTGGATGAGAGCAAGCATTCAAAGACGGTGGCATTACAGAACTTCCCAGCAGTGTATGCAAATTGAATTTCTCCATGGATGAGTAACTGGGCAAGGCCAAGCCTGCCAAGAGAGCAGGGACAGACAGAAGGAGCCATGGAGAGTCAGGTAGAGCGATGGAAAGTCTGGACTGTCAGAAGGGACACACTGGCTGCCACAGAACAGGCCAGTCCCACAGCAGGAGCTACTGCCCCACATATGCAGGAGTTTCTGGCACTGGCAAGCCGACAGTGCGGTCCTAGTATTTTGGTGCCCCTGAAGAGTTGCTGCCTGTTGTAAATCACTGACAGTATTTCTTTTGCTACCTGATGTGTGTGTCTCAAAAAAGTAGCAAAAAAGTAGTATAATTTCCTCAAAACATAAAAAAATGAATTCTTAGAAACAAAGCCAATATGCACACTGCCATACTGTACATACACTCGTACTCCTCAAAAGCATAGCCCACAGACCATCACTGACCACTGCACTCTCATTATTTCCCTGCGTGTCACTTCAATGTCATGCTTCAGTAACTAGACACTGTCAATTTATTCCCTCTTGGTAAAGCATTAAATACAGTAAGGCTGTGGTTCAGGATTGAGGCTATTCAGTGCAGCTGAACATGCACCAAAAACAATCTATCATACATCACTTCACAAGAGAGCTTATAAAGGAACACAGATAAGTTACTTGGAGTTTAGCCTGTCGCTAAGAGAACAAAAGAATGGCCTCTCAATTAAAAACAACAATGGTTTGCTCTCAGACTATAAGCTATCCCAAATGGTTTTGTTTCCCCAGCCATACCTAACAGATCAGTATTCCATTCATTTGTTCCTCTTTATATGGAGTTTTTTCACAGTATACAATACTGGCTTGTTCTGGAGGTGGGGGTTGTCTGTTTGCCTTTTTTAAACAATGAAGAAATACTAGCAACATACAACATGGCCTTCCAGTTCTTACCTTTAGCCATTTCCTTCGCCAAAACACCAGAAGTGAATTCAGTCACTACAGCCTGAGAGTAAAAATCTATTCCAATATCCTACCTACATGCTCTTATGAGCTCCACGACTGCATCTCCTCAGCTGTGCAGACCCTAGCATTCACTGGAGCACAGTCCACTGAAAATACTGTTCCTCACATAGGAAATAATTCTTTTAGATTACTGAAATAAAGACAAGACTGAAATACTGAAATTTGGTGTATTGTCTTTAAGTCAGTTGCCCCGAATGAGGCAAGAACACTTTAATATTAACTTTTGTGTAGACGGCTTCCAGCGCGCTAAGTTCAAGAATCCCGCGCGAAAGCCTGCTAAGCCATGCTTGAGGGAACTCTGTCAGGACGAATAAAACTGATGATAAACTCCATAAACATTCTTGTGTTGGCCACTATATCACACAGCATTTGTGACTTGAAAAAACGTGTGATGGATTCAAGACTGTATCAGTCAACTAAAACTCCAGTAAGAATAATCATACATATGCTTAACATTTAGGTATATATTTAAATCTTTTACTGAGTCAGTACCATGACTAGTTTTCTTTTTCCTGAAAAAAAAAGGATTTTGAACAAAGAAAACAGCTTACCTGTAGTGATGTTACTGTAGAAAGATCTTTAAGTTTTCCTTCTTCATCTTTTAAGTTGTACCCCTCTGGTCTCTTATCTCTTTCAGTAATTTTCCATAACTTGATAGTTTTATCTTTATAAGAAAACAAAAAATAGTTCTCTGTTAGCATAGGAATTTTGAACTCAGTGACTCACATTTCACAAAATAATTATTCCCTAAAAAAGTTTTTGCACCTTGGCTTAGCCAAGTCCTGTGTTGAAGCAGTTTGGGTCTCTTGATTTTGCAGGTCCATACAAAGTTCCCAACTGAAAAGATACTCATAAAGCACATCCCATACCGGCAAAGCGAGTCAGAGGCTCCCAACAGCCGGCCGACTGTGTGGAGCACATGCTCTCATACCAAAGTCTGCAGTTTGCAGGTGGAACAGACCAATAATGCTAAATGTTCACTGCCTGAAGCTCAGGCTTCAGTTTGACTTTGTAGGGAAATAATCTTGCTATTAGAGCCAGTTTTCTGGGTTACTCATAAACAGCACAAGAAAAGCATGGAGCAGACAGAGATCAGCGATGGCTGGCCTGCTGTGGGAACAGGCAGTGGTTTGTAAAGGTAACATCACAAGTTCCAGCAAAGGGAAGACTGTGTGAAAAAAAGAAGCCTTTTTTCCCTCCTAAGAAGGGAAAACTGCAGGAACAACTGAGAAAGAAACAGAGGAATGTATGGTAAGGACAGGAGACAGAAGCGAGGAGAAAAATACCCCAATCACACAGGGAATGGAATTAAATTTAAACTCTCCCCTTTCATTATAGGTGAAGCATATGTACGATAGAATAACGATGCCTCTAGTTTAGCAAAGAGCCTACGAAGCCTACACACAGACATTTTAAACACTCTAGATGGGGTTTCTCCTCTCTTCCGTAGTAGTTAAAGCTGCAGATTTCCCTGACGCTGTTTGTGGGCTACTTCCACTCTGGTCATGCACCCAACCCGCCAACATTAACGTTCCCCAGGCAGAAAAACGAATGTCACCTGAAAAAATGTCAGCTCCCTGAAAAAAAAAAATCTTTCTCCAAAAATCTCTCTCCAAGCTGCTAGAAGCTTCTAGCAGTGGTTTTACTCGTGTGCTCATGGAACAGCCAATGCCCTTCCCAAGCCTCTGCACTTTAGCTGCCACCAGAGCCTTCACTAACCTCAGCTCCTGCATCATCTCTTGTTCTCTCCCCCTCCCTTTCTCCACCTCTCCTTCCCCCAAGCACATAGTGGAGCAAAAGTCTTCCCCAGCGCGCCATCCAAGTACTTCTTCACAAATGCCAGCACGAATTATTTTAAAGGCAGGATGCAGGAACACACAAATCACTTTCCATTTCCACAGCAACTTTAATTCTGATCTTCTTTTGTTTTAAAATGAACACACCCACTAATCTCAATGTTTTAACTATTATGCACCTCCTAAAAACTTTGCTAATCCTCAAGCAACAAAAGTCCTACAATTGATCAACGTGCAGAACTAGAGGACATTCCAATCTGCAACTGAGAAACTCCATTTAAACATCCGTTTCATTTGTATCAATCACATTAATTAATTACTAAAAATACATAAAGGGCATGTCAAGGACTTGAGATTTTTATTAGTGTAAATAGTGCATTCCTGCTTATCTATTGTAATATTTGTAAATTTCCTAAATCAACCCTAAAATACATGACCAGAAAGAGTGAAAAGTGTATTTTCCACTGTTAGGGGAGACTGCTAGTGATAAAGCTATCCCTTTCTTGAGGAAAAGCTTTTATTTATTAGTGTATTGCACATATTGGTTTTCTTCTCCTCCATCTGCCTTCCAGACTTTAAAAACTCCCTAGAAATTCTAAGCACGATTATGTTTTGTGAAGTATAGAAATGTCTTTGTGAAGTTCAGTATTCATTCAGTCTCAGGGGTGTTGTGAAGTTTAAATTAATTAACGTCTGGTAAGCAGTCTCAGATGCTCAGATGAAAGGATCTGTATGGGCCAAATTCTGATCTATCCAATGTAGTTCACATTGGAAATCTTCCCCAATATATTCTGCTGCAAAGGATACCAATGAATCACAATAATTTATTATTATACTACAAAATTAGCCCGCTTTACAAGGCAAACCAGGAATTTGCTAACTGCAAGCACTGCAAATCTACAGTGGGATTTGAAAGCCCCTTTGGTTGTCTTCTGCGTCCATTAATTAAGATGCTGCAATCAGAGCTTAGATGATAACTTGACGGTAACGTGTGAACTGGAAAGGAATCAAGACCTGCTCTGGTAGTGAGGAGACCTATGCAGGAACAGCCTCAGACAAAAGTCCTCCTCAAAGGGATGGAAACAGATTTGGACAGATGCAGACCAGTTGAATCTCATATCTTGTACGTGAGATTTAGACAAACTCTCCCCTCATGCACCCTAACACAGAGATGCTTCCTCCAGCAAATTCAGTGGGCAATAACCACCTGAACCTGGGGAAAGAATATGCTCTGTAGGAGAAGTTTTATAGGATAATAAGATGCTGTTTCTCCATTCTCATTTTTCTGACCAAAACTGCGCTTTAGATCCTAACCTATCACATGGTAAAATCTCAACAATTCCATTAAAATACCAGGCTCAGAAATGAGTAAGCATAAACTAGCAGTCGAGGAGTTTCTACAACCTGACAGTGTGAGTGGGTGTGACTTAGCACGTAGGTTCTCTACAAGGTAGGGAAATACTATCGTCTCTACTTTATAGATGCGGAATTGATGTACGTTGTAAATGACTTCGCACAGGAAATTTGTGAGAGTAACAAATTCAACATGGGCCTCCTGTATCCTAAAATTAAAACTATCTTTAAGAGTATACTATGAGATTAATCTTCAGATTTCAACCGTGCTGTGCCTGAACACAGAAAAACGTTCTGGAGCCCAAAGCCAACATCCGTAGGCTATGCCGTGGCACCTCTTCTGCTCTCCTCCCTGGAAAGGGTCCTGGATGCTCCACAATTAGGAAGATAAAAAAAACAGAGGATGAAGCATTTTGCCAGATCCTCGGCTGGCTCAATGTTAGCTGAAACTGGATTAACCCATAGCAACACTGAGACTGATTACTTCAAGGTATCCTCTCTTCTCCCATATTAATATTAAGCAGAAAGGTGAGGTCTGTTAGGTCAATGGCAAATGTAGCTTATCTGAGGACTGGGGTGTATTGCTCAGTGATTCCAAAAACAAATTTTAAAATGAAAATGCAGAGGTTTACTTTTTAAAATCTGCTTTGGTATCATGCTCTTGGAAGAAGTGGTTCTTAGATGAAAGTTATTTGATGTAAGAGGGATATTTGGAACTAGGGAGAAGTGCAGGAGTAAACTCGCAAACTTCATAATTAGCTGATGAATCATTCAACCAGCACAGATCACAGCTAACTGTAACAGATAAGTTCCATTCCAACTATTTGCAACAGTACCCCCCAAAAAATTCACAAGATAACTTTAAGGAAAACAGATTATCAAACATAAAACAATACACTGCTATCTACTGTGAATATTATTTAATGCTGTAAACTTTAACTAGAGGTAATCACCTTGCTCTAAAATGTTAATTGCTAAAGATGAGATTACAATACTTTTCTATCAGCAATTCACAATTACGCTCAATTTTTTACAAGAGAAATTCTTTTCTGATTACAATGAGAGCTAAGAATTAAGCTAGATATTTTTGTCTTACGCATCTCCAGCAGTAATAAAGGCTGTGGGTGTCCAAGTATTTCCTAAATGACACCTGCACATCTTAGGATCTATTCAGTTTCTTCCCACTATGCCATATCTGCGTATCCCTTGTTAGCTATGATATTGCATGTTTTTTTAATCAACAGGCCTTAATCATGTTGGAAAGATGAATCAGTGTCAATATCCTCACATTATTCCTACTGGTTTCCTTGTATAAGACCTGTGAAACTCTTCAGAACGGAAATAAACCATTCTGATGATAATGAATAAAAAGAAATTCACCTCTCTCACCTACATTCATTTACACATCTATAAAGGATAAAAATTATGACAAACACAGCAGACAAAATTCTAAACACCTAATGGAACACAGCTGCTCAGTAAGGCGATGCCATTTCTCATAGCTACTTTCAGGATAGCACTGGACAATAATGGCAAGAGATAGCTCCCTAAATTTCTATGGAGGGTCAATAGGAAAAGCCATGAATTTAATATACAAATAAGAGATATCAGAGTCAACACGACAGCCTCAGTAAACTCTGAAGTAGGAAATTACTAACAAAAAGATTAAAATGAACCTATAATTTACATGCATACAATCAGCACTAAAATGCACAGAAGCAAAATGCTGATGCATCCTATATAGTTTCTTCTATCTTACCATTTGTTGATAAAAGTGAGTGGGCTGCATTCTGCTGTGGTAACCACTTGATCTTGTTTATTTTTTCCTCTATCTCCAAGCTCTTCAAATAATCAAATTCAGGTTCATGGCTCTGGAAAGTGCTGTAAACATTGTACTCCCCCTGACTGTAAGGCTCATTTTTACTCTGTGGAGAATAAGAACAACAAAAACATGTTTTATGATGGTAATATATTATCTCCAGCTCTTGGGTAAGATAAGCAGCATTATAAACATAAAAATATTGCAAGTATAATTTAATTTCTTGTTTAAAGCGAGATATTGACAGATTTGTTTTTACAGAAATGCAATTTCCTGGAAGTACTGAAGCAACATCTAATAACAGACAGAATTTTTTAAAAAATGTTGATTATTCAGTAAAGCTTTGTACAAAAGACACTGCAGATGGACTGAATCTAAGAGTGAAGCAGAAAAGGTGTCACAGCAGAGGCAGTTTTAATTGGAATGGTTCCAACAAACAGGCAAAAGCTATTAATAAAAATGTATAAATACAGCAAAAAAAATCTTTTTTTTTTTCCTTAGCTTAGAATTTTGGAATTTGAAGCATTTTTGTTTGGGACAAGAAGAAGGGCAAACTTCTGAATAAAAGACTCTTACCCTCTTTCACTTCCTTTCCAAAGAGGTGACATTCAGTATTTATTAAATCTTGAGAATATAAACAAGTGCGTTGGTTAGATCCAAATAAAGCGTTAAAAAGAAAAACAGGCTTTAGCAAACTATTGGGACTACAACAGTAACTCACATACCTCAGGTTCCCTTTGGAATATAACAACCCGACCCCCCTTGTCACCAGTAGCCAGAAGTTCTCCAGTGTGGTTGAACTCAACTGTAGAAATAATATCAGCTGGAGGGAAGAAGTGAGAAAAAGGTAAATTTTAGACTGCTGCTATAACACAAAAGCCATCAGAAGTATCAAGCACTCCACAAAAATGCAGCAAATGAGGGATTCGGAGGAATACAAATGAATTCAGTAGCAAGTCACTTATGCACACAGGCTGCATGCCATCAGAATCCAAGGTTGCTACACAACGAAACAAGTGCAAACATAAAAGGCAGATTTGTGTTTCCAGCCCCTCCGTAGTTTGGGAGAGGAGGAGATCTCTGGAGAGGTTATGCTTCCGGAAGAGCAAGCTCAGCCCGCTACAAAGCTTTTTTCTGTACCGGAGATGGCAGACAGCATAGGCCTCCCGCTATTCCCTCTAGCAAGGACCAACACAATGGTGCAGTTCTGCGGCATGTATTATTTATTCTTTACCCTTTATGAGGGTTGTTTTAATACAACCCTCAGCACTAGATTCCTCCTATAGGTGTTTGAGCCAAGAGTGCAAAAGGAAAGTACATGTGGCTTGTCCTGTCATAGAGGAACGAAGGCAAAACCAGAATTGCTCACTGTGTAATGCTGGCAAGAGCCCATTCAGATCACCGTTTTCAGCAAATCACTTCAGCACCATAAAAATGTGTCATCAGAAGATAAAAAGATCTCGGTCTCTTCCTTTTTAATTGTCAACAATTCCCTTTCCCTAAGCAATTGCATCAGCTTATACAAGAAACCTCATCAAAATCTCAGGCCAGTCCTGAGTACAAAACATTATGTATCAGAATGAGAGGGGAGAAAGAGACTGTTACGGCAAAAGAACTGGTTCTTCTGCTTGTAGGAAAATAAATGCTAGAATCATAATCCACAGTTAATCCTATACTATTAGCATAATTCAAATTAAAATGCCTAGTGCACTAGTAAATTAAGAAGCCATCATACATACAATCCCAGATAAACGCAGGGTATTACTCAGAGACTGCAGGTATGAACCCGCTCTAACGATCAGTATTCAGTGATCAGCAACGTGGGTCAGACTTTTAGACGTGTCAGTAGTTAGCAGCTCCCCTTTAGGCATTAAAAGATGTGGTTTTCACAGGTGTTCATCACCACTTTATGCTGAGAACAATGAGGCTATAGTGGTCTACGCTCTTTTGAAAACCTAGCCCCAAATGGGTTCACTGAAATTCAAAGGAATTGAAATAACAAGTGGATGTACCATTTATTCGATGCATTTTATGAATTGAAAACATCTGTTCCCATTATTCTTTTAACAAACTGGTAGTTGAGTGTCAGACAGCTTCTCCTGTCAGTAGCTCTCATCATCGACACCGCTATCCAAAAGTCAGAGACTTAGTGGAAGGACATCATTTAAAGAAGGAAAACCTTATCCTTCTAATGATGAAGAGAAATCTCTCTTAATTTTGTAAGAAATCTTCACTATTAAAGGCTGATTGCTTGCTTAAAAAAAAAAGAAAAAGAAAAAAAAGACACAGCTCTCATCGTTTTTCCCCATGTACTGCATACGTACAGGAGCAAGGGGGAATCATAAAGTGTATATATAATTTTCTTTTCCGCTATAAATACGAATAAAACGTACAGATGCATAGACTTTGAGGGAAATGAAACATGAGGATTTACGGTATTTTGGGACTGAACTCAAAGCTTCTCAAAGTTAATGGCATTTGATTTTTATGTGGAGTTCCACAAACTGCATATTTTATAGGCGATATCCTGAAAGCCCCTAGACTCATTAGAGCATAGTAAGAGTAGAGATACTCTGCCTATGGTGAGTGATGCTCAGTTAAGTGCGTTCTTTTTCTTGGGCTTGGGAGGGATGTTGGGTAATCTGAAAAGTGCATTTTTTTTGCATAGAAAGATAACTTTTCTGGCATGTAAAATTCATTTGTAATGAATGTGAATGGAAGAGTATTTACTGGTTATTTTGTTCTTGTCCTGCAAAAGTTCTACTGATGGTAGGTGTGGGCTCTTATTTATTACATGATACATGCATGATTTTACTCATTTAAAGCTGTATCTCACCCAACCGCACAGGCAGAACTCCAGAAGTCTCATCCTGGCTATGTTTTTAGAATGGAGTCTCTTATCTTAAGTGCACAGTCAAGCCCACATGGGGGAGAAGGGCGGACCCAAGGAGAAAGAGTGTAACATATATTAAGTGTGTGTGTGTGTCTGTCTGTCTGTCTGTGTGTGTGTGTGTGTGTCTGTCTATCTCTGTAATTTATATGCACTTTTCCCAATAGGTCAAAAAAAAAAAAAGATAAAAAGAGTTGCATGTAAAGCAAAAGAATAGCATTAAAACTTCTCTTTTATATACGAATATACTTGCTAATGCCTTGCAATATCCACAGTTGCATGAAATATTCTCCAAGTGGTCACAAAATAGTATAATGCACTTTACAGAGGGCATGAGCAATGCCCAATAAAGCCAACAGGAGTATTTTCACAGATCTCAATGGAAACCAGAACAGAATTTTAATAAAACCACTCTGCATTTTGTTATTAAAATTTGTCATTGCATTTGTCACTGAAATATCGTGTATAATTACTGTTTAAATGAAAGCAGTTAAAACGTAAGTATCCATGGGCAGTGTGTAATGATATGGTCCTGAAGTAAAATTCTCTCTCCCCAAAGTGTTTCTTCCAGACACATTTCTCCCTAGTATCAGAGAAAAACTAATTCTAACTATCATTTTTAAATTAACTTGTTCTGAAAAAGAGCAGAACCAATACTCCAGCCTCACGTGCTATGCCGCATGTTGGTAAAAAATTAGCCCTGAATTGGAAAATCACTTTTATTGATCCAGTAAGTAACAGCTGAAAAACAACAGCCAAAAAAATCTTATTCAACATATCTGTTCAGCAGGCGAACATTAGTCACGCTGTTTTCATAAAGATTAGCCAGCCTGGGTCTCTCGCAGGAAGAGAATCAATCAGCAGAGCTTTTCATACCCTTCTGCAGAACATTCCCCTACACGTTTATCAGGGCTGCAGCAACACCAGCCACCACGGTCCCATCCCGCAGATCCTTGCGCTGCAGAAGGGCCCCTGCAGCGTACAATGCCGCTAACTACCAGATTTCACCCTCTTCAGAATATGCAAATGTTGCCCACTGGAGGAGCCCATGAATTTGCATGTACAGTAAGCCCTGGACAAGGGATGGCAGAGATGAAAGCCCCCTTGCCTCCTTGCGCTGCGGCACCCTTCCATATCTCTGCTGGCAGTGCCAAGCTCTGCACTAACAATTAGGATTATCAGAGACAGAGATAATTTACCAATTAAGAACAATTACGGGTAACCTCAATAGCCAACGGGCAAATGTTTCCCATCAGATTGCAAATCCCAACTTCTATCCAATATTCCTATTGCAACTGTAAAGTCCCCCTTTTGTCTATGTAGAAACGTGCAAAATTTGTATTTTGAGGTCGCAAAGCTCAACATTTTCAATCAATAAAAAAACCACAAGTTAGACTGCATCAAAATACAGATATTAAGAAAAGCAAACCAAAATCCTTCAAATCATGAAAATACTGCACAGCAGTATACACCTGATCATCTGCTCCACATCCCGCCACAGCAAAACCACTCCAGCAGCTACTCCACATTACAGAATTCTTTCTCTAGACTAATTTACACATTTACATATTCACCCTGGCAGATTACTCTGCAGCCTAAACCAACAGGAAGCTTCTCCTAATCCAGTCTGAAGTATTTCATCCCATGACTTAGTCAACTCTGCCCTTTTGCACCTTGTTAACTAATTCCTCTGCAGCTTTACCATTTACACTCATTAAATGTGTTCGGTGGCTATGTTGTACTCAACAGCTGCTGCTCAGCTATATATAGTCAGCTTCTCTAATAGCTCTAAGTATATCGGCGTAGGTCTACGCACATCAAGATATCTCTAGCTGTTTGCACAGCTCTTCCCTCAACTTCATTAGCACTGCTTCAGCACGGGTGCAGGCGAAATGAATTCCCCAGCAGCCATGCCTCAGACTCACTGCGGGGTGGGATGAAACAAAGGTTGGCACATTAAGAGGCCAAATTATTCTGGCCTTTAATTCACACCATCACATATTATTTGATGTCACTTTCTGGCCTCTTATAGCTTTATTTTACAGGCTTTCTAATAGCTCATTCCTAGGACTTAAGCATAACAAAATACAGACAGGTCCAAAAACCTTTATAATAATGAGAAAAACCCTGATCTGCATAATGAATCTTTGTATCTAGCTAGATACAAATCTTTGCATCTTTGTAGGATCTTTGACTCTAGCATAATTGCATACCATTTTCCACCTAGTACGTACATAGTGAGCCTGAAGAGACTTACTAACCTTTACATAATCTTTTGATCAGAAACCTCAAGCAACTCTCAGAAAAGCTCAAGTATAGTTTTCTGCATACATTCCTTTTAGTAATAATTTCTTCCTTTCTGGGCCCTTTCATGTGAAGGCACTGAAATATTTTCCAAACATTAACCTTGCTTCAGAAGATCAAGCAAAGAAAACTTCAGAACTATTTCACCCACCAGTAGAATATACATCTTAAGGATGGGAACGGGTCAGAAACCCCGCCTTGATATCGGACCCACTACCCCCAGCATCACAGCACTGAGCCAGCCTGAGCCGACTGCCTCACCAGCTAGGCTGGGGTTTTCCTGCGTGTGTTCTCAGTGGCTAGAAGGCAATCTTGTAGTTTACGTTATTTCAACCAAGTTCTGACCTGGCCTAACCTTGGCTTGTGAAATCCAATAAAATCACAGCACAGTCTGGCATGGCTGCAAGCAATGTTCAGTCTTACTAACACAAAAGTCCCTGAGGAGAATAATCTGGAAGAAACAATAAAGAAGCTTGCAACGCAGAAAGATAGAAAACAAAAGGACAAATGATAGATAAAAGATAAAGAGCATTACAGAATCTTGTATGAAGGGAAGGCCATTACAGTGAGCTGTTTTGTCAGAATTTAATTTAGACTTGGTCAAAAAAAGGGAAAGAAAAAAATTGGATAGGAAGAGCCCATTATCCTTTTTTAAAGCTAAAGCTTCAAACGTTTCCTCCAGCTGCTAGAAAACAACATATGCAAAATCTCAAAGGTATGGGGTCCGGTGGATCTTTCTTCTTCTACAGTAGCTAGCAGAAAGATCTTTGACAACAGTAAAAATTCTAACTTGAAGCTGCCAACTCTGTAACATGAATTCATTCTGGTTCACAGCAGCGTTATTTGCAGTCCTGGATCCAGACATCAGAAACATCACATGACATCAGAAACCAACCCTCAAAATGGAAGCAAACACAATGAAAAAATCCCACACACCTCACTGGCCATGTCGGCTGTGTCAGAAACTTCACGCTAAAAGCCAGCGGGCTAGAGAGCCAGCTCCACGTTACTAGCAGACATTTTGCTTACATATCTACAAAATACTTGATTACCTTTCCCATTCACCAAAGCAGGGTGGGCCACAAGCCAGCAGACAGCTCGGTGGCCATTCGACAAGTACGGTGAAAGAGGGAGCATGAGACCGCGTGAGAGAGCATGAGAGACAGAGCAAGGAAATGCCAGAGCAGAAGATAGCATAGTAGCCTGAAATGAAAGCTGCATCTGTCACTTTGACCCAGAACTTATCTGTGATCCTCGTTAGATCATTCACTCTGTTTATTTGAAATAGAATCTCACACTCAAATCAAAACAAATCCAAAATTTGCACTCCCTATGATGACCTACAACCGCACCACTGTGATTTACTGCATGTAGCCTCTGGCTTTAAGACAGGTGTTTTTTTCAATATTTTTGTATGTATTTATTTTAAAAGCTTAGAAAATGTTTTCAACTTCTTTTTTTTTTTTTTTTAAAGCCATGTGCTAGTTTCTAGCTGTATTTCTCAGATTAGAAAATCAGGAAATAGCACCCAACTGCTGATGCACAGTCAATACGAAGAAAAAAGATCTTTGCCAACACCACAAATCTGTAAAACAGACCTCCTGGTCCTGTGCTCGGTGGTGAAAAAAGACTTCACACTGAACAGTAAGTCACATAAATTCCAATTTTCATAAAGTGATCCCCACTTTTATGCCTCATTTAACGTTTCAGAGTCCTAATTTCAGAGGTTCTGGCACCCACAATCCTCCTGCAGAGTAAAAGGCTTCTGAAAAAGAGGCCAAAGACACTTGACCTCATGCCCACTGAAGTAAATTGAAAGTTTTCCACAGCGTCAGTGGTAAATAAGGTCAAGGAACATTTGTCAGATGCAGCGTAGCTGAAAATTAGGACACTTCTCAAAATTTTGGCTACTGCCTAAATGCACTTCAGGTTCCTCATGTTCAAAGTGACCTACTTAGATGAGCAAGACTTTGCAAAGCTCCAGTCACTAGTTCTGCAGAATGCTTAATTAATGCTACTATTATTCTTACTGCACTCGCACTCGCAAAGTCCATGCTTGACCCTGGCAAGCTTCTGCCTTTATAATCTGAACTATCTATGGACTGATAAAAAGCAGGCTACAAATCCTATTCCCTCACCGTTTTGATACCTATGTAGGGGCTCCCAAATAGTGGTACTGTGCACCTGTGACGTACGGCCAGCCTCACAGCGCTGCAAGATTGCTAGTCCTCTGCGTGTGCTTACAGGCAACACAGGCTGAGCCTGCTTCTGGCAGGTACCTCTGCCAGTGGGGATGGCCAAGGCAGCTGAAGCTTGGGAACCGCTGATCCTTCCATCCTATTCATGTTGAAAAAAACAGGGAACTCACCAGAAAGCTTTTCGTCTTAGGTAATTTTAAACCCTCCAGCAAAACTGTGCATAGCTATTATAACCAACACTTAAAAGTAATATAACACTGAAGCTCAATCTATATTTTAGCTTAAAGATATCCATAGAAAACTTCAACTGCACACCCCGAGAAAAGCTTCTCCATAGCTAACTGTGTCACACGTGCCAGCCGTCTAGTATTTATTATTCTTTGGAGATTTCTGGAAAAAAACAAAAAAAAAAAACAAAAAATCGCAGCTAGGCATTTCTTTCTTTCTGTCTTTGCTTTCAAAGGAGGAAGTCTGGATTGTGGCAGCTAAGGATTCAGCAACAGGCTTAAAACACTCCATTTCGTACATGTTACTACACTTAGAAAACGTGCCAGTCCATTCCCCTTTCCAGCTAATACTGAAGGGCAAAAGGAAAAAGATCACTATGGGCGGCACATTCTGTATTTATAATTTCCAGAGCTGGATTTAAACTGATGCTCACAGAACGAAGCCTGCCTGAACTAGGAGCTTCTACTCAACCCCTTGTTATTTCACACTGAGGAGCTGCACTGCCTGGCTGCCAGCAAAAGACAGATTAGAAATGATGCTGCCAAGTGTTAAAAATGCTAGGCAACCGTGTTTTATTGTGAGCATAGAAAGACCTTGAACCTATTCCCTCATTTTGGAGCACATAAATGCCAAAAAAGGAAAGCATACAAATTATTAAAGCACTTTTTCGCGCATAACAAATGCAATGATGGTCTACAACAAGCAAGCATCAAGTTTTGCTATAAGGGCATTACAAAGCAAGGACAAAAATAACAACATATTTAGGACTTCAAAGGAAAAATCATTAATTTAAAATATATCCAAGGGTAATGAAAAAACATCTGCAATTTAATATCCAAAAATGAATAACCACACTCAATGTGAATGCTATTTCCTATGTATTAAATTTAAACTTCAACAGCATTTCACTGTCAGCTGGTTCTGAACTCTTCTCTTTTTAAACCGAGCAATTAAGGTCTCAAGCAAAGCTCACAGTATTTTTGTCACAGCAATTGTCATGTTCAGAGTGCTTTATCGACATTAAACCTCCCAGCAACCCAATGAAGTCAGTAAGGAAATGTCAGCATTCCCGTTCTGCACAAAGGAAAAAAATGCAGCAGATCAGTTGAGGGCTCTCATCCAAGATCAGAGAAGCAGCGTTGATTATACACATACTAAGGGACAGATAATCCAGGCTGTGGCTCAGCAAAACATTTCTACTTACCAAAGCACTTGTCTAGGTACTTAAATATTCCTGGATTCAATTCAGATGTGTGTTGTTAATGAATATATACTGACAGAGACCCAATGAACCAAGCATAACAATAACATGGACTATGAAGAAAACACTCTAGCGAGCAGGCTTTGGGGTAAAGCTGGGAGACAGATATCACCTTACAAATCATGAAGTGCTGGAGCAACTTAGGAGCTGGACTACAGCCAGAGTCTTTAACCGTGGAGCAATGATAAGGAAAGCAGGGGACACCACAGCTATACCTACACTAGTAGATGAAAGAGGGTACAGGACTTTCTCGGCCTTTCAAATGCTATCACTAATACTGTTAAATTGTTAGAGCGGTCCTTGATGGGCTTTTGGTTTATGATAAACAGCTCTCCCCCAAACAACACTTCAGCATGGTTCGGGAGTTACCATAAGCGAGGGACATTTCTCAACACGTGAGCACGCATGCGGCCACTGTGTTTTGGAAACTAAGGGAGTTTACCATCATAGACATAGGCCATCTTCTGCCAGTTGGCCACAGCGTTCAGACACATTGCTGTGCAGCATTCAGTTTACTGGAGCAGGTGAAATTAGTGAATATAAGTCATATGAATCAGTGTTGCACATGGACCAATATCACTCTACACTCTGTTGTTGCAAATTCTATTAGGGTTTTCTACTACAACAACAGAAGACTGGCAGGTCGCAGAGCACAAGGGGCTCCAGATCCTGTAGAACTGGCACAGAAAAAAATACATTTGCTTTGTTCAGTCTTAATTGTAGCATGGTAGACGGCAGTGTTTGAATCTACTGATCAGACACTTTGATTGTAGGATCTAAGTACGCTATACCCAAACATCCACAGCAACAAACAACTCTAACTTATACATGACTGGAAATCCTCTCTGTGATTCCCAGCAGTGGGCCAGCAAGCTAAGGTCACACACATGGCTTGTTGGCTGTCACGGGAGCTGGATGCCAAGTTGTGTAGCTACTCATCTAACGTTAGCATCTGTTTGCTTGGCAGGCTCCAAAGGCAATTGAGCTGACAACTCTAAATTTGCCTCTGGGTATGTCACAAGATCATATAACTGTGGGACTTTTGGGAGTGCCTAATACTCCTTTGATGAGGATCACGCACATCCTAATGTATTAGATCCTTTCTAGACATCTTTTGAAAGCACTACGCATGACCTTTCAGAATTAGCCAGGTACTGTGGCTGGCTTAAGCGAAGAAACTAAAGCCAAACTCAGAGACCATGCAATTAGTTCCTTTTGCTTACATCAAGTCTCTTCTTTAGAACAAGTTTATATAATGCTCCCTAGACCAAAAAATAGTCTTCTGTTGTTAACATGGGTTACCACTCCCCATAGAACACCAAAGGCTGCTCCGAAGCTCAACCGAAAACGAACAAGTCATCTGTTCTCTATCAGTTTCCCTATCAACCATACTGCTTTAAGATTTGACACAGAAGTGGAAGTGACTAACATAATAACTTAGTAGTGGCTTACACACTTCATGTTGGTCTCATAAGACACAGTTCACTAAATACCAAAGTCCTTCTTATGTGTATAAGTACCTAACTAGGTAAATGTGAGGAAAGATGGCATTACTTATGTGCTCACAATTAAGTGTGTGCTAAATCACTCTAATATGTCACAACTCCTTGTCCTGAAAGACTGAATAGGGTAGAGTAGGGTAGGGACTGATAGCTAGGGTATTTAAAAAGCAATGATAAACTTATCAAATATAAATATATCTTATTTCTATAATTGCTAAATAAAAAAACAATTTAAATAGACGGCATTCAAAATCAATGCACCCTTCCTCAGTCTGTGTCTAAAAAGAAACGTCAAACGCTGTCTCAGGAAACAAATACCTCCTTTTTCTGATGTTCCTAAATACATCATTTGCAGAACTGGACTCGATATATAGATATATAGGTATATATACACTAACATATATTATAAATGCTATGGACAATGTCTAAAATAGCAGTGGCATTGTTTGCTGGCCAGGCCATTTCAGATTTTTTCTCCTACTCTGAGGAATCTAGCAGCATCCAGGTAAACTAGCAATTTGATAAAACGGTCCTGAGTGCGCTTTCCAGTCTAATAATGCAATATTACAAATGGGAACTCAGTCCATTCCCACCGCATTCACAATCAGGGAACACAGGACATCAAAGCTTCAGATCTATCATGCTTTAACACTAGACACAATCATTGCTTCCTCCTCAACAAGTTAAATGCAAAACATACCTTCTGTCTGCGTAACACTAAAGCCAAAAAGAACTAATGGGTCAGAAACACTGTACACCAGGGGGTCAGATTTCTGTCTCCTGTACAAACATAGACCTGGAAGAATTTTCTTAGAAGCTTCTCAAGGTCAGGGGGCTTCAAAGCATAGAGTGCTAGCCTCACACATCTGCAGGTTTGTCATAAGGTATCTTCCCCAAGGCTAAGCATCCTGGAGCCATATAGTTGGACAGCTGCTCATTTTCAGCCCACATAGATAACATTTAGACATCTAAGTCCTTGATAATGTGCAAGGCTTCCCTCTGCCCCTGCAACATCCTTGAAGATGTGCCTTGCAACCATTGCTACAGTCCACAGCAATTACTGCTGTACTCTCAGAACAGAGAGGCCTTTGCTGCAATACAGCAGTTCTGAGGCATGAGGCCAACTGAAGCCGCAATTCTATTTTAATCCCACTATAATTATAAATGATGGATATGTAGCTGAGATGCTTCTGAATTTTTGTTTGCATGAGGGGGTATTTATACACTGCAACAGAGCGCTGCAGAGAATATTTGAGCTGGTACTGACAGGAATTGGAACCAGAGCCCATATAATAATGTTAGCTCGATGCTGCGTCTGTGATAGCGCTGCTTGAAAGACATCCCACCATGTTTGGAGCGAACTACAAAAGATACGTGTTCACCACCCTCCATTAAGTACTGTAGACATGTCCTTTAAATGCAGAATGAAGAGAAAAGGTGTTGACAGCTTTCTCTGAGGCAAAGCAGCAGAGAGACTGAACTGTCCAAAGGACTGTGATAAGTAGAAAGTTTTTCCTGAGTCAGGAAAAACCACAAAATAGATGTTGGAAAATTTGCCAAAGGCCAGTTGAGTAGAGAGCAGACATCACATTCCCCAGGCCTGGCATTGGTTTGCAGTTGCCATCAGACCTAGTGACAAACAGCCCTGCACCGCAGCGAAGAGGGCAGACGCAAAGCCAGGCACCGTCTCTTAACTTTGGAAGAAGCTGACTCACGACAATATTTTTATTTCACGGTGTTATCCCTAAACAATGCAATAATTATCAGCCAAGTAACAAATCTTTTTACTTCAGAAAGCAACATGTCATCGTCCTTTGCTAGGAATATCACTTCAGATCAAATATAAGCTGCTTTCATTTTGTTAGCCTCCTATACGCTTGCACAGTCAGCAGCAAATTCATTTGAGAAAGAGGTTTGTTTCTACAAACAGCGAGTTTGTGCTAGCTGAAGGTTCCAACGTGAAGCAGTACCATACGAACGATCACGTCCACTTCCCACTGACATCAGTAGAGAGGAGTTCTGCAATTATTTACGCCACAGACGCAGCTAGAGATCTTCTCCAGATCACAGTTGTAGCCTATTGTTTTCTTTCCAAGCCCCAAGGACTCAAAAGAGCCTAAAACACGAAGGAACCGAGCTACAACATTATTATGCTGCTTCACAGATGGGAAATGGACATGAAGAAGCAAAATTATTTGCTCAGGAGGCTGTCATTCAAAGAGGATCAAATCAGTCTCCTAAATCTTAGTCTGGTGCCTTAGAATACATGTCAGCTCATCGAACTATTGTCTGTCAGTTGTTCATGTAGGTGTTCCTTCTCTTCCCCAATTAGAAAGTAAAATCTGGCATTTTAAAGATCTTTCACATTCCTGAAGTCTCCTGCAATTGGAATCAACAGGAAATCATATGCCAGGTCTGAACAAGAAGCTAAGCGAAGCAACGCATCATGGCAAATTTTGCACGTGCTACATAAATACACGTAACGAAGGGATACATATTCCACCTTCACAAAAAAAAAAAAAATTAAAAGAAAAAATCCTCAGGAGTCCTACCTCAGGTTCTTTTTACAACAAGGGCCTCTTATTTAACTCCAGTCTTTCCTGCTTAGAATGGATGCCCGAAGAAAGTGTACAGGACCCACAATTCTTTACCAGTGCCCTCTTCTAAAATCCTCTGTGTTCCCAGATTATTTAAGGCACAAAGAGACTGCAGCGGCATCTGCACTACTTTGGGCTAAACAAACTTACCAGAGAGGTACACTTCTGGAAGGACAAGCCAGGCCCTCAGGATTTGACCTGGACCTGATCGCAACTCGCACAGGGAAGCTGGAAGAGACAGTACAATTTTCCACAGTGATTGTGCGCCCATCGCTGAGTCTCTCCCAATAGCAGACATTCTTATACCCGCTCTCCTCCATCTCACCGGTCACTGTTCCAGACCCTGTTTCCAGCTGGGAACCTGTCTGCCATAAACATCCCATTTCAAGAAGATACTAAAAAAGACCCCTTTTTCAGAGAGTAGACAAATGAGAATCATTATCGTAAAAGCTCTATTACAAGGAAAAAAATTTATTGTTGCACTGATGTTTCTGCTGTTGACCTGAGATGAAGAGTCCTTAACACATGTCCAGGGTAGCACCCAGCCAGCTGGAGCTAAAAGTCCACTGATAGCTTCAGAAATTCAGCATCAAAATATGCAGTTTTCAAAATAAGGAAATCTTCAATAAAGGAAACCAAGATAATATGAACTATGAACCACCCTGCATATCTCATGCGTTTCATCTGTTTTTTTGAATAACTGACACGATTTAGTAGACAGCTGGCAAAATAATGAAGGAAAGAGGCCAGTAAAACTGTACAAAGCTAAGAGAAACTGCCTGGTACTAATTAGAAACAATGTGCAGTCTGATGACACTTTATAGACTTCAATTATCCTGCTCGGCAGGAAGGAACTTTCAAACATGTGGATGATGATTATTCTCCACTGGGATGTCATTTACAGTGCAAAGTATTAGAAACAAGGCCAAAAAATCAATTATAATCTTTGTAAATGAGCATATTCTTGATCCAAGGGATTAGTACTTCTGTGTGGAAACCGATTTTAAAAAGAGCCAGAAACTGATCTGACAAGGCAAAATAGGCAGCAGCCCCCCCCATACCTAATGGGCACAGAGGTAAACTTAAGGATCACTAAAACAACAACTTGTATATAAAGTACAAGAAGAGAAGAGTATTAATAGACGCTATGCCTAACAAAACAATGACTAACTCCACAGGCGAGATTCAAGGAGAGGCTTTCTTTTAGGCCAATATCCAGAAATACTTTCCATGAAAATCCACGGACCGGATTTACTTAGATGAGTAAGATATGCATACACTAGGCAGGAATACCAAATCAGATCTCTGCCTGTTTCTAGATTTTTCTAGTAAAAGAGAGAATAAGTATCATACAATAGCCAATGACAATGTTATTTCAGTTAGTTAGTATTTAACATATTAGTGCAAAGGATTAAGGATTTTACCCTGTAATCAAAGAAAAACAATATAATATGTAAAGATATAAATTATAAATGAAAAATACAAATCTAAAAATATAAAAATTGCCAGTGTAAAATGAAAAACACCTCAAAGGCTGTTTAAATAGATTGAAGGTTTTCTTCTTTCATTTACTGATTTTCAGACTACAAGTCTGCTACATTAGAAGATAAATTTAGAAGGTATGTGAAGACAGCCCTGAGTTTTATTCAAGAGCACATGGAAACACCAATGATCAATTGCAGAAAATAACTTGAAAATTTGCTAGGCACTGCATCGGAATCCCTAATCACAGGACAAAATCTGACAGTGTTAATGTGCACTTTTCAGAGAGCCGATACGACCAAGCACCATGTCTGATTTCAGAGGCAAAACTCTTACTTGTCTTTGTAAGGATGGACTAATGACCTACAAATACACTGCAGAACTTCAGGAATGTTTTGAAGGAGGAAGTAATGCCGATCGCAGGCTCCAGCTTGCTGAGTAATGCCTGAAGTGCACTATTGCTGTGCCGGATAGGTCGTCTCCTAGCAATTAAGGAGGTACTGACTTAAAGTGTTGGTTTGACCTTTAAAGCCCTTAAGCAATCTGGTAATCCAGCCGAGAGACCAGGCTCTCCGTGCACTGTGCCCTTCTTTCTTCTCGTTTTTTGCTTTTATAGTAATGATCAGAGAGAAGCTGTCCATCCCTCTCTGATGCTCTGTCCTTCGCTCAGACAGGACCTGGTCCTGAGAAACTCCTGTTCAAACTTCACAGCTCATTTCTCCTACTGGGCAGGAAACTAGGAGGACATGCTGAAGGAGTTGTATTAGGAAGTTACCACTCAATTTTGTAGTAGGCTGCTACACAGATGAGCAATTTTTAAATGACAGTATGAGAAAAGAACAGTCCATTGCTAGCTTTTACTGATTTTTATGGTTAAGAAATGGAAGATAGTCCACAGCATAAGATGAGATCCCAACCAACTATGTATAATCAAGGATGGCGGGCACTTTACAATCCCTGTTTCATTGCCATGGAGCATCATGGCTGTCACTGGTGACCCAGAAAAAGGAACTGCACTATATATTTAATATCATGTACTCCACAGCATTAAAATAAAGTCTGAATTTCAAATGAAAAGGAAAGATGACTAGCTTGAGGTAGGACGTCTACAACGGAATTTCTACAGCACAGCAGTCTCAGAAGCTATTTTCAGCAGTAACAACTACTTATTTAAGGAGAATCAGCGAGTGGCCACATTCCCTATTGTTAGGGATAACAAAGCTGGAACACCTCTAACAGGCTACCTACAGATTATTTCAGCTAAATACAGCTTTGTTATCAAAAAAGAAAAGGATTTTTTTCAACCTGACAGCACCACAAAAACACTCGCTCGCGCTGAATCACACATCAGGGAAGAATGGCGTTTATAATTTTCTGCTGGTTAAAGGCTCACTCTTGCTCACATTGAACTAAATGGCGCAAAACTCCCATTGATTTCAGATTGTCAGGAGACCTTAAGATACTAACAATCAGCACTCATTAATATGGAATTATCATAGTATAAAACATATTGACTAGTTGTTCTAAATGCTTTATCTTCATTCATCAAAACACCTACTCCAAACGAACAAAGACAGAAAACTGAAGCCAGTCCGAAGGTCATGCTGAACTGCAGTGACTGCTGATACACATGACGAGCAGTAGCAGCATAATGCATATTGCATCCTATCAAACCAATGGACATAATACCAAATAGAGAACACAGAGCAACCCCCCCAGCTGCTCAGCAGTTCAAGCTCTGCCTCAACCAGAAATATCCCCCACCTGTCCACACAAAACATGAAAAATCCACAAAAATAATTTCATACAACTGGCTGCTTATTTGCTGAATGCTTTTAAAAATAAAAGCTAAAATCAACTTGTGACTATAAAATGCTGCCGCTCCAGTAAAAAGCTCTTTAATTCCATTAGTATTCTTTTTGACTTAAGAAAAATAATTAGTGTACTATACAGGAGAAAGAGTGGTGAAGATTCTGAATTTAATTATATGAATGGTATTCCATATACACTTAATTGCATAGCAGTAACACAGCCACTTTCATTACTCTTTATAGCTTCAGATGCCCATTAGCACAATCCCTAAGGTTCCCTATGAATAATTAGATTAGGAAAGGGGGACTCTGATGAAACGCAATAGGATGTGATGCTGCTTATGAAACAGCCCATCTTGAATCCAGATGCTGACATGACAACATCATGAAGAGCTAATTTGCACATCCAAATTAATACCATCATGATGATAATATAAAAGAAAGATATGCATATAAAATGAGCTACAGAAAATAATGTCAAAAAGAACTGAGGTACATCTAGTATAAAAATACATCCTTCTGACATTTTAAGCCAGTTAGATAGGTGAAAATAGACAGAGTCATATTCATGGGGATAGCTGCTACTTAAGCAGGCTTTACTGGAATTTAATCCATTACGTGGCAACACATGGGCAAGCTGTTTAATAAATAGTTATACCCATCAAACATGTGCAGCATTCACATAAACAGGTAAATAAATTTCATTACAGTTTACTACACATCTGTTCTCATTTGATGCACTGAATGTTTTTGTGTGGTTTCATGCTTCAAAGATAGGTACCCTCAATAAAATTAGCAGTGACATATTTTTAGAACAGTCTCTACACCGGACACTCTATACAGAAAGGAATAAGGTTTTAAAGATATCTGAAAAGGAAGTCAGATTCCTAGATGTTTCTGAAGCTCCCATGACTTGTCTGCATATTTACTTGTCTGAATACTTGAGAAATCTCTCCTTCCAATCATTTTAACAGGGAATAATGGGATCTTCATATGAAGTGAAACTGTGCTTTTCTACTTCTACGGTTCTCCTTCATGTAAAGTTTCAAACACACACAAATGCATTGCAAGGCTTTACTACTCTTACACATATCTCAGAGGTCTGTTCTGCTTGTCACATTTTACAGTTTTTTTGTTTTTTTTTTTTTAATATGAACACATTTCAGGCTGACCGAAGAAATTATAATACTGCTAAAAGGATATGGCAGAAACAGAAAAGAAGGATAAAAGTGAACAGACAGGGCACAAGCAAGAGGCATAGTACTAGAGGCATAACATTAAAGATATGATAAAACAACAATTCGTGCAAGCAAAATCATTTGGAAATTTTCTTATGATTCAAGAGTAAGGAAAACCTCATGAAATGAAAAAGCATCATATTTAAAGCTGATAATAACAACATCCTATAAAATAAATACTTCATTTGGGAAGACTGAGTACCATTAAATATCACTAAGACAAGGAGGTCAACAGGATTCAAGTGAGATGTATGCATTTATGCGCATATCCACAGTTTCACTAATTATAACAGAAGTTGCAGTAACTGGAACAGAAAGATTAAAAAAAATTAACCCTATAGCCTCACAACAATCATCTCAACATTGAGGAAAATACGAGAAAAGTTTTTCTGTGCAAATGAGATCTACTTATGGGTAAACAGGATGCTAATAGTGGAAGAAGAGCAAACTTCTTGACTTTGCATTTGTGAAGCTATAATGCAACATGCATTAGTTTTCCATAGAATATTACATCTACTAGATGGGCAGCAAGAATTACAGGGAGATCCATTATTCATTTCTAGCAAAACACTCCCTTTTAAAAGAAGCTTAAAGTGCCAGCTTCTTCACCACCACATCCCAACAGTCTTTGCTTACTGAGATTGATCTAATACTATTTAAATCACTAGGAGTTTCTTCCAGGGATTTCAAGGGGTGCAATATCAGGACCAAAGTCTTCAAGCAGAATACGTTAACAAAACCAAAAATCAAATAACCAGCAAGACACACAGGCAACATGCAGTGCAGAAACATATGTGAGGCGCTAAGTGAAAGCTTTTATGTGTATATGAAAGCATTTTCATGAGCTTTTGCCACTGTAACCTTCATGCTTCCTGTACTTATCAGCATTTTGTTTGTCACTTCTTGCTGTGTTTTGTCTAAGGTGTAAGATCCTGGTGGCAAGTTCATTTTAATCATCTATAAGGCATCATGCACTTTTGTGGCACTGAAGTGATTAAATAACACAACACCTTTTATTTTAAGAAGGCACAACTCACTGATTTTAGTAGTGAGGTAGGCTAACCTGAGGCTGTCCTCTATTTGGGTCAGTACAAAGTAGTCCTTTATTTCAAAGGCCAAAAATAAAACAATAATATTTAAAAAGCTCCTGTGTGTCATCCTATAGCTAGTAGTCTCCTAAGCACCAGTGCACAAATCCACAAAACACCAGATCCTACAATCAGAGCTGTCATGCTACAATTTTTCCTCCTCCCAGGCTGCCTACCAGGCAGCTCTGTAATAGCACGTACAGTCATTTCTGTGGACTTACATACGGCAAATTCAGTGTGTTTTAGTTCCCTTATCCTCTGGTCTGCTTCCCTATTATTCTTCATTATGTGCAAAGGTTGGAAGTTCCACATCAAAACATGCTGATCCCGAAACACTGTCAGATGATTTAGGATGTTTTTGCCAGATAATGATTTCTGAAGTTACATCAGCCTAGATCTGTGTAATATTTTAGATACTGATAAGATATAACTTAAATCTCTGTATAATTTGATACATACATGTTTTATTGCTAACTCGTTTCTGTGAATTGGCCTTATATGAAACTTATTAATGACGCTAGAACTCATTAGAAATCAGATGATATGCACAATCTATCAAAATCCTAAAGAATACAGATATTTACTCAGGACTTGGTCTCAAAACAGAACACTACAACTCTTGGCATGAGAAAACGTAGGCAGGCAATTTCTGTGAAGTACTTTAATGTTATCTTATCCAAAAAATATAATAGATAATAAAGGGCACATAAAAGTTCTGGAACAGGCCCCAGGCTGCTCAGTATTTTCAGACTACAGCTAGACGACTGATGTCAACATGAAAGAAGACCACCAGCACTCTGGCACCTGTTATTTGTTTGGCAGACCTGAGATTTCACATGGCACAGATATAAACGTATTCTCTTAATATAACCGTTTTAAGCATTACCTTTTAAAGATACGTAAAGACATTAACAGAGCAATGAGAGAACAATGAAAGGTCAGTTTTACTGCTATCTCTGTTGTATCCATGCTGTGTTCTGGTCTTGCAAAAGTCTAGGAACTTTGCTCGGGAGCAACATTTACGCAGCGTTTTTTAATATAAAGAAATAACATACAGACAAGACCTTGCAATAAAGCTCATCATTCATTCCTCCTTGCTATTCTCTTTATTACCCTCATTAATATTGCTTTTCTGTCTCCAGACCTGAGCTTCCAAGTGCTTTCTCATCTTTAATTTCTCTCACCTGAATAGGCCCATGGGACTTATCACAAGGGTAACATTAAGTATGTTCATAAGTCTTTCCGGGATTTGTATCTATGCCTCTGGTATCTGAATTGTAGTGACCATAACTGCAGCTTTAATAATCCTTCTGTGGGCAACAATACCAAAAGAGATTCAAGTTTGCCTGGAATGGTGACACCGCTTTAGCCTACTGCAGTACATTCGCAGTTCTCAGCAGCAGAGATTGTTATCAAAAAAAATCTCTTGAGAATTGACAGGATTAAATTTTTACTGAAGCCCTGCTACCTAGATTTTATAGTTGCCTTAACATCATGCTCATTAGAGAGAGATGGTTATTTATCTTCTCAGGCTATCGATCTTAAAGAAAGTAACTTTAGGTTGTCAGATTATACTGCCCTGAAAAAAAAATCACAGAGTTTAAATAAAAAATGATCCAAATCAAACATGAGCTACTAGCTGTGGGGAAATATACTTATTGTGTCCAGCTCACATCTGTTTAAAGTACTAAAATGCAAAAGAGGAGCCATTTCAGAAGTCTTCAGCTAGATCTGGAATTTGAGGGAAAAAAAAAAAAAGCTGTGTCAGTTTATGAATTACAAGCTTAATTACATGTGGGATAAGACATTTTAAAACCCAAAGGATAAATGATTTGCTAAATGTCAGTATGCTCAGATGCCCACCAGCGAGCAGTCCCTCCTCTATTCCAGGGTTTCAGTGAAGACAACATATACGTCAGCCACAGTAGAAGAAACACAAACTAATGAAACTGTGTGTAAGCTGTAATTACACTGTCTCAGTGAATGGCACTTGGGGTATTGTGAACAGATTGTACATGTTAATTCACACAGGGCTTAATGAAGCATTCCCTGTTCTACAAACTTCACCACTTGATTTAATTAACCTTCATACCTATACATGCACTACCTACCAATCATAAATGTTGGAGAATCCTTAAATAAACTACAATGCTTTGGAGCTACACTAGTAAAATAAGAGAGGCTCAGCTTATGTTCAGTTTGGCAGTTCAAAAGTGAAACGCAAGCAAATTATGAGGTTCCTGGATGATAAAAACACATGTCAAATTTGGCCCTAAATCAGCTCTCCCAAACATAAGATCTAGCCCCTTAAAAGCAAGTTGCAACAAAGTAGAATCAAATCTTCCACAACAATAACATTTTCAAAGACTTCAGGATAACAGAATCAAGCCTTAAAATAATCTGAGAGGCTCTACTGTATGGAAGACTTGCAGATACTAAAAGTGATAGGGTGCAGAAAGAGCTAGGTAGCTAACACAGGCAGAAATGTGACTTAGGGTTTTAGGCACAGCAATGCCAAAGGAATACAGATATATTATATATGTGTGTGTCTGTGTGCGCGTGTGTGTAATTATATAGGATTTACCACCTCTAAAAACGTAAAAGACGCTTATCCTTGACTCAGATGTAGAAATCGTCTCAGACATCATGGCAGGACTGAGCAGCGTTTTTACACACACGCCTGTAGGCCTCACACTAATGCGAGCCTTCGTGTTATCCATCACCACCAGGGAAGGAGAACGCAGGGGGTCAGGTGGGCTACAATGAAATTGCAAACCATATCCTGCCCACAGGCTAGAAGCTCCCAATCCTGTCGTAAAGTTTAATCCACCTTCCTCTCTGGGCCCTGCCTATCCTGACCTGTGATTGCCCCAAGCCTTTTATTTAGGTAAGAACTAAAGTAGCAGGCTCTTCCGAAGCCGCAGAGGCGCGTTACTCGGCTTGACGGCACGGCCCCTGCGGGAACTCCCTGACCCGTGCCACGCTTAGACCAGCCTGTCACAACAGCCTCTTTAGCTCTGCAGTCCAAAATCACTCCAGAGTAACCCCCCCGAAGGAGCATTACACTACGTTCATGACAGCAAATCTGCATGAAGAGTAGTACTCTCTAATGCTGCGCTTTCCAGTCTTAGGTCAGCTCTGGGGCCTGGATCCCATTACTTCTTGGCTGTAGTCACTCATGGCAAGATACTGGGGCATTGCAAATCAGTGGGGTTTTCCTGTTGACCTCAAAGAGTGAAACACAGACCAAACACAACCACTCATTTCATATTTTTTTCCAGTAGGTTGCTTTCGACTGCTATATGAGTATAAATTCCCGGTCCAGAACTCGAGCCTAGATGTCTAGAAAAGAAAAAGCAGGTCCTGTCTATTTTCCTCCTTCTGGTGAGAACGAAAGGAAAAAGGGGCAGAAATTGCTGCCCCTGTACTGGGAGGGAAAACAAAGAAACAGACTGGCATCTCAGACGGGCATTTCCACGGAAGGGCTGCTCTCGGCAGGCAGGCCGCAGCTGAATTTACTCCACAAAGATGTAACAGCTGCATAAATGACAAAGCAGAATCAACACATCTCTGCTACCCTTCCCCCTACAAATCAAATTTGCATAATATGTACTTAACATTTTACTTCATTAAAAAATCAAGTTGGAATTACTTAATGCACAAATGAGAAAAGCATTCAGTATTGGTTTAGAGAATACAGGCTGAACTGGAGAAATATGAGCAAATGCTTCACAACAACAAAGAGCAAGGGAAAGCTGCGGTGATAATTTATGTCAATCTCCAAAGTCATTTTAATAGTATCTCTCACAAAAAATTAATCTGTGCAAGTTAGCAAGCATGACACAGAGGAGGAGAACCAGTGGACTGGATAAAAGTTGGCTGAGGGATAAAAGGGAAAGTTTGCCAGCCACAGAAAATGAGGACCTTGTCTGCATTTTAAAAAGTGAATTGCCTGTTTTTTGGTCCAGTCCTAAAGATTTACATTACAAGCAAAAGGAGTATAAATACCTTTCTACAAGCCTTTAAAGCAGCACCGATTCTTACTTTAAAAAGAACAAAACAAAACCACATAAAATAAAACACAAAAACCCACAACATTTATGGTTACATTCTATGTCACTCCAGGAGAGAAATTTCTAGGAGAGGGCAGGAACCTGTGTAATAGAGGCTATAAAATAGGATTTTGAATTAACCGAGAATTCAGCCAACCTTAACAACTTACACAGAAGGTACCAAATCTATCTTTTACTTCAATGGAGCTATGCTATTCACTTCATATGAGAATCTGGACCATCAATGTCATTTTGGCATAAAGGATAATAATAATTATATTTAGAATATACCCCTCCAAGGCACCATGCAAGATCACTCAAGCAAGTTAAAAACTCGTACTACGTGAAAATATTTAATATGTTATAAACCTGTATTTACTATTTTTTACTCCAGTTAAAATTTGCAGCCATTGTAAAACAATATAGCATTTTGTCTTACGCAATTTTATTGATGCAACCAAATAAACTGAATGATGCAAATGAATGAGTGTTGCTCACTACAAAGAACATACAGGAACGAAGCCACTCTGCCGCTAATTCCTCAAGGACCTGCCTTCACCTTTTTTAGTCTCTCCTTGACTCTCAATTCTTGGATCCCAGCAGCACAGTCATAATTTGAATCTCAGGATACTGATACAGAAAGAAATACCATAATGCCACTAAGTGCCACACTCCAGGGAGACCAGCGACACAAGGCAGAATGAGTGACAGTACGGTTGGTATTTAACAGTTTCAGCACTGTCTGATATAAAATATACTTAAGAGTCATCACGCTACTGTCATACTGGCAGATCACCCATCACCACTCAGGGTGGCCCAGCTTAACAGCAGGGATGCTGAAGGCCCCAGTGCAGCTCTGTCTCTTACCTTAGTGAAATTGAGACTAGTACCATCAACTCCCACCCCGGCAAAGTCGGAGTCCAAATCCTCTCAGTTCTCAAGTGCTTTCAACACTGGGCTAGTGTGCTGAAAGGGAGCCGGGCCCCTCTCCTCCTGCCACCATTTCCTCCTCCTCTTCCACAACATTACTGAACAAACCATATCCGAACCAGACAGCTCCACACGGAGTTCAGCCCTCTGAGGGAATTCGCTACAGGTCTGAACATAGCTAACAGCTCAAGACCCTCCATGCATTCAGGAGGAATTTGGGTACACTTCTGTCTCCAAAATTAAGTTAGAGCTGAGTGTCGTCTTCTTTAGGCCAAAGCACTTGTGACTCACATACTCAGGAAGCCCTGGGTTTCAGAACAGAAGCGTCAATTGATTTTTAGGACCCTCCAGAGGCCATGCAGTATTTGCGAACAGGCATTCTTAGCTGTTCTCTAAGACTTAGGCAACTATCAACCCTTTAAACTGTGTCCGAAGCTCAGTCTGAGCCAGTTGCTACCTGCACCGAAGAAGATAGAAAACTGATATATGATTCAGGATGGGGCAATCCTGGAAGCCCCATGCTTCCAGGACACAGTAAGGGAACAGGGCAGGATCTGGCCTTGCAGGGCTGTCTCCTTGCACTCTTCTGTCTTCCCTGCACAACTGACCCACAAACTTCTTTCTGTATTTTGTGTGGTGTGAAGAAGAGCAGGTTGCCATTACCCAACCCACAGGGCAAGGCTGCCACTACCACCTCACACACAGAGTTCGTTCAAGAGTTCACAGCTCTTCAAGGACACCAACAGCGGCCAGGCACCATGACAGGCGGCATTTGGCTATTCAGGCAGTGCTCAAATATCTTCTCTCCATCTCCCCGAGAGGGGAGCAAGCAGGCTGGCTGGCTGTGTTTGCCAAAGTATCCTTTCCCAAAGGATCCTTGCCAAAAAAAAAAAAAAAAAAAAAAAAGTGGTGATAAGAATTCTCATTTGAACTATTATTTTCAAAACTGAAGAATGCTTTTATGAACATCAACATGAGGAAAACCTAGGTTCCTTGTGGGGATCGCTTCCTCAACAGTCTGGAGTTCATGTCTCGTCTGGAATAGTGGAAGAGTAATAATATACAGAGTATAACCCTGGATTTGAAAGAATTTTGAACTCACTAAGTAGAGAATTAAGCTCACAGCATTTTTAACACCCTCAGATTCAAGTAACTGCAAAGAAAGAAACTATGCTGAACATCTGATTCATTAGTGTAAAGGCAGAGTTGACTGTTAAAGGTGAGGATAGTGTCCTCTCAAACAAAATCCTTACAAAATAAAACCTTACACGAACAATACGCCACAGCTCAAGTAACACAGAGAACACTGTGCTGTCTTCTGGTTTACAGTCAGACCCCTTTTAAAAGTCCAAAGCTGTAAAATAACTTATGGCCCTAATTCACTTGTATTTTGATTCTGTGACAAAACAAAAAGCCAATATAGCTGATATCTGCTTTCACAGCCTTACCTACAAACACCACCCCCCCTCTTTGGCAGTACAGTGGATCTTATCAAATAAATAAAAAAAACTTGGATTCCCCTTTATTTGCTGTTCCTGCACAATAATCATAGATGATAAAAAAACAAGCATTTTCTTGTTTTCCTAGGGCTCTGAAAAGTTAGGGGTCAGTGAACCAAGCTGCCCTCCATTTGCTTGTGTGCTACAAAAATAGACCTAGGTCTGTAACAGCCACATCTATATTGTATGCACAGCTTCAGAGTTCAACTGATTGGAGACATTTCTATGCTGGTCTTCAATTTGACGATACAAGGCATAGCAGAATAAAGCAATAGATTTGGAAAAGCTATTTATAGTGCATATGCCCCAAGGAGATATAGCTAATAACTAATTCATTTCACACCGCACATTTGAATGCAATATGAAAACTTCTCAGTTTCTTATCAGCACAGGAGAAAAGACCCCACTGTGGCTTTCTTTAAAATAATTAAGGATTCTTTACCAAAACATTTTAATCAAAGTAAGTCTCCACAGTAGTCATTTCTCTCCCTGCCTTATATCTTTTTCCTTAAGAGCTCCACGCCTGTTAAAGATTTGATAAAAGCAGTTCACAACATAGCAGTTTGCCAAGCTACTAAAAATGACACTCATTTTCCTAGATAACACATTTGTTTATCAAATGCTTTTCTACCAGCTGGATTAAAATGCAATATGCTATGGGTCCTATCAACAGGACAAATTGAACAATCTGCTAAAAATGTTCCTTGGGCAACGCAACTGGGACATCTGCATATGAGGAAAAGGTTTGGTGCTGGTTTAATTTGTTTTGTTGTAGGGAAAAAAGATCATTCAAGCGTTGTTCAGTGGACTAGATAGCTGAGTATTTTATTACAAATGATTAAGAACTAAACAACAGATAAAAAAAAGTAAAATAAGGATCTGAAGTCCCCAAGAGACATCAATAACCACACTGAGTTTCCCTCGTGCTGCAACTGCGGCAGAAACAAAGCAGCCAACAGACACAGTGCTCAGTGCAATGATAGCCTTCTAATTTCTCCACGCCCTCAAATCTTTGCTTTCTTTTTCTATTCTTCCACATGCTGATACCAGGTGTTATAACAGCTTGACTGCAATGAGAATGTCCTGGGAACAGTGAGGTTTCAGGAATACTAATGCCAAAGCTGTATCATAAATAAACCGGTAGGGGATGCTGCAAGGAGATCCAGCTGGTACTCGACAGGAGCTACTATTGTCATGGGACTGCACTGTGCAGTAGCAGAAACATAAGGGTCCTTGGGAAAAAAGGAAAATCAACGCTGTAGACTGAGCAAACAAAGATCCACTCTTTAACCTGGGACTTTATAATTCAAAGGCAAGTTTTTGTTAACAAGTTTTATGCTCAAATTGTAATTAATTGCTATATGAAACAATGTGAATTAACTCCTCCAATTTGTAATCCAGCGCCCCTAGGGCCCCTACTTTTTACTCAGTAGCATGACAACATCCTAATTTACTTTTACCGCAGCAGAAGCAGCATGAAAATTATTTAAAATACACATTAAACATAAAAGAACAACTAGATATTGTGAGCTTATGCAGTAATTTATTTAAGTTAAAGGTTCAGTGAAAATGCTGGGAAACAACAGGGAAGTATAAATACATGCACATCCTAATGACTAACACATAATTGCCTTTTTATTAAGCAATCTGGTATCAAAAGCAGTTACTTTATAGATGGGATGCTTGTTTTCAATTTTATCAGTCATAAAATATAATGGGTAAAACCTGGATAAACATATTCTCAGTCTCTAATTAAATTTAACAAAGAACATAGATCACCTTCAATATCCCCTAAGGGCTTTTAGGGTTTGGGCACTTTTTTCCTCTTTAGTAAAACATTCTGATAGCATTAGGAAGTACTAATCAGGTGACAGTGAACAGAATGAGACCTTTTCTAGCCTGTAAAAAGATGTACTACTTTGGATTTTTTGTGCGTTGCTTTTTTGGGGGAAATGGGGAGGAGCTGATTGGAGATTTGCTCATTTTTAGTTCAGGAGGGATTTGGGGACTTTTTTATTGCATTTGTGCCTTTGCTGTCTGTTCATTTCATTACATTTACCGTATTACATACATATTGTCCAAATGCTTTACATTCTGAATCATTGTATTAATCATTAAAGAAACATGTCCCCACTGCCCAGCAGTGAAGTAAGTATACTAACTACTCAGATTATTAAAGCAAGTTATCTAAATTACAATAAGAAAAAGCAGGTAAGTTTGTGAAGTATAGTTAGTTATATGGGGTTTAACAATAATTATTACATCAAATAATATCAAATGCTTATTTTTTAGATTTTACTCTGAGCTGGACCCTCAAAATACATGTTAACACATTAGCACACAAAGACTCCACTTTTGAAGACAGAAATCAGCTTAGCTGTTTAGATTCCTAAATATAAGGTACAACACCAGCTATTAAAAGTGATTGCCGCTTTTCAGTTTTCGCTCACATTGTATTTAACAGTTTGAAGAGCACTATGTGACAGCTAGTGATTCTATTATTCATGACTTCTGTCCATCAGCTCACTAGCAGAAGACTTTTTAAAGCTGTTATTTAAATTGATCTTTATTAATTGCTGTCCCAAAGTAAACTAGTTAATAGTTCCATTACACAAACAGGCAAAAAAATAAAACCCAAAATAGAAAAGAAACAAATACAAAAACCAAATAACTAATAATACTGGGTAAAAGCTTTTCTCTGTTTTCATCAAATGTAAGAATTATCTATATCCCCAAGGAAACTCCCAGAATTTCACTATTAAATCTTATAGCAAGGGAACAGCACAGAAGTATAAGCTGCCAAAAATGCAAGACTGTCAGTTATTAAACTATTCCACTTCTAAAGGAGAAGACTATAGTATTGCATAAGCAAATAAATCCAAGGCATGTGGCAGCACATCAGGCTTTCAGTCTCTTTGATTATGCAGTAGCGCTTCTGCTCTCATTAGCACCATCTCCACAGTACAGAAAAGTGAAAATACCGTTTGAAAGAGCAATAAGAGAAGGCTAAGAAGTGATCTCATCATGAAAAATATTTATAACCATTGCACTGGGAGGGAACAGGGTTACCAATCATCCTGCCTCCCTATGATGTACCAATACAGGACCCTGATGTGCCAGTATATCAGTGTGTCAGAAACAACCGGGGCACTATCTAATAGCAGCACTGCGAGCAAGCGTTCAATGATGTTTCAGTGCTGAGTGTACATTTAAGTTCACATCAGTATGCTGCTGCTGAAGAACCATCACTTCCACTGCTAACCACGTTTGCTACATTTTTAGATAGGAAGGCAGTGAGAAAATGAACCACTACAACAGCAAACACCGTGCAATACAGTGTTGTATGCACTTCTCAGATAGACGAGGGAACAATAACAACTGCCTTCTGCCTGCCCATTGTTGTGAACAACTGAAGCCTGATTTTGAATCCCTCCGTTGTGCTAAATTCAAGCTCTAGCTGTGAATTTCAATGAGATTTAAAGCTCTGCTTATTCCTGGTTTTTGCCCTATTTCCCATGCTGCACCAATGTATCAATATGACAAATCCCTTAGGCCCATTTGTTAGGGAGACCTCTGGGGAGTCCCTGACGATATGGACAGCTCTTTCTAGGTGGGCTAGATGTACCTGCTGCATTAAATCCTTGCCTGTAACTCTTTTACCTACATAGAATCCTTTTTAATAGTTGAAAATGCAAATCAAATTTTATATGATTCGGTGCATCACTCTGCCCCTAAACTTTTCTTTCTGTCATTTTTCTCTTTACATGTGTTTCTTACATAGCAGCAAAATCACCCCTCTCCAAAAGCGACTGTTAGAATTTCTCCACTGAACACTTCAAGTCTGCATCCTCTCTCTTGCTTCAGATATTCATTTTCACCTCTTTGTGCTCAAAAGCTAGAGCTAATTATTTGATATTATTTGCTCTAACTCCAGCTAGTATCTAGCTGGGGTATCTTTAGTGTCACGCAAGTGTTCAGTTATATATGAAAACCCTCATAATAAATTAAAAATATTGCAGTCAAACTCTTAAAAATGATGAGATATAAGAATCAAAACTGTTGCAACAATTTTAATATACCTTTCTATACATTTATCTCCTTCACTGAATGACCATGGAACTAAAGAAAAATTAGTTTGCTTGCAATTAAAAATCGTAACATCTGACATAAAAATAACACGGGCAAATTGACAACTTTTCCTAACCTTTGGATACTTGACTTTAATACACGTATTTTTCATCTCACATTAAAAATATCCCTGGGTCTCAATTATACCCAAATTCTACAGTTAGTTACTGTATAAGCCCTTTACTTCATTAGCAGGATTTAAAAACTTAATCTTCAGCATTTTACCACTGTTACAGACCTATCTATACTACCAGATACCTGTCATCCCACAACAGCCCTATTCTTGATGAGGTGTGTGGTTAAGGAGAGCCTGACCCATCCCCTCCTCTCTGCTTTATCAGAAGCTACCAGATAGCCTGTCCGCAGGCTATAGTACTTCCACAGCTTCCTTTGCAAGCCCCCTGGTACTTCCAGCACGGGTGCTCACTGTTGCAATTGTGGTACTAAGAACCCCTCTCCAGGACTTTCCTGTTCAGAAGATATTTTGTTGATAATGAGAATTTTCCTGAAGACTGCAAATAAAAGGAGAAGCGTGACACTTCTTTATAACCTAAAATTACCATTAAATAATATCAGAATTTCCTAGAACAAAGAACATGAAATTACCTCACCCAAGTGTTTTGACCTGCCAACTGCTGAAATCTTTGCAAGCAATAGACAAAAGGACTTACAAAAAACTCTGGGGACGGAGAAGGAAGGTAAGTATTTGACTCAGACCACTACAGGCCAGCTGTATGTCATGATAGATGGTTTCATAATTCAGCAAGCAAAGATGTACTTATCTTCCTGTTCCACTAATAAAACGCACAGAAAACTACCATGTGCCAAAGGTGTGACCTGTTGCTATCAACTGAAAAGATCAACATATTCTTCAATTATTTGCTGTGCTGCAATAATTAAACAGGAGATTTATGGGAACCTTTCATTAACCTCTTGGCAAGTACATACATTTTGAAGAGTTGCATTGAAAAGGGTAACCATTTGCAGGCCAACTCTGCAAGGCTGAACCCCAAAGACATTCATTCTTAAAAGTTAATATACTTCTGTCGGACAACAGAAACCAGGTTTTATGTAGCAGCTTGAAAGCCACGTGCGATCCAAATTTTTTTGTGTGTGATCTACAGGCTTCTTAATTGTGGTCATGCTCAACATGACCAGCTGATCGTTTAGATGGTAGGGGCTACAGGATCTCCCTCAGCAGGCCCTGGACATTCACAGAGGGCCAAAAGTGCCAGCCAATCTGAGCCCACAACTGCCCACTCCAGACTCCAGCTGCTCTCCCAGCCCTTTCTAGTACTTTGTGCACTGGGGACAAGCCACTGGAAGACTTTGTATCTGGGCACAGCAGCAAGATAAGGTAAAGCTCAACATTTATGATGAAGATGGAGGCAGGAAACTGCCACAGCTCAACATGCAGTATTAAGAAACTCAGAAGACACAGCCAGGAATCATTCCTCCCATCTTTGGAAAAAAGGAATAAGAGCTCTGAAGTCTTACAGGATTCCTATTCACTGTCCAAACCATTTACAAATCAAAATTTTAATAAACTGTGCAATTGGATTAATACTCAATGTCACACTCAGGTAAGACAATAAAAAATGTTTCATCTATCTTACATTTTAGATCTCAGGGACTATCCAAGCACAGCAATATATTCTATTGGATACCAGAGGAAGTCTTTTAACATGGGGACCATGTGGAAAAAAAAAAAAAAAAAACTGAAACTGGCAGTGACCTATGTTAATAAAGTTATCTTCCCTATCATTCAGAAGAGACACAGGTAGGAGATATTTCCATATAAAACAAAAGCAAAGAGAAATTCTAGCCTCAGAAAGCAGGCCAGTTGGCACAGATTGCTTGCTCATTCCCACAGTTAGATAAGATACCAAAGCTGATATAAAGAAATCTAATTATTAAATATCATTTAGAATAGTACTTTATTATCTATTTTTCTTTTGTTAACACAGCTGTTATTTTACAGTCGAAACCTGTGTTTCGTTAGAACAGAATGTTTCCATTTTATGAGTGCTGAGTATGCAAAGGAAATTACAAAATATATGTCAAAAAGGAGGCCAATTTTTGTTTTAGATTTTCTCTGTTTCTTTTCCACAGGTGATAAAACCAAATAAAGTTGTGTTGCCAGCAGTCCCACTGCGCTCTGGCCACTGAAGACAAGTTTTTAAATCTCAGGAGTGGGTAAGTTCCCCACCAAGCTGCAAACTTGCAAGGAGCTGGCAACATCATATGCCAGAGCCAGGCCAGGAGTCTCTTTCAATTAACTTTTTTGAGTGCTTTTACTAAGGGACAGATAGTGAAAAGATAGCCCACAACAATGGGGACAAACCATACGGTCACAACTACTCAAAAAGCAACAGAATCAAGAGTCAAACGAGATCAAAAAAGGTTAGTATACATGACTGTACCTTGGTCTATCATTTGGAAGATATAATTTATCAGTGCAAGCAGTGCAGCTTGTCTACTATATTTAGGGCTAAAACCAGATGGATTCAGTCAAGGAAATCTGAGGATTCTAGATGCCACCAGAGTCGCCTTGCGCACAAGCTTCCTTACAGCTTTCCCTAAAAAACAAAGAAATTCAAGACAAAAAAAAAAGGTGAAAACTTTCCTCATCTAAGGATAATTTTTCAATCAGGAACAAAACTGTTGACCTGTAAGCAATGCAGGCACCTTGTTCTCCCAATCACTTTCAATAACAGAAAAATAATTCCTTAACGGAGTTTTCCCAGGCTTACAGGACAAGAAAGGAAATCACAGGCTGTAGCCCAGATCTCTCCAGCTTCTATACTCACTTCCACCAGTGAGTCATTAGCTGAAACTCAGGAGAGTTTCCCCTCTCATCCTCCTAACCCTACAGGACTAGAGAGTATTTCTAGAATTACCAGGGAGGTGCTGAGAGCTCAGTCCTGATCTAAGTCAGCAAAATAATTAAGTACCTTGAAATTGCTTAGTGTGAAACCCTTCATATAGCTATCAAGGGGAGTCAACTCAGATTAATCAGTTTACTCTTTATCAAGAACAGTTCAACAGAAATGACTGCTGAAGCAGGGTTTTAAGAAGCATTAACTACTTCAGTCAATAAATTGAAAATAGACCCCAGAACATCAGTCTACAGGATCTAGAGAACAGGTGCTCTTTCATTTTGAATGGAATTTGGGATCTGTTAACAAAAGAAAAAGTGATAAGGAAAAAAAAAATCACACAAGCACACAAGTAAAATGCTCTGCTTCAGAGAACAACCTGTATCTCTGTGTTCAGAACATAAGCAGGTGAGGTTAAGGAACCCATTTTATATTAATATTGATATTCAAGGCAGAGCAGCCCCAAATATCAGCTCCTCATCCCAACAATACTATCAGGTCCATTTAGCATCACAGAGAACAACCTTACAGATGCTTATGGAAATATACTCTCCATTTTAATTTGTATTTTTTACTTTTCTTCAAATACCTTTCTTTTTTTTTTTTTTTAGAGGGAGATACATTGGAAAGTAAATAAATGCAAGTACTGAATAAGGAAAAAAAAGAAATGTATTATCCATGCTAGGATGATTTCAGTGCTTATTTACACATGCTTATATTTAAATTCGCAGAGCTTTGAAATTCAGTAAGATGAAGTGCTGTATCAAAGCAGTCTTCTTTACAAAGGCATTTGTCATTATGAGAGTCCAGTCCAGACAACCTGTTCAACTTACGTCACTCAGGTGTGTGCCTGAACATAGCTTACTCATGAAATAAGAGTTTTCTTTCTACTTTTTGTACCATTAAAAGCAGTACTTTGAATAAACCGTGAGTACTTTGACTCAAACCCACAGTATTCTTGCAATGGAAATGGGGCAAGTCCTCTGCGTATGTAGACCATCATAACTCTTATCATTTCCAAAAGCAGCAGAGCTATGATAATTTACACCAGTAGGGGAGTGGTATATATCACTACTAAAATAGATCCAGTAAGAGTAATGAAAAATTTTGTGTATACAATATGTGAAAGGTAAAAAAGAAAAAAGAAAAGAAAAGAAAAGAAAAGAAAAGAAAAGAAAAGAAAAGAAAAGAAAAGAAAAGAAAAGAAAAGAAAAGAAAAGAAAAGAAAAGAAAAGAAAAGAAAAGAAAAGAAAAGAAAAGAAAAGAAAAAAGAAAAAAGGACATACATCAAACTGTCTCTTAGAATGAAAGATCAGTGCACCCAGTGTTCTTTACATAACCAAAGTAAAGTACACTTCCCATCTCCTATACTGCATGTTCCTTAAAAAGACAGACTGGTAAATGAAATCCCATCCCTCATGACTTGCCTTACAAGATAGGTGGCGAGCAGACAAGGGCAATTATTAATCAAATTTCTAAATGAAAGCCCATAGGAATATATCTAAAGTACTTAAGATGTGAAATCAATAGCTACTAAAATTAACATCTTCCATAGAATTTCTTGCAAAGGTATTAACATGCAATGGTCACTGCAGAAAATACTTTCAAGTCCTTGAATATTCTTGTCCACTATCACATAGCAAGCAACTATGCAAGATCTTTTTCAGTTATACTTCTGTAATTTCACTGCAATACATTTGTTGAGGTTTTCCACTTTTATATTTGAAATCTTCACCCCTTAATAGACTCCAATACACTACATTCCAGTCACCGAGTGAAATCCTGGACCAAAGATATTAATCATCCCTTGAAGAATATTGGCAATGTGCTTATGATGATTTCAATTTCATAATCATTATCAAGATGCTTTCCGCGGTATTTTAATATCCGCAGTGTAACAAACTAGCATTACTTTTCAGCACTGTTCTGTATACATTTTGAATACAATCCACCAAAATGCTCTGTCTGATAAGAACAACTCTCATTCTTTGCTCTCCCTCCTGTGATTACAAATTTATTTCTAGATAGAGATAAGAACCAATGTAAAATAGCCCACATTTACTATACTGCAAAACTATGTGCTATGCTGTACTGCTGGCCATTAGGACAGGTCTTTTAACTTCATATATAACTCTTAAAAATAATGGAAAGGACACTAGTAAACAGCTCATCTGAAAACACCAGGAGATAAAAGATCAGTGAACTGTACCATTAAAATTCACTGACTGCAAATGTAGATACACTTAAAAACTATACCTCTTGGAAGCATCATTATTATGTGCTAAGATATCCAGTGACAACTAAGACATGTGAAACACTACATGCATTAAATCTGGCCATCCAAAATCAAAAAAACTCCACACAAAGATCTCTTGATCCATGCAGATTCTTCTAGGGTCTTCACTGTACTGAAAGAAGTGGGAGTTTGTCCCATGGGTGTATGTTTAAAGCATGGATTTGACGTAAATAAAAATTACGACTGACCTAAAAAGAATTTAGCCTCTTTAAGCTAAATAGTCAATAGGGAGCACTCCGTGTTCCACTTATTAGGAAGCAGAAATCCCAGTGCAATATATTAAGGCTTACAGCTTCCTGTAAACAAGGAAGAGTTTTACTCTTCCTGTCTTTGCTGCTCTGTTCCATTTTTTTCTTCATACTATCTTAGAAGATGGATTTTTCATTCTGTTTGAAATAAGCTGACACTCATTGTCCTCTTCATCTGTTGCAAAGTCATGTACCATATACTTAGAAACCTGCAACTCCTGAATATCACAGCTAACTGCTTCACTGTGTCGGTGGCGTGTACACAGCATGTTGAGGTTTATGTGGATGTTACGTGGTAGCAAGGAATCCAAACACTATAGTGGAGCTACTACAGAGGGAGAAAGGCTTCACCAGGTTCATGCTCTTTGCCAGCATCAATTCAAGCCTCTCCAAGATTCAACTTCATCACCCAGTTATTATTCTCAGCCAAATCCTTGATAACTACGAGGTAGTTTTGTTCATATTCAGTGAGAGCATAAGAATCACTTTTCACTACCAGCATTTTAGTCCACCGCAGGTCCTTATCGCTCCCATGGCAAAAGAGAAGGGGTACCACCCATAAGGGCATTGCAAATGAAAAGGCAAGCTCTCACGACACTTCTGCGAACAATAAGCAAAGGCTTCTGGAGAAGATCATGCGATCAACTGGGAGAGGATTGTGCCAGTGTATTGCACGGAGTACACAGACAAAAAGCATTCCTAGAGTAAATCTTTGTCTAGTTATTTCCCAATTCAAATATACTTTTTCACATACTCACTGCTACTAGGTGCACAGACTAAGCTTTTGAAATCCTATCCTTTATTATCTAGCATTGCCTTTTACAAGCAGTGATTTCTAAACTGAAATGAAGGAGGTTTATTTGTGGTAAAGCCATGACTACAGAAAGCTTGTATGGAAGAAGCAATATCTTTTGTTAGACCTGGTGGCACAGTGGCAGCCAGGGTGGAGAGGAGAACAAGCGTATCTTCAAGAACACAAGACCTTCTGAAAACCTGTAGAGGCTTTGTCCTCAGAAGCCCCCTCTCTTTTTTTGTTGTCTTAACAGAAGATGTTACCTGTCTAAATACCTCGCCTTTCTTTTATTATTGCAGCTACCCATCAGCACTATTAGGACTTTAAAAGTATTTTGGCATTAGCTAACAGTCTTCCAGAATTTTCTGATTAGCCAAAGGGTAAAATTGAGATGGCAAGCAGCACAATCTGGTAAGCTACCACTAGCAAGTAATATTCTGTCAAAAATATAATACCATTTAGTAACATAATGAAAGACAAGTGAGGACTATGTGCTGCAGTACAACCAAAACAGGTCACAGGATAAAAATACTTGATAATTTTTTAGCCAGACATTACTGGAGCCTTTGAGATGATAAAGCAAACAGAGAATTTAGTTCACTGCTTCAATTTTTATCATCGTCCTGAAAATTTACTATTGCTATGGCCACTATTACTGCATTTACTTAAAGACTACAGCACATACAATTTACACTGACTGCCATAAATATTTTCTTAAAATGTGAATTCTGTTGTTCTCCCAACCTCTGCAGATTTTCAAGCCAACAACAGCTGCTCTTTTGATTACAGCTCTAGTGCTGTGTGACCGATCTCTTATTCTGGGCTGAAACATCAAAAAAGCAAGCCGATTGGTTAAAAAAAGCTGACTACCATAGCAACTGACTTGCAACCTTGCTAACATGCAGTAAGGATTTTTTATTTAAACAAGAGCTACAAGGTGAAGATGCTAGGCCAAAAGCAGATCCGGTGTAAGATTAACAGTTCAACAAAGTTACAAAAAAGTTGCTTAACTCCTATCCAGTCTTTCCCTCATAATACCTTTTGATTGTAAAGGGCAGCAGCAAATCTTCAGATTGTTATTAAAATATAGTTAAGTGAACAAGAAAAAATCTGTGCTACAGTATTGACTCTGCATATGTGTGTATATATATAAACAATGCAGACTCTTTGCAAAAACAAACAGGATTAGATGTTGCAAAAACAAGTTATAGAAACAACTGAAAAATAATAGAGCTTGATCTTCCGTTTTAATTAATAATTATATCACTCCATGGTTTAAAAAAAAAAGCATTAAAAGTTCCTAAAGAAACATCTCAAAAAATATTTAATATTTCATTGGCCAAGTCAGTGGCATGTTAAAGTAGCCAAAATATTAGCAAAGACAATCTCTAAGGACTTCATCAGGTCTACAAGGAATACACTAGAAGAGCCACATTGCTCTAGGATAACACTAAGAGTCCTTGTGTTTCCGGAAAGCACAATGCTCTCCCACGGAGCTGAAAAATATAACTCTCAAGTCTGCTTTGAAGAACATGTCCCCATCTGTCCTGGGGGGGCGCTGCATTGCACAGTGAAGAATTAACGGTCCAATCTCTTCTCCACCATGTTTGGGATGGCTTGTACAGAGATACTATTCCACTGCATACTAAGGACTTCAAGGACTTGCACTGTGGTTGGCTTCACAGGACAGCAGAAAAACAGATTTGTCATTCTCTGGACATCCATTAAAGGTGGAATCCAAAAACCTCCTATGAAGTGACATATCAAGTCAAGAGGACCAAGTATAAAACAAGCAGTAAAACCATCTAAACTGCTTTTAATGTTAGGACTAATTTTGAAGCTAAAGAAATATGAGTTAAGTTCTTCATTCTACAGTATCAAATTAAGCTACTTGACCTTGACAAGTAACATTCCTTCTGACCTCTTAGTGACATTAAGGAGTGCTATAAGTCACGCACACTTATGAAAATCCAAAGACTTGCTGGTAGTCTAAATGTGGGTTTGATGGGGGAGACAGAGGAAGGAAGGTCTTACTTCAGGTTCCCAAATCTCAAAATATTGGCCTGACCCTATGAATGAAATAATGAACAATAAAGTTAATTTTTTTAATATTTTGGATCTAACAAGAATTGGCCACAAAATTCTTGAGCTCTTTTGCCCTTCACGATAAGGCAGTTTCACAGTGAGTTTATGGTCACAGCAAACACTTCCATCACAGACCACACAACTTGAATTAACAAAATATATCTCTTTTTTTGGAGGTGATTTCATCATACTAGTAAATTGTCTGACACATTCTACTCATGTCACTGAAAATGGGCACACTTCTATTTTGTCTCAGATTCTGATATATCATAATTCAGATATTATATTTGCCTAAGTATAAACACACACACGTACTCAATACGCACATACCTCAAAGTTAATTTCTCTATACATGGTGTATATATACACTTGTTATACACCAGTAAGAATTATGTATCCATCTCAGCAAGTATGCATGTTCCTTAATAAAGGACATCCTTTGTCTTTCAAAAATGGAAGATTAGCGCTTTACTTTAAAATTACATTTTTAATTAGTTCACATTCTGTAAAACAGTGCAGAATCTCCCAGTTTGGCTCCATAAGCAGGATATACTTGTCATTTTGGTATCTCAAGTAGAAATAGGAAAAGGAGAGCAAAGAGAATCCGGGGAACTTGGCAAAGCCACATTCTAAGTTTTAGACTTAGACTTTAAAAACACCAGACTACCCAATGCTTTCCTTCTTTATCAGGTCAGAATGTTTGATGGGCTGATCATAACAGAAGGCAATAACCTTTGCCCACGCCTCATGCTTTCAGAATGGGAATTTCTGTTTGGTGTTGTTTTGCTATACCTTTGTTTTATTTCTAAGAGATGAAGCAGGGACAATTTTTACTTGAGCTCCTATTCCAGCAATTCGCATACAGAAACGACGTCATCTGTTTTGTGAAACATTTCAAATGGTACTCTGGGGTTAGCACTACTTGTCCAAGCCCTCTTTCTCCGAAAATGTGCCTTATATGCGTATACTGGAGAAACTGACATGTTGCTGTAAATATGGCCCTATAACATACAAGATCAGATATTGATGTCATAACAGTGATTCCATGAAATTTATGGAATGCAAAAGCAGGAGAACAGGCCAGAAGCATGCTTCCCAACATCCATCCTGCATACTTACACACGCACTCACTCTCTCTCTCTTTCTTACACAAATTACAAAATGTAAATCAAGGACAATAACTTATTATAACAACAAAGGTCAAACTGCAGGAGAGCTAGGATAAAAAACTGTCTTCGATATGAGCTCTGAAAGAATTTTCCCATGCTCAGAGTGGTATCGAAAAAGTAATGAAGATACAGTACCACAGCAGAGATTCACTGACTGAAGGACACAATGGTAAGGACCAAACTAGACCCTGAGACAGGATGCAAAATGAAAAATTAAGCTGATCAATAACGGGTCAGGATAATGACTCCAGTTGCAGTGTTTCAAGAACTATTTGGGAGAGGGCAGGAAGAAAGCTCAGAAAGTCAGAAAAGAGAGCGCTTCTACTCTATTACCCTTCATCCACCTGACAGAAGGGAACTGTTTGAGCATAAATATTTATACTGCTCTTGTTATGAAATTTATTACAATATATTATACGTATTTTATGGACAGCTCTATTAAGAATTTTAAAAGTAACCACAACCTTCCTTTTTCTTGTCAAAAAAAATTAAACTTTTTAAGGATACATATCTACATGCAAGCCCAACAGAGGAATATCTGAAAGCAGTTCATTAATGAGAAGGAAACTCACTGTTAAGACAGAAGGACCTGTTCCTCTTAGTATGTGGAACTGCTGATACAAATGGTGCCCCAAAAAAGCATTAATCATAAAAGGGGGCATCTCAGTACAAGCACGGTATACTCAACCAACAAAACAACCTGCCTGGTTACAATGATCCAGTAAAACATATAAACCATCAAACAGAAGTGCACAACTCATATTATTAAAATGTTGTTTTACATGCATAAGTAGAACCTCGTTCTCTCCTAGAGTTAGACTTCCATATTCACAAGTGAGCTGACCTAGGCAGTTCAAGATGCTCTGCAAACTGGGTCTTTGCCCATTTAATCTCAGAAGAAGCAGGGTTAAATGAGGAATTTAAAGAGATGGGAAAAAATGGCTGCAAAAGCTGTGCCATCTATGTGAAACCTCTGCCAAAGTCCCTGTGTTATAAAGAAATAGCATCCCCTCTAGAAGTACGTAATATTACCTTCTCTGAGAAGTTCTTAACCCCATTATGAAGATGATAAACCAGAGCAGTGAAGTTAGCCGACTTGCCCAAGGACACCCATAGTATCAGCGGCTAAGTGAGAAACAGAACAAGAACTTCTTTTTTAATTCCAACAAAAATCTCCCTCTATATTTGTGCCGCTAGTACAGAAGACAGAGTCAGTGCCATTTCATGCAGTTTTCTATACTCCAGCTAAAAAAAAGAAAACAAAACAGATGGCATGTGCAACAGAGTTACTCAGCAGGTGAGAGACAAGAAAAGAAGAGAAACAAAGAAAGAGAGAAAAGGCTACATGTCTTTACTTTTATTTGCAAGTATTTAGGGTTTGCATCATATTCGGGAAATCTCGGACTCTAAGTAACAATATTTAGTACATGCACCGTCTAGGCATGCCACTTCCTCTAGGAGACAACCATTTTCAAAAACACCTTTATTCACTTCTTGAAAAGTGACATGATACAATCAGCGAATTGTAGACATCTGTATCACATTTGCTTTTTGTGGCTTCTGTAGTCCATTGTCATAAGGGCTCCCTTCAAACAGCCATCTGGGGTGAAAACAAAAATAAGCGATAGACACCTTACCTCCAAGCCCATCTCCAGAATCAACCTCATAGATGCTCTCCCCTTCCATGTTGTCTGCAGGACCCAGCAGAAAGCAAGCTCTCCCACGAGTGATTTGCTCAGGCTCCAGCAGGAAGCAGAATCCACCCACTCTGCAGCCAGCAAGTGGTATCTTTCAAACAAAAACATAAAAACAAAGCCATTGATCCACTTCTGTTAAACACAGTAGAGCTTGTTTTATTTTCTCCCTTAAGCCCCTTACTTTTCAATGCTGTATGTCAATTAGTTCCACATCTAGTATCTCAGCTTCTTATCTCGGACCACTTGGGTTATAGCTATACTGCCTTTTTCCAGTGGATAGCTGAGCTCCTTTTTACTGGTAGATTCAACCACCATTCACAGTACAAACCCTCCATCCCACATAAGGAGGTTGCATCAACCCAATTTCCAGAACTGTGATGGCCTGAAAGAACTAGGAGTGGGCAAAATGGAGCAATTTACCACCCATCCACAGGATTAGCTTTTCTTTGGCGCACTGTGGATGCTCTGAGCCCACATTACATTCACGTTGCAAACAGCAACACAGTCCAAAAGCACACAGATCATGTGGGTTGGCTTTCTTAAGCCTACTCTTAGGATCACTATAAGGTTAGGTAGAGAGAGCATCTCAATTTAGCAATGGACTTAATTCGCAGATGGGTGTAAAGAAAAGTATAAAGATGGGTGCAGAGAAAAGAACAAACAAAACCTGTAGTGTATTTAAGAGAAAGACAATAAGGAAGCAAAATCTCTTTTCCCTAAATTGAGCCTGAATAACTACTTGCCTTTCTATTACTCTGCTCCAGTATAGCTGTTTTTTTACCACCTCCTTCTCTTTTTGCATAAAAGAGAAATAACTCTCAATGAATTAAAAAAAAAAAAGTACTAATGAGTCAGGAAACATCCACGCATCAGTGCCTTTGAGTGGAAGAGACAAAAGCAATCAGAAAAGCATGGAGTTACTAGAGTAGTTTTGAAGGAAGCAAAGAACTGTCACGCATCAGATGCTCATGACCCAGACAGCAAAGCAAGAATGAGCTCCACCTCTCATCCCCACATGTAAGATTTGCAATCTGATTAGTTTTTAAAACAAAGGAAAACAGAAATCAAAACCCATCCGAAAGGAGCACAGAGGCCTGCCTCTGCCACAAATGAACCGGGACAGGCCATGAACACAAAACATGATGAGAGAATCGTGATCAAATACATGAATGATGTGATTTACAAAACATAGTTCAGGTACCATGAATAAGTTACAGGTAGTTATGGAGCAATGTATTGGCTGTCTCCTTGCCAGGTTCAAATGAGCAAATACCAACAAATTTTTATTTGCAAATCTGTGGCTTTCGCTTTTGCTTTTTCATGTCATTAGAACTACATTCAAATGGTCCCATGCCACAGCATTTATTGAGAAGGCAGAAAAGGAAAAAAAAAAATGTATTAACAAAAACTGCCCTATACGTTTTGTTCTTTTCATCTCCCTTCTTCCAACTTCCTACCAACAAGAAAGCAGTAAAGATTAAAAACACATCTATTCACACATCTGGTAATAGAAAACGAATAGTTTAGGCATTATGTCATTTTGTTGATAAAAAGAAGGGCATACCTAGAAGCTTCATATCAGATGACCTCTACATCTTCAACTTCTTCAAGCATCTCTCTCAGCATCTGCATGTATTTGTCCATTTTCCGCTGGTTGAGCCAGTGCAGGTGTATGCCATGTAACAGAGCATGCATGGCACTGCAAAACACCGAGCAGACTTTCCATGGAGTGAAATGGTAGCGTAGCCATCTTATACTGCTGAGGCCTCCCCTTAAACTCATATCAGTGATTCAAGGTGTTATTCTGAATCAACAGTCAGTTTTTCAGAAGGCATGCTACTGTAATTTGCTAAAGACTGCAGACTGAGGAAGGATCCTTGACGTAATGCTGATTCTTACTGATGAAGTATCCATTGCAAAAATTTTAGTTTGGTAAAAAAATAAAAAATAAAAAAATCCATACATTCCACTTCACAAAATATGAGCATACTTACCAAATAAATAACTGGAACCCCGTGGCTAGAGTATCAAGCTCCAGCTGAATACTCACACTTGAAATATGCAGGTTTCACATCTTGATCTAGGATATTCACAAGAACATTAACTATTATAGTTCTTGTTTATAAAAGCAAATGCCATCAAGCAATGAGTCCTGCATTCCCATGGTCAAGAAAGCTCTGTAGCTGTTACAGGATTTACTACTATTTTTACAAGACAATTAGGTCAGATGACCAAATTACCATAATTTGAGAAGGTGAAATTGAGAAGGTGAATTTGAGAAGGGCTTTCAAATGAAATAACTTTTCTTGCAAGTTTCATTTTGAAAAAGTCTTCTTATTCTGCTCAGATCTTCTCACTGCCAATCCCAGGTTTTATGACGAATGCAACAGTCCTCCGGCACAGTGATATAGATAAAGAATTTGTATAGAGTTACTGCTGACCAACGGACATCGTTCAGCATCTAAAAACTAAACACTGCATTTTTATTCAGGCCTTATGCCTATGTATCTGCAGAAAAATTTTCCTGTATCCAGCATTAATACTTATTTCTATGCCTGCTTAGACAGAGGTGTTACAAAACTTACTGTGTTTATCTATGTGCATATGAAAATGTGTGTCCTTGTGAAAACTCCATGCAGTGTCTCACTTTGCATTGTAGTAATGGACTAAATGAAGTCTGCACGCCTTTATCAAAACCTGTAAGTGTACAGAGTAGTAAGTGTCAAGACATTCATTGCATAGGGTTGATTATTTAGTATAAGGTTACTGAGACAAACTGTAATCAAAATCATCTTCACCTAGTTGGAAAATTATTACTATTCTTTTATGGAAGAAAAATGAGATTAAAAAAAGGAGAAACAAAAAAAATCTGTTTAAAATGATTTATTATTTTACATTTATTCCTTCTGAAATAAATTAATTGCTCCTTCTTTATTTCATGCTTGCTGTGCCTTCCCACTTGGCATCCGCACAATTGTTGCTTTTAATAGCATTTCACTCACAGTTAAATCGTACTGGGGGGAGGGATGGAGAGAATACAAAAACCGCTATTGTTCTGTTCCCTGGCTATGAGAACTTTTTAATTAAAAATTGAAAGCAGAATGATGCAGCAGTACTGAAATCTACAGTTGCTCAAATGTAATCACAGCAGCAGGGGAAAACACACTGAGGTGCGATGCTTCACACTTGGCTGTGTTGGCCCTTAGTTTACACCCCTTCTATTTGAGAGCAAAAAACCTGAAACATTCAAAGATAGCCTTATCACAAAGGAAAAATTCCACAACAGCAGCAGCGAAGAATGAATAATGAATGGAGCTGGTACAAAACAGACAGGATGCACTGATGAGTTTGATAGTTTTGAAACTGCAGAGGATTTAAAACCTACAGTGCCAGCAGATTACTCCTTTGCTCCTACAGTTTCATTTTTTGATAGCATTTACTTCTTACTCATCCAAATCCTTCCCCTTGCTCACACCACGTAACAGATACATCCCTCCACCATCACACCAGGGGAAAAGCCATCTTGGCTAAACCATCATTGGTGCTTACATCTGCTCCTTGAAGACAGCGATATAATGAAAACAAAGAAAAATAACATTTGCTTAAATTTTGTAATCCAAAGTCTTTGTCAGTTATTGAGGAAGTTGTTCCTGGTGCTGAGGGTAAAACACGCAAAAGGAGGCTCAGGGAACAGTCTCAGCAAGACCAGATGTTCACAACATCTGCCTAAACGTAGTCCACAGAACCATCCCTGACAGAGCAAGGTAGAGGGCACCGGGAGGATGAAGTCAAGAATGGGTAAGCAATCTATTTGCAAGATTTTTTATTTTATTGTATTTTTTGCTCAGAGAGGTTAAAGAAGCCTTACTACTGTTTTAAAGATGTCCCAAGTAGTTATTTTCCCAAAGGCATGTGTAGATCAGTACGGAGAGCCACAGATTAAGGTTTTTTGCTCATTTTTTGTCTTCTCCAGCCCAGTGTCTAACACCGGGTGCTGTACAGCAAGGCACACAGAAGTTGCACATGCTATCTGTTTATTGGCTCTGAAGTCCCACAAACTAGAAGGATTTTCAGCCACAGATAGACAGCTGATCTCTGCTCTTTTTGAGCTGCCTGAGCCTGAGAAAAGCCTAATCAAATGCAAATGACTATGGTCATTTTTGAATGATATTTTTGAAATGATCTGATCAGCCCTTTGGCTGCAGATACTGGATCTTGGAGAATTCAGACATTAATGCCCACTAAAGGAACAGAGTACTACCATTGGGATATAGGTACACTTTGATAACAATATCCGAAAAAGCACAAATCGTGTCACAAAAATCAAGTACGATACAAAATTATATGTATGTTTACATTTATGCACTTGAAACCTTCAGGGAACTTTACATGTTCAACTCTCCACTTAAAGTCCAAAAGATCCTTACAGAGTTTAGCAGATTTTGCATCACCTGCTCAGATAGCAAATATGCCACAGATAGAATACCAAAGGAAGGCCAGAGTGACCACGGTAGCACGCTTATCCGCTAAAATAAGGACTATAACAGTCCGCAAACAAATATCGTGGGCATACTTTTCCAGATATAAGCATTGTTCACAATAGATTCCTACCCAGGTCCAAACTTCTATGCTGGAGATAAGAGAACTTCCCTAGACATCCCCAATGGCTCGCGATAAATCCCAGAGGGTCTTTTCAGATGGTCTACACATGAAAGCATTCACACCCCCTCATGCTTTTCTTCTCTTCAGACCATCTTGCACAGGGCACAAACAGCACGACTGCTTCCCTCTCCCTGGTCACCAGCCCTTTATGTTCTGTGTGTTAGAAATGCCATTCTTCAATATTTTGCATTAGCTGTCATTGGAGAATGGTTGCTTGTGAAGAACACACTGGACATGAGAAGTAGGTAACTGAGGACTTTGCAGGTGACTTTGCAGTTTTTAGGAAGACAACTGATATCAAGGAGAATTTAAAAGTAGTAACAGAATACCAGAATATTATCACTACTGTGTTCTTATACCAACCTCATCATAAGATCAGAATAAAACTGATGGGTAGGTTCTTCCATCTACTTGCTCTTGAAGAAGAAAGAAAGAAAAAAGGGAACGAGAGGGGCGAGGGGGGGGGAGAGGGGGGGAAAAACAATAATCTGGGATATCCAATCTGTACTACTCCTGCATCAATACACAAGAGGCTAGAGCCAGATCTATTCCTATACCTTTAGGTGGATCTACAATGAATTATCAAAGAGATACACCAGCCTTGTACATCAGCAGGTAGTCACCCACAGATAGGACTCCTGCTCAGCTAGGCATTTATTCAAAGGTAATGAATTAGTCCAAGATTCTTTATACATATTTAAGTGCTTTTCATGAAAGAAATCCACATTTTGGAAACGGTTGGAAATCTACCATTCAGTCAGGCAATTTGTCCTAACATGCTTTAGTTAGATCTGCAGTAATAGCCTAACAAGAAGCCCACCTGACCATGAGACTTGATAATCATAATTCCTTCCTAACAAGGCTTTCAGTGAGACTGTTTCATTATTCAGAGACGTCTGAGATGAGAGGATTTGTCTTATTTCCTCACAGAAATTTTGCATTTCTGAAGATATCTTCACACTGAAATCTCAACCAAGTCCAAGTTCTTTCTGGATGCAGGTATTCTTAAACACCGACAAACTGCTCAGTTTACAATACCCCAAAGTAAGGTCCATCTTTGCCTCCAAGATGTTGCAACCTGAAGATTTTTGCAAAATAAGAGCAGGTGCTAACCAAGTGGCTTGCTGGGAATACCCCGAAATGAGAGCCATGTATTCTGATACTGCAAAATACAGCTCAGAGAGGGGAACACATGAATTCCATTCCACATTCATTTCTCCAGAATATCCATCTAAATTGGAAGAAATAGTGAACTCTAACTCTGAGGTACTTTCCAGTACATTTCTTTGTTCTTAACAATGTTAAGATTTGCAAAGAACTGCATACCTGCCAAAATGTTTTCTCACTCTCATCAGACAAAGCACTTTATTTTCTAGATGTTTTTCTTTACATACTTATTCTGGCCACTATGAAGAAAGTTATTTCATGCACCAGTCTCTACAGTTTCCCAGGGTTTGCAACTCAGTCTCATTCTCATGTTAGAGTATCATAAAACATTTGAAACTGTATTCTTTTCCTTGCGGTTCATTGCTGTGGAGTAACCGGGAAAGCTTGCTGTTTTTAAAATGATTCAAGACAAAACTGAGAACAATAATCTTCAATAAATTACACAAAGACTCCAGAACATCTGTTCCGGAAGTCTGCACAATACCAACAGGAGCAGAGAACAGAGAAAAACTTCAGAAGTAGCTGATTTTAGAGATGCCATCTCAGTGTCCATTTTCTGTGATTACATGCAGCGCCACTAGTTCAAGCTGCCTCTCTGCAACAGGTATAGCATGAACTGTGTGCTGCAAGCCGAGGATTCTAGTCAAGCAAACACAACACTCCTGTTACCTCAGACAAATAAAATAATTTTGCAGATGGGTACGTCTGATACTCACAGGAACAGCAGAGGCCAAGTTAATGCTGTAAAGCCACCTAATGATGTTGATTATGACCCCCAAACTTACACTACATATAAAGATTTCTACTCTAGGCATCCTAATTCAAAAAGGGAGGGTAGCGGATTATATGAGAAATATTTTCTTTAAAGATGTGCCTGAGAAGCCAGCTTACAGCTTACAAAGTTTTATATAGTTACTAGGGACCTGTGTGATTCATTGAAGATTCATGAAAGGAAGAGTCATAGATCTTTGACAACCACACAAAAGCATTGGTGCACACACTATTATCACGGTCTAGCTCCACCATCACTACCAACACACACATACACCTTAAAAAAAAACACCAAAAACACCTTAAAAATAATACAAAGAACACCTTAAAAAAAAACACCTCTCCTTGATCTTGCTGACTTTTCAGTTTACAGCCCAAATATTCCTTATGCGTAACAAAATCCTGTCTTTCGCATTAGTGAGAAAGATAGTAGAATAGCAGGACTTTTCTATTTCTAGCCAGACTGTATTTCTAAAAGAAGGAAACGATATTTCATTTTGAAATCCACATTCTTGCTGTAATTAGCTATGATTCCAGGCAATATAGCATCCCAGTATAACAATAACAAAGAACTTATCAGTATATTGATCAAAATATGATGTGCCAAAAACTGTAAGGAAAATCTGGCAATAAAGTAAGAGAGACATACAGAAATAACAAAACTCCCCCAAGTAAAATGAAAAAGCCTCAGATCAGTAATAGCATGGTTACACTTCAAAGCTTGCAGTGTAAAAACAATTTGCCTTTCTCAGGTTTTAGCTGAAGGCCTAAATTAAGCATACAATATAAACTTAGAATATTTTCTCATTTGCTTTAATATTAATGTTCAAGACAATGTTGGAAAGCTGAATTTTTGGCCAGCTGTAGTTTTTATAGTCAACCAAGAGAAATTTATTTTGTATGCTAGAGCAACTGTGGAAATCAATTCTTAATCTATGACCTTGCTTACCACAGCTTGAGGCCTTGCAATAAATAAATGCCTTGAGCCACAAATAAGAAGTATTTGGTGAATCAAAGAGACAAATAGCACAAATCTATATGTGTATATATAGCATTAGAAAGGTCATACAAAATACAATATTGGCTCTTTCCTTGCTCTAACAGAATAATGTTTGAAAGGCTGGGCACAGTAATTGGCTGCATTAATACCCAGGTGGTGAACAGTCATGAATATCTATTTTCTTTTCCAATGACAATGTTTCATCTTTTGAGATAACTTCTTGTAGCCTGCCTGGTATTTTAGTATGGATAATGCTTAGAAATACAGAATCTCTGAGAAAAAAAAAATCTATTTGCTTTGTCCAATCATATGCAAAGTCTTTCCCTAATGCACGTTTAAGTTTCCTTGTGAAATTGCTCAGTGCTTCATCAGTAACAAAAGGAAAAAATTCCAGAGTTCAGGTACTAACTTACTCACAACTTCTCTTCTCTTTTCTGCCTAAGCTGAACCCCTTCAAATTCTCACTCTCTGTATTACTACTTATTTCTCCGCTAGCATTACTAAAATAAATTTGACTTCAATAGCACTATTTACAGGAGCATGAGCTAAAAGAAAAAAGTATCTATAGTAATGTCACTTTATTAATGCAATATTTTACAATTATATTTCACAGAACATCACTTACTTTCTGGACACAAACCTGTCCATTCCCGATGGATACACACCTTACGTTCACGATGTATTTGATTGACTGTAGATTTTATTCAGGCAATTACTTTAAAAATTAAGTAGTACAAAATAGCACTAGTTCTGCCAATTTCCCTCTCTTAATTGTCTCCCTGTTACACTGGAATTCAAATGCGACCGTGACTGCCGCTCCTTTTCAGATTAGCACGGCATTATTAGTTTGCACAGCAGGTGACCTAAATACTCATGGGAAGACGTCCCTTTTTTTAAACCTTAAGTCAAAGGATGTAACCTAATATGAAAGGAAAGAATCTGGAGATTCATAATTACCCTTGAATTGGATTTTTACATAGACACCAAATGAGAAAGAAAATGGCTTTCTTTAAATATAATTGAAGTTTTGGTCGTATTAAAAATAGAGGATTAGATCCTTTCTAATGCCGTGTTTTCACAAGATCCTGCAACACGTTAGGATCAGCTCTTAATTAGTAAATGTTACGCTATTAATATCAAGAGAACCAGAACTGTCATCTCATTTAGTAAAGGAAGATTAATTAGTTATGATGCCAAACTTTCACTAGCTGTATGAAGGTACCTCTGTCAGTAGTGTGTGAAACTGCGAATCAGAGATATTCCTGGAGGCTGTCTTTGGAAGACCCAGCAAAATAATCCCCCTTGAAAAAGTCTATGTAAAAATTAGTTTTCACCAGTGACACCTTCACAAATCAAAAATTGTAGAAACAATAATAAAGAAACCTACACCACCACCCTTCCACAATTGTTGACCTTGACAAGAGAGAATAATATCCATATATATTACCTATACCATTTAAAATCAACAGAGCTCAATACTTTTTGCAACCTCCATTTTAAGAGAAAGGGAAAATGGGGCAAATAAAGGATGTAAAGTGACTCTCTAAGTGTTACCCAGAAGGTAGAAACAGATACCAGGTGTTCTCAATTCAGGACGCCGGGCAGTATGTCCACACTGACTTGTGAAATGGCAGAGTCTCCAGAAAGCAATGGTACTTCTGATACTGCAGTTTTCAAATCTGCTTTAACAAATTGGTAGAAAGTATTTAACTACATCAGTGATGACCGCTGTCGAAGGCAGGTTGGAAAAGTTCTAGCATTGAACCGAAGGCAGAGTTAGTGCCAGCTGTACGCTTTCTGACTACTAATGGAGGTTTTCCCTTTAGGGCTCACTGCTACTTGTGTCTAACCATCCCTAGTCCAAGGGCAACAATACTGAGCAACCAACGTGCTACAGAAACTACCGTACTCAACTCTGTTAGTTTAAGCAGTGGCAGCACCTGATTCATCTTTTTTCCTCCCTGCAGCTGCAAACAGTGTTGGAAAACCTCACAAACATCAGGCGTCTTGGGAGCTCCCAGTCTGGGACAGCAGTACTGGTGGAACCACAAATGCCATCAAAGGAAAGCTAAACTTAAAATGAAATGACTTGACTTATCCTACTTAGGTCTACCCTACTAGCACAGGCTTATCCAAGCAATTTCAGAAAAACAACTCAGAAGACTTCTGGACTACTCTCCAAGGAAGCACAGCCTTTTGTTCCCAGCCTATGGATTTATCTCAGCTAAGGGGAACTTTTGTGGGAATGATGTGAAGTATTCATTGTTCAGAACTGATGTCTGGAAATAGAGGAGAAATTACTAATTACAAGCTGGACGCGCAGAATGTTTTCACAATAGACAGCAGCGCGTGAGCCTTCCCCAAAACACACTAATCTTACCAAGAGCTAAAGCACAGCCAGGGGAAGTCAGATTTCACACATGCTTTTCCATAGCCTAAGAGCAGGATTTGTAACACAGCGACGACCTTCATTTATGCCCACGTGAAGAAAGGAACTCAGATTCCAAACTTAAGTCACTTAGATGAAAAATAGTATTTTACTGGTACAAAGCATGTGTTATCCTAGTTCCCAAAGATTCTGCAAACAGCATTAACCAGACCTCTTCACAGTAGTTCTTGGAAATGGGAAGGTATTAGCCCTGCAGTTTCAAACGTGGGGAATCCAGCACAGCAAGCCTTACTGAGAGGCAGTCATTTGGAAAGCCTTGAACAGCACTCACAAACTTTGAAGCACACTCCAAAGTACTAAGCATCAGTTAATATAGACTCCCTACCTATCGCCATCTGTTATGTCACATCTGGCTTTTAAAATTAGTTTTCATGTCACAGTCTAAAAATTGTTTGTTTTTAATCAGCCTCTAAAAAAATCTCTCAGATAGCGACACCAATCTGACTTTAAAGGCAGTTTGTTCGAATTCCAGAACGAGACTTGCTTTGTGTATTAATCTAGCTTAGAGGAAACCAATACCCCCTCAACAAAACACAACAAATTTACATTACAACGTGCAGCCGATTATAACCAATGACCCTTACAAAACAGTTTAAGATTCAATATTTGTGAAACAAAGCAATGTATTCACTGATAGCTTTGTATCAGCATAAATGACTAATTACTTTAATCAGGAAGCTCAACAGATAAAGGGTTTGATTTATTATAAATACAGAGGCTTGCCCTCACAAAAATGACTTGCTTTGCAGGTCAGAACACGTATTGATTTATGGCACTGCTTGTAAAGCTCTGATTTCTTATTTTTACATTTCATCATAGGTGAAAAATGAAATAAGAGTAAACTAGAGCACATCACATTCCCAATATCATTGTATCCGATTTCATAGCAATACGCATACATTACTGATATCCTAATATTTCCCTAATAAGTAAGATATAAAACTATTTTGAAAAATATGGAATAAAAAAAATTTAGACAAGATTACAAGAAGAGTGAATATTCCTGCCTTTCTCATGAATGATGTGTTCATTGTTTAATAATATTTGAAATCTGTTGCTGAGATAAACTGAACACGATTCAAAATCTGTTTAGCTTGGAATAACTGTGACAGTCTTAAAAATTTCTGAAGATAAATTATGAATCAATTACGGTACAGGATCCCATGAGAGAAACAGAGAGCGAGACAGAATCTGCCTGGCGTCTGGTAGTGGACAAGCAAGTATCTTAATATCCTCACTGCAAGCCACTTCCGAAACCACTTTGTTCTCTCCTGACCCCTGTGCTACTAGTTCTTTGCCTAACCTAAGGGAGTTTCATGGAGAAATAGAGCACTTACTAGGGCATGTCTAGTGCCCATGACCTGGTTTACAGACTTACTGCACCACATCCAAACTACACAACACAGTTAAAAATTTTGACAGTAAACATCTTTTATAGATGAAATGAATGAGTAATCTACTTACACTAAGATGAAATTACTTAGGACTCTCTCATCTACCTGAACTCCTCTAAGCTTTTCCTACCATCGTTTTCTATATATTTATTCATCAGATTGTTGGGGAGCCTTCAAACGTGTTTCCACATATGTTGCTGCATGGGTGGTGGGAGAACCAGCATCCCAGGGATCAGGAGAAGAAAAATTTTTCTTAGTTTACTGGTAACCAGCAAAGTTCTCTACCTTATCTCAAGTTATTGGGGTCATCACTGGAGCATCGAGGTCTCCAGGCAGGCTGTCACACAACCGTGCGTATGCAGTACAGTTGCTCAGTCCATTACAGTGTTAAAACTGATCTGTGTCATCAGTGTCAGCCAGGAAACAGTGATTAAGGATAACGTGAGAATATTTGCAACGTGGAGAATGCGTTTATGAATAAACTAGATGATCTGCTTGATCTAACTTCAACTCTTGAGATTTGCTACGACAAGCTATATTCCTCAGGGCACTGCAACAAATGGATTATCGTCAAATAAGGACGCTTGGCAGCTAGGTTCATATTACAGCTGCTTCCTGCGCTGACCAGCACAGTCACCGTGACCTCAAGTTCCCCCTGCTTTAATAGATCCATGCATTGTCTCTCGCCTCCTACTTCAGACAAACATTCCTTCGGCAGAAGTCACCTCCTCCTTGTGCGTTTACAGAACCAGCTGTGCCTGGTGACTTTTAGGGCTACTGCGGGATAAATAATAAGAAAGATAAACATCTGACCATGATTTATGGCAGAGAGTCAGAAAACACATTCGGCTAAAGCTCTGCATTATCAAAGTCAATGGGAATTTTTATTCCCAAAGCCAGAGTTTTTCCTGTTGTATCATCAGGCTGGTATCTTCTTTAGTACATCTTTCTCATAAAAGAAACTTTTTTATTACCTATCAATTCTGATTCCCTGCAGTTATTAACATAACTACATAAAATGGAAGTAGGAGTAGTATTGTCACCAGCATTTTTGTCAAAGATTCTCTAGCTACCAAGTATCTCTTCCAAGCCTGGTGAAGCACAGAGAAAGTCCCCGAATTCAGACTATTGCAGTTTGGAAGAGACTCATCAAAAGATGACTAAATGACATCTGCTTTGGTTGATGAGGGGCACCTGTGAGACCAACCCCTGACTATGTCCTGTATCAGCTCACTGGTGACCAGCTACCAAACCCCAGTTCTGCACAGCTGCAACAAAGCAGCATGCTACTGCAGTAATTAGTAAGAAATCATAAACTTTGGGATACTTACCAATATAACACAGGCTTCTGCGTCAGCCTCAGGCTTGCTCTCTGAAGGCTATGAGAAATTTGGTGAATCTTTTAAAGTCTTTTAAATCCAACCTTGAGCTACCACTCATGGATGTCTGAAACAGCATGCATAATCTTTAAGGATTGCTGATTAAGACTGATTATTTTGTTTGCTGGATTTTGAACTTACATGGCTGGTTTCATACTTAAATCCCTTTCCGATAAAGGTGCCCTGATTATATGAAGTGAACCATCTGGAGTTCTGCAATTTTATGTTTTCTAATCCACAGTATTAGAGGTCAGACGGAGGTAAGCATTCTGTGAAGGATTTGGAACAAACTAAAAGAGAATGAGAAAAGCCAATTCAAACAAAATCTGACATAAGCAGGTTTCATCAATGAAAAGAAGCTCCAATATTTTACACAAAAAAATCCATTAATTTTTTAAAAAATATCGGTGGTTAAATTTGGCTTACGTACAGAACTAGTACAGCACTGGGAGTAGTGCTAGAGGGCAGCATTCACAGGTTTTGCAAACACCATTCCAACCTGCAAACCCTTTTAAATAAGTTTATGTTTCAGAAGGAATATTTGCTCTGAGCAGAAATTTTATGTTAAAGCCTAAATTTTCAAAGGCACCCTGGTGGTTTCAGAGAAGTTTTAAGACTGGAAGCTCACTCTTCCAGGCATTTATTTTGTAACAATCATTACCTTTCATATTTTGTTACATTTGACAACTCCCATGGGGAGCTAAACACTCTCCTTTGCAACTACTGGGATTACTAAGAGAAAAATATGAAATAAGTAACTTTAAAAATGACAGATTAGGTTCACTAAAGGCCAGGCTCTCCCGAGCTCAGCAGAGAGGAAAGGCTGCCCAACGTCTTTACCAGTCCACTCACACCTAGAGGCTACTCCGACTTGCACTTGCTGGCAAAAGCCCCTAAAGGGCCATCTGCCAGCACGAACAGTGGGGAAAAAAAACCATTCGTGTGTACACTCAAGCGCTGCTGAGTCCTCCCCAATCCTAAAAAAATTCAAATACTAGAAGCTGCCAAAAGTGAGACTTAAGACTTTTCTGGGTCAGCTTTACCTGCTGTGGAGTCCTCCACATGGGGCTATTTCACCAGAGGGAAAAAAAGACAATGTCCATAAATAGAGGAACAGGAGGAAAACTGAACAGATGCATGAATTCACCTTTTGTATTCAGAATATTATGGTTACCGTCACAGAAGGATGGTCAATGTTACCAAACACAGCAGGTTAGCTATACTGAAAGGATATGTCTAGGAACAGATTATTGAAATAAGTGTCAAATATAGATAACAGATGCATGCATGCTAGGCTCACATTTTTTAAATAAAAATAAATTACCATGGAAACCCCATAACAATTCTAACACATTCAAAACTGGAGATGCATGGCAGAGCACTGGAACATGCTGTTTCCCTCAATTACATTTGGAAAAGATAGCTCAAAGAGAAAATAGAAATTTAAAATCAAATGCAACACCTTATTCTAATTTGAGGAAAGAAAAAAAAAAAACACTGCAAAGTTAGATCACTGCTTCTCTGGCTTAACCTATCCTCTGACATACGTATCCATTCCTACCCTCACAATTTGGTTTTTCTGTAAACTGTACCCTTAAAGCGTTAAAGGTATCAGCTTCTATAGAAGGCCAACAGCTGTCCTTTTCTGGGGCAGAGCAGATGCAGCGCACACTGCCAGAGCTGCGCATATGCTGTGCTACTCAGAAAGACTGGTAGGGTTTTTCCCTTCTTCCTCCGCTGTTCCTACTGAAAGCATGGCTGGGCACGCTCCTGCCATTGCAGGGCTCTTCTGACTCCATGGGACTGCCTGAGGAATAATGTGATTCTAAATAAGCAAATTCTAATATTTCACTGTTAAAGTCTCATCTTTCTTCCTTATCCCACTATTCATCTCCATTCTCCAGCCCCCTATTCATCACACATTTTGATGTGATATCTAATATTTAGATTATATCTGATCTGGGACATAGACTAAGGAAATCTTCACTTAGCCAAAATCACCAATACTGACTTTAGTGAAATGTTTGATGTTGAAAAAAAAAGGAACGAGAGTGATTGCCCCCCCCCCACCCCACTCCATCACCAAATGTTCTGTTTAGATTTTAGGTTTATTTGATTCATGGAAAAAAAGAGTAAGACATACTTTACCATCCAGACAAAGTACAGCGTAACTGCTTGCATGCTTCGAATAGGTTTGGACAGCTCTTATTCTGCACTGTCTGCAACAAAAATTCTAATCTAAACTGACACTCCAGTCATATGAGAAGGATATCTGCTAGCTGGCACTGTTTATAAAACTTTCAGTATGGGAGAGGGGTTTTTTTCCGTGGCTCAGATCTTGCTGATGCTAATCAGCCCTTCCATGCAGTTCTGCATCCAGCTGCCTGAAACAGCAATTCGTCTGGGTTTTTTGCACATCTCTTCAAAATTAAGCTGAATAAAATTCAGTTCATTGACACCACAAAACTGATCCTGTAAACAGAGAAGACTTCTTCTGTACCTAATGTTAAAACAATAACATTTTATTCATTCATCTTATGTTCTTGTGGAAAAGGTCAATGACTGAGGATCAGCTGGAACAGACCTCTACGCCACAGCCTCATCTACAAGCAGAGATTAAACACACGCTCTGTATAACCACGCTAACACTTAGAACAAGCAAAATAGTACAAATACTAAGGAAGAAAAATACCATTATGAGGGAAATACTAGAAAATAATGATCTCCTACAGGGTGAAACCAGCAGCACTGTGGATTGAAAAATTTTATTACTTGCAGGCAAGGCACAACTCAATTTGTGATCCAGCTTCTTTTACCTTGTGTACCTCGGAAGTGCGCAGCTCAAAGCCAGCACGAGGGCTGCTTTGAACTCGTGTCAGATCCCCTCTACCACATGTAAGAAAAAACAGGCTTTCACCACTCACAGTAACGGAGATTATTCCAAATAACAAATCACTTAACTAAGACGTTCAGGGGTATAGTTACCCAGTTCACAGTGCGCTTGACACACTCGCTACACCGTCAGCTGTGTATAACCGAGAGGCAAAGTGCACAGGCCACAGCAGCACTTCTCTTCCACACATGCGTTTGAGGGTTTGTGGGGTTTTTTTGGTCTTGTTTTCCTGATGCACAGTCTCAAGAGAGAAAAGAGAATGTATTTCAATACATTCAATTTCAAAAGAGAATGTATTTCCTAATTTACCTGCCTCCCTGGAAGATCTTAAAGTATTTGACCAGGCAAATGAAAGTCTACAAAGCATTACAGCTTCCTGGTACAACATCAGGTAATGCACATAAGCAAACAGACAGCAGATGAGCTGAAGTGAGAAACTGTGAAGAGTGTTCAAGACCAAACATGTCCTTCGCACCAGGAGCTCTCACACTTCTACAGCCTCAGTATTTATTCTGTTAACTCTGAATTTGCTACATTTACATAATAAAGCAGAAAAGCCTCTTTATTGAAAACTTGGATTCAACCAACCTCAATACTCCTGAGTCTTTAGCTCTCACTGTCCTTCCTAGGAATAGGAAAACATCCAATAAAAAAAAAACAAACACTTTACTTCAGGTTTGTGGCTGATCACACATATTGTCTTTTGCGAAAACTCAATTCTGATTTATGGGTTATGTTTTTATGGAATGCAGATGATGACAGATATATGTGTTGTATTCATAATGTTCATAAAAAGATGGCATTCTAATAAGGCCACTGGAAAAAGACTCATATTCTATATCACCTTTTTATTTTTGTCTGCATACCTCATCTTGAGTTTGCATTATTTTGTCTCTTGAAGCGCTTTCAATATCTGAGTTCACGTATTCTGCAACAAGAACATAAGGTGAGGCGGTCAAAAGCAATCTGAATGGGCCCAAGTTTCCTAGGTGCTTTACTTTCTCAAAACAAAAAAATTAAATGGGCGAAATAATTCCTTTGTTATTGTACGCTTGGGTGGGCTTTTTTGCTCGTTTGTTCCTTGTACGGAAATTGCTATGAATACGTATTTCCTTACTGTTTTTATTACAGGAATGCTCAAAAGTCTCCGACAGGATTGGGTTTCTGTGTGCAGAGAACTAAGCAAACAGTGAAATGCATTTCCCACCCTGAAGAGTTCACAGCATTGGCTCTGATCCTGCAATGTGCTCCGTGCGTGCAAACACTTGAACCCTTACAGATGCCATAATAACACTGCAGACGACTAGGAAGCAAACAAACACACAAGCAAACCTTCTCCAGACACACGGTTATACAGCTGTTAATTGATACTGATATCTTGGTCACTAATGAAGTTGACTGGACTTAACAGCCAACCTAGAGATGAATGAAAGGTCAAAACTTAACCCCCTATGCAACCTGGAAAGACAGGTGACACAGGCAGTCCAATGACCACAAGTAATATTAAATGGCAACATTCTAGGCGCCTACGGTAATCAAATGGCAAATCACTGAAATCAGCTTCACCGCCTGTTCTCTGAATAATTAGTTTTTGCTTCCAATACCTTTGCTCCTTTAGTCTTCCATTTCCTTATAGATGGCAGTGACATAAAGATTAGATTGTACGGGATTTCCTTCTGCTGCCTCTCCGTTATTTATTTTTAGAAGTCCAGTGCTGACACAAGAAACATTTCTACATACATCAAATAAATGCTTGCTTTTGAGCAGTCTGTTTTACACAGTTCTTTCTACAACACCACATACTTCCTGAAATACCCCACGCTAGCTCCTAACCTGTTAGGGAAATGCTTTCTAAAAGATACCTCCAGCACACTGCAAATAAGCAAAGTCACTTCTGGATCCCTTGTTTTCTTTCTTTTTTTTGTTTTTTTGTTTTTTTTTGAAGATCTGTATTATCTTGACAGATGGAAAGACGAAAAAGTAAACAAATAAAATTTTAGTATAGGGGTTTCCCAACTGTGACCATGCACTGTCCACATATTAATCAAAATGAACCGGTAGAGTTGCTTCTTCCTTGCCTGTAACCTCTCCATCTGACACGGGACCCAAAATTCAGGGTACGTCCCTTAAGCTCTGTTGTCGTCTAGTGGCCTGTGAGAAAATGAGTTTGTGAATTGCACCTAAAGCCTCAAACCAACTCACTGTAATTCAGGAAAGACATTTATACACACTCTCCAAAGACTGGTTTAACTTTCCTTTGCTCCCAACCCTTGGACATAACCAGCAAGGCTATAAAATCACTAGGATATAACTGGAGACAAAGAAAGGTTCATAAAATTAAAGCTCTTAAGACAGCAATTTATAACTGCGAGCCTAATACTGCAGCCTTTGCTCATGTGACCAATCACAGCAGAATCAACAGAATTACTTACACAAGCTAGGACGGCGGGATCAAGGTTACGAGGATTATCCTGCCATATCTCCTCATGCTTTGGGTAATACCTCGTTCTACAAGCATGCTCCCTTAGATCACCATCATTCAAGGTAAATACATAGAAAAATCAGGCTCTGTATTAATTAGAATTCAAGGACAGCATGCTCAGAAATAGAAAGAGGGGTGCAGTATGAAAATGATATAACGTGAAGAAAATAAATCTCCTTTATCATTGCATTGTATTTGTACTGACAATCGTTTGACTGAATATTTGAACTGGAATTTGAAATAAAGTATATCATAAGGAGGATTTAATTGGTAAAAGTAATATAATTATCTTCAAAAGTTTACATGACATAAAGGTAGGTTTGAGCTGAATTCTGGATCCAGGCCACAGCTGCGCAGGAGGCCAACTCTGGACCTAACCGGCTTTATCAGTTTTACTAAGAGAATAGCAATGTGCAGTGCATTTGCAAGAGCTGAAAATCAATGGCACAGTGATTTATTACCACCATAAAAACACTAAATAAGGTGACTTATTAGTGAGTATATCTAATATTATACTATCTAATGCCCTGTATTTTCATGATGAGGATCCTCAAACTGTTCTTCACTAAAACCGAATTTATGGATCGGTACCAAATTACTTCCCGATAGGATTCTACAGCCAGTTTTAATTATGAGCCAAATTCTGTATTCCATGCCTGACAAAAAAGAAGCCACAAACTGTTACAGCTATATATGGGATGAATAATATTCTGAATTATTTTTTTGTAAGTAAAAAAAGGTACAAAATCCCTTCAGAAAGTCTACTCTTGTTAGGAAAATAACTCTTCTCATTTCAGATCTTACGGAAACAGTCAGGAATAATGCTGAATTTACACAATTACTGAATTGTATTACATCCTCCTGTAATCATACTTGTTTATAAACAACAGCCACATAAGCAGAGTTAAACAGATTTACGGACCTACTTCCTTTTACGTGTACTATAGGTGATAATCAAGTTGTTGCAAATCCTTCACGAAGCATCTGAAGCTACAAAAGTAATCCTCCATGGCCTTAAAGTCTTGCTAAGCCTTTGTTTCAATTTTCTAAATTGCATTTGTGTATTTAGGAGAGTCAAGTTTGACTGAAAACAGAATAATATTCACTGTGTTTGTACTATACACTACTTAGACAAATACATCCAAGAATGTACATGAAAATTAACTTGCTGCCTATGTGAGCACTCATTTTTATTCTGAAAACTTATCTCACTCTTGTATTATTTCCTCTCACATGGTCTATCATACACCTTCTGTTTTAGATGACAACGATCTACTGCACCTGTAATACATACCCAATACTTTGTTACAGTGTAGGATGCTGCGTGTCTATCTTGTTTTAGATAGATTGCATTAATTGTACAGTAATCGAAAAAAGAGCATTAGTTTACCAATTTAATGAGTATTAGTATCTAAATTACACAGTAATTACGAAAGAGGCATAACGTTAAGATACGGTTTTATAACAGAAACCTATTAGTCCATTTAGACATTGGAAACCGACATCCACTTCCTTATCAATTTTTGGTGTGTTTCAAAGCATGCCTTCTGGTCTAGTGCTCTAAAGCTCCTCCTGTGAACACGGCTGCCATCAGTAATTGCTCTTCTGTATCACATTTACAACGAGATTGCAGTCAGTTACTTGCATGCTACTTTGGAGACGTGTACACGAAGCATTGACAAAGTCTCTGAAAACAAAACAGTGCAAAAGAAAAAAGTGGGGCAAAATATAAAGGTGCCATCCAACCACAAAGAAATGCCAAAAGGTGACAGCAATCAAGCAGAATAATGCAACCTCAACGAATCCAACCCATGCTGCTTTATGTCACATACAGGGAATACCTAGTACAGACTGGTGGTTCATTCAAGACAAGGGGGCAGTCTCTTTCCAGCCGTGCACCCCAGGAGAGCCACAGCCAGGCAGTGCGTACTGCACGGACAGAGACTCCTCCGCCCACTCACCTCCAGAAGTGACCTCTTCAGAACTGGGCTGAGGAGCATTGGCAGGACAATGTGGGGAAGCTTGCATTGCTGCCGCCCTGGCTATACCTGGCCTGTGGAGAAATAGAGGACTTAATTTCTAGGGCTGTCAGTCAGCACCTTCTACATTACAAGCGAAGGAAAAAAATGAATTTGACAATGCCCGCTTCAAGCTAGCTCATTAGGGAGCGTGGTGAAGAACTCTCATTTTCTATTGAAACGTCTGGGTTAGTTTCACAGCTTCTGTAGAGCTCCATTTGCCTGCCCGACTGCCAAGCTGGATTCTTTGGTTCACGAGCTGATGATGCTATTGCCAGTTATCCTGTATCTATAGCAAGTGGGATAGGACCACTGAGTATCAGCTTAACTAGATACACAGCCTAAATAAATTAAAGCGAACAAACACTTGCCATAATCCAGTACCTGGTAGTCTCTGCCTCCTCTCTCGCTTTCAGGATGGCAAGTTTCTTAGCCTGATCCTTACACGTTTCCTTTACAGAGACCATTACCAAACCGATTACCCTCACAGAGAAACAGTGCTTTCCCTTTCTTCTGTCTCGCCTATGCCACAGAACTATTTTATTTTACTGCTGCATCAGTCCAAATCAGCTTAGGCCAAGAATCAATTCTAAGTTGAATAAGAAGAGCTAAAAAATGAAAAAAAAAGCATTATTTTCCAGCTAGAAACATGTTTTTCACCCACCTGTTTTTAATCTGACAAATACAAATGATTTGTATATACCAAATTACAGTCCTTTAGAAAGTGAGAGAAGAAAAAACCCTATCTGAAATACATGTCTAAATTGTACTTTTGAGCGTGGTGATGAATCTAACAATTCTCCAAACCTTACTAAAGCAAGTGAGCTTGCTTCCAAGAGTGATCTCTGTGCATCTTTCAGAAGTACTACGATGCTTTTTGTCGGAAGAAATATTTTTGTCAGGTTTAGACACAGAGGACTGCTACCCTGCGATCAATCCTTTTATTCTATTAGGAACGTGCATGCCGTACTGATGTTCGCAGGTAAGCACAATTTCCAGTAATTAGCTGGAACCATATCAGCCTTCCTTGCACTTACTTAACTTTGGCCAACCTCAATGTTAACTTTGCAAGTGAACTGAGAGCCAAGGCAATGCCTCTAAAATGTGAAGTTTATCTATAACTCAAGGCCGTTGAAAAGCAAGCCAATAAAAGAATAATTATAAAAATGTGTCAGAGAAGCTTGATTAGGAAAAAAAAAAATCAACTTTTGTTATGTCTATTACTTAAATTTCTTTTAAAGTAATTTAAAATAAATTAAATTTTAAATTACTTAAATTATTTCAGCTAGGGCTAGGTTAAAGGGCAAACACAGGCATAAAATCAAGTTACTCACTTCTGATTTGGGCAAAACAGATTTGCACATTGCTCACTTCCCGACAAGACATCACACACTATATTTTCTTCATTTTTATTTTTTATTTTATTCTTTTATGTGGCACAGCATACTGATTTTCTCTTTCAAAAATTACCAGCCCCCAACACACCAAGCACTTAAGAGCAACAAATCAATGCCTCTGAAGATCTACTACACTGGATTACGATTAGGGCCGTAAAGACAAGCAGAATTTGGCCAGGATATTTGGATGAGGTGTCTACAAGTGTGGGGGGGGGGAGAGGGAAGTGCGCACATATAAGACCATATTTATAAACCCATTACGCACTTACAAAATAAGATACAGCAAGTTGGTTCAACAGAATAGGTGAAGAAAAATGGGCCTGACAATTTGCATCTAAAGCTGAATCATGTTAGACATTACAGGTTGGCAGCCCATATTCCAGCAACCAGACATTACGCTGCTGGTACCTGAGCCTTACAGGAGCGAAGAGACTCTCCAAGGAAAAAAAGAATACTGACAGTTTCAGTATACTACATACTATGGCTTTACTAAGAACCTATGATTTTTTCATACAACCTAAAAAGAATAGCAACGTGTTTAAAGTCCATTGCACATTAAATGCAATTCCCAGTGTTGCTGTTTGAGGTATTAGATAAAAACGTCATCTTTTTCACTAAGAAAAGAATCCAGAAGTCACCTTTCATGACATGAAGCAGATAACGTCTAAGGTTCCTGGGTATATTTCAAATCATCTTGTGAGCTGGTTGGCCAGGCGCTTCAGACTTCTGCAGAGAGATGGAGGGAGCTGGGCTTGCTTCGCCTGGTGAAGAGGAAGCTAAGCAACAATTAATAATAGCTTACAAGTACTTGAGGGGGATGCAAAGACAACGGACCTGAACTCTTCTTGGTAGTGGGGCATAATATAGCAAGGGCAATAGGAACAAGTAGCAGCTCAGAAGGTTCACACTGGACACTTGGAAAGGTGACTTCCAGAGGCCCTGTCCCACCACCCCTGCTGTACTTCTCCGAGACGTCCATTTTGAAAGACATGAGACCCTCTGGGGTTCTGTGAAAAATAAGTAAGCTTTACAAAACTCCTTTGCTAACTTCTTTGCTCATCTGCCATGTCTTCAAAATCAAATTAACAAACGAACTTTGAGTGGCCACAGCAAAGTGAGATTCTGTAGAAACATGCTTGAGCAAACAAGCACCTGTGCTGAAGGGCTGGGCCGCTGCACCCCCTGCAACACAAACAACCCACAGGCGCTGCAAAGACCCAAAATCTGCTCACAGAAATGGGTTCGGAGACCTAGAAAGAGCAACTCGTCTCCTTGCTACTACTTAGTGGATTTGATCACAAAAGCTTGATATTCTCGCACAAATGACTGGATCAGGTCATAGAAATGTTAACCGCAGCTTTTAAAACTGATTAACCGAAGACTACTTCTAGCTTTAGTATGCAACCTTTTCCCAACAATGCAACTGTGATAATCCTTCAGTCACAGTCTATACCTTGTTAGCTCATTTTTGAGGCAATGCCTTAACCAAATAAAGCACACTGGAACGCCTACCGTAAGACTACTCATCAGCTTAATATTAAGCCTTCTGCACAGAGCACGCTGCGTTGCTATGATACAACCACAACATAAACTTTTTGGAAGCTACAAAAGTGTAGTTTGGGGGTAGAGTATACACCTGATAAATCAGCACAAACCCCCTAGTACAAAAACGGGCAGAAAATCAAGGCAGGAGGGGGAATTAATAATTTGTTAAGACATGCACTTTTTTTAAAGCTCTAGTACAAGATAAACCTGAAAAGCATCCTTAACTAAAAAAGGTACTTAAGGGCTGAAACTATGTTACTGGTATTCATGAGATGCGCTGTAATTTTTTCATAGAGATTTAGTTATACCCTTCGTTCTGCTCAACTACTAAAAGATCTTCTGGTGAGCATTAATTTGAATACTACTGCAACATAAATTAATGCAACTTAGACACATTATCAGCTCTTTGACAAGCACTCTGTATTTCAGAAAGTTAAAAGGTAGCCTGAAGCAACATTATCTCAAAGGGAAATCTGGACAGTAGCTTGCTTCAAGCAAAGATGTAAGAGTATTTCAGAGAACAATAAGCAGAAAGGGTAAAATATGCAAACAGAAGGTAAAACAAATCCCTATCCTTTTCTATTTTTATCCTAAAAAACAAAAACAAAAAACAAAAACAATAATAGCAATGAATCTCTGAAGATTCAGCTGAGATTCCTAGTAAGGCTTTTTGCAAGCAATTACTTTACCTGTTCTTGCACTGAGTCAAACAAAAACTTCAAAAAAATTTTTGCAGTATCAAGAGTTACATACTACATATGCACAACATATATAATGCACTACTGAAGACAGAACTAACTAGAGTTACTGGACAACATCATTAGAAAAAATAGATGTAGAGATTAAAATCAGTACTCCCAAAGTATAAAGAAAAATATATGTATGTACATGCACGCATATTTTTATGGACTTACAATGTGTTCGTACAGCTATGCAAGACTACGCGCCATGATCCAATCCCACTGAAGGCAAAGGTAGGTTCTTAATAGGCTTCACTGGACACTACATCAGGATTACATAAGACTGTAGTAACCTGTCTGGATTTTAAAGAAAAAATTGTTTCCATTTGATAAAAACGAGGATCTTAGCACGCTAACAGCAACAAGCAGTGTTTTACTTTTCTAAAAACCTAATAGAGTACAAAAAATACAGCTGAATTAAAAATACATATCTTTATTCATGTAAGCTTCACTATTTCCAGTCACCTCCAGTTCTATACCTTATTTGGATAATTTTGAGGGCAGAGACTTAATAAAGGAAATACCACTTCCTTTTTTCTCATGACAATAGGGTAAAACCCCGAACCCCAACTTTTACAGAAATGTTTTGATACTAACCTACTCAACTAGGACTTTTCCCAGGAAGCCTGCAAGACCTCACTCCAAAGTTAAAAATTCCTTTCAGTAGAATGATGAAGAGACTCTAGAAATCTGAAAAAACCCTCCTTTACATCTGAGGTTCATATACAGATTAATCAGTCAATCCAAGACGATTTTCAGTCACACCTGTGTCCTTTAATATTAGCAAAAGAATGGCAGTAAAAGAAAGGTAGGAGTATAAATACAGACTGCAGGGAGAATGGCAAACACAAACAGTGTGCCAAATGAGTTATGGCTTTGCTTTCATTTTTTAAATAAAGATTTCTGGAGCTGGAAAACTTGCAAACACTGCAGATAAAAGCCAAACACAACTATAATAAAGTTAAACAACAAATGGAAAGAGAACCACCGTAGTCAAAGGAGGAATGCCTATGTTTCCATCTGCTTGTTTCTCTCCCAGGTGCCGCCAGGGATCTACATTTTCCTGCCTTCTCGTAAGTCTGAGCAGGGTGTATTACTTCCAGGGAGAGACATGCTGAGAATTTAAAGCTTTGGGGCCCTGCTTGAACAGAGATGGAACAGTTGCCTTCTGGCAGGAATTAAAGCTGGTATGGAAATTCCACAAAAAGAATTAAAAGATGGTCTGGAAACTGGCCAGAAGCAGATCAAAGGAGCTTTAGCAGCATGAAGACACATACCAGAAGCACATGAAAGGGGACTTCAAGGCAGACCACTAGGTTTAGGAAAGTATCTGTTGCTTGGGTAGAATGCTGTATGAAGCAGGGGGAAATGTAAATTATTCTTGTGAAATATTTAGTCCCAAAATAGCAGTAATCTCTTGTATAATTTCTTGACCACATATCAGGCATCTAGTAGAACAGGTGCATTTTAGATTCAACCTAAATTATAAACTCTAAGAACTGATCAACAATATCCTTCTCCTCCCCTTCAAGCATGGTATGCGACATGCGACGTTCAGGCAAACTCCAGCTATCTACAAGTTTAAAAATAATAAATATAGAAAAATTGTCGCTCATTTATTACATCAGCTATATATTATACTTCACGGGTACACAGATGACATAGGTATGAGTATTTATGATAATAAATTAAGACTTTCTAAAAATACTGGGATGAAGAAATCCACCTCAAGCAGAAACAGTGACAGAAGAAGGTAGTTTGGAAAGACTATAGAGATACAGACAGACCTAGATAGCTCTAGATTGGCTGAAGGCCATGGTAGGCTTGGTTACTGCTAACAGACCAACCATGGCAGCACAGAGCTCATTAGCAGATAATTAATCCTGCTTTTTTGTAACTTCACTAAACACTCAGCCTTTAGAAGAGGTATTAAAGATAAAATATGTTTCCCCTTCCTGTTGCCAGTGTTGTTATACAAACACTGAACTTTGCAAGGACGAGCAGGAGCAGCAATTCAAGGCATTTGAGGCTAGTGCACTCACCACCAGAGCAAGACACTGCAAAGTGAGGAAAGCGGCAGCAAATGGAGCACAGGCAGAGCCTGCAGATATGACTTTCAGACCAAGCAGAATCTGACTCCCAAAGCATTTCTGTTTTAATATTAACTTCAGCGTTCAGTTTGTCTGCAACACAGAAAGCCTCTCTTCTCTGAAACATAAAGTAATAAAACTTTCAAAATCATTTTCTCCTCACTTTTTTACAGAGGGAAAACATATAGAGAGGCCAGAACATGACTTCACTGAGACTCGCTCACAGAATTTCAGAAACAAACTGGGCCAGGATCAGTTATTTTACAGAAACATTTCAAAAGTGAACAGTTTTTAGAGTGGCTACCTTCAGAAGAAGAAATGGATCTTCCATTTGAAATGGATATGATCTGGGTAGTCCCAGAGCTGAAAAGAGGTGGTTTGCGGATTCTGAATTGGTTAAAAGCTTCAGGGCACTGTTGGATTATTGCTTTTAAGAGCTATTAGGATGACAGGTACTCTGCTCATCTTTGTCGCTGCCCTGTGTGCTACTATCACACTCTGTCAATAAACCCTGTTCACCCTTTCATCAGTGAAAACTTTCTTCGAAAAATAAAATGAAAATAAATTCAGGAAAATCTTGCTATGCTTCAGCAGAAGGTTTCTCAGTTGGCCACAGAAGGAACAACAGAAAAAAACCGAATTCCTCATTCAAACTCATGAGAGTCACCAATTACAAGCTAAAGCATAGGAGTTCCCCTAATGCCTTGTCCACAAAGGATGAGCCAGCTGGTAGAGTTACTACGTATAAGCAAAACATAGTGCTCAAGATAGCACTGAGTTCATAGTGCTCAGAGGTACTGAGCACTGAGAGGTGGAGTGCTCCACCTCTTCTAGTGACCCACGATGGCATGGTCTTGTCAAAACATTCAGATATCTGTTGTTGTCACATACAGTCAAATCTTAACTGACTACCTTTTGAGTATTTTTAGATAAATACTGCTGATACATGCACTCAAGAGATCTTGGCTTGCAGGTTCCTACGGGGTTTCACACATACAATAAAACCTCAGACTTTGGAGTCACCTTTTTGAGACTGCATTGCAAGTCCACATAAACTCCAAAAGGCAAAGAAAAGGAACGTTTCCATTGTTCAGTTCTCAAAACAGACATCAATCAGTTCATTCACTTCCTCAAGCTCAGCTATTTGTATTCTATTATTGTGATAGTACGTATATTTTAGGCACATGGTAATTCAAGCACTGACCCCATTAACCTATGATATAGATCTCTCAAAGAATGTAAAGCTACAGCACTAGAATACTTTTGTAAATCATCCTAAATCTATCAGGCTGCAGAACGAAAATGCATTTTAGAAGTGGTGGCTGACAGATGAAGACTTCAGAAAAACCAGATTTAAAGACAGACAACATTATTAGTGACAGCTCTGTGGCTAAGACTGTTTTTAACACAGAAATTTATACTAAATCTATAAAAAACAAATCTTGGCAAAATTTACATAAGTTTTTCTATTTAATTATAAACTTTCAAAAGTATTTACAGTTATTGGATGCGTTACTGTCTTGAACAATAAAGGTCCACGAATGTATATGTTCATACACGTGCACACACACTTATGAATGGAGGTTTCTGGAGCAGAGATGAGATAGCAAGGGGAACGTGAAGAGTTTGGATATATTTGCAACATTTCAGGAAGGGAACCTCTGCAAAATCAGGTAAGAGGTTTTTTTTTTTTTTTAATAAAGGAAAACTGCAAAAGTTAAATGCCTAGCAGCCAGAAAAACTGACTTCAGTCATTAAAATGAGCAATAGAGGAATTTTTTTCTTGCTTTCAGTGTTAACCTCAATGTAACTACATCTATCATGCCCCATCCGTAATAACCAGGCTGATGTTTGCCCTGTGGAGTTTGAATTGCTAACTGCTCCAATTTACACCAACTTCTTGGTTTTCTGGAACAAAAATAGTTTTCTGTCTAAATATACTTACACTTAACAATCATAAATGAATCCTTGTGCATTTCCAGTTCTCCATGATAGCAACCACCTCTGTTAGTATTTATTAATAGGAGCAGAGGCATCAAAGCTTCTGACAGTATTTTCAAATGCCATATTACTACCATTAGCTGGTTACATCCAGGATAACTGTCAGACATTTTCCCAATACGTACATAGCTCATATTTCCCCATTTCTTACTTCTACTGTAAATGAATACGACAAAAACCTTTAAAAAGGGTGGTTGCGAAGCAGTGTTAAAGTACGTATCATTACTATGTAAGTCTTTTTAACACTGACCAAAACATTAACTGTTCTTCTGGTGCATGCTTAACAGTTCACACACCGCAACGGTGGCATTCCTCTCTCTGCTAGAAAGGGGCAACTTCAAAAACAGGTCAAATTTGCTGAAGGCAGTTTCCGAAGAAGCTGACTTCTAAGTCTGTGGACTAAACAAGACTAAAGAAGTCCTGTCTCCTCTGTGCCGATGCTCCCTGTGCCATGGGACAGGCTGCAGCAACAGAGCCCAGAGCTTGGCAGAGAAGGAAGGATGGACAGTCTGTGCTGCAGTTTGCCCAAGAGAAGGGACTATTTTGCCTCCAAGAACTGTGCCTGGAATTTCACAGGCAGTATCAAGCCAAACCCCAAATTAATAATGTCTTTAAATTAATGTGAAGGTATGGAAAAGTAATAAAAAACATAAGTAATATTTCAACCCAGCCCAAAGACTGGGAAGGATTGATGCAACAACCAACTGTTTATTTATATTCTGTACAAATCATATTCTGCCCAAATTATTTCATTTTGCATTCATTTCTTCAGGATATTTTAAATTACTAAAAACTATCACTTGCATGTAGTGTGAGCTCTTGCAGCTAGTCAGTCTGAAATGTTTAATACCATCGGTTGATTTGCAACATCATTACCGTTAACGCATGCCAACTATTATTATCTATTTTTAATTTAGCAACTTTGTTAGAAGATTTAGTCACAGAAGAGGCCTCTGCTGTATATGAACCTTTTTCCTGAAATGAGAAGTGAAGCACAGAAACACTAAATTCAAAAATTACGTACATACTGAACTCTGGAAAATAAAACCCGTATTCAAATAAACCATTTTTCCACAGAAATTGCAGCTCATCACCACCACAGGGGAAAACTGGAAGTGTAAGGACCCTACCGTACAAGAAAGCCTCATTCCCATCACAAGAAAACTCTCCCTTCCCAGTTCAGCATACACTGATGCATATAGACCAAAACAGTCTGTAAATCATATAAGATCTGAAAGACAAATAGTGCCCTACGTAAAGTTTTGCTCACCTTCTCTGCCAATGCTGAAACCTTGAAACAGTCATACTAGTATTTCTAGATCCCCATTGCAAGCACAGGACTTGGAAGGAATATAGATATGCAAGAAAACATGTGCTAGCAGCCTTCCACAAGACTTCTGCGAGTGTAGCATATATACACAAGCAGGAGTGCACTCAATACAAAATCATACTTAATAATAGAAGGTTCCTGAAAACCAGTTAAATAGACAAAAAAATCAGATTTGTGGCTCACGTTGTGATCAAGTTTTTCCCAAGGCAATGTAGGAGGAGGAAGTTTGCTTGATTAAGATCTGCAGGCCAGGCCCTGCACAGAGCTCTTATCCCTGGCCATCGCATACTTGTCAGTTGATTAGCAGAAGTCATGAATGCCTAATGCTGACCTAGAGGGCAATTTCCTTGCTTGTTTATTTGAAAGAGAGGAATTCTGGTAGAGTTACCAAATTATGTATCGTCTGGTGCTTGGCAGAAGGAAGGGAGAAAGGGCTGATCAAGTTAAAGGGCTGACCTGAAATATATGCACTTGAACAACAAGAAACACCACAGCTAATATGGCCATTACCTGATTCTTAGCATCGGGTGTTCCAGAAATTTCTGTGAAGTACATAATAATTCACAGCTACATATTTCAAAGATACCGGATATGCAAAGTCTGGTTTGAGAGTCACTGCTGATGAAAGAGAATACGCTTGACCTAAATCTTCCATTCAGACCGAAGCCCACAGAGTGCACAGCTAACGTCCCCCTATACTGGTCATTCCACTATCATAGTTCTGCATGAAGTAACAAAAAGATACCAAATCAAACAGGGTGTCAAAATTGTCACGTATCATGACAACAGTCATGTGTGCTACGTCGGCAGCCAGTTCTGGTCTGTGCTGAGCAGCCCACTGTGCCTCCGCCTTCAGCCCTTCTTGTCCCCAGGGCAACCGGCAAGGCATCTCTGTCCAAATGATGGGAGAAAGAGCACATGCCACATCTACCCCCTTATCCCACCAGCTGCCACTGCCCCTTCCTCTCTCCTGCAGAGCTATCTAGTCTGTGATGCTGGTAGTATTCAGGGGAGAAACGTTCAAGGAAAGGACCTAAGCTCAAGTGCACAGTGCAGTACCCCCAAAATCCAAAGAAGCAACTGTGTACCAATTCTCCACAGCATTTGCTATGTAGTCGTGATCAGATAAAGAAGGGCATAACCTAAGACTCAACTAGACTTTCAAGATCCAGAGAGATATCAAAGTCCAATCTTCACAGTTCACAGAGGCAAAAAACAAGCTCCACATTTCTCACTACCTTCAGAGCCAGTACGTCTGGCAGAGTAGCTCTCTGTACGCCCTTCTGCAGGAGTCTTTCCATTTCACAGAACAGCTGGGGTTGGAAGGCACCTCTGGACATCATCTGGTCCAACCCCCTGCTCAAGCAAGGTCAGCTAGAGGAGGTTGCTCGGTGCCGTGTCCAGTTGGGTTTTAAATATTCCCAAGCATGGAGACTCTACAATCAATCTGGGCAACCTGTTCCAGTGCTCAACCACCCTCACAGTAAAGAAGTGTTTTCTTGTGTTCAAGTGAAGTTTTTCGTGTTTGTGCCTGTTACCTCTCATCCTGTCACTGGGTACCACTGTGATGCCCTCCCAGCAAATATTTATAGACATTGATAAGATCCCCCCTCAGTCTTCTCTTCTCCAGGCTGAACAGACCCTCCGCTCCATCAACCTCTGCTCATACGAGAGATGCTGCAGTCCCTTCAACATCTTTGTGGCCTTTCGCTGGACTTGCTCCTTTAAATCCATGTCTCTCTTGTACGGGGGAGCCCAGCACAGGACACAGTACTCCAGATCTGTCTCAACAGTGCTGAGCAGAGGGCAAGGATCAGCTCCCTCAACCTGCTGACAATGCTCTTCCTAATTCACTCCTCCACTTCTCTGAACTTCTACCTGCGCTGAAGGGAATTCTGCGCAACGTAAAAATATTCCTGGTGCTCACAACTGCCCTTGCGGAAACCCTGGAAAATCCTCCAGTATCATAGCACTTACCAAAGACACTGGATCACAGCTTTTGCTTTGCTTTCTTCTCTTTTCTACATTCACTAGTCCTGCTCCAAATACTAAAAGAAAGTCTAGAGCCTATTTGTGGAATTTTATTGATCATCAATTATTACTGATTAGTTGTATTTTCCTTTTTCTTGCTGTATCGCAGAACAGAAATAAAGATATATGTCAGAATTTACTTATGAAATAATGACATAAATAGCCAGATTTACAGCCATAAATTTGAAAGCCCTGGAAAGGCTTACTAAAGATCTTGTGAAAAAGGCCAACTTCTTCCATAACTTGAAACCTGTCAAACTTAATAGAACATGAAGTTTCATTGACTGGATAAAAGTTTATTGAAAATTACAGACTAGCTCATTGTGTGAAAACTGTTTTTATTCCATTTGAAAAATTCATTTAAAATCTTAGGTTAGGGATAAAAAATATGGGGATTCATTAAACACAAAGAGACAATCAATTACTTATTTTTAATTGAACTCTGATGAACTTCATTTTTGACTAGAAACTGGCACAGCCACCAGAGTATGCTATGGCTATCTTTAATGCAATCAGCACAATTGTAGGGCAGCACTAATCTTAGGATTTGTGCAAGTAGTGTTATTTTGCACAACAACAACTGCTTGCAATCGCTGGGTCACATGAACAGCAAAAGCACTACACACTGAAAAAGATTAAGATGATAATTAATTAAGTTCTATTCAAACTTCAGTTGCATTGGAACTAGAGGATAAAAAAACAATTCTCAGTCCTTGACTTTCTTCTGTACTATTTTCTCAATTAAAACACACACAAATGTTGTATTTTTATGTTACGCACAGATGTTTCCATCTTTTTCTTTCCTGCAAATGAATCAGTTAAGTATGAAAGGAAAAGCAATACTATTTTTAACAACACAGATTCCAAACCCCTGTCAAATTAATAATTTACAAAAGTCACCGAACTGTGTGACATACTGTGTCGAAGGGCTTTTTGTTTGTTTGATTGTTTGTAGGAATTGAGTCTCTTGAAGTACGCTTATATTAGCCGTATTTGCACTAGCCAAAAATAGTCTGTTCTTGTTTGCACTTAAGAAATAAAAATAATGCGTACAATAGTTTGTTAGCAAAGAAAAATTCCTGAGAAAACAAACTCTCTTACCACAAATAAGGCTGCTTTGCCTTTGCTAGGTGGGTTTTTCTTTTTATTATTGCTAAAGAATTGTCAGAATTTTCACACCTGGAACCAACAAAGTAGATTACATGTTCATTACAAAAGCAATGTTCTGTGTTATCCTCAGAATTACAGAGCAGTTGATCAAGAAAATGCCTCAATATGGCTGGAAGTAGTGCATTTAAAACCCCTTTTCATTTAAAAATAAAAATCCTCATGATCATTTTTTCCTCATTTCTTAAGCCTACTCTACCATCCTTTTCTTGGCCAAAACGATTGCACTGATATCAGTCAGTAAATACCTTGCCTCCTCTGAGAATATACTCTCTTTACTAAACTGGGTAAACTAAACTGTGGAAGGGAAGTCTCAGAGAGCCAGAAACTAGTAACACAACATTAGCAGTAATGATTGATCACCTTTTTATGGCTGTAATAAAGATACTCCGTTCTTTTTCTATTATAAAATATTCAGTGTTATTGTGTCATGTGTCACATTTTAAACTGATGCAAGAACTACATCTATTATTCTCTAAACTCACCATTTAAATATACGAGGCACCGCTTAAGTGTTTGAGGTCTATGTATAAAATAAAATACATTGCAAGGTACAGTTTTCTTTCAATAATGACGCATACGCACATTAAACTGCTCCTGCAGTGAACGACGACACTTAACTCTACCGGCACTGTGTTGTTTAGTTTCACATTATTCAAGGCCTTTGAATTGTCAGTTCCAATTAGAAGGAAATCTGGCATAGACAGAGAGCTTGCATATATCAAGATTTTATGCCTGCATTTTATCTTACACATACGACGTACTGCTGACCTGACCTTCAGTTTTCAAGCTTTATACGTAGTTAGATATATTACATATACTAGTTACACAGGTAAATAGACTATAAAAATTTCCAATAATAATATGTATTTCTAGTCTGTATTTATTTATATTTAATACCATAAATAATTATGAATAAACTGCATACAGTCTAAATTGCTGAAACAAACGTGTCTTTTGTGCCACTCAGACACCTGTCGGCAACTGCAGCACCTGAGAAAAGCCCTGCATTAGCACAGCCAGGTTCTTCTGCACAGCTGCGGATTCACCACCGTGGAACAAGCTTAGTTCGTTTATCGCTTGCCTGATGTTCTAGACAGTTCTTCACTTAATATAGCTCATTCGCTTCTCCAGGACCTCTAACATTGCACAACAACTGTATATACTGTTATTTATTTACCGAGTGAGAGATCACCTGTTGACCCCATACGCATGCACAGAGAACTGCATGTGCCATACCCTCAAAGGGAACAACGGGTCCCCGAAGGAACCCCCCGCACTCGGCTTGCTGCCATTGCTTGCTCACGCCTTTGCAAAGGGGAAGTGCTACAACCCAGCTCAGTCGCGCCTGGTAACGTTTTGCAGGCTCCACGTGGCGCTGGTGAACGGTGCTCATTCGGAGGCACGAGCGGAGGTTGCTCCCAGCGAGTAACCCCACGCCTGCCGGCATGCGCTACGGCACAGGGCAGCCCGCGACGCTCTCCTGCGAGGGTCTGACAGCCAGCTGCTCAGCCAGCCCCCGCCGTGAACAGGCAGCTCTTTCGCAGAGGTTGGAACAGGTTATCACAGCGTGTCCCCGCTCTACAGGAGCGCCAACAACAGCAAGTTAAGAAACTCCAAAATCCCTGTCTAGACTCAGGACCCTCCTAACACTACCCCTGATTACGACTTCGGCAGAAGGCAGATTTGGCAGACTGAACAGATAAAACAGAGAGCAGGTGGGTAGGTAAAACAGAGATGATGATATTAGCAGTGCCTAACAGATGTGGCATGAAAATTATTTCTCCAGACTACTTCTAACATGTAAACAAGCGGTACTACAGAGTGAGAAGTACTGCCGACAGTAATTCACGCAGGCTTGCCTGAACAAACCGCTGCCCACGTCCCTCACACCGCATGCAGCCTTAACGTCCGTACCAAGCTTCAGACAGCACCGATGTCTCATTCTCCTGCGTGCCGAACCCTGCGTCCGGTGCCAGGCCTGAGGCGGTGAGCAGGGCTTCGGCTCCAGGGCAAGCCAGCGCGACAGGTGGGCTCTAGCCCTGCCTCCAGCGCTCCGCCTAACCAAGCCCTGTGAACGACGACTACACAGTCAGCCATGTCAGTGCATGACAACGCAATAAACCCTTACTAATCCAAATCTTTAAGGCCACCCAAAATATCCATCTACATAGCACTATGAATGAAAGAAGAGCTGATTCCCTGCACACAAAGACGTAACTACATCCTGTTCAACAAGGGGCAAAGTTAGGCTTTCACAACGCTTACCTCTGTTCCTGTCTGACTTGAGGGGGGGGAAAAAACCCACTAGTGACTAGAATAAGAATGAGCAATAATGTCTGGGGTCGTTATAAACCTGTTCTTAAGTGAGTTTTGTAAAAAGATATACGCCCTCAACATTCACAATATAATTCTTGAATTAATGTTGTTAAGACAAAACACCCCCTGAGCTCATGAAGAGTGACTTCCTGTACTTTCTTAATAAGCCTGTTACCAGCCATTCTCGGAGGAAAGTGAATGGGCTGGATCAGCTGGGAGCATGAGCCAGTAGAGCAGCTCCGGACCGCTGTATTCCTTCAAAATTCTCAGGTATTCGTCTCTTATTCAAATTATATTTGACTTATTTATGAAAGACAAGTCCACAAATAAATTTCTTCTGAGTAGATGAGAATGGATAATTTCTTTTAACTTCAGTTAATGAAGAACCGATACACTAATTAGTTTAGTTAAGGGACAAAAAGCCCCAATATTTTGTTTTCATTATCTGTGTGGACTTTCATCTAAAATTATTATGAAAAAAAAAAGAAAAATAAGATTTTTTCCTTACTGTATAATAAATGTTTTACATGGTTATGATTCAATATGCTTTACACTGCACTGGTAATTCTCATTATTCTTCAACTATTACATTTGAGGAGGTTAATACACCATTAACATGATTAACTTTTTAATAGAAGCTAAGCCATATGGAACCAATCTGCACCGTTAGCCTATATACACGACTAGATACTAAAGAGCAGCTTCTGCCCCACTGCACCTGTGCAACTTTACCAGCTTCACTTGCACTTGCAGGCACAGACCATGGGAAGTGCATGGCTTGCTAGAAATTCAGAGTATCCACAACTTCTTATTCCTTCTCAAAACAGTGACAATCTATAAAAAGGCAGGGATGAACCAATATGCTGGACATATCCTCACACAACTTACAGAACACCTTCACCAAGTGTTCAGTGCCAGAGCAGCAATTCTCCATCCAGGTAAATTTAGGTTCATGGAGGAGTATTAGTCTTTAACATTGAGAGTTTTGTAAGAGACTAGTGAATTTCTGTTAATTATCTCTGTGTCAATCATCCAATCTGTAAAATATAGAGCAGCTGAATTAACTCAATTGCTCAAAGGAGCAGCATTGTCACTCCCCACAATTTTTTCCCCTCTGTCAGGAATGCAGTGACCATACCACACAATTCACCACTCTGAATCTCATCTTGTTCTGCTTACTCCACGATCCTAAGACAGCAAAGCATGTCAGTAGTCCTGTCAATTCTACTGTTAATCTTAAGCACGTGAAATGTCAAGGGAACTCGCAGACTGAAGGACATTCTCTGCCCCAGAAAGCACACAATCGTCTTCCCTCCTGTGCTTTCCGCAACACAGTCTCACCCTTTATCTTGCCATGCCATTCAATATCTTCACTAACAGATTTTGTCTGTATGCCACAAAAGCTCTCGTTTCTACCCACGTTGCACTGTGCCTCTCCTACTTTTCTCTGTTCTTCTAAAGGTGTTGTTGAAATAATGCATTTTACTGACACACCACCTCCTGGGCAGCTGGTTCCCACAGCTGGGGTGCAAAAGGCAATAAAGACAAAACACAACTCAGCAATGAATCATAGGTCTGAACAGATCTCAGAGGTCATCTAGTCCATCCCTCTGCCCCAAGGGACGTCAACTATCCTATGTCATTTCTTATAGACGTCTATATAACCTGCCCTTAAAGACTTCCAGCGATGGAAATGCCACAAGCTCCACTGGCAATCTCTCCATCCCTATATTTCACCTTTTTTTAATCTTTGCATTAGGAAGTTCATTCTTTTCTCACAGGTCACATTTTTCTAGGCCTCAGGTCTTTCTTCTTGCTTTCTTTAAAAATGCCACCAGGTTTTTTGTTTTCACCATGAAAACTGGGGGAAAACTCCAATTAAAGCAGTTACCTTCAAAAACCACTCTTGAAAGTGATCATTGAAAAATTTACTGTATACTGCTGCTGAAATTAAGTTCCCCTTTTTCAGCATGAAGCTATAACATACTTTTAAGACTTGAAATGAGAAAATTATTCACGTGCTTGTCTTAACTCCCTTTATTTTATTGGAGATAAGAATATATAACAGTAGAATCAAGCCAGGTTGTCACTTTTGTTTTACATAAGTCTACAATGCCTACAATGCAGAATCAGTATAAGAACATCGACAATCAAACAATTTGTCATCCAAAAGTGAAGGTAAGCCATGTTTAGTACAGAGAACCTCAACGTAATAAAAGAACATCTTAGGTGTCCCCAAAGGTATGAAATTCTACTTTGCTCAAGCAAGTAGTCCCATTAGGAACGGGCTAGGCCCACTAGGAAGAGTACAGCAAAGCAGACGTGGCTCATGGTTTTCCTATACCCTGTGAATTCATGTCACCTGATTTTTTTTCTTTTCAATTACTGAAGAAGTAAAGGAGGGGGAGAAGAAACGAAGCAATGCTATAGCTAACCCGTATCTTCTTGATTATTGTTGGCTTTATTCCTCAGGGAACAGAAAAGAAACAAAACGCATATACAGGTCAGATATGCCTCCTTTTGCAACTGAATTCATTCCGCTGCATGGAGCAGAAAGGACGTAAGACACCCCTTACCAAGCTTTTAAAATTCTGAAAACTGAAAGGAAAAAGGTAGTTATTCACAGACAACAACAAACCAGTAATTTTTCTTATACACTTAATACAATGTAAAGTATTTTTTTGTTTTAAACAGTGGATTACAAAAGCCAAAAAGCTGAAAGAAAGACTTGGATTTAGCCTCAACAAAATTATTTTCCAATATAACAAGAAAATCCATTACTGCCTGTAACCCAGAATTACTGGCTTTCCATATATACATTACTATCATACCACAGGATGAAATGGGAGGACAGTCGTTTCTTAAGGTCTTTATGGTTGAGAAATGTTACAGACTGTTTCATGAGGAAAAATCTTTAAATTAAAAAAAAAATGAAGAAAACAAAATGAATAAAGCATATTTTAAGCACCAGCTTACATATGCATTGTGCATTTTAAACAAAATACATCGATAAGAAATTAACATTTGTTATGGTCCTCTTTGAGCTGGATACCTGAAGGTGTGCCTGGAAACATTTCACAAATAAGAAAGTCCAGCCTGTTTTGATTTTGATGTTCTTTGAAAAGGTATGGCAATCTCGCATAAAATAGAAGTAAAGAATTTAATTACAGCTGACAAACTGAGGATTCAGAAGAAATGCTAAACTCGTAAGCACTGAAGAAGTAACACTTTGCTACTGAAGGTTTCCTGCACTCCAGCTACCTCAAAAGATCAGATGACAACATATTTCATAATGACTCCTGATCATCCTGATCACAGGGAAAACATAATAGAGGCTAATACCGTTATTCAAGCTTTATTCTGACCCATTTCAGACAAGCTGCTTCATGTGCAAACAATCATGGAAGAATATCCACTCCTTCTAATCCAAATATCAAGTGAAGATAAAACATTAGGAAAATCTAACAATTGAGGCAGCAGTGTGCCCACCAACTAAATATCTCCACTTAATTTTTACCCCTCACCCCCCGTAACATATAAAGCAATAGATTGGTTTACACAATTCACAAGGGATTATTTTCCTCAAGTTACCAAACTGGAGACTTCAAAGTCCGAATTTTAACATAGCCGCACATGCACATTAAATATACATCAGAATCTTAATACATAGCAAATACACTGCAGTAACTATGCAGAGCATTTTGCAGAAACTAACGCATAAATTTATAAATCTCAAATTTAAGAAAAAGTTTCTTCAAATATCAGAACAAGTGACTGCATCTCAAAATAAAACCAAAATAAAGCATCGTTCAGACAAAACACATTAACCAAAATCTCAAAAGAAATAAAAAATGCACAGAAACATGAACCAGGATGCAAAGAATGTCCTAGAGGCAAGATTACCAAACAATTACACCAGCCAGTGGTAACAGTGACAGTACATAGCTTTCTTAATTTTTCTTCTGAAAAATCTGCTTTGTGCTCCCCAGTATGGTTAAATCATCCTGCTGTTCTCTACAGTCCAAAAAAATGCAAATCATCAATAATCAAGAGAGCATCAGCTGATCACATTTCAGGATGCGGCATGGGAGTATTAAGTGACTGCACATTGATCAAATGACGACACAATCTGGAGACTGAGCCTCAAGTAGTATTGGTTGACCCTGCTGTTAAGTATGCTAATATTATATAAGCCTATTGAGCTATAGCTATAAGCTAATATTACATAGTCTACTGTTGAAGGCTATATAAGCCTTCAGCAGTATTGAAGTACTGTTTCTGCTGCTGCAAAGTGCTGTAAAAACTCTGCACACGCAAACACATTTGGAAAATCAACTGTCTACAAATATATTTCCCCTCTTCAAATAATCAATCTTAAAACGGCCTGCTCTTAGACCAACTTTCTGGCAATGAAACGCAGAGTTCCCAGTACCTGACCCAACAATTTCACTTGTCTCAAGGTAAATCTCTCAGCAAGTAATGTGTGTCACCCGCAGGAACATCCTTTTTATGTAACAAACTACCAGCCATTAAATGACTTAAGATGAAGGTACCTTTTCTTTTCTCTTTTACCTTGCACATACATGGAGGTTGGAAAGCAGGCAGCAGTATTTCAAAAGATTATGCGTACCTACTCCTTCTAAACCTATACGGTTCTCAAGGGAACAATCAACTCAGCAATTTCTGTGATGCTCAGGCTACGATTGCCAGAATGAGATGCATAACCTTTATTACACCAGCAAACAGTTAACTTTACACATTATTTCTCTTACTTTAGTGCTCCCAAATCTTTCATCTTTTTAAAGTAATCAGCTGCTTCCAATCTTTCACATTGCAGCTACTGTGCATTCAATGCCAGGTGCTGCACACCTCACTAGCACAAACTGATCACAATGCAAGACCTTCTTCAGCCTCTATATAGGTTCACATGCTGTGGTAGCACGACAGAATGCCTTTAGGTTTTAGCAGATCTAAACAGATCGTGTTGCTGTATCACACAGAAAAATCCCTTTAAAGTCTCTCTGCTAAATAAAACAAAAAACAAAAAAACACACACAGCAACAACCTACATCTCCAAACATGACAGTGCATTTTTGGCATGGAATATGCAATTTAAGAAGAGAATAACGAGAGTATTTCTGTTACCTTCAGTCACATAGTTGTGGTCTCGAAGAAAGCTGTGGTTAATTTTCCGTGTGTCCGTGTCCTCGCCCATTTACAGCAGGATTACTCAGCATGCCTATCCGCAGTGGACTGATAGCATCGGCAGAGGTCGTCGCAAGAGCACCATCCATGCTGCCACTGCCTAGCAGAGGCGGGGAGCGCACTGGGCTACTGAGCACAGCATAATGAGAGCTAGTGATGCAGCACAGGTTTGGGGGGGTGAATAACAATCAAAAAATAAAAATAAAAAGGAAGGAAGGAAGGAAGGAAGGAAGAAAAAGAAGTAACAGGCGAAAGACGGAGGGAGAAAGAGCTCCAATAAATTAAGAATGCAAAAACCCCGTAGGGAGCTTGCGTGAAGGGAATACAGGCACTTCTCCCGCAGTTAAAGAATAACCCAATTGTTTAGTCAGGTACTCCTTAAACGAGCGCCCACGCAGAGTCTCCTCCAAGTGCCTGCTGCTGGGGATCTTGCTGGCTGCTAGGAAAGTGGCAATCAGCGTACTGCAGCAAAAGCCGCCTGGAGAAGCTCTCTGCTTGCTGTTGCTGCTACCGCTGTCATATGCCTCTGCTGCATCAGAGCAGGCCCCTCCCCGCCGGCCTCGCGCTGCCCAACCACGCAAGATCTGCATGTTGTAAAGTGAAAAATGAGACTGCAGGTAATTATTTTAGCTCTTCTGCTGGTAAGATGGGCAATGAAAATTTAAGGGAGGGGATGCAGGAGAAAAAAAACTTCAGGCTGCTTATACGGGTTTGCATTGACACGTACTGCACGCTAATGCGAAGGTACAATTTCGTACTAGTCAGGACTGTCATATGCAGCAAAAGCAAGAGTCGTTCAGTGTCAGCCTATATACGGATTACTGAAATTACCAAATACTTGCATATTAAAAAGGTATGGTTACAGACAAGGAAACCCCATGCTAAAGAAAGATAAAATACCTCAAAGTTTTTAATTTTTGCCATAGTTTGTAGCTAAAAGACAAATTACAAAGTATGAAAAAAATGAGGGCCAGAAAACAACCTCTGCAGCTTCACTGTACACGAAAGGAAAGGTGGACAAAGGGAATCCTTGCAGGTTATGGGATTTTCTTAAACCTGCTCTTTGCATTCACTGTATTATCCCATCACCTTGAAAAAGCAATGTATTCTCAGAAATAGCAAGACATATGCAAGTGGAAAACTACTCACTTGCATTGTAAAATAAAGCTCGTTCTTTAGCCTAAGCGCCCGAAGTAAAATGCAGTTACAATGGTTTATACTAAAACAAAATTCTTTCAGCTGAACAGACCAGCAAGTATCTATTCACTAAACTATGACCTGTTTGCTGCAAAAGTCATGTTTTCTGAAAAAGTCTAAGTGCCATTGATGTAAAAAATTTGAATAGAAAGCAAATGGCTGTGTACCAAAGCCACCATTACAGCAAGACAAGGGAGCAAGTAATCACAAAACCAATTTAGATGAGAAGGATGGTTGTGGTGGTTTAGGCACTGGAGCCAAACACAAAAGTACAAGTTCAGTTCTCAGCATTACTACAGTTTTTTATGCAGGAATCCCGTACAGTCTTTGCTGTTGTTATTGTAATTGAAACTTAGACATATGGTTCTTTGGGGTAAATTCAATTTCAAGTGTCCTGCTATTACTGTAAAAGGGTTGTATGAGTTTGGAAAAAGGACAGAACTATGTGAAATACCAGTTGTAATTACTATCCAGTGATAAACGTCTAATTTCAGGATGAAGTAAGATCTAGGGGCAAAGGAGGGATAGCAGTGGAACAATATTCTTCACTTCGCTGATGAAGCAATATACAACAGAACTGTCTACAACCCAACATGCAAACATTATCAAATCTTCATGTTTGGGAAGGTGGGAAAGTAAAAGGAGATATTCAATACTTACACCTGTAGAGAACACTTTATTTTTGTGCAGCACTGTAACAATGCTAGGAACGTTATTTCTGCGTTTACAGCATCAGCCAATACCGTGGCAGCACCTGACAGACCGACACTGAAATGACATTGAGGAGCTCTAGCACAAACCATGCAATCAGCACAGCCACTTTTCAGAGAAAAAGCAATTGCTTATTTTATCAGTATTTTTCTTTAACTCCAAAACAATTCCACACAAAACCTTGCTACTTGGCCCTAAAAGCAAATACTCTTTCGCTTAAGGCAGTGGATCTAAAGTTCAAGAAATACAAGGGCGTCTTAGCAGCCTGCACAGTGCACATCAACAAAGAACCTGGCCCAACAGCTAGGATACAAATCCATGTATGACTGTACTGTATAGCACATCCAGGGTTAGCTCTAGCATCCCAGCACGTCTTGCATCTATGCGGTAATCCCCTCTGCTGTGCTCTATGGCTGAAACAGCAGGAGGAGACGAGCAGTTTTAGTCTCTAGTGACTGAGCATAAGCTTTGTGCTTTATTGGTTTGATTCCCTAGTCTGGTAAAGGCTCCCTCTCACCATCAGAGCATCCTTGAGAGCTACAAAGGCTTTACTCAGGGTAACGCCAATATATTCAGTTACCCAGCTCATGGATATCTGACTCTGTGAAGAGTATCAGTATCCATGAATTAGGCAGGTAATTGCCCTCAGCATCATCTGAAGCGAGTGAAAAGCCTCAGAATGGGATTCATGAGAGATGGCAGGCTGAGCTAAAACTACTGGATCTAGCTATTACAAGTCACTAGAGTAAGGGTCTTGCATCTTGTCCATCTCAAAGGTGTATATGCTTATCTCTGGGCTACAGGGAGATGATTCAGTGCAAGAGATATACCCCCGAATTTCTTTCTTGCTGTTAGGTTTCTACAACTTGGCCTTTGAAAAGGCTGAACACTTTCCAGTGTCCACTTTCCAATTTTGTCAAGACACCTTAGGTCAGAGTAAAAGAGCAGAAAGGGGTGTGAGCTTTAGACCAATAATCAGCTCCGGATTCCAGCTCCCGCTTCAGTTGTCAAAAGACAGCATGGAAGAGTCTTGGAGCAGGAATGAGGACCCTGGTGTCCCTCTACTTCTGGCTAAAATTTCCACACTCCCAGATTTATAAAGCCATACTGTTGCAGAGTCCTTTGATGCACAGTCCACAGAGTGTTAGTTCAGGGACAAGCCTTAAAAGGCTTGGACCTTCCTGAAGTCTATTACCAATTTCTACACCGAAAGTCTGTTTAAAAGGCGCTAGGTTTCAAGAGAGCCCAGTAACACCCAAAATGCACGAGTGTAACAGAAAATTGTTAGCAAATACTTTAAACAATCCTCAAAAATCTGAAGCCAGAAGTTCTTAAGTTCATAGCTGCTAGAAGACAGGCCAATAGACCAGAATAACTGGGTTTTAATCAGAACCTCATAGCAACTTTCTCCCTCCACGCTGCGTCTTCCTCATCTGACCTCTGTGGGCCTCCTGCCAGGCCCAGGCCATATTTCAGCTTGCAAGCTGCCCGCCTGTCTTCTTCAGCCAACTGCTGTCATTTGCTCCTCTTGTTCTTGTACCTTCTGTCCTAAGCACAAATCCTTCAAACTTCAGGATATCACCCCTTTTCCTTAAACATCGGCAGCAGCAACTTTTCAAGGCTGCGTGCCAAACCGTTTCTCCTTTCCCGTTTGGAGGATATGCATGCCAGCAGCAACACCAAATAAGCCAGCACCTGCTGCGTCATGATCAGCAACGTTTTCCTTATGGACATGCATGGCCTGGTACAGAGCTGAAACCTGAGGTACAGGCAATATCCCACAAAAAAGATCCAGTCCTTCCAGCTGTTCCAGGTGGACCTTCCTGAAGTTTATTACCAATTTCTACACCAAAAGTCTGTTTAATTCTGAAATTTCTGCCTGCTTGTTGGAAGCAAGTACAGTATAAATAGTGGATGACGATACTAGCTGCGGTTCAGAAAGTAACTGTCAGAACATATATGTACATATACATATATATGAATATTTTTATATATACACATTTTTTTTTAAAACAAAAGGGAAGTTATACCTAGAATTTGACTAAAATCAGAAAGCAGTCCTTGCAAAAACTGATATTTATTTTGTATAAAATAACCCTAATCTGTTTGATGGAGCTGGTTTACTTCGCTCCTCCCTGCCACATTACTTTATCATCTCGGATTTGCTCTTCTGAAGACAAAAGGGTTTGTGAGAGATGCACGTTACATGTGAAATCCTAACTCCAGCAAAAAGTACAGTGGAGAGTAAGTTTACACCCAATCATTTAACACTGTGGTTAGACCAATTTGAGCCAAGGAGGAACTTCCTTTCTGCAATTTTAGGTGTTGTGCAGAAGGTAGTCTAACTGTTCAGTACAAAACTGGGAGGAGTGGCTGATACACCAGAGGGCTGTGCTGCCATTCAGAGGGACCTGGACAGGCTGGAGAGCTGGGCGGAGAGGAACCTCCTGAAGTTCCACAAAGGCAAGTGCAAGGTCTTGCCCCTGGGGAGGAATAACCCCATGCAGCAGGACAGGCTGGAGGATGACCTGCTGGAAAGCAGCTCTGCCGAGAAGGACCTGGGAGTGCTGGTGGACAACAAGTTGAGCATGAGGCAGCAGTGTGCCCTTGTGGCCAAGAAGGCCAATGGGATCCTGGGGTGCGTTAGGCAGCGTGTTGCCAGCAGGTGGAGGGAGGTGATCCTGCCCCTCTCCTCAGCCCTGGGGAGGCCTCACCTGGAGTCCTGTGTCCAGTTCTGGGCTCCCCAGTACAACAGAGACAAGGCACTACCAGAGAGAGTCCAGAGGGCTGCGAAGATGATGAGGGGACTGGAGCATCTCTCCTCTGAGGAAAGGCTGAGAGCGCTGGGCCTGTTCAGTCTGGAGAAGAGAAGACTGAGAGGCGATCTCATCAATGTCTACAAGTATGTGAAGGGGGGGTGTCAAGAGGATGAGTCCAGACTCTTTTCCGTGGTGCCCAGCAACAGGACAAGAGGCAACAGGCACAAACTGAACCACAGGAAGTTCCGTCTGAACTTGAGGAAAAACTTCTTTCCTGTGAGGGTGACAGAGCACTGGAGCAGGTGGCCCAGAGAGGTAGTGGAGTCTCCTTGCAGATATTCAAAAGCCATCTGGACACAATCTTGTGCAACATGCTCTAGGTGTTGCTGCTTGAGCAGGGGGGTTGGACTAGATATCTCCTGAGGTCCCTTCCAACCTCAACCATTCTGTGATTCTGTGTTTGTTTTCAGAAAACAAACACAGATGCTTTTGTTAGGAACCTATGTTCCCTTTACATTTAGCAAAGCTTCTAGAGGACAGTTCAGAGAATCCGAGCCAGAAATGTCTCTTTCTCTATTTTGTATATTGGATGCTCAAGATCGTAACTCAGGCACCGAAGCTGGACACACCGCCTTAGAGAGCACGACTTCCTCTATGGAGGTAACACCTAGACATACTTTTAGCAGCTTGTTCTGATTGCTATGACTACTCAAGCTGGACAAAATGTCACTATGCAGGGCATTTCAGCGCATAAGGGCTTTGTTAAATGAAACAGTTGAATAAATGTGTAGAAATAATTTATATCTACAAACAAACAGAAAACACACATGTGTTCTCCCCCTCCAAAAAAGCACATAGAAAATTAATTACTGAAAATAAATCAATATTATTTTGATTATGTGAAAATGCTCAGAATAGCTACACAATGTCTATAATAAAAAAAAAATACAGTAAACACTGTTTTCCTTGTACACCCCTCTAAAATTTCTATGACCAAGGCAGTTGCAATTTCTACAACCTAAGAGAACATTCCTGCCCCTCCACCTCAGTGCAACAATCACTGCCCTTTGTCTCCAATGAGCTGAAATTTTAAAATTTCTATACTCTGTCATATTCAGCTCTTTGTTAGGTGTAATTTAAGTAGTGAAAGAATACTTCATTTTCTCTAGGAAACAAGTAGACTTTTTTTGTAAACACAAAAACTCCAATCCAGAGATAATTTTCTCCTCCCACCATTGGAATTAGAGAGGTTCATAGACAACTTCCTAAGGCATCTGGGTCAGATCAAGCTTAAGTCATTCCTCCCACTTTTAAGTTAAAAAACTCATAAGGAGGAATGGAACGTGGAGAAAGCCTTTAACAAAAACACTAGGCATTACTCCCTGTCTGCACGCAAATACTTTCCTCAAGATTATGAGTCAAATTCTTACTGTGTGGCAAATATTAGTCCACTGACTTAAGTAGGTCAGGTCACGTGAGAAAGATTAGCAGAATTCTGCTCTAAATTTGTAGGGCAATGCAAATTTCTGATATGACACTTGCTGATAAGTAGCCATGCTGTTTTAAAATGCTATTTATTATCAGTCCCACTGATAAGCTACATAATTTGATCTGGCCAAAATATCCAGGGCAAGGAGGTGAGGGATAAAGAAACCTTGAATCAAAATGTGAGTTATTTGTCCTACTCATAAAGCAGGCCACAGCTTGGGCTAAATACTTTAAAAACACAGAAATCAGAGAGTGTCCTATCCCAAAGAGATTACAAGCAAACCATAAAATGGAAGAGCCTAAGTACAGATCAGTCAGAGACATAAAAGTGAACAGTGAGTCAGGAACGAGGATAGAGCCCTGTTTTCCAGCTTTCATTAAAAGAAGGTCATTAGACACTTTGTGGAGAGCATCAATAAACAAAAACTTGATTGAAATACAACTTGGTGGTTGAAATACAACCACATAATGAGAATAGAGTAAACTTAGAGGTGAAAGGAGGAAGACTGTCAAGTAGGGCAATAATTTTTTTTTCCCCTCCTGAAGATGGAAAAGACTACGTGTACCAAAATGTCTTCTAAAGAGTGTAAGAGGTGTAGTAAAGTGTCAGTGGAGAGTGAGAGGTAAGGAGCAGAGTAAAAGAGCAGCCATGAGACAGCTACGAATACTGAACGAGGGGATCACTGAGAGAACAGAGGAGTTTAAAAGGCGCACAGCACACAAAAATTGGATATGAAACAGGAGGAGAAAAACCTGACAGGATAGGCAGAGAAAGTAAGCTGAGGAGAGGGAGAAATCTGCCTTTCACTTTGTCAGAGTTTTGGGGAGAAGAATCAGAGAGAAGGGAAGGTGGAGAAAGAAGGCAGGAAGGTTGCAGAAACTGAAGCAGGAGGCAACAGATACTTTGAGGAAGAAATCAAAATTGGCAAAGATATAACTGGAACTGAGCACGTAAGATATGGTAAACCTGTAGCTTAGTTAGATGAATTAATGAATTGAAGGAGAAGAGAATAAATTTTGGCTGGCGTAGTATGGATCATGTTTGCTCACCGCACTTTCCTCAGGAAGCTCTGCAGTACAAGACCAGGAAGAATTAGGTGTTAGAAGACAGTTGGTCCTGAGGGCTTCTATGTGATCCTATTTATAAATTCCTGTTGAAGATGTGGTCTTCCTATTTTGTTCCTGCAGAACATTTTTATTCTTCTCTTAACCACGTTCGCACAGACAATGAGCTTCCATTTGGCTTTGTTAGAAAATGGTGTTAGGGCATAGGGCATAGCCTTTAATAATTTAACATCTCAGTATCTGAAATAAAGCATCATCAGTTCTCATTTTACTATTCCCTTTTACTACTCCCAAATTCACCACTTGATCAGAATTAGAGCAATTAAGCTTTAGCAGTAATTGAAAGAAAGCGTGACTGAATTTTTAAATTCATTGTCTAACAAAACTTTTCATATACAGATCATTCTATAGTTCATTTAACAAGACGACAGCTTTGAATCAAATGTGACTGAAGCACAGAATTTTGAAGTCATTAGTTTTAAAGAAAAAGGGGCTCAAAGCACTGTGATGGTAAAAATTCTTACAAGTTACACAACTTCTAATGAAAGCATACTATTTTAAAATTTTATTATCTTAATTCACATATTTGTGTAGTCATTTGAGATTTTATAGCCTTTTGACAGTATTTGCTTCTAATCATATCTTAACAGCCACAAAATGCGTGAAACTTAGTACCTACTTTGTCTTCTCATCTTGAAATGGAGTAGGACAAAGCACAGAATTAGTCAGTTACAGAAAAATAAAATAAAATATTTAGCTAACGCTTTACACTTATATTTCACTGCAATGAAATTTGTTCACCAAAAGAGAATATTTATGAGCCAGATGCTCTCTCCCTTTATACATAGCTCGTTCATGTACAGATATAGGAAAAGCTTAGCTACTAACTATCCATTCAGGCACTGGCAAATTTGTCAGACTTGTTATTTGTTTATTTTAACAACCAGGAAAATTAGTATAGTATACTATAATACATACAGTGAATATAGATATATAGTATAGCATAGTATAGTATAGTAGTCATACTCCTGTTCAGAAATACTGAAGCTCATTGGCTGCCTTTCATTTTAAAAGGATAAAGCAGCAAGGAATAACAATGTGATAAACAGCTACTCCTCTAGTCTTCCTCAACCCTGCTCTGTACGAGAGAGAAGGGACTCGGAGCTCTGAGCCAGGGAAAAGCATTTTGCTAAAACAGCAAATCCACTCCCTCTGGGTTTGGGTAGGTGTACTTCCCCCTATTTGAGAACTCTACCCTAAAAATAGTGTTTTCTCTTCCTTAAGACAAGTACTTACCATTTCTCTGCTATCTCATCCTCTTCAGTACCGCTGTCCAGAATGAACATTCACTTTGGATCACACTCTCTCCTATATCTGAGACTAGACCTGCATTGCAAATCACAGTAGAAATACCCAAGCTAACTTTAAACAGTCTAGCCCTGACATCACAGACCGCAGCATGAGCTAAACACCTTGTAGGAAAGTTACCCCACAGGTAATAAAAGCAAGAATGGTACAAACCACTTATTTTGAAGACATTCAAGTATATCTGGTTAAACGATGCTTATTTGGCAAAGGAATTAATCTAATAGATTTGCCATTACTACTGTGAGCGTCTCGTAAATGACTCTGATAAGAGTTTGCCTTAAAAATAAAAGCCTGTGCTCCCACATGTTTCTGAATGGCCCTCTTTATGTTTCTTGTCCAACAGACAAATATAACACACCTTATAATATATAGTACTACTATGCAATTTCTTTTTTTTTTCTTTTGACAGCTTAAGCAAAAACAAATATATACTGCCAAAAGTTACATTCAAAAAGAGGTAATAAAAGTAAATCAGTTATAACCCTCACATAAAAAATAAATCATTTTGTCTTATTTTAACACCTCTACAGTAAAGCTGTTTAGAATCTTTACACTTATAACAATTTTATATTTCATTACATACTCTTCATTCAGTTACCCTATATTAAATTGAAAATTTAATATTAAAAATGATGGTGTAGCCCAACACGCCTGGAAAACCTAACGGCTACTGTTATAATTGGAAAATGTCATATTATTCACGAAGGGGAAGTATCTTTAACACACTACCTGTGTTAAACTAAAAATAACACCACCTCAGAAGAAATAATTTATTTTTAGCCTATATACTCTAGACACAGAATAAAACTAATGCCTCCCAGCACTTGGAGATTTTAGAAAGCAAGCAATTAAAAAATTATCATCAAGTAATTTAAATTACAGAAACAAACTTTCTTCAGCTTCCTTCCCATCTGTTCCAGTGAACATTTCATAAGGATCCTTAGCAGAGCCAGTGCCATTTAAAGGTTTGCAGAAAGCCAGAGGACAGGATGAACTAAATCCACGCCATTTTCATAGTTTTTCATACAGCAACCTGTAGTTTTTTTTCTTTTCATGTGCTGCGTGGTGGCGGTAATGGTGAAGCTAGTCCACATGGAGAGGTCTACGCCTGACTCCCTGATCTTTTGCACAGCTGAGAGAACCCAGCCAGGACACCGGGACGCAATAGCTCCTGCAAGAAGCCCACCCTAGACACAGACAGGACAGCCCCCCTCAACTGTGACATCCCTAGGACCCCAGAATTGCCCCCTGTGATACACACTGCCTCGTAGAGCCATGGGGTCTCAGCCCAGCTTGGCTGGGAAGTGGTAGGTGCTCCCATCCCGTGCCAGCAGCTGCATACACCACTGCCCTCTCCTACCTCCATAACACTAAGTTCATCCGTGGGCTGCCAACCCTGCATGGGGCACTGCTTGCAGGTGTTTCCATTAGAGAAAGGAAGCAATTGGAAAGCCAAACAGTTTCCCATCCACTCGCTTAAGTCAAGTCAGAGCAAGCCTGTAGTGGAAGAGCAGAAGCTACCAGGTAGAAGTCGTAGTAGTAGTGCAGCATGGGGAAAGGGTTAGAAGGGCTCAAATCCTGTAAGCGCACAACCTTGGATGGTGCTGAAGACACTATATTAGGTACAGTGACTGCATCTTAGCCCCAGCATTTTAGTAATTTAAAATCACATCTAAACCCAGTCCAGCAATCTATCAGCTACTGAGTACAAAGAAACAGACAACAACAGAGTGAAAAAATTACAATCAACGCTAATGTAGCGAGCTCTGCGTACTCCATGGGCAATTTTCCATTTGGCAAATTTCAGAATAGCATGACAGATTCCAGCAGGATTTAGATTTAGCTAGAGAGATGGAAAGCAAGGTTGCAAATGACACAGACAGGAAAAGCAGAAAGAACTGGCAAGGTGCCCAAAAGGAGAAGCTTGAAGTTTTCCCAATACTTGTTAATTTGGAGATTAAGCCTATTAACTGACCGCATCAGGAATGGGAAGTGTGGTCCAAGGGAAAGAGCACAGGACTGGGACTCAAAGACCAATAATTAATTCTGGCTGTGAGGCTTTAGCCAGGTCATTTTCTTTCTTTGTGCCTCTTTTCCACTCTTCTACTGTCTTGTCTATTTAAATTGAAAATTACCTGGGCATAAACACTGTCCTTCCTACTACAGTCACGAAACGGAGACTGATGCAGACCCCTGAGAAATGCTGATACTTATGAGACACTGTTCCCCAGCTAACAAAGCTCATCTGTTCTCAAAACTAGCTGCAGTGTTTTCAAAGGTGTGAGGCAGACCATCTACCGCACAGTAAATAGCAGCAGAAAAAAAAAGAGGATGCTTAAACTGCAGCCTAAGGTTTCAAAATGAGTCTCAATTAGAAAATCGTATGCAGAGGCCTATCCCTGACAGAGCCTACCGCTGTGTCAGGCAAGCCCAGCACACTGATGAAGAGGCAAGACGTAAGATGGGAGCCTGAGCAGGAAGGGAAGCCTGGGGACAAACGCTGAAATAAATGCTTCCAGCTTACCCTTTACTTTCAAAGGTTACTCTACGCTCAGCAATTTATAAAATGGAAATAAAAATCTTCCAAAAGAGAAGTAAGATGTTAGTTTGGGTATCACCGCATTAAATGGTGAAGAATGAATACTATTTATTTTGCAAATTTAGTTCAGTTTTATAAATATTTTATATCAGTGTTCATTTACTTATATAGTTATAGCACTATTTACATGCTGCCTCACACCTGACATGTGAGGCAGAGTGTAGCTCCTTAGCACTGCATGGTATATTGGACAGCACCTCTTACAATGACAGCTGTGACAGCGTCCTCTTGCTGAATTAGCCTTCAAAGTCAGCACAACAGAGAAAAGCTGGAAACGTAGGCCTCCGCATGTAATCCTATACATTCATGATGCATGCATTTTATTCAAGCTAACATTGTTATGCCCTTATCCGCACCCACAAAGCAACAAATCTACACATGCTACTTAAAAGTGATATATCTGTAAAGCAGCAAATAGGTCCTAAGACAGGTAGCTAAAATCCTGTTGGAAGGGCTGGAAATCATGAAGACGGTACGGTTCAGTGGCTGTCGATGATGAAGGGAGCAGAGGCACCACAGCATGGTCATGCTGTCACAGCTGCAGGCCGCAGCGGCCGATCTGCCCCACTGCCTCTGCTGCAAGCCGCCTAGCATGCCACCAGGAACAGGTCCAGAGAGACCTACGTACCACAACATTCCCACAGTCAGGCAACATGGTGATTGCAAAACTCAATCCTCTAGGACAGCAAGAGCCATGTCCCCAACAGTTTTGTAGGCATCAGGCACTGGACTGACCGAGAAGCTAGCTGAGACTAGAAGCTTGAAGAGGAACTGACAGAGAACTTACAAATATGTATATGGCATGAAATAATGACAAAATTGTGACCTGGAGACACTGGGCAATCAAAAGAAACGGCACTATAACACACAGATCAGAAAGTGGCTGGGAAGAGGAATACAGAGCAGGGATGCAAGCAGTGCCAGAATCCCTAAAACTCTGAAGGTAAAAAGACAGGCATACGTGCATATTTGTGTGAGAAAGGGAGCAGGAGGAAGAGGCAACTAGTCAGCACAGCGTTCAAACCCATATTCAGGGAAGTATATATGTACTTCCTGAATGGGAACGGAGCTAAACATACCTTCCAGCAGCATCCTGTGAAGTGAGACCTGGGTGGTGAGGCTACAGGACACTCAAAACAGTGGGAATAGAAAGTTTCTAAAACAGGCTTCCAAAATCAGCATTCTGGAAGAACTAAGCTGATAAGATTCAGAAATTCAGGAGAGATGGAGCTTTTGGTAGAGCATCCAGAACATCGCTGCAATTTTAAAAATAAAAATGAAGAGCCAGTGGCGAATGCTTGAAGATATCAAAGCATGTAAAAAGAGACAACCTTTCTGTACAAGACCAAAAGAAGAAACAAAGGAAATTCTTTTAAATATTCTGACCAGATACAAAATATCAGAAGCTGGCTGACAATTTGTAACAACTTCAAAAAATTCTTGAGTTAAGTAATAATTAAAAATATAATCAAATTAGAAGATTGTGTTAGCGTTCCTATTAAGAAGCAAACCCCAGCCACTCTTCCTCACATTTTGCTAATTCAGAACTCAATATTTCAGGAAAATTCCTAGCACGTGGCAAGTCTATTAAACAAAATCAATATGCAGGATCATTTATTACTCTCTTTGCATTCAACACACAGTCATACAGTGAAAGACTTTGAAAGGAACAGCCCAGAAGACTGCTTTTCACAGAACTACAGAGAAATGACATATTTCCTGATCTTATGCCAACTCCTTCCTTCCACTGCGTGTTTAATTCAGTTAGATACATGGCAGTTTGTTCAACTGCTTTCCCTTACACCACTATGAGCAGTTACATCTTTCTCTGTTCTGCAATAGCTAAGGAAGAATGGAAAAAATGAACTGACTCATGTTTATTGTTTAGATTTTATTAAAAAATAAAACGGCCTACATAGAGTTCTACATGTCATCAGTACACTTTATTTCATTTGAAAGTAAAATAGGCAACACAATGCTGTGTGGGATATAGTTCTCCTTTCTCGCAATACAAATTGAATTCCCATAACCCAGCCCCCTGCGGTAGCCTGGAAGAGCAGAGTAACTCCAGAGCACCTGCAGACCCCAGCGGTTCTGGGCCAGCGAGAGAGAACTGCTGCAGAACCAAAAAGCAATTCTAGGAAATGATGTAGCAATACATTTTTCTTGTAAATAAAATTTATTGCAATAGTTTTGGACAGCCTCAGGAAAGAAGTAATCTTTTAAATATGATGATCCCAAATTGTATCAATACAAACAAAGATTTTATTATTACCTTTTCATCCAGATCATCCAAATATTTACATTACAGTAGCATCTAAAGTACAGGAACAAATGCTGCACTTCATGGAGGAGCTGCAATCTCTGAAAATATTACTTACTTGGAAAAATAAAAGCTAAAAATAAATTCAAGCTATTAAAAGCAAATAAAAACTAACAGAAAACAAACAGATAACAAGCACTCAGTGCAACGGAGAACAGTCATTTGTAAGCCGAAATATAAAAAGAAAGCTAGCACTGAATGAAAAAAGTTTGCAAGACAGACTAAACCCCAAATTTTAAGAGAGTTTCACATAATGAAATCCCATAGTACATCACAGTAAGCAGCAAATGCACCTAAATATAGTGTTCCACTTCTGGCCATTCTCAAATCAAAAGCAGGAATCAAAATTCCAAGGAAGAAGTAGTGATTTGTTATTGGAAAGAAAGAATTACAAGACGTATACTCCTTACAGGATTAAGTTTAAAGAGATGTAAGCACAAACATCAAAAAGAGTGATTAATCTTTTATTGTAGCTCAAGAAATAGTAAGTACCTATTAAATAAAGGAAAATATAGGCTGCCTATTTCAAAATATATTGACAAGGGATATATTGACAAGAAAAGGCATAACTGGAAAGTTATTAATTGAGTTTGCAATCCAGTACAGGACTATGCACCTACAAATTAGGTGTTGCAAGGAAGACAGTCAAGGCACCCGGCCCCAAGGAGAATCTGGAAACACCTGGGTGAAGCGCTTGGCACATACACTGCAAATAAGTCTGCTAACTCAACATGGGTGAACACTTGCTGACCTTGGATCTAGAGCCTGAATACAAACCCACTGCTAAATGCAGACATTACTAAATATTCTCTGAAAAGCTGGTAGATAGCATTTGTCTTATTATATAATAGCTTGCTGATCACTCACCTAAAATACAGGAAACGCAATATCATTTCCTTCTCAGTCCAAGAGAATTAAATTCCGGGTACGCACGTCTATCACACCTCTGCTCAAGTTCACCAGGAGGTATCAAAAAAATGTAGGAACCAGAAAGAGTCCAAATTAAAAATAAGAAAATTCTACTGTAGTGATTGAGATGTTCACCTTAGAAAGCGAAATTTTGATCTCTGCCCTGTTGGCAGGATTAGTTCCAAGTTTTTTGCCTCAATTTTATAACAAAAGAAGGGAAACAGGAGGCTTGAACCAATACAGGCCAAAAGACCCTCGCACAACCTGCTGGTGCAAGGGAAAGGACTGCTAAGCAAAACCAAGCCCTAGCATGTCACTAACCACTTCAACAAAATTGGAGGGGGTGGGGCTGCTGCTCAATGATACAATTTTTGCTAAACTCTGCAAAACTATGTAACCTTACTTGTAGCAAGACAGCAATTGACCCAGTTGCTGAGCAAGCGTAACTGCTAGCTTTAAAACATCTACAGACTATAACAAAATGAACTAATCTCAACTAATGAACTGCTGAACCAGCACAAAGAAAAAAACACAACATAGATAAACTAATGCAATAATGGTATGCTCAAGACAATTATAAATGAAAGAAAATGGAACAATGCCTCTAAGCCTCAAGGAACAATGTCCCAGGAAGGGGTGGGGAAGAGCATCTGCAAGACAAGGACACCATGTAACAGAAGGGTCTTGTCTACCTTAGGGCTAAGGAGAAGGTAAGCGTCTTGAGCGTAAAGTGTCCGTCATAACCATAAGATTGTGTTTGCTAATGACTGTCTGCTATTCCTCATATCCATTTCACTTATGTAATCCCTTTAGGTATAGAATTGCTAGGTAATTCCCTACTTAGTTTCAGAAACTCAGTGGAGCTTTGGTATGATCTAGGCACCTAGCAGCTCAGGTCATACACTGAACTCAGGGTTCAGCACTTCAAAAAGATTAGCGTTTAGGAATTTTTCAGGTCAGAAAAGGAACAATCTAGCTATTTCCACAAAGAGATAAGCAATGAGCTTGATTGCATCTATTCGTATATTTATCACAATTTGTACTTAAGCACATAGCTAAGCCCTATATAAGATCTGAACATAAAACCTCATTCTCAAGTCAGTTATGCGCTTTTAAAAATTTTAAATTAGATTAGGGAAGATTCTTCAAAATAAAACGTGACAGAAACTTATTTTGTATTTTGCATAGCTCTGTTTAAAGAAATCTAATTTATAAATTTATTTGGTAACATATTTAGTACTGTAACTTCTATGACTCCTCTAGACAGCAATTAAGAGTGGCGTCTTAACTATTCAGTTTAATATATAATAAACTAGGAATATTTATCTTTCATTTGAGTCAATGCAATTGATGGAAACCAGCATTTCAAGTTCATTAAAAACTAAGTGCATAAACCAGTAATTTAATACATCGTCATTTTCCGAGAAGGCGCAGTGAACTACCTCTATTTTGGTGTGAAGCAGCAATCACAGCCAGTGTTTAACCTGTAAGCTTATTTGAAGTGCCTCAGTAATACTGTGGCTAATATATTACCTAAGCAAATTCCTTTCTACAGGCCGGCCGTTCACTAGCTGCTTGTTTACAGTGACAGGGAAGCTGAGAACACCGAGGCTGCATCTTTGCTTAATATTTCTCAAACAACACTTAAAAATAAAGTCTTGTTCATCTCTTTTAGCTGAACTGAACTGGGGTTTAGATTAAAGGCTACATGGGGAGAAAGAATCTTTTTAAAATCGCTGCGCAGCCGAGCGCCTCGTTACCTAGCAACAGCTGCAAATCAACGGGACGGGCTGAATCGGCAAGCTAATGGAAAGCGCTTTTTGCCGATTCAAACACACCCTAACTTCGTGTATCAGCCGTGTTCATCCTGCCTATTTCACTAAAACAACTACTTTTAAACACAGGGTTTTTTGATGACAAGCACATTTCCGGTTTATTCCATTCCATGTAAGTGTTCCTCTGCACGTTCCCCAGAAAACTCCTCTTTCCTTGCAGCACTGCACCAGAATCACTTGTTACAGGGCTAACACTTATTTAATCCTAGATCTTTCACTGCTATTTACTGCGTACCTCCTGAGCTTGACTCTTCCATGGGTGCTCGGGCAGCACGACCCTTGACAACAAGGCATTCACCAAAACAAAGATTTACGAAGACTTCGCTTCACCGCAAGTGATTTCCTATAGCCAAGTCCCCTAAATCTCAAACTTCCGAAAGAATTCCAATTTTTTCGACAGAAACACCGTTTTTGCATGAAACGGTGTTCACTACAATGATTTGGTACTCTGAGAAAAAGAACCTCAGCATTTCACCATTTTCAAATTCCGCATTTTGTTGGAACATAAATCAGTTTTCAGATGGAAACGCAGAGGAAGCAACTTAGTATTTTCCTATTTTGCCATGTTGTGCAAATTTTCCAAGAAAGAAATAACCCAGAATCAAATGTAAATGCATTTTGATTTGGGGTTAACATGTTACTCATATTCAGAGAGTATGGAAATGAATATAAGATGGCAACTCAGCATCAATCCAAAGCAGCTACTGGAAATATCTTCCACACTTGAGATGACAGTGATCAGAAAGAGGAGGAAGTGAGTAGGAAATCTCATGCCTGCTGTAGGCACACAGACCTGTGCAGCAGTCCTTTCACAGCTTCCAACAGCAGCAAGGAGGATGCCAGTACAATCAGGAAACACAGTGTGAGAGCGGCACAGCTATTTAAAGAGGGAAAATCACCCCAGCCCCTGGAAATAAATTTTTTGTTATAAGAGTGATAGCAGTTTAAAAATATACAGAAGCATGACTGTAAAAACAATATGGCTAATGGAAAATTTGTTGTCTGAAGCTAGGAAAATCTTCAGTAGTATGACAGCTTTTCTGTACCACTGCCAGACTTTTAGTCAATTGTTGGAAAAAAATGACATCAGAGCTAATGTAAATCATATTTTATATTCTATGGATACTTCATTAAGATTATATTTACATTTGACAATCTTATTTGATGTCTGACCATAACACAATTGTTACTGCCTGAATTACTGTAACAGTCTATCAGCTCATTAAGACTTTATGACGACATCATCCATATACTGCAATCTAAACTCATGAAATAGTGAGGGCGTTCAACTGTAACCAAAATCAAATGAGCAGATAATTTAAAAAAAAAAAAAATCAAAGAATAGGAAATACCCAATAGGAAAAGAGTTTTTAGTAGTGTTTGTCCTTGAAATACAATGGAGACCACAGGTGGAAAAATTTGACATTTTCAAGTTATGGGACGACCTATGTTTTCTTCTATACTGCTACAAGCTTGCCTTACCTTTCAACATCACCAGCCCCAAAAGCAGCACTATGCAGTGGTGAGGGGAGGTACATGACACAGCTCTTGAAGAAACCCAGCGCTCTGCCAAATTACAGAGAGTGAGGTAGAAAGCTCCCAGTTGTTCACTGGAATACCTTGCATTTGTCCAGTAACTCTAAGATCATCTTGTTACAGGCAAAGTTCAAGGATAAAAAACAGGTAAACGTTTGGTGGTGATGTTTGAAACAGTTACAAAAGAATAAAAAGGGAACACAAGAAATACAATACTGTATTACATTTTAAGAATTCTCCCTCAGCTGATTTAACACCCCACACAATTTGTGAAAACGGTAAACTGTCCAGGCTCCAGTCTGCAGCTGCTTTGCCCTAAGGCTTGTCCATGGGCGCATGAACTGCCACGGTTCTGCTTCATAAGAAAGTTGCGACCATCACAGGCGCCGGGCCGACCAGGGCTGTCTGGCCACCCAGTCCCCTCCTCCGGGTGGTGGCTGCGAGTTCACCTGCAGACGTCACGAGGATCACGTGCTCTCCTCTCGTCTCTATCCTGGCTTTGGGTGTCCTCCTTCCTCCCCAGTTTTTCTTACCTGCCATTTCTGCTGTGCCCCTGAATTAGCACACTCCTTCAGCTTCTAGATGATTTTGCTTGTTTATGAGTTTCTTACGAGACCATCAAAAGCACTAAGGTTTTACCAACCTTTTAAGTCACTTATCACGAGAAATACTAGCTGTAAGAGTGCTTCTTTAAACTCTCTCATCGTCATCAACAGTAGAGGTTCTCTCACTCCTACTTTGTTTCATGGGCAAGAGCTGTTTCACGGGCAAGAGCTGTTTCACATCCAGCTAGACCTCAGCCCTTAACTCTTGACTTTGCTTGCCTTTTGTTTGTTTGCAAGGCACTGCAATTGTTTACATTCAATATAAATTCAATCTATGGCATGTGAAACCTGGACTCTGCAGATTCTGTAGGTAACCTAGGGTTATAGGTTAAAAAAAACATCGACACCATGACAAATTGCTGTAATTTGAAGAATAATCTGAAATCCTGCTGGGATACAATTGAGTCTGTGAGTCTAGTTGTTAATGATAATAAAAGCTGACAGAGTAAAAATGACAAAATTAAAGAGAGCATCCAGTAATATAAGTACCTCCGACACATGACATTGACGATCCAGTTAAGAGGACTGGTAAAAATCTCATCGGCAAATAACGCAATGTTCCATTTCCTGTTAGGGGAAACTCCATTAAGTTCATGGAAATGCAACCACTAAGTGCATTTGTCTTTTCTTGCTTACATGTTATTTGTTTGTCATTTGATCTATTTTAGAAACATACAGTTTTCATAATGCCTTCAGGAATACAAGGTCATAACTTCACTTTCTGATTAGTTCACATCGACATACCAACAGATAAAACCTGTATTTTTTAAATGTATTACACCCATGATACCTTTGTCTATGTCTCTGACATATCATAAACCAGCTGGCAACATAAAATATAAATTGGCTAGCTATAAGAACAAATGAGTCACTAATTATTTGCTCAGTACCAAAATAAAAGAGTCCAATTTTACAGTATTAAATGGCATGTGTAGCTGCTATTTAAAACTATATTTAAATAAAAAGAAATTGATTATCATTATTGAAAACACTAATGCATATTGCCCAGCAGTTAAAACTATATAAAAATCTTAATGTTTTGCAGTTAATGCTAAAAAATCACATAAATCCCCACACTAAAACAAACAGGATTCTTAAATCTCTTTTTTCTGATGGTACAGTCAAGGGTGTTTTTCCATCAAAAACTGTCTGTATAAAGAAAATGAATACAACAGGGAAATTGGTAGATTGGTAAAACCAAATAAACCACTTAGATTTGCTTTAGAAGTGTAGGAAGGCTTAGATCCATCCTTTGGATTGAATGCTATGATAAAGTCTAGAATAATAACACAACTAACGCTGGCTCGTCTCCAAACCTTTTCCAGTTTAATCCCTAAAATAAGCACTCAAAATTGGAGATTGCAAGGTTAAAACACACTATGTCTTTATTCATAATTAGCAGCCAACTGCTACTGCTACCCTTTCTTATCTTATAGAAAATGAATGCAGTTGATCTGCTTTTGAATAGCAAATTGCATTTGCAATTATTTCCAGTTTTTTTACATCAATGAAAGCTGCGCATGGGGATCCAAGGCTGTATACGGAGCCTGTTATCTGCATACAGTGGATTCAGAAGGCAATGATTGTTACACAGAATATCCAGTATCCTTTCACAAACTTGTGTTCTACATGTAAGCGTCTATAGTTTGATAATATTGCATATCAGATAAGTTCTGAAATTTCTACTAACTTGTTCTCATAAGCAAGTTTATCATAATATCTCTTCTTTCCCCTACTCCTGGCCACATCCAGCAGCTTCTTACTGACGCCTGACAAAGCAAGCATCCAGGCCAAGTTGATCAATTTTCTTCTTATGAAAGCAGCATTTTCCCGTCTAACAAGACTACCAGAAAGATCTCTACAGTCAAGTGTTGTGAATTGCAACCAAACAAACAATTAATTATAATCAAAACTGATCTTAGCTCTAAACCTTATAGGATACGGTAAAGGGACCTAGTCATTTGGTTTGTCTAAGAAAAAGCAAAGCATGTCACTAGATTTTAATTTTCAGTAGGAATAAATATGTATCTGTTAGATATATCTGTTTAAAAGCCGTATCACAACAGAACAATCCTAATCATACAAACTTGGTCAGTGCTTTGTCTTTCTTTTTACAACAGATTTTTGCAGCACTGTATTCTCAGTTTTCTAATTCGTTTTCTAACACCACCAAACTGCACCCCATGCAGTAAACAAACAACCCAAGGCTCCATACCATGGAACAATCTCAGCCCCTAAATCGCATGGATCTTCACAGATTTTGCACAGATTCTACGTAAACCAGGCTGATTTTGTAAGAACTTTTGCATAGGACTTTGAATATGCGAGACAGGCACCCTGCTTGCTTTGTTCTCACACAACGAGCATCTGCGTGGACGGCTTAATTAGTACTAACCCTGAATCCGTAAAGTTCAAATGTTTTTCTGGGTTTATCTTTCCTTATTACAGGATCTCATGAGCATCTCCATATTTGCCACTGTAACTGTAGGCCATCTAAGAAAATGGTCAATTTTCTCAAATCTAGCCTCTCAACTTTCAAATCTGGTTTGACATATTAATGATTAGAAAAAGATACATAATGAAGAAAAACTAGCTTAAAATAAAATAGCTTTTAAAGCTTTTAAAAAGTTACACAGGAATGGCTGAATACATTTGATATTTTCCAAAGAAATACATTTGATATTTTCTAGAGAAGATTTAGAAAAAACAAGCAATGGAAATATGACTTTCTTAATAAATTGAGTACTCATGCATTAGTGCTCATTGCAAAGGTGTAGAACACAAGATAAATTCAGATATTACAGACAACTCAATGACTTGTTAGAACTCAGATTTACAATTCCCATTAGGAACTTCTAGAGTGAAAAAGAAGACCGAGCAAATCATGACACAGCTTTTTCAGATGTCTGTTGCACAGACAGTTTTCTGGCAGCTATAAAACATTAACAGCTTAACATAAGAACACAAAAGCTATTCTCCTTTCTTAACACAAACACTTAGTCTAAGAAAGTGGCTGCCTCTGGCTTTCAAAGCAAGTCTAAGGACTTACAGCCTAAGGGAAAAGACTCCACATTTATTCATCTTCGGAACACCTTTTGCATGAAGACATTTAAAAGGACAAAGGATGCAGAACCTAATTGTAAATAAAGATATAACATAAATGATTACTGAAAGGGTACACATGACATCAAACTTACTAATACCGTTTGTAAAGCGTCTTTAATAAACTTAGCACATGTTTAAAATACCAATTATATCTATATAGGTATCAATTCTTATTCAAAATTAGCTGCACTTTTGAAAGATAATGGAGAAATCATTTGAACAGCACCAATATTAAACATTATAAGGAATGTTACTTTAAAGTCACATTTAAACTAGGTATATAAAATTAGAGATATGGATGGACATCAATATTGCAAAATTCAGGATCGTTACGATCTGCACAGATTCAGGAGTCTGGTTTTATGTCTCATAAACTCAACACCAATCAGTAAAATGTCTTGAAAATGCAGAAGTTGGAGGACAAATCAGGAAGAATAAACCCTCAATTAACTGTCATGACTTGAAAAATAGTTTTATGCAATTTGTGAATTGAAAATGCTGTAATATGTGAATTTTTCACTTCCGTATCATTTAGTGAGGCACTCTTCTGTCATTTTTAAATATATGCTGAACTTCAAGTAAACTTTAGTCAGAATTTCAGGACATGACCCATTTTGAAGATGCACCTGACTTAATACTGAGGATGTTGTATATTATCTAACATAATACAAATAGGTCACTGCTTCTGTTCTAGTTCTTTTTGTTATAACTAAAAAGAAAATCAGTGCAGACTAAAATTAATACACACGGCAGATAAAGAAAATAGAAGTTATTACTATAGTAATACTCAAGAGATGCAATCAGGTCACAAAAAATGGGGGAAAAAAACTGAAGCGTCACTTGGAAATCAATAGGCACTATGAAAGGATCAGTTTAGCAACTGCAAAAATCCTTGTGTGTTAAGCAAATAATCACTGTTCTAGAAAGGGAAAAGCAAACACATTCAGCAAATATGTTCAAAAACACAAAATCAGTAATCCACATCACTGCAGCATTCCTGAAGCAGAAGGTGATACACCAGTGAGGCTCTGATTGACCTTATCCACGACCTGATCATTTTAAGCAGAAAAACAGTAACTTACAGTCATAAAAATTCAGTAATAGAAAGGTAAGGAGCTTGCAGGATCAATTTAAATCTATAAGCCAAAGCTGTTCACATTTAACCCTACAAATATAACTCAATAAATGCTGTTTACTTCCAGCATATGCACAGTAAGGCATGAAGAACTTGGTGTTTCTCATCATATATATATGATTTAGCACAAGTTAAAGAAGTTTAGCCATGGATCTTCATTCTCTTATAATCATAAGTGACAATCAAAGAAAAGAAAGAAATATCCCGAAACTGATTATCAGTTGTAATTATAAGCCAAAATTAATGTGCCTATTATTGGCACCATGCGGACAGGTAGCACATGAATGGTGATAGCACTGGGATGCCCTTTTCAGTCTTGACGGGGACACCTTAAAGGATTTCTGTGGCTTTTGCTGGCTCCTTCCCTTTCCTTCCTATCTGGCTCACCGAGTTCTAGGCACACACCCTCTGTTTTAACTGCCAGTATACTCAATTTATAAATTAGGGACATAAGAATTCCTTACCTATAGTTTCATTCAAAAAAATGCACAAAAACAACAAAAACCTATACCACTTGCACATAGCCAAACCGTGGCAACGCTTTAATATGTTTATTTTCCTATATATTTCTCAGTCATCTTCTATTTGTATCTTTCAGAAGATCAGCCCTAAGGGACAAGGATTGCCTGATTTGATTTTTGTATGCTTTGCAGCAACATCTATGCTCCACTGTTCTCTTACATAACACAGCTGCGTTACGACTAAGAGTTTTGAGCTCTGTAAAGTACAATGTCAACTAGATTCACATTCAAAAGTTAATCTTCATTTTATTAAAACAAAATTAAGTATGTTTGAGCATGAAAAAGAATGGAAGTCCAACACTTAAAACTGCAGCGTTACATAAAATCAGCTATACGTGGTCAGATCAAAGACGCCTCTAGCTCCGCACCCTGCCAGGAACAGCAGCCTCAGGAGGAATATAAAGAGCAAGGGCAGCATACAGATCCTCTCCTGGTCTCCAGCAATTTGCAGTTCAACAGCTCCTATATAGGAGAACAGCTTTTCTATTTTGATCTCAGTCTGTCATGGATCTTTCTTTCATGAACGTACCTAATTGTTTTTGACAACATGAAAACTATTACCATCCTGCCCTGTGGCAGGAAGGTCCACAAAGTGGACAGGGTAGGGCATTTTTAATAGTGTATAGCAGTACTTATGCCTGGAAAGTTTTAGCTCAGCTCATAATTTATACATTTTAATTAGAAAACTGGAGTGGGGGTGCACGTTTGGAACAGAAATGCTTTTTAATTAGCGTATCTTAGTGTTTAACGTCATGCTTCTTAAAAGCAGGATCACTTTAGGGGTCTTTAAGTCTGCACATCAGAATAGTACAGCTTTTGGGAAGAAATGGCAACATTGGGAATCCTGCAGAGCCTTAACAAGAGCAGGCTGCCTCACACAAAAACAAGATATATGTCATCAGTAGTACATCTATATTGGGTTTGTGAATCTGATCACAGAGGCAGTCTTGTCCCCTATCCTAGTTAGGGCAGGCTTGTTCGCAGTGCTGTGGGCCTTTTTGATCAGCTAGGTTCACGTCCCTATTGCATAGCACTTGGCTTGTAACTCCTCTAGGATACATACAGTACCCCTGTGACACAGGGACCATTTTGTGTTTGCTTTTCCCAGTGCAAAGTGCTTGAAATGCAGAGAAGGTTGTGTTGCACCACACCAGAGTTAGAGCATGATGCCAAAGGAAGCAGACACAAGTCCTGCTGGGACAGTGCTGAAGCACAGTCAAGAAGGAAAGCAAACGTGGCATGGCTCACACCTGTACTGTCTGGAGTAGACCTCAAACACAGTATCCTCTTTGCTGTGCCTCTCTTGAGAGGCTGTTTTCTCTTGAAGGGAACTAGTTCAAAAGGAAGCGCAGGAGCTAAATTATTACATCAAGTGAACAAAGCGTGGAGGTGAGCCAAACTGGTGCTATGGAGACACGGCAGCTTTGTCTACCCTGCTAAGCTAAATGCAGTCAGAGTATGGGTCTGGATGCCAGCATGCAGCTACCTTTACTGTTAAGCTGCTAGTACAGTTCATGGAACAGTTTTAGTCTTTGCCAACTAGTGCTCTCCCATGCAACGTCTGGAAAAGGTTCAGGGGATAGCATGGGCCAGGCACTGTTCCCAGTGGGCAGTCTGGATGTGTCCAACCCTGTTTTGGAGGGTAAAAGAGTCTAGCTATATTGATGCAAGTCTTGCTATGTTTCTTGGCTTCGGAGCCAGAGCAAAAACCCTGGTGCGTTTTATTTACTAGTAATGTCCGACTCACAGCTCCAGCTGAATTCTTAGCTTAGCCTGAGCTAAGAGCTCAAGGCAAGATCATCTCCTTCCAATACATTCCTTCCTTTCACAGAAGAAAGGTCACAGCACGCCCAAGCATTGATAACACTTCAATTAAAAATAAAGAAACACAAGAGCACTTTTATCTATACCAAATTAATAAGTGATGTAAACAAAAAAACCCATGATGCTCCAGCAGGAAAGCACCATAAAATTCTTTTCCTTGGTTTTTTAATCCCCGATTCCCTAAGACTACATCTCTCAAACTCAGAACACGTTTTATTGTACATAAAAAAAAGGCAACAAATGTAGAAAGCAGGAAGCAATATGTTAATACCTATAGTTAATAGCTACCTTTCTTGATGCATAGGTGGCAGGAAAAGTAAATAGTCAATAACTGAAAGGATTTTGTCAGCAGAGACCCATAAAGGAAAACACCGTACCTAACAGAAAACAGATTTGTTTCCCCAGTGACTGGAGAGCAGTAGTAAAGGACTGATTCAACACTTAAGTTAATGGAAAATATCCTATTTACTTCAAAGAAGGCTGAATCAGTTCTTAGAGGTGTAGAACAGCCATGTTTCTAGCTTTCTTCACTCAAGACTCCGCAGCTCAATACTAAAGCTCTCAATACTGAAGGAGGTTTACCTTCCAGGCAGATGCATGTAGGACTTTCTTGCATTTTAAACAATTATTCACTGTTTTGGAATTCACCCTAACTTCCAGTTGGTCTTTTTGTTCATCCGATATCCATCCATATCAACAGAAACACTATACTGATTTAATGCATTGGTTCCAGCTGAAACAATTAAATGAACCAAACTGAAGACACATCCATCTCGCTCTGTTCTCCCAGTTCATACACTTCTGGTCATTGCTCACAACACCCGCACTGTTCTGTACTTGTTCATGTCACAGTAAGTTACCTTCTAATGCAGTATATTCCAGTGTTCACTCTTAAGGTTGAATTTTCTTGTGAATTTTCTATCAGGTGGTGACTCTGGAACTGGTGGTCAAACAACACGTTTTTTAAAGTTCGTCATTAATTCTGACAATGAAATTCTTGAACTACTATCAGACATGAGACCCACTGTTGGGAATCATGCTTAAACAGGATGATAAACATGCCTGCAGGGCCACTTTGGAGCTGGCTCTGTAGCTTCACAGAGCTTTTGATGCCCCAATGTACACAGGTGCAATCATGTATTTGCTTCCACAGAGCAGGTATCTGTGAATATCTGCAACTTAACTCAGTAAAGTGCCCACTAGGCTCACACATTTAGCAGTGAGCGTAGCAGAGAAGGATTGAGAACTGGTGGCCCAGTAGTGACAGCGCAAATTCAGAATGATAAAAGCCACTTTCCGAGAACTCTGTGTGGATCTCACCTTCAGAGCTTTGACAGCAAAACATCTCTCATCAGCTTCCACTCACCAGATAGCAGTGCCTTTGGAGACTGCATTGGTTATGGAATGCACTCCAAAGCTGGGCAGGACATGGACAGTTACTGTTTTGCTGGCACAGAAAAATTCCTAAATTGTGTGGGAATTTGCTGCTGGAACACAGATACCAAACTTTTTCCTCACTAGAATGAGAGACTTTCTCAGGTATGTGTATATCAGGGAAAAAGCTTTATCAGGCTTTATCAGTAGAAAGGAGTATTTCTCACTGGCGATGAAATACATGGTTATTATACTGATAATATGATGAACTGATCTGATGAACTATTTATGGACATGAATTCTGGGAAAGCCCAGAGCCTCACAACGTTTAACAATTTAACCCTCTTTGCAGAAATTTGTTGTGATTTAAGAAACAATTAGAGAGAGGGGTAGTATCCACAAAGGCTTTGGACCGCCCTTATTACATCTCCTGATTCTCTGGTTAGATTGGGGGTGAAACATTTCCCAAAATTCTTTCCTCTAGGGTAGCCCATAGCTTGAGGTAGGTAGAATGGCACCAAATAGCCGTGATGCCCCACAGGAAGCCTTAATTGAAGGGCATTATCTGCAGTGCAGTCCTACTAAATACAGAAAGATCTTGTTCAAAATGGCAGTGAACAAGCCAGGAAGATGGGCCACTTATTTAACAAGATGAAAATCCCCTTTGCTAGTACAGAAGTGGAACAAAATCAATAGCTATACAAGAAGTCCTGAGAGCTCTGTCGTGCTTTCCAGTGTATGCGAGACAAGAGACTACTACCTTTGCCTTAAGTTATTTTTTTTTTTAAGACTTCTGCAAAACTAACAACATTATACTGCAGTTCTTATATATATAATTTTGAAATGCTTTGATTTCAGCCATTTCTCAAAAGTGGAGCTTATTCATAAATATTTCCCTGATATTTTTCCTTTTTCTGTACCAGGTACTACGGAGACACTTACTACCCAGCATGCAATTTTTAAACCACTATGGTATTGATGTCTTGAACAAGAAGAACTGTAGGGAGTTGCAAGAGGAAAGAAACAGACTCACAGAGGAAAAAAAATAATAGACGTGTAAAGGACCTGAATTACAGGCTACGTAAGTATCAGAAGCGTTCACACAGATAAACAGAAATTAATACATAATTGATCCAAAGCTAACACTACAGCTTGGTTTGGCAAGTATAAAAACGTCTCTATTGGAATAAAATAAAGCAGGTGAGTTTCCCAGAGTCAAATTAAAAGGCTGAGTACGTGTACTTTTAAAAAAAAAAAAAAATACACACACACACACTTCCCCAGAAAACTGAGACAATTTTCTCTTACGCCTTGCAGTCCACGTCCTCTGAAAAAAAGCAAGAACATGCTAAAGGCACATACTTAGTGCCTCAGTTTGTTCGCAGGTGCTGGTAAAAGAAATATTATGTAAGAAATCGTTTTGGTTCTCTTCAGGTTTGACTCGCCCTTTCACACGGATGCTTCAGTGCACAGGCTGCCTAATCAACATTTATTTTCAATCAGGATTCTCGGCTCTTCAGGTTCAGGCTCGTCTTCTGCAATCTCACTGTTCACCTCCTCTCACGCTAGCACTACTCATTATGGCTGATAGCATAATATGCTATGCTAAGGCTTACTGTAAAAGCAGCAAGCATGGCTTCTCTCCAATAGCAAGAACGAAGATTATGGAGTTATAATTTCAGATCTTCTCATAAAATAGCTGTCCAGGCACTCTGTTCTACATCTGCTCTGCAGTTATCAAACTGTGATATACTACCTTGAGCAAGAAGTCAAGCTGCGAGGGAGGTGCCATGTCAGATGAAAGACAGACTTCCTACCCATGCAATGCAATAAGACTGGAGCAGAGCTGCTCGTGGTTTTGAAAACCTCTTCAAAGAAGGATGACGACATTTGAAGCAAGCAGACACAAATCAGTATTCAATTTCACTTACCCAAAATAACCTCAGAATATTTAAATTTGAGCTGCATTCCTTCTACGCTTAGCCTAAATTACAGTAAACTCTTCCATTTTTCTGATTAAATCTCCACTCAACACCACAGCTGAAGCCAGATCCTATCATATTAGCTCTCATTGTTTTATATTAACTCCTAGCTTCCGAATATGGTGAATACCAAAGTTATTGTTTTTTAAAAGGCTTCCCTGACTCAGGGCATCTAATGTTGCTTTGTTTAAATTCCTCATGATTCTGTTTCAGCTGACACAGTATATACATAGTTGCTGTTTATTCCTTTATACAGGCTGAAGCCTTGCAGTCTGGGCTTTTGTTTTGTAACCACTAAGGAGAATGAGAGGAGGGATTTCATTATAAATATTAGGAAAACACTTCAACTCGCACTTTCAAAGCTAAATAGGCCATAAAAAATAAAGACCCCAGTTAGTCCCCATTTCCTTTCCAGAACTTTCTAATTAATTTTCCATAATAAAAGGAAGGTTAAAGATAGGGTAATTGGCAAAAACTTTACTGCTGAAAGACAGAGTGGTCTATTATGCCCCCAGAAAATACACCTTGTATGACCTCTTTTCAAATAAGAAAGAACAGATCTATGCACAGCTCCTGGTGATTTCAGTTTAATTGAAACTCTTTATGCAATACTGTCCTCCTAATGTTGTTTTTGTATTTATAAGCTTCTGAAGACAATAAGCCTTCTCATATGCAATACAGCGGCCAGTCTGCATTCCTCCCAGAACTCCAAATGCAGCTTTTACAGCTATCCAGTGCAGATCACAGCAATGCTAATTTGTTACTTTTTCCTTCTGGGAATTCCAAAATGCCACCTCAGACAAAAAGAAAGTCTAATTATAGCCTTTAAAAAAAAAATCTGAAAATCTTGGAGAAAGAAATTCAGGAAGTTAACTGGAGTAAACATATCTAGTATTTGTAACATGCAGACACATGCGGAAGGCATCCATTTCAGTTTCCAAAAAGGCTGTCAGACAATGGGAATTGTGGCTATTTCACACCCATTTCAGGGATTTAATGCTGTTCCTACTTAGCACAGTTACTCTTTTGCTTCTACAAAGATAAATAGAAGAAAGATACAGAGATGTTAAGATCCGTAAGTAAGCACTAGGGTTACCTAGCCTGACCTCCTCAACACACAGGGCAATTTCTCGTGCCATAAGCTAGATTGCACTAGAATGGCAGCAGGCTAATGCGTCCACAAAGCTTTCAGTACCTCTGCTCTGGGTAGATAGATCTCTTATACTCATTGTTGCTAACATGCCAATTTCCCATCAGCCACTTACCTGAAGAGACAAACCATCCATCATCCACTTCCCAACTGCAAAATACTTTTTTTCCCCCTCCTGCCATTAAAAATATCACAGATGAGCTATGTTCTGACCCATTTCCATCCTCTCTGCAAAGCTTACGCTTCCAGTTCTACTTGAGCTTCCTGATAGGGATTCCCTCATTTTTGTTACTATCCCCCTAATAACACATTTAGATCCATTTTCCAAAAGTAAGAATTTTCTTCATAAATATTGATTTCAAGATGGGTCTTGTTTTTAAAAGAACAGTGGCTGACCCTATCATATTTAATCACACTATTTCTTCAAGCCAAAATCTGCTATATGTTCCCATCTATTTTCAATTACTTAAACTCCTGTGTGAACCTCTATTGTCCAGCAATAGCTGAAATCGCTCTTTTGTTTTACTTCTATATAAACAGTTTTAAAAAAAAATCAGTTTCTCTATCTTTATTCTTAAGGTCATGAAGCTATTAATAGACAGTCCTACAAGTATCCTGAGCTATTTTATTGCCTTGCATATGGTTTCAAAAAGCTTCTCATACAGACAATAATTGATTATGCAAGCAGCCTTCAATAGAAGTGAGGAATTTATGGTCTTGTCCCACCTGTTGGGGGAAAAGGCTTCAAGCAGATAAGAGTAAAATGAACATCATCTTATCGGTACAGCTTTTCCAGTCTTCATAACAGCGCAGGCTGAATCTACATACTACTGCTGCCAAGTAATCAAATAAAGTTTGGTGTATTATGAGCCGTTACAAAATATTTACAGAACTGTCAGACTGAAATTCCAGCTGATAAATGGCAAACACAGAAGTCACCCTCAAATTCTAAAATCAGCAGACTCTCTGACCTAAAGCTAGTCCCGAAATGCTGCAGGAAGCCTCTAGGTCACCGCTGAGCACTCCTGTGAACAAAGTTAAAGTTGAAGCACCTGAAATCCATGCTATGGAATGGTTACTTCTAGCATTTGTGCTTTAGCAGCGCCTAGAGACTCCTGAGACAAACCACAGTCTTTTGTGCTAGGCACCACAAAGGAGAAACACTAAGTCCTCCAGGAATTTATCCTCTAAACTCTTTAAAATGATACTTGAGACCATTCACTCTTGCAGAGTAAAACTAAAAACGTAAACAGGGTTTGCAGTTGTGATACAGAAACATGCAGCCTGTGTGCACGCTCCAGCCTGTCAGCAGCCCCAAAAGAAAACTAGTAATTTCACAAAAAAACATTGCCAGATGATAATCATAACCGTAAAATAGGCGGTAAGAGTTTGAGATCAGTTCCAAAGGACAAATTCAGGCAAGAAAATTGGATAAAAGATGTATAAAGTTCATAAACTGGTCTCTGTGATGCAGGATATGAGATTAGAGGTACGTTCTACTCACAATATAACGCTCTGCAGAGACAAACAAACTAGTTTAGGTACTACGAACAGTGTAGAGCAGTACTCAACCTACTCTAAACAGCACAACTGAGGAAAAGAAAAACAAACCCAAAGAGTGCAGCAAGCTACGCTGACTCTCTTTTACAGGACAACAACTCAGATCTCCCTGCAGAGAGCAGGTCTGTGCGTGTGGACAGATCCTTGATGGCTCTCTTCTGCCTTAAGTGTTACAAATCTTTACCAGAGAAAAGGTCAGGCAGGAGCAAACACATCTGCAGACTATCACCTGACTGCACAGCTGGGGACACCAGCAGGGATTTGGCTTCCCTAATCACAGCACCCTGTGTGAGGCAAAGAACAAGTGCTAGGAAGAGACAGAACCCGCCTAATCTAGACCAGGAAGAACATTTTTGCAAGCAGACTTGCCAATCCAGTGAAGTGGTTTTAAACCGGCTTTCCTAAGGGCCTGGAGACTAAGACCCTGAGGCAAGGAAGAGTTGTTACCGTTGTGAGTTGGGGTCTGTTACAGACTTCCTGACCAAGGAAGTGGAAGGGCTTTTAACCACCTGGATATCAGCTGAGAGGACAACAGCAGCACTGTCCTAGCAGCCTAAGAAGTTCTTATGCTGCATTGGTGACAATTTCCTAACACAAATGCTCACTAGCAGTAACGCCCTAAGTCACTGTTCACAAACAGGAAAGAACTGGTGGTGAAAGTGCTCAGCAGCCTCCATTGCAGTGAGCTCAGGAAGACCGAGTTCAGGATCCTGAGGAAGGCTGGAAAGGCAAGCAGCAGAGCGGGGAGGGATTTTAGAAGAGTAGACTTAGGCTTACTCAAGGGAATGGGTGGGAAAAATCCCCAGGGACCCGCCACAGAGGGGAAGGGTTACCCAGGAGAGCTCTGTTTTTTTTTTTTTTTTTTTAAAAAGAAAATGTATTGAGTATTCAGGATGGAATAATCCACCGTGCAGGAAGACTGCGAGTTTTGGCAGAAGGCCTGCTTGGCTTAGGAAGAAGCTTTTCGATGAACTAAAATTAAAAAAGATGAAACCAAAAACAGGTGCCCAAAAAAAAAAAAAGGGAAGAGTATAAAAGCGCTACTCAGGTGCTTGGGGACAAAATTAGGAAGGCCAGAGCTCTTCTGAAGGCAGAGCTAGAGGGGGACACATCGAGTGACAAGGAGGGACCCCAAAGGTATTCTCGCTGCAGGGAACGTGCGTGTCACAGATGGAGAGGGAACCTAGTGACAGACCATCCAGAAAAGACTCAGTGTCTTTTTTGCTTTGATCTTTACCGAAAAAGCTTCTGCACATACAAGCATGCTTCAAATGGGAGGCTGGACTAGACGATGCGAAGACCTCTTCAGACCAACATTTTTGTGACTAAATTAGCCAGCTAAATAACCTCAGATATTGCATAACTGAAGTATAAATAAAGGATTTCTCTTGGAATCACTGTGTACTCTCTAGTTTCTATACTGACTCCCCATAGTTGAAGCTAGATACATCCTTTAAAGAAACATTCTTGTGGGGATTTGACACATGCAATTTACTTGCTCCAATTATAGTAGTATATCAATATGAACAAGCCAGTTTATTGAAACAGAGTTCTGAGTTTGTTGCTCTCAACAAAATTACAATCAGAGATAGGCAGCCTGTCTCATTAATCAAGGCAAGACTGAAGAAATACGTTGACAGTAGACTTTAAATGCTCATAAGTGCTGATAATTTTATCCCGCTGAATTGCGTAGTGCCCTGTAGCACTGCTGTAAAGGACAAGCCAGCAAGCTAGAGCTAAAGTCAGAAAGAACAGAGATGAAAACAGACAAACAAAACATTATTCATCTAATCTATACCGGTCTTGTTCTATCCTCATCACCATAGTATCTGGAATATGTCCTTACAGCACATTTCTAGATGCTCTATTATGTCAGGTGATGTTTGTTCTCTTACACTCTCCCCTGGGCATGCAGCATGTCAGAAGAAAGCGTTTTGTTTAACACCTCTGCAGCTCTCTGTGACTGAAAAACATAAAATGCACTCTTTATGCAAAGAAAGAGGAGCAAAAACATTTGAAGGCAGAAAGATGCTCTTACTGTGTTTAGAGGGAATGTTTTTGGCGGCGGCGGTGGTGTTTTGTTTTGTTTCAACTAAGAAATCATAAAATGTTCCAGCGCTAAAGAACATATACAACATGAGGAGTTTACCTATGATGACCTTTCATAACTTCCAACGGTGGCTAACTTTTAATTATTATTCAACATGGTGATTTTAAGATAATGTAATTCAAAATATCACATTATACAAACTTTTCTACAAAATACTTACTTGTCTCAGCTCTCACCTAACCTGAACTCTGGAAGAGGTCTCATCCCTTCCCCCAAAATAGGCTTGCAACAGTTGTTTCACACCATCTTGAACAGAATGGCAAGTACCACAGCTGATAACACTGTTCCTTTAGCTTGACAGTTACTTTCTAAAATTAACCTTTCATATTTAGTTACTTAATCTTCCTACAGTCCAATTATGAAAGCATTTCTTACTGAGCACTGTATTAACTTATAAATATTAATGAAATCATGAGCCTTGCTATTGAGCACGGCATTGACCTGGTATTCTCCTGATTATCATTTAAGTCTATATAAAGAAAACTAAATTTCTCAAATAGACAAAATTCTGCAAAAAATTTAAAAAAACGAAAATCCTAAAGCTGTTTTATAAACTAGAGAACATAGCAGCAAAGAAATAAATTATATTGAGTTATAAACACTTCTTTTTTTACCTTCAAGGCAAGATATATATCTTCTAAAGCCCAGTATCAAATTCTATTAAAAAAAAACCACACTACTCTGGAAATAAAACCTATTTCTCATTCGAATTTAGAGTTTGATCTGTATATTTCCCATTTAAACAACCTTTTTTTGGTTTTCAAAATTACTGAACTAGATTAAAGTTTTTGACATTGTAATAGTTACTGCTAAATTTTTGGCTTTTAAGGAAATACGTAAAGTAAAAATTCAGATTAGATTCAGATGAATAAAAGTAAACAAACAAAGAAATATCATTATTGCTGTGAGAAAATCAGACAAGGACAGTAGTGAAAACATGCTCCCAAACAGTCAGACTAACTCAACAGTCAAAATAAAGACGACGTTTCTGCTCCTGTCAACAGTATATAAACTCTGAGGGTGCTGTCAATAATGTGCCACAGAAGCCTACATAAAAATCTAGTTAAAAAACAAAACCTTTCCCCCTCAGAGCAAAACAAACAGGAATCGACCCTCTGCCCTCTGGGTTCCACGAAGCCAGTCTTCGCTGCCAAACCTCGTGCTCGTGAACCTCCAGGAACCTCAGCCTTCATCAGCTAGACAGAGCCCCTCACATGCTAGGGGCTCCTTTGGACTTCACAAAACTGAAAACTGACAATGCACGTTATAGAAAAAAAATGAAACTCACATCCTGAAAATTACATCCTAAAAGTCACACCAAAATTACAGGAACTTCTGATGTTTTGGCACAAGGGGATACTATTTTTAAGTAACCCTGGTGCTAAAAAGACTGAGATAGGTCTTTCAGGTGCTTTTAAAAATTCTCACTAGGCTTTAATTCATAATGAAATCACTGAAGTGCCAAAGAAAAAAATGAAAAAAAAAACCACACCAAAACTTTAGCTTTCACGGACTTAATTATGGCTGCACAAAATACAGTTCTGATCACAGCATAGATGTAAATCAGAGACAAGATGAGAATACAGGAGTCTCCTCCTCTCAGACTCCATCTTAATCCAGCTTACTACTCTGACTACTCAGCTTTACAGTATCTGAATAAGAGCGACAAACTTTCATTCATATGGCAGCAGCAAAAGCCCATGCAGAAACCCACCACTGCTATACTGGTTTAGAGTCCCCAAGCAGAATAAGGCTCCACAACCTCAAAGATTTGATCAGGGAGATGATACAGATCCAGGGAGAAACTACCGTGACACATTTTCAAGAAGCTCCCATTCCTGCACCTCATGTGTAATTATTCTCCACATGTGTTGATGCTTAAAAGCCACAAAGCCTTTAATGAAGTGAAACAGAAGGGTCAGGTAAACAAAGAGGCCAGCCATACAGCAGGCGAGGGCTCCGTCATCACTGAAGGGAGCAGAAACACTCATCCCTCCAATGAATTGAATCAGAGCAATACAAAGTTACTCAAAATAAAAGCATTTTGTCTCAACTAATCAGAAGATATCTAGCAATTCAAGCAATATGCATGTGCGTCTTTAATACATGCTCAGAGAGGGCCAGGCTACGAAGGGTCGCGACAGACAAGAACAGCGAGTATCACTATTATATCACCCTGCTCTTATAAGGAGAGGGCCTCTGAAGGCCCCAAAGCAACTGGAGGGGCACAGCGCTTGCAGCCAGCCAAGCTTACTTTGCTGTGTTACTCCACGTAAGCGTCCCAGAGCTCTTCCTGGGCCTGCTGACTCACAGGCCTGGCATTCAGGTATCTTCTCAAAGTATTCAGAGTGCTGTGCCAACCCTCTGAACTCAATTACAGTGCCTCCCTTCACTGATAAAGGGATGCACAGTCGTTACCTAATTGGGCATGAAGTGTACTTACATAGAGCGTCACTCATCAACAAATTGCCCCTGCTACCTGTTCAATTAGTAGAGGCCACTGGAAATGTTTTGGCTTTCTCCCTCCTCCTACGCTCTAAATCCTGATGCTTTCAAAAGCAACCATGACAATATTTCATTTCAATTATATTAAGATAGTCTAGTGACCAAAGAATTACTGATTATATTTAAAGGATATATACAGTTGAACAGAAGAATACCAAATAACCAAATTAAAAAGAATACTTGAATTTACTTCAGTAGCATGTTCGCAGGTGAATCAAATTTTGTTTGTAGCTCCCAAGCTTTCTTGGAGCATTAATAAAATTACGATCCTAAAGCCACTAGCTGCCAAACTAAAACAGCAAACTCTCTAGTGGCCCAACCTGCCAGGCTACAGTAGCGCATCTTAGAAATAACCAATTATTTCCTTTGACTTTAGGAAAAAAACAACAACAAATTTAGCTAGCTTCAATTGTTTCTAAACCTGTCCTTTTTTATTCAAACACAAACAAGCACTGCCTCTACTGTGAACGCTTACTGACAGTTCCTCTAAAAGCTTAAATGTACTGGTAAGTGCAGTATCTATGGGAGAGCAGGATATGGTCAGAGAGAGAGCCTCTATTTATCATTTACAACAAATTCCATTGAAGACAAATTAGCTATCACATAGAAAAGTAATAACAATATTTTAGACATAAATCATCTGAATTAAACCATAATTAGTTACCACATGTGGCACATATACATCATCTCGTTTTCCTTCATAAATAGTCTTTAGGGAAATCAATTTGCAGGGTCATGATTTATGTCCCAAAACAAAAAAGCCTATCCAAAATGCCAAAACCCTTTTGCTCCAACGCCAAATAAAAGCACTCTACCTATCTCAACCTATGCATGAGTTTTAGTAAAGAATAACTTCTGGACTACTTCCTGCAACCTCTATCAAGTCAGGTCTTTAACTTTTAAAGGTTCAACTCTGGACATGCACAAAGTTGCTGAGAATTCAAGGAAACCATACCCTTGAATTGGAGATCTGCATGTGAGCCAGAATTTAACATTTGTATTTAATAGCTATTCTGAGGGAGGATCTCAGAGCTTCAGTTTGACAGCTGAACATTGCAGAAACATATCTGAAGACATAAACTTTCTCCAAAGAGATCACAGTAGAAGTCAGTTTTAAATTTCCTTTAAAAACTACTTTCAGATATAAAATTAGAGCTTAAAAAAAAGCAAAGAAGATTGATGCATTGTATTAATACACTTATCCCAAGTCTAAATCCTGCTCTGTATTTAAATAGACAGCATTTGAATACCTAGCTAAATGGAAAGCACTCAAATTATGTGCTACAGCTGTAAAAATAACAGCTGCTCTACTTATTCTTCCTTGAGGATCTGGCTAGATTAACATATATGTAATACTTATGATTTATTCATTGGGTTCCGAGTAAAAACATAAAATAGCTAGACTGAACTATTAAAAAAAAGAACAGGTTACTATATTTCTCCATTTAACATACTTGAGAAACAGCAATGTGAACCTTCTCAGCTTGGTTTAAAACGAGAGAAAAGCCTTGTGCAGCTAGTTTATGCACATGATTCTAGTCGTCATACTACTGACAGATTGGGCCAGGAAAACACAGTCAACACCATTTTAAGAACATCTTGCTTCTCAGCTTCTAAAATTCAAACACAGAACTGTAAGCCCTAAACGCAAACTGATAAACAGCTATACCATCATCTAGGCAGGCAGTGTTGAGCACACGTTTTCTTAAGCTGTCTGTTAATAAAAAAATAAAAAATAAAAAAATCATTTAGCAATCTGACTATTAATACATAATGCACTAACGGTTGCTCTGAGGAATCTTGCCAAGCAGCACCACTGTCCTTAACGTCCAGTTGCTCCAATATGCCTGAAATCATCACGTGGCTTTAATACTAACTAGACTAGCAAGACTGATAAATGTTGACAGATGTTGCATTCATGTGGCATTTCTCAGATTTTTATACGAACGCTTAGAATTGGGACCAGAGGTGATTGGTTTCCCTAATAGGGATGATGCTGGAGAAGGCATTTTTTCAGACACACAATGAAAAAAATAACCCTTCCACACCCCACCAAGTTGCTCTAAGGCAAGCGCAAAGGGATTCAGTGCACAGCAATTAAATCTCTCTTTCACTTCTTTCTGAAGTTCATTTGGTAAGGAAAAGAAAATAAAATCAGCACTAATTCCTGGGAGAGCGCTGATGCACTCTGTTGTCAGGCTGTGGGCAAAAGAGTTTTATGATCTTCCTGGCAAAGACATAGTAATTTTGGCTGATAATCAGAACTATCTGGCAGAGGCACAAAGGTTGTTCGGGCTTTTCTTGGAGGAAGATAATTTGCAACTGCATGTTTTATTGTTTGAGATCATACAGAATCTCCAAATAATCACATACTGTCCACAGCCTAGATTATTTTATAAATTAACCTCCAACATATTTTGCAATTATATGCCATTTTCCCACAGTCTTCAACATGAAGCTATATAGTACATATGTTCCGAATTTCAAAACAATCCCTTTGGAAGTAAACATATCATTTTTATTAGGTTTTACTAGCACTAAATCTCAAGGTCATAATGCAGTTGCACAGGTTAAATTTGTAACTTTTTAAACACATAAGAACAATTTTTATAAAACGGGAGAAAGCAGACTAGGTAATCATAATGCAAGTTAGGCTGTGTTCACAAAGCTATGATACGCAGTGTGTAGAGAAAAAGCATGGGATGACGGGATTGGCCATTGCTGCTTACGTTCTCTATCAGTTGGCATTAGAGCAGATGAAAGTCTTAAGAATGGATTTTAAATTACTGTAGTATGCTTAGTTGATGAGAAAGCGCAGAACTGGATTTCCCCTTTGCATGGATGAGGAGTGTTCATTCACGTAAAGGAATGCTCACCTTGAGCAGTGCTTGTCAAATCAGGCCCAGTTATGCACACAAGATGGACAATTATAGAGAACAGATGAAAACAGAAAAAAAAGTATGAAGGTAAAGAGAAATACCATAAAATGTTTTAATTTACTACCACACACCTCATCATTAAAAAGTAAATGAGCTAAATCCTTTTAGTTTTCACTTAAGCAAATTCCCAGTAAAGCCAACAACAGTTTGTTAAGGTCCTAGTTCTCAAACTTACAGAAGGACTGCTGTCCCCACTCCAATCTCCCCATGAAATTAAGATCTCTCTCTCTCTCTTCGTGCAATCAGGATAAGGATCGCAGTTTGGGGCCAACCAGCTTTCTTTACAGAAAGACAACTATTCCCTAGCTTTATCACAAATTCCCTAGCTTTATCATTTAATGCTGGAATCGTTGGGTAAAATTCCACAGCTGGTGTTATGAAATAGGTCAGAACAAATTATTTAAAATCACCTCCCTCTTCTGACCTTGAATTTATATCTGAAAGCTTAATACTGTGACATCAAAGCAACAAGTGACAGCTTTCTCCAGCAGGCACTTTCATAAATGCAAACCTGAAAGACGGGGAAAAGAAATCAGTCAGAATAAGTATTTGAAATATTAACTATTTTTAAACGAACTTAGTATCTCAAAAATAGAGATCAGAGATCAAATGCATACCAACTGGCATTAAAATAGTTCAGCTATAACCTCTAACTTATCAAAGGTCACTGCAAGTACATTACCAACACTAGCAAAACTTTATACAGAAGAACCAGAGTGGCTGCTATTTCCTAGCTGTAAAACTTCTCTAGCACAGAATGGCATCATCCAACATTTTCATTTTCCTGCGTTAGTGAACAGCTTTCTTCAATAGCAAGTTACTATCAATTTCATGCTGTTTTTTAAACTTGTTTAATAAAGACGTTAACTTTCAGGTGGTGACAATTTTTAATTACACTGAATACGTTTCTGATACTTTATTTCAATTTTACAAGCATCTGCTCTAAATAGTGTAACAATGTTTCCTAATTTCTATATATAGGATCTAAATTACATAAAAACAAAACTGCAAAATCTGTAGCTATCCTGTTCATACTTTGTATTTCACCTACAACTATAATTTTACATTTTACCCATAAATATCCCTTTGGAAAGACTGCAATCAATACAGTAAAGTACCAGGACAAGGCAAATTGTATACTGCATAACATGTGGAGTTGAGTGACAACTGATAGAGCTAACAAAAAATAAAATAGAGGACAATTGAAAGTATATTCCATGGCACGTTACGGAAGATAACTGTACTATATAAAAGGACTTAAACAAAAAAAAATTTTAATTAACACCAGTCTTCAATAATATTTATAGGTAGCATTATAAAAGTTGCTTATAAGAACTATTAACCCTGAGTGGAACTGCTCTGTTTCTTTAAATTAAAATGTGAAACCACTAGATAGAGAGAGATGTACAGATCCACACACAGTTGCTATGTGTTGTCAACATCTTCACCTGCCTCAGCAGGTAATTTGGACATTTCAGTATCATAACAAAGAAACAGTGAATATTCTCAGGTGCACCCTGGGTTTCCCAACATTACTAGGAACAGCACCTGGTACTCAAGTTGTCCTGCAGAGAAAACCTGAGTTCAGGCCACCTTCAGATCAATATGCCCTCCTAATAAGCAAAAAGAGGGACTTGGCAGAAAGGACTTGAAGAGAAGCACTTTTAGGGGATTTACTTTTGTGTGATGTCATTACCAGGAGGGAAAACAAGCGAGTTAGAAGCTGCACAGAATACAATAGCTAATACCTGTAGTAAATAAACAGGCCTAAAGGACTCTTCAAGCACTATACAAGGCCAGAGTTGTCCCTGAAGAATACTAGCAGGAGCAGGGGACACTCCTCCCCAAAACAGCCAAGGCAAAAGGCTACTCCGGCCTCAAGGTTGCCCCCTGGTTCTGCCACTTTACCTGGCAGTGATGATGCGGTCACTGACCTCAATATGACTCATCCCACTGGATTCAATGCACTTGGGAACCTATACTGTAGTTCCTTCTTCACGCTTCCTTTAGATAAGGATATCCTTCTAGAGACATTTATCCCTACTGCATCTGTGCAATAAAAACAAAGTAGAAGACCTTAAGGTTGTAACAGATGTGAATTTAACTAGTTCAACAGAGGAGCAAGATAAATAAATTCAGCTAGTTAGGTATTCAGGGCAATGCGCATTACAATTACTGTAAAAGCATCTAAGAATTTATCAGCCATACCCAAAATAGCTTGAAAAGAGAAAAAGAAAAGAGAAAAAAAAAAAAAAAACAGGTCCCATTCTTCCTCTTACCAGCATAAATGACAACCACTATCTTCTACTGTTTGCAAAAATTAGAAAAGCTGAAGGTGCAAGCTAGTCATTAAAAAAAGTCAGGTATGGAGATATACAGTATATACAATATACACAGTATGGGTATGGAGATATACAGTATATACAGAAGAGAGCTGTAAAATAAAGGAAGTGTTATTTCTTTAAAAAAAAGAACTGATTTTAAAAAATATTAGTGTTTGGCCCCAATATTTAAAACCCTATGACAGTGCATGAACTGATATTTGCCCTTGAAATCCAGCGTACTCAAAAGCGTTTGAAGACTTAAGCCCTCAATCTTTGCATAAAATCCACTACGTATATTTATACAGTATCGTGCTGAGAGGGAAGTTTTAAATAATGTCAGAGCACTGCTCATTAAAATTACAGTTAGATTGGATTTCTCTACACATGACATCATTAGGAATTTACAGAGAATCCTACCGGGTAGCTGGAGCCGATTAGGGGTAGTGGGTTGGCACAGCTGCTTTTCACCTCTGGAGGTCTACATGCAAAAAGCTCACCGCAATTGGGCACAACTACCATTGCTTACTAAGAGCTAATCTACACCTTTACCTACATGCAAAGCTTGAGAGGATTTCATGGAGCTAGACAGAATTTTGCATGGGTGCTGCCTACATTCATTAGATACAGTTTTAAGATCCTGTCACTTCAGCCCGTGAAAAAAACCATGTCTCCAAGAAGAGATGAGATATTTTTATAGTTAATTAAAATGTGTAATTGTTGCTGCCTTAGTCATCTGTTTCCTTTTTCTGTATGTATCACAGGTATAAGGCCTAGACACAGCCCACACCATTGAAATTGTATTTGCACAGGACTTACAAAAGTGAAGAGAAACCATGTTGATCCATTGAGTAGGATTATCACCACAACGGACTCAAGAAAAGATAACATCCTCTATACGTCAACATGGGAAAAAAGCGTTACCTGGAGTAACGCCAGCAATTCTAGTCATAGTAAATAAAGAATGAAAAAGATGGAAGAATAAGGCACGAGACTCCAAACAAATATTTATGTAATTCAGAAAAAATATAACTCTGGAGGAACACAAACATCTTTTAACGATATATAAGAACAAAGAACAAATGCAGCCTAAAAAATATGTGTACAAGATCAAATTTAATTTATGATAGTTCTTTGCTACTCAAGATACTATAAAAATGACATTTTAGTAATCTATATATATCTAGAGCACTAGAATAATAACTAGTTTAAATCCTGCACATCTGTTACTGCGTTTTCCCAATACCTAAAGAACACAGAGTTTAAACTGCACCACACCCTCATCCCCTACCAGGTAGATTTTCCTTCTGTACAGGACATACTGTTACTTTGTCAAAAGCTGAACCACTGCATCTGATTTAGGAAAATGGAACAGATATAACCGCCCATTAGCTGGCCAGCAGCATCAGAGTGGGCTGGCAAAGGGACCAGGGGATCAGCACAACAATGCAGTTTAATAAGAGCAACCAAATCCCATGCTGCAGAATGGATTGTGCCATATTATGCTTCAGTCACCCCCAACTCTTTCTCTCAGCACATCTAATAATTAAATACATAGCATGCCTGTCAAGTTATACATCAGCTGAGCTGTAGTAATCACAATTCCTGTGTGAAAACGTAAATCATCGTAACGCCACCGATAGCCCCTCTACAATCAGCAACGTAAACAGTCATTCCACTGTGCTCAGGTGTTGACCTCTGAGACTCCAGGCTGCGCTGACTGTCCATTGACACATCTGAAAATACGATACGACAGACTCGGTCACAAAAAATACAACAAATAACCCTTCTTATTTTATTACTTGTCATCTACGGCATGTATAAAACATTCCTAAGTAAATCTCCTCTGGGAGGATTTGAAAAGCTCCGATTTAACAGACATTTCCGTACTTTCAGAAAAGAGAGGTGCCTTTGTTTTATAACCCAGAATCCCACTCCAAAGAGAGGAACAAAGACAGCAGCTGCTACTTTATGGTTTCGAACTATGCTTTACAGGTGTTCCCTATCGAAAAACAGCTATTACCTCATCAGTAAGAATTCATAGGAAAAGCCAAATTTCTGCTCCTATCAAAGTCCATGAAAATTATACTGTCGTGTTCAGTAGGATCTAAATTGACTCCCATTAGGATAGAATGCAATTTAGAAAGATGCTCTGAATTTAAAAAACAGTAATTAACTTTGCATTTTTTGAAATATTAGCTATCACCAGCCACAGCCAATTACAATAGGATCTGGCTATTTCGTAATGACTGGGATACCCATGGAGAATGACTGAATTTTATAAATCACCAATCAGGTGAGCAACCAAATTAAGAAATCAAGACTAATTTAACAATTTTAGTTCAAATTATTTATGCCATTTCATTACGCATTAGTCTATGTGCTATGGCGTATCCCATAATGGTAAGTCTCGAGAACCATCAACTGTATTACTATACATATTAATAATTCTTCATTGTGGAAGGGAGAGACGCTGTTGTAGAGTAAGGCATGCCAACCTTCTGAACTCAGTAATACGGTTTTTATTTCTCATCTAAATCCAGAGATTCATCTCTCATTTCAGTTCCACCTTGCATTCAACTAAAATGAGCCCAAAGCCTCAAGCCTGGAACATGCCCTAAACTTTCACAAATGGAGACCAAGTTCAGATTTTTGAAACTTCAAATGTTAGTAGTCTACTCTAAAACATGATACCTGAATTTGATCGCATTTTTCACCATTATCGTTATTTAATATCACATAAACTTACAATATAACATTACTATATCTGAAATAGATCTGAGAAAATTGTATCCCTTTCATTTACTTTTGTCTTTTACAACATTTCATGAGTATTTAGCCAAAACCTTCAGTTCCTTTGATTTTTTCTACGTCACCCAGTTGTTTTCCTGTATTTGTATGGCACTTTCAAGTAGCAAAAGGCAACTGGAATAAAAGTTAAGAAGAAAAAAATCAATGTTTTCTTTAATTGGCAAGGGACTACATGGGAAGATATTGTACCTGGAACTATTTCAACTAATTGCTTTAACATACTCTTTTTCAAGCTGGATGTTTCTGTAAAGCCAAACTATTTTTGTCAAAACAAATCAGATTTATTGGTTTATTTAATTACGTAAAGTCTCTCTCTCTCTCTCTCTCTTCCTCATACACACAATTCTTAAGAAGTTATCTGCCAGCACTGCAACGCAAACATTCAGAAACCAACAAATGCCTCAATGTAAGAACCTCTGTGACTGGTACAGCCTGGGATCATATGAAACTTGTTACCTTGACACACAAAATGGATATGGCTCCCAATGTCAGACATGCAGTTGTCTTACTTTCTCCACGCTACTTGGGGCGTAGCCCCATCCCTTGCATATTTTTTAAATCGTTTATACCCTTCTACCAGGACACATTTCCATTGCTTTCCGTTGTAAAAGTACCTACCCAGCAATTCAGCATCTCACCTTAGGTACTGAAAAGGTGAAAACTATATATATAGTGACTGCACTTGTAAAAGCGCGCCAATTCTTGCATTACACAAACTTCACAGCAGAGGCAGTGAAAAATTCCAGTTCTCCAAAATGCTGATCAACTGCTTTATTGACAAAATATCTTCTCATTTCTGCAACAGATGAGACAGGGCTCCTACAAAACAGCCCTCTTCATTTCACTACTCTGATTCATCTGCACAACAGGGTGAAAATTATAACAGCATCGATCATAAGATTATTATGGTACAATGCGTACACATAGGGCATTTGAATCGTAGAGGCAATTGCAAGCTTGATTTGGCAACTCTAACGTGTTCTTCAAAGAGCATATTTTTTTAACAAAATTTCCAAGTTCTCAAAAAAGTAAACACATCCCACCAGGTGAAAGGAAACTAATACCTTCACAGATCACCTGCAAGTTTGAAATCTTAAGGCCTGTTGGATATTTCCCTGTCTCTTGAACCAAGGAGGCCCCTGTCAGCTACCGAAACTTTCTCAATCTCTGCATTTTACGTGGAGCCAGCCCAGGAACGCTTTACCATTGGACACCATGCAAGTTTGCTAGCACCTGCAGCAGTCTGGAAAGCTGTGCCCTGTTCCAGGCACCACAGGAGACCGACCTCTGATCTCTCCTCCCGTTCAAGGGCTGCCTCTTCCTCACTCCTGTGCTTTCACCCCACTCCCAGTCTAGCCCCAGAACATAACCCTGGCTCCCAGGCTTTTCACCCAGGTGCTGCAAGCTTCCTCCATCCCGCAGAGTCTTGATTTCATTTCCCCCTAACCACCACAGTGCCTGTCCTTCTCCCACGGCAGCCTTTTCTAAGGTACTCTTGTCAGTCAGTTCTTGCTCTGTGTCAAAACAGAGATCGAAATTCTTCCTTTACACTGCTTCCCTCCAGCAGGCAGAAGGCTCCAACATCATATAAAAATCCGAAGAGAAAGCTGTAGGACTTTAATACCAAAAAACACCTCTGATCCAAACCAAACCAGAACTGCAGTTAGAGAAAGGTCACTTTGGTTCTGCACCGGAGAACGCTTGGTGCACCCAGAACTGCCAGGAAATTCACCTGCCCGCCAGGTGCAGTGGGAACATCTGAACCAAAGTTTTTCAGAGGTTTATAAACTGGTCAAAGCGGAGCGGGTTTTCACAGGGATAGTGAAAGACACATTCTTAATATAGGTACCTTGTCAATTTGAAGTTCTTGCTTCAAAGCAAGGGAATACTAGAGCTTTTCAAAGGAAAGGCTGATGGAGTCCTTTCTTTTTTTAATGGAAAGAAGGATACTAGGCATTTTCTTCTGAGGCTTATTCTCAAAACTAACTCGATGTTTTCGACTATAATTTCCTGTGAAAAAGCTCCCTGAAGTAAACCCAGCATAAAAGATTATTATTATTTTTAGTCTCAATAGGTAGGTGCCGGTCAAAGTTATACGAAACTGGAAATACGATGAGGCAAAAAGAAGTGTACTGCCAGCTTCAGTAACAGAGCACTGCCAGTTCCACTATATTATAATTCAAACATCTTTTAGGTAATTCTGACTGGATGACAGAATGCAAAATTGCAGACAGATGTAAAATACTTTAAATTCTGGAGATTAACCTGAATTGCAAAAACTTTCCAACAATTTTATTTCTAGCTAATTGTAACTGACAAAAATACACATTTTCAAATAAAGAGAAATGACAAAAACCCCTAACAGATGGGATACGGTATTCTCCGACAACCACCAAAAGAACCTCCATTTCCTAGTGGCTACTAACGAATGGAAATCAAATCATCTCCGGCACCTAACAGCCCGTGAAGCAAACATATGGTTTGAATCCCAGTGAGGAAGATTTCCCCCTCCACTGAGAACTCTGAGGTGACATGGCCATCCACTTTCATCAGTCCTTCGTTCCATTAGGGAATCCACATCTCTGGGGCCTTATGCTTACACAGGAGGATATATGCTTGAGGGAAAAAAAAAAAATACGCATTACTACTTTTGCATAGACTTTCTCCTCTGAGGGCAGTAACTCTCGAAACCATGGCCATGCTATTACCTACCCCCTCTGCTGCAAAAGAAGCAAGTTTCCACACAGCCAACACTCACAGTTCCCCACTCGGCAACACCCTCCCGCAGAACTACCCCTCCAAGCAAACTCAGGTCACTGAGATTTCCAGCAGCCCCCAGCAGGATCGACTCCGCATTTCACTTCCCCGGGCATAAAAGCAGAGGGATTCATTCTGCAAAATAACAACCTCTCACTGCACCAGCAATGCCATTATTAATTCACTTGTAAGTAAACATGAATGTAAACTTAGTGTTTTCAAGCCTCTGTATCTATTACTGTTTACTAACAATAGCTGATTTTCAAGTGGAATGCTTTGCTGTTTTCCAGTTATCTCTAATCATCCTAACGTATTTCTTAGCTTGAATTAAAGTTTGCTCTCACTTATTTCAGTTCAAATACTAACACCATCACTAGGTGAAGGAAAACGATAATCAGAAGAAAAGGAAACCATACTTGTAACTATTTATACTTCAGGGAAGCTCCGAAGTTTTAGCTGGAGCAAGAAAAATTGTCAGGAGGTTCTTGCAAGCTGATGACCACAACACAGTTCTTACGCAAAACCTACGTCATGGGTATGCAGGTCACTGAAGGGGGCCTTGTTTCAGCAGTATACTGCTGGGATTTCACTCTGACTCATGGGCTTTCCCCCTGAAGGATTCCGGCGATTCACAACTCCCCAGCCCTTTCCTCATTTTAGCAGTCCGCAGGAAAGGACTAGACGGACCAACTCTTGACCAAACGGTAGGCAGAATTTAACTACTCTTTATATGCTTCTCTATGAACAAATCACTGAGCCGCTGTGAACAGTTTAATTTTCAGATGGAGTTCAAGCTTCAATACATAAATTCTTACACAAGGAAAGTTGTATTTCATATAAACTAACAACTTCATTTTAAACAAGCACATATGCAATAACATGCATATAGTTCATAACTACTTTTTGAACAAAATGAGACAGAACACTAAAAGCTTTGGGAAGATAGCGGGCTGCAGAGCAAAATCCCCTAACCCTGCCTTTGAGGTACGCTGTGAGAGTCCCTATAGGACTCTGCTTCGCAGAGATAACAGACACTGTCAAAACAGGTTTCTTACAGCAGATTGCCTTAACTGTCTGGGAAGGGCACGATCCTAAGATTTCCCAAGGAGAACATTTTCACATCCAATCAGTCTCTCAGCTCTGCCCAGACTGTTCATAAAAGGGCTCATATAGGAGTCTAAGATGTGATGGAAGGCTAAGAAGAGAAAAATCAGTCTAGCAGAAACCAGATGAAGACCAAATTAATTTATCTGTAGTTTACTGAAGAGAAATTCTTATCATTAACCTTTCTTATCCTATTTCACTTCCTACTTATTTAAATAACTGGTGGGATACAGTTACACTGTGAGGGATTTTTCAAATAAATTAGGAAGTATTAGCTTACATCTCAGTCAAAGGGATTTTTTTTTTTTTTTAAATAATAATGAATGCTCAATCCACCCCACAAATATAATAATCAACCATGTGAATGGGACTTAATAAACAAGTCTTCAAATATCACAGGCCAGATCTGAAAAGTTCGGGTAAAACATATCATAAAGCTTTATTTCAGCCAATGAACTTCTGGAAAATCTATAATTATTATTTACAAAATTTTTCTGTGCCAAGTAAGTACCATATTTGAAATATTTACATATTTCTAATTTCCAAACAAGGACCCTTCCACCTCTTAACCAACTGTACTAATAATGAAACATGCCTAATATAGCCAAATGAGGGGACTGGCAGGCTTGGCTGGCAAACAAAAAAAAAAAACCTAATAGATACTGAAAAGAAATATATTCTATACACTTTGAGGTATTTTATAACTGAATTTCAAGCTATAGATGTGATGCAGTAACAGGATATATGACTATGTGGAATAAATATCCATTTTATTTATCCTCGGTAGGCAAAGGAATAGAGCTCATTAGCTGCAATTTAAGAACAGAAAGAAGGTCAGTCTGAATTGGAGCCAAAAGATTGCTAAAGGAAGAGAAAAAACAGAGTCAGATAAGAAGCAGGCCAGACAATATTTTACATTCAATATTATACTCACTTAGAAATAAAGGAAAAACCCATAAAAAGGCAAAGATAGGAATATATTCTATTGTTTGTGGTTTATATGAGCGCAAAAAGATACACTAATCCAACTGGCCTCTTTTCCTCAGTTTTTCCTTACCGCACTATTTCCATAAAATACAAATAATAATAGATACAAAATGTGATTGCAAAAAACCTCTGGAAATTAAAATTTATGGCTCTCCTAGCAACTGTATCTCACATACTTGCATATATGCAGTATTTTGTATGGTATTTGGTGTGGGCTTTTGTGCTTTCACAGCAATGAGGTTGAATTATGGTTGCTGTGGGAACTATATCTTTGAATTTCTTGTCTTGTGTTAGCATCTCAACTAAAATGTTACATTAACATATGTAAGCATTTGTTGGTTTTTTTGCAAAAAAATGGAAAAGGAACCTACATAGATGGTTACATATTTAACTATTCTTTCCAAGAAAGCAACACATAACTCCATATCTATAGAAGTAAAGAGCTCTAATTATTCTCACACTGCATACGCAAGTGGAAAAAGAGAGCCACATAAAGCCTGAGAGTCAAATGCAGCAGAGTACCTATAGAAATAACAGCATGCAATGTCATTAAAAGCCTGCCTTTTGCATTCACAAACGGAAATGAGGGAGGTTCTTATTATTTATTTTAGCTTCCTTTAGCTCAGCTTTTTAACCTCAGTGCTCGAGTATACGCTTTCTCTCAGGCGGTCTGTGCGAGAATACATCCATTTACCACATGCTTTGTGGCTTCTATGCAAGCGTGTGTGCTTCGCAAGCGCGACAAGGCTGTCAAAGTCTGCACTGCCTAGCCCCAGTCGGCACAGGCATTGCTCTAGGTACTTTATGAAGGAACCCACTTCTGCTGTGAAAGTATAGAGGACTGACATTTCACATGTAATATAGGTCACAATCTGCTACAGAGACTCACGTTAGCGTTGGAGACAGACACAGCCGCTTACTGATACTAGAGATGTTCTTTAGCAGAAAGCAACTTGTCTTGTGGCAGAATCAAGGAACTCAAACTTTTAAGCTAGTTTTCTTGACCCAAAAGTACTAGTGGGCCAATAGCAAAAAGTAGATTTTATCTTTGGACATCACCAGTAAAAAGTGAGTCAGTCCCTTGAAATATCTCCTCATCTTTTGGAACTGCTGCTGAACTATTATGCCTCTAAAATCATCAGATGAGAAGTCATACATACCAGGCTAATATTTACAGTACTTTTCAATTGAAATAATTTCATCGTACAGTTGCTATTTCTAAAAAAGCCAACATTTATATTGCATTTTAAATAAGATTTTTAACTACTAGTCTGGGACAGGGGAGAAGGGAGAATCAAAAAACAGTACCACAACATAACAATAAAACAATACAACATCACAGAGTTGCTACAACACAGTGGCATGTTTCCAAATAGCAATGCACTGCTACTCATCAGAGCACTTGACCGATCAACAAGGTCTCATTAGCTTCCACTTACAAGGAAAAAGGTGGACCTTCCACGAGGCTAAGCGGGGCCACTCAGCAAGACAAATGTTCTTAAGGAGCAAAACCTCTAAGCAACCCAGGGAAAAACATTAAGGTAAAATATGACTTGTTTTCTTGGTTTATAATGGAGGATACAGCATGCACTGAAAGTAACGCAGTATGCCATGTTTAAGAAACCAAAAAAATCTGCTTGCATGAAAAACTCAAGGGAAAAATGAGTCTGGAATTTTCTCAAACTGCAAGTACATGAAAAGTAACAATTAAATTAGTAGATTAAATCTACTTTGCATATCATTATAAAAGAATCCAACTTACGGCTGCTTGCAAAGAGAAGAAAATCTGAAGCACGGGATATTTCCAGAATAAACATTCAGTTTCAAAGCAGAGGTTTATAATGTTAATACAAAAGCTTAAGAGATCAGAGAACCTTGAAAAATCTAATGTTACCTGGTCAACAAAAACGGAGCCTTCATAATAAAACTTTCAAAGACCTAGAAGATTAACTCAGTAAGCCAGATCTAACAAAAAACCATTAAATCTGGCAAGAATAACGCTTTTACTATCGGACTTTAAGTAAATCCAAATTTCTTCCTTCTTTAAAGATGAAGCTATTTGAGTCTAGTCATAACACAAGAAATTATTCTAGATATAAAGATAAGGTAAGTTAACACACTTCGTAGCTCCCAAGCAAATTGTGGATTTCTTCAGGAATCTAAAAAGATGCCACTAAATATGGTAATTACTTATAGTAGTTTTTTTAAACAGAAAGGCACATCACTAAATGCAACTATGCTAAATAATTTTACAACTCTTTTGAATGGCCCATGCCTTCAATATGAATCCAATTACAAACGGCTGGTCCCCAGTTAGTGTCCAGATTAAGTTGTATCTGAACTGAATATATTATCTTTAACTGCAAAACCAAAATGATTCCAGCTAAAACAATAACAATCTCTTGCATCATATTCCCAAATACTCTGTGCAAATTACATAATATGATATGTGGAGAAAGATTTAAGGTTAGCATTTCGCATGTTCCTGCCATTACCCCAACTGCCAACTCGATTCACAGTGACATAAGCCTTTACAAAATGTGCTTGTAAATAAACACAGTCTAAACAGCTGCTGGACGTACACATTTAAAAAGAAATTGTATCAAACTGAAGACTTAAGAACACACAAACAGAGCATCAATTTTTTCCTTTTTTTCTGAATTTTGTATATTCGAACAATTGTAACTATGTATTGCACGTGTGTGTGTGTGTGTATATGTATTATATGTAATAAAATAATATTTCATATTCATTCTGAAACCTCCTGGAATAAAAATTAACCAAATATATATAAATTGATCTAATTTAACCTTCTTGCATGAGCATAAGAAAAAAGTGCGTGTATGTAAAACATACATAAAGACACTGAGCTGATACCAAAAACTGATGGAAATCAAATAAATTAAGTCTCAGGGGACTTAATCCTTAGGAATCAGCAACCTATCGACTGAGTGAGCAACAAGGCATTATGTGAACTTTCTGCTTTCATTCTTTCCCCAAAAAATCAGTTAGGGGATTTAAAAGACGCTGTTGCTTTCAAGACTACTAGAAATTTATGAGGTAGCTCCCTCTCCTGGATTAACAAACAATGACAATTCAACTTAAATGACAACATGCAGAATTTGGCTAGTAATACTTCTCCCTATTTGAGATTTTTACCGTATAGCATCAAGCAATTACACTCAGGCTTGTAAAGGCAGCAGCTCCTGATCATTATGTTGAATAAGCTTATATCCGAGTACCATACTACTAGGACAGGAAGGTGGTTGAATCCTGTAAATAACTTGTTATCATTGTGATTTTTTTTTCCATCAGATAGTATAAATATGCAAAGGAGAAGAAATTCCCTTTTGCTTTAAATCTCTCTGCACTTTACTCACCATAGAAGAATGGGTAAATAAGACTGTCAAGAAGACTGTCACTTTTCTATCTGTATGGCCTGCAATATGACTTCTGGGTTCATACTTGCAGAACTTAAGCTTCTTTGTTAGAAGTCTTGAAACAGAAGAATCCAGGCTACTTGGAACGGTTTTCAAGTTCATATAGAGAGCCAAAAACACCGCACAGCGGGGAAAAAAAGTTATCTGCACACCAGCTATTCAGAGATTCTCCAAAACAGCTTGGGCAATTTCTGCACACATTACAAAAAGGAATCAGAAGGGACTGGAAATGGGCACTCTCTATCCCTGTATAAACTCAGCTCGATAAAGGAATCTTGGCTTCTTGACTTGACATGTAATGGAAGAGGAGTCTTTGTGAAGAGCTGGTGGTTTTTCTGCACCCCGGCTAGAACCACAGCCAATTCATTCAAGCTGAATGACAACACTTGACTTCAGTACAAAAATTAGTCTCAATGGCAATGTTGTGGCCTCACTGAAATCACTGATCTTTTCCTTCATCAGTGTTACTATTTATAACAAAATAACGGCATGAAAGAAGTTATAGCACATTTAATGAAAAAGAGGGAGACTAAAAGATATCCCTGTTAAATCCTGGACTAGATAATTTGAAAGCATTATTTTTGACCTGCTAATATCTGTAAAATCAGGCACACAACAGTGTGATTTCATCCTTCATATGTATATTGAGTGCATCTCACAGGATGCAGCCAAATGAAACACACGAGGAAATTCTAATCATTCAAGCACAGATAAAAACAGAATGGCCAGGAGTTATTTGGATGGAACTGAAAGGAGCATATAAAATGCTCCACCTTGGAGTCCTGGAAATAGCGAGAGAGAGGGGAAAGATCTAAGATCTGCTGTGCAAGCACCTGCCACAAATGGCAGATGTCCAGTGTCATGGGAGGGGACCCCTCTGCCAGATTCTGCAGCAGTCAGTGGACAGAGACTCCCCACAATCCCCTTAGCAGAAAGAAGAGTTATAGGGCAGAAAGAGAAAGAAAAAACAAAGCTACGGAAAAATAAGACCGATCGTGTAAGTCACAATGTTAAAGCACGGTAGACTGGAAGGAAAGAAAAATGATCAATGAGAGATTAAAGACTAAAGTGGCAATTGGCTGAAGACCGTGTCCTGGAAACTGAGATGATGAAGGCTGCAACTAGTCAAAGAGCCAGCGAATTAACTAAACAAATTCAACTTGCTAGAGTGAGTCAGCGGAGTCCTTGAAGGGGGCAGGAAAAAATCTTAAAACCCGGTAAAGAAAGCTCAGGCTGTTTCTCAAGCTTCATCCAAACAGCAACAGCCCACTTCCTTCCGGTTACTCAAAAGGAGCTAACATCTTCATTTAGGTATTTACTAAAGAAAATAATTAGCAAAGCGTTAACAGAGTATTTGTTTTACTACAAAATGACACTTAATGACTCTTTAGAGAAAACATACTCCAGCATCCAAATTAAGTTCCAGTAAAAACACTACGAAAACAAAGATTCTGCGTCATTCTGATTCTTTCATCTTAATGTTATTCATTCATTTATTCCATGAAATCAAATCAACTCTTAATCAACACACAAAAACAGGAAACAAGAAGTGAGAAGTATAAGCCACTCACCTTTTTTTTCATAACTAATACATACACTCTCCAGTATTTTACTGCCATTCAACAAGTCCTTTGTATAGCAATCCATAGAAACATTTGGATGAAAGATTTTTACAAAACCTATTTGTTATGTATAAATAAAGAATCCATAAACAATAGATTAAAATATCACTAAAAATAAAGCTATCATGTGAATTAACATAATCTCAGTATACCTTAATGCTTTAGTCTGTCATGCTAGGTTTTTTATTTTAAAATTAACAAGCAGATTCTATAGCAACCAATAGCGGTACGATCAATTACTCACATTTTCTTGTAAAGAGTATCTTGTATCTACTGGGTGTGGTCTGGCACAGCCACATATAATGCCATAATAGGAACAAAGTACGATAATCACAGTTCTCAGGCAGGAAACCTTCTGCTACACTGCAGCAGCTCCCATACATGGGTGTTTGGTTGGTTAACTATCACTAACAGATGTATTCTAAAATAAAGAAAAATGAAATAGAAGGAGTTGCCAAACGTGTCAGCAGGGGTGTATGAAGCAGGATTGGAATAACAGTATCATCTACAAATACAGCATCAGAGGGTACCACACATCAGGGTGCATGCAAGCCCTGTGATGCACCTCGCAGTGCAGTATTAGTGTATCCATGATCTAAATATACACTGGGGTGAGATCATGGGGAGAGCAACCCCTTTCATGCACCCTGGTTTCTTTTGAAGAAACAGAAACTTTCGGGGTGCAACAGAGGCACGGTTCACCTCATCAAGTCCCCTGTTTGGGTACCTGAGAGCCCAAGACTGCAAAAAGCATACCTGTCCCACTAAGGCCTCACAGATAGGCAACACCCATTCGCGGTGATCATGCTTCAAAAGAAACGTTAGCAAACTGAAGCGTTAAGAAAAGAGCTGTTATCATGCCTTTTTGCAAGAGATCAAGGAAAATCAATTACTAGGTTTATTCAAAAGAGGACTGAGACAGCAAAAGCATCTACAGATGGAGACTGCCTATTCAATTAGACCTGATTAACCAAGGCATGACTCACAAGGACATTACTTCAGTTACATGTTGCGCAGTCCCACTGCTTTCCATGGAATTGGTGCAACACTTTAAGGGGTAGTATTGAATCAAACCCAGACTTCTTTCTTTGAGCGAAAGCTACAGTAAACAAAAAGGTATTGCATGTAAACCTGACTGTGGTTAAATTCAAATTCATCAAATCCCACGTGTCGCCTGGTTCTTTCAAACAGTACAGTATCCAAATGTACCTTTAAAACAAAAAACGGTGTATTATCCGTTCATCTCCTCAATACACGACTAGATCGCTAGTCTTCAAATTACTCAGAAAGAAAAGAGAAGGTTAGAGCAGTGTATGGCAAATAACAGGAAAGTTCGTAGCACATGATTCACAAGGCACCGAACGTTGACTGAGCTTCCAGGCCATTCCAGAGCATAAAATTACAAAATGGGTGAAAAATAAACCAATTTCAAGTCTCCGAGGAGTTAACTTTAAGACTGAAAACTAACAAGATGATTTTTGAGGTCAGTCTTCTCATCAAGCAAATTACCATTACTGAATGCAACACTATCTGTATGAGAACAGACAGCTTAGAATTCACAGCTTTGAATGTTTCAAATATGCTGTAACTTGCACACAGTTTTTAAGAATTTAATGCGACCTGAGCAAAGGGTCTGGAACGTAATGGACTGTCAACAGTCCAACAGTCAGTTTGGGCAAATGATACAAGATTTGACTTTTCAGAAGTCTCAATTACTAATTGCTCAACAGCAGACATTCACCTCCCTAACTTCTGTATTTTGTCTTGCTAGCCTATAACTGGATACACTAATATCGTTCTTCATGCATCTTTTCTAAGGGTGCACTTACCATGAGCAAAGTGCTTGGAGATCCTTAGCATGAATAAAATATATTTTGCACTTAGATGTGAATTACAGAAGTAGCAATATTTGAAATAGGATTTTGTTTCAAGGCAACAAGACTCAATCAAACATGATTATCTGGCTTTGATTGTTATGCTTTACTTACTATGCTCTATTTTCCTTGCATTTTAAATATGCAATTTTGCTTTTCTGTTATGTAAATGAATGTTTTTCATCTAACATATCTATTTTTGGTAAAAGACTAATTTTTCTTCCTAGTCTAACATGGAAGCGTTGCTGAACACAATTCTGGAGTCTAACTGATAAAGTACCACAAGGCCATTGCATGCATTCAAAAGCAAAAAAAGCAAGAGGTAGCTAGACGGCTCATGAATTTAGAATATAAATGCGTAGACGTTTACCTGTATAGATATATATGTACACAGACAAACACACAGTAGCATTTAATATAGATGAATTAATCCTTCTCTCCATTAGTTAAGTGGTACTAACCAACACAGCTGCAATCACAAAGGTTGTGGCCTTTCTTTAAAATAAAAAGAACTAGGATAATGACAGAAAAATTCTCCACTGAAAGTCATAGAAACAGTCAATTTTAAGCTAAAGCTCCTATTTGGGTCTGTGTTATTTAAGTTATTTTAAAGGAAAAATTCAGGGAAGGAAGAAGTCTGGACTTTATCTAGGGCACTGTCTGGCATGCAAGTGGTCAAGTCACCTGCTATCATATCACTTTCTTTTAAAAGTTGATTTTCACTTCTGCAAAGTGCACAGATTATATTGCTGTACATGTTCCTAGATATTAGAGGCATTTAATAGACAGCATGCTTTCTGGAAAACGGAAAAGAGGAAGAACAAAATGCATTTCAAATGTAAGCCTACTGACGTTCAATGGGGTTTACTACCCGCAGATAGTTTTGATTCTATAGCTTGTGTGACCAAATTGTGCTGCTTCAGACTGTTTCCTGTTCTCTTAAATTCACATATCCCCAGGCTGAGTAAAGAATAGAAAACACAAGCGTTTCATTTAAGGCATGGGATAAAACTGGACATCCATAAATTGTCAGTGTTAAAGAAAACTGAAGTCAAGGTTAGCAAATTAATTTTAAAAAACTATGGTTAATGTTGTCATGTGACAAAAGATGACCCAATAAATCAAAGGAATACAACATCTATTGGAAAGAAAACATTATAGTCTCAAACTAGGGTTGAAACACTGATATTTACCCAGACAAAGAAGGTTAAGAAGCATATCCCACTCACTCAAATCTTTAAATAAAAGGCAACGCCAACCTAAAACTTGTTTTCAACATTCTATGATGCCTGAAAAAATGCTGTCACTCACTCATTACACTCCCTCACATGGATGTAATTTCCACCCCCACCTGTCGTCATCACATCTGGCTTGGTATGCAGTTTCGGGGGAAAAAAAGTCATCTGGGCACTAAATCACAACATATTTTGAGTAATCCTTTAGCATGCATGTGTGTGTAATCACACACACTTGCAAACGTATCCTGAGACCTAAACCTCCACAGCATATATTTGGGGGAAAAATTAAACTTAGTCCAAAGCCTTGACCAAGGTTTTGTGTATTATTAATATATCGGGGTTTAACCCGCATTACCAAAAAGCAAAACACAAGACAAAACGCAAAACTTCACATCCTACATAATAATAAATAAATAATAATAAAGCTGAAAGAGATTTCATCCAGCAGTCTACCTACCTGCCCCAAGGCAACACCTACAACTGCGTCATTCCCAACCCACGTTTGTGAAACCATCCTTAAAAATCTGTAGGGAAGGAGATTTTCTGTCTGTCTAACCCATCTATCTAGTACTTTACCGCTGGAAAGTTTTTCCTCGTGTCTAACTGGAACCCTATCTATCAGGGTGCTTCACCTCCCTCACTAATGGAAAGTTGTTCCTAACGCCAAGCTTGAACTTGTAACACATTTTAAGCCCTTACAAAGAGCAAACGCGGTCCCCACAGAAACACGTAATACCAGCAGACTGAAACATCAGGATGAGGTCGGCTGCACCTAACTCGCTGAAAACAACATCAGTGGAGACCTTGAGCTAGGCTCACTGCACACTAGGTAAAGGACGTAGCAGCAAAACATAAGTTGACCTCCACGTTTAAATCCTGTGCATATTCAAAACTATACATCGTTTGGAGAAGGAGGGGAAACTTTCTTGCCCCGGCACCCGAAGGTAGGTCCTTGTCTGACTGCAGAACGTTGAAAAATAAAACTTTCCACGTTACCTCTCTCTTCGAAGTTAAGAGAGGACCCAAAAAAAATTATTTTTTTTTTTTTTACAGCAGATACAAGCGGAGCCTCACTCACACCAGCAGCCACCGATGCCACGGACGAGGGGGCTGATGCCACCCAGGCCCCGAGCTGCGAAACCAGCCGCGACCCCCCCCCCGGTGCCCGGCCCAGCACACGCACCTCCGCGGCGGCTGGGGGCCGCCCGCCCCCCTGCCCTGCCGGCCCGGAGCCGGCCAGCCGCCTGGCGCCGCCCCGCACTCACCTTCCGACACCTCCAGCTCGGCCGCTCCGTTGAGCTGGTAGAGGCACCAGTCCACCGCGCCCTCGCCCGGGGGGCCGCCAGCTAGGCACAGGAGGGAAACCGCCGTCAGTGTCGGCCGGGCCGGCGGCACCCCGCGGCCCGGCCCGGCCCGGCCCGAGCAGGGCAGGCCGCGGGGGCCACGGGGAGCGACGGGGAAAAGGAGCCGGCAGCGGCAGGAAGAGCCGGGGGACGGAGCAGCGAGCGGGGAGGAGAGGCGAAGGGGCAGAGCAGGGGACGGAGGGACGCGGGGAGCGCGGAGGGCTGGGGGAAGGGGGAGCGCCGCCGAGTACCCTGCTTTTGGGACATGTGCGGTGCCCGCCGAAAGGCGCCCTGCGCTCTGAAACTGCGATTTGCTTTGCTCCCAGCGCCGGTAGCTCGGGGCGCCGCCGCCACCTCCTTCTCCTCCTTCTCCCAGCGGAGCGGCGGCGCAGGCAGCCGGCGCTGCCTCGGGGCGCGGGGGGGCCGGGGGAGGGAGCACGGGAAGGGGGGGAGGCTCCGCCCGGAGCTCCCGGCGGAGGCGGCGCCGCCGCGGCCTTGGCCCAGGACGCGCCGCGCCCGGCGCCGCCGCGGCCCCAACAGGTGCGAGCGGCCCCGGCCCGCACCTCTGGGCCCCGGCGCGTTGGCGTTTCAACGTCAGTCCGCCGGCGGGGCCTGCGGCCTCCGCAGCTGCGTTCGCTCCTCTGCGTCCCGCGGTTCCCCGACGTCCCTAGGCCAGGCCGCCCGGCCCGCGGGTAAAGGCCGCCAACACCGCGCGAGTTGTCGGGTTTTCCACGCGCTGACATCGCCGCCAGGCCGAAGGGTCGTGTTCGCGTTCGTCTCCCGGCCTGTGGAGCCCTGTGGATCCACACGCCGTCTTCACGGCATGCTTGAAGAGTAACTACGAAAGCAAACCTGCTATCGAGGGACCCGAAGCGCTCTATGCAGCGGCCTGTGCCTCCACCGGAAAATTTCTAGGGGGGTGGCAAATTTTAAAACATGGAAACCGTAAGCTAGAGTGATCTTAATTTATAAACGTATCTATTCCTACCCACGTCCACCCCACAAACACCACAGGAGGGAAACGTAAAGGTACCTCCGTTGTTCTGCTCGCTTGCAGGTGTTGTTGGCGTTTTCTCCAGCAGAAACCTTGTGCGTCCTCAGCTCACAGCTGGCAGCGTCCTGCCTCCATCTTCCCTCTTTCTGCAGTGGTTGTGCCAGAGGCCTCCGCGTAGCATAGCTCATATCAAAGAGAGCAAACACACTTTGTACGGGCAAATGAGAAGGTTTTAAGAGCATAATACAGGACAACTATAATCGAGCCATACCTAAAAAATGAAGAGCCAACACAATAAAATACCAAGCCAGGCAGCTGTCACGGCACCGCAGTTATTCTGGATCATTCACCTAGCTTTTTGCTATTTACCAAACGGTGTGTAAGGGTGGGGTAACACTAGGCACCAATTCCACCCGACATGCCTATATTCATCCCTTTTTGCAGCAAGCAAAGACCCTCCTGATGCCATTAGAGTTGTATGCACTTTCATAAACTGTGGGCAATTTGACTCTCGTTTCCCTAATGCAAGTATTCTCTTCAAATACCTGCGCTCGTCTCCGCTGCCGGACAGCGTAAAGAGTTAAGGCTTTGTGAAAGAGGGAGGACAACTGTATACTCTGAAGGAATTGGGCTTCAAATGGCAGTAACGTTGTGCAAACATTCTCAGCTACTTTTAGAAACACAGCGAAATGCCAACACTTAGGGCTTCCTGGGAACTTCACCTAAATAACAAAGACCATAACGCCTTCTGAGGTGAAAGAACATCAGTTCAGACAATGTGCGTACATATACATAGACATATATATATATATACACATCCCTGAGCCATACGTTTGCAGGAGGTGCGCTGGTTTTCTTCGAACTGAAAAGGTTTAAGCTGATGATTGGGGGGGGGGTCCATGGAGCTGTGTTACAAGTAAAGCTTTATCCAGCTGCTTGCAGAGATGCTACCTCTAAGACATACCTACAGACCTTGATTGCTCTTCATGACACAGCATTATCACGAATAAAAGTAATGTTAATGTCCCAGTTTCAGTCTCTTCTTTTTGGAGGAAATCTTTCTATAGTCCGCCATGCTAATTAGCAAACAAGGGCCTCGCTCCAGGAGAATCTGTTCAGATTTATTTATTCAGATTTATTTTTTTAAAAAGAGGCAGTTTTATGCCATTCCACTCAGTAATACTGTCCTACATCACATTTTTCATTCTGGACTTCAGACATTGACAAACTTCCAAAATAAAAAAAAAAGTCACGCAGTTTGGCATGTAACGCAGCACGTTTCAGTTATAATATTGTTTGTTAGATGCATATCATTTACTCAAACTAGAATTTAAGCAAGGTAGTTGACTTACGCTGCTGTGTATTTTGAAGAACTGAAGTTTAACAAGAATTATTGGTCTTCAACATCACAACGATACACTGGACAAACTGGTGGTACAACCACAGTCCAAACTTCTGGGGAGACCGTTGGGGCTAAACTACCCATGTAACGTTTCTGAACTTAAGGGGGTTTTGCCTCTACAGCAGGGCTTTCTGCGGACACTTTTTGACTCTCAGTACAGGGCCAGCCCTTGCTAACAGCGGTAAAACCAAAATGGGATCAGGAGAAGGTCGACAGCACAGAATAAAATTTAACTTTAAAACTCAGCGGCAAAAATCTGGCTCGAACAAACCACCTACCAACACAAAAAGCTCGTGTTCCATTGAGAAGAGTTTCCACAAATTAAAAAAAAAAAAATCCACTATGAACAAGAATCGTAAGGATTGTCAGTCGTCCAAGGCTGCAGAACTCAGCCCCCCTCCGCGCAACCTAGTTTTAGACGAAAAACAGCCCCAGCGAGGCGCGCCAGCAGCCCCTGGCGGGCGGCTCCACCGGCCGCGGCCCCCTGGCCTCGCGGGAGGCCGCCTCGCCCCCCCCTTCACCCCCATCCCGCTGCTTCGGCTCCTTTCCCGCCCCCCGGTGTCTCCGCCCCGGCCGCGGGGGAGGCGGGGCCGGCGGGACGCGGAAGGGCGCCGCCGCCGCCGCCTGAGGGGAGCCCGGCTGGGAGTCGCCATGCGCCCGCCACCGCTCCTCCTCCTCCTCCTCCTCCTCCTCCTCCTCCTCCTCCTCCTGCTGCTGCTGCTCTTCGGCCCGGTGCCGCGGGCTGCCGGCCGCGGGCCGCTGCGGGCCTTCGTGGTGGCCCACAGCCACATGGACGTCGGCTGGGTCTACACGGTGCAGGTGGGGCCCGCGGCGGCCTGGCTGCCAGGGCAGGGCGGGGAGAGGGAGAGGCGGCCTCTCGGTGCGGCGGCGAAGCACGTCAGCGCTGGGCAGGCGCCCCCGAGACCGCAGCGCGTTCAGCCGGCCGCGGGCGCGCAGGTGCGGCCGGAGCGGGCGCCGCTCGCCTGAGACGCGCGGATTTTACTTCCGCTTGTGCCCGCGCTCAGCGGCGTGCGCCTGGTGCAGCTCCCGGAGGAGAAACCTTCAGCTTCCTGTGGAGCTGCGCCTCGGTTATTCAGCAGACTTTTGGTTTTTTCCTCCCCCAGGTGTTTTTGCTCTGTCCTGCTGCTGCTGCTAAGCAGAAAGCCCGAGGACGCGTAAGGGCTGGTGACGCTCGCTTAGCGGGGAGTGGGATCCCCGCGCCCGCTGCCGTGGCCGCAGAATAGCTCTTGCGGTACGAATGGGGTGCAGCGCAGAATGAGTCAGATGGGTCGTTAATGCCTTTCACATCCCTTAGTCTAAATCCTGTGTCCTCCTTCCTGAGCATGAGTTTCTTTAGGAGCTCATGCAAAAAAAGATGCTGTGGGTACTTTGTTTGCTGCTGTAGTATGGCATCAGGTGTTTTAGGTGTGGTAGGGCATCGGGGGGTTTGTTTGTTTTTTATAGTTACTCTGCTAGTGGTTTACTGGAGAATCTCTGTTGGGCCTGTGTTTTTGTCTTGCCTTTTTTTTAAACAGGATTAGTGAATTTCTTCTTAGTATTGGAAAACCCCATTCAGAAATCGTGTAAGAGAACACAGAATAAATGTGGTTTTGGTCAGCTAATGGCTGAAGACTTCCTCCAAGGGAAATGAAACATGTAATTATCATTTTTTTGGAGAAGACAGTTGCTCAAAGCCTCGTTTCCTCTGGTATTAAATCACAAGTATCAGTGATTCCTTTGGTCAAAAACCACAGAGGCCATCTATGCGTCCCTTCAAACGCTGCTCTAGTGAAGTGAAACCTGAGGGTAACTCTCTGAGGGTTACTAATGCGGTCCTAAACTCCTTTAGTTTTAGTTTGCTTAGTTATTAGGTCTTGCTCGTGACTGACAAGATACTGATTTTCTCTTTTTTAATTAAATATCTGCATTCATAATGTGAGAAATAAGCATTTCATTTATTATGTCAGTACAACAAGCATGACTGGGTACCAGAAATTATAGTATTGATGGAGAATTCCAATATTAGATATGCAGCAAAATCTTTTTTCCTAAAAGCAAGCTACCCATTGCCTTCTGGTAATAGCAGTGATACCAGAACTCACATAAGATGTGGCATCTGGATGAATATTTGACCACATCCTACTGTTAGCTACAGTGTGGCATGAAAAGTAAAATTCAATCTTTTACATCTAATAAGAAGTCCAAGTCCCACGTTCAAATAAGTGAAGTCTTATCTGGTTGTTTATAGTGGGCCGCTGCTCACTGTTTCAGAGCATCTCATTAGCTGATAGAAGTTATGAATTAGAAAATTCCTGCTTGTGCTTGCAAGTATCCTGGTTTATGACAACAATTATTTTCAATTCCCACCCACACCAATGAGGTTTACGAATTTTCATAACTCTTTAGGACTGGATAATGCCCTACTACTTAGATCCAGTGTAGTTCAGGTTTGAGACATAATAAAGTTTTGCTGGCTGACTCTTACCAAGACGTTCCTAGATGTTCTCTTAGGTTCAGAGATTTAAATGCCTGTCTTCATTTCCTAGTGGAGAAAATATTTTCAATAAATTATTTAGCAAAAAGTTTGTAAGCAATTATGCAGAATACTTTAGTATTGTATTAAGTCTGAGAAGTCCTTGTTCAGCATTTCAAATACAATGCGCTACTTAAAATAACAATTAAAAATTAAATTGAGTCAGATGATGTAATCATTGTAAATGTTATGGATATTGGGTATATTGTATGGCCAGTCAGCAATGAGAAATTAAAATTCCTTAGCAGGTGTTTGAGTGTCACTGTTTAACATTAGTAAAACTTAAAAGCTATTCCCGTAGTTAAAATGTCATATTGCATTAAACATCTAATCGTAACCTTGATTTTTAAAAAATCCTTAAAGACCGATGGAGAAGTCGTTGAACCAGCGATTATTTAGACAATGAAGTATTGTAAGCCGTTCCTCCTACAGTCAAATGCTTTCCCTTTTTTAATGGCACTTCAGCATTTTTTACAAAGCTAACTTGATTTCAGTTAGGGAAAATAAAGGGAGGGAAGTACGCTTCTGATTTGGATCACATCCTTCCGTTCTTATTTCAAGATTTCCTTTCGTACAGGAGATTTGCCTGAATTAAAGCTATAGATTCACTTGTTAAAAACTCTTATGCAGTGATATATAAGGTGGATGAGGGTTCTGTGTCTTAATCACCTTCAGATGTGTGCGTGTATTGTGGTGGCGTGCGTTGGCTAACTTGGCTGTGGGCTGTCCGTTTTACTTTACTGCGTGCGTGGCTCTTGGTCAGAATGGATCTGGCCAAGCAGCAGTTGCTCTGGTAAAGAACCTTCAGATAACTGTGTTATAGATATGTGCAGAACCTTTGCTACAAGAAAGCACAAACATTGCAGGAAATCGTAGGATAAATGCTCTTGCCTGTAGTCGTGGTATATCCCTTTTAAGGGAAGGGTGAAAGAATGGATCTGGCCAAGCAGAAGTTGCTCTGGTGAAGAAAAGTGTACCCGAAATACTGTTCTGTACACAACTTTAACATGTTTTTCATTTCATACCATATGATACATTATAACCATATGATAGGTTGTTTGATAGATACAGCAGTCATGTTTGCATTCCAGTAAAATCCTTAGGCCTCATTCTGGAATCAAAGTTGTTTTAGAAACTGTATAGAATAAATACATGGTTCTCGCAGCGGATGAGCCTACATCGAAAGTCAAATTCATTCTAAGAGCTCTTTGCTAGTGTTGTTTTACTCTGTCCTAAAACATCAAGTAAAATGGAGTTATTTTTCATGACTGGAACTTCTAGGGCTATAATAGTATAATTTACAGTTTATGTATGACTTGATTACACCAGCAATGCACACCCACAGCATAGAGTCATACTCTGCGAAAACAATTGTAGTGATTCAAAACATCAGCCCAGCAGAAGATCAGAAATGGAAGAACAAAGCATGCGTTTTTCATCCATATTGGTGCAAAGTCTTATTAATGGCATTAATGATTTTAAGTTAAGCAGTGAGCGACAGAGGAACTTGTTCCCACCTCTCTGGTGAGGTCCCTCATCAGAGGATATACTTTGGAGCAGATGGGCTCACAGGCTGTAGCTATAGGCTTATAGAACTCAGTCTTTCCACGTATACAAAGAAAGTTCGCGACAAACTTGAGTTTTGGATCTTTCTCCTCAAGCCCAATGACTATTTGAAATGCTCCATTTATTATATGCAAAATACCTCTTTCCAAAATATAGAGTTTATTTTAAACTGTTTTGCAGGAAAGTATGCATGCTTATGCAGCAAATGTCTACACGTCTGTTGTGGAAGAGCTAATGAAAGGAAAGCAGCGCAAATTTATCGCTGTGGAGCAAGAATTCTTTCGACTCTGGTGGGATGCAGTAGCCACGGATATGCACAAACAGCAGGTAAGTTGTACTAGAGCCGAACCTTCCGTTAACAGAAAAAATCCATGTGCTTTGCAGAGGGCAAGAAGAGGCAAACTAGTTTAACATTTGCTTTTTACCAAGATCTTGCATGGGTCATCTCTGAATAGGTTCTGTAGGCTATCTGGTACTTTTTTATGAAAGGACCTTAACTCTAAAAGTGATTGCAAGAGGTTCTAACTCCCAGCTGCAAGTTAGATTGGTAGGAGGTAGTAACCTTTGAACTGAAGACTCTTTGCACTTTGCAGTTTTTGTTTTCAGTGCCTTTCTTATTTTGGGGCACGCTAGTGTAAGATCTAGGTGGCTCTGAAAGAATCTGAGCCATTATCTGCTAAACTTCTGAAGCTTTTGAACTGCTGCCTGACACTGCTCACAGAATGGAACTCTTTTCAATTGAATATTGCTCAAAAACTCCCATTTGTGTTTAAAAAAAAAAAAAAAGGGTAATGCAGTAAAAAGACAATGCAAGATTTGAGAAGAATAGCTATTTCTTGGATTTGTTTACTTATGGACTGTGATCCCTTTCAGTCTTAAGAGTTTTAATTCAAGCATTTTTTTCTGCTGAAGACATTATGAAGTTTTGCTTGTCGTTTCTCTTTTCCTCTGGCATGAAACATGCTGAAATTAAGGACTGGGCTGGTAGCCTAGAAGCCGATAATATATTGCATCACAATACATGATGCTTAAGCTTTGGACCCTAAAACCAGAGGGTGTTTCCCATAGTAGGTACAGATTTGAAGGTCCCCTGCCTCTGTTACAACAGTCCGGGCAACAACAGCAGTATATTACTTGCAGTACATGAAGTTGTGGTTTGCTTGAAGTACCGGGGAGATGGTTGTATAAAAAGACACCTCTTGTCTATTTTGTTGCAAGCTAGTCTTTCAATAAATTCTAAGAAGTTTAATAATTATGATCTGTGTGTGTTTGACCTTAGTGATAGATTTTGCTATGTATTGGCAGCTGTCTGTGTGGGCCCTTTGCATCTTGCAACAATAAAATCTTGTTTGTTTTCAATTAGAAAATTATATGATAAGTTGGGGAGGAATTAAAAAGAAAACAAGACTTGGGAACCGCTCTGTGCGGGACAGGAAAGTATTCTAACTTTCTAATGGAAATAGATCTTATATCAGGTATGTAGTATCCCTCTAACTCAAACTACGAAGAAAAAGCTTATGTTCCTAATAGTTATTCTCTCTAGTAAAAAGAATCCAGAAAAATACTCATTCATCACTTTGACGTCAGTGGTGCAGAACTAGTAGATATGAGTCTGCCTTTAATTTTCTAGCCTAATTGCTGATAATTATGGCTTTTATGCGTTTTTAGTCAGCTTTACAGTTGATTATCTGAAAAGTAAAAGGGTTAAAACCAAAATCTTTTAAACCTATGTGTCAGAAACACTGAATATCAAATAACATTTAATAGCTATAGAGCTTGCCGATATGTAACATTTGTTTTTAACATTAGCGATCTGCAAGGTATTGGGCCTTGAAATTAGGTCACTGATTACTGTCCTGCTTTTTTCCACTTGAACTCCATCAGTGATTTTCTATAATACAGCTCTCTGATTTAAATTTTGCCATTCTTTTTTTCTTAAATCTTGTATTTCAGGTAAAACATTAATCTAATTCTGATTTCTTTTGGAATGTCTGCTTTGGTTTAGAGTGGTAGCATTAAAAACTAGTAAAAGGTATGACCTGATAACTGAAGCTGATTTTTTTTTTTTTTTCACTTCGGGCAAGAGAATATGTAGTACTGAGTTGTGTGGCAGTAGTACTGCAGTTGTGAACCTCTCAGTTCTCGGTGCATGTTGTTTCCACAGTATTTCCTTATGTGAAACATTCCTGTGAGCTTGCCCTGGCTTGATGTCTGGGTGTTGTAACTAAGGGGGAGAAGGTGTGTAGCCACTTCTGTCTGGTTTGGAGCAATGGGTTGATGTGAGGATAGTGACAGGTGTCCTGAGGCCCACAGGTAAGCTGTATTACTATCTGGTGATAATACTGTCTGGTTTTGGTCAGTGAAAGCACTTGTCTTTACAGATGCAGGTTTTTTTTTTTTAACGGTTGGATATTATTTAAATTACTGGAACTATCTGTGTCTTGTATGTTCGACCTCTGAGTGGTTTCACAAAACTTAAATTTGAAAGTTTTCGTGGCCCAAAGTCTGGATCAGAGGCATCTTTCTTGGACATCCTCCCAACTGGGGTATAATAGCCACAGATGCTTTTCATGTAGGTCAGGACTAGTCTTGTGCTAACACCAGATATCAGTTATTTGGTCTCCTAGCATGCTAATCAGTCACCACAGTTGACTGGAACTAATTTATGAATGCTTAGCCCTAAAGCATTTTCACAACATTGTGTAGGGGAGGAATGATTGTAATCAAAATTGACAATCTGGCATCGTATCTGAGCAGACACAGGGGCATTCAGTGAAGGTTCCTGGGGAAATAAACATAATAGTTCTGGAATTGTCATCCTGCATGACAGATTTTTTTTTTTTTAAAAAAAGGACAACAAAAGTATCTCAAACTTCCATCAAAGAAAGTCTGTACAAATATGTATTTTAAAGTTCCAGGTAGTGAAGCAACTTTTTTAAAAACAGAGAAGATTCCCTAAGGTTTCTAGAAAGGGGCGCAGACTGTTACGTTTCCCACCGCACACACCGTTCCATCCCAAATATTTGCTAAAAGTTGCATCTGAAGTTGTTCTTGCCGCTTCTAGTGGCTGAAATTAAAAGAAAAAAAATCTAAAACAGGTGTTAATATATTGACAGCTTTTGAACTAGGAAAAAGAACGAAAATGGAGGTTAGCAATGAGTTTAGTCGGATAGGCAAACCTGCCGCATGTGGAGTAACCATTTCTTAATAAAGCATTTCACTTCTCACAAAATGAGCAACCTCTGATTTGTTTTGGAAGTATAGGCCTACATGGAAGGGGGGAAGTCTTGCTAAAGAAAACAAAGGGCAGGCAACCTTTCCTTTAGAGTGTTATCTTTGCCATCCCTCATAACTTACTTGGAGGTTTTTTGTTTGTTTGTTTGTTTTTACTACTATTTGTAGTTCCGAGTTATTTGAAATAACCTTGATTGTACTTTTTTGTCCATCCCAAACATGCAAGATAGATGCTTACAGGGTTGAAGCAAAGTGTTCCTAGCCATGGTGCAGTGGCACCCCCTGCCTCCCTCCCAGGTCCTGCAGAGCTCGGTCTCCAAAGTGGTACTGAGGCAGCGCTCTAAGGGAAACCCTGGGAGCCAGGCCATCGCAGCTTGCATGGGGCTACCTATTCCTCTCTGGTCCAGCCACCTAATGCCCTTCCTAACCAAAGACAGATGCAGCAGGGAGAAGACTTTGGAAGAAGCAATATTATCTTCTTTTTTTTAATTCTCTAGCTCTATTTGTCTTGAGGTGGCTGCTGGTGTAATGTATGGGGGCAACAGTTAGGTGTTTAGCTGGTATAAGGGCGTAAGATAGCCTTATGGGGGAAACACCGGAAGGTCAGTGTCTCTGTGGCAATGAGTGTGCATCCTTTGTGCCTAGTGGCTGGTTTCAGTGTAAGCTGTGTAGATTGATGCACTGTGCAGCACATAGCTTCTTTCTGCTTCACTATTCGATAGCACTCAGTACAGTCAGACTTTTACCCTTCTCTTGTCCTGGGTGCCTTTTTGACAAGCGTTGTGTCCAACTAATATGCTGTGATCTGAAATGACTTTGTAGCCTGTGTGATTAAGACTAAAATGGTGTTTATCTTCTGTGTCTTAACTTCAAAATCATAGGTACATAAGTTGCTTCAAGAGGGACGACTGGAATTTGTCATTGGAGGGCAAGTGATGCATGATGAAGCTGTGACACTAATTGATGACCAGATTTTACAGTTGACAGGTATGCATATTTGCACCTGGCTTTTAGTTTTCACTGTTATGACCTTGAGAGTCTTGTTTACTGTTTGTTTCTGCACCCCAAGTTTGCTATTACTTTTTTGCTCTTTCAGAACCGGTAAGTGTCTCAAATTCTTGATGGTGGATTATCTCTATAAAAATCTTTGCTTACAAAATAACACACAGTTCTGCAGTAAACAGAAGGGTCACTGAAAGCTGACTTATAGTTTAATTGATGTGAATTATAAACCGCTTTAGAGCGGAGGCCTTTTTAGTGTGCATATATTTGAAATCTTAAGCTCCTGGGAAGATAGGTAGGGTGAAATGCAGGGTATGAAACACACTAGGAGAAAACAGTAACAATTCAGGGAGTGGGGATTGTTGTGCTTAGACTAAGTCTTCTGCAAAACATGGGTTATGGAATTTAACTGAAGTCATCCAAACTTAGATGAAAGACTTGCTGGATGAAGAAACCCCCATTTGTAATTGTTAACAACTATCAGCACCCTCTGTTATAGAGCATCTCTCAGAAATTTGTGCCTGTTTCCCATTTTAATTTTCTAGCTTCTGCTTCCAGCCATTTGGATCTGTTTTGCCTCTCCACCTGATAATCTAAAGGGCCTTTTTCTCCATTTAGGTTTTTCTCCATTTGGTTAATGAAAAGAAACAGCCCAAATCATGCAATTAGTATGCTACAGATGCTTAGACTATGCCACGAGTATGCAGCATGGATTTTTTGGGGTGAAAGGGGATCTATTAGCCACAGCTGACTGTCATGCCTGATATAACCCTGCCCATTTCAGTGCTACGTTCTGGACAGCTTTCTACATGGGAGAATAAAAGATCAGGAAACAGTTTTATCACGTGCTGGATCTGACCGCACAGCAACACTGGCCGTGTTCATTGCTTGTCGGTGTTTGTCAGGAACACAAGGAGAGCAGCTGCTTTGGACTCTCAGTGAGTCACCATATCACACTGGCCAAAAGGAGATGGGATGAAGTTTTTTTTCATCAGATTCCTGTGTTTAAAGCTGGTTATGTGGGCTTAGCACACCTAGCCCGACATTTTTTGAGAAAATAACACTAGTATTGAGTAAGGAGCCCTTTTGTTAAAGCTTACTATAGCTTTTTCTTTCACTGGAGTTAGCTGCATAAATCATTATTTCTAGTTTAATATTTCATTCTGTATATAAAAGTATATATTTTATTTAGAAGAAGATTCAAGTTTAATATAGTAGGAACAAAAAATATATTAATATATGTTGGGTTTTAAGACCCCCGGTTGTTTTTCCTAAAAGTACGCTGCTCAGTTTCCACTGAATCAAGTAGATGTGAACAAAATACGTGTCCTTGCATGGTGTGCTGAGTTCATCTTGAAAAGCCAATGCAGACATCTGGGGTCTACATTTCATGTCTTCTCCTGTCTGTCCAGCCAACTGTGTTTTGGAATAACCTATCAAACTATGCCTAAAATGTGCATCAGTCAGAGGAACTAGAATAAACCCATTGTTTGTGAACATTTTCATGAAAAAAGCCCATGGGAAAGATGAAGGGAAAAGAAAATGGGACCTCAGTTGAATCAAACATGATCTTAAAGTTTTTGGAATAAAGATAGTTCAAAATGGGAAAGATAGGATTGTATTTTTCAAATGATTCTAAGCACAATTCCAGAACTTTAAGATTTTTTTTTTGGGGGGGGGGGGGAGGGGGGTAAGGATTCTGATGTGATATACTGGAGTTCTTTAAATTAACTACTTTGCTGTGTTTTTTTAACATATATTTAATTGATTTGTCTGAATGTATCCTATTGTCTGCTTTTTTTTTAAATTTGTAAATCCATCTTGTAAATGGGATTGCTGTTAACCGTTGCCTTTTTCTATGATTAAGTATCATAAGAATATTTATTTTATTTAGTGGATGGGTTCCCCTGTCCCTTTGTCATTGACATGAGACTAATTCCTGAGAATCGGTGGTGAGATTTCACCAAACACAATCCCAAATCCTGCTTGTTGTTCTGATTCAGGCTTTAACCTGACTGTTTGCTTGAACCTAATCTGGCTCTGAGTACTGTTTCTCAGGCCTGTCTCTAATCGTAATTCCTCTTTGTTTTTAAGCTTTTCTGATATTAATAAGTTGTACTTGGCATAGCAAAATAAATATTACCAGTGTGAAACTTTCCGCTGTGAATTGTTGCATTTCTGAAGCCCCGAACATTTGGGAAAACGACAACAAAGGCACTATCCGTCCAGTGCTTATCTGGGAAACGACAACAAAGGCACTATCCGTCCAGTGCTTATCTGTAAAGCTATATGCCTATTAAACTTCTGAAATGAACTTGTAAAAGCATCCCTAATGTAAACAAATTTTGCTTTGCAGAAGGCCATGGGTTTTTATATGAAACCTTTGGGATCAGGCCTCAGTTTTCTTGGCACGTAGATCCTTTTGGAGCTTCAGCTACAACACCGACTCTTTTTGCCATGGCTGGTTTTAATGCTCATCTTATCTCTCGAATTGACTATGATCTGAAGGCTGACATGCAGAAAAACAAGGTAAAAATATCCCGAGGAGTGGAACCCATGCCGACCTCTCTTTACAGTACTCTAAACCAAGACGTTAAGAAAAGCATCTCTCTTATCTGTGCAAGAAAATGTTTCTTCTCTAAAAGTAATGTGCTGATTGCATATGGTAATGGTGAAATATATCAAGTCTGTGTAGTACTGTTGGTATTGTCATCTTGTCTGACTTTTGGTCAAGGACAAAATATAGCCTACCCTCAAAGAGGCATATTAAAATTTGGCCAATTGAGTGAGGCATAAGAGGACACTGAAATAGCAATGTTGGAATTGGACATGCATAGTACAAGATGCTTCCGGCTTCTCCTGAAAAAGATTTGTGTATATATGTGTGTATATATATGTGTGTGTGTGTGTATAAACACACACATACACACACACACACACACATATATTTTTTAATATACACCGCTTTAAAACGTAGCATGTATTTGGGGGCAGTGGTTGTCATGCTTGTAACATTTATTTATGTCTGTGAAAATGGTAATACTAGGTCAATCAGATTACAACTAATCAGTTTTTTTGCTGAATTTGATTTTCATTTTCAGTTCTGCCTTCCCTTGTGCACAAAGTCCCAGACACAGTAAATATTTTTCGTAAACAGTACTGGACTCTGGTCAGTCATCAAGTTTACACACTAAATGATGTAAAATTAAGGAGATTTCATTGGTGTGAACTGTGTGTTAGGCAAGTTTATGTGAAGCTCTGTGACATTTAAGGGTCTCTGAAGAAGAAATATGTTGATTTCAGTGAAGCAAGAACCTACCACCTCACGTTGTCGGTGAATTGCCGTACTTCCTTTCTGCTAAAACCTCTTAGAAGCCTTTGAGAATCTTTTTCCCATCTTAATGTTTTTTCAGGCACCTGACAGTCTGGAGGCTTCCGAAACTGTAAAATTTTTTTGCATTGATGAAACGTTGATTCCCGCTGACCACAGTGCAATCTAGACTACCTTTGGTTCTTTTGCAGCTTATAGGTGTTCAAGTTCTTCTGAAACAAGTCAGGGGTAAAGCCCATGGAAAGTTAGGTTCATGTTTGGGTCACAGCAGTATGCTATTAGTGTGCTGCCTCCTTCTCTCCTTCATGACTTCGGATCACAGAGAAGGAGAAAATGTGCATGTGACCTTTCTTGGGGTATCATTGGTTGGTTCTTAAGCAAAAGTACTCGAAGTAGTAGAAATGGCTGGTGGAGAGAAGGGCAAAATGAAGTTTTAAGGTGATAATGATGGTAGTTCTGTGCTTGTCTTCAGGGATAATGGTTTCCTATCTTTTTTGTTTTCCAGAAACTTCAGTTTGTATGGCAGGGCTCTCCTTCCTTATCTGAAAGTCAGGAGATCTTCACCCATGTTATGGATCAGTACAGCTATTGCACTCCATCACAAATACCTTTTTCAAACAGGTCTGAAGATTTCCCAAACCTGAAGAAGTATTGATCACCTCCAAGCTTTTTATGTTGTTGGAGCTAAAGCATTTTCTTTAACCTTTTTCTTTCAACAGTATTCTTCTTTGCCTCGTAGACCCCCATTAAGTGAAGGGGCTGTCTAGACTCTGTAGAGCTGAATCAGGGTTATTGAGCACCCCTGGCTATCCACCATAAGACGTGAAGTGTGCTCAGTACCTAAAAATTGAATTATCACAAGTGATACTTTACTATTGACAGGTTTTAAAAAAAAATACTTAAATATTGACAGGCTTTAAAAACAATGTTTTCTACTGCCAGGACGCTTGGAACACAGGCACCGCATTCACTTACATATGCGTCTCTCCAGTCCCTACCAAATGTGAAACAAATTGCTATAAACAGAAACCTCCAAAGCAGTATTGAGTTTTTGTTCTTATCTTTGAAATGATTTAAAGAGTTCGGGAAGTTCACCATGGAATTGACTATTGCTAGCTGATTTTCTATGAGAGATTTTAAGCCTTATTGGGCTGAGATTGCATATATTGACTGTGTACAAACTAGAGAAACTGTAAAAATTTCCATTCATTTTGTGGGGAAAAAAACTTGAGCGCTTCTGAACTGAAATATTAATAAGACTTAAATGTGCAACTTTATCTTAGCATCTGGCTGATCCAGTAAATGGCTGTTTGTAAATGAAGCGCGCTCGGGGGGAGATCCTCGTTGTTAGAGTTTGCCGTTTTGTCCTGTAATTTCTTTGCTCTGTGCTGGCAAGCAGCAGGAACTTGGAAAGCTGCACAGTGCGAAATAAAAACAGATAACCTACCCCTCACGCTCAGAAGAACACTAAAAACTAACTACTAGGAATGAATGTAAACTGGAGTTTTTTGCATCTTATTCCCTTTGTGTCTGCATTTTTTTTAATCCTATCATCTTTTGCTGTGTTTTTTTTGCCCTTCCAACTGAATAAATCCTGTTTATAGCCTGTTGCTTTTTCTTCCTGCTTAGGTCAGGATTTTATTGGAATGGAATTGCAGTTTTCCCAGATCCACCAAAAGATGGTGTTTATCCAAACATGAGTCTTCCTGTTACGGATACCAACATCCATCTGTATGCACAAACCATGGTGGCAAACATTAAGGAGAGAGCGTCCTGGTTCCGAACAAGTGACGTCTTGTGGCCCTGGGTAAGTGCATCATCAGCATTTGGTTTACAAGTGGCAAGTACTCCTACGGTATGGGCAGTGCTAGTAAATGGCACTTTGTCACAGCATGTGGTGCCCAGCTGCTGGTACAAACCTCCTGATGGTAAAGTGTTTTCTGATGAGTAGGCCCTAAATGTCTCATTAGTATTTATTTTTTATAATAGCTCCCTTGTGCTGTCTACCAACTGTCTGCCAAGTCTTCCACCTTAATTAATCTAGAAGGAAATGTGACAGACCAAAAATAACCTCTTGCCAAACTGTATACTGCAATAATGCTTCCTTTCTCCTCACCTTGTTTTGCCTGTTTTTATGCTCTCTTTATGTAACTGCTTAGCACAACATCACCTTAAGTAAACAAAAATGATAGTGTTACAGGCAAATGTGTTAAACATCAAGGAGACTAGGCCTGTCCTAAATGATTTGTAATCATTTTCTCTTATACATTACTTGCGTTCTACCTAGAAATATAACGATCTCCCGACTTGGTCATCCAAGCACTTCTGGCGTAAACTGAGCGTATAGTCTGTTTTTGAATTTTGATGGTTGCTGTAGGTCCCATAATTACAATAAAAAAGGATAATGTGTATTCTTAAGGTAGCTGTTTCACCAGATTATCTGTTCTTGCAAAGAGAACAGATGTTTTCTGACAGATGCAGTTTTCTGAGTCACCAGTCTCTTTCTCTCCTGTGTTTGTGCTGCTGTTGCTTATATTGACCTTCCTTGTAAAGGGAGAGGGAGGAAGTAGGATATGACACTCGAGCAGTGCGACAGTGAAAGTTGTGCTAGAGTAGGGAGAAGGGAGTTTTGAATGGTATGAATAAATTTGAAACGTCTAGATCAAATCCTGTAGTCTTAAAGTATAGTAAGAAAATTCCAATCTCTGATTTTTCTGCTTTATTTGCATTGCTTGTGATTCTTACTTTGTTTAAAGCTCATTGAAGTTCATTACTCGTTCATACTGCTATGTAAATGTGGAGAGAAATCTCTACAGCTAAGCTCGGCATTTTTCATGCTTACAGACAGTTTGGAGTTGTTGGATTTTTCTCTCCAGTTAAAAAATTTAGGAAATGCCCAACTTCTACTTTATAGTCCAAGCATGAAATCTGACCTTGGCAGTTTGTGGTGGGTTGTATGGACAAAGCAGTGTTGATTCATGAGTGCTTATTTGTGCAGGAGGAGGGATTGGACTGGGTGCTGGAGTAAAAGTTCAAACCTGCCCTTTAGAGGCCATAGCAGAAAAGGTAGCAGGATGTATGGAATTGTCTTAAGGGCTGGAACTGATCCTTGAGATGTCATTTGGCGCCTGTGTATTTGTATTAGTTTTACAGTAAGCACAGTGTTCCTCTGCAGAATTTCAGCTACTGTGCTCACTGCCAGTGCGAGTAGTCTACCAGTACATCCTTCCTGCAATGCAAAATGGCTACTTCTTTATTAAAAAAAAAAAAAGTCTCTGTGGATTATCGGTTGAAAGTGGTATTGTATAAATGCAGAGTAGCGTTAGGCTGGTAAACATTACTTATTCCTTACAAATATAGTTAGAATCTGCATTAGCAAGTCCAGTTCCCACTGAATGCCACACTTAGGAGCTAATTTCAGTCTGAAGTTGATTCCCAGTTTCTGCTGCGTGTATGCAGAAGATACCAGGTATCTTGGAAGAGCCCTTCTGTTTTGGAAGTAGAATTCTTTTGCCCTATGAGCTTTGAGGGCCAGGCACGTGGCCCAGGGTTTGTAAAGGAAGTGACAGGGACCCCACTTGAAACGCCTAATAAATGGGGAAGGGATGAGAGTTACACTAAGACCAGGAAAGAAAAAAGAGTGGGTTTGCCTGTTTGAGTTCAATTGAAAGAAGGCTTATCAGGTCTTATAAGGTTGGAGTGAATGGTGGGGTAGCAAAGAAAATAGATCCTCCTTAGGCTCTTCTTGAAACCTCTGCTAATTTTCGAAGACAGTCTTTATTTTGAAATGAGATCAGGATTTTACGTGGCCTCCACAGCCCAGTGCTGACTGTACACTTGTGCAATGTTTTCTATCTTAAGGAGCGTATTGTCTAGTACAGACGTGTGAAGATGAGGATGCATCAAGCTGATGTTGCTGTTTGAAGGCTAGCTCTTCTAATAAGCCTTTCTGTATGGAGAAGGTTTCTTAGTACATGTTACTGTGCTTCAGATGCATGTACTGTATCATTGATACTTTAAGAATGCATATGGGCAATGGCTGAGTAACTGTCTAACTTTCCTGTTCAGCTACAGTAATTGAACAAATACATGGTTAGTTATGCATTTTTTAAATATATTTGTACATGCAGACAGTCTGTAGTTAGATGCCTTCAACAGAAAGCAGAAGTTGTACAAGCACGTTGAAAAAATAAAATCAAGCCTTAATACCTTGTGCATCACCCCTCCTAACTGTTAGGAAGAGCATCAGTAAGACTATATTCTACTTCCGTAATGGGAGATCAACAACGCATTGTGCGACACTTGTACTATGTGGTTCTCCGTCCAGATTGTTCTGTTTCACATCTCCTTGGTGCTTTCTAAAGCTCCTAAGAACGCTTACGAAAATCCCTTGTTTTCCACCAACTGCAAGGAATGCAATGAGAAAAGAAGTAAAGTTCTTCTTTCTAGGCGTGTATGCATGTATTTTCCAATTGGTACCAAGAAGTCTTACGCGCTTACACAATATGGTATGTCAACACACTTCTTTCTGGCTACAATGTCGTTTGTTTATCAGTTGACCTGTACAACTAACCCAACCCGTTCTTGATGTTTTTGAAACAACTTTTAGATAGGCAGTCAAGATCAAAAGAAATAGTGCATTATAGTAGTGTTAAACAGATCCTTTTAAGTTAGATGACACAAAGTCATTTGGCTGTTTTGTTTTCTGAATTTCAGGGCTGTGACAAACAGTTCTTTAATGCATCTGTTCAGTACTCCAACATGGACCTAGTGTTGGATTATATTAATGAGCATTCTGATCAGTTTGGAGTGATTGTCCAGTATGCCACTGTTGGTGATTACTTCCAAGCAGTTTATAACAGAAGTCTTGCGTGGGAAATCCGGGACTCTCGAGACTTTTTTCCATATTCAACAGGTAATCAAGTTCACAACTGCATAATGTCCGCCTCAAATGTGCGGGTTTAAAGTTTTAATAAAGGGAAATTTGGAAAATGGGAAATAAAACAAAAATGCCTTCTCTTCTTATAGCAACATTTATTTTTGCTACCAGGTCCCATCATATAAGACAAATTGATCTCAGCTCAGTGGTGAAAGAAAAATGATAGGGCAATGGTTAGAATAGTTCTTTGGGGTAGCTGGAACTAAGGGACAAAGGAAGAGAGCCTGAAAGAAAGAGTATAGGAATAGCCAAACTTGGCAAGAAGTCTCACTTGAGGGTTTTAATTTGCTTCCTTTAAATAAAAACAGCGCCCTAAAGGAAAGCTAAGCAGAAGGTATATTCATGAATGTTATAACATCCAAATTTTGTAATGGCCTGGATTGTGCAGTCATCAGGTTCTGCTACAATAAATAAAAGATCTGAGAAAATACTGAGAAGTGAGATAAATCTATAGGCCTAAATCATCTGGCTGAAATTCAGTAACATGTTTCAGTGGATGTCTGAAGGAAAAATACTCCCATGTACGTAAAACACTGCAAGCCGGGTTAGGAGGTAGCAGTGAAGAGGGATTGGAAAAAAAAGTGGTAGCAAAGGTGCTTACATACAGTGTTATATGTATGTTAAGAGAACCACACGTACACTAATTTAAAGCACAACTGATTATTTCCCTCATGAAACTGAAGGATTTGTCTGCAAACCCTAAAGCAGAGATCCTAGGACCCGTTGTGCTTCAAGTATAAATTTTGAATAATTGTTTCATGATTAGATGTAACTTGGAAATCATTCTTTTCTCTGCCTCCCACATGTGGGCATGCACCTGTAATCTAGATATGCGACGGTATTAGGTATGCTTGTTACGGCCCTCTTTCTCTTCCCCAAAAATCAGCTGTTGTAAGCTCACAGTGGTCCAGGATCCATGGAACTGTAGGGAAACTGATAAATTGAAAGATTCCTAGAAACAGAGGGATGTGTGGCTGAGTAGAGCAATGTCCCATTAATACCTGTTAGAAGAACTGGATTATGCGTGATTAGAGATGGGAAAGAAGTGATATGAGAGTAATGTATGAATGTGTGAGGGAGAAGTGAGTCAGGTTACCTATGATTAGCCAGGGAATCTGAAAGCTCTTAGGTTACATCTCTGTTAGTGCAGTGGAGTAAGAGTGGGTCAGAGTGAAATAGTCAGTGCTGAGGATGTGATGTCCACACTCTACATATTTCCAGGAAAATTTGGTGTAATCCAGTCTGATTAATGCGTGTTGCTTGCCTTCAGGTTTATTATTGCATGAAAAGAATCCAGTTGGTGATCTTCAAAACTCAATCTGTTATATGAAGTTAAAACACGCTAAGTAAAGATGACCTGTAGATTCACTTCAGAAGCATGCTTATGATCCAAACTAAAACATGAATGTAGATGAACCCCTGAAGTCCCCTGTAGCTCTAGGAGAAAATATTTTTTTCAATAAAGAAAATAGTTGCAAATTCTCAAAAAAAAAAAAAAAAAAAGGTATTTCTCAAAAAGAGAAATACCCCTTTTATTTCTGAATTTCATGATACAATGTGACCCATTTGTTGCAGTTGCTTGTTACTTGCTATGCTAGGTTAGCTCTTCAGACAGGTCTGAAAAGTAGTGGGAAGATGCAAGGGAAGGTATTGCTGTACCCAGCATCCGTTTATTCCCTTTCTCCAGTAAATATACCCCAAACCATCTTTTTTGAGAGTCTCATATATCAAAGTATGTAGAGAGAAGGCAACAGCTAACTTCTCAGTTTTGAAGCTCATTAGTTTGTTTCATGGCACTGATCAAATTGTCATTGAAGTACTCTTTTTCTTATTTATTTGTAACTACCACTACTCCATCGCACTTATTTTTTGTCACTGTGGATGTGTATCTCAGACTCTTAGGACCCAAATTTAGATTATACATCCAATATTCTGCAGCGTGTCTGCTAACTTTTTAAATGAATAAAAATAGCCATTGCTTCCTGTGAATCATTGTGCGGACTGATCCCTGACTCACTCGCCTCCCCCTAGGGATCATGTCATATCTAACAATTTACTGATAAAATCATTGCCAGTTCTGACTGCTAATATCCTTTTACATCTGGGCTCTTACCTGTATCTTTTGGCGTATTTTACAGGCAGTAGTCGATTGCCACTAGTTTGCATAATAGCAGCGCCCTCAATGTTCTAGGTGGGTGCCCACACATAGATGCAGTCCCTTTCCCAAAGGGCTTACTGTGCCTTGCAATTGCAGTATAGATTTGAGTGCACTTTCTCCCACATATTGTTTTACTTCTCGATGATTAATCCTCTCTTTCTTCCTATGCCATTTTATTATGAGTCACTTATTGGGCTCAGTGTCACTTCTGACATATGCCTTGGAAACTCAAGTTTTAAGTTCCAGACGTATTTCCTTTCTCTACTCTGCTCTCGTTGTACTGTACTGGAGCGTGTACTCTTTTGCTTGTAACCTTGAAAACTGAAATGAATTCATTCTGTTTGAATTCTTAGCGTTTTTCAGACCAACAGGAATTTCACATAGAGGTTTTTGACCAGAAGTTCACACTTTCTCGTGGTTACTTTAGATCCCAGTGTGATGGCAGATTGTTACAGTTTTATATATGCATTCACAAAACGCTCTGCAACTGCTTTTTGTAAAAATTATTTCGATGGCTTATCCAAAAAAAACCCCATCCAACAAGTGGAGATGTGGCAGTCTTTTTTTAAAAACAAATGCCTGTTCTCCTAGTTTACTGTATGGACTGCTAAGGCGTTAGCACAAATGAACTGTTGAAATACTTTCCACTGACCACTTGAGGGCATCTTTTGATGCAGCTTGAAGTGCTGCAGTAGTTTGGAATCACATTGTTACATCACTGTTTCTACTCCATTTTGAAGAAATTAAATTTAAGATCAGTTTATTTGTCGGACTAAAAGGGGAGAATATGGAGGGCTTATAACAAGTGATAAACAAGGATTATAATGCACTTCCTTTATTGGTGACTAATACAGTGTGCTTCAGTGACGCTTCTAGAGTTGTCTTGTACAGGTCGTTAGTGAAGAAATTTCTGCAAACACAGGTTTATTCAGCAGGTAACAGCTTTATGTCAACAATCTGGTTGTTAGGCCTATAGGAAGGATTGTAGGTTTCCAGAGTGTGTGTGTGTGTGTGACTGCAGTTCTTTACAGGGTTTGTGACTATTCCATTTGATTGATATATCAATCCATAAACTTCTTTTGATTTCTATCAGAACTTCTACAACGGGAGTCTAATAAATAACAAATGAGTGATGGCTGAAATAGTATTTTGACATACTTTGGAACTGTTCAACTCTTAACAGAGCCATTTCAAGCATGGACAGGGTTTTATACTTCGCGGAGCATATTGAAAGGAATTGCAAGGCGAGCAAGTTCACTGCTTTATGCTGGAGAGTCCTTTTTCACACAGTATGTCCGGAAACAGCCAGCAAGTTCTATTTGCAAATGTCAAGCCTTAAAGCAACTTCAGAGCCTTAGGTGGGCAGTCTCAGAGGTAAAGATTAGTATTTTTTTGTAATGAAGTATTTGTTGCTCAAAGGTAAAGTTTTTCTTTTGCATTTCAGTTAGCATGTCTCCAGCTCGTTTTTGTCTCGTAGAAATAATTTTCCGCTGTAGCAAGTCATAAGCAAAAATAAAGGGATTTGGCAAACCAATAGTACATAGCCCCTTAGCCTTGCCTCCGAGATATGATGACTGGCAGAAATTTTCTTCACCTGGAGAAAGGGCATACAGTTCCAAACCTTAAGCATGTGGAAGTTCTTTTCTCAATGTTGTGTTATCTACAAAACGGTTACAAAACCCGAATGAACCAGCTGAAAACTACTAATAATCTCCATCTGCAAGTTAGAAGAGGATCAAGACAGATCTGTTCCTTCAAAGTTTGGCTAAGACATCAGTCTCATGTCAAAAAACCATTTACAGACCTAAGTGCTTTTGGTGGTAGTGGTTTGGTTCTTAAATAAAGGTCTGCTATATGAACGGCCAGATCTCAGTAGGAGAGGAGAAAATTGTCTTGTTACCGTATTTTTGCAGTATTTGTGATTTTTTTATGACTTGTAATTTTTTCCTCTAAGTAATTTTAGTAATCTTTAAATGTTAAGAAAGGCATATATATAGAAGGAAATCTGTGTGCGTCTTGTCTTTGCCTGTTCTGCCCTATGTATGGTCATTTGGAATAGGCGAAACAAATCTGTGAATATGGTTGGAGTACATTATTATTTTTAAAGTTATATGTCTGAAAATTACTGGATTATCTTATTTCAAATGCAAACCTGAAGTTGTCATCCAGTTGCATTGTGACCTTTCAAACTACTTTTAAATGCAAGGTCCAGCACCATGATGGTATAACAGGCACAGAGTCTCCCAAGGTGAAGGACATGTACGTGGATAATTTGATGTACGGAATGTTCAACGTAAAGAAGCTGATGGCTTCCATAATCTTTGACCTGAACAATGCTGAGAAGAATGGAGAGGTCTATTCTTATGTTTACAGTAAAGACGCAGGAAAACCAGGTACTTTTTAACGCAGCTTCTCTATTTTTCCAGGCTAGTTCGGTTATCATGTTTTTCCTTCAAGACAGTCAAAATTGTATGTACCGCTGAAGTTCTGTGAAGAACAGCTGGAAAATCCTGTTTGCTTTATGAGATCTGCTAAGCTTGATGCAAACTCGGATAAATCCATGAGTTCTCAGATCTCAAGTATCTAAAGCTAGGATCATATAACTGTTGTCAGGTATTGCTCTGTCCCACTACAGATCAAACTTTGCTCCCAAATTCTGACCTCAGCTATGTAACGGAGGTGGTGGAGGTGGTGGTCATAGGAGTAATTACTAAATTAACCCTACTAGGCAACATAGTCTTATGCAGTGAGAAGCACAGTCATAGTTAAGAAAAGTTATTTTTAGGATGTACTGTCTGCATATGTAAAAAACGTAGCAGAATTTTTGAGGAGTATATTCTAAAGACGGTACATTCCCTTTTATCTTCACTTTGGGAACTGTTTAAACTCTCAGACACAAACAGTGTCCTGGGCTGCTGGTTTGGGTTTTTGGGTTTGGGGTTTTTTTAGGACTGTTTTTAGATTAGACTTCTCATTTGATTTGTGTAACTGAAAGTTAATACTGCATGACAATAAGTTGTGGTAAGCTGCTTATTTTCACTCAATGCATTGACATTCAACTCAGGTGTCACTTTCTGAGTACAGGGTCTCTTTGAATAGAGTATGTAGAAGGAGGATTTTTTTTATTAAATACTGTGAGATGTGTACCTTTTTCAATCATGATGTTTTACTGCGGGGTTTTATGTTAAAATTTTATAAAATTATACCTAGACAGATCTCATTTTGTAACATCACTTTTTAAAAAATATATAGTCGTTGTGACTGATTTCTCTGTGTGTATACAAAGGTACTACAGATGTTGACCAATATGTTATTGTCTATAATCCACTGGCTTGGAACATCACTACCTTTGTCATGGTTTCTATCAGCCATTCATCAGTCAATGTATACGATGAACTGGGACACTCTGTACCTGCCCAGGTACTTCAAATTTCTTTCTTTCTCTTACTCTTCTTTTGTTTGCCAGTTCTTACTGACTTTATCCCTCATCCTGATGAGATATGGTAAAATATAGTATTGCAGTGGAAAGAAGGATTAGTTCAGACTGGGATTTTCCTAGTCCCCCTTCTTAAGTGAGTGTTCCCATGCCTGTTCTCTCAAACTAGAAAATTCTTTAAGAGTGTCCTAAAGGCTCCCTGCTCTAACGTTTGGTTTGTCCTTCCTTGTATGCCTGTTGAATGGCACCTGGCACTTCTTGTCATTACTTTTCTTTCCATAAAAAAAAGCTTTCAATAAAGCGTGCTGGATTTATCCCTGCCCTCCAACAGACAATCTCTGGTTGTGCGGTTGACAGACTGCCTCTGTGTTCTAGGAACATACCTAAGAAATATAGGTCTCGGTTATAAGCCCTGAAGGAGCTGGGACAGTCAGCTGCCAAGCAGACCCAACTTATTCTATGTCCTAATCAAGCTCCAAGATGAGCCCAGTAGTTCTCTGGGAGGTAAGAAGGTGGCCTCAAATGCAGGCTAAAGCTAGCCTTCATCAGGAGCATGGGCCTTAGACTGCTTCACTTCACTGCTCTGTTAATCCTGTAGCAAGGCCTTCTGCATGTAAAGGCCCAAAGAGGTTTGACATACTTCCAAGTGTTCTTCTCTGTCCACTAAACATCAGATAGCTCAGGAATTGCTGCCAGCTGCACAGAGTTCCTATCACTAATGCTCTCCGTGGCATATTACTATCAAGGGACATACTAGCTGTGACACACAACAGCTATCCTATATTTCTGCATATATGCATGGGATGGCATAAGATCCCATGAAAGCTGTAAGTCTCTTGAGTTAATGCATAGTCATGCTTACCTGTCAGCCACTCGCCTCCCAGAAGTCCTCTTATCTGCATTATTTTAGCCTTGTAAGATGAAAGTGGAAGATTGAAATGTATTTAAAACATCTCTTCCAGGATTTAGGATGCCCTGAGGTAATACTGTCATTCTTTATTTAAAAAGACAGTTCTCTGTTCCAGAGTTGGTCTTTCCTCATCATCTTTGCCAGAAGGTACCCATACGCATGTATGAACAGTCACTGCAGCCTAAATGAAACCCGTTTACCAGTAATGGGAAGGTGGTTTGTTTTTTTTCTTCCCAGATGTGCTGTTCAGAAGTGCATTCATATCACATGCTCCTTCCTCTTGAAAGAAAGAGATCTTTTGCTCTGAATCCTCATGCGGTTATGTGGTTGAGAGGGACAGAGGACTGGCAAATGTTCAGCGCTCTTCTATACCACATGCATGAGTTGTGTAGTGAAAGGAGAGACTAGGAGTAGGTCCTGTTGATACCGCTAAGGTGAGGAGGTATGCAGTTTGAGTAATTAGACATATGCCACAGGGTGAAGGTACAAACATCTCACTCTAAATAATTTCTAGGTAGTGGTAAGTAACTTCTCTGTCCATGTAATCTGTACAGTATTTATCTAGTCCCATTTTCTTTCCCTGAAGTATTACTAAATTATGTAATGTTAAAGGAAAATGTTTGTGTAAATTGAAGAAATGATAAAAGTATTGTTTACAGTATTTTGATACTAAATATCTATGGTATTTTGTTTCTACTTAAAATATTCCACCTCGTTTTCCTTCTGCCTTGACTTAAGGTGAGGGCATGCCCTTGTGCTGCTTCCTCTTGCCACTGGTTTTCTCATGCTAGTTGCCTCTCTTATGCTTCAGTCTCTCTTCCATCATTTAACTGATAAGTTTCATTTGCAATTGTTTCCACTCATGCAGATGTTTTGGAATGTGATCGTAAGTCAAGATCTGTGATTTCCTGTTCACTCAGAGGTCATTTAAATAAGATCTGCCTTAACCTTTGCTAATGCTTAGCAGCCCTCTTTCCTTCGCTAGAATGGCTAACCTTAGCTTGAGGTCACTAAACTCCCAAAACAAAGTAGCATGAATCCATATTATAACTAAGAAGTACAAGAACGGTTTATTTAGAGATTCCCTCTCTTTAAAGAAGATAACTTTAGTAATTTAAGGCTTGGAACACATGAAGACAGTTGCCTTGCCGGTTAATTCTATCTGTAATGAAGCATTGTTGTGTGTGTTAACTTACAGATTCAAAGCTCGGCAGAATCCCATTTTACCTATGATCTCTATATTCTAGTTGCAATAAGTGGTCTGAGCTACAGAAAATACAGTGTTAAACCTTCACTTGGTAAGCAGTCTGCATTTATTGGAAGATCAGTTAAGTACAAGCAAAAAGACATAACCCGTGCATGCCAGCAAAGTCGACGGTTGCTTCCAGTGGTTAACGACTGCTACCAGATCATGTTTGACCAAGACACTAACTTAATGCACAGCATTACGGAGAGGTGAGATTGCCTGCCTCTATTAATAACATACTAGATTCTGTAAAACCCTTTTTTAAAAGTAAGTCTAAGTACTGTATCATGTTTCTTTATTTTGAGAGTTACAATTCCTCTTTTCATCTCCAGTTCACATGTTGATGTTTTCTACAGAAAAGAGGACGCTGTCATAGACAGTATGCCGTACTATTACTGTAATGTTGTTGTCCTGTTTAACCATGTAGTCAGTTTAAGCCTATATATTAACTAGTATATCCAAACCTCAGCAAAACATTGTTCTACTTCAGAGCTAAAAAGGGGTATGAATGTGTGTTCGTATTAAAAATAACGAAGAACACACAGTACAGCTACACAATGAGCCTTAAGTGATAAAGCAAGAGCTTTCTCCTACTAACCAGTAGAGCTTTGTGGGTCCTCTATCACTATTTCCGTGGTAGGAAACTACAAAACTTTTTGAAAGAAAGCAAGCATTCCTTTTGATGAGGCAAATAGAACAATCAAGATTGAGGTGGGTTTTGGGATTTGCAGGTTGTCTTCCTTGGCTGATAGGAATTGGCCCAGTTGCTTCAGCTTCAGTGGAGCTGTGCAGCTTTTTGCCAGTTCAGGATTCAGATTATCTCAGCTGGATGCTGATAGAAGATCTGAGATCTTTCACATTGATCTAATGACTACCAGACCTCTTGGACTTTTGTGTTTGTAATTCTACCTCTTTGAAGTGAGAATTTGTCCAGTGCAGCTAGAAATTAGCCTTAAAACTATAGCTGGCCCTGAACTGACAGTGCAGGAGCAAGTACTTTCTCTAAGTGCTTCCAGATCCTAACTGATTCTAGAACCTAGTTTATCACTTTGAACATTCCTCTGTGAGAGAGAGCAAAAATAGATCCAAATCCCTTTTTTTTTTTTTTCCATTTTGTTCTGGTGGGCTTGGAATTGAGCACAGTGGAGAAGCGGGGTGCTCTTTTCCTTGGCAAGCCCTCAGGTAACCTCAGAATGCTTGGGTTTCAGCAAGTTTGCTTTGGAGTAGTGGGAAAGAGTGGACCAGCAGATCAGAATGGGGGAAAGTGTTGTGTTTGGTGTGTATGTTTGTTTTTGTTTTGTGTGTGTGTGGTGTTTTTTTTGTTGTTGGTTTTTAAAAGTAGGGTCACTTTGACCCTGAAGCCTTAAAGGTTTAGCTCCAGCAGGTAAAACTTCTGGGTCTTGCCTCTGTGCTGGAAACGCCTCATAACAGGAGCAGTAAAAAAGACTGCTTCTCAGTCGTCATGGTCTGTATATTAACACTAGCTAAAACTGTTGGCCGTTTAAACGTATATGCCATATTGAAGTGGAGTATCTAAGAAGCACGTTTTCCTGTTTAACAGTAGAGTAGATAGCTGGGGGCAATAGCATCTCAAATTACCTTCAGATGACTCTCCAAAGAATGTGAAATGGAGTCCTAAATAGCTTAACTGTAAGTAAGTTTCAGGGTGGAAGGAGACAAAGTAGGTAACGAGTGTAAATTTTGCTACCCTATTGCCATTATATTCTTATTACAGAAGTTAAATATGGAAATCTGCATCATACTAGTTTACGTAGCTACCAAATGGGTTAAATGAACCCGATTAATATGTTGTTACATGCCTCATTTTTGTGCAGAGAGTAAGTCTTTGATCCCAGAGCAACTTGCTTTTGCATCAAAACAATGAGCTAATGTGGATGTCATTTATATTTTAAGATATTTCTATTTTATAAAAATATTAAATTGTCGGGGGCGATGCGTACCGGAAGACGACTGGGAGCAGCAACAAAGTATTTTCTCAGTGCCACAAACCCTGGGAAAGTGTGCCTAACGTGAAGACTTGCGTCAGTGCCAAGACGGATGGGGGCGCGTGAGCTATCCGAGCGCAGATATCGAAACCAGGGCAAGGATATGAGAGAGAGAAGAGAATCTCGATGCAGAGCGCGGCTTGTAGCAATGTAGCAAAGTAACAAGTAACTTTAATCTGTAAACACAGCTATATTCTCACATGATAAGGTGTATGTTCTCACACAATAAGGTATATAAGAGAGGGTGGAACGTGAAATAAATAACCTTGCTTCACTACACGCAAGGTTTGTGTCTTCAATCCCCACATAAAATGACATGGAAATTCCATTTATTTGCGTGTTGACAAATGTCTTAACGGGAAGCATTTTCATTCTCTGCTGTTCTCATTTGCTGAGTCTTATAAATTAGTTATTCAATCTGAGGAAACAGATTTTTCTTATGTTCCCAGCCCCTTTCCCATTGCAGTTCAGCTTTGCAACTATTATGCACAAAATGTGTTTGTAGGTCGTGAAGTTCTTCTCCTTTGTAAATTCTCAGGGAGACTAACCAGACTGTCCGGCTGACCCAGGAGTTCCTCGAGTACCACGTGAATGGAGATGTGAAGAAAGGACCCATTTCAGATAACTATTTATTTGCCCCGAATACTTCAGCTGTTCCCGTGTCAAAAGCGGTAGGATTGGAAGTGATTTCTGGAAACTTAGTGACAGAGATACGCCAATATTTCTACAGGTAAACACTGCTACACCTTCACTTCACTTGTATGTTTACTTCTCTGTACACATACATGAAAGTAATTCTGTGTAGTTACAGACAATGAACAATGAACTCTGCACTGTTTAGCTCTTAAAAGTTCTAGTATGCAGCTGGTAAAGGCAGTGCGGAGGAAGCACTTCTTTTAACAGAGCATGTTATAGAGGGAGGGAGGTGAAGATTGTTTGGAGTTGCTTTTTTTTTTTTTTTTTTGGTTTGGTTTATAATGTAGCTTCTATTAAGATTCTATTTTCATGCCATTCGGTGAAAACTGCATCTTAACATTTCCATATGGGTGGAATTTAGATGTAACAGTTCTTTTTTTTTTTTTTTTTTTTTGAACTGTAGATATCTTTCATATAAAAAGTGAATTAGTTAGTGACAAAAAGAAGACATAAACTGAGTGACAGAGAAAAGTAGCTAGCTCATCAGGCCTGTAAGTGTCCTTGTATGGGATTCATAACTTCCCCACCACACAAACCCTGGTTATTTGAGTGAAGCCTTTTGGTTTAAGTTCAGTTGCATTGTACAAGGAAGGTAGCTGAGAAAAAACTTTTGAAAGCACAGTGGAATTTTTGCATCAAAATTAATGTTCCCCAATCGGAAAAATTCATAGATGGAACAGCAGGTATTTGTAGAGAGTAAATGTATTGCTTAGGCAGTCATAATTATTTTCAAACTTTGCTGTTAATTTTGTGAAAAATGGAGAACCTCACTAATCAAGTGCATGTTCCTCTTTACACTTAAAACATCATAGAAGATTTTAATGTCATTTACTCTAGCTGAATATCTGTATATTTGAAGAATAAAAATGACTTTACTAATTGTATGAAATAGAATACAGGCAGTGTTGTGTGCGTGTATGTGGGCATCACGAATAATGTGCAAGTCTTGACATAACAGATCCAGTGTTTCACTTGCTAAACTGTGCATATATTTGCTCTCATTTTTATAGTAATGTTACTGCTCAGGAGTACGTGTATGTAGTATATACCAGGATGTATATGGTACCAGACGGCTACGATGGGAAGTTGCTTTGCCACAGGATAGAGCAAGAATACAGCGCAGGGCCTTTGGAACTAAATCGTGAAGCAGTTCTAAGAACAAGCACAAATTTGAATACTGGACAGCTACTCTACACTGACAGCAATGGATATCAGATTCAGAAAAGACTATTCAAGGCATATGTGAATAACACAGTAGCTCGGGTAGGCACAAAGGCATAATCCAAAAATCAAGTGTGGTTATGTTCATTTTCCATTACTTCTAACTAAGCTAACCTTAGCGCTGTGTGACTTCACTGTGTGTTTTCAGAACTATTACCCTATGGTCCAGACTGCCTACATTGAAGATAGTAGTACAAGGCTGATGCTGCTTGCAGAAAGAGCTCATGGTGTCTCGAGTCAAGGAAATGGACAAGTGGAGGTAACAAATGGATGCTTTTTTCCAAGAGAATAATTTCATGGCTGTTGCTACTGTGAACAAAGCATGATGGCTGATTGCTGACACTTACCTAATACAGGTGATGCTTCACAGGAGGCTATGGAACAACCTTGAGTGGGACCTGAATTACAATCTCACTTTGAATGACACTTCAGTGGTTCGTCCTGTGTTTTGGCTTATTTTAGGAACCAAGAGTGTCACCAGTACATTGTATCGGACAAGCGGACTGGCATTAGAACACAGACCAGTTGTTATGTTTGGAGCATTATCTGGTAATTCATTCTATTTCCTCTTCTATTTTTAGCGTCTGAATGGCCTAATTATTTTGTTTTGATTTATGTTAAGCCTATAAATGCAGACTTCAGGCTTTCTCTGTGTGGGGAAGTTAGTGTGCAGTGAGCTAGGAGGGAGATTTAGAGTTCTCTAATTAGTTTGTATTAATTTTCAACATGGACGTTGTCCAAATGTATGAAATGTTTCTCTTGTTATGCAGTTATCTCTACTTTCAGAGGAGAACAAGTTTTAAAGCCTCTAACAGAAACAAAACATCCACATAGGAAATTAGTACAAAGTAGCTAGTGCACCGTGTATTAACTTCCTGGATTCTGAGCCCTTAAAAGAATAATTCAAAACAAGCTTATTAAAACTATTTGTTTGATTTATTAACCAAAACTGAAGTCTGGTAGTGGAATAGTAACTTAAAGTTGTAATGAAGTCTGCTTTATGGAAAGCTCTAATGGGCTTCCCTGGCAGTTAGTCATGCTATTTTCTGCTTTGTGTCTCAGAAGGCCTCAGAAGAGAAAGCATAGCATCTGCTTTGGATCTACCTTGGCAGAAAAAGCAGAAATCTTTTTACCCCTCCAAAGTACCCTAGCCAGGCTTGTGTATGTGATTAAATGTTTGCTTTGTTCCATTTTGTATGGAGGAGATAAACCAAAGCTAGCCGGACAACTTCAGCTGAATTCAGTCCACAGTTCTGTAACTGTCCCACCTAATCTTCATCTCCAGACTCTGAGCATTCCAGGGTGGAAATACAGCTCTAATCACACAGAGCAGGTCCACAGCGTTCACATGGGTAGGTGCTGTCAGAAGCATGGCTGAATAAGTTACACTTGAAAAAGCTGGCTTTTTTTCTTTCTGTCTCCAGTGACTATTTAAAAAGTTGTCTGTCTTTTCTGTTTCATGTGACTAGTACTTTTATTTATTCAAAGCATTAAAGTCCTCTATCAAGACAGTTAATTTTACTATTTGAGTAGACCGATCATGCAATACAATATTTCTCCTGCCTGAGTTAATAATGTTCTAGTTAGTGTAATGTCCTGTTAACCACGGGAGCTGGATATTTGCTGTTAGTGCCCTTGCTAATCCTCAAAGATGAGAACTAAGTCAAAACAAATAAGGAGTGTAAAACTCAAAAATCATGTTTTACAGTTGGTTTTATTTTTTAAGTAAGAAAAAGTTTGCCTTTTGTTTTTCTCCTAAAGGTAAACAAAAGCAAGGTGATGCAGACTTCAGTCGTGTCCTGCTAAGAATTAGGCACCTGTATGAAGTGGGAGAAGATCCTGTGCTGTCTCAACCTGTGATAGTGAATTTGAAGGTAAAACTTAATCCTTCAAGACGGAGTACTACCACTCAGGGTGTGTTTGCTTCAGAGAAAACTGATTCTGGAATGAAACTTTTTTGTTACAGATGCCACAAAAGGTAGATAGGAAAATACTAGTAAAACTTTATCCTCAGAAAGAAGCAAATCGTATTTCCTCAGCTTTGTTCCAAAGAAGCATTACTTTGGATGAAGCTACCATAGGCACAGTACAAGGATTTACATAAACATCTATAAAACTGTTCTTGTTGGGGTCAACTGGTCCATTGGTTATATAACACTTCCTGCAGTACCTTAACCAGTGCAGAGAGTGAGTCTGTTTTGCTGTTTCTTTAGTTATTGCAAGTTATACCTATTGTTAATGACAAGTGAATGGAGTTAAAAGAAATAAACTTTTGGTTGTTCTCTCCTTAGTTTTTCTGTGAGTTGATGGAACTTTGGTCGCTTCCGTCATGTACTCTGTATTTTCAGTTTCTTGTTCTCTGTGTTTTCAGTTTCTTGTTTGATCTTTCATACAGTAGCAGGTTATTTTATAATGTGGCAGGTGTGTATTTTAAAATGTGAAATTTAGAATATGAAAGTGTGATTGTGATGGCAGAAACTTGGGGAACAAGATGGGGTGTTGTGTCTCCATTTTTTTCAAAAAAAAAAAGAGTTTCATTTTTTTCAGATGGAGAGACTAGTAGGCTCTGAACTGTGCTGCAACAGTGGAAGCTCACAACACCTCACCTCCTTAGGTGAAGCCTGGTGTGTCTGTAGCTGCCTTTGTGTTGAAGGAACTAGAGCATCTTTTAAAATCTCTACTGTTCTGGTTGATCGATCAGTGCTATAGATGAAAGGTCTGCTTGGTCTACCTGCATATCAGGCCAGTGAGTGCAGTACTATTCATCTCTGAAAAAACTGATTTGATTACTTGCTTTTTGTTTTTTATTCACAGTCTTTGCTGAAGGGATTAGGATCAGTGATGTCAGTGGAAGAGCGATCACTCACAGGTACCTGGGATATAAACACTTTGAAACGGTGGAAGTGGAAGACTGCACAATATCCAAGCAAAGGTAGGGGAACAGGGTGGTGTTTGTATTGTCGTCAATGAATAGCCTAATTCAGGATATAGAAACAGCTGCGAAAGTAAAAATGAGTTGTTCTGTATAACAGACCTGTGCTCTAGCACAGCCTGCAAGCAGTAACATTTAGCAAAGATTCACTGCAAGAACTAGACTGCTATATCTCTTAATGGTCGACTTTCCCTAGAAGCGTTAAGCTTGAAATCTTTCTGGAGTTAACTTTGCCCAGATAAAAGTGGCAAAACTATGAAGTCACACTTGTGACACAAATTGATTTTTGTTAGATGTTGATGAACCGTATTAATCTAAGCTTAAAGCTGTTTCCAGAAAAACAGGACAGCTGGAGTTAAAAATCCCCACTGTAATCAGCTTAAAGGACTCTGTAGATAGGATTCAAGGTAGGGCTCACTCAAGTCAGATGCTGTGGGTGACCTCATTTCATTTCTCAGTTCAGTTACGTGCTTGGACCTTGTCCGTACCGTCACTTTGTTATGGAAACAGTTCAACCCTAGGTTTCCGAGGAGCAGAGTCTCATGCACATGTGACAGTGAAATTAATTATTTATTTACATGACTACAGCATAATAACAGCTCGAGCTGGGTGTCTCCAGGGAGGGACCCCAAACAAAGAAATCCTGGGGGTAATTGTACCCTTTACAGTTTTATTTCCTGCCTGCTGGTGAACGTCTCCTCTGGTTTTCTTTACTCGGTTGGTGTTCTCTCTCCTTCTGACTGGTGTGTGTCGTCTCCTGTCTGGTCTTGGCAGCCAGCCTGGGATGAAGGCCATGTCCTTGTTTCCCACAGTCCCTTATCTTCTCAAAGGTCAACCACAACCCAGGTGCATCCCATCTCGTCTCCTACATTCTACTTTGTATCCTCCTTAGCTAATTTTGTATCTTTATTAGCTAGTTTTGATTGTTTTTTTTTTTTTTGTGGTTACATCATCGGCAATGTCATATCATCAGCAATGTTTCTCAAGTTCATTTGACAATTCGGCCTTGAGGCCTGCCGACTTCATCTACTTTAGGCACTTATGCTAAGTAAGAATCAGACTTAAGCTAAGCTGAAGCTAAGTTAGCTACGGTTTCCTTCTCTAACGGTGCTGAAGCTAAATCAGTTATGATTTCCTTCTCTAGCACACTTGCATCCATATATATGCCTTTCTAGTAAAAAAAAAAAAAATTGCGAAGACATTGACTTGGGCAAGCTGGGAGTTCAATGCTCTACCTTACCTGCAGCTAGGAACCTATGTGCTTTAAAAGACATGAGCATAACTCATGGTTACTGTGGTCTGGTAGAGGGAAAGCACTGGAAAACAATGAATGCATCTTCCCCTCAATCACTTGGAAATGGTCGTTGTAGCTTGTATATTGCATTAGTGAGAACTATGAGATGCCTCCAGAGACGCTAGAAATGTACATGAGTGACATCAGTGTACATAAAGTAATTGAGGTATGTGTTTGTATCGTGGTGATTACAACTAACCTTCTAGGTTAATCTACTTCAGAGCTAAGTGCTGGTACTCTAGCAACTTTTCAGTAAAGTTTACAACCGGAACATAGTACTGCACAAGAATGGTAAGGAAAAATGTCTATAAAAGCAAGTAATTTAAAGGCTGCAGAACAGAGAGGAAACTGTTCATCGTTTGTGGAACAGTTGTGTTACTAGTTAATCATGATGAAGAAAAGGTGTAGGACTAAGGAGTTGCTCACACTTGCTGTATGAGTCAGTGTGTGAAAAGTAGGTGGTTGTATATTTTAATATTATGAATGAGTGCATGTTAAGCCCCATGCTCCTTGTAGTTTTAAGGAGAAGAATCTGCTCAAACACTAGCTTAAGGGATGGATGAGTTCAAAACGCTGAGATGGAAGAGTATGCACGTTTGGCTAATGGTTCTTTTTCAATAATTACCTACATTTTTGTGTTTTACAGGATTCTCCAATAACACAGAGACCTCAGAAAACTGTATAGTAACAGTTCATCCCATGGAAATAAGGACTTTTTTTGTATACTTTCAAGACCAATAAGGTTTGGCGTTGTATTGAATAGGTTCCAATATTTGAAGACATGAGTGATCTTGAAAAAAAGATTCTGCTGCTGTTAGTGGAAAGAACAGTCATTTTGGAATAAACTTTAAATTTGATTAAACTTTTAGCCTGAGTTTTGGATGTTTTTGGTTGATTATTTGCAACTCAATTTTTCTGAAACATGCTAAATTTGAAAAAATTGACCTTGGTGTTGCAGTGCAAACATATTGAACACTTTCATGTTTGCTGCGGATGGTTTTAAAGTGATTGTTTCTGAGATGCTTCATTGTGGAGCACTGGCAGTCGTATTAGTCCTCTAGTCTTGAATTGTCTTTTTAATGGAGGCAGTCTCAAGAATCTTTTCTCAGGGTCTTTTATTGTTAGAGCAGATGGCTTCCAAACCGGTGTCATTTGGCTTGCCAAATGACATTCTTTCCTACGCTGAGAGAGGTATGCCTTGTCGAGCTACTTTGTTCATTTTGCCCTTTGGGCAACAACTGTAAAGTTTCTACTTTGCTGCAAACTGAAATTGAATGTAAGGTTTGTATTTCTCTGCATTGTGAAGTTCATTTAAGCTCTGTCTCTTTAAGCTTCAGAACTAGTTGGCTCTGCTTTGCCTTCTTAGTCTTTGACTTCTTAGTCTTCTGATCTGGATAAACTAGAGCTAGGCTGTGGATGGAAGGTGTATTGCCACATGGCCAGCAACTAACTCATCACGTAACCTGAAGCAGGTACACCATTCTCATGCTGTGGTTGTGGCACTTTAAACTGTCATGTTTACCAGGTTCAAAGAACATGCGGGAAATACTTCATTGACAAAAGTAGAAGTTAATAACGAAGGACTGTGTTTAGGGTTAAACTGGTGGTAGGTGCAAATTCTAAGCAGATCTGCTTGAGCAGCGGCTAAAGGAAGCATGGGCAGTGGCTAGCTTTTCTAATAGCTAGTACCTTTTTATATTAAAACGAAAGTTGCATTTTTCCTTTTTTCTGCTCAGCTCTAATCAACGTGTGGCTGTGGAGTATGATTCTGTTCACATGTCATTGGACATCTCTGTTTTGGAGATACTCAAAAGCCATCTGGACATGATCCTGTGCAGCGTGCTCCAGGTGACCCTGCTTGAGCAGGGGGGTTGGACTAGGTGATCTCCAGAGGTCCCTTCCGGCGTCAACCATTCTGTGATTTTAATGATGCCAATAAAAATGCACATGGCTCAGCTGAGTCAGGTCTGTCACTTTTACTGCAGTGGTAATGCTGAATTGTGCTTGGTGCAACACTCTGCAAAACACTATATTCCTGGCCAATGGAATGTAAAAGTGAGAGAGGAAATATATGGATTTAAAAGAGAAAAATAAATCAACAATTCCAGATCTAGATTCATGTAAAAATGATGTTTTAATGTAGTGATTTTTCTGATGTAGTTAGTTCAGCTGCTCAGCAATAATTTCCCTCATGTGGAGACACTATTCAGGAACAAATAAAGTGAAAAGGACTCTTCCAGAATAGTTATTGTGAAATAGTTTTGATGGGAGAGCTGCACAGCCTGTGTATACTAACTGGTTGCACCTTGTTTAAAATCTCCACAGAAACTGCCATTTTCAGTTACTGGATGAAGAAAGATCGTTTTGTATTTTGCACCGATTCTTTTTTCACCCGTGGCTGTGAATAGTGTTACTCCCATCCACCCTGCCTTGGTGCATTGAAAGCTGTTTTCCTGCAACGTTAAGCTCATAGGGGAAGCATATAGTACTGTAACTGGGATTGCTGCAGTAAAGCACAGTGAAAGCTATTTCTGTTTTGTGCATGTATTTGGAAAATGAAATGTGTTCAGCTGAGTCATTTTTCCTTGCTTTTCTCCTTCCCTGCTTGGATACACTATGTTGGTAAAGGATATACTGAGGAGGTTACTCAGTGGTATGGTTTCACTTCGTGTTTTTAAGAACAAAGTGGTGTTCACTAATGTTGGTAACAGTAAGTCATGCTGGTAGATTATAAAAAATGATCCTACCTCTTGAGTGGGCAAATTCCCTGGCCAGTCCTGTTCAAGAAGTGCCTGCCCTGCGAGTGGTATAGGATGCTACAGCTGTTAACCCGGAGTGCTGCTTTTGCAGGTGAGAATGAATTCTGCAAAAACTTCCTGTTAGCAGGATTGTATAAGCAGGAATACCTCATTACTAGCTGGTTTATCTATGCGTGTGGGTTTTTGTGTGCTTTTGGTTTTTTTTTTTTTGTTTTTTAACTTAAGAGACATAGCTGGACAAAACGAATAACATATATACCATACGAAGAACAGAACTGCACTGATGTAATGAGAACTTACGGTCTGTTACACTGAGGTTAGGTATCGGTTAAAAAGCCCAAGCAACAGTGTATTTGAGTTGGAGAACGGGCTGATTCACAATTTAGTCACAATAAAAGTGAAATATCCCAATTTCAAGCAAACCCTTTCTCTTGGCATATCTGCAACTTTCTATGATATTTGTTATGATTTGAAAAAGATGCTGAAAAGGTAAATTTGAATAAAAACTTTTTTAAAAAAAATCTGGTTAAATGTCTTTGACTTAGTACTTCAGAATTTTATTTGAAGTAAAATTTCAGGTTAAGTTGTCATGGCAAGTGAATGTATAAGGTCTTTGCTCCATCTTTTCATTCCACTGAAGCGGGATTACGAACTCATTTGAGCACCGTGAGTTTCACACGTGCTCTCCTCAGCGCTGTTGTATTGTAATAAGCTTCCCCAGCTAACAGTGACGCTCGAAAATGCTGCTTCCTCACTGATACTTGTGTTACAAGCTCTGAAACACGTATGACACGTGGTTTGGGGGGAGGACAGGAGACGGGACAGGTCTAATCCTCTTTAAAAGTTTCAAATGTCTTTTCAGTATGTCTCCACTGGTGCATGCTATGGAGAAAAGCTTTGAGAGAGAGAGATGCGCAAAGCATCCGGAAGAGCCTGGCTGTAACTCTCACCGCCTCTGTGAGAGGGGAGCCCCTCTGTGCTGAGCGGGGGCTCTGCAACCCTCTCTAACACGCAGGCAAGCGAAGGTGCAGGTTGACAGAATCCAGCATTGTGGATGAAGTTTCAAAGATTAAGAATCAGCTGAAGAAACAGAAGAGAATCGAAACGGATCTTTCTATTGTAGATGCTTTCCTGACCTGTACAGCCATTATATGTGATGTACTTGCCTGGCAGCAAAGCCAGCTTAAGAAATTTTCACACCTTATTTTACAGCTCACTAAGATGAGAGCGTGTGGGGCTGTGCTGTAACCCGGTGAAGTAACCTGGGCTAAAAATAGAACCTCTTTTTTCCAGCCCCTTTTTCTGTGTGCTGATTCATTTCATCTCTAGCAGTGGATGCTTTGGGTTAAACTGAAGCATTTTTTCAGAGTAAACATAAGCTGCTATCAGCACTATTGAAAAAGCTTTGCCTAGTCTCTAGACAAAATATTCTACATGCTGGAGTTGCCCGTTGCATGCCTCAACACTGAATGCATAAACTTAAATGTTTAAATCAAGGGGAAAAAAAATTTTAAACCTTTGGTTCACAAATGCATCCTTCATTTATTCTCAGTCTTTAACCAATCGTTCCAAAGACAATATGAATGTCAGTGCTAACAGGTATAATAGAATGGAATAATATCCTTAGCGTAAATTATTTGCTTTAATATAATCTTTCACTTGCTTCAATTTAAAGGGTTTGTTTTGTCCTCACTAGCTAAAGGTCATAATGAATTAAGTCAGCTGAATACCATCAGAAATGGGGATAGCCTGTAGCAAAGTCCTAGAATCAAGCTTTCACTGTCTTTGGCATTTATATTTGCTCCTATCTTGTTTTTTGTTTTACCTACAAATGTAAACTGCACTGGAAATTACTTCTATAATGTAGATATTGAGGAGCAGGTGAAAGGATACGTATGATTTTGTTGCTGACAAATGAAATAGTGCCTGATGTTAGCAGTAGGATATTTTGTAGGAAACACAGGTTCTTGCTAAGTCCTTAACTTTCAAAGTCATTCTAGGACTGGTTCATGGCCACAAATTTCATGTTATCATCATGTCCTCTTTGATTTTTTCTTTTTAACACCTGTCATGACAATTTTGATATAGTCCAACGGAGCGTGCTTGTGGGATAATTTTGCCTGGCTTGTTACCTTTGCATTTGAAAGATCTTCTGCCAAGGGAACAAGACTAAGTAAGCTGGGAAAATGGAAGCAGCATTTTGTCTTCCACGTGCCTAGCCAGGCTAGGTAAGTAAATTTTTTTTAATAACTTGAGGCAAATGAGTTTCCTCAAGATGCCCCTTATACGTAACTTAATGTTATAACTTTAGAACGTTTGAATAGAGCTCTAGAATATGTGATTCAGCCCATGCTTATAATCTTCCAACAAGCCTTGACTGATAGGTATTACATTGGGATTGCATTAGTGCAACTGCACCGGTGGCACTAATAATAAGACGCATTGCATACCCAGTGTAGTGTCCGAATTATCTCTGAGCTAGCATTAGGTGATGCTGGGCACACTGTCAGTATGGCATTTGGACTCTGTATTCCCCCCTTGCTCCTGCTGTTGGAGCTATGCTACCACGAAGGCAACAGTAGGAAAGTGTTTTTCAGAACAGGAAAGAACTTAAGACAAGATTTCAGCAAGACGTTAATGAAATGCCTAATAAAGATAGGAATAATACTTGATATCAGCATAACCTATGTACAATCATTATCTTTTTGGATGCGGATAAAAATATCGGATAGCTTAGATGGAAGGGGGATGCTTTTTCGATGAGCATGTAAACAAAAGAACGTAGCTGAAGAAGTCTCAATCTTATAAAATGCTTTTAGATGAAGGACTGAAAAAGGGCATGGTAAACTTTGAAATGGGAGCTGCAAAGTGTTGAAAAGAAGCTCTTTATATTGTATGAGAAGTTCTTAGTATTAAAAGATAACCAGACACGATTGAAACTTCAAGAAGAAATGTGGGCTCTGAAACAGAAGCGTGTATGATTGCAGTTTCAAAGAGTATAGGGAAAAATTGGGGTTGCATTTGGCTTTTTTCATCATCATCACCACAAGGCGGAGGAGGAAGTTGAACTACAAATCTGACACGCTTTCATTTGTTGTCTGGCGAGTCTTCAAAAGAGGCACCCTGATGCAAGTGCTAATCATCGTGGGTGATGATTGCAATTGCATTGAAAGCTATTTGGACAACGTGTTTTGGCTCCTTAGGTAAGTCCTGAAGTAAGTAGGTAAGTTCTATTTATTTGCTTTGTTTTGTTTATAGTTCCGTCGCCTGCAGTTCTTGAGCTGGATTAAATAGGAAGAAAAAAATTATTTAATCTAGATAGAATTAGTTCTCAAAATCTGTCTACCTCAAATTTGTGCATGTGCGTCCAGGAGAACGTTAACTATATTTTCACAAGACAGAGATGAAAAATAAAGTGTGTGGGGAAATGTAGTGTGCCATGTGGTCAGCAGAAGTTACTAAAAATATATTTTTACAAAAAGATTGCTGTCGAAAAAGTGTAGAGGAGCAAATCTTTCTTAGAAACCCCAAATGATGTTAGGTTAATGCAAGTGCCATTTTGCTAGACCCTCAGACCTGAATATTTATTGTGACTAATGCTAACGTAAAATTTTCGAGCGCTAAAGAGGCTTTCTTCTATATCACGAAGATCTCTCTTCTAGATCGTGAACTACACAAGCAGATAAGGTTTTATGTTTCTTTAATGCAAATTGTTCTGAAAATACTGAAGAGCATTCAGCGATACAAAGAAAAATAGGGAATGGGAGAGATGGAGAAATTACGGACAAAATAATATCTTTACATCTTGGTCTTTTTTCTTTGAAAGGCAGTAAAGCAGCAAGATGGAAAGGCAGCACAGCCTGTAATGCAACTGTATTTTAAATGACCAAATAAATAAACACAAAACCTGAAATTAATGATCAGTATTCTGTCCCCTGATCAGGTTGTAAGTTGTCATTTACACACTGCATCAGTTCTTTCCCTTATTTTTCTGCTGTTTACTACCCTTATAATCTGTCCTTATGGTTCCCTGCCTTTAATTTAGGCAGATACCTTGTTTTAATCTACATTTAAATGCCAAGTTAGCTCTGTCATGCTATGCACAAATTTACAATAATAAATATACTGCATGCTCATCTAGAATGAGACTCTGTCAGTGAAAAAGGGTTGCTTTTTAACATGTGCTTTTAGAGCCTGATCGAATTTCAAAATTGTATAATCTCTGCTGCTGCTGTTTCATACCTATGAGAGTTTTGCAAACAGTTCCTCTGAGATGGGTCTGCGTTTTTCACAGCAGAGCCATGAGCAGTTCAGGCTAGGTAAAACAAATAGTCCCTCGACACTAAACTGGGGAGGGCATTGGGAGGTGGGAAGGGGGACTACTAACTACTGATTGTCTAGCTCCTTTAGGTATGGTGAAAGCATGGCTGTTGCTCAGGGCAAAGGAAAAAAGTAGATTTGCATACTTCCGATGAAACTTATCTTATGCCGTTTATGGGACCAGAAATGTTACGCCCTTTTTACACCAACATATGAGGGATGCAATGATTTGGCCGGAGCTGCAGATAAAAATTTGAAGAAAATCATAGCATCTGTGTTCCTTGTGAGTAGTTTCACGTTTCAGTAACATGAATGCCAGAAGAAAAAAGGATGGTAATTCTTCAATGCCGCATATGAAACAGCCTCAGCAGTCAGGTCGTAGATTTTATAGGATTAGTGCTTTTGTGACCACCATCACTATCATTAGAATTAAAAAAAGGTTCTCTAACCTCCACGCACAGTGATTTCACTTCCAAAGAAAATACTTTGTGCAGTATTGCACAGCATTTCATGTAGATAATCTTGCACATGGACAGTGAGTGATGAAAAGATTCAAAGCAGGAAAGAGTAAAAAGTTTCATTTCCTCTGATATTGTCTCAGTCAGACTTAAATGAAAGTCAGGCAACAGACTTGACGAATCGACTTTGGTCTGAACAGAAAATTGTACGCTAACTAAACTCATGAGATGAATTTGACACACCAGAAACCACTCCTTCAGCAAGAACTTAAAATAAGTTTCAACAAAATATTTAAGAAACTCGCCCCCAAAATCCTGTGTTTCTGTCACTCATTAGAAGCAGTGCAGGACAAGAACTCTAACATGGTGAAAAAAATTTTAGTGGATTTTTCTTTCATTTTGATAAATCATTCATCGTTCATTGATGAAGCATTCCAAATAATTCTTTTTGGAATCATTCCTTATCTGACAGTGAAATCCAAGTGCTTAATATGCTTTAAACTGAAATCAGAAGATATTCAAACTCTATTATAATAGCTTTTTATTTAAAATAAGTATTTCAACAACTACACAGAAAAAGTTAACGTGAAAAGCTTTAACAGGCCAGATGAAAAGTTTCCCTTTGCTACAAGCTAACTGCTGTTGCTTGGGGGAGACGTGGGTAGTAATTAATCTTAACAGTTGGCATAGTGACTTTACAGTATTAACATTTTAAGTATTGTGACTGTAGATGTTGCAGCTGTAATGTCATCTCATTGCTGCTTTCACTTCAAAGCTGCTTGTATTTCTCCACTAGCTACAGGTCTCAATAATTTAGCAGTTATCCAGACACCGACAAAAGCACACTTAACAGTTGGAGACTCCACTGAAATCACATGTATTTGGGAAAAATGGATTCGATTGAGAGATATAGAGTAAGCTGGTATCTTGTCAATAAGGAGAACATCACAAAAACTGTAACGTCAGACGTTGTCTACCTATCCAGTGTCACCCGCGAAAACAAGGATGTGCTGGTGACAGAAGCTGCCAATGTAAATAACACTGGATTTTATTACTGTGAGATAATTATTGAAATACCTTTCTATGAAAGAATGTATGGAAATGGAACAATGCTGACTGTTGAAAAGAAAGGTAAGTTAGCAATAGTATGTGCATGCCATTTAACTTGCCATCATAATTCATACATTGCATTTTATACGTTTCCTCCCTCTCCTGCACCCCTCCCTCAACGCTGCAGATTTCAGGAGGAGTGAGACAAGCATAAAGAGGACCTGAATGACTGTGGCAATCCGCTTACCTCTCTGCCTGCATGCCCCCGTTGTAAAGTGGTCATTTTCTTGCATAAGGGTTTGCTGAGAGGAATTATTGCTGTTAGGGTGTGCGAAATCTGTGTATCAGCTATGTATTTCACAAAAGACCCAAAAATGTTTCCTTCCTAGAAGAGATTCAGTAGGCTAGATGGGACAACGGAGGAATCTGCTCTATGGTAAGGAGTGGCTGAAAGAATCACATGGTTGCTCTGTCTGGTAATAGGCACATTTTACTAGTCTGAGGGAAAAGTTAACGTCCCAGTTCAGAATTTAGCATTGGTAAGCATTAATACAGTGAGTTTTCAAACGTAATTATATTTTTAGGCAATAGGGATGGTGCGTGTTTCACCTAACCTTAAAGAAAGAATGTGTCATACCTGGAGGACAATTTACCTTACTTCTGTTACACAGCTCTCAAGATCCTGTGCGTCGCTTTTTGATGACAACGATGATCTCCCTCTCCTTTTCTGTCGCAGCTGTAGAGAAAGACAAGGTGACTAGCTCTGACTAGACCTTTAACTTTATCAAACGTCCCTGTGGTATATAAACACGACAAGTCACGGGAAGTACCCTTTCTATTCATCCTCCAAAGTCCAATTTTGGACACTGCTGACAACTTGTAGCCGCAAAGGAGGCACAAGAATGATCCAAAGTTTCGAAAACATCAGTGGCAAAGTATGAATGAAATGGTATTGTTCCAGATGAGAGGAAATGGATGTAATAGGCTGTTAAAGAGTTAAAATAATCTGATCTCTTTAAATGAGTTAAATGATCTGATCTCTCACTTGGTCAAGTAGTACTAGCCTTAAAGTACAGTAGAAAAGACTAAGATTAGACAGTGGGGGGAAAAATTCTAATTTCAGGAATAGTGAGCTATAGGGTAGATTGATTTGAGTGTTTCATGGCTTATATCAGGTAGACCTCAGTATAGATGACCCTGTACTTGCGTAGGTGGATGGACTGATTGACTCTTCAGGTTGCTTCCTGTTCTTTTTCTGTTATGTTGATGTTCTTCTCTTGTGTCCTTAAATAGTACATTCCTTTACTTGAAAAATATAATTGCAGAAGCTGACTCACTGGAGAAGAGAGGGATGGCAATTTTGGCCATCATTCCTTTCCTAGTGGCAGTGGGAAGCTTGTATCTTTGCTACAAAAAGAAACAGAACGCAAAACTTTCTGGTGAGTGACAATATTTCCATTTACACATTCTCAAAACTAAATACCTGTTGTGGGATAGGTGAACAGGTACACCTAAAAGGCATCACTGAGAGTAATTTCAAGATACGACTTTTGCTGTCCTGCCCTTGATCTGCTAGGGGGACCTAGAGTTGAGTCATTTGAGAGCAGCAATTACAAGGTACTACTTGTAGTCGAAGTGACTCCTCTTGCAGCTGCTTGCTTGCACTATTTATCTTTCCTTTAAGAGTGATCACTTTGAAGACTAAAGATCTTGGTCTGGCTAGAATATCGAAGGAGTATCAATTCTGGTCCTCTCTTGACAGACCAAAAAAGTGAGGAGCCAGAACATAGCTTCGTGTAATTGTCTTACTCCTGCTATCAGCATTGCCTATTGAATGTGACTCTTGGAAGACCTGGCTTTAGGGACTTTGTGAGTTGTGTTTAAGCTGTAAATAATTTTAAACTAATTGTTAATTTTTGTTGCAAAGCCCTGAACTGAGGGACAGAAGTAGGCACAAGAAAAAAAGTGCTGCAAGGGTATGGGACAAGTATAATATCGGACATCTGCAGGTGGTGGGCCAGACCAGTGATACATAACCTATTATTAGGGTTGCAGTGTGAAGCGTATTCAGCTTGTGAACAGATATAGAAGTGATATCTGTGACTTGAGAAACAATTCAACTTGCAGGTTTAAAAAAAAAAAATTAAAAAAAACCTTAGGGTTTAGACAAGGGAAGTGCCTAAAGCTCCTGTTTTGGTCAATAGAGTTGATCTTGCGGGCTACAAACCGCCCAGTTGTAGTGTCTCCTGGAGGCTGAGCTGACCAGCTCTCTAGACCGCTTTTCATGGCTGTAATGTTGTTGACCAGATCTCCATTGCTGAAGTAGAGTTCAGAAGCCTGCAAGTAACTGATTTCATCTGCAAGCTAAATAGCACCCTAGTAGCTGTCCTCGAGACTATAGCCACACAAGAGCTCTGCAGTCTTACTTGTGTTGCAGAGATCTATTTACTCTTTACCAGTGTACTCTGGTGAAGCACCAGTATGACTCTGGAAATGGACAATAAGCGAGCAGTTACCGTATTTTGTTTGTGGCTAAGGTTCTACCCAGCTGCCTATGCCAGAAGAAAGACATCAGGAGGAGCAGGTGCTTCAGGTAGCAGAGCTTCATGGAAGAAGTGGATTCATCAGTGAAGGAGTGGAGGAAAACTCAACATGTAGTTCTGCTGGATGGGTAAGCGTCATTGTAAAATGACTCTTGCTATGAGAAATGGACTTCCAAAATGAAAGCCTGGGGAGTGCAAGCTGAACAGAAAGCACAGAACGAGCTGTTGTTCCTAGGATGGCACCCTGCTACATACTAAAAAGCTTTGAAGTAGAAAGAAATGTTTTATCATGGGAGTCAACACCTTAAATAAGGAAAAAGGTATTTATGTACTAGAAAAGTATTGGATTCCGCTAATATGTTTAATGATGCTCTAGAATTGCATGGAAAGGAGGGCAGCACAAAGTGGAGAACATAAATCTAGAGACTGGATTGAAGGAGCACAGGAGAAGACAACAGTGGCAATAATATGGCTTTACCTATATTTGTATGCTTGTCATTTTCAGCCAAGTTCAGCTTAAGGGGCTACTCTGGCAGGCAACAGCTGCTGAGAGCAGGTAGCAGCCTTTAGGCATTCATCTTTTAATTCGATTGAAAAGTAGAGTAGCCAAGGGAAAGAAGCCCTAATTTAAATAGACTTTACTGGTAAAAGTTATTTTGACTGGAATTTTCTTTGCTTTTTAAGGCTGTATCTGTGCTGTATGAATCCTTTGATCTTTTTTGCAATGAACCAAGATAAGATGGCAAATCTACTGTGACTGCTGTATCCAGCACAGCAAATGAGCAAATCCTGTGAATTAGGGCAGCCGAAGAGTCAAGAACGAAAGTGAGACAAGGATTTACCACCTACTTTGACACTGAGAACTAAATGATCCTGTCATAAATAACCAATATGGATAAAGATCTATGAAACTGAAAATACCACCATAATTGCTGCTGAAATATGGATTACTTGAGTCTGCTGTCAGAAGAATGTTAGAGGGACAATATGCCAGAACAAGGGTTGGTTCGGAACAGTCTCTAAACGTTTTATCATTGACTTTATCGTAAGGAGTCTGTGAATTTGAAGTGTTTGCAGTTTTAGAAGGCTATGTCTTCAACTTTACCCCCAATATCCAGAGTGCAGAACTAATAAAGTATGTATTGACATACTTGAAAATCTTCTAGACTGAACAGCGTTTTCCAGCAAAAGTGTTACTTTAGGCAGCCAGGCACTAGCTGCCTGAAATTTAATGGCCATCGTTCAACCAAATAGGGAGGTATTACACGTGGGATGAAGTCTGATCTCTGAAACAATCATCAGTGCTGACGACTGCTTAGCAAGCGGGGAACGCCAAAAGGCATCACTTTCCTGTAGAAAAGTGACTGTTGATGTTAATTCACTCACAATATTAAAAGCCTTCCAGAGAAGGTAGTCTTCTATGGACAACAAAATACTTGGTTTAAATGAAATATATATAATATAATTATATATATATTATCATTTAATTGGGGGATGCTTGGAGCAAACAGGTGTTAACACTTATTCCACTTTTGCCCATTCTAAAACTAGAGAATCACTGAAGAAATAAATGAAAACTGAAAATGCAAGTAAAACCTGACTTCCGAGGTCTGATCAGTAATGAAGAGTACTGACAACAAAGCTAATTGCAATTGTCCAAGGACTACTGAATAGAACAGATATCTGAAATGTATACATATTTATGTAACCAGGATTGTTATGTCTTTGTTAAAGTTCTTTCAGAGCCTAGCTGGAGGTTGGAGCATCTCATCAGCCGTGCAGGGAGAAACAGCTTCATTGCTCTTAAGTTTCTGTTACGACTCCTGTTTGGACAATGGAGTAAAACCAGATTAGCTTTCCCAGAGCCCTTAAAAACCGCCTGTATGTATTAGTATGTGACTGGTTTGTTACTTAATAGCTTATAATGAAACCTCTGTGACTGTAAAGCGTGACTCCGTCTCTTCTTTCTCTCCCTCTGTGTGTGTGTGTGTGTGTGTGTGTGTGTGTATGCTGTAGTGACTACAGTTCACAAAGCTACCTCTTACGTTACTGTAGCTTGGCCTTGGCTCACTGTTGGTGTGTCCAGTTTCCTGGGTTTTTCTGTAGCCTCCCCTCAATGCCATTCTGCAGTGAATACACCGTTATCACTGCAGGCTCTAATCACTGCATTGTGAATATATCCTGTACCATAGAAACATAATTTTCCATATTGCATTTCTCACTATTTATGTATAACTTGAATAAAACAAGAGGATTTTGTCTTTTCTTCCTTTTGAATTTCAGTCATTTTAAAATCTTGGTGCTTTTGGTCCTGAAACTCATTATTACAGGTTTGTTTACTTTGCTGTAAGGTGAAACACTGTCATGCGCCGTCTTCAGTTAAGGCTCACAAACACGACTCTGGATTTCTACAAACGCAGTGACTTTGTCCCACGTAAGAAGGACCTGAACAGGAAAGTCCAGACCAGTAAAAGGAGAGATGGCCTTCATACCAAGTCCCTGACCAAAGAAGCCCTCTGTTAAACATCGGCGCTCTATGTGGATGCAGCAAATTTTGGTCTCTACCAACCAGTCATATACTACTGGTTACTTCTGTATTTAAGCATTGTGAGAAGTATAGTATCTGGGGCACTGTAAAAAGAGGAGAGAGGGACGAGAGCGAGAGCCACTGAGCCACAGTTTAGTAGTCTACAAATCATATTTTTATTAAAACACTATTAACAAAATTTTAATTAAATTTGTGGTTCCTGCCAGCAAAGAGTTTGGCCTCATTAACGGCTGCCCATATTTTAGATGTTAACGTGATCATTTCGAGGGTCTTCAAATGCAGACCCATCAATGGCTGACAGCGCCTATGAGCCAGCAGACTGTTTTCAGAGCTCTCACCATTTGTCCTCCTTACTCAAGAAGAGTTTGACACGCGTTCAACATTTTCTTCTCTGTTTCTGTACCAGCCAGGGAGTGGCAAACCCTATCAGGATTTCCTAGGGCAAGCTGACTTCTGCTTCTTCTTCTTGCTGACTATTTTGATAGCTTTATAACAAAAAAAGCTCTGTAGTTAACCTCATGACACATTCAGGTGTCCAGCACGATCTTAATTTTTACTATCCGTTTAACTGGTATTTAACGAAGCCCATATGCCTGGTAACAAGCCTGGGCCTCTAATTTTTAGCCGTTTTGGGAGTTCTTCCGTCTTGAATGGGCTGCTGTGAAGTGATTCCAACAGTTCAATTTGAGGTCTGAGGTCCCATTTTAAGCACAGGCTAAAACACGCTGATTTAAGAGCAAGAGTGGCACAATCTGTTTTAAAGCCTTCTGTGGATTCTGCTGCGCTTTCAAAGTCTCGTTGGTGTACTTTGCTTAGTCTTAGTCTTGCAAATGAGGCTTTCTGTTTCTGTCACTCTCATGAACCCTGGTCTGGAGAGCTGTATTGCTCAGTCTGTTATATTCAACTTGAGACTGTGGCCCTGAACTCCTTCCCTCTCTTCCTGCTCCACTGCACAATGATCCAATAGAGTCACAGCTTAACTGATCCGCCTAGCGCTTTGGCAAGGCAGTTGCGGTACGCAGGTGCCGTTCGTTTCGGTCAGACTTGGACCACGCTTACTTTCCTGACCCCGGGATGTGGGGTTCCTTTGTCTCATACTACCTCTAGAAGAAGAGTATGGAGCAGGTATTTACAGGATTCCTGTATCCGTAATATCAGGGAACCTTAGTAGCGGGTGGGATGACGAGTAGCCTCAACTACCATATTGACAAAATAGTCATGTTTGTATGTGATAGGATGACTAATATCCTTGTGCCTGATCTGGTATTTTGAGAACAGCAGTGACGTCAACTCAGTTAACTAGAATTTCTTTGAAAATTGATTTCATCTAAAGGGATGTCTCTGTTACTGTCGCAAGAGCTACTACAAAGCTGAATCAGTCTCATGTACGCTGATGTTCTCACAAACAACTGCTACAAGCCGGGCTTAAATGGCTTAAGGATGTCTGCAAGTAGTTAAAGAACTCGCTCAGTTTAAAAATACACCTTCGTTAAGTGGGCGCAACTGCGGATCTAGTTTAATCCTATATAGAAAGTGTGGTTTATGCAAGCAGGAAGGCTTTTGTTTGAATTGTAATTTTTGCCAAGTTCCTAGTGTCGGTTGGTAAAAAACAGTTAAAATCAATAATTTGTCTGAGCTAAAATGTTTTTGCTTTCTTCTGTATTAAAGACTATAATCTTCAAATAGATCCCCAATTAAAGGAAAAATACTGCTCTGAAGAGAACCACTCAAGGCAAAATTGAAACGTGTCATAGGCTCCACATGGTCCATGTTTTCACTAGCTTAAAGAGATTGTTGTCTTCTGTCTTTCTTCTGCATTGATGAACTGGGCCATGAAACCTAAAGGTGTTTTTCTGTATTGAGTCTCTTTCACTGTCAGATTCCCAGCCAGCGCAGATTGCCCCATCCTTTATAAATAACTGCAGAAACAGATTAGAGAGTACAAACTCTTGGACAATCAGAATTTATTTTTATTATCTGCCTTGCATGTTTTGGATAGTTACAAGGAACGCTGTGAAGATTTTTTTTTTTATATGTACACTTGTATCAATATTCCTTTAACAGGAAACATCAAATACAACTGAAAAAAGCACAGAAATCAGTTTCACCACATCTGAACAGGAGAAGAGACAGGTGATAAAGTATAAATGTTTCTAATTTTCTACATAATATAAAGTGCTACGATGAGAGGAAAGGTTTCGATGCGCCTTGGTATTGTAATAGAAAGGCTTTGGCTAAGTGGCCCCAGTCTGGTAGCGTGTGCTGGTGGGCTTTGGCAGACGGGATGTGGCAACAGCTATTTCCTTGGCCTTTCTCCAAAGCTGAGCCAGTTGGCGTGACTTAGCGAAGTCGTGTTAAACTGAGCGCAGCGTTCATATCTGAAGAAAGCGTTAGCTGAGCGGGAGCCGAGATCCTTTCATTCTGCCCCGATTCAGCCTGGTGTGGTTACGTGCCTCGGACACGGGCAGCCGAGCAGCCTGCGGCTGGGAGGATAAAGAGGGGTTTTGCCCCTCAGTAGTGGCAAAAAGTAAGGGTTTTTTTTTTTTACAGTGCTCAAACTCCTCAGGAAGGTGGGTTTGCCCTGATGACATCCTGGGCTACGAGCAGGGTCAGGTGAAGTGCGAGCACGTTTGTCGTGCTACCTCCTGTCAGAGAGCCTGGCTAGGCAGCGGGGCGGTAGCGTCGCACGCTGCCAGGGCTGCTCTTACCCAAGTTACGCCATCATTTTATCTCAGCAAGGGTCCAACTCCATATAGGTAGAGGAGCATAGGCGGGGTAAGGCAGGTATCAGAAGGGGAGTAAGCGGAGCACCTGGGTGTAGCACTGTTAGCAGAGTAAAGAAATGCAAGGGTTACATGTGTAAGTTAAACGGTGTAAGACTTCAAAACAATAACAAGGAACTGGGTTTGTGGTGTCCATCTGCTCTGAAATGCTCCATGTTCTGTTAGCTGCTTATGCCCTGGCTCTTGCCTTGATTTGAATTACGGGCCGTCTGGGCCAGGAATGCTGTATCTGTACGTTGCTTAGCATAAGAGCATCGTGGTCCACGGTTAGTACTTCTAAAATGGCTATGAAAATAAATTATGAAAGCACGTAGTAAGTATTGCTCCCTTTTTTTTACTTTACCACTTTTTAATTTTTGAAAGAGAAAAGCCATAAATGTGTCTAGTGAGTAGAGCAGGCAAAGGTCAGGTAGGAAGGGTACAGACACCTCAAAAATCTGCCGGGTTGGTGGGCTTGCTCAGCTAGGAGACTGTCTTCTTTCTCAGCTTAGCAGCTGCACCACATTAAATACGACTTGTTCTTGTATATTTTCTTTTTAAACACAGACTAACCTCAACCTAAAAATGCAAAGTGTAGATTAAAGAGGAACTGTTACTGAGCAAGAAAGGACATGGAAAAAGTAGCTGCCGTTTCATTCACGCTCTGGAGGGAAAAATAAGCTTATAGCCTCCAGGTAGAAAGAATAACAACTGGTTTCTTATTTCTCCTTCAAACCCACAGCGCCGAGATGATTTTATGAGAACGGTGAGCTGTGGGCTGGACGCCGCGCGTGAGGACGTTACATGGACAGAGGCCGTTTCTGAGAGATCGCAACCTCCGCTGGTTTTCTTCTGACGTCAGTTGCTGTTACCAGCCTTACCCCAGCGTAACTGAGAACAGTGAGTTCGTCGCTAATTATTTCTGCTCCCAAGTCGCCTTAACGTTTTAAAGCAGAATTGGCCTGTTGCATTTTGACAACGAGTTTCATCTCTGCTGTGTCATTGTGCTAGAAGTTTCCCTCAGAGTTATTGTTAGAGATTCCTCCGAAGCCCTCGGACATTAACACTCTACAAGTAGCAGAGATACAATAAAGTGCGTTTTGGTGGTGTGTTCTGTTTCGTTTCTGTACTTCTTGTGGTGTTATGGATTGAAAACAGATTTCAAGGGGAAGCATGTAAAATAAGTTGTGCTTACATCTTACGAAACCAGAACTTAAGCTTTTGGTAAAAAGCCTGAATAAAATGTGTATGGCCATCCCCTCTGCGTTCAGTAATTGTCACACCAACAGTTACTTTGTTAAATACCTCAGCACCCCCTGGAGGTACTGTCCAGGTAGATTTCAAAACACTTACAGGACAGATTTTAGCCACAACGATGCAGCTCCTGTGTTTATTTCCATGGCCACATTTCCTCAACACACTCAAGCATCCTCTGGGCTTGGGTCAGAGTCCCGTCCTGTTTGGGATCCCCTCTCCTCGCTCCTCCAACTCAAGGACTTTCCAGTTCTGTGCAGGTAGATTTTTATTTCCCTTTTTGCTGATGGTCTTTTCTTTTTCTGACAAGCAAAACCTGAAGTTAAGCTTTCTGCTACAAAAACATGTTCTGTTTTCCATGTCTTACCCAACCTTTCAATACTTCTGAGCCAGACACACTCATTTGCTGCCCCATTAACAACAGCAGACTGATATCAGTGTTTGCCTGCTGAAAAAGTCCTGGTTGCTCTTATCGGGTGTGCTACGCCCTGGGATTATTCCCTGGAAACTGAAAACAAGTACCTCTGTGAAATGTGTGTTCTTGGGAACTTCGACTCGATCAAACTGCAAGATAAATCTTCCTGACAGTACATATGGAAATCAGCCCACTTTCCATAAAGTTGTGTGATAGCAGTTCAGCTTCTCATTTCTACATAAATATTGTAAAATGCAACAAAAATATTTCTGTGATATAATGCAAGGTGTCCTCTTGATGTGTTCCTGCACATGTGTGCAGAAAGCAGGCCACTTTCTATTTCAGATTCCTTCCCCTTGAGAAAATGATTTTGTCGAATAAAGGGAAAATACTGTTGTTTACTACATGAGAGCCAAACAGAGCCAAAATATTCCTCTTTGCATATGAAAGTCTCTTGAAAGCTTTTCTGCAATCATCATTCTTGCATCTCCTCACCTCTCATGCTGGCAGCGAGGAACTATCTGGAGATTTCAGTCTGCTTTAAAGATTGCAAAACAACCATACTCTACTGCAGCCAAATTTTTTCAGTTTTCTTTCTGATCATGTCACGGAACAACCTTTTACTATGCTGAGCACAGCTCAGCATTGGCCCCATATCTGAGTTGGGTTTCATAAGCATTTAAGCAGCGCAAATTAGGATCAGACTACCTGTATGAGATTGCGTAAGGACCCATAGAACTTAAAAATCCTGACTGAAGTCCATAGGGTGGATGACATGCAGTTACTTCAGGAAGCCACCTCTCTTTCTGCCATTACAATAAAAATCAAGAGTAGTCTTGGAAGCCTTAATATTAAAGGTGGAGAGAATAGCAATCAGGAAATAATTCAATCAAGGATTAACAACCTGATAAAAGTAGTTATACTGTAAATATCAATATATTGGCTGTAATCTATTCATTGGTTTTATAATCTCATATAGCTATGTCTAGTGCATTAATAAATATGTTTACGTAGACTCAACATGCAATGGTAAAATAGGTTTCCCATGGTACAGCTTACCCATCTCGAAACTTCATTTGAAACTTCGTTTGAAATGCGAGTTTATTACTTGGATTTGTGAAATACATTTTAAGGATATTTTGAGATGTAAATGATATCAAAGCAAAGGAGACAGACTGACATATATTTGAGGAACCCTCAAAAGAATTAACAGAACTGATAAAGTGTATCACTGAATATCACAATGTGCTTTTAAGAACTCTTTCTGTTTGTGCGTCATCGCTGCCTTGTTTAGTTAAATCCTTCTAGCTGTATTTTGCAAAACAATGTAATAATCGTATCATTTAATCACTAGATGTAAATTACCACAAACTGTGAAAATGAAGTGACTTTAAAAATGTTTAAAAACTGAAAAGGGTATTTTCAGAATCAATGCAGAGGAAAACCTTATCCTTTACTAAAGAAAATATTTTGATACTCTAAATTCAACAAAACCTCCAGGACACTGGAAAAATTGGGTTTTTTGATAGTTTTGTCTGTGTGGAACATGCATTGCTTATTTATGCTTCAGCAGTTACCCTCATGCTAAGATGAGAGAAAAGTGCTTTCAGTACTGCTGCCAAGGTACAACTTAAGCAAATAGAGGAAGTCAAAAGTGTGAATTGTGTTTTTTCCTTCTGTGCTTCTTACAGTCATAATAGATTCGTGGGAATGATCAAAAAGCCATTCTCACGTAACTTCCTCCAACTTTTGGAATAAGCTTTAAGGGATGATAAGCTCTAATAGAAGTTTAGCGTTTCGGCTATCCAAATGTTGAATGTGACACAAATGGCTCTGTAGAGTAAAGGGGGTAAATGTATTTATTCAGGCCTTTCCAAAGCAGAAGCTGCTGCAAAGAGCATAGGATAAAATTCATTCTCTAAGAGAAAATCAGCACAAGGTCACACAAATCTCATCTAAGCCTGAACATCTGGCCAAGTGCCACAAAATTTAAGTATCATCTGAATTGTTTCTGAAAATCACATAGGCAACTCCACATTTGTGTCACATACATCATTTAAACTTTTGGCTCAAGTTAGGAACATCAGGACCTAATTCTGTATAAACCCTTGGTAAATACTCATCCAAGCTGTTGTCTATAGCATTCCTCAAAGAAAGAAACATGAAAGAAGGAAATAATAGATATTGTTTGCCTTAAAATATGAATTAAAAAAATGTTAAGTCAACATAAACCCTCAGAAGACAGTTTATTTTACTGTGGAGCTGGGGAGCTGGGTTGGCATCAAAATACCACTTGCTCTCTTGCTCTCCTGCTTGTGCCTCCTATTTGTACTCTGCTTTGTTTCCGCAACAGCTGTAGTAGTCTGCTCCGTGCCTTGTGCGCAGAGCTTTTTTTTTTAATTAAATCAAAATGTAAAAAAGCCACAAGTGTGAACTGAAACGTCTGAGCAGTGCGGATGTGGGTGTGCACACGTGTGAATGCACATCCGCCACACCAAGAAAAACATGCGGTGCTACCACGGTGACCTTTTGGTTTCTAGACATTCAAGTCCTGAGGTTTATTTTAGCTTTTAGCACTTTTGGTACTACCTTTTCAAAACTTGTGTTATTTGCACGGAAATCTGGGTCAAGACTGAGGACACCATTTCTGCGCGGTTACGTGGCATAGGTGTGGACACCATGACAAATCCTGTTGACTGAAGCTAATGATCTCCCCACTCTGCCTTTTCAGGCTGCTGTTTTTCTCTCCCAGTTACTAACACAAATATATATGACTCAACGCTGTGAGAACGTGTGAAGTGGTTGCCTTATTTTGTTTGAGTTTCTTTTAGAAGGAGGAAAGGATTTTTCTTTAAGGGTCATGTTTAATATTCATGTTATGGATATAACAGACCAGACAAGAGTAAAGAAACACTCCTGGCACGTGGAGCAACAGCTACCGGCATTTTGTGTTTATGCAAACCCCATATGAGGACCATTTCTGACAGGGGCCCCTTGCTTGCTCTCCTCTGGTTCCTTCTGACCATATGCCACTGTTTTAAGCAGGCACTTAATATAAACAGTTCAAACTTTACTAAAAATCCTTACCCACTTAATGCAAACGAAAGGGTGTAATGAGGTTAAAGTCATGGGAATAAACAGTTCTTATGAACTGTTTAAATACAGCATGCAGCCTGAGGTGTTCAAGTGATTTTTCTGGGAGATGCAAAATCAGTTACTGGGGAATATAAGAAAGAAAAGCGTGGGGTTTTTTTGTTTCAAAATGCCATGCATTTGTGATGTGTGCTCTTGCTCTGAGGCTTTGTAGATGTCACAGAACAGACTTTTACTGGTGAACAGGCAACTCTAGACATCTGTGAGGAAGGAGTTTAATTTTTTAGATTTTTTGCAATTAAAAACAAGTTTTTGCTAACCTCTCTCTAGCATGACGAAAGTGGAAACTTACCTTCAAGCATATAGAGGCATGTGCGAAGACATCCCAACTCAGGTTGAATTTTGGTAATGCATAGTCAGGTAATGCATCTTCTAGAGCGAACACTTCCTCTTGGGGTCCAGCCGCTTCCTCCTCATGCATAATGCCCTAGTTTTGCTAGGTTCCCCCAAATCATTTCCTCAGAGTATGTCCACTCTGCAGACTCAGGTGTAGACGTAACTCACCTTAAACGAGCTTCTCCAGGTCTAGTGCAAGTTCTTGGAGCTGGGTGGCAGCTGAGCTACCTTGGTGTTTGATGAGAAATTTTAACTTGTGCAAAACTCTGTAGCGGTAGCTCATCAGCTTCCATCACCTGAGCTACCACCTCCCACCTAACACTCAGCTACCAACACAGAGACGCAACAGAGCTCCCGGAGGAGCAATGTCTGGTTTGCTTGGTATGCTGGAAAACAGTGCTAGGGACCACTGTTTTCAAGCGAATCGCAAGGTTGATTAGGAGCCACAGAGGATGACAGAATGTCAAAGTGACCTTTTGTTTTCAGTATAGTGAATTTTATTGCAAGGTTCGATGCTGCATGGGATCAATAACAAGTTATTTCATCACAGATCAAGATGAGTCTTGATACTGGCCCAGTGTTCAGGGGGCGGATTTGTTGGTTCAGATGTCCTCATCTGAGCAAGTCACTCAAGGCTCCCTTTATCGTCATGGGAGAGGCATTGGTTCGTCAGACCTGTTTTGGACATCCATGTTGGAGTGAGCTGAACCTGAAGCGTCAGCTTGTACCCCCAGTACAAGCCCAGGGCGCTAACTCAGGCATCTGCATGGCAGACTTCTACTTCTCATCAGGTGAATCTCACCCCCAGTGTCTGCTTAGTGACCCATCCAGTCTGAGATAAGTTTCCCCTCAGGGCAGAGAGGGAGTCCGTGGCTGTTCTCAGTTCAGAAAAGGTCCCAGAGCCCCTAGTTATGGTAGCGAGGGAGAAATGAGACACTCCTGTTCCTCCTTAGCAGGCTAATGTATACTCTTCTGAAGTCAGGCTACCTGTTTGATTTTCATTTTTCAGTCATGCTGTGTACCTTGAAGGAGAGGCTGGATTCTTACGGGTGAGCAACTGGCTGTACCAGCCACACCAAACTGATAAAGCTTGAATTTTGAATCGATATCATTACAAAGGCATGTACTGCAATGTGACAAAGAGTGGTGCTCAGATACGGATATTTGCTAGCTGATAACGGTCCTCCTCGTGGGACCATTGGATGCGACAGTTGCATAAAGCACCTCAGAACAAGGCTAGCCTCCATCCTCCAAAAGAGGTCTGAGGCTATTCACGTGAAGGAGACGGCCAGACTCTAGCGGCAACATGTCCAACCTGGAAACCGCAATGGGAATGACCATTGCCGTCTTTGACAAGTACGCGAAGACTCAAGGCAATCCGCAGACTCTCACCAAAGCAGAACTAAAGACTCTCCTGGAAAAAGAGCTACCTAATTTCCTCTCGGTAAGATAACAAACACTTCAGCATCATTTCTGTATAAGCGCGAGAGCTACACGCAGACGCAGTGGTCAGCACATTGCAGAGGGAACTCCATCCAGAAAGCTACAATGGTTTGCAGGAACTTTAAGTACATCATTTGAAGAAGAAAAGGCTTTGAGCATACCGTGTAAAATTGATTCTAATATTCAGGGCCAGCCCCAGTTCACCGAGTTCATCACTCAAGTTATCAGGAAAATGGCTTTGAAATAGATTATTTTTCATTTTCAGAATTCATCTACTTCTGTTTATTCCTGGGTGTATAATCTTAGATGATGTTGCAAGTGCTGTGAAGGTGGTTTTGTTGTCAACAACTGAGGATCTTGATTGCAGTGGGGAAATCTCTCTAAGTGTTTCCGTTACACCAGTATGCACACCAAAATGATATATAAACAAGAATAAGAGCAGATTGTTTAGCAATTGTCTTTAATCTTAAAAGAAAGACCTGAGAAACTATTTTATATAATAGATTTCTCTGTAATCATCATGTACATTTAAATGGTTTCAATATTTATATCTAAATTTCTCTAGACAGGTATTCAAACCTCTTAATATATTATAGTAAATGATTAGTTACTGGGGAGACAAAATGCCTTTCATTTTCAGTCATTTTTTATTTGCTTTCCTTCACTAAAAACCTAGAAAATGGTTTAGGAGTCCTGTTCTTTCTACACAGGAGTAGTATTTATCTATCTGTGAAATTATTCTCCTTACTTGCAAAAGTCTAGGACCAAATCTTCCAAGTGCGGACACCACTTTACGTATCCAGAAAAACTGAATTTTCTAACTATGTTAGAGCACTACAGCAAAGGTAGTTCATACAATTTAGTATCTTTCCATGATACTAAGCAGTAGAGCCACAAGCAGTAGAGTTCGCTGTACGACATGTACGCCTGTTGGATTTATGACTCATTAATTAAATACAGATGCAATATACAGAATAAGAATCCAGATGGCTCTGTGTAGTTACATGAAAATGTCTCTGAAAACATAGAAAATAGATCGGTGACTGTGACTCAGAAGCGTCATGGTAAGTATCTTGCTCCCGGTCATCCTGTTTTTGTAGTGCTTTCAGTTAAAAACCAACCTGCCCTCGCCACCCAAAAAACAACTAATTGTAAGGGTGCATGGAAATCCACGAGACACTTTAGAAACTTTAGTCTTTTTTTAGACATTTGATCTAAAAAAAGTTGGGGAGCCACTGCCCTAAATGGCTACCAGATGGGATAACTCTCCAAGGTCATTCCTGAATATGTCTACTGGTCGGGCACCACTTTTTTTTTATTTCCACATGACTGATTTTATTACTTCTATTTATTTCCTGAAACAGCAGAAAGTACTGGAATTTCCCAAGGAGGTAATTAGCTAAATGTCCTTTTATGCTCTGGCTTCTGCCTCCCTTACTTCCTTTTTGTATTCTACATATTCTAGAGAACAAATAACACCAAATAACATTTTATGTTAGCAGTTAAAATAAATTTAAAAGAACGATGTTCTGTCCTGTGGGCCAATAACTACATGCAGGGCGTGACTGAGAATATAAGTCTGACTTCACCAAAAAAATGACCATTTTACCTGCTTTTTAAAGACTTTCATATATGTGTGTGTGTGTGTGTGTGTGTGTGTATGTATATATATATATTTTTTTTCAACAAGAAAGACAGGATCCTCTAAATGCTCATCTATATTTGTGGTTTAGAAAACGTTATACCTGAAAAGAGCAAACTACCTAGAAAGCTCTTTATGAGCTTCAGTCAGAATCAGAATTTCCTAATTCGTGATCAGGAGGAGAAATAAATCCATACATTGGCCTAAACTATTGGACTAAGTTACTAAGTGTTTACATAGAATAATTAGCGGGTTACATTTCAGAAGCAATTCAGAAGCTAAAACTAGTTCATGCAAGTAGCTAAATGACTGTAAATATGCACTTGTAAACTGAAAAGGAACAAAAACCTTTCAGATACATTCATCAATCAAATCTAGGCAATGGTTCAATTTTTAGTGATTTCAAAGATGCATTTTTTTTTCTTAAGTGAAACATGAAATTACATAACACAGAAACTTAGTTAATTAGCCTGTGATCCAGTAGAGCCTTCAGATTTCAGTCAAGGTAGTCATTATTCTAAATTCCGGGAATATTTCCAAAAGTTTATTTAACTTCTTCCTACCGTAATATCAGATTTATTTTTTTCTTTAGCTTCAACAAAGCCCACAGGGCAGTGGTTTCCTGTATTCCATAGGTCTCTGCTGCCACCCCCTGTTTATTATCAAAAACTGCATTTTCCAAAATCGGTGGAATCAATAAAACCGACCCACTGCAAGCACCTTAAAAAAAAACTTTTTTTTTATATTGCAAAAATTAAAAAAAAAACAAACAAAACTCTTTTTACTCAGACATTTTCCTGCTTAACATGCCGGGGTAGCGCGCCTGGGCTGGGCCGGGCCGGGCCGGGCCGCCGCGGGGCTCGAAGCCGCCCGTTCCCACGCCACCGCTCTTCTTTCGCAGGCGGGGAAGGAGCAGGAGGCGATTGACCAACTCTTCAAGAACCTGGATGAGAACGGCGACTCCCAGGTGGACTTCAAAGAATTTGTCATCTTCGTGGCCACTCTGACCTGCTGCTGCCACAAATACTTTCAGCAGAGAGGAGCCAAATAGCGGCGGGGCGGCTGGCCGCACCTTCCCCGAGCGGATCCCATTGAAAATAACCCCCCCTCTTGTTTCCCCCCCCGCCTTTGGCTGTGCGCAGAACTCTTTTTGCAACTTGATGTGCTTGTAGACTGTCTCACCCAGCTTGTACGGATTTATTTCCTAAACAAGATGAGGCCTTTACACCCATATAAGACCGCTAAGGAGTTGGTGATGTGGATGGGGCTATGCACTATAACCACTTGACTTGAAATAAATTAAAAGAAACACACCCCAAAATGGCATCAAATAAAAATTTCTGTGTAAAGCAAGCCTGAGGACAGCAATTCTTACTTCTTTACCTGAGAGCTTTTTTAATCTGCGGAGAAGCAGAACAGCTTGCTTTCAGGGGCCAGGCAACAGACGCGATGGTTGTGACCACGCAGCTGGAGCCAGGCTGCAATAATTTGCCTTTTGAAGCACTCCCCCGGTGAGAAGGCCAGTGCAAACTGCAAAAGCAACTTCAGCTGCTTTGGATGCAGAATCTCTTCTCTTTGGTGCTAATTCCAGTTTATGCCAAGAGCCAGGTGAATCCCGAACCCCCCAAAGCGTGCAAACGCGCCGGGCAGAGCAAGTCACTACAGCTACCCGTGCGGCTGAGCGACTTCTTTGCTTAACTCTCCAGATGTGGCTCAAGGCCACGGGGCATCACTTTGCAGAGCAAAAATGGGAGCAAGCCCTCCAGGGTCGCAGAGCTGGGCTTTAACTGAAAAAACATTTTTCTCTCCTTGCTGAAACCTGGAATAATGAGCTAAACTGCTGGCAGCTGGTATCTGGAACTGGACCAAAAGTTTTGCTGTGTTTAGTGAGCCTGAGGTTAAGCAACAGGTTTGACTCATTTGTAACCGTGTCTGTGTGTGTGTGTGTATTGGTATAAGCGTATTCGTCTTTTTGGGAACAAGCTAAGAAAAGGTTGTGTCCGGGGCGATGTGCACCAGAAGACGACCAGGAGCAGCAACAAAGTATTGCCTCGGTGCAAGAAGCCCTGGGAAAGCGCGCCTAACGTGAAGACTTGAGTCAGTGCCAAGACGGGCAGGTGCCCGTGAGCTATCCGAGTGCAGATATTGAAACTAGGGCAAGGACGTGAGAGAGGCAAGAGAATCTCGATGCAGAGCGCGGCTTGTAGTAACGCAGCAAAGCAACTGTAATCTGTAAACACAGCTGTATTCTCACACAATAAGGTATGTAAGAGAGGACGAAATATGAAATAAACAATCCTGCTTCACTACACGCAAGGTGCGTGCTTCAGTCCCCACAAGTGGCGCCCTGAATCAGGGAGCTGAAGAGTGAAATCCGGTGGGGAGCCCAGCTGAACTCGACAGAGGCTGCGCAGCGTTTTTTGCCGTTGCCTTCACGGAAGGTAAGCAGCTGGGAACGTGGGCAGTTCTCTACCGGCAGAATATGCATCTGTATACAAGGTTATGCAGCGTTTTCTAGAGAAACGGCAAGTAACTGTAAAGGCAGAACAATTAAAGGAGCTTTTAATTTGGATCTCCGCGCATGTTGAGGAAGCTGATACGAGTAATATATACAGTAAGGGGACTTGGGATACCATTGGAGTGTGTTTGTGGAACGCCGCCACCTCGGATGATCCCGTCGCCCCTTCCTTGTTAACGACCTGGCGACTTGTATTTGACGCGTTAGATCAGAATCACCAGGGAAGTATGCAGGAGGCAGCTAAGACACCTTCTGCTCCTCCTATGCGGGGCAGTGAATCTGTGGACCATTTGACCCTGGCCCTGTAGACCCTGAAAAAGAACCAGATTTATTTCCTCCGCAAACTTCTGCACCTGTTATATCAATGCCGGTTGTTACGCCTGTACCTCCAGTAGATCGGTGGAAAGACATGCGAGCTCAGGCGTTGGCAGAAGGAGACCTTGAATGCCTTCAAGCCCTCCCGATGCCTGTCCTCCTGTGCGAAGGTCAAGCCCCCACCTGGGAAAGTTTTAATTTTAGTTTAATAAAGCAACTGCGGAAAAAGTATCAAGGACTCTGGACTTAACTCTCCCTATGCGCGGGGCTTGATACAATCGGTTTTTAATAATATGATTTTAACACCTAATGACTGTCGTACGCTGGTCAGCTTTTGTTGACCCCCACGCAGTATATGTTACAGCAACAGGCGTGGTGGAATAATTGCGATCAAGCGGCTACAGCTAATTTAGATCGGCAACAAGGGGATCCACTGTATGGAGTGGGTCCCGGGGTCCTTTTGGGAGAAGGTCCCTATCGGGAAGAGACAGCGCAGCTGCATCTTGCTCGAGAGGCGTTGGCGCAAAGCAAAGGAGAGGCATTAAGAGCCTTGTTAAACCTCCCTGATGAAAATGGGAAAGGATTTAAGTCATTTGCGATGGTCAAGCAGGGTGCTACTGAAAGCTACATGCAGTTCGTGGACCGCCTTAATACTGCATTAGAAAGGCAAGCGGACAATTCAGAAGCTCGAACAATTCTGTTAAAACAAACAGCAATTGCAAATGCTAACGTAGATTGCAAGACAGTGCTTGATGCTCTGTTAGCGGCGAAACCCACTGGGGGAATTCCAGAAATGGTAGACGCGTGTAATGTTGTGGGAACACAGACTTACCAGCTGTCAGCTTTGTCTACCGCCTTTGCAGCGCTGAGTGCTCGGATTAAGTGTTTTTCGTGTGGTAATGTCGGACACACGAAAAAATTTTGTCCCCAAGGTCCTCTAAAATGCCCTCGCCATAAGAAGGGCCGACATTACGCTAACCAGTGTCGATCTAAATACGATAAAGACGGTACGCCACTCGGCACTCCCCAACAATCGGGAAACGGGAAAAGGAGCGCCAGGGGCAGGGGCGCTCCGACAGCAAATCCCTCCTCAGCACCAGGAACCTGGGTCGGCAACTGCAATGTCTTCGCTCCGCCTTGCGAGCCGGCACCGGCGGGAGCGCCGGCTGGGACTTGGCCACCTCCCAATCCGTTCACCTCATAGACACAAAACCTGTAGCGGTTTCTACAGGGGTGTGTGGTCCTTTACCAGAAGGGAATGCTCTTCTTTTGGGGTGGTCACCCACTACCCTGATGGGAGTTTTTGTCTTTCCAGGGGTTATTGATGCTGATTATACAGGGGAGATTAAAATTATAATATGGACCCCTAATCCTCCTTGTTTTATTCCTGAAAAAACCCGCATCGCTCAATTCGTGTTTTTTCCCACCATTTGTAATTCGGCAAGGCACGAGCCCATTAAAAAGGATCGGGGAACAGCAGGCTTTGGATCCACCGGACTTCCTCAAATTATTTGGCCTTCTACTATAACACCTCGATGGCTGATAATTCAGCGTCAGATACAGCATTCATCTACACAGCAAGTGACTTCTATCCAAGGTCTACTTGACACGGGGGCGGTCGTTACTATTATTGCGGAAACCGATTGGCCTACTGACTGGACATTGTCTCCTGCGGTAATGACGGCAACCGGTGTTGGCGGCCCGATAACCCCATAGCAGGGTACCGAATTTGTGACTCTATCCGGCCCCGAACAGAGAACGGAAAACGTCAAACCTTATGTGTTACCTATACCAATTACGCTATGGGGTCGGGATGTTTTAACGCAATGGGGAATGGTGTTGCACAATTTTATTTGGGGGCCACTGACCAGCAGCTTATCCCACAGGCTCACGACATGTCCAGTCTGGGTGGATCAGTGGCTTCTAACATGGGAAAAGCTGCACCATTTAAAAGAATTGGTTGATGAGCAATTACGGTTAGGTCATATAGTCCCTTCTCATAGTCCATGGAATACCCTGGTGTTTGTGATAAAAAAGAAATCAGGCAAATGGCGTCTACTCCAGGATTTACGGGAGATTAATGCTGTTTTGGAAGATATGGGACCTTTACAACAAGGTGTCCCTTCCCCTGCGACCGTTCCAAGAGAATGGCCTCTATTGGTTATGGATTTAAAAGACTGTTTTTTTACCATTCCAATCCATCCTGCCGACGCGGCTCATTTTGCTTTTTCTGTTCCTTCCCTCAATATGAGCGAACCTCGTCAGAGGTTTCATTGGACAGTTTTGCCACAGGGTATGAAAAATAGTCCCACAATCTGTCAGTGGTATGTAGCTCGGGCCCTTGCCCCGGTAAGAAAGAAATTTGGCAACTCCTTTATTTATCATTACATGGATGATATTTTATTGGCAGCTTCAAATGTTACTCTTTTACGTCTGTTGCCTCAACAGGTTCAAAAAAGTCTGGCAGAACACTCTCTGGTTATTGCTCCAGAGAAAATACAAACAGTAAGTCCGTGGCACTATTTGGGATAATACTAGTGCTAGGCCTCAACCTGTTAGCCTCAAAACCAATATTAATACTTCACGTGATTTACAGTGCTTGTTAGGCACGATTAACTGGGTACGCCCAGCTTCAGGAATCTCTACTGCAGATCTTAGTCCGTTGTTTCAATTACTAAAAGGTGATCCCAACCCTGCGTCCACACAAAAGTGGACAGACGAAGCTTATAAATCCTTACAATTAGTTACAACAAAGCTCCAGATAAACACTGTTGATCGCTTCGTACTTAATTCGCCAATTTTGTTTTTTGTTTTCACTAAACAGAAACCCTTTACTGCTCTTATTGGCCAGTTGGCAGAGAATCAACTGTGTAAACTCGAATGGATATTTCTCCCACATAATGCTACAAAAACCCTTCTGCCATTGGATGAGCAATTAGCTCTGCTCATAGGGAAAGGTCGTGTCCGTACCCGACAACTATTAGGTCAAGATCCTGACAAAATTTACTTATGCGTGACTACCATATATTTACAACATTTGTTACAGTTCAGTGATGCCTTTGCTGGTGCTTTAGCAGGTTTTACAGGCCAAATTTAATTACACTGGCCCAAAAATGTCCTTTTGCAGTTTTTTGATTCCATATCCCTTCTACAACGACCACTACTCAGTCTAACGCCGTTACCGCACGCTTTAACGGTCTGTACAGACGCCTCGGGGAAGACCGGCAAGGCTGTTGTTGTGTGGCAGGCCAATGCACAGTGGCATTGTGATGTGCATCATGTTGAAGGCTCCACTCAAATAGTTGAGCTGTCTGCTGTGGTACGTGCTTTTTCTTTATGGCCCTCACAAGAGTTAAATATAGCAATCAGTTCTCGCATATACTCCCTTTTCTCCTTTTTACTCAATCTCTTGTCAGGGCGCAAACATTCATATTTTACCATGCATTTGCGAGCCCATACTTCCTTGCCATGTCCTCTTGTTGAGGGCAGTCAACGAGCTGATGCCTTAACAGCGCCGGTGCTAACGCCTAATACTCTACAACAGGCCCAACTTTCACATGATTTTTATCATCAGAATGCCACTGCGTTACAACGCCAATTTCACCTCACGAAAGAACAGGCTCGCTCTCTTGTTCGGTCCTGTTCTTCTTGTCAACATCATTTTTTACAGCCCTTGTACGGTACTAACTCTCGAGGTCTATCCTCTCAAGATTTATGGCAGACAGACATTACTGACATCGCAGACTTTGGTGTTTTTCGCTTTGTCCATGTTTCTCTGCATACCTATTCTAATTTACTGTTTGCCAGTGTTCATCGTGGAGAGCGCGCTCGAGATGTCTGCGCTCACTGGACGCAAGCTTTTGCTTTTATGGGTATTCCTTGCACAGTTAAGACTGATAATGGTCCCGCACATGTCTCTGTGAAAATTCGCTCTTTTCTTCAAGCCTGGGGAATCCAACATCTAACTGGTATCCCACACAACCCTACCGGGCAAGCTTTAATTGAACATGCTCATAGCACTTTGAAACAGATGCTCTCTAAACAAAAAGGGGGAACCGAGGGGTATGGGTCTCCTATGTCCTTAACTTTTTGAATCGGGTCCGTGATGAGCAGACCCCTGTTGCCTCCCATTTTAACTCTTTTTCACGCCTTCTTCCCTCAGGACAAGCACAGCTTATGGTCCGTGATCTGGACTCTGGCCAATGGAAAGGACCTCTTTCTCTGATAACTTGGGGGAGGGGTTATGCTTGTGTTTCTACAGGTACCCAGCCTCGTTGGTTCCCTACTCGGTGCGTTAAGCCCTACGAAGTACGACGCCAATTTCGTAGCGGGGAATCTGAAGAAGTCGTGGCGTAGTTCTGGGAAATAATATGTTATTTTCTGCGATAATATGCCTTTGTGTTATGTCTGGAGAAACAATAGACGTAGGCAGAGGGATGTGGCCCTCTGTCTCCGAACGACCTAATCCTTGGGTAACTATAGCCAATGCCACAGGACAGGACACTGTTTGCCTGTCTGTGCCTTCGGCTTCTAATCCTTTTCAAACTTGTCTGGTGGGTCTTCCGACAGACGGAAAAGTATATCAAGTTTGTAATGGTACCCCGGCCACCCTAACGGGCTGTAGTCGGTGGGGCGATGTTTGGGATGGTTGGACGCCCTACGTACCGGTGTTACCTGGGGGACCACAAGAAATAGAGTTATTAGGTTCTGTGCAGATGGATCAGTGTATATATTTCAATTATACAGGATGAAATTCCTCTCGAAGGGGAATCGCTGTTGTTAATGCTACTTTAGCTGTTTATCGCAACACAACTTTATGGTGTAATGTAACACTGGGAATGTATTTGCCCAATTCTACAATGATTCTACAAAAACGACGAAATCGCACTAGACGATCTACACATCTTTTTCAAAAAGATTGCAGAGATGATTTTACCTTCTGGAACCCAGGAGAGATTATTACAGCATCCATTTTTACTCCTGGGGTCGCTGCTGCAAATGCTTTAGCAACCTTAAATAAATTAGGATGTTGGCTTGCCAAGCAAACTAATAATACTGCAACGGCGCTGTCAGGGCTGCTTACCGATGTTGATTCTGTAAGACATGCTACACTGCAGAATCGCGCAGCTATAGATTTTTTATTATTGGCGCACGGCCGCGGGTGTGAGATTGTGGAAGGAATGTGTTGCATGAACTTGTCAGATCACTCGGAATCTATCCACGACAGTATATTGAGACTGAAAGAGAGCGCAGCGAAGCTGAGGTTAGACGACAATGACGGGCTGGAACGATTGTTCTCAGGGTGGGGGATCACAGGGTGGTTATTAACTATTGTGAAGAGTGGCTTGTTTATGTTATTGATGATCTTTTAGCCTGTCTGTGCCTGTTTCCCTGTCTTCTGCAATGCGTGCAACGAATGATAGATGGCGCCTTCAATCAACAAGCGTATGCAGTTTTGTTAAAACAAAAAGGGGGAGATGTTGGGGGCAATGTGCACCAGAAGACGACCAGGAGCAGCAACAAAGTATTGCCTCGGTGCCAGAAGCCCTGGGAAAGCGCGCCTAACGTGAAGACTTGAGTCAGTGCCAAGACGGGCAGGTGCCCGTGAGCTATCCGAGTGCAGATATTGAAACTAGGGCAAGGACGTGAGAGAGGCAAGAGAATCTCGATGCAGAGCGCGGCTTGTAGTAACGCAGCAAAGCAACTGTAATCTGTAAACACAGCTGTATTCTCACACAATAAGGTATGTAAGAGAGGACGAAATATGAAATAAACAATCCTGCTTCACTACACGCAAGGTGCGTGCTTCAGTCCCCACAGGTTGGGCCTGTAAAATTATTTTGGACTGTGTTTTAAGCATTACAGCTATCCTTTTGTCTAGCCTTCTTCTGCTCCTCAGTTTGGCTATACCAACTAAATGCAGTAAACACCACTTGAAAGTTTATTCACAGTATTAAGAGCACAGTGTCACAAGGCACTTGAGCTGCCGTGCCTGCTGGCAGCTTGGGAAACGGCCGGCTCTGCTCGTCTCGCCACCCACCACCCCTCTGGGTTGGGTCGGATCCAGTGGCGGTGATCCAGAGCTGCACTTGCCTTGGGAACGTGGGGTCTGTCCCCATCACAGCTTTCTAACCCGGGTGAAATCTCTCCGAGTCCCGTCGCCCGCTCATGCTCTTTTCCCACGCTCTTGCCTTTTCCCTGGCACCTTACCCGCAACCGAAGACAGAGAAGCAGAGAACAGATTCCTGCCTTAAGGTGGAAATACAGCAACAAATTAGCTAACGTACTTTATAAACTGGTATATCTGTGCACGTAAGAGACTGCTTGAGAGGGAGTGTGTGTGTGCACGTGCGCAGACACGGCTGCCCTCCGTGGCAAGGGGCTGCAGCGCTGCCTCCCTGCCCCAAGGCTGCGGGAGCCCGAGCGCGACCCTCCCGTCGCTCCCGCCACAGAGCGCTTCGGCTGGGGGCCTGACTTCTGTCCGCCAGCGCTGTGACGCCGCAGCGGGACGAACAGCTGTGCGGGAGAGCAGCGGGAGGGCTGCTAACTTCCTGGATGGCCAGAGATTAATTGCAGCCCATACGTTACATTTGCAGAAATAACCGTACCTCCTTTAACAGTGACAGTAACCTTTTCTCTGCACCATCTGGGCAAGAAAACTAAGAATTACAGAAATGCACAAAATTCTTGCCAATCCAGAGCTCCCACGTTGGCCTTCCCATCACAGATGATTGCTCCATAACATTTCAGCTGTTTGAGGAACCTATACAGCTCTAACGCAGTATGTTGCTGGGGGATGACCGACGCGCAGCTCATCACCTGCACCCGCTGGCGGATCCTAGCATTGCTTCCTCACTAGTTCACCAAGCCTATAAATAAGACTTACTGTCGCTTTCCGTATTGTAAAGGGAGTTCGTTATAAACTACAGAAGTGAACTTCATATATTGCATATATAACAGCTAGCTGTATAAACCTTCCCCAGGCACAGACATTTAGGTGCTATCTGTTTAAACTGAACAGTTTGTATTTAATTCTCCAGAACTTATTTTTCCTTTTGCAACTTCAACACGAGCATCGAAAAGGTTTCCTCTGCCTTGCTTCGTGATATCGATCCTCACAGGAAAAAAAAATCCATTTTTTACCACTGTGTGGCACTAAACGCAGCCTTTTTATTACCCGCTGCGTCCGAAATTCTGTATATTGTCACTGAAACACAATTTAAAGAATTTCTATTCAGAGTCAAAAAAATTCAGAAGCGTTCGTGACATGATGGCAATCTCGTCTCTCAGCAAACACCGCACGTCCCGTGGAGAGCGTGGCCGTTCACCTGCAACCATCGTTTCGCCCGTCGCAGTGAAGGCTGCGGGAACCGAGCCACCGCGAGCCCACACCTTCCTCTCTCTCAGCGTAGGCTTAGCTGCACCATTGCAGTTATCTCAGTCACAATGTTTCCCTTTATTTGCAAATTGCAAATTCCTCATAAAAATCTTGTATAGCTCTAAGCACCATTGAGGTCCCTTTAAAAGACATCTTTGAAAGAGAGTAGTGGTGAACGGCTCTTGTCCTGTTAAACTAGAGCTTCACCTTGTTACTCCACTTTATCTGGCGCTGCTTAAAAAAACGTGCTCTTCAGCAGCGTGAGCTCTATACCAGTCTGAGCAGTGCTGTCATTTCCCCCAAATTCCACCCTTCTTTCCTAGACTTCCTGCCCTGATCTCCTACATCCCCCCGGCCTCGCTCCTCCACTACCCCCTTTTGCCCCTTCTGACGGAGCGCAGGCTGGGTCTGCGCTGCAGCGCACTTCAGGACCGGGTTTACCCTCCTCACTTGCAGCTCTGCTCACGGTAGCACAAAGCGAAGCCCTTTTTAATGCCCCCTCACCCCGCAAAACGTGAAACGACCTCGATCTGAGAACTGTGATGAGCTAAACCGTTCTCACGGTCATGGGGGAGTATCCGAGGTGGCCCTCTTGCCGCCAGCTCGAGCGGGCTGTGAACCCAGTGGGCTATCATCTTCCTTGCCCTTCCCGCAGGCCCCCTCCTGCGAGCCCGTCTGCCTGCGTTTAACTCCGTCAGGGATGTACGGCGCCCCGGTGTGTGGGGGGAGACGATCATGCCCAGGAGTACGCAGACGGGGTCCCTTTACAGCTGACGGTTCACAAGTTGCGGTCCAGTATTTTAGCCAGAGGGAGCTGTGGACGTTCAGTGCTGCAGAAAGAGGGGGAAGAAAAGGGTTTTGTGGTTCTTTTTTTTTTCCCCTGCAGTTCTTTCAACAGCTGCAACTCAGCGATGAATATTCATTTCAGTGTAGTGCTGAAAATTCAGCGGATGACACCTCCGAGAGAAAATGATCCAGGAATAAAAGAAATTAACATATAGCTCCCACCTTATCATATAACAAAGGTGACTTTTCAGAATGTATTACTTAACCTAAAAGCATTTCAGTAGAGTCACTTTAGATCTTTCAATCCCCTAATTTTCTTCCCCAGTATTATTAACTTTCTCCATGAACTCACAGTCTGCGCAGAACATGCTGCTTTTCCTTCCCAAGCAAGCTTTTGTAATTCAGAGTTAAAATTGCACAGGTGCTAGACCTGTTTTATACCTACCATTTAATCTTAGCTCTTAGGCCTAAGTGTATTACATAGTATGTGATAGTTTAAGGAATAGTATAAGTCAACTTTAAAAGAAGGGAAAAAACGACATAAATAGCACCTCAGGCGTTAGGAGGTAGCAGTTGTGGGCAACACATGTTCAACTTAGTTATGCTAACAAAAAATAAAAGATATGGGAAAAGACAGTTAGTAGCAAATGAAGATACGGAGAAACATCATCCGTGAGGAGATTCAGACAACGCAAAGCTTTCCAAAGGCAGAAGTAGCAAATCAGCCAGTAGACATTTTTGTTATCTTATACAAAATAATATGACTTTGTGTTAACAACTAATACCTTCTCTAGATTAAGATACTCCAGTATTAAATTACCTTACATAGGTTGATATAATTTTATATCACTGCTGAGGAAAGGTTTCGGTGTCAAGATGATGCTCTTCTGACACTGAACTTGTGTTCATGGGGCGCTTTCCATTGCAAGTGTCCTGAATGCTTTGAAAATTAGTCTCTGATCTTGGGTAAATTTTCTTCTCTATAGCAACCTACTCATGTTCTCTGGAGTAACAATTTAGTATTTAAAAATGTAAACATTTGCATTTATAGTCCTCCTCACTTTTAGCAACCTAATCATATGCTTCATAGTTCCGTATCTTTGTAGCACACATGCACCTCATGTTGGGCTCCTTTTTGCGTTACTGTTTGTTCATTCGTTGTACTGTGTGCTGCAAATGTAAAGTAAAATTTATTTTTCCTGTTACTATAGTTTCTCTGGAACAGATTCCCTTAATTCCCACCTCATGTCAAGGGTCAAACCTTTAAGGATGCTGCCATCAAATCATGAAAATATGTGCAAAAGGAGCAGAAAAAAGCCTCTTCAGATCCAGGGAAGCTCATCAGCTCTTACAAATGTTACTAAATTGCCTTTTATTCCAAGGTTAGGTGATTTTCTTTTTAATAGGGCTTTTGTTTTGAGGTATATCAGTTCTCATCTTTGAGAAATGTCTTCTCAGTGTCTTGCCCGTTTCCCTACTTGTCTGCTGACACCCTCTAAATTGTTTTTCACTTGATAAGAAAAAATTGCATGTTCAATTTCAAGTAAAGCTAATTATTTTAACAATTTGCCTTACTCCAGTGTCTGCCTGCTGTACTAGTCATTTTGAACTTTCGGTGGGGTACTGTCAAGGCTCTTCAGTTTTAAAAATAACCTATTGAACTTCCATTTCTAAGCACATGTGCAGGAGACAACACGCATAATGCTGCCTAACCCTGACGACACCTATGCTCCCTTACATTGTGCTTTTACCTGACGAGCTTCCTTATTATTTTACTTTCAAGTTCACTAGTGCTCACGGACAAAACTAAGTCACTCAGATAAGCTCAGTGTTTATTTCCTCAGTACCCCAGTCTGGGGCTCAAAACTGGATATTTTTCTCCCTGCGTCCGCCGAGCATCCCACCTAGCAAGGAGCGCTTGGCCTACACTGACAAGTTCAAGCGCTGTACAAAATTCATTTGTAGCTGCTTGTTGCTATAGAGAAGATGGGCAGAGGTTACCTATTTTTTCTGCAACAGCCTCATGGTAAAACACTCCCATAGCAGCCGGGAAACTGTGTTGAAACCTTCCCTGAGCAGCAGCCCGCAGGCCCCAGCTGAGCGCGCTGACTAGCAGGCTCGCGGCTAGCAGCAGGCACAGGGCACTGGCCGCCTGGTGCTGCCATGGCGTAACAGCTAGCGAGGCCTGGAGAAGGGGGACAGGAAGCAGCATGTCTCCGTAGCCTCGCAGATAGCGTATTTAGCTGGCAGTGCAGCTGTATGCATCCCAGATATGCTATAAGGGCAATTTTTGGATTTTAATCAATAACTACTTAATGCAAAATACGCAGGCAGCGTTAACTGAAATGACACTCTTTCCCAGGTGAGTCCCCAAACCACTATGCTGTGGACTTGCACTCGCTTCTACGTTCCTCTCTCCCTGGCCCACGATCTGGGCAATATGGTGACATGGCGTCAGCAGAGAAGGGGAAACCTGCTCCTCCTGCTTCTGCTTGGAGCAACCTGTCACCCTGGTAAATCAGAGACCACAACGCTCAGCCCCACCAAGGGCTGAGGACCCTCCTGGGTCAGCTAAGGAGCACCACCAGCTTTTCTTCGAGTGAGCTTTTACGTGAAAAAAGTGGACTCTTGCTCAGACACCTGGACATGAGGATCTAGGCTGCTATTTTCCAAAAGAGGCTTTGCAGCTGCAGAGCGGGTGACGTTCAGCGCTTGCCTGGTGTCCTGGGAGACGTCACCTACTGCCCAAGGCAGACTCCATGACCGACGTCCTTTCTGGCTTGGGTCCCTTTCCGAGATACCCTTCACATGTGCTGGGAGCAGAGCCCGGCTGCTTAACGCCGGTTTCTGCGTTCTGCTCTCAGAGCCACCCACCTGGAAATTAGTCATTACAGCATCTAATTGACTATGCTTTTATACAGCTTTTTCAGGCCATTTTCCTCCCTAGATGTGTTCCATCTTTTTTTTTTTCTTTTCTAGTCAACATTTTTTACTCCTTTAGCAACCTGAAAGCCTCTGGGTCACAGCTCCATTCCAAATGCTAATCTTTGTCTGAAGGGAAAGAATACGCTACTTTTTTTTTTTAAGGGTACAGCTCTGCTGCCCTCTGACAGGTGATAAACGGGTGCATATGCCATGTTGTGCTGTAGGACTAGGCGACAGAATATTCTATAAATAAGTTTAATTCTCTCTAGTGAACCTTTCCATTACATCCAGATAAATACATTGAATTTTTTCTTTGTGATTTTATAGCTTTCTATTTAGATGCAATTGCCAATAACATTTTCTTTCATTTTATGACAGGCAGAAGTAGGTCTCTAAAGTATTAGGTAGCTATTAACTCTTACATTCAGAAAGAACAAAAGGTTCCTGAAAAGAAGTGGATACAAAAGCTCAACAGAGATGTGCTGAGACCACCAGGAACCTTCTCTCCAGGCTGTAAGTACAAGCACAGAGAGAGCAAAGCAACCTGCAGGTCACTGCCACAGATTGTAGCCTTTCCGTGTAAAAGGGTTTAGATTTGATGAGGGCTTGAAATCCAAGGACTGTGGGTTTGCTTTGCAAGTATTTTCGTGTTCAGAAATTTATTTTCCTTTAGAGCCTCAAATCCTAGTTCCCGTCCTTCTCCTTGTTTCCAAACTGCTCTGTGATTTGTCAGGGATGCTTTGACCGCGTAGGATCAGACATGCGTGTTCTGGAAGCCACCAACACTTGATCACAAAAGCCAGCTTTCTGCTTCTGAATTCACTTCCTAACCCGTGCTAACCTCAGCTAGTTCAGCTTTCCCATACGCTTCAAGAGATTTCATATCCACCAATGTAAGTTACTGGGTTTAAAAGGCTGCAAAGTAAAACCTGCAGAACTGGTAAAAGGCTAAAGACGCTGGGCTCTCCGTTGCTCTTTCTGCAAGCGCTAGGAAGGCCTGGCTGAAACGCGTATTCAGCCTACCATGACAAAACCCACTTCCCCTTCCCCATTGCTGGCTTCCCCAAACGAAACGGCAAGCGAAAGGCCAGGGCTGCCCTTGCAGGGGAGCTGGGCCACATCTCCTGACATCGAGGACGGGATGACGCCGGCTGTGTCCCCGGAGGACTTGGCCACCTGCAGAGCGGCCAAGGGCCCAGCCGGGGGCTCAGCCTGCACCCCTGCTGGGAGAAAGGCTAAAAAACCAGAGTGAGGTCCCTGGCCAAGGAACCATCTTCCCCTCCAAATTCCCAAGGCCTCTGCCACAAGGAACCAGGGCTAAAAGCACTTCTTTAATTCTTTAGGTCATTCCCCCATAACCCCAGCTGCAGGATGATTTTCGTCTGGTTTTGGCAGGGATAAGCACAGCTCCTGCAAACCCAGCTATGGCCTTCCAGGTCTTTCTCGAGGAGGACTCCATCTCCTTTCTCCCATGACGAGGAAATAGCGCTGGCTCACAAGCAGCCAACACATCGGTTCAGCTCTGCTAACTGCAGCCACGGGAGGGATAACAAAGGCCAGGATAAAGCAAATGCAGCACAGCGGGGCAAAAACAAGACCTGGCAGAAAGGGCACTTACCACCAGCTGAACTGGAGCAGTATCTTTGTTTTTCCCCATATTTTTCTCCTTCTTTCCCTTCCTGTTTTCTTCCTGTTCTAATATAAAAGAGCCTTTCAGTGGAAAGAAAGCTGGCTTGTGGTTTATTCTCTAAATAACAAACTGAAGCATTTCTGTCCTGCTAAGCTCCTAAACATCAAGCAGAAGGGCTGTCCTCCTCTTGTTGCAGGAGGCTGCTGTTTTGGCTTGCCAGTTCACCAGCACAACGCAGTCCTTGCTAGCGAGTCTTGCTCTGCTGCAGGTCAGCCCCCTCTTTCAGTCCTCTTTCAGTCCTCAGAGAACGAGCACGTCAGCAGCTCGATAGGAGCAATGTTTGCTTCCAGTTTGCTCAGGCTATGCCCAATTATTTTATTAATGTTTAGATAAAACAAAGCTGTGCTTTAGGTTTGGCTTTGCAGTCCTCCCGGTTTTAGAGCAGCAAAAAATGAAGCACAGTAGTGTTAGCTTTCTTTCTGTGGGACACGGTGGAAGTACAGGCTTTACTGCGGAAGTATAGGCTGAAGCCAGTCGTCTGCAGAGCTCAGCACTGATGAGAGCAGAATAGCACATTATTTTCCTGATACTTTTGAATAGGGAAGGATATTTCTTAAAGATTTGGTTCAAGAATCTTAAATGTCTGTTTAACAGACAGTACCTTTGGGACAATGAGTGTGGTGCTGCACTTTACCAAGCAAGTCCAGGGTACATTTGGCTCTTCTCCTGCCACCCTCCCTTTATATATAAACTGAAGTTTATATATATTTGTGTTGCAGATGCTCTATATGGGGAAATTAGAATAGCTCTCTCTTATTACGCAGTAGCACCTAAAACTGTCATTTCTGAATCTTGGCTTAGGGTCCAAGATAGCCTCAGGCATTGTCATAGGCAATAAATGAAAAGTCCCTGGAATTAAAACTGTCACTACCTTTTTTTCCTTGCTTCTTTTATTTAAAGTGAGGTGAACCCCCTAAAGTGTTCCAAATCTCAGAGAGTATTTAAGTTATTGCCAAGGTTTTGTAGAAGAAGAGAGCAAAATTGTCAAAAAATATCCTTCTCAGAAAGTCTGGACGAGTCTTGGTAAATATTTGACTCCTGCCCGGAAGATGATCTGAGCCTAAAGGCAAAACTCCAACTTATTCAAGCACAGTTAGGATACAAGTTGGCTCTGCATTCATGGGGATATCACAGTCCATTTTATTTGAGAACCAAATCCTTTTTGCACCAACAATTTCAGTCATTCTCCTCCAAAGCTATTCACTTCTTCTTAACTGAAAGTAAAATCCAGTTTATCATCTTTCTTCTGTGAAGCCCATCCACAATTGCGTGGTAATTGCGTGTGCTTCATAAAATCCTGATCAAGGCTGCAAGCCCCCAAAACAGGGAGGGGAGACAAGCATCATCCCCCTCATCCGCCTCACAGACCTTGAGGGCTGGACAAGACAATAAGAAGAGGAGGTAACTGCACCTAGGTTTCTGCTATTGCAAAACCTAATTTCAGCCACTTTAATACTTTGCCTCTTAGAGACGAAAAAAATCCAATATATGTGCTTGGAAATGCTTTCTGTAGAAGGAATTAAGATGATGTCCTGTGCCCGCTATGGGCTGGCCCTGTGACCACAGCAAGGCTTGGCAGCGCTGCACGCTGTCGTCCCTGCCACAAGCTTCTCTGTAACTCGAGAAAGTCATCTTTAAACCAAAGGTTTTGATGGAGGCCACTGGCTGCTGGGTTGTGTACTAGTGTTGTGACCGGTGCCATTTTTTAAATCTCCTTTGAGAAACTGATCTTCCAATAAATATAAAATAAATCAAACAATGATTAGTATATTTACTGTTCAGTGGTGCCTATTGCTGTATTTCCTCTACATTTTTTAAAAGGATTTGGGCTTCATATAGCACTGAAAAAAGTAAGATAGAAAATTGTTTTTTCGTACTGCCTGGGGAAGGCTAATAGGTCTAGACACTTTGCAGTAAATACTCACCTTCCTTTGAAATTTTTCTTTTAATCTTTGAAAATGCACACAGCATTGATGCACAGCTAGAAAAGAATATTACAAGAAAGAATAAAGTCCAAATCTGGTAAGTATCAGGCTTTCTAACCACACGATCTCTTCAATCAGCACTAAATGTCAGTTATACCTGGGGATCAGAAGTGGTGGACCTCTTCCTCCCAGGCTAGAGGAATGCTGAGATATGGTCATCAAATAAGATGCAGACCTTGGCAGATAGATGTGGGGATTAAGATTCTTTCAGATTGCTTTGAAAAAGCCCTAAAAAACATTTGGAAAAAGTGCTGGCTCCCAATTCCATTTGATAGCAAAGAGTACTAAGTTTTACAGCTGGTCAACAATATGGGATAACAGAAGAGGATTCATGGCAACACACAAAAGAGCCATAGAAGCTTTGTTGTAGGATGTCATTCTGTATTTTAATAGCTCCTTTGTTTCAACGTACTAGGGAAGGATAACAGCAGTGAAACGGAAAGCAATAACTGGCAATGAAAGCAAACAAGTCATCAGCCAGTGATCTCAAGTGAGAACAATATATTGGGCTTATGAAGGAAGAGAAGACAGTAAGACAGTGGGAGAGGCAGTATAAAGGAAAGAAAATACATCACTATTGCTATATTTGAAGCTGAAATTTCGAATGCTAAGGAAATACTTTTTTTGCTGCATCACCTTGAGGTAAGGCACAAAGACCCTGTTGACATTTCTTTTAGACCTTTTCTGCCCTGTTAGCTGGTGACAGTGCTTCAGGCTGCAGTACCCCATTGCAATGGACACTGGAGGTTTTAAATCATCTACAGAGTATGTCTAAATTGCTTGATGTACCTGACTATCTGCAAAGCTCTGCAGTACCCTCAGCAAAGTCCGTCTAGCTCTGCTTTTGTCCCCAAAATATCTGTCTCACCCTTTGCCCCTCTCCTTCCCCAAAGAGGTTCTGCTTCACCCTTGTCATCACCTACCTGGTAACTACCTACCTACCTGCACCCATGCTGAGAGGGCAGTGGACAGACTCAGCCAGGGCTTAGAGGGCATACCAGGTCTGGTAGCCCAAGGAGGGAGGACAAGTACCCTGCTGTGCTCACTGCTGTGAGTGTACGGAGCTGAATGCGCCCTCCCTCCGCAAGGCAGGCTTCTACCCCTTCTGGTCTCCTCCACTCTGCCCTACGTGCTGTCTAGAGCTTACCTGCCCTCTTCCCTGAAAAGGTCTGCAGCTGAGGCTAGGAATCACTGTAGTCCACTAGCACCCAAGAAGACAGCACATCCCCAGCAGAAGGCGGAGTGAAAGAAAGAACCCTTTTGGAGAACGTGGGGTTGAGATGGTAATGGAACTTGGGAGGATCTCCTTTCAGGCATTAAATCAAGAGAGCAAATACACTTTCTGTGCACCAAGTTATTGCTGCCCAAATAAAACCAAATTCCTTCATTTTCACAGGCCGTAGGCAAAGAAGCGGTAGGCACAGCCAGCAGCGAAGGATAGAAACCAGCAGTTTTGGTGTCCCACAACCAACTTTGTCCTGACGCACCAGCTAGGAGAGGTCTCTGTTTCTTGGCCCGCCCTGGAAAATCCTGAAGGCAAACACTTCAGGATGTGTGGAGTAGGACAGGGTCTGAGATGAAGAGAGTACTCCTGCAAAAGACAGGCAATGATAACAGGTGCATCTCTGACTTTGGCCTTCCAAAAGCCCAGGAATCAAAATTATAATTAATAGTTGTGTCAGCAGGTTTTGGCTCTACTTAACAGAACAACAACTTGCAACAAAGGCTTCAACCTTCTCTTTCTTTCCGGACTGGTTTCTGCTCTAAGATCAGGGACTATTTGCTCCGCCAGTCAGGCCACTGACCTATATGGAACAGAAAAGCTACACACAACAAAGGCCAAAGCTGAATTTCCTTTTTAAAAATAATCTAAGTTTAGAAACAATTTAGATGCTGATGTAGCCATGTGACTCCAGGAGCTGTGGAGCCTAAAGCCAGTGGTTTAATCTGTACCTGACTCTTGGCAGACCTTGCTCTGCTGCTGATTTTTCATCTACAAATCTTCGCGTAAGATGTTAATTGGTCTGAAAAGCAGAGGCATAGACAGAGGAAACCATATTTCTTAACGTGTATCTGTCTCTAAACACAATACTTTGCATTAATTTAAAAGAGGCCTGCTCTAATTTATGCATACTGTCCAGCCCAAAGGAGGTTCCAATTCCCAACGTAGACCTCTAGACACTGTGCCGAGATGAATAAAAAATGTTAATGATCTCTCTCATTATACTTCCCTACTTGCTTACATGACTTTTAACAGATTTCATGGCTGGGATTTTCAGAATTGCTCCATGCTGGTCTAAGTCTGACCTTGGTTTTTTCCAGTGAACAAGGTATTCATTCAAAATAGATCCCAAAAAGAATATATAATTTGGGACACAGAATCGATTTTTCCCCTTAGTCTGATGGAGTAAAATCTTGCTGTTAAAACACATTATGTCAATCTCATGCCAGCGCCAAAATAATTTATCCCAGTATATACTATATTCATCTTGTTGTTATTCATAGTGGTTTATTGGGACTACGCAAGCAAGTAGTCAACCTTCTGATTTCTTAGCTTGTATCAGGAGAGTTTAAAAGTGCAACTTCTGTCATCTTGAAGCAAAAATGCTTTACATGTGGGAAGTTACTAGGGGTCCATTTTGTGATCGAATGCATACAGCAAGATTAGTGATCATCTGTAGCTCAGCTGTTATTTTTGCTGGGTTATCAAAGCCCTGGGGAGGATTTTGTAAAGCTATTTAGCCTGAAGGAAGGGATTAAAGAGGTTTCTCCCCATGAAACATCTGTTGCAAATGTACTTTCTAATATTCAGAGCAGCATGTTAAAATTAATCTGAGAAGGGAACACTCTCTTACCCTTTCAGCAGTCATACTCTCGAGTGTCAGTCATCCTAAGAGTCAATCCACTGCTTCTTCCCTAGCCCAAATCAGAAACTTCCCCAAACAATACACAAAAGAGGGCTTGTTTGGGTGCTGTGCACTTCAAAACATTGGTGGGATTCTTCAGCTTTTTCCACAAAGATCTCTTCTCTTTCCTCAATTAATGACAAACTACAGCTTGAAGTGACTGTTTTAGAAAGCCCAACCATCCATGACCTCCTTTGCTCCTTTCCCTAATTCCTGTATGTTCATGTTTTTGTGGTATATGCACATACACACAGATTTTTTTGCAAGCAGGTGTCTGATGGAATAGATGCATAATCTTGATTACTTTGAGCAATCAAAGCATATTTTTTTCCTCAAATGGAACCCAAGGTATCTATCTCCCCTTATCTATGTGATTAAAAAGGCAAAAAAATCTATTCTCAGTGAAAAAAGAACAGAACACCAATAAACGTGGGTACTAGCAGGTCTGATACTTATGGCCCAGCCTTTTTTTCTGTAGCTTTTCTCTGTTCTCAGGGTGCTCTCTCAAGCCTACTTATCCCAATCCCAGAATAAAGCTTGTGTACTAAGGACAATGACAGCTTTCTCCAGTAACAGGTAGGACTATGTTGTGCTGTACTTTACTGATTACAGCTTTGATTTCTAGAGTATCTGGCGGGGAGAGGAGACATCCCCTAATAAGAAAGTACATTCACTACACAGCAATATACGCTGTGCAAGCCTGTGGGTTAAAAAAATAGGTTAAAAAAATTCTCAGGTTGTTGCCTAGGTTCATGTATAGGCGATTTGCACAGAAAGTGGAGATCAGGCTTTTTGTTCCTCATTTTTAGTGCTTCTTTTGATTACTCAGTTTAACAAAATAGTCTGATTTTTTTAAAGCAAAAGGAAAAGTAATTTAATTCTTTTGCACTATATAGGCCCTTATACGTGCTTGTATATGCTGGGTTCGCTAGACTGAAGTTTCAGGAAGGGTGGGGAATGGCTTCCTGGTAGTATCCTAATATGAGCCATAAGTGGCACTGATTGGTGCTGCATTTCTATCCTCAGTTCAGGCGTGAACAAGTCCCAGAATTCTTTAAAACATGACATTATGGTCGTTGCTATTGATACGCTATCAAACGCAAGAAGAGGAGCAGCATGCTGCTGAACGCTTAGTAGGACACATCCATCATTGTCACTCCATGCCCCAGCTCTGAGGCAGGAACAGAGCCGTCTTATCTCCAGCGCGCCGCGTTCGGCCGCTCCAGGGGAGCTGCAGCCCGCAGACACGTGCGCGCAGCAGGCGCTGGTGCGGGAGCCGTGCACCCACCGTGCAGAACGTAAGGAACAGAGAAGGGAGGATGCTAAGGAGAAAAACTCCTGAAGCTGGATGCCTGGGGAGCTGCCAGAGGGAGCCCTGGGCTTACGCCCTGCAGTCATCCAGGAAGGGAGGAATTTTCTTCTTGCAAATACAGTTTGTGATAACAGAAATTAGAACAGAAATTTGTTTAAGAGTGTTTTTAGCAGATATACAGAAGAGCTAGAGATGCTATTTCTAGTGCTGAATAAGATGATAAGGGACATAAATGAGAAGCAGATAATAAAATGAGAGTAAATGCTAGTTCCTACTGGTATTAACTGCATCTCAAAGAGTAAGGAGTCCGAGAAGGACCTGGGAGTGCTGGTGGACAACAAGTTGAGCATGAGCCAGCAGTGTGCCCTTGTGGCCAAGAAGGCCAATGGGATCCTGGGGTGCATTAGGCAGAGTGTGGCCAGCAGGTCGAGGGAGGTGATCCTGCCCCTCTCCTCAGCCCTGCTGAGGCCTCACCTGGAGTACTGTGTCCAGTTCTGGGCTCCCCAGTACAAGAGAGACATGGCACTCCTGGAGAGAGTCCAGCGGAGGGCTACCAAGATGATTAGAGGGCTGCAGCACCTCTCCTATGAAGAAAGACTGCGAGAGCTGGGCCTGTTCAGCCTGGAGAAGAGAAGATTGAGAGGCAATCTCATCAACGTGAATAAGTATCTGAAGGGGGAGTGTCAAGAGGATGAGTCCAGACTCTTCTCCGTGGTGCCCAGCAACAGGACAAGAGGCAATGGGCAGAAACTGAACCACAGGAAGTTCCACCTAAACCTGAGAAAAAGCTTCTTCGCTGTGAGGGTGACAGAGCATTGGATCAGGTTGCCCAGAGAGGTAGTGGAGTCTCCTTCGCTGGAGATATTCAAAACCCGTCTGGATGTGATGCTGGGAAATATGCTCTAGAGGACCCTGCTTGAGCAGGGAGGTTGGTCTAGATGATCTCCAGAGGTCCCTTCCAACCTAAACGATTCTGTGATTCTGTGATTCTGTAACTGGTGTAGTTGTATCAACTGAGCTTTTCTACCTGTTGTGCTGGTTGAGGTTGTACCGGAAATCCTGGCTAATACAGCATGAAACCTGAAAATGGATATGGTGGCAAAATGACCAGGACTTCTTTCCGAGGTGATGAGGAAGGGGCAACCAGCCTTCTCCCAACGCTGGTACGCAAAGCTGCCGTGCGCTGATTCGGCATCCCCCTTTCATGCCCGTTCAGACCTTCTCGTTGAAACTTACAGTGAAAGTGTGAGCTCTTGTCTACTGCACACTGGAGTAAATCCAGAGTCATGTCACAGAGGACATAAAACAGCCTGTAAATAACCACAGAAAACCTAGGCCATATTAAAGCTGGCGATACGTGATTAAAAAAAAGCGACCGTTCCCCTCAGCCTCTGGTCCCACATCCAGGTGACGCTGCCCCTCCTCTGGGATGACTGGGAAGCAGCAGTTGACTTGGCAACTACCGCTGCAATGAAATACTTTCCGTCCGAATCAGAAAGTATTAAAAACATACTGACAACGTGCACCCTGCATTTTTCTCACGTAATAAATCTGCTTTTATATTTAAAGACTGTACTTCTTCCCCTGGCAGAGCGTAGCTGCAGAACATGTCCTTCCTCGGCAGAGGCTGTAGCGGCTCGGTCTCTGGCGGGCTTGCAGAGGGGCCCCGCAGAAGCGCCGGAGGGTGGCCGCCCAGGGAGGCACTGGAGATGCTCGAGGCTTTGCTAAAGACACAGCCAGGAGCCGGCCATTACGGGGCTGGCAGCCTCAGCTGGCTAACGCGGGGGGAGAGGGCTGCCAAAGCCCTCCCCGCCCCGGGAGAAGCTATGTCCTTCAGTCATGGCAAAAATTTCCTGCGTTCCCCGGCCGGCGCGCGCCCGGGCTGCCCCGCCACCACGCGTCGGCGCAGAGCCCAAGGCAAGCGCGACCGTTCCCTCGCGGCAGCTGTGAGGTCCCCACGGAGTCGGTGCATGTGTCTGTCGTGACCTGTCCTTAAAAAGCGCTTTGACTACAGCTATTCAGACAATGTCGTCTGTCGAGACGGGGAGCGGGTGCGTGAGACGGAAGCTAAGGCAGTTTCCAAATATGATATGCCCTGCTGCCGCTGGCCTTCAGAGGACATTTAGCTGGACCCTGAAAGGAGTAACCAGAAATAACTATGGCCTTACGTGACATCTGCAGCAAAGGCTCAGGCACAGACGACAAGCCTCTTGCCTTGAATGTAACCTTGGGTCAAGACTACAGAAATCAAAAAAATTGATAAAGACATCTATTAACTATGTCGTGGCCGCCGGTTAGTCGGCGCTCCCAAGCGCAGTAGAAGCAGGGTTTGTGGAGCAAACGGTAGCTGCTTTTTCTGGTGTAAGTGACAACTCCCTACATTTCTGCAAAATAACTCTGGGGAGGCATGCAGAGAAGCAAAGCCTCTGAAACTCGTTTAATTAGATAAGTTGGATCTGCAACGAGGAATTTGGAAACTGTCCAGGTTGGGGATGGATAATTCAGTGCTCTGGCTGGGCGGCAGCAGATTCTGCTGATTTGTGCGTGAATCAGCTGCTGCTCTTCTGGGTTTCCTTTTTCTCTCCTGCCCTGCAACTCATCTGACCACCCATTCCCCCCTCGAAAGCTTCTGGGTTTTTCCACACTGCAATCCCTCGCTTTTTCAGGACGGGTTTTGCAGGGCGGAGGCAGGAGGTGCGCAGAGCAGGCCTGCGATGAGCAGCAGGGCCGTGGGGCAGCGTGACTTCCCGGGGTCCCCGCTCCCACAGGAATGCTGTTGCATCCCCTCCTCAGCCCCTCTTGGAGGGAAGGGAAGAGTGATCTGTATACCCCCTCCCTGATTTTTATTTCCCTGGAAGCAGACAGGAGAAGCAGAAGAGAAATCAAAGGGACAGGACCCAAATTTGCAGGAGGGCTGAGCAGCTTCTCAACCTACTTTTAGGGCCAGTTACAGCCTTCAAGATATGCTGAATTAGGAGCACTGTGGGGGTGTCTAGGAGCACCCTGATGAAGAAACACAGGTTATGTTGGATGTTGGCAAAGTAACGTCAGGGACAAGCTTGAGCAGTATTAAAATCTGGAACTCCGGGTGCCCGTGGCCCCTGCCTAAGTAATAGCACCCAAGCGGTTGCACACGAGACCGCTTGTGTCCTGAGGTTCATTTACCTGACTCCCAGTCACCGTCTTCTAATATCGTCTGAAACCTGCTGGAACCGAGTCCTGTCTCCTGTACGCTCGTACCTGGGAGTGAGAGGCAAGACCCCGGCCGGTCCGTCAGAGCCGACGGCAGCGGGGAAGGGGCCAGCCAAATTCCCGCTCGGCAGAGAAACCGAACCTGCTGCGAGCGGGCAGAGGGAGATGGGGAGCGGGGGGAGCATGTTTCAGTAGAGGATGGCAAAATGAAGAGTCTCCAACCCTTGAAGCTGCACAGCAGGTTAAAGAAAGGAGTCATTGCCTAGCACGCTGGCTTGAAACAGTAAATTGCTGGCCAGCCACTTTGGAGGGAAACCCACCAGTTTCCCGATAGTGTCACCTGGAGCTTTAAAATAACATTTCCGTAGCCAGAAAAGATTTGGGCTTAATTTGCACTGGTAGCACTGCAACACCGGTGGAAAATACTGCGAGGGAGGGCAGCCGGGACTGCAAATGCAGGAAGGCGCCTGCCGCGCGCGCACTGCGAGGTGCAGGTCCCCCGGCGGCGTGCAGCCGTCCACGCGCTGGGAGCGGGCAGGGGACGCGCGGGCAGGGGACGCGCGACGAACACACCTGCACTCCAGGGGACGCTTGAGCTGCAGCAGCCTGGGAGGGAGAATTAAGGGCATGTCTTACACATGAGTAATTTTTAAATGAGAGAACATGTGAAACCTAATGGGAGAGGGCTTTCGGTATCGTGTTTGGATTATTTGGTGTGAAGTAAGGTGCAGGCATTGACCAGAGCATTTCCTCAGCTCTCTCTTCCCTTGTATGAGTTTTCTGGTACTCAGTCACACCTGTGATCTCACCGGGTGATCTTTGTGTGACGGGGGCTCATTTGGGCCTGTCCTCCTGCCTAAGTTTTCCAGACCTGTGAAAACAGACTATATCTTGGAGACAACTAACACTCAACTCATTTCGGTTGAAAAGTTTGGGTTTACCATTTGGGAAACCAGTGGCAGGGTAGCTCCATTGCAGAAGGACATTAAAAAACTGAGGTCTGATGTCACTTCAATCAATCATACTTCCCAAAATAGTGTATTTAACATGGCAGAGTGAAACAAAAGTGCAAATAAGTCGTGCACATGTGATAAACATTACCCATTCAACTCTAATGTTGTTCAAGGCTCATGAAATTTATTTCCTACTACCTTGTCCCATTCACTGAGAAAGTTTGGAAGAAATCTAGTCCCCTCAAATCAGAATTTTGTCTGATTTTCCTAATGGAGCAGGAAGCCTGAACTTTGTCCTTTACTATTTTTAAGAACAGAGCAAGAAGTAACGGAGTTTTCTTTTTCCAGGATTGTCCAGCAAGTGTTTTTCAGAAGCATTATATTTTCTTTCAAGATAAATATATTGCTGTCTTGCTGGTTGAAAAGTGTAAGCCAAAGCGTCTACATTAATCTCATCATGTTAAGCTGAAAAAAACCACCGGTACTCTAAGAAGCTAACAAGAACGGGTGGACGACCAGCACCAGTGTTTCCAGCGTGATTTGCCCGTCGCTGTGTGCCTGCTGTCCAGGCATTTCTCTGAACGTGACGGCTAGAGAGAAAGTGCTGTCTTTATATTGTACTTGAGCGCTTCAGGGAGAATGGGTTTAGCTGTGGACTAAACATTTCTTCTAGCAAACAGCTCACCGTTGCTCTCACCCAGCCTCTTTTCTGCAGAATTGTCACTGCTATTGCTTCTTCTGCATGAGACAAACACGCACAAACCCCAAAGCAGAGGAGTGACGAAGCAGTGCACCAAAGCAAGTGGCATAAAGCAGAGGCCCTGTAGGACACAGTGAGATCAGAATACCTTAATGCACAGGTAACAACCTAATTTTCCATGAGAGCAAAAAATTTTTTTGCAGAAATCCTATTTTCACCCCACTGAACTTACCAAGGTGTAGATTTGCAAAAGCCCCTGGGGTGCTGGATGCCTGACATTAGGCTACGACCACCTCACTCCTTTGGGATCCCTTTGAAAATGCCAGACTGTGGCCAGATGTAATGGTCAGAAGTACAAGCTGCATGTGCCACATGATTTTTGTACAGCTCACTCAAAGAGTGTGACTTTATAAAGTAAAAAAATTTTGGATTTTTGTGTGTTGCAAAAGGGAAGCATTAAAAACAAAATGTTAAGAATCAAATGATTCTCAGGTTGAACAGCTTTTTACATTGCCTAAATCGTTCCTGTAGCCTCATTTGCACCACGACCTGTTTGTATCCGCCAAGTAGTGTAAAGTCGCCATTAAAAAGACGTAAATACTATCCCCAACTAAAGGTAACCCAAGCAGACGTAACAGCTCTGTGACCTTTCTCAACTGAAAACATGTGCATGTCGGAATTGAGGTTTTACCTGCTCTGTTGTGATACTGAGCTTATCTCAGCTAAGGTGTTCTCTCTGTTGTCATCTTTCATCTCTGTGTTTACTGCTTAGAAATGTAGGAAGGCCCCACATGTGTTTCCTATGAAGTCCAGGCGAAACTTCTTACATCCTGTCCAATGTCAATGTGCAAATCAGGGCAACATGTTGTCATAGATATTTGCAGGCACGAATATCTCCTTTACACTAAGATGCTGCCCAGCGTCTCGAGGTCGAACCTCCAGCAGCGGAGCATTTGCTGCATTTCATTAGGCTAGCATGACTTTAGGGAAAGCACAAAGCGCTGCGGGAATATCAGCAAGCTCGTATAACGGTAACAGTTGTGTGGCGCAGAAGGGAAGCAGTGAAATTCAGTCATCAGAGGATTATCCTGGTCACGGAGGCAATCCAGATTTAAAGGACAGCCCAGGAGAGACCCAAGAACCAGCACACTGAAATTAAGAGACTTATGTACTTCGGAAGAGTGAAAAATTTACAGTTAATGTCTAAAATAGCCCTAATTCTACCCCGATCTGATGAATGAAGGAATATTAAGACGTTCAAAAGTTCCCTACACACAGCTTAGTCTTGCTGAGGAGCCTAAAATTAGTGTGTGTTAATCACGGCTGGATGGTTACTGTGCGCTCCCACAAGAGGAGAAAATGATGCTGAAAAGTTTCCGGAGTTGTTTACTGATAGGATGTGGTAGGATGTGGTTTAGAGAGAGTAATTAAAAAAAAATAATAATTAAATAATTAAAAAAAAAAAAGCGGGCAGCGGCGAGGCAGAGCTGCAAGGAAAAGGTGACAATCAGCCGCCAGCTTCGTGACCCTTCCTTTGGGTGCCTCACCGGGATGGCCTTGAGATCACAGCCCTGAGCGCGCGCAGCCTCCGCGGGGCGACTTAGCCCGGCTACGCTGGTAGCTTCCTTCAGCTCCGCAGCTGGCTGGCTTTCTGGTTCCTGAGCAGCCTCGTCTGGCTCTAATTTGGCTTTTTCGCGTGCTGTCGCCCGGCATCTTCACCCTCCTCGCTGGTCTGGGTCACTTTTGAAAGGGGGCTTAGTCATGTCGGTCACTTCAGCCTTGACACACCCAGCAGAGCTAGACATAAATATGTTTTAAATATCTAGGCACTGGCACGCTTCTCAGGTGGTTTTAGGACTCCAGCCTACACCACATTTCAATGCCAGCCGGAGAGCAGCTGACTGCTACATTCATGGAAATCCTGGCCAGGCACGTCGTTTGCTACATCCATCACAAAAGTCAATTAAATTGTGGAAGAGAATACAGGAACCAAACAAAAATACTAGTCATCACCCGTGCTATGACTTTGCGTGAAGAGCTGGCAGCTCGAACGCATGCCCAGAAGTCTGAAATCCCATCGGAAAACATAAATTCAGGGACAGCCCTTGAGAACTGCTTACATTTATTTAAAAAACAAAACTTGCCTGTTTCCCTTCTTGGCTCTTGAAGGAGGAAACTAAAGTCTTAAAGGTGTAGACAAAGTCTTCCAGAAAACAGTTTATATGTGGAGACTGTCCTCAGATTTACTTTTAAAATAAATTCTCTTGTGCTGGGCTCACAGTGGCAAGGCTCGGCATAGCGGTTGCCAAACAGTCAACAGGCCACGCCAGGAAAGCAACCTTGCTCAGAAACAAGTTACAATTTTACAAAGTCAGGAGAAAATACACTTTGCCCATTACACCTGCAATAACCTGAACTACGGTGCCATATCCATATTCTAGTATTACCTAGTCATCAAGGTTTAAGTATATTGTTATTGCCATAATTCTCCAAGCAGCAATTGTACTACTAAAGACTTTATTCAAAAAAAGAATTTTCTTGATTAGTGCAAACGATCTAGCAGGCGAAAAACAACAGGTAGTATTATTCAGTATCTTTGAGGGTTAGAGAGAACCAAATTTCTGCAAAACTGCCTCTTCCGTCGCTCAGAAAATTGACTCTGTGATTATATTATACGTCCTGACACAGAGTTAGTATGTACAGCACTGTTACGCGCTTCTTTATGTGCATGTTAAGGTGCCTTTTTAGATTTTTCGTAATTTTTATGTCTAGACGATTCATTCTGAGCAGGAGTAAAGGAATCTTGAAAAGCGACATTTTTTTTTTTCTAGGTATTTCTGCAAACCCGATCACAGCTTTACGCACGCGCGAGTTCACGGCTGAACATTTTAAGCGCGCGCGCTTGCAGAAGGGGCTCTGAGCTAGCAGCGCTCCGCGCCAAAGCTGCGCGGCGCACCGCGCGGCGCACAGCGCGGCGCGCAGCCTGCGAGCGCGGCGCTGCTCGCGGTAGCGCGGCGGCGGCGGCGGCGGCAGGTGGGGCTGCGCGGCGCTGCGCGGCGCTGCCGCGGGGTGCTCGGGGCGGGCCCCCGCGATTAGCCGCCCCGCGGCCGCGGCCGCCCGGTTATCAGGCGGCGGCGGCTGGCGCCGGTCGCGGGGCGATAGGGCTCGCAAGCGGGCGCTCTGCAGGAGCTCGGCAGCAAGAGCAAAGTGCGTTGTCGTACAGGCTCGAGCTGTAACGCCAGCTCTGGCAAAGCCTGTCCTGTGTTTTGGAGTCTTTCTGGGCTTGCAGCTTTTTCAGATATTTAGTTCTCCATAGGATATCTAAACCGGGACTAGTGGTTATCGATAGAAGTTAAGGGCCTGGGTGGAAAAGAGAAAGTATTTTCGAAGAAATAGGGTGTTTGGGATTTTGCGTTTTTGGAAACCTGGGAAAAACAGGGAATTTTGGAAAAAGAAACTGAAAGTAAACTTTTTAAGGTATGTGACATATTTTCCCACAGAGTGATCAGAGGCTTGTTTCAATTTGTGCAAATGTTGGTTTAAGGAAGCACATGAACATGGGAGCAGAAGTTTCAGAATTAAACGTTGGGCTCTTCCAGAGCCTGACTCTGCCTAGAGAAACCAAAAGGAAAAGCTTGAGCAACATCACCTTTCCCGAGACTGTATCAACAACTGCATTGCTCAACTTGCCTTACACCCGTGGTAAGAAGGCTATTTTTGTTTGCGGTTAGGACGCTGTAGCGTGACGAGAGCTCCTTGTGGAAGTGCGGGGGCTTCCCTGCGTAGCCTCACCTATACTCACATGTTGGTCTGATCCCTCAGGCTGCGTTGCACAGGCAACAGAGAGCAGCGGCACGTCCGCTTCCCAAGCTCTTTTTTCTAGAAATGGGAGTTGTATTTGCCTTATAACACACCTGTATTTCATACTGTTCTGGTGCCTTCTATTTTGCTTATAAGTGACGGTTTCCATTTTTAATGGCTTAACTCCTGCTCAGATTTCAGAGATTTGTCAACAGGTTTAAAAAAATGCATGTAAGCACCTAAATGTTCATCACAGCTCCATGCCTATTCCTCGATGACTTGGGTGTTGCTCGTGTACTGGTGCACAGATTTGGAAGCGTGGGCTAGCAGCTCCGTTGCAGGATTAAGTTCACCCTTTGTGCATTAAGACCCCCTCTCCAGGCTCAGCCACATTCGGCTTTGGCACGTTGCAGGTGACCATCGAGGCCAGCTGTGCTAGGAGGGATCTGGCCGCTTAATCAACTAGGAAGAGCGACCAGCTATCGCTGGCGCCCGTTCCCGTCCTCTGGCAGAAGATGTTTTTCTTGACCCACTGCTATTCTTGCCGGGGAGACCTGATTTAGGACTAGTGCCTTTAGGAGCTACTGCAATGCACATAATTAATTTGATAATAACGGTTACAGAAGAGTAGTGCAAAACTGATAACGTTTACAGAGGATCTTTCTGTAAATGCCTCTGTATTTACAGAAATAAATTACATTCGCATTTCCTGTTTTCAAATGTTCAAAGCCGAGAATATGAATGTTTCTGCATCTGTATAAAAATACTCTAAAAATGCTTATATTACAATATTAGTGAAACAGGCACAAATATATAGGCATATATATAAATATGAGAGAAAGACACTAAATAAATACCAGTTCTTACAAGTGTTTAGCCCCTGTAGCAGGCGCACGACGACGCTGTAAGGAGGACAGCTTCCTCAGCTACTTTCCGTTGAAATACATATATCTAAGAGCCAAGTTTAGGTCTAAAGTTAAGCTACTTTCTACTTCCCACGTGTTCAAGTACGTTCTGTAATTACCGTAACGCCCTGGGGCTTGGCGCTCGCCCCCCCGCCAGGGGTCCTTGCCCACCTCGTGCCCTTAGTGCCCTGGGAACTACACGCTGCTCAGCTCCCAGGCAGGTTAAACCTGTGAATCCCTGCGCCGTTCGTGCCAAGCCAGGCTGCAGCGATAGCAGGCTTTCTGCTACTAACAGTCCCAGCTATTGGCTGGGAATATTTTTAAGATTTCTAAATCATGCATTTGATAGAGTGCAATAAATACCCGCAGGAGAAAAGCGGTGACACAAAGCTCTCGCTGAGACCCCCAGGCGGGGCTCTGCAGCCGCCTGCAGCAGCGCGGGGCGTTTTTATGCCCAGGATTAGCAGGGCTTGGGCATGATGCACAAGCAGCATGCTGAACCAAGGGCTCGCAGAGCGCGCTGCTTTGCAGGGCAATTTCCCTGGTAAGATTTTGAGAACGGTGATGATTCCCAAGCACAAACGAACATGCTACTGTCATGTATTCAGAATTCGTTTGTTTAATCTCAATTTTTGCACAGTAAATGGCGCAGCTCGGACCTCTTTTTAATGAGTTGACGCTGCTGCGTTTCATCGCACAAAGGTTTGCCTGGAAGTGACAAAACTGTCAGAAAATTTCCAAGTTTTGGGAGAAGTGAATGCAAATGAAGTTTGTTAAACCTCGACAACAAACACGAGAGAAAAAAGAGAACTTGTTTTCAATCAGAGACGTCCGTGTCATCCCCTTTTTCCTTTTTCAGGAAAGGCAGTGAAGCGCTTCTGTTCTGGCTAGGCGCGTTCTTTGCAGTTGTGAATACAGTTAGTTTCAAAAGTGTATTATTATACAAAACCTCTGTCTCCAGCTATGAACTGAACTTTGATGATAAAAGGACTCTCTGGATCCATTCTTGGTCAGATGAATTTCCACCTCTGGGTTCATGTTTTATTTTAACTTTTTCCCCTAATGTTCATTCTGTCCTTGTTAAGAATACTGAATTAAGGAAAGTGAAACATTTCCTTTTGCTGCAAAGTCCACTCCTTTTTAAAGCACCATACCTCATTTTTCCCTCATCCTTAATTCTCTGTCCCTTTGATCCACCTCTGTCCAGTCTTCATGCATCAGAAAAGCCGCAGTTCTCTTTTCCATAGGTTTCTAGTAATTATCTGTTCCTTGTTTCTGCAAACTCTCTCCTATCCTAAAGAAGAACGCCAGCACTAATAACCTGAATGTACCTAAATACACCTAAATGCAAACACACTTGTGAATTGTCTAAGTTGGAGTGTGGATGAAGACTGACACATATCCTTGCATGTTGACGTGACTCAAATATATCGGCGGATTAAGAACAGTAGTAGTATTTGTGACAAACAGAAACATCTCCAATTGTCAGTAACAAGGAAGAAAATCATACCTTGTTTTGCTCTTCAGCAGCCTAAAGACTGTGTCTGTGGAATAAAAGTATTTTTTCTCTTCGCTGAAGGACAGAGCTGCATGGTTCATCCTGCCAAGCTAATGTATTTATGGTGTGTGGAGCTCTCTGCACCCACAGACGGCAGGCTTACGCTGGAATCCAAGGTATGTAATGATGGCATGAACATGATACACTTCCCTGTAACCTGCGCTTCGGGCAGCTGCTAATGCCCGTCTAACTTTCTGTAGTCTGCGGCCAAAGGAAAGTTGTCTGCAGCATATGCAGAGCTCCAGTTCGCTGCATACTTGCTGTGAAGGCACTGGCATGCTGAAGGAGATGCCGCAGAACTGGGCGCCATTTGCTGAAATTCAAGTCTCCGATGTTCTTGTATATTTGGGATAATTTTTCTGCCCGGGAAAGAAAGTCATTTCCTCCCTGCTCATAGTAGCATCTAAAGTCTCACACAGTGACCCACAGACACATTTCACTAGACACTACAGAAATGCTGGGGAAGATGGGCCGGCTCCAAAGAGCTTAAAGTCAGAGGTAGCAGAAAGGTCAAAGCACATAAAGGAGAAACCGAGAAGTACAGCGGGAAGGGAAACAGAGTCTGCAGTGACCTTGCCACAACTGCTGAGCAGAACTACAGCAGAGGAAGGGTTTGAACTCAGTCTATTGGCTCCTAGTCTAATCTCCTATTGCGTGCAGCCTCTTGTTTGACAGCCTTCCTCAGGAAAGATATGCCTTACTATTTCAATATTGCCTCAAAATAATCTCTTCTGAAGTTCCTCTCTTTAGGCAGACCCTTAAATTTTCAGGCTCGATTTATGCAATCCTTATGTCACTCTGTTAACAGGAAGCTCATTATAGTTTTCACCAAATGTAAAGGAGTCTCGTGGCATGCCACTTAATAATATCCTACTCCCCGAGCAGTTTATCTCCATGCGACACCGGCACACGAGGTGGAGTAGAACATGCACACAGCGCGCTTCTCTACAGCGCCTCCCTTAGTGGCTTCGGCCCTGGGCTATTAGGAAAGGCAGTCAGTCCTGCGGCTTGTTGGACTCTCGCTCCAACTGATCCACAAAACTGGGCGCTAGTAGATTTTAAATTCAGATCTTAAAAATGCTAAGTAACGTGGCAGGTCTGCTTGGTTTCTTTACATGCAACATTCCTCTTCCTACCTCCCCACAGGCTGTCTGCTTTTGTGCAGCGAGCGCTATGGTACGGTTGACTCATACATGGGGTTTTTTTTTTCCTGTAGTCTCCAGATCCTTTTCTACCAACTTGCTGCTAGTAAGCAGTTCCCATCTGGTATTCATATATATATTTATTGGTACCTAAATGCACCTCAGTTACGAAAAATGCCATGTGAAGTATTACCAAAGGCTTCATTAAACTCATCATATATAAGCTCCTTATACTCTTATTTATGTCCATATATTGGTGCATATAAAGTGAAGGCACCGGCATTAAGTATTGATTGTACTGGAGATTAGCTTTTAATGATTACAATTGGTAGAATAAAGACATAATTAAGTTAATGTAATTTATACTGCTGTGGGATAATTTGCCTTCCTGGCAACATTTTCTGGAAAACTAGTTCTTTACAAAGTGACTATGTTTTTAATACTACTGCCAAAATATAAAATTGGGTTCACAAGCCAAGTGCTGTATACCAACTACATTTTCAGTCTGGAGGTCTGCAGACCTTTTGGGAGTGCATGGGCATGGCCCATGCTTACGAGGAGGTAGAGCTCAGGTTTGGACCAGGCTATCATCTACATCTGAATTTCTCATCTATGGAGCCAACTATCAGGTATCGGACTGAACATCAAGTGCACGCTGGCAGGTAGGCTTTGTGGATGAGGGAAGATGAAGAGCAGGTGCAAAATTTACAGCAGATCATCTGGACAGCATAGACACACTATTATATCCTGGAGCTTCCTGGAAACGGCTCCAGATATCTTCAAGGGCATTTCCTCTTACAGAGCAGAGCTTATGAGTCCCTTCACAGCTAAATTCCTTATGGATCTATAAAGGTTAAGCATTAAGGGAGGAAGAGTAAGGGCTAAAGTCCTGTAGCTGACTTTTGGCAGAGAGGAGCATTCAACAAATAACACAGATTTGGCTGTAACAGGCAAAACTTGCATTTAGTGGTGCACAAAGGTACAAAAGGGTGTAGTCAGGAAAAGATGACAGCAGGAGGACAGTGCAAACACAGAGAGTAAGAGCAGGCTGCACGTAAAGAGAAAGAGGCAAAACAAGGCAAAGGATATTAGTGTCAACATTTTTTCCATAAAAGTCCTGTTTTCTACAGGATGTTTTTCCATTCTGTCTTAGCCTTTGACATCAGTTGAACAGTGTCTGCTCAATCTGACAGTAAATCTAACCCGTAGTTTCTAGATCACACTATATAACCAGATTTTGGAACTTTGTCGTTTCATTATTTGCGCACTTCTATTGATGTTCTTGTCCGTGTGACATTCTGACCACTACATCCACCATAAAACATCGTAATACACCTTGGAGTAAGTGCAACAATGGGTTTTTGCTTGTCTGAGGTTTTTAAATATTGAAACGCAATGCATTTTCAAGAGAGGAGTAACCTGCATGTGTCGAATCATGAGACCAGTTCAGCATCCTGCAACCGCGTTTGGAGAGAGCAAAATTAACCACTTAAGCACACTGAGTAAGGCATCGATTCTGCAAATACTTCCTGCCAGGCACAATCCCTTTGAAATCAGGGGGACTATTCACAGCCATAAATAAAAGCTGCGCCTGTGAGTAAACAATTGCCATTGCTAAGCCCTGGAAAGTGATTGCAGACAATACTTTTCTTCTAGGTGACAGCGCTTAACTTGCCTGCAGTCCGCAGCTATGAGATGACATATATGAGAAATATGAAAATTACACAGAACTGCCCCTAATAATAACTCTGTAGCTCGCAACTGGCTCCACGGGGCGATTAGAAGTGCTTAATCACTCTCTGAGAGGAGTACAGGAAATGCCGAGGTGAATTGCTGTAATTAGACACGTTTACCATTATTATTTATTAAAACATAACTAGTTACACTGGTTGTGCATATTCTGTAGGCAGGCCTTGTGCTGACCTCAATATACTACTATAGTTAAAGCTGTATAACGTCTCCTATTTAGATGGAGTTATGTCAGAATAGTTTATTTTCCGTAGCAGAGGGAAAATCAGTGATATTAGTGTAAGACATCTTAATGCCATTATAACTGTGCATCAATTTAAGCAGTACAACCAAAGGGGCTGTAACAATTCAGGCAGCTCAGATAACGTTGGTGCATGATTTGCACAGAAAACATGGTTAAATTGGTCTGTGATTTGTGAAGAGACCAGATTCTGCGCTTCACAAATAAACATTAATGAGTGAATCTTGCCCCCGGTGCGTGCAGGAGGACAGGGGAGAAGGGAGAAGCAAAACGCACGGTTCCTTGTTTAGGGTAGGGCCTTTTATGTCTGAGCATCTTATGACTTAGCTAGCATTTGCAGCTCTGTGAAACGCAGTGGGTTCATTTGTCTGCCGCCTGCAAAAGTACTTGGATCAGTCTGAACTGATTCTTTGAATGTGAACAAAAAGGGGAATCATTACGACTGCAGGGAGAGAAGCTGGACATTTAAGAGCACAGTAGAAGGTCACAGAGGGATAAACATTTCTGCCAAGCACTAATTTTGCCGTAATGTTCCGGTCTCTCATCTTGAAAAATGAAGGGAATTTTGTCCTTGTTTTTCCACTCAGAGAAAGTAAGGGAGTATGCACGTATATGCAGAAGGTGCACGCGGCATTGTGGTGGACGCTTGCTAATACTCGCCGAAGGAGGTTTCTGTCTGTCCGCAACCACTGAGGAGCCCCGTGGCGCTGGTGGACGGACAGCTGGACTAGGCTGAAAAGACTGGGCTTCTGCTTGCACCTCCGCTGCTGGTCTGCGGTAAAACCTTTGCTAAATTACTTATCTTCCTGTGCCTCAGTTTCTTCCTTCATAAAATGAGATAAGATCTATTTGTAAAGCACTTTGAGAGTGCTTCAAATTGGCCGTGCGGCACTGTTATCAGCTTCTATATCTTGTTCTTTTCTTGGACAACAGCCACCTTCAAAGGGAGGCATTTCAGGTCTGCATGCTTATTAGATAATTTACTAATTTTGGCTCCAAATCTGAGTTCAGATTTCAAATCAAGTTCAGAGTTTCAGCTTCCTGAATGTGATATTCCAGTTTGGGGTATTAATTTCTTAAAAATCCACATTAAAGAAAATGCCAGTTTTCATACAGAATGCTTCAATAGAACACATCTCATTCCTATTTATTATCTCAAATATCCAAATGGATCTGCTCAGCAGCACTACCACTTTTTGAAGATTCCTCTCATTATGTATTTATACAGGAATGGCTACAAGTAATTCCATTACCAATTGCTACCAGTAATTCTATTAGGCTGAATCACTGAGTAACCTTGTTTCTGACACTGTAACCAGATTCATCATATGAAGTAGTGAACTGAATGCATGACGCGCTGGGTGGCTGCTCAGAAGGATGTACTGAAAGCTAGGAAAAAAGAATATCATACATAGCCATGGGATCTAACCAACTGAGCCAGGATTTGGAGCCCATCATCTCTTGCTGTCCTTTACTAGTAAACTTACTACAATTACAGTGCAAAAAAAAAAAAAAAGTTTTGCTTTTCATAATTACCTGGCACATGGCACATCCATTACGTAAAGCCTCGTGTATGGAAATAAACCTGTTCACATGCAAAAACACCTTCAGGATGAGACCCAAAATTGTCGAGTGTCCCCATACATAAATTCCAGAGTGTGTTCTGTGCCATAGAAAGATCGCATTTGGTCTTTGCTATACTGTTTTAGTTCTGTAAAGCATCAAATATGAGTGAACTGGAATGAAAGAAACAGAATTTGGTCCCAGATGTTTGTATTAGGTGTGGGATACTAACTTCTCTGAGTAATTTGTAGCCTGATTTTAATTAAGCAAAAGCAGGAATTGTCTCTATTTCTGTCTTATAGTTGTGTCTGCTTTTGTATATATTAGCTAAACTTACGCATATTAATTACATAAGGTTTCATATTCGAGCTGTTTATTTTATCCCATTTTTATTGATACAGCATAGAAAACAAACTAAAGGCTACATTTCAATAATGTTATTACTTGTTGAATTACTTAATCTATTTCAAAATGGACTGCTCCTTTCCTTTTTTGTATTTCCTATACTTTTTTCTCTTGTTAAATCTAAGAAATTCTTCTTACATAGCACTGAAACTTTGACTTGTAGTAATATATTATTTTCTATAAGGTAGAAACATCCTGACTCAGGAAATAGTTCCTTCTGAAGTCCAGGCAAATCTTTGCAGCATTTAGAGGTCCCATGTGCTGTATCAATACTAGTTTAACTGAGCTGTTTGCCAAGATGCATCTCGTGAAATATCTGAATATTTTTTGTTTCATTAATTGTCATTTGGGCCTCATCCCAGCATCTTTTGACCCTTCCGATTCATGCTAGCAGAAGAGGTAGGCTTAAATTAATTTTCCACATTCAATGACTTCTCAGTTCAAGGAAGTTCAGATGCAGGCTCAGATGTGCTCCCTTCGTTCTTTCAGAAATTCCCTGCCTGTATCCCTTAATCTTGGGCGGTGCTGTTATCTGAAAATCCTATGCAAATTACAAAAGCTACGATTTTGCCCAGAGTTATATGAAAATGATATTGCAAATGTATATACAGATGACAAGAGCGGAATACATTCTTAACAGGCAGTATTCCTCCTGTTCGATTAGCTGCAAGTTGTATATCTGTCTGGCCCCAATTCAGGAAACCACTTTAACCTGTGATTAAATCCCAGTGGAATCAAGGAGCTCTAAGCACACATTTAAAGCTTGGAGAGTACGCGTAAGTGTTTAAAAAAGAGTGGCTTAACAACATGCATTCCCGAAGCAACATTTATTATGATAAACCAGTATTTCATCATGACTGGGGCACAGTTTCCAGGGAATTCACAAAACGAGATCTAAGTGGTCATTTTAAAAAAAAACATTTTAAAGAACACCGAGGCAACTTAAATATTCAACATATGTGACATAGTAAGTTCAGTAGCTCCACCCTTTCCATCGCCTGCAGGTGACTCCGCATTATCTCAGTGCCCCACAACCCACGCAGTCCCTTATCATGCCACTTCAAGAATTCAGACAGCCTCCCAGAACACACGTGGCAATGGTGTACGCTCACACGGAGAAATGCTGAAACCTAGCATCCGAATCACCACTTTAATTTATAGATATCAATATATATTAACATATATGTGTACATTTATTACGTACATTATTTATTATGGATTTCCGCTTTTGTTTTATGGACTTGTACAACAAACTTGGGAGCACAGCGTTGCAGACTCCCTCTTACTTTAGTGTACAAGTGGCCTTTTTGACGATCTGATGTCAGAAAGGATTAAAGAAAAAGGATTAAAACTGAAAGAAACAACCCTTATCCAAGAAGAAAGGAGTATGCATATTTATGTGTGGCAAAACTTTCCCAAATAGATACCTTAAATTATGAAAGCTATTTCTTTAATTAGCACTAGGTTCATCTCTCCCTCAGACATTTAGCCACTGCAAACAGTAACTGATATTGTCTGCAAACATGATACACTGCTGTGGGTGTTGTGCAAGCCAAATACAGCCCACAGGACAATTCCTCTCATACTATCATTACCATCTTATACAATCTTGGACTGGAGATGAAAGGAAATGACTAATTCAGGAGGTGCACAAACCTCAGCAGAAGTTGCTGCTTCCACATGAAGGGGTGGTTTGCCATCACTCGGCAATCATACTGACATATTTGGCCAGCAGCAGCTCCAGGGTGAAAAGGCGGAGACTGCAGGTGTGTGAACCTCTGATGAACCTTCTCAGCTCCTTCTGAGAACGGGTGGCTGCTGCAATAAGACTGTCACAGCAGCCTGTCTGGAGAAGGTGCTTCTGCTCTTGCATGTGAGGGCAGAAACGCGTTGGTGCAACCCTCTCTATTCAGCCCTGGGAAGTTAGTAAGAGCCATGAAACAATGAGCTTCTGCTCAAGGAAGCAGTACCGTACTGTCCACTATGCCTGTGATGACATATACCTGACAGGTGATAAATCATGTTAACCTACCTACTTGCTTTTATGTTTCCCTTGCAATTATATATATGTATCCGTTTATTGTGATGTTTTATCTTACAGATTTCAAATATGATGAATTAAAACACAGTGCAGTGTAATCCAAGTGCAATGAGGCAAGTAACTGTGAAAGCCAGAATTAGGATACAGAGAACAATGTATTTCAAATTAAGTGGGAATGAGATTACTTATTAGCTGAAAATAATGAGCACCTTCACTGCTTTATATGCATGCAAATGATAGGTGTACCGAAGGAATATGATATCAGCTGATATTACAAAACCTACCACCATGGAAAATAAGAGAAGTGCACTGGAGAACATAATTATTACAGAATTTTTTAAAAAATCCCCCAAAACTAACATCAGAAGCAAAGAAGTATATTGATTTAACCTGCCACTGCATAAACTGAAAACCTGGCTACCTGCCATGAGACCTGCTTCAAATGAACCCATAAAATGGGATGATGAGCCAGAAAAATGTGTGCAGTTAAAATAACCTCTGCATCTAGGGGTTAAAAAAAAAAATTGCAAGAAATCACTGAAGCTTGTTATTATTTCATGTTACTATAGCAAGTAGGATGGTTGACACAAACTGTCATGCTCTCAAGATCTGAGAACAATCACAGACAAATCTAAGCACTTTTCACTCACTTTGGATGAGAACACTGATACCAGTGAAATTAGGCATGTATTAAATTTCAGCTGAGCAATTGCTAAGGTTTTCTTTGCAAAACACATGGGGCAGTACTTTCAAAGTATTTAGGAAGTACTTCTTTCTGCCATTAGCTCATGTAACAGTTTTCAAAACTCTACAGTCACAGGTCATGATAAGCAGTGATGAGTATGTTGAAAGAAATGGCAGCTGAATGCCTTACTTTCACTGCACAACACATTAGCATACAGTTGGTGGTATAAAACAAGTAACATGAAGACTAGTATAATATAAATGGCCAACCTCATTTGCAGACAAAAAAATAGCACAGAGGCACAGAAAACGTATCAAGTCTTTTAAGGAGCTGAATGCAAAATATGGGAATTTACCTCCTTATTCAGAAGCTGAGTGACTATACGTGGGGAAGCTGCCTTCTATATTTTTCCAAGTGCACAAGTCTTTAAGAAGAGAGAGCAAATAATGCATTTCAGCTGTAAAAGCCTTTCTCTGCCCCTTAGTCTTTCTATCAGCTATAGTAGCTCCAGTCTGCATGATGCCTAAAACTCAAGAGAGCTATTCAGGTCAGGCTGCCAGTCCATGGAAGAGCTTAAAATCTGCTAGAGTTCCTATACTGGATTGCAAAATTCTCTACAAAGACTCCTTAGACACTTAGAAGTATCCCAAACTGAACTCTTAAAGGTTGTAAATGAGAAAGAAGTGCCTCAACTCATCCCTAGAGATCCCATTCCCATACCTATCATTCATGAATAGCACCGAATTTAGCCCCCCATCCATTTAGCACTCCCCTTTGACATTAGCACTCCTATTCCACCAGTGGAGAGAGCTTTTCCAGAAAGGCTGCTCTAACCAGCAGCCCTATAAAACAGCCTAGGATGAAGTCCATATCTTCCCTCCTGCTAACACTCAGCAGCTCACTCATGAGATGCAGATAGCATTTATATTTTGCATTAAAGTCAGATAAATCACATACGTATAACTGGAAACGAGGCTGAACTCCAAGACTTTTCCTTTCAAAGGAGTACTTTCAGCAACAAGATAGAGACTTTGAGTTCGTTTTCTTTACACTCTTGCTGCTCCCCTCTTGCAGTCTTTAGCAACAATAAGGATGGAGAGAAGCCTGTATCCTGGGATATTCTACTTTTTGCTCATCCCCTTGGAAAATTAAGAGTCAGTGGGTTCAACTTACACAAGATTGCTAAGGTCCCAGAAGAGCGGTCTCTGCCTTCCGAGGCAAATACGCCCATCACTAACTTACTGTGCAAAGCACTGTCGTTGCTACATTCTTCACTGGTTGCTGCCGGCTCTGAAGACACAAAATAGTATTCTGAACCCGTCTGTAGTGGTAAATAAAACAAGATCAGGGTTCAGACTGAACACAGGACCACATAGTACTTAACTATTTGCACAGTCTTTGCCAATAAACACTGCCTGGCGCCTGCATGTGCCAAGAACCATCCCTGATAGGAAGCCTGGATGCAGCCACACTGTTTTTTGGAAGTGGCGAGAGGACAAAGTGTAGTCACGTGGATATGAACAGTTCTGTGCCTCTGGGCCTTAGGGCCTCTGCTTATTAGTAAAAATACCTTTGTGGCCAAAGATGTTGCCGGCAAAGCCAAGTCTACTGTCTGTTCAGATGATTCTCAATAGTGTTTTCCGTGGACCAGCTCTGCGTAGTTCCCCAGCTGTGCACATGGGAGCCCTGAATCATCTGGCAGGCCTGAGCAGTTGGGTCAGAGAAGTGGGTGCCTTATATAGGCATCCTGAATCACTTCTTAGAGGGGTTTACATTTTTTGTTGACTGTGGAAGAAACCTTGCCAAATAATATTTTTTGACAAAGGAATGCTTCAATTCCAGATATGGAAACCAATTTTATGCACAACAGTAAGGCAAAGAGTTCTCAGCTTGTTTCTTAAGGATTTCATTTCCCACCTGAAAAACTTTGCAATGCAGTACTGTTCCACAGCACAGAAGCAGATACATTTGTAAAGGTGTGTTCCCAGGAATAAAAATCTGTAAAATCAAAATATTGTGACAGGTCAGAAAGCAATGCCCTTGGCTGCCAACTCTGACTCACCACTATGAATATTGATGTTGACATTTAGGAAGAAAATCTTTACTTCTTTGTTCTGAGAAATAAGCTATTCCCTCATTTAATGATATTGCATTCATTATACTCCTTTAACAAATAAATCTTGTAGGATTATATTCTGATCAGTCTTGTAGGATTATATTCTTATCTGTGATACGCAGTTGTGCCCCAAATCTGACACCTAATATTCCCCCCGATACACATCCACCGCATTATCTTGGTCTCTGCCCCCTCCTTATGTTACCTGATCATGGTACGTTCACGATTTAGCTCTATCTGGGCCTACAATCAGCCTCAGAGAAAAAAAAAATGTTGCTTTGTTAGGGAAAAAGACCTCAGTCTTCCCTATGCCTGGAAAGACTGGCTGGAATAGACATTTAGCTATTCCTTTATTTAATGATCTCTTCATCTGCAAAAAAATACGTGCTTTTTGAATATCAAGACAGCTATTTTCATTTAGCCTGTTAAAGCAAAAGCTATACCTGCTTTTTTATCTCTCAGGATTTGATGCTGAAGTAGTATCAAACACAAAAAACCACATCAATCTGTAATACAAAATCCTAATGAAACTAGAAAACAGCAGTTTTCATCTCAACAGAGATAGCTCTCTTGATAGAAAACGCCCTTGTAATATAAGTCCAAAATCTAAATTGCCATTGGAAAGTCAAAAAATTTTGTTCTTTTTCAACAAGTTCCAGTAGGTAACTAACTCTTCAAATGAGTATCTAAATATAATTCAGTTAGAATTACAAGGCAAACGATCACAAAAGACATTTTAAAGAGGGTATCAATGTAGTTGCAAAGTATAGAAATATGAGCTACTTCTTGACAGAAAAATACCCCTTCTTCCTCTCATGCTGCTCAGTTCTTTCTGTTTCAGCCTACCAGCCCTGCAGTCTATCACAGAGGCTAGAAAAATCTCCTTAGTGTGGTTACAGTTTTGGAAATTCAAGTATTAGATCTCAGTGTGTATTTCAAAATGATTTTTTTTTCCAAGATCAAAATAATAATTTCTTTTGTTGGGATTCAATACCCCTTTTCAAACACGGCTTCTGTCAAACTTGGCTTTTTTCCTATCCTATATGCACTCTCTGTAAGGACTCCTGGCAATAATGTTAATCAGCCACTCTTAATGGTTCTTCAACATCTATAAAATCAGTTTTTTTACTGGGCAATCTTTCCCAAGGTACCAGTTCTGTCAGAAAGTAGCAATGACCGTTCTCCCTCTTGCTCCCACAGTCGGTTCACACAAAAAAATACACAAAAATATATAGAATAAATATCAGTTAGTTACAGCCTATAAATAATGCACAGAGATTCACTTACCTACCACAGCTCTCCAGACATGTATTACTTTTTTTTTAAGTGAAAATGCTGAAAACATGCATTATTTTTGTTTTGCAGTTCTTAAGCACGGGATCAGATAAAAAAGCTTTTTTGATCAGCCAAAACAGCCTGTCAAAATGCCAGGACAATAAGCCATTAAGATACAAAAGATCTTTTCTTTTACTAGGGTCTGCAACAGAAACTCGTATTAAGAAAGTGCTGATGCATTAGATGAAAAGAATAATACTTTAAATGCAATTACTTTAAGAACTCAATACATTTTTGTTTGTGGTTTTTTTCAGTTTTGATTTCATATAAAACATTAATGAAGATGGAATGACTATCTCAGTATGGTCATTCCAAAATCTGTGGCCAGATCATCAGCCAGTAGAACACGATATACTCCTTTTTCAGCATTGTCACTGACTGAGAATATGGCCAATATCTGAAAATGTGTTTGCTGGAATTACTGTGGAACAATAATTATATTTCTGACAAGTAAGGCAAGGATTGGATGCTGATGCTGCAGGCTACTCAAGGATGGCTAATTGTATTCATGAACTATTTGTAATACAGCAAGCTGCCAAAACCTCAGACATTTCCAACATGGTAATTCTGGAATGCCGTAGTAAATAGGAAAAAACAGATGTCATAATGTGTTTCATCTCATTTAAAACTTAACATGTAATTAACTTAATGGCTTGACAATAGCTGATGTAGCAACAAATATAATGCAATTAACTTAGTACCTCATTATGACATCACATTCTTCTACATACACATTACAAATAAAATGATCAGATTTTGAGACATTAGTATATTTTATGTTGACTAACTATCCATAAAATGCAGAGGTAACACTTGCTTTGTATTTCATCACCTGTGGAAATCATTTCATTTTTATAACACTGTACATTCTGTATTCTTTTCATTGCATTACTAGTGAAAGCTGTTCCTTGGTTTATTGTTAGAAATGTTTTTATCTAGCTATTTGGACTTTTACATTCATTATGCAGTATAAAGCTTCCATTTTCTTTACCTTTTGTACCACTCGGCTGTTTGTCCAAAGCGTTTTAAGTAGTTATTGAAGTTCTTTCCTATCTCCTCTGAGCATTTCTTAAGGTGGACTTCAGGTGGTTTATTTTATATATACATAGCAGCATTTTGTGAAAGAGTCCTGTGCATGCATTGTTTTGGACTTCCCAAAGGTTTCTCAAGGTATTATTACGGTTTCCCAATTGTTAGTGCTGCAGGGGGAAAAAGGGCAACACCGAACCCAGACATTCATTATTACAAAACAGAACTGCCTAATCTGAAGTTTTGTTCAAAGAAAGCAAAAATACACATTTTGAGGTTATACTGATGAGGTCCTCTTGAACAGAAAAAAACATTGCTTTGAATTATGTAATTGATTTCTCAGGTGATGCTAGGTCTTCCAAACTCACCATGATAGTACTTTCCTATTAATGACATGGAAACCTGTCATAGCAAAGTCTGAAAGGAAGACGGTCCAACTGTGGCCTGAGGCAGATCCTACACAAATTTAAAGTTGCCTTCCATTCACTGCAGTGGATGCGGTCCTTCATGCTAACTACAAAGTGGCCCTCTGATGCTGTGCATATCTACAGCTGGCTTTTCCACTGTGCAGTGGTATTATTAGGAAAGAGAGATCAGTAAAAAGGAATCTGAAACTTGATCTAGTGCTGAGGAATGCCTTTTGAATGTGTCATTTGAACCTAGTTATTACTTCTGGGAGGTGTGAATGTTTTGCATGAGCTCAAAACCTGAAATCCATTGTAAAAAGTAGTAAAAGGATTATGCAAGCCTTCTTGCAATTAGACAAAGTAGTTCCAAAAAGATAACTACGTGCTTCTGAAGCTGTAAGTCATTATGTCCAATAAAAGATATTGTGTATTGGTTGGATGTGCCACCTTATTACCTTAAGGTCTTTTCTGGGATTTTAAAAATAACTGTAAGTTAATGTACATATTTGGATTTAGATTCTGGACACTTAGATGATCTCTCTGTTCTTAAATCACATTTATTCCCTCACGAATGTTGTTCTATCTTCATTTCTAAAATGCTGAATAGGCAGAGTGTTTCTATCAAGCATTTTATGTGAAGAGTTTATGAAGTGTGAACAACAGTGGACTGTCTAATGATTGGTTATCATGAATTTCAAAGTTAACCGTTATAGAACCCCTGCTCAGGGAAAATTAGCTTTTTATTGCACCTAGCAGGATATTCTAGGGAATATTATAAACTGACTAATTTCAAGGAAGTAAGATGCATAGTTGGCAGTAACATGCTTACAAGCCATGAATATGTCATACTAAATTGCTGTGCCTGTTACCCTTCCTCCTTCGCTGTGTTTCTTAATAGGAAAAATATTACATGACAAAAATCACTTTATGACAAAATTCACTATATGACAATGAATATGGAATTCATTTGAGACCCTTTCCAGCAGGGGTCAGAATGAAAAAGGGAAACGCTGGTAGCTGCTGAGGCTGACAACAGCTAAAACCACATTATCAGTCAGTCACCCAAATTTGTTTTAGCATTCTTTACAACACAGATCATTTAATCTCGATTTTCCAAATAAATGCTGCTACCTACAAAGCACGCCCGTGTAGTTCCTCTCTCTGTGTGTAGATTGTCACAGAGGGGCAACAAATAAAGTTCCCCTAGAGGGCTTCCTTCTTCGGTAGCAGATGAAGAGTTAAGAAAGGAAGAATCAGTGTTGCAAGTTAGTATGCTCTATCCCTACAGTTTTCGGGAGGAAAAGTTCATTAGCTGCTTCACATGCCAAGGGACCAGCTGTCCTCCAGCACATGGAGCAGCTCTGCTTGACCAGGAGGACAAGTGGGAAATAAGCTCGCAGCAGCGCCAGCACAGCATATGGTCCCTTACCAGCTGTTTCTGAAATTCTTGCCAGAGGGAACGTGGTTGGCTTTTAGGAAAACAAAAACGAACAAAAACCAACAGGCAAACAAAAAAAATCCACTCTCAGGATTCCTGAGATCTGACCGCAAAACCAGAACCTTTGATTTGAAGTGTCACACAGTAGCTATGTGAATATTTGTAATAACCTGTGATTTGTCTGCATGCTGTGGCTCCCTCCATCCAGAGGCTTAGGACTTCTCCCGAGCATCTGTCCCTTCTACATGACTTCTGAAGCAAGTAAATCATATAAAGCGTTAAATAAACGGATTTGTGCAAGTGATATACATCACCTTGCAAACACTACATAGAAATTGATTTAAATTGGTGCCGCCTTTTATTACAGACCAAAAGCGTGCCACGTTTTTCTGTATTTTATTTCTACCTTGAAAAGGGGAATTTAGGTTCGGAGCACGTGAACAAAGGGGGATTTGGTCTTGATTGGCGCGAGTCATGTTACAGCACTGGTGAAACGCGTTTCGAAACGCCAGCGGAATGACTCAGCAGAAAGCAGCCAGCAGCATTTCTCCCCCAAGCTTTTCGGTTCGCAGCAAGAAAGTAAAATAACTTACTCAGTAAATAAATAGCTCAGAGTACGACTCTGCCCTCCTAGCACAGGTTTTAAAGATTGACTTTCTCTCTAGATCCTTCCCATCGTACTCGTTCAAGGTTTCAGAGGGAGCTGAACTGCTTAACGCCATGTCCATATGACATCAATTACCGCCTAGGCAGCAATGTAACAGAGGATGTCAGCAGCTAAACTAGCTACACAATCCTGCATACTGAAGTTAAAAGAGAAAAATATAGGCTTATTCAGTTAGTCTAAATCAAATTTAGTACTAAATTAGATGTACAATTAGAACCATACTTTACAAAGATGAACTCTAGCTGCAACAAAAAGGAAAATAGAGTAAGGCTATGCTTGTATCACGAAATTAGCATGTGGGCAGGGAGGCAGCGGTTACTATTCTATATATAAATATACTATATAAAATAGTATATTTACATTTATATAAAAATAGTATATTTATAGTACATAATATAGTATATTTATATTAAATATAAAATATATACTATATAAAAATATTTATTTTATTATTCATGCTTTTATGAATTTCAATATACAGGCATAACTTGTTGAAAAGGCCTAAAAGAGACAACACCTTGGGGGAGGGGGGGGGGAATCATCCCTTCAAAGGTGCGGGCAGTTCCAAGATGGTGTTTGGCTGAAGACTTGGTTTGTAGAGAAAACACAGCGTTAGCCCATTTAGATGGCATACCACACCGTGGAACCCCAAAACCACGCGCCTGGCTGTGGATAAAGGGGGAAAAACAGTTAACGCACAGAGAGAACGTTTACTTCGACCACCTTACATAATATTGACTGTCCTTACGCCTACAGGCATTCACCTAGCTGAGAAGTGTGAGGAGTTAACATACATCTGAAAAAGACATTATTTTCCCAGTCAGGAAGCTTAATTAGTACTTTGGCGTCTTTGTCATATTTTCAGTGTTAAGAGTGGCCCGTTTTCGCACATCCACTACGCTAAAAACGCTGCTCTTTCACTATTCCACGGCCGTGTAAACAGCTCCGACGAAGCTGGCATTTAATCAATCGGGATAAAAGTTTCGCAGCGCCCGAGCAACTCGCCGACGTTTAGAATTCTCAAAAAAAAAAAAAAAAGAAAGAAAAAAAAAAGGACTTTTAAGTGAATGAATTTTTTTAAAAAGACGACTTTCTTTCCAGACGGGTTTTCACTGAGCGGCAGGACAAACCGCCCGCGTTCAGGCTCTCGGACAGCACCTCACGGCAGCGACGCCCCGCCGCGGCCCCGCCTCTTCCCCGCTCAGCTCGCTCGCGCCCGGCGCTGCGGGCGGGGGGCGGGCCGCGCCCGGCTGACGGTTACCCGAGGCGCCGCTCCCCTCGCCGGCCGCTGCGGCAGCGCCGCCACCGCCGCCGCCGCCCGGCCGGTGACTTTCAAACGCCTCGCCCGCCCCTCTTCTGTCTCCTCAGGCGCCCGGCGCGCCGCGCCGCTCCCCCCACCTCACTGCGCTGCGCTGCGCCGCGCCGCGCAGCCCGCGCTCTCTCCGGCGGGCGGGGCCCGGCCGAGGCTGTGCAACCAGGGCAAAGGGGCGCTTCCCCTCCTCCACCCCCGCCCTTCCTGCGCAGTCGCCCGCCATGCCGCCGGCTCGCTGGCGCCCGGCCGCTAGCGGCCGGGGAAGGACCCCGCCGCCCGCCTGCTGCCCGCCAGCGCGAGCACCCGCCGCCGCCGCCCGGCCCGGCCCGGCCCCGGCGCTGAGGCGGCAGGATCCGGGCCGCCCTCTGGGCGGAAGGATACGGGGAGGAGCCTGCGGCTCGGTCCGCCGGGGCGCTGAGTCCTGTTGCCGGGTGACGGAGCGGCCGGCCCCCTCCCCCTTCCCCCCCCCCCCTCCCCGTGGCGCTGGAGCCGCCGCCGCCGCCGCCGGTTTACGTAACGCCTCCCAGGGCAGGTCCCGGCTCCGTCCCGCCCGCCTCACTCGGGGACGGCAGCAGCGGGACGGAGTCCGCCGCCTCCTCCGGCTGCCAGAGGCCCCGGGGCCCCGCTCTGCGCCGCCACGGCAGGTAAATACCCGCCGCGGGCCCGGGGAGGGGCAGGGCCGCAGGCAGGGCGGCCGCCGCCTGCCCGGCGGCAACGGCGAGGAGGGAGCCGGGCGGCGGCGGTGCCGCCGGCGCCCCCCTGCCGCCGCCGCGCCGAGGGCCGGGCGGGCTCGGCCCCCGGGGAGCGCCGCGGCGGCGGCCGGGGGGCCCAGGCCCGCGCTGCCCTGCCCTGCCCTCCCCTCGCCGCTAGCGGCCCGGGCAGAGGAGGAGTTGCGGGGCCGGGCCTGGCCGGCGCCGGCAGGACGGGGCGGCGGGACGGCGCGTCCCGCTGCGCGGCTCTGCCTGCCGCAGCGCCGCGGGAGCGTGCCGGGGAGGCCGGCGGGGGGAGCGGGGAGGAAGCGCGGCGAGGGGCCGGGGAGGGGGTGCCCGGCAGTGCGAGGGGCCGGGCGGGGGGCTGGCGGGAGGCCGGCGGTGAGGCAGGGCTCGGGGGCGGGGCCGGGGGCCCGGCCGGGGTGCCCCGGTGCGAGCGCCTGCCTGGGAGCGCAGCCCTGCCCCCGGCCCGGCCTGGCCTTTGGGGTCCCGGAGGCGTCAGGTGAGCGGCTGCCCGGCCGGCGGCGAGGGAGCAGGCGGCGGCCACACGGCCTGGAGCGGGCGCCGGCGCTGCGTGCCTTTGGGGCAGGTCACCGGGCAGCGGCGGCGCCGGCCTGCGGCCGCGTCAGGGGACGAGGACGCTGGGGGATGCGGGGCTGCTGCTCAGGAGGGAGAGCCCGAGCCTGACAGCCCCGGCCCGGCCCGGCCCTGCGTGACCGCGGCGGGGAGGTGACAGGCCCTCGGCGCCGCCGGCTCCCCGCCGCGCCGGGCCGGGCCGGGGCTGGGGCCGGGCGCGCCGCCGGCTCACGCCGTGACCTTTCATCCTGCGCGGAGCCTACAAAGCCCCGGCAGCGGCTGTTGCCCGGCCGGGAGCCGGCTCCCAGCCCTCTGCCGTGGGGCACCCCGCCTCGCTGTGGGGTTACCCGGTTAACGGGGGAGGGGGGGGGGCGCATCTGGCGGGGCTCGGTCCCCTCCTCCCCCCCCCTTTTTTTTTTTGGTCCCCTCTCCCTCCCCCCGACAGCATTGTCCTTTAGGGGCCTATTGAAGGCAAAAGGCGGATAGGAAGGCTAGGGCTGCTGTGCCTGAGGAGGAGGAGCTCGGCTGATGGCAGAGTGATGGGAGCCGCGTCCTATGGCAGCGCGGCCCCGCGCGCCGCCGGGGCGGGCCCTGGAGGGCCGCAGCCTCTCGGAGGCACCGGGCGGGGTGGGGGGGGTGGGGGGGGAGACGACAAGGTTTGGCGAAGGTTACAGCTGAATGCAGAAGTGACAGAAACTGACGCTTCATTCCGGCAAACTCCTTTCCATCTTCCCCTCGCATTGTTTCGATTAAAAGTACATATATGTTAAGTCACGTCGTGAAACTTTGGGAAAAGTGAAACTGCAGTGCTGTTCTCTACGTTGTCTTTGTTTTAATTACTCATTGCAGTACCTGGTACTCATCTGAAGGGTGAAAACAGTACGATTGGCTTGTCCTTATTTAAAAAAAAAAAAAAGGCATTCCTATATTCCAGTGTTTTTTGCATATAAATAATTCGGCTTTCAGTTTATTGGACTAGAGGTCAGGAGCTACTGTGGTAGGGCTCATTGGTTTTCCTCCTGTAAACCCTTTCAAATGTTTAGTTTTTTGCTCTTCTGTTGCACACTGCATATTACTTGTATTTTCCTGGGATGAGGTGGGAATTGCAAATCAAATTTGGTTTCTTAGCTGTCAAAAGTGAGCTCATCATGATTCAGTAGATAATTGTTTAAAATAAGCTACTTCACTGCAGTGCTTAAATTGCAAGTATTGCAGGCTTCTGCCAATCCATGGAAGTCTGAAAATGAAGTAGACTTTTTTTTTTAGTTCATTCTTTAAGACAAAAATGTGCCTTATAAAAGTAAATGAAATGGAACTCGATTGTATCGCTACAGATTTTATTTTGTGCTAATCCTCCATCTGCTGTATCTTGTCAGTATAGATATGCTAAAATGGTAGTGTACAACTGCTCCCTTCCAATCAATAAAGCATACTGTATATGTATTAAAAAATCTTCAATTTCAAACATTGAGATACAAGAGGTGTAGATCAATGAAATAAGTGGTACATTGTACATTTATAATGTTCAAAATTTTCAGAGGCTAAGTGTTATAGGGGAAATCCTGATTTGCATACTTCATTGAAAGCATCAGCAGTTTAGATCTGCGCCATGTTCTGCTTAGCAGATATTCCCACACTTACACTCATGGAACTTTATCTCAGTTCGTTTGTCTTGTGCACCAACAGAGGTAATGACTAGTTCAGACCTGGTTCGGCAAATGTGTGTTTTGGTTGGGTATACGACCTCCTTATAGCTTTCCTGCTCGTTGGCAGGTGAATCGGAGAGGGAAAGAAAGGGGAAAGAGCGTTTATATGTAATTCAGGAGGAAAAATAGGAGGCCTTGAACTTCTGTCGTTATCTTAATATGCTGATTTCATGGCCAGTGCTCCCTGCTGCATTTGTTGCTGTTGCTATTCTTTATCCTTCCAAGGAAGAGATATTCCATAGGAGTGTCAAGTGATGTCAGCATCTTCCTTTGCTAGTTTGCTGTGTGTTCTAGCAGGAATAGGGACAGAAGAAGATCTAGATACTGTTCATAACTCAGTGTCTGCTTCATTACGTGTCCTTCTTGAGCGTCTTGTTCCTGGGTGAATGAATGAAGACAAGAGATTGGTTTTATTATTAGCTTTTTTTTTTTTAATTATTAGCACTATTGAATTTTATGTGCAATTTTGTTGGCTTTTAGGAAGGATACTGTAGAATAAGAGTAGACTTTCTATCTATTTATATAATAGATTACTTAGCTAGGATCTATCATTTTGGACTCTGCTCGGCTGACAGAAATAAAAACATACAAAATCCGTAATGATGGATGTTGAAAAGTAGTCATGTATTAAATATTTCCTTTAAATCATCTAAACTTTAAAATTCCTCTAAGTGTTAATGTTTTTAAAATGAGAACTTCACAGGTTTGGAGTTCCTTTTTATCGGGGGGGGGGCGCTTCTTTAGTTTGTGGGAATAGAAGAAATGAGGGTCTTCTATTTTTCTTCAGACATGTTTATAGGATAGATTTCATGTGTATCTGAATGATCATGTAAATAGCCTACAATTGTGAGATGGCCAATAACTGTTAAGTAATAACTATAATAACGATGATCAGCAATGCCTGGTAAAGCAGAACGTGGTGATGACAGAAAGGTTTACCCAAGAGAGGTAGCAGGAAGTATTCTGGTTATCCATACAACTCCTGGAGCTTGGAAGACAAATGATCTAGATGCTATTTAACATGCTCCGTTTACTGGGATAGTTTCTTCTGTATTGTGGAGCAGAGGTTGGAATCCGTCACTTCAGTCCAAGAACGGTGGCAGCCTGGTTAAGTAATTTGTAAACGTAATTATCATAGAAACAAGTTGTGGGGGTTTGTTTTCAGGAAAACTTCCTAGTAAAGTTGATCTCGCAATACGAAATAAAAATGTTCAGATAAATATTTAAATGGTCTGTTGCTTTCAAGTCATCAAATGCAGAAAAAAATGGCTGTTATGAGGGAAAAGCCTATTTTCATAATTTGGAAATCATTTATTAGAAATATCAAATAAGCATAGGACTATCTGTCTGCATGTTTTAGAAGAAAAGAGCTATGGGAGCTAGTTAAAATTATTTTTGCTGTAAAGCATTTTGTCATACCTTCCCAAAAGCTGATTAGTTGCATTTATAATGGACTCTGAGAGGTTAAATGCACGTTTTATCGTGCCACAGGGATGGTTTTGTTTTTGTTTTTTTTTTGTTTTTTAATAGTTTGAAAATTCAGTAAAAGGATTATCCCCCTTATTTCACAAACTTAATATTAAAAATATTTCTCTAGCTTTGTTGGAAGTTACCAAATATTTTTAATTTTTAATCTACTACTTCCTTTTTTATTTCATATACGAGTGTGTGGATTTACCTGATTACCTATTTAAAACTATTCTTCTGTTATTTTTGCATCACCTAGATCCTGTTTGTAACTTAGCTTTGGTATGTCCACTTTGGTATCCGTCCTTCCAAGATTTTTATTTCTACGGGAGTAGTGTGAAATTTTCAACTATAGAAGATTTAAATTATTTTCTACTGTTGTAATGTTACATATAATAGGTAAATTATGTCCTGCGAAGTTTGTGCATAGTCTGTGCTCAGGCGTCCTATAACTAGTTTCAATTTTAATATGATTTGAGGAATATTTAGGGTTCTCTTTTTATTGCTTACTGTGTTGAGGAGGAAGTTTCAAATATACAGTGAATGCTAGTTTTACTCACATCTGTAGCTTTCTGGGCCCTACTCTAGAAAGGATAGCATGGGAAAACATATACTCTGTACAAAAAGCTTGTTAATAAGTGAAAATAAAAGTTGTAACAGGAATAAGATCTGAATACTGTTTATGCTTTTTGTCACTTTTAAAAATCTACTCCTCATTATTAATAAATGTAGGTAAGGGTGTAAGGATACCAAGGATGCGTGGTCTCCTTGGTAGGTAGGTCACTGGGCTGGACCTGGAGAGACCTGCATTTTACTCTCAGCTGTCATTGAGTGAATTTGAGCAAATTGTTTCATCTTACCGCGTCTATCTTTTCCCTTCCTGAAGACTGGAGATAATATCAGCTTCCTTTGAAAAATGTTTGACATACATTGATGAAAGACGCTCTATGAAAAGGAGGAGCTGTTATGTTATCTGTGTATTATTAAGTTGTGGTGTGTGGGTTTTTTTTTTTTTTTTGATTTGGTTAGAAGAGCTAGCTAGGTTGTGGAAGGATTCTGAAGGGAAGCATAAGTGCATTGCAGAAAAGGTTTTGTGTGTATAGACTGTGGAAGAAAGTGTAGAGATAAGAGAGAAGGAGATTAGGGGCTAGCTGAAGACCAGAAAAAAAGAACAAGTTTCATAAGATTCAACAGTTTTGACATCAACGTAACAGAGATGAGTTGCGAGATATACCCTGCGAGGTTATTCCAGGTAGTGTTAGCTTAGTCAAGACGTAGATTGAGATAAATCTTTAACACTAAAGTGGCAAAGTATACTAAAACATACATAGAGAGTTTTTAAAAGGTATTTTGGTAAGTTAGTTTGTGTCATATATACTTCTTAGGCTAATAAAAGGCCTTCTTTCCTTAAAGGAAAGAGGCAGCTTGAAGCATTAGTAATGAAGAAATCAGTAATGCATACTCCTGCTATTTGATTGAGTAATTAATTCTCACTAAATCCTGATGATACTATAGTCTGTTATTACAAACTTGAAACAGATTTGAAGACTGTATGTCTGAGTGGGAGTATAACATTCAAACAGTACGTTGAATTTGGGGTATTGGAGTATCTTAAAAGGACCAGAGCCAGTTTCCAGTCATTTATATAACTTTGCTTATACATCTTTACTTTGTTAACTTTACTTATGAATCTTAAGGAATAACTTTTACTTTTTCATGATATTTAAATTTCGTTAGTGGAAGATCTTGAGCTAACCACTGTTACTAATTAGCTGAAGGTTACTGTTGCGTGACTTCTGTTCCCCTGGTTTTGTCTTCAGGGGTAGAAGTTCACTCTGCTTCTTATTTGATTGTTGCATTTAACAGTGAAACAGGATTACAAATAGGAGATTTTTTATTTGCTTTACTGAAGTTTTTCTAAATGTTTTGTTGGAAGTCATGTTGAATTAATTATGTGTGGGGTGGCACAAGAGTTTTAGAAAGTTCCCATAAGTCCAGATATTAGTTTGATTTTCCTATTGAAGTTTATTTTACCAGCTTTCTGAACAGGATAACTTATCAGCTTGAGAGAGACCTCAGAGTATCAGTTTTCAGTAACTTTCTTCTTGAGATGTGATAGAAATACCTTGATTAACAGTACAGTAACTTCCTTGAAGAGGAGTAATATAATCCTAAGCTGCTGCTTTTGTAAGGGTTCTTCTGGCAATAATAGTTAAATATTTCACGCTGTGATAAAATAAGATTTCCAGCTGTCATTAGAAGTAGCAAATGGCAAAATTATTATTTCAAAAGCAGTATTCACCTATCTTACCTGTTTAGTTTGTGAATTTTATTTTATAAATAAGCAATAGCATTTTTAAGGCCCATACGTGATCATAAAAATTGAACTAGGACAACAAACGTCATCACAATTTTCTGGAAAAGAAAGGGCGAAAAAAAGGCTGTTTTCTTAAGGGTCTTATAGCCTAAACTGCACAATTGCAAACAAGTCAAATGCAAAATGCACTTGAATGCTAAAATATATATTAATTCCTTCATGTGAATTGTTACTGTGTTACTGCAGGTTCTCCCAGTTCTATACTCAGTTTCATAAATGTGTGGGATATTGTTTACTTACATTCTCTATTAAAAAAAATAGAGGTGGTAGAAGTGCAGAAGAAATGGGATTGCCTCCCTTGTAGGTCTGTCTGCCATATTTTCTTTGCTTTGAAGTCAGTATCTTCTTTGCCAGTAAATTCATGGAGCTTGCAAATTCAACTTTTCAGAACTATTTGCTATTATTGAGCCTATTATGGCTGGCATATTTTACATTTTTACATAATTATTAATGAAAACATTGTCTATATATGGCTTCCAACTTAATTTATGGTAAGTCACTTTGTGAAAGGAGCTATTGAAAAGGCTGTGTATAGTCAGGCAAATGTAATGTTTTTTTTAAACCCTTTATGAGACTATTTTTAAGCTTTTAAAAAAAGATAATTAACCCTTTAGATCACAGACCAAGTATAGAAGACTGCAACCAAATATAGAAAAATTCAGTACTAAACACTCAGAGAAGTGCCGCATACAAATTAATGAAGGAATCAGGAAAATATATAGTGAGGTCATTATTAGGTAGCTGTTTGTATACTGCTAGATTATTAGCTTTGGAAGTATAAAGAGCTGGGAAACGCCTTAGCCTTTACAGAGGCAACAGCTATGGGATCTCTGGAATTCATAATTCGTTCTCCTTTTCCTTCCCCAACTGGAAGATACAAAGGATGTCTAAGAATAAATTCAATATTAATTGAATTAAATGCCAAATATGGTCGCATTAGAAGAGTGGCCACTGGGCTACTTAGTGTTGCGGTAGGGTCCATCTGATGTGAAGAGCCTGAATATTTTATATGTTTTTATCAAGGTGGCCCCACTTGTGATCTGGGGGCTGCATTTCTTCTGGCCGGCTGCCTTTGCCTCGTGAAGGCTGGACACACCTGCTCACCCATGCTGGCATCTGTGTCTGGGCACCAAGAGATCATGAAACTGGAGACAAGTCTGCTAGCGGACGCATGCACAGCCTGGCGCCTGGACCTCTAAGCCATTACCATCCCGCTTGAGAGGGGGAGTTACAACGCTGGCCTGTTAGTACCTGCTAGTAACAAGTAGCTTGGACTGTCATAAAGGTTGTGCGAATTGGAGAAAGGAGGAGGATAGAAAGCAGAGTGATCAAAAGTGTAGATAGCATATGTCTGGTCTGTTACTTGACTGTATCCTTCTCTGCTGCACTGTCATGCCCCCTTGTATATTCTAGGCAATAAACAAATATAAGGACGTATAGAGAGACACAAGGAATAGGAAGCTTACAGATTTTGCGTGGGAATAGGAAGCTTACAGATTTTGCGTGCTGAAAGTCCTGAAGATAAAAGTCCCAGTGAGTTTAGAACACACGCATCCTTTGTGATCTTAGTTACGTTTGTCTTTGTTTTTTGTTAACTCCAGGTATGTTTCCTTAAACCCTAGCCTGAGAAAGCGTTACTGAAGAACGATAATGGTAATCAACACTGTGCAGTCTGTTGCTTTGGTGTGTGTATGTAGTAAAATACAATACAACTTCTGGTAAAAGGTTCCCTTAAGACTTTAATGGGAGTGAACAAAAAGGCTGTAACTATGTCTCCTCCTTGAAGTAATTGCTGGACAGGTACTTCTCTCCAGGACCTACCAGGTGCTGTAGCATTTCATCCAGGTGTTCCCTGTGTGCGACAGAATGAGGCACACGGGAGGAGTGAGAGGTTTGTCAGTGGCAGTACTCCTGTCTGCTGACTTGCTCCAGTGTGCTGATATGATCTGCAATTTTAAACTGAAATCCTTAAATCATGCTGATATTTTCAGTGATAGAAAGAAATAAAAGAGAACAATCTGAACCTGATGTTGATCATACTGAAACGACACTCATGGTTGGGGAATACCGTAAAGTATAAGCTGAGGCAATGTCTGCGCTGTTTGAGGTGCACGCGTGCCTTCTGCTGAATTAACATCCACTGTTTCTCTCAGATTCTTTGCACTGGTGATCCATAATGTTATAGGCTAACTACAGTGCAGCACTTCCTTCGTTCCTACCAAAACTTGCAGCAGCAATCAGTAATTTCGTTGTCCTCTCCAGGCTACTGTTGCAGTGGGGTTCTGTTTCTTTTAAGGCTTTCCTACAGTCTGCTGAGTTATCGGACAAGTACAGGATACAGTTTCAGGATTTAGTAATGGGCATTACTGTGAATATGTTGGAAGCACATATTGTCTCTGTTGAAGTACCTGGACTAGTTTCCACACTTAGTATTCAAAAAAAAAAAAAAAAAAAAAAAGACGGTGCTCTGGAAGACTTGCATGTGAGTTATCTAAAGTGCAGTTTCTGAACTCCTCATTTCTTCCTAGTGTTCAGGATACTGGGTTTGTTATTGTTGTTCTTCAGCAGAGTTAACTGGGGGCTGCCGCTGAAGGGGGCAACCCTGCTTCCTGCGTTATACCAGATCTAGAAACTTTCTGGTGGCAGGATGAGTTGATCAGTTATTTACATTTGTTGAAGACTGACCTACCAAAAATTAATTTCTTTCCTTCAGAACGAACTGATCCAATTCACTCCTGCAACCACACACTGGATAGGCTTTGTGCAAGGACGAAAGGGTGAGGAGCAGCTGGAAGGGGCAATGGAAGAAACAGTGGAACGTCCTCTTTTGGTGATGGGTGACAGTTGGGATGCAGTTTGTGTTACGCTAATTAACCTTTGAGTCAGCCAAAGAGATTTATCAGTGAAGCTGCTTGTGGTGTCTTCCTTCTCTTGGAGGTCTGCCACTGCTAGTATAAAAAAACATTGCTTCTAATTCTCACAAACTGGTAACTTGATTTCTGACTTGCCAGCAGTAGCACCAACTACTTCAGATGATGTCAGTTATATGCAGCCTCGTTTTAAGATCGCTTTTAATGTGGAAAAGGATTACTTGGATTCCTTCTCAGTACATGCCCATTTATGTTTTTGAACTTATTAGAAGTTATCTTATTTCTGAGTTAGTGATATGTGTACATCTATTTTTTTAGTTTAGGCGGGATTTAAAAGAGCCCTGTAGTCTTGTTTAAGCAAAGCAGTAAAACTGTATTTAATTCAAACACCAGTTTTTAAGCAAGACTGAAATTTAATTCAGAATCCAATCTGTACGGGATATCTGAGTGGCAACTAAATTGGAAGAAAAATCACTCTTATGTGGCAGTTTATATTCTTCAGTTTTTATTAATAGAATGGAACCATTGAGATTGTGTTGGTAGGTGGATGACCTTGTTTGGAGAAACTCTGACTGAAGTAATGTCAACGTTGCCATCATTAATGATGGCTGAGCATTAGAAATTAGTGAAGCTGTATCTCACTTCTTAGATTCAGACTGTTCGTAAATATTTTTCAGTTTATTATATCTGATTGATATTTCAAGGTGTTTTTAACAGCTGTAAACTCCTTTTTAAATGAATCCTGAAATTTTTGGAAACAGTGGTTCATAGCAGGTAGTACAAGTGTGCTGTCCTTGCACACTTGCCTGGTGCAACCACACAGCAAAACTGGTACCAGAAGATGGTGTTTTATTTAAGATTCCTTTGTCAGGAGTGGAAGTTTTGTCAGAAGTGCTCTGAGCTCCCTTAAGTGTATGGAGATGGAAGTGTTGCCTGTGCTGCATAATTAAGTGCTTGCTTTTGGTATTTTTTTTAATACCAACGTTGTTTGATAGTGAGTTTTGATCTCCTGAAATAGTTTCCTGAGTGAAGCTATGAAATAACAGTATTATGTCCTGAAGATAAAATCCACACACGAAATTGTCAAGACACCTGTTGAACCGTGTTCTGCAAATCTTGCCAGTTGTTTTGGCTTATTAATTAAATATGCATACACTGTATGTAATAGGATCCATTTCAGAAGAGTCTTTTTGTAAAGCAACTTTTAGGCTTTCTTGTAATTCTATAACGTGATGGACTTTCCACATGTGGTGGATGTAGTACAATATGACCCTTTTTCACATGGCTTGTGGGCTTTGCTGCTAGTCCTGCTTCTTCCTCTTTCCATCTTGCCTTTTACTTCTAATTTATGGATTATACCTTTTCTGGCTTATATTACATATTTGTTTTGAGGAAGTGGAGAATATACTTGGAGTACTGGAATCTTGGCCATACAACTGAACCCCTTGTGCAGTGGCCTAACCTCCCTATTCTGTGGTCCATTAAGAATTATTTCACATCGTGCAGGTCTTTGCTTTGCTCTCCCGCAGGACTGATGTTCTGACAACTTCTAACAAAGTTCATATGTGTTAGTAATGCACAGCCCTGTGAGCGGGTCAGCTAATTGAACTCCTGCAGCTACTTTTTTGGAGTGTTGTACTATGCTGAACATGAATGTTTTATAAGAACAGCTGTACTCGTTCAGACAAAGGCTTTGTCAGGTCTGGTGCTTGTCTGCAGCAGCATCTGTAAGTGAGCTCTTAGGGAAGAGAGAGAAAAGGGAGAGTATATGTGATACCTCTCCTGAACATTTCCTCATCCTGGCACTATTTTCAGCCTAGGGGATTCCCTGAGCCTGCCGTGTTTTTTTTCTGGTTGGAAATTTTCAGAGGCTCTCTCTTGTTCAATTACTTCTGAAGCCCATCTAAACTTTTTGTGTCCTTAGAATCTTTTGGCAAGGAATTCTTACTACCTGCTGTGTAAAGATAATCTCCTTTAGTTTGTTTCATACCTAGTTGCTACTAAAAAAATACATTGAACGGTATTTCAAATACTACTGAAAAATACATTGAACAGTAAATTTCTGTACGTGGGGAGTCATGTCATTCATGATTTTATAAAGAACTTTTTCTGTCTTATTTTCCCCGCTTTCCTTTCTGTCATCTTTTGTTCAGACTGCAAAATACTAGCTTGCTTGCTTGTGGTATGGAAGCTGTTTCATATCTCTGATCATCCTGGATATAAATCTTTTCTGGATTCAGTATATCTTCTTTGATATTACAGGACCAAAGTTATATGTAGTGTACAATATGTGTGCAAAACATGGATTCATACAGTGACATAAATATGACCGATTTTGTTTTGTGATTTGCTCTTCTGACTGCTGCTGGATACAGAGTTTATTATTTCACAAAATGTGCATCATGCTACTCTGGAGCTAGATCCTGGGACTAACAGTCAGCTCAGAACTCATTGTTTCATGGAAGGAGTTCATTAGTAGCACGAGGTTATTATTCCTGATGAGTCTCAGTACGTCTTCATCTACACTGAACTTCATTTGCCTTTTCATTGCCCAGTCACTTCATTTCATAAGGTCCTTGTGCAGTTTTTCAGTTTACATCATCTTCGCTATCCTTGATAACTTGGTATCATTTGCAGGCTTCTTACTTTGTTGCTCATCTATTTCTCAGGTCACTTACAAAAATGTATATAAATGAATATTAGCGACACAGATCCCAGCACAGAAGCCTACTGAACTGTGCTGGTGACTTCCCTCCTTGTTTCGTCTTGGTTATGTCTGTGGTCGTCTTTGCTAACCTAGGTAAATGAGGCTTATACAGTTGCTCTGACAGCCAGCCATTAGCTCTTGAATTCTTTGAATAATTCCGTTACATGAGTAAGTGTGCAGGTTTACAAGGAAAAAATCCTATAGTTATGCCCACACGCTGGTTTCTCTCTCTAGCGTGGGTTCTCTGGCTCAGCTGAGTTACGCTAGAACAGTAGCAGGATCCCAGCCTTGCTAGACATCAGTCAACCATAAACAAAATCCATTGGAAACTAGATTCTATCACTCTCTCACTTCCTGGCGATACTGTATTAAAGAAAGATGGTATTCTATTTAGATCTAAAAGTTAATTCACAGAGCTACTATCATGCTTCTGACCACTTTCAGTGTTCTTTGCTTTGATGCGAGTCAGGTGTTTTACTCTGTCATGATACAGCAGTGCTTCTGAGGCTTTCTGGCAGAGGTCGTCTGAAGTAGGATGGAGGGAGAGGTTTGTTTACAGCATAGGCATTATCAATGTTTTATTTTACAGTAGTGTTTTAGTCATAAATCATATTCTTGCTCTACTGTGTGTGGTACGATAACATTGTATGCTATCATCACATAAGAAAAGCTGTCCTTGCTCCAAAGACTTTATAGCCCAGTTTCATAGACTATATGATTAAAAAAAAACAACTTCTTTTACTTCTGAGTTCACATGTCTTTTGAATGCCATGTGAAATTTATTAAGGACACAGATCCCATTGTTCACTAGATTTTAAATAGGCTTTGTTTCTAGGCTTTGACAATGTCCTCCCTAGTGTGTGACAGTCTGGTTTGTATATTAAGGATTTGCAGAGATTTTTCACTAAAAGAAACAAAACAAATCATAGTGTAATTGCTGATTCCTCCATAATACATAAGACAAATTTTGGAGCTTTCTTAGCATCACGTGATATGACTGTGCTTTTGTTTGTCGCGTTTCTAGGTGAGGCTGAAATTTCCTAAAGCAAAAATGGGATTTTAATATGTTACTGACTCAACTTGATAAAATTTTTGCTTCTGATTTATACTAATTGGGATTGCAGGTGTTTTTTTTTTTTTTTCTGCATATAATTGTTAGGAGGACAGGTTATTTGCTTTTAATGCAACCTTTCTGGGGAAAGTACTATTTTTTTTAAAATCTCGTCTTGTTCAGTTTTCATGCATTGAGAAAACATTATCAAAGATCTCGGAGAAAAAATTTTCAAGACGCAAACTGTTAATTGCAGGCTGTGTAATGTTATTAGTATATTTCCTGGAATAAGAGGGATTTTTTTGTAAAACTGTAGTTTAAAATTTAACATTGTTGTGAGAGAATGTTTGGTCTAATTGTTGACACACAAAAGCAGGTTGAATGAAGTCTGGAAGTGCAGATGTGATGGTTATCCCTTTTGGGAAGGAAAGGATGGAAACAAGTAGCTTTGTAGCTTTACCTAAGAGACTGACTTCTCTGTAAATACAAATAAATAAAGTAAATATATAATAGCGAGTATAGAGTAACTTTGAGGCTTGGCAGATTTTATAGTTTATGCAAAAAAAAGTATTAGCTTTCAACTGTCTTTAATATGTATAGCCCCTACCTTTTTTTCCATTGAGAGTGCAGACCTCTATGTAGTGAATTTAAGCCTGCTGACAATTTGTTTCTTTTTTAAGTTACCTTTTTAGGATTTCAGAAATAGTCTGTGGACCTTTAATTTACCTGAAAGATGGGCAATAATAAGATATGTTTTTCCTCTTCTATTCCAATGTACTGTTACTTTAAAACATAATAGTAGGCATATCTGTAAGAGTCTAAACCTGTTAAAGCATGGAGTCTATTCATTTTTTTTCATTTAAAAGAAAATTTTTGTACAGAACCTTGCCTTATGGATACATAATTTTCAGGGGCCTCTGGGTGCTAGTAAAATGCAGATGAGGCTACCTTATATTAATTCAATGGGTTTTGTGGTTTTCCTTTATTTACCTTTTCCCAAGAATAGAAACAATTGAAAACAGAACTTACTTTTTGTGAGCTTCTTAAAAGGACAACTTTTCTGTATGAAAGGGGATTATGGAGAAAGTAGCTGGTGAAGACATAGAAATGTCTTGCCTGGCTTGAGTTTTTTAGGCAATTTACTCTTCCTGTTGACAGTCTGATAAGAACAGTTACGTATGCTAGCACTTCCGTGGTGGGCCTGCATCAAGTTAAAATGAAGAGTGGGTGAATTGCACCTTTTTTCACTGCACTTTTTGGTAACCTCAATATAATTTTATGCTATAGTACTGCATTCCTGTGAACACAACTGTCACATTACAAAAGAGGTATTTGTGTGGCGCTAGCTATTAGAGTACCAGGGTGTTCTGTATCTTTTTTTTTTAATGCATTTCTCATGACTGTAACCATATTCCACTTCCCATACAGAGAAGACTAGGTACAAAGAGACTATTTACTATGCGAGGATTCTGTTGTAGGGAGCTTACCTGGAATGTTCCAGCTTCAGTTTCCATATCGTTCATCCTCCTTCGTGTTTCTTATTATAAGCAATTTGAAGTTCTTCCTTTTCCCTAGCTATATTTAAGCATACTAGAACTCAGTTATTGTCTTCTCCTGTCTATTTTAGGTCAAAAGAAAATTTAGTGTTTATCACACAGTAGGATTTTAAGGAAGAGTGTCTAATCTAAGATGCTCTAAATTGTAAAATCACAGTGCTTGTTTACACAATATTGTATTCTCATTCCTTTACAAGATACTTAATACATTGGCTGTTGTGCCTGTAGTTGTTAAGCTCTTTAATTGTTAAGCTCTTTGATTAGTATTCAAAGCCCGAAGGTTTGCTAAAAGGAAAAATAGGACTAGGAAGTGGAATAAGAGGAAATTCTTTTGAAAGAATTGCACTGTATATTTTGGCTTTGTGATTTGTGAGTAGTGTTTTTGAGAACTATATTAGTGGATATGTGATGATTTTATTTGATAATCCTCCTCATAAGGCATATCCCTCCATTGCATTTCCTAGCTGGAAATTGAGAATTCTTTCCATCTTGGCAGTTAAAATAACTAGCCTTGTACTAATTACTTAAGCTGTGTTGCAGTCTCCCTTTTCAGATTAGCCATAACAGTTGTGACTGGGGGGGGAGAGGGAATGGAGAAAGTTATTTTTAACAAGACTGTTTGAAAAAGGCTAATTATAGTTTAAAAATGGATGATAACTTACCTGTCGGAAATGGCATTTCTAAAGTTAAGCTTCACATCTCTTAGCAGAAATATTTGCTTTTTGAGTGACTTCTTGTATTAATTTGATATGGCAAACTTCTGAGAAGGGAAAATATTTTTTAATTTTGCAAGGAATTTCTTCTCCAAAACATAGTGGAAACATACATTTAACACTTTCTGTAAAGCACAGTACTCAAGGCAGTTGTAAAATGAGAATTCTCAAAAATATTTCTTTGAAATTTCATTCAGATTTCCAGTTACCATGTATGCATTTTGAAAAATGTAACAGAGTAATTTTAAAATGGGTGATTGAAATATCTTTAGTAAAGCTTCACTGTAATGTTTCAGTGTCATGGAAAGGTTGTTGTCTCGTTTCTTAATTCCTGTGATCTGTTTCTCTTGCAGTTTCCTGTATTTCCCATATCTGTCTCAAGACACGTTTTAACTGGTTAGTCAGGGTCAGACAGATTTTACCTGCCCTCATCTCAGGAATGTGAAGTTCTGCAATGCTTCCTGAAAATAATTATCAAGATAGAAAAGAGAGACCACGTTAATGTGTCGTTCAGGGAAAAACTAAAGCATAAACTCAGTCCTGACTAGATGCTAAGACTCTAACCATGTAGCATAGGAGACAATGTTTCTTCACTCTGCGTGTCACAGTTGATTGCTTTCAAAATAATTTTTCATTGAAGTAACTCGTTTTGCAGAAACCGTTTGCTGTAGTATATCAGATACTCAAAACATTCTAAGAAATATGCGATTGACTTAACCTTCCTCGCCCCATCTATTCCCCCTGCACTGCTTTTCATGGTATCTGGAGCTGAGTCTTTGCAAACCAAAGACTACCTGGAATGTGTGCTTTTTGTCCCTCCCCATTTTCTGCAGTCTCTGAAAAAGAAAAGATTATGGGTCGATGAGAGGCCAGCAAGATTAGAATAAAGGAATTTCTCGTTTTGCTACTTTCACTTTTAGATATTTTTTTTTTCTAATTTTTTGGGTCCTCCTTCCATAATTCCACTTTCCAGTTGGACTTTACCCCCTCCATCAAAGTCGTTGAGTTCCTAAATGTTCAGTTAGTTCTGTTCCATGCCTCAAAAAACTTGCACAAGAGTGTCAGCTTTCACAGCTCTCAGAACATGGGGCTTGGGGAATGAATTGAATTGTGGCATTGACTTAGGAAGAGGATTCATGACATGCTCTGATGTGGAGTAATTGGGTAGTAGGAAACACAAGATGAATGGAATTTTATTCTTCAACGATTGCAATTAGGAGGACATGGACTGTTTAAGCTCTTAGTTCTGAGTATTTTGGTCACAATACTATACTTCTGGCGTACTTTCTATTCTGTAAACATCTGGTGTAACCGTAACCTCCTAGCCCTTTGTAGGATGTTTGTATGTAGTTATTTGGGCTTCCTTCTGAGATTCTAGTACGTTGCATTTCAAATTCAAATATTGATTCAAATATATTGCAGACAAAGATTTAATACTGTTGCATTAGTTTTTCTCTCAAAACGAACCTTGCCATCGGAGCTGTAAGGCAGGGTGGGGCACTGACAGCTGTCCAGCGTCTGATTATAATGGCTTTCTTTCTGATGATGTTGTAATTGATTTGGCAAATATGTGGCATATACAGTTGTGTCTGAAGTGATGCAAATAAAGCTCCTAAACTATAATCTTCTGTTGTGAGGGCATCAGTATCAACTGCAATGGCCCCTATTAATTTTTTTTGGCCACAAAACATATGCTACCCACGTGAATCTCTCCTATGAGGAAAGGCTTCTACAGGGCCTGTTCATCCTGTAGAAGAGAAGACTGAGGGGGGGGGGGATCTGATCAATGTGTACAAATATCTGAAGGGAGGGTGTCAAGGGAATGGGGCCAGACTCTTCTCCGTGCTGCCCAGTGATAGGATGAGAGGCAACGGGCAGAAACTGAACCACAGGCAGTTCCATCTGAACCTGAGGAAAAACTTCTTCACTGTGAGGGTGACAGAGCACTGGCGCAGGTTGCTCGGAGAGGTAGTGGAGTCTCCTTCCCTGGAGATATTCAAAACCCGTCTGGATGCGATCCTGGGCAATATGCTCTAGCTGACCCTGCTTGAGCAGGGGGGTTGGACTAGATGATCTCCAGAGGTCCCATCCAACCTCAGCCGTTCTGTGATTCTGTGAAACACTACACACAGTAGATTGTATACATACTCATGTTAGGTGGTGTCTGTTTTGGGCATATTAGTCCCAATTATCTTGCAGTGTGGTTGAAAAAAAAGTAGTGGGTTTTGCTTAGATTCTTTAAGCTTTGTTTCCTTTCAATGAAGGTATGTTTCCTGCTAGGATATGATCTTTGGTTTTTCTTGCTGAGAAGTTTGGGACTGGGAAGGAGGGAGACAGCCTACATAAATACCAGATTTGGTCTTTTTTGGACCTGACTTCTGAGTTACAGAGTGGAAATGCCTGCATGTGTGGTGCTTGCTCCTTTTGCCACTTACTTACCGAGACTGATTTGGGATTGCAGGTGTTCTAAGTCTAGGCTGGTTTGTTTAATGTAGGATATGGTTTAGAGCGTAAGCTCTTTCAAGTAAGACTGGAGTATGTTTTCCATAAAGAGGTTTAAATGTTAATTCTGACATGGGGGTACCCACATATTTCCTGATTTATTCCAAAGAGTTTTTTTTAAGTGAGGACAGCTTTTGAATGATGAAATGCTTTGTTGGCCTATGGCAAGCAAATAGTGAACCTACCAAAAAATTCCCAAACCCTAGAATAGCAACTATTTAATGGTAGGATTTGGGAAACAGTTTTATGAATGTGCTAAAACTTCATGTCCAGATGAATTTCGTGAATTCAGTGTTTTATAAACAGGACTTTTGTTTTTTTTTTTTTCCCTGGATGATAAATAGATATTACTGCAAAACAGTAGGACTATATTGCCTTCCAGCGGTGCAAATTATATACTCAGTCTTTATGCCAGCTTATATAGATTGCTTTTTTATCACATTGTCTTCTTTCAGCTAATAATGAAAGTAATAAAATCTCAGCTTTCCTATAGAGCTGGATGAGGCAAATATATTTCAATCAATGGATTCATTGTGAAGGGTTTGATTGAAGAGTTTCTCTTTCTGTATTAAAAAGCGCCTTCTTGAAAAGTCTCCTATAAACTTGGAATAATTCCCGTTATTTTTCCAAATGACACCAAAATTGTATATTATATGTGTGGTGTAAGCAGTACGTAAAGGACTGTGTTCTACCTTGCCTTTTTTTTTTTTTTTCTCTGAGTGTTTAATATTATTCTTGTATGGATATATGTTATCACAACTTACCATTTTTTCCTCTTTATAGGTCCTGCTGGGGACTTGCATCTGGCCTCAATGTGAAATTAAGGTAGAAAAACACATCTGCATATGTGTTTGCTATTAGGATTTAGTTTATTCACTGGTCATGCCTGAAGAGTGATGTTCGTCTCTAGACGGCTAACTGCCAGGAAATATAAATGATTGTCCTAGAAGTCAAGCCTCTCTCCTATTTACTGGAGTGAAAATCACCTCCAGATATCGACGGAATATCAACTACAGAAAATGCTTCACGTTATAAGGATGCCAACCACCTAGATTCATGCGCCCTATCTGTACAGTTGTTGTGGATGGTTTGCCATCTGAAAGCTCCTCAAGCTCTTATCCAGGCCCTGTATCTGTTTCTGAAATGTCTCTGCTACATGCTTTGGGCCCAGTGCAGACCTGGCTGGGACAAGAGCTAGAGAAGTGTGGCATTGATGCCATGATTTATACTCGGTATGTCCTCAGTCTTCTGCTGCATGATAGCTATGACTACGACCTGCAGGAACAGGTATTTACATATTTTAGATGTTGTCCAGTGAAATGAGTTCTTGTATCACTTATGCTTTGTGTATTATACGTGGGTACAGCTCAGATAGTGTGTGTTGGGGGGTTGTCTTTCATTGTGGGGATAGAAGGGGGATATGAACCACAATGAGATCAAATTTGATTGGTAACCTAAGGTTGATATAGTTAGTCTGCTGTATAAGCAATTATATTAGATAAAATATTAGCATTGCTACGTTTTGATACCAGATTAGTTAACACTGGGGTGTCATGTATCGTAAATGTGATAAAATACTGATGGTTTCAAAATGAATTTAATTTGGAACATTAGTAAACTAATGTAGTCCTTGTAAGCTATGTGTCCAATTGGGCTGGTTTACAGTAGTTTATCGCTCTTCCCGATGGATTTCATCTTGTACTGTCTTCAGTAAAGAATGAGAACATATTCTTCTTTAGTATTTGGGTATTTAAAATACGTTATTGCACATGTATTATTCATCTCTTTTAAAAGAATGTGAATGCTGAATCCTGATAGAAGGCATGAAAAAGAGTTGTGAAACAGAGAGTTGTTGTGCATGGCTGTAATTCACAGAAGCAAGGGAAGGAAAAGTGCGGCCATATAATATAGGCACAACTCTATTACTGTTTCCATGTCTCTCTATTGCTAAAGATTTTGTGTGGCCCTAGAACGTGTTCTTCACTGCTGACTTCACCTTTAAATTTCTGTATTGTTTAATGTCTCTGCATTGTCAAACTATCTCAAAATACTGTTAGTAGTGGAGTATGTTTCAAAATAAAACTCAGGGAATATAGGACTCTGGTATTTTCAAGGAGAGGTGAGGATACTGTTGATCATAGACTTCATCTTATAAGGTAGTTATGATTAGTGTACAATAGAGGAAGGGAAGAAAGCAAAAAAATATATATGATGGCTTAGTTAAGAGCTCTTTTTCATTGCTCTTGTTATAGTGACACTTTGTGTATTGCGAACTAACTGGATCAGAACTTTTTGTAGTTTACCTTTTTAAAGATCCGGCAAGAGCAGGGCAGGGTGTTGTGGAGTAGATGAAAACACAGCTGAAGCAGGAAAAAAAAACTGTGTGCGCCAGATGCTGCAGTTTGTGAACTCTTAGGAACTGTTAATGTGCATAAAAGCCTTCATGCTTCCAATGTGCAAAACAAAAAACCTGAGTGCAAAAGTAACTTTTGTGCAAAAGTTTACCTGACAGCAGTTCAAGTGGCCAAGAACAACCTCATGACCAACTTGAAAAAAAAATTGCCAGGAAAACTGTAAACACTCTTTAGAATACACCTTAACAGCGAATTTATTTAGGTCTTGGTTAGACATGAATAGCTGTATTTTTGATGGGGGCTAGAATAAAGTTCCTGAAAATCTGCTTAATGTGGGGGCAGGGCAGAGAAGAGAAACCAAATGAAACCACACCAGAATGTGATGAGCTTTAAAGAGAGCCCTGTGGCCTTGGGGAAAAATGAAGACTTGTTTCTTTCCAGTCCATTTTAGAGCATAGTCATAACTGTAAAGTCACTACTGTGGTCATTTAAAATGACTGAAGTGCCAAAATGAGTTTTCTTATTATCAGGCTTTGCAAGAAGCAGGATAACTATATTACGAAAACCTCATTCAGTTTATTTCTTTCTTTGATACTTTTACTGGGTGCTTTGTGGGTTGATAGAGTTTAAAGGAATGTCTCTGTTCTTTTTCCAAGTTGATTATCTGAACCTAATGAGCCAAAGAGAGAATGCCACATGCTGACAGGATAGCCAAAACTGGTGTTGCTGAATGGGTACTGTAATACAAAAATACAGGGTGTCTTTTGAATGACATCTAGATTTGAAGAAGTTGCAAGTTTATCTTTTCCACCTCCTCCAATATGATCCCTGCTTGTAAAATACCTTTTATTCTGTTTCCTCTCTCAAATAACTCCCTTCTAAATTTTGAGACCTCATATTAATTTGGTTTTGGAATAATGTTCTGTACTAATGATTGGATGCGTATATTGTGAAAATATTTTGCTATCCTTTCTCAAGTAGCTTAGTGTTAAAGACAGCAAATATAAATTCCACATTCAGAGAATTGGGGAAATCTTAAAGAACACATACTTGATCTTTATTTTTTACTTAATCATCCTCTGGTTTGTTGTGTGAACTAAACAAAAATTCATTTTAAAATGCGAGGTAGATTAAGTCATTCAGAAACAACGGAATTTGGATTCTGAAGAATATGTTTACGTTTAAACAGTTTTAATCAAAATTTGAAGATGGGTGCAACATTAAGACAAATGGAAAAACAAATATCAACATTGTTTACTGATAGACTTCATGGAAGAGTACGGCTATTAAATACGTAAAAGAGCTAGAAATATATTAGGACTAAAATATTGAGAGAAGCTGAGCTCTTTTAATTCTCATTATTTTCCATGGAATAGTTGGTCCTTGGCATAATTCCTGAGGAATTATTTCTCCTATGTGATTCCTTTGATTCTTGAGAAATACAAAATTTCCAGGGGAATAACTGTTCTGAATATCGGTTTTATTTTAATGGTACCTCTTTGCTTTTAGAACTCTATTTCTGTGTTTTAGAACTCTATTTCTGTTCTTACCCGTCACATCTTTCCCCGAAAATGTGGCAATGACTTTTGTTTTGAGTGGGGTAAAAGGGAACGTATGGTCTCTAACAACCAGCAATGGGTCCGCAAATATGAACAGTGCGTACCAGTGCTGTTTTTGGCAGGAGGGAGAGGGGCCGACTATTTAGAATCTTCACTTAAGGATGGTTGTATGAATCATCTTAATTAGAAAAGTCTTACGCTGAAGTTACGACAGTCATTAAGATCTTTCCACCTCAGAATGTTGATGACATCATTAGCACTGTGTTAATTGCTTCAGGGAGCCTCCTTCATGCTTTCTTTGTGGTATTCTGGTGTCATCAACTGTAGCAGGGAAACGCAACTCTGTCTTCCTGGACTGTGGTTCTGCGAGGTAAGTAAAGAAAGATGTAAAACCAAAATGAACGAAAAAGCCTCCTAAACCTTACCAGACAACTACTTAAGATACCAGTGTTCTTGTGTTATCAGTTATCAGCCACTTCTGCTTACTTCTAAAATAGTTGTTTCAAAAAGACTAGGGATTCCTAGTTGACTGGTCTTCAGGATTTAGTCTTGAGAGTAGCCCAGGTGGTCCATTTTGTTCTGTTAATAAAATATGATATGTGAATTCTGTTCATGATTCAGCCGCAGACATCTGTGACTTTGTCACATCATTTATTTTCCTCTATTTCTCCCCTTACTCATTTCTTCCAATGTTGTCCTGCTCTATATAGTGAGGTAGTTTGATGTGTGGATAGAGAATAAGATGCGTTTAAGGATTTGTTGGGTTTTTGTTGGGTTGTTTTTTTACGATCGTTGTTAATTCCATGATATGCGCGTATAGAGTAGTTTCTGTTGGGTATCGGTATACGTATGCAGGTTTAGTTTTGCAGGGTAATAGCTACCTAAGTCAGGAGTTTTCAGAGAGTTGCTATCAGTTTTTTCAAGTGCAGGGATGTGGTGAGAGGCACCGTACAAAAAACAAAATGAGGTGAAGGTAAAACAGTAAATATGCTGTAGCTAGATTTTACTGGACTGTTTGCCATTTTTAGTCTGACTCATTGGCTTGAACTGAAATGTTGTCCAGTGTCTGTAAGACTATTGGGAAAATCAAAAGATAAGCAAGTATGTTTTTCCCAACTGTGTTTCAAAGGCCAGGTAGCGTGGGAATCTTTTATGTTGAACTGCAAACTACTATGATTGCACTTGAGTATATCAAGAATTACAGTAACGCTTTCTAAATATAGACACCCTAAAAGTTTAAGAAAAATATTCAAGTACTGATGTTAATCATCATAGGCGTTTACACCGCAGTTCTTACTCAAGCCAGTTACATCTGTGGATATTTGCAAATTTTGGAAATGAGTCTAAAAGCTCAAGACTCAAAGGTTCGTAAGCAGTTTGTTTGTTTGTTTACTGTGTGGCGATGATATTGCTGGTGGGGGGGTTTTACGAGGGAGGAAGGGAGAGAATTTGGGGGAAATTTGGAGAAAAAGGTTAAATTAAGGAGAAAAACATGTGAAATTACTGAGAGACCTTTAACTTTTGAGGATCCACAGAAATACTGTTAGGGGAGGGCTGAAATTTCTGAAGCAGCCTTTTGACTTCGGATCAAATTGATTTTTAATTAGAATGTCTTGCTCTTAGTACTTCCTAATTTTAAACCATTTAGATGTTTTTAAGGGTTTTGATTCAATTATATTGTTTAAATGCAAATTAAAAGTGTATTTATAGTTAGATACATGTCTTCCCAAATCAGTTTGATGCTGTAAATATTGCATTAAGTTAGTATACTTTGTGTGAAGCATTGTATTTAAATAGTATATTTTGTGTAAAAAAATTATTTCATTGACCTTTATGCAGTATTAAAGTCTGTGTTCTCTGATGCGTCCTTTACGTGCTATTTGTAAGCAAAGCTGTTTCCAAAAATAACAGGTTCATGGTTTTTGCCTGCAGAATGTTCTCCCATTTGAAGGCGTGGAGCCTTTATTAAAAACAAAACCAAAAGGCAGATCTTCTGAAAGATGAAGGCGTCACTGGGTCATGCAGCAAGAAGGTGTAAATGCATATGTGGAATATACTTTTCATATTGAATTTCTTATTTTGATTTTAATCTTCTTCTTTGAACTCATTTATTTAGGAAGTTAACATTTTTTCTGACCATCAAAAGCAGAAACGCTAAAAAAAGTTTATAAAACGATAGTGCCTTCGTAAGTCCCGGAATTAAGTAGCTGTTGGACCGCAAACTATACTCCGACATGACTGACATGAAATTACTTTTTGGTTTTGAAGTTTATAGGGGAGTTTTATTCTTGAGAAATAGTTATTTCTGGACTGATTTGAAATAGTTTACTATTTCGTTTAAGTAATAGTTTACTATAGTATTGCTATTTAGCTGAAAAAAAGGTGTACTTGTGCTGACTCTGTGATCATGGATTTCATTCTTGCTTTTCTGTCATTAGCACATACGTATTTAAAGTCCAAATGTAGACTACTTTTTTTCCTGGTAGATAAGGGAAGAATAGGGTGGTGGAAAAGGGAACTGTGACCAAGGCCTCAGCCCACATTTAGGGGGGGTGATGGGGATATCATTGCCAGCTCTTCTGTATTTGGCTAGCACATACATGCTGGTGACATGAGACACGTATGCTGACAACACTTGTGATGCCCTACTAGGTTCCAAGATCCAGTCGAATGTGGGGCATTTGTTCTCCTTGCCGTCATAAATTAACCCAGTAGAGGGACCTGATGCCTCGATTCTAGATTTATATTCTAACAATGGATATTTAGTTGTTCATCTGTATGTGTGTATATGTATATAATGTATATGTGTGTATGTGAATATATATATACACACACACACACATATATATATAGTTACAAACTTCACACTTCACCAGTAATATGTTCATTTTTTGGATGCAAAACATTTCCAGTTTACTTTGTGTTTGTGTTACCGCTTATTAAACTGTGTAGCATTAACTTTTTAATTCTCTGACCGTAGCTTTTTAACTACTACCCTAAAATTTCCACAACTTGAATTTCACATGCTTAATATATGAAGAGAAGAATATTTAGGTAGGAAATCAAACTGCGAGACCAAGACTTCCTCCTGTGCGTTTTTTATACGATTAGTTTGAAGTCCGTAGACTATTCAAGTGTGTATGTGTTTGCAGGACTGGGACCGAGTAAACTGAAACTGAAGAAAGACAGCAGATTTATCATATTTAGCAGACAGTCCTATATCCTCAAACTTAAGATGCCCACAAAGCTTATTAGTTAGTGGAGAATACTTGAGCTTTTAAAAAAGTTAAAATAAGAAGTTCTTACAGGAAAACTTAGCTATATGTTTTTTTTCCCCCCTCATTCAAGGCTGACCAGCTGAGGATGATATAAATATGACAACGTTGTCACATTTAATCTTTGGGAAATAAGACTTTTACATATAGTTAACTTGATGGGAAATATTTGGGAGATGTGGATACCTCTTCAACACATAATTAAGCAGTGGAAGACAATTGAAATATTTTTACCCTAAAGCCACGTGCCTCAGAAAACTCCCAGTTAGTCTCTTTGAACTGCTATGTGTGCAGCAGGGTAGGGCCTCTTGTTTTCAGTCCTAGAGTAGCCTTATGATTCACCTAGCTCAAGGGACTTTGTCCTGTGAAAGCCTCTGTTGATCAGTTTGTGAAGAACTGCTGCACCAGTAGTTGCTTTGCAGCTCCTGAAATGGTTGCAGTTGGGTTTCTCTGCGATTGCTCTCAGTACTAGAGCTTCCAGTAGAAGCTTCTGTAACAGTCCTCATCAACGCAGCTAAAATTTTTACTGGTACAGTGCCTTTAAGGGACTGAACTTTTTGATTCTTTTTTAGTTGATGTTTGTTTTGTTAATTATGTTTTAATTATGTAACATATGTTAACAACATATGTTAAATATGTTGTTTTGTTAATATAGAACCTGTCCGTTCTATATTTCTGTCTTGGTGACTGCTACCTATGGGGTGGAGTTGGTTTATCATGGACTATGCAATTGTCATCTTTATTTTTTTTCAGGGACAGGAATTGCAATTGAAGGGATTAGAGCTCAGCAGTAAGCAGTCAGACTTATTGTCTTTGTGCAAACCGTACAGGTTTCACAGTAGTGTGCTTCAGCTGATACGTTATTGCAGAAGAATAGTGGAAGGCATTGTTCTCGAGAAACGTGGTTACCAAAGTGATTTTTCTATGAAACTGTCTTCTGGCTCTGTCTCACACTGGTGGGTGACATCATATTGAAATGATGTTTTTGCTAACATTTCTTTTCCATTATGTGAAATGTTGTCCATCTCAGAACATCAAACTTAACCCGAGTTCCATGGTACCTATGTTACACGCTGTCCTATTGAAGTAGACATGTTCATGTAATTATGGTTAAAATGTTATCATTAGTTTCTGCTTCAAGTAATCAAGGCTACCTTTGGAATAGGTACTATATTGCCTCTTCTTGGCTTGCACAATAACTAAACATTAGATACTATTGAGAATCTCTTGCAGTCATGCAAAAAGAATAATAGAATCGCTTTTTTTTTTTTTTTTTGGTTATATTAGTTATCGCTACTGATGTGTTCTCACAAAACGAAGGTACTAGTACAAATGCCAGGCTGGTTAGCCCTCTGAAGAGTCAGAATTTATTAGCAGCCCTCTCTGTGCTGATATAATTGTACTGTTTCTGATTCTGGGGCTATCTGAGATACCTTTCTTTGTGTTTTTTGTACTGCAGAGCGTTGCATGGTGGTTCACTCAGCACATGTCTGCAAGCATAAGGGTATGCCGCCTGTATACTCTGGAATCGGACGATTATCTGTAGTGATTGCCCTGCAATTTTATTCCTAAGTCCAAGAGAGAGTAACCATGAAATTCTTTGCTAAATAACTTCTCCAGTCACAACGTATCCTCATCAGACCTCTGGACTATGTAGTGACAGTTTCTGTTAAATTCTTAGCTGTCTTTTCTGCCTTGTGGGCAAGACATGTAAACAGAATGATCTCCTTATATCATTGCTACGTTTTCTTCTTCTCTATATTAACTTTAATAGGAGAACTCTATAGGCAACCTGCTCAACAAACATAGGATTTCAACAGATGCAGCATTTGCCTGTTCTTCCCACTCTTGGGAGTGGGTGTGATCAAATTTCTTTTGCCTGGTTTCATCCTAGAGTAACTCCTAATTAGTGAAGAACACACAGGCTGCCCTTCCAAGTTAGTCGGATTATAAGCAAGAGTTTATAATTGATAGAAACTCAAATTATGGTATTTCATACCCAGACTGCTTGGGGTGGGGGGGAGGTTGGTTTTTTTAACAGATAAAGCTCTTCCCTGCCTGCAAATTGGGGAATAATCAGTCCTGAATGAATGCCTTGAGGGCCTTAAAGTCCTAGCAGTATACGCAGCATGGTCTGATAAACAGTAGTATCAGCTGTTCTATTACAATCCAATTGAGCAGGATAGTAATAGTCCACTTGCTCTAGTAGCAGCAATCAGGAAGGGAGATTACTGTAGTGGCTGGGGGCTTTAATAGACTAAGAGCTTATAATGTGCCTTTTTTCACTGTTAAGAACTAGATTGCGAATAATTATTTAACAATTAAGAATATTTTTTCAGTCTTCTCCGTTCTGCGGCCAGCATGGCTTCTGACATGGTGAAAACTTGTGGTGCTGCCTCTGTGAGAGTGTACTTATCTACTAGTTTTCTGCTGGACTACTTGCGTGTCCTTTAGAGTGCGTAAACTGAGCTTGTGCCACAGTTTTCAAGCATGTCCTGGGAATCACCTTATGTGTGTAGTATCTTATTATCTCTGTCTCCGACTGAGTCAGCCTGTTGGGAATGTCTGAGCCAATCCGGGCCCATTAGACCTTTCTGTTTCGTTCTAATGAGATGCAACGTGTCTTAAACCTTGCACAAAAGCCATTATGAAAAAGTGCGCATCTGTGTGGCTCTAAGCAATCTATGAAAATTCTTCCTGAATCTCAATCTACAGGAAGCATTTTCTTTTCACAGAATCACAGAATCGTTTAGGTTGGATGGGACCTCTGGAGACCATCTAGTCCAGCCTCCCTGTTCAAGCAGGGTCACCTAGAGCATATTGCCTAGGGAATGTCACTTTGGCCAGCTATGTAGTCTACTTCCTGAGTAATCTTACAGGTGAAATACATCTGGGATCTGTTGCAGTCTTCCCCTTGATCTCTCGGATTCTTCTAGAGGTAGTGAGGAGCTGTTCTATTTTGGACATCATTTATGGCTGTTTTCTTGCATTGCCTGTCTATTTAAACATTTCAGAATTTATTTTTGGTGTTCTTTGAATAAGTTTTTTGGAAAAGTTTCCTGCAGTGCACAATGGTTCATAGGTGTCTACGGAAATCTTGGATATAATTAAATGTCAGTGCTTTAAAAACTGCTGTTGCCAGAAGAGACCAGGTCTGCTGGACTGCCTAGCTTGTCATTATGTCAGATTATGTAGCCTAGGGTCTTTGTTTTCTTACATTTGCTACAAGCTCAGATAGCTGTTACTGCCTTAAAATGGATCAGTGATTGAAGCTTCATGGGCTGTGTGTTGATATGCAGGAATTATTTTGGGTGTGTTTGTGGAGAGGGAATGTGAGTGTCTTTGGAGAAAGCTGCTGACTTGAGTTTAAAGTATTCCATCTCAAAGGCAGGGCAGATGTTTTATTGAAACGTTTTAGGGTTTGGGATGTCTTATACAATTGCTTACTTAGATACAGCAGTTATTTTGGGTGACCTCTCTGTCTTTTCCTCTTTTTATTCTTGTTTCTAAGGAAGTAAGACTTAGGCATTCAGTCTGTCCACATGTGCATTCATTCCATTCTTTCTCTTTGTCCTATCCAGTGATTTGTTGATCTATTTTAATTCCCTTTGAAAGTCTTGGAAAGTTTTGTAGGGAAGGTTTGTCCCACAGCTTGGTAGAGCAGAGTCCAGGGTGATGCACCTGCCTGGGACCAGCAGACAAAGCTTAATCGTTATATATTCCATTTGGCAGGAACTGGCCAGCCATTCAGTAGACGGACGCCTTCAAACTGCCCGTGGCAAAAATATCAATCAACTGTCTTATTGATTCTTTAGCAAGTTCCTGTTTCTCTTAAATAGCTGTGCATGATGTCTCCCAGGAAGGGGGAAGAAATCTCTTAATCTGTTAACTAGTCAAGAATTGTAAGAAGGAAAAGTTGTTCCCATATGTTCCTCAGTCTTGTCAGGCTCTGCTTGCATACCTTAAAAGCCTTAGGAATTCTTTTTCACATTAGAAGTTAAATGACCTTGTCTGGCTGTCTGAATAACTTATTTTAAGTGTATTCTTTGAGTTGGAATCTTGAAAGGAGAGACTTTGTGTATGTATTTATTTTGTATTTGAGAAGTTATGAAATTGAATGTTTCTTATTTTTTTGTATGGACTTGTTACTAGTGATTGCTTGTTGAAGCAGCATGTTTTGGCTGGCCAGCGATAACTTTTAGGAGAAGAAAGAATACTAGGTCAGTAATATGCTTGAATCACACACAGTTTGTGCTGAAATTAAAATGCTCAAAAAATAGGAGCTCTTCAAAGTGTTCTTAGTTTAAAAAAATTCTGAATCGGAGAATTCTCTTCTCCCTTCTAAAAGAATTGAAAGTCTTTCCTTAAAATTGTTCCATGAACAATTCAAAATAGGAACGTTGGCGGAATAGATAATCGAGGCTACTCGATTCATTACCTGAAAATTCGATAAACGTTGCATTTGTTCATCATCTTACTGTATAGATGATTCAATCAGTACTGCATTTTTGGAGAGCGAATCTCAGGGAATCAGTTTTTCTGAAGTTACTTTTAAAAAACAGTGAAATTTCTTAAACGTGTTTTTCTGCTAATTTGATTTCTCCATTGGAAGAATATGTTGATCAGGTTATTAAATCTGATTATTTCCTGTGTGCTCTGTTGATGAGGCAAAATGTTAGTTTGCTCATTTACCTGAGCAGAAAATGGATCGATGAGCCCTCTAGTATTTCTGCATCACTGAGCTTGACTCCAGCTTTTATAAAATATGGGTAGTTCCTCCAAGATTCCTGAGATAAGCTTTTTTTTCTTTTTTGAGATGATATTTAAAAAAAAAGAATATAGGTACTTCACCAAAATCTCTGTAGCCATATTTATAAGTTCTCTGATTATTTTCATGACAAAATTGTCCACTTTCAGTATCTTTACAATATGCACTCTGAAATTATCTAGTTACTTGGTAGGTAGGCCTCTGAAGAATGGATAATTACATACCAGTTTAGATATTCAAAGCTGATTTTTTTTTTTTTTTCCTCCTCCTCCCCCCCCCCCCCCCCTCAATATTCAGATAGTATCAACAGGAAGCAGAGGCTTACTTAATGTTGGATGGTTACCCTTCAAAATTCAAGTAATATTTTTCAGTCAAAGGAATAAGCCTACTAATGAGCTTCTTGCCATTGAAAAAACTGCAAGAGATTAGTTACAGACATTTGAAAATACTGAATTATCTTTTTATCACTTTAGTCGTAACAAAAGCAGAATGCTCTTCAGTTTATTTCAGTTGCATCTCAAGTTCTAAAACCTCAGTATAGAGTTTGTGAAATGTTCTTAGTCATTTTACTGTAATATCTTTTCTAATTAATTCAGAGTAATTCTGATACATTACAGCAGAAGAGTTATATGTAAGGATTTTTTTCATTGTTTTGTAGTATTTTATGGGTGTAGTGTTTCAGTTATGTGCAGAAAATGCAAATTCCTTGCTAAGTTTTGGCTTACGTGTACTGAGAAATTCCGTAATTTACTTGGGGGTTTTAAACTTCAAAATTTCATGTGGAATGGTTGTAACGTGTAGTGTTTGCGGATCTTATAGAATGTGAAGCTAAAAATTGGTGAGCTTGTCCAGAAAAAGAAAAAAGGAAAACTCAAGTTTTCAACGGTGGCAGTCATATGAAAATTAAAATAGTAGTGTGAAGCGCTGGCAGCCAGAAGTAATTGGAAGCTGTATGTTCAGAAACAAACTTGCTATGTATTTTCTAAAGTGGCAGAAAGGAGGCGAGGATTCTACAGGAGCTCTGTCTGCAATCCCTGCGTCTTGCAAGATGAGTCATGTTGTTCCCAAAACGGACAAAGAAAGTGCTAACTCTGACAGAGAGGGATAGGATGGTGATGGACAGATAAAACCAGTTCTGTGTTGGATGTTTGAAAGAAAATGATGTTGAGTCTCCTTTTCCCCCATTAAAAAATAAGTATTTTTTTTATCACAGAGATTAAATATTTAAAAATTGGAATGTGCTAAAGTTATCAGACAAGTGTCAGTGCCAGATATCCTTTTATTTATTTCTACTGTTTATTACGTGTATGGGTACAATGGCTGTGCTTACAGGCTACTAGCATGTACAGCTGGTGAAACTACCCTTGCAGAGGGTTAGCAAGCTTTGTTGGCATAGGTATATCAGAAGTATTTTAATTTATAGCATTTTGGTAATGTTTTCGTAGTATAAATGTTGCTTTACTCAACTTTTCCCCTAAAAACAGACCAAATAAAACAACCTAGTGCACGCTTGCTGGTGTGCCTACACTTTCCTTTAAAGTAGCCTGCTGCAAGTGAGTATTTAATTTTGTTTTCTTTGTAATTGTGCCTGCATGTGGAGGAATGGGAGAGGCCTTGGGAGCTGGTGGGTCTCAGCAGTTGGGATGCTTTCAGGTGAATATCGGGAAGAGTTAGGGTACTGAATCAGTGAAATTTGTGTTGCATCTTGCATGCAAAGCAGAGTGTCAGTCTCTTCATTGTGTATGAAGAAATATATAAAGTAAAATTTTGGAAAAAATCATATAAAATTATAAAATGGAGTATGTGTGTATAGTTTATTAAACCTATTTTCTGAAAACATTTTCTTACTTTTTTCTGTTATTGTGTAAGTATCTTTTTATTAGTGTTTCTAATAACAGAACAGCAGAATATTTAGCTTTCTTGTTTTAAAGGACCTCTTGAAATCTTGCACATATACAAGTTAAAAATAAAGTGACTGGTAACTTTGACTTAAAAAAAATTGTTTTTTCAACAAATTCCTCTACTCTTTCTTGAAGGACTCAGTGATGTAAAAAAACAGCAATGGCAGTCATTTAAAGTGTTTCTTTCAAAGGTGATTTCCACCATGACCCCTCTCGCTCCCCCCTTTTTTTTTAAACTTTCATTCTATTTTCTGATTACAGTGGGGCAGCTAGTTTCACTAACAACTTGAGTTTAAACCATAGGCAATTGGCAGCTGTTTGAAATGAGGGTAGGCTTTAGCAGTGATTTTTATTAGGAACTGTCACAGATGGTAGGAATATCGGAAGGCATCAGGTTTTTGTGGATCTTTCTGAAGGAAATGATTTAGACAAGCATGCATTAAGAGACATTACAGATGATTTTGCTGGTAGTCAAAATACTCACTTGATCAAATGAACACAGGAAATCATATGTATATGTGTGAATGGACAGTGAAGAGCAAGCAAGACTCGGTGTGTTTCAGGAGAGAGAGGAGTATTTAACAGACTGAGAAAATGAATAGGGGAGGAGGGCAACTTTGCAGAGGGGTTGGAAAAATACTTCTGTGGGGGGCAGGTTGCTTTTTTTTTTTTGTGCGTGCGTGCGTTTTTAGGTGTTCTTTTGTTGTTTGTGCCAGAGTGATTTGGCTTCTCCAATATGGTATAAAACAGTCAGTATGTGCTACATTGATCAATGTTAGGTGGTAAGCTCTGAAAAGTGTAAACCTGTAATGTGATGTAAACCAGATGCTACATATCTTCAGATGATTGTATATAATACAGTAACATTTTCTTTAGATTTTGTTGTGCTTAATTCAATGTTCCTACATATATGGGAATTCTCCCTCCTGAAGGGTGTCTAACTTGCTTTAAAAATTAGCTTAGGACCATTGGAAGGTCACTTTTATTTTAACGGTATGTTGGTTTTTATCCCGTTCTGTCATATTACTGAGATATTTATGTGCTTTAATATTAGTGTAACTTTCTTTCCTTTGATTTCAGGAGAATGACATCTTCCTGGGCTGGGAAAAGGGAGCTTACAAAAAATGGGGAAAGAGTAAGAAAAAGTGCTCTGATCTAACACTAGAGGAAATGAAAAAACAGGCTGCTGTCCAGTGTCTTCGCTCTGCTTCTGACGAAGTAAGTTTGGATTATTTAATAGATTCTTAAGAATTTATGCCGTTCTTTTTGAGTAGGATATATTTAGCTTGTGATGCTTAATCTTTTAATCTGTAGCTTCTTAAAATGCAAATTCTCCAAGAGTTCTCTGAGAGTTCTTTATTTCTTCTTTAGGAAATTATGAAACCTGTGTATGGCAGCAGGATTTCACAAAAGATTCTGTACTGTGTAGTGTCATGCTTTCGTCCTATGAGCCTTCCCCTGCTCTTGTCAAGGACAGTTGCAATACATCAGTTTCTGTCGAAATTACAACAAAGCTTTGCACAAGGATATTTATTAAAATACTAAATTTACTTTATGTTGAAGTGTGGATGAGCAGCAAAGAATGGAATATTTAGGCAGAAAGCCATCATGTTTTGTGTATGCTGGATGTGTAATCCAGAATTGCTAAATAAAATGCAGTGTCATGTAGCAAACATTCATTTTCTAGATTACATCATTAAGTGGGAGCTGAGCTGATGCACACTGACTGGAGAAAGGGGGGAGAGGGGAAAGCAACAGGTTAAAGGAGGATGCCAGAAGAAGTAGGTAGCATGTAGCTCTAGCTTAAAAAAAAAAAAAGAAAAAAAAAAAGAAAAAAAAAAAAGAAAAAAGCTTATCTTTTAGCTTACAGAAAGAAAGGTAAGGCCGCTGATGTACAAATACTTTAATCTATTACCACTGCAAGAAGAAACTCTCCCTGCCTCCGCAGCCTGGTTGCCTGTTGTTCTTGCTCCATACACCTTTGTGGTCACAGTTTCTGCTTGCGCAAGCGTTTGTGTGGTTGTATGGTGAACTGAATTGGGAAACTGAATCAGTTTCCTGAAATTAACCTGGCTGGGGTGGAGGAAGTGTTAAGCCAGAGAAGTTTCCCAGTCAGATTTGTAGCACAGACACATGTGTCAGCTGGAATGAGGAAGGCATGTGGCCAAGAATAATGAAGAAAGTGGGATTGATAAGATTTTTTTTTTTTTTTCCCCTTCCCTTTCCCCCCATCCCCCTCTTCAACAGCACTGAAGCCATCTTATGCTGGTTTATTACGAAGCTACTAAAGCATTAGTTCAATTACTAAAGTGTTAATTGACTAATTGGGAAGTTACCTAAACTCCCATTTTCCCATTACTTATGATCCTAGCAAAGTGGGGCAAAGTGTAATTTTGTTGGCAGTTCGCTCTCCTCTTACACAGTACTAGAGCACTGATGTCAGCACGCTGACTACTGTTTGAGGTAATGCAGATATGAAGAAATAGTTGCAAGAAATAATCCCTTTCTGAGGTATGATGTCTTTTGCTGCTCATAAAATTAGTATAAAAAATAACAGTCTCATACATAGACCACAGGAATACTGGCAATCTATTTTTGACTTTAGAAATAACTTTCTTGGTGCATCTTCGTGTAACTGAAAATCAAGGAAGCATCGCTTACAGCTAGATTTTTATCACATAAATAAAAACAGTTGAAAATGGAAAGGAAGAGGGTGAATTTATTTGTAACCCCCAAAACTGACTCCACTTGAAAATTTGTATAATCTCAAGTAGAGTAAGGAGGGGGAAAAAAACCTTTAAGTAGAGTTTTGAAAGAACGAAAAGAGGTGTGATCTGGAAGTTTGAATAAGTAGCTTCTTCCTTTGACACCTACAGCATCATCAAACTTTATTGTTCAACAACCTCTTGTATTCTTTTGGGACTGTATTAACTCCTATATTGTGTATTCAGACAGTTGGCACATTTGTCTTTAAGGAAATTGTAGGTTACAGGGTTTTTTTTCCATTTTCAAATAGAAAACCTTTAAACCTGCTCTTCATCTGTTTTTAATTTTTTTTTAAGCTGGTTTGTAGATAATATATATTGTATAAAAGAGAGAAATGAATTTTATACCCAGGAGTTGGGTGGAGGGGGACTGCTTCAATACTAGTGATATTTTAAAGTAACTTGGAGGTACCTTTTTTTCTGCTTTTCAGGCAGATTTACTTTGTTAGCTGGTTTCTGTATTAAAGTTGTGTGCTGCTCTGTTAGGAATAATCAGTAGTTCTTGTACTCTGAAACATAACATTGTAATTGTATTTCTGCTGAGGCATTCAAGCTGCTCCATGCAACGTTCGTGATTTCACTCTACAAGAAGATAAAAATACTCTGGTAACAGTAGCCAAATTTGATGATTAGTGGTGTGTGAGTGAGGAGTGTTTATATAAACTGTTAAAATACAAATAGACTTCTTTCTTTTCAGTGCTGCTTGAAATTCTTTAAGATCTGGGTTTTTTTTTTTTTCCAAAGCAAAATAAAAAATCTCTGATAGGAAGAGGTTCGATGTGTTTGTTAGAATCTTCATAAATATGATAAGTAGCAACTTTCAAAGTTCTGTCCTAGACTAGGCTAGGCTTAGTATCCTAGTTAGGTAATGCGTTAAAATTGCCACTTATTGCAAATTGCATTTATTGCAAGTGTGTGCACACACACGCACAGGCACGCACGCGCAAATGAGTAAGCTTTATTTTATTGGTCTTTTATTTAATGACTGAAATATTTTGAAAACTTGATTTTTTTTGTGCATTTTCATAGGCTAAATTCTGGGGAATACTTTGTTTGATAGATTGAATTCTGCTAGTAATAAAACTAATTTTGTGTCTTTTATTGAAAAGGCTAGTATTGTAAAATATTAGTGCGAGACAGAAACCCGATATTCTAGTTACCATGTTATGGTGCAGGAAACAAACATTTGACCTCAAAAAGCTGATAGTTTGGTATTTATTTCTGAAACTCTTCCTAAGCTACAGAATATGACAAGTTAGAGAGGCTGAAGGCTTCTGACCACTGTGTACCACCATATCTTGCAGTGGCTAAGCATGTTGCAAACTGAGTATTTTCGTGAGAGGAGGTCTGACTTTTGACAGATGCTGTCTGGTTAATGTGTATCTAAGAATGCAAACCATTTACATAAGCATGTTCTGGGAACAGTATTATTTGGGTGACAAACATTTTGATGTCTCCAGTTGTCCATATTCATACGAATGTTTGACTGCAGATGCTCATGATGCAGTCAGAAGTAGAGAAAACCCAAATACGTTGCAACTTACCAGAAAAAGGAGACAGAATGATGATGAGAAGAACTTTAAGACTAGTACTTAAATGTAATAATCAATTGCTATTCTTTGTAGTGCAGCTCTAAAGTTTATCTTTTCAAATACTTGAATGGAATATAAATAGTTGCTCAGAGAGATGTGCTGAAGAATTGTTCAAACTAAGCTCATAAGATCTCTACTCAAGGTCAATAATTATCTAATATTTATCATCTTGCTGAAATGTAGAAGAAATCTGAAAATATTGGTTTGCAATTAAATGACAAAGTAGGGGTATTCATTCTAGTGAAATGTTGGGGAAAGAAAGCTGTTTAGGAGTGGGAAGTGTTCCTGTAAATGTCCTCTGAGGAAAATAAGGAATTGTATCAAAGTAGTGCCTCAAATTTTAAGCAGAAATAGCTGGGTTTTGTCATTATTGAATTACTTTTTAATTTTGTGTACCTGTCTGGTACACCAGAAGTTCAGAAGGTCAGTTCATGTATAGTTTGAGATGCTTTTTCTTCCTTAGGGTTCCTAGTTCTGAAACTCTGTAAATTATTTTGGATTTGAATAATGAAACTTATCAGTAACAGGACAGAAAGCAATATCACTGAGACTCAGAAGTTTGGCATAAAAAGTAAGAATTGGGAAATTGATCTATATTTGATTGTTTGCAAGGTGGATACTGTCTGAACAGGACTGAGTTATAGGTTACTTGTTGAAACTGATACATTGAAGACTTTTAGTTCAATCGGGATCCATGTGTGTACATTTCCTACTAACAGTGTTGAAGTTTGTCATGATGGCTGCCTGTTGGTCATAAAATCTGAACTTAACTAGGAAACGTTTTGTCCGTTAACTTATGTTTTAACTAGTATTCCGCAAAGGGTTGCTTTGACCAATAGAGTGAGCAGGTTTGCAGCTGTGCTGGTGCGGCTCCTGTACAGCTCGTTTGGTGAAGATTTGGAGTACTGCATGTGAAATTCCACCCCAAGATGGTGCTAGAGTTTCAGTTAAAGCAATTGGTGAATCTTTATTCTGCTAAACTGTATGAGGACACTTTAAGAATGAGCAAAGGAGACTACTTCAGATATACCTTATTTTCTGCACTAATGATGAAACCTAATCTATCAGGGTCTTTCCTCTTCTCCCAGGAGGTGGCCACTGTACTTAGGCTGTTCCATTGCACATTCTAGGAGATTGTGTTAGCGTCTGACTAACGTTGCTGATCACTCAAGGCTTGTCCTAATGGAGTTCAGGCAACGTGGCACCTTTCTGAAATAACCAGGTCCTCAAAATTTGTTGCCACAGGGAACAGTCTGTAACTTGTTCAAGTAAGAATTAGTCTTGTTTGACAGGAGACGGTGAAGTTTGAACAAGCACTGCTCTAGTATATATGACAAATGCAAATAGTGCCTTTACTTCCTAGCAGTAATTTGTTTGAAACGTAGTCAGGTGCGGGCATGCTGTTAGCTGGCGCGTTGGCTTTTGCTGGCTTTGAGTTGCGAGGGAGGAAGGTGACCATTCTGCCGTCTGTACTCTCATATGGGGGCATGTGGAGTGGCCCTAGTTAGCAGTGTTATTAAGAATTTCAAATGGTAGTATCATTCTCCAATGTATCTTGCTCTCAGAGTATGAATTTGAGATGTGACTAAAATACGGTTTTGTTTAAAATGTCTGGGCAATTTGCATCTTTCCGTTATGGTCTCAGGGCAGAACCATCAAACTTTCCATGCAGTCGTTACAGTTTTGCCCGTGAAACTTATTTGAAGCAATAAGGTCATAATCGGGCCAAATAAATCACTTAGTTATAATTTCATGACATGAAGAGCCCTGAACACGTTCTTATTGATGGGTTACTTTGTGCAGCTATTACAATCTCCAAGGATTTTTATATTTGTGTGCCACTTGGACCAAGGCGCTGTTACATAATTGCACTGTGAAATAACGATATGAGAGCGGAGGCAGGAGGGCTTGGGGAACCTTGTTTCTTTTCTAGCCTAACTTCTTGTGTAGGATGCCAGGTTCACTAGATTCTTCACAATTCTTTATTTTATTGGACACCTAAGACTTTTCTTCACTAATCCATTTCTGCTGTTCTCTGCTTCTCTGATGTAAGCCAATATTAATTAGATATATTTTGCTCTCCTGTGCTAGTAGTGAACTGTACCAGTGAATCAGCTAGTAAACATTAGATGGTTTAAGTGAATTGACTTACACATCTTCATGTAACTAGAAGTAACACGAACAAGAGATTTGTGGAGAAAGTGCCCAATAGTCTTTTGATCTTTTTTAAGAAGAAATGAAAGCCATAGTCGAAAAGCCCTATAAAGAGGGCGACCCAGTGCTCTGATGGACACCGTTAACGTAACGATAAAGGACAGTACAAGAATGAAGCAAGTCTTCTAAAACCTGTCTTAACAAACCAGAAAAATGAAATGCTGAGGTTACTATTCAAAAGTCCAAAACTGTTAAAGCGAAAAACCCAGAGTTAAGATTCCCAAACAGCCGTGATGTTTCTTGAAGTATTATCACCTAAACACCCAAATAACCCAATTTGATATCGGGGGGACAGGGTGGGGAATGGAACCATACTACTTTTTCTTTCTTTTTTTTTTTTTTTCTCCATCCTCCCGTAAGTTCTCTTGCTTGACAAAGTTATATCTGTTTGGCTCTTTCTATCTTCCCTTATTTGAGTTTATTAAATCTGAATTTTCTTCATTTTTAGAAATTGATGTTTGGGAAGCTTTTTTCTAAATCCATTTTCCTGATGTATCCTGACTAGCTCAGTAGTAAGCATTTCTATGTGTCTGAGAAGGATAGTTTGTTTGGGATTCCCTGGGGGAAAAAAAAAAGCATTCTCAAAACACTTCACAAAACCAGTGAACGTAAGCTTCCTTCTGAGATGTACTCCTTTCCGGAAGATCAGCTGGATACATTGTCTGTCTTTAAAATAAACAGCACCATTTAGCAAAGGATTTTGAAACGAGTTAGAACGCTAATAAGAATTTAGATGGGATGTATGTATTAAAAAAAATACAATTGAGCTAGAGCTGATGCCACTGAGCTTTTTCCATGAGAATGCACCATAGGTTTTTATTATCTCTTAACAGTTGCTGTTGTTCCCCCATAATTTAATTTATATTGGCTTAAGAGAACTGGCTCTGTATTACCACACCTATTGGCTTCAAAAGTTTCCCTTTCTCTCCATTCATGTACTAAGCTGTGTACTGTGTTTAACTTGGCAGACTCTTTTACCCTACGTTTATAACTCTTTAAGTACCACATAGAAAATTGAAGTGAATTTATCTTGCCAAGGTAACCGCCATAGAATAAAATAGTTACAATAGTAATTCAGTTCCCTTTTCCTTATGATTTTTGCATTCCGATTCAGAGGATATTCATGGTACCATGTATCTTCTTCAAGTTCCTGAGGCTGCTGTCCTGAGTATAATAGTAACTTTCGTGGAAGATGATAAAATTCCAATTCTTATGTTGGTTCCCTTGATAGTGAATGAGTAGTTATCTAAACGTATGAGTTCTTCACAGAACTCATACATTAGTCTACACAGAAATTGTGTTATAACAGTTGGGCACAAAAACTTCCTCAGTTTGTATCAAGCCAGCAAAAATAAACAGGTACTTTCTCTTACGTCCCTTGTATTTACGTATCCCACATAGTGTAGATCATTTTGTGCTGAAGACTGGAATTAGGCCTGTTCTGTATCTTTGCAAGTTATTTCATCTTGCACGCACTCCCCAGGGTAGTGGGAGCAAAACTGTTCCTTTCGGGGGGAGGAGAATGTCTTTTGTCAGCAACTTGTCTGATGAGTCTCAGCACAGAAAGGAAGTTTCCATGTATAGGTGTACGTGGAGAGAAAGGATACACACCTCTGTGGTCATGAGAATGCCACAGAAGTCACTCAGAGTGAGCCGAATAATCGCTTGTGTTTCGTCACAGAAGGATATTATTAGATTGTGATTTTCCTTAATGCAAAGTAATTGTTTTCACAACAAGTTGAATTGAAGCTTCATTCTTCAATGGATATGGCAGAGTACCTACCAAGGAAATTCCAGGTGTCCCTTCTACATTTCATCCTATGTGGAGAATAACTTTTGTATAATTGGTGAAAATAGGCTTTTACAGTTTTCTCACGTTTCACTGATAATACAGATAAAAACATTTCCACATCTGCAAGCTGAAATACAGTGATACAGTGAGTCTCACAGCAGCATTACTTACAAGGATAAGTCTGTTCTGGCTTTGAAGTCAGCATGTTTGTTTACAAGGGATTAATAATAATCAGGAAGAATAGGTCCCAAAGAGGAATTATACTTTCCTGAGCGGGGATCATTTCTTATCTCTCTGTTGCCCGCTACGGGAAGGAACTACTACAATTAAGTTCTGAATAACAGAAGTCAGATTAGCTACTCTCATAATTTACATTTAGGGATAGCTTGTTCATTTTAAGTTACTTTAAGGTGGTAGTTGACCTCTTCTATCTAGAATTGGTAAATCACACTTGCTGTGGTCTATCTCTGTTATAATCTGCTGTGAGAAGTGATGAATGACAGCTCTGAAATCTGAGCCTGATCTTAAATGTGGGTTTTAACTTTCCTAGTGCTCTCTTAGTACAGAAGACAGGACCAAGAGAGTAGCGAGGATGTATTTCTTATGCTCTCTTTGCTGGTGAGCTAATGCTCTCTGGCTTGAGGTTGGTTGTTTTTTTTTTTTTTTTAAATATTATTTCTGTCTGCTAAAGAAAATCTATTGTGTCAAGGTCACACCTTTTATTGGAGTTCATTATTTGGATGAAATATTCATGAGCCCCAAAACAGAAGTTAATAAATGCAATTTATTTTTCTGACTGATCCAGAGGCTTTATTGTAAATGATTACATATGCAAGTGAACAGGTAAAGATACAGTATTCTCACTAGTGAAAAAGGGAATTTTTACAAATGTATATTCTAAATGCTATCTTAGTGTCATCCACCTCATTAGAATTGAGGAAAATCATTAAATGCAGACTGAAACATTGTTTTTTTCCTTAGAACTCTACATGGATTGAACCATTCCAGAAGGCTGTGTTGTTTGATGGGGTTTGTTTGTTTGTTTGTTTGTTTAGTCCTTCCTACCTGTTGAGTATGTCTCTTCAGTTACTCAGTGGTGAGGATTCTTGATTTAATTTGAAATTGGAATCTTTCTCTAATAAGATGAACTATTATACCTGTAATTCTCTATGTAAATTCAAATAATAGCTCTCCTGTTGAGCCTTAAAACCTGGTCCAGGTAAAGTGACAGTCTCTTACTACTCACATACTTACGGATAAAGCTTAGTGCTTATGCATTACTCATTTGGGGTTTTGATTTTGCAAAACTATTCTCCATGATATTTAGCGCTCAGTTTCTTCTGAGAGCCCCCATTCAGACGATTATCCTGCTTCTCAGCACAGGTACTTTGCTGTGAAGATCAACTGAAGCTGATGCAGGACGTTATGTCACGCAAAAAGGAATACTCGTCTGAACTTGCTTGAAAATCTTATGTCTTGAGTGATAGGCTTAAACATATAGCTTATGGTGTAGACAAATGGGAGATTCAGAATATAGATGAATACTTCATCCAAGAGAGAGATTTTGAATGGAAACTGCAGGCAGTTAGCAGGGGAAATGGACAGTAACTTCTCACTCAAGTGTATTTAATACAGTTTGTAACTTCAAGAAAGATATGAAATAACTGGCACTCACTGGAGAAAATGTCTGGAGGTTGAGAGCCAGTGGGGATGTTTGTTCTTGTTCTCCCTATCTTCCTCCCCCCCCCCCCCCCCCCAATCCTCTTGGCTAGTGATAGGGCAAGTTTCAATCTGCTCTCACCCAGCAAGTACACTGGGGAGCTTACTGAAGCTCTTCTGAGTGTCTGTCAATTTAAGAAGGGAAAGTTTGTGACTTTTTTTTCCCAAAACTTCTGGAAAAAATTAAAAAGTCTGAGACCCCTGTACTTGTTACTAGATAAATTATACTGCCTCAGAAGTTTAGAAATGGAAAACGCAGACTTTTTAGCTAGCTCTCTTCATCCTAAAAAAATGTAGAAATAGATGTGCGATTGCAATGAATCATATTTTGTGCCTTGCTCAGTTCACATGGCTTAGCGGCTGATTCACAGAGAACAGCTACCTAATCCTTCTCTTGGTGACAGGCTGCTCGCCAAGAAAACAATCTGGTGCACTGCAGTTAGAGCACCATCTCTGTTTGGAGTGCCCTGTGAACTGTTAAGGGGACGATATAAAACTATGAATATATTGATTGACCTTAATTTCTAGATTGTTCAAAGCTGCATTCTGTGAAAGTGAAATGAGTGTTTGCTTTAACGGTGTAAACTAGAATGTGCTCCAAATTCTACAAGGAAATAATCGATTATTTTAGTTGTTAAACTAAAGTGTAATACTTCTGTCTCTTGAAAAAGCTTAAAAGAGGAACAAGGAAACTTCCCCATACCTTACAGGCCTCCTGCAACAAGCCATATTTAATAAATAACGTACAGGACGCAGTTCGAAGCATCTGGAAGAAGACGTTAAGTTTTGTTAGGCTAAAAGAAAATAAAATTGCCTCTTGAGTTATCTAATGTGATGGAATTTTTCAATTTCTACAGATATATTATGATCCAACAGGTGTGGAAGGCTGAGTCCAAATACTGGCTACCGCAGCCCTGTTTCTTCCTTGACATGTTTGGGGGTTTTTTTTGTCCAGAATTTTTGGCTGTTGCATATGTGCAGGTAGACTCTGTAGAACCACGTACACGTTTGCTTGGCATTTTGGGGGTGGAAGTGTAAGACCCATGACTAGACATTACTGGGAGAGGAAAGGGGTTGAAAATTGGTGAAAAGGAACAATTCTCCTGATCCATGCTATCTTCAGTTCCACAGAATAACTCTGTGAAATAATAGTGATGTACGATTATTTATGACATCCAATTTGGGAAAAACGTGTTTAATCTTCTGGGTGATGACGTTGCAGTGCTTGTTTGCAACATTCAGAAGTAGTCTACTAGCAGAGATAAATGTCAACAAGAATTAAAGCAAGTCATCCAGAATCTGAGAGGACCTTATATCTTGCAGCTTCTTACTCAAACTCTGGGGACGTAGGAGCCAGCATCCACTGTTCACATAAGCAACAATTTTTTTAGTGGACTGAAATTTGACCAAAGTAATATATATATATTTTTTATTTCCATGGTTTGCAATTGATTAAACCAGTTATTTTAAATTTATAGAAGTATTTCAGAAGTAGCTAAACTTATAGATTTAGAATCTTCTGAGAAATTTTTCTGAAACTATACAAGGATTTGAACATATGATCAAGAGCAGTTGGGTTGCTGTGAGCTAATGAGTTGCCACCTGTCAGCTCCCAGACAGCAGAGCATGTTAAAAAGGTCTTTGATTTAAGCTTTGACTTATTTTGTGTGTGTTGCATGCACACGTGCACACGCGCACACACAAATCTGTGAGACCTTCGCCTTTTTTAATGGCTGTCATTTCTTGTTATGTAAAAGTATGTTAATTCAGTTCTGAATAAAGTTATGTTGTGCAGAAAGCAAGACACTGGCTAGTAGAGAGAGTCCTATAACTCTGCAGTCAGGCTGACTCTCTTTTTCGTGTTGGATGAGTTCAGAAGCTTAATTTATCTATTAGCATAGTCACTCCTATGCCAGTAACGTGACACCTATCCTTTATATAATCCCTTCCTTGCTTCAGCCAGCTGATGAAAAGCCAAAAAGGACAACTTTTGATGGAACTGGATATAAGTTAAAGCAGGGGAAGGAAATATAAGCATGTTGGAAACAGTAGAACAGAATAAAATATTTGGTGTGGAGGAATATGTGGAATACCAAGTGAAAATATGAATTAAAGAAGCGATGTGCTGCCCTATGTAGTATGAATGAGAGAAAAGGAGTAATAGAAATCTGGGTCAACAGTTAAATGATCTTGCAGACAATCATGAGTTTTAAACCTTTTGTGTTAGACTTAGCACTTAATCATGATGGCTTTTGTAAGAATGTTATGCTAAAAAGTACTTCTTCGGTACTCCAATACCGGTACAACTTTGTGACTTTTTTTTTTAATGCTAAGATTAGGAAAACATTTCAGGCAGAAGATCTAATTTTTTTTTTTTTAATTCGTTTTGTGCTACTGAGGTAAGCCAATACCTGGCATACCCTGCTTTCTGGAGGTGGGGATGTTGTAACTACAGTGCGTTAACTTAGACAACAAAAAAATGCAGTAAGTGTATCAGACATTCAGAAGAGAACGCTGTCATATATTGAGCTGCTGCTGAGAAATTCGTTGTATTAAGTCTGCAGCCAGGTTTTATATCCTGCAGTAAAAGGTTGAGTAAGTGGTCTCTAGAGACTTGACATTCTGCACAGTGGCTTTTTTTTTTTTTTTTTCCTTTAACCTAGTGCTAGCTTCGTAGGGGTGCTGTGCAGGACAGCATGCTGTATGTCAGCTGACTCACGTATTAGTTTCATGGTACAGGAGGAAATGAAGCGTTTGATTCCAAAAGTTTTCGCTTCTTCGATATAATGGTGAGCATACTGATCGTATTGTTGTTACCCTTTCTTTCTTTCTTTCTTTCTTTCTTTCTTTCTTCTGGACATGATTTTATAATTAAGTTAAGGAAGTGAACGTGGCTTAGGTTTTGAGTATTTGCTGCAGTTGTCTACTCAATTAGCCAGTGCGGAGAGCTGAGCAAAAACAATGCCAGCTCCTCCTCTTCTGCCCTTTTGTGGGGGTAGAAGGGAAAAAGTCATAAATGGTATGTGTATAAACTGACAGTTATTACAGCTGCATAGGACTGTCCATATTACTGAGCTGCTTGGTTCCTTTTAAACAATTTACGTTAGTAAGTTTACTAGTGTACAAGACTCCTTCTAACATTTAGTACTGCTAAGTCATCCTCAGTTGTCTGTGGCATAAAGTTTTATATTTAGCACTTCAGCAGTGCAGCAATGCAGTTAGGAATAGAAAATTGCTTTTTCGCTTGACTGCAAATAATGAAAATGTGGAAGTTAGTGTAAAAGTCAGTTGGTTCAGTATGTGACTTTTCAAATGCATGTTTCTGACAGAATGAACAAGCTAGTTTCACTATATAGTTTAGTATTTTGTTTTTCCATAACGTGTACTTGTGCTTTACCATTTCTTATCCACGTTTCTCAGCAATTTCTGCACAGCAAGCAGGAGAGAGGAGGAACTCTTGCATCTTGGAAAAAATAAAATCTTTATGCCACCACAGTGACACAGCAAATCTTACCTTTTTTTTTGTATGCATTTTTTATAACATCTTGATCTGTGATCTGTATTACCTTTAGGGAGAGTGCATATTTCATGATTGTGTACACACAAGATTATGTCAAATTCAGAAGGTGAGATATTTATTCAGGAGTTTTGCATAAGTCTCAGAATCTCCAAGTATGACGGAGGCAAGATTTTGCAGTTGTTACTGGGGAAGCTATGGGTAGGATGTGAAAAGGTGCAGAATTCTTCCGTAGTTACCATTCCTAGGCTTATAGTAACGTGAAGGGGGCATCTTACATCGTCCTTAATCATTTCGGATTGCTTCTTTTTGCTACAATTCCAACTTTCGTTTCCAGTTGTGGAAACTGCAAAATGTAATCTCGAATTGTGACCACTGAGTATCCAAATAATTAAAACATGAAAACCTACATAATGCCTTGCTTATTTTTCCTTTCAAAAGGAATGGACATTTCAGGCTGTAAGTTGATGTTTATTATATCACTGACTGGCACACAAGTTATATCGCATTAGAATAACAAAGTGTTTTCCGCTATGGGACAGTTGGTAGTATAATATTGCACTTCATATATGTGTTTGTCTTACAGCGTTTTGCTGTTTTGGTAGTACTGCTTTTATCTAGGATTACTTGCAAGTCTAGGCAGATAGCAAAAGCAGAAAAAGCTGTGTGCAAGAATGACATAGAAAACTGATTGAAAGGAAGCTAGAGTTGGGGGCAGAGGGGAATACTGGCAGAGAGAGGAGATGGAACTGTTCACTTTTCCCTCTCCTCTCCTCAGCAAAAAACACAAAGTTTAAAAAGAGAAAAAAATGGGCATGGCAAAGTAGCAGAACTATGGGATAGGTTTTCCCTGAAGATACTTGGAAAGCTTTCTTCTCCCTCCCTTCTACGCGCACATCTATCTCTTCGTAGCGTTTTCCTTGTCGTCCACTCCTGAATCTTCTGTGACCGTCCCTTTCCCAAAATCTGAATTGTGCAAGAAAAAGGTTCAGGCTTAGCTTCTTAAAATGCGTCTGAGTGATTAGTTGAGACTTGAACTTTTAGCCTGAAACACTCAAATAAATCCTAAGTGATTTATTCCTAAAGTGCAGTAAATGTGATAGTGTATAGTTTGCAGAACCTTGGATGTACAGTAATAACGTATGCAACTTTGTAATTTGAAACCTGTAGTGTGAGTGTATTTAGTTGTTTTATGTAATCATTTTGACATCTGATATAAGTTATTTATGGAAATGGATTTATACCTAGTAAACATTTTTGATGCTTTTTAATAGTTGCCATGCAAAAGAAAATACATGGCTGCTGAACTATTTTTACTGTAGTAATGTCATTGTGTAAATGTAAAAAATGAATATTCTTTTTAGTAAGTTGCATTTTGTGGGTTTTTTCTCCATTTTGTTTTCTTTTGTGGTTTTGTTGTACAGAGCTCTGGGATTGAAACTTTAGTGGAGGAGCTTTGCTCCAGATTGAAAGACCTTCAGAGTAAGCAAGGTAAGTTACAATACTTTATTCTTTTGAGGTCATATATCATGTTTATCAAGTACCTACCATTCTGAGATGGGGGGGGGCCTGTTACTTGAGTAGCTGTTTGTGTAGGTGATGCAATTTTAAGATACGCTTGAGTAGTTTCCTTCAAATAGCTGGAACAATTCTATAACGGTATGCGTTGTTTGCCTAAGAAAGAGCCGTTTACAGGTGGAATTTTCCGTATGAAACGATGTAACGATTCATGTCCAGCAGCGCGTACTTTTTCAGTGAATATTTTCTATTCAGTGTTCCTCCATGAAAAGACCCGTAAGCAAACAAACAAGCAAGTAGGTTTGCTTCTATTCCGTTTTTTATATTGATATTTGAAAAAAAAATACAGTGGCCTCAAAATTGATTATATATTAGCTATTCCAGTGAAAATCATCCATGCGTAGCAGTCTCATAGAGAAGTGCAGTTAAAATTTGCAGGCTTCAGGGAGAATCGTGATGGGGGCGCTCTGTGCTCAAGCATAGGGCAGGGAGCGTACAGTTGTGGTGTCCCCAGTGAACACTTGTTGCATATGAATGTTTGTTCAGGAACATAACAGCAGCCTTTGACACTGCATAAAAAAATAAATATACTTACTGTGTGTGTGTGTGTGTGTGTATATATATATATGTATATAAAAGTTGAAATGGACTGACTGAACTTGTTTTCTGTGCATAAATATGCAACTCTTAACTTTTGCTTCTCTTTCAGAATAAGTATTTACCTACTTTAAGCATGATTTTAGTTGTTTCAAGTCGTTTTTTTGTTTGTTTTTTAAATAGCAGAACTATCACTAATCAGTTCTAGGTGTTTTGTAGTGTTTAGCAGTGACACCTCACTGAGCAATAGTGGTGCTGACTATTTATTTTGGGGGGGGGGGGAGTAAACTTTAGTGTGTATCTTGCTGCTTACCTCCCCCCCATCTTACAGATTTTGATATAAAGGTTTAAAAATTTGTAAAGTCAACTCTTGCTCAGGATATCTGCCTTATTATGTGTTCACCCAAAACACAGCAGCTGCCACAGGGGTACTTCCTTTTACTGAAAGACATGCAAAATTAGATGCTACCATATATTTTAAAAAAAAAAAAGTTGTATTTAACTAAACATTTTGTGTATAGCAATGCAAGAATGAGCTAAGGATTTGGATACGAAATAACTAAAAGCTCAGTAAGAAGTCTTGTAGTGAGGACACTGTTAACCACAGCATGGCCTGCAGTTACTAGCTGGCCATGTTTGGTGAAATCTGTGGGCTTTAACAAAACAACTGTGGAGAATTTACATCTTGGGTGATACCTTATGGTTTTTTAATGCTTAATAAGCAGACTGCGAGTGGTTTGTTTGGTTATTTGCAATACTATATGGAAATATACTACTACTTACAGGCATAAATCCTGGTGCGTTTTTTGAAATACTGTTAAAAAATACATTGACTTCTTGAATTTTCTCTTAAACATTTGCAATTTTCTTCCAAAACAGAGGAGAAGATTCACAAAAAGTTAGAAGGCTCGTTGTCTCCTGAGACTGATTTATCTCCCACAGCAAAGGATCAAGTAGAAATGTATTGGTTTTTTTATTACTTGAGACTGTTTTCGATTTTCTCTCTTTACTCCCATATTTTAAAACAGTGAAGTTAATATAAAATTTGGAGTTCTGTGAATGGTAGGAAGTAAAATCCTTTTTTTCCTGCTATCTTCTTTTGCACATCTTAAATATTTAAATATGGCTGCTTGATACCACAGGCTGGTTTAATACATGGAAAAATCCTGACCACTTTCCTTTGACTATATGCAGACCTGAGTTTTAAGCCATGCTGTATGTTAGATTTCTTAAGACCAAGTCAGCTAGGCAAATTAAAAGCCCTTAAATAGCGTTTATTGACACATCACAGACATGGTTTCCTGCCTTCAGAACTCTGTCTTCTGTTGCAGAAATGGGAAGCTGAAACTGTTTATAAACAAAAGGCTCTTCTACTAAACAAGTACCCGAGTCCGGTGTCACTAAAGTACCCAGGAGTTTTGTCTTTGATGTCTCTTGGAGAAATGACTGTTGCTGGAGTTTTTTTGTTTGGTTGGTTTTGTTTTTTCAACAACGGCCATTGTTAACAGTAGGCATTCTGGTGGAAGTGTTGCTAAAGGGATAGCAAATCTTCTAAAAACAAATGAGGGAACTGGTTGTCCGAATGTGCATTTAAGTGAGCAAAAGGGCATTCAAATCAACATACTAATGACTGTAGTATCACTCAAATCAATGCTCTTAACATTGGAAGAAGTTATAACAAGGACATAAATTGACATAAATCTACACACTGGTAATAGTTACTTAACTGACTTCTGAGGGGTTTTGAACAGGTTTTCACTGAAATACATATATTTAAATACATGAAATATACATGTATAAGTTTCTTGACTATCAAACCCATGCTACTTTGAACGTCATAGGAAACCATGTTTTAGCCTTGTCCTTGTTGGCTAAAGCTCTGACTGCATCTTAAACTGCTGTAGAAATTAACCTCCTTCCCCTGCCGCCAATAAGATAAGGCATCTTGTTAGAAATGGAGACTTGTTGAATCTTGTTAGAAATGGAGACTTGTTGAATCTCTCTGTAAAGCCATGTCGATGATGATGTTTGATTCTTGCAATTGCTGTGACTTTTTTTTTCCTTAAACTGGAAGATCAAACTGTGGAGGCTAACAGAAAGTGTCTCACCTCACAAAGAAGAATCAACAGCTGATAGACTGCAATTCAGGACTTCATTACTGATACTCTAAATCAAACATGATTAAGTAAGAAGTCTGGAGTGAATTGCTACGTTATGTAATAAATTAGAAGTCAGACCTTCACTGTTTTAAGCATCCACCATTTCTGTCCATAGCAGAAGAAAGTTTAGTACTTCCTTAAAAATGGTAATGTTTATTTTGCAGTAAATTTTTAAACATGCAATATAAGCATCAATATAAACACTTTAAAGTTTTTCTTAACTCTCCTTTCAGCAAGAGAGCTATGAATGGCATGTGCATATGTAGAACAAACTAGATGTACTGGCAGTTAGAGGTAGTAAAATTATGTATTTTTAGTAATGCTTTCTAACTTTAATGCCTATCTGAAGTTCTAAGATCTGAATGTCACCTTTTTGTTTTGTGTGCAGGTACTATGAAGCATTTCCTCCTCTTTCTGAAAAGCCAGTTTGCCTGCAAGAAATTATGACTGTATGGAACAAATCCAAACTATGCTCTTACTCTAGCTCCTCATCTTCATCCACCGCTCCACCAACTAGCACAGATACATCTTCTCCAAAGGACTGCAATAGTGAAAGTGAAGTAACTAAAGAGAGAAGTAATAAAGTATCTGCCACTGTACATGAAAGAACCCAACAGAAGAAAAGTAAAAATGAGAAAGAAAACAAGTTTAGTAACAACACTGTTGAAGATAAGCCTGTTTTGTACAAAAAGCAAGTCCGACATAAGTCTGAGGGAAAGATGCGTCCTCGCTCCTGGTCATCTGGCTCCAGTGAGGCTGGTTCAAGTTCTAGTGGTAATCAAGGTGAATACAAGGCATCAATGAAATGTATTAAAGTAAGACACAAAACAAGAGAGGTTCGAAATAAAAAAGGGCGTAATGGGCAAAGCAGGCTTTCAGTGAAGTCTGGTGAAAAGGCTGATAGAAAAATCCACAGTGGAAGCAGTAGCAGCAGTAGCAGCGGGTCCATCAAACAGCTGTGCAAAAGAGGTAAAAGGCCATTAAAAGAAATTGGAAGAAAAGAAGCTGGCGGTAACGATGGAAAAGATCTGTATTTAGACAGCAGAAATGAGAAGGAGTACAAAGAGGAGCCCTTGTGGTATACTGAGCCGATTACAGAGTACTTTGTTCCTCTTAGCAGAAAAAGTAAGCTTGAGACTACATACCGCAACAGAGAAGATATATGTGGTGTAACATCAGAGGCTGTAGAAGAGTTGTCTGAATCAGTGCATGGTCTTTGCATTAGCAACAATAATATTCATAAAACATACCTCGCAGCAGGTACTTTCATCGATGGTCACTTTGTAGAAATGCCTGCAGTTCTAAATGAGGATATTGACCTCGCTGGGACCTCAATATGTTCTCAACCAGAGGACGACAAATATTTAGATGATGTTCATCTGTCAGAACTAACACACTTCTATGAAGTGGATATTGATCAATCCATGTTGGATCCTGGTGCCTCAGATACGATGCAAGGGGAGAGTCGGATTTTAAATATGATTCGACAAAAGAGTAAAGAAAAAAATGATTTTGAGGCAGAATGTTGCATAGTGTTAGATGGAATGGAGTTGCAAGGGGAAAGTGCAATATGGACAGATTCGACCAGCTCTGTTGGTGCTGAAGGGTGGTTCTTGCAAGACCTTAGTAATTTAGCTCAATTTTGGGAGTGCTGTTCATCTTCTAGTTCTGGTGATGCAGATGGGGAAAGTTTTGGAGGGGATTCTCCTATTAGATTCTCCCCCATCTTAGACAGCACAATGCTTAATTCACACATGCTTGCTGGCAATCAAGAGCTCTTTTCAGATATTAATGAAGGGTCTGGTATAAACTCTTGTTTTTCAGTGTTTGAAGTGCAATGCAGTAACTCTGTTTTACCATTTTCTTTTGAAACACTCAATTTGGGAAATGAAAATGCAGATTCTAGTAGCACTGCTAATATTCTTGGGAAAACACAGTCTAGATTGCTAATATGGACCAAAAATAGTGCCTTTGATGAAAATGAACACTGTTCCAATCTTTCAACAAGAACCTGTAGTCCATGGTCACACTCAGAAGAAACACGTTCAGACAATGAGACTTTAAATATTCCATATGAAGAAACCACGCAATTTAATGCAGAAGATATTAATTATGTAGTTCCTAGAGTGTCTTCAAGTTATGTAGATGAAGAAATTCTAGATTTTTTGCCAGAAGAAACCTGCCAGCAACAAGCTAGAACTTTAGGAGAAATGCCCACTTTGATTTTCAAAAAAAAATCTAAACTAGAATCTGTCTGTGGTATTCAGCTAGAACAAAAAGCAGAAAGTAAAGACTATGAAACTACACAAGGGTGTAGTGAAAGCAGTCCACACGGAGAAGGCTACAGCTCAGGGGTTATTAAAGATATCTGGACAAATATGACAGACAGAAATTCTGCAGCAGTGGTAGAAATAGAAGGAATAGAAGATGAATTGTTTTCAGCTGATGTAAATAACTATTGCTGCTGTTTGGATACAGAAGCAAAAGGTGAAACCCTCCAGGAGCCCAATAAAGCAGTGCAGAGATCAGAGTATCACCTTTGGGAAGGTCAAAAGGAGAATTTAGAGAAGAGAGCCTTTGTTTCAAGTGATTTATCAAAAGTAGATGGTGGTGACTATACTACACCATCAAAACCTTGGGATGTTAACCAGGAAAAAGAAAACTCATTTATACTTGGTGGTGTGTATGGGGAGCTCAAAACATTTAACAGTGATGGAGAATGGGCGGTGGTGCCACCTAGTCACTCAAAAGGGAGCTTATTACAATGTGCCGCTTCTGACGTAGTGACAATAGCTGGTACGGATGTCTTTATGACTCCAGGCAACAGCTTTGCCCCTGGTCACCGGCAATTATGGAGGCCATTTGTATCATTTGAACAGAATGAGCAATCAAAGAGTGGAGATAATGGATTAAATAAAGGTTTTTCTTTTATCTTCCATGAAGACTTACTGGGAGCTTGTGGTAACTTTCAAGTTGAAGAACCAGGGCTTGAATACTCATTCTCTTCCTTTGACCTGAACAATCCATTTTCACAAGTTCTTCATGTAGAGTGTTCATTTGAGCCAGAAGGAATTGCATCTTTCAGCCCTAGTTTTAAACCTAAATCAATTCTGTGCTCTGATTCAGACAGTGAGGTTTTACACCCCAGAATATGTGGTGTTGATCGAACTCAGTACAGGGCTATACGGATTTCTCCAAGGACTCACTTTCGTCCAATTTCTGCATCTGAACTTTCCCCAGGTGGTGGAAGTGAGTCAGAATTTGAGTCAGAAAAAGATGAGGGAAATATTGCTGTCCCTTCTCAAGTAGATGTGTTTGAGGATCCACAAGCAGATCTCAAACCTCTGGAAGAAGATGCAGAAAAAGAAGGACACTATTATGGAAAATCAGAGCTCGAATCTGGAAAATTCCTTCCCAGATTAAAAAAGTCTGGAATGGAGAAAAGTGCGCAGACGTCATTGGATTCCCAAGAAGAATCAGCTGGGATGTTGCCAGTAGGAAACCAAGATCCGTGTTTAGAGTGTAGCATGAAAGAATCTCTAGATGGGAGGGCGATGGAGAGCTCTAAAATAAACTGCAGAATAGTGGAGCCTCGTGAGGAGACTAACAAGTTTTGCGGTTGTAAAGCAGGGTGCCATTTTCCTACATATGAGGATACTCCTGTTTCTTCAGGAGAACTTGAACAGGTAGGTAGATATGTAAAAGCATAGAACTTGCACCTAGCAGCTGATTATCAACAATTCGTCATGTGACGGTTCAGTCTAAGTGGATGTTACTGTACAGTTCTATAGGAAAATTAACCATCTTCAGGCATTATGGTGTCATCTTGCATACCTGTAGAAATATGTGATGTTCATAAGTGTATGCTCACATGGCTTTGAAATCTGTCTGCCTTAGGTTTTCGGTTTATCTGATTTATGTGCATTTTAACATACTATATGTAAACTTTGAGCAGTGAGATCTACTGATTTTGATTTAAGCCTTTCTTAAAATTTGGAAGAGGATAATCTGAAATCGGTCTTTTCGGTATGAATTCCAACATGAATTATCATTATTTCCAAGTAGAAGAGTATAGGTTTGAGTTATTGGATGTAAACTCCATCAATGAAAGGTTTGTAGAAAGGCTTTATGCTCTGGAAATTAAAATATTATTTTGTCAGGAAAAATATGGACATGAAATAAAATATGGACGCAAAACATACTCCACCACCACGATAGTATAAGGAGGCCTCAGTATAACTGAGAATTAAGCTCAAATTTTTCATTTTGGTTTGGTTTTTTAGGTAATTATTACAGTAAGTTAAGTCATGATCAAGAGCAAGAAGCCCTTCCAGCCAAAAACATCCCAGTACTTAGTTATGAGATTACAGTTTGTATTGCCATGAACTCCCTCTGCTCTTCAACCAGCAAAAATCATTTCACTGTACAGCCCGCACAGAGAAAGAAATTGTCTGGATAGTTAAGTTGCATTTTATGTTTGCTTTTTTCTTTAGCCTCATCTTCCACATAGTCAGCAGTTGTACTGTCTCTGTTGGGAGGAAATTTTCTGCATTTTCAACTCAAGTGTTGCAACCAGCTTGTGTTGTACTGATCGTATGCTCCTGAATTCTAACTTTGAAAAACGAATTCATTTATGGGAAAGCTAACATTTTTCTTGCTAAAACTAAAGTTAAACTTTCTATTAAAAAAAAAAAATCAAAATTCCTTATTTTCTTTCTTCCTATCTGCTTCTCCTCTCATGCTCCTTCAAATTAATTACTATTGTTGCTTCTCCTCCCCAGTGCTGGTCAGTTGATGTCTCTGCTGCTTGTACAAGAGAATCAAATCCATGGCTTTTCCAGGCCCTTTCTAGAGATCTTGGTTCCTGCTGCTCTAAGTTCATCTCTATTAAGTGTCTCCAAAAATTTATTTTAGAGTCTGGGAAGTTGTCCCAGAGTTTGTCCCAGGCCTTGCAAAAAGAGTCACAAAAATTTTAATAAACTTAGGCTGTAGTTCAGAAGAGATTCTGAAATTACATTTTACCAAGGATAAAGTGGAATCTTAACTTCACTTGTACAGTAAGACATAGTAAATGAACAAATGGTATAATACAGTTGTCTGTGATAGTGAGAGACTAGGTTCTTTCCAGCCTCTTTCCAAATCTCCTTTCTGTATCCTTAGTGCTCCATGAGGATGCTTATCTAAATTTATCCAGGGATAAAGAGAAAAGAGGTTTAACTTGAGCAGTGGTTATGAAATTAATTGATTCATTGTATAGACCAATATTTTTGAGTGGTTTTTTTTTTTAATGAAACCTCCATGCTTTCTTTTATGGACTTGTGACAAAATTTAAGCACGTTATGTTACCTCACTGTTGATCCGACGTAGCATTTTAGTCATGTTTTGCGATATGGGCACCTCCAATGTTTTTACATAAATAATGGACTTGAAAATACTACAGCATAATAGGAAATCTTTCTCTTTTGTATCACATAAAGTCTAGTTAGTATGTGGACTGTGCAGACACGTATCTGTGAATGCCTCCAATTTATAAGAACATAAGAATTTGGTTCAGTTCCTTCCCTTTTACCTTCCCCATTAGCGCACTCCTTTTGGGATTGCAATATATTTTGGAGTATGAATCTGACGATAGCTCCTACAGAAGCTCTTCAAAATTGAAGAGATATTTCTATATCTAACCTTTTTAGATAGATTTCAGAAAAGGTTTAAAAAATTAAAAAAGTGGTGAACTACAGATCCCCTTCCTTTCGAAGTAAATGCTCCTTTCACCGCTTACCTGTGGAGTTATGGGTAAGTATGCATGAGCTCTCTGGTCCAGTTCATGGTCTTGGAACGTATTATCATTGAAACTATTAACAGATCTGTATTATATAGACTCTGATCTAGTAGATGTGCCCTAAAAACGCTTATACTATTGAATTCTTGACACAAATAAATGAATATCTAACTTGCAGGTTCTGTTGGGACGTTACCAAACTTCGCAGGTCTGGACATACCTAGAGCAATGCCTTTGGGGACTAGGGCATTTGACTGGCCAAGCATAAATATTTATGCATCTCGTGACTTGATTGGGTTATTAGATTTGATGAGGTACTTCACTTGACTGGAATAATTAACATTGCAAGTATAAATAAACATTGCCTGTATATAGCTTGTATAGGAAGACTGGTGAGAGGGAAAGGGAAGAGGGGTGCCTTACATTGGAAGGCTATATACATTGTTTCTGAGGTGCATAACACAGGAGATAACCTTCTGTAAACCTCTAGGCAGTGATAAGAGGGAGGCAAAATGCAGAGGGTCTGCTTTAGGTCTTAAAACCAGGAGAATCAAGTGGAAAAAAAAATTTAAGAGCGTTTAGCAGAACCATCTACATACAAATCAAAGGACTTTGTGGTAAAAGGGATGGCCGCTGCTGGGACGTCTGAGAAAGGTTTGGTCCAGATAATTCTTGATATACGTTGATCGCGACAGATGGTGAAAGCAGCTACAAGACTCAGCTCTAACTTCCTAATTAATCAAATTTAATTTACTGAGATTTTGAAAGCTTCTTGTATAAGAGGGACCCCTAAAATGATGGGGTTCACAATGACAGCATAAAAGTTGGGGGGAAGAAACAAGGTATAGAGCAAGTCAATAAGATAACTATTTGGTATACCTAGAAGTCTTTAGAAGTAAGTCAGAAACAGAAAGAAGGCTAAAATAGGATTTTGTGGGAAACAGAACAAGCAAACAGGGGAAGCTATGAAAGGATAAGAAGTTATTTCATACATTTTTCCCCACTCGTTTCAATTCTTGTGGAAAAAATAATGAACTGAACAAGGGAAAAGTACCGATAAATTACACTGTTTCGGCTAGTTATAGGAACATTCAGCTGACTATCATGAGGAACAGCTGATTTGAATACAACTCAGGAGAACGCTTTTTTGAAAACACACAGAAGACAACCTTTAAAAAAGGAAAGCACGCTTCCCCTTTAAAAGAGGAAAAGGGAAGTAGTGTATTATCTCTCTAACTTTCTAAACAAATATTTTAGCCAGTAAATCGCTTGGCTATACCAATAAGTGAACAAGTTACTAAGTTTTGGGTTGATAAGAAGAGACTGCACACTCAAAAGAACTGTCAACATCATGCAAGTATTACAGGAGAACAAGGGATATCATTAATGATCTTGTCTGGGAAGTAAAAAAAAAAAAAAAAAAAAAGAAAAAAGAAAGAAAAGAAAAAAAGGTATGTTTGTAAAAATTCTTGATACCACACTGGGAAAATCTGCAGTTATACTGGAAGACAAGATTAGCATCAAAAGTTTCTTGAAGTAGAGAAACGATCTGAAAATGAAGATGTAATTCAGCAGGGACAAATACAAACTTCTGAAGAAACATAATCCTCTCCACAAACAGTGTAAGGAGTGACAGGCTAGGAAATCATGTGAAACAGAAAAGCATCTTCAAGTAGATCATAAGCTAGGCATAAATCATGACACGCTTTGCAAAAGAAGGCAACATCGTGATATATAAATAGAAATGTCCTTCTGGTAGAAGTTAGGTAATTGCTCCTCTGTACTTGGAACTGGTAAGCCCTCTGCTGGAGTACCCTGTTCAGTTTTAATTACCTCGTTTCAGAAAAGATGTCCTGAGGAGAGCAACCCAAAGAACGGGCATAACTGCTTTTGAAAACAGATGGAAGGAACTGAGGTTGTTGTATCTCAGAAAGGAAAAACTGAAGAAGAAACCAGTAGTATTGCTGAAGCCACTTACAAAGCTGCAGGAGATGAGCAAGAGGCTGTGCTTGTTCTGTAAGCTCTGCAATATGCAATGGATGAGGATGTGATGACCTTAAACCACAGTGAGGAAAAGAATTCTAACAATAAAATCAGTTTTCTGTGCAAGAGTAGACTAGATGACCTCGCAGGGTCCCTTACAGATGTGTTTTTCAATGAAATTCCACAATTAGGTGACTGCCAAATTAGTTTTCAAAATATTTTCAATAGTTTCAACTTTGGCTTCCTGTTGTTTGGATCTGATCCTTTTGGAATGGAACTCACTGAAGCTCACTGCTGCTTTGACTTCTAAACATGCATGTTTCTTTATATTCTTACTAATAGTAAAGGGGTTGCAGAGCAGGTTCAAGAAAGATTTTTTTACTTACGGATTAATATGACTTTTACTTTTCTTGTGGTTGGTTAAGAAATTAACAGTCATAACACTTCAAATAATATTCAGATAATAATGAGACCTGAGCGCTTATTCTGTTCAGCTTGTGCAAAACTCTTGTCATTACCTTGGTATTTGTCCGTATGCGTTCTGAAAAAGTAGAAATATTTAATGCTGATGTTTTGAAATTAGTATCTGAAGCTGAAATAGTCTATCCTGAAAGGCCTGTCAGTTCACATGGAAAATGTGTTTTCATCCTCCTTCTGACATAGCAAAGCTCCAGAAAGTGAGCTGGGACTGCAGTGCTCATGTCTGCAGCACGTGGAGAGGGAGGGAGGAAGAAGGGGCAACAACTGGAGTCTTGAGGTGTTTATATGAGAGCTGGAAAGAGGAGAATTTTAAACTTGAGTAGCAGAGTTTTGCCAAAAGACCTTAGCAAGAACAGCGGGAAAGCTTATGCTTTTGTATGCTCTATATTTAGTTGTCACATGGTTATTGAAGCAAGTTAAACGATCTCAATTGTCTTATTTTGACACTTAGCATGTGAGCTGAGTCTAGGGTCTGCTCTTCCACAGTTCAGTCCAGTGTTAAGACTTGTGTCAGTTCTGGGCAGAAATGATAAATATTTTTCTGTATAGTGAACTGTTTAATTTTTTTATATTAAAGCTACTGAAAAGCTTACTTTCCTCAAGGCACTGTTCTCATCTGTGTAGCGCTTGTGCTTTTAAAATGATGCAAGTATTACAAATGGTGATATAACTAGATGTAAGATGTAGATTTAAGATAAATATTATCAAGTGGCTTTCTAGAAGTTGGTGAGAAGTGGCTTTCTAGAGGTTGGATCTCTTCAGGTCTCCTCATTCACAGAGGTTTTTTTTGTAAGAAGGAACTGTTGTCTGTCGTCCATCTAGTGAGTAATGTGATGTTTGAATGCGGAATGATAATAACTGCTGATTTGCTTCAAATTACACATAGGATTAATGAATTTCTTTTAAAAAGATATTTTTAGAAGTAGTAGGTAGTTTTGCACATATGATTAATTTATATAGTGAGGGATGGATGCACGCAGACACACACACAGAGGTTTTATAATCTTATAACAAGAAGTGGGGGACTGGAGAACTAAGTGTTACGTGAATCAACCGCAGAATAAGCGTTGTTACTGCATGGTCTGCTCCTTGGCAACATGATGGAGGGTATCTCAAAGGTGCAAAACCTTTAAATATTTTTGCAAGGTATTCCCTCCATGAAAAGTGCACTAGATTTTTTTTTTTTTTTTCATTCCTGTTAGCAAAGCCACAGATACCTTGCAGAATTTTTTAGAAATACTCAATCTGCTAACTAACTTCAGTTTCAGAATCTATCCCTTTAACAGATTGCATATGTTTATATAAATTAATAGATGTATTTACATATATAAATATATTCCTCGAACACAGGACAGTTCATGGACTTGGACTTTGCAGTTCTGCAAACCTCAATTTTCTAAAAGTCTTGAGGGTAGGTAGGTAGACAGTGGGAGGAATTTAACTGGCAGGGTTATCGTTTTGCACTTATAAATGCATATGATGAATTTATAAAGAGTAATGGGTTAAACCACAGAAAAGAGAAGAATGTGAAAATAAAGCTCATAAAGGCACACAATATTTATGCTTATATTTGTAAAAGCAAAATAAACATCATGTGCATTTTGACACCTCTATCTATGAAAAAGGAAAAATTTGGCTAGAGGAGTCTAGCTAGTGGTCCTTTTCCCCCTTCCTTTACTGTGGTCGTTTAGAAAGAATTTGAGCTCATTAGCAGTAAAGTTTCTGCATTTGGCAGGGCATTTTATGTGCTGCCAAACGCCAGTAGAACAGTGTTAGAATCGCTCCTTTACTAACTGGATACTTTTTAATTACAGCCCCTAACCACAAATATGGAAATAATTAGCAGAAATTAAATATACGCAAAACTCAGGAAGAGCAAAGACTAAAACAGAAATCAAGTGTATTCTGTCCCGTCTTTGTTGCAGTCTTGCTGTTTGGTTTCGAATGACCCTTTGTATGTTGTTTCTTCCATTTCTAAATGGAGGAAGCAACTTTATGTACAGGACTGGCAGTACAGGGGAAATAGCTGCTGAGGTGTGGTAGAGGGGATTTTAGCATCTGTTTAAGGTTGCCTGAAATAAAGATAGAAGGGACTGAAAAAATCTGTCTCGTATTGGGAATGAACCTGGCAAAGTGATGGGCAAAACAATTTAGCAAAGCTTTCTCTTAAGAAGTTCTAAAGCATGAAAGTGTCATTGAAAAGTAAAACAGCGTAGCTAGCTTCTTTTTTCTTTAATTCCTTGAGCCAGATGGTCCTCAAAACTCTTGAAAACTGTAAAATCCCACTCTGGGAAGATCCTTTGTTCTGTACACACACAAAAAACCAAAAGCTGGAAGAGTGGGACAGGGAAGAGATGGACAGAAAGGCAGGTGTGGGTGGGCAGAGGGATTGTTGTTCGATCCTTTGCGTTAAGTTTTGCTTGAAGAATAGAGTTCTGTACAGTATAACTATCCTAGCTAGCAAAAAAAAAAAACGATCTGCTTTATGGACTTGTAGTTCTTGTTGGGGAGATTATCTGTAACGGCAGGGAAAACTTTGTGATGGAAGCAAGGAGATAAACAAAAAATACCGATGCGCCGCATACAAAATTAAGCGTTCAGGAACACTTTTCTGTTCAGGAGCAGAAAAAAAATTATAATATTCCTGCTCATGCAGGTTGCAGATAAAATTTAAGTTGATTAGTAAATCCTAAACCAATTATTGGTGTGGGGGGCAGGGGGGAAATGTATTTCATAGTCTTAAATGGTCTTTTTAACAAATTTCTAAGAGTATGCAGATAAAACTTTCTATCTGCATTTTTCTTCCTGGAAGAAAATAATACAGTAAATTCCTAATGGACCAGCTGCATAAGCAAGAAAATTCTTACTTGAGGAGAAATATTTTAAAAGAGAAAATGGATGTATTTTGGGTTTTGTGGAGTGTTTTTTTTTTTAATTTTTCAGCATAAACTTCTGTTTTAATACTTCTGTATATGTAACCAAATACAGGAGAAGGGGGGGGGGGGAGGAGAAGGAAAGTTAACTCCCTCCCCTCGACACTAAGTTTCTTCTACCTTTTGTTCCTGGGTCTTGCCATCTACACATTCAAACCTAATATTTCAGAGGTGAAAATGGGACAGTACCAGGTTTATTGATGGAGCATAGTGTGATTGGGTCTTGCTTTCATACTTTTAGACCTAGTCCTTATTGACTTTTAGTTGCTGTTCTCTCATCTGCTTAAATGTCTGTGTCAAAGATGTTTCTACATGTTGGCCTAGTATCGTCATACCGAAATTGCAGTGAAATTTCATATTTGCCTGCAAACCAATGGTACCACTCAAATGTACTCTGTGTCAGGCTATCACTTAGTCACAGTTGAAAAATGTAGTTGGATACATTCCTTACTTGTAGTGAGTATGAAACATTTTATGCAAGCAAAAACAGCAAAAGACTAAAATGCTCCTCCCGTGCATTGGTAGGCCCAGCTCTACAATTTGATACTCAGGTAATTTTACATATCCTCACCTGGAAGCACTAAGAAAAGCTTTGATTATCGTATGTCTAGCTGTAAAACATGAGAAAGGAACCTTTGGTCTTCTCTCTGACATGCAGCAAGCCTGGGAGTGAAACTGTCGTAGCAGTTGGTTTTGTCTTGTTGTCTTTGAGCTCTCCTTAAGAGGAAAATAAATATGAATCCTTTCAGAGAGGAAAGACTTCCTCTTGCAATTTGTAATACTAGTACGATTGAGAATTGCAGCTATTAGATGGGTAGATGAAAAATTTAATAAAACTTCTCAAAAAACACCGGAAGTGTGTTTGAGTTGGTGTGAGAGAAGAGGAAGCATAAATTGAAAATGCCCTTTTAAAAGGGAAAGGGTTGGTATTCCGTATTTACTAGTTAAGAATACTTCTTTAACGCACAGATTTTCGTCATGATGACAGACTGTGTAATTGTAGCAAACATCTAAGCAACCATAGGAAAAAACATTTTTACTCAATGAGTGCATAAAATGGACTTTGGTTCCCTCACATACACCATCCTCCCCTTCCACTTCAGTTTAAAAGGGAATTGAAACTGCCACACACTCCTGGAATAAAAACTTTGCGTAAAAGTGCTTGAGAATGTTTTTCCATGGAATGGAAATGGAATGTTTTTCCATTAGTCATTTAGTTTGGTCTAGAAGTGCAGTTTTGAAGTGAATCTCCTAATTTGCCCAATCACTGTACTTTAGTTCGTATAACGGAGCATTTTTGAAGTATACAACTGGATTCCTTTTGCATGAAAGTAAGCCTAAGAGATGCTGCTTCCAGGTGTCCAGTTCACAAGATCAGATTGATGCTGGTCCAAAATATGAACTCCCAAAACGCATTTAGCATGGATAACAGGTCGTCTGCATCAATCATTTTGCTTTACAGCACTGCTCTTCAGTCTAGTTTAGACATAGCATTCGTTGCTCCATGTGAGCCAACATGAGTCCAGAAGGGCCCAGTTAATCAAGCCCTGCTGTGCTGCTTCCGCATGCAGCCACCTGAGTGTCTCTGGCCTCTCTAATACTTTGGCTTTGGAGGCAGTGATGGAAGGGCACCTGGGCTGAGCCAGGTCAAAGCCAACATGCCAGTTCAATCACCAAGCCACCCTGAAGCAGATATACAGGTCCTGATTGCAACTCAGCCCAGGAAGCAAAGCAGCTGTAGCTGGTGTGCCCTGCCAGACCTGAGCTGGCTCTGTGGGGAACCCGCAAACCAGGAAACCCTGGTTCATCCAGCCTGTCACGTGTGCAGATAGGAGTGCAGGTGTGACAGCAGCTGTGTGAGAAATAAAGTGTCTGTGGAGTTTAGATGCCTCTATGTATAGCCAGCAGCTGAGCGAGGCTTCAGATACTGAGGCCTCGCTCAGCTGGCTTACATTGATTTTCTAAGTAAATGCCAAGATTTATTGCCAGTGCCAAGTCCTGCTGGAAGAACACTGTTTTGTGGGGTGGAGGTTTTTTTTGGTTATTACAGTTTAATTTTCTAAGAAATCACTTTTCTGGAGTTGGAGTTTGGATTTTTAGAAGGCAGTTTTGAAAGGATTGTCCTTCGGTGTTGGAGGAATGTTGTGATAGGAAACCAGCATGGATAATTTCAATAGCTATTGTAGCAGAATTGATGGGGAAAAAATTGAATATGGCAGATGCTTTTGAATACAGTACTCATGAGTTGCTCATTTGATTTGAATGGGACTAATGTTTATTAAGTAATAAGCATTTGTAAGTTTAAGTTCTATAGGTTTATAGTTCTACAAAAACCAAAGAGGAAGAAAAAGGAGGTTCATTATTTTTCCATGTTTAATAGCTCTCAGTTTTGTAGAGGAGGAAGCTGGATAGAAACTCAGTGTTGAAATTTATTTGTTAATGTTTTATAATAGCTAGTTGCACTATAGTTTGTATATGAGTCATTCCAGGTTACATCTATAGGGGATCTTGTAAGACAGCATCGTATTTTGAAGATCAGTGGGGTTGTCACAGATACAATCACAAAGCTAGGCACGTGTCTGTTTTGGCAAGCTTTGAATATTTCAGTCGTGTCCATTAATTTCACAAGAACAAGGCTGTGGTAAACTTAAATTAGCAGTAAAATACGAAAATTAAATATTGAGGCATTTTTAGTGAGTGGATTGAGATTATTTTTCGCACAAAGATGAATTCTTAATCAGCCTTATAACCTTTTTTCCTTGCGTTGACACGTTAATTCTCTAGATTTGTATTATGATATCAAATTATTGGTACTATTGCTAAGTCACCCTTCCAGAATTTAAACATTAAATTTTGTTGCTGTTTGTTTGCTGCCTTTGTGTGTGGGTTTTTTTTTTTTTTTTAAACCCTGAACTGTTTATCATATTGCCTAATACTGCTTCATTGTTTCCTTGTGTTTTTCATCTCCTGGGTTGCTATCTGTTTTCTCTCGTTAAAGCAAGATTAGATTACTCAGATTATGAAGTAGATTATAATCTAAGACTACATAGATTATAAAATAAGGGGCTGGAATTCGTCTTTACACTGCATTTGCACTATACTGTATCAATAAAGCATGAGCCCTCAGTAGGGTTCATACTGGCTGTAATAGTTCAAATAATAAATGTTCTACTGTAGTTGGACAGTGCTTTCCCATTAGTGTTAAAAATTGAACGGTGTGACTTCTGGGACCTAGCAAATTGGTTCTGTCACCAGACTTTCCTCCTTAACATGTAAGTATACTATTTATGGTACAATGAAGTCTGATTATTGTCTAAACAGTTCTCTATATTGAATACTGATCTGCAGAGAATGAGTGGCAGCCAGGAAAAACAGAGCTGGTGGGAAAAGGCGCTCTATTCTCCCCTCTTCCCTGCATCACAGTGCGAAGGTAAGAAGCTATGAATGTTGGGACTAGCTGGCTGTTGCACTTCCGTTAGAATTAAGCACGTTTCCTTATGGGTTTGAATTGTTACGGGTGAATTAGAATTACCATCTTATTTTAAAGCAGTAAACTTTTTAAGGCTGTTTTTTTTTATCCAGGAGAGAACTGGGATGGTTAAATTACATTTATAACAAATGCCTAGCATGCTTCTAAATAGTTTTCAAACTAAAATGCTTTAAAATAGTCTATTTATGTAAATTTCCTTATACTAGAGCTTTGCTTTACCCTTTACCTTTGACTCTGGAAATATTTTATTAAGATTTGGAATAATTTTCAACCTGAATAATAATTATTAGGTAGCTAATTTTATAAGCATGCAAAAATTACTTGTTATAGGTTTGCATGAAGAACACGCACATTATTCAGGGAAGGTGTGGAATTCCTCCCGAGCTGGGCAGCAGAGGGGTCTGCCGCTTCGCCGGTCCTGCCCAGTGACAACTTGGGAGTTTTTCAGGCTCTGTTCAGTTAGAGATCTGTTTCCCTAAGAACCCAGAAGTAGATTAGCAAATAATTAATAATGATTATTTAATTGTTCTTAGAGTGCATCTTAAACTGCACACTACTAAACTGTGTTTCTGGTGCCTGAATATCCGTACTTTGGTGTTTAGGACAGTTTAGGTAACTTTCAAGAACATCTTCACTTATTTCACTCCCAGCTAGAGAAATATGTTTGCCCTGTGAAATGGTCAAATCCATGTCTACAGGACTTGGATCTGCACTGTACCTCCTGGACAGATCACACAGCTTCCTGCAGAAAAATGCTCAATCTTTACAAAGTAAAAATGTTTGGTGTCCCTTTGTACAGCGTCCCCTTCCCCCCGCCCCCACGCTGTGATAATGGCAGCGGTATTATTGGTGTAATAGCAAATGCACTGACCTGGGCGATCTTGCAGAGGTATTTTACACCTGATAATCCTTTAAGTCCAGTGAGTTGAATTGTGTAATCTTTTTGCTGACATCTGCTGGTGAGCTCACCGAACTATCTCGGTGTTTCACCACCTCATTTTATCAGAGGAAGACACTGAATACACAGTATAAAATAGGGTGAAGTCCAGAACCTACTTAGTATGAGTACAGAGTACAGTGTTAAGATGAATAGTTCCAGAATTTCATCTACGTTTAGACTAGATTTAACAAAACCAGAGCTTTTTCCTCAGAGCTAACGTTACTCTTTCACAAATCTTCAGCTCTATACTAATACATGTGACTCATATATATGGATATGATATGTATTATTATTATTATATGTTGAAGGTTTCTTCTGGTAGGAGTAGAAACCACAGCAGTTCATGTTATTTTGTTTTGCCCTTCAGTCAGGATCGGGCCGCTGCTGCAGTAGATTTTTTCGTAGGTAGAGAAATGTGAATGATCTAAAACAGCATGTAGTATCAGAATTAAGAAATGTACTGATCCTTTTCCAATAAAAAAGGAAATCTTGCTCTTTGAACCTCATTATTTTAAATGTTTTCATTAACAAAGTAGCTTATTTTTATTTGGTCATGCAGGTAAGATTTGATGATGTTTTAGTAAGATGATATGCTTAGCTTTTTAAGGATGTCCGACTTGAATCTCAAACTCTCTGCTCATTAATGTGGCTTAGAATGTGAATTTTAAGGCTGCTTCTCTAAATTTTTTTTTTTAAAAATGTAAATAATAGTGTTTCTCAATTCTTTTTTTTTCCTCCTTCTTCCTCTGAAAAACAAACCCCACTGTAAGAGTGTTATACAAATGCCAAGGGAGAGAATGGTGTAGGAGAATTTGCAGATGTAAAGGAAACATCCAATGGTGATGAACACCTTTTAGATTTTAATATGGTAAGTTTGTTGTTGGTTTGGGGAAGGAGTTTTTTGTTTGTTTTATAAAGGTATGCTACCACATTTTTCCTTTCCTCACAGTTTTCAGTTTAGAGGAAAAAAAAAAAGAAAAATGAAAATGGCCTCAAATACCTGAAAAAAATCCTTCAAAGCTTTTCTTTCATCATTTTTTTTTTTTTAATCTCTTCCTTGTCTTTGATATTCTTCTGAGAACTCACAGTGTTCAGGTTTGTACTTTGAATAGTTAAGCAGATTCAGTTTCCTTTGGGAATAGTTGGTTTTTGCTTGCAAAGTATGTTAAAAATATGAATCTTTTTTCCTCAGTTTCTAACTTCAGTAAGTATAGGGTGGGCTGATGTGCACTGTGGAAGGCAGGAGAGGCCAGTAACCAAAAGGAGTGAATGTAATGTGTGCTCAGTTCTGTCCTGTCAAGCAAAAAGCTGATGCACTTAGTGGTATTTTTTTGCTGTAGGAAAATATTCATGTGCAATCATATGCAACTACTGATACGTTTTTAAACTTCATGTTGATGACAAGACCTAAGCCTTACGCTTTGACATGCTTTCTGTAACTTTACTGATTCAGCTGACAACATACTGGTTTTGCTGGAAGTTCAGGCAGATTAATGATGTATTTCCTTAATATATAATATTTATTACCAAAATTTGGAGATAATTTTAAGAGTAATTTTTCTAAATTACCAGTGATAATGAGGCATTCTAATTTAGTTCACCCTTGTTTCTCTTGCTCTTGTGCAAACCCTAAAATTAAGGAATAGGGAAAAAAACCCAGAAACCCTCCACTTTTTTTCCTCCTGTTCTCTAGTCCTTACTACATAATGCACTAAGTCAGGGAAAGGGAAAACTTGTGCTGCAATTGTGACATCTCTTCTAAACATCTGCAAAAATCCTGCAGTACATGCCAGCCTAGAAGCAAACGAGTATGTTGGGTTTTTTGATTGTTCCCAATCAACACTGTCAGTTTAAATCCTTAGGTTTCTTCTGTTTATGAAGCAAGATGTGCAGATGATATAAATTCTGAGGCAAAACCAAATGGCTTCAGGAAGAATATCTACTCCAGTGATAGCTCCAGCTCTGAAGAGACAGCTTCAGAAGGTGGAAGTGAATGGGCTGATCCTTGTGAGGAGGAGCTTTTTTCTCGAACTCAACTATAGAAACTGCAGAGTAGAACAGATGATTTAAAAGTAACATGAGATGGAAAACTATCCTTCTTGAGGGTCTGTAGCTCTAAAACAACAACTTGAGTTTCCTCTTCAGTTAATGGATTCAGATGTGTATTTATCTTTCTCTTCTTGCTTATTTTATAGATGAGGACACAGCTGTCCTGTGGAAGATTTTTTTTCCCCCCCCCCCAAACTGTTAAATTCTTGGCTATTTGAACTAGACTAGATTGTGTTGTCAAATCAAGAATGGATGTGCATGTGCTTGTCTTAGTAGTACCACTGCTTTTTTGCATCTTAATTGCAGTTATTTTCATTCGTAACTGTAGCCCTACCACTATTACTATCTTCTTAGCATCGCAGTGTCTACAACTACTTCTGCTATTCAGAGACTTTAGCTTTTGGCACATTAGGCTTTGTTCTTTAAGAACTGGGAGATAAATACTTAACACTGTAATCTATCAGTGCCTTTCTGAATGCAGGAGAAAAGCATGAATGACTTGTCCAGTCTTCATTCAGTAAATCTCATAACTTTGAAGTAGGAACAACAGGGTTGTGCTTTAGAGACTTACAGAAACTGTGTTTTCTATCCTATGATTTCCCCCTCCCCCTTCCCGCAAACCAACACTGAGGATACCATGGTTTGTATTTTTGCTAACTGGAGAAGCCAAGGATTTTTTTTGTAGGTATGGAGGCAATGTGGGCTTTTTCCTTTTTTTTTTTTTTTTTTTTTTGTCCTTTTTAGCAACTTGCCAATATAGGGCAGAAGTTTAGAAAGAAAGAACACCAAAAAATAATAAACCACTGGGGTGATGTGTGGATTGTTGTGAATTTTGTAACAAGTAATGAGAATGTTGTCTTGTTGCAAATGATGGTATTCATGTAACCTGCAAAAGCATCCTATACTGAATTTGAGCCTGAATGACTGAAACTATCTAAAATGCTCAGAGTGTTCAATGTTTTATATGCAAAGGGTCAGTGCTTCACTTGAAAGAAATCCTGTGGCTGCTGCAGTTAGCTGCTGTTGTGGCTGTAATTTAGTAAATCTCGTAGTTCATTTTGTGTTTCTGAGAGAATGTGTGGGGCAAGTTATGTGTGTGGTGGGTGGGGGTAGGGAAGGTGATGACTTACAACATACATGTGTGATTGCAGTAGTGATTGTTGCTTTATGTGACTTGCTTTTTAAATTTTATTTTGTTAACTTAGAAAGTCAATACATTGTCAAGTTGCATCTGTACAAGACTATCAACTCCTTGTGCTTTTAACACATTATGCAAAATGTATAAGCCAGGAGGAGCAATATTTGCAAAACTAAACATTCTAAGTTTTTACCAACTCATAGTTTAAAAAACAACAAACAACTAACTAATCTATACAATAGCAGCATGTCTATAACATCAGGAAGTGCAGAAAGTCCAATACTGACTTGAAAAGCTTAACCTTTAATTTTGACAGGCAATAAACCTCATGGAAAAACGATAGTTGTTTGAAATGTGAGCTGAACTGGCTTTGAAATATGTTCTATGCTAGGAAGGTTTTCTTAATAACTGGGTTTTGTTGCTGTTATTCAATTGATAGCGTAAGAATTGAAATACATGGTTTAAGAAAAACATGCCATTCTTTGTGCAACATTGTTATTGAAATCCTGACTTAAAATTGGCTTGGTTTGTCCTTACCCAGGGACGTTTTTTTGGTCCTCCTATTAAACAATATGTTTTAAGGTTTGTATTCATACAAAACAATCTTTTGACACTTTACAGGTTTTTTTCTTAATTTATTTGCAGACTTTGGGTAGATTTTTATATATTTTACTTTCTTCTGGAGCTTCCTTGAGAGGTTGTTTAGCACCTGCACTGAGAACTATTTAACTGTAAACATGACAGTAAAAAAAGAACTTTACACACAAATTCTTCAAATCACTACAGTGAAGAATGGAATAGAACTTCATTCTAGAATAAGAAATGACCAAACGGATATATTTCAAACACAAACTTCAGCTCAGTTTATTTTGGATAGAGCTGCTTCTTTTGCAAGAAAGGGCTCAAAAATAGCAAAGGTGTTGCTTATAGTTACATTATGGCATGTAATATTCCAGCACCTTTGGGGAAAATAAAATGGTATATTGAGCTTCGGCAATAACAAATTGTCTTTACTTGTTTTCATAGTTTAATGGCTAAAGCTCTAAAGCTTTCAGTGAGAGTTGAAGTGTGGTTTTTAGTTTTTCTGTATGGATAGAGACACACACAACAACAACAACAAAAGCATTAAAGGTTGGCAAACGCTGAACCGCACTGTGGTATGAAGCGCATTGCATATCCATAGCACTGAAGTATCAGTTTTCCATTCCTGGGCTGAAATTTGTTTCTACTTTTTGCTTCAAGTGGTTGTATTGTTCTGATTTCACGTACACCAGAGTAACTGATTTTGTTTTCTTGTGGAGTTACTTAACACCGAATAAAAATATAAAAGGACAATTGGATGGTGTGTGTGTGTGTTCATTTGCTTTGGCTAAAGTTTCTAATTTAGATAGAAAACAGCCATTAAGAATCAAACATTCTTAAGCAAGAGATACCATGAGACTTCTAATTTGGGAGTCCTTTTCCTTGCTATAAATTTATCATCTATTTCTGTGCTTTTTCAATACAAGACAAACAAAAAATTAAGTACACTGCATGTATTCTTAAAAAAAAGGTAGACAACCAAAACAAACATAACAAGCTTAGTCCCCACTTTATTTAGCTTTGTTTTTAAAAAAAAAAAAAAAAAAAGTAAAAGTCATAAGGTCATGATCTCAGCCCTAAAATTAATTTGTAATGACGTCATGTTTAGAGAACACAATTAACTTTCTTTCCAAAATACCAAAAGAATTAGAAAACAAATAATCCCTGGCCCTTTCTGACATGGCTGTGAAAGTTTGTTGTGTGTTGGTTTTTTTTTTTTTTTTTTAAAAACCTAGTGCTGGATCCGAAGTAGCAGTTCTTGTTTCTGCTCTCAACCTGTAGTCAACCATTAAATAGCCAGTGGCGGATTTCTACTTTTTTAGAAGAACGCAGGACAGCAAAACGCAAACTGCTCCTAAATCCGAAATCCATAGCTAGACACCTTCAAACAAAGACCCATTTTTCAACAGCTCACATTGAGCTTAGTGTAAACGTTCGTTACGTGGTGTAAGAGAGCAACCATAATGAATGAAATATAACAAAAACCAGGACTTGGGCTTCAATGTGCCCAATGATTCTGACTCCCCTGAATTAGAACTGCAATGGAAACAGTACATAAATACGTAGTTGGGAACCCTCTGTGCTCTGTGAGGAAATAATAGAAAACATCTATTCTGTTAAGGTCCTTGGGTGAATACTTTTGTTCATGAGTATCTAGCCACCTTTCCTTGTGTTTAAAACTTCCAAACTTACCCAAATAACTTTAGGCGTAAGTTATTTCAAAGTATTTTTTTATTAAATAGCATAACTAAAGGAGTGTATTTTCACTGTGTTTATAGAAGATGCTTGCTAAGAGAATTAGATTTGATCAACCATGCCTTTCAAGTGTAGTGTCTGAATTAATATTAATTCCAGATATCCCATAGAATTAGATGCTGACATAAACAATGCTTCTATCATTAAAAAACAGTGAATATTACTGGGCAGTAATGGCTTCGGTCAGTGGCAGGGCAGGCCTTAAATGCAGGTCAAACGATGACTTCAGGAGACTTCCAGGATTCCCTGACATTTTTCATGCCAGTTCCTGCATATTTAAATATTATCCCCCCTGAATTCATCATCTGCTCTTCACATACAGCATTTGACAGTACAATATTTTTCTGTGACCTGTGAAGACTCTTTAAGAGCAACAAGCCTCCAAAGATTTTGGGCATGTGAAACCTAATGAATGCATTTTAGGTCTCTACAGTAAGATCCTTTTTCCTGTGTTTGAACTGTTCTTAAAATATGTTTTAACATGTGACTGCACATAAATGTGGGATTATGAGAAGCTTAAACCTGGCAGATCTAGCCATGGGTCTGATGAAAGAGAGAAAGAGATGAAAGACTTCTCCATGTACAGCGGCTTTTGCTACCCGACAGCCTTCCTGCAGGGCAAGTGCTTTTTTAAGAACTACATCTGCTACTGTAATGTACTTGCTATTGTGGAACAAAATTACGTCTAGACCATGGGGAGGTGCAAAGCAATAAAACGTCTCTTTCCCTGTCACTAAAATACAGTCACTCTTATTGATAGTAGTAATAGCTATATAATATTACCACAATTGCCTTTCATACAAGGATCTTAGAAATCTTTATCATTGTCAATGAAGAAAGCTTAACTGCCCATCATCTCTGTGTAGACCTTATTTCCTACAATACAAACAAAGAGGGACAAAGTGAGATGTAGCAAGTTTCCTTATATCACAGAACTGATTAGTCTCAAATTTTTGAATGTCTTTCTTCTAAAATCAATCTAAACAATCAAGTTTGTTTTAAAAAAAAGTATATTTTCATATACAATTTAAGGCTTGTTGTGTTCATAGACAAAGGAAATGGTTAGTTTATAGACTATACCACAGTTGAAAAAATAGTGCTATAGTATTGTCTCGGGCATAGCAAAAGGCATTGCAGTAGAGTGGGGCTGTTGAAGGCAAATATGTAAGCCCTAGAATAAACTGCCTAAAATAGCGATGTCACATCCACCACTAGAGATTTTTAGGAACAAATTAGAAGAAAAACATGTCAGAAATAACACTGGTATACTTGATCCTACCTTGAGGAAAGAGGATGAACTAAATGATCTCCAGATCACTCCCAATCCTGTTTTCCCTTACTCGTAATACAGGAACAGCTTATAGGCAGAAGGACTATTTCATCTATTTATAGAGTTTAAAGAGAAAAAAACATTAGACTGCCTATGAGCCATTAAATTTTTTGCAGTTACTCCTTTATGGATCCTAGTAGCTTGTCTTTGATAAAGTAAAGCTTTATACTTTGAAAAAAGTATAGCTTGTGTTTGGTTACAGATCATCTTCCAAAGAATAATATCTCTTACCATCCTTGCCTGCTGTGGTATGCTGCCTCCCTAATCCCTTCCAAATACAGGATAGAAATAGGTATTGAACATTTCTTTTTCACGTTGTTACTTATTCAAGCAACAGTGAATTTTAAAGATTGTTAGTGTTCCTTTTGTTGTAAGACCCTTTCAAAAGGATTTTTCCCTTTTTCCTCTTACATTTTTTCTGTTTCAAAACTTCTCATTTTTGTACTGGTTTTTTTTTAATTGTCTTCACACTGAGATGGGCTTTTAGCCCATATTTTATTGACTGTGAAAGCGTTATCAATTTGGCAACTAAATTTTCTTCAAGAAGTCTCAGTTCCCATTCATGCTTTTAAAAAAATTTCCCCTCCATTTTTCCTATAATTTTCTTCAAACTGGAAATTCTAACTTCTTTGAAGCGCTATAAACAGAGAAGTATCAGTTGGGTTTGTTCTCTGCCCAAACTGGATGTTGCAAGGTTTCATCCATTCATCATCACTAATCCTAGACAACCACTAATTTTTTGTCTAGTACTCAGTTTTTTCTCCCTTAGGGAGCTCCAATGGAAAGTTACCACATCTTGGGTACAATGCCTTTTGTGTTATAGAAATAATCTATTTGCTTTTGGAAATATAATTTAAATTCTGCCTGCTTAAGAGCACAGATTGCCTATAACATCCCAATTTCTCATTATACAGATGTGCATAAGAAGTTTCCTTCTCTGGTGTGATTTAGCAATGTGTTAAGATCTGAGAAAGAACTACCACGGAGGCTTTGATAGCAATCATTCATGTGCACTTAAGATTCCGTAATGCGATATTAATGCAAGTATCAATATTTTTAGTATGCACAGCATTATTCCTTCACATCTTTTTTTTACTCGGTTTTGTCTATAGGTTTTCGACGAGTGACATAAACATTCTAATCCCATGCCTCAGATTTCAGTAATATCAATTAAAATGTGCTGGGAAGTCTTGCTCTATCTTGCTCGACTGTTTCCCCGTCTTCGTTTGCTTGCTGTCCCATATGAGGGAAAACATTGAAGCCTCCCTAAGCCATTTAAGTCTATTTTTACTCCATGATAACAGAAGGTTAACAGTAATGGTAGTTATAAACCTGATTTTACTTTCTTCATCTTTTTGCATTTATCATGACTAAGTTTTGGCTGGCCTTCTGTATCCTACAGAATAAGGCAGCCTTTTGGGAGAATGAAATGGCATTTTCTCCAGCTGTTCCTGATTCGTCCCAAACCTATTAAAATGGTCTGGTGCACAGACTTTCCACTGCTGGTAGTGGAAAGAGCTGATGGTGGCTGTGCTGGAAATGGACTGCTATTAATCACAGATGTCCAAAAGAGAGACAAATATTAGTTTTGAAAACAAAATTATTTATGATGAATTTGAAGTAGGAAACCGTAAGTATTCTCTACTTGTCAAAAACACCACCATTTCCTTGACAAGTATTGATATTTTTGATGAAATCATAGTCTTGCTCATTGCTACAAATCCGTAGCATTCCCTTTTTCTGTACCATAAAATGTGCACTAGTTACTTTCTCATAAATACAAGTAATTCTGTAAAGCAAGTAGGAAAAAGATCAATATCTCATCTCTGTTCTGACACTTACCTTCAAGAATGAACTTTTCTGTCTCTCAGCATGACGGACTATAACAGAGATGATCCATCTTTTGTTACGTTTGGGGCACTGGCACTCCCGCCTGCGTGAGCTAGGTACTACTTTAAATGACAGTGATGGGAAATCCAGACATGAGATAATGATTGGCTAGTGATAGCACTCAATGATGTGCGACTGTTTTGTCTTCATAATATGCAAATAGTCGCTTATGTAGATAAAAGTTATTATATTGAAGTGTCTTATAGTTTGTGACAGAGAATTACTGATCTCAAGATGGACAGGGAACTGCAAAGCTGATTCAAATGAAGCTCAGTTTGGCTGTCTCTGAAAGCTGCCTGCATCATTCTTGTTTTGTGATAAACGAAAATTCAATCTAGATGTTTCTGTCCAGTTCTTAAAAAAATTAAAATACCAATTGCAAAAATGTTGAAGCTTCAAAAGCGAAGTAAAACACTAAGCAGAGAATGGATTTCATACATCTAGAGGCATGAGAAGCATGAGGGAAGCTTGCTTTTCTGTTCCTGAACTCCTTTGTTCTATAGGGACAAAATAAGGACAGTTATTTCACACTTTTTTAGTATGCACGCGTATTTTGGAAAAATCAGTGAGACAGAACAGAGCACACCAAACTCTTCATGCTTTCTGGGAAACAGTAACCATAAAACTGTGGTGTCTTGAATTCTACTGGCACGAATATGAATTTGTATGATAGGGCCTTGAAAAATACATTTTTTGGAAATTAAATTCTCTAGCATTGATCTATTATTAGACCACTTAGACTTTTTTACCCACTAGGTGAGCTTCAGTTGCCAATTTCAGGGAGCTGTATGTAGTGATTTGTTTCTGCAGAACAGCCACAGGCAAGAGTACACTCTTGAAGCCATCCAGATTTTGCCCCAGGAATTTTTACAAAATTCACTATTTATTTTGCAGGTTTACCTGACTCTACATCAATGGCAGAGCACTAATGATAGCCACACTGAGTAAGCATTAATATTAATGTTCCTCAGGGATTTTTTTATTTCATTGTTGTCCATTTTGCCAGACTGCACTGTTCCAGATTAGGGTGAATGCTGAGTAACATTTTAATTTGTGTTTATTTTTCTTATCATCTTTCAGTGTTTGTTTCAAGAAGCATTTAGCAGATTCTAAAGAACTCAAAAGAGAGAGGATGTATCTCACCTACCAAAGAAGCTCAAGTACTGCAAATTGTTTTTTTCCTGTAAATACTCTGTAAACATTTGCACTTCATGCTAAGTCTTCTTTTTTTAACAGCTTAAACAGTCAAGTGAGTTTAGACTTAAAAAATACTAATGCTGTATTAGGAAAAAATACAACACCAAAACCAACCTTTGTATCAAGTTCTTGAGGATTTGCTGATTCTTACTTAGAGGCCATCTGTCAAAACAGGAATACTTGATTTTTCAAAATGCCCTTCTGTATCAACAGTTCCTTTACATTTTGCACAGCTGGGAAACAAAGATTCTAAAAAGACCCCTTTGCACTTAGTTATATATTTATACTTCCCATAGCCGTTATATTTTCTTTTTATTTGGTAATTAGGAGATTCCACACTTCCACGGGGGTAAAAATGTGAAGCTGTATTTAGTCATATAATTTCAGCCCTTCAGTATTTATCAGTACAGAAGAATGCTAACATATACCCAATTTTTATAGATGGATGCGATGGTATCTCTGACGGAGGTGGCTTTAACAGAACTAATGCTAGTAGTTACTGCTGCAAAAAGTCAACTTTTGCTAATAGCAGAAATAGCATTACCCTTCTCAACTACATATACTGTCATTCACATGCAATTAAGAGTGTATTTTTACACTGACTAAGCCATGATTTTCTGCAAGCATTTTGAGGCTGACCTTGGAGTTTGTACAGTACCTAGCACAGTGGGATCCTGGTGGTTCTTACATGTTTCCTCATTACACAGAATAGCAGGAATTTTGCTGTGAGCAGGTATCAAAGAGCTTAACTACAGAATAGGAAGGGTCATCTGGGGGTTGGAAATGGGAAAATAAACTACTTGGGATGGCATCCCAAAGGCATGATGAGTGTTAGGCATAACTCTATCCCTAAGTAACTACTGACCCAAAAGGGGTCAAAATGCCTTTGGCTGATTTTAAACTTTTCGCTGTACTCCACACCCACTCCACACTGCTGAATGATGTCCCATGACAGATTTTTCTAACAGTTTCTTCGCTCTAAGAAGACGATAGGAGCATCACTATTTCCTTTGGAGAAACGCTACAGACTTACAAAATTCATTACTGTGCATTTTCATCCTGCTGTTTACCCTAGGCACCTCACAACTCTGACCGAAGCTTGATGCTTCTTCCATGATGATGATACAACGTTCTAGTTGTTCAACAGAGGAATTAATTCCCGCTCTCAGAAACAAAAGGAAAATGGTAATACTGAAAAAGAAATTTGTTACAGTGAATGCTCCAAAATAGCATTTGTCTCTTGCATATGAGCAAGCTTACCGTGTTTTAAAGGTATTGTGCTTTTATTTACTCTCTTTTAATAATAATATGCCAGCTGTCTGAAAGAGGTAGCACTGATTTTCAAATAATTTGTTGAACAGAAAAGAAATGGGGAAGTTTGTGCCAATCTTAATTATTTTTTGTTCTTGTTGATACCCATCGCATAAATCCACTGAGGTAAGATAGATGCTGAAACTTATCTCTCTCTGAACAAGACAGAGACACAATCTGTAGAGGTATAATTTTTGGTTGACAGCAGATTTTCAGTGCCTACTTTCAACTAAAATAGTAATATTACAAGTCCATATATGGATGTAATTCTATCATATAAACATCTATTGCTATAGATCAGTCCACTGAACTACCAAGAACAAGTAAAAAGCATCTTTATGTCGTGATATCTCATTCAACATTTTTACACCTGCATCGACTTTCTTCAAACCAACAAATTCAGAGCCATGTGAAAAGAAACACTCTTTTAGACGAGATGCTTATGTGACCCTGGAACCTACAGGCAGATATACACAATAACGAGTGGTGTGATTACAACATGAATAGGTATATTTAAGCTAATTCTCATCTTGATAGCACAGAAACAGTATTAATGGGGTCACGGCTGCAAGCACTTCAGCGTAAGTTTACCTCAGCCTTTCGCAATTTATTTGTGCAATTTGCCCACATCAAAGCCTGAATAATCATGGCTTAGCTCTTCTTGATGTTGAAAAAGTACATTAACACACATTCAGATATTCCAACACTTGCTGCACTCACGCTCCCAACTTGAGGGCAGAAGCAACTCGTGTGAAATGGCGACAAGCAGTAGCTACTTACCTACTCAGTCACGTGGGGGAGAACAACTTTATTTTTATACCTCAGTGTATTCTAGAGTCATGATCGTGAGGTTTGGGAAGCAAAATATTTATGACCTTTGCAGAAAAAGCAAGGATGAGTTTCCAATATGCATTTGCATCTTTAGAGAAGGAAACCTGAGAGCTCTGCTCCTGTGAGGTGTTGACTCCTTAGATTTCAATGTGGAGGTGGAGAGAAGGGATGTGCCTAATAGGCTGAGGAGGCAAAATCAAGAGAGAACTTTTTTGAGCAGGGGAGTAAAAGTAGGAAAGGGTAACAGGATGGAAAGGTAAAAAAAAAAAAAAAAGCAATGAATAAATCAAGAAGATAAACCAAGCACACTGGAATAGCAGCTATCGTTCTGGTGCCTCTCCTATGGGCTACGCCTTCAGCTGATGCCCCAAACCGAGACACTGCACAGTTCAAACTTGCTTAAAATATTAAATGCCGTTTTCATCGTACAAGAAAACCACCGCGGAAGTCGCAGCGAGGCCGGGGGGGGGAAGGGGGATTGATGGGGGCCGGCTCTGCCCGGGGCCGCCGCGCTGGGGCCTCGGCAGGGCCGGGGGGGGGAGGCGCTGGCGCTCCCGCCAGCAGTAACGCGGCCCGGGGCTGCAGCCGCCCCGAGACGGGGACGCGGGACCCGTGTGAACGAGGGCGCCCAGGCGAGACGCCCCGCTCCAAACCGGACCCCTTGCCCGGCGCCGGCGCCCCCGCGCAGCCCACCCTCCCCTTCGCCCCACGGCGTGCTGAGGCGATTCAAAATGGCGGCCGGCGCCCCGCGCCCAACGGCCGCCTCCGCCGCGTGCCACCCCGCCCCCCGCCGCGCAGGCGTTTCCTCCGCGGCGGGCGGGGCTTGCAGCCGCCGGGCTGAGCAGGGCGAGCGGCGGGAGGGAGGTGGCGGCAGCGGCGGCGGCGGGGGGAAGGAGGGAGGGTGGGGAGAGCAGGCGAGGCGAGGCAGCCGGGCAGCGGAGCGTCGCGGGGGGAGCCCGGCACCTGCCCCGCCGGCAGAGCTCGCCGCCAGGTGTGCGCCGCGCCGCGGGGGCGGGCGCCATGGGAGGCCGTGCGCGGCGCGGGGAGGGCGCCCGGCGGGCGGGGGCTGCGGCGCCTCACCTGCGCTGAACCCGCGGCCGCGCCGCGCCTCCTCGGAGCGGGCACCTGAGAGCGACATGGAGCGTCCGCCGGCCGCCTGGTAGCGCCGCGGCGGGGAGCGTCGGGCATGGCCCAGCGCGAGGAGAGCCACGGAAGGCAGCGCTGCCCCGGTGAGGCGTCGGGGTTTTGTGCTGGGCGGTTGGTTTGGCGGCGGGGGGGGGAAGGGGGGCGGTTGGAGCCGCGCGGGGGCGGGGGGCGGCACCTGCGCGGGCGCGGCGGGGGGACGAGAGGGGGCGGCCTGTGGGCAGGGGGCGGCAGCTGTCCGGGCCCCGCGGGCCGCCGCTTGCTGCCGCGACCGTCTGGAAAAGTTAGAAGAGCCGCTCGGCACGGAGCGGTGGAGGGGCCGCAGGCGAGTGTGAGCGGTGGCTTCCTGATGCCTTTGGAGAAAGGCATTGGTTGGTTTTTGTGGGCTCCTTGTTCTTTTTTTTTTTTTTTTTTTTTTTTTTTTTTTTTGCTATAAAGGCCACCAGATAAGCGCGGTTCGACGTTGTGAAGGTTTCCTGAAGCCTGCGAGAAGGAAGCAATTTTCACTTCTCTCGCAGGCTCTCTTTCTAACCCAAGTCCCTTTGGGTGATTTCCAAAGACTTAAATAAAACTTAATTGGGAACTTTATGGAGATAACGTAAGTTCGGTTTATTATGATGCTGCGCCTAGTTCAATATGATCTCTCATTTTTCAGTGCTCTTGGTGGGGAAGAGAAGCCCTGTAAACTGCTTCCAGAACAGAGGCTTAGTACAACACTCTGACTCATTTATACTGCCTGACGTAGCAAAAAAGTAGAAAAACCGTGAATAGTTCACTTGTGATCGCTTTCCAAATTCTCTGCTCAAAAGCCAGGTTTGTTCAGGTCGTGCTTTACAAAGGTTGCTGGCTGAGAGTTAGATAAACGACTTCTTAGTGAAGAAATCTCAAGTAATTTCTTCTTGCTAGTAAGGTTTTGGCAGTGATTACATATGTAGTGTTCAGCACTGTACCTCATGCTTTATTGTGACCTAGACTGTTTTCTAGCTTAAGGAAACTTTATTTGCTGAAAGTGCTGTGACTCTTAGAACCGCAAACAATTCGAAATAAGAACTTCTTTAATAAATGAAGCTGTTCTTGATGCATGTTCATGTATGCTGAGATCACCTGCGGTTGCACTTGATAGCAGTATTGTACTCTGTTTCTTGCGACATGCAATAAAAAATACTAAGTTCACGAAGAGTTTAAACCCTTTGCTTTCTCCTTTGTTGCATGCTTTCTTCTTGAGAAGAAAAAAAGTGTTGCAACGTTGTAATTAAGAAATTCCTTACTCTAAAAATCAAAAATACTTTTTTTTGCAGGCAGAAGTAGCGATGTTGAAGGGATAAGGTGATGAAAATTCTGCCTGCTTTGTAAATAATTGTCTAAACCTTTCCTCCAAATAAGTTGCTTGCCGAAGTTGCAATGCAAGGCACAGTGAATTTAGAAGAGTGAGGCTTATGTTGGCATCTTCCTGAACTTTGTTCCAGCAGTTTGAAATTTACAATAAAATGGATACAACTTAGCCATTTTAGTCTGTATATTAGAAGTTATGATCAAATATGAGTTTTTCCCTCTCTAGGGTTGGGTGATATGAAAAGTCAGAATCTGTTTTAGCTCCCCTGGTGTTGTCAGAACATGCTTTCATACGTGCTGTGATCAGAATCTCAGGAATGTGAAACTCTGGACAGCCCGTACTGGGTCAGAGCAAAATTCCACCTCGCAGGCAGAAGGATTTACCTAGGCGAGAGCCTAAAATCAGGGCTAATGTATATTAGAAGGTTATTTCCCTGAAGTTCTAACATTTCGCAGTTCTGGAACTTCCTGAGCTATATATGGTTTGTTTGTGCTTAGATATCCTCAGTGAGTTTTCCTTCCATGAACTTGATATCATGTAAACTTCTAGCATCCGTCATGTACGACAGCAAGGAGCTTCACAGCTTGACCACCCGTTGGTTGAATAACTATTTCCTGACGTTAACTTTGAACCTGGCTACGACTACCTTCTTACGGTGCCCCTTTGCTCTTATGTTGGAAGAGGCAATGAGTAAATGATCCCTACCTCCTTGCCATTGGTGACCTCTGTTTTATCTTTATATCTCCATTCCCGTTGTCATCTCTCTTCTTTGATAGTCATTCTTATGAGATCATGATTCTCATAAGACATAAGATGTTAAGGAAAAATTGCAAATCTCAATTTTATTTAAATATATTACTGTCGAATGGGGATTGTGAATACTATGCAGATGAAATTGCTTATTTTTGCTCAATAATTTGTTATGCTAATATTACGTTTATAAAAATATTGCAATAATGTTAATAAATGATTTATAGAAAGACGTTAGTATTACAGTATGTGACCCTTAGAATGTTTGACGTAATTGTCAAATCTACTTAGCAGTGAGGCAGCTAAAGTAAGGCCAGGAAGCTAAATATCGCTTTACTTTCTTGTCTTCAAAGAACAATCCTACAGCAGCCTAATGCAAAATGAATCAAGGAGTTCTTATGTATGTTTTCAACAGCTGATCACTTCTCAAGCTTTCATTTAAAGCTCTTGATGGGTATGCTTAAAAGCTACCGCCAGTTTCGCTGAACTGTGTAAAACCTTTGTAGTTTTTTATTGCACAATTTGCTCCATCAGGCTGTAGCTGCTACATACTTCTGTACGTGCTGCTTGCCCATTTAACAGGAAGAGTTCCTTTAGATTTCCTGCTTAAAAAATTACCAAGCCAAGTCAGAAGCTTCACTACCCTGTATGGAAATTTGTTTTCATTTCTCTGTCAGCTCTCCTGTTTACGGAGCTGTTCGACCTCTTGAGCTGCTGAATTTGCTAGCTCTTCCCAAGGCCACTTGAATGCCTACGATTTGTAAGTTTTGCCAGGAAGAGCCATGTGATTAAGCTGAGGACTGACTTCTACTTAGGAAAATCATTGAGCAGAAATGAAGGCAGTCAGCAGAGCATATCATTATGGGAACATGTTTGTGCTGTTTGCCCAAATGCCATCAAAGTTGTTCTTGGCTGTTTATGTTTCTGAACTTGATTTTCTAGACTGTATTTTCTGAATATGTTAATAAGTATGCATTGTGGTCAAGCAAGCACCGGCTTGCTTTTAAAATTCTATAGGGTGTATATATACTTTAGCAAAACACTGGAGCTGAATGGGCTGTTCTTTTAAAGAACAGTATTATGTGAATGAAGGGGTGTGGGTGAGTATGGGGAGAGAACAGTCGGACTTACTGTAGAAAAAATACAGGCAGAACAGCCTGACAGCAGCCTAACTTATAGAAAAAGAAGTGAATTCAAGGAAGAAGGTCACAGAGCAAGAGATGCGTTTGATATAATTATTGTTGCAAACATTTGCTTCCTATTACATCATATTTATCCACTTTTACTACCATGATCAAATTGACAAAGTAGAATCATTTATTGCCTGTATTCAGAAAATGTTATTTAGGTTTTTCTGTTTCTTTTTGCTGGCCATTGCAGTTTTAATGCACTGAGAAAAGAGGCTGCTAAAGTATGAAGTTTGTATGATAACTGTCTCAAGAAATCACTTCTTTAAATTGCAGAACATGTAAGCTTTTCAAAACATGGTAATGCAAAAAAAAAAAAGTTGCTATAGCAACTGTGTAATAAAAGTGTGCATCTTCACAAATGCTGTAATCAAAACAATAAATTTGAAACTTCGTTTATCCAAAGGACTAAGCAATTGGTGCATTAATTGATTTGCATGGGTAGTACGTAGTTGGCCCTGAGGAAGTTCTTAAAACATCTAAAAGATGAAATGACCTGGGGGGTTTTTACTTGGCTTTTTCCTAAACTTAGCGCACTGAACTGGAGTGGTTGATGGAATAGGCCTGTCTTATGTAGTAAGCCAAGCAGTTGGCATAACGTATAAAGTATGTTTGGATTAATGAACTTCTCACGTGACTAGAAACTTACCAAAAAATCTTTTAAGATTCAGGCAAATGGAATATGTTTGAAATGTGTTCTGGGTCTTGATGCCTGCCTGTGTTACAGTTCCAAAGTACATTGGCTCTGAAGTGAGAAAGGACGGTGCGTAAACCTCCTCCTAGTGGAGAACTGGCACCTTTTAGTTAAGCATTATGCTTTAGAGAGAACAGGAGACCAGAAAACCGGCTTCAGAAGTTGGAAGAAAATCTGTTTAGAAAGAAAGCCGTTTGCAAGAGGGGAAGAGTATTCTTCACTCCTTCACGCTTAGCACGGAAAGTGTTTCAGAGTGAAGAAAATGAACCAATATGTGCGTAGTTCTTCTGCCAACTGCAGTAGAGTAATTGCTTTGGAAACTTGAGCTGAGGAGAAAGTAGCTTAACCATTTTGTTTGTATGGAGCCGTGTGGAAAGAGCAGATGTATTTACTGTCATAATAATAATCATGTACTGTCTCAAAGGGTCGGTAGCAGTTCTGGGAGCCAGGGCAGCAGTCCCAGTGATACTCCAGTTTTATGAAAGGCTGCAGTTTACCCGTCAGGACAGTGCAACTAATCTGCAGCTCTTTGAAGGTCACTTGGATTTAGGCTGGAAGTGGGGCACTGTTGGCAGCCCCTGGAGGAAGAATGTGAATGCGTATTGCATATATGAAATACAGTGGTCTCTATGAGCAGTAAATGCAACCTATTTTTAAGTGTCAGTTTCACTCTCTGTGCACCATGTGTGTTGTAAAAGAGTTGGCTATATGAATTTAATGGCCGGATGGATTCTGCCCCTGTAGCTTGATACAAAGTTCATAGGCTATGCGTTCTTTTGGAGTGGGAGGTTTCTTGTCAGTTGTTATGGTTTCAAGAAGAATGCTAAGAAATTCTGTTTAAATGAACCCTTCAGAATTTTAGCCTGAGCATGAAGTACGTAGAGACAAGTAAAGTACTGCAGTTTTTGCAGTAAGTAATTTCACTTTCAGGAGGGGTTTGTGAAGCGAACACTTGCACACAAACTGCTTAAGAAAAGGCTTTTCGTGTTTGACGTTTTCTAGAAGCTGAAATTAAGTTGCCATTGTCCTGCTTGCTCAGGACAATGCAGGGGGGAGAGATGGATCATCTGCAAGAGAAGATTAATAACTTTAATTAAAAGAGCCTAACTTATAGCAGGACTGAGAGTGTGTGTGTGTGTGTGTGTATATATGAGTGTGTAACGAGGAATTTTTTTTATAATCTTGTCTATTCTTTCTTTTTAACCAGTTACCGCTTGGTCCAAGACAACTGATATAAATTTATCCAATTCCTTAAATGGTTTGAGCTGGATGGGAATTCTGGATGCAAGAGTGGGCAGTGGTATCCAGAGTCTTCAAAACTTCAATTCAAGGGCCCCAAGATCTCTCTCATTGCCTGAGTATGGGCCTAGCCAACACTCCAGTGCTTTAGAAGATTGTCATAGCCTTAAATCTGTGGATTCTGGTATTCCAACTCTAGAAATAGGAAATCCAGAGCCTGTTCATTGCCGCGTGTTAAATGTGAAGAGAAAGCAGTCGGAACCTGAAATTGTGCCTGACAGAGCTTTTCAGAGTGCATGCGCACTGCCATCTTATGTGCCTCCACGTTCTCTGACTTCCGAACACGACCACCCTGTGCGAAAATCCTCAACTTTTCCAAGAACTGGGTATGACACCGTCAAACTTTATAGTCCAACTGCCAAAGCTCTGAATCGAAGTGATGATATCTCAGTCTGCAGTGTTTCTAGTCTTAGCACAGAACTGTCAACAACTTTATCAGTTAGCAATGAAGACATTTTGGACTTTGTGGTCACAAGCAGTTCAAGTGCAATTGTGACTCTCGAGACTGATGAAGCGCACTTCTCAGATGTTACCCTGAATTCTACTAAAGAGACCAATGATCAAAGCCAGCAGGAGCGTTGTCAAGAGACAGATGTGGACAGTAAACCAAAAATATTGGGACCTTTTACTAACTTCTTTGCCAGGTAATATTTCTGTAAAATATGTTTTAACAATGAGTAAATAAGACCGTAGGAGAAAGATGTTGTATGGTAGTTCACTCTGAAAGAAATAATAGCTTGCTATTGTAATTTGAGCTGATATGAACATAGTTTGTTTTGAGTAAGTGGGCAAATATTGCTAGGGACTAAGACTTCAAGTCCTACTCTGTATTATCTGTAGCATATATGGAAACATCTTAATTCTCAAAACTTCCCCTCTGCATTAGCATAGAAGGAATCCTGGACAAGGGTTGTCTTCAGTGCTATGTTTTGTCATTTTGGCCACAATCCTTAATCTTTAAGTAGGTAAATATAGGTAGAATATTTACCTATATTGAAGAGTTTTGACACCTAAGAATTAAGAAGTGATCTAGCAGCGCTGGAGTAAATGCAAACATGTTACATGTACGATACAAATGCTTGTTAAACGCTTAGGTGACTACTCTGATTTTTCCAGATCTTAGTGATAATTTTGTTAATACTTTGCTTCCTTGATTTTTGTATGGTACTGGAACACGGAATTTTGGTGCTCTGTTGTTGAAATGAAAACATTTTGCCACTCAGAGCAGTTACGTGACCTCTTGTAATCGTAGCTCTTGGATGAATGGTAATGTGTTTTAGATGCAGATACCAATTAGATAAATGGAAGAGAATTCATCTTGTAATGAATGTTGCAAATGAGGAAGAGAATTCATCTACCTTTTTTTATTCATTTAAGGCCTTGCTAATGCTTCTTACTTTTAGGTTATAATGTCTAAAGTATTGTATAGTTCCAAGAAAAGGATCTAAAAATAAACTAAAATGTCAAGCAGCATTGGCCATAGTTAACCTGTTTTGTGCAGGTGGTTACTTTGACTAAGCTCTTTTTTCCTCTTGTAAATTTTTCTTTGCACAAGATGAACGTGCTAAACATGCTAATTAAAAATACCTAGGTAAGTGGCAAACGTTATTCTTTGAAATGCTGCCTGATTTGCAAAGCTAAAGCGAAGCTGCTGCTTTAGATCTTCTAAACTGGCTCAGGCCTTGATTGGATTTTATTTTATTTTATTTTTTTTGGTAATTCTTAGGTTGAAGTTGCAGTAGAAAGTACTGTGCGGTGGACTTGACTCATCAGTCATGTTTAAGCTGTTAAAGCTTTTGTGGCCCTCTGTCTATTTGTTGTCGTGGAACCAGACCTAATTCTGAAGCAGGAGGCTTCTTCGCTCTTCACAGCCTGCAGAACATGAACTTTTATTACCTGTTCTGCTAGCACAACCGTTAACTCAGGCAAACGCTGTCTTTCGGCCTGGAGAGAGCACAGTGGAACAGGCACGTTAAGACCCTGTGCAGAGTAGAATAATTAACTGCTGCTCAACTTTTCCCATCCGACAAAATAAAAGCATCTGTGCATAGTCTCTAGAAGTTTTGCCAGTGTTACAGAAACTGAAGTGCTTAAGAGACTAAGCTTTTTAGCGTCAATATTTCCAGGTGCTTTGGATTCGGTTCAGACTGGGTTGTCAGCTTTAGTGTTCAAACTGCTCTGTCTATAGCCTAGCCTTTAACATCTTTCCCTTTAGCATCCACTTTCTGATCCCTGCTTTGAAAACAATAGAGCTACTCACTTTTTGTCTCTCCTCCTCTTCCACGTACCGGTACTCCATCTGTCCATTCTCTCATCTCATGCAAACTGGGTGTGAGTTTCACAGGAATTAAACAAGCAGAGAGCTCTTGAATTTCTTTCTGTTCCACGGGGAATACTGTATGCTACTTGAGCTGTGGATGTTGTTGAGGATCAAAACGTGCTGTTGCTTGTCTTGTTGATACTTGAAATCTGCTCTTCATGTGGTTGCGTTTGCTTCCTCTATTGTTCCTATACAGTCCCTTTTTCTTTTGAGATCCTGTGGCTTTACTGTGCTGCTCAGAGTCCCAGGGCTAAACGAACAGTTCAGAAATGAGTTTGGGCCCTGCAGTGTTCTGTTTGAAGGTTACTGACTTCTAAGGGCGTTCCCACCCAGCTAGACCTGACTTGGGTGTCCAGATTTTGTGTACAGTGTTGGAAGAGAGCAAGGTGTTTGGAATAGCATCTTCGAAAGCCGGGGAGCTTCTTAAAGCAGCTTGTAGAAAGTGCTGTGGTGACAGGTAGAAAGTGCTGTGGTGACAGGTAGAAACAAAATCCCGGGGGGGGGGGGGGGCGTGTTTTTAGCACTTTGCGCGGAAGAGAATTTCGCTTGAGATTCATGGACATGCAGGTTAAGTGTGTAAATCTTCCCATTCAAAAGTGAAGGATGAAATCAATCCTTTAATCAGAACAGTGGCAGAAGAAATTAGTGGTGCCAAATTGTTAGGTCATTGGCTGGAACGCTGGTGTACAGTGTGGAAGAGCTGGCACCTGAGCGGTTTGGATACTCTTTCCACCTTCTGTCAGCTCAGTGGTTGTGGGGCAGGGCTGCAGTGGTGGGGCCCTAATCTGCAGGCTCAGCTCGGTGGGGTTCCTCCAGGTAAAGGGATACACTGTGAGCTAAGGTGAATCTGCTTAGTTCTTGCCTCAGCTGTTAACCCTTGGTAAAAGGAAAAACTTTACTCTAGAAGTGGCATCTGTGCTTGTATTGAACCCTGTCCATCATCTGAGAATTTGTTGGTTTCTCTTAAGTTGTCAAGACTAGGTTTGTTCTGGATATGTCAGGTAAGATTTGCTGCTCCTCGCAGACATAGTAGTGACAAAAATCGGATGCCTCCAGTGCTTGGTAAGAAACTCCGGTGCTGGGGAGAAATTCTGAGGGTCACAGGGACTCGGGCACCTGGGTCATTTAAATAGCAATTAAGACTGAATCTTCCATAGTGTTAAGAAAATGCTTAGAGAAGCCTTTCTTTTGGAACATACAATTATTTCTTAGCACTTCATGGATTTATTTTTCCTTGTGAGAGAGTATATATACATGCATGCACAGGCAGTTCATGTATATGCTTTTCTGTCTTCCGTATCCGTTCTGGTGATATTGGTAACTCATTACAAAAGCGTCTGTATTTGCTTGAGGCTGCAGTTGAAAACTGAATTACGGTAGAGACTGAAGAAAACAGAACCCTGTCGGTTAGTTACCTGTCAGTCTCTGGCACCTTCAAGGACACCTGGCAAAGCAGTGTTCCTGCCCTACCTTCTCAGGCAAGGCTGAAGTTTCCCTGGACTGCTTTCCAGATTCAGTTGCTGTCTGTTCAGCAACTTGAGGCTTTGAAAGGTATAGCTGTTCCTTCAGGTTGTTTCGTGCCTCTTTGGGTGTGGCAGGAAGATCCAAAGTGAGAGAAAGAGGCTGCTCTCCTGCTTGTTTACAAGTAGCCTCCTCCTTGAACAGCTTAAGGCATCACAAGTACCAACTAGGTGCAGTATTAGTGTTTTATCATCGGGTTCCAGGTTAATACATGGAAAAGGAGTATCGCTTCTGAAAGCAGCTGACGTGCTGACAAAGCTGACTACTTTGTATTTTAAGTGTCAAGTGTACCTGTATCAACTCTAAAAGGCCAGATTTTTTTCACATGAAGTGTGAATTTGAATTAATTTTCTTCCTTTGAATATAAGCATGAACTCGGTTGGAGAAAAAGTGTTAAGTAGTAGTTCATTTGGAGACTGAAGAATGAGTGACTTGTCTGTCCCTTCTTTACCCTAGTGACCCACAGCGGCTTAGATTAATGAATTCTACCTTTGGACTTTGCTTCTGTGCAGTACTGCTGAAACATACACTTCTAAAACAGTTCTCCCTTCTCCCCCCCCCCCCCCTTTTTTTTTTTTTTTAACAACTTCACTGAGTCAGGAGCATTATGTTGTGCTTTTCTTTTATTGTTTTGGAAAGTGAAAATGATACTTTTTATGGCCACACATAGTTTTTGTAGGACTGTGTTTGATTAAGCAGTAAGCTGTGCAGTTCCCTTCCTTGTTAATGGAAAACAAGAATCTGAAATCTTAGTCCATCGGTGTGGATATTGTTTATTCATTCAGGAATCGGGATCCTCTTTCTTTCCAAACTCCTCCTGAAACTTTTAATTTGGATGTTGTGAGTAGTGGCATCTTAAGAAATTTTGCAGAGAGCGGGGACTATACCATAGAGAAAAGTCTTTAAGAGGGAAGGTATGTTTTACTCTTTCCAAAGAACCTTTATATTTCTGAGGGAGAATGTCTGAAGCAGGGTTGGCATCCCATACGTTAAAACAAACAAACAACAAAAAAACCTATACCCTATCCCAAGCCCAATCAAGGCCGTGGCCCCAGGATTAAGGTTCAAAATAATATCTGCTGGTTTCAGTGCTAAGTCTGAAATCATGTCATTTATATCTGTGTGTGTGTGTGTATGCATGTGTGTTTTGAGGTGACTGGGCACATAATGTGGAGTTCTGAACTTAAGGAATTAGGTCTACTGATAGCATGGGTAAGTCATGTTAATGAGCGGGAACTGTTCATAGTGCCCTTTCTCTTTTCATGAGAGAACAGCATATTGTTCTCCGATTTTGATGTTGAAGGCAGAATAACAATGAATATCATGGTGTTGATTTCCCACTTCGATCCCTTCAGAAAGGGCATTCAGTTACCATAGTAGGGAAGGAAGTCTGAAAATAAATCCCCAAGACTACTCAGTCACAATTGAACTGTTTATATGTGATGTTGTCTCCTCTTTTATGGACGTTTCATGTTAAATGACAAATAGAGTATAGATGGGGGAGGAGGCAATCTGAGGACAGGACTGAAGTGTGTTAGGAAGAGGGGGAGAGAAAGCTGGATGCAGTGCGGGGAACAGTATTTGTACACTGTTTTCTAAACACAAATGAACAAAAAATAGCTGAACTGCAGATAAAGCTGTCCAAAAGTTGAAACAAGGAACTCCAGAAGTGCAGCCTCTGACAGAAGGAAACTGCAGAGATGCTCCATGCTGTTTCATTGACCTGCAGGAGGGCGAGTGCTCTCCAGTGCTATTTGTTGACTGCAGTTGACCCCAGAGCTTCCTCCTCCTTCCCTCCTGTCAGAGGGATTAGAGGAATTTAGTTGCAATCTGCCCCTCTCCCACTGGCCTCCCCAACATGCACACTCGCATGTCTCTGGGTGCCTTTTGAGCTCTCTATCAATAATGGGGATCTGAAACATTCAGGAAGAGATTATGGGGAGGGAGGAAGGCAAACAAGCTTGTTTCAGTGTTATCGGGAGCATGAATTTGCACTGAGGATCCACATTAACAGATCATGCTGGGAACAAAATTTCAGCAGCCCTTGAGGCACTCAGATATGCTCCTGTGACAAGTGCTTCAATCCTTACAATCGAATTTTGGCTACTACTTCCTTGGAAACCATCTTCTGTCTGCTTGTAACAATGAAACTAGTGCTCCACCCCTAGTCTGTATTGACTATCCTATGTCTGTGTAGAATAAAAGAAAAGTTATTGATTGATTTCTGAAAAAAACTTACTTGTAAAGCAAATCTTGCATATATGCAAAGTGAGAGCTGTGCAAAGATAACAGCATACTAAACCTTTCCTTTTGATAAAGATACAGTTTTCAGAATCCTAGTTCGCCAATTCCCTGTATGAAGTTATGAACTTTGTCATATGGCCAATTCACTAGATGTTGAACTTAAACTGGACACATTAATCTGTCCTTTTCCTTTATGCACGGAATAACATAACTCCTATTCAGAACTAATGTTCTGTTAGATCTACGTTAAATTTACATTAAATCTTATTTGAGATGCTGGCCTTCAGAATAAAGGGAAGTTTTGGGGGATTACACGTGCTTTATTTAAAGTCTTGTTTGTGAGAAACTCTTTTCAGTTATTCAGTAACCAAACTGAAGAGGCTGATTGAAGCTGTTTGTTGTGGGAGTTAAACGATAATCTGCAGAGCAGTGAGCAGTGCTTTGAGTTTTTTTTTCCCCCCTCCACAACAGTGCAAAATTTTGTAGTAGGTGAGGAATTATTTTAAATAATTCCTTCATGATGAAGTCAAATGTTTTTTTTTCTTTTTAAAGTGGAAGCATTGCGAAAGTCCCAGACTAGGTCGTGAGTGAGATTTGTATTGTGGGTGTTGCATATTGCTTGCAGCATTCAGCTGTAATGAGTGTGTGTTTTGTTTGTTTATTTACATGCCATCTCCTCTAGCTCCTGTCTGAAGCTGAAAACTTGCAGGAGCGCAAGTCTAAGCGCTCTACATGTTTGCTTTGGAATAGAAAGAATAAAGATTGCATACCCTTTAAGAGATGTCTACAAGACTTCAGGAACTAATTCAGATGAATGAAATTGAATTCTGGCTTCATTTTGATTCATTGTCTATACGAATGTTCGATGAATGAATGGGTTAGTTGGACTTGGTATCTTCAGTTAATTCATATGAGCTTTCCTGATGTTTCCTTGTGGCACAAAGATGATGTAAGTAGAAGTGGGCAGGAATTGGGAAGAGGAAGAATAACACTATCAGCACAATCACTGCCATGTGACAGTTTATCTCTCTATATAATCAAAATACCATTTAATCTTCGGCTGACTCTTTTTCTCCTTTATCAGTAATGTCAACTGCTTCAAGTTATTGCAAGTGCAGAAATCGTAAAAACACCATTACTCTGACCTTTAAGAGTACCTAATTCAGGGTAGACATTGTGAAGGAGCGTTTTGTACACTTAGTGATTCTAAAAAATGGAGTGAGCAAGGTGAAATCATATGGAATAGACATCTATTGGATTTTCATCTCAAAATGAGGTGTTACACAATTCTGACTCATCTTGATTCTCTAGTACTACCTCCCTTCCATTACCAGTTTTATGTAATCTGTGGGGAAGTTGGAGTCACAATGAGCTTGTTTTTTAAATGTCTTTATAAAGGCTGAAATGAGAAATAGTCAGTTAATAAAATTCTGTATAGTGAGAATGCAGTGAATAGAAAAAGACTACTTTGGGAGTACGTGGAGACCATGGGTTTTCTGGGTTTTCCCATCCTGAGAGCAGGAATATGTGGGTTTTTTTTTTTTTTTTTTTTTTAATACCGTAAAAGCACTCAGAATATCCAGAGTAAATGTTGAGTTTGCTGGCATGGCAAGCCAAGGAAAAATACAAATGCTTCTTTATGGACCGTTAATTTGGATATTAGTTGTATCGCTGTTTTAAGAAGATACCATGTTAAGTATCTCTTCATAAACACTAAGAAAAGAACATGAAAAGTTTTCAAACCATACCATAAGAATAATTAAAAAAAAACCCCAAAACTAATTAAGAAGCCAATCACTCTACATTGACAACTTGCAGAATAAATACAAGAACGTGATAACAAACCTGAGGTAAGATGAGTTATTTACTTGGTGCTTGGTCTCTCATTTGTGAGCCATAGGGTCTCTTAAGTATAGAATCACAGAATAATTTAGGTTGGAAGGGACTTCTGGAGCTCTCTGGTTAACTTCCTTCCTGCTCAAAGCAAGGCTGACTTCAGCAATACATTATGTTGCTCAGGGCTTCATCCAGTCCGTTTTGAGTATGTCCAAAGATTGCCACAACCTCTCTAGGCTTATATGGTTCAGGATTTAGCCATCTACCGCTGTGATTTTATTTTTATTTTTTACTTTTATCCGGTTGGCATTTACCTTGCAGCAACGTGTTGCTTTGCCTCTTGTTCTTCCCATGTGCGTCTCTGAGAATGGCCTAGCTCTTGTTTTCTCTATAGTGCCGTAGTGCATCCCCCCTGTACCCTCCCCCCCCTTTTTTTTTTTTGTTGTCTCTTATCCAGGCTTAAAAAAGCCAGCACTCTCAGCCCCTCTTGTATGTCATAGGCTGCAGCACCCAACCATCTCAGTGGCCATCCATTGGACTGCCTCTGGTTTGTTCGTATCTCTCCCTTTTACTCTGGGGACCCAAAATTGGACACAGATATAGTCTCACAGGTACCACTAATCATTTTCCTTTGTCCTGGTGGCTATGCTCTTGCTAATAAATACAACTTAGTTTGTGTTTAGTCTTTGTTGTTGCAAGGTCTTACTGCTGCCTGAGTTTCAGCTTTTTGTTCATAAAAGCAGAATGAATAGATTAAATGTCTTTGGTTTGTGTGATTGCGGTGCTTTAGAGCAACGAACAAACCTGCTCTCGGTCTCTGGGACTAGAATTAATGGTTATTCTGGTAACACTGGCTATCACTGGGAATTCTGCTGACTAGAAAAGGACTATTATGTGTGGTTGATTCTAATAGCTTGAACTTGAAATGTTGCTTCTGTAGGGGAGTCCTGGTTTGCAGGAACTCTGAGGATTCCACAAAATTTGGATGGTAGAGTGGCACTGTGCATGATCTACATGCAAAACAGTTCTTGGTTTGCTACGGCCAGTCTTAACTGCTAAACATGCAGGATTAGTGTCTGACTTCTATCTTCAAGTCTTTGACACTTCAGCACAGGGGACTCTGCCTTGTTCTCTTCTGAAATGAGGGGCACCTCTTTAAAAAAAAAAAGAAAAAAAAAGAAAAAAAAAAAAGGTGAGCACCTTTTGATAATGAATATACCAAACCCTGCCTTTTTTTCCCAGAAAGCAAAAGAGAGAATTCCAGGTTACCCTATTGCAAGCTTTCAGGTATCGTGCACTGCAAGGTTGAATTGAATTATATTATTGTCTCCCTTAACTACTGTGGCAGTCTTTTTTCAGGCCTGCGATCTGTTGCGTTGTGAGAGGTAAAGTGTCATTATCCTTGGTTCTTACTGAATATACCAAGTGTGCTGAAGTGCATGTGGTTGGCAAACTTTATATAAATCCCTATCACATTTCATAACTAATGTGACTTGTCATTTACTACCCCTTTTATAGGTAGGTGTGCTTCTAGGCTAAGTCTGGCCCTGCTTCTGTTGGATTTGTTTATCCGTAAACCAGTCATTCTTGGCAATCTCTTTTTGCGATAAAAATCTGCAAATCCTGCTTTTGTATGAGGCTTGGGAATCTTATTTAAAGCCTAACTTTTGATATGTTGGGATAGGTTCTTCACCATAGCCAAAATATGTGGACTTCTTGATATTTTGTTTTAATTTTGTAATTGGATTTGTCATATCTACCTCTATTTGATTGAAGGGGCAGTGGGAACATTTGCTTCATAGAATTCCCTAGTCTAAGTCTCTGAGGACAAAATATATTAGGGTCAGAGCGTAAAATTAGTATACCTTTAGATGTATTAGCCTTCTCTGCGTTTTCATAATTACTTAAAGCCAACCAAAGCATGAGCAGGATGTGGTGGGGACGTAGTTTTTGCTCTCCTTTGTGGCTGCCTGCATCTAAATTAGATTAAAGTGACCGTGGAACTGTGCTCTCTCCCTGCTTTGGAAAAGGGTAGGTTGATTTGAGAGGTCATCTAGGGTGAGAAGGGGAGAATGCCAGAACCAACAATCACTGCATCTGGTTTGTTATTTCTAGAAACTAGTGTTACCTGGTCACGGGTACCTGCCACTGGCTTTTAGCCTTGTGTGAGTGTAGATTTAGGCTTCCTCAGGAGATTTCTGTAGGCTCTTGACGAGAGTTTCTTTCTTCCCTAGTCACCATGATCTGCTGTATGTTAATGTCTTGTTCCTCCCCTAATCATGTAACCAAAACTGCTGTGATAGAATGCATTGCTGATTTTTTTTTTCAAGATTTTTTTCTGTGCCTCTGGAAATTACGTAAGTGACAAGAGCGCAAATTGGGAATATCTAGAAGAGAGAATCTTTTCTCTGTATTGATGATAAGTTATGAAGGGTGTGTTTAGTACAGCATATCAAAAAGTCATTGAAGGATGAGGGGAAAACAAATTATTACATCTTTTGCCTAAATTCCATAATGATGTGAGAAAGTTAAGTAAATAGGGTTGACTGATTTTGATGATAAGATTAAGCCAGATAAGATTGCTGGACTTTTTTTGCTTAAAATTCAGCAAATATTTCATAAAAGTTCTGTTAATTTTTTTTTTGTTGTTTTGCTTAATAGATGCCTCATACATTACCTAAAACATCTTTTCAGCGTAGATTTCTGGATGCCTTGTGGAATTACATCTGTGGAAGACAACGTCTTTACCCTGTGTTTAGGTGCTCAACGTAAAACCTCTAGATTTACCTAGCTCGGTCCATTATATGTTCCAATTTGGCCATCTTTGCAAAGACTGAGGAGCTAAGAACCTGTGTGCTTTCTCCACATGTAGTCTGGAGTTATCTGGCAATTTCAAGAGCCTCCTGCAGAACAAACTGAATGAACTCTGACTTGCCTCTCTTTCTTTTCTACCTCTTAATAATACAGGCAAGTCTGATATTCATTCTTGAATTGTTTTTGAAGATAATTTTGTTATACAAAACCTGAATCTTCTGAACTTTCTCCCTTGCCCTTGTTTTTTCATCTGCTCTGTTCGTGAGGCTGGCTATGTCCTTCCAGTTGTTAATTCACATGACCATTCTAATTGTTCTACTGAAAATAACCTTCTGCATCGGAAGACTAATTAAAATTTGAATGTCAGCATGCAGCTTGAGAGCAGGAAATGTTGTATGTGCCTTTAGCGTTCCTATTCTAACGAAGATTTATTTGCTCTTGCAAATTAATTTTGAGTACCTGCTGGCAACAAATTACGTTAGTCTGTATATGAGTTGAGTCAATAGCTTTCTACTTAATTCTCATGCATTTTTTTTTTGTAGTAACTGTCTTTTTAACAGTAAGGAACCCCTATGAAGTCCAATATATTTGCAAAAATGATCTTTGTTCTTGGTCAGTGTTAGTCTGCTGCAGCGTAGGTTGTGCCTCGTAACTTTTGTTCGTAGCTATTATGCCGAACTGTGTGCCCGTAGTTCACATGCTGTGGTCTGTGGAACTCTGTCTAAGGAGCTATGTTAACACAAGTGACAACAAAACAGTTGAAAATAATCAATTTCAGATTTTCTGGAGACCATAAATACTCTAATTGTTTTTATCAGTAATAATTATCAACTTTCAAGGTTTCACAATGAATGTCATCCTGTGAGCCACGATATTTTTTTGCACGTTATTCCTGACTTGTAAAACTGCTCAATGTGCCACTGCCTTCAGTAGTTACGCTTTATAAATGGCTAAAGAAATTATAAATATCACTGGGTGGGTATTTCCCCAAATGAAACGTGATTCCAAATTTCACGACTAACTCAACTTTTTGTGTAGCAGTATCGGAAAAGGCAGCTGTCAGAAGAAGAACTAGGGGAAAAATAAGAACAGCCATAAGCAGGGGCCTGGCCGTCTGTCTAGTACGTGTTCATTAATGCAGCAGGCGCTAGTGAAGGCCACAAGTAAGATGGGAAGGAACCTGCCAAGTCCGAAGTTCCCATGTCCTTTATCGCAAGCGAGCAGTTTGTTTTGGGAACTCTGAAAGGAATCTTTTGTCCAAACTGAAGGAAATCTGAAAGGAATCTTTTGTCCAAAAGAGATCTTTTGTCCAAACTTGACATCCATAAATCCATGGGCCCCGATGGGATGCACCCACGAGTGCTGAGGGAGCTGGCGGATGTTATCGCTAGGCCACTCTCCATCATCTTGGAAAGGTCCTGGAGATCAGGAGAGGTGCCTGAGGACTGGAAGAAAGCCAATGTCACGCCGGTCTTCCAAAAGGGCAAGAAGGAGGAGCCAGGAAACTACAGGCCTGTCAGCCTCACCTCCATCCCTGGAAAGGTGATGGAACAGCTCCTCCTGGAGGTCCTCACTAAGCATCTGGAGGACAAGAAGATGATCAGGAGTAGTCAGCATGGATTCACCAAAGGGAAATCGTGCTTGACCAATCTGATAGCCTTCTATGACGGAATGACTGGCTGGGTAGATGAGGGCAGAGCAGTGGATGTTGTCTGCCTGGACTTCAGCAAGGCTTTTGACACTGTCTCCCAATCCCGTCCTCCTAGGTAAGCTCAGGAGGTGTGGGCTAGACGAGTGGACAGTGAGGTGGATTGAGAACTGGCTGGATGGCCGAGCTCGGAGGGTTGTGGTGAATGGCGCAGAGTCAAGTTGGAGGCCTGTGGCTAGCGGTGTCTCCCAGGGGTCAGTCCTGGGTCCAGTCTTGTTCAATGTATTCATCAATGACCTGGAGGAAGGGACAGAGTGCACCCTCAGCAAGTTTGCTGATGATAGTAAACTGGGGGGAGAGGCTGGCACACCAGAAGACCGTGCTGCCATTCAGAGGGACCTGGACAGGCTGGAGAGGTGGGCGGAGAGGAACCTCCTGAAGTTCCACAAAGGCAAGTGCAAGGTCCTGCACCTAGGCAGGAATAATCCCATGCAGCAGGACAGGCTGGGGGTTGACCTGCTGGAAAGCAGCTCTGCCGAGAAGGACCTGGGAGTGCTGTTGGACAACAAGTTAAGCATGAGCCAGCAGTGTGCCCTTGTGGCCAAGAAGGCCAATGGGATCCTGGGGTGCATGAGGCAGAGTGTTGCCAGCAGGTGGAGGGAGGTGATCCTGCCCCTCTCCTCAGCCCTGGGGAGGCCTCACCTGGAGTACTGTGTCCGGTTCTGGGCTCCCCAGTACAAGAGAGACATGGCACTGCTGGAGAGAGTCCAGCGGAGGGCTACCAAGATGATTAGAGGGCTGGAGCACCTCTCCTATGAAGAAAGATTGCAAGAGCTGGGCCTGTTCAGCCTGGAGAAGAGAAGATTGAGAGGGGATCTGATCAACGTGTATAAGTATCTGAAGGGGGAGTGTCAAGAGGATGAGGCCAGCCTCTTCTCCGTGGTGCCCAGCGACAGGACAAGAGGCGACAGGCACAAACTGAACCACAGGAAGTTCCATCTGAACCTGAGAAAAAACTTCTTCGCTGTGAGGGTGACAGAGCATTGGATCAGGTTGCCCAGAGAGGTAGTGGAGTCTCCTTCCCTGGAGATATTCAAAAGCCGCCTGGACGCGATCCTGGGCAATATGCTCTAGGTGACCCTGCTTGAGCAGGGAGGTTGGTCTAGATGATCTCCAGAGGTCCCTTCCAACCTAAATGATTCTGTGATTCTGTGAATACTGTGCACGTGCCTGGAAGGCCGCGTGCGGTGTGTGAGTGCGCATCAACAGGTTTCAGTGGGTGTATATGTGTCTGCCTCCCTCGACTCCACCTTCTCACAGCTACTCTGTTGGAGCCCATCCTCTTTCCTGTTGAGGGAGTGACATTTGCTCAAGAAATGGTTCCTCAGCTCTGGCAGCACTGACCTCCAGAGGTGTCTCAGTGGCCACAGTACCAAAGGGATCTGCCTGGCTACCTTTGTGGTTTTGACTGAGAAGATGTGGAGACTTTTCAAGGAGCTTTACAGCTGAGTTGAAGATCTGGACTAAATTGGCAACAGAACCCATGGCAGCACTGCATGTGCTCCTTTTAGTGGATGGATTTGTATACAAAACTTGGAAGGGAGGAGAAGGGGAGGGATGATCTTATAGCTGGTGATTTCACATAAGTGGCTAACCTCGCTTTGGGATAAGCCACAGCTGAAATGTGGAAAAATGGAATACTTTAAAGCTTGTGGAGCAGCACTGTAAACACTTAAAGTGGCAGTATTGTTAGCAGTTCTGCGACAGGCTTCCTATCTGTACAGAAGGAGAATTGGACAGAGCTGGATAAACTTTCTGCTTTGGTGGCAGAGGTTATTTAAAAATGTAAACCTGAGAAAGATGTATCGGTTTGACTTGGTTTCTTCTCCTCAAGTATTTTTTTTTTAAATCTGACTGTGGCTTCCGCGTGACCATGAGAGCACGCAGGGCTACATAAATACTGCCAGTATATGAGCATGTAGTATGTCTATATCGCGGCTATTCAGCAACATTATCTTAACTTGCTTATAGAACCAAAATGAAGGAGTTCTTAAATTTCATTCAGAAATAGTTTTCCTGACGTTGCTGAGCTTAGCTCTTAGTAATAGCTTACCCCCTTCCCACAGGAAGGTAGTCAGGCAGACTGGCAGACAGTAGTGGTACAGTATCAAGTGAAAGATTGTTCAGTGTCCCTCTTGTATGCCATTTGTATATATGTAAACATTAACTCTGGCCTTAGAATGGGATTCTGTTTAGGTAGGCAATTCCTCTCCACAGCTCAATTAAAATAAGGTTAAACAGCCCTTTAGTACCAAATTTTGTTTTTAGAGGACTGTGCAAAATTTGTCTCCCATTTGGAGTGTGATCAGTGAGACTGAGGTAGTGATTAGTATGTGATCTTTGATTTCCAAGTGTGTCAACCCTTTTTAAATTTGAGAACTCAAAAGAGTTTTTGTATCTTAAGACTGTTGTAATTAAACTTGGAGATCTTTTTTCCTAGGATTTCTGAGCTTGACTTTAGAGTGAAAATCCATATATTTGCAGAGAATTTTTGTTCCTCCTTAATCTGTGTTCTCCATTAGCTAAGATCTCCTTAAACAAGGTACCTTTGGGTTTTTTTGTGTGTGAATTATATTTGCTCGGAAGTAAGGCTGCTCAGTACTGTTTTTGAAAATCCTGGGGAGCTGTCTAAACATGGGGGGAAGGAACTCCTTTTTGTGCTATGGCATCAGAAAAGAGAAGCTTTTGATGTGGATTGTTTGCTCCACTGCATATACTGCAGAAATCATTACTTCCTTTTAAGTGAATAGCATTTTTAGGGGTCCACATTCAGTCCAGAGTCTCGAGCAGTGGCTATATTGAGGCACTGCAGTGTCACCCTGACTGTTTTAAGACTCTGTAGAAATGGGACCAAAGAACATTCCACGGGGTTTTTTTCTCTTGATTTTTCTAAGGTTAGCTGAAAAGGGAGCAGCATCCCTTTTGCTACTCCCAGTCCACCCCAACTGTAGTGTGTTTTATCTGTGATTTGTAACAGTCTAGGACAGATCAGAATTCAAGTGTTGTGCATTCTCAGTCAAAGCAAAAGATTGTCATTTACAGTTACGCATTTAATTGTGCCAGTTTGAAGCTTTTGATACAACATCATGCCATTTGGGATGCTTTTGGGGACATGCAAAAAATACATAAAGAGAGTGTTACACTAGCAAAATCTCAAGACCTAAGCATAGACAGAGGACGAGAAGAAGAGAAAAAGCAGAGTTCCTTGCTCTCTTTAGAACGGGAATTGTGTTTCGACCAAGCCTGGTCAAAAAACAAACAAATGAACAAAACAAAACAAAAAAAAGGCGCGCACACAAAGACAGGAGAGAACTGGAAATCACTGACAAAGTGCAGGGAGAGGAAGAGATGTCTAGTACCGTAAAGCTTATAGTGGAAATCATGCAGACAGTTCCAGCACTGTTAATAAGCCTTTTCGGAACAGTGACCAGAACAAGTATTATGCCATCTACCAGTTAAGCTGGAGAACAGGTTACTTACTGTGATGCTCCCTCTAAAGGAAAAACTGATGGGACTGTTGAACTGAATTCAAAGCAGGTATGAGAGACTTTTCAGTTTTAATCCAAGTTTTATGGAGGCACTTCCAGCAAAGAGCTATTATACTTTATCATCCCAATTTATCTTTATTAAGCTCTGAGGATAAAGACATATTGTAGCCTGCTGCCACTCATAAAATCTCTTAAAGGAGATTGAAGGGATTGCTGCTTGCATACACTTATGCTAGCAACCTGTAACGTGGGTAGGTAGGGAAAGAAAATTGCCTGTAAGGTGGGGTGTTTTTTTTACGTTTTTTTTTTTATTATTTTTTTTAAGTTTCCATGCTATTACACTTTAATGTTCCGTGGTGCTGGGGAAAGGCCTTGGAAGCCTTTCATTTGCAGAACAGGATTTGAGTGTGCACATCACTGTCCCATGGGTGTGCCTGCTTGTGTGGCACTCTCAGACACCCCTGATGCTAGAAGTTCTTATTTTTCTAAAAATAGCGTGCAGTCTTGAACTGCAGTTTGCTTGCTTTTGAAGTAGTAATTGCATGGCTCAAAAGTAAGTTTTTTGCAAGAACATAGTTTTGGTGATGTTATTCTACTGTCATGTTTTCCCTTTCATTCTTTTTGATTTTTGGATACGTTTCAGGATGTGCATGAAATTTCTTCGGCTTAAATTAACTGACCGTAAAAATAACATCTAGTGTTTGTGCCTCTAACTTCCCTGGAAGCTGTCTCAATCCTATAAATTCATCATCTCATCCTGTCCTAATTACATGTTATCTTCCCTTCCCCCCCCCCCCCCCAATTTCATATTCACATGCATATGCCCTTCAGAGTGTTAAATCTCAAAACAGATTCTTTATGTTAAACATTGTCTAGCTGAAGGAAGTGCTGGTGAAAAGAAAACAAATCCAACTGATATATCGTTATTGGAAGTTGTTTTTATTATGGTCTTTTTTAGTAGTAGTAACAGTTGTAGCAGTGCAGTCAAACTTGTTGATTAATGCTCTACTTGGCTTATAAATCTTTAAATAGTGTCTGTAAGGATGAGCTGTTGGAGAGTTTCATATCACTGAAACTGAGTATGGTTGTTGTAGAGACAGTGCAAATCTGATGTTGATCCGATTGTTTCCCTGTAGAGTGTATGATCTCATGCTTTCAAAAAGAAAGAGGAAATAAGGAAAAAATGGCATTAGGTTTCTACATTTTCTGTGCTGTTTTTCTTTAGTGCTAGCCTTACAGTTATTTCTCCCACTCCTTTATCTTTTATTTCTCTTCTGGGAGTGGAGGGGGAGGTACCGAAATGGGTTTGTAGACTCTTTTACTCCTTAGCTTGGGCATGAGCTGTTTTTTTTACTGATTTCTGTACTTCAACTCATTGGTCTTATCTCTTAATATGATAATCTGTTATTGGTTTTGGTTTCAAGGTAACTGTGCCCTTGTGATATGGAAGCGTGTAATCATTTGGGTAAATACATGCCTTTTTTAAGGGTGGTAGTTTACCCTATGAGCTTCAAAATACATTGCAACGCACTCTGAGGGTTGTGCACGTCACTGCACAGAGTTTCTTCATATTAAGCATGTCTACTACATTCCAGTAACAATACCCTCTCCCTTGGTGTATATATACGATATTGTTCTTGTTAGTTGATTTAAAGCGTGTACACATCTTTGTTACCGCAGATGGGAATTCAGGCCATTTAGAACGTGAAGTTCCATATAGTTTCATTTTCCAAATTGCCACATTTCATAAATAAGAAATGGTCTGTGCTTGCTGGTGACATTCCTTTGGGCGTTGAGGTAGTAATTGTAAGGTAAAACAGTAATGCTAGACTAGAAGCATCTGTGGGATCAATGTGCTATAGCTGCTTGCAGGTTGAAGTAGTGAAAAAGCTTTTGTCTTGGTGGAACTCTTTTTTCCTTTAATTGAGGGAATGAAAATGCATATTTAAGTTGCCAAACAGCTGCCAGAAAGTACGGGAGTAGATTACCTAATGTGGACATATTTGAATGGTCTCTGAACTAGCGAGTAGGACAAAAGAAAATCTGCTATTTTAATGATTCGGACGTGCTGTGGGTGTAGGATGTCTGTTGTACTCTTGGAGGAGCTGAAGATCGGTCTGTACCGTATGTTCAATTTTGGAAAAAAGTAGTTGCGAGAAGGTGCAAGTTTGACATATTGGTTTATGATTAAAAACTAGTAACTTCAGTGTAAATAAGGCTGCAAGCCACTGAAAAACAACTTATTTTATCTAAAATATGGGCATGTCTACTGTGCTAGCACCTCAGCAGCTCATACTGTGTAGCCTTTTAAGAAAGTTGTTTTAAGACTGCTACTAGATATATAAGCTGGTTAATTTGAGACATTTAAAAGGCTCTTCAAAATTAATGTATTTTGATAGCTGCTTTTAAGGTATTCAGGAAAAACATATTTTTATGCAAGCAGGTCAAATACGGTGAAAGACTGCTGTGTCAGCAATAGTGTTTTTTTTGTTTGTTTTTTTTTGTAGTACTCTCGCAAGAGCAAGACGGGTAGAAAATGTTTACGCAGTAAGTGGTTTAGTTTTAATAGTCTTTCTCCAAGAGTTGGGTTAAATGATCAAGAGGGAAGAAAACATAGATGGCTTCTTCTAGGAAGTTACAAATAGACATTTTTATTTACTAGAAATTCTTTTTTACCGAAGTCTGTTGCCTAGCACGGTGGTAACACTGCATAATGCGTCTCCTGAGGGTGAGAATCGGTTTCTGCCAGCACAGCTGTAAAAGCAGCTGGAATATGTGGTTGGGACAGATAAGGTTGGCAAGCTGTCTATCCTTCTCTTTTATAACTAATCAAGTCTTTTTCTTAATCATACTTTTAGGGTTTTTTGTTTTGTTTTGTAGGAACTTGTTTACCAGAAAGCAAAATGCAAGATTTGAAAAACAAAATGATGTGGGATGGAAGTTGTTCGGAAAAGTACCCCTCAGAGAAAACTCACAGAAAGATCCAAAGAAGATGCAAAAGGTATTTGCTGATGTCTGCTTTAAGATTAATGTTGAATGTAGAATCTAGTTAAATTTATGATCTGCACATTTGACTGTGAAGCTTGTTTGAAGATTTATGCACAGTTTCTTGGACAATGTCAAAGATGGTTTTTGTTAATTTTTTTTTTGCTTCCATTGCAACACAGAGTGCTGTTCAAAAGACTGTGTTATGCAAGGTCATTGCGCGCTTCATGAAAGTACATACCTCTTTGATAGAAAGCATTTGATGTGAAGAGTAAAAGTATATGAATGCATATTTGGTTTTTATAACCAAATATTTTGGTTATATATATATATTTTTTTTTTTTGAATATGTTTCAATTTTCTTCATTTTTATCTTATTCTAGTATTTACTTGTTTATAGCCATTGTGTCATAGGCCCATATTATAACGTACTATTTGAAGGGAAATTGTGTTCTGGTGCTAGGCCTTGCTTAAGTAGTAATTTAAAATATGCGAAATCAGGGTAGACTCAATGCGATAAAACGTCAGAAACTTCTGTTGGTATGCTGATTTCACACGTTCCGTGTTTTTTGGAGTGTTTGCTCCTTGGGGTTGAAATGTTCCTTGTATAGGCCTTCTTGGAAGTTTGGTTGCTGACTTGAAATATTGAATAATGTAATATCTTTCAGGGGAGAGTAAGTGAGATAAATTTTTTTTCTTGCACGGTGTATTTCAAAAGGGAGTATTTCAACTATTTTGAAATTGTTTATTAAAGTGGTTCCCTGAACAGGAAAATCTTTAAAAGCATGAGCACCCCTCCTCCCAAAGAATTTAGATATCTCTGAGTCTTCATTGCAGTTTAGCTGGGTTTGGTGCCGATTTGTACTTGTGCATAATACTTATGTTTGCCAGTAGTAAGTTTTTTAAATCCATCACTTGTTATATTTTAGACCGGCTTTTTATTATGAGAGGGGTAGACATCATCTTTTCAGACTTTCCTTTAGGGCCTCCTAATGGAATAAAAATGAGGTGAAATCCTCTTTTCTCTTTCTTTGCATATCACTTCTAAAGCTACAGAATTAAAACGTTATTGAAAATATAACACAGTGTTTTATAAATGTTAGTTCTACTCCAGACAAAAGCGAGCACATAACCAGTGAATCAAATAACCTATCTTTCCCAATGAGGAAGAATATTCTGGGATCCGAGTATGTGATCAATAGCTTATAAGCTATTTCTTCTGTAAGAAGAACTGTCTTCATCTTTGTCACTTGATCTGGGATATTTGGGTCATATGTAGGCTAATATTTTGTGTTTGGGGTTTTGTTGCATTCCATTCAGTTCTTAGCGGTATTTGAAGCTAGGCGTTCTCTCTTCTTTGTTCAGACCACTGTGGGAACAAGAAGGTTTACAGGGAGAGAGGCCATATAGGCAGAACTTCCAAAGCAGCTGCTCTTTGTGAAATTAGAGTTCTTATTTGAAGGGTGGCGCTGCTTCATTTGGGATGAAGTGCTCTGGAAATCCAGGGGGGCTCATGTGACTGTTCTTAGCTGTGGGCTGTTGATTTAAATGAAGCATAGCACCTTTATTAAGTTTTCTTTGAGATCAGCTGTTCAGATTCTTATGTATAGTTTGTCTTGAGACAATGAACAGTTCTGAAATGTTCACCAGAGATCTGTTGATGACAAATTTGAAGAGGCTTGATAATTGCAGTACTTTGACACTGAAGTGTGTTTCATGGTAGTGACCTTTTCTTTGAAGAGTTGGTGAATAAGTCGTTAATATTTTGTGGTTGTTTCTGGCACTCTGGGTATTTTTCCACTAGGATCCAAACTGTCTTGCGTTTTCGGTGTTCCTAAAACATTACAACTTCGGTTGCATTAAATTTATTAGGGGAAAAAAAAGCAGCTATTAAAGAATTACGTGCTATGGCATCCAGCCGCCAACCATTAGTGAGTTTCTGGCAAAATTGTAAGTATTAAACAATCGTTCTAATTCCTCTTGGATAACAATAAGCCTTCCTGGTTTACTTGCTTTCGTGAAGCTGTTTTTGAAATGTAGAACTTCCTAGACTTGAGTAATGCTGTAAATGACTGATCCAATCTCACCAGCACCCAAAAGCACATCCCAGCTTAGACTGCCCACTGAGGCTGCTTTGGCAATCACAAAGTGGCACTGATGTTGCGGAGATGTTTGCCCACTTGGAGGCATGCTTTTAGCCCTGTGACTTGAGCTCTTTTGGGCACATGATTTGGGCCCAAAGAACTTGGGAGGAGAAGGTGACAGCATGTGGCTATTAGGATGGCACATGTGGGCTTACAGCCGTTCTTCCCCTTTCTGAAGAAAGCGTACTAGCCCAGAAGAACAAATGCTCTGCACTATATTCCTACCTTGAGGTGTGTATTTTATTTCCAAGGCCAGAAGAGTATGTGCCTAGAAGAACCTTGTCTCATGTATTGAAGAATTTGGAGGTATGCAATGAAATGTGGGGAGGTGGGGAAGAAGATGGCTCTGAACAAGATAAATGATTAGTGTCCTCTAAATGACTCCAGTGTCTGCAGTTGCTACAAAGTTCCTATGGGGCATGAAGCAAGATGCCAAAACTACTCCTTTTCTTTTCTTTTCTTTTCTTTTTGAAGCCACTATTAATTGTGGGTGCTTTGTGCTTTACTTGAAACTGGGCTTGATTTTTAGAGGTTCTGGGGTCTCCCTTGCAGCTGAGCGTGATGGGAGTTATACTTGGACTATATGAAATCCTCTATAACGGTAGGTGCCCTGAGAATCGCATCCTCTGTGGATGCAGAGTTGGTGGCTGTTCTGGAGCCTGAGGCTTGATATCTTGATCACGTGGTTCATGGCTTGACTGTCACACTGTCATATGAGATGTTACGGTAAGCATCTGTGGAACGCTCTTGCAGAAATTGAGAGAGCTGGGGCTTGCATACTGTGCTGTCAGTGAGTTGTGAGGCTGTGGACGATGACAACATCATAGTTGTTAATTGTAACACTGTCCATTCTACGGACTGAGTGGAATGGTCTCTGTGGAAAATACCACCTAGACAGAAGGGGCTGGTTCAAACCTGAAGTATGCTTTTAGTGTAATGTTGTATGTAATTTTCTATACACATAAAGAACACCAAATTGGAGTGACGAGAGGGTGAATTGTTATCTGACTTCATGGGAAATCAGGGTTGAATCCTGTGGTCCATTGATCTCTTGAGCTAATGAAGTGATTTTAGCAGCAGTTATCTGTCACTTCATGTCATGGAATTTCTGGTTACATTATGGGATTGGGCGTGTGCAAGTTTCTTGATGAGAAACAGACATTGCTAATGTGCTGCTGGGCACAGATATCGTGGACATAGCTTCCTACCCCTAGTACATTCTGTTCCTTCTGAATTGTGTATGTGCAGGGTTATCTGATTTCATTCACAGATCTTTCTGCTCTGACGGTCTGTCTTGTTGCTAATGGTCTGTACTGCTGAGATGGTGTACAAAAGAGAAGCACCTTGACATGCCTCTGTAACTTTTTAGCGTTTTACCTCTCAAGTATTTATCTGGATTTGTACTGAAGAGATGTTTGATGCTTTGTGAAAGGATTTCATACCTATTTGCTGGCAGCAGAAAGCTGACAGGATTCTGACATTCTGCTTCCAAGTTGGTGAAACAGGGAAGGGGAAGCATGTACCTCCCTCTCAAGCTTAAGCCTCTCTTTCCTATTCCACTTCTCACCCCTCCTAGGGCTGGATATTAATGGGGTACTTGAAACAGAGGTTGTTTATTGAGCAAGAGTCCTTGCGTTGTATGTCTGCTCAGCCTTGACTTGAATATTTTTTCCTTGAAAAAAGATCAATAATTCGTACTGTGGTGTCCAAGTCTTTCTGCAAATTGTCAGTTTAGTTTTTTTTCTATGTGGTGAAATACGCTCCGTTGCATAGACCGTAGCACTACATCTGCCTGACTACATAGGCTCTTTGAGAGAGTTCCTATGGGCAAAATCTTGATCCAAGTTAATTTTGAGGCAAGTTAGAGGAAAGGTGACTTTCATTTCTTTATCGTGATCTTTACTTCATTATGTTTTTCTGTTTCAAAAAAGTCAAGTTCCCTGTAACTTGTGCAGACTTTAGGAAATCCTCTGGAGTATCAGAGATGCCACAAAATACCCAGGCTCTAGCAATAACGATGGTCATCAGTTGATGTATGTGTTTGTCCTCAAGCTCAACATACCTAGGGAAATCAATCTTACTGGACTTGCTTGGTGTGAAGCTCTTTGTGTGCATGAACAAAGGTGACTGAGTCATCAAGCAGCACTTTCTCAAATCATCTTCTTTTGCTTCTGGACAAACATCAAAGAAATCCTGGTCAGCTGGTTAGAACCCTGTGACTATCCCATAAATCTGGCTGTAGACTCCTGTAGTGACTACTTCCTTGGCATGTTTGTGGTTCCATCTTTTGATACCTTTACTATGTGGCTTTTCTTTTCTTTTCTTTTCTTTTTTTTTTCCCTTCTAAAATGAGATGAACTAAGGTCAACTGCAAATTTAAACAATCTTGACAGAGAAGGATGATTGCGCTCACGTTTTTGAAATTTGTGTACAGGCGATAAGAGTTTTTAAAAACATTCTTACTGTACATAGTTCTGATACTTTCCCCATAATAATCTCGTCTGGGACTAAAAGAAACTTGCAAGAAATAATGTGCTTGTGAGGAGTATTTGTTTGTAATACGAGAGAGGAAAAAGAAGTAGCTGAACTGTGAAGTGGTTAACATTGTTTTTTAGAATTAACAGTTATTTCCTTTACGGCTTGTGCTTATAAATAAATATAACCCGAGTTCCTCAAACTTTAGCTGCAGTTCACAAGTTGAACACTATTTCACTGCAACTAAAGATGGTTGTACATATGCAACTAAGTTGGGCACGATCTGTGAGGAGAAGCAGCTCTTCTTTTTTGTCTGACCTCAGCTGGGAAAAAGAATAGTCAGACAGGTTTTGAGCACGTAAGCCTTTTCTCAAGTCCTATAGATACTATTTTAACAAGGCTCCCTTGCTTATACCTTGTAGGTATAAGATGTGGCAGCATACTCGGTTTTTAACGGTGTGGGAATTAAACACTGCAGCCAGTTGCTGTTCGGCTTACTTTTGAAAAACAAAGCTCTTTCTGAATGTTCTTGCTGACAGTGTGCATGGACGTTACTCTTGATAAAGAATCGGTATTCGTGTAGGCTGGAGTTGGTTGCTCTGCGTTGTCACCAAGAAATTGTGTACAGGTTTTATCCAGGTAAGTGTTTTAAAGCTAAAAACCTTCCGGAACAGGTAATACTGTCTGAGAAATTGTCAGTGCGTTTAAAATGCAGACCTAGGTAATTCTTTGGGCCGGGGGGATATCGGTTATCTTCAGGAATCTTGCTTCAGCAGAACTGGTTATGCCAGTTGCTTTTGTAATTGATGGGTCAAAATGCACTAAGTCAGGTGACAGTACTTCACTGAGAATAATCATAAAAGTAAAATCCTCTTGCCCTCTAAATAGACTGTAAAACTGGAATTGGGCTTTGTGGCCGGTATTTGTTTCAGGAGCTCTTCAGGACTGGCAAGAACAGCAGATATAAATACCATATGTTCACAGCTTCTTGTTGAGTGGTTTTGCTAGTGAACGCTCTTGACAAAAAAAATACCTTTAAAAATTCAAGGTGAGATAGGATTGTGTATCACTTAATTGTCTCTCAAGCTCAGTCTTCAGGGAATTTCTTTGTAACTAGCCAGTCAAGAGCTTAAGGATTAGGAAACTAACGTGTATAGAGGAAAGTCTGATTTTCTCCGCTGTATCCTGAGATATGTTTTAGCTCTCTTGCCCAAAGGAGCAGCTTTGTTTAAATTACTTTTTTTTTTTTTTAGTGTATGTTTAGATGAGATGTTGTTTCTTTAGTATGGCAATCCATTTTTGAATCAATGGATAACTGTTTTCCTTTCCAAGATGTTCTATTATCTTATGCAAACTGTTCAATTTAATTTTAACTGTATGGATTTCACTAAGAACCTAATGGAATTTCTTCATTTTCTTTGAGTTTCGATACCAGTAAAATTCAGCACATATGTCATTTCAGGCCTTTCAAGTAACAACCTTTGCTTATAAATTCAAGTCTAAATATCTATTTATCTATATCTATAATAGACATTCTATGTCGAAGTATTTAGAATGTCTAATAGCAGTTCCTTAATAATAAAAAGTAGTTAGGACTTTTAGCCTAGGGATTATAATATTTCTAAACCTAGAAGGGTTTCTATTTTGAAAGCCATAGTTTTTGTGCATGCTCTCTGTTGTGTGCTTTGTGTGTGTGTGTATGTGTGTATATCTCTCTCTCTTTTTTTTTTTTTTTTTTTTAATGGGGGAGAGATTCCATTAAATAAATGTTGCTGGGGAGTTGGTTTCTTGCTGTGAGGCCACCAATGATAAAAGCAGTCTGTCCACTTTAGATACAGTGGAAAACTAACAGCAGCTTATGTACAAGTGTGAATAACAAGTCTGTCTATGCAAGGAGCATATTGCTGGTATACTGCAGGCAGAGTGACAACATGAGGGCTATAGCCAGGCTTTTCAGTTCCTGTTGTTTGTTTTGTCTTTACCAGTGCAACAGTCATTTGAATCAGTGCTCATCTATGCTAACCGCATCAATACTGTATTGCTGCTGTCATACAAGTTGGGGGCAGAGTGTTCCCACCCCCTCCTAACCAAAAGTTTTGATTTTTTTGTTTGTTTTTTGTGGGGTTTTTTTTTTTTGGCCCATTGCTGTATTTCTGTTTTTCTTTCAGAACATCTGATTCATCAAGTATGTTTTTCTGTACTAATTTGATCCCACTTAAGATCATGATCTACATTCCTGTAAATTAAAATCAGTTGTGCATAAGAGGCTTCCTCTGCACGCAGCATGTGATAAAGTGAAAGTGAGTTCTTGAAACAGCTAAACACAGTGCACGGCTTGTAGGTGATGCGTTTCTATGGGATGAATATTTAAGTTTGTTACAGTACTTGAGGAAAAAATGTTATAAGATGATTTGGATCAGTTATCATTCAAGTCAGTCTTGATTTCATCCCTCCTCCCCTTTTTCGCTATAATCCTTGTTTATTAGTAAAACCACTTGAATATTATTTTTGGCTTGGATCTAAGAGATGGAGAAAAGAGAGTTGCAGAACACCACCACCCAGCAGGAATTTTTCAAAGGCATTACTACAACCCCCCCTCTGGGCAGACAGTGACAAGAGCTCCTGTTGAGGTTGGTGTGCTTTGTCTAGAAAGAACCAGAGAAAACTGCGCGGAGTGGACTGATTTCTGATCTGTTGAGGAGGTTCTTATGCTGCTTTTGCAGTCATTTAAAAATATTTAGCTTTTCTAAATGTTTATCTTAAACATGCTTTATTCTGTATTTAGCTACGCCATTCAGTGCCTGTGGAAAAGGAAGTGGTTGGTTCAAGCTGGCTGCTAACGCCTGCGGGAGCTAGTTCTACGTTCTGGATAAAGCATTGTCCTCTGCTCATATTGAGTTTGTCTTGGGGTAGGTCATTGGGTACATCATTGTGTCTGATGGCTATAGCTGTTGATGACTTGTGGCGTGGGGTTTTTTTGGTTTGATTTTTTTGCTTTTAGATTTCATTTGCACTTTAAAGTGTCCTAGACCTTAAACTTTGTCTAGGGCATGTTTTTTTCTGTTCCACCGTAGGAGTCAGAGGGTGCAAATGAGTCATTTCCTGTGTTCTCTTCCTCTGGGTTCATTTCTGTTTGTTATACTTCAAAAGGCAGGAGCTAGATCTGTCACTGAAGGGGGGGGGAGGGCAGGGGAGAAGAGGGGAGGGAGTGCGGTTGCAGCACAGAAGCATATCGTAGTCTAAAACTAACCTATGCTCACTCCTGTTGCAGTATGTGAAAATAAAGGTGTAACTCTAATTTTTCACTTTAGAATCAAACCCCTTGACTTGTAAGTTGCCTCAATGCACTACCATTTCATGTGTCTTTTCTTTTGATTCTATTCAACATGTTTTGATTTTATTTGTAATCCTATTTAAAGGGAATTTAATTTTTTTTTTAAGTAAATAAAACTGGAGAGAAGAAACCCATTTGGTCACTTAAAAAAAAAAAAACTATGTCATAAAAAATGTTTCATCTCCCCCACAACCCCACCTAGAAGCCTATAAAAATGTGCTGAAGAGATCATTCAGTAATTCCAGTAGGTTGTATTACTCCACAAAGAGTATGTTGCCCTTGTCCTGACTTGAAAATTACCTGCCTCAAACAAATCTACTATCTTATTTAAACAGATAGAGCAAGACTAATAGCTTCCATCCACAGTAAATGAAAGGGTAATGTGATACAACAGCAGAAGGATTGTTACTGTGTATTTTAATAATAAGAGAATGTAATGTGACCCACTCAGATATCATAATCTAGCAGACAGCCTAGATGCCAAACTGGTGCTTTTGATGTCCTTCTCTTATTCGCAGAACTTCTCACCTAATGGCATGAGCACCTGAAAGGACAGAATACATAGTAAGAATATTTGACAAGTAACAGGGTTTGTATACAGTGTTCATAGTTCTGACGAACTGAAAAAGTATTTTCAAAGAAAGAGTGTTTTCTCCATTTCAGTTTTAAAGCTTTTATTTTATTTCTACCACTCTCTAAAATCCCTCAAAAATTATCTTGGTCAAAATTTCTGGAAGCTTGAGGGATCCCAAATAGGAGTAAGTAAAAGAGATGATGTGTGAAGATAGGTTTTTAGCTTTCTAGGAAAAAATACTGAATAGATTAAAGTGCGAGCTAGCGATACTCTAGTGATACACTAGTTAATACTAGTGAGAAGTTTTTGGGGAAATACAGTGTGTTTACAATGGTCTGATGAGAAGTTTGTTTGTATTAATTGAAACAATCACTTTACGGCCTAAGTTGATGCTTAGCTTTAGATGGAATATAAATCCACACTGCACGAGGAGGTCATCTTTAAATGCAGGAAAGCACAAACTCATCGAAAGATGGCTGACTTTAGAGGAGGAAGTAGATAATTCTTCTTACCCCTAAGATTTCAAGGCAGGGAAGACAGTTTTCCGGAAGACCTGATACATGTGTATAAATTTTCATTTGATGTTAAATGAGAATCCAGCATGTAGTTGGCATTTATGCGTCTCTAACATTGTTTATAGATAGATACATAAACACCTAGATCTTTGTGTAGCCTGGTAAGTTGTTTTCAGCGTAGTGATCTTCCACCGTGCATGCTAATAAGCAATACACAGGAGGCTATTGGTGTCGTGTTGTTCCTTCCCCCCCCCCCCCCCCCCCCCCCAACCAAAGGATTTTGGAATGAAAATAGAAATCTGTAGCGAAAGAGCTTGGAAATACTAACAGATGCTTTTGAATGTTGTATTGCACCAATATTTGGCAAAACTTTTCTAGAAGCGGAGTTGGAGATAAATCCTGAAAGCAGGTGTGTCAGCTTCTAAATATTGTGGGAGAAATGCCTATCCTAACAAAACACTAGAACTTGCGTTGTTTAAAAAAATATATATATTGGGAAAGCTTTGCTGGGACTTCAGTATGTTATTTCTGTATTAACAGATGCACGCTCCAAAGAAACTTGATCCAAAGATTTTCTTTGTTTCTCTTCTAGATTATACATCTCAAACTTCATCTAAAATAAAGAATGGGGGGGAAGGTGAAGGTTTTAAAAGGCTAACTCTTGCCATGCTCTCCATCAGCAAAACAAAACAAAAACCTGATGCTCTCTGTGAAATGAATGGAGTTACTGTATGTGTGTTATTGGAAACCCTGAGGATATGGATGTAAAGATTTTTAAAATCCCAAACTGGTATTTTTTCCTTAAATGTCTTTCTGAAGAAAGGCTAGGAAAATAATTCTTTGCGTTTTAAGTTCTCTCTTATGAACAAAATATTTTTTTTATCTCAGCAACCAGAGGACAGCTGACCCATTGTTCTTGATTGTATTACACAATTTTTGTGCCCGTTAGTAATTTCTGCGTTTAAAAAAAAAAAAAAACTGTTCTACTGTATCGTGAAGTTCCCTCTGACATGACATAGTTCACTAGAAGCTATGTCAAGAGTACTGAAGCCTGGAAATGGTCACCACTTGAAGCTAGGCAGTGGAGGTATGCTGCCTTCATTCTTAATGTGTATTTATGCGTGCATCTTTTTGAAAGGCACAATTTCATCTTCTTAAGACTGAACCTTAAACTGAAAAGGTAGCAATATTCAGGAAAACTTAATTTCACATAAAGCTCTGTCAACATGTAAACATAGAATGCACAGGAGTCCTGTAGTCTGAACAGATGAGGAGGATGTGGACCACACCATCAGTAGGAGCGTTATAGAAACTACTTCAAGGATAATTTCAGGAATCAGAGCAGCGTATATGGATGTAGCAAACCACTTGAAGAAGCTTTAGTGCAATAGATCTATTGCCTTGCTTTTTCACCCTTAGTAAGGGCAGATCCAAGTATAAACCTTGAAAAGGTCAGATATCCCCGCATCGGTATTCAGTTACTGTTTTTGTTTGTAAATAGATGTGTATGTAGGTAAGTTTGTGCAGGCTTGTATTTGACTTTAGCATATATACCAAGCTAGCGTGAGAAAGGGTACTTTGCTTGATGCCATTAACTATATTCTACTTTTTCCCTCTCTTAAAATCAGTTTGATAACTTCCGTTCTGCTTCCTCATCAAAGTGTGGGTATCTGAACAGCGTGATAATACAGGAGTTGCTGTGCACTGCAAAGTAGATAGCATTCCTCGGTGGCTTTTATGCTGTTTTGAAGATTGCAAGTATTCAAGGCCATATTTGCAACTGATTAGAGGATTTGCAAGATAAAAAGTCATGTTCCTGCAATTCCTTCCCGATATCCCAGAGTTAACCTGGTGCTTTGGCTGTCTCAGAACTGCGTCAGCGTTAAGCTTAAAAGGATACATGCGTTTGTGTCTTGCTCAGAATGAGGGGAACAGTTCATAAGTAGCCAGACTGAAGAGCATGTTGTTTGAGATTAGATAGTGGAGATAAATTTTCTTCTGCAACACCAGCACTAACACTTTGGCACTAATGTGAAATGTCAGGAGAGAAAGTTGTTGAGAGATTATTTGGAAGGGTATGGTGGTGAGGCTAATATATAAAAATGAGTTGGAGAGATTAGTGAGTGGGCTGCTTCTAGTTGATGTAAAACTTAATTTTTTTGTTTAAACTCCCTATCCAGTGTAATTCCAGTCTCCCTAGAAGTGAAACGTAAGGGATACACTGAAAACTGGTGTTGGTTGTGGTTGGTTTTGGCAGATGTTCGTTGCAAAAAAAGTATATGTTTAGCTTGTATCCCCTTGCCCAAGGGTTTATCAGATACTTGCTCTGCTGGAAGCCTTTCCAGTAGATGTTTCCACTTGTTTGATACGGTAATGTATCAGATAATATCAGTGCTTGGTGAAACTGTGCACGTTGGTATACTGCAGATTAAATTGCATCCTTTTCAATGTTTTCAATGGAGTACTAGATTTTTTTTTTTTTTTTTTTTTTGCATCTGTGACTCTTATTGGAGGATGCTGCCCAATCTGAGTATGGGTATGTTTGACAATAAAACGCTATTCTTAAACTGCATGGTTCACAGGTGTGCTTTGTCACTTTTGCCTTGTACTTTAAATACAAGGACCTACTCTAGCTTCCCTGTTCCTTTTTCTTTATAAAGCATGTCTGATGTTATATGACCCAAAAAGCACTTAAATTATTTATATGTAGCACAAAGGAAAGATGAACCCTAAGGGTGAGAGCCATCTTATATGTAGCACATTACATGTTTAGAGAGGAGAGAGATTCCCGCCCCTAAGGGGTATTTTAAGGGAGTAAGGGAGGAATTTCAGAGCACTTCAAATGATGCCTGAAAATACATGGTGTGAATTTTCCTCATGTGCACTGGCCATAGGCTCTCACTCTTCTTTTGCTCAAGCATTCCTCATGTGTGAAGTGTGGAGCAGGCTGTGGTGCTAGAGATAAGAAGAGTGTTCAGATGGGAAGTAACACTTTGTGAACCTACGATGTTTTTTCAATCAAATATTGTGATCTTATTGCCATCTTCTGCTCTGATGCTCTTTCTGTGACTTAAAAAGATTAAAATTATATCTAGATAAAAGTAGGGATGACGGTTCTTGAACTATTCATTAATTGTAAAACTTGCCAGATTGCTTTGCCAAAGTCTGCAGGTTGAGCGTGCAGCTCGGATTTCTCAAGTTGTCAGATCAGTAGCTAATAAACTAAGTGTACGTCACAATAGATAGGCCCTCCTTTTTGGAGTTCTTTACAGAACTCTATCAAACTTGCAAGTGCACACATCCTTTTAATATTAACCTTTCAAAGAACTCCTGGAATTCAGTAATTTGTATTTTTTTTTTCTGTGAGCTTTTGGAGGATAGTCTCATAATCTAATTTTAGCCTGAGATGTTAGTCTCCCGAAGCTCCCTCTGTTTTACTAGGGAGATGGAGAAGCTCCTCCAGAGCAGTTAGTATCACCTACATTAGCTTCCTGTCTGGATTGCTTTCTCAGTCAGGTTTCCCAAAACGCCCCGGACAGCAATCGTAAGTAAATAATTAAAACAACATCACTGGAAATAAAACAATCTAATTTTTTTTTTTTAAGCTAAGTCAATCCCTCCTTGTTATTGATACTGTAGTAACATTTCTGGCTATGTGATTTTTCTTAAATCCTCTTAATTGCAAAACTCTGCTGACATAAATTTGTAATCAAAAACTTGCAAACCCAGGTTGTTCCTTAAATTATCAGAGAGAGAGAGAATTTTGCACAAATGACTGGCGTAGAGATTAGTAAGTCTTATTTGATACCCTTCAGAAAGGAGCAAAATCAGCCTGTTTGAAATCTTAACATAACAATTCTGCAGCTTCTTAAGGAAAAATGTAAAAATACTGAAAGGCTATTAAAGGCTTTGATTTTTATATCGCACTAAACTACAAGTTCACACAATGACAGCATGGCCAGGGTTGGAAGGGACCTCTGGACATCATCTAGTCCAACCCCCTGCTCAAGCAGGGTCATGTAGAGCACGTTGCGAAGGATTGTGTCCAGGTGGGTTTTGAACGTGAATTGTTGAGTTTGTCTTCTCGATTCTGACTGTGAAAATACTAAGAATCTAAAAATGTATAAAGGTTTGTATATGTATCTGAATCCATAATTTGAATCCATTCCATAATTTGCATCACTTGGAGCAATAATATCATGCTGTTCAGACTTTCAGTAACACTGATAATGAGAATTATTTTTTGTGCTGTTACAGTGCATCTTTTTTGAAAATCTTAGTGAGCAGGGTTGTTGTACTGTAACTTTTTGGTGGGATGATTAATGTGCTTTTATCTCCAGTGGCTGAAGATGTTGCTGCTGTTGATAATAAATCTTCAACATCTCCTGTGATAGTGAAGACGTAAAATGATCTTTTTTCCATTCACTCTGATTGCTGTAGTCATATTGTATACATAAGAGCCTCCACTGCAGTGATCCTGACTCCATTACAGTGATCTAGACAAGGTTTAATACCTTATCTAGAATCAGATCAGAGTTTGCTAACCCAAAAACAGTCGCCGCAGTTTCATGATCAGATGGTTTCAACTGCTCTACTGCAAGAAGTAGTCCTGCTGCTTGCTCCTTTTCCTGCATAGCCTTTTCTTTTGTGTCAACACAAGTATTATTTACATTGCCCCACAGCAAGCCAATTCCAGAAATTATCAGCGTTAAAACTAGCAATTTCCCTTTCCAGCAAAAGGAAAAACTCGTTTTCAGCAGGTTCACTTCCCCAGTTCAGTTTATCATACAGTCACGCAACTACTTATGGTGGCACAAGAGAGTGGTGTGAGGGGCCAGAATTAAGGGTGGGGAAGAGCAGAACTGCATGGAGGATGGTTAAATTGCTGGATGTGTATCGGCTTAAATTTATCTGATAAATAAAAGACAAGAGATTGCAAATCGATACACAGCAGAAAACTGTGAAGCAGCACTGAAGCAATATTTAGGTTGCGGGCAAACTCAAAAGTCAGGAAATGACGATTTTCTGTTTACTTGTCAGGAACCACACCAGGATTGCCAGGAACCAGTCTTCTGTACTGAATGGTGCAGCAATTCCAGTGCAAAAAAATATGATGTAATTAAAGCTAGTGCATAACTTGTTTGAGTAGCCTCAAGTGCTCTTACAATTGCAGGCAACTTAAAAATGGAGACAACTACTAAATGTCTATATGACGTGTGACTCTGGTTTGAAGTACAGAATGTAACTTGCTTTGTTTTTTATCCACAGAAGTATTTTCCAGTTTCACTAGCTTTCAGTTTCTTCCCAAAAAGTTTTGCAGAACGCATAGTTGACAGAGAGTTCCTCCTCTTGTGAATTGACAAATGGCTATTTGCTTTGTCCGAAAGATGTGCAGTGGTGTTGTGTTTTCTGTATGTGAAACCACAAAGGTTTACCACAGGAATACTATGGTCCAGATAATGTTGCTCGCTCTTGTGATCTGAAGTTTTGTTTTCTGTGTCAATAGCTGTAATTTTACATGTGTCATTTGATATATGTGATAATGTATTGCTTCAGGCAGTTTATGAAAAAAAACATTTCCATTTGAGCCTGTGGTGCTTTCCACACCATTCCACACTGACACACCATTGAGGCAATTGTTAGTGCTCTGCTACTAGATGCTTGGGTGGCAGATGCGTGCGCAATTAATTGGTGGTAGTAGGAATGAAACATTTTTGAAAAAAAAGTAGTGAGCTGTTCCTAGTGAATTAGGTTAAAAGCAGGATGTTAAAATACTAGTTGGTGTAACTTATTTTCTCAAAATTGCTAGCTGTTATCTCAGTTTTTGCAAAGGCATCCTTTGGACGTAGAATACCTAAGTGACTTTGGTTCGTCAAGTCAGTCCTTGCTGCTCGTTTTGTGATTCAGGATATGGCCTTAGTAAGGCCATGAGCCGTGCAGCCTTGGCAGCGGCAGACCTTAGTCAGTGAGCTCGGTCATAGGGAATTCTTAGCACAGTGCTGAGAGAAGGACTGCTAAAGGTTGCAGGTGAATAGGTAGTAAGATAAAATGCGGGTCTGCCAAAGGTGATGCCACAGCAACTCGGGCATCTCCCCTGAGTAAGATAATGGGATTTTTGGACAAAGGAAAAAGGGTAAACTTAATTCATCTGGATTTAAGCAAAGCATTCGATGAGATGGAATCTGGAAGCTGTTTGAACTGCAGGAGATGGAGATTTAGTCCTTTTAGAGCTGTTGGAAGGGGATAAGAATAGTGAGTTTTACTGGAAAAGATAATGATGCTGCATGAAGTATTTCTGCATAAAACTTGTACTGTTTCTCAGGACTGATTTAAGGGCTGATGAGTGTTAACTGCTCTTGCACTGCACTCACGAAACGGACCGTTCCCAGGCTTGGGAAGGCCATCTCAGTGGGGAGGGCGTGCGTACACCGTGCAAAGAGAACAGCCCGGCTTGGGGAAGTGGGATGGAAACTAGCAGCGTGCAACGCGGGGTAATTACGATACTGTCAGAAATCTCCTGATAAATTGGGAGTTGAAAACCAGTGAGGAGAGAGGCTAGTGCAGTCTGATCAGTTTTCTTAGTTGTAAACGTGATTGGGTTGTAAAAGGGCATATACGGTTCTAGGGGCGGGCAAAGATGCAGGATAGCTGATGCTGCTGTACAAGTTTTCAGTTGTCCGTATTTAACAAATACGAAGTTAAAAGCGAAACAGAGTCAGGCGGGCTTCTTGGACAGCCGCCCCCCCCCCCCCCCTTTCAGAAATGGGAAATTTGCCAGAGGTGCAGAACACGGCCGGGGAGGGCAAGTGCTCGCCTCCGCAGGGGGGAAACGGCAGGGGAAAGCGGCCCCGTCCCCTCAGGGCGCTGCGCCCGGGAGGCAGCGGGTGTAACTCGGCGGTGAGGAGGATGCGGGCGGGCGGGCGGGCGCCGCGGGGCCGAGGGCGCCCCGGCCGGCGGCGGCGGCAGCCGGGAGCCGGGAGCGCGGCGCGCGCCGATTGGCTGCCGCGCCTCTGCAGCTGACCGGGGAGGCGGGCCGGCGGCGCGGCCCCGCGGAGGCCGGGCGCGCTCGGGCGGGCGGGCGGCCCGCGGGGCCCGGGCGGCGCCGCAGCGGCGAGCGAGGCCCGCGGTGCGCGGCGGCGGGCATGGGGCTGCGGGGCCGCCGGCCGTGAACACCGCAGCTTTCATGGTGAGCGGGGCGTGGGAGGGAGGGAGGGAGCGCTGGTCTCGAGCTGCGGGGCGTCGCGCTGAGCGCGGCCTTTTCCTCCCCCTGGGCTGCCCGTCCCGTAAGATGGAGAATCAGCTCGGCGGGAAGAGCGCGGCTCTTTGTGTGCGGCGTGGCGGCTGTCAGCGGCGAGGCGCTGATGAAGGTGAAACGCGCGCTTGCAGGGCGAAACAGAGCGGCTCGCGCTGCTGGGCGAAACCCAGCCGCCGGCGTATGTTCAGCATCAGCGCTCTTACGCTAAGAACTTAAGCGTGTGCTTGCTATGAATAATTTCAGCTCTGATACAAAGCACGCTTAAGAAGCTGCTAGTGATGGAGTAAAACCGTTGAGCAATCTGATTTTTTTTTTTTTTTGGTTTCCCCGTCATCTAGCATTAATGTTTCATGTTCGACTTAATTTGAGGGTGGTTACCTTTAAACAGACAGACCAAAAACCAAATGACCTTGATACAACAATTTGTGTATTGCCGACTCAATTATGTTGTACTACCGGTGGCCAGGAAGGCTCGGCGTGTGCGGGAAGCCCCCGAGCCCTCTCCGGGTTGGCGTAATGGATCTTTTTGCACTTGCCCTGTGTTCTGGAGGGTTACCTGTGTTTCTCCTTAGAGATGGTCTGGGATCCCCTCGCAAGTTAGCTTATCTTCCTTGAAGAACTGCAGGGAATGATTGGAGGATCACACAAATTTGGGCTATTTTGTGTCCCTACTGCACAGCTGTCAGGTTCCACCCAGAAATAAACTTTTATTTTTTAAAAATAGCTCTAAGAGAGTGGACTGTAGATTAAAGTGCATCTTCAAACCCTGCTATTCTGCTATTGTGGCTGGCAGCTGAATAGGTTAAGGCAAAGCCTGGAACAGAGCCCAGGTCATCTCAGTGATAAGGATATATTCTAAATCATAAATGATCATTTCGCCCTGAATTGATTTGTAGCCGCAGTAGGTTAGTAATCCCTAACTGCAATATAACATTTAAATAGATACTTAATTATTTGTTGTTTTAAGAGATTGGAGACTCGTTTAAAAAAGAAAAAAAGAAAAAAAACTTAATGAGCTATCCTGTGGTTCGTTCTATTGCAGTATACCCATATGTGTAAATACTATCACTTGCTCACTCAGCACATATTCTTAATATGAGTTTGTGGAGGCTTCGGTCTGCTTCACTTCTGCATCATACGTTATGCTTTGTTCAAAATTGCATTCTGTTCTTCTTGGAGTAAAAGATTATCTTCAAGAGCTTTTATTTTCCACTTTTTTTAACTAATTCAAAAACAATCCCGTAGATAAGACCTATCAGCAACCGCCTTTTTTTTTTTTTATTATTATTTCCTTTTTGGCTACCACTGAAATGAGTGAAAATACTACAAAGGACTCGTACTTCTCATCTCATCAAATGTGCCACTCCCATTTTGCATGCTGCTCTCGCTTCTTTACTGTAGGGTAATGCTGGGTAACATGTATCCGTGAATGCTCTCTGAAATGCGGGATGAGCTTTTGCACTTTAAAAGGTTTGAATAACTGTCCTAATCTGCCAACCCTGTAACTAACCACCTGAACTCTGAAATATATCAAAGTAAGACTTTTTTAAAATCAGGAAATTCATGGAAGAACACTATGCTTAGTGCTGAGCTGGAGAACTTTGCTCTTTATGGTGTTTTACATGTATTTTATTATCAAGTTTTGTGATGCTTTAAGGTGAGCAAAATATGATTTCTGAATATTAGTAGTTTCTTGTGGATGTCAGGGTTTTTTTTTGTTTTTTTTTTGCCCCCTCCCCCCCCCCCCCCCCCCAAAAAAAGAAAATCTCAAAGGAGTAAAACCATTAGATTTAGGGACAAGGTTCACCTTCTCTGTGGAAGCAATAATATAGGTTAATATTTGACTGTGTTAATTTGTAAAAATAGCTAGATCAGTCTCCTAAAAGAAATTGGGAGGAGGAAGAGCCATTGACTTCATTCCTCTAAGGACAAGGGATATAATCCACAGTTAGTGGTGCAACTGAAGCGTATTTCAGTGGTCCACTCTGACGCTGGTCACTGTCAACAGCTTTCAAAGAGTTGCTAATATAAGAATAGCAGCTTAGCTTTCTGAATATGCTGTCCATCACAATATCTTTTTTACTGTATTTCTTTGCCTTATTTTCTTTGGCTGCTTCCTCCCCCCGTTTAAATTAAGAGTTTTGTCAGTACGAGCTTTCTCCTTTCAATAGTCAAAGCTGAGTACGATTCAGTAGTTTAAACAAGCTTCTCTTAGTCCTTTTGCTTGTTTTCAAACTGATATCAAACGTAAGTGTTAGCTGGTATTAGTAAGCTTGACTTTCCAAATTCATGACAGTATTTCCCATCACAGAGGAGCAGGCATCATAGAATTGATTGCTGAGCCAGTGCCCAGTTAATAAACCAGGAAAATGATTCTTCTGTGCGCCAAGAGCTTCACATAGCTGCTTCTGTTCCAGATAACTGGCTTGAACTGGAAATGAGTTGGGCTACATAGTAACATGACAGTGCTGCTTTTTTACACTCTGCATTCACGAGTGTAAAACACATGAGTGTGTCGTTGTGCTCCCCCCCCCCCCCATAATTATTTTTTTTGTTGGTTTTTGAAGTTGGAGGTGCAGGGAAATGCGTTTCTGTAAACAGTAGGGATCTTGTTTTAATTTCTGGATGATCCAGGCTATTTTGATTGTGGTAGGGGTTCAGATCTACCGCTCACTTCATAGTGCTCATTTATAATGCTTAGCTTTTACTGTATTATATATTTTTTAACAGAAGTGGTATAAACAAGCAATACATGAAAGCAGGTGTTCTTTGGAAGTGGCAAAATTCATGATAAAGTTGAACGTGAAAACGTCAATAACGTGGACTTTATATTCCCGTAAGGACGGTTTGACCATGTTTTTTGTCTGTATATAGCTGATACTTTGAGTACCAAACACTTAGTCGAGTGCTTCACGCTTTAGTGTAGATCAGAGTTGTGTATAGGTTGTTTTACCCCATTAGGTTGTGTTCTGTATGTTTTCTTCCAAAACAATGTTCGTGGGAAAGACAAAAACAGTATGGTATATGTTATGCTTTGTTCTCAAATTTAGATCTTAATCATAGAGTAATTCAAGGTGGAAGGATCTCTGAAGGTCCAACTCCCCTCTCAGAGCAGGATCTGCTTAGATCAGATCCTTGGGACCCTGTGCACTTGAGCTTTGAATGCTTTCAAGGCTGGAGATGCCACAATATCTTAAGCAACTTATTCCAGTGATTTTTGTTTTTTCGATAGGAAAATTTCCCTTGTAGCAGGTTGTGTCTGTTGTTGTCTTGTTCTTTACACATGCACCTCAGAGAAGACTTGGACTGAGGCTTTCCTTCCCTGTTACTGCTGTCTGCAGCTACTGCAGATCCCTCCGAAGCCCCCTCTTCTTCCTGCTGAGCAAGGTTCTCCCAGTCTCTCTTCGTATGACCTGTGCTCCAGTGCCTGGTCATCTTGGTGGCTCTTTACTGGACTTACTCCGGTGTGTCTGTGTCTGTACTACAAATGCAAGATAATACGTCCTACTCTGTCACGATGCAGGACTGTCACACTTCAAGGCGTCTTAAGAAACATGGGGTTTCTGTCTAACCACAATTTAACCTTTTCTTGCCTTCCTTGAACTTTACTGCATCTACAAATAGCTTGAGTAGGAGAACTCTTTAAGATGAGATTTTAAGACAAGAGGCCTGCGGTAGTTTTTGGCTTCAATTACAAAACCATATATATCAAAACAAAAATATTTTAAATGGGTCTTATTTTATACCTCAGCTAGTATCTTCTATTTCAAAGCTTGTTCTTAGCAGTATTTTGTAAGAAACATGCTTCCAGCCAGAGGAATTTTAGCTATTTCTACAAATAGAGTTAACGCAAGAAACAATCTGAACTTGTTCTCCATTGATGTAACCTGTCCTGTCTTTTTCTTGAATAGGAATATGAAGAAAAAACTGGGCGAGGTCACAGGCCGCTTTCTCCCAAACAGAACGTGAGGAAGAATCTTGATTTTGAACCACTCTCCACTACAGCACTTATTTTAGAGGACAGACCAGCGTAAGTTCTGGGAAGTACCCTAGTGAGAGTCCCTTTAAACTTGGGCTAGCAAACCTTTTCTTACTGTGTGTATTTGGTCACTCTAACTTATTTAAACAGATGACTTAAAATATAAAATACTTTTTTCAGACTACTGAGTATGCAGGCGAGATGATGAAGAAAATTATTCAAAAAAGTAACCTAATTTTTATAATAAAAGCAATGGCTTTGTATGAAAGATAATTAGGGGAGCAGAACTCTAGTTGTGAGTACATCTAGCTTGCACGCATGAGTCAGTGCATTCTCTCAGGTGAAATAATAATCAGGTTTAAAAACGAAGCTGGCATAATGCTAAAGAGATTGGCATAATGCTAAAGAGATTGAGAAGCAAGGATCCCCTGTGCTCTTTACACAGAGAAAGTCTAAACCTCCCTAAATAACGAAGCAATGTCATGATTGTTTTGCAGGGAGTTCACCATCACCTTATGAAGGTTGTCAAGCGCTTGATTAGTTATTTCATTCCCCCGTCACTGCAAGCAGATTCGTGCGTATACAGGTTAACCCTAGAAAGATTTAGTGGCAGCTTTACTATGGTTTGCTCCTGAATTTTGCAAATTCAGTCATGTTTCATCAATTTATGAATGGTACCTAGTTTTACAGGCACGGACAGAAAACACTGTCTTTTAATATAGCTGTGCGTTGTTGGTATAAGAAGCTGACATAATGTGGGTGTGTGTTTTCACTACTGAATCTGTATGAAGAACACTCACATCAAGCTGATCTAGTTGCAGGGTCATTTAAGATGCTTTTTTGTGACTGGTAAAAAATATGTGACAAGATCTCCTAGTATATATAGAGCAACATAAGACTGATTATTTGTTATAGCAGTTGTTTGTGTACAACTAGAAACAATGTACGTTAGCTTATTTGTTGTATTTCAAACTTATCTATTAAAAACAATTTTCTTTTTTTGTAAGATATTCTGAAATATACAGTGCTCAAAGAGATCGAATTAATGATACACTGTGGAATAACATTCAGTTTTTGGTTTTTTTCCTAATATTGATAGACTAAGGAACTCCCCCTAGCGAAAACTGGATATTTTTAAGATTCTAGACAATTGAATGATTATTTCTTTTGTCTAACGGAGGAAACTGTTCTGAAGAACAGTGCTGTCATTAAATGAATATCTTTAAAAGATTTTTTTTTTTTAATTATTTACTTTGAATTTGCAGGGCAGGGTTTTTTTTTTTTCCTTATGATTTAAGAAATTTCTTCCGTTATCAAAAAGATTTAAGACTTAACAGAAAAAAAACGCAGAGAGATGTTCTCAAAATGGCTGCCCATGCGATTTCATCTCACTTGTTGGGCGTAGGTAAAACTTCCTAGGAAAATTCAAATCATATTCCACAGTCTTTCTAGCTTTAACTGGAAAAGGTGTTGACTCTTAATAGATATTAAACATCATCTCAAGTATATGATGATGTCGCAAAAAATTTAAGTGGTGCACCTTAAGTTAACAGCACTTGAAAGATTTCATCTAGTTTTTCCATTCCAAACTTTCCACAGCTTATACCCTTTCTGAGGATCCTAATTTTACAAAAAGAAGGATCTGGTTAATTTGCATAAATAAAACTGAACTCGTAGGTTATTGTCTGTGGTTAAAGATTGCATTAATGTGAAAATCCGTTCTTCTCGTTCTTGTAACAGTCTTGATTTTTAAAAATATTCGTAGGCATATATCACAGGGCTATCAGTGCTTTGCAGATAATATGATTATGTAAATAGTAAAGCATACTAACCGTTAATGTTGACTCTGTTGACAGCTAGCAGCTGCCTCATGTATGAGGCCTTATAGAAATGTGCAAGTGAAACTTTGCATATCTTTGGTTAAAAAAAGATATACACTGTCTTAGAAATACAGCACAGTGAAGAATAAAGTACTTAGTCACTTCCTGTTCTGATGTTTTGGTAATCATATAGTTGTGCGAGGTGCGTAGTGATTACGTTAATTGCAGAGTTTATGTGGTCTGATGTATGAGTATGTGCATTTGTATGGTAGAGACGTGGCCGGTCCAGGCTTTACCCCCAAATCACAAAACAAATGGCTGTGTTGGGCTTGGTAAATGAAGAAGAGAGAGGATGACTCCAGAGCTGCTTGTTGCTGGAGAGGTGAGAGGCAGGAGTTAAGCCCTCTAAAGTAGAAATGGGATCTCTGAGCGCAGGGAGGAAAAGGAAGCTGGCATAGTGACTCATTACTGCCTGAATAAAGACAGTTGTGGGTGTAACTTTGTGGGGTGTGCAGCAAGAGAAAATAGGCTCTTGAATTAGCTGTAGAGAGCAGTCTAAATCGAACTACCAACTTGGTATGTACCACTATATTCCATTTATTTATAAAGATTAGTCTGTGGGTTCAGTTGGTTTCATTAAAACAAAAATGCTGAAATTACCAAGCAAAAGGAAATTACTCAGCATGTTCTGTGTATAAAAGTAGTCGTAGCTGGTCAGTGTTCTTTCCTTCTCTTCTGCTGACGCTGGCAAAAAAAAAAATCTTTCCAAGAATCTGTTGCACCACGCTTTGATCAAATATTTTGACAAGAAGCAGTATTATGCTTTTCTTTTAGAAGCATCTAGAATTTTCTTTAGACGGGCATGCCAAACTTTAAAAACTGCTTTTTTTTTAATTTAAGGAACCTCCCTGCAAAACCAGCTGAAGAAGCTCAGAAACATAGACAACAGTACGAAGAAATGGTGGTTCAAGCCAAAAAAAGAGGTGATGGAATTTCTTGTCTACAGAGGAGAGAAGTAACGTTAAGGGGTATTTCTAAACCTGGAATGTACTTGTCAGTTTGTTGCCCTGTTGCTTGAGGGGTCTGTACCTCCCCTCACAGGGTCAGTCTAAGAAAGAAAGAAGAATAAAGATAGTTTAATTTAATTAAAAACAAACAAAAAAAAAGCCTGCACGTTTATTTGTTTACTTATTGGTGACTCTTAAAAGAATTGAGTGGCATCTGTCTGTGGGTTTAGAAGCTTGCCAGTGTATTGGAATAGATATCAGTCCAATTAGTTAAGACCAAATTTTTTTGGATAACTGCAGGATATTTGGTAGTTTTATTTCGGGAACAACCTCCTGAGGCTGTAATTCCAGGGAGGAAAATGTGTGTAATTACGTTCATATGATAATCTGTCTCCCGCTTAAAATTTACAGTTTTCTCAAGGTTTTGCTAGTCATTTATTATCTGACACGGTTCACAGAACTATCTCAGTAACACTACTGTGCACGTCAGGTGGAGCTGGCAGTTAGTAGTGGATTCCTTCTGCAGATGTTCTTGACCATCTGGATTTTCTAATGAAAACAGGCATTGTAATGATAGGAAATTTGGACTCGTGAAAGTTTTGTGTCCAGCGAGAGCTTCCGGAAATAAATGTTTTCCAGCTGCCCAGACCCCTGAGCCGTATAAGGTGGTGAAAAGGTGATATGAACTGAGGACTTGCTTGCTTGCTGTAGTTGGTGTTTTAGTAAAAGTATCGTATTGTGGTTTTGAACATGATATGCCTACTGGTTAAGTTTATCCTCCCCTTTCATGTGATTGCCATATCAGTATATCCATATAACCAGGCAGTAGTGCAAAGGAGATTGTGTTCTTCCTTTGCCTGTAGGGTGGATGGTTTGGGAGAAATGCAATGATGCTCAGGTTAGGCAATGAGCCAAGTCCTTGTTCTGACTTCACTGTATTGGAGTATATCATTCTGTCCAGATAAACACTCCAACAAAGCCATTTCCCCTAAAGCCTCTCCAGATGAACTATTTTGCAGAGTGATGTATTGCGTAGAGGGCAGGAAAGCAGTGAGTGTAAACGCTTCTTTTGTTCAGAGAAAAATGCAAAGCGTGCATTTAGGCAGGCTCACAAAAAGCTGATGTCAAAGCTGACAAATGTTAGGAGGCAGCTGTATGTTTCTGCTCAGATGTAGCTTCTGTAATGCTTTAAAACGGAGCCATCAGGTTGTGTGTGTTCGTTTCAAAGACCTCGTTCGTGGTCCTGCTGTCTTTCCAGTCATTTTTCTTGCCGTGTCGTTATCTTCCCATATTGTGGAGCGTGTTCCATATTACGTGTGTTTGTCTTTCATTTTCACTGTGCCGCTATAAGGAGCGTCCGCCTGTGTTTGTAAAACTGCATAGTAGCATGTCTAACAAATTTGCCTGTGGAAAAAAATAGTGGTTGAGGATGTGAGAGGACATACAGAAAGGTAATGCAGAAATGTAAAAAATGTTTAAACTAACCATATGAACAAGTGTAGGATTTTATTTTTAGTGAACTGAAAGCTTCCAGTATGCCTATTCTTGGTGTATGCCATGTTTATATTAACCATCTGCTAAGTTTAGCCTCAAAACCATGACTCTCTTCATTTCCTGACAATATGCCTAAATCATGATTTGCAAAGACAAGTAAGTGTAAAAACAGCAAGCAAAGTTTAAATTGTTATGGCCTGTATTTTTGAGATGCCCATGAAAAAGGCGTGCGGCGTTATTAGGGCCTGTCACCTGCTCGGCTAGGTCATTGATTTGTTCTGTATTGGCTGTCAGAAAGACGCTAATTGAAAGTCACTACTGTGGTTAAATTTGAAGGCTCAAAGGAGCCACATACTATTAACTCCTCTTTTTTGTCCTGTCCCATCCAAAATGAGCCTAACGCATAGTTCCACTTTGTTCTTTATTCACATTTGGCATCACTGCTGAACTTGCTGCATATTATTTAAATGACTGGAAAAGTTTTAGAATTTGGACAGGCCACTGTAACCGTAGGTGTATATAATGTGATTTTACATGGCTATATAGTCATGAACAGCTAGCTCTGAAGTACTTGGTTTCTGATTTTTATCAACTTAAAGGACATTGTTCTTCTGCAGAACTTAAAGAAGCCCAGAAGAGAAAGAAACAACTGGAAGAACGCTGCAAACTGGAAGACAGCATTGGCAATGCTGTTTTAACTTGGAACAATGAAATCTTGCCCAACTGGGAAACTATGTAAGACAGTATGTTATACTTAGTGTTAATTGACACTGCAGAGGCTGTATCCTAAAGACAAGTTATAAAGTTAGCAAGTGTTACTTTAAAGAGAAACTTTTAATTGAAAGTCAACTTTGGACGCTATAAAGGAAATTAGCCTCCTTGCAGAAAAAAGAAAGCTTGTGCTGCTCAGTGATGCAGTTCTGATTCTTCTTATTTGTCTTAATGGAGGTTCAAGATATTCAGAAACTGTTAAAGATCAAGAAGTGATCTATGCTAGGAAACTTAAAAACAGAAAGCATAATGCTTGAACACCACACATTTATCAGAAATCAGCTTTCCTTGATTACCTGAGCTGCTGATGTGATAATATCAGATGTAGATTGAAGTACATGCCTGGTATTATTAAGCCTTTTTAGAGTGGTGTGTACCTGCTGAGATAATCAAGTGATGGAAAAGAAAAGTAAGGAAAGAGGTGTTTTTAAAAAAAATCTTAAGTTCTAAAAGATTTTCTGCAAAGGCAAAGCACAGGCAATTAGTAAGCTACCTTTATTGTCCAGTTTTTCATGGGCTTTGCTAGTCATCTTAAAACAAACAAAAAGGTTCCCCTAAATCCCAAACAAAACCACCACAAAAAAACTTCAAAGCATTCAAAACTGCATTTTGCTTAATGATGGAATTCAATTGCCCTGAGAATATATGTGAGGTATTCTCCAGCAATTCTGTCCACGTTTTTATCTGGGAAACTGAAATAGCTTACAATTTGTTTACACTGTTTTTTTAGTTCTACGTGTCTATTTTTGGTATTTGGACATGCATTTGTTACAATCGTTATAAAAATAAGCACACTTTTTCCCTATATCAGTTTACAAATTCAGAAGTTCCCCCCTGTGTTCCATATTTCACATTTTTAGTTCATAATCTGTTTTTAGATACATGACTGTGTTTTTTGTCACTGCCACAGACTTTAATAGGTGATCAAGTGCTATCTTGTTCCTTCTTTTGGGACCCTCCGGTTGATAAACATCAACCTTCAGCTATTTCAAGATTTGTGTTGTGTTAAAACGTCTTTCATGCTCCCACCTGAAAATTGTTACTAAACTTGCAGCTTCATGCGTTTCACTTGAGAGAGAGAGCTGCAAAGCTGAGTGGGAAACTGCATGTCTCGTTTGTGCAGAAGGGTGTTGAATGAGGGGAGAAGATAGACTTTTCTAACTTGTTTCAGTATTTAATTGTAGCTGGAGAATTGAGCCTGTGCAGTCTCTAGCTTATGCAGTGGCACAGGAACGGATCTCTCTTTTGCTCGTTTATTTCTGTCCCCTGTGGTTCTTGCTGATGGTGTGTGGTGGCAGCTTGTGGGCGCTCTGACTGCAGTGCTCCCGTGTAAGCCATGAACTTTGGAAAGAAAGCAGCTTTGCTTTACTGTTAAAAGCAAAACAGTACTGAAGAATGGATATATGAATCTAGATCTTTTCAGCTGTGGTGCGAAGGGAGACTGGCAATTCAGCTGGCAATAGAATATTTCCTCTTAAGAGCATCTTTTCTTTTGAACAGGTGGTGTTCCCGTAAAGTTCGAGAGTTATGGTGGCAAGGCATTCCACCAAGCGTGAGGGGCAAAGTCTGGAGCTTGGCAATTGGCAACGAGTTAAACATCACCCACGGTGAGATGACTTTCATTTTTGTCTATAGCACGTTACAAAAAGTAGTAGTGAGGGAAGAGTCTTGTATTTCTTACGGCGTATCAGAACCTGAGGTGTGAGTGGGAGGACATGGTGTCTGGTCACATTTCATTTGTAGTATTTTTATGTGTTTTGTTCAAAAATATTTAAAACTTTTAATCCTGTTCCAGGACTGCTGCTGTGTATTATTAACGATTCTTTATCTTTGTATCTCGCTTTGATGTTAAATGGAAACGGTCAGAATTAATGACACGATTTAGATAAGAAATAAGTTTTATTTTACTTAGAATTGCTGTTAATTTTATACTGCCTATGGGTACGTACATGTTGTTGTTGTTTTTTGTTTGTTTGTTTTGTTTTAAGCAAGACATTGAGTTTGTGAGAGACTAAAAGACCCCTGAGAAAATTTGTCCTTTTGCTTGTGCGTGGGCTAGTGAAAATAGAAATAGCGTGCTACTTCAGACTACAGGAAAATAAAACCCTGAAAAACTACTGTGATATGTAACTAATTCCAAAGTGGAAAGTGAATAGATTGCCTGTACTCCTGCTGTATTATACTGCCTTTCCATGCTTGTTTTAGTTACTGTAGGTGTAGTTCTTGCATGGAATTTGATAGCCCTATCCCGGTTGTCCATTCAGAAAATAAGTTTGAACGTAAGCGTTACGTGGGAAAAATAAATGCTTGAGCATGCTGTGTGAGTTGTGCCTAGATTGCCTTTCCTTTTCACCTCATCTTAAGCTGCAGCTCAGTGGAACAACGCTTTCAGAACCATAAGCTACTTAAAGTTCAACTGGTATCTTAGAGATACTTAAGAGACTGGAGCAGCATTGTTTGTATGGAAGGTAATCAGTAACTGACAGTGGGCATGTGCATGTGCAAGTTACAGACTTGGTTTTCTCTGTTTTTCATATCTTTTTCCAGAACTCTATGATATTTGCTTGGCTCGTGCCAAAGAGAAATGGCGATCACTTAGCACGGCAGGGGCTGAAGTAGAATGTGAAGGTATGCTTCTAATGAGTGATTTTTGCTGTGTTACAAAATAAGAGATTTTGTAAAATTGTCTCTTAAAATGAAATAACACGTTTTTAACAATTTTGAAAAATTCACCTGTAAAGATAAGTCTGATTAAAAAGAAAACTTTGTAGGAAGCAAGAAATAATTGCACTCCTTCTTAGTGACTGCAGTCTCTTGTATGCCACACTTGTTAATTTTACTATCTCTGTGTCCAGTTCTTAAATCGATGCTGATTGGTAAATTAGGAAAGTTCTGGGGATTATAGTTTAAGTTATAACATTAAGATATTTTGCTCTATCTGTTGGTTCTGGGATTAAAACTCTCCAATCTTAGCAGTAAATTGCATTTTAGTGCCTCAGCGCAGCTTTGAGTCCATCTCTGTGGTGCGCCTCAGTAGCAGTTTATTGCTGCAGACTAAGCAGTTCCTGATTTTCTAATTGATTAGAAGAGATGTCTCTTTCAGAGAGTATGACGCTATATGCAGATGCTTGAATTTGCCTTTGGCAAGTAATTATGCTTAGCAGAAAAAGGGGAACATATATACTGGCATTTATCAATAAAGCAAAATAGTTTTGACTGGGAAAACCTGGACTTTGTTCTCTGCAACTTAAATAAGATACAACTTCTGTTATACCTCTGTGCACTTTTAGCTTCCCCTTGCACTTTCTTTAGTTCTAGAGTGTATATACTTAACGTGATTGGTGTAAGCATCTGCTAGTGGCAACTCTAGCTCCTAACCATACTAATAAGGACAGACAAAATAGAAATAAAATTGGAAAGAAATGTTGGAAAGAAAACTGGTGCGTTAGAAATTTATTTTGCATGAGATTCATCTCAGTTAGTTACGGAGAATGTATTTGCAGTGACCGAAATCTGTAACAGAAAATAGAAAGAGAAAGTAAATGCGATCATATTTTGAAGGAAAACTGACAGTAGCAGGGATAGGCAACATCCATCACATGCTTTTAGTTTAGTTCTTCTCCCTCCCCCCCGCCCCACCAGAGCCTTTCCACACAAGCTGCTACTTCAGGACCCACTGAGAAGCCTTGTTGGGGTCACTCGTTTGCAGGCTTGTGCATGTCCACTGATTTGTCAGAAGGATACCCGAGACGTGCTTGGCCCTGCCTTGCTTTGCCCCTTTCTCTTTCCCTCTCAGCGCATAACCTATTGAGGGGCAACATGCTCTGTAGGACTGCTGTGAGCCAGGACTTAGTTGCTTCTTAGCCTGTGTGCTGAATTCAGGGAATTGTTGTTGTGTGTACACTGTGCTCCCTAGCGTTTACTTGGAAATAAATGAACGGTGCAAAAGCTAACCCTCACTTTATTTTCTGTTTACTTTTGTTTTTTGATTTTTTTTTAGTATGTGTTTGATCCTTTTAGTAAATGCAGCGACTTTGGCTTTTGTAGATGCTGGGTTTTCTGCAGCTGACAGAGAAGCAAGCTTGGAGTTAATAAAACTGGATATCTCAAGAACGTTTCCTAATCTCTGTATTTTCCAGCAGGTAAGCAATGTTAACTTTTACCTTAACTTCTCAGAGAAATTAGGTTTACGTTATCTTGTCTGTCCCTTGGTTGGAACAGCCGGTTGAGTTCAAATCTGAGGGAGGTAAACTTGAAAAAGTTCCTAAAAATTCTGGAAAACTATAAATCAGTTAGAGAATAGAGACCCCAAGGTACTAGACATTTGGTAGAGGCTGAAGACAATCTGTTGGCAAATCAGCACGTGCTGATTTGTCTAGCCTAGTTCATGCTGATTTCTGTCTGATGAAGTGATGTAGGGCAATATTTCCAAGCCAATGAATCAATGTTGCTGAGTTGCAAGTACACTGGAAGTGAAAGAGAGCTCAGCCCAAGCAAGCAGGCGTTGCTGGCCTCTCTTTGGTTCCATGCGAGACCAACTTGTATACCTTTACTGTGCTTTAATGACGCACTCGTTTTAATCAGACGTTTTGTCCTTCTATACGTAGATTTCAGCATGCCTGTAAAATGTCTAGGTTGTGATGAATCAACGTTTCTAGGTGAAAACCTTTTCCCTTCGAAAGTTCTCAGCCAGTTGTAGTAGTCCCTGTAAGATAAGGCACCTGTTAACAGTCAACAATGTGAAATTCTGTTTTAGCTGTAGAGATGCTTGATATGCTGTGTGTGTGTTAAGGCATTTTTTTTTAACTGTTTTTGTCATGATGGAATTTTTCCTCCAGCCTAATAGATGCTCTAGTAGATTCTCGTTAGTGTTCTGCTTTCTTGGCACTGTTAAAATGCTGCTAAGCTATAGTGAATCTCTTATGCTTACCTCCCTCTTATATCTGAATTTAGTGTGAAACTGATCTGTTGCATCAACTGTGTGTGTCTGCAATAAATGTGGTGTGGATGGTTGTTTCATGCTGTTAAAGCTAAAGCTTCTTTTGAAAGAGTTGGAGGTGTTCAAAGCTTTGTAGAGAAACAACATGTCCTTCATCAGAAGTCAACAGATACTGACTGTAGCATTGAAGGGGTTTTGTGTGTGTTATGCTCAGATGTATTGTCTTGTTTTTGTTTAATTATAGGGTGGTCCTTACCATGACATGTTGCACAGTATTTTAGGAGCCTATACTTGTTACAGACCTGATGTAGGCTATGTAAGTCAAAAGTTTTCTTCTGGGGGAGGGAGGGGATAAAGAGGGGGATGAAGGATTGTGTTAATCTGTCCTTCATAGACTAGTGTAACATGATTTTATGAATACTTGTGGGTTTTTATCTATGCTTTTTTTTCTATCCCAGTACATGCTTGAGAGGTGTATCTAATTATATGTAATGGTTCTATTGCTAGATTTAAGCTTTTTAACAGGTTAAGACTTTGGACGTCTCAAAAGTACATTTTGTTCTGCTTGAAAATTGGAGTTGAAGAGAAGATGTTAAATTACTCCTCTGTAGCACACGCTGTTCTTGACTGTAGTCTTACCAAGACTGTTCTCTTAAATTGAGTATCTTCTTCCTTTTGATTTGCATGTCTGTGCCTTAGCGCTCTGAGCTTCTGCAACGTTCTCTAAAGCAATGTCCATCAATGTCCAAGCGAGCTCCCTCAGAGCATTCAGAGTAGTGGTATGAAAGGACTGAGTGGGTTCCAGGTACTTTCAGTCTTTTTACCACAGCAGGGATGTGTACAGGACCTTGTTCTTTGTTCTGGAGCAGTTATTTTAGAGAAGGCAAACGTGGAAAAATACCGTTCCTATTCTGAGTGGCGCTTGATGCTCGGCAAAAACTTCTGAGCGTGACTGCCGAGAAACCTGGAAAAGGGCGGATCAGACGGTGTGCTTCACTGTGGCATGGGGTCCGTTGTGTTGTGGTGGAGCATAGTCTTGGAAGCACTGTCACAGCTTAGTCCGTGTGACTAGGTGATGGGAGCTCTGCATGCTTTAAATGAGCAGGCCTTGCCAAGATTCAGCATCGAATCCGTTGCCTGCTTTGTGGAAAAGTGCACTAATACAGTGGGCTTATGGTAAATGAAGAATGAGCTTCATTATCTTAAAAAGTTACTACTTGTCATAGGAGTCATTACAGTTGTTCATAACTGCCAGGTAACTGATTGGAAGAGGAAGGAACAGGCCTTGTCTCTAGTGCCCCAGTCCAGCTTTCCACAAGCAAGGATGTATATGACCCATCCTTAGGAAAAGAGAGATTACTTATAAACAATCTGTTCGTCAAAAAAAAAAAAAATCTTTATTCTGTGTATTTGAAAGTGCTGTTATCTTGGCCTTGCCTGGGAGTTTTAATTTGGGTCTTTGAAAGGAGTTAACATGCGGATCACTAGCATCCATATTGTGAACATTCAGTGCCGAGTGGTTATGTGACTTAAAAAATCCTAGCTTTCCGAAAGACTCACAAAATTTGGCAGCACCAGTGATTTTATTAAACACTAGTGATTACAAAGTCAGAAAGAGGCAGCGTTCTTGGAAGGATACAGTTCTTGCTGAATGGTAACACTTCTCCTTTCTTCAGGTACAGGGCATGTCATTCATAGCAGCAGTATTGATCTTGAACTTGGATACTGCAGATGCCTTCATCGCTTTTTCTAACCTTTTAAATAAACCCTGTCAGATGGCGTTTTTCCGTGTGGACCATGGCCTTGTAAGTATGCAAGAAAATTGCAATCTGTATATTGCAGATCTGTGTACCTAAAGTTTAAAAAATGTCATGGGCTCAGTAGCCTGAGAAAGAGGTAAGAATTTATTTTAAAGCACCACACTTAAAGAAAGGAAAAGAAAAAAAAAAAAGAAAGAAAAAGAAAAGAAAAAAAGACAAAAAGACAAAGATAGACACTCCCAACACCGAACCCACCAACCTTTTTGAACAGGCAGATGAATGAAATTGTTCAGCTGAATATTTTATGATGCTCAGCGAATGGTTACAAGAATATTATTGCAGTTGTTTTTAAGCTTGAGCACTATAGTTGAAAGCTGTAAGCAGCTTAATAGTCTTAGAAAAAGTGATTTGAAGGCACTTTTTATCCCCAACTATTAGGTTGCTAAAAAAAATAATCTGTTAAGGGAGGAACCAGCTTTCCCATCTCTTACTGTAGCAGCTGTGTTTTAAAGGGAGCCTGCAGGAATGAGATGAGCAGACCTTTTCAATTTTCAGTGGGTGCCGGGTGCCTGATTCTCTCTGGATTCTCTGAAATGCCTTGTTGTCATGCTCAGCGGACTACTTGCACACCACAGCAAAATAAGGCATCTCCGGAAATGTTTTTAATTTATTTTAAAAGTAATTTTCTTAAAACATCTGGCATTCTGTATTTATTTCTCACTTACTTACATTTTGGCACTAGGAAAAGAGGAACTGTTTCTCGAGAGTTCAAATGGGAGAAATAAAGCAGGGGAATAGATGACATCAGCACTGATTACTTGTGTTGCTTAAACAGCAGGGCACTAGGAGTCCTATCGACGTTTCCTGCTGGAAAAGCAGTATATAATTCCCGGTTGCAGTCCTTGAAACTCATCAGTTGTAAACGCCAAGGGGTAGAACCACAGCTCAGACAGCATTGCTAGAAGTAGTATCAGTCATCTCTGTGACTGGACCTGGAAAAAGAGGACATACTCAAGCATTCAGTGTACAAATACTGTTTCTGTGAAGACGGTTTCATAATTAATGAGTACTTACGAAGAGTAGAAGTGGCCATATGTGAAGAAATATGAACGTGTTCTGAAATTACAAAGTCATGACCCTCATCAAGAGGAAAACTTTGTATCTAGTATTTCAGAGTGGTGAGACAAAGGGAGAAAATTTTAACTTCTTATGATTAAAACACTGATCTGCTGTGTATGTACCCTGATCTTTTTGTCAGTTTTACAGCTTAATAATCACATACCGGTTTGTCTTAAGGTTAAATAAATAAATAAATAAATAAATAAATCCCAAAGGTAAAAACAATGTAAGACAGTTGCAGAAGTGCTAGTACTGTATGCCGGTTTCTCTTGATTTCTTTTATTGGTCACAGTATTACCAAACTAGAACAAATGTAATTACTACTAAAGAAATGCCTTATTGAATGTTGGTTTGATCAAGATAAATATCTGAACTACTATTGCATTTTTAATAGCGCTGCCTGCATCACTTTCAATGGATGTGATTGTAGCAGAGTTATGTGTAAAACTCCTTCCCTAAAGTAGTTTTGAAAAGCTTTAGTAGAACTCTCTTACTGTAGTATTAGTATCCAAACATATAGATCGTTTAGAAAGTAGGACTGCCTGTTGCATTACCTGTCTCCTTGTTTGTTCTTGCAGATCTCACGTGATGCTGGATTTCATGTATTTAAAACTGACAGAATTCAGAGATTTTACATAACTTTGACTATTTCTGTAGCACACACCCATCCGATTGGCTTTTAAGTCTTATACTCTTATTGACTGCTACTCTTTTTTATTATTATTTTATTTATTTGCTGTTGTTTATGAAGATAGTCCACCACCTGTCACTTCATTCAGATGAAACAGGAAAAAGTCCTGTAAGGACATAGCAAAAAGCAAAGGAAACAAGTGTTTCATTTGTTTAAAAAGGCTTCAATCAAAACTGATTTCCCATCCAAACTACTCTTCTCCCTTTATGCTCTTGGTGTTTTGGGGAGACGCATGCGGACAAAGCTCGTACTTTGAGGAAATCACAACCGTTCTTTATTGCTTTAGTCAGGGTGTTGTAATTAAAAAATAATGGGTCATTCAAGGACTTGGCTGAACTTTCCTCCTTATAGTATTAAGAGGACTGGGGGGTAAAAGCCAAAAAGCCTTTTGTATTTAACTATTGAAAAATTCCTCTTTTAGTTGAATGGGATGATTTCCTCCTCCTCCCCCCCGCCCCGGCCTTCTATTATGGAATGTAACCCAAATACTCAAATTTTAAAATAACTTCAAGGTCTTCGTGTTAAAAGCAGTCTGCTTCAGGGTTTGAGGTATCAGATTGGAGTCAGAATCTGTTTCCGTCTTGCATAGCTGATTTGTCCTGGTCTTTGGCTTTTCTGTGTGTACTTTGTCTCTCTTTGCAATAGAAATGGCTATTATCCCTTTGTCGAACTTCTTGTATAATAGAAGCTTCCTTATTTGAATATGATTAGTAACTACGTAACAACTTGACACTTCACTCTTGCTGTGGACTGTTAAATCATTTTAGCTTCAAATTTCGTTTTATAATCCCTTGGGCCTTGGAGTTTGTTCAGCATAGTATTAGGTCACTGCCACAAACATAAAGCACCATTTTGTTATCATAATTATCTTGAGTAATCAGCAAATAACTTCTCTCCTACTGATATTTTTCTTTCTAAAGGAAGCTAGCCTAGACCCAAAACAGTTATTTGGTTGTTTAATATGAGAAGGATATATAGAGTGGCTCTCAAACACTTGAGTGCACACAGATGCTGTCCTTTATGTAAACATTTAGCTCTGTATTGTATTGTGTAACTCATATGATCCTGTTTTTGAAGTATATTAATCTAACAACAAATACTGTTTTAAGCCTATTAATAATACGGCTAACTGCTTTCTTCCATTGTATTTCCCCAGATGTTGACTTACTTTGCTGCATTTGAGGTATTCTTTGAAGAAAATCTGCCAAAGTTATTTGCTCACTTCAAAAAAAATAACCTGACTCCAGACATCTATCTTATTGATTGGTAAGACTTTCAAAGTGTAATTACCTATGTGCATACTAGCTTATAGCTCCATGTTCCTATTCATGACATAAATGGGAGTGCTGTTAGCTGTTTCACTGTTCTTTTAAGATAAACATTTCATCTTCTGTTCAATAATTGTGTTTTTATGTCCGTCCAAATCATCCCTACAGCGATACTTTTGTAATCTGTTCAAATTCTAGGTTAGGCAAATATTAAAGTTAATTCTGAAATGCACCTGTATAGCAATTTATCCCATATTTTCTACATATTTGGACTGATCTGAGAAAAATCTATTAGCTTATCTTCTACTGTTTCCTTCTAGTGCAGGTGTGTACCGAGCCATGTATTCAGGCAATAATGCTAGGCTTGCGCTAGACATGAATAGTATGTCCTTCCGCAGGAAGAGTCGTTAAAACGTAATATTTCTGTCCACACAAGAAAGAGCCTAGCAGTTACAGAAAGGCAAGCATCTAGGCTTTTGGCAAGATGAATCAAGACTCTTGGCTAGGGTCTTACTCATATGTGAGATGGTCTCAGAACCTATTTAGAGGATCCCAGTACAGGTGTTTTCTGAAACTGATCTTGACCTAGTCCATTGCAGTAGCAAAAGGGTTTCGGCTGATTTTGAGTAACTCTGGCTGTTCCATGAAGCAGACAGGTTAGTTTTAATTTTTCTAACTGAAGAGGCTGCCTGCTTTTTTAATTCTGATGAAATTAGAACTTTTTTCTTTAGAGAGAGAAAAAATAAGCAAAGATCTCATTTGCAGCCCTGTCAAATTTCAGTAAAGTATAAAGCAATCTAAATTGAGTAAGTGCATTTGTGCCTATCAGGTTTTGGTTTGATGGCAGCTGAAGTGTCTCTCCTCAGTAAGCAAGACTTCAGCAGTTCCTGTCCGTCAACTTCAGGATCATGCAGTGTCTTTTTTTGTGAAAACCGATTTGCTTTTAAATTTCTGTTTTTACGTATCTGACTAACTGCCTTCAGTAAAAGCTGAAATTTTCAGTAGTAACAGCATTTTTTCTGAGATTCTTAACTTATTATTTTGGAAAACACTTATACTGTTCATGCGGTTCTGTCTGAACCAAGCTCTAAATACCCTGATGACTTAAGAGGAGTACTTGTAATTGTTAGCAATGAGGGTGTTGCTGATCCACTCTATAGAATTCTGTTTAAAGTCATTTGGTCTGATCCAACAGCTACAAGCCTGAACATGTGAGTTTGCATAGCATCATAGAATGGCTGAGGTTGGAAGGGACCTCTTCAGATTGTCTGGTCCAACCCCTCTGTTCAAAGCAGGCACAACTAGAGCAGTGTGCTCTAGACCATGTCCAGTTTGGTTTTGAATATCTCCAAGGATGGAGCTTCCACAACCTCTCTGGACAACCTCTTCCAGTGTTTGAGTACTCTCACAATTTTTTTTTTTTTCCTTATGCTTAAATGGAATTTCCTGTATTTCAATTTGTGCCCGTTGCCTCTTGGATACCCCTGAGAAGCGTCTGGTTCTGTCATCTTTACTCCCATCAGGAAATTATATACGTTGATAAGATTCCCCCATGAGCCTTCTCTTCTCCAGGCTAAACAGGCCCAGCTCTCTCAGCCTCTCCTGGTTATGTCACATGCTCCAAGCCCTTAATCATCTTCAGGGACCTTCGCTGGACTCGTTCCAGTATGTTGATGTCTCTCTTGTACTGGGGAGGCCAGAACTGGACACAGTTCTCCAGGTATGGCCTCACCAGTGCTGAGTAGGGAGGGAGGATCACCTCCCTGGACCTCCTGGCAACACACTTCCTAACGCAGCCCAGTGCTGGCTCGTGTTCATCTTGTCACTAGGACCGCATGTCCTTCTCTACAGAGCTGCTTTCCAGCTGGTTGGCCCCTAGCCTGTAGCAGTGCGTGGGATTATTACTTCCCAGGTGCAGGACTTTGCCTTTCCCCTTTGTTGAGCTTCGTGAGATTCCTGTTGGCCCCGTTTCTGCAGCCTGTCGAGGTTCCTCTGAATCGCATCAGCCACTGCTCCTGGTTTTGTATCACCTGCAAACTTGCTGAGGATGTGCTCTGTCCCATCATCCAGGTCATTGAGGAAGACGTTAAACTGCACTGGCCCCAGTGTGGAATGCTGGCGTATACCATTAGTGCCTGGCCTCCAGCTGGACTTTGTGCTGATGATCAAAGTCCTGTGAGCCCGCCAGTTCAGCCAGTTTTCAGTCCGTCGCATTTATCTAGTCTGTACCTCATTAGTTTGTCTGTGAGGATGCTATGGGAGACAGTGTCAAAAGCCTTACTAAAATCAAGATAAGCAATATCCACTGCTCTCCGCTTATCCACCAAGCCAGCCATCTTGTCGCAGGAGGCTGTCAGGTTGGTCGGGAATGATTTTCCCCTACATAAATCTATGCTAACTACTCCCAGTCACCTTGTTGTCATTCGTGTGTCTCAAAATGGTTTCCAGGAGAATTTGCTCCATCGCCTTCCCAGGGACGGGAGTCAGTTTGTAGTTCCCCCGATCCTCCTCCTTGCCCTCCTTGAAGATAGGAGTGATGTTCATTTTCTTCCAGTCCTCAAGAACTTCCCTGATGGCTTTCAAAAATAATTGAGAGTGGCCTCGCAGTGACATCAGCCAGCTCCTTGGGCACTCATGTGTGCATCCCATCAGGTCCCATGGACTTGTGTATGCCATTTTTGTTTTGGTATTTCTTTTTCGCTTTTGTTTTTATTTTTGTTTTTATTTTGATCCTCCTCCACCTTGTTTGGAGCGACTTACTGGAAGTAAGTCGTCTTTGCTCTGGGCTTTCCCACTGGTTTCAAGGACCTGGGATTCCTAAGGCCACTCTCCTCAGTAAAGACTCAGGCCAAGGAGGCACTGAGTACTTCAGCCTTTCCTGTGTTCTTTGTGATCAAGTCCTCTGTCCCATTCAGCACCAGGCCCACGTTTTCCCTGGTGTTTTTGCTACTGATGTACCTGTAGAAGCCCGTGTCACCCTTAACATCCCTTGCCGTGTTCAAAATCAGATGGGTTTTGTCTTTCCTAACCCTTTCCGTGCATGCTCCAGCAGTGTCTCTATGTTCTTTCTGGGTCATCTGGCCCTGCTTCCACCTCTTGCGCGCTTCTTTTTTATATTTGAGTTTTATCGAGCTCCTTGTTCATCCATACAGGCCTCGTGCTGCTTTTGCTCGACTTCCTTGATTTTCAGATGCTCTGTAGAGAGGACAGTGTAACTTGAATTTTATTCGACTTTGCTTTTTATGCTTTGGATGAAATTTTAATGCAACATGAATGGAGGTATGAGGCGAAGTGTGATGGATAGGCTTATTTTTCCTAACATTCAGGAGAACGATGAGAAAGATGTTTATGACTGAAGGCTGAGGAAAATTAAACTGAACTGTATAATGCACAGATCAGGAATATGCTGGAAAAATACTGGAATGGGATAGAAGGGAAGGAAGAAGGCAAGAGGCTGGTAAATCTAGTGATAAGAGGAAAGATATTGGTATTAAACCTCCGAAAGTGGTGTTAGTAGCCTCTGTATGAAGCAAGCCCTTGAGTTAAAGGGATATCAGAATAGGAAGACTGTAAACATGCAGGAGAATAACTGGTTAGAGACACCTTTAAAATCACCAGATCATTTTCTGCCTTAATGGATTACTAGCTGTTACAAGTAAGGTGCTCTTTAATGTAGGAAAGACTAAAAACGTGTGTCTCCATGGTGTAGGAGCTGTTAACATCACTCTGTTGTCTACCTTTGAGTGTTACGTTTTTAACGAGATTCTGAAGAGAACAGCAGAATTTGGAGATTTGGAAAAAACAGTCTTGAGGAAATGTTGAAGGCTTGCATTGCCCCTCAGGAATTTTCCTTTAGTAGACGAGCGTTTGTTATTTCTTCTTTAATGAAATTTTATTTGATCGGTTGTTCTCTGACCACGTTTGTAGCTAGAACAAGAAGAAATTGATTGATTTAAGAGCAAAGAACTGAGCTGCTGAAATCTGAGTTAGTGGGACATGTTGGTCCCCCTCCCCTTTTGTTCCTCTTTTGGGTGTTGTTAAGAGTAAGAGTTTCTTGAAAGACACTTCTCTCGGGAGTGATTGTGGATGGTGATTCTCACGTTTTTTGAACCAGTGGACCAGCAACCCTCAACATTTCTTGCCGACTGTCTGCACCTATATTAAATCTGTACATTTTAATCCCAAAGACTGCGTCCTATGTTTCCCCTCCCACTCCCATAGGATCACAGCACTAAGATGGTTTTAGCTCAGGAATGTGGACTAGTTGAGGTAGGTCCCCAGCTCTTCTCCAGTCCTTATTATTAAAACTTTTCATACTCCTTATTAAAGCAGTATTAATTTTTTTTTTCATACTTGTCAGAGTGGGAGAAGCATCTACCTCCGTCTTTAGTTTTGCTAGATAATGGGGTTGGTATTTAACTGCATAATATTTAGGTACAATATTCAGATACTTTCTCCTTTCAAATCCGTTGATGCCATAGGAAGCAGATTTAGATTTGCTTTTTTTGTGGCCACTAGAACCTGAAAAAGAATTGAGGTTTATATGCCAGCTCTCCTTCGTTACAATTGGTATGGAGCTAGAGATTAAGCGACATAGAAAAGGTTGCCAGGAGAAAGTGAAATGGGTCTGTGTTCTCAGAAGTGACTAACTATTAAGGCAAAGGACTTCTGAAAATTTTGTTTAGGAGGTTGCCTGTGGCTCATGAAGGACTGCCATTGAAATTTGACAGTGCATTTGCTGCAGTACAAATATCACTCCATGAAAAACAGAACCGTTCAGGAAAGATAGAAGTGAGGTTTCATTATTTTTAAAGTTAGGGAAGAATACTGCACAGTATTACTTGCGCAACTTTGCACGCGGTGAATTCTGAGCAGACAAGCCTTTTGGTTGTAGGTAAAAATCTCTTTGAAGCAGCCGTGCTCTAACAACGTTACCTTTATTTTAAATGCTTATTTGTTCTGAGCTCCAAAGGGACGCCTGCTGCTATTCTGGTGGCTGGCATGGTTACTGTGCAAGCATCTATGCAGTAAATCCCTGTTGGTGCCAGCTCTGGGAGGGTTCCAGTAGCCAGTGTTGCACAGACCAGTTGCTGGGAAACCCTCCTGCTCCTGCTGCAATTACAGTTGAATTAACTAGTCTCCTTTGTGCTGCTTCGTGCAACTTGGAGGCCACAGGGAATGGTGATAAAATTGTGCTTAAATCATTTGCTGAAGGGATGCGTTCCAAGAAAAAGCAAGACTGTGTGTGTAGCTGGGTCTGGATATGCAAATGGTGTAATGCTGCTCGGAGTTCCTGGGGTTTGGTAGAGGTTTTGGGAAATGGAGCTCTCCTGTCAGCTTGGTTCTGTTACTGTGTTCTGTGATGGGAAAACTTGAAAGCATTTAAGAATTTAATTAAAAGGTACAGTGCAATGATTTTCAGTGGATGCCTGCCAGGAGTAAGGCATCTCTTTTATAAAGCATGTATTTGCTTCAAGCCATAATTCCAGCTGCTAAATCTTATAGTAAGAATTCAAAAGCCAGGCAGGTTTTTACTTTTTGGAGAAATATAAAGTGAATCAAACATGAGAGGGCTGTAAGGAGCGATGTGCAGCAGTCAGGTTCACAGAGAATAGAGAGGAAATAGTGTCTGAATAGCCCGTTTTTGGCCACCTCCAGTAGAATCCCGTGGAGAAGCGGACTCGGCTCTCTGTCAGCTGATTCACCACAAGCTCTTTTGAGGAGAGCAAAATGCGGATTTGTGAAGGACGCGTGCTGTCTATTTACGGCCTGCTGCTGCTACTCAAGTACCTCTTTATCTCCCTGCTCAGAAGAATGGTTTTGGCAATAATGATAGCCAAAGGCTTTATTTGTACTGATGGATTTATCAGTGGTTCTTTAGTATTGCATTGATTGTGATTATGCTCTGTAAACAGCGAATTTCTTTTGACACCATGCGCTTGTTATGATGAACCTCCAAGCCACTTTGTTTATGTGGATTTGTGGTGGGCACTTCCAGTGAAGTGTTTATAGCCTTGCTGTGTATTACAGTAAGAGAAGCTTAGTCCCTGCCGTTCCAGTAATACTCGACCCCCTTAGCCCCCTTCCCTCCCCCAGTGAAGCTCACACTGGTGCTTTGGATGCATGCCTCCCTCTCGAAGAAAAAATTAAGCAGAAACCTGGACTGTAATTTTATCCAGAGGATTTTGATGACGTTCTGCATTTTTGAGTCAGACTTGTTACTGGATTTTCTTGATAAAACTAGGGTCTTTGACCCAATTTATGGCGTGCCGGATCCTCCTGTCGTTACAGGTTGTGATGGAATCGGTTGAAATACTGCGTTACTGTGTAGTACTCCTAGGTGAGAACAGGGCTTGTTGGGTGCTTCTGATTTGTTGGAAACTTTTGATTAAAAAAAACAAACAAACCAATATTTGTATTATATTGGTAGGTTTTTAGTGTATGGTCAGAATTTTACTAGGTAATTTAAAAGTTGCTCTGTTGCAGTCAGTGCTGTATAATACATAATATTTAAGGGTTTTTTCCCCCTCCTCCTCCTTTTAACTGTAGTGATTTGGCTAAAATTGTACTAAGAAAACTGTTACCAAAAAGCTTATTCCAATAACCCTGAAGTTGCTAATGGGAAAAGAGATATTCACTATACAATAAAGTAATGCATGAAAACTTAAAGATGCAATCTTTTTCCCAAAGGAGCTGGTTGAAATTGATACAAAATGTAACAACTGAGAACTAGTACCAGGATGAAGGAGGGACAATCTGGGAATAAGATTCTAAACTGAATTAGTTCAGCAGTTCACACAACTGAACTCAGAAGCTGTAGAAATACTTCTGTGCTGTTAAAAGATACAGCAAAAGAATGTGTAGTGCAAAAACGTGCAAGATCGGATCTGCGTCAGAGTTAGTGTGCAACAGTTGGTCCAAAATCTGGTGTACCTCTCTTCAGCCCTGTTGCTAGTGATGTCTTATGAAGACTAATTAAAAAACAACAACACACACGCACACACATGCGCGCGCGCACACACACGCCCTCCAGCACATGTGATTATCCTGGTGGCAGTGCTGTCTTGGTAAGATTTTGGTCATATGCTTTCCCTATGCATCTAGCTCAAAATGCGCTTTCCTCATAAGCGGGCCCAGGAGGAGCAGGAGCATCTGGTACTTTGTTTTTCCTCATCTGAGCAGGTGTCAGCCACTAGCCTGCATTTATGCTACTTCAACACTGGACGTCTCTGTACTCGTTATCTTGTCCATACCTGGGACTTTCAGTGAGTTGAAAAAGAACTGCGGACAGAAATTCATCCTGCAGGAAAGCTAAAGCAGGTCATGTGCAAGTAGTGTGCTGGGACTGCAGAGAGCCAGTGGTCTAATTTGTTTCAGTCTAGCAGCTGTATTATTACTTGTAATAAATTTGAGCTGGGGTTCGGTGTAGTAGCTCAAATGTCTAATAAAAATATCTTTCGGTAGGAAATGTTTTAGAGGCGCATGTGCTATATCTGTTCTTACCGACAGTGATTGTTACTGTTGTTTTGTTCCATCTTCTAGGGGGCCCGATTTCCATTCCTAGGGCTTGACACATTTAATTCCATACTAGTATTAATGAAAACTAATTGCCTTGCAGATTCCTTGCAAATTGCACTTCCTTGCAAATTATGAAGAGATCAATGTCAGATTCCTTATTTGAAGTGACAGGTTTTTTGGTGTGAATAAATCTCTTCCTACAAAGAAGAGTAGAGCTCTAATAAACAGATGTGAATGTTTCTTCTCACAGTTAATTTTCTCTATAGTTGCAGATTTAACACCTGGGTTATTCAGGTTAGGTCTGAATCATCGCAGCAGCATAGCTTCTGTGAATGACAACAGAGCAAAAAAAAAAAAAAAGGTGTTGTTACTCATCTTTAACCAGGATTAGTCTAGCTGACTGTTTCCCTGTTACCTGGTGACCAGGAAAGGACTCGGTTGAATTACTTCCTGTTACGTTGTTCTATTTAAATAGAAAACCTGTTGCTGTTTTCTGTGTGTGTGTGTGTGTATAGTCAACAAGCCTTACTCCTGCTGTGCAAGTGTTTCGTAGCAAGGCATTTTTATATATGGGATGTGACTGTACAAAAAAGTTGAAAGAGTATATGGAGTCTGCAACAATATGGTCAGTTAAATTCCAAAAGAAGGGAATATTTTTTTTTTAACACTTTATTTTTTTTCATTCTAGACTCTGCCCCTTATTTGCGTACTTCTTAATTTTATAATTTAGCTTTTTGGAGAAGAGATTTTCATGATTTCTACTTCTAAAAAAATACTAACATCAGACAAAATATCTAAAGTAAAATATCACAAGTTCCCAAACCTGCAGTTTTCTTGTCATCTGATTTTGTGCAAATGGTTTAATCTCATCTTGCGGCTTGTAAAATGAGCATAATATTTTTGTCATTTTGTTAAAGTATACTGATTTACTAAAAAGCTTGATTCTTGACAACACGTCATTCAAATCGTCTTATATGGTAGACAGCAGATAATGCATAAAACCTTTGGTTATTAGAATTTGGTGTGAAAATACAGGTATAGAAGATGGCAAGGGGAAATTACATATACACTTATATAAAAATATTCTTGATGTTCCGTTGTAATTTCTTATGTTAAGCCCAATTTCCTTTTAAAAAAAAAAAAAGAAAAGGGGGGGGGGGCGGATTCCAGGGCTACAGGGGAAGAAAAATCTTAAACACTAGAGAACTGATGCTGTATATGCTAGATACAGCATACTTTAAAACATACTTTGTGTGTTAAAGATGTGAGAAGATTTTATTTATGTTAGAGGTTTTGCTGACCTCTGCTGGAGCAAGAATTATTTGCAATTTTTCAGAATGCCGGAAAGTGTTTCTCTGTACGTCGTCGCTATGATGAAATGGTTTATCTTTAAATTCTGAAGGGAAATTTCACTCTAACTCCTTTTCCTACTATACTATAACATGATTCCAGTAACTCTTATTCCTCCCTTCACTTGCTGTTATGATGTTGTTAGTGGCAATGAGAACAGATCTGCCCTCTAGCAAAATGTGAGTTCAGGAGAGAGTGGGGAATATTTCCTTCCTTGTTGCAAGCTGTCAGTGCTATGATGAATGGAGAAATGTGCTCTTGCAGTTATGAGAATGCAGGTTTAGCAACTGGAAGGAGGTTCTTGCTTCTGCTATTGCCTTTACTCTTTTGGGGATCACATCCATTTAAGCATAATGAGCCCCAGCTCACAGCTACCCACTCCTTCTCTCTGGATATCTTGCCTATCTCCCTCAACTCACTGGGAGTTGATCTTTCTTCCAAAACTCATGCTCTTATTTTGGCAGTCAATCCAGCCTGGAACGCAAAGGTAATTGCAAGTTCTATTTCACCTGCAGCGTGCCTTAAGATTCAGCTGTTTACCTTCACATAGCTAAAACTCCACAAATCCTCATCTCCTGAAGTGATGATTAAATACTCCTTTGATTATACCTGTACCTAGTGCATATCCATCATAAAATTTCTGTATTATCTCTTCCAGTGTGATCTGAGTGGCTTGAACTTGCAGACCCACGTTTGTAGCAAAATGCCTTAAGTGTTGTACCAGTGTAGTACAGTTTTGTTTCATTTATTGTTTTGCAGCATCTAATAGAAGTACTTTTGATATTAAAATAGGTATATTCAGTTATAAGACTTTGGCAAACTTCAAAATTGCTAACGATCAGTCTATGTATTTCTGTGGCTACTTTAGACATTTTTCTTATGCACTAACTCTAACGTTTTTACTGTTTTTTCAGGATATTCACATTGTACAGCAAATCTTTGCCACTGGACTTGGCATGTCGTGTCTGGGATGTGTTCTGCCGTGATGGAGAAGAATTCTTATTCCGTACAGCCTTGGGAATATTGAAACTTTTTGAAGATATTTTGACCAAAATGGACTTCATTCATATAGCCCAGTTTCTAACGAAGCTTCCGGAAGACCTGCCTTCAGAAGAATTCTTCACGTCCATTGCTGCCATTCAGATGCAAAGTAGAAACAAAAAATGGGCTCAGGTAAAGAGGGCGGGGGGCGAATCTTTGGTGAAGAGGTGATTGTAATGTACCCATGAAAATGGGGTTGGCAACGCCTGGAAGAATATTTTAGCAGAGCTAGGGTTTGATTTTACAGTTGAGTAGGACTGTGTAGCTCACTCCATGCTTTTAGTGTATATTCAGGTGAGAGGATTGCATGAGCTTTTCTCCTCTGGAAAGGGAGAGCTCAGTGACCATTCCACATGGAAACGTTGGATGGAGTTGATGAAGTATCATGCAACTTTTTTCATTTCTTAATTGCAAAGGATGCTAGTAGCACCAAAACTTGATATTTAAAAGCAGAAATTCGCTCTTTGGGTAACGATAACAATTTGTCAGGGCACGTCGCCAGATATTGAGTCATTACCTTAATATTGTTAGGGACTTAGTTTGCCTAATTTTGGGCTGCACAGAAGTGACTACATCTCTGACTTCTTCGCTGGAATTTAGCACCGAAGTCATTACTTTAAAAATTGTAGATTCATAACTATAGTTCCAGCTAAATTCCCGTTTAAAAGAAGAAAGATAGAATTGTGTCGTCTGAACGTAACAGTTAAGTGGCTGTAACGGCCGTTCAAGACGCTGGGGAGTTGGGTCAAACGCACATAGCATTTGGAGTGGAAACTCTTGTTTTTTGCTTCATAGCAGCAATACAGCATGTTTCATGAGTCATGCCCTATTAGATCTGTGCCCAGTTCTTTTTTGCAGAGAAACAGAAGGGTGATGTTTAACTTAGCAGTTACAGCATTTAGCTGCAAAAGGAAATTCATGGTTATTTCCTGGAGTAATAGTCTGTCTGTGCACTGAGGGTACAACCAACTGGCTGTATGAGATGAGAATTTCCAACCTTCACAGTAGGAGAAGAGATCATACCATTCTGAGTCTTTCCTTGTGTTTAAGAGGGAGCACAACACTGCTAGCATGTCATCCATGAAACAGCTTTCCTCGCAGCTTATTTTGCATTTATCTTCAGGTCTTGGTGAGAAGATGCTACTACGGATCCATCTTTATTTCTGTCCTCAACAACGTTTTTCAGCCAGCGATGTCTCTACAAGTAACCTCCTCGTCATGTTCCTCATTCACGTGGTTCGCTTTCTGTGCACCTGTTCTATGTGAATGAGGATCCACATACCAGACAAATTCTCAGTCTACTGCAGCTTCAGATCCTTGCAAAGAAGGGGATAGGGATCTTATTCTGTCAAATACCTCGAGTAACAGGCCCGTCTTACTTATTGAGTGGTTTTCAGTCTGTCACCTGTGAAGGCTTAGTGATGATTATCACAACAGGAGAACTTCAGAGTGATCTAGCTCAAGTGGGCTTCCTCAGTCTCCCCATCAGCTTCATTCTGAATGCACTGAAGTTTCTCAGTTTGTCTTGACTTGCCATAGCAAATTGAAGAAAAAATGCTGCTGGACTGTGGTTCAAAGAGGTCTCGAACTGAAATGAGTTTGCGGCAGGGTTGGTACTGGCTGAGATCTTGCCTACCTTGTTGACTTCTGCACCAACTATTTGTCTTCGTCATAGTTGTTGTATTGTTGAAGGAGTTCCCATCAGGAAAACCTTTTCACTTCCTTAAACCTGCTGTTCTTTTCCAAGCCAGAAGTGGTTAGGGGCTAAAGGTTTGCTTGCAAGCTGTACGTACTAGTACTTCTCAGTTGCTGAGATACCACTACTGAACCAGCTTAGGAACAATAACAAGACACAGTGTATGGGATTTTGTTTTCTTTTACTGAGATGCTGATTGTGCTGGCCTCGTCCTTCTCTTCACTCTTTAAAGTTGACCAGAATGAACTTGGACTCAGAAGTCTGAACTTTGCTTTTCCAGGACGGACGGGCTTTAGGCAGTGTGCAACCTGATTGCACAGGTGGACTCATAGCAGTGGCATGGGGAAGTAGGATCTGGCAGTGCTGGGGCCTGTGGCAGCACGCGCCCACGTGATCTGAGAAGTGACAGTGACTATTGCTCTAGAAGTCAGATGCTGTGTTGTAGGATCTGCCCGTTCTCTGCAGGGAAATACCTTTCTGAGTTACCAAAATCAAGGTCAAGCCTGATGGATGCACCACTTTTAAGGTAAACTCTTAGGTGGACTGACTGCCCAGGGGCACTGCTTCCCAGAGGAAATAAAATGCTCTTAAGCTTAGAAAAATGGGCGTTCGCATCTCTGGCGTCATCTTGTTCAGCTGCAGTGACTGTACTGCATAAGCAAGCAGCGTAGCTAAGGTGCTGTCCTCTTTTAGAAATATATTTAACTGGATGGAACTGAGACATCAGATCTCGGTAGCTGATGTCTGTGGCACTCTCAGCACGCCCACTTACTGAACCTTTCACCTTGCTGTACCATAATAATTTTGCTCCTGGTATCCTATGAGCCATATTCTGGGATTATGCTGTCTAGAGATAACGTATGTCGGACTTCATCTAAAAGGCTGCTTATAGGCTGCTTATGAACTGAAATACAGCTTCAGATCTCAGCTCCGTCAAGTTTTCCAAATAACTAAGGAATCTGAGCTCTCTGTTAAGTTGCTTAAGGTCTACATTTTATGCTTTCCTAGACGGGTATTTCAGTGCCATTCTAAAGTTCCTGAGAATGGTTAATTTTTTCCATCAAGAACATTGTCACTACAGCACTTAGAACTTTCATGCGTTCATTTGATTGAGTAGCCGTTGATTTACACTGAGCCTCTTTGAAGAGCGTCTGAGTGAAAGATCTCTTCAATTCTAGAAGTTGTTGAATGGCCAGCTAGCTGCAGCTCTAGTCATACCTTTATCGAACTCTCTTGTTGCAACAGCTATGGGTGTTTTTGCGGTAAATATAGGCAGTACTGTGTGATTGCTTTACTTAGGCCCACGTCCTGTTAATTCTGATGGTGCAGAAGTTTCTTTAACTGTACTGTAAACTAGACTGTTGATCAGAGAGAGAAAAGAAGGTTTCTCACCCATAACTGCAGTTTTCGGAGATGAAATGTCTGTAAGTACATTCAATTCCAGGCTGATTCGTGGGGATGCTGCTGTGCTGTTTCAGTGGAAAAGTAACCAGGTAGCAGGGAATGCATTCCACTTAAGCAGCAAGAAAAACTGGGTATCAGTGTGCCCTCTGCAAGTCACGAGGGCTAAGGAAACGAAATTATGCATCCGATAATAGGGATATAAATTTTCAATCTGAATGTAAATGCGAATGTTTTTGATTCAGAAAAGCTTACATAAACAGACCTGGAGACAAAGTGATGTGGTCTAGGCAAACACCAATCAGTGCTATGGTAATTCTGTCCTGAACTCTTGGATAGTGTTAAACTATTTAGGCTGCTCAGTTGCTGTGTTTTTGGACAGGTCATTTATCCTGATAATTCTAACTTCCCCTCAGGCAGCTGCTTTTAATAGTGATAGACTTTAATAATCCGGGTAGGAAATTAGGAATCTAATATCCACGTTTCAAAGTGCGTATGTAAGAGGTTAGCTAAAACCTTGTTTGTTGTTGTTGTTGAATCCATTCAAACTTACTATGCCCCAGGGACTTACGAGAGAGGTTGCATTCAGTGGAAAGCCTTCCTAAACTTGCTTACTTTTAATAGTGAAAATGGTATTGTTTAGAGGAAGTTCTTCAAACAATGATTTATTGAGTCACTTTTTAATCTAATACTTTTTCTCTCTCACTTCTTGAAATGTCTAGATACTGGCTGCTCTGCAGAAAGATAACCGGGAAATGGAAAAAGGAAGTCCTTCGCTCAAACGTTAGAACTGTGGTTACCTCAAGTGACTCACCAGAGAAAGAGCTAAAGTGGCAAAAGTATTGAGTACGGTTTGACATATATGAGCCTGCAAATCAAAGTGTTATTTCATGGTTTTGTTTAGCAGTAGGATAGCCTTAAAAGGGAGAGAGGGAGGAAAAAGGAAACCTAGGCTTAGCCTTAAACTGCTAGTAGAATGAGCATTTGCAGTGGACGGCATCACATTCTGTACTTCTGATGAGTGCAAGTGAAACAAAACAATATTAATTTTTTAGGTTTTTTTCCTATCATGTTTTAAAATATTGGGCATTCAGTAATGTTGACTGCTTTGAAAACTATTCCCCAGTTTAATTCTTAGGCAGGATATATTTCCCATACCCATAAGAATCATTGAATCTGGATTTTAAATAGCTGGTGCTGAAGTTTATAGTTAAATGATGTTAAGGACCATTTGTTTAGAAAAGCTTCTTGGGTTTTTTGTTTTTTATAGCCTGTATGTCCTATTTACCAAAGAAATCACATACATATAGAACTACATTCCATTCCTTAACAACAAAAAAGTAGTAGAAAATAAACTTGGAAGAGAAATCACGCTAGCACTAGTGCAAAGCACTTTTTTTTTTTTTTTTTCTTTCCCCAAGCTGCCTTGCAAATCTCTGTTTCCAATCTGGATGTATAGGGAAAATGTTCCATTCATCCAGTTAGATTCCAAACTTGCCAGGAGGGTTTCTAGTATTAAGCTGCCACTATGTCCCGATTTTACTCGTGCTTTCCTCTGTGTAAAAACGGGTCATATACTACTAAACGTATGCTTCCCTCTATCTCTCTTCTGGGGCAGTGCCATTTCAGGGTGCTTTGGCCTGCCCAGCTACTTATTCCTATGCCATCTGGCATTCCTGGGCCATAACTGGAGAGTTATGCTAATAAAATTTTTTGTAGGCTGAACAAACAAACCCGAAAAACAGTTAGAAACAATTTTTATAGTTACATTTAACCCAGCTGTGCTCTGGCAAAACTGAGGAGGCTGGTATATGGAGAATTTACGTAGGCCTACTTTGCTGCTGAAAAGAACGGTTATGTCGGAACTCTTTAAGCTGCTGTTACCACAGGAAAAGGGTACGTGCAGCTGAACTCTGTTAGTGACAGGAGAGAGAATTTTGTCGAGGAATGTGTCAGACAGATACTAGCAGGATAAGTAAAAGCTGTCATTTCCTAGTTCCTTTTTAGGGTAGTTGTTTTGTCCAGCCTGTAATACGTGTGAGCAAGTTAGAGACAGCAAACTGCAGTTGCGTATTTGTTGCACAGCTTAAGTTCTCTCTGCATTCAGCTGAATGTCTGTGTGTAAATCATGAGTGCCTGTGATTTACAAGGATGTTTATTGCATAACGTATAGAGTAAAATCTATTTTATGAATGACTGTCACTGAAAAGGGAAACTAACTGAAGCAATATGTGTATTTAGCCGTAAACGGGAATTACTAAATCCTCTAGCTCTACAGTCTTATGTTTCCCATTACTCTTCAGTCTGTTTTATGCTGTTTTGGCATTGTCTGAAGTACAAATGTACAAGAGAATTGGAAAACTAAAAAGGTGGGAATAACAGTTGCATATTGCTCAGCTCGAATACGGAACACACAAAATATAAGAATTGTGGGACATATGCAAAATACTGTCCATTAGTACAAAACCATTAATTCTGCGAGTGATACTTGGACTGTAATATCAAAAAGACTGAAATGCAAAATTCCTGGAAGTGTTTGAGGACTCCTGATCACTTTGAAAGCTCTGTAATGCAAACGCAGCTTGCAAGTCTGTTACCTCACTGGCCTCTCTTCATGTCCACTTTGTGTACCTAGTGTAATGGATTTTTTTTTTTTTTGTTAACCATCTTAATTGCTCCAGAAGACTTCTTCTAGGCCTCGCTTACTGAAAACAGACTTCAAAATGTTGATATGTGAATACATCCTAATTCTCCCAGTATTTGCATAGCTTTGGTTCTTTAATGACTGGTACTTGTGTTCTACATGCTTTGAAGTGCAATAGAAAGCTGGAAGGTCAGTAGGTGTTTTGGGTTTTTTGTTTGTTTTTAATATTACATTTTCTATTGCTACAACAAACATGCCTTTTTGTGAAGGGTATGAGAGGCCTAAAATCTGAAACATTTGCACTATACTTCTAAATGGTTCATTAAGCATACAGACAGCTCTTTCCTCAGTATACATTTGTTAGGTGGTACTGTAATTTAAGTCTTCGTTGCACCTAGATGTGTATTTCCTTTTAAACCAAGTCTCCAACAAGTGTGGCTCACTTGTCTGGTTAGAATGCATTCTTTAGCCACTAGGTACCTTTGCAGCCGTCTCCAGCCTGTTCTCCATTTTCTCTTCTCAACAAAATGTTGAATGTAACACTGAAAATGGGCTTAGTTGTGGGAAAAGGCCTGCTGCAGCACTTGTGCACTGTTTGTTACTTGCAAATGTAATTATTTTTGTTCTGTAATTTGATCTTTCTGTTCTTAGAAGATGTATATATTTTCTAAATGATTTCTTTGTGTATATAAGCTATGTTCTTTAATGAAGAAAAGCAATGCAATAAGGAGCTTTGCACAGTTTGTTTTCAAACAAAATGCATTTGAAAAAAAAAAAATCCACCTGCCTAAAGATGCAGTTGTTTCAACTTCGGTAACTTGATTTGAAGATAAAGCTTGAATTTTGATAAAAACAGAGATGTGTAGTAATGGCATAGAATTACTTGCCACTAAGCTTTTTCAGTTTCTCGCAGCATACCAAATTTCTTAATTAGCCATTAAAGGTTTCTGTAATAAATTCAGGGATTGCATAAAAGATTTTGACAATTTTATTGTTCAGGTGCTTGAGAGCATCTGTAACATGATGCATGAGATTTTTCCCTCATTCAGCAAGTGTCTCTCTGTAAAGCAAACGTTTTTCTTTTCATCATGGATTTAAAGAAAGAAAAATGCTGCAATACATCATAAATCTGCAACTGTCACTTGCTCATGCAGCAGATGAGAGAAACCAGAAAACTTCGGTCAGGTTTGGAATTCTGTGCAACCTGCACTTTATAATAAAGCCGTTTTGCAACTTAAAGTAATCAATCATTAAAATATTTCATTTAGTAAAGACTTTCATTTTAAAGGTACTTTATAACAGCTTATTTTTGAATGTTTTAAAAGTTAGAATGACATGTAGAGAACTGTTGATACATCCCCTGTACATCATGTTTAAATTGTTTTTATGTAGTTACTGATTTGTTTTGTTTAGATATGTGTATCAAACTGGAACTTTTTTCAACTGTAAATATGTGGTTTTATTAAATAAAGTTATCTTAATCACCTGTTGTCATTGTAATTGAAAAATTAAAACTGTAAGTATCAGTCTATTCACAGGCGTCTTAGTAATTTTTGTCTGCTCAAAATCCTGGGCTCTAGGTATTTAAATGTTATAGTGAGAGGATTTTTTTGGTGACGCCTCTCAAGATCTCATATTAAAACATATATTTTTATCACATATAAAGGTGATATTTAGAAGACTGGCTCCTTATTGAGCCCATGGTCTAATCCATTTCACATGCCGTTCTCTGCACTAGGTTTGAATCTTAGTGATACGTTTATTAAAAAAAATTAATGCAAATATAATAATACATACTACTCTGTATTGAGATAGTTGTGACATGCACATAACTCAGGAACAGCTGAATACCTTTTCTTTTCTTTGTTTTCCAGGAGGAAATCTTGGTTTATTTGTAGGTTTCATAATTACAAGGCATTGTTGTGCTCTGACTCTAAGGCAGTTATTAGTTCTTACGTAGGTGTACAACTCCAGCGATTAAATGGAGATGCTTCCTGCCTCTTAATTAACTGAAGAGGGATTAAAATACCAACTAACAAATGAAAGCTAGATAAAAGCTGGGGATGGGGAGACAACAGGGGCGTAACAGCACTGCACGGGGAAAAGCAGTCAAAGACTTGACTGACACTGTTCTAGTTTCTCTAGCAAATGCCTGTCTCACTTCTTTGTACTGAAGTGTCTTAGTTGGATTTGGTTGGTTATAACATACAATCAGAATTGCTTTATATAAGCCTATACCAACTTCATTGATACTTATATTGCATATATTACAGAAGTTGCATAAAATCGTTTAAAACTAGGTTTACTTTTCCTTATCTGTTTTCCCTGTACTAATTCCATTCTACTTGAAGACAAGTGAGACTCCTTCAGGGAGCTTTGGAGGACCAGAATATCAGCAGGTTGTCTCAACAGCTCCGTTCCGGGAAAATAGGTCCTGGAGGCAGTGTATGGAGTAAACTCAGTAGTATTTCAGTAGAAATATTTGGTTCGGGGACAGGGAATATACCGTGGCAACCAAAAGTTTTGGTTTTTTCCAGACGTCAAACATGCAGCACTGAAAAGCACCTAAGATTTACGTTGCCTGCTTCTCACTCCCTTTGCCCTTTTGCATTTGTTGCTTAGTAATGTTTAAAAAGTTGAGGGAAGATTCCTGTGTCTTATGCCAAAAGGAACAGGAAACATAAAGAGAATTTTCCTGGCAGGAATTTGTAGTAGAAGTCAAAATAGAGGAAAGTAACTTCCACTTTTTTAGGGAGATGAGTGCTTAATTATTTATCAAAGCAGCAGAATGCCAAGAGGCTGCTCAACTTGCCCAATAGCCACTCGTAGGAGAAAAGCTCACATTTGGTAACTAGGCTTAAAGTGAAAGATAATGTTTTAATAAAGTTTTTCAGGTTACGTGGTTTGCAGTTGTCTCCTTTACTATCCAGCAACAGATAGAGGAAGACTTAACTGGTATTTTGTAAAAAAAGGTTTTGAATACAGTTTTAGTTTTGTAATCTCTCTTCATGAGCTTGGGAGCTACTGAAGACACAGAACACGTGAGTTGTTTGCAGAAGAAGAGTGTAAACTGTTTCACTTTGTTTTCTGTAATCATTCTGCAAAACTGTAAAGATCTTAAAAGAATATATTCAATTGCTACTACATGACTGGAATAAAGAATAAAAAATGATTGATCTCTTCAGACTGCCATTCCACCATGATAAAAGAACAAGATTTAAGCCTTCAACAGCATAATACTTACTTTAATTATTTATGTCCTTTAAAGAGCCAGGCAATTCAGAAAAGCTAGTTCAGAGGTCATTTAAAAAGAACAATGTAAGGAAATAGCTTTATATAAAGTTTATCTATGCTTGTATCCCCATGTAAATGCCCTCTGTAATTTGTGTCCTCCTTTTTAATATATATGCAACTAGAACCAACAACTCAAACCCAGCTTGACAGTACTACATCCCTCAGGATGGGATTCGAACCTGTCACAGAAAACCAAAAGATTTAAATTCCTGCTCTTTGCCAGTGGGACCTGTGTACATAGGCTGCTTGCTGCCTTTGAACACTTGAATATGGTCCTCAGTACTTAACTCAGACTACCAAAAATGACACTAAAGCATCACAGTCTACCTAAGAAAGTAGTGGTATTTTTGTTGGTTAATTGATTTCTGTGCTTTTCTAGGTAGGATTTATTCAATAATTGAGCGCATCAGCTAGTGATGGCCTGTAAGGAGCCCACTAAGGTTGAGTTCCCCTCAGTAGAGAACATACTAAATCAGAGCTCCAGTACTTTGCTGGCTTTTCTAAGATATTTCCATATTCTGGATGTCATCTGATGCTTTTTACGAAATTAATACTACAACTGAGGTATCAAGTGCTGCAGGATGCAGAACAGTGCCGTAGTCATTGATTGCCACAAGCCACATGGGAATTAATAGTTGAAGAACATTTATGTTATTTTGAAAGGGAAGCTGTGCACAGGAACCAAAGTTCTGTGGGCTGCGGAGTCATAAAGGTGTTAAGTTCTGCCTCTCCCTCCCCTCTTCCTCAGTCTTTTTTTTCCTGGAATTGTGATACACTACACTTGGGTAGTGCTGAAAGGGCTTACACCACTCTGTGCATCTTCACACACCGGGAACGAGGGCAAGGCCAACAACCCCCTAACATTGCAGAAGTTGAAAGACAGAAGAAAAAAAAAAACAAAAAACTAGTTTTGAATGATAATATGTCTGTATGCATCTGAACCGCAGATCCTGAAGAATAGGAATTCTTAAAGTAATAAATCTTCCTTTTGTGCACCAACAAATTTTGCAGGCAGTTATATTTAAAGAATGAGTAAGTAATTTAGTGCTTTAGTGTAGTGGCTGTATGTAAACCATGTCAAGTTTCAGTAATAAACTTCTCTTTAGGTCTCAGTCACATCTATGGGAATTAACCCTTACGACGTGCCTAGAAGGCATGTATGTTTATTTTACAGATAAAGAGTTGATCCTGAATTCTAAAAGCCAGATGGAGGCTCCCAGAATCAAGATTTGAAGTAGAATATGTTTGCTTAGTGCTCTGCTTAAAGAACATTGCCATGGCCTTAAAGGACTGAATGCTGAGATGTATTTTTAGCAGTCTAAGCTTTTGAATGCGTGTGAGGTTTTTTTTTTTAATGAGTTTAGCAAGTTTTTATGTAGTTTCATTCAAAATAAGTAGCTCCACTGTAATCTCTCTACTGAATGCATAGCGCTAATATGGAATTTAGGAAAGACTTTCTAGGCGTACATGTGATGCATTCCCCTGGACTTAAAAAATTACAGAAAACTCCTTGGTTTATATCTTTTTCCTGCTTTCTTTTCCTCAGTCGGCCTCAGCAAGGTAAAAAGGACCTAGCTTCCTTGATCTTTTTCTGAATTCCCTTGCATGTAAGGATCAGATCAGCATGGTGACATTTCAGGATTTCTAATCGCTGGCTTAACAACTTTACGGTATCCACCTTTTCCTCAAAGTCCCGAAGCAACGTCTCGTTTCCAAGCAGCCCACATTTCTGCTGCAATTTCAAATTGTCTATCCGCAACCTGTCTCTGGCCTGCTTTGTTCTGGTCAGAAGGTCTCTCTTCTGTGACAAGATGGCCTCAATGTCCATCAGTTCAGCCTTTCTCCCTTGATTCTCAGCTTCCACAAACTGTAGTTTTTCCTTGAACTGGCTGAGAATTTGCACCGTATCAGAGATCTTCTTTTGGAGCTTCTGCAGTTCATCACTGAGGTCGTCAATCCTTTCACTGTATTTCTGATTCTCTTTCTTCAGCTGCTCAAAGTCTATAAAACATACTCCGTCTGTCCTTTCTCCCTGGGCTTTCAAGACCAATTCAAGCTTTTGGATTTCATGCTTCAGCTTGATGTTTTCCACACGGGCCTGGATGAACAGGAAAAAAAAAAAAGATTTATTTTAATCCCTTGTCTTGCCAAAGAAGAACATTGCAAAGTAGGTAACAGCAATTAAAAAAAAAAAACTTCAAAGGGAGAAAAATATCTAGCATCTGCTGCTGTTCTTTAACATGAAGTGGTAGATATTAGCCTTTGTTGTCCCGGAAGGCAAGCCCCCTATCTGTAAGACGAGCAAAAGGCAAATCCTTTCGCCAAGAGTCAGGCAGCCGGCCAGGGCCTCACCTCGCTCACTTCTTCTTCTTTGAGCCGCTCCGCCGCCTGGATGCGCTCCACCGCCGCCGCCGCCGCCGCCCGGCCGCCCAGCCGCCGGCCCAGGGCGCACACGGCCGCCTCCTTCTTGCGCGCCTGGAAGGCGGCCCACGCCGCCTCGGCCCGCGCCCGCCGCCGCCCGCAGCCGCGCCGCTGCGCCGCCTCCCGCTGCCGGCAGCCGGCCGCCGCCTCCTCCCGCCGCTCGCGCAGCGCCTGCAGCGCCCGCAGCTGCTCGGCGTAGCGCTGCTCGCCGCCGCCCCCCGCCGCCGCCGCCTCCCGCCGCGGCTCCTCGCCCTTCCGCAGCCGCAGCAGCTGGCCCAGCCGCAGCTGCAGGCGGCAGCTGGCCTGCCGCAGCCGCTCCCGCTCGCTCGCCAGCTCCCGCTGCTCCTCCAGCAGCGCCGCCCGCACCTGCGGGTCTTCCTCCTCCTCCTCCTCCGCCTCCTCCTCCTCCTCCTCGGAGCCGCGCTCCGCCCCCGCCAGCGGCTCCCCCTCGCTGCCCCGCCGCTCCGCCTCGGCCGCCCCCCCCTCGGCCCCTCGGCCGCCCACGGGGCGCTCCCGCTCTCCTCCCTCATCCTCCTCCTTCTCCTCGCCGCCCGCCGCCGGCCGCGGCTCCGCCGGCACCTCCGGCTCCGAGGGCCCCGGCTCCGCCGGCACCTGCGGCTGCGGCTGCTCAGGCCCCGGCTCGCCCGACACCCGCGGCTCCGAGGGCCCCGGCTCCGCCGGTCCCGCCGGCTCCGAGCGCCCCGGCTCGCCCGGCCCCTGCGGGTCCTTCGGCCCCGGCTCCTCCAGTCCCGCCGGCTCCGAGCGCCCCAGCTCGGCCGGCACCTCCGGCTGCAGCTGCTCAGGCCCCGCGTCCTCCGGTCCCGCCGGCCCCAGCTCCTCCGGCTGCGGGTCCTTCGGCCCCGGCCCCTCGGGCCCCGCCGGCTCCCCCGGCCCCTCGGGCCCCGGCCCCTCGGACCCCGCCGGCTCCCCCGGCCCTGGCCCCTCGGGCCCCGCCGGCTCCCCCGGCCCCTCGGACCCCGCCGGCTGCCCCGGCCCCTCGGGCCCCGCCAGCCCCGGCTCCTCCATTCCCGCCGGCTCCTCCATGCCGGCTGTTTACCCGCTTCCCCCGTTGCTCGGGCAACAAGATTCGGCTCCGCCTGCCAGCAGGAGGCCCCGCCCCGCCCCGGGAGCCGTTCTGTCACGCCCCCTCCCCTTAGGCCGCCACTCAGCGACGGGGTCGCTCGGGTTCGCTTTTCCGATTGGCTGCGAGAAAGGAAGCCGGGTTCCGCTTGGCCAATCCCAGCCGCTTAGCCCTGTTAACCCCCCCTGCGCCCAGCAGCGCGGGTCCCATTGGGCAGGGGGCCGAGGGGCGGGCCGAGCCCGTCAGCTGTATTGGCCGCCGGGCGCGCGGCGCCGCCCGCCGGGCGCGCTGCCATTGGCGATGGCGGCGCGGGGGCGTGGCGGCGCGTGCGCGCGGCGGCGCGGCGGGCGGGGTAAGATGGCGGAACTGGGGAAGAAGTACTGCGTGTACTGCCTGGCCGAGGTGAGCTCGCTGCGCTTCCGCTGCACGGAGTGCGCCGACATCGAGCTCTGCCCCGACTGCTTCTCGGCGGGCGCCGAGATCGGGCCGCACCGCCGATGGCACGGCTACCAGCTCGTCGACGGCGGCCGCTTCACCCTGTGGGGCGCCGAGGCCGAGGGCGGCTGGAGCAGCCGCGAGGAGCAGCTGCTGCTGGACGCCATCGAGCAGTTCGGCTTCGGCAACTGGGTAAGGGGCGGCGGGGGCGGCAGGGGAGGGGGCGGCGGGGCTCGGCGCCCTCCCCCGGCCTGGGGGGCCCGGCGGACCGCGGCGGCGCCGGCTGCCGCGGCCCCGGAGCGCTGGCGCGTCGGTGCCCCCCGGAGAGCGGCCCGCCCAGACGCAGCTCGCCGGAGTGGCAGCTGCCTTAAATCCGAGCGCCGTCTTCCCCTCCGTCCCGCTGGCGTTGCGGAGCTCGTTTTGTCCCCTCTTCTTCCCAGTGTGCAGCTCCTTGCCCCGGCGTGTCGCAGCGGTAAGGCCCCTGTTTGTCCTCTGTGCTAGCGCACGACCAGGGCTGTTCAGAAGGAGTGAAAAGCACAGTGAAGCAGCTCGAGCTCTCCTTGTCGAAGGAGGCGCTTCTCTCTTGTAAGAAGTGTCATCGTTTGAGTCGCTACTTGTTGCTTTGTTTCCTTTCGTTTCGGTAAATGTAAGGAATCTCTTCCGTGTGAAGATCTTTGTGTTTGTGACGGCTGTAACTTTTTCTTCTAAACAACACCCAGAAGAGAGCTGGAAACGATCTTATTTCTATATTGCTTAAAGTACTTTGGCAACACTGTAAACGAGGAAAACACCAATGACGTGGTAGTATCAGTACTGACTTGGGATTTGTCTGTTGAAAAGTACGACTTTGTGGACTTCCTCCTGGTAGTAAGCTAACTTGCGACCAGTAAAGACTCGGGGCTTGCCATGTGGATTTAGCATCTCAGTGGTGTTCCTGTGAAATTGGAGATCTGATACAGCTTACTTTATTGATGTTGCTATGCCCGTTTCATGGCCTAAGTGCCGCTTGTAAATATTTATCTACACCTGAAAATCCAGATCGGATGGGTGTGTGGCAAATGCCAATATTACTAGGAAAGTTAAGGTATTGTGTGTTGGCTTTTGAGGGGCGGGGAAGAAGTCGTACTCTTAACTGAATGCACCCTACCCTGGAGATGTAACAGCAACCATTCTGTCACTCCTCCTTGTTTTCCATTTAGGAGGACATGGCTGCTCACGTGGGAGCCTCCCGAACGCCTCAGGAGGTGATGGAGCACTACGTGAGCATGTACATCCATGGCAATCTTGGCAAAGCCTGCATCCCTGACACTATTCCGAACAGAGTAACAGATCACACGTGTCCAAGTGGTGGCCCGCTTTCTCCTAGCTTGACCACGCCGCTCCCACCATTGGATATATCAGTGGCAGAACAGCAACAGTTGGGGTATATGCCGCTTCGGGATGACTATGAGATTGAATATGATCAAGATGCTGAAACTCTGATCAGTGGCCTTTCAGTGAACTATGATGATGATGATGTGGAAATAGAGTTGAAAAGAGCTCACGTAGATATGTACGTAAGAAAACTGAAGGAGAGGCAACGGCGGAAGAACATTGCCCGTGATTATAACCTGGTACCTGCCTTCCTGGGGAAGGATAAAAAGGACAAGGAGAAAGCTCCCAAACGAAAGATCACAAAAGAAGAGAAGGAGCTGAGGCTGAAACTGAGGCCTCTGTATCAGTTTATGTCTTGTAAGGAGTTTGAAGACTTCTTTGAGAACATGCACAAAGAGAGAATGCTCCGAGCAAAGATTCGGGAACTGCAGCGGTATCGTCGAAATGGAATCACCAAAATGGAAGAGTCAGCAGAGTATGAGGCAGCGAGACATAAACGGGAAAAGAGAAAGGAGAACAAAAACATAGCTGGCTCCAAGAGAGGGAAGGAAGATGGTAAAGAAGGTGAATTTGCTGCCATCGAAAACCTGCCTGGGTTTGAACTGTTATCGGACAGAGAAAAGGTGCTCTGCAGCTCTCTAAATTTGAGTCCTGCACGTTACGTGACTGTGAAAACTATAATCATTAAAGACCATCTCCAAAAAAGACAAGGAATCCCTTCAAAGAGTCGCCTTCCCAGTTACTTAGATAAGGTATTGAAGAAAAGAATTTTAAACTTTCTAACAGAAAGTGGTTGGATATCCAGGGATGCTTCATGAAATTCAGCTGATCTGAAAAAAACACATCCAAGGTGCATTATGGCCTCAAGGACAGTATTCATGGCCCATGGTTCACATGGATTCTTGCTTTGGATCATGGCAAATACTGAAAAATACTTATTCGTGCATTTCATTGGTTTTGGTACATTATTAGAACAGATCTCTTCCTCATGTAAACTTATTCAAGTCCAGTAGGCACAGAGTAGTTACTCTACTCCTGTTGGACAAACGAATATCAGTGTAATCCTTGCTTTTTTGAAGGCGGGAGACAGTTTCTAGCAAGCGAAACTTTAATCTCCTTTCGTTTTGTTTTTGACATAACGCTGGCAGCAAAGTGAGGCTCACAAAAATCCTGAGCTCTTGAGCAATATTAAACAGGGATTTTTGTGAACATTACTAAGCTTTCAGAACACTTTCCTTAATAACTACAGCCAAGGCGTTGGCAGAACAGTATGAGAGTTTCTGTAGAGGTTGCTGCAGGGATGAGCCATGACAGGGAATAGAAACCAACAAATGTGAGAGAGAAGATGCCTTCAGGTACTGATGCTGTGGAAAGCTTCTCTACCTTCACACCCCACTGATCCTGAGGTAGATTTGACTTGATTTTTTTTTTTTTTTCCTGATACAGGCCCTCACTGGAAGCTTCAGTGTTAACTAAATTAGTAGCAAGCTGCAGAAGCTCAAAGCAACTGTGGTGCTCTGTTTTGGAAGTGAGATTTTTAGGAGGTCAGCGCTACTGTAAAGTGGGTAATTCCGTCCAGAAATGGGGTTTGGGCAAGGATGCAATGAGCTGTCTTGCCGCAGCTGGGAGCCTTAGGCGGCAAAATCACTGTCTCCTATTGTTACCTCTTGCTGGAGGGAGTCTTCTGCTCCTCCTTTCCTATCTGTAATTCCTGAGCTCAGACAGTCTGAGGAGGCGTAGCTGCCACCTCCTGAGTTTGTTTGGGAGGGACAAGGGAAATCAAACTGATAGTGATCAGTGAGATTGGGTTAAAAACCAATCTGTATTACTCTTTTTTTGTTTTAAACCACGGCTGTTAAAGTACAGAACTATAAATGAAGTCAATACAGGTTTTTAATTGCACATACCTTGAAACATACTGGACTAAATGTTTTGAAATTGAATTTACTGAGATGGTAGCAGAGCTATGAATTCAGTCCTCTTCAGTGTAAGCTGTGCACCTTGACAGATAACTCTGTCAGGACTACAGACTCAACTAGGTGCTTGCAGTAGACATAAACTTGTAAGTGGAGCATATAATAGAAATGCCTGATCTATACATCATTTTTGTAATACTGATTAAGGGAATTAAGTTGAAGAGGTAGAAAAGGATTTTTAGACTCATTTCATTCTTAAATTCCTATGCTGGAATTGAACCAATCGAATTAAAAAAATGGGGGATGCTATGTGGCAGAGGGCACAGGCTTATTTATAACTCTGTTTTGCATAAGATATTTTTTTTCCTGGCCTTTTCCAGAGCAGGAAAACTGGAGGCTAGTTGGGTAGGTCTTCCAAATTACAGACATGCTGAAAAATGGAATTTGACTGAACAAATGCAAGCAATGGAAATGTAATCTTGTTTTGATGCTTCGGACTGTAGTCAGTGAGGGACCCACCAAATCTTATAACAGTATTAATTCTGCAACTTGACAAAGGTATACTGATGAGAGCAGAATAATTTTTACTTAATATATCCAGCATTACCAAAATAGTGTTACCGGTGAGTTTAATATAAAAAGGGTACAATTATAAAGCCAGCATTTCTAAGGAAAAAAACTCTAGTGCCTTTTTCATTTGAGCTTGTGGTATTACAACCCTTCAAAAAAGGAAAGGGCTATGTCCTCTCTTACATAATACTTTGTTTTGCTTACCTGTAAGTGGCTTCGTGTGGAATACCAGAGACAAAACTGTCTCTCCTTGGCAGCAGTGTAACTAAGTGCAATGTGCTGAGCCGCTTACAGAACCGCTTCCAACCTATGCGCATGTACAAACAGCGCACAAAGCAAGTTCCTAAGGTACAAACCAGTGACTTTTTTTTCCTCTGTCCTACTTCAGTGGAAAGGAAGTTCAGCCTTTCTTTCCAGTGTTCCGGTTAAGCAATTTGGTTCTTCCTATAACCTGTTACCTAACTGCCATAACATACCATTACTGATAGTGTTCTGAAGCTTCAACTATGCGTGTACCAGAGAGTTTAAAAGAATTGTGAATTTTTGAATTTTTTCCCAAATCTGTGATTTTTATATTTCTGCAGTGCTGTGGCACACCTAACTGAAGCAATAGTCGAAAGCCCATTGGAACAGTAACCTAAAAATTCTAGGCACCAGTAAGTCATTTAAATGCTGTACAAATGAATTCTTCTGCATTTACACTTTGTAGTTTCTTAATTCCTCAGCCCCTCCAAAATGTTTTTTTGGTGCTAGACGTAACTTATTGAACATCAAAATGAATGTAAAATAAAGTATTTTTAATGTATGAAATATGAATATCAATATTTATTGAATCCTTGCAAGCAAATTCAAGGTAGTATATGTTTGCTTTAGCAAATACTAATCCCTTGGAAAGGGCTTCCCTAGAAGCAATGTCTCATTGTCAGCTAGGCTTTTAATTTTAAAGATGACTTGCACTAGAGGATGCTGCTGTTCCATATTTTCCAATGGAACTGTTTAGTCTAAGCATTCCTTTGTTGAATGAGCTGCTTATTATTATTATTTAAGCTGAGATCTTAATCCAGCAACTTACTACAGCTATTCTGCTTCACTTTTGTAGTGAAAGAGCTGAAAATAACATGGCAAAAGAGCTCTTCAACTCATATCTCATGTTTATCAGGAAGTGCTTCCTGTATTATACAAATACCATAGCCTTCATGTTGCTAATGAACAGGTGTTTTAAATGCTTAATGCTCTTGGCTTTTTTCTAATTAAAGATCTATACTAATGATAGTGTCTGTCCTGACAGCATTGATGTAAGACTAAGAAAAAGTGATGCTTGAAAAAGCTGCTCAAAATTCTGAGCTTCTGCTACTGATTGAGGCAGCAGTACATCTGCTTTAATGGTGCAAATTTACTTCAATCAATCAGCCCAGTCCCAGTGAAGTTTTGCAGTAATTCTTGCTCACTAGGTAATAAGGGCATGTTGGTCTTCATTCTGTGCATACTACCCAATGCAGGAGAGCTAGTTATGGGCCATTCTGCATACAGCCCCTCCTGCCTGTTGTTCTCTTGCAGCCCCAGCAAGCACTAAGAACAGTGTTAGTGGGTCTGCATGAGCCTTTGACCATGAACTGTCTTGTAAATCACACAGACCAAGCACTCTGCCATTATTCTCTTGTGCAATGGCTGCAGCAAATGTCTTTGCAACTGTAACTGACTTTATTAGGTTTTTTTTTTTTGGTTTAATAACTCTTTTTTGCAAAGTGTTTTTTGCATGTGCCACTGTTGCTCTTAAGCTATGACAAATTAAATACTGTGAAGGAAGCTACCTGGTGAACGTGTTCAGTTCATCAGCATCTTCCTTAAAGGGAATGTTGCACTCACTGGCATAGTGTACTGGTACAGCTGTGCCAGACACACAAATGCCTGTGCTGAAATCATGTAAAATCTAACTAAAGATGATGTGCACACTCAGCATTTTGCTATTTTTTTTGCATTGTGTATTGATAAATAAACTTGCATTAAAGTTTCTTTCCATAACTGATTAATTGGTACTATAGCTTGTTTAATGAGGAAAATGACTAAAGCCTTTGCAAAAACAAAGGAGATGCATTAGCGTTCCTCTAGCATTTAGATTATGGCTAGAGAAGTTAGTTTTTAATGGTAATGGCTAAACCAGAGGTATGAGTTGTAACTTTGTTGGCTGCTCTCAAACTTCATCACCACCTTCCTTTTGTCTTTAATTTCCTCTGTGCTGCTTACTGTTGTCTACAGCAGAGTACACAAGTGCTATGAGTGCTCAGTAAAATCTGAAGCAGTCCATGCTGAAAGTATAGCTGAACAGGCAAGCCTAGGAGAAGGAACTACTTAAATGAGGCGTTCAGTAACGAGAAAGAAGGGCAGCTCCTACAAAATGAAGGTCTGATTAGTAGCATCTAGCAGTGTTTAGCTACATTCTGAATGGAGTAAAGTCTAAAACTACTCTGGGCAAGAAGCTGGGAAGCTGACAAAGAACATATCTTGATCTGCTGTGGCCAAAGCTGGCTATTAGTCCTAACTGTCCTATGGGGGGAAAAAAAATTATACTATAATTTATAACTGTAGTTATTACTGAGTTTAGTTTAAATCAGATTTTTTTTTTGGGGGGGGGGGCGGTTTTTACAAGGCAAAAGTCTCTTAAGGCACAGCATAACATAAAAGCAGTGGTCCCAATCAAAGTACAACAAAAACATTTGCTCAGTCCTACTTCACACACCCACAAGCATGCGCTAACACTAAGAGCTTCCAAAACCAGCTCTTCCTCTATGTTTGTTTACACCAGTCTTTCTTTGCATTTTCATCCCTGTACTTGATTAAACTACTTCCTAGTTTGCAAGAAGTTTAACATTGCTGAGTTGTCTTTGCACATGCAAAAGATAATTATTCTCTCTCCTCTGCCTAGTCAAAGCATTGATTTTGCTTCTTGGAGTTGAGGAAGAAATAACTAAAGCCTTAAAATACATTAAACTCAAAATGAGAGGCAGTAAATACTTAAGTTATTCTCACATAACTGGTTGATTGCCATGCAGCAAACCAACATGAAAAAAGACTTAAAAGAGGAAGTAATCACTTCTCATCATGAGCAGCTATTGGCAACTTTGCATATTTCTCAAAAGCAATACTCAAGGTAAGAAGCACCTTAATTCAAGACAAGCAGGAACTAGAAGGGAGGGTGGAAATTCAGACATACTTAACTGTTAGTTTACCATGCTTTAATAATGTGCAGAAGTTTGATGTTTCTAGCCTATGTGTTAATGAACGAACTTTGAGGATGTGGGAACACAGATGCTTTGTCAGTTGTATGATTTGGCAAACTCCATCCACACCTACTGAGGTGATCACACAACTGAAGTATAATGCAATCAATTAATAAGGTATGTTTGTATTTTAGCCTGATTCTGCAGAAGTAGGAACAAGCAGATAAAGAGCAGATAAACATGGCAAAAGCTGCATCTGGGAAAAGTTATGTTGAAACTTAAGATCCTGGAAGAGTAAACCCAAGAAATGGAGATGAAATTGAGTTCACACTTTTGTTTCAGCCACTTAAAAGTATTTATGTAATTCTGGAAGATAATAGGTATCAAACTCAGCTATTCACTTGTTTGGCTATTCAGATTTTTCAGCAGGACTGTAACTACAGTTTGCATAACAAACTGGTTCTAATGCTTGGAAGTTACAAGACTATCAAAATTGTTTAAACCAATTTATACAATATTCAATTAAATTAAAAATCCAGAGATAGGATAAGTAAGTTGTGTAAGTTCTTCAATGCTATACAAGTATTAGATGGTTTTCTTGAGACAACTTTAATATAGAACAAAAAGGATTGAACAATTACAAAAGACGTCTACTCTCCCTTGCCTTTTTCTTACAGGTCAGAATTCACAAAGGTTGCAATTTCAGTTATTGAGAGAGGCTCTACTTCTGAATAGACATATTACCAAAAAAAAAAAAAAAGCATTTATCACATCAGCAAGTGAAAGCTGGTGGACACTTGCAGAAAACTGGTTATTTGTACTACTTCACCCACTTCTTGTTTGGTAGGAACTAATATAACAGAAGACGCGTTTGAACAACTGTTTGGCTTTCCACTCTGGATAGTGACAAACATAAGATTTAAGAATTCTCATGAGCACTTTTTTCCTCCCAATTTAATGCACCTTCAGTAGCAATGACACTGTTAAATGATATCCAAAGCATCAAAGAACCTATTGGCTTTTGTATTTCATACCTAAGAATAGAGCTTATAGAGCACTGATGTTGAAGGCCCCTAAGCAGCAGAATTTCATTGTTTGCTTCATTTTCATGGGGAAGATCTCAACTGGTTCATTTAAACCTCTCTCAGGGGATAGAGGAAGGACGAAAGCACGATGTAAGAGAAAAAAACCATCCAGCTGTTAAATAGTTGTATGGCATTTTAAATTCTCAAATTAAGCAGCTAAGCGTCTTTCACGACACCCACCAAGGCAGGCCGCAGTGTACGCCCATGCAGCTTATAGCCAATCTTGGATACTAATGCAATAGTGCCAGGCTCCTTCCCTTCCATAGGAGCATGGAACAACGCTTCATGTTCGTAGGGATCAAACTTGGCGCCGACAGGATTCAGTCTGAGCAGGCCATGTTTTTTGAACACTTTTTGAATCTGTACTTCTGTCATGACGAGACCTTCGTATAAACTCTTCAGATGAGGATTTTCATCCTTAATTTCTTCTTTTGGAACACTTTCTGTTGCTTTCTCCAAAATGTCAGCAACTTCTAGTAAGTCCTTACAGAAGCTTTGAATTCCTGTAAAGAAACGGAAGAGGGAATGGGATTCATCCAGTGAAAGAAGCAAATATTCAAAAAGAAAAAAAAATTCCAAGGGCAATAATCTGTATATTTTAGATTTTAAACAAGGTAGGATATTACAAATAGCTGGGGTAGAATGTCCTTCCCAATTTTACTTGACTATTTATTATATTTATTTGGCTTTACTACTACAGATTCCTTACAATCCACACCCCTTCCTTAATTCTGTGGGGGAAAAAAATTCCACTTAATACTCAGAAGAGTTGAAGCTACACTGGTGAGCTGACCTTAACAGTTATGTTTACAACCAAAAGTCATCAAAACTTCAGATGGCCTAATGTAATTCCCTCACGTTATGGAATGTTTTCTGTCTCCTCTCATCCTGGGATTTGGCTGAAGAAGTCCAAAGCATTACGTTGCCCTATGCCTACATTTTCATCTGATGTGCTAAAAAAAAATTGCAGAAGAAAAAGCCCTAGTCAGAATGCTGAGGACTCTTAAGAGATGAACAGGGATTATTCCTTGAATGAAAGGAACTCACATCTCTCCCCTTCCCACTACAAAGACTTTTACAGAGTTGGAGTCTGAAGCCACGCTTTGTAAAAACTGAGTAATTCCTAAACTAACAGTCTGTGTCCTGAAGCTGTTCTCTAGCTAACACGGAGGTAAACCAGTGACAAGACGCACTGCATTTTGGTTAGCTTTATTCGCTCCTTTTAGCCACAGTCAGCCTTTTTAATTCTGCCTCACATTTTACGTGTATTTTCCCTAGCAAGAAGTGATACGAGCATTACCAAAGGACATGCTTTCAGTTTATGCAAAAGAGAACTAAGGGAACTAAATTGTGAGATTTACAGGGACCAACAGGTTATCAGGAAAAAGAGTCACTTTAACATTCCTTAGAGACTCAAGCTCTTTATAAAACAGTAACTGACAGTGTCCAAGTAGTTCTAAAAACATTAACAAATGATTCAGACTTTTAAATTAAACCTAAAACTATGGTTACAACTCAAGCATCTGTGCCAACCACAGGTTAATCAGTCACCTAATGATCTGAATCAAACCAAACAGCCAAATTATGCAAAAAAAAAAAAAAACCTTCTGAAGAAGTTCTCTCTGCAGATATCTGTGACTTTGCATCTCTGTGGATCTACACAATTCTCAGGATTCAGTTTCTCTTCCCTCAATAGAAAAAACAATCACACATGAATGATGAAATTTACAGTCACGAAGATGATCTGAAATGTAGTTTTCGTAAGAAATTTATTTATTGCTATTGTAGCATCTGACGTAGGCATGCTTCAAAGCCCTTATATGCTAAGGATCGCATTAGTGAAAAAATGGAAATTGAAAATGAACTTCAAGATGAAGCATTAAAACATCTATGAGAACTGCACTAGAATACTATGTAACTGAGAGAAAAGCTTCTTCCTCACAGTAGATAGCAACTGATGACCCTGTCCTCAGAAATCAAAGTCCTGTATTCAGAATTAAACGATATAGCTGTGTATAATGTGTGGCAGAAGAGGCCAATTCATTTCTCAAGTCAGAGTGACAGTTAAACACTGAGATGAGACCGTGTGAAACAAGATTCCTTCTGCTACAGTATTTACATGCAATCTCTGTGCTACGCTTTTGTGTTTGAACCATTTCAAACCCTAACTCGGACATTAAATGAATCAGTGGCCTGGCTCTTGAAGAAAGATGTACTTTTAGCACTCCTCAAAGCCAGTGATTGTACAAGCTCGTAACTGAAAAAAAATCCAGTCACTTAGACGTATTACCTCTATTTGAAAGCTACAGCCTTCAACAGAACAGGAAAGTCATTAAGATGGCTTAAAAAAAAAAACAACACAGCAGGAAGGTTCTGCGCTCTTGGTTCAATTTATCACAGTCAAATTTGAGACTGACTGTGTGAAAAAGGCAAACTTCAGGCTACGAACCTTACTGAAAAATTCACTAGTGCGGTATATATTGCAGGAAATCAGAAACCAAATTCAATCAAAATTTCAACAGACCAAGTATCACCCTTGTCTAGTGAGATGATTATAATCCCGATAAAATCAGTTTAAACAAACAAGGAACTATTTACATCTTTCTGCCTCAAACATGTTTTTAATCAAGTCACCATAATATCCAGAAAGTAACACCGTGGGCTATCAGCTCAGTTTCCATGCTTTGCATTGCACACTAGTATTCCTGGCTCTTACGAGTACATGCAAAAAAGAGTCTTCACTGACCATATAACTTTGCCTCTTCTACCAGTTTCTGGCTTCTTTGCCTCACGTTTTCTGCATCTGCCAAGGCTCGCTTGTACTTGTCCTGAAGAAGAAAAAACAATTACAGAACGGATTTCATTACAGGTGTTTGAGTACTTGTCAGTAATTCAAACAAGCATATTCAGTATAAAATAGCATTTTCAGCAGTGACATAGCCTAAGTCCACAGTTTAAAGATTAACGCCAAGTATCGCAGCATCCTTGCTACACAGGCAAACATTGGCTTCATTTCAGTGCACAGAGAAGTGAGGGAATGGAAATAAGATGGGTTTCCAGACCCTCAGTATTCGCCAACAAATTAGTCTGGCAGGAACTTTCAACACTAGGGATATATGAAGTTTTACGAATCAAAGAGATCTGCTTTTTCTGATGTGTGTTGAGAGAAAGCCTTTGTAAGTCATAAGACATTCTGAAACCATGTCAAACAAGATTCAACCCAACCTTTCCTTTTAAGCCATCTCTCTCTCCTCTCCACACCAGTATCCTCCAGTTTTTCAAACCTTATGGAATTTAACTTCTTTGTTAATCAGGTTAAGTTTAGGTGCGTTTCCAGCAAGATGGCCATATAGCAGCATACGTACCAAAACCTAAATCCAATAAAGTTAGACACTTCAGAGTGAATGCTTCACCACCTAACCCAGAACTCTGTGCTGGGCTTCCACATTCAACATGCTTGACTTTCACAGGCTAGTTATCTCAGAAGCGAATACAAACAGTCAGCGAGCTGGCTGAAGAGCTACTTTAGGTAGCCAGTAGACAATTTTGTCCACAGAGACGTTAAGTTACACCTCAGTTTTGTCCTTCAGTGCTTTGGTAAGGGCATCAGAAAGGAACCTCAATGCACTTACGATCCATAGGCACTGTTTCTAGAGAAGATTCTGGGTTACTTCTCAACGTCTCAAACACTCTAGAAGGGCAGTCTATACCAAGTACTCATCCAGAAAATCAACACCTTTGTTTAATCCACACCTCCCCTTTCTTTGGGCATTCTTCACCCTCTGCTAAAGTCATGCGTGGGAGGGAGCACAAGATTCATTAGGCGAGAAAGAGGGAGCATGACACTTCACTCTTGTGTTTAAAGGACTCCCCAGCAGAGAAGCGATGGGCTGAAATTCCCACTTTCTAAGAACCGTAATAAATACGCTACCACAGGAAAGCTAAGCATCATTGACCTCGGCCTTCGGAAAAGTTAGCAGCTATGTTTTCATAAATCCTGTTCTCAGTGCACACAAACATACCCTAAAGATTCACTCAAACCGTTCAAAGGACTTTCAGAAATCATTTCGGCACTGAGCAAAAACCTAAGTGAACTGAAGTCAGTGAGGCTAAAATTAATGAAATTTCAGGCTGGAGGAGGTTGAATTCCACTCAGGAATCTGAATGAAACTAACTGAGCAAAAATATTTTGTCTTCACCTTCGACTCAGGATACATCCCAGGTCCTGCAGTACATCTAGTTTTAAGTTTAATGAAGTTATCAAATCCAAACTTTTTGCTCATGAACTAAACAGCAGCCACACAGCCCTATCCAGACTGTGCACAGGGAGAACCTGTACTGGACACTCTTAGGTATGCACTTTGTAAGCTATGCACACTGACTAACCAAAAGACACTTACAGTAACTTCTTTTAGTTGTTCTTCCAGTTTAGCCTTTTCTTCAGCTAGCATTTTCTCTGCAGAGCTCGGCTCAGCCTTCTGCTCATTTTGACTCTGACTCTGGTCCTCTTCCAAGTTCTGGCCGGTATTTTTCTGTTGTGTTGCTACACAGAGCAGCCGCGGAGAAGTCCTAAGGCAAAAAAAAAAAAAAAAACCCTTAACCAGTTGCTTACTTCAGAGGATATTAGCATTTTCTGAGCACAGTGGACGCTTTGTTTCTGGGCATACTGATGCGTCAATGTCTACCACGAGCTCACGTTAAAGCAAGAGTGAATGCAACAGTTCCAGGCCCGTGAAAACTCTTCCCAGAACTTGGGCTCTGACGGGCACAAGGAAGGCCGCGGGGCGCCGCCGGGACCCCTTCGGGGGGCGGCGGGGGCCGGGACGAGCCGCCATTCCCCCGGCGGCTGCAGAAGGGGCGCCCGGGGGCGGAGCCGGGCCCGGACCCGAGCCCGAGCCCGAGGCCTCCCCGCAGCTGCTGGGGCAAGGGGGCCTGGGGGGGCGGCTCGCAGCGCGGGGGAGGACGAGGCCGGGCCCGGGGCGGAGCCGCGGCGACATGCCCGAGGCGGGGCCGGGCGGCGGCGCGACGCGGCGCGACCCTCACCTCAGCGAGAGACTCAGCAGCGGGTACCGCGAGCGCAGCGCACCCCGCACGCACTGGGCCACGGCCGCCATGCTTCCTCCCTGCCCAGGCCGCCGCAACCGACCCCTGCGGGCCCAGCCCGCCAATCGGTGCGCGGCCACGCTGCGAGTGACGCGGCGGGCGGCCAATCGCCGGGGCGGAAGCGGGCTCGCGAGGCGGGGCGAGAGGGGGCAGGTAGCTCTTCCGGGGCGCTGCAACAAGTTTGAGTGAGAGGAAGTGCCCCGCTCCCCTGTGGCGGAAGGGGCCGGCGGGGGGGCGGGGCCGGCGGGGGGGCGGGGCCATGGCCAGGGCGGGGCCGCTGCCCCGAGGCCATTTTGTTCCGTGAGGGGGCTGAGCGCAGGGGGTTTGGGGGTGGTTTTGGTGTCCGCGGCTCCTCCCTGTGGGGGTTAAGTATAGCGCAGGGATTAGTGATCCGCGGAAGGGAGCGGGTCTTGGCTCCGCTGTTTGCCTGCCAGAGCTGGTCGGCACAAGCAGGGGTAATTTGGTGGCCGCCAGTGGTTCAGTCTGAGTGTCTGTCTGTTTCCTCTGGGCTTTGTGACTGGAAAAGTTCCAGGTTGAAGGCTGTGGCTCGTTTTTTTTAAAAAAAAAATTCTGAATAAGCTTGTTATTGGTCATACCTGCTTGGGAGGTTAAGCTGTCGGAAGTGTTGCCTATGGCTCATCCATGAGCCTCCACCTAAAGGTTTTCATCACGGGCAGTTACGTGACTGCATGTGTTGGCTGTAGCTGCTGTACGTACTCTCCCTGGAGAGCTTTCTGAGGGGGGAAAAAATTTCTAACCCAGTGGTTCAGGTGTGGCCTTCAGTGGTGCAAGCACCCCATGTGAGCGCTGGGATCCTGCTCAGCGATGCTTCGATGCTTTGTTGACTTTTTAAACTTTGTCACTGTTGCTAGTTACTTTGTCATTATCATTTTGAAAGGAAAAAAAATCAAGGTTGTGCAGCATGCAGGACTTTGTCCTACAATCCCAGAGCAGTTATTTTTTTCACAGATGCCTGAACACCAGCTATTACTGGATTTTTGCGTGCGTTTGTGATCTTTCCACATGATACCTGAAGAATAGTGAAGATACAGATTCAACAATGCAAATTCAGTAAATTGTGTTATTTCAAGTGTATAATTGAAGAATTGCTAACAATACAAAAACCACAAAGAAATTTCTAGCTTCCCACATGACAATCCTGCAAGAGCTAGGGTCTTGCTAATTTAAATCAAACTTGTGCAAAGTGTGTGAAATTTTCAGCATAGCCCTTACTTTTTACAATTTGTGTTTTTTTTTCTCGTGTCAGTGATCACTGCTTGGCGATACAACAATGATACTGGTGAAGACCTTGCCTGTGCAGCACAAAGGAAAGAAAAAGAGGAAAAGCCACATGATAGTGTTGCTATACTGCTCTTACTATCCACCCACTGCTTTCTGGCAAGTAAATAAGCCAGAAATGCCAAGCTTTGGCCTTATAATACTTTTGTCGTTTTTTCGGGACTTTCTCAATGTCAACAGCTGTCGAGGGAAAAACCTGCAGCTAGCACAGGTGCTGGTGGATCAAGACTAAAAAACAGATGCCGTACAAAAAAAGAGAATGCAAGATTACATGGAGCTTGTTTGCTTTATGTCTGGTCATGTCCATAAGTACTGTCCCACTTTCAGAGGCGCCGTTATGGTATCGAGGCAGTACTGAGAGGTCTGGGAGCTGAAGGCCCCATTTCTCTGGGCATTGCACAGTGCATAAGTGAGGCAAATCCACCCTCAAGTGGTTTACGTTCACCCTTAAAATATAGAACTATACCTAACAAAAAAGGCTTTCCAAGTGTTGTCCTGACTGTTGCAGCCTGTTTTGCTTTACTTGTAGTGCCACCTTGTGGGCTTTTTGTGGGCTTTTTTTTGGTTGTTTTTTTTTTTTAAATAACTAATGAGTATTCAGCATCTGTTGCCTGACCTGGTTTGCAGTCACAGGTGTTGGTGTAGTTGTGTTTTTTGAATAGTCCTCTCACTATCAAGTGGTCTTGTGCTCCTCACATAAATACCAGATTTGAATAATATTTGGCAATAAGTAATGCTTATCCTAAATCCTAAGATGTTAACCAGGTGCTGCTTTTCAACTTGATGTGGTTAAAAATGAATCTACCCTCTAATGAGTACGACAGAGATAGAATCAAGAATTCTGGATATAAGTCCCTGTTCCTCTAGTGATTCCCTTTGTGGCCTTGTGCAATTATTTAACCTCATTTCCACATTTCTACAGCTACGAATTAAGGGTAGCAGTCTTTCAGTACCTTACAAGAAAGTCGTTTAGAGAGCACAAGGGAATTCAAATTCAAAATGTCAGATGAATAATAAGTCTCTTTTTTATTATTAATGTTGCAGTTGTAGTAAAGAAACTTGTACTCCTTTGAGATGAAAAATGCCATATATGCGAGGTTTGTGCTTGGAAAGTTTAAATGAAAATTTAAGATATTTCTGTTTCTCTGATAGAAACACTAGTTCTGTCTCCTAATGCTACAATATAGTCCATTGATATTCAACCAGCAAACAGAACGCCGTTACATTCGTGTTTCAAGTATGAACTGCAACTCTATTATTAATATTTTGATGGTAAAAGCAAAAGGGTGCCATATCTTCTCTCACTGGCTATGTTATAAGTCATTCTAATCAAAACCAAATATTGAACTATGGTAGGCACAAGTGGAAAGAAAAATGCCAGAATATCTCTGTGAATATTCTAGCTGTGACCTTTCAAGCCAGTTATCAGGAAATAACCAAATCAAAACAAAAAATGTTAATTTAGCTGCAGAAATGTTACTGAACTATTCAGTAATGAAGACAAACTTATTATTCAGCCTCGTGCCCTTCAGAAAAAAATCTCAGATAAGACCGCTGACCCTTAATATGCTGTCTGTTGTAGGAAGATGTCTATTGTAAAATTAAGGGACTGATCCTTGTATGTAGAATAATAAAAATTACTCCCTCTAAAAGGATTATTGAGACTGGGGATCATCTACAGCCTGGATCCACTGTGGACTGAGGGCAATAAAGACTGTAAATAAGTACTTGAATCCAGAAAGTTTAAATCCCATCTAGTGAAATATAGGGGGGGGGGTGCACAGGATTTTACCTCCCTTGAATTTAAGCACTGCTAAGATGGTGAATCTATACATTCAGAATTTTAGTGCAAACATTTTAAGAAATCTCTTTGGAGAGAGAATGTGTAATATCTACTTTCTGCCTGGCTTCTCCATAAATCTGGCAGAAAATCAGAGTACAAAGTATGATTTTGTATTGTAAAGAGGACTGTCTGATTCTTACAGCTTTTTGCTAACTAATTTGAAAGGTACGTTTTGTAACCATCTTGTTGCCTGGAGTACGTTGTCTCTGTGTTGGAAATCTAATAGTTATAGCCACAGGGCTCTGAAGAGAGCTAATTAGAGCAATTTAGAATAACAAAAGTTCCGTTCCTGGGAGTACACTGAAGAGATCCTGCTCCAAAGCAGCATGCCACTGTTTCAGAGAAAATTTATTATAATGTTCCTTTATAAGTCATCTGGCGTCCCAAGGATTTACAAATCTGGCTGTCTATTATGGTGTGCTCTCTTAGGCCCCGTGTTATCAGAGGCACTCATGAATGTTCAGTAACGTTCCTGGGGTTATAAAAATGGAAAAATTCTGTCAGTCAAGCATCATCCATCTTATCTTAAGGGAAGCTACTAGTTCCCAGTCGGAACCAAGCTGTTCAAGGCACAGAATCAGTCTTCTGTTGTGCTGATGTGGCTTTCTGCCTTGAGACAATGTTATTGGCCCTCGAGGGAAGGGTTTTTGAATCAATTGTGATTCTCATGAACTCTTAGTGAGGCACCGTTTATTTTATTAATATTAAAAAAAAGTTGTTTGTTGTCTTTCAACTACCAGAACAACTTTTTTGGAATTGGAGGTCAGCTGTGTTGGCTGGATCTCCCCCCTCTCCCCTTTGTCACATTCATATTCACCAGGAAGACAGCAGTTGTCCACATCCTCCATTTTGTACAAAGGCTAGCAGTGGAAGTACTGTAATAGGAATGATATTATGACATTCAGGGCTACGTTTTTCTTTCTTTCTTTCTTAATGTTTCTTTAAGATTTGGTGACTTAGTAGCTGTGGGTCCATTTTTCCTGCCCTTGTGCATAAGCGATTCCTGTTAGTCAAAGGGAGTGTTGTTTGGTGAGAGACTGCCAAGCCAGGTGCTAGGCAAATGGGCTGCCAGTAGCACTGTAAAATCCTGAGACCTGGCTATTTATTGCTCGAGTGTGACTTGTGCAAATGTTTCTCCCTTTTTATGTATTTCTTCTGATGACTGACAGGATGTCGAGTCGCACAGCTGGTTGGGCTGGTGCATGGAGCTCTGTTTAGGCCGGATGTTTTAGTGCTGTAACTTGTAGTTCAGCCTCATAAGCCTGCTTTTTTTTGTGCATCAAACTGACTAGCAAAGGGGGAATGCTCACACTGCTGATGTTACGCAAGGATGTCAGAGAGCTGTGAACAGAAGAGGCATACAGCAAAATTTAGAAAGGTTATCTTCTGCTTTTATTTAGCTCCTATAGAAACCAAGCAGGAGCTTTTAATTGTGTTTCTCTGCATTCTTACATGAGCGGGTGAATATTCCTCTGGGACCCTTGCTGTGCTCCATTCGGTCCTGATCTAGCTAGGTGGGGCGAATGTGGTGGGTCTGGCCAGAATGGGGACAGAGAGTTCAGCTAAGAATGGGGGGGAATGAATAGCTTCCAAAAACCTGATTGCCACTTAGATAAAGTCTGCCTACGTCCTTTTGGTGCTTTAGGTAGAAGTCACAATCCCTGAACCTGGATTTAAACCTGTCCTTAAATGAGTACTTCACACTGTGTTCCCTTGCCACAAGTCTCTGTGAGGTCATGACGTCAGCCCCGTGATAACAGCTTATATCATCCTTAAAGTTAGACTGGTGAAATCTGGAGGGTTGCAGGTTTTCCTCAAAATTGTTGGGTTCTGCCACTGATAGCTGTGCTACTGCCCCAGGTTTTGGAGTTTACTTGAATGCAAAACCTGTGCCAGATGGGTACAGACAGATATGAATGAAAACCCTTGTTTTACAGCCACAGTTTTTGATAATGGTATAATTCTTGTTAGGTTTATTAGTTTCAGTGATCCAATGAGGCTGCATCTCAGAAACAATTTTTTTTATTTTTATCTCCACTAGTAGTACATTATGTAAGTTCACAATAGCGATGTGTGCCCTCATTGTGTACTTTTTGACTGTCTTTATCTAGCAGGCCATCTGCGTTGCTTGTAGCTTTTTCAGAAAGCAAGGGCATGGCAGCTCTGCGTTTGCAATACTAATCACCCAAAATATTTTCACTGCTGTTTAAAAGGTCATCTCAGATTTATGAATCACCTCAAATTGATGTATTATTATCATTCAGAAACTGTTGAATATTGTTGGTTCAGCACTGCTAATACTCTTGTGCCAGATGTTTAGAAACTGAAGTATGAGCAAGGGAATCTGTACTTCCTTGCTATCTATTAAATAGGAATTTCACTGTTGTACCTTAAACTACATAATCTTTCTCTCTGATTGCAGCTCCCACTGCCACTCTCTGCATTGTCTTGCTCTGATTTGAGTGAATAAGCTACTTCTCGTTGCCCTGAGAACCCGTTTTTGGTCTTCTGAATTTGCCCAGGTTGTCCTTTCTTCTTCTTCTTCCTCTTTTATCTGCTGCTCTGCACTATCCATCATCATGTCTGCTCCTGTTTGGAGTAGACTAGCCTCGTTAGTGCATTTCTTCAATCTCTGCTTTCTCAAACTCTTTCTCAGGTTTTGCTCAAGCTATCCTTGCCTAAGACCTTATCGTTCTTTGTGATCAAGGACGTCTTCACCTTTTTGATATTAAAACCTTCCTTCGACATCACTGTGTACATTTTTGGAGATGCATATGCTCATGATAGTGGTGATGATGATTGACTGATAATTTTGCTTATGCTGGGGTAAAGTATTAAGGTGGAGAACTCCTGCTGCCTTGTGGCTTCTCTTTTAATTCATCTTTATACTGAACCAAGCAGCTACTTCCATTTCAAAGAGCTTACAGCTTTTGTCTGACTGGTACTGTCCTGTAGTTTGAGACCTCCTTTCTTTGCTTGCCTAATTTGTATTTTAAATCTATTTTTAAATGGCATTTCCTTTGTGTCTTTTTAAGTATGTGTTTATTACTTTCGTATGGTGCCACAAGTGTCTTGGCTGACATAGTCTTAATTAATAAAATTACTGTCATGTTATAGCTATAACAATCCACTCTCTTCTTGAGAATGAGGGCTGCAAGTTTGAAAGAGCTGAGGAAAATGAAAAGAATAGTTACCCTGGAGTAATTTAAAAAAAAATGGGATAAATACATAGGTTAAAAAAAAAAAAAGATTCTGTTGCAGTTATAAGCTGTTAATGTTTTGATCTTCCAAATTCTATTATACGTATAAACCAAAGGGTATATCTGTACTATCGTTACAATAGTGTTTGCTCTGCAGGTCTGATCTGCTCCAGCTAACTTTGAAGAAGTTGGACACTGATAGTAGCGTGGAAGTAGCCGAGAATTCTGTATATGCTAGAAAACCCACTTGAGTGTCATAGTAAATTAACTCATGCTAATTACCTCTGAGCTGTTTGTGCTTCTGGGAAGCAGCTAGGATCTTAGGCAGCTTATACCTATTACAGCTCTATACTGCTCTGCAAATACTGACGTAACTGTTTACACATTGATTCTACAGCTTTTCTGTTGTTAAGATGGAGTTGTTCCGGGCTGTTGTCTGTTGTCTTTTGATAACAATTGTAGGTGCCTTTGTAGAACACCAGGTGCGTAAAAGGTGTGCAAACAAGAACTTGAGACTTCAGAACTAACTTTGAGAGCCATAAAGCAGATGCTTTCAGACAGAGGAGCACGTGACAAGACTCATAAGGCTCTGTTCTCATATTTCTTGTGCTTCTCCACATTACACACAACTTTCAGAGCGAGCATTTCAGTAAACCCTGGCTAAACTATGTAGATCTTGCAAGCAGTTGGCCAGCACAGCTTCCAGCAACGTTAAGCAAGAGCACAGCACAGGAAGTAGTTATGCATTAGTGGCAATATCCTTGTAATTTCTCCTGGTTTGTAAGGAATACGTTCCTAATTGGGATCAATTCTTAAGCAGCCAACAAACACACTCCGCTTTTTGCTTTTCAGATATTGCTTGCCTTTGTTAAGGGCTCTGCAGATCATTAAGTAAGAGCAAAGTATTGATAAAGCTAGATGATGACTTAAGGCAGTCTCAATTTTTCAGGCAGACCATCTGAAGGGGAGGAAGAACACGTTTTCCTTCCTCCATTTGCACAATACTAGATAAGCCATACATTGGCTTAAATACTGTGCAAACTGTAAATTCACTCTGGCTGTATTTGCATCTTCTCTTGTTTTCTCTATTTCATGTTATAACATACATACAGTTAACATAGAGAAATGCCAATCTTTTAAACTCCAAATAGGTTTTATGAAAGCTGTGAGCAGAAATATTCAAATGGAATAGCTGAATTTGTGCATCTAATCTCTATTTGTGCACATAAGTGTTTTGGTCTTGAGATAAGCTGTTCACTTGCAGTTCCAGAAAATTTGTAGTAGTCTCGTCACTGTAAGACTGCATTTTACAGGGGGTTGTATATTCATCATTTTTTGCTTATAACTTTCATTGTATGTTTAGATGAAGTTCTGTAGATAACAAATCTGTGGATAAATCTGTAGCCTAGATAAATCTAAACCTCTGGTTTAGATAAGCTTGTTTCTGTAGAAATGGCTAAGTGCAGAGGCTGTCAGCATTTATGTATTCTTCTAGAAAATTTGGTGTGCCGCTGTGAAATCTCACTCTGTTTAGGGACTTTCTGGAGCATCGTTTCTAGCATTTCTCCATTCGCCCGATAAGTGCTCCTACTTTATTCAAGCCCTGTCTTCATCTGAAATTTATTATGTTTCTTTCGGGAAGAGAAATGATTTGGAGTAGAGAAGTTGAGATGACATGCAATTTGAGACAGAAATAGTATTAGTCTGGAAACAGTAATATCGTGTTAAAACCAAAGAGTATTTTGATCCACAAAATGTCAAGGGACAAGCTGAGTGTCAGACTTCACTTTGTTTGGCCTGTGGTGCCACTGTGGAATTTCTGTATATGTTGTTTGGGCTCTCAGTGGAGTTCTCTTTTGTTTTTTTTTTTTTGTCAACATGTGAGTCACAAAGCGAGCAATTCAGGTGCTAAACGTGTAGCCCCCTTGTAGACACCCTGCATAACCCACCTGGCCTCCAGCAGCTGCTCCAGAAGGGCACAGGTCTTACTTAAGTTTGCATTGTTTCCACCAGCCCCATGTTGAAGCCTCATTTAAAATGCTTCAGATACCTATTTTTAGGCACCTGAATCACTCATCTGCATCAGTTCTAGCAAATATTTCTCCTAAAATCCTGTAAGCCACAGTTTTACATGTAGTACATCAGCTATACCACAGCACCTGATTGTACAAGCTCCTCTGAATATGTCAAAAGAAGAGCCCTCAATGGTATTTAGGACCCAGCAAGTTGCTCTCTATTCTGCAGTCTAGTTCTACATGGACCTTGTCTGCTTGTGCATCCCCCTGTTTGTGCGTCCGCTTAGCTCTTGGCAAAATTGTTTACGCCCTTTCCAGTCAGCTTTCCAGCCTCATGATGAGGCCTTTGACTCACTGTCCTGGTTTTCAGTCTGTTTTCCTTGACTCTGCTTTTGTCTGCTTCACCCAGTGTTTCTTGTGACTGTGATTCTTGCCTGCAGTTTAGCCTGCTATTCCGGGGGATATCCCGTCTTCTGACCCTTCTGTTTTGTCTTCTGAGCTGGCTAGAAGTTTGAGGGCCACGTAAGCTTGATTTTGGTCATCTGTCTGCATCCCCGTATCTCGTGTTGAATTTCTAACTGTTGACTGGGATGTTCTTCTTGCTCTGAACCCGAAGAAAATATCAGGAACAGGATTTTAAACCAACCATCAGCCTAAGAAGGTTTGGGATGCTCTTTAAGTGTCTCCTGGTATAGCTTGTTTGGACAACCAGTTACCTCTAAGTGAATAAGAAGCGAGAAGGAATATTTGGGATGAGTGAAAAGGAAGAAGTCCTCAGCGAAGACTTCATAAACCTTAGCAGAAGCTCAGTGTGCTATTCCTAGATCAGCTGTTCCTTCTCCAGCCAGATTTGTGGCATACCAAATGCTCATTGCTTATCCTTGGTGTTTCTTGGGCTCTCTAACATGCATTAGTGACAGAGGTGAAAGGGTATGTATGGTACACACACACATATGTATAATGTTCAGGTTAAACCAGTGTCAGGATACCAGCGTATCTGTTTGACTAGCGTATCAGTGTGCATCACAGGCCGAACTGAACACTTAAAATATATTTCATCATTTATAAAGCATGTTGTACTAGAAATGGCAACACAAAGATCTAGATTTATCCCTATACTATAGTTTATATCTCAGTATAGTTTGTATCAGTTGATAATAGTCATGTCAAGGTTTGTATATTTGTTCCTGCTTATTAAAAAAGGCCAGTGTTGGTTTATGTAATTAAACCATAAATTCTTACCAGGAGCTTTGACCATGCTGGATATAAAACTCATCATGTTTAACAATAAATGATGCCTTATGCCATACAGAAGCGGCAGTCAGCAAACAGCACATTGGAAAGATCTTCTATTATTTTTCTAAAGATCTGCAGTGAAAGGAACATACTTGTGAAAATATTCAAGTAATATATTCTTCTTATGCTATAGATTGTGTTCTGTAACTTCCTTTGAAAATCAGTAACAACAAATCGTATCTCATGTATTCTGTGCTTTGCAAGCCTTTTCCCCAAACTTACTCATGCTGGGGAAAAAAGTCATTGCTGATAAAAGTCCTGTATAAAACAATTCATGATGTTTTGAAACCTTTCTTCTCTAGCTAAAGAACAGCAGGACATATAGGAATGGTTGTTTTTTACTGCTATGAGAATATTTATATTTTTTGGCACTGACTGACATTGAGAGCAAAAATAAATATGAGCCATACTGAATATTCCTCCTCTGTTTTATTTCTATTCAGAGGGGATGGGGTACAGGTGAAATTGGTTAACTGCAGTGAAGTTCTCATTGTTATTGTACAGAGCTAAATTTGTCCTTGCTGTAATTTTCCTGAACTCAGCAGTGCTAGGCAGGAGAGTGGCCTGCCTGTGATTACGTTGCTATTCTAGCCGAAGCTACACTCAGAGTTTCTTTCCTTCAAGTCAAATGCACACATACGCTCCACGAATGATCAGATAAAACTGCCCTTCTGCGACCCGTTATCTCCGAAACATTAACAGTTTATGGCATTGTGCTTAGAGGTAACTGCTTGTGGTGTGTGGCAGAGGGTTATAATAATGATCTCTTTATGTACAGCTAGATAGCAGCAGTGAAAGCTTCCTCTTCATGATCTGATTAGTAGGAATCATTGGTAGAGGCAGGTTGGTCCAAACCACTTCCATTTTGTGCGCCAGTGGGAAGCTTCAGGAAGGGAGAGCGTTTCTCACATAATAGTATCCGTGATGGGTTACCATGCTCTGCCTCAGTTTGTTCTCACTCTTACTCCACTTCCCAGGGTGATTCTTCTCAGAGATACTGTTGTTGCTCAGTTTGGCCTCACATACAATGAAAGTGATTTTTGTTCCTTTATGGTACAGTTCTTAAACAGGTATATGTGGGTAACTTCACGGGGGGAACCTGTGAATTTAAGGGGGAGCCCTTAAATTGTGTTAACCTCTGCAACTGTTTGTGTGATTAGAGCCATAGTGGATAGAGGAGCACAGTGATTTGAATCTGTGGCTTTTAAGTGGCTGAGATAAGGTTCAGTGTAAATGCTGCTTCAGAGGAAGGTTGCTGTTCTGTATAACGTAACTTAGTCTGCAATTCGCCATCACGTAAAGTGATTAGGCAAAAGCCTTCCATAGAAACAAATTGAGGTTAGTACCCATGAGATGTAGAAATTAGGTATCTCCTGGAGAAGGTCCAGAAATCACAGAGTTTTCTGTTTTTGTTTTTTACTAAATCACTAAGTTTCCATTGTTGTATCAAAATATTTTTGTGGTTATAAAAATAATCAGTGATACAAAATAAAAATGGCTGAGGGGAAATTTTCCAAAGTTTCTGTTTTAATGAAATAAAATTGTCAGAAAGGAGTAGAGGAAGACGAGATTTACACAGAAATAGGCCTAAACTGAAAACTGACACCCAGCTTCTATTGTGATGGTGATCCATTTTCTCCCTCTTAGGCGATACTGCCCCAAATTAAGTCCTCTGTCAACTGAATATTCATATTTCACCCCCAACATTTCATGTTCAAACCTACCTTGTATTGACGTGCAAATCTGGATTTTTAGTAAGATGATTCTTTTTTTTCCTCTTTCCTTCGAAATATCATGTGTCCAGAGATGTGTATGCTTCATTTTTGTGTCTGATTTTTATTTATTTTTAATGGATGCTCTCGTCAGTAGCATGTGTGTGATACAGGTTGCCATGGTAAGTATGAATTTTTTATTAACATTGTAAATATTAATTTAAAACATGGGAAGCTGGTAGCTGAGATGCTAACACTGCTTTGGAGATTTTCCTGCTCCTGAGGTGATAGAAATTATATAGGGGGCATAAAAATGTGAAAAGCGAGTTATCTTGGAAAGAAGGTACTGCAGAGATATTTCAGCAGCCTAAGGACATTGAAATGGAGGGTATTGGGACAGTGAAGCAAAGGCAATAGAAGGTCAGACATAAGCCGCTGAAAGTTAGCACTAGAGATGATATGAATCCAGAGTTCAAATTTTAAACTCCTTACATTTCAGAACCTTGTGCATCAGTATTTTGGATTAGAGTCTGACCAGTTGGCTCAGCTGAATCCAACAGAAAGAAAGAGAGCGTGAAGAGGCATTATCAGCTTCGAGGTGGGGAGGGCACTTTTATTCCTAAGGCACAGGGCTGCCTCCAAAGTTTTATTTATGTCTTTACGTTCATGACTTTATGATTTAACTTGCTGTGCTAATGAAGACAAACCAATTTAGGCAGTTTTTGAACACCTCAGTCCCCCAAATTTCATTGAGCTCAATGGAAGTTACCTGCCTGGAAGTTCTTGAAAACATGCCTCTTTACACATCTCATATCACTAAAATTCTTGTCTTTCAGTCTTTGCTAGATTATTTGTAAAAGGAGACTGATGCCTCTTTCTTCCCTTGAGGACGAAGAAGCGAGTATTCTTGGTTTGGTGGTGGTTGCCTGAGTTTTGTCAAACTGGTCGTTGTGGTACTGTTGAGTTGCAAGTGTATTGTTAATGGGGCTTTTGGCTCCCAAAGGCATGGTTACTGAAGTATATACACCTCTGGCATGTTTTGAGGATTTATTTATGAGTAGCTTTGTATCTCCAAAGTATTTCAGAAACGTGAATTATGTTATTTCCTCATGTCTTGCAGTGAGAGCTAAAAATAATCCTTCAGTGGCTTTGATGCTACGTTCATACGAAACTTTAGCAACCCCAAAATATGTTTGGACGAAACTAACCCTTCTGCTAGCAGGCACACGTTGCATTACTTGTGTCCTGAGTAACCCCAGTAGTCACCAGAGCTGCAGCCTTGTAGCCAAAATTTGAGACGAGTTATTTCAAATACAACTACAGAGCGTATATGTAAAAGCAATTCAAATCAGTGATGCCTCTAAACTGGGATATCTGTTGATAAACTGTGCACCAAAAGTGCACTTCTCCTTCCCTCCCTTCACTCTGCTTTGCAAGTTGCTTATTTAGCAGTATTTGTATGAGGGTCAGATAGTCCAGTGAACATCATGAGACTGGGCAACCGAAAAGGTAGTTCTCAAAGTGTGGAGCTGCCTTAGCTTAAGTCTTTCCTTTTGCGCCAGAGTCATGCAGTATAACACGCACTCTCCAAGAAATCATGCCCCTTAGCTGGGGAGAAAAAAAGTTTTCTGTCTCCCAGGAAGAGAACCTGGGAGAGGGAAGGGGGATGGAGGGCAGAGGAGAGAAAAGCCCTGTTTGAGCAAGTGAGCAAACCTAAAGCATGCTTTGGAATGACTTAAATATGCCAAACCCTGGGACTTGCATATTCCATGTTACTGTTAGTTCAGCTTTATATAGCTTGAGAAAAATCTCTCTCTGCTGTGCTTAGGAATAGCCAAGGCTGGGATATTTGCTCCGAAACTGAATTAGCCCTACTAGTGCCTAATCTGACCAGAGCGCAAGAACAGCACTCTGGGTGCCCAGTAAGGCATGGGTCTTCCCCTACCACAGAGCTCTGGTGTTTTGTCAGCTTGATGCGTATGAGTGTGTCAGAAATATATATACTAAGTAAATCTAGTTTTGAGGAGAGGCTTAGTTAGACCCCTGGTGGTGTTGACTTATCCCCATGTAAGACTCTTGGCTGGATCCCATGTCCTTGTGCCCTAGCAGCTAGAAATGCATGGAAGACCTGCTTTCCCCTGAATTCACATCAGTGTTGTGCTGCTTTTCAGCTGCTTTTCACATACACAGATGACTCTCAGAAACACCTCTCTTCTGTTGGAAAGGTAGGAAGATTGGTTTGTAAGAAGCAACTGGAGCAGAGGAAGAGGACTGGAACAATCTTTTGACTCCTTCAGTCCTCTTCTACGCTTTAGAGCTACCTTTAGATGAGGGTCTGTAATGTGAAGATCTCTGAGTTCAATCTCAGTAATACTTGCAGACTAGTTTTGAAAATCCCTAAATAGGAGTATAACTCTTCATTAAGGGTCCTTGGCATAAGCAAGTATATGTGCATTATACTGTATTTCGTTACTCTTAAACTATCGGAAGGAAATTTAGTCAGTGACTCTGTTCACCTGATTTTGTTTGCTCAAACAACCTATAAATAAACTTACCCCAAATGAAAATTTTTCTCTACGTAACTTATGGTTTCTAATGATTTTCTGTTCATTCATGAAGCTCCTGGTGTTGCCACATGGCACTAATTGCCACTATGGATTCACTTTGGGAGCAGAAAGTTATGAGATTGTTTGTAGTCTTGCCCCAGGACTTTGACTTGTATTTGATGCTGTCACTGAAGAGTGATTTTAAAAGAAGTTACGTGACGAGAGGTACTATCTTTCAGCCGATATGTTAAATTGAGGTCGCTTCTGCCAATGGCCCTCTTAGAAATCACCTGCCTGTTTTGTGAAATGTTCCATTTCCCGGTGAAATTAATTCTAAAAATCAAGGACTGTGTCTGAGATATTACCGAGCACATAATGGTGGCTCTGTTTGCCCCATATTCATCGCACTACTGGTATTTCACTTGCTATTTTTGTCAGGACTTACATTATAAAACTCAATTTACTCCGTTCTGTATCACAAAGCAGCATATGTCATGCTAACTCCACTGAGCGGAGTAAGATTACTACATGAAATCTTATATCATCTTGTGATATATGTACACACAAGATTACTCAGAAAATAACTTGTCACCACAATAGACACTTCATGGTTGCTGGGAAAAAAAACTCCGCACTGAAGGTCACATGGATATATACGCTGTTTTAACAGCTCTATTCACCCTTTGCTAGAGCAGTGCTCCTAGAAAAATGACAGGCGTCTACTAAAGCTTCATGCTTTGAAGGAAAGCTTTCTGACCCCTTCTGTTTAAAGGACTGAAGTTACTCATATTAAAAGGAAACGGAACTTTATAACTACATTATTTCATGAAAATAAAAGCACCTCTCAGCTCCTTTTGTCTTCTGGACTACTGAGACTCTAAAGAGTGCAGCATTATATGTGACACTTTCAGATTCTTAATGCCTTGGTTTAAATCCTGTTGGAGTTTTTTTTTTTTTTTAATACAGATAAAGAGTTCAAGCAGTTCAATGTCCCTGAGTCTTTCAGCTGAGGTTTTAAAAAGCAGTTTCTTTGTATAGACTGGAGATTTTACAACACAGCAGGACTTAGGAAAGCTGTCTTTGGGTGCGTTTCACTCCTTCATACTCCTGTTCATTGTGCTGAGTGCCCCAGGTATCTGCTTTTCGCCTTGAGAAGTGATGCATTTCATAGTGATTTCTGAGGGAAGAGGGCTTCCTTTCTGATAGCCTCATGAAAATCTGTGTAGATTTTCCTGAGTTACAATCTGAAATATAACCTTTATCGTTAGCGTCCTGTGCACTTGAGCTTATGTCTGAAAGCTCAGGTCTTTCTGCTGATTGTCTGCATTCAAAACTGAAATGGTTAATTTTGCAGGGGCACCCTTCCCCCCTTTTTTGTGTTTTCTGACTCACTACGTATCTAGAATTAAAATTTGTTTAGGCTATGTGATGCTATTGATTTCTTTCCTTAAAAAGTTTCACAGAACCAGTAAGTTTCTTATCTCTTGAGGATTTATTTAGTAAGAAGCCACAACATTGTACTCTTCTTTTGTCAGTACACAACAATTATGTCATAAATGAATTGACATCTAAGAGAACCACATTCAGTGTTTCACAAGATTCTGTTCTGGCTTTGTGTTAATTGATTTCTTTAATGGTTCCAGCGATACTTTACAATATAAAACTGATACAGAGGACCCAGTTGTGCTCTACTGTTTGTTGTCCACAGATCAATAAATGCTCTTAAAAAACTGAACTCAAACAACATTAATTATAGATATAGGCAAAGGTCACCTTTTCTATCAAATTCTTCTCCCTATCCTATTTCTAAATTAAAAAAATACAAAGCAGCATGCAGTTTGTGAGGTCTAGTGACAATGGTTTGCCTAAAAGGGCAATATTGAACCAATGTGTTTGAATCGGGGGTAGAGACTGACAGACTGTACAGACTGACAGAATAGACCTGCTCTCTAGAAGGTGAGTTAAGGGACAGAAAATGTCTTACTCCTCAGCTGGAGGTCAGTATGCCTGCTGCAGGGCATCAGATCAGTAAATGTGCTGTTACCCAGTGTAGTGCAAAATCAGCCAGGGTAGCTGCAGCCATCACTGGCATGGTTCAAGGTGAACTTTGACACTGCCCTGAGGCAGATGAGGAAGACTCAGGCATTCTGGTTTGTTGGCTCTGATGCAGGTTTAGTAACTTCCAGCCAAGAGATGGTAACAAAGGGCTTTAGGTCAGTTATACCTTAAGCTGCTCCAGACAACTGCGAAAAATCTAGTTACATGTGTTCATTTTGTACCATTAAATATAGATATAAAGTCATATAAACTCAAATAGGCAGACGCAAAATACACAGATCTAAACCAGGTTAGATATAAAGGAGGAATATCATAATGTTGATGCATAATACTTCAAAATACCATTCATTAAGCCCATGCAAGACACAGAGACCGGGGGTAGGGGGAAGGAAAGGGTTCTACATTAGAAAAATGACTAAATTTCACTTTCTAAATCAACTTAGGTGTTTTGAAGAATAAATATCATGGAAAGTCAATAAGACTTGGCTCCTGGGGAACGCATGTACTTTCAGATGTCATGCTTGGTACTAAATAGTGACTCATTTTATACATGTTACTGAGTCTTGGAAATGATCTAGATTAAACTAATGCCTGTGAAAGGAGCAGTCACTTGCTCTCCAGGCCATCCATTTCTGATGATTTGATTCTTTAAAGGTAGATACCCCGAAGAAGTGACTAAGAGAAGAATGTCTAATAAACTAAAGGTGACCAGAATGCCCAGTAAAGATCTATGGCAAAGAAACCAAGGGTGTCAGATACCGTATGGGTATTGAGAAAGGAATGTTACATACAGAGACCACCACCCCTGCACCTCTTAAGTGTGGTAGATTCTGAAAGAGGATTTTATATGTTACTTACAATTTTCCAGGAAATACTTCACTGAAGTTGTATTTATGTTAAAATAACATCTTGTTTAACTTATTGCGCTGAATACTATAGCGTTTTCCAGTTTTTCTCCTCTCTCCAAACTCTGCTTAACTGTCCTTGAAGTAACACAGATGGCTTTGATTGTCAAATATTTAGTTGTTAACTGTGAATTCCAGGATGTTTTCTAGAGGAAAGTTGTTTTTCTGATTCCATCAGAACTAACAGCATCAGCTTGTAATGTGAATTTGTGTTGCTGATCCTAATGCTTCCTTCATTTTAATCCTCTACTCAGTGCAACCAATGGCTCAGTCTAACACATACTCCTAAAGCAGTAGGAGATCTTCTATTGACAGATAGCAGTTGTAGTTCTTAAAAAAAAAAAAAAAAAAAAAATCTTTGAGATCTGGTGTCCAGTTTCCTTTCTACCATTTTAAGTATCTTTCCTGGCTTTCTTTGTGACCATGGCAGAGATTTTAGAGAGAACCATCTTTCAGTCTACAACAGGAGTTGAAGGAGCAGAAATAGTTTTTCCTGTTTCTTTTCTAACTAGAAACATGCTTGATTATTATAGTGTTCTTCTATATGATACCATAAAGAAGATCTGGCACTTAATAACCCATTTCCAAAGCTGTATACTTTGGCTGTAAATAGCATTCCAGGTGGAAAATTGGCACAGCAGGTATCAGCTCGGGATACTCTGAATTCTTCCTTTCTCCATTGCTGAATAAGGTAAAAGAAATATTTTAAGGATTTTGTGGTTTCATGTGCCATGGGGCTATTTTTCAGTTTTGTTACTCTTATTTTCCCTCCCATTCAGTCTTCTGCAAGTTTATTAAATGAATGAGGGTCTACAAAAATGCAGGAAGGAGGACTCAGTGAACTACAGGCAGGGCAGCATTACCTCGGTCCCTGAGGAGGTGATGGAGCAAGTCCTGCTGAAAGCCACTTTCCAGGCATGTGAAGAGCAAGAAGGTAACTGGAAACAGTCAGCACGGATTTACCAGGGTAAATTGTGCCTGGCCAATTTATTGCCTTCTAGAATGAAATAATTGGCTTGTGGTTGAAAGAATAATGGTGAATGTTATCCACCTTGACTTTATCAAGGCTTTTGACGTGGTCTCTCATACTATCCTTGTAGCTAAATTGGGGAGATACAGACTGGATAGTGGATGAAAAACTGGACTATTGGGCCCAAAGTGTAGTGTTGGATGGTTTGAAGTAAACTGGTTAACCAGCTACAAGTTACGTTCCTTGGAGTCTGTAGCAGGGCTGATATTGTTGATCCTTTTCATCAGGATGAAAGGGCAACATGCACCCTCAGCAAGTTCATGGATGACACCACATTGAGGGAGTGGGGTGGAAGCAGTTGGTATGTTGGACTGGAGCAGAGCTTCCATTCAGAGGGACCTCAAGAAGTAGGAAGAGCGGGCTGGCAGAAGCTTCATGATCTTTAACAAGGCAAATGCAGTGTTCTGCAAGAATAGTACAGGCTAGGGGCCAATTGGCTAGAAAGTAGCTCTGCAGAAAGATCTGGGCTCCTGGTGGACAGCAAAGTGAATGTGAGTCAGCAGGAATACCCGTAGAGCGATGGAAGCCAGCTGTATGCTGGGCTGCCTTATCAAAACTGCAGCCAGCAGGTCTAGGAAAGTGATTATTCGCCTCTTTTCAGCACTTATGAGACCCTGTTTGGAGTAGTGTGTCCAATTTTGACATCCTGTGCAACAGAGAGATGAATAAACTGGAGCAAGTCCAAGAGGGAGTGAGTTAGATGGTTAGGGAGCTGCAGCACAGGATGTACAAGGAAAAGCTGAGAGCTGTGTTTGTTTACCCTGGACAAGTGAAGGCTAAGGGAGGATCTGTTTGCAGTCTTCCACTATCTAAAGAGGGGACATAGAGAGGATGGAGCCAGACTTTTCTCAGCAGTACACATCCAAAAGACAAAATGCAGTGGATACAAGTTGCTGCATGGGAAATTCCAAGGAATTAGGAAAATTTCACGGATATAAGGTAATTTTTTTTTTTTTTTCCACTGTGAGCGTGCTTAAGAACTGGAACAGGTTTCCCAGAGAACTTGTGGAGTCTCTGTCCTTGCATGTACTGAAACTCATTAAGCCCCTGAGCAACCTGATTTTACTTTGGAACTGGCCCTGCTTGGAGGAGGGATTGGACTTGATGGCCTACAGAGGTCTCTTCCAACCTAAACTGTTCTGTAATTATCCCAGTCTGTAATATGCCTTCACCTGGGGACGTGACATCCATCTGAGATGCAGGAGAGCTGTAGAGAGATGGGAGAGGAGCATGAGCTTTGGAAGTTATTCTACAGACCTTCATAGAACATTAAATCTTTAGCTCTTAGGTGAGTACTTAGGTCAGCTCGCCTCCTGATTTCCACGAGTGTATCAATCCTTAGAAATATCACAGAGCTCGGTTAATGCCCCAATAGCAACGTAGTCCAGCATATGGGACACTGGACTGCCACTCTGAGCTGACTTCTGGACTTGATCATGCTGCTAATTTGCTAATCTACTGGTCTCTGAAGTTTGGTTTCCCCTCCCATTCCTTCCTGAATTGGATTGTAAACTTCTTGCATCAGGAAGTGGCTTTTTACTAGTTGTTTAGCATTCAGCATGCCTGGACCTCGTAAAGCGCTGTTTTTTGCAATACACCATCTGAGATGAACAACACTAGAAATGTGAAATATTACAGCTGGAATTTCTCTTAGACAATAATAGCTGTATAACACTGAGAGAAAAGGAATACTTCCATTTCTCAAAGCTATATTGCATCCAGTAAGAGACTTAAATAAACTGGTTTGAAGTTTAGCAATGATGGCTGCAGACTGGGATTGAATTAGAGTAATTCGAGGGGAGAGAGGCTGAGGAATCTTGTTGCGGTTAATGTAGCAAGATGGGGGAGAAGAATCTATATTTGCTGGTTGTCCCCAGGCTCCCTTCTCTTCCCCTCTCCCCAAATAAGAATAAACCCAAAGGGCATTATTTGGAGCTGAAATCCTTATGCAGCTTGGTGCAAGACTTTGTGTTCATTCTGTAGTGTTCTTACCTGTAGGGTACTGTGAACTGCTGGTTTGCAGTTAATGTTGATGCAAAGTGCTTACAGGATTTATGAGCTAGAATTTAAAAAAATAGCTATGATGTGGACTGCTGCCCACAGGCTCTTGAGTTTCTCTTGTAGCCAACTTTGCTGTCCCTATAATTGTTTCTGGCAAAGTACTGCAGCTTTCTTTTTTCCATTTTCCAAAGTGCAAGGAAACGTCTGATCGTGCTGTGTGCATCTCCTGCCTCCTGTTACAGAAGCAACTGGGGTAAATGTTGAACTGAACAATTCTGGGACCCAGCAACTAGTTCTCATTACATTGCCACCTGTGAAGTAACAGAAAAGCAACCATAAAACACTCTCCATTGCTGGGGGCAGATTGATTAACTTGTGGAAGAGAATCCCCAGGTGCCACACAGGTGATTCAGTAGCTCTGTGCTATTATTTCTTCCGGGGCCGTACAGCTAGGGGTATTGCTAGGACATGATATGGATGCTTCAGCAGTCTTGAATGCCTGAGTAGCCCCCTTCGCATGGATTTGCTCCCACACACAGTGGGAGCCAAGCTAATTTCTGACCAGTGGCTGAATAAGGGAACTGTGAACCATGTTTGCTGATTTCTTTTTCCTTCCCAGACTGCACAAAGTCTACATCTGAGACAGCTCAGGGTGGAGCTGAGGTTTTTTTAAATATATGCATTTGTTCCTAGCAATTATTTCTCAGAATTCTCCCTTTCTTAAAAAAAAAAAGAAAAGAAAAGAAAGGTTCTTACCTGGAGGGGGTATCAAATTGATTTAAACCACCCTTTAAGTGGTATTTATAAAGAAAATATTACTCTTAAGTTTATATCAACTTGTTCTTTGTTCACCTTTTCTCCTGAAGCATCACTCTGCTGGGGTACTATGAACATACTTCAGGTGACTCGGAAAGCTTTGAACGTCGTTTGGTTACTGCCCGTGCTCGTCTGATTATTTCTCACAAAATTCCAAGATGTGATCTATGAGTAATTTGTAATTATACATAGCTAGAAAGGTAGATGCTGGTCTTGAGGCTGATGCTAATCTTGTGAATAAATCACAGGAGCTGATGGCAGGAGATGTAGGTTCTCGCTGCTTCATTTACCCTGTGGTCTGCAGCAAGTGTCTGGTGTCTCAAAGCATAATACAACTTCTGACTCTATCCTGTGGCAACCTTGTTATTTATAATGAAATACTAAATGAATGTAAAGTAGTTGATAGGGAAAGAAAAAAAGAAAATGCTGGAATGTTCTCAAGATGTGAACCGTTTTTATAACGGTCAGTATTATGGTGTAACTTCGGAAGAGGAACTGAAGTCCATTTGAAATTAATGGCCTATCACTTTAGTACCTTGAGTAAATACATAGTTGAGAAAAAGGTCTCTTTCAATAGCAAATTTTCAGACAGACAATTCTCAGACAACTGACCAGTAATAGCCTGGGAAAACTGCTCTACAGCTTAATTCTGCATGGAAAATAAATTCATAGATTTTATGGCCAGAAGTAACCTGACCTCTTTATCAAAGACAACGTTCCTACTGATTACGAATGTTTTGTGGTTGGTTTAGTCTATTTTGGAATATGTTAGCCACTGTGCAACAATTAAGCAAGGAGAGACCTATATACAACCTAACCTGTGAAATTTCCTCTTTTATTGAAACACTCTCGTGGTAGCTTGTTGTTGTGTTGATTGAAAAAGAAATAGCTATGCACAATAATTCTATAACATTTAGCTGGACTTCTATGAGTAGTGTATTTTTATGTGACAAATAGAGACAGAGAGAGAAGGAGTGTTGTTGCATTTGTGTTCTTCCGCAGGGCCTGTGAGCTAATTTCTCTCACAGAAGGCACTTTTCAGTGAAACATGCTGAAGAAAATTTTGGGAGAAATGCTGTGGAATTTCCCTCCCTTTCTGCAAGTTATCCTGTGACAGTAGTGATCCAGAACACTGCAATGCTGAGCCAATGTAATATGGCCAGAAAGATCAGCTTGAGCTGTAGCTACCTCAGACGTATACTGGCATCACAGTTCCATTTAGCTGTAGTATAGAGAATTCTGAGTCCTGAACACGTCTTCTTTGGTGCAATGATTTTTAAACAAGACGTTAAAGTTTCTGCGTTTTTAAGGATTTTGTAGTTTTCTTATAAGGGTAGAGGGTTAGTGGCTTGACCTGTAGCTTAAAAAAAGAAAAAGGAGTAAAAGTCTTTTCTTAAGGTTATGGTTCAGGAACTTGTAGGTGTCTGTCCTTCTAGTTCATGGAAATTGGTGTTGATAAAAGTTGAACTGGAAAACAGATGTTGACTGTAGTGTCCTTGACATAGACGCTGCAAAGATAGCTTCTTACCCCTGGTTTTCACAAGTGATCTAATTAATTTCAGTGGAACACGTCACAAGACTGAAGACTTTTGATGGATTTAAGGGCTTTGAGATTGATTCTAAATTATTGCACCTGGCGTAACTTCCCCATGCAGTTTTACATGAATACCGTCCTGGTCTTTGATCTAGAATAGCGTAGCTGTGTCCTGGTAATCAGCTGCTGTGCCCCACTCCATATGTTTGCTTATGATTTCTGTGCATCCTTTAATTGTTTGATTAAGGAAATGGAGGTGTTATTGGTGCTTGTGGAGTGCTTTGGAATCCATGTACGAATGGTGTAGTAAAAGTGAAAAGCTGTTCTCTGGCAATTCCAGGAAAAACAGGCATTGAGCCTTCAATGTGGCCTATGGAGTTATCCTCAGTGGCTCCCTTATCGTTACTTGGCTTTATGAAAAAATAAATAAAATAATGGGGTATGACTGGGCTCATTAAAAACATATTTTGTTATTAAGCATCCTATAAAGAACATACTGCAATATCAATTACTGGCTTCAGCGGTTTTGGGAAATGGGAGCTTCAGAATACATGAAAGCTAATATGCACCGGTGGTGTAGTCATTGATTTTCATAGGACTCTGGGAGTCAAAGATGGAAATTGATGTTGCAGTGATGTCCTGGGTAATTGACCGTTTAAGTGCTTCAGTAGCACTCCTATAGGTAAGGGGAGAAGTGCCCCTCTTTGGTGCCTTTTCCATATTAATGAATTTAGTACTTTCTCTTTTATGCTTGTTTCTTTTATGGTAGAGCTCTAAGAATCTGATCTTGACTTGAGAGTACTTGGCATCTTGCAGGATCAGGAGTTGTGCCTGCCCAGGCTTGCTGCATTTAATTTAATTGTATCATTTTCTTCACTGTTACTCACTCTGTACATCTCAAGGGGAACACAGTGAAAGGAAAAGAGAGAGTGTGGGTAGACTGTAATAACAGAGAAGAGGAACTAATATAAACTGCTTTGAAACATGCTTTCTGTAAGCAATCCTGTCCTCCCAAGTGGCAAAGAGCTTAACTATTGAAAAGAGCTGCAATAAACTTAGGTTTTCTTGTAGCTGTGTAGCGTGTATTGATAATGCATAATTCAAGCACTATCTAAAATGGGTTTTGTTACTTAGGGAAATTGTCAAGTGGATAGGGCCCAGAAAGTCTGACTACCCTCAGAGTTTATAGTGAGGGCCAAGCAGAGGGTTAATAAAGGGCTTAACCAGATATTTGAGTAAAGGCAAATCAGCTATTGCAGTCTAATAGGTTGCTTATGATCACTGCCTATTAGCTATCCACTAAACCTTCTAATGATATCATCAGCTGTAATATGTAAGTCTTATGACTATACCATCCTTCTAAAATGATATAATCATTTAACCTTTATAAAATATTTATAAATGGAACCTTATAATAAGTGTAGCCCATATTTTGTGCCTTTGGTTTCCATTCTGCAGTGTGCTGCTTATTGGGCAGATCACTATTGTCTTATTGTTTCCATGTATTCCCTCATCTGCCTGTATGTAAGAAAACAGGATTAGTATCCCCAGGCTGCTGTGGAATTGTGCAAATATGTTTACTTTTGTAAAAAAAAAAAAAAAAAAAAAAAAAGATTTATTTATACATGTAAAAGTTTATCAATTTGTTGTCAGTGTTTTCAAGCGTCAAACCACTGAACTTTTTTTTTTTGGAAGTCACTGAGTGTGTGTCTGAAACCGTAGATTGCTGATGCTCTAATCTAGGGTTTGGTAACTTCTACAATGGCAGAAAGATATTTCCTTTATTTTGGCTTTGCAAGTAGTTCAGTTCAATGATTATTTAACTCTGAGCTGAGAAACTGACCTGTACAGAAAAAGCAGAACAACTTGTTTTTCTCTTCCAAACTATTAATAGAAGAGTAGGAGGATGAGATTTACTATTAAAAACTTGGAGACAATAGCTATAAGAAATAGTCGATTGAGTTTGCTAATTTTAGATTAGTAAGTTTTAAACAGACAATGTGATTGACAAACATCTTCTAATTCAGTTTGGCATAAATTACACAAAACTAGTCATTTAGTAAGCAAAAAAGATTTTATTCACAAGAGTCTGATTCAGAGAGGCTGAAGAGGGAAAATAATTGTATATGAACCAAATAAGTTCTTTAATATATTTGAGTTAGCAAAGAGAAAATAACAATGTACACAGCCAATGAAAGCGAACTAATTAAAGAAAACAAATGCAAAACAAAAGTAATAATTATTTAAAGAAAATTTTCTACTTGGTAATTCAAATTATTATCAAAATCTGTCATTACCAGCATGACAACAAAAGGTGAAAAAAAGATTCTCGGTCGTTCCAAGCCAGCGGCTTTACCCCTTTGCGGATGATCTCGGCGTTCCGAGGCAGACGTTTCGGTGGCTGGATGCGAAACAAGGAAGATTTTGCAGAAGGAGACTAATGATCAGGCTTTTAGTAATTTTTCAGTGGTAAAAGGCTGATTCAGCAGTTAAAGCTGAATTGAAATGTTCTTACGTATACTGATGTGCTAACTTACTCTGCAGGAGATCAAATTTATTTCAGCATCTTGTGCAGTAATGTAATGCTTAGTCTGTCTGAGGCTACAGATGGTCTTTTGCTTTTCTAGTTTTTTCTTTCTTACTCCTGATACACTTTTCTCTATATTTACAACTATGAGTAGATAAAAATAATAATAAAAATAAAAAGACCACCCTAAGGAAATTGAGCCAACAAAAACATTTTACCTTTGGATGTGAACTTAATGAAGAAACAGCAACAGAAGACCATTAATTTATACTGAAAAGGCAGAACTATATTATGATTGTAACACTTCTAAATTCTGTGCCATTACTTCAGGTTGTTCTCAATGGACTTAAATGGTATGTGATGAATAAAATACTGATTGGTGGTTTCAGATGACAGATGCTTCTCAATCTGAACAAACATAACTAATATGAAATTCAGATTATGATCAAACAAAAAATGAATATGAATTTCTTATTTTGTTGCATTCAATAAGCACAGATGTCTTGCCAGTGGCTCAGACTCTTGTCAAGCATCACTGCATCATTTTTTCTGGGCTCAGACATAAAGGTCTAGAGTTCTTTCTATATAAGTGTTTTGCATGCGCAATCAAACTGACTGAGATTCAGGCATAACTGCTGTTGATTTTCTTGAATGGCAGTTGTGGTTCTAATGTTAAAGTTTTCAAACTCCTTGCTTTGTTAGTACAGTGTGCGTTTGGTAATAAAGGACCAGAAGGGGCCTCCTAGCTCACCAGTGGATCATGTCCTGTGCTATTGCAGGCAATTTAATCCTACAATCCCTTTCACAGACTGAGTCAGCTCGTTATCTCCTACTGCTTTACAGTGGGTAAAAAAGATAAAATTACTGATGCTGTGTGTTATCTTCTACCGTGTTCCTGAAGATGAACAATGGCCTATCCTAATGAAGTATCAGCTTAGCAAGCAATGAAACGTATAAATGCAAGAATTGCAAGGTAAGTCAAAACATTGTTGATCTAGTCCAGTATCCCGGTTTTGACAATGTCCCATTCCAGCATAAGGTTCAAGAAACGCTTTTGTGACCATCCCACAGTGATCTTTCTGTAGGGGAGGCGTTTTTGTAATGACTCTCCGTGAGCAGTCTACCAAGCATGAGGTTTAATGTCTTTCCTAAAGGATTTTTTTTCACTCCTGACATATGACTTGGGTGTTCTCCCTGTCTATATAAACATTCAGGCTTTGCTTTCAGTGCCTTATAGTGATGAGTTTCAGAAGTTAACCCTGCAACACTTACGTTGTAAGTGTTTCTGCTTTTTCCCTTCGCTGTTTTAATGAGCAAAGGTTCGCTAGAACCCTGACTGACCGTGGCTGTCCCACTGATTATTCTATACATCTCCATCGTACGTCGTCTTGTTAGCATCTTGCTGAAACACTTAGTTTCCTCCATTATCTTTGAAAGTAGGATGTCCAGAACTAAATGCTCTGTTTCAGCTGAAGGTATGCTAATGACTGGAATAAAATGACATTCTAACATCATTTTTATTCTTTTCTGTATTAGCGCAGCACAGAAAATAAGACTGGTAAGAATCTCAAGAGATTATCTTTTCCTTCTCCCATAATCCTAACGTGTTGTTTGCCTCTTTATTTGCAGCGGTATGCTGATCGGAAGCTACGTTTGATCTCTTTACATTAATGCTCCTGTCTCTTTCCTCGATGGTTCTAATTAATTTAGAATTTATCAGGGTATACAAGTAATTCATACTGGATTAACATGGAGTGAACTCTGGATTAAAATCGTCATACGTTGAACTAATGAAAACATGTAATGCCTTTCAATTCCAGAGTGGTTGTTTGACACGATAGTCACCAGAAATTGTCAGCAACATGCAGGAGGTTTGCAATGGTATCATCTTGGCTCCTATTAGAAAAAAAGACCCTTTTTTCGTAATTGGTCTGTTTTTAGGAAATCTTCACTGAGGCACCAAGGCTGGCATGAAGTACAGCCTGTGCAGATGTCTGAGTGGTGGGCCAGGGTGAAGAAGCTGACATTGCGGCTCGCTCTGCATTGTTTACTCTAAATAAGGCCCTGGGGAAGGGGAGGGAGGAGCTGTTTTGGTTTTATGTCAGTCAGGGACTTAAGTGATGCTTCTCCCCTTTCCAAAGTCAAGTCCTGAGTGTTTTTTGCTCCTTGGGTCAGTGTGTTAGGCAACCATGCTATATCATTCCTTTAATAACTTAACCAAGCTCAGTCTAAGGATGTGCTGGTAACTGTGGCCATAGCCAAAGAATCCAACATTAATAATACATTCTGATTAGGATGCACCTATGCCTGAGGGCGGTAGCACCATTAACTGCAATTAGCGTGCGTAAGCAGCAAGCTGAAGTATGTCCAGGAGCACAAGATGAGAAAAATCTGGAGAAAATTACTGTCTACACCCCATCACCTCAAAACATTTTAAATGGACGAGAAATATATGTCAGTGCAGGAGCAATACAATGTACAGCCTATTATCCGGTTGAGTCATGACATGCATATAGATATGGAAATCTCATTTCATGGTAAAAATGTAGACAGTGTATTCAAAGGGTGAAGCAGACACAACTCACTGGCTGTGTAAATTATCACTATGTGAGAAGTTGCCCGTCATTTTAAATTGATATGGTAGATGCAGCGATAAAACAATGTTTGTGTAACATTTGTCTGAAATCTTATTAATTGCAGGAATTTTATCTAGACAGCACTGTATGTGACGGAAAAATAATTTATTCCTTCCAGAAGTTTCAAGTGCAAAGCACCGAAAAATCTGGGGATTTATTACTTTGTTATTTTCTATGATTATAGAAGACTCTTTGTCTATTGCACAAGTCAGCGTGCCATGGCAAATCGTACCAGAGATCATCAGATATTACTGATAAGGTCAGCATTCATCGCCAGTGTTCCCTGCCTGTAGGAATCAGTCCATGCCAGACTCATACTAGACATGGCGTTAGAGTGACATATGGCCTTACGCTGTCTCGGTACTGGAGCTGTTCAGAACTCTGTCACTGATGGCTGTTATTAAAAATGTCTGTCTCATTTGGAGGAGTTGAAGAGGACTGACGCTTCACTGCTTTTAAGGCACATAAGCCAGGTAGAAGCTTCTGCAGCCGAAGGTTGAAGTAGCCAAGGAAGAAGCGGAGAGGCATTTAAATGCCCAGAGTAATGACCGTACTGTGTGTAGAATACACACATGCATGGATCAGGGCACTCATTTTTGCTAGTATAAGCAGAGAAACCTACCATTTTTTTAGCCATATGCCAGCTCGTTTCTGCCAGGCATTATAGCGGAAGTGGGTAATGATAAAAAAGGGGAAGATGTAGTTGCTACTGCACTAACCTGGTGGGGGTTTAAATCTCTGTCTCGAATAAATTGTAAAAACTTACATGGAAAGAGACTTCCAGAAGTTCTCAATGTCATTCCCTTGATGCAGTTTGTTCCTGGCCTGAATCCACAGAGGGACCTAGCTATATTGACAGTCCTCGCACAAAATGAGATTAGTTCTTTCACTGTTCTTAACTGCATGAGCTCTGTTCATCTTAATTATGATGTGGGTAGGTGCCTGAACCAGTAATTTTTCAAGATGCTGAAAGACTGATTTAGCATACTGCATATGCAATCTACAGCGCTCTCTCCATTTCTTCTGTTCCTTGGATCGTTTCTGTAGCTGGTGCGATGTCACCAGGCTCTTACTGTTTGACTCGATAGTTACCAGTCCATCTTTAGATGGGCTCACTGTGCTGCAAACGCCATAGTCACAGTTCTAGTGCCTCATTTATTTAAAAATCCTAATGGTGGCTTTCAGTCTTGCTACTGCGCAGTACGTCTGCAACCTGACAGATTGGTCATAATGTTCTCATCATAGATTAGCTTTCATCTTTTCAACTAGTTTCTGCTTTTGTAGGGGAAGAAACTGCACGGGACTCAGGATTTACTGGGATTTTTTATAAGAAATAGTGTCTCAGGAGGTAAAGCAAGTAGAGAAGAAGGTTTATTAAGTCTTCCGGTGTGATTATAAAATACAGAGTCTGCTATTCCTTACGCTGAGGAATCAGGATTTTTAAATAATACTAATGTGGAGTTTATCGAAAAAGATTTTAATGATTTTTTCCATTTTAAACACATTTTCTGTTTTTCTGTGGGATACAAGCTATTTCTTTCTTTTATCTTTTCCTCGTTGTGGAATGTGAAGCAGAAAGGGACCGTATGTTCTCAAGATGTTACAGAGCTGTGTTTTCTTTTTTTTTTTTTTTTTCCCCCCTACATGGATCTAGTGTAACTCTAATCAAGTTGCTCTGGATTTCAGTAAGTATAGTTGAGATGAGAATTTGTCTCTCTAATTTTAAACCTGCTAGAAGCAATTCCTTTTATTCAGAGAAAAGATCAGATAATGCTTTAAACAGACATTAAAAAAAAAAAAAAAGCCAGTACCAGCTGCAACCACAATCTGAAAGAGGTTGTTGGGTGGCTGCTTCTGCATCATCTAACCGGTATCATGCATGTGCTTCTCTTAAGCCCCCTGCTCTCCCCGCACCCACAGTGGTTTTGATCTGCCCTTATGAAGTGTAGGGAGAGGGAAAGGAGTCGGGTGCCATGCCTTGACTTTCCTCCACAACTAATCCCAGTGACAAGAAGCACCTTCCTTTAGGGTCAGATGCTGAGCTGTTAGGAACATCTTTCCCCTGACCCTTGTCAGTTTTTCTGCAACTTTATCGATTCTGTTTATCTAGACAATGATATGTTTCTTCAGCTGCATATATCAGGGGTGGTTTAGCTTTCTTTGCCCTCATAGCAGCATCAAGAAATTTCTCAGAGACATTTAATGACAATAAATAATAACAGCCTGTTGGGGAGCAGACCTATCGAAAGTATTACCTTCCTTTGTTGGCTGGTGAAGGAGCGATAAGCTGTGTTAGAAGATCTTTGATTCAAACATGTGCTAGTTCATACAAGTCAATCCATCCTGAGTATTAGGTTTGCTTAGTTCTAGTTATCATAGGAGTACTTGTTTTTAAACAGGGGGAGTTACTTAGTGGTGATTTATTTTAGTTGCAATTTACCCCTGCAATACTGTGTCTAGGGAAAAGTGGATTCTCCATCACTTTTTCCATAATTACTTATTTCTACATTGGACAGCTTTCTTGATACAATTTTTAAGCATAGTGCAGGAAATAGTTGCTGAAATTATAATGGACCTTATTGGCCTGGAAAAACTATTGAGAATGATCGTTCTAATTTATTTATTTATAAATGAGAGATACTGTTGCAGGAGCTCAAGACAAATATCTCAGGCTCTCTAAGAATCCTGTGCTTATCACATCCTAGGTACTTTAAGAGCAGATTATAGCACTCAGATCCTTATATTTGATCCATTTTTCAAATACACAGACATCAGGTATATAGTGATACTTTCAGAATATGAATATTTAGTACAGTCGTCTTCTGGAGATGGAACCATATTGATGCTGTGTTCTTAATCTTTACAACTTTATCATTTATCTGAGTGCATTTGGAAGTTACCCTTTGTGTTTTTAGAGTTCCCCTTCTGTTTATACTGTGTGATCTGACTAAACTCCAGATCGCTTGCACTGTAATTTACATAACTCAGTTTCTCAGCTTTTTTCTAACTTGTCATTGAAACGGTGTGTAGTTTGCTTTATTTAAATGCACTGCTCTCCATAACTTACTATTCAGTCTTTCAACATATAAGTTAAGGGTTTAAGTGTGAATGAAGGGAAAAATTCTAAACTTCATACACAGAATTTACAATTTTTACAATAAAAGAGATGTTTTTCAGAACATTTAATAAGGAGTAGTCATTATATAGAGTAAAATCACTTTCCTGCACTTTTTCTATGTTGAAATTGTGAGTTATGATAGTAAAAGCTTCAGTAATTAAAATCAATTGAATGAAGTCCTATGCAGACCATAAGTAACAGAGCATTCACCACCATTCAGATGAGAGGGTACTGCGATTTTAGTAGACTGTGCTTGCTTTCCATTAAATGAATTATACATATTTTTGATGTTTTAGATATATGATTTTTTTAACTACTACCAGCTATGCCTTGTTTCCATTCATGTTGATATTAATTACATGGTAGAAACTGTAATATCTGGTATTATCACTTGGTAACAATACTTCTCCTAGATCAATTTGGAACAGATTTTGCAACTTACTGTACAGCAAAGGAGCAGATAGGGGCCATATGATGTTTTAGAGTGGTAGGCAACATATAGAAGATCTGTATTTAAGAAAAAATCTCAAACTGAAGCTGCAACCCTGCATGGGGCTAGAACTGATTGTTCAGCAAGTTAATAGTTAATAGCAGGTCCTTTTCCCTGGCCAGCATTACTAGAAGTTTACCGTCAGTATGAACTAGGAAGAGTTTGATGTATTTTAGCCAAAAATTGTTGCTGAAAATGTCCAGTAAAACTAATAGTAATCTATCCAACAGAGAGAGACTTTCCTTCTGCAGTTCCCTTTATGCCATTCTGTCTTTCATCCCACCTGTCCAGATACATATGCTCCAGTCCACCCTCACAATTTCTCAGAGACACTGAATCATTTCATTTCACTAAATCCCACCTTAAAACCTCCTATTGCTCTTAGTTTGTGTTTGTCATATGCTGCTAGTGCCAAAGATGTAGTCCAAGAATAAGTAGTAGTATACTGTACATTGAGCTGCCATTCTATGTTCTTCACATCATAGATGATGAATTCTTTCAGCTCCGTAATCTTGCTCCTTCTATTTCTCTCACTGAAGTAACATATGTGTTAAGGGGGAGTCCATAACTAAGCTTGATGCTTTTGCCTTTCATATTATAATTTCTTGGGACCCAGATGTTCACGTGGCTGACTTGTTTAATGTCTTGCAGAAGCAAATTCTATTTTGTGAAGTTAATGGGAACAGGACATTATTCTGGTAGTTGTCTGGCTGGTTTGATAATGCCAACTGAAAGTAATGGAAAATGACACGTAAATAATTTAATTTCACCTGCCTGTGTTGTTATTTTGTCAGTATTGCTCCATATCTGAATATAGCTTTGTAGAGATAGAAAGGTGTGCTTGCTGCTGCTCTCTCCTTTTATAATTAAGCTACTTTTCATTTAAAAAGTTAAAATGGTAATACAAACAGAGCAAGGAGATATAAATAGAGCACTGTGTCTCAATAGCCAGTAACAGATGCTTAAGGAAAAAAATAAAAAGAAACAGGGTAAGTAAAGAATAATCTTTCCTTGGTGCCATCCAACCTTTCTGTAAATGGCAGTTTAGGGACTTTCGTATCTGGATGTTGCATCTGTACTGTGATGTTCAAAAGCCTCAATGTACTATTACCTCTCTCTAATTTCTCTTTATACTTCTAGCTTCCACAGCATCTCACATGGAATTTAATTATGTTAAAAAGTGTAAAAGTGTAAAAGTTTAAAAGCTGCTGCGTGCTGAATTCATGAGCTACCGATTATTTCATACAACTATACTATACTCCCCTTCAGTCATCCTTTTTCCAAGTCCAAGAGTCTAACTAGTGTCTTCTCATACAGATATTGCTCATACTTCTGATCATCATTGTTGCCCTTTTCCCTCTTCTAGTTGTGCCACGTTCTTTCTGAGAGGAGAGGATCAGTGCTTCACACTATTTAAAGCGTAGACTCACCATAGATTTGTACAATAGCAAAACTTGTCTTTGCATTTGTTCTCAATTTCTTTTCTAATAATTCTACCATTTTGGGGGAAAGGGAATGTTTATTCTGTCCAACCTTGTCCTGCCATTTACAAGGTCAACAGCTCTTCTGCAATGTCCTTATCGGTTGTGCAGTACATCCAGAAAGATGACACCTTACCCCTTTGCTCTCTTCTAATGCAGCCTTTCTTGAGCTCAAAGAGTTTCCATGCTCCAGTTAGGTGGATTCTCTTCACTGGTTACGACTGGCTTCACTCTGGTGCAAATATTTCTTCTAGCCCTTTCACTTCAGTGTCTCACAGCTAGCTCTCTCTGCAAGCTTGGTGTAACTGCTGCTCCTCGTATTTAGTATGCAAGGGTGCTTCCCAGCGTATACATGCCAGTAGGTTCGCCTTCTCCATTGCTGTTTTTATCGGGCTCCTCCTGCTTTCTTCACATTCACGGAGTGCCGTATTCTTCCTTCTCTGCCTGCTCCCCTTCAGGCTCTTCCACTCCTACATTACTTTACCATTACTTTTCCCCTCCTCTTCTCTCTAGAAATCAATAGTAAAATGTTTAATGCAATGGGAGATTGGAAGTCTGTACCCCATTTTGTCAAGCAGCATGCAGACTTGACAGAAAAGGAAGTCTTAGTTTGTAAGAGTTTACTGTATAAGTTAAAGGTAATGGGGGACCGATGACAAGAGAAATGGAGCACAGCTGTGACTTGTAAAAAGCAGAGTCACTCACAATGGCATTAAAAGCAGACAGAGTTTCTGAGTCTAACCCTGAGTCCTAAAGTACTGAAATGTGGTGTGGAAGGAAAAGTCCCCGTGTTTATAATAGGCAAACCTTTGATTTGGATACCACTAAGCACTAATGTAAGTGAGCGTTACAAATTGAGGCATGATTTTCCTGTGGCTCAGACCAATGTTTAAGTGAAGATGTTTTTAAAAAAAAAAAAAAAAGTCTGTGATTGCAGCTGCAGCAATAAAAATACTAAATACACTCTAACATTTATAACAAGCACTCCTTATCATAATGTTGCATTCATGTTTTATTGCGCAGGAAGCCTTACTTGTGACATGGTAAAAAGTTATTATTGCTAGCTGAATCAGCTGCCACAAAATATTCCACTACCACCAAACTTTTACCTTTCTCCTCATAATTTTTTTTATAGTATCATAACATAGGGTATTATCTTAGACCTGTATGTACAACATGTAAAGGTTTCAGAGAATAATTTGCAGTGAATGTTGCTGTAGAAACAATAAAGGAGTACTTAAGAATGGCTTTTAAATGGTTCAGCGAAGTAGATACTGGAACGGCAGTCTCAATTCTATCAGACAAGGTAATGGAGGGTAAAGAAGCTGGCAAGCAGAGTGACTGGAAAACTGAGCGATTATATAAGCCTAAAGGGTAGAAGAGCTTGGAAAAAAAAAAAAAAAAACTATGCCAATAGAGCAGGAAATAGTGATGCATACATGAAGGACTGTTACTTGAAATGAGTAAAGGAAATATGTGATTGAAAAGGGGTCGTGGAAGAGCTGAGCCAAAGGTTTTCCTAAGGGCTTTTGCTCTGGATGCTGGCAGCCATGCAGCTAAAGGCCCCTTTGTTGTTTTGATTTAAAACAAGGCCTATAGCCATACAAAATAGGGGTGGCAAGGGTCATCTGTTACATCCCGTGGTTCCAAACCAGGACCAACTGTACCTGAACCATTCTTGACAAAGCTGTGTTCAGCTAGTCCTAAAAAAAACCCCTGCATGTGGATGTGCAGTCAGCAGAGGCACTCTGCTCCAAACGGTGGCAATTCCTGTTAGAAAACCTTTCCTGATGCCTCAGCTTAATATTTCTGTCTGCACTTTGAAGCTTTCTCTTCTTGCCCTGTCCTCAGTTGACGTAAATGAGACCTTGCTGTCCTATTAGCTTGAATCTCAAGCTTCCCTCCTCTGCTCCCACAGCCATCCCTAAGGTCTGTATGACTCACCCTTGGGCTTTAATCTGGAGTGACCTAGTTACCCCTGCAGACGGGGAGCTCAGGTCAGCCACAAACTGAGGACTGCCTCACACCTGAGCTCTGTAACCGTAGTTACTGAAATCGGGTAATATAACCTCATTACCTTGCTTTGCAAACCTGACATGGGGCACAGCACAAAATGGATATAAGGCTCTTATCAGGAATTAGATTTGCTAAACAAGTGTTAAATCTAAATGCATTAATAAACATCATATACTGTGTTCTAGAACTCCACTGAAATTACTTCAGCTATTAATATTGCTGAGGAGAAAAAAGTTGTCATCAGCATTTGCATGTCAAAAAGTGTGTCTGAACGAAGGACCGAGCAGAAGGATGGGTTCGAGGAGCACATGTACGGGCAAAGTTTTCTCAGCTCCACAGGGCAGAACTGAAGGCACGAAAGAAGAGCTGGAGGAAACGACAGTGGAAACGAGTAGAAACTTTAGGCCGATTTTTCAAAAGTCTATAGGAATTGAAATATACAGCTACCATATTTCTGTCCACATTTTTTTACACAGAAATATTTGTGCATTGGGCTCTCTATATGGTGGTATCCTGGATATCCATAACCAGTCACAAATGTTTGACTCCTCCGTATTAAGCCTGGAAAAAAAATCCCTGACTTGAAAAAGGGAACACATCCTAGAGAAATCCAGACGTGCTCTACCTAATAACACAGACGAGAGCAGAATGCCGTTCTGAAAGCCATCCTCTGTTGTTTCCAATAGCAGCACTGTTTTTAATTTGACCTATTTAAATGATTTTGTAAATGTTACCAAGCAGCTAAATAGTGTGAAAACTTGAGCCAAAAACCTTTGATATTTCTTGAAATAACTCCTTCCTCATCATAATGTTTGCGATGCAGGATCAAATCCAATCTTGCAGGACCCGGAGAACTCCACTGCAATCGCTGTGACAGACTAAGGTAAAATCTACAATATGAGAGATTCTAGATTCTCTCATCTAGAGAATGGTGAGAGATCCTAGATGAATCTCTCTAGATTCACCTAGAATGAGAGGAAGGGAATAATGTAATTTTAACTGGGATAGGGAAATCATTCTGGGCAAATGGATTTTAAATTGGTTGGATACAAAGAGCAGAGAATGTGAGCATGGACCAGTATGACAGGCTCTAGCCGGGATTGTAGCTGGGTTTGCTGTTTTGAGTGAGAGTTGTCAGCAGAGTACAGGGGGAGGGAGGAGGAACTTAGTGGGAACGGTGGAAGGTGCAGAAAGGTGGGAAGCAGAGGAAGGAAGATGGGAGTAGGGAGATGGGAGGGGAGGGATTGGCAAGTATTGGAGTAATGCCAAGATTATGAACTTGACATATCCATTGGGAAGAACAAACTGAAGATGGGCTGTGAGGGGAAAAATAAGGAGGTCTGGTTTTGCACACAGTTAACACTGCAGACCATCAATGGGCAACAGTAGATTAGAGTAAGTCTGGAAAGGTTGAGTTGGGAGCAAAACCAGAAATCTTTGGCTTGTTAAGTGATAACTGAGAAATTCTACTCTTAGTTATGGAAATGCAGCCATGCTGAAAACAGTTGGGTTGCATAAATGCAAACACGGGAATACGACTTGGAGGGGGGATATTCACAGTTGGTGAATTATAGTCTAAATGCATTTAGTCTAAAGTATTCTGACAAGGGAGTGCTTACTGCACTCAAATAACTATTATTTGAGCATTACATAATAAAAATAGCAGAGAGGTAATTTCAATTCTTATCTGGAACCATTGCCAGAAAAGCTGTTCCCAGTGTTCTTCTAGAACTAGACAAGTATTCACGGGTTTCTTTAGCAATAAAAACTGCTCTAAAAAGAAAGCTTAACACTATCCAGCCATATGGCAAAGGATCCCGAGTGCATGAGAACATCCCATGCATGCCACGAGAGAGACTTGTGGGGCTTTTTTTAGATTTTTTTTTGTGTATTGATGAACTGGATGCTATGTTGACATTTTGACTTGAGGAGAAGAGTTTTTAAGTATCTCATCCAACATTGTTCCTTGAGGATCTGGAAGGAAGGATGTTCAGACAACACAGTAGATGAATGCCTTTTCTGTGCTCATCAGTATCTCAGCTGTACTTGGTCTATAACCAAGCCTGAGCTCCTCCACACATGTGGTGTTTGGAACAAGTAATTCTATTGACTTCAAAAGGGATATGAAATTTGATGTGATCTGCTATATTTTTAGCCAGTTGGATAGTACCACATATTATTTAGCTTTGATTAGCTCAGACAATGCACAGAGCTAGTAAATGTTAAACATTAATATTAATCATACAGTAGTGCCACTTACAACCCTCCGCTTTCTGATCTTCATCCAGGAGTGCAGGTGTGCAAATGAGGACTATTTTGGCAGTAAGAGCCAAGCCTTTCTTCCTCTCACACCTGCACGTGTTTGGAAAATAAATATATCCAGCAAAAGCTTTTCAAAAATATGTTGTCCAAGTATTCCCTGAGCAAACACTTGAGAGAGATGCACAAAGATATAAAAGAAGCAGTTAATATTCTGAGAAGCCTGAAGTGTTGGTATTGCACAGGAGTTGATGTGATCTATTCACGCTTGTCAGGACATAAACTCGCAGGAGGTTTTTGATAACCTGTGGAATTTGGCCCTAGCTCGATGGACTGCTGGTATACGGTCATCTACAAAGCCTCATGCAGCCCCACTGAAGTCAATGACAATGTTCTCATCTCATTGTCCTTAATGGGTCTCTTGACCAGCTTGGTTTTCTCTTTTAACAGTAGAAGCGAATCTGGTCTAATCTGTAAAACTCGGTGAAACCGCAAGTACAGGAAGATGATGGAGAATATTGGCAGAAGTATTTAAAGTGAATAATCATGAAGGGAAAGAATTAAACTGTTCAAAGGGACTGAAAGATTTTCTAACTAATTGAAAATAACGGAATTGAATTGATAACTATTAGGAAACATATTCTTATTTGCATTGTGGCTCTAATGGAATCATATCTTTCACCTAATAACTAGAGAATTTAAGCTGATAAGGCATACATCTACCTAAAAAAGATCAGTCTAAGCTTGGTTTGTCTACGTTGTAGTAAGTCTATCTGATGTTCAGAAACGGACATTTATAATAGGAGAAGAAATAAGTGACCGGCAGTAGCTGTTGAGGTACGATTAAATTTGGTGTATATCAGAGGTGGTTAACTTCTGAATGGCTAGAGGCTACTTTTATTCTCTGAGAGGCGTTTGGTGACCAGAACTAACAGCTATATTTCTGTGGCCCTGCTAGATTAGCATCCTCTGTATAGCACAGCAATGCCCTTTAATTTGGCTGGTCTGTTGACCTGGTGGCATTCCTGGAATCTACAGAGCTCCAGGGTTTCAGCCCTGCAAGACCTGCAAACTGAAAACTTTCAGCCCTCAGATTACTAAATAGCTACCCCTTTTAACTGTGCTGCAAATGGGCGTCCAAGCTAGGTTAGGGTCATAGCAGAGATGAACGTTTAGGGTAAGATGAAAATAAAAACTCCAAGTGATGAATATGACAGTCTTCAGTGGGGCACCAGGAGGAAAAACTACTATGCAGTCAGTTCTTCTCCTTTGAAATGCTAATACTCGGTGAATGCAAAGGACATGAAGTCAGTATGTCCTCCATATTCTAAATACCCTTTTAAATACACAAAAGTGTTTTGTTTCAGTGGATGCAAAGGAAGCTTCCTAGTGAAAGCAGGGAATCTACTTGCGTGCTTTAAGTTAAAGGTATGCTCGAGAGCTCTGCTGAGTTGTGAGCCTTGGCACAGGACCTTCCTTTTTTTCTCTTTCTTGTCATTGCAGAGTCAGTAATGTATTCAACATCTTTTCCATAATTTATAACCCAACTGTGACAAGCACTGTATCAAATGCTGTTGTAGTGACTAGTGATTGATTGAGCTAATGAAGTCCAGAGGCCATGTGCCATACAGAACAGATTCACACAGAATTTTGACAGGGTTTTTTCAGAGATCAGAGGGTGACTGAGGTAACCAGTTAAAAAAAATCAGGTATGCACCTAATTCACAGTAATGCTTACACCTGAAGGAATAGCCATTAATATAGCTAAGGAGGAGAACCTAAAATAATGAAGGTGCTTTGAAGACAGAGTGGAGAGGATAAACTGAGGATGAGAAAATTGTGTCAAGCCAGCTGCAGCTGAATATCTTCAGTAATATTTTTCTGCTGACAGCAGAGACCCCATGAGAAGTATTTTTTTTCCTCCCAAAACAGAAGATTTGTGTCCTGTGATGCAAGCTGAAACTATAAGAGCACTGCTGGAAAATTGCAGGAACAATGATTTATTCCTAGGTTGAAAGCTGAACAAGGGAAAACACATAAACACTGCACTATAGGCACAAAGGGTGATTATTTTTGCCACATGAAACAGTTTTAAAATTCATGGGAAAAAGTAATTTTTGACAGTATGGTGCAGGTATTTTAGGTCTTATAAAAATAGCCATGGAAAAAATGTTTGTTTGTCAGAGACTGCTATCTTTGCTCTATCATTCAGGGTTCTTTTATAGCTTTTCTTGGAAAAGAGTAGTTATGTTTATTGATGGATGAATTTATATTATTATAGTGGACTGAAACTGCTGAATATTTACAATGGCTGAAACAAATCTGTGACCTAACTGTACTTTTCTTGAGCAAGTTGTCTGGGAAAAAAGATCTGATCATTCCATTTATTTGATTGGATTTTTTCCCTGGTTGTATTTATTTTAAATGTTTTGGAGGATAACTCCAGAACTGCTTTTCTGGGTGCTAGACTCTGAATTGTGTATGCAATCAGAGGGAAGTGTGGGATTTTAGCAATAGCTTTGCCACTAAGATATGTAAGAGTAACCTTCCATTTCTTTGACACTTTTTACAATGTAGATGAAGCAAATTCCAAAAAGCCCTAAGCGATCTTGTTTTGTTAAGGTTTTCTAATGTCCATCTCTCCCGGTTTCTGCTTCCATCTTCTGTAGATCGGGGGCAGACTTACCAGCTACAGATGAAAAAAAATATCAGTTCATCTTATTTCTCTTCATATTCTCTACATAGTCTTTTCTTTAAAATTATTTCCAAAGTATCAGATCAAAACCAGAAGAAATCAGCTCAGATCCTATAATGTAATAACCACTACAAGCATTTCAACTTTAGTCAGGTAGGAGGAGAGAAGGAAGAAGATGGTGAGAAGAACATGCTAGAACTTTCTGCCACAGCGTTGCCAAAAAAAAAGCTTAAATGTCGAAAAATCAGTGTGACATGATAGTGTCACAAATAGCGACATTAAAATAAAATTCTTAACTTCACTTTCTTTGTCTTCCAATTTCTGGAGTCTAGAGGATGAACTTCATCCGTGTTTTCAGTCTGTCTTTGAAAACATGGGGACTAACAAGCTTCCTTAAATGCCAACACTGAGATTTTCGCGCAGTCCCCTGATTCCAACAGCTCTCAGAAAAATATTGTGAGTCTTTTTCAGTTCCTGTATAAGCAGGAAGTTTTAGATATTGTTGCCTATAGATACATGTTTGCTCTTATTTACCTCTCACACACTTATTCCCAGTACTTATTCCCAGTTTCCAACTGAACGACATAGCAGGCATATGGAAAAACACATATGTTTCCCAGCAGACTTCCTTGCTTTTTGGTAATCCCCAAGAAAAACAGTCGCTCATGCCAGATTTCTAAAGGCAAGTTGATCTTCTAAAGCACTTGGGTCCTTAGCTCCCATTGATCTTTGTGGAAGTTAGAAGCCGAGTACATTTGAAAGTGCCTACCTGCATCTTTAAAGACTTGGGCTCTTTCAAGAATCTGGCTCAATGGGAACTTCAGGCTGAGCTGCACCTGTTTGGGATTGGAGAGAAAATGTTGTGCAGGAAAGAAAAAAAAAAATAGAGAAATGCTTTTCTTTTGGATAAGCATTTTCCTAGTGTGGTATTATAAGAGGTACTGATAATGGAATTAGTATCGGGATATTTACGCGCTAGTTTGGTGCTTTCAAAGTTAGTTAAACTATCATATATTTATATGATAACACTAAAAGGCACTTGTTATTTTGGAAAAATAGTATCTTGTCTTGATGTCAGTAAGATGGATTGGTGCATGGTCTTCTGCATAAAACAGGATTTTAAGATGTTACAAAATATGTTCATTTTGTTGTTGTTGTTCTATTTGCTCAAAAGCAGAACAAGAACGATTTAAAGGAAAGGCATATTTAAATATAGAAATGAGAATTGATAAGGGGAGCCTTGGAAAGTGTGAAGTCCTTTGTATTTCTCCAACCTGTGATTTCAAAGCTGTCCAGCCTTTTACTTATGCAAAATGTCTGCTTTGATTTTTCATGAAAAATAACTCATAGGAGAGGAATTGGCTGCAGTTTTCTTTTATGTTTCCATTACTGTAATTTTTACTATTACCCTTGTAGCTTTTTTGGAAAATAGTCTTCTCCAAAATGTGTGATGGTCAGGGTCTCTGGCATCTAATAGTACAAATTTTTCACAGTGCTACATTATTTTCAGTGACTTGCTATTTCAGGGGGAAAAAAAGATTCTATCCATTCATCTAGACCCTGAAGACTGCAAACAAACCAGGAAAAATGACATGGCAAAGAATAAGCCAGCTCAGAAAAAAATGCCACCTAAACAAAATTCATGTACTGTTCTCTTAAATTATTTAAAGTACCTATTCCTGAAAGTTTACTTTAAGTAAATCTATTTCACAGATAGAAAATAGTGTGGTCTTCTATGATGTTTTAGTTGAATGTATCTTCTCCTACACAAAAAACACTTGCTTTTGCTGGTTTGGCTTTGAAACAGCCACTGCTGTATCTGCAAAAAAGCAATGGTTAAAGCAAATCAGGTATGAATTTTGTCTCAGCCATGAGACAAAATTTAGGAAACCTGCTGTACCTGTAGCTAAATCCTTCTCCACCCCTTTAAACAGGCACACAAGACCACACAGGTAGAACCCAGTCCCACACCAAGTTAAACTTGAGTATTTGCAATAGAAAGGGTTTGTTCTCTTGGTCAAAACCTATTAATCATAAATTGGAGCCCACTCATATTTGCATTCCTGGCTAAACCCTTTACTTGAGCTCAAGAGGATGGAGGTAGCTGTGAACATGTCACCCCCACCTTCCTCTAAATGTCCACCTTCCAAATGTTGGAAGATCTCCTATTAGAAAAATGGTGTCTTCAGGGATCCTTTGCAAAAGACCAAAACACTGATTTAGAATGGCTTGATTTTAATTGAGCTTAACATTTATTTATCTTTTGGATATAATTTTGTCAGAAACGTAGCCATATTAGAAAACAGATTAATAAACTGAGTCTGATAAAAATACTGTCAATCAGAATGTAAATGGTTGATAAGAGATTAACACTATTTTAGAAATAAAAGGAACTGCCTACCTGTAGCTATATGAAGCAGAATAGAAACCTGAGAATTACATCCTTCACACCACATTTTACTTACCTAAGCACCCAAATCTTTTCCAGCTTTCCATATTTTCTGAAATTAGCTTCATGAAATTTTAGGGTTGAAAAAGCACAAAGAGTGCAAAGCTATCCTGTGAGAAACAAATTCCCACGGTCTAGCTAGCCACATGAAAGAAAGAGCTCCTCTTGTTCTGTTGTGAGCTCCCCAGGTGTAGACAGCTAATCCAGCGCGCTCCTGTTTTCCGAACTCTCATTAATTGTTAGTGAGAAATTATGAAGGCTGCAGACAGATGATCTTACAATAGCTACCACAACATTATGTTTCACCGTATGTTTTCTATTTCAGACTAAGCCACTGCTTCAGGCTCCGTGGCATAACAAATTTATACAGGTTAGTTTTTGTTTTTGTTTTTTAACTGATGGAAGATAAAATTTTAGGGGCTCTAGACAGCTTGTATTTATTGTCAGCCTGTTTTGTAAGTAAGTGACAGTAATTTTACTACCTTTTTTTCCTTTCAGTTTATGAGCGAGAACTAGAGAAAATTATGGTGTATATTTACCTGCTTACTAGTAAAAACCCTGTAAAGCGCTGAGCTGCTCATATTAAATATCAGTTATTTTCACTGAATTAGATGAGAGCTGAAGATGCCCAAAGGATTAGGTTTTTGGTCTACCTCCGTGACTCCTTGTTTATGGGCGGCTGGCCTTTATAAAGGTGGATGGTTGTATCAGTTCCTCTGCACACATGCAGTTTACTAGCTTGGCCCTTGTGCAACTATAAGCCGTTCAGCTTTCCCTCAAATCATTCACAGCTCTTCCATGTTTTTCCTCATACGTGTGTGTCAGTTGTTAATATGCTCGTACCTGAACGCAGTACCTGGTAATAACCAGAGATAATGCAATATACTGAGAAATCTGTGTGTTATCTGTCTTTGAGATCCGAAGAGGTACTTTCGTCGGTCCTGCACGGAACTGATGCAGCCACGCGCTCCTCTGGCTTCAGAACTGCCCACGGACGTCCGGTTCTGTTCTGCCACGGACAAGGGTTTCTCCCCTTTAACCAGGCTTTCTTCTGCGGGTATCAGAGAGAGCAGCTGACAGTGACGTACCAGTGAACTAACGAAGAACAAATCAGTCTGACACCTGCTTGAATTTACTACTGTGTCAAATGAAACAGCTATTGAGAAAAGTGTTGAGGCAGCTAGATTTGTTGACTACAGAAAGACTTTCTTTTTTTTTTTGGTAATTGGATTAACACAAATAGAAACTATTTTGGCTGCTGAGAGGTCTAGCTAAATAGGAACTTTGCTACTTGGCATAATGGAAATAAGGGATGACGTTATGTAAAATAATTTACATTTAACGCTGAAGAAAACATTTGTTTTTTGTTAATTGGGTAATAAGGCAATAAAGCTTTGCCATTTATTAATTTGTTAGCTTGGAATGTGGTCAGAGTGAGTGATAAGGCTGTTTTAGAGTCAGGCATTTTGATAAGACCCTTGTGAGATTAAGATGTTTTCATGCAAGAGCATTTTATCAAAAACCCTGCAGGTCACTGTGCCCTTAATGATGTTGCTAAAATAAACACAATGTACATGGAAATTATTTTGTATCTAACAGATAGAATGAGATATCCCAATACATTGTTTCAAATTAAACTTTAAACTAGGTAAACAATCTATAGGAGACCTACTTGAAAGTAATTCTTTTGTGATTTTTGCAGCGTTTTGAATCTGTGGTCATCTTGTTCTGTCGAGCAAAGACGGCTGTGAGTACAACACATACAGCAATCTGTTATCAGTGTTTGTAGCAGGAAGAGTACTTCTTGAATTTCAGTAGAAAAGGAATATTAGCGTTGCCTCTTGATTTCTGCTCAAGCAGATCTGCAACTTTCTGTAGTACTTTCAGTATTCGATCAGAAATGAACCTGGCAGAAGTACTGTGGTTAACTGAAGCCTATCTAATCTTAATTTAATCTGACAGTCAATAAAAATGTGGATAGACTTTATTAGTATAGCACTAATAATTCTGCCATTAACAGGAAGAACGTTGTCTTGGAGTTACAAGGCACTAATTCTTTTTCCAGCTTTTTCTATTTCCGTTCTGGGACTTGAGCTCATATACCAGGTCTGATACCAGGTTATTTGTCTTTTTTGAGAGTCTGTGTGTATTTACTGAGCCAGAGTTTATAGGAGAGATAAGATGATATAAATTTAGGGAAGCCTCTTTGTTTTAGGAATCCTTAAATTCAGTCTAAGCTAGCTTTTGGACAATCCTTAAGAAGTCTCAATTACACAAGCTTGAACAGTGGGAAAACTCTTGGCCTCTCGGAGTTGGTCTCGTATCTTCCTTAGCTTGCTTGGGCTTTCTAGACAAAATAGTACTCGCTGGTCTGTTAATTAGCTTCCCTTCTTTGTCAACATACTTCATGTTAACCAATCTAAAAAAAATCAGTAGCAGCCTGTTCTCATCTACCATTTGAGTTTCCGCTGGAATAGCCGCAAGGGAGTAAGACGTAATTAAATATTCTGGTCATGCTTTGAACTAAAAGTATGATATTTTGATTGTCCTTTGTATACTGTGTGCTTCTGTGAAGCTCGATCAGCATTCCTTTTCTTCTTTTGTGCAGCACCTAACGCAACTGCATCCTGATCTGTGATGTGGTCCCCCGAGTCTGAGCAAAACAAAAATATGGTAAGAGGTGATTTAGCTATGGGACTTTGAATGACATGCATGGGAGTTAAGTAATGAAATTTCCTTTCTGATTTGGCAAACCTTAGCTTTCTCTTCCCTGTTTTGATACCATACTATACTCTCTTTAGGCATACACAGCAGCTATATAATGCAATAAAGGTATTGTTGCTATCATATCTCTGGTTTATAGTTACAACATTTTATTATTGTGAATTACTGATATATTAAATATACATTATTTATTAGAGTAGAAGGTTCTGTAAGCGTGCATTAATCTGGCTGCTGTAAAAATGGCTTGAACAGCCATTGGAGAAGTGGCACAGCTGGCCACTTCTACCTAATGGTACAAGTTCTATCTATCCTGCGAATGTCTATTGCATGGACAGAGATGGTGCGGAAATACTCATAACACGGCCCACACATCTATCTTGGTTATAATCATCTCTAAATCAGGGAAATAGAGAAGTTACGTTCGTTTCCATTTAATCCTTGGCCTCTGAAGAGCCTGAGACCAAGGGATTCAATTAGTGACGAGTGAAAGTGGTAGGTTTAGTGCAGCCCCATGTGCTCAAAGCTCACAATTGAAACAGAAAGGTAAGAATTACATTAATTTCACTCTGCTTTAGCATCCTTCAGATGAGACTTTTTTAAATTTACTTTCTTAAAGATATAAGGCCTGTGCAATTGTTCTTTGTCAGGGAGCCATGCGTTGGTCAGTCAGTCTGTCCACCTTGGTCAGCATCTTTTGAACCATTAAGACAATTTCAACTAAATCAGCAAACGGGGAGATCACAAAAATAAATATCAAGTCACGTGACTGGGCAGACAAGGAAGACCTTGTATCTGTTAGCTTCCTCTGAGGGTACATGGGAAAGATCTTCCAACAGTGGGACAAGATTCAAACACATGTTGCAGTTCACGGTAAGACACAAAGCTGGAGGAAACCAGGCTTCATTAGTTCTAGTACTACTGGCTTTTTCCCCCTGTTTAATTGTGGGAAATGTCAGTTACTGACAGATTGAAAGAGCTTGACTCTTGGGAACTTGGATGTTACCATCTCTTCTCTTATCTGCTGCTCACTGAGAGCCCTGGTACGCATGTCTGTACCGCTGCGTTACTCTAGTGTGCCTGTCGTAGACAGTGGTGAATACAAAATGGGTAAGCAGGCCAAAGGTCCAACTGTATTAATTTAGGTGAAGTATTAGTTTTTGTACGCCAGTTTTAATCTGTAGGGACTCAGGCCTTTCCATCTATTCTGAGTATTTTTAGGTTATTATTACAAATGTTGAGTAATCTTCGCAATTTCATGGGAGATAGGCCACGATTTCAGAATCAAAATTATTCACTTCCCAGTAACTGACAGATCACCCTTCATACTGGCTGACAGGATTGCGGTAGAGCAAGGTTTTCTTAACAACTCAGCATTGCATTTTTTCCTTCATTCCCTTTTGTGCAGAGGCACAAAAGAGTAAAGGTAACAAGCACAATATGCAAGCGTTTCCCAGGCAGGGAACTGTGTCACTCCGTTTTCTGTGAGCAGTTGAATCGCTGCCTAATTTCTGCACCTCTGAAGAACATGTCCAAACAGTAATGATTCAAATAAGCATTTTAACACCATGTGTCACTGATACCAGTTTGCAAGAGTCAAGGAGGTTTGTCTGGAAAAATAACTTTCTGCCCACAGAAAACCAGGTGTTTTTTCTCTTACAAGGCTAGTGTTTCACAGGGATAAGTCACAATAAGTGAGGAAACGAACTGCATGCAAAGGTCATTCTCTTACACTTGTGTTTAACTGCCTTTAGACAGCTTCCTATAGCTTCTCCTAGATCTTTTAAACTTTGAATTTTGTCTCCAGAAATCAAGATTTGAAAAACAAAAATCTACTTGCTTTTTATACATATACCATACTTTGGGAATGAATTTAATTCATTAAAAGGCACCTTAAAAAGTCCCAGTGGCATCTTCTAGTGATCTGGGCCAGGTGGTGCTGCTTGCCTACTTCCTGCTGACTGCTGTGGGTCCTGTTGGCAGGGTTTTCTGGGCAGAAACTCCAAAAGTGACTCCTGGAGAATCTCAGACTATGGACAAGTTACTCCACTAATCCAGAAACGGGTGTGGAGGAGTGAGGGGACAGTGCTGCGCAAAAGCTGCGTAGAGGCTCTGCGGCCGTGCTTGGGACCATGAAAGATGACTTTGTAGGAAGCTGTGGAGAGATCAGCTGTGGGAGAGCACATGGGATTTCTTGGAATTTTTTTTTTTTAAATTTGTGTTCCTTTTTGAAAAGTGGCAGTCATCTTGGATTTGAAGCTGCCCTACAGTTTTAGCCACTGCAGTAATAACAGGGCATATGACCCGAGATCTCCTAGCACTGCTGTTGTACAGCTAATATGTGGTCATGCAGCCTGCTGAAAGTCATGTTTACACGAATTTGAGATGGCCATGTTACTCCAAGCAATTGTGGTGGTCATCCCAGACCTGTAAATGATATAGTTAAAACAACAGATACTCTTTTTCCTATTCATCCTCCTAGAAAAGCCTTTGTAATCCTAAATTTAATTTTGTAGGCCATTAGGCTAAAGGAAAATTACAACTAAAACCGTTTTACTAACCTTACTCATCTTGGTTTTGCCCAGCCCTGATCTCTTTTATTATGTGTCCTCTAACCTGTCTACCTGTAGCAAGAATTATTACTTCCCCCCTTGGTCTTTCAAACGCTTGTTTTCTAACGCTCAGGCCCTGAGCAACCTTGTCTTATTCTGAAGCTGAATATAGCTTCAAAGTTGGCCCTGGTCTGTGCAGGGGTTTGGACCAGAAAACCTGCAGAGCCCCAGAGGTCCCTGCCAACCCAAATTATCCTGTCATTCTAACAGGCTGCTTGTCATAGATCAAAATGTTTCACCAGCACTAATTTATTCAGTTATACAGCACACTGCAGTGAGGCAGCAAGAGCATCCAATCTGTGATGCCTAAAACTTCTTCCACCGCTTCCCCTGACTATTTTGAGTTACACCGCACCGCATAAACCCAGTCGTTGCCCTTACTGCTATGACTACAGCTGCAGTGAGGATTTCTTGGTGCTTCCATGACTTGGTGACAACTTAGAAGACACGCAGCCCCAAAGTGGGCCATACGGAATTAGCAACCATCTGTGGAAAATTCAGGTGACGAGTCTGGTGCCTCATAGGAGTTGAGGGGCAGAAGGAAGCACGGTCCCCAGTTCTTGTCTTAATCATGAGAATCTTCTTTTCACAACTGCTTCATCCGCTCCTCAGCTTCCAACTTCCGTAACAGAGAAGGGCTCTGACAAACAGACTTCTCCACTGCAGCCTCCTGGCTCTCGTGGCCAGAGCAGGACCATCTCCTGGGCCGAGAGGGGCACGGCTTGCGTGCTTGTGACCAGCGATCATCCACGCCTATCTCATCTGCACCACGGGGCTGGATGAATACCGCTCTGACCACTTCAAAACAGTCTTCTCCTAACCCTTGAGCTCCGTGTGAAACCGTACAACCAGCCCGGTAACGCGGGGCGGTCTGCCTGCGTCCCGTCGTTCCTGCTGAGCGGGGGCGTATCCCCATCGCTGCTCTTTAGCGCGTGGCAGGAGCGAGAAAGGACCAAAGCCCCCCCGGTTTGTGGTGGGGGTCCGGGGCCTGTCCTGTGCGGCGGGCCAGGAGGGACAGCGCAGGGGGCTGGCGCGCTGGGAGCGGGGGTCCCGCTGCGGGCGGTGCGCGAGCCCGAGCGGGGGTACACGCGAGTGAGTGCGTACGCGCCCGTGCGCGTGCCGCGTGGCTGAGTGTGACTGCCTGTGGGCGTGCGAGGCGGCGGGCAGGGGACTGTCTGGGAGCCCGTGTGCGTCGGAGCGTGTGGCTGTGCCTATGACCTTGCGCGCGCCTGTGGCTGCGTCTGTGAGGGGGCTGGTGCGTGTCTGGGTGACCCTGCGCGTGCGTGCGTGGGACTAGGTGTGTGACCTGCTGCGGGACTGCTTCTGCGCCCCCGTCTGCGCGCGAGCGATCGGGCGCGCGGCTGTACGTGTGAGGCTGTGCCCGTGTGCGTGCGGCCGCGTGGGTGCCCGTGACCCCGAGCGTGCGGCCCCACGTGCGCGCCCGGGAGCACGACTGCCCGCGCCCCTGCGTGTGCGCGCCCCGGCGTGAAGGCCTGCGCGGCCGCGGCGGGTGCGCGCGTGGCTGGGCGCGCGGGGGGGGGGGGGGGCGCGGAGCGGCGCGGCGCTGCGGCGCGGGGGCCAGCAGATGGCGGCGCCGCCCCGGCTGGGCGCGCAGCCCCGCGCCCGCCGCTCCCGCGCGAGCCCCGCTCCGGTTACAACCCTCCCCCGCCCCCGCCCCTCGGCGGCCGTGTCTCCCTCCCAGCCACATCCCCGCCTGTCACTACCACACGCCGGAGAGACACCATGGCGCACGGCGGGCCACGCGTGTCCGCCGCCGCTCCTGCTCCGCGCGGGGCCCCCCGCCTGCTGCCGCCGCCGCCGCCGCCGCTGCTGCTGCTGCTGCTGCTGCTGTTGGGAGCCGGCGCGGCGCTGCGCTGCGCGGAGCCCTGCGGCGGCCGCCCGCGCCCCGGCGCCCTGACCCGCGGGGCGCGCAGCCCACCGGAGCCGCGGGGCGGCGGCGGCGGCGGGGCGGCGGCGGAGGGGGGCAGCCGCTGGCGGAGAGCATCCTCCTCCCCGGCGGCGGGCCGGGAGCAGGTCTCGCTCATCAGCACCTCCTTCGTGCTCAAGGGGGACGCGTCTCACAACCAGGCGATGGTGCACTGGACGGGCGAGAACAGCAGCGTGAGTGCGGCGGGCGGCGCGGGCGGCGGCGGCGGCGGCTCCCCCGCCTCGCGGGGCGCAGCCGGGGCGCGGGCAGGGCCGGCCGGCAGGCGCAGCGCCGTCGGGGGCGGCCGGCCCCAGCGCCCTGCCCCTCCGCCACTTCGCCGAAGTTTGGAAAGTTTGCCAGCGCGCATCTCGCGGAGGGAGGCGCTGGGTGCGCGGCGAGGAGGAGGAGGAGGAGGAGGAGGGCTTGGCCCCGGGCGGCGGGGTGCTGCGCGGCCGCGGGGGCGTGCGAGGGTCGGGGGCGAGCCGCGGCGCGGGGGTTATCTCCTCCGGCCCTTCATAAAGTCCCCGATTAAATTGTCGAGGCTTAATCGATTCACCTCGAATCAATCATCTCCGTGTAATCTTCCCCTGGCCGCCGAGCCCCGCGGCGCGGTCTGGCGCCTGAAGTGCCGCGGGGGCGGTGCGGGGCGGGGGAGGTGAAAAAAACATCCCTCCGCCGGGCCCGGCGCAGAGGTGCGCGGCTGCGGGGGAGCGGGGCGGCCCCCGGCACCCGCCCGGCGGGCGCGGAGCCTCCGCACCGGCGGCGCTTGGCCGGACGCGGGGCGGCGGCGGCGGCGGCGGCGGCCTCCGCACCGGGCCGGGGCAGCGCGGGGCTCGCCCCGGCGGGCTCCCTGCCCGGCACAACGGTGCGAGCGGGACCTTGAAGTCGGCCGTTGCCGGGGGACTTTTCCCAGTCCCGTCGATGTGTAGAAATCGCTCGCTGGGACCCGTGTTTTTGCGTTAGCGCATGAGGCTTTGCAACTTTTTGCTGTTAAAAGCGTGCCTTTCTTTTACTATTTAATTATCAGTTTCGGTCGGAAGCTGTCACGGTGAGCCCGTAGTCCGTTGTCAACTCATTTTCAATTTCAGCTAGTCTTTAAGTTCCTTATGGGTTGACCCGTTGATGGTTGTGTATTTGCACAGATGGTTTCAGGGATTTGCTGCTTCTGAATTTATCCCTCGCTGCGACGTTATATCCTAACAGTTTGCATCGTAGGTAAACATTACATAGCACCTTGCGCTGTCTGTATAACTTCACAGACAGGGAAATATCGTTATGAAGGCTCAAGATCAACTTTCTCCTGGAGGATTTCAGTGTTTCTGGAAAACTCTGTGTGATTTTACTGCAGTTCAGCTAAGCTCCTACTCTGCTTGAACTTTGTGAATTTAGCATAAAGTTTGTTAAAGTTGGCGCAGTTCAGAGAGCTTGTGTTGTACTTCTCGTAAGTACATGAATTATCATCCTTCCTCTAGTTACTCAAGCCCTGTTTTTTGCCTGTTGTTCTAGGGAGTCGCCCAAGATGTGGGGCTGGTAAGGCTGCGCTGGGGAGGACGCAGTGATTCCCTTGAGCAGGCTGACTGCTTGTGTTACTGCTCTAGTATAATGAGATATTTTCACATGTCATAGTTGGAGTCGGCATCAGAAAGCTTGACGCTTTCAAAGGCAGTTTCTGATTTGCTCAGGAAAGACGTGAAAGATGATGGCCATTTTCTTTTCACAGAAAATGTTGCAAATCAGCCGCATCAGCTCTTCTGATTCTGTCCTTTCTCCGTTTCTCTGCCGCTCTTTCTTTCCTGTGGACAGTGCTTGCAGGCTGTTGGAGCTACTTCCTTGAAGAATTCGATATTAAAAAGTTGGCATAAGTTCAGTTTTTGACATAAAAGGCAAGTAACAGCTTTCATGCAAAGCGCTCTTTACTCTGAAATGAATATGGCAGAACCTTGCTAATCCACAGTGATGACTAGTGGTCTCTCCTCACTTCTCTGCAAAGATTTAATAACAGATGCTGCAGTGAGGGCTTGTATTGCTAAAATGTCATTATTTTTGCGGTATGCTACAGTTCATTTACTAGTATACTACGAAGTAGTCTCTTCAAAAGCAAAGATAAATGGGAACTGTCAAAATAAATGAAAGTAGTACAGTCTTTGATGCAACTTCTTAGTTCTTTTTTTGTTTGCTCGCTTACTAATCTACTGATTTCGCATTGCAGGATGGTACTCCCATCATGAGTGCCTGTAGATGTTCTTTCCGGTATTTACACATTCAGTGAAAAATACTCTTGCTGAGTTACTTAAAAAATATGTGGCTTACCTTCTCTACCATCAGATGATTACTGTCAAGCAAGACAGGATTTGAACTAGTGATCTGGTAATGAAAGAACCTCTACTGTCTTAACCCAAATCTGAGCAGCCAGTCTTTTTGCACTGGATGTTTTAAAGTATTGTTGCCACCAGTTTTTGCTCCTTCTTTCCTTATTGGCTTTGTTTTAGTGCATGCTTCCAGTGTAAGAGCTGATTTTAACAAAGGCCTCCAGATAAAAAATAATTTTAAAGGGAGTATATAGAATTTTTTCTTTTTAAGTGGAATAAATGCATTAAGACCAATGGAAGGAGGGTGGGCTTAAAGAGTTAGGAGAGAATATTGCTGCCTGTGTCTGTGTGAGATTAAAACTGTGGAAAATAAGGAGTTCATCCAAAACATACTGAAGAGTCGTCTTGAATTTTTCATACGTATTTTTTTACGCTAGGTTAAATGTTTGGAAGTAGGAACGCTGAGATGCAGTAGTTCTCACGCCTGGTAACTTATGCTTGCATCCTTAAATTCTGTACCAAATCTTCTCTGGCCTCAGCAATGCGTGCTTGCGCCGTGGAGTGCTGCTCTGTCCCAAGTGCGCTGTAGTCAGTGGAAGGACTGTCATTCCTAACAGTGGGATTTTGGACCAGGCCCTGTGCACCTCATGAGGCACTGGGCAGCCTTAAAGTGTCACCGAGGACATTTGGCAGCTCATTGGAGGTACTCAGCACTTTGTAAACCAAGGAGCTAAACTACTTCCTTTACCCTTTACAGCTGCATGGCTGAAAATTTGACAGTGATGAGCTCCAGATGACCATATATTCTCTTAAACACCTCACCTAGTAAAATAAATAAAGAGGAAATATGCGGTAGGATTATTCCTTTGAGCTCCCTGATGGAGAGACAAATAACCATAAAAGATGAGGGGGCAGCTGCTTCCCTGAGAGATGTTCACCTGCATGAATAGTTCATTGAAAGCCTCACCGTGGAGTGGTGTGCATCGGGGCAAGGAAATAAATTGGAAAAGGGTGGAGGTTAGGCTGATCTGCACATGAAGCTTTTAAAAATTTATTTACCTCTTGTAAATCCCTCTGTGCCTCAGTAACCGAACCGTGTGATCTCTTGTTGCATGAGGTATCCTGACAGAAAAGGAGGAGGCTATAAATTGAATTGTTCCTGTCCCCCACACCCTTATTTTTTGTACTTTAGAAGTCTGATGTGTATTGTATTATCTTCTTTTAATGCCGTTAGTTTTGCGAATTATGGAAATGGTGGATGAGGTAGCACAAGGGAGAATATGGTTGCACTGGTTGTAAAGTGAGCTTGAATAACTAGGAAGATCACTTCCTCGTTTTGTCAATAAAGAGCTGTGCGGGGAGGCGTGCAAATTGCTTCCTGTTTTGTGTCCTGATTATTTTTATTTTGTATTCTGATAATTAATTATTTGTAAATTCCATAAACAGTAAGCCTTTCCCTAACTTTTCCTGACAGTGGGCTGCATAGCTAAAACCATTGCTGGTGATGCAAGTCTTGCAGAGCTACTCCTTTTAACATCAAGGGTCTATCTGGCTAGTGAATTCCTACAATTAGTATTTCTGCTCTCTGTCCCCTATGGCGCTGAGTGTCCGCAGAAATCTGTTGTGCACTATTACTTTCAAACAAAGGTTCATGCAAGTGGAACTAATTTCCTTTCCAATCTTAAAATATCATAAGCTGAAGACTTGACAGGTGGGTGGTACAGCACAACGTTTACTCTGGTAAAGGCTAGTGGTTGACGTTTGCTTAACAGATAACCTGGAGTTATGCATCAGAGTATGTACAGCTAGCATGCCTACAGAAGAACCCTTTACTGTGTTAAGTTGAATATGTGTGTTCCCAGATTTAGTAAAAATACATGACCCTTTCTGATTTGGGGAAAGATAGTTTATTAATGACACTTGTAAAAAACCCGTATTTTCTTTGGAAGAGGAGACCTACCTTATAGTCACCCAGGAGGTTTTTGTGCTAGGTAAACAACTTTTTTTGGAGAACCATATTTCTTTTAACCCTCCTGGAGAATTCCTGTTGTGCATTAATGCTAGCTGATTTAAAAAAAATCAAAGCCAAAATAGAAACGTTGGAAGTACAAGACTCATATTCACAATTGATTTCAATTCACAGGATGTTCTTCATGGTGTGTGCAGACTGCTAAAGTGTTGTGAGCAGGACTTTGGCCAACTAGTTCTTAAGTCTGCGGTTTCATGGTGCCAGTATTTCCTTTTTTTTGGTTTGTTGTCACAGTACTAGGTCCATGCAGGCACTGATCTGTGCAGTAAGTTGATGTTATGATCTCTCATAAATGTGTAGCTCTGTGGTATGGGAAATAAAAGACAAACAAGCACACAATCTTTGCAAGACTCAATATTAAACAACAATTTATCAGAAAAGAAGATTTATTGCCCATCTGCAGAAATTGCTACACACTTAAATTTATTCAATTGGTCCAGACCTTTTTGTATTTGCTATACAGATATTTTGTTTAATTAAAAAAAATGCTATTTGTAATACAGTTTCACCATGTATAGTTTGCAGAGTCCAGTGATTGCTAAATGTATTCTTCTGGCAGATGTTTTATTTAATTGGTTTCTGTTTTGTTCAATTTGCAATAAATTGTGCTATGGGAATCTATAAAGACGATTGACTTCGATATTGCTGTAGCAGTATCTGTGGCAGTAAATGTAATTATTTATTCCAACTGGGCAGAAGTCCATTTGTGGTGAGATTTTGGTGCTGTTTCTCAAGAGTAGCTGGACTACTTTTTATGAAACTAAAAGGAGCATGAGGTCAACACTCCTGACGTCTCAAACCTTTGATAAATGGCAGATATATTGCAGAGTGAAAGGCAGGTTTCCCATAGAGAGGATTTAAAAACAAAAATTCCTTGAGATGATAGTGCAATAAAAAACAAACAGCAACCAAACCTGGTACTCATATTTGAATAGAACAGGAAAATCCCAGCCTGAAAGCAGAGTGATTTTAAGCTGTCTGAAATAACTGATGAGTTTAACATCTTCTTTGCTTTTTTCATGATATGAATGTTATGATTTGTTTCATATATTTGCTTGTACCAGCTGTGGATTCCCTCTCCCCCACAGCACGTCCCTCTTGCTGGTCCCGCCTGCCCCGCGTTTCTACAAATTCCACCGGATGAAGACAGGAGAGAGCACCTCCAGCTCCCTGAGTAGACTCATTTGAAATTGATACGTGGTTTAATTAGCATATGTTTGTCTTAAACATGCTTGAAGGTCCTCCTCCTTCATGCACACTCCTCCACACCTGGAATCAGACCTGGTTTGACCTGGTTTGCTGGTTTAACTGGCATTACCTGGCTTGCTTAGGAGCAAGTTACTAGCAACCTTTGTGTGCGAAGGAGCGCCTGTGGCAGTGTGGGGAGGTGGGCAGAGAGGGAGGAGTGGGGAGGTGCCACAAACGTGGCAGGGGTTTTAACCGCGGCAGGGAAAGTTAGCAATGGAAGAGTAAAGACAAGGTTGAAACCGTACCTCTGATACTGCTGGTATTATATGTGCATGATAAACCAAACCTAGCTTAATAACAATCATTGGAAATGTGTTCAGGCCTTTGATAGCAGGGTCACACCTCGCAGTGGGAAGTGGCAATTGCATTCTTCCCAGGCTTGGCAGTGTTAGAAATCTGCTGATGGAGATTTTTGGAGAAAGAGATGGGGACACTCCTTTTGATTTTACTAAAATTCAATAGACGAGTAGATTGGTTCAGGAAAGCAATGGGAAAAATGATGATTTTTTCAGGAAAACAGTAATTGTTCTTCTAAAATGGGAAGTTCTATCAGGTTTGTCTCTGTTTGCAAAGTAAAAACATGGAAGTTATTTATGCCAAGCCCTTTCCACGTCCAGATAAAATGTTTTATCATCGTGTCAATTAAGACCAAAGGATATTAGCACAAGGGAGTATAATCTGTAATATAACGCAAGTTGTATTCTTCTAGTTCCTGCAAGGAGAATTTCATTTAAGTAAAAAATAAAAGCGTAGGTTGAAGGTAGTCTGCAATATATGACCGCTTGCAGTAGCTCAGGAGGAAACTTGATGACCTACCACATTCCTTCAGCATTTATGTTCCCATAGTCTAGCATTCTTTACCAGAAATCCCCCCCTCCCGACCCCCTGCCTCAGCAATAATAATTTAAAACCCTAATAAAACACCAATGACAAAACCACTTTGGAAATAAATAGTGAGTGGGATCCTTTGTCATGCCTAGCTTCAGTCTTCGTGTCTAAGCTTGGACTTCTGTGGTAGGAAGGGGATGGAGATGGTCTCTGGGTTATTCTCTCCCCTGGCTGTCTTAACACGCGCAGAAGAAAGCTTGGATGAATTGTCTTCTGAAAGCATGTGTCCCCCTCTCCTTTTATTAGAGAGGGAGCCTAGATGACTAACTTAGATGAAACACATAATTTATTTCAAGTTATGCCTAACCCAAATATCTGTAATTTATTGCTAAGGGATGCAGTTATTTCCTTCCTTCCTTATTGTATTACAGTTGTTGGAGTTTGAGTCAGGGACTGAGACTGTTGTGGTAGGTGCTACACAAACCCAAAGCAAAAATACAATTGCAGCTCTAAAAATTTTATAATTACAATTTTGCCTACCTATATCCCTGAGAAGGAAGACTGTATATTTAAAGGATATACATGGACAGAGATGACACAGAGGTCTAAGTTTCAGTCCAAGGGCTGCTCCAGCAGCTGTTTAAGTATTTTTTTTCTAATGACTTTGAATATTCATGCCTAAACAGTCATTGGAGCAAGGCCTGGAATTTCCCCTCCCAGTTGGGAGTTTAACCAGGAGTGTGTGTGTGTGTGTGTGTGTGTGTGTGTGTGTGTTTTTCTGTCTCTCGCTTTTCCAGACTAGCGGATCTGTAATGCGGAACAGATTGAGCAGGAAGGGTTGCAAGCCTGGTCCCTTGGTATTCTGAGGTCTGGTGGGAGATGCGCGTTTGAACTCGTCATGCAGAAGCAGGTGTTAAACCCTGCTCCTGGGCGAGCGCTCCAACCCGGGGCCCTGTTGTGCAAAAGGCTGAGGAGGGCAGTGCCAACCCCCAGGAGAAGCTGTTGGGCAAACGCCGCCGCCGGCTGTGCAGTGCTCGGTGTGGCGGGTGCGTGGTGGCCCGTCTGCTGGGCTCCCTGGGGCAGGTAAGGTTAGTGAAGTGCTGCGTTTGTGGATCCTGCTGCGGTTTGTCAGCCCTGGGAGCGGCTGCCATGGAAGGAGAGGGGAGAAGCGGTGAGGCTGCTGCGTTGCGGGACCGCGAGCGTGCGCGCCGCGCTTGGCGGAGTTGGCGCTGCTCTCTGCAGCCCCGTCTCCGCGTCCCCGAGTGCTCAGGCCCTGCTGCGATAGTCACGGTGGTACGGCAGGGCAAATTCGAGGCTTGGCCGGAGGGAGAACTTAACGTTCCACGGGAGCGGCGTTTGGGTTGAACTGAAGGCGAGTAGCACTATTGAGGAACTTTGCCAATTACTTTACCAGTTTCCTCTGGAATACCGTTTGTGGTTATTCTGTGCCTCAGTTTCCCACCTGGGGTGCAAGAGTAATGGTATTTCCCTCTCTCTTAGCATTGTTATTATAAATAACCTGGACGCTTTGATATTAAAGTAGTGATTACCATCTAAATGCATACAAGAGGCAGGACTGTAGAAAATCTAATCTCTGGTTTCATTGTTCCTTTGTTTCATAGTATGGTCTAAGAATTAGAGAAGAAAAGGTCCTCACAGGTCAAGGAAACATCTCTGGGTTTTTTGTTTTTTTTTTGATGTTTGTGTTGATCAGGGCACCTTTTATAGTGTGCATTCCGGTTTTGTATTCCAGTTTATTTTAAATGCCTAGAGTCCTGTCATTTGTGTTGGCAGACCCTTGAATAGTCTTAAGGTTATGTGCCTGAAAACATTTTCACTGAAACTTAACCTACATTTGCCTTAGTTTTTTTCCACTCTCGTTCTCTGGTATACTGGCTAAAATAATTGTGCTTCTTTCTCGGCCTTTGTACCTTTTCTACGCTGGCAGACTAGTTATAGTGTCTCTGAATAACAATTTTTTTTCCCCCTTTTAATTTTTTTCTGTAGCTCACTATTGCTAGCTCTGTAATTGCACCATCTGGATACAACAGTACCTTCACATAATAGTACCTACCTACAATGTATTTGACAGGAACATTTTCCGAAGTGCACCTACAGAGATTGTTGTTCATTTCTGGCTTCCCTCTAATCCCTGTAATGGCCCCCTGATTATTACTCGAGTTCCCTAAAAAGAAACCTATAGAACAGTAAACAGAGTTTGTTTGCTTGTTTGTTTATGGAATGAGAAGTCACAAAAACACTAATATAGTTTGATCATTAGGTTAAAAGCTAATTTCTGTGGGTTTGTGTAGTAAGATTGTTTCTTCTAGAAGCTAAAGTAGATACATTTAATGTAGGTGCTGTTAGTATAGTAGATAGATTTAATATTTTTCTTTCCTCACCCACTTGATGAAATTTGTCTCTTTCATGATCCTTGGAAACTTATCAGAGTGCAAAACTGCAAGAAAAGTGGGGTAGAAGTGTATTACCAGATTCCGGCTACCAGCCGAGTATCCGTGTTCCTCCTGAAAGGTAGGACCGTGTTTTCTGACCAGCATGTTCCATTTTGGCAGATGGCCACCTGCAGTCTATAAAAGCAGTCTGCTGCTGTCTCTCCTCTGCTCCCCAGCCTGCAAGTGCCACAGGGCAGTCCTCTCCCCCGCCTCCAAGGCGTGGGAACAAGATGCGGTGTGCTGGGACTCTGCTCTCAGTTGGTGGCCTTTAGCGTAGCAGCTTCTGTAATACCAGTAAATAGTAATGATGATGACTGACAGGTGAGCTGTCCCACCTGGAAGCCCTAGCTGTGGGTAGCTTCAATCCCCCTAGACTCTCTAAGTAAGCTACTGTAGAGAAAAGTTGTTTTTCTCAGGTGTTGAAGAACAACCTGTTTATGGTTAATGCATTCCCATGCTTGCCTCCAACAGCAATTGTCACTGCAAGAGAGATGCCCAAGGGGATGGAGCTAGAGGCTTGCAGGAATGTATTGGAATCGCTCTTTGAGCTTTGAGCCGCGTTTCACAATGCTGCGTGACTGATTCTGAAGAAATAGTTGTTTCTTCGTTGAAAACACAATTGTATCAGGGGATGGTAGGTTACCAAAAAAACCTCCTGGGTCTAAGTTCAATAAGATATTTTTCCTGTGTAAGCTAACTGAAAATAGCTTATAACTTGCTCTTTTCAGGGGATTGGAACTGCCTGTGAGTCTAAGGGATCTAAATCTGCAGCAGTACTTGTTAAATCTTGCCATTTATGGAAAGCAGAATATTCTTCTCTCAAGTTCTGCTTTTATGCTGTAAGGGATTGCGTTGGGCATTTAAGCGTGAGTAGGCCCCAGTGTTAGCAGAGGTAGAGAGAAGTGAATAACTTTGAGTGAACCTTTGAACCCCTTTTGTATAGGTTTTTTAATGCACGGTTGTTGAGGGGCTGGCCCCTGGATGAGGCATAGTAATAGCAATAAAACAAGCAAAACCAGTCACATGCCAGCGGGAGGGCAGTTGCTTTCTGGGCATGTGGAGACAAGATCACCAATAATTATGGCCACACGGTGCCAGGGACCCGTCAGGACACAGCGCGTGTATGTAGCACTCCGCCATTCAGCCCATTAGGAATAGATATATACTTCTGTATCTTAAGTTCCTGGCTGGTTTGTAGAGTGATCCCACTCTGTTCCTTCTGAGCACTTTATTGGGCATGCTGAGGCTAGTGGGGCTAGGATTAGGCAGGGCTACTGCATACTGGTTTGTGGATATGCTCGTGAAAATCATTCCTCCTGTCCTCTCTCATTTTAGTCTTGTAAACAGCCCAAGTTTAATTAAGACATATAGAGCTCCAGCGTCTGGAGTATTCTAGTATTTCAGGTGGTTAGAGGGTAGAAGCAAGCAGACATATGAATTAGGAGACTTTCCTCTCCCTGGCCCGTATGCACCACGCGGGCACTGGGACTTATCAGAGTCATAGCTTTTGATTTAGAGGACTGTTTCTTTTGTTGTTAATTTATTTGACTTTTAACTAGTGGTTTCCCGTGTTTCCCTGCTTGTTATCCAGCTGTATAATGGCAAGCATGGCAGGAGGTCTCAGCTCCCTTGAGGGGGGCTTGAGGCATGTTCCTTGCCCTGAGTGAGAAGTACAAAAGGACCAGAAAGTACACAAAACATCTGTGCTGGGAGCACAGTGGCTTCAGGGTGTGACTTGTGTCCTGAGCACCAGGGACAGACTAGAGAGAGCCGGCAGTGAGTGCCCTGGTTGCCCTTGGCTGTGTCGGTGCTGGGGGCAGAGAGCTGGGAAGCTGGTTCTGAGCTTTTCGTTCCCCTGGGATGAGGGGGGCCAGTACTGACAGAGCCAGCTGAGACCTGATCCTGTTCTTTTTGAAGTTTCCCAGCCTGATAGGAAAAAGAAATATGAAAGAATCCAGTGTTATTTTTTCCTCTCTTTGATGTGACAGCCACTGAGGTGCTAGTGAGCACATGCAGGAAGGAGGAGGGTGTGTGGATGGAGCAAAGGTGCCCATATTTTTGGAGCAAGCAGGCCACTTGCAAATGTTTTGTATTTCTCTTGGGTCACAGATATTATTATTAAACTCTGACTGAAACCACTGTAAAGAAGAGAAGTAACAGCGTATGCTGTGCATCAGCTGTGGAGCGTTTTTGTAGCTCTGTGAAATCCAGTTTGTGAATCACTGACTTAGCTGTTGGCTCTCACCAGCTCCTGCAAAGGAAGTTGTAGAAGGAATCCTTTCCTCTGCATCTAGGCTAAAGCAGGCACTTCTCCTTAAAACTTGCTAGATGTAGCTCAGCAAACATATTTCCAGTTCATAATGAAATACATATGTTCTTCTTCTTGTGGCATCTCTCCAGGGCTACTGCACAGAGCACAGAGGGCCACTAGCTAGATCTCCTTTTCCTTCCTTCCTCCTCCTCCAATTCTTTAAAACAAATGGTGCATTATAAAGTGGGCTACCTTTGGAGGGCTTTGAACCTTGGTGTTATTTTTAATAATCTCATTGCTTCGGGAGAACATTAAGAGACAGCATTTTTTTCATTAGTTGTATAAGCACCTTGTACCTAGTGTTCCTTTTGTTTATTTTAAAATTCCCTTGAGGGCTGAGAGAACTTACCAGCCGTGGGAGATTGATAGTGCGTTATCAGGCTATCAATGTGTAGTCAGTGTGTTGTTAGCTGGAAAATTATCAGTACAAAATGACTTTTTAGTTTAGTTGAGCTAACATCACAAAAGCCACTTCTTAAACTGGCACAAACTGGGACAACTTAAGGGTTGAGGGAAGTGTCAGCTTCTTCCTCAGCTAGTGGAGGTGGTTCATCTTGGTCAGTCTGCAAGCACATAGGCATGTTTGAGCTACTTTTGTGTATGCAGGAGAGGTTTCACTAGAGCTGCATGAGAAGAAGACCCTCCACTTCTTTTGGAATCCGTGTCTGTGAGGGATACGTCTTGTCTCTAATGTTCCTGACTGAAGAGACTATCTCTGAAGACAGAAATGTAGGGTTAAAGGAGGAAATACTGTATTTTTTATCCTGTTTGCAGAATACTGCAGTATTTTGTGAAGGATGTTGAAGTTCTCTAGGGGAGCAGGAATCAGTCCACCATGATGTTTCACATGGGTGGGTAGCTCAGGAGTCAAGGCCATTAGGATGAGAGTTCATAGCCTTTCATCTGCAGTCTGTTGTGTGTGGAGGGTTTGCGCAAAATATGCAAGCTTTTTATTTTTGTAGCCACTAAACAGACTTGTATTTATTTATTGAACCTGATTGTCACAGTCATTATCACTCAGTGAGAAACTCTGCTCCTCTTTAGGCTACTGTTATATCTGTCCTTTGTTTCTCTTACTTTTCCCTCTGCGTTGTTTCTTATTCCTCCTCCCTCCTCTCTCCGTTTCTGAGAGTCTCCTTTGTTTTTCTCTCTTCATTTCTCTCCCTGTATTAAATCACCTTTCTCACCCCTGAGGGCTTAAATAGCATCATCTTCCCTGTTCCATCTGGAAAAAAGATCTTCAAAGACGTAGTTAGTAATGACACAGATATGTCATCAGTAGATTTGGGAGTTGCCATTCCAGTGAATATAGATGTTCACACTTGGTCACATGCTGTCTGCAGGCTTGGACTGATGTAGCGGCGTTGCTTAAGGAAATCTGGTGTTCGTGCTGGTATCTGTAGGTCTAGAGGCTAGCTACAGCAGATGTTTAAAAGAAAATTGTCCCTAGAATATATCATCTAAATTGAAACTGTCCCAGGAGCAGTGTGTTTCACCTTGTGCCCCTAGCCTAAAGCTGTAAAGTGATCTCTTGAACTCACCTAGGCTAGTTTTAGGTTAGGGACATGAATGAAATATATTGCTTCTCTGTCAAGCTTCTGGGGAAGTTTAAATGATCATCATTAGAAATGAAAGACTCAAAATCCCATTTCCAGTCATCCGGTTCTGCAAGCTGTGCATACCATCTAATAAGAATTTATATGTTACTCATCACTGGAATTACTCTGCTGCTTACCCAAGTTTAATTGAAAAATAATCATAATCTCTTCAGTGTTAGATTTAATGCATAAATGCAGTATTGTAAGCAAAACACAACTTTTGAAATATCTGTTACCATGGATTTTAGTGTCCTTATTTAGTTCAGATATTAGTGGATGCTCACAATTTGAATCATGTCATTCTGACACATGACTTTGCCAAGCGCGTCTCATTATTACTTTTGTAACCTATAGGCAATGAATTCTTTTTCCTTTAAAGTTTTTGCAAGCTGCTGCTTACTGAAGGAATTAAAATGAATGACCACTTTTTTTCAAAAACAAATGCAAGCTGAGGAGAGTCAAGACAGCAAATGTGTTTGAAGCTGTCATTACAGGGGGAATCTGCAGCTCATACACGCGAGCTCTGTGGGCTTTCTCTGAGCTTTGCGAGGATGGGAGTTCAAAGCAACAAAGCGCTACGGTCTTGGTTTCTAGCGTAGCTTGTTTCACTGATACCGCTGCACTTGCTGTGCAGTCACTGTAGTTCACAGACTGAAAGGAGATGAACAGATTTAGATTGCTTTTATCTGACATGAAATTGATGCTATCTTATGGGAATGACTTAAAAGAAGAACATAAGAATGGCAGCACTAGGTTAGACCTGTTGATACCTAGGGAGAAGCATCAGAATAGGATGGACATTTTGTGATCCTTCAGCAGACAGGTCTCCTGGCCTGCAGCAGTTTGTGGCTCAGGGCTAACTGCAAAAGCTTTTCTGGTGCAGAAAGCATGTACCTTGTTTTATAAACATGAAAATCAAAGGGAAGATGAGCGTATATACTTAAACGGAGCAGTTAACCAAAGTTGCTAGTGCTGAATCTCTCTTGATGACATCATCCTTTCCCTATATTTAAATGACTTCAGATTTTGAATTTTGGTCTCAGAGTGGCTTAAATTTTGTGGCTCTGTGGCTACATTTCAGAATTTGAAAATGATTTCTTACTGTATTGATTTTAATAGTATTTAAATTCCAGCAAGTCTCATAAAATAACAAGTAGACCTCTCAAGGTATTATTTACAAAGTACTTCAGCACTTACTTGATTTTTTAATGTAACTTTCTCACCAGTTTGAGAAATTAAAATGATACTGTTTGACTTGAGTGAATATTCTTTCTGCAACCTCATTTGAACCAGGATTAATTTTGTATTCAAGTCATTATTCTCTTGGTACATAACCAATACGGTATATGTTCTTATCAACAAGTGAGCCTCATTTTTAATTTATGAAAGTTCACCTGGGAGTATTCAAATGTCTAACCCTTTCCAAGTATTAAAAATGCCTTTGATGTCTTAGAGTTTGTCTTTAAACAACTGATATTCTGGTGTGCTGTATAAGAAAGTTGTTTTGATATGTACCAGATTTGCTGCTTGTTAGTTCCAAGTTTGCATGGCATAATTTAGCTAGGTTTTTGTTCAGTAAAAATCAGTGGTTCCGTTAAAATAAAAATCAAACTTTATCTCTCTCCAGTTCTGTTTAATATTAAATTTATAGTGATTTAAAGGCCAGTTTTTAAAAAGGCATGATCCTATTTCTTAGACTCTAAGAAATCCTGAGGATGAATGTTGCTGAGAATCTTCTTGTTCATTCTTATCCACACATGATTCATGATGTTTTAATAAAGGTGTGCAGTGCTCTCTTTGCCTTTTTAATATTAAATTGAAGAATATCAATAAAACCGTTCAGGGATAGTGGACTGTCTGTAGGCTCCATGGGAACCCATGCCTTGATCAGATTTCTAAGCTAGTATAAAGCAGTGTCATTCTATTGACTTTAATTTCACCCTCTATGGAACAATTCTTAACTTTGATTTGTCTCACAGTTATCATTGTAACGGAAAGAAAAGGTGCAGGAGCCTACAAAGTGGGGAAAAAGTAAACAGAAACCAGGTAGTATCACCAGAATTGCATCACAGGTATTGCATTCCACACAGCAGTCTTTTCTCTCTTCCTGTATTTTTTCCTTTTCTTCAATTTATTTTCTCTTGACATCTATATGTTAATTTTTCTAGGAAAAGCAAGCTTGTTAGCTCAAGCAGAGGTTGTTTTTTGTTTTCTTTCTCTGTGTTCTCACTCTTTCTTAGTCTTCTACCTGTCTGTCTGTGGATTGGTTAATTCAGTCTTTTTAGCGGCTTCTCTTTTGTATTGGTTTTGTTTAGCATCACTAGCGTCAGCACGTTACATATGGAAGGCACATCAGCTGAAGGAAACCAAAATCCTGATCAGCTTACCATCACTGTAGATAGAGAGAAACCAGCTGATATGAGTGAAATGATTTCTGCATCGGTCTTCTTGCACAGGCAGTCAGTTTAACAGTGAGAATCCAGACTTGAGTCCTCATTGCTTTCCTGCTGTGGATGGCTCCCTGTATTTTAGTCTCATTCTTCAGAATTCACTGATGCACTGTAATAGCGCTTAGCTGGGACAGCAGTGGTATGTTTGGCCCTTTTAAAATCAAACCGTGCAATATTACTGAACCCAAGGCCCATAAAAGTCAACAGCCACCTTCAGTGTGTTTTGGATCAGTTCCCTTGGATGATGCTTCAACTTTTTGACCATATAGTAGTTCAGAGGTATTTGAAGCCCAGAAGCATTAGGAGGAATCTGTCACTGCTAACAGCATGAGGCTCATCTTGATGACAAAGCAGGATCAATGTTTTTTATTGTTTTTTTTTTAGTATATCCGGCTTCTTTCTGGAGTTTCTGTAGCACATCAAGCTAATATTTATTGGGAATGAGATACTGTTTTACTAGATATCATTGTTATATCCAGTGTGAGGAAAAAGCGTGATGTTTTCACTCTTCTCCGTCACTTTTTTGGTGAAGGAGCAAGCATGCAGCAAAGCCGGTCTGTTCTTTAATGAAAAATTTTAGGGCACAATACTGTGTAACTTCGCTAATTATTTAAGTATTCAAGTTAAAGGGAACATAATTAGTAGGCTAATTTGGATTCACCCTTCCCTATTACCATTTAAAGAAGTCGGATGTAGAGCTCTGATACTGCTTCATTTAGTCTAACTATTGCAATGACCTAACTCCTTGTGAGTCAGACTGTTCTTGTTCTGATATGAAGCAGGTTTTTTGTGTCACTGGATCAGGCCATGTAGTGCTTGAGGCTTTTCTGATACCGTAGAATTGGAAGCAAAATAAGCTGACATATTAGCTCTCATAAGGAATTAGACTTGCTCTGCTTTGGTCCCAAAGGTGTCATTGGTCCTATTTGCGTTACACAGTCAAATGTTTGTATGTAGTATCTCTGAGGCTAACAAAAGGTTGTCATAGGGCAGTGTTTATGTCACAGATTGTGACATTTGCTTGTTGATGGGATAGTATAATGTCAGCATGTCATGGTGCAAATGTCATTGTTTTGTGATATGACAAATTGTCCCTAAGGATGAGCTTTTAAAAAGACCTTAATTGATGTTGGAAAAATGAATTGGTTCAGACTGATTTTATTTGCATCATATTTAGGAACAATCAGAAGTTTAGAAAGCAAAAGCTTGCAGCAGTTTGTATCGCTTTTCATTCTTGAAGTGTCTTTGCTAATGTCACAAACTTTAGTCATTATATCCATGATGCTTTGTTAGCAAACCCATTTGTTGACTCATCATGCTCAAAGGCAGCTCCAGAGCTGACAATTCCTCGGTAGCTAACATGTTTAATTGGAACGTTCTTCATCTGTGGCATACTGGGTTTTCCTATTTCAAGGACAAAATAGTAAGAGAATTTTGAACATTTCTAGTCTGACAAAACTTAAATGAAATAGGAGGATGAGTAACAATAACATTTTTCACGTCTGTTCTGCCTCCTCAAAATGTGTTAGAGGCAATTCTAAAGCATACTAGGCAATGCTTCTTTTGCCTTATGTATAGGACAAATTCAGCTGCGATGGCTTTGCTTAGTTAACGTAACTTAACCGATGCAGAAGCGTATTTGATATTGAAGTGTATTCCTGGGAAATTCCAAGTGTATGCCTGGAGTGTACGCTCACGTTAGTGAGCGGTACCCTATCCTGTATTACTGAAGCTGCATATATTCATTCAAAGCTGAACTTCAGTGATTTTGTATGAGACTATTTTGCACTAGATTTGGAAACAGTTCTTATGAAGTTTGGGCTTTCCAAGTCTGTATTTTCTCAGCTTTGTGTTTGCACAGAAATTCCGTTTCGTATGGGTGCTGTCTGTGAACCCGTACCTGCAGATGGCTTCAGTGACTTGCTCTGCATGCACAGTTCTTAGATGTGAAGCGAAAGTTTGGACTTCTGTTCTTTGAAAACACAAAGAGCTGAAGTTATAACCTTAAAATACAGTGTGTTGCCTTGTAAAATTTTCCTTACTGTACTCAGCCGATGTTGAGCTGATGCTCCATGATTACACCCGACTGTAACCCACTGCTACAGAGGAGAGATAACAACAATAGAAAAACAATAGTATCTGAAGAAAAACAATAGTATTTGATTGAAATGAACAGACTTTGAGCAGCTTCTTTGTCAAGATATTTGGACATTGGATACTTTGTTCAAACCATTTTGTTCTGAAACTGATTCAAAACCAGTCTTTCTCCTCAGAGAATTTGTATGGTATGAAGCAATACCATAAGCCTGCGTTTCTGTCGGTTTTGTGTCAGCGCAAAGACAGACTCCAGGTGAGCTGTGCTATCTCTACAGCGAACTTGCCAGTGGTTGCAACATGGTGGCAATTCCTGCAGAAATGGCAGACAAGGAGGGTCCAGTAGGCCCTGCATTCATTTGATCTTCAGAAAAACCAGTTTCTTGATCTGCCAGAGGCTTTGTGTTCAACCTTGAGCAGGAAACTTGAACCTTTCTATGGCTAAATTTCAGATACACAAGTTACGTTCCGCCCTTTTGGTGTATTATAAGGGCAACATCAAAGTTTATGAAGTGTTTGGATACTTTGGCAATTTATGTGATCATGTTACCACAGATAAAGGCTGAAGAGAGGCAGTCTACACAGGAAAGTTATTTTGCTGATGTTAATCTTATACAAGAGGATCTCATTTTACAATCTTTAATCTAGAGCTTTGATGTGGCTTTACATCCTACGTTATACCAGTTCTTCACTGCCATCCCATACCAGCAGTACAGCCTTATGAATGATTTTTCATTTACAAATATTCTTTATGGCTGATACCCACATCAGTGAAATATGCTTCCTTCCAAGCCACCTTTTACTTGGAGATATATGATTTTCTTTCATAATAACATCTATGCTAAAAATCAATAGGAGATTTTACCTTCCTTAAAGAATGTTTGGTATTTTAATTCTTTTTCTCAACTGTATGCATATTTTTATTTTATTTTGAAAAGAGTTATACATTTTTTATAAGAATCATTGTGTATATATAATAATTTGAAATGCATCTGGACTTAGTTCTGTAAAAACAATCTGGATGTTCTCTGATATGAATCTACAGAGCCATAAAATATATACGGCACTGTGTTAAGTTTTATAATGCTCATTACTTCAATGTTGTACCTGTTGGGTAGAAAATTATTGAAGCGGATGAAGAGTACTGCTCTTTGAGCAGCAGAATTATTAGAAGAGCCTTTACGTGGCCTGTTCTAGATGTGAGTTTCACTGCAGGGTTCAGCAAAGAAATAATTACTATTTAAACTGTTTGCTAAGTAGTGTGACTATTCCTCCAAAGCAGAAGGATTACAAATCAGTGAAGTGCTGCAGAATTTTTCTTTGGGCTAAAAAATTTGCCATATGAGGTCCTCAGGATACAGTGAGGGATACCTGTGGTCCGGTATAGTGAGCTTAAAACTCAATGTAGTAGGCCTTTTTTAATTCATGGATCTTTCACATGACTGCCATTATAATTTTGGACAATGCTCTTTGTTCCTGTTTCAGCTGCTAGAGCTGTTTTAGCAGCTTAATCTGTGTGTCTTTAAGTGTCCCTTCAAATTTAGTTACTTTTAGGGTCAATTCCTAAGCTACTTGGAGCACAGATTTAACTTACCTGCTTTGTAATGGTTGTGATGAGCGCTCTGGAAGGCCGGAGATCTGCGTGTGTGCCGTACAGCCTTGACCGTTCTGTTGCAGCAGTGAGCTCTAAATGGTTAAATATTTAGATGGTTTCGTGTTAGGTAACTTGCTGTTTATAAATATATACCTAATAAACCTCAATATTTATCTTGATATCTCTCTGTTCTTTTGAAGGGAGTTTTTATTTGTGATCTGTAGAGAATGCATTTCTTTAATAGGCTTCTCATTCACCTTGCTAATGGTCATAATGCACTTAGCTTCAAAGGGAAGCTGTTTGAAATTTAGTGCGGAACAGTGAATGTGCCACCGTTCGCTCAGGACCGTCTGGGAGAAACTCATGTAAATGTTTTAGGTTTAGAATATTTTCCTGTGCCTTTCCATTTCCATTAGCAAAGTGTTAGTTGTTTGCTCTAAGTAGCAATGTACGGGACATGAGGTATATTTCTCAGAAACAGCTATTCAAAGTGTCCCGTAAATATCAGGGTACAAAGCCATAAAAAAGCCTAGCGATCTCTGGTGGGTATTGAATCTCCAGCTCTGTTCTGCCCGATGAGAGTCTGTTGGCTTTGTTTTGAATGTATACAACTTTTGAGCCTAAAAAGTGGCATGCACGCCCCATTTGTGTGAGTGACACAAGTTCACCTGCCTGTTTTATAGGTATCAGTGTTTTGCAGTATGCTGATTTTGAAACTGTGTTGTGAAAGTGTAGTTTGCTACCTATTTCTCTGAGCAGCTGTGCTCTCCTAAGCAGCTGCAGAGTATTTTCAGGCCCCTACAAGCCCTCTCAGTTGGCGACAGGATTGGGTGGGGAACTGAGCTGAAGAACCGATCATGGTGAAAAGAACCTGGACAATGGGGTTACTGCCTTGCTTCAGTTTACCCTTTTGCTATCAAGTATGGATATGGGGAAAAGTTTATTCCCTATCTCTTTTCATCAAGCCTTAATGTAGCTGAAATCATTTATTATGCCTCTCCCATGTCGTCTTTTCTTTCGATTTAGTAACCTCACCTTCTTCTTGTCTTGCAAGGGAGCAACACTCCCTTGGTGTTGCTTTTCTAGACCTCTCATCATTTTTACTGCGTTCTTCCAGGCTGTCTCCAATTAATCTGTGTTAGTGCTCCAGCACGGACATGCTGCACTACCCGAGGTCTTCAGGCTGAAGTGGAAGTTTACTTTCAGAGTCTTGCAGCCTGCATGTATCTTGCAGCCTCTTTATCTGTTACCTTATGATGTTGTGCTGCTATGGAAAAGGAAAATGTTATTGTCTCATGATTCATTAGCGCTCGTGGCTCTTCTTTTGCTGAGTGTGCTTTGCAGTTGCCTATTCTTATTATGTGCACTTCAGTATTTACGCCTGTTGATTGTCATTGTTCTTGCTGAACGGCACCCAGTCATTTTTGATCAGTTTTCCAATTTGTGAAGACCGCTTTGAATTCTAATCCTGTACCTCAGTCTGCATGTTGCCCCTTTTAGCCTGGTGTCATCCTCTGATTTAATAAGCATAGCCTCCTCATGCAGATATCAAATAATACCAGATTAAGGGCACGTTCTTTTGCAAACCCATATCCAGGAGGATATCTGCTGCCTTTCTCTTATCCATAAGGCCTGTTACTGTACCATATAAGGAAAGCAGGTAATTTTGATAGTATTTGTTTTTGAGATTTCAAATTGAACTTTACTCATTGCTTACACCCAGTTTATTTAGAATGTTTCTGGGAATTGAAGCTAAACTAACTGGCTGGTAATTTCCAGACTCCTCCTTCCCCTCCACCTCCTTTCTTTTTATAAAGATAGGCCCAATGTCTGTCCTTTTCTAGTCGCCTGCTGTGCACCCTATTTTATAGTAATTCCTTAAGAAGTGGGCAAAGCAATCTCAAAATTCCTGCCAAGTTTGAGAATCCGAGGAAGGTGTTCAACTCCATTTTAATCTAAAAGAATGCTTCTGTTGCATTGCTGTTGGTGAAAAATACCACCTAAATCCTTCTTCCACCCTTCTCCACCCCTGGCCACTTATTCCCTTCTGAATGCATTTCATTTAGTTTTGCCACTGCAGCTGTTTGTGGGACCTTGTGATAAAGCAGATCAGTGAACTGATCTGGGTTAAGAGTAGCTCTGTAGTCATTCTCTCCCAAAAGTTCTCTCTTCATACTTCACACCAGCCCCTCTTTGTTGGTGGGATTACATCTGGAGAAGTCCGTATCCAGAAATGACTAACAGGATGTTCTGTGGGAGGCTTTGTGCTGCTGCATTTGTTTTTCCAAATTGTGGCTGGGTAGTTCACCTTATTGTGAAATGCCATGGTTTGAATTGTTCTTCTTGTTGCTTAAAATAGGTACAAATACAGGTCTCTTACAAAAATGTGAGCTCTTATGTTTCTGTGGTTTCTACCTCAGGTGGCAAACTTTGCTTTTAACTGGTGCATCTACCTCAAGACTGCATAGTGCCATCAGATTTTGCATGCCGTTGCCTAGATGATTTTTCACCCTGGTATAGGGGCATACAACATACCTCCTCCCCTCTCTGCTTCACTGCACTTTCACTACCAGGTAGTCTCTTGTTCTTCCATAACTCGATTCTTCCTTATTCCATTTTTTTTATTTTCCTGACACTGCTGGCTTTTCCTTTCTCTCTCCCTCTGCATCCTTAATTCTTCCCCCTTGCAGGAGCTCTATAATACATTTATGGATTATAGGCATTTACAGGTAAATTCTTTATAAATAAAACACACAGCTGGTAAAAATAAGTGTAGTTCTAGTAAAGTCAGTGAAGAATCTGAATTTCTCTGTATGTGTATGTGTGTGTGTGTGTGTACACAAACATATGCATGTCTCACATAAAATACTTGGTAGGTTAACCTCTCCTTTTTCTTCCTCCCAGAAAATCTTTAAAATGTTTGAGAAGAATGACCTCTCTTGCCTTGGTTATATGTTGTTTACTTCTCCCTGTCCTTTTGCCCATGTGGCTGATGTGAAATTTATGTTTCTAGAACAGTAGCTTATGTGTCACTTGGTATAATTTTGATGTTGTGGGAGGGCGTATAGGTGCTACTGTAAAACAGATGATAGTAGTCAGCAGATGTTAATGCATTACACATAGCAGAAGTTCAGAGGCAAGCCTCTCACATTACTTATTATTATTACTACACACCTTTTAAGTGGCCCTACATCTTTCTAGGCAGATATCTGGAATTTATTGAGTGGAGTAAATTTTTCTGGGTGTTCACAGGAAGAAGTAACAAATGTGATTTGATAACAGTGACATTTACACAATTCCCTTTCTGCTGGTGCATCTAGAACAACTTGTGAGAGCAATAGAAAATTAAGTTATGATCATGCCCAGCCAACATGAGTTGCAATAAAACCAAGCCTTTGGTTAGAACCTTACAGCAGTAAAATTTCTTACAGAGCCCTTCAGACAATGGAGGAAAACGTCAAAATGTTGAAAAGCTTTCTGTCTAAAAGAATGCAACTCTTTTTTCAGATAAACAGAAGTGTATAGTTTGCCGAAGAAACAGTGCAGGTGCTCATAGCAAGCCTTCGCTGCAGCCATTATGACAAAGCTGTTGGAGAGAGTCTTTGGAACAGTAACCAGCAGTACAGCAGATGCCAGTGAGCACGATGTGTTACTGCGCGCGCTGTAACGCGCGCTGTGATAATCACACAACACTGGATGACTGTTTCAGGTGCAGTTCACGTGTAACGAATGCTTCCTGTCTCGTGCGTTCTACACTGTGAGTGGGATAGCGTAAGTTTTATAGGCTACCAGTGGCATTCATATAGATACCAGAGAACTGAAAATGGACAGGACGTGACACTAAGCATGAAGAAGGTGTGAAACTATGTATTTTCACGGAGATCAGTGAAGCTAATTGTAATGAATTGTATTGTAATGAAGCATTAAGAGCTGTGGTAGGAGAATTACCATGGGTAGAGCCCACAGACTTCACCAGCTGAGGGCTAAGCAAAGCCAGCGTTCTTCAAGAGTGTTGAAGAATGGCTTGACCTACCAGAATAGTGAGGTCTGAGCCTTTAAAGGCATCATAAAATACTTGGTATTAGAGAGTTTCACTCAGTATTAAAGAAGGCTCTGAATTTGACATTGTTACTGCTCAGATTGCTTTTTAATGCGCAGTGAGTTTTCGGGGCCCAGGCCTTTCTTTGCTGTAGATAGAGACAACGTTTGTAATTATGTAACAAAGATACTCTCTGAAAACAGTTTGGGAAACCTTTGGAAATAGAGGACAGAAGAGATTGTGCCAGTTGGGGTTGCCATTGAAGTATGAATCTCTCACCACTCTGAGAGCAAAGAAATTGAGCTCTGAGATAGTGATGGGTTATGTTAAAAGTGTGGGTCTCTTTAGAAAGTTGGGGAGTGGTCAAATGGGGAAGATGGTTTTGTGTTATGACCGTCAGACTCAGTTTTTGATTTGGCTTTATTAGAGCTAGATTTTGATTTTTGAACAGGTCATGTAATTTCTCTCTTTCTTGACCTTGACAATCCGCCTTTTATTTTTTTCTTGATACCTTTTTGTCTATTTAGATAAACATCAGGAAGAGGCAGTCTCCTACTGTGTGTTTCTGTAGCACAAAGCACAGTGCAACCCCAACTTTGAACAGAGTTTTCCAGTTCTACAACATGGACAGAGGAGTTTACCAAAAGCAGAGTTGATACAAATTATTTTGCTGGCTGTTGAGCTGCAGCAGATCTTTAGGAAAATTTGGCAGAGAGAGTGTTGGCTCTACTTTTTTGATAATTTGTGCTTCAGTAGTTTATGATCTCATGTACCTCTGCTTCAGGCTAGATAATGAGTGTTGCCTGTGGTTATCACTTTCTGTGCAATAGCTTGTATCTAGCCTGGACTAGAGGATGATAAACTTTTTTTCCATCTAAAAGGGTTGCTGTGCATCCTCCTGCCACTGTATGTATACTGCTGTTAAAGTGTAATAATCTGTCTCTGAACTGTGTTGCTCTGGCTCTTCTCTGACAGTGAGCATCCTGTCCAGGGTTGGAGAGAGAGAGAGAGAGAGTGGATGACACGTTTCACTGGTGAATGAAGACTGTTAAGAGGAGCTGATGGTATATCATGCTGCTGTTTTTCTTAATCTTTAACTTGGGCCGGCAGAACTTCCTGTCATCTAGGGAGCACTTTCCAGTGTGAAAAAATGCCTTTGCTTGCTGAATTGGAGCCATGTCGTACAAGGCAATGCAGCGTATGTAGAGCTCAGCAGGACTATTTAGCCGTTGGTGCACGGGAGGCCAGCCTGGAGACTTTCTGGTGGTTTGATGGTGGTTTGCACAGAGCTCATTTTAAGATGGTGTGGTGGACTCTGCGTCTGGACAGCACCGGTGGCTTGTAGGGGGGCAGTCATGGCTCCCTGCACCCATTTTCTGTGGGAGGAATATTTACTGTCACAGCATCCCATTGTGACCGACTGAGGAGTAGAGGGTACAAGTGGAGGGGAGAAGGCTTTCATAATCATTTTTACTTGTAAATACTCCTTTAGTTTGTCTTTACTTTGTTCTATTCTTGAAAGACTGATTCTGAGACGATAAAGAATAAGCAACGAGGAATGAGCAGAAGCTATGAGTAAGATGTACAGTATAACTGAGCCCCAGAATATTTACAAGATCACACTTTGATGTTAAAAGCAATTTCTTAAACAAATAGTTTGTTGACAGGAACACATTTCTTGGGTTTGAAAATTATTTAGGGTTTGTACAGTAATTGAAATGGCAGTTGCTTCATCACACTTAAGTTTATTGATTCCGTTAGTACATTGACCTTCTTTCTGCTGAACCACCCGTTTGAATGTCTGTGCTGCTTGGGATAAATGAAAAGCAAAAGATACCATTTTCCTAACTATGCAGGTCCCAGTTTTCTGCAATAAATAAATAAATGAAAGCAGACAAAGTAGTAGAAAAAGAAAAATCCCAGGAGAACTGATACTTTGAATCTCTTTAGATTTTTGATCGATTTTTCAAAGCAACTTGGTGTTTATCAGAGGATTGTTTTTTCTGCAGGTCACTGGTGGATGCTGGGTTTGCTGGCCCAGTTAAAGTGGCAGCATCCATATTTCAGTAGTTTAAATAAGCAGAAATGCAGAAGGATATGAAAACTATCATATGGATGAGAGAAGAAAGCCAGCTGGAAAGTGTTATCTGTATGATTCTATTTTGTCTGTTGTACCTTTTAAATACTAGTGTCCACATTTATATTTTCCCCCAGAAAGACAGCTTATAGTTGGGCAATGCTAAAAGATGCAAAATAAAAAAGGTGGAGCGTTGGCATATGAACTAAATGGGAGCGGGGAACTGCTGCCTTGCGGAAGGACACAAATCTCTTGTCTGCTTGTGTTCTGCTGGGCCAGCCGCTCCCTCCTCCTGCCTCTGGCCTCTTCAGAGCAAGCTGCCTTGTGCTGCAGCAAGTTATTTTGCTCAGTGTTATCTCACCTTCTTGAAGGATGGTGACTTCCAAGCCAAGCAATGCCTGTGCGAGCAGGAGCTGCTGCCTTGCCAGGAGCAAGTGATCCTCTGTCTTGTTCTGCCCTTCCCGAGTTCCTGGAGCTCTTCAGCCTGCAGCAGTTCCCCTGGACAGTGAGGTGTATAAAAGCTGGTGGTCTGGCATAACACCGAGTGCTCTTCCAGTCTGAGCGTGGCACTGAGAAATGAGCACTTCAGGTTTTGCTGCCTCTCCCTCAGATTTGATAGGATTTTTGCTTTTGCCCCTTAATCTGTGATGCAGTTCAGCCAGACTGAAAGGACATGTTTTGCTCTTTGTAGCTGGGAAACAGAACAAAACAAAGTAAAGATTTGGCCCTTGGGATAATTGAAGTGAGTATAACCCATCGTTCGATGTCTTTTGGAAGGACAGTTGCTATTTTTAGCATTGATAATATATGCTGGGCTAATGGATATAAAGCTTCAAAAGCGCTTGTGTGATATTCTGACCATTTTGTCATGTAATTCTGAGCACTCTGTTGATGTAAAGTTCTTTGATTACAACCAAGGCTCAATATGACTGTATCAAGCTAATATTCGAGGTCTCTTAGCAGCACGTAAATACTGGTAGAAGGGACGTTTAGCTAAGTCATCTCAGGAGCACCATATTTTTTAACAGCTTGATTTGTGCCTGGATTACTGCAGAGTGACTTCTGACGGGATTCCAAGAGCACCTTTGCGTGGGATTTGGCCCAGGCGTGCTGTGCTTTCACTGACGTCAGCCTGGACAAGTGGAACGGGAGAAATAAAAATTGGGAACTGTCATGCTCTTTCCAAAAGGTTTTCCAAACAGATTTGTTTTCTTCCTATGGCAGGATGGAAACTTTTGGATGCAGAGCCTGATTCAGAGACCAAAGGGATAAAATAGTCTTGCATTTATTAAATTGTGATGTGTGTTGGGCCATATGGCAGAGAGGCGGAAGAGGGGTGTTATGAAGGTTTTTCTCCAGGGATCCAACTCTCTGTGACTTCATTGAAGTTATTACAATTTTATTGTGTAGAAGCACTCAGAAGATGTTTTGAGAAGTGCGGTAGAGTAATCGGAACTGAGCTGAATTAATTTCGGTCTTCTATATGGCAACAAATTCTTTGGCCCTATTACAAGGTTGGTCGCTTGTCATTTTTTTGATTGTGCTACTCTAAATTTGGGCCATCTGTGTGGGGTTGCATTCGTGTTGTTGCTCAGAAGTTTACAGGCTTTCTAACAGCCAAGTGGAAAGGGCGTTTCTCGTTATTGTGCTGATGGCTGAGACACTAAGTGCTTGTTGTTATGTTCACAAACGAGGATGCAGATTTTTGGCAAAAGCAAGGAGCCAGATTCACTCATTCAGATTAAGGTCTTGTTACAGTATGACTAAGGGGGCTGTATGCACCCACGTTGAACCGTTGGGTCGTTCATGTGAAACGAGGGCTAGGTTTCTGATAAATGACGGAATTGTCATAATATTGTATCAGTTCCATTCTTTTCTTTTTTTTTTTATTTGACTTGAGCAGAGAAGAAAACAGGATCTGATTTAATTTCCATTCCTCCTCCCTACAAAAATCTGTTTTACTGGCAAATTACAGTGATGAGAATTTCTGAAAATTTTATCAAGCAATACTTTCCATCTGACAAGACTGAAACTCCAAAGATGCCAGGAAACCAGAAAGCTAGTGTGATGTTAATTAGAGGAGATGGTCTGGCTTTTGCTTTTGCCATCTCACTCCATTTTGCTCTCATTGCATCATTTCACAGAGAAAGCCCAGTAACTATTCTAGGTTCAATAGCCAGCTGATTGTCTTGTCTTTTATACTGCATAACATGAACAAAAAGGAGTTTATTTGCAGAAGTATGATGAAATGTTTGTCTGTTATACATGAAAATGTAATAAACTTTGCAGACTTTCTGTGGCCTGAGCTTTGCTGGAACCGAAGGGGGGGGATGGGAACCAAAAGAGTGACTGAGCACATAGAAGCTGCAAGAGATACCTGGAACAATTTCACTGTTACTGTTTTATTAGAATGATGATTAGGAACCAGTATGAATACTTCAAATACAGAAAGGCTTGTGCTTCCCACCTCCTGACTTAGAGATGCATAAGGACTAAATTAAAGTAAATATGCTGTACTGCATACGTTCAGCGTTCTTGCTCTCTGACAGGTATCCAGCTCTTTTCAGTGCCAGCCACTTCCTAATGAAGTAGCAGAAAAGATTGAAAAGAGGCTGCTCACCATCCGCCAGTTGTGGTTTTGCTGCTGGGTAAAGAGGAATACATGGTTTATGGGGGCCAAACGCAGAACAAGCAAGAGGAGGCAGGGTGCTAGAGCAGCAGAGAAGGAGCTCATCTAGGAGGGTGGCAGACTGGTTCTGGTGCTTGCTGTAGGAATTATTTATGCCTTTTTCATTAAAGGTTCATTGGTTAAACTGCATAAACGGATTAAGGTAGTGGATTTAGAGTCTACAGCTGTGGTATGGATACTCGTCTCAGGTGAAGTGCTCTGGAGTCTCTCTGCCTAAGGCGTGTAAGACAAGGTTTTTAGTGATTGTTTCGGGTACGTCCATGTTGGCTGTGTTGCTGGCCTGAATATTAGTTTTTTGGTTAACTACTGCTGCAGTGAACTCCTATCTTGTATGGTTTAAAAGCACCTGCTATCAAATAAACAAATCAGTCCAGCATTAAAAATAAGCATGAATTTAAGCTCAAGCTTCTTTAGTCCTGAGGTCACAGACAGTGACCACATTCATTGATCCACAGTGTGCAGGGTACATTGGCTTTCAGAGGATACATCTCAGTGGATGTACCAGGACCTCGTCCTCTGCAGGAGGAATTAACCCAGGTATTGGGGATGAGTTTAACCATCCCATGGAATGACTGCACAATATTTCAAGCGTAGACAGTGCCATAATTAGAGCATATCCATTTTTTCCTTCTGTATTTACAGAAGGAAATTCTCATTTCTTGAGAGACTGCAGAGAATTCTTACAGAAGGAATTCTCACTGTTCCCTTCCTGTGGCTTTGGGCGCTGAGTATTCCTAGGTCCATACCTGGTTGTGGGTTGTTAATGAAGTTTTCCACCACCTGTCTCCTTAGCATTCAGTAACGTGAACTGCTCTGCGTAGGAGTAGTTGGAATTTGTGAAAATCCAGCGGGCCAATAGGTCTTTTCCCAGCCCAATTAATTTTTAATGCTATCTCTCAGCTTATATATCACAGTATTTAAGACTTACCTTTTGTCCCATCCCTAATGTGTTTCCCTTTATCAACCACTGTTTGTGTCTTTTTTTGATTTAGGGCTTTGCAATGCACTGCTGCCCCTTCATTAAGCTTTCTTTATGAATTGTTGGAGTTGGTAAGAAGGGATCACCCTGGTGATCTGTTAAGCTGTTGAGTGTTGACACTTCAATGAAACTGAATCCGTCTTTGGCTTGCCATCACGTGCTGTGATGCTCCTGTCTGTCTGCTGCTTTACGCAAAATGAGAGGCAGTTTTAAGAAAGTGCCATACCTAAATTAACTTCTAAATTTAGCGTCGTATAATTGGAAGCATCCTGTTGATTGGAACATGGGGGTGGGAGGCAGCGCTCCTGGGTTGTGTTTTCGAGGCAGATTTGTAAGACGCTCGGTGTAGGGACATTTGGGTGCTGCTGCCGGCTGTCCTGCTGATTTGTTGTTGCGATTTCCTGTTTGGGGTACCGTAGCATTTAAGCATCTCAATCAGCTGTCTGAACCTCCTTGTTCTAAGTGCTGTATACAGACAGCACAAAATAGTAGTTTTGGGAACATTTGACAAACTTGTATGAATAAAACTAAGTTTCCTTATGCATTTAAATAAATCTGGCTGCTTTTTCCTGGAAGTGCTGTGCTGCTTCTTTGCTGTTAGTAAGATCAAAGGCCTAGTCTTGTGGAGATAAGTTCAGATACCAAAGCAAAGAGTTTTCAGTGTGATTACTTACTATAATTTATTTAACTATAGTTATTTAATTATTTCAAATATTTCAGGTTTTTGGATACCCATTTTGAGGTTTTTTTTTTTTAAGGATCATTTAAAAAGACTGAGAACACAGTACTTTCTGAAAAGCAGGTCTAGTTAAGGTGGCCTAAAATGGCCGTGAGTGAGAGTCGTTTCACAAGTCACTTTTGAAAATCTAGGCCTATCTAAACATTGAGTAAATATTGAGGAGCCTAATTTGAGGTCCTTGTTTAGAGACACTGATGTCTTTTTTTTTTTCTCCTTGCTTCATTTAATCCCTCTGTAAAAGGGACCACAAGATATATATCTCACCATGCTGCTATCAGAGTTAATATTTTTAAAAGACCTTGGATACTTTACACCTCCAAAATATTAATTAATTTATTACTCTTGCCTTTAGTGGAGAAATACTTAGCGTCTCTGTCTGTATTGCTCTAAAATGAGCACGAAATTATTTGGTATTACTCTAAATTCATCCTGTGGGGAATCTGTACCAACAGATGGAGGCGGGAAATTCTGACAAGATCCCCTTTTGCAGGTTTTGTAGCTTAAGATTTCCCTCTGCCTTAACTAGTAGAAACATCTCTGTCATGTAAAGCTGAATTTTTAAACTGTTCCCCTCTCTTATGTTGATGCCTACTTTGTGAAATATTCCTATTAACATCACGTTTGTGATGTTAGATACAGGCGTTGTATCTCTCGTTGTGATGAGAGATACAGGCGTTTCGACCCAGAGCGAGCCTGTGGCTTGTATTCATATTCAAATCCTAGTATCATCTATCTATGAAATTATTCATCAGATTCATGTGTGAATGCTTTTAATGGTTTAATGTGTTCAGCTGATAACAAACTGCATGCTCAAACGTAATGTTGCTCTTTTTAGACTTGATTAGACTCTATCCTTGATTGTGATTTAATGGCTGTTCACAAGCTTGTTCGCTCTTGCTGTTGCATATTAAGTACCAAAGTATCCAGCCAGGTCTGCCAAAGTCTTTCAAGAGACCATGGTTTCTCAAGGCAGATGAAAAGCCCTAAGTAGGCTAGTGTTTGGATTCAGGCCTCGGATTGTATTTGATTGTTCTTGATCACCAAAGATTGTGTCCGTAAATCCCTGTGGAAATGTTTAAGAGCTCAAAGACTTGTCTCAGTGCTGGATTTTACTCTCCTAAAATCCTATCTAAACAATCAAACAAAATCCTTTTTAAAGCAATTAGCACAAGCAATAGCAGTCAAAACAGTTCCAAATGTAAGTTTTATTCACCCTCTCCTTTTCATTTCCCAAATGCCTATCTGAGCTACTGTGCCAGGAAAAGCAGTGTATGGTTGGAAGTAGACTATTTTTCATATGCTATGTAAGATCTCATATTTGTCTATCATGGGTACTTATATGGCCCTGGTTACCATAATCTCAGCTTTTTAACATACGCTGTTTTTCACTGTGCCCTTGTGCAAGTATTGATTACTCTAATTCACAAACAAGAAGATGCAGGTGAAGCTAATGGGCCTATCAGGGATTTTCACGAGAAGTCTGTAGAGCAAGGACTTGATCTGAAGTCCTAGGTGAGTGCTATTACTAAAGAATCCTTCTTTGCATAGGTATCTAGTTATCTCTATTTTAATTATGATGGGATTAGTAAAAAATGTGGTAGGCCTACATTAATTAGGAAGTTGTTTAAAGCCAAGCCTGATGTTATCCAGTATACCGGATGCCTGAACAGCGCAGTGATAGATGAGATGTCCTCAGTTGTTTTCTTGACAAGGGGTCAAATGGGGAAAGATGCATGGCCAGTAGAAATATGTGACCGCAGAAGTACGGCGATGTCTTCTAGTGATGTGCTCCTCACCTTTGGCTAATGTGTCTTTCATAAGCCCTAGTGAACTCATGATCCCTAAGAAAATATTTGTAAAACCGAATTGACTTTTAAAGTGTAGGTTCATTACACCTGATTCTCAGGTCATGTTGAAAATAGCATGTCAGAAATGGCATGTCCAAGTTTTACATCAGCGCTGATTTCCACAGCCTGTTGCTTTACTAATGAAATAAATAGTTTAAGAATTTGTAAGCCGTTTCTTACACCAGTTACTCTGTATTGACTTCAGTGAAATTATTGCTGGTGTACTCCTGGTAACAGAGAGGAATCTTGTTGTTTGTGTCTCTCTCCTTTCCCTCCTCATGTCTCACCACGTTTAATGAATCTGCCGTAAGATAATCTTGCAGTCTAATGTGCTTCATTTTAGCTGAAATATGAACATGAACTGGGTGCTTCTGAACTGTATTTTTGGTATATTAAGTAAGATATGTCAATTATTTAAAAAAAAAAAAAAGAGCAAAAGAGACTTATCACCTGTGCTTGGCAATGATACTGAGCTCGCTAGCCTCTTGTTAAGCCCATCTGGGGATTAAATGCAAAAAGCTATACATGAAGAAATGATTTTGTTGTAATAAATAACCTGGTAAATGCAACCTAGCAGGGAAAAGCCATGCAAAAGAGAAAATTTTGCCTTCTGGTAAGGAGGTGCAATTGACTTGTTTTGAAAGTAGTCGTACAAGGAGACAGCTTCTTGCACCCTCCTTTAAAACACCTGCAAAGGTTAAAACCTCCAACATGCCTGTTCCAGTGCAAGTGGCTCTTTTGGGCTTACACTCGGTCCCATGCCTTCCTCACTGCCTGCTAAACGTCCTTCATGTTTCCGTGGGGAAATAATCATCCAGCTGACGTGGATCATGAAACACTTTTATGTGGATCATACCCAGCAACCAGTTTAATTACAACTGAAGTGGCAGATATGCCCCTTGTGACACAACCTCTCTTTTTTGGCACCAGGAGAAATATTTAGCAGCGGAGGAACTACTGAACCTTCAGGAAAATTTTATGCTTTTCTACTGTTCTGACCAGGTGACTCTTACGTTAGCCCAGCTGCCCCTTTCATCTCCCTTTCAGGAGAGAAGGAATATATATCTTGTGTTTTTAATGAATACCCAGCACGAGGACCTTGCTTTTAAAACTGACAAAAAACTCTGTAAGCGTTAATTGCATGATAGTATTTTCTTAAAGCCGCAATTCTGGATTTTGTTGAGATTTAATGTAGGCATTTTTATTGGTTGTTAATCGAATCCTAGATATGGCTGGAACAAGATTTAGTTCCTATTTAATAATCCTGTAAATGCAAATATTGGAGCTCTTTTAAATAAGCTGCATATTTTTCCCTTAAGCTTGTTGAAACTGATTAGGAATCACCTACAGTAAGTGGGTGTTTTAGCTACAGTGTAGACTATCTGCTTAATAAAATACATTACCACATCAAGGGAGTGCGGAGAGAAGTACTGGGACACACTAAGGGTGAGATTTTCAGCAGCACTTTGCAGTGCCTTAACTCTGCTCTCTGTTGTGAATTTTACCCTTCACTTCAAACAGAGCAAGGTGAGAGAAGCACCCAGTGCCCATCTTGGATAAACGGTGCACAGAGAACGCAGAAGCATTCTTTTCTTTTTTTTTAGTATGTTCTTTATAACGTGCTGGTTCAACATCCCTGTGAAACCCTAATTGTCTTGCTAAAATCAAAAGTCTTCTGCCAAAAGCGAGGACAGGTTAAAACTAAGTGAACTGAAAAGCAGCAGTTACACTTGCTGGCAGTGCTTTATGGTCTATGCCTTGTTAGCTTTTGTTGGATTTGGCTTACCTCCTTGAGAAACAATCCTCTCTCTTGAAGAAATAAGCCTCATGTTACCACCTGAAAATAATACAAAAAGTCCTTGGTTCTTCTTACTACATTCCTCCCATCTTCTTCCCTCCTTAACCTGGGTTGTTTGGCCATTTCTTTTCCAGCCCCTTTCCGTACTGAACCTGATAGCTAGAATACTTCTCATTGACTTATCCCCTAAAAACCCGAGTGTATCATGATGCTTGCCAGAAGTCATTCAAGCAAAAAGTTGCTAGTTTATGAAATAATTAATAAGCATATACTTACAAGAAATAGGCGATGTTAAAGTTTGTTCAGCCAAACCAAGCTTTGTGCTGTTGTTTTTATCCCCTCCTTCCTTTGCCAGCATCTCCATTAAATCATAAAATGAAGCTGCAAGTGCTGCCGAGCGCGGGGGGTTTGGTGCAGTTTGCCAGCGGGCCGGGTCCCACCCTGCCTCCCCCAGCCTGGGAAATGACAGACTGCGCAAAGGAAACAACGAGGGTCCAATTCCAAGTCAGAGAAGCAAGGAAGTTGTGTGGTGTATTAGCAACGCCTGGCTCTTGCCGGTGTCACTGAAAGCGCTGTGATTGAGGGTGACGCATCAGCTAAGCCCCCGGTGCAAGGGCCGGGCAGAGTTCTAGCCTTAAATTGGAATTTTCCATGGTTTTGCGATAGTCAGAGCATAACTCCGTGTTGGGGTTGATTGACATGTGCATATTCTGATTGCCCGGAGGGGATGCGTCAGGGCTTCCTCGAAGCCCCTTGCAGCTTCTGCATCCCGGGGAGTGGGACAGGGCCGCGAGCCAGCCAGGCTTTGCAAGCTTACTTCCACTAGCTGTTCAGTGCCGCCTCTTCTGCCTAGAGCACCCAGGCCACAGACAAATTAGTTGCTATTAGTTGTCCCTCAGGATTTATAGAGTGAAAAATATGCCGAATATACTGTGGTATATTTTCTTTGAGTGCTGGAATTGGGAGCCTCCCTTAATCTGAAAGGGACAAGTTGCAGGAGCTTAAAGTGAAGAAAGTGTCTTCTGGAAATTCACTGCTGGAGAAGCTAAAGCAATTGCTATTGAGAGATGGTCATATTCATTTCAGGACCCTGCTTATTAAGCATCCTTGTGGAAGGAGAGAGAGTTTTCCGAGGATGATATATTTTATACAGATTGAAAAATCTCTCACCACAGCTTGCTTTCTTTTCTAACTTGCTTCAGTGTTGGAAGGTCACAGAAGACTGCACATCTGCATATTAGGAAGGCTTTGGTTAGGCAAAAGCACCATGAGCGAGGTTATCTATCTGGTTTTCATGTCCAGTCCTTACCTGGGGCTGTGTTTGCAACCTTAAATAAATTCCTTAAGCCAAGTTAGACATCCAAATCTGTAGTTAAGCTCGTAAGTAGGACTGCTCTGATTTTTATAGACACTGACTCCCACGGTGTCTTTATGTGCTACATCATGTGGGGGTTTGCAGCATCACTGACAACTAAATGTGGATTCAGGAACATAACTTGAGGTGTCCAAGTTTAGGAATGTCTGCCTTGACCTCCACAAGCTTAATTTTTTGCTCCTCTGTCAAGCTAACGTAATAATGCTTACCTAGCTCAAGAGGACGTCAGGAGGACTGATGGACTGTAAGAGTTCTCATTATGAAAGTATTTTGATCAACCAGTAGCGGATATTTTCCATTTTATTAATAAAGAGTTATTGTTACAGTGTAAGGAGGGAGGTTACTTTGGACCCACTGTCCAAGCACAGTGCAGTTGTCTTGTGGAAATATAACTGTCTAATATATTTTTGAATGTCAAGACCGTGGTGTTAAACACAGCCTGGTTTGATCCACCCTGCACCAAAGCAGATGAATCGCAGTTTCTTAAGGAGCAGTTAGATAGTTTCTTAGTGACATGTGCAATATCGTATTGATGAGATAAGGGCTCCTTTGTGGTACTCTGGATTCATAAATATGCTGGCTGCATGGGCAGGGTCAGACAGTTTGAGCATTTTATTAAAAAAAAATAATCTACTGTTTTGGTAAAGTGTCTGGGCCAAATTCCAATCTCATTTTCATCATAAATGTGCATATTCCTGGCAAAGAGAACAGAGGAGCTTATAGCCACACTGGGGACCAGCTTCCTTTTGATTACGTGTGGACCAAAGTGTAGAGCTCTGAGTTTAAAATTTCTCTTGTCTGGATTTGCAACGGCAAGGGTACGTCATTTGCAGTGAGTTTGGAGGCATATTTTAAAGGACTAGATTTGATGGTAGTAAGTGCAATTGCAGCAGCTTTCAGCTTATTATGGAGTTAAGCTCCAGCATTTACAGGTTAAAGAGAGAGGTTGCCAGGGAATATAATGCTATTTGCAGGCAGAATTGTTTCAGATCTAGTATCCCTGTCCCTTCCATTTTATGGGTGCTGTGCAAACACTGTCCCTTTTGGGGACTGACCAAAGCCTGCTGCAGCTTTAGGGAACACACATCTTACAGCCTACTTTTGTCTTTTTGAATTCAATGGGAATTTTGTCTTTAGATGTAGTGGCAGCACTGCTGGATTTCTGCTGTTCTAGCTTACTCCTTAAGGAGTCCCTGATCCAGAAGTGAATGCCTGTTGTTTCCGATGACTTAAACATGAGCTGACTGCTTATCACCCTTGGAAGGTGTGGTTCTTCCTTGCAGAAGATTCCAGTTTAAACAGATAGACGTAATTGTTCAGAAACAGTTTGTCTCCTGGCTCCTGATGAGCCAGTCTTAAGTGAACTTTAGTTTGGTTGGGTCTACTTTGATACAGGGGTGCGGCAGTGCTTTTCACATAATTGGGTTAACCCTGAAAGCATTGTCTATTTTGATTAACGTGGTAACAGCTTTTCTTTACCAGGTGGAGAACCACTGCTGACACAGAGTCGTCTACTACCAGAACAGCGCTCTTCAAGCCAATGGGTTTATCCTATACTTGCTCAGTCTTTAAAAATCCAGTTGTTGAGCAGAATCACTGTAAGCAATTGCACTGTCTGTATTTTTAAATAATTTATCCAAAAGGATCTTAACTTTAAGATACACACTGCCTGTGTTGTTTTTCACTCTGAAGCCATCGAGCTGCTTTGCTCCAGTTTGGATTAGAGTGTCTCGTGCAGCATAGGGCTGTGTGCGGTACACAACTGCTGGAATTATTTCTTTTTTTAACTAAGAGATTGGCAGCCACTTGGATGAGTCACACTCATGAGCCTAATTTTAGCTGGTATGTATGTATTGGGAGAATGTACCAGAGAAAGTTGCATCTCAAAGGCTGAAGAGAGGTGAATTGAATTTCTTTTCTGAGCTTCTTAGAAGCCAGCGTTTGTGCCTGAATTCTGTTTCTCCTCTTGTGGTTTTGCACAATCTGACTATAAACACAGTATTTGTGACCTTTCTGTCAGGATTAGCTTAATTCTTTTGCCTTCAAAGAGTTTATCAGAAGGAGACAATCTAGCATGACAACATCAATACTTTGATTGATGTTTGTTTGGTGTGTGTTTGACTTGTGTTTACTTGTGTTTTGAGCATAATGAAGTCCAGAGTTGAAACTGTCTTTAGTGTCCCAGTTCATGTGTTAATTTATGCGTATGTAGCCTCTGCTAGTGTCCTCTAGCCAGCGTAGGAAACGGTATCTGTGAAGGTGCAGGTAGTATGCTGTTTAAGAGGAATTAGTAGATATAGCTAGAGCCTTCCAGTCATTCTGGTCACATCAGCTGGTTTCCAGCACTCATGCCACTGTTCAGGGGCTGCTCCTGCTGTTTTCTTTATTGGCTTAAGTAGACACACGTATTCTGCTAAGCATATTTCATTCTGACGTGCTGGTCTACCTGTATCAAGGGACCCAGCTTCTGTTGGCGGCTGCATTACTACTTCTGGCATCCCATTAGGAACCCAAATGACTGGGACAGTGGTACCTAGCTCTAAACGCTTGGCTATGTACATGAGAAAGAAAAGGCACATGGCTTTTATGGCACCTTGCTGTTCTCTAATGCATTGTTCCTGTTTCCTGCAAGGCAAAGGAGTCAGTCTGGGTTATTCAAGGAGACAGAGTCCATGCGGTGGTCATTTACTGCCTGTGTTCAGAAAGCAGTCCGTAGCAGTACCCAAGTCCCTCCTCTGCTTTGTGTTGTGATGCTTCTGCCCAGCCTCCCTATGCACCTGGGTAGTAAACTGCCATGTGTTGTTTGTAGAAAATGCAAAGGCAGTGTATCATTTTCCACTTAATCAGGATGTTCCTAATCGGGGAATTGCCCAGAGAACTAATTAAAGCCAAATGTACTCAATAACTACTGTTTAAGGGATGCAATAATTCTGCTTAGCAGTAACATCCTTAGGTGATTTACAGGTACGTTGGCCACGTTCCATTTTCATGCTGAGTGTGGTCTGGTTTTCTCCTAGGAGAGAGCTTTTACTTTTGTCTGAGTTATGATGCAGAGGATGTTTGTACAAATGACTTTCTCACTGTCTGATCTGTACTGAAGCTGTGTCCTTTCTCCGTCAGGAGTGCTGACTGCCCTCCTGGTCTTTGCTGTGGTTGAGGGGGTAGCAGGCTCTGCTCCTGCTCTACGGCAGAGCTCCTTCTTTCGTTACCTTGCAGAGTCTCAGGCTGTGCTTTGGTGTTGGTGACGGTGCTGCTTAAGCTTTGCTTATGCTTAGTGTAAACACCTCCTGGCTCTGGACACGTTTTCCTGATTTGTGCTGCTTCTTGTGTTCCCCTGGCAAACTATTTGTTCAGCTGTGCAGCAGCTAAATCAGGATCCTGATCTGGCTGAAAAACAACCCAGAGAAAGAAAGAAGGAAAAAAGAAAAGAAGAAGAAAAAAAGAAGGATGTCTCATCCAACTCATTTTTCAAATCTTGTTCACCACGGGGCTGTACAAACAGCTGTGCAAGCACAGAGAAGGGAGTGGTGGGAATAAGTGGGTGAGGCCAGGGAGAATGGGGGCTGCTTAAGCCAGCACTACTGCCAAAATATTACTTGCCAAATTACTTCTCCGCTCCTCTGTTTTCTTGAACGTTTCCTCGCATCTGCTCTGTCACAGTAAACTCTTATGGATGTTACCACTTCAGCTTAATAACATAAGAACAGCTGTACTGGTTCAGACGAAGACTTCATCTAGCCCAATATCCTGTCTTCAGCAGTGGCCATAAGCAGACCCCCGGGAGGGTAAGAACAGGACAAGCATGTATGATACTTCCATGAATGTTTTCTCAGCCTCAAACAATTTGAAGCTCAGGGGTTTTCTTGAACCTGATGTGGTTCATCTATTTAGTAACCGTCAGTGAATCTCTCAAGTATTTGTCTAAGTCATGTACCCCCCGAAGGCCTTGTAAAATCCTTATGTCCATAACTTCCTTTGGCAAGCAGTCCCCCAGTTTTCCTGCTTGGGAAAATCAAGAACTCCACAGAGAGGATTGCCCTGTACTGCTAACCAGAACGGGCTAGAGGGTGATGGATGTCGGACCAGCCCACATCTGCATGGCCCCACCTCTGCTAAACTCATGTACCCTCCAAAGCAGGGTGGTTCCTGGCCCATTATAGGGATGGGCCTAGTGTCTGGGGATTATGGGGAGAGTTGGCATGACACATTAACACCTCGCAGCATAGGCAAGTGAGTACCAGCACTCAGGGATGGTCCCTGGCACTGTTTCATTCCTGAATGTAGATGCAGCCATAATGCCTTCAGTGAAGTATGTATGGACTAATATCAGTGGGATATTCCTAGAACGTCATTTTCTAACCTAAGGATTTCAGGAAGATGATAATTTCCTAGGGGAGGTGATAATGCTTATTTAGTATGTTTAAATTGATAATTCCATTGAGTCAGATTTAATGCCCAGTTCAGTCATCCATGACCTATTGGCATTATTTTTATGAACACTTCTTTCTGCATAATGCTGATGCACCTGTGCCGCAGGTAAACATACTGGAGAAAAAGTTTCCTTAGAGAATTAGAAGTATCATAAAGTTGGTAACAACTGCTAGCTGCTGCTCAGTGAAGATGAAATGTTTTGATTGCCTCAGTCCAGTAGCTGAAAAAAAGATGGCAGAGCGCTCTTTCCAGAACCCAGTGAAGGGTGGTTAAGTTCCCTGTAGGTATCCTTGGCCAAGAAGCCCCGGGATGAACAGTCAAGATGGGCACGGTATGTTCTCCTCTGCGGTCAGCAGGTTGAGTTCAGGTCTGACAGCACACCAGCCGGTGGGAAAGCTTACCGTGGCTGGGTACAGTCTGTATCAGTGTTGTGGGCAAATGATAGATTTTTTTGTTTGTTCATATGCTTAATGTCCTAGTGCTTGTCTAATTCCATTGGGATTCATGCCAGATGATGAACTGGATAAATCTGCATAACGTCTTTTCTATGCACATTTTGCTTCATGACCAAGTCAGTGAATTGTGCTAATGTTCAGGAAAACTGAATCTGCTGAGACTAGGCCATGTTGACAAACTAGGGCAAAATTTAAATGTTTATTTAGCGATGTGTTTGATGTAGATTGTAATTGTTGCTAGAATGTACATACCAGCTTACTGTGATGAGAGGGAAAATTCGCTGTCTCTTTTCACCTAATATATAAGTGTTTCTCATGGTAGTCTACGCTCAGGCCTTTGAGGCACTCCTGTTCAGCGTGACTCTGCCCGACCTACCAGAGTTGAGGTAAAAACATACAGTCTCTTGGGCAGAGAATGAAATTACCTGGTATTTATTTATGTACGCTTTAAAATCTTTTTATGAATAGGCTATACATTCCTTTCCTGCACCCTCTTGGGATGCGATTTCCCCTTTGTAAGATATTCACAGTTTATGTAAATGATTGTGATTGCCGAAACTAATCAAACCGAGGACAAAAGCAATCACAGGCTCTCACCTAGCATCTAGCTTCCTGACTCCATTTCAGCCCCCACATTAGCTTCTACTTCATTAAAATATATATGACCCACTTCAAGAGCTAATTTGGGCAAAACCATTAGGCTTCTGTCCTCATCACCGGTAGAGGTTTGAAGTTCATTTTCACACACGAGTGAGCAGTTGCAGCTTTAAGATGCATGAAGGTTATTGTTGTGTATGTGCACGTGAAAAGGGAGAGGAAGGGAAAAGGTGGCAGAGCATGGTCTGTAGTGCCCTGCTCTAATTATTTCTATAACTGCATCATTTTGTAATGTCCTGTTTGTGCTCCACCTATGGAGTGCTAGGCAGCATACAAACTGCCTGGATCAGTTAAAGCACGTGAAGGGATATGGAGCCTTTGAGGACTGAGAGCGGCAGATGCTGATGTTGCCTCCTGACTGTTGGGTAGCTAATACAAAAGTTGCTGGTTGTCAGTGGGATCCTTAGTTGAAGATATCTGGTCTCATCTCTAAAGATGTTTGGACCAAGCCCAGGGAATTTCTACTCAGTCTGCAAGATTTTCTTTTCATATTGGATAGTTATTTTAACTGCCTTAGCTTCAAAAGACGCTCTTAACTGGCAGAGTTTGCGAAAATACTCAGAGGATGTACAGATTCAGGATCTGAAGATATTTTTTAGTCCACCAAATCAGAGTAATTTATCCCAGTAATTTCCCAATGTTGGGAAGGATGCCATGACGAAATCGTGTCAGTAATATCTACCAGCATGTGCAACTGGCAGGGGTTTCTTCCCTGGAGCCACTGTCTGGGGTATCAAGTTGCTCTCTGGACTGATGGATGAGTCACGAGAATCTCTGTTTTGTTTGTGCGTTTTATCAGAGATCGTCAGGCAGCCGTCAGTGTGATTGACTAACTCAGCGCGAAGTGTCAGGCGAAAGTAACTGAAGTGAAGTAACACGAGTGACAGCTAAAGAATAAGCAACAATCTGTCTTTTCAAATGAGTTGTTCTGTTGGCAATTTGACAAATTGTACAGTGTAACTGAAAGTTCTAGCTAATGTGGTATATTACTTTATTTCAAAATATTCTATTATGAATTGCTTAGATTTAAATCCTGCAAGATAGAATGCTTAACGGTAGCAGTACAAGTACAATAAAATTGATATAAAGATGCTGAGACATTGCAAATCTTCTGAGATTTATTCCTAAATATATGTGCAAAATCCTGTTTCAACATTTAAAAAAATAATTTGACATTTTTGTTTTGAACAAAATAGAATGTAATCGGAGAGTTCTCACTATAAATGGACAAGAAGGCGAAAGGGTGGGATTGGAAACGATGTGCTTGCCTGTAGCGAACCTCCTGCAAGCTTTTGCTCAGCAGATTTATTTGGGTAACACATCACCTGACTGATGTAATTCTTCTGCCTTATATTACTAATTCAAGTTTTTCCTATCCTAAGAAAACTTGACTTCCTTTTTCTTTATGAGTTTTATCAAATTTACTGTGGTTCCATGATACTGGGTGACATTTTGAGGGGACATGTAAATAAGTAATATCTCCATGAATTTCAGTTTTGTTGCACAAATATGTGCCAGGAATGTTGGAAGAACTTTCTTCCAGACCGTTGTTTTTCCTGGCTGGTGAGTGCTTTTGGAAGGAGCCAAGCTCATAGCTTTTGTGGTTGTCAGTATTTCCCCACGTTTTTTGAAATTACTCTCATTTTATAAGAAAATATGAATCATGATTTCTTGAGCAGTGGCTGTACTAATTTATTAAGACTGTATTTCAAGGTGTTATAATTTGTTTCTCACAGTCTGGCCAGTCAGCGTCCTGTACACAGCAAGCTAATGATACAGCTTATAAAAAGCTATACTGGAAAAACTAATGGATGATTTTAGACATTTGCAGTTTTACTGGGATACATCCCTATGGGGTCACCCTTATTCTAGAGTGAGCGCTTGTTTTTTCTTTTTTTCACAGACTGACAAATCAAATTTGTAACTAAATTGAAATATCCTGCTCTTATTCTAGAGTAAGTATACCCATATGAAGAGCTATTTGCAAGCAATCAAGCTGGCTCATTTTAAGAACTTGCTGTGAAGGTGCTTTAAAATGTGCTTGTTTTATTTTGCATAGCAAAGAACGAGGAGTGTGTGTGTTGTCAGCTACCACGCTTGACTGAGAGCGCTCAGTCAGTCACATGTGATCATTAAAAATATCCACTGTCCATTAGATCGCTAATACTGTATCTTGGGTTAAGATTGTTTTGATAATTGCAGCAGCTTACAGTATCTAAGTGCTTTAGGTTTCCTTTCATGCTTGTTAGTCTGATACAGCATGAAGACACACTATTTATATTGTCAGGTACAGATTGTAGATTAGGTTACGACTGCTACAACATGAAATCTTTTGTCTTCATCCCTGCTACCTGTTACGTAAGGGTGCAGATTTGTCCAGGAGTCTCACTGAGAACAGAACAGACAGCAGGAACAGCTTTTCATAACTTTAAATTCTTTTAGGAGGCCTTGCAAACAGCGAAGGTATTTTGCACGTGAAGTTCTTCAAGATTTAATCTTGTCCCTCCTGATGATAGCTGCATGGTTGTTAGGAGGAATGCGATGGAGACTGCGGTTATCATCATTATGTTGAGGCCTGGGGCTAAAGCAGGGGCCACAGAAGATGCAGGAAAGCTACTTGTTCTGCCAAAAGCAAGGCAGTATCTCCTCAGTGCCCCGTTGCTGTGCTGGTACTCTTCCTGCTTACCGCCAAGGCTCTCCCCCTTGCTTCAGTCTGATTTAAGCACTGTTGGCATAAAGATGTGACTTTTTCTCTTCTGGCATAGCTGATGCGACCGAATTTCTTCCTCAAAATGGGTTGAAACCAGAGTTCAGATGACGGCTAGTTGGTTGCGGCCTAACACAGGTGGGAAAGAGCAGAGACTACTTAAATGAGGAAGATTCCCAGCAATTTAGGGTGGAGATTAGAGCCACTGCTTGCCCTGAAGATATTTATCTGTTCTTTAACAGCTGAATTTGCAATGACATTTAGTGCCTGTGGCAAGTAGTGCTGTAACAACTTTTTCTTTCCGATGAAAGCTGTGTACCTTCGGGAAGGAATGACCCAGTGCTAAGGGGAGCAGCCCCGGCCGCAGCTGCAGCGGGGCTGGTCAGTGCCTGCACAGCTAGCAGGTCCTGCCTGCATCCTCGACTTGGAGGAGCTACGACGCGGTCGGCGAAGAGACGTAGGAGGGGAAGGGAAGGGGGCTCTGGTCATGCTCTGCCCATGATATCCTCTTGGTTTCCTGGAGAAGATGTCCCTGCAGGCTTTCTCCCAGAGGCGTTTGACACGATAGTGCTTTTGAGATCAGTGGTGGAGAGCTCAAGGTGGGGTCTGTTTGCAAGGGTTTGAAACAACTTGCCAAAATCTCGTTTTTCTTTCTCACTGTAAAACAACCTGAGTGTTGCCATTTTTCCTTCCATCTTCAGAAGGATGAACACTAATCCAGCGGGGATGATGGCAACATTTATGGGTTTAGTTTTGCTATGTAGTGAGTCTAGTATTAGCCTTTTATTCTGTGATTTATGGTTAAAAATAAAACCAGTGACAGTTCCAAGAATGCAGGAGAGGCATTTCTAACATATATATCGAAGTAAAAAATAGAAGAAAGAAAATTTGCATTCTTTGTCAGTAAATTTTTTTCTTGCAGACTATTTTTTCCAAGGCAGATATTGAAATTATGTTAATTAAATTTCAACAACTATATTTAAAATATTTTACTACTTAACTGGCTTTTCCCTTTCGTCCTATATGACCACAGATTTTTGAAACACACAGATCATCTTCTGAAAGAATCCCACAGTAGCCTTAGATTGCAAATTAGTTCCTTGAAAAATCAGCTGTACGTATTTTGCATTTAATAAATTAATTTATTAAGGAAGATAGAACTTGATTATTCAGTTACAGGCACTGAGCCGCCTGGTGTGTACGATGAAGCAGATCAATAAAAATCTATTTCGTAGCATTTCTGAGCAGTGAGTTGGCCACTTAGAAGCGAACCAAAGTGCACACATACAAACTCATATCTACTCTAAATGTTTTTTCAGATGATGTGATTGAAACACAGATGTCTTGTGCATTAGGTTTGTGTATGATTAGGGAATTTGCATTATGTATGAAATTCAATTTGCATTTCATTCCTGGAAAAAAAAGTATGATAATACATGTTTGTTTATATTAGATATCTTTGAATGTGGTGTATGGATCTTGCGAACAGGAAACATATAATAAAATTGATAAACAAAAAAAACCTATGACTTTTACATTAAAGTTGTGCTGAACGCTAGCAACAGTCCAGAATCAAAACTGTCATGGTTTGTATGTGTCTCCCTGTTTCCTTCTTCTTAAAGATCCTTTAAGTCTTTGCTAGAAAAGGGAGACAGAAACCTTTGAATGTTACCCCAGCAGCAAACTTCTACTGTCCCAGCAAAACATCCTTCCTACCAACTTTTTTGATACTAAATATTGAACAAATTTTCCAGCAAATGGAAGATTTTATGAAAGTAATATTATGTCCATTCAAATGACTATAATATTGGAGGTATTCTATAATATTGGAGATATTTTATTACTTTTTTGACTCTTTGCTTTCTTACTGTACTCTGCTAGATGCAATTTACAGTAGCAGAATAGAGGTAGGAGAGGAATCGTAATCTACAGTGACAGAATCTGATTTCTGTGAACTAAGCAACAAAACCCCTTTAACATTCACAGTAGCTTGCAGAACAAGAGACACATATTCTACCTACAAAGTTGTTCAAAACCTATTGAAACGTAGGAGAGCGCTCCTTCAGTTCCAGCGGGTTTTGGATCAGGTGTGACAAATGCCTGTTACTGAAATTTTCAAGCTTGATGCTCCCCAAATTTGGTATCTGTATGCTGGTATACAATATTTTGCAGAGGCAATGAGCAGATCGCGTCCTTTGACGCCAGTAGAAGCTGTCTGCTCAGCACTTTATGCAGGTGCTTAATTGCGGAGCTGGAAACTGTGTGCTTGAGAGCAGAGCATCTCTGACAGTTTATAGAGGGTGCTGCCAAACTCTTCTTACTGTCATGAAGGATGTGTTAGAGTGCGGGCAGAAGAAAACAAGTGTTTTTCACTGGGAGTTTGTGTGCAGAGTGATTGCTGACCAATATGCCTACGTTTTTTTTTTTTTCCAGGTCTCAAAATGCTTCTGTTGCAGTTGATGAAATAGATTAGACTCTGAAGTGTCTGACTTATCTCCTGAAAATATTGACTTACTGTGTATTGCTTAGGAAGGACAAACATAATGTCTATTTGGGGATGTGGGCAGTAGGATATGACTTAACATTAGCTTTCTTATTGTTGCTCCATTTGGATTCTAAATAGGGAAGCATCAGGCTGTTGCTTGCCATTGTAACTGTCTACAAAATAATGATTGTACCAGGCAGCAGTCTAACGTTGCACTTTTGCTTGCATATTTGTTAAATAATCTCAAATTTGTATTTTCCAGGCCTATCAAAGAGTTCTGTACCGCTGTAGATAAGTCTTGCACCTTCTGTTTTTGACAAATATTGAAGGTTGTTTGCACAGTACACAGTGACCAGGGAGATACTGTTTTCACTTCAGTGGCTTCTGTGGAGATCCTTTCCATTTACACCTGGATAACTAAGATCAGAATCAGGTCACTGTTGTTTGGAGCCCTGTTTTTGCTGTAGTAAGAATCCGTCTAATGATACTCAGCTGTTTGGAAAGTTTTGACAAAGTAAGCATTGCTTGGTGGTTTGGGAGTCTTTCCTGTGTTTGAACAGTTTTATTTTGAGAATAAAATTGTATGTGCAAGCTAATTTTCATGCATTTTGCAAAACTCTGCTTATGATCTATGGTTTGTGTTACCGGTACGTTCTCTTCCAGCAGCAGATCTCCCTGCTAGTCCCAGGAGATGTCATAACAACAGAGGAATCTTTATCCCTCCGTGAACCTATAAAAACTGCTATCACAGTTCTGCCTAGATGAAGGAAGCAAAACAAGTTAAACTCAAGGCAAATTTATGGCCCACTTCAGCCAAACATTTAAGCGTGCATTCAAGTACAGGCATAGGTTTAATCCATTTTTAGACAACAAGTCACTTGAGCGCGTGACTAAGGCCTGCTGCAGTACCGTTAAAGGTGAGCGCATGCATACATGCTTTGCCACCGTGGAGCCTATTTCACGCAGCGCCAGGGTCCTGTTGTGTCATTTGTGTGACATTTGTGCCATGGTGTCTCAGTGCAGAGCCACAGACTAAGGCTGAATCGTCAGCATCACCACAGCAGCACGTTTCTTCTTAATGCTCCAAACCTTTGTCTCCCATGAGACAGACTCTCTCTTGAGCTGTAAGAGAGGCTGGGAGAGCTGTAAGAAGGTTTTTAAGTAGTGGCATGACCACGGTGAGGCTTGCCCATGCTGACGTTCGCCCAGCAGACCTGCTTTGCTTTGCACAGCAGACTGCGGTGGGACTTGAAGGCCTCTGGCTGCTGTGGCCCTCCCCTGCGCCCGTCCCCACGCCGCCGCGCTTGCGAGCAGCGCCGAACCCAGCACTCTGCGGCTCCCTGGCCTCCGCGGGCATCCGAAACGGAACGGCCTTCGTGCAGCCCACAAACATTCGTGTGTCAGCAGGAGCTATATCTAACTAGGCTATGTAGGGCCATCCATGAAATTAAATTATTTGACGTACCAGATTCTCAACTGGTGAAGTTCGGTACCTGAATTAATTACAACTGTGTAAACCAGCCAAGGGCAGGACCCATCTTTTTGTGTGTGTTTTCTGTTCTGAGAGTTAGCTCACTGAAGCAGACATTGGAAGTACTTTTTTAACAATAACGTAAGATGATTATTTTGAGAGAGTGCAGATGTTCATAATGAACTTTTTTTTTTCCTGACCTATTTTGGGATTTGAATTATTGTTCCAGAGCCTGAAGCGGGTATCTCTTCCAGTCTCCAGCAGGGCAAGGAACTTCCTAGAACAAATTTTGTGTTGTCTTATTCTCCTCATTAGCATGGATGCAAATGTTTCTGTAAGGACTTTGAAAAGAAAAGATACTTTTTGATTCTTTGCATAGCGATTTCTGCTCAGACTGAGATTCCTTATGGGATATAGTTTGTCAAGCACCTGTCAATCATTTAATACTCTGTGCTTTGTTGAATTCTCAAAGAAGGCATAGGGGTCTGTTTTCAACTTGGTGGTTTAAAATGATTTAATAACCACGATGAATCGAATTTTTTATGAGGCTTTTTGGCTTGTGTAGGCTTTTCATGATATGGCTGAAGGCACTTCAAGCTGAACATGGAGCAAGGGTCAGAAAAGAGGTTAAGATGAGACAGCCGTCATGGGAGTCCTTTTTTCCCTGTGGTATTTATTTTGTTAATAGAGCTCTTGATGACTGCAGAGAACAGATTTGTGACTGCTTGCAAGAAGGGAAGTCGCACAGGTGTAGCAGGGTCGGGTGCCCATATAGAACACCTGGGCCATATTTTTTTAATTGTTGTGTCAAGTAAGAATTGGCCTTTTTCTATTTCTGAAAAACAACTGGAAGAAGATAAACTCGGTATTAAAGCCTACCCTGGGATGATGCTGCAGTGACTACACCTCAGTTATTGGATTTTGCAACCAAATGCCTTGTGTTGTTTTCGACCTCAAAGTGTTTATTTTGCTCTAGAGGCAGTCAGAGATGTTAAATTAAATTCAAAAAAATATTGGGAGAAAGGATTTGTTCTTGAACTGGGGCAGAGGGAGGACAAATGTCTGGCTAGCTCATCTCTGTTCTTTCCTTTACAACGCTCTTTGTCCTGACAGTTATCCTGTGGATCTAACTAGGCTCGTTCCTCCAAATTTGTATGCATCTGGAATCATAAGCTAACGTGGCAGAGTAATTCCAGTTCTGATTTTGTGTGCTCTCTTGTAATTAAATTACTTGAGACAGCTTGGGGTGAGTAAAAGCAGTGCTATTCAGAAATCATGATGTTCAGTGCTCCTTGCAAGAAATAAGTGCTGTTTTGTGTGTTTGCCCATCAAGAATAAGAAGTTTCCATCCAGGACAGGTACCATTCAGGTGACTAGAGTATGTTTGCATCAGTTCTGAACATACTGAGGTGTTAAACTTAGATTATGTGCCAGAAAAACACCAGCTAATGCTGAGAAGCCTTTCTAAACACTGCCTGCTCTTCTAACCACACAGTCTTTAATATCATGCAATCTTTGGATTTTACTAGCTTAGCAGGCTTCAGCTGACTTTGGCCAGTCTGTACTTCTGCAGTGTAAATGTTAAACACGCATCAACTCTCTTCTCAGTTCCGGGAAAGAGATTTTATCCCACTTGCGAATTCTTTGTATTTGCTTACTGGCTATATTTATAGCTGATATTTTGAATTTTTCAGTGCTGGGTGTGTTACACAATGTGGTTGCCCTCCATGACTAAATATTTGTAAAATTTGATATCTATCAAGCATAGCTATTCTTCAATCAGTTAAAAAAACTTTCATTTCTGAGAACGTTCTCTCCTGTATTACTGGATGGGAAATAAAAGGTGAAAAAAATCTTTATGGTACAAATGTGTTAATACAAAAAAGCACAAGGGAATTGCAGAACATATAAGAGGACATTTTCCCCAGGTAATACTGCCTGTAGCTTGTTACTCTGTAAAGCAGATGATATGTTAACAGTTCAGCTCAAGAGAAACACTTCAATTACAGTTTCCGATCGTTTGAGCCAGTCAAGACCCTTGTGGCTGCTGGTCTTCAAAGAAATATATGCTTTTTTTTTGTCCCGAATTAACCATTAAATTTGTAGTTCAGCGGTATTTAATAAACTGCATAAACTCTCGCAGCTTTGAAATGCTGTTTTAGTATAAACATAGTCATTTTTTGTTGCCAGTCACAAGACAAGGGTTGCTGAATATTTCACATGTGATTCCTGAAATGTACGATCCTAGGTGTGTTCCTGGAGATGAGGCAAAAGTAATGTAACATTATAATTTCCTTTTCAGTCTGCATGATTAATTTTTTCTCGTGATATGGATAAAGATTTATCAGTTTCAATTTTTCAGGTCAGTAATGACCTTCTCTCCAGATGTGATATATTGATCTCGACAGACAGCAGCCTTTTGACTTTTCTCTCTTCTAAATTGCCATTTACCTGGAGAAGACCAGTCTGTGGAATCAGTCAGATTCGCATGTTCCTGCATCTTTAATGTAGGAGACACGAGGGTAAAATAAACTTCTAAATGTCTTCTGGGTCTAACCTACTGAGGTGGGTTATTCACTGTCTACTCTAATATATCATAAGATATTTCTTGCTGTCCAAAGGCTAATAGGTTGTACTGTGTGCTATCAGGGAAGTGTAAAATACCACCTCAAGAATTTGATATCATTTTGTGTTGAGGGTTGTACAGGTTCTTTACTTACTGTGAGGATTCAGAAATAGTTACATATTTAATGGTAGTTACTGTTTTATTTATTTATTTATTTATTTTTAATTCTATCCTGGGAGGCTGGAAAGAGGGGCTCTTTTGCTCATGCATAAAATAACAGCAAACAAGCTATTTGCAAAGATTTCAAATCCCAAGTAAGTCTAACGGTATGTCCCTAAATCAGCGTAATCTAACTGGTAGTCTTTGGGATATTTCTACTGCCTTCCTCTCAGATGAGGTGGGAATTAGCTCCTCCTGTACATGGAAAGGCACTCAGATCTCACTGTTGCTCCCACGCCAGCGTGGCCTGTGAGAAGAGCCCCAAACCTGGGATATGTGATCTCTCTTACTTCTGAGGTTTGATCGTTCCCTCTTAAGTAACCAAGTGACCTGATTTATATCAGTGCTAAACACCTGCAGCCTCTGGTAACTTTTGTAGGCTTTATAGCGTTCATCACTTGGAAACAAGATGCTTAGATAAATGTGGATTTAGTTCCCCAGCTTTATGGTGAAGCTTTCAAAATGTTAGCCTTTATTTCAGTGGTTGTAGTTTATAGGCATCAGGGCAGTTTTCTGAAGTAGTCTTTTAGAAGCGTAATCTTTTCAGCCCCTCTTACCGCCCTCTCTCATCCCCCTCTCCATCTCATCTACAGTCCCTTGAGCAGACGCGGCCACTGTTGGTGCACTCTTCTGAGTCTAGCACTAGACTCATCCTGAGTCTAGCAGAAGGAAGATAAGCCATGATTTTGCACCCCCTCTTGCGAGGTTCAGCTCTCTTAGCCGATTAGCAGCAGCTTGCCTTCCTGCTACAGCATGGGCGGCTGGAGCTCCCGCAGCTCCACGCTGCTGCGCCTCTGCCTGGGTTTGGAGGGCACAACCTTTATATTCAAATAATGTTTGTTTTTAACTTTCAGAATACGCTGATGTCTTAGTTGTTTACTTTTGCTCCTTACCACGTATGTGGCTTGTGTTAATAACAGTACTTCTGCTACCCCAGGAAGTTCTGTTTGCAAGGATGGCTCTTTTCCATCAAAAATCTAGGTGGTTCGGTCTTTGAGGTGGAGAGCAGGTTTTTGTATGTAAATATCCCGGTTCAATATTAGTGTTGTGCAGGTAATAATGCGCTACCAGCCTGATGCATTGACATAACGTTTCATGTGTTCTTCACGTGTGCTAATGCCAAATGCTGCCTACTTCTTTATCTTTTTATGTGTTGATTTGTAAGATGACACAAGGTAAGTGGAAAAAATTGAACTGAAATAAAATATTAATTGTACAAATAATTTAGAGGACTCTTTCATGCTCATTGCCAAAAAGGAACTATCGAAAAATATTCATCAAATTCTGTAGAACTTTTGCAAAACAGTTGACTTTCTTTCTCAGAATGTTGATGGTGTTCTCTAAGCTCACTTACTCATTGCGAGGATCTGCTTTGTAATGCATCTGAACTGTATAGGCCTCGCAGGGAATTTGGTCTGTTTATATAAGACCCTTTAAATTTATTAGGCAGCCTGGCATGTTCTTAGAAAGAAGACTTAACTTCAAGATGTCTGTGAAGGATTTGATACGTATTGAATGAATATGTGGTTTGTTTACCATAGAAAGATAGGAACTGATTTATCTGGTGATCTTGCCCATATAAAAAAGTTGCAATATATTAACAAGACTGGGATATTGTTGCTAGCAACAACGGGAGAACAGCCAAGCTCTGTTCCTATTTGGCTTCAATTCTGGTAAGTCATTCTTGATTATTTCAGTTAAACTATTTGTTTTATGTAATTCTGCAGTGCCTTGATAGCACAAAAGGTTTGTACTGCACACCTGCAATGATGACTTCTCGTAACAGTTAATGTTGGGGAAGAATATAGTAGAAAATGGTACAATAAAAAGTTGTCAGTTCCACTGCATCTCACCTGGTAGTTGCACCGAGTTTTACACTGTGCTCGTTCTCTTCCTATCTTAGGCATTTGAAGTGCTGCCACCCTCAAATCGACATGTTTATCCTTTGGCTGAATAAATGACTCCTTTCTACCACGATAGCCCTCACTATTCACCTGAAAAGGCATATGATCTCACATCGCTTCTGTGATTGTGTGGGCCAGGATGAAGCACTAAGTAAGATACCGGTTTCAGAGCGTGAGCCATTCTTATCTCTTTCCTTTTTCTTTGGTAACATGGAAGTCTGCCGGCAGTGCTCGTTTGTTCAGAGTAGCCCTTTTCTCCTTCAAGGAACAGAATCACGCAGCTGCCGCAGCGCTCCTGCTGCGTTTATTGTCAGGGCGATGGCGTATCTATAGGGGTTGCAGGTGTAAATGCATCTTCTTCACTGTCTTTTAAAACCAAGGAAAATTATTCTTTTTAGAGGAGATACTACACAGCTTGTCAGAATGGAGTTTTTGAAAGGGGAGAGTTTTATAGTGAAATGGAGATCTTGATGTAGATTCTATTTATTTTTTTCCTCCTGGCTGCCTCTACTAATCATCGGGCTGATAGGGAACTAAGCAACCAAAAGGCTCAGCCGTTGCTTTCGAAGCTCAAGACACGTTCATTGTTGGAATCTAAATATAAGGCTGCAATCGGGAGGATGATCAGTTTTCTGCAAGCAAAGGGAGCACGGTGTAGTAATAATCACTTTGGGTAGTCTGTTCCTTGTTGAAGTGATTAGAAAAATGATGGCATCAGCCTTTTTATTATAGCAGTTGGATTAGTTAGGGCTTTGGCTTGCAATATTATCTGAGAGACAGCAGATAAAACAGCTGTTAGGGAAGCTTTGCTTGTTCCTATTTGCAAGGAGCTTGCACCTGTACTTGTTTATTTTTCAGTGGGTGGGGAGAGGTTGAGAAAGCAAAGCCACTAAGTGGCCAGAAATGATACCAGTGCATTATAGTTTTCAAGGGTCATATTTTTTTACTGTGCTATATAAATAGTGGCTCTGAGCCACCATTATGTTTGTAGAAACAAACATAAACCACGCTGCCTCTCATGCTGCGGTGGGTGATACTCTTTGCCTTCATCTTTCCAGAGTGACTGACTTTGGTCCTGATTCCACAGCCTTCTCTCACATTCAACACTACTTACTTGCATATAATCCCAGCTCAACAGGAACGCTTTTGGAAGTAGTACTTGGTGTGCGGAAAAAGTGCAGAATCAGGTTATTGTTCCTGTTTTAAATTCAAGCTGCATGGAAATCTACTGTTTATTGACCAAAAGCAGTAGAAATAAATATACTCATGCGAGGATTAAGCCGTATAGACATCATGCAACACTTCTATCAAACATACATGATTTTAAGGGTAGATTGTAAAAAAATCTAAAAAGTTTTTAAAGTTTGGTTTTTTTTTAAAATGTACATTCCTAAATTCTCTCTGGGCTTTGAAATACATATAGTTTCATTTTCAAAGGCACTGAATAGTGGATTTCCTGATATCAGACACTTGGTACTTTCACAGATTTATAGATATAGATTTAGAAATCCAATTTCGTTTCTCACTGCGTATGAAGCTCTAGATGTTTATTAAGCTTTACTTAAGAAAAAGTAAGAGTACCAGTGTGCATTCTCATCAAGACTGTTATTCCTTTGCATTCACAAGCATATGAATGAAGCATTCCTTTTTTTCACTTGCAGTGATGATTTTTATTGGTGCTTCACCTAGAAAAAGTTTCCACAAAATGCGGTTTGTATGTGGAGTTAAACAGCAGCCTTTGGCAAATTTCTTTGACAAAGACTTTCATCGTTGGCATCCAGCCATTGAAAATACACAGTCCTTGCTGCTTCTCTCAAAGCTGCATTGTTCCTCGAGAGCTGAGCTATCGTGCGGGATCATGGAAAAGGAGGAGGTTGTTGAGGCAGCTTGGTTAAAGGCTGTGTAAATTTAAGATAAGGCTTTGAAATATTTTTGAAATGAAAAAGCGGCATTCATGTGCTGATGAGATGCGTTTGTGTAGACTCCTGTTTACCCGACATGTCTTCGTAGCCATACACCTGGTGCTAAAGGTAGACAGATAGGGCTCTATCTGATCAGTACAGGAACAATAGTCCACTGCCAACTCTGCTTCAATAAAAATGTTTTGCTCCTGGCGTTATTAATTAAAACTAGAAGGCTTTCCTTAACAGTTGTATGCTTTGAGGAAGAAAGGTAATCTTGAAACTAGCTTGGACCTGAACAGTATAAAGACTTTCATAGCTCAGCATCAGCATCTTGAACTGTATTAGGGTTAACAGGGCAGTCATACGATCTCTGAAAAATTGTTAGGATATGTTCTTTATAGATAGATGCTTTCCCCATTGCTTGCAAGTCTTCACAGTGTTCCACAGCTGCTCCATGTGAAATCAATATACTACTCCAGTCTGGAGGTCCTAAGGTGTAGCACCATTGGCAATTATGCTTTGACAATAGACTTCTAAAGTGTGTGCTCGGCTTCATTACAGTGACTAACTTTAAATATGCTGCCAGTTTTCTGAGGCTCATCTGATCAGGGCTGAGCTGGAGAGGAGATCTTAAATCAAGGCAGCTGTTTTATCTTAGCAGTCCAAGCAAATGGGTCTTAATGGTGGCGGCTAGCGTGGTAATGAAAATCTGTTACACCTATTGCTTGACACAGCAGAGCTTTGGATACCACAAAAGGTTGTTTTCAGAGGAGGTGGGGGATTAGGATTAGTGTAAGGCGGACAGAGCAGATGGTTAAAGAAAATTAGCCACTTTGTATTTCAAGGGAACAGCAAAGATTTCAGATTAATTTGTGCTGCCTGTGTTGCTTTTTATTTTAGATATTTGCAGAGATTACTCTGGATGTGTGGATGCCAATAAAGAAAATTGTAGTTTATGCAAAAAAGAAATCTAGGTTGCACATATATCTCAGATAAAGAAGATATTTAAGCTGTTAAGGAAATGAAAGCACAGTGATAAAAATAAGGCCATATAGATAGAGCGTTATGGTATTTGGTCTTCTGCCAGTTACAGCCCTTGGAGTTGCAGCATTTTATTGTCTTTAACGTAGAGATGCGGCCACCGAGCAGTTGGTCTGAGTTGGAAGCTGTTGAAATCCGTGTGGAGCATTGCGTGCTGCGACTTGCCGCCGTAGGGGTCTCTACCTTCGCTGATCGGATCAGCTGCGTAGTTGGAGCTGTCGCCTCCCTGAGCTCCAGTGGGAAAGATCCTGGCGGTGGAGTTACCCTCCGGTTCAGTCCTATTGCTTCAGCCCGCCAGCGGTGGCCACCGTTGCGGTGTTGCCCCTCCTTTGGCCAAAGGGTCCCTCCCTCTTAAGAGAAAAGACCGTGCTTGCCAGTCTCTGAAGAAGAAGAGTGTTTCTAGCTGTCAGTGCTAGGTGTGTAGCAGGTCTTTTCTGCTAGAGGTAGGCTCCAGGTTCATATGGGAATTAAAAAGGTCAGTCGCTGGCAAAGGAACTGACAAGACAGTGAGTTGCTCAGACAGACATCCCTCCACGTTAGCACGTTTTGCTAACGTGTACTCTCTCAATCATTTCTCAGTCCTTCTCTCTTCTGGGATGACAGCAAATTAATTGTAGGTGTGTACCTCAAACACGTGTGTGTGTGTGTGTGTGTGTGCACTCTACAAAAATAGGCTTCCAATGACTTGCAAGTTATAGTTATAGCGAGCACGCTCCTTCACCCTTAACGCTTGGCATCTTTATAAAGTCATGAACAAGAATTAAAAGTGGTTTTAAAAAATTAATGTTTGTCAATAGAAAAGGATGGTTCTAAAATGGACATCTCGGCGGGGGGGGGGGGGGGGGGAAGAAACACAACTGTCCCCATTAACCTCTTCATTACCAGAGTTTCCCTAGCAAGCCACCTCTGTCAGTCAGAAGAAAATCTGTGTAAATGATTCACTCAGCAATGTAGCAGGTGTGTCCAGACTGCATCAAAATTATGCTGCAACACCGTACCACTCACTTTTTGAAAGGGCAGCGGCCTCCTGCGATTCCCTGTGTATCTTCACGTAGGGCTGCTCTTGCTGCAGTGAATGGAGGTCTTGACTGCCCACAGTAGTTGCTGTCGGATTGACCTGCCGTGCCCCGTAGCTGAGCATGGTTGTAGTTTCACAACAAAGTCAGCCTTAAAAATCCTGTTTGCTGCTTGTTAGACTGAATAGAAGACCAGCGTGTTTTGTGGAGCTTTTTATAAATCCAGTTCTCTAAAGACAAGTACCTAAGTCAGAAGCTAGAGTTGCTGTCACCCGTTTTTTTCAAAATTATGACCTATTTGGAATCTCTTTAATAAGTTAGACTGCCATAAGGAATCCAGTGGATTCTGAAATACTCGCTGAATTTAACCTGAAAAACTCAACTTCTAGCAGGTTAACTGAGGCTTGCCAGCTTGTGAGTTAGCTTTGACATAGACCGACATGAATATTTTGAGAAAAATCACGGGAAAATTTCTGTGTTCTCTTTTATCCTATTCACAGGCCTTTGGAGCTCTTCTCATTTACTCCCCTGCCTTCATTACATTGCAAAGCAGAGCTTAACTATCTGTCGTTTAGTAGCGCAAGGCACCTGGCCGTGTGGCCTCTTCCTGCTGGTAATGAGGGTATTGAGTACAGCGCTGCTGAGACCCTGCCTGCTGGTGCGGTGCCCGCGTTTTGTTCAGCGCGTGCATCCAGCAGAGCAGGAGCCTGCTGGTAGCAAGGGCGGGAGCGTAAGCGGCAAGGTCAGAAGCAAGGTTAACGCTGGGGAGCAGAGCCCCGAGGACAGTGGCTTTGCCTGGGGTTGTGTGGAAACAGGAAAGAAAATGGCTTATACAGCACCTTTCCGCAGGAGGAGTCTTTGGGAGTATGCGTACCTTGTTGGTGACCGTATATTTTCTGCTGTCGTGAAGTTACGATGTTTGTTGCTCTGGACGTCAGTCTCATAAATCGGCTATCCGTACAGCTCTTCAGAAGACCTGTCATACTGATGCCAGAACACGAGTTCTAGTTGGCATTTAGATGCTTTTTCTTTGGCTCCAAGAAAAGAAGATTTTTAAAGGGTATGTAGGCACTTAAATATTCAGATAGAGACCTTGTGAGACTTTTAAAAAGAACCTTTTCTTAGCCTGCAATTCCTATTTATATCTTTAGATACCTAAATGGCTTTTAAATCTGCCCTGTGGCTTCTCTACTCTTGATTTTCCTTCTGTGAAATGAAAAGATAATCAGGATTAATTCACTAATGGAAAATGTGTGGCAGTTGGACAGTGCCCTGAGGATAAAAAATATCTTCTTTTCTGAATCCAAGAACTGTGCAGTTCTCGTAGTGCTTTTATAACACCAATGTGAAATACATAGAGCTGATGTGGTGGAGGTGGTGATGAAGGAGTGGTTGCTCCATACACCCTCTAAAGAAATAGCATCCCCTTTACTGGCAGAACTCTAGGCTCCTTCTTTACAGGAAGCAAACGGACAGTATTTGTAGGCTAAATGAAATGAATTAGCAAACAAGTAATTATATTTGCATGTAACCTTGTTAAGATAATATCCTGTCCATCTTAAACCCGTCGCGTAAGACGCGTTTGATCTTTGTGACGCATGGAGCAGTGTATTATGTTTGACAGTTTCTAAAGGAAGAAGGACGAGGTGCTGTAATTGCAATGCTGGCGTTGGCTGATAAAGATGAGCGCGTCTCATCTTCAAAGGGTTTTCAGCCTTGCGAGCCAAGCCACACATCTGCTGAGTGGGGAAGGTACGTTTTATCCCTGTTTTCAGGTGGTGAAACTGAGATGGAGGAAGAATCACTGGCTTAAAACTTGAAGTCCCTACTTCCTAGTAGTGCTGTATTAAAAAAAAATTAATCTAATTTGTGCATTCTAAACAAAGTAAGCGTAGGATTTAGGTTAGATCGAGCTGATCATGCTGGTATTTGACCCTTCAAATGTCAATTGATTTTCCTGCACTATTAATATAACAAGTTTTCTAGGAATCGTATTACTGTTGTGTTCAGTAGTCTTTGCAAGTAGATTAAAATGTGAAGAGTGTCTGAATGTTCCCCCTTAGAAGTAAAGGTCTGATCCTGAAAGCCTTCAGGGTATAGAAATTGTTATGAAATTAGTGGAATTGCAAACTCAGAAAACTGAGAGAATATGACCTGTTCCGCTGGGAAAACTCTCACTGGAGCGTGCAGCTGGGCAGCACCATAGTTTTTCTTGCTGGGTTGGCATGTTAAGGTAATTTGAGCTTATTGATAACTAAAATAGGGCTACCAAGATGATTAGAGGGCTGGAGCACCTCTCCTATGAAGAAAGACTGCAAGAGCTGGGCCTGTTCAGCCTGGAGAAGAGAAGATTGAGAGGCGATCTCATCAACGTGTACAAGTATCTGAAGGGGGAGTGTCAAGAGGATGAGGCCAGCCTCTTCTCCGTGGTGCCCAGCAACAGGACAAGAGGCAACGGGCACAAACTGAACCACAGGAAGTTCCACCTGAACCTGAGAAAAAACTTCTTCACTGTGAGGGTGACAGAGCATTGGAACAGGTTGCCCAGAGAGGTGGTGGAGTCTCCTTCCCTGGAGATATTCAAAACCCGCCTGGATGTGATCCTGGGCAATATGCTCTAGGTGACCCTGCTTGAACAGGGAGGTTGGACGAGATGATCTCCAGAGGTCCCTTCCAACCTAAACGATTCTGTGATTCTGTAAAATGGCAAAAACAAATCAGTTGCTGCAATGGACATCCTTCTCGCCCTTTCCTATCCTCCTGTTTTACTAGGAGTGATTGCTTGGGTGTTAAATGAATACTGGATGGTTAAAAATAACATCTTGTTTTGATTTTCCGGTCTCCTAATTCTGTTACTAAACTAGAAAGTGCGGTAAAAAAATTCAGTTTACCTTTTACTGTTCATACTTCATACTGGAATTTCTTTTATATTGACAGAAAAAGGTGGGTCAAGTGTTGCTCATTATCCATCCCTCACTGTGGCTCTGGTGTCCCAAGGCTAGTGAGCTGCAAATATGTACCTTAGAGATTTTTACAAAAAGTCTTATTTTTCATGAATAAATAAGTATTAAACTCTTTTCTCCTCTTCTTAAACCTAGTAAAGCTTTCTGAACGTCACCAAATTTTAATGTACAGACTAGCCATAAACCGAACCATACTACAGTATGGTAGTGCACTGGAACTACAGGTACACTGGAACCTCATGGATAAACAATTTGCAGATACGTGAACAAACATGAAAATATTTTGACTTTTTTTTTAATTACTATCAGGAAAATGCGTTACATATGCAAAAAAGGCAAGCAAAAATCACTAAAATCTTATTAATAAAAGCAAGAAATTCTCCTTTTTCTTTTCGCTGATTGTTTTTCCCCTCCACTGTGTTTATTCCCTTAACTTATTTTTGTGTTCCAGCCCTGCCCAGTAATTTTGAGCGTAAACTCCCCTTTTGTTTTCTTTCTCCTTTATATTTTCTCGGAAAATTCCTACATGCATTTCTTAGTTCCCCAATAAAAGAAAACATTTCCACTTAGTCTTTACCTGAGATCTCTTGGCTGAAATGACAACACTGCTAAAAATCAATACACAGAAAGCCAGGTCATTTAGAGGTTTTCCCATGAACGGTTAGTATAAACAGCAAGCTCAAGAAAACAGCCTGAGTAAACTGCATCGTGATTGATTTCAAGTACATCTGATGGAGTATAATTGTCTCCCCATTCATTCTTTTCATTCTACTCTCTACGTGCTTCGTCCTTTGGAATCAAATAATCAGTAGCAGTAAGCACCAGCAGCAAGAATAAGAAAAAAATACATATAAATGATTTCCCCTTAGTTTAGGTTTCAAAAACAAATAGCAGTAACATTTTGCATTGTTTATGAATTCCCGTATTCCACTGTCACGACTGCAGAATCTTTGGGTAAGCCCTGACTCCACTTTATATTAACTTAATAAAAATACGCACTTTGGTTTGTATTGACGGTTTTGCTGTTAGTGTTGTTGCGACTAGATTTTCTCTGTGTCTCAACATCATTATCAACCTCTCCCACCTAATTTCTTTTAAAATGTGGCAAGAGAATCAATACTGCAAGGTGTTAGCGTTGGTGGTAGGTCCAACGTTTCTGCTGGGTCTTTTTTTGATTGTTTTTTAATTGGCATTTGCGGTACTCAAAAGGGAGGCTCTCTGCAATTCAGAAAGTAACGATCCAACTGGAAACGGGGATTGTGGATGATGTTCTGATATCTTACTCGATATAAATCTCGAATATTTAATTGATATAAAACCAGAATATTTAATTGAGATTAATAATCTTAATTGGGATTTCTATCCAAGGAAAAAAAATTCAAATTTTATTCCTATTCCCTGCCTTATAAATTTACATTGGAACAAACTCTTACTCCACGCTGTGCTTTGCCGTCCTATATGAGAAGAAAATGGTTCTTCTGTGATTTTCTGCCATAGGCCATAAATCTGTTTTTTAAAATCGTATTCCATTTAAAATACTATTCTAAAATTTGTTTAATATCTTGGAATTTTTGGTCTCAGGCACAAACTTGTATCTTAACACTGCCTAAGCAAATGGTTTTGGAATGATTGTTAAAGAATGAATACTGTAACACTGTCATCTAATCTGTGTGTAGTTCCAGCATGTTATTGTGCTGAACATAAAACGTCCATAGTCTGGGTTTTTTAGTGCAACTTGTAAGTAACCTATGTCAAGAATGAAAACTTTTTTTCAGTTTATCGTATACTCCATACTGTAACTGCTTTTATACGATGGATACCACCAGAGCAATGAGATTTCTTGTGAGTGGTTGCTCTAACATGATGTGTTACTTCTGATGTTTTGTGTAGTTCTGAAGTCCTCTGTGAAATAATATCTTTGTAAACATGTGCTGGCATTCTGCATTTGTATCCTCTCAATGTTATAAGTATCAAATTCGCTAGTGAAAAACTGGCTTTTTTTTCCCCCAGCCCCGTAAACTCCATTTGAAAGGTGATAATTAGGCTACATTCTTGCTTTTTTTTTTTTAAACATAAATTTATCTCCAAAAAGAGAGAAGTTTCTTCAGGTAAAAGGCTCATTGGCTATCTTGAGAAAAAATCTTCCGCTTTTTTTCAAATTGGGCCCTTAGTGACCTAAGCCCTTGAAGGTAATGGGAACATGCAGAGAGAACGAGGCTGTGAGCAATGAAAGCAGTAATGTTTCATTTTCTTCAGGTATGTCTCTGTAATGAGCACATGCCATGGAAAAGAAGGTGTCATTTTATATTGAAGTGCTTCAGAACAGAGAAATAGTTTTGATTATCTAAAAAGTTATGTCTGCTGTCATTCATGCAGGAAGATCACTATGTACTTTCTAGTTGTTCACGTTCTCCTTTTGCAGTTGATTTCCAGTGTGTTACATCCTTCCTTTCTTTCCTTTCTACTTTTCACATAGTTAATCATCAACTGTATTCATGCTTCCTCCTCATTCCTTCAGCGTAAACATCATAGATTCAGATACCTTTTTTCATTGTAGGCAAGTCACTGCAACCCTGATCATGTTTTGTTACTCTCTTTGAGCGCTTTCCAATATATCTGCATCTTTCAGATAACGATATACACAGAGGATTAGCCACCTAGATCTGTGTTGATACAGCCAAGAAAAGTGATTTAAGTATTTTCAGTCGTCCTAGTATGTTTATACAGGTAATCTTTATTAGCAGTATGTTGGGAAATACATTTTGGTATTACATAAACTTTTATATAATCTCTTTGTGTCTGTAAGTGAGCGCTATTTACCTCTGCCATTCTGAATGAAGTTTTAAGTCCATTTCTGAAAAGCACGTGAGGACTCTTTGGTAGAGGGAGCCCAATCCTACATCTTTTAAACTGTTGGAGATTTTGCCATTGTCTTGGGTGGAATAAGGTCATTCCAAATGCATAATTGCTGTGTGCTCCTCTTGTTCAGGTACTTCATAGAAATATCTGTTACTTCATCATTTTTTAACAAGCAGCAAAGTGGATAAAAGATGCTTTGGCAGTCACTTCTTGACAAGTTTTGTTGACATGATCACTGTGAAATGAATTTTTTAAAAAAATAGTAGGGTCACTTTGAAATAATGAAGTCCTGAGACAGTACTATGCAAACAGATGGTTCTTCTCTCTCTTTCTGGTAGTGTTACTGAAAGAACTGATTTGAATGTGGTGAGTGAATCAGATGGCAAAGATGCACTATCCTACCATTGAAACCCTCACAGATAGTCAAGTTTTGTGGAAAATGATAATGACACTGATTTCTGATGAGCATTATAACTGCATTAATTAATTAATTACATTAATTTTTGAATTGAAAGTGATGCTTTTGAGTCTTTTAACTGTCTTAAAATATATTGTTGTTAATTAAGCAATATAGTATATGGCATAACTCAGTTCTGGTTTAAAATAAAGTAAAATATTTGAGTCTGATGTGTGAATTTGAGAGTAATAGCTACGCTCCCCTTGTATTTCCTCTTGTCTTTCAGGAAAGTTCAGATGTTTTGGTGTTTCAGTGTAGTCCATGAAACTGTAGAGCAAGGAAAAACTGTGGAATTTGGCTCTGAATCCAGGACAGAATTCCAGTCACTCTTCCTTCCCTATGCTTAATGACTTTTCAGCCTATTTTTTCTTATATTTTGTTCATCATTACTACAACGTTTCTACAAAGTAAGTCTCCTGGGATTAACTCTTCTTTTTAAAGTGGCAGTATGTCAGAAGTAAACCTTCTGGCATTGCAGAGGAGGAGGCTTTGAGACGCGAGTTCTCCAAGTCAAGATTTTTGCCAATGATAAAATCCCTTTTACATACATATCCATAATCAAATATCCAGTTAAACTCCTGGGAGAAAGACTCCTACAATAGATGTAACAGCTGATGCTGCGTTATATGCACCTCACTCACGGGTCTGTTTCAATTGCACATTAAAGCACAGGAGGAGGTACTTCTGTTTTTTTCTGCCTCTAAGCACAAAATTACACGTTGTTCCTCATTACTCATGTTCTTTTAAAAATAGTACAGGGATGAAGAGAAATCCTGGCCAATGCTTATCTCATATAATAATACCCTGGAGCATTAGAGATACTAAGAGCTTCTGATCTTGGTGTGACAATACCGAGCAACTGGAAAATGCCTGTATACCACAGAGGCAGTGAAGTCTTGCTGAATACTTTCATGCATACCCTCTTTGTTTTGGTAGATCTGGGGCTACGCCACTGTGTTTTAACTCCTATCCAACATCTAATTGGTTTCTAATTATACTTTTTTTAATCCAGAGAAGTATACTTCTTGCTCTTCAACCTGGTGTAGGTCTCTAGGCTGTTTTTAGAGGTGGTAGCATAATGTATTAACACAGAATATCAATTGCAAGTGGTGTTTGTTGCTGAAAATACATAATCCATGCTGCTCATAGAAGGGAAAGACTCTCCTGTGCTTATGGCACTGGCGCGAAACTTGAGAGATTGGGAGTCAGGTTCTTTCTCTTCTGTAGGTTGTCTGTGCCACTGTGGGCAAGTTTTTAGGCTCATAAAAGGATTTGAGTCCTAGTCCTTGCTTCCAGCGCTGTTTATTCTGTTTTTCCCCTGTAATGATTTTTATTGTAAAATGCCTTGCACAGGCACGGGAAGCGTTGGAGAGTATCTCTGTTCCAATCTTCTTACTGAGCTGATGGTTAGAAAACCCTCTGCAAAAGTGAGAGATAAAGGTTTGAGGATAGCACCGCTGTTTTTGCTGGATAGATGTTTTCACCTTTAAATTAATACAGAGAATTGTGACTCGTTGAGGCTAGGCAACAGCAGTAGAACAGTGAATATAAATACGTAACTGAATACAGAATTAACTCCTCTGCCAGGAATCTTTGTATTTTCCTTGCTGCTTTCACTTGTTTAAATTTGCAGATGAAACTTAACTCCTTACAACTTCTGGTGAAAAGATGAAGAGAAGCAGCTTTGAATCTGAGCCTTTGCAAGTGTGATGGAAGGTTCTCCTTAGAGTCCTTGGGACAGTCCTGCTGGGGGATCTATCTAATGAGAGCGCCAAAAAGAAATCGTAGCGGGGTCGCAATGACAACAGGAGTAGTGGAAGCGAACAGAAAGAGGTTGTTGGAAGGTAATGCAAGAGGACTGAGTGTGAGATGCCCGGACAGCCTGTCAGAAGAATTGTTCTCTTACTGCCATGGTAATCATGTACACCAGACAAAGCGATGAAAGAATAAAACTAACTGACCTGTGATAAAGACACAATGACATAAATCTGGCGAAGACATCATGTCGGATATTTCTAAATTTGGATGCTAAAGCCATTTTGTAGCAATGTAAGGTGAGGGGAGGCTCGGTATATATGGTGAATGGTCTTAGGTTGCTATGTGGTGACAGAGTAGAGATGTCTTTGGGTAGAAAGGACCTGGAAAACATTCCTGTTACCCAGAGTGCTGGCATTTTAGGTTAGTCTCGGGGGCGGTCGCGGTGCAGCTTGGACTGGCGTTCCTTGGTAGCAGGTTTGTGCATGCACCCGCGCCTGTTGGGCTCCTCAGCTCAGCCATGCAGAGCTGTCAAAGAGCTGGGCTGGGAACGGGTAGGACAGATCTTAGTGGAAGAAGTATGTGTGTTTTGTACTTGGGAGACTACTGCTGTCAAAATTACCCTCAAAAAAGGGGCACCCCTACTACAAAGCCACCCTTGCCACCACTTTAAAAAACTCTAATCAAAAATTAAAAAATTTCCTCTTCAGTTCCCTTTCAGGTGCTTTGTGGTTTTGCCCTTCTTTGCCAAGGTTGTTTATGTTTCATTGCTGTATATTGCTTGTAGGATATTTAGTCTCCATAAAGGAGCAGAAAAAAGTCTCATAATGTGAGATGTTCGGTTATTGTTACTGCTCTTGACATCTGTGGGAATGAAGGGAATTCTGCGTGGGTGGCTGTATTTGTGAATTAAAAAAAATGGGGAGATGATGAAGAAATCGAAGATGTTGCAAATGTGAATGGAGAAATTGGATTGTTGAACATTTCTAGTCCTGCAGCATAAAATAATTATTGATGAAAGTTTTACTCTGCAGAAAATTTATTCTGAACTTGGCACACACAAGCTTTTCCATTCAGCATGCAGATATAAATGATGTACAGAAGTGCAGCCTCTTTCAGAAAGCAGCCACTGATGATAATGATGCTAACCTGGAATTTGTTTCTATATCTTGTAAGTTTGGCAGGACAGGCTAGGAAAGCACCGAACATCCTTTGCTCTTCTCCTGAGGAAAACAACCGATGGTGGGCACTGGGTTTTGGATTCCCGAGAGTCCACAGAATAGATTGTCCGTTCCCTTTTAAGGAAGAAGTTACAATAATTGTATTGATTGTCTTTCATTTGACTCTTGACTGAGAGGAATAAAAAGCTTCAGGATTATTGATTTAGTTTTGCAGTCAAGTATTTTACTTTTGTCTTTGCCTCCCATAGGACCTAATCCCAAGGCCATTTAGGCAGTTGTGTGAGGCCCTAACGCAGTAGAGATAATGCAGTTTTACTCTTCAGGAGCCTGAATCAGCAGCGAACCTATGCATCTATCTCCTTGCTCAGGCATTTGTAACTGTATCATCTGAGAATAACCCTAAAATGTATTAAGCGAAGGCTAAACAAATGGACTTGTTTGTCTTGCTTTTTAGGAGGCTCCTGAAATATTATATTTTCTTATGTACCCAAATGACTTCTATGTCGATCCTTGCAGTATCTGTCCATTACCTGACCAGGACCTTGGGGGAAGTGACAGAGGCTGTTTGAGGCTTAAACTTGATCTAGAGAGGTGGGAATTTAGGACTGAAGATACTCAGCAGTGGCCAACGCCCTTGATCTTTAGCTATTGAAATTTTGTATCTGACTTTAGTAGAGGTGGTCAGTGCTGCATGCTTTTGAACTTCCCTGAGTAAGAGTTGGGCGACATTGTGTGTATGGTCAGCACTTCAGTTGTAGTGTTTAAATTTGAGTGTCTTCTCCTTACGCCCTGTTCTGCATGCCCAGACGGTGGAGTTCAGATATCACAGATCCGAGCGCTTCTGCAGGCACAGCTGGTGAACTTCCATGCTGACTAGTTCAGCAGTTGGAATTGAGAATCCCCTTTTCAGTCTGTCTGTGCTGCAGCGTTCACGGAAAGTGATCTCCTGTAAATCTGTTGGACCTTACATTTAATACTGATTTCTCCAATTCCTTCACTTAATAAATAAACAAATAAATAAAGCCCCAAAATGTAGATGAAATTCACTTGAGCAGGAATATTTAGGCACAAAATGTGGTAAAACAAACATGTAATACCAGGTGGACAGAGAAACAAGTATGACAAGGAAAATTTATTTCATAGGTTCGGGGCTGTCAGGTTTAAAGGCCTTGTGGTTCCAGGAGTCAGCAGAACGGCCATCTCTGGCCGCGTACGCGCTGTGCGTGTACGTGTGTTGGTAGGGGGTGTAGGAGGAGAGAAGGGCGGGATAGGAACCGATTATTTTATAACACAAATACAAATTCCTAGTTCTTATGCTTTCTGTACCATGATTAAAACCACATTGTCCCATAATAATGTTAGTTTGTTTTAGGGTTCTTGGCCAGATGTTTTCCTTCATTTTCAGATTTTTTTTGGAGGAGTTACAATTTCCTTATATCCCTTGATCACCTAGTTTTGTTCACGTTGCATGTAAGGCATGGAAAAAGCAAGGAGATTCTTTGGGATAAAAAGACAAGTGCATTTAAAATTATTTTACTGTACTAAATAGAGCGCTTGTAGAAATTTCAGCTTTCACACTGCTCTCGAATGGTACCTTAGGCACAGCAGGCTACGAGAAATTCTAGGAAGGCAATTAAATACATGTAAGTCCAAGTTTGTTATCGTAGACAAAGTTGGTTTTCTGAGAACGGTTGGTAGCTAGTATGATACTCTGATGTTCTAGTCCCAGTTTTGACTTACTGGGTGACCTTGGCAAACCTGTTCTGTCTCTTGCCCTCTTTTGTAAAATGAAGATAAGGAGGCAGAGATCCATTGCACGATACCTTGACATTTCTTGATGAAAAATGCTTTACCATTTCCAAGTATTTCTAATTATAGCCTTTTGTATACTGTTTTCTGAGGAGCACAAAGCCCTTCTCAAACCCATTCTCTGTCCCCCCCCCCCAATGTATTTATTTACCTTACATCCAGAAACCTTCTAGCATTTTATAAAGATCAGTGATAACATTATCTCTGTTTTACAGATGCAGCAACTGAGAATCTGTAAAGAGTAAGATCCTTCTCGAAGGTTATACACCTTGCCCGATGGTCCAGGCTCCTGCCTCCCAGTAGCTTTAATCGCTAGACAACTTTGCTACCCTTTGTAAGAGAGGGACTGATGAAAGAGCCATCTGCTGCTTGCGGTTGCTAGGTAATCGTATGCTGCCCTCAGGTTAGGCTGATCCACTTTCTCTCACATTTGTACTTGTTTGTAGCACAGCGCTGTACCGTACTGAGCCAAAGTTGGTTTTATTATTTTTCCTCCCCCTCCCGGTAGTCTGGCAGCTGGACGGTTGAAGATTGCGTGAATTTAAGTGTGTAGCCTCTTAAGACATGCATGCGGAAAGGGAGAGTGCCGGTAGCTTTTGAAAAGCGTTGCTCTTCTGCTTGCTCATCGGAAGCTTGCAGCATGGATGAGGACGGAAACCGCGTGTAGCGGAGAGCGCTCACACCCCAGACACTAGTAGACTACTGCAGTTTACAGAGGTCTTTTCATTATGGCTCTGTGGGGAGTTTCCAAATACATTAGCGTTTTTAGGTCCTCTTATCAGCACTTCAGAGAGAAAAGTGGTGCGAGATGAACGCTGCGCTCCGAGATTCACATATACGCTGCACCCAAAATAGGTAGGGAAGTCTAAAAGGGGATTTTCCAGCGGATGCTTAAAAATGCCATGAATGATCTGCATACGGCTTTTAATTATGATTTGTCAGATGGCTTTGCACAGGAACAGAATCGCAAACCAGATGATCGCTGATGGTTTATGCTTTAAAAAAAGAAGAAAAGGCAGTCTGGATAGTGCTTTCAGGAGGTGCTATTTGTGGGGGATCTGTGCGTCTCGGTCACGTTTGTCTCCCTGTTTACTGTCGTCATGGAAGCTCAGAGCCAACTGGGAGATCCTGCTCGGCACAGGACTGGATTACTGACCCTAATGCATGGAAAATTGAGTGTATTAAGCAGCCGCCGCATTTTCAGCCCTAAGGACTTCACAAGGAATTTGAAACAAAAGGCTATAGCCCTCTGAGGAGATTTTCATCCCAGGGGGGAGTCTCATTTTTAAAAAACAAATTAGCATCACCATAGAGAAGCAGCTCCCAACGACCAAAAATTAGATTACAAAATGAGAGATTTTTAGTTCTCCTTGGTGCTGCTTTCCATCTTTTTTTGTCAATCTAAGGAGCGCTCTTGTCTTAGATGTAGCTGAGGTGAGCTAAGCTCTGACCCCAATGCAATTGGTTGCAATCGCACTAGAAGTGGGAAAACTAGAGACATCTGAATGTCTTGCCAATCCGTGGGTGAAAGATAAGAGTGTCATTCTTTTATGGAGGGTTAACAGCAGTGGTCTCTTGATTTATACATATATAAATTCACTAAAGGTCCTTGAAAGGAGGGAATCTGCAGGAGTTAATCTAACAGAGACAGAGAAGATTTTTTTTGTCCTTTTCTTCCTGGAGGCAAACAAAGTATTTCACAGGCTTCTAGTAAAACATAGTCTAAATTCTGAAAAGACCTGCAAAAGAGAGCTCATAAGCTATAGAAACTTGGCTGGCATGTACATGCGTGTAGAAAAAGTGCATCTTGTGTCCTTCAGCAGACACCAAGGAGTTATAGGGAGAAGGGCCAGTAAGTCACCCGCCTTGTACATTGAACATGGTATCTGTCTAGCAGCATGGCATTTTTACTTAACAGTTTAAGGATATTAAAGTATCTGAGAAGATGCCTCGTTTTCTGTTGGCAGCAGAGGGAGGTGCTTTAGGTCTCTGGCTGACGAACAGATATATCACGAAATACATACTCAAAGCCAAACCTGTCCTCGTACCTCTCCTCACTTTTAAGAGCATTTCTCAGTTTCTGTCATCCTAAAGTAATTCATGCAGTGCTCCATGCGGACTTGGTTTTGGGGGTAAAAGATCTCTGAGGCAGAGGCACAAAGCATCCTAATATGATTTTGATAAAGAAAAGATGCTGAATCGCTGTCTGCCTGAAGAAATTCCCTCCAGATGTTACACAACAATTTTAAAGTATATACTACTTTAAAAGACAGTGACTTCTAAATGGCTGAAATTTTCTGATGTCTGTGAGCACAAGCATATGGTAACGGTGGAAAGCAGGGTAGCCGAAACACCACGTAGAGCAAGAGATTAGTTGTACATCATGACAGGATAGAGAATGAAACAGAGATATTTTCTTCTCCATTGTCAAAGCTACAGGGGAGCGTAAAGAAAAAACCGACGTTTTCATCGAAAGCGATGAGGGGGGGCGCTCTGATTAACATGGCAAAGCAGCAGAGATGCTAGCGTTTCTGGGCAAGAACTGGGAGAAGGCAGCGATGACAAATGGGTCAGCGACAACCCCCCAGACTTTTGCAGCTCATTAGCAGTAGCACAGACGAGCAGCTGTCACGCCAATGAAATATTGTGGCACTGCAAAGAACTTACAGCTGCCAACGGTGCCACCCCTGGCACCTCACTTTTATCACTGGCGCTCCAGGCGCCCACTCTCTACCTAGTCAGTGAGTTTCTCTGTCTCTGTGCATGCATCCCATTTAATTAGGTTCACTTTGAATCAAAATGGGGCTCAGTCTCTGCTAGCCTATGTTTTATAAAGCAGAGAGGGGTGGAGCGAGCAGTGCTCGCTCTCAGAGCACAGCTGAGATTGGGTGGGTTCTCACTGGTACAGATGAGATCCTGGTCAGCTAATTGGTATGAAAGTTTGCTGAGCACTGGTCTTGACCTATAGGTTTCAAAAAAGTCTGGTATCTCTTTTTCTCTGTTTTCTGCTCTTTGTCTGTCTTGCCCTCCTTTGTCATGCTCTTTTTCCTCTGGCCTTTTATAGAAATCTTGTTAATATTTTGTTCAGCTACCAGCTAACAGACTAAGGTTGCAAATAAAGGAAATAATTCTCCTGAAGTAGCTGCATTCTTAAATATATATACCTGTATACTTCAAATGGTGTATACTTAAATTGGTATACCGTGTGTAAGATATGTTTGCAGATCATTTAGTTCAAGCCATGGTGTGAAAAGTAATTCTAGTTGACTGCTGGGAATAGGAAGTGTAGCCTCTCATTTTCTGCTTTCGGTACTGAGCTATTCATGGAATTTGCAACTTTTTTTCTTTTGCGTCTCTATTATTTTCCATTATTCTCTGAATTTAGCTGTTTCTAAATCCAAAGCAATACTCTGGATTTAAAATGTTGCCTCCAGGAGCAGAAAGTCTGTTTTCCTGTAGGATGAATGTTTTGCTCTTGAGTCTATTAATTATGGCCCTTTCTTTCAACAGGAATAATTGTGTTATTAATAGTCTTTTCATGAACAGAAGAAAGGCCTCTTTGGAAGGAGAACGCTCTTGCTTCACAAAAGGTTTCTGATAGCCTTAAGGTGGATTTATCTGGCGGAGCCTTGGCTAACCTTCATATTAAACAGACAGAAGCAGTTTAGGGAATTTGGGGATGTGAAGCAAATTAGAAAATAAATTAAAAGCATTATAGCTCAATAGTATAAATTAATGCAGCTGCTGAAAGCTTCATCCTGAGAGAGTTGTCAATATCTGCAAAGCTCCTGCTATGGGGAGGAAAATTAATGTATACTTTAACATTTGCGTTTCACCCCGCAAGAAGCAATTTGAAAGAGTCCCCTGTAGCTTTGATAACTTTCCTTATCTTAAATCCTTGCACACCAGTGCCCTGGCTGTTCTCTGGGGAGGGCAGAGGCAAGGGGGTAACCGCCCATCTCCAGCAAAGAAAGCTGTGCAGAGCAGATGCTGATGACAACGCTGATGCCCGGACTTCCCTCTGCAGCTGCTGCTCTGAGCTCCTGGCTGCCCGCAGTATGGCAGGCTTTTCTCAGCAGTTTCCCTCCCGCAGATGTGTGGTTTGGGGATGGAGGCATCAGCTCAGCCTATTTCCCTGGAACAAACGTCTCTTCTGTTCGGGTTCTGTTGGTGCTAGTGGGAGAAGGGCACCGACCTCCCTCCCTGCCGTGATGCGTTCCTCCTGCTGCAGCTATTTGTGTCTGCTCTTGACAACTGAGATTTTAGTGTTGTCTCTTTCTTCCTCTGACGCCTGGGTGGAGGCTATATCAGTCCCTGTGGGAGATCAGAGAGAGCAATCGGGTGTCCCTTTGTGCTTATGGAGCACAGAAAGGAGTGCTGCACATCCTAAACAGGCACAGAAAGCGAACCTCCCAAAGCGGAAGAGACTAAGATAGCAAGGATTCGGTCGTCAGTGCGGACTGAGTCATGCAGAATGGTTACGTGAGGAGGTAGGGTAACAGAAGGAGCATGTTCATTTGCAGATAGAAAAGGAGACCCTGCATGGCATTTGCGCTTCTTTTGTACTCTTAACATAAACAGGGACTGCAAACTGTTGTTGCTTTCGTTATTATATTTTAGCGGCACTGAATAGTCTCAGTCGAATCTGGTCCATGGCATTCTGGGAATTGTGCAAATACATAATAAATGAGAAATTATGTTCAGCTAGTGTGTGGTCTTGATGAAGTTAAGGTGTTTGAAAGGGTATGAAGGGAGGGGGAAGTGGTGAGGGTAACCATGGTATGGCCCATGGGTGGGTAGGTAAATATCAATCTTTACAAAAGTAAGCAAGCAGTAGTTGGTTACTGGCCATAGTTAACTGTTAACCTCTGAGAGAACTAGATTTTAAAGAAGAATCTTTTCATCTGGTCCTCAGCTGGCGTTACAAGGTTTACACATGTCAGAGAGGGTGTTTGAGGTGCTGAACGACAAATGACCATTTAAGATTGCCATTCCTGGTCCGTTGGGGCATCTGGGAGTGAGACCTTCAGTGAAAACATTGTGTGTTGTGCAGATGCTTAATGCAGAGGAGCAGGAGCATGTCCTTGAATGAGAGCCAGTGGAGATGCTTTTAAGGATAAGAATGGTGAGTCAGGGTTTATGATGGTCCTCAGGAAGATGAGCTGGGTGTTATGAAAATGACAAGTACGGATGCTGGGTAGTACAGTGAGGGGGATGATACAATCTGTGTAGAACATGGCAAAAGAAGATCTGGAGAACATTTGTTATGCTTAACTAATTGGATGACATCTATGGAGAGATGTCCTGGAGATGTAGTTTCATGATTCTAGACAAGATGAGAAATATTTTTCTGACTCACAACTTGCTAGCTGGTTTTACAGGAGATTGCGTCGTTTAATTTCTAATAGAAAGAACCGCTTGTGGTCTTAATATGTGCTACTGCTTTTTAAACATGAATTCTGATCCTAACCCTGTGACATAAATTACAGCACCCTCTGACAGAGCATGACCTGCCTCCAGGACAAACAAGGAAACTTAAAATATTGAAGCTTGAATGATAGCTTTGTGTTTCTGCCTTCTTTAAGGTACTCGGCAAACTTTGGGTGCCTTGTAATAATGTAATGACTGCATAAGGAGAAGGGTACGGGCAAGAGCGATGGGAAATGCATGTGTGTGGAGAAAAGTAGAATGAAGAAGCTGGGACAAAGCTGACGGAGTGAAAAATTCATATCAAATGAAAGCTTGCTTAGGTGGGCATCCCACAGACCATACAGAACATACTGCATCTGCTGTGTACAACTTCTTGCAGTCTTTGCTCCAAGACTGCAGTTAAATATTGTCTGGGCAATGTGTTTGAGCTCCAGACATTAAAAATGGAGTGAAGAGGCCTAACATGTGACGAGGGTGCTAATATCTCCATTCTGCTGCACCTGAGACCCTGACATTCCCCTTTGAGCGCTGCTGAAAATGCAGGTCAATTAATAGGAGCAGAGTTCTCATTTTTGATCCTGTATTTAATTCCCTGAAGCTATTATCGCCTTGAGGGAGTGGGAGGAAAGTGGAGAGAATAATTAGACTTGACCTTGTGCTGTGGACTTGTGCAAACTGTTGGATGAGCCATGAACACTGTCAAGACTTGGTTAAAAAGGAGGGGGACACTGCAAAGCATGTTGTTTGTTGTTGAATATGCAAGAGAATGAAAACTGAAATCGAAAGGGCAGGAGGGAAGCTGAAAACAAATATTAAAGCCAACTGTCTAAGTGTGATGCTGTCAGGAGTTAATGTCTTTTTTTTTTCCGTTGTCGTTGTCAGAACAACATCAGTGATAATCAGACAAAATGGTACTTACTGCAGAGAAATAATTAAGTTAGGCCTTCACAGCCTAAATGATTAAAAATAAAAAAAGAATTGGAATTAAACGGAGGGAATATGTTATAATGGAGCTTGTGGTGGGTGAGCAGTGGCTGCAGATCAAATAGACGAAGCAGAGCAACTGCTTCTGATCAGCTCTGCTTTATCTTTCCCGTTTCTCTCGCTGAAGGCTCTCTCGCATTATCCTACTGTTAGCATTCCCAGCTTCCATTTTGGTATGGATTACAATGGCTTGAATAAGTCTTTTTTGGAAACCATCTGGCCTTAAACATCAAAGAACAGCTGTAGATAGAGCTGGCTTTTAATGTAGCTAAAGTTCACGTCTCTGGGTAAAATAAAATGGAGCAGCGCACACACTGGTGACACCGAGCCTCGGGGAATTCAGTTTCTCCTTTTCAGTTTCATCGCCTTCAGTCTCTCCCCCCGTCAGGGAATCTGGGCCAAAGCTTGTTCACCCTCCTCATGTGAAAACAGGTTTGGATATCAATAGCATTCTTTGCTTGCATCTTTAGGCAATGCAAGCCTGGGCCCTAAAGGTAGGCTTTGTTAAACAAGTAGGGGTGAAAGGAAAAGAAGGTGAAACAAAACCCAAGATAATTTGAAATTTTGTTTTGATTTAAATTTTGATAAAGGCTTTTTCTGCCTTTTGGTTTGTTTAACTGTGTCCTCGGGGCACTGGAAATCCCAAATCAAAAACATTTTAGCAAAACGAGACACGCAGAAAACTCTGAGGAGTGAGAGCGGAGGCTGGGATTGTGCCCTGGTTTAGGGCGGCGTCAGCGCCGCGTGGCGCAAGCGTCTTGCAGGTTTCTGGAGCTGTCGCGAAGAGCTGTACCGAACCTCGAGAAGGGAACTGATCTTTGTTTTCCACTCCGGGCTGAGTGGAGGAGAATTTCAAAGACTGACATGATTTATGAAAATATATTCGTTTTCTGAATTCCTAGAACTCAGCAGCAGCAGCAGCAGCATTACAGCCCAGCCGGAGCTATAATGTGCAGTAAGAAAATTTCAAAGGCGGCGTTAACAATAGGCACAAAACCAGACACAAGGCTGCTGCGTTCCCTCTGCGTAGGTCCCCAGGAAAGACAGCAATGCAACAACCCTTTCCTTTCCTTTTCCTTTCCGTGCTGCCCCTGGGGCATTTCGCTAGCATTGCAGGCAATGCTGACCTGGCACAGCCCCCCTGCGCGGAGAAGTGGAATGATGCAACCGGGCAGTATATAAAAGCTTCATGATTTTCGTACCCTCTTCTTACTTTCGAGGGTCCGAGAAGAAGTTGGGTGTTACTGGGATTGTTGAGCATCCCTTCCTCCAACAACTGTAGTAGTAAGTAAAAGCGCCCGTGGCCCCCGCGTACTGTGAAGCAAACAAAACTGTGTTTGCGTTACTGCTTTAGTAATAAGCTGTGCTGTCAAAACACAGTAAATAGGGAGTGAGCAATGAGAGAGGAAACTAATCCCATGTTTATACCGAATCGTCTTCCATAGATCTCTGTGAGAGGAACAAAGAGGAAAGTGAAGGCAGGGGACGAGTGTGCTGCAAAACCATGTTTCAATTACTTTATGAAGAAATAACTGTAAACGTTCCTCTTCAAAATTTGCTAAGCTTCATTGATTTAACATTGCACTCAACAAGGAATTTTCCTCCTGAGCAGTTAGGTTACATTACACCTGACCTCTTTCCTGCTCTTTCTTTTATTTTTCAAGAGTGACTTTTTAATGATGGCTTGCAAAACAAAATTAGATTTGCTTTTATAAATGCTGTCTCTACTTTCCTGTATTTTTTGGTCATTGGAGTATTTGGTTGTAGGAGATGAATATGTTAATGTTGAGGAAAAATCTATAAATACAGTGTATCCAAATGCAAGTCCTTGTTCTGAGCAGATTTATTTTTAAGATAAAGCGCCCTTGCGTACAGTCTCATGTTTAACAAAATCCTGTGACCCATAAATATTCCAGTGAATGTTAAATGAAATAGGTATTGGGCTAGATGAGTTTGGATATTTTGTACTTCCTCCACTGAGCCTCTGAAAGTTAATCCAAGCCTGACTTTTATTGGGCTGCCAAGGCATTGGGGAGTGGAGGAAGAAAAAAAAAACCCAACACCTCTCCCCCCCCCCCCAAATAAGCTATAGGGTGAAAGATTAATATAGGAGGAAATGGAATACTAAACAGAGAGGTTAAAATGCTAGCCCAGCTATGCTGTAGGTTTATATTGGGATTATCTGGTGAAAGCTCAAGGACAAGTGTATATATGATGTATGTAAGTGTGATGTAAATGTAAATTATCTGATGACACCTTCTTGTACATCTAAAGTAGCTTTAGAAATATTAAACAGTATATGTAAGATGCGTATTTTTTATTATAAACATTGCATAGATGGTAGTCTGAATCACAGGGAGGTTCAAGGTCATGCTGTGGCTGCCGGGCCAGTTTGACAGCCAGGAATGACTTTCAGTAACCTCAAGGAAGGGAACTATGGGATCATGCTGCATTGAGTAACAGAGCTGGGAACAGAGGGTCCATACACACAATATTTATCAAGATAAAATTATAGATCACATACAATGATCTGGTCAATTGAAATTGAAAATAATCTTCTTATGGCTGAATAGTTTTTTCAATGTTTTCTTTTTAAATTATTCCAGCACCTATCTGAAGTGTAGGTTGTCTGCAGATGGCCTGCTTACTGTGAGTGACACTGGCAATACTATGACATCTTTTTTAAGCAGAAGTCTTACACTTTGCTGTCAGTGGCCCTGCATTTAGATAGCAGGCATCAAATAGCTTTAAAGGGGTATTCATGAGATAACTTGATCCTGAGGAGGCCAGATTTCATAGCCATCAAGCTTTGTTGGAAAGAAATAGGCTCTGGTTCTGAATTGCCTGCTGGAGGCTGCATTTCTCCATCATCTGTAGATGGTTTCACCGTTAACTTGTCTCCCAAGACTGCAATTTGCCTTTTGCATGTCTCCTTAGGAAGCTCTTTTCTGAAAGCGTGGGAAGGATGGATACCTGCTCTAGCTAGTCACGGCTCTTTTGCTGATATTTAGCTGTTGCCTACCGAGACCTGGCCTTCTTGGGAAGTGAGTCTCGTTTCTCTCGCACCATAGTTCTGCAGACTACGTAGGACTCAAACTTGGCGTAGGTACCGTAGGTAGCGTTGCTTGATTGGTTATGGTAAAGCTGAGCCGTGGTGACTTTCTGTGAGTGCACATCTACTTGATCAAGAGTCTCAGGCCTCAAGTCTTATGTGCTAATTGCTTCACACAGATCTCGGGTCAGATCTCAGCAATTTAACAGACTACATTAACTTGCTATCTGCTCCCTTCGTTTTTCAATGATTTATTTGGACTACAAAGTCAGAAATATGCTTGAAATTTTAAATCAGTTGCTAGTCCTGGAGAAGCCTTGTCTTTTGTTCATCTCTCAAGAATCAGATTATTGGCTCTTTAAAAAAAAAAAATCAGACCGTATATTACTTGATAATTTGATCAATGCTGCAGTGACAAAGGTCAGCCAGTGCCTCATTGCCTGTTGTGCCCTCTGGTTTGAATAGTAACAGCACATTTTCATGCTGAGTTTAGATGAATTGGCTCCTGCCTGTGTGTGCTGGGTAATGTCCTTTCATATTCTTGGCATTGGCAATGAGTAGGATTTTGAACACAGCTTGCAGATGTTAAGGCTTATTGTAGGAAAAACCCTCACAAAAAACTTTAAGCTTCTAATATGGACCTAAAAGCCAAAGAGGGTATCGGAATTACTGTACTAATTCAGTTGCTCGGGGTTGCTTGCTAGATCTCTAATTGCCTATACAAGCACTTAAATGTATTTGGTGAGAGGTGACTTAACTTTATAGTTCCCAGAATTTTTGGCTGGCTATGTGTAATGCTCTAAGAGAAGTTTGGCAACCCGATAGCTGTTAGACATAAATTCTCCTATTACATCTCGATTATCTTCTTTGACTTTAGTGGTGTTCTTGCATCTTAATTAAGATCAAAATTTGACCTGTTTCCCCACCCCGCCCCGATAGCAAAATAGCTCTGTTACTGATATCATGGCTTACTATGGGAAATCTTAAAAAAAAGGGGGGAGGGCAGGCACTGCTGAAATGTCTGGTGTATGAAGGACACTGCATTTGCCACCCTGTAATTTACTATTTGTTTGCAAACCCAGAAACTAAAAAAAAACCTTTGTGGTGTCAGAATTGTCTTGATTTGATGGTGTATTTGTGAATAGTAACACAAATCATAAGCAACTAACAAACAAATCTTTTTTTTGAGGAATTACTGCGATTTGCAGATCCTATGTGATTTTACAGCAGAGAGTAATGCTATTGAAAAGCCGGATTTAACATGGATAGTTAAGAGGGATTCTGTTATTTTTTTCTTTTTTTTTCTTCTTCTTCTTCTTTTTTTTTTTTTCAAGAGAGATGTTTATTTCAGCTGGGGTTTTAATCCTTCCTTCAAAGAGAAGAGGAGGATAAAGTGAATGCCAGGGAAACACGGCAGGTTACTTCTGCTCTTTGTTGCTGCAGTGCTGAGCAAGGCTCTGTTAATGTGGTTGTGCAGGTGAAAATGCTTGGACTTCATTAACAGCCCTGTTGCTGATGTGTGAATGAGAATAGATCCAGTGGCTTTTCTGTTAGCTGTGTTAAATTTGCAGGGCTAGCAGAAGGAAAGTAGCTTGTGTTATTCCACTGGACAGATTTGACTCAGACTGTACATAGGCAGTAGAGTAAAAAGAAAAACAGCAGTAAAAATGCAAAATCTTTGTGCAGTCACACTTCTGAGTAAAACCAAACTTCTGAGACCTTCAAAGCAAGGCTTTGGAGGCAAACTACAATGAGTCATTTGTACTGTAGCCAAATATGGAGAAAAATAACTCGAGAATGACACACTAACAAGGAAAATATTAGGAAACGAATACATTGTTTTACCTTGGAGCCTGTGTAATTCAGCACAGTGTCAGAGAACGGAGCTGGACTCGAACACGGTCTCGTGCGGTAGGACTGGTGCCTGGTTTGCCACCTGCTTAACTCCAACGTGCGGAAGAAAAGATGGGCTTGTGGCTAAGGACGTGGTCTAGGTCTTAGGAGTATATCTGAATGAATAATAATAATTTTTCCAATTTCTTTGATAAAATATATTAAAAAACTAGGGGTCAACTAAAATGTTTTAAACCAGGTTAAAACCATTTATTTTTTTTCTGCCCCTTGGTCCCCAGTCTCTCGTGAGGGTATGTTCGGTGATGTTCAGGTACTGTTGCAGTGGAATTGTATGAATAGATTGACAGTGACAAGTTAGCCCCATTTGTTTAAAAACTAGCCAGCTCATGGAAGAATTATAGTACTAGTACACACACACACACACACACACACACAAACACACACACACACACACACACACACACACACGCACACACACACACACAGAAAAGTTTTTATTCTGCCTCTCGTAGCCTCTTTGGTAGAGCTCTTTTCTAAAGAGTTTTTTACACGGAAAATTTAACTTGTATTAAAAACAGTGCTTTAGCATTTTTTTTTAAGAGAGGAGGACTGTTAAAACTGTTTTAAACAACAGGAGATGCTTCTAACACCTCACTGTTCCTAAGTACCGCAACACACAGGAAAGTAAAAACTAGAAGAAAATCAGAGTCAGATGAAGATGGTAACAACAGAAGAGTTCTTTAAAAGCCAGTATTTCTTATTTCCTTGTCATGCAATCAATATATTCTCTAAAAAGCTGTAAGGCAGTGAGAGTTTCTTTAAATAGTGCTTTGAAATTTGCTTTCATGGCAGAGCAAAACAACATCAAATCAAGAGTCAGCGGTGTCAGACTTGCTTTGACTGATGAGAGAAAGGGATGGCTGGCTGGGCCCAATCCCTCTTCTCCGAGAGAGCTGACTAGTTGCGAATCATTCCTGACTAAAATCAGATTCTGCACCCTTCCCACCTTCCCAGAGAAAGCTTTGCAGATGTGAGCTAGCACTTTTCCCCTTTCCCTAGGAGTCAGGAACGCCCTTACCGTTTCTTACTAAGTATTATGTTCTGGGTATTTTGCTTGATTTCCCAGGGCATTTCACAGACTTTGGATGAAGCATAACACTTAGGTCATGAACACTTGTGGTAATTAAAGATCCCCGGTATGTATGTTCTGGGTTGCTAACTTGGGGATCTTGGCATGATTCCAGCTTGGGCGATGTTACCTGAAGCAGTGTCAGCAGTGTCAGCTGGATGTAGTGTTGTGTTCAAGTCTTCTCCTGAATTATTACATAATATTAGTTGTCCAGTCTCCTGGGCCTGGGATTCTAGGAGTCAGTCGGTCTCTGATTTATCTTCTGAAAAATAGAAAGGTCCAGTTCCGAGAAAGCAGAACCTCTAGCCTTTGTGCAGATCAAGTCCTTCCAATGTCTTGTGTTAAATAGGCATTTGAAATCGCTAGTTATTTTGTAAAAGTTTAAACTTTCAGCAGAAAATAAATTCTGGGTGGGTTTGGTTCACTGGGAAATTTATAGTATAGGAATAATTCTCCATTTGAACGTCAATCCATATAAAGAAAGACTCCCTTTTAGGGAGGAAGAAAAAAAAAAGAAAGAAAAGAAATATCCTGAATTTGCCTGAGAATACGTGTATCTTTCTGTTCAAGGTCAGAGAAGAATCAGGGCAGGACAGAAGATAGCATGAACTGTAGTTCTCTTAGTTAGGTCTCTGTTGGAAAGGAATGGAAAGAATTATTGTTGCTATTATTTTAATGTATTCTTGTTTTTATAAATATTAACATTATGTTCTACTACATTGCCTGAGAGTTAATCTCAAGTTTTTGAATATCAAAATCTTTAATATGGTAACACAGCCTACAGCAGAATTCACTGAGGGAAATGATTCTGCACTTTATTCCATCTGATGCTTTGTGAGAACTATATTTTGTCATAGTCCAAAAACATGTGGTCTGTTATGTGTTATTGCTAATTATCGAATTCCTGAAGACATCAGAGGTATGGTTCTAAAAGCATGCTAAGCTGCCCAGTTAGAACAGAGGACTAAATTCAGCTCTGGTCATTTTTATTTTAAAAATTCAGTTCTATAATAAGAACACGGTCCAGTAAAGAATCCCAGGGGACTACTGTGATGAGTAATAATAATCTGCAATATAGCAGAGATTTATGTCTTGTAATACCACCTGCGGCAAGCTGTGTAGTCACAAAAACCATGCTGCCATTGAGGAAATAATCTCTTCAGGGATGATTTCTCTGGTTTCTTGAATAGCGGGAGTGGAACTTCAGAATGAAAGTTTCTGAAAACATAGACGTACATAGGATAGATGTTAATGGGATTAGAGATACATATCGTGCTTCTGAGAAGCTCTGAGAAGAGGATACCTAGAGATAGCTTCTCCGTTTGTAAAGCTGATGCTGGTACTGTTGACTGCTTACACAGACTTTGCTTTCTGGTGCCAGGAAGAATCACAGCAATTAATTTAATGCAGTCTGAGATGCCAAGTAAACAGATTTCTTTCCCTTTTCCACCTGTATTTTTTTTCCATTAAAGAGGAAAGAGGAGAGAAAATACAGGTTGTCATTAGATCTGTTCAAGAAACCTCTGTGCTATGTAAGTGGGAATAGCAGTAGTTCAGGGACATTTTTTATCCTTTGCTGCAAACAAGAATGTCAAAAATGCCATTCAAGGTCGTGTCAATGGTTTGTCTAGTCTTGGGCGATGGCAACAGGGGACATTATTTAGGGAGAGCACTAGCTACTTTCTTCAGTCTCGATCCCTCCAACATCTACAATCATTACATCAAGGGTGCTGGAGGATTCATCCCTGCCTGTTCCTTCTAGCACTGCTAAATTTGTCTAATCCTTTTTGAACTTCCTGATATTATCTGCCTTCACAACCTCCTTGCTCTGCGAAGAAATACTTCCTACCATTTGTTTTAAACCCATCTTCTACTGGTTTCATTGGGTGCCCCCCTCAGAACTGTCAGGAGCTGGTGAGTAACATTCACCTTATACAGTGCTTTTTCATTGGCAATCATATCTCCCTTCTGCCTTCTCCTTGCTAAACTGAAGAGCGCTAGACTTTTTTGCCTCTTCTGGAAAGGCAGGAGGGATCTTTGCCAACAATGTTGAAAGATGCACTAGACCAACTCTTTGGGCTTTATCTGAACACAAGTTGCAACATAGGAAAATCTAGTTAAGAGATCAGTAAAAACTTTTTCACTGTGAAAAACATTGGTGGTTAAACACTAGAACAGGCGCCCAAACAAGTTGTGGAATCCCCACCTTTGGAAGCAGTCAGAATTTGACCAGGTACGTCCCTCAGCAGCCTGCTCTCATTTTGAAGTTAGTTGTGCTTTGAGAAGGGTGTTGGATGAGATGACCTCCAAAGGTCCTTTCCGTTTTACTGCACGATTCTAAATATCTGCATCCAGATATTTGGAAACAAGCTGTGTTATTCCACCAACCTCACTAAACTGTATCTAGAAGATCTGTCCACATCCCGTTACAGCAGGCAGAGATGCTCAGTTTAACTTCAGTTGGAATTGGGACAAATTCTAAGCCGCTACAGTCCTGTTCCAGTGCCCATTAAATCAGACCTTATATAATCCATTTCTCTAATTTCTCTAATCCATTTATACGTGTGACATCTGTAACGGTGTGTGGGAGTGAGTTCCACAATATTATTGTATGGAAAAAAACCATCCTTCTGTAGCGTAAAAGTTCAGGCTACATTTTTTTTATTAGTATTCCCTCCCATTCCCCTCTGTGGTTTGATTTGAGTTCATCAGACCTTTTATATGAAGCAGAACAGTGGGGAAACCAGTGAAAAATGTCTTGAATAAAAGAGCTTAGTACGTAACATTGTCTTGCAGCTGCCAACTATGGCAGAAGATGAAAACGTTGTAATTTAAATAAATGTACTGGGGCAGCATATTCCTACCTCATTCTCAATGTTAATATGCCTTGGTTGTGATAGTGAGACATTTTGCATGCAAAAATTACTGCGTCTTTTAAGAGTAGGACTAGTGTGAGATGGATTATTTCTCAGAAACTGCTGACTAGCCTTTCATAACAAAACCGGTTTCATCTGGCTTAAGGATACCCTTTTACCCCAGCTGAGGATCCTGTCCAGCGGTTTGATGGCTCCTGTGAGGAGCCAGATTTAAGCCAGTGACCCAGAGGTGAAAAGCTTTGTATCCCATTATCTGTTGCCTGGGGACATCCAGTCCTTCCAGTTTTTGCTGTTCACATGCTTTGTCTGTGATGGTTGCTTTTGGCAGAAGCGCGCGAACAGTTCCTAAGAAAGTCTGTTCCCCGTAACAGTTTCGTGGCTTCCCTCACCACCCTCCACTTTTAACTTAACAGTTTGATTAGCCAAGAAATAAGTTATTTACTAACTTACCCAGTAGTTGAGCAGAAAAATGTCACAGCATTTCTCTAATACAATCTTTAGCTCCAAATCATGCACGACACTGCTTTGACATGGGAGGAAACATGCACGGCTCTGCAGCAAGTGAAAAATTGTAGCCAACAACGTCACAACCGAGTCAAGGTGACATAAACCTGTTATATAATGAATATTTCTTAACATTTTCACCCCTTCTTCTCTGTGAACAGTATCTTTGCTACATTCTTGTCGGCCAGATTTTTCTTTCAGGCTTTCTTGGTGTGAGGAAGAACATTTGGCCACTTATGTCTAACCTTTGCAGTTCTCAGTGTTTTCCAAACTCTAATTTTGTAACTGTTTTTATTACTGGAAGGTGCTGCTGAGGTTTTTAACTGCAGAGTTTAGTGGGACTAACTTCTGAAATGGCTGTAGCAGCTAGCAATCTGATCATTTAGAAGTCGGGTAATTATCTTTATCTTAGGATTTTCTGCTCTGAGACAATGGCTGTTTCCAGTGCGTTGCTAAAGGCATCCCAGAAGCTGCTCTTAAAACCAAACTTGTAGGCAAGACAAACAGCACGGCTGCCTGTGGGGTGCGGGTCTCTTCAGAGTACGTCTCCTGGCACCTGCCAGGCTGCGCAGCCTGTACTGACTTGCCTGCAAGGCAATTTGCAGGTGGGAATGTATCTGCGTAGCTGCTTCAGATCCTGCTCTTTAGAGCCGTATAAAGCTGGCCAGTGGTATGAACTCCCATCGATGAGTTTATGCAGGAGACCATTGTTTTCATAAAAATAATGTTGGCTGTAATAATGAAATAGTGGACTTTCCCATGAGCCTAGTTCTTTTTTCCCAGAGGCTATGTAGTATGGGAAATTACTTCTATTCCGGGCTTCTCTGCTTTTGATGATGAGTGGGAATGGGTGATGCTACATCAGAGAGCATAAGATTAAACAATGAACAGGAGTGTTGATACTTTCTTATATGTAACAAATAGATCACATTGCATTCAGGTGCTCCTGAGTGTGGCAGGTCTTCAACAGCCTGTTAGAAGGAAGCCAAGCAAGACATCTCTTACTAGGTATGGAAAATCAATTGGAACGGATAGCCTGGAAGGCGGGAGTCTGACACGAAAAACCACTAAGCCGCCAGTGGAGCCCCATCGTGCTGCTTGGGGAGCCTGGTAGGATGCCTCAGTGCAGTCCTGTCGCCAGCTGTCTCTCTTCCTTGGAGAGTAGCGCAGTCCGTTTTCATGCAATTTTGGCTTTAGTCTCTGATGAGTGTTTAATAACCGTTTCCAAATCTCTACACAGTTGGGCGGTGACATTGTCAAGAACAGGTGCAGCCAGCTAAAATTATGTGGTAAGGCTTGTTACAACCGTAGTGGGAAGAAGTAAAGCAGAAAAGTCTGATTTCCTTCCGGGCAGAGTTGAATACATTGCATGGAGATATCCTGACATAAAATAATTGCCCATTTGTTTTTGGTTCATTTTCCGTTGTGAGAGGAACAGAATGGCAATTTGGGCTGGGAATAAAAAGACATCTATTCTAATCCCAGTCTGGAGGTCAGCTCACTCTATGACCTTTAACGAGTCACTTGGATAAAATTTTGAGTTTACTTGTACTACAATCAGATGTTTATGTAAGCCACCTCTTTTCTTGAGGTAAACCCACAACTCCGCAATTCATGCTGGATACCCAGCTTTCTACCAGCACTTTGTATTTGGGTAACAATATCTTGATATATGCACTTGGGACTGAACACTTCAGCTTTATTTTTGCTGTGCTAAACTCTTTGGGTTGCAAGGAAAATTAGTGGAACCCAGAAGTACTCAGCCTCTTTTGAAATAATTTATTTCTTGGTTTATCCCTGGTTAAATTGAAGATAATAATTCATATCTCATCAAGTTGTTTTGAGGCTTTTAATCAATTAGAGTTTGGTACTACAAGATATTGAACATTGTCAGCTCTGATGGATATTAATAGATGAGCACACAGAGCACCTGGTGCAAGCAGGGATCTTAATATTTGTGATTGCTTTGAGATTTTTGCTTTGAGATGCTATTAAATTGCTAAGGCTTATTAAGCTCTTTCTTAATGTTAGCAACTCACTGCACTGTCAGTGGCAACTAGCTGTTTGTGGCAGGATTCTTTTATTCGTGATACATGTACTGCATTTTCTCTGGTCTTTCCCACTGACTGCTTCATATAAATGTTTTGATGAACTCCTCTTTTCTTTAAATAAAATATTCTGGTCATGAGTGCTCAAAGGCCTCCCTTCCTTTTGCAAATACTCACTATCCCTTTCTCTGTTTTCTTTTTCTAATATTTCACCTTTTCCCTTTGCTTCTTCAGTGTGGCAAAACAGCAAACACAGCAATCTGTGTCCTTCAGAGCAAAAGGATTACAGGGGTCAGATGGTGTAAAAGTATATATGGAATGAATAATTCCCATTAGAAAATCAGTTTGTTGACTAAGGGAAAGTAGCTGGGGAGGAAGGGCAGAAAAGAAAAAGGTTTACTTAAAACTATTGTTCTCATGGTTTCTCTTTGAATCCTTGTGCAAACAGCTGATATCTGTGGTAACTCTCTAACCTCCTTTCCTTAACCATGAACCTCCTCTTCATTTTTTAGCTCCTTTTTTTGCTAATAGAGGGGATAACTCAGTAGATGGCACTCTCTTTCCTCTGAGTCAGCGTAGGGAGGCAGTGAGCCGGAGCTGCAAGGTGGTTCTGCAGATGCCCTCTTTTGGGGAAGATGTAGAGCCCACACCATAGTCAACTGGGGTCGGTCAGAATTGCTGAACAGATTTTGTGAAAGCAGATGTGTTCCACCTGAGTAGGCTCTAACTCTCATAATTACATACCATTTTTCCAAGTTAACAGTTGCTACTTTTATTATACCATAAAGTTGCAGAAAAGAATAGAAGAGAACCAAGTCTTGTCTCACTTAAACAAGCTTTACGTTACTGTTGATCAGTGGAGTTACTCTTCCACATATGGAAGTGGAAAGGGAGTCAGTCTCAGCATTTTAACTTTAGCAGGGTATTTGTCCAAAATACAGGAAAAGGTTCAGGAAGGTAAGTAATATGCGTAAAACCCATAAGACCAAATGAAATGAATAGGTATGCTGCTCCTGAGTGCAGCCTTTCATGCAGAAACTGAGTTCCTCGTGGAATAGAATTTTGCTTTTTATTAGTCGTTTGCATAGCAATTACTGCCACAAAAAACTGTATTTTGCTTACTATAGTAATAAAAATAATTTACTTTGTGTTTTGCTACTAATTAATATAAAATTTAGTGTTTAATATTTTATTTAAATATTTTAAGAAGAAATTAATTTTTTATGTACTGCTAGATGTCATGTTACAGTATTCAACATTTTCAGTCTTAAATTCATGAATCAGGCTGGAAAATCAATCATGAGACTTAAAAACAACCCAGATTTTTTTTTTTTAATTTATTTTTCTGCCTTCTGAGGGAGGTTCTTTATGGTTTGATTTACTCCAAGAGAAATCAGCAGTACTTGCTCATAAACGTGGCTTTTGATTGTTTGCATGCTACCTTGAGGAGGTAAGTCAACTTCCAGCTCCCGATAACATCACATGGAAGCAGAAGCTCAATACTGCAGTTTCCAGTTGAGGGCAACTGCCAGATAGTAGGCTAGATTTGAAGATTAGAACTTTAAATATTTTTCCTAGCATATTCTTGGCAGCCAGTGCAATGACCAGAACATTGATGGGTTTGTGAGAGCATGTATTTATTAATAACGGGGCAGCTGCATGTTACACCAGCTGGAGTTTGCTCAGACCTCCAGCTTTCAGTTCCATGCGTGGTGCATTACTGTAGTCAACCTTAGAGGTCATATGCCTGTGGATGACCGTTGTCTCTCTCCCATTAATACAGGAGAATATATAGGTCTGAATGGATTAGTCATATAATCCATCCTAAAATGCTGTTTGTCTATTACTCTTTTTGTCCTCCAAGCTAAAAATAAATAATAGATTCAACTACTAACAGCTCTAGGGTTGGTTTCTCTGAATACATTTTTGTTAAGTATTTGGCACCCTGGATTTTGACATAATGTACACTGCCATAGCATACTACAACACCTGCTTCGAATTCTTCTCTCTCCTACCTGTCAGTGCATCATTTCATGCTCCACTAAGTGGTGCGAATAGCAAAACCATCTGTTCATTACTCATGTAGCCATTGTGTGAAATATGAATGAAACATCTCATGTATGAAAGAGTCATTGTCAACTGAATCCAGCTGGTATGGGCTGCATTGTGCTTAGCATCCAGAGTCCAGTTGCTTCCTTCAGTTGTTGTGCTTAGTCTCAGTGCAGTACTTGTTCAAGCAAATGTCTAGTCTGTGATTTCAAATCTTCTATTTATTCACTTATTCTCCTCCTTTAAGTGCACTTCAGGGTTGAGTTCCTTTCTAGGACTCTAACTGTGGCATGAAATCATTGTTTGACTTTATCTTTGTGGGTGCAGATAGGTGAGTTATGTATGCATGTGTACCTACAAATGAGGGAAAGAGATTACTTTGTTATATCTTACAGGAAGTTAATGAATATTTTCAAATATCATCAATTTTTCCACTGCTTTTACTGAAAAACTTTCATCAGAAGTTTTCCCCTCCAGTCTAGAGTTACATCTCCATCAAAGCCATTTGTGCAGTTCTTTCTTTTGGCAGAAAGAATTGTTCCTTTGGAAGCCTTTCATTGTCAGCATTGCACAGATCAGATGGCAATGGCTTCTAAAATAGCAGGTTAATATCCCTGTCTGACAGGATTAAATGCTTAACAGTGATTCTTGCTTTTACAGCTATCAGGGTAAGTGATGCCATATGCAATGATAAAGATGTGACATAGTTCAGCTTGCATTTTGGAGAATGATTAAATGACATGCTTAAATCCTTTGTGGCTTCACAAATTCGATGGTACTGAATGATGCAGTAGAACAGAAGAGCTATACCTTAAGTGAGGAGCAAAGGCTAACTTGTGTATCTGAGACTCAGTTTATACTCATTAGTTGCAGGCAGACTGAATAGCAAGCAGTATTTTCGTTTGTACCTAACAAACCAGATGTATTATAAAATCTGTCTCTGGTATACGCTTTCTCACTCCTCATGAATGCCCTCATTCCCTTGGGGTGGAAAAGACAGAAAGACAAACACATTCAGTAAAACCTGTGCCTGCATCCTCTCTTTAGACTGGGGGTTAAGATTCAGTTTGTGAATTGAAATATCTAAATAGAGTTGTCTACTTGTGAAGTAGGACTCTAAGCTTCTATTATAGAGTCAGTAAAGATCTCATTAGTATGATCAATGGAGTCTAGAGCTATTCAATTAACCAAATGTAAGTGCCTAATTTAGGATGAGCTGAGCAGTTCTTTCAGACTCCAGCGACTGTAACGAACGCTCAGATGCCTTCTTCACATGTGAACACCTGTGTGTGACAACTGCATTTGGATGTCCATCTGTAAGCTGAATCATGGCCTCTCTGGGCAATTTGCAGCAAGATGTGTATGCTGTCTCATGATCCGTAGAGTGAACTGGACCGTCGTAGCACAACAGATGAGGAAGGTTGCCTTGTTGCAGTAGGACTTTGAGCATCTTAACCAGCTGGTTGTTTTGAAACTTGTGCAAACTTCGATGCCTGTCCACTCAAGGGGCTGAAGGAGCAGCGGAGCTGTAGGATTTTCAGGATGTTACAGAACCTCAACAATAAAAGTAGGCAGTGAAACAGATAGGTTGAGCTCTAAGTATCTTTGAGGATTTGGGTCTTTGAAATGTGCATCTGGTTATTGACATCATATTTAAAAACAGCCTATGGAGAGGTAGTTTGGTCCATTTCCATATTTGTCTTGCTAGTCTAGAATTAAATAGTTACATTGTAAAATATTAACTGTCCATGCCAGAATATTACAGAAGACGGTGCTGGGAGTGATCTCAAGGGCTGACATGGCCATCCCACGCCCACAGTCAGGATCAGCTGTACTAGTACATTTGGAGAAGGCTTTGGAAGGATGGAGCTTGACTGGAAAGTGCTTGGTGGTCTCCCTCACCTGTGGCCTGCTAATAGTCCCACTGATCTGCGTTCTGTTACAGGGGGTTAGGGAGAGTCTGTTCGTGCATATATTTTTTTCTCCAGTATGAAGGTGAAAGAATGCTTACCGTCACTTTGCTGTTTCCAGTCTTTTGGCTGATTATCTGTTGTCCCTTAACATTTTTCTTTGGAGTATCCTGTGTTATTTCACATATAGAAATGCCAACATTACCAAAAATATCAGGAACATGAGTATTCTTAGACTAGATTTTAACATAACATGTATTTCTTCTAAAACTAGAAGTGGTAACCGTCTGGCTTAAACCTTTTGCTGTCAAGAGCAAAGAAAGCGATTCTTTAGTCTGCATGTTGCGTAGCTTTAAGAGATCCTCAAAACTGGAAATTAACTGTTGTATCGTCAGGCATCTAACACTACGGTGGGATGAAATATTACTTTCAGGTTTATATTTTGTGCAGTTTCCAGGCTTGTAGCATGTGAGCAGGTTTGGGTCAGCTCTAATGCTACGAAATGACTCAAAGTTCAGAAATCTGGAAAGCTGCCGGTGTTTGCTTTGCTTAATAAAGCACACCGTAAGTCAAACATTTAATCACAGCGTTCTGGTAACAGGGGGCCTGTTTTAATACAGCTCTTTTATTGGCCTCTTTGTAGTTCAGAAATAATAAAGGCGATCCTGGTGGATAAGGTGTCTTCAGAGCAAGTCTCCTGTGGGATGTCTGTTTTCAGACACAGGCCTTGTATAACAATATGAATCACCGGCGTGAGAGCTGTTCCGATCCATGGTGTTTTTTCCAGTAGGGAAATAACCTGCTGAGTTTATTAATGTTTGTCTAATTTACATCATTAGGGTCACTTTTTAAATAGCCTTGTCTGTTTTCTTTATTGCTGGAGTGAGCGCTGGGAGGAGGGGTGCTAGAGAGCGAGCTGTGACTTTCTTCGAGGCCGGGAAAGCTGAGCCTGGTGTCCTCTGCGGCGGTCCCTGAGCGGACGAGAGAAGCGTCTAGGCTTCAGGCGCTCAAGGCGCGTGCCTGTGTACCCCTGCAGGTGTGCGTGCATCTCTGAGCACGGCTTTTCTAGTTCTTGGGAAGACCTTTGTGAGGAGAGGGCGGGAGCGGGGCGGGGGGAGGTGGGAGAGCGGTGCCTGTGTGTTTGGCAGGGCGAGAACACGATTCCCGTTTCGTGAGCCGAGAGGGGCGTCTGCTCCGATCCCTCTGCTCGGGGGTGCTCTGCAGAGCACTTCGTGCCCGGCGGTTTTTGTGCAGTGCCTGCAGAATTCAGCAGGATCATCTTTACGTTGTTTGTCACTGCGAACAGGCGGAGCAGTAGCCTTGGAGGCTCTTACAGCGTGTTTTCACACGATGATCCTGGTGGCGTATTTCAGAAAGGCTTGTCTAGCTCCTCCGAGGCAGAGGGTCGGAAGGAGTCACTCATGCCTCTTGCTGCCTTTATTAATAGTAACATGGGTGAGACTATTTAGATGAGAAATGTGATCTGCGGATCAAACCGGAATTCCTTTGTTTCTCACCTTTCATTCTCAAAGGGAAATAAATAGAAGTGTAATATTACAATTTAAATCCAGCAGACCAAGTCTTTGTCTTCCAATGAAAATGTGAATTTTCTCTTTAGTTTACTAGTTATTCTAGATATACTGCGATGAAATTGGAATCTAACCAAGCTGCTATACTGTTTGTGACCTACATTTAATTGGGGGGGGGGGGTGTGTGTCAGTGTGTGTACATACGTGTAGGCACCCCCACCCACACACACACACATGATATGTAGACCTGTGCATGCAAATTACATGGACTAAAATTAGACTTCATTGCTTTGGTGGTAGAAATAATTCAGTCTCCCAGTTTCCACCACAAAATTCTTTTTACTTGCATGAGAAAACATTAAAGGCTTGTCCATGCTGTTAGAGTGCCTGACAAGTTTGCCAAGGGGAAGAACTGCTGTACTGGAGGTATTCTTCTCCATAGTGCATCCAGCCAGGCAGGTGAAGCAGAGGTGGAGGCCTGATCTTTACAATTTCTGAGTTTATGCCCGGATATATGCCATTCAAACTTAACTCTCTCACTAGTAAAGAATTATACAGATTCATTGGGGAAGAGCATTTGAATGGCTGATTCTCTTTGTGTAACTAGATTGCAGAAATCAAGTCTTTGAGGTTATTTGGCTTTTGGATAAAAAGGTGCTCTGAAAGAGCTATTTGCTGTAGGTGTACTGGCGGTGATTGGTTCTGGTTTAGACTATGAGGAAGAAGTTAAAGGCAACATACTTTTTTTCTTTTTCCTGGGTAGGATTTTTTTTCTCTTTGTGTGGACAGCTGCTGCTCAGCTACAGGTAAAAAATGTTATAGTTTATGGGACTGCCAGCTGAAGCGAATTAAAATCCAGTGGACCAGAGTTGGCATTAAAATACCTGTTTCTGCCCTAGCAATGTGGAGTTTTTGTTCTGCTGCCTATGCATGTTGTTGTTTCTTCTTGAGAGATATTATTCAGATTAGTCTTTATGCAAACTGAAAGGCTTAAAGAGCATTTTTGGCATTTCTGAAATGAACTATTCTCAAAGTCTGAATCGAGACATTTTGACTTGTTTACAAGGTGAGGGGAAGAATTTCCAAACATACAGATTTCACCATCACTCTGTGAAACATGGCTGGTGTAAGAAATCTTTCTATTTCTTCACTTTGTGGTAGTTTAAGTGCATTTTACTTCGTATTTTCAGTGAAAACATTTGGTCACGTACTGACTGAAGTTCATCTGATGAACAGAAACTCAATTGATTACCTCCCCGCATTCATAAAGATTGCTCAGGGCATGCTGGATACCCTGATAACAGGTACATGAGTATTACTGTAGATAACATGAAGAAGGAAAAAGGCATGAAAAAATTTTAAAGCATAAACCTGAAGCATATCATCCTGTGGTTTCCACAAACAAGGAGGCTGTGCATTTGAAAGAATGAGAAATGGGAAGGGTGTAAATCGTGGGCATCTGAAAATTGTAAAATATAATAAATTTAGGCCTCATTTATCTAGGCCTATATTTTACCCGTCTTGGGATAGCGGTAGCTGGTTTTAGGTATGTTGCCATTTGTTCAGATTCATATATTCTAAGTTTGATCAGAGAGACTAATCTTAGCCCTGAACTGACCACTTTTAATCCAGAAAAGGGTTAATCCATACATGTTACCGTAACTCCTGAGGGCGGTGGAAGTGCTTTAGAGGGCAGAAAGAAAAGAGAATTGGAAGGACAATAAATGAACATGAGAAATAATTGAATTTAGAGGTACTTAGGTATTTGTATGGACAAGATTATACAAAGCCTGAAAGCTTGTACGTTTTGAACGAGCTGCTTCATAATTTAAAAAGAAGGTCACAAAATCTAGGGCACAACTAGTGTAAGGGTGATTGCAAACAGTTGACGTTTGTCCTGTTTGGACTTGTCGCAGCGTTTCTCTGATTCCTGGATGACGGATCTGCATGTGGATGAAGCGCCTTCCGGTACTGTCAGGAACAGCATATTTACTTGCTGTCTTGACTGAGTGCCGGCCCCGGGTCTGTTTGTGCTGAGGAGGATTTACTGTCAGTCCAGGGTGATTTGAAGATGCAGAAGTCTAAGAGATCTGTCCTCCGAGGAATGTGACTGGGGCCAGACCTTTTAAAATGGATTCTTCCTCTATTTTTATTTTTCCATAATTTTCCTTTTTGAAAGCCCTCAGGAATCATTTCTGTCTATGTTTGTGAAAATAAGCTAATCAAATTATCAGTAATTCCTTGGAGCTTAGCACGGTTGAAGCTATGTTGTTCTCCTTAGGATGTATTCGGCTCCCCTCAACACTGAAACCAAGGATTAAAATAGAAGTGGAGCTCATACAGCCTCAGGGTGGTCCTCTGGCACAGGACTGAGATATGTTCTCAGGAAAACTCTTGGAAATGCTGCAGAGGTGTTGTTCTTACTATGCCTGTATCACAGCCAGAGGACTTCCTTCTCTGAATTTGTCAATGTGTCTATTATAATAAGCATTAAATTTAATATTTGGAGAGGCATACAACTTCATGATATTAATAGCAGCTTCCTAATGTTAAAGAGAAAGATATAACCTAATTGGAGAATGAATGTAGACTTTTTTGGCTACTGTTCAGGCAGGAGATTTATTAGAAGCACTATAGTACTCCTAATTCCTAATCCATCTCCTTTAACCCAGTATACAACAAGTTACTCCATTTGCCTTTCTCTCTAAGGAGTACTCTTGAAATGGGATCTTTTTTTTTATGTACCAGTTTTTACAGAACATTATGGAGGCAAAGGAAACCAACCCAAAGCAAAATATGAATGATTCATAGTAAGAGCTATTGAGGTTTTTTTTTTTTTTTTTAAAATCCACTGGTAGGGATTCTGACGAGTTGGCATATCTCCTTCCACATCTATAAACATGTCACTGGTGCAAGTTTTTTCCTTCACAGTTGTACAATTTATGCTAGACCTTTTATACTGCATAGGTGGACTCATAGCTCATCCTCGAACAGCAGAAGATGAACTCTGACTAATAGATCTCTGTTGTTATCCTGCAATTTATGCAGGATTAGTATTTTAGAAGGGTAGTGTGCATGATTTAAGTAGGATTTTAGTATATAGCTGTGGTTTGTCCTTTGCTGTCAGCAAAGCCATCCTGAGTTCATTTCTTTAAAGAACCTCCAGGCCAAATGTCAAGAAAAATTAAATCAAGCAGTGATGTAGTCCTGTAGGGAAAATGTATTTCAATTGTGAAGTATGTCTGTGGCTGTTGGGTGCACTTACAGGCAACGTGGCTTGGTAACTGCTACTTGTTCAGAAATTTGGCTATGATGAAAAATGACCTGCCAGAGAAAGAGAGAGTTTTGTTAATTTTATTTAAGAGACTCATGAAAATTGGAAGAATGTGTGTACATGTCAGCAAATCTTCTGTGATATAGCATATTTAATAGAAGAGTATTATTTGTCTTCTGGCAAGGAGATAGCGGAGTCTTTGAGAGTTTGGCTTCTGGAGTGTGAGAAGCAAGTTGGATGAATCCAGTTGGAAACTGGAGTATTTCTCCTGGGAAATACAAGCGTGAGTGATAGCTATGTGTAGTAAATAAGGACAGAGCAGTGAAGGTGTCCACATAGCTTTCGGGGATCCTGTGCAAAATTTCTGCTTTCTGAAAGAATTGGGTCTCTTATTTTGCTCAGCTGCCAATGTTTTACTACCAAATTCTGCCTTCCTGAGGGCAAGCATAAACAAGTTTTCCATCTTTCCAACAGATGTGAGACAAAGCTAGACTTGTCAGATGTGCCCAGATCCAAACCTGGAAAAAATTAACTCCACCCTCTGTAGTTTTGTTTTCATAAAGTGTTCCTTTTCCTGGCATATTTTGAATAAATAAATCCAGATCTTTAGAGTTCAGATTATTGTTTAGTCGAGATCCCTAACCCAGCAACAAGACTATACAGGTCATGTTTAGAGGTCTAGAAAGCCTAGATAGAGCTGCGAACAGCCTTTCTGCAAGATCGCGCCCTGTGCATTCTGTTATTTTAGCTTATTATTCTGGGGGCATAGGTTTGCATGCAGTGGTTTTTTATAGCTTTTAATTACAGATACGTTAACCTTGCGATATCACTAGACATAAGTACTGATGTAGCGTTCAAATGTCCATGTCATACTCAACCATATTATTTGATTGTTGTGAAATGTTACATTTGGAGCACACGTGTAATTCAGGAAGGGTGGCTCTTCAGATGCAAATAATAGATGTTTAAATCCTAATAGGAAGCTGATTTGATAGCGTCATCCTTCCCGAATGAAAAGATTTATCACCTATTGAATTTTTTTCAGGAATAACAGACTTGCTCCCTCACCTGCTCAAACCCATTGTATTGCTTTGGACTTCAGTGACCCCCATGGCATTGATGATCTAGCCCAGTGTTGTTCCTATATCTGAGGATGAGAGTAGTGAAGCCACATTTCATGGATTTATTTTTAGGACATGAGAGATAGATGGGGCCAGATTCTGCATCATTTGTGCCACTGTAAATCCAGAAGAGTTGAATGAAAAATCCCAAGTAATTTTAAGCAGGACACTTGTATTATTCCGCAGTAACATATCTCTAGCCAGAAGCTTAAAAGCAAGGGCAGAAAAAGATTGAATCATAAGAATTTCTGAATAGTTTCATTGTGTGCTAGCAAATACTTGGGATGATCTGGGTAAGGAAATAGGTTGCGCTGAATTTTGAATGGGAAAAAAAAAGTTTGATTATTCTTGGTCCACATGCAAAATACTTTTTTGTAGGTCATATTGAGATTTGTTTGTCACCTTTTGTGTGGGTGTGTTGAATTAAAAGAGCCATTTTTAAGGATGACAAAGAGTTTTTCTTCTATCCCTTTGTATTTATTCTTCTTGAGTATCTTATCAGAGTTGTGAGGTACCTGGTGCTGTTAGAAATAAAGTACGCTCTGGGAGACAGTGAAACAATAGTTCTTCCTTGGAAAGGATGTTGGTTGAGAGATCCAAGTGTGTCTTTCCCATAATACTGAGTAGAAGATTTTACTAAGCTATCTACATGACTGTAAAGAGCTGATCTCTTTTCCTGGGGAGTTAAATTTAATTTTGAATGAATTTGCTCTTTCCAAAGTGCATTTTTTACAGCGACTTTCCTTTATTATATTGCTGAAATACTTTGTTTTCCTTGATTTTTGGTAGTTTTCCCCAATTCTTTCCGGAGTCCCACCTAAATAACATTGTGCAAAAAAAAGGATGTCTCTGTTTGTTTTTCCCCAGGGTGAGACGAGAAGGCAAGAGTTGCAACCTGTTAGCATCATTGGATGATGACAGACAGTTGACTCTGGCTGAGGCTGTGAGAGGTGGAATCTCTCCTTGAAGCTGTTATTAAAAGGTTCTTTAGAAGCAAAAAACCCAAGCATTCTGCAAGCAATAAAAAAAAACGCTGTCTTTGCTGAAGAAGATGATAGAAGACAATACTGTTGTTACACTCCTTGTATCCACTCTTCTTTGGCAAAGCAATTTATACAGATGCTATTAAATGGCATTCCAGGTGCGCTGGCCTTCTTGGAGTTGTGAAGCTCTGCCTTCGAAGGTTTGGCTGCAGCTGGCCTGGGTTTGCCTCTGAGATGTGAGGAGGTCCTAGGCCAAAGTCTCTGGGCTGCTCCGTGGGGCGCTCTTCTACTGCAGGCAGCGGTGGGAACTCAACCAGCTTCTCTCCCATATATTTGATCTAGGTGTTGAGGACTGTGACTCTATATTTCTCTGCATTTATCCTTTGAAAGGTGTGATTTAAAGCTTCAGACTAATTTAGGTAGTGTAGTGCCTGATGATAAACTAGGAGCAAATGTGATTTTTTTGTGGAAGCCATTTGAAGCACAATGGTTATGTTGCACTTCTATTTATACAGACTTCAAAGATTCTTTCCGGGCCACATGACTCACAACTTTGAAGTCACTGAGCAAAGGGTCAAGCCCTTCTTCACTCAATAGATGCTTTCAGCTCGGAGTGCTACTAGTACATTCAAGGCTAAAATCTTGTCTATTGAAACAGCTGTAGCTTCAAAATGTCGTGAAGCTGCATTAACGCTTCGTTTCCTGCACTGAATCATTTTGCCTATGAAAGTATAAAAGCTAGGGACATAAAAAAAAAAAAAGGAAAGAGTGAGAGAAATAGAAAGAAATAAACCCTCTTTGCTCTGAAATGGATCTTTTTTTTTTTTTCCATTGGATAACTTTACCCCATCACAGCAGTAAAATGCAATGATATGGAATAATTATGTGTTCCTAAGCCTTTCCAATTGATACACTGTGAATTCACCTGAGTGACTTTGGAAAGCAAAATACAAGGACATTATGAATAAAAGAAACACTCATTCGATTGGTATAATGGGGTGTTGTGACCATCATTGTCAACCTCTGCTCAAGATTAAAGTGGGTTTGCTGTCAGAAAAATGGGTGTGTGGGCACGAAGGTGACTGCAAAAATGACTTGAGGGGCTTCTTATTTGTTCCCTCTCTCTACTTTCTGGTTTTAAAATTTGATTCTGGATTAGAAGATCAAGCTTTTTTCTTCCTGTTACTGTTAGCAGGAAGGGGAATTTTTCTGACAGAAACTAAATCATAGTTTTGATGGATGAGGAAAGAGCGAAAATGAAGTCTAGCTTTATTTTCTTGATTGGCTTTGCTATATTGCCCATATTAAAAACATAATTTAGTTTAAAAAGTATTCAGATTTTAGGGAGCAGATACTTGGAAAAAAAAAGGTGCCATTACTAGTGATCCTCTCCTATCTGTAGCTGCATTTTGAAGCAGTACTGTCTTCTGTGCGCTGTATTAGCGCTGTGAACAGTGAAAACAGAAAAATGTAGTGTCATAGATAAAAAGTATATTCAGTATTATTCTATTTTCTCGTATGTATTCATCTTTGCATGTCAGCCATACTTTAAAATACGAGATAAGAATTGTACCAGCGTTTGTGAAATGGGGATGTAGGCGTTAGAAAATCTAGTACTGAGTCTATATTGCATATATATGATATGGAATACACACAGTTTAATATTATTAAGACATTATTGTGGAATTAACACATTTCAAAAAGGCATTTTATCTCATTGTGCAGCTACAGTAATGAAGTTATACTCTTCATGATTGTTTTTGTATATACATTTATCCTTCTGTGGCATTTGATTTTTTTTCTTTGTATCTTGGAACAATAAAAGAACTTGCCATAAAAGTTCAGAAACAATAAAATAGAAAGAAGGAAACTCCAAGAAAAGACAGAGGAGACAAAGAGCATTGCAGAGGATGCATAACAGAGGAAAATGCTCCTTCAAGAATGTAATTTTAGGAGAGACCAAACTGGGAGACTATAACCTGCCAAGATACAGTTACATCAGAGTTGCCTAAACAAAGAGAAAAAGAACGGCAACCTTTTGCATATTCAGTTCTTACACTCTTCTATGTTGAATTTTCCAAGCACAATTTTAAAATTTTGTGGGCTTGTAATTGAGAGTGTTTGAAATTTTGAGATGTTTTTTCCATCTGGCTGATTCCTTCTTTTCCATTTCACTATTGAAAAAGTAGAGTATGTGGAAAGATTTGGGAAAAGGAAAAAAAAAAAAACAGTGGAAAAAATGAGTCGTGTGCTTTTTGTTGAAGTAATTGAACAAATCTCCAAACCTCTCTTCCAAAATGTTGTTTTTTTCTGTATTTTTAATTATGGAAATGTCTGTTTTTTGTCTACACATTTCTAATTTCAAAAAAATCTGACTGGTTGTACTTTTTGAACTATTATAGTAGAATTGAGAACATCTAGCATGTTCTTGAATGGTGTGACAACTATAATTACTCACACAGTTAATAGGAATTATTCACAGGAATAATTTTTAAGCGTCAAGGGCTCTTCAATCCAGATGTCAAAGATAGCAAGATCAAGTGGCTGGAAACTGAAGCTAGACGAATCAACCTGGAAGTAAAACTGCACGTTTTTAACAGGCAAAAATAAATTATCCGTAGGAACTCCTCATCAAGGGGTGCAGATGCATCTCCATCACTTAATGTCTTACTTTGGTAGCAGGGCTTTCTAAAAGATGTGCTGGAAGGGATCAAAGCATTTCTTGGATTTATATGCTTCATTCTGTCAGATAAGGAGACAGATGAGATATCACAGGAATCTTTCTGATCTTAAGTCAGAATATATGAAACTCAGTTTTGGGAAGCTTTGTGAGATTCTCCACTATGACAGTGAGATTGCTACATGCTGTGCCTGAGCAATCAGAAAGCATTGCAGAGAAAGTATTATCTGATCATTTCAAGGGGATAGTTCAGACCACCTGCATGATCCAATGTGGGATTTGGTATGGTCAAGACTGCCATATCATCTTCTGTTGAACCACTTGTTGGCTAGTACAGCCATATAACTGGAACACCCACATCTGTTCTTTGATGTGCTTCTCTCCTCTATTCCCACCTCATCCGTAACCAGCTCGTAAACACAGCAGTGAGTTGGTGGTGGCCAGTCTCTGGCAGTATATTCGAGAAGGACATCTGTGCACAAGGGTTCTTCAGGGCCAGTTCTGCTAACTCTGAGGTCTGCCATGTCCCCTCTATCATACTGCTGTGGTCCACTTCTTGAAGAAACCTCTGCTTGGGAAGAGGACTTTCTGAGCCCAACTCAAGCCCAAGAGAGTATCTGCTCTCTTTTGTACCTTTTAAGAAGGATGCCGAGTGCTAAGACAAAGTAAAGAGGAGGAAGGTCATTTCTGTGAGGTGAGCAGGTCTTTACTGATGAGTAAAAGGTATCCTGCTGAGAGCTGAGGTGTGCTGGAGGAGGAGGTATGTTTTTCACCTAGTTTTAGTGTTGTGTGGAGTTGGATGAAGTGTTGCTAGCACTTCTGTCCGTACAGCAATATGTTATGGAGGTCACATCCTGCCATTTCAGATAGAAGATTAGGGGAAGATTCAGACTTGGCTCCCACCATTAGTTAGTGATTATTAGGAGCATGAAAATAGATATTGAGTAGAAGGTAAATATCTTCTCGGTGAAAGAGGCTGTTGTATATGAACAAGAAAGTTTTATTCATCCGAAGATGACTGAAGAGCTGAAAATACTTTTTAGGGATATGCAGGGCTAATATTCACAGGAGCTGAAGAAGTGCAAATGGGAGAAGAATTTTGCTCACCTATTTTTTGTTGTTGTTTTGATTTCTTTATCTCTTCGAATGCAGTAACAGAAGCCATGGTAATACTACAGATTGGAGGACTAGGAGATGCAATTCCTATCCATCAGGTAGCATGACTTCATACTAGTCAAGTGAAGTGAGATTAGCCTCACATTGTAGAGGAGGGGAAACTGAAACAAACAAAACTGAGCAGAGTTTTTCTGGGTACATTATTTGACAGAGAGGGGAGCATTTCTTACTCTGGGGTCAGCTGTGGGTTCCTTTGGCTCCTGATTCAGGTTACGGTACTTTCCGGTACCGGAACTTGTGCCTGAGTGATGGAGCAGCCAGGAGTAGCCTGGGAACACGTGGCCTGTCACTGTCCAAGGCTTGCCGAGGTCAGGGGAAGGGGCCTTGTGTAGACCCGAGCAGACGCCTTTGCACCAGCTCAGGACTCCCTCTGACAGCAGAGGTTTTAGTGCCTGAATTGCTGCTGTCCCATTGGGCATGGGGAAGCTGGCAGCATGTTTAATTGCAGGCTCCAGAATAATTCCTCAGTTAAATCTTGATGTAGTAGAGGTTTTGTGCAGGGTTAGTCAGCGTTAACTCAGGGCCATTAGGAGTTAAATTATTTTCCCAGAGTCTCAAGAAAGAAGTGGAAACAGAGCCAAGATTTGAAGCCAGAATTTAAAGCCAGGTCCTGTGGTTGGACAATGAGGCTAGGCTCTCTTTTCACAGTGTATGGAGCAGCTGGATAGAAACCTCTATTATTTGTGATATACATATTCAGAATATCTGCACAATTAACTTGTAGCATAGATCCTTCAGCAGTTGCATTTGAAACCTCTGTTGACTAAAGGATTCAGACCTTAGCAGATTTTGTTTCCTAAATTGAGTCTGTAATTGTGTTTTCAGTATTTCCATTTCCCCCCCTGAAACAGAGACACCCGATATACTTTCTCCATCTGTCTCTGTCCAAATTAGAATGGTTCATGAGGAAAATTTAATTCCTTTATTGCGTCATTAGATTCAACAGCTTGTCAGCGTTTTCATTCTAAGCTGTGTTGGGGGGGTGTTTATAACTCATCTGTATACTAGTGAAATTTGGGCTTAAATGACTCAGATGTGAGCATTTTCCCCTGTGTTGCTTATGAGTAATTAAAATAAATTGGTAAGGAATGCATTTTTAAGTTTGAGGAAGACTGAATGTTTAGACAGGGAATTGTTCTGGACGTTGTTGTTTGCTCCTTATACTTAGAGAAAGTCTATATCGTTAGTACAGTTTGCAGTTATTGTTAATTACTCCATGCAAGCATATTTTTTGCCTAATTCTCTTCTAATTCTCACCTTTTGAAAACTGGTATTATTCTGGTGTTTCAAATAGAGTTACTGTAGATTTACACTTAATGACTGCCGTGACATGCTGAATAATACTCTTTCAGTGAAATATGTTCCTTGCTTGGCAAAAACTGAACTTGACTGTCTTCACTTATATTGAATAGCGTCTCAAGTCAAACGATAGGAGAGCTCATTCCCTACGAGTACATCAGGCACCTTTAATCTATTCCAGGTATTTACTGCTGTAATGACTGTATGCCCAGAGGGAGCAGATTTCCACAGCTCTGTGTCCTCTTACTTGCAATTCATCAACGCCGTCGGCTACACTAAGGAATAGTGAGGCAAAGTATTGACTCAGGAGTTTCTGGCAAGATGAGGGCTGAGCTTTGTACTTGCATCTAACTCTAGATATCCGCATTTGGAATAATTTCTGACTTTTGCTAATGCAAGGGAGAATTCAGTCCATGATTGACCTTATACCATGTGATTCCTCTTTTCAAATCTAGGTGTGCAAAGTGTGCATGTTACAGAAATTACATCAGCTGTCCAGGTCGCAGCCTACAAACCCTGTCCTATCGGTGTAGTTCCATGCGCGTCTAAAGAACGGGGTGTATGGTTAGTCAGTATGAGGTTAATTCACCAGGCGTAGATAGGACACAGGTAAAGGTGCTGAAGACAGGCAAATAAACATGGTCATTTAACATGTTGTAGTAGTGGTCAGTCTGATATATAGTTGCGGTAGATGTCAGAGATGTGTTTCATAATTTCTCAGCAAAATAAATGACTGCATGCACTGTTATGTCCAGAAGGGATCTGTAATATGTTGAGACAGGCAGAGCCTTGGTACATTGATGCAGATTGCACAGTATCTTTTACCAAGACCAACATCCAAGTGGTGATGCATGACCATTTGAGATTAAAAGTGCAAGTAACACTTTGTATATGCCTCCATTAAAAATATAGAAAGTAGAGAACTAATGGGAAGTCTACCTGTGTTTCCCAGAGGGATTTAAAAGGAGAATAACATTAACGAGTGTTAGAGAAACAAAAACTTGCTGTATAGAGAACTGAAACCAGACTGTGAGTGCAGTTCTGCTGAAGGCAATGTCTCTGTTTGTCCACTGCCTGGGGAGTTACACCAGTGTAGCTGCTGCCCACTGGGAATAAGGATTTTCCACCTCTTTCCTTCTTAACTCCTGGTAACAATCTGATGAAGCCTAGCTGAGATCCATTTTAGGTGGCTGTAACTCCTGGTGGGTTGTAACAGTGTGTATTCTCATTAGTGCTCAGGGCCATGTATCACGGACAAGTGGTCAATTTCAAAATTAACGTGCTTTTTGACAGAAGTCCAGTGTGAAGGGTCTTAACTGCAAATAACAACAATTATTACGTATCTACTCTCATTGTGTATGTTTGTTCATTGTTTGTTTGGCAGGAAGTAGTATGCTGGGATTTATTTATTTGCTTTTATTTATTACCTCATAGTGCACAGAGTAATTGCAGAAGTACCCTTGATTTTTATATCAGTGGAGATCTTGCTGTATTGGCAAGATGAGATACTTGTCAAAACAAGAAACTCAAAATATGTGTAGACTGGGACTACAAACCCAATGTTCATCTTGCTTTACCCATTGCATCATGTCTCTTTTGAGCTCGTGCAAATCTACTAAATCAATGAAATGTCATTAGTTTACAAAACTGGTGCAGTGGTGTAGAAGAATGGGGTGCTGACTTCAGTGGTGTTCTTGCAGGTTTGCAGAGGTAGGTTTGATTGACAGGCCTTTTGTCAAACTTACTGGATTTACAGTTAATCATGCACCCAAACCTCAGGCTACCAAATATCAGCTTTGCTTTTGGCTTGTTCTGTTTTATGAGGTAGTAAACAGCTTGTGGTTGAATTAAAGCAATCAAATCCCTGAAGAGCTCTGTAGTAACTAATGCCAAAATCAGTAAACTTATAGTGTAGGCCTGCCTTATCCCATGTGCTTTTTTCATTTGAATGAGCAGCATCTTAGCATGACATTTAACAGGTAAACTGTACGAGAAGATCCTTCCTTCAAGCCTGAGGCAGAGATGCGGAAGATTGTATTAGTGCTGTTGTCTCCTTTCAGCTACAACTTCTCAGTCCTTACAGACTGAAGGATATCAATGTGTGACTTTCTAATGCGAGTGGTTATCATTAAAATAGCTAATTTCAGTAAACCTCAAAACAAGCTAAAGAGTTTTTTATGCAAAAGTAACACAGAGGATGCCTGCTGCTGGCATAAGTATTTACCACTTCATAGCTTTATATTTTAGATGACAACAAATGCAACAACTGACCAAAAAAGCTTCTATAAGTAATTACACAAACTCTGTGGATATGTCATAGTAGAAGTGGCCAACATCTTGTATTTAGGTAACAAAAATACAGCTTGTGTGCACATGGAACAGCTTGGTGCCAAAGAAAGCAAAGCTGCACAAGACTTATCTTAGTTTCTTACTTGAGCATTCCCCCCTCCCTTGTTTTTCCTTCAAGGTTGACATATTTTTGTCATTAATATCCCTGTAGTACCAAAATATTTCCGATAATAGGTCCTAGTTTCATTTTTGGAACTTCATCGTATGTATTTCTTGGCTTTGCCACTTGGGTGAAGCGTATGTCCTTTTAAATCAAACCGCAGATAGGTTGAAAATCAATGAACAAGTATTAACTGGCCGTTAATATTAACTTTGCATATGGATAGCTGGAAGCCAGTTGACAGTCCTGGCTCCTGGGGCTATTAATGAAATATGAAACTCAGACCATCAGACGCTTAGGTTGGTTTAGCCCGCCTAGGTCGGAGGGGAGTAGCATTTCTGAGGTCTACTGGAAAACTGGGCTCAGGGCAGCATCAGCGGGTTGAAAAACATACATTATCATCAAAATCTTCGTCACACACATAGGACTCAGGACGGGATTGAAACAGCCCAGAGATTAACACAGGGATTGACTTGGAAAAGGGTTTATCAGTGGGGCAGTTTGGCGAACATTGTGCTTTCTCTATATGCATGTTAATTTGCCCCACTTCATTAATAGTATGAATATAAGGTTACATTTATTTTGCATTTGATATGATTTGGGAATACTTTTAGCATTTTAAGTAAGACTTTGTTCTGCTTTCTCTAGGCATTTTATTGTATTACTAAATGTATGGTGTCTTTCCTTTACGTAAGAACAGCAAGAGTTGTCAGCCTAAAGAGAGAGTTAGCAAGCAGTGGGGGAGGTAGGTAAAGAGGAGACAAGAGTTTGTCTTCAGTGTGGAGAAGATCAATAGTACCTTTGATCATTCCGTTTTTGTAAAGGGTTTGACACAGACCATTGGTGACTTGAGCATGCTAAAGCCATGTTGTCACTTCCCACAGAGGATCAATAGATAAATCCAAGACAGACAAGAAAGGCAAAAATAACTCTTATTCTTTGCTGCTTTGTGCCAAGTGCAGTATATAGGTAGCTTTTAGGGACTGTTGAATGAACATAATTTTTGTGGACTTACATGTGGCAGCTTAAGCTACAATGATGCAATCCAGTGTAATCATTTTTCTCCAGTGAAGGTCTATGCATGTTGTTAGAGTTAACTTTACTAGCAAGTAGCAGCTGTAGTATCACCAGGGCTGGGTATTCTTTTATCTCATCAGTGGTGAGAGTTAGGAGGACAGATTGATTTCACTGTTATCAGTGCTTTTTGACCCTCCCCGTTAGGTTTCTCTTGCATTTAATGATCTGTGAAAGCCCTCCTTGCCATTTGTCCTGTATGCATATATGGTTGAGTGATGCTGAGAGATGAACTACTTCTCCACATACACGCTTTCTTCTACCTTTCTTTTATTTTTAATCTATTTTACTTTTATTAATTCTCAATTCATTGTTATTTGATGCCAGAGTACAGCATTTACACTGAAGGTTTTCAGGAATTTGGATAAGTAGAGAGTCTGACATGGTGAATATGTACACAGAATACCTTTTTTGATGCACACATTTGCTTTTGCTGGTGAGCCAAGCTCCTGAGCTTTTGTATGTATCAGAAATCAAACTCAGCTCTGACTTGGCAAAGAGCCCCTAACTCAGGAATAGTCTCACTCAAAACCTCCGCACAGAAATCTTTTTGATTTTCAGTTACTTAGCTTTCTGAATAGAGATCTATAACCCTTCCTATCAGCTACAGGTTTGAAATGTGAATTTATGCGTGTATGTGTGAAGGTGCACATACATGCATACGTGCTTCCCACCCCGACCCAACCAAGTATTTTAAAATTCTGTTTTCTGTAATTCTTCCTTCCTCCTTTTTCATCCGAGGCCTTTCCCCGCCATTTCAAATGCTTGCAAGATACCATGGAGTTAAAAACAATGTGGAGTTAAGCACGTTAAACTAGCAGTCTGTCCTCTACCTGCTGCCTGGGCAGGCAGCCACACCATCTGACGCTGCTCTGGTTTGAGGAGGAAGCTAGCTTCAGAGGAAAGGCAGCGTTTGAGAAAGAAAGCTCAAAGCTTTTGGTTGGGGGCGGAGGTTGGATACCACTGGATTTTTTTCTTATCTTTCTAAAATTCCAAATTTTAGGTCAAAACCATATTTCTCCTAGAAGCCCAGCTGCTTCAAAGTCATTCTGCCTGCAAAAGTTTCACAGCTTGTGCTGAAGTTGATGGTGCAATGCAACCTGCTGGGGGCTTTGAGATCTTGTGGTGTGTTCTAGCCAAAAGGCTCTTATTCATTACAAATTGAAGTGGAGAGTTAAAAGCAACCCAGGGGAGAGCGTGTGTAGTCTTTTTTTAATTGAAGAATTTCATATTTACTAAATTTTTTAAATTAGTGCATTTTATTATGTTTTCCGTATGTTAAAAATGACATGTAACATCCAAAAGAACTTATTTTACTGCTTTTGTATTTAGTTATTTTTATGATGGTAGCTCCTACTTGTCCCACCGGAGATTAATGCTAGTTCTACTCTAAAACTGAAATAAGAATCCATCCTGATCCCATAGGTTTACATCCTAAATAGATAAGACAATTAGAAGTAAGTAAAGGAGATACTGCTATCTCCGTGTTGCAAACGGGGGATATAGGCATGGAGAGATGCAGTGAACTTCCTCATTCTGCGTCTGCCCAAAGCCTGGGTTCCCAGGAACAGAGCCCACATCTTGCAGTATCTCTCAAAACATAAATCTATTCTATCTGATTGGGTCAGCCATTTGAACAGGTCAGAATTATTTAAAAATAGTGCCGAATGCAGCCTTACAAAGTGCCTGGAATGTGAGTTAGTATTCTAACCCATATTTTACGGAAAGAAGAGCTGAAACCCCAGAGTGAATCAGGCTTTCTGTGTCTTTCACAAACCTGACGCTCCAAAGAGTGGTTAAAAGGCTAACGTAGGGTCTTGCTTTCATGGTAATTCCCTTCTCAACCTTCACTGCAGGAGTAAGATCAGAATCACTGTCCGCAACGTTAAATGCCACTACTTGGTTAGAAGGCAGGTATGTGAAAGCTGCAATGTGCTTACACGTGACTGAAGCAGCCACCACTCTTCTAAAAAGAAACGACGTTTTATTTATTTTTGTTGAGTTTGCCCAGGTTCAGGTTGAAAGCAGGGGCGTGTGAGACCTGCATAACCTTAGAACTAAACCGCACAGTATTTAGTCTGATAAATGTAGTATTTTCCTATTCTCATTTCTTTTTCTATTTAATTCTGCTTGTATTTATTTCTATCTTTATAAAATGGTGACATCACCATTTGTTTAATACTTTAATTAATCTCAAAGCCAGATTTTAATACAACAGCTTCTGCTTGTTAAAATTTCACTGAACTGGTTTTCAGGTGATTGAAAGCTACCTTTTTGAGAGCAGTTAGTCATCTTTGAAAGTATAACAGGAATTGTTTGAATTTTTCTCCAAGCACTAAACATGTTGTTCATATTCTTTCTTGTGATAAACCACCTTTTATAATAGTATTGCCATTTATTTCAGCCGGAAAAAATATTCTGTATCATTATCAAAGTAACCACCTGGAGTGCCGTAAGTAATGTACATACATGGAACAAAACTCTGGTCTTTATTACATATTTCTAAATGCAAAGTAGCTGCATGTCAATTTAAAATAACTGTTGACTTCAGTAGAATAGCTCAGGATTTATACTTGTGTAATTGAGAGCAAAATGTACCTTCATGTATACGTCTTCTAATAATACAGGAATATTGCATGAGAAGTAAATCTAAACTTTATTGCTGTCTAATAAATTATCTGGTAAGCGCTGTAATTAAAGTACAAACCAGTTCATTAGATGCAAGCAGTATTACTAGATTGGTTCTAATATAAACTAGGTAGTTGCAGAATGCGAGTGGCTGATTGTGAATATTATTGCTGTGACAGCAACAATTAATTGAAATAATGATGGAACTTTAGTAGATGAGGTTGTGTGACAGAATTAGCAAAAGCAGATTTGCTGAATAATTGGTTCTTTCTTGGTAGAGTAAGTCATTGATTTCCATTCTCTTCTTTGCCCTCCTTCCTCTCACAGCTGTAATCATCAATCTCGTATGCGCATCTTGTCCTGAGACTTTAACTTTAGCTGTACCAAAAGTTCAGTGCCTATCAGAGGAAAGCAAGACTGGCAGATGAGATGCCAAATCAAATACATCACCAGGCCAGCAGGTGCATAGTCCAGGAGATAACAGGCTGTGAAACAAAGAGAGGAAATGCGTTCAGCCCAGAGTAGCAAACAACTGCACTACGCTAAAACGAGACCTTGGACACAGGGGTTTTACGCCAGCAGCCTGCTGAGCCATTCTACCTGCTCCTAATCTTTTTGAGAAATGAAGCTGCTGCCCAAGCTAGCGCTTTCTAAAAGAAAATGACTGCGTCTGTTTTGCAGATTTTATGTAATTGTTCTTTTTTTTTCATTTACTTTTCCTTGGCTTCATCTGTTGTGAAAAAGGTACCAGTAACACCACTTCTTATTTGACAGGCCCGCAGATCAAACGCTGTTTCATGCTGTCCTTTTCTCTTACAGTGCGAACGCTAGTACATTTGTATATACATGAGCCACTGCGAAGTGTGTGCACGCATGTGAGCTCATGAATGTATGTGTGTGTGAGAATGCACATAAATCTTTTGCTACAGTGTTTCCAAAGCTATAGTGTCATAGGTTCTCAGCAAAGGCTTTCAGAGTATGTAGCCTGATCTAATAGAAATACTGTGTAATACATATTTTTAATAGCACCAGACAGTGTGGATTCTTCTGCCAGTTTCAAATTGATAGGGTTGTTGTAATATCCATTTTAAGGAGAAATGAAAGACTGAACTAAAACCCTGGAGACACGTGGTTAAAAGTTTAGCTTGACAGGCAGGTGCCCAAAGATCACATGTAGCTCCAGACTCTGTATTAGGATAAATCAATTTTGTTATACGGTAACGTTTCTGAGAAAGCTTGGCGTTGGAGCTATATTTACTACCCCAAGGGCCCTGCTTTGATTTTATTTTTGCATACTGAAAGCCTTGATTGGACCTGTGTGTTAACTTGCCATCACTTCAAGGAAGTGTTACATAGATCCATCAATACTCATTTTCTCATGCCTTGACCACCTGACTTCTTCTGCAGCAGATGAGGTGCATAACAACTCCCCGCTGCCAGTGCCATTGCAGTCTCCATGCTGACTCTATTCAGATTTTATTTTTGATGCCATATAGCCACATTTAAGAGTTCAGTAGTTTGGGATATCTACTTTGCACAGCTACGAAGAGAAATGTTGCTTTTCTAGGTGCTCTGTGTCACCCCCTTGCAGTTTCCTCCCCACAGCAGCTGTTCAAAGCGTCAAACCCTGCCCAGTTGTGTTTTGTGTGCGCCGTACCATTTTCACAATAGACAGAGGATTTTCATTGTTTCTCCTTTCACCTTTTCTTTGTCTCCTGGCCAATGTCATCTTTCCTTTTACCTGTGTGTTGCCAAGTTTAACACTGATGCTCTCACTTCTCATAGCAGAAACTTGATATGCTCTCTTGGGTCTGCCTGCTGTATTCCAAGAGCTGTAGACTGATCTTTTGCCAAAATCCAGACGATAGTCTCCAGCTTTTTCTAATAAGGGTCCAAATGGTGCAGGAGGCAGTCTTTGCTTGGTATCCTGTCACCAGAATCTAGGATAGCATTATGAGATATGTGCTGCTCTATTACAGTCTTTAGAGTTTGGATAACATTTACAGTAAGTTCCAAGTGCTAAGACCAATTTCAGTTCGCATTATGGTCCTTGAGTTACAGAGAGACAAGATTAGGTGCAACAGAGTAACAGCTCAAAACTTGTTTAAATCTTACAAAATCTGTGTATTTTCTAAATCTGTAACCTTATGCTGTGATTCTGGAAAGACTTATATTTTAATTTTATTGTGTGCAAATCGCTGTCATTCTTCCTTTGAAACTGAGGAAGTTAGCCAAATCCAACAATATCAACAGTTTTTAGATGACAATGTTTTACTGGTTCATAATAGTTGGTAAAACATGTAAGACAATCAGATTTTTATCCTTATGCAGCGATTGGATGCTACTAGATAATTCAGCTTTGACTGTGGACATTTTTATTGATAGAGCATCAATTTCTGTTTACATGAGTGCTAAATAAATAGCAAATGTTTCCTTTTCCAGCATTTCCCATATGGAACTTTTCCTACCAGTCTTGATTGCAACACAAAGTTGTCAGATGCTGCCAGGTACGACTGGCACAGTATTTTGATAGTTTACCTGAAAATGTTACAGACTTCTTGGTTCCAAATTCTCTTTATATTTTCAATTCTGCAGCTGATAAAAGCAGTACGGTTGTTGCCGTCCCTTGTGAGAGCGACGGATTTGTCTACTGTTTCTCTACTTTTGGTCTTTACATTTGTTATCGTTTCCGAAGGAAAATGCACAAACAAGTAGATCTGATACCGAATCACTTTCCACTGGGCTGTCTATATTTGTGGACCAGAAGTACACAGGATCTTTTTAAAAACGTAGCTTGTATGGTTCATTTGCAGGTACATTGGTTTAAAATTGCGGGTTTGCTACTTTTACTATGGAAATAGTGGAACAGAACATTATATAGCCACCTTATAGTAACTCACTACCAGTCAGTTCCTGAGGGGTTTAAGTACAATTCAACATTTCTTGGATGGTTCACTTTCAAAGATCTCCTATCTTAGTGTAATGAAGGTTGCCCTATGAAGTTTTATATAAAATAATATGATTTGAAGAATAGCGTGGATAATTGTTCTTTGACTCTTTAATAATTATGGTGATTGTTAATCCTGAAAGATCCAAGTAGATATATGAAACTAATTTGGTATTTTTAGAGTTCTGCTGAGTTTATCTGACAGTTTAAATACTTTTAAATTTAGTTTGAAATTTACTCTCTTTTAAGAATGGGCGAAATGAAAGTGTAGTGGTAATCTGGTGTTTGGAACAAAGAATTGTGAACTGGCTGTCCTAATTTTATTATCTTGTTTCATAATCAATTGTTTCTTCATCTGCAAAATAAGCATAATACTGAGGACTGTAGAAAGAGAACAGTTTAGATTCTAACCTTTATTTTTTGCCCAGCTTTGTGCGTTCAAGTTGCATTGTTTTAAGTAAATTGGTATGGAAACTGATGTATTTAAATGGATGCACAATCTCTCATTCACATCCATGTATTGTTTTAAAACATCAATTTAATGTTACATCAATTTAATTTATATTTGAGTATTTACTGACAGAAATTAAATTTATCTGTGTCAAATTTATTTTTTAAGGACAATCATACTGAGTCAATTAATGCCATGTGAACTTAATGGTATGGACACAGCTGAATATGGAATGACTCTAATTCGAAGGTAAAAGAAATCGATTTAAACCACCTGCACTAAGACTTAATATAAATACCCATAGAGCACAGCTAATAAGTAGTAATAGGTAGTAGTGGCTCTGTGCCTTTCAATGAAGTGCTAGTTTTTTTAGGACAACCTTATGGCTCAGGCTTGTAAGCGGTTTATTACTGCTTAATAAATTATCCTGTATCATCTTAGGCACAGTAGTGAAAGCCCTGCAACATAATCTAACTTAAATCTCAGTGTAAGAGGTCTGAGTTACGTGGGCTGTGAGCGTGCATTAGGATAGCTGAGATGTGGAAATGCGAACTTGGGATTATAACGAGTAGTGTGTTGGGTAAGTGTCTGTGTTTTTCCTTATGTGTTAAAAAACCTGATGGATTAAAACCATGTTTTTGTAAATGAAGAATCTATAGCAGAATTTGTCCTGTGGTATTTTCCAAAGACCATAAATTAATTAAATATTGAATTTTCTTTGCAAATTCAGTTTTTTATACTCAGTTTTTCTCTCTTCACTTACGGAAGCTTTTCAAGGTGAAGATATTCTTATATGTATTTTGCTTGGGGTCTTCTCTGGCCCATATTTGTAAAACAGAACATGTGTGCCTTTTTATTTTGGCCTCATCTAAAGGGATACTTTCTATATTAGCATTATGGTTTAGAGGAGAAAGGATGTGGGACATTCTCCAAATGCACAGTTTTAAGAGCGTGTGCTGCAAATGTCCTTGTATGATTCTGTTCGTCGGGGGACGATCTCTTTGTGTTCTTTCCAAAAAACAGGTGGACATATTTTGGTTCTATTTGAAACCGAAACATAGGGTTGTTGGAACTGGCGTTGTAGAAGACCACTTTCAGACCAGTGTCTGTGAGTATTGTGACAGCAAAGTAAAGAGAGGAGGGGCTGCACCTCACTGCTTCTCCTTTCACCGGTCTTGTCCTGCGTTCTCAGCAGCAAGCTGGGGGCTGGAAGCCTCTCTGCGGCGCTGGCCTGGCAGCCCTGTTCCAGGTCGTGCAGCTATGGGAAAACCTTCAAATCATTTATTAGATATGGCTGAGAATGATTCTTTTCTTTTCTTTTCCATGCCCCCTTAGTGAGAAAGGGTGACAACAGCCTTTTTCCCAGAGACTAAAATTGGAAATTGAGTAGCTTTCTTAGCTGTCTTTCATCATCCTGCTAGGAGAGAGTGGTCAGGCCACTTAAAAAAGATGATGAAGACTGATGCATCACAGACAGGGTCAGAAACAAAATTTGCTTCGTTCTCAAAATTATGTTAAAACTTGAAGAGCTGAATTGCGCTCTCAAGTTCTGTACTCTGTAGGCTGTGTTTTCAGCTGACTGTCATGTAGCAGTGCACAGGAACTGACCACTGTCTAGATGATCAAAATCTTTTTTTTAAAAAAAACCCTTAATTTCTGATTATATAAATCTTTTTTCTTTCCCCACCTATCATCACTGCATGAACAACTATCTTACATTTCCCGTCTTCAGAGTTTTAATTTTCTTTTCAGTTTGCTTTAGTTACTGAGTTGCATAACGACACTTCTGATTAGCGAAAGGAGGAATTTATATAAAGTTCCAGTGCAGTCCAGTGTCCTACTGTACAGCACATGTCTATGCAGAGCTAATCTGAAGTAATTCAGCTGTGTGAATATATGGCATGAAATCTGTTCTAAGAGCTTTGCAGACAAGTCAGAGCTTTGCAGACAGCGGGCCTTTCACATTTTCTGATGTTGCAACAAAAGGTGTAAATACAGCGTAATGAGAGCAGCTGGCGAGGCCAGGGTCAGATAGTGAGTATGGAGCCTCCCGTTGCCGATTGCTTGGCCAAACGCCATTTCCAGAGAGTCTTCAAAGCTTCAAAAGGTTGCTGCCGTATGGTACCTGAGCAGTGACCTATATTATTCTTAATTTTTACCTGCCAAGTTACAGGCAGCCTTTTGAAGCCAGTGCCTTAAAAAGACATGTCCCATAATGTTCACATCCAAGACAAGGTTCAGACGTTTGGCTGCTCTGAAATAGAAAAGCTGGCATTTCTGCTGCTCTTTCTATACCAATTCCATAGCTATTAAGGCACTGTTGGACTCTAATGCTGTTAATGTGCCATGTTTAATGAAAAAATGAATTCTTCTATTCCAGTTTAATATCTTGACCCGGCTCTGATGTTTCGAGTATCATCTGTCTCGGAGGAGTTTCCTGTCTCCTCCTGTTGGCAGGCTCAGTACCTTTGCTCCAGATGGAGCTGCTCTCTCATCTGGTGCAAATGTACAGCCACTTCCCAGATAGTATCTCTGTCCCTTAAAAAAGATGTATGAATTCCAGAAGTCCCTTTCCAGATTTAAGTAGTAACTCTCTTTACCATTTTATACTGGCATGATTGTTCTTATCCATTTTCTTCTGAAAAGCTCATAAACTAACAGTGTAGTTGGTGTTGATGGTGAATATATGATGAGTTGATGCCATTACTGTGCAGCTGGAGTTCATAGTGGTGGCAGAGTGTCCTAGTTACACAGGTTTTGGTGGTGGTAAAACCCAGTAAACGAAAATGGAGCTTTGGACCTAAATGTGGCTTTTGCCTTGAATAATTTAATCCTTTGCTCCCCCTAATATGATAGTGAAACAGTATAGAGGCCCCTTTGTCATGTTCATATTCAGTGGTTCATAAGGAACTGCAGTGTAACACAGTTTTGGATTTGAACAGTGGTGGTAACTTTCATGACTTCTGGTCGTTGTTATATCAAAGAGTCTATTTCAGTAGGAATACAGAAATTGTGTGTTAATCCTTATATGTAGGATGGGATTTTCAAAAATGTCTAATATTGTCTGCTCCCATTGGGGCATCAAAGGTAGTTTTACCCCTGATGTCTATGGGAGTAGGTTTATGTGCAGACTCTTGTGCCTTTAACATTCCCGTCTTGTATCCAGATTTAAAATCTAGTATATTACAGTTGCCTGACAAAGGTACATAATACAGTTCCCTGTGAACTTGGTTCTTGACCATATCCCATGACCAGTATACCCTTGCTAGTAAGGAATACTAAAGTATTTAAATCTGAACTTTGCCGTGGCAATGTGCTTGTACCCATACTGCTGCTATTTGGTAATGCTTTCTCTTACTTGAGCAAAGACTGTTCTAAAACATTTCAAGTCTTAAAGGAAATTCAGCATTAAGGGAAGCTTGGAAAAAATTCTTTTTGAACATCCCGTTAAGCAAAGAATGCATAGAGGGAATAGTTGTGGTAACATGAGGTTTCACATGAGAGTAATTGACTAGAAGGTAGTATTTGAATGGCAAGATTTATGCCAGATCAAAGACTTGGCTGAGTGTCATCTTGCATTGAATAAACCAGTAGGTGAGATCATCATTTAGGAAGTCACAGTCATAGCTGGACATGGCTGTCTCTCTCCTTGTTTCTCTGCCCTTCCTTCTCTTTCTTTTCCTGTAGGTCTTCCTATTTAAGTTCACCATGCAGAACTGCTGCCCTTAGCCAGCTCCTGCTGAGCCAGGCTGATCCGAGAGGGCAGGTTCTTGTTGCTTTTTTGTAATCGGTTGTGGGTGGGTGTTGGACATAAAAAACCCAGACCAAAAAAAACCCACCACACTTGCATTAAAAATAAAGAGTGAGAGCACTTTTGGAGCGGGTAGGAAGACGTTGTGAGAAAAGTCATGTGCTGTGCAGTCCATCTGTGCCGAGCTCTGTGTGGAGTGGTTATTAGTGCAGGACATAGCGCATCACACCTGCAGTCCAGTCGCTGTGGGATCAGTAATTACGTGTTAATTAACAAGTCTGGAATGAGTGAGGGTTTGCATGTCAGCAGATAATCTGTATAGTGACTAATAGGCTACAGAATGTTTTCAATTAGCAGACTTGAAAAGGAAATCCCAGCGAGCGTTTTGCTTGGTTGGGAAAGGACTGAATGAATGCACTGTGTTAGGACTACCAAAATGGGAAAGTGGTACATCTTAAAAACTGCATTGTAAAGACTGAGAACTGTGAAACACCTGTGTTTAAGTTACTTGCTACTGCTGTGCACTGATAAAATCATACAAAATAAGCTTCAGTAAAACGATTGCGTACGAGAAAACATGGAAGAGTTCCACTCTTGCATAGATTTAAGCTATTTTTAGTAGTCTAAAATACACTTTTATTACAAGTTTTTTAAGGACCAAAGTAGGGACAAGTCAAGAATCCGTTCATTTGGAACGGAAACAAATGTTACGTTTTTCTTTGATGCAGATTCTAGAAATCATCGACTATTCTCAACCTCTGCTAAGCTTTCACTGTGATCTCCACATAACTTTTCCACTTACATTACTACGTAAACACATAGTGGACAGAATCTTATTTCCTAGTGACCTGGCTCCTGGCTTGCCTATTGTGACTTCATTTTATTTCTGGTCTGTCCGTATTTGCGCTCAAGGGCAACGTTTGGAGATGTGGGTGTTAAGCAATTACATCCATCATTTTTTCCCTGAGATGGTATTACAGTGGCAGGCAATTTGGGACGACATTTTTTTTTAGTTAGGTACAAGCAAGGAGGACTCATACAAGGGAAGAGTAATTGCGGTTTGCTTGGGATATTTGGGAGTGAACAGACTTGGGCTGTTCATTTTAAAACTTTAGATGCTATGAGAAGTTCCTCCTGTTTTCTCTTCTTGTTTTCCTGCGGATCCTTTCTTGGCTGCTATGTTGACTGATATGTTGGGATGCTGGAGATGCCTTAGTGGTATCAAGATGTCTTGCACCCTTTTTCATGGAGCTAAAATTTTTATCATCTTATAATTAATTTGCAAAGTTCTGTGATCCCTGTTCAGAGATGGAATTGGGTGTACAGAGGAGTTGGCCAGGCTCTTTCTAAAGCAGGAAGATGTTCTGCCATGAAGATAAACTGCTATGCTTGACTTTAGACCTTCTTAATTCTCATGGGGCTTCTTATTGGCCACCTCTATCAGTTGCTCACAAGCAGGTTAGTTTTAATTAAAATTCATTTTTCATTAAATTCAAGATCTTCCCCTTCTCTCACCGATTTCTGAAGGATACCTGAGCTTGTGTATGTTGCTCAGATCAGCTCGCTGATTTTTTTTTTTTTTTTTTAAGCCTTCTGCTGTCATGGTGAAAACAGGATTGGTCAGAGCCTAAGAAATGCAATAATTCTTCACTCTGAAGACAAGTGTGTCCTCACAGCTACCTGAAGCTGGATGACCTCAGCAAGGTTGAGTTTCCTTGGGGGTTAGAATAGAGCTGTTCCCGCTAGTGGGGCTGTTATACCAGCCACCACTTTTCACACTGGCTGGGACAGGCTGATAATATTTATATGCTTAGCTCATTGTTGAGAATGTTTGTGAAGTGATGACAATTCATATTATTCTTCCTGTTAAGTGGCTTATTCCAGACTGAATTAATCTAATATAACTTGTAAAGTAACTTTCCCTCCTACTTTTGGATACATGGTGAAATAATTTAATTACTTGTAATTCCTCTTATGAAGTACAGGGTACATTCTTGCCTCCCCTGTGTTTTGGCATGTTATGCTGTACAACAATGCTAAAATAAAAATGCCAGTGAAACAACTGCAGCAGTTCCCAGCACCTTGTGTTTGACACTATGGTACATGGAATGAACTGTGGAGGACTTTTAAATTACTATTAAACAAAAACACATGAAAGTAAAGTGTGGAGGTCTTGACTTAGACTTTCAGATGTTCAACCGACCCCTGGGAAGTCATTTAACTTCTGTGTGCCTCTTTGTCTCCATTTGGCATCACCTGTGTGATTTCTAGTTTCTAGAAATTCCGCTTTTGAATGTCTCTTAAGTGCTGTTAGAAACCTGGATGCCAAAGAACTATAAATATTAGTAAATGCTCTTCTCACAGTGCTTAGAGCATTTGCCTCACTATCTGAAATGGGATCACCTTCTGAGCTTTAAAAACAGGATCTCAAACTGTGAAATCCCAAATGAGAAGTAGTTTTCAGAAAGCTGGCTGTCTTCTAAAAGTCCATAAAACCAGGTAATTCCAAACAAAAGCTGATGACCTCCATTCATCTTACTATAGTTTCTTCAGTGTTAAAGCCTTTTATCTTGGTTATTAGTGTGGCTCTGTAGTGAGTCTGCAGGTACAACTGCTCAGGGACTGGTTGAAAAGGTACATGGTTACTGAGTTGAGGTGGTTGGGCAAAATCCCATCTTGCGCTCTGCTTCTCGAGAGTGAATTATCCCAGTCAGGATGGTGTGACGTTCCAAACCTGACCCATTTCTAACTAGGCATTGTGGTTCGGACCCTTACTGTTAAAAGGCCAGAGTTTGGGGTATTTATTTATTAACCATAAGAATTTGAGGATTCATGAGCAGCCTCTTTTGAGGGACGCAACAGTGTCGTCATTTGAAGGAGAGCTAATATAGTAGCCAAGTACATTAGAAAAATATTTTTTTCCTTTGAGATAACTTCTTAAAATGGTTTTTAAAATGTATATATCTTCTATGTCTAGTTCTAAGCACCTCTTCTGTCAACATCAGACAGAATTTAAAAAAAAGATGACCTTCAATAGATGCTTTTTTGTGAAATGTGTCAGATAATAAAAAGTAACTGGCTATGTATTTTACTTTTCATATGCCCCACAAACAGTGGAAGGCAGCAAGAGATAGAGTAGCAACAGTCTGATCTCAAAGACTGGCTTTTCTTTTAGCCTGTTCTCTGTTTATACTGCCTTTGAGTGAACGCTGGGCTGAGACCAAAGGTCTTTAGTCATCTAAGAGATGTCAGAGCTGTTGGGAATAAACTGGTGCAAAAGCAACTCCATGATTACAAGATCTGTAGGTAAATGTTAGCTTTCCCTTAATTGCTGTTTCCCCTCCATCCCCAACCATTGTACGTTCTGTACCATTCTGTACCATCACGACCAAACAAACAATAACAGCAAAACTAAGAACTATTTTTTACACTGGTTATTTTCTCTGTCCTTACTGAAAAGGACACATAATGGAATGAATCTGGCTTCCCATCTGTTGCTAGGTGCAATTCAAAGTGGCAGTTTTGACCTATAAAGATTTGACTGGTTTGCGTCATGCTTACCCTAGAGACAGACTCTCTCCTTTAATTTCGGTGTCTCCATTTTCCATCTGTTAAAAATCAGGATAGCGCTACTTTTCTACTTCACAGGGATATTGCAAGGACACATTTATTAACGGGCACATAGCACAGGCTCTGTATTAGATATTAGTGTGATTTCTATATGTAAAAACTTGCTGCCACCCTCAGTCTTACATAATCAGTCAGCTGACCTTCATTACACCACAGAAGGTCATTAATTGTCCTAGGCTATATTATGGATTGCCTAATCTTGCAGTTTTTTTTAGACACGTTCATAAGACGATACTTGCAAGTCATCTGACTGAATTTGGTGTTTCCTCTTAAACTGGGTGGGACAAACCATTGACACAGTTATGAATGTGTTTACCTGTTGCAGTTTTGGATCCCAAGTAAAATGAGAAGCAGCACAGACCATGAATGTTGGCTGGGTTGGAGAAGGTGTATGTGAATACTTACTTGAGAAAGATCTGGGCATTCTGAGAAAAACCTGGAGCTGGGGTTCCCTAGTGTTCTAGGAGTAGAATAGTCTTGTGGTTAACTTTATAAATCAATAGTTCTCAAGTATGTTTTTGCAGCTACGTGGGGCTCAGGTTTGAGTTCAGTGTGCCTATTTGAAAGAAAAATTCTCCCAGGGCGCATTAGCTGTCCAGGCAGTGTTTTAGAATGGTACTGTATTATGGACTCGGCTCTACAAGAGGTCACGATGGGTGGAGGGCACTTGAAGCAGCCCTGGCTTTGCAGCAGCAGCAGCCCTTCAGTCCTGACTTACGGCATTTCGTGGCTGTCCTCTTCCCTTCATGATTGGTAGAACCACCAAGTTAAAGCTCTGCAACAGAACAGGGGACAGGGTGCTTGCGGTTCTTGTATCTTGTAATCATCCACAAGTCCATCAAGCTTGATGGATTCACTTTCATCTTGGAAAAAGTTGGGTCTGTCCCCACCAGACCTGTGGTAAAATCTTTGGGTCTTATTTCCCTGCTGTGCTAGGTATGGATGGTACGTGTGCTACCACAGCGCTAGCCCTCGGTGGGGATTTTGCTGGCTCTCCCCAAGCTCAGAGAGACAGGGGTGAGATGACTTGGGCGAAGTAGCACATAAGAAAATGTTTTAACGTCTCTTAAAAGGTCATGGTTCTGCTCTCTAGCATGCTACAAGTAAATGTTCTAGTCTTGGTAACAAGTGATGAAACCTGTCCTTGTTCTGTATGATACTGTTCTCTTAAACATCTGTTGCATGATGTCAGCATGCATATACATCCATGTACCCCTCCACACCCCTCAAAGACTTCTGTAGAGAGCCCCACCAGCTAAAAAGTGTAGAGCTGCCGCTTCCTAACTGAGTAGTATCTGTAATCATCTTCTCTTCTTTGTATTTTGGTAAGTGTAGGATTTTGCACTTTTCAGGCCTAGTTACCCTTTCTAATCTTGTTGAGAGGGTTTAAAAAAAAAATTAAACTGCAGCAGACCTTTTTTCAACCTGCATTTAGGAACATGTAACAGACTGCAAATAAGTAGCAAATTAAAAGTTAGCCTGAAAAGTATATTCATCTTAGTTAATTTAAAAAAATCCACAAACCCCTTCATTTGAAAGCAAATGATCTGGTAGCTGCAATTTTGAGGTTTGGCAGCGATACAGGAAAGCTGCCAGCTTTTGAGAACTAGAAATAAGAACATCAGGGAAAGGAACAGACAGGGCCTCATCCTGCAAAGCTTTGGTCATTTGAAGAGCTGCTCTCGTTTTCTTAGGGTATATTTGCCTATGGCACTACTTCCCACTGGAAAGCCTCTTAATTTTGCTCAAAAAACACTGGAGTAGAAGAAATTATACAGGGTCACAAGAAGGTCCCTTCTTCCAATGTGTGGTGAGCGCATGACGGGACAGGTTGAGCTGAACTGTCAGTCTCAGTGCTCAGCCTGCGGAGCACAGTTTCCGGGTGGCGATGTGAGCTTATCTTGAGACACCTCATTAGCATAGGATGATGGCTTTCTTGGGGGAACAAGTAATAAAAAAAAAAGCTTCCTTTCGTTAAAAATGAGTAGTTTAATTTTAGTGTGGTGACAGCCTGATAACTGAGGATTAAGTTTGCATTAAAGCCAGTTCTGTGTGTGTACAGGCAAGAGAACAGACCTATGGACATGCACGCATAGAAAACAGCCTTGGCAGGGGGGTAAATCAAAAGAAGTAAAAACGACAGTGATTTTTTTTTTTTTCTTAAGTTCTGAGGTTCTTGCTCTCCTATCAATTCAATGGGCATCTTTTCAGTAGTAAACCCCTTTTAGGGAATCCCTATCCCTGAATCTCTATCTTCTAGTTAGAAGTAATCATCATTGGAACTATAGATAAGTAAAGTACCAAGGGAAAAAAATCAGATGTTTGTTGGCTTTTTTTTCTGCTAGTCATAAAGCAAATACTTAATGAACGTACTGCATAGTCCTGTTTCCTTGTCACCATGAAAACACTGTCAACAGAGTTTCCATTGTATCTGTTCCAATGGAAAATCTTAATGTGGGAAAATGCATCAAAAATAAAAACGTAATGTAATACCAATATTTAAAAATCCATGTTCACCTTTCATGTGAGCATCCCAAAGTGCTTTTCAGACAGGGAAACTGGGACAGAGATTAATGACTTGGTATTTCTGGCTCCCTCTTACAACATATTTCATTTTTCTTTTTTACCTTGTTACATGGGAAAGCTAAGCTGGTTGAAGTAAAGGTTGTTCTTTTCACTAGGTTTGTGCCATCTAGAAGTACCCCCACCTTGCCCGTTTCTGGGACCTCTAAATGTTGCTGTTATTGCATATTATTTATATTACAGTAAGTCACCTGGTGAGGCAGAGGGGAACAGAACCCTGGCTCCAGGGCATTTTTTCCTGATCACTAGACCGTACTGCCTCCCTATTGTTGTTTTTCATTATTGACCTTATATTGATTTCCAGTGAAAATGCCACAGAGAAGCAACCATGCATTTGCTGAAATGCATGGCCAGCATGATAGTGCTATGCTTAGAAGCACAATGCCTGAACATCTCGCCCCCTCAAAAGTATATGATCATCTATGATCAATCATAGGCTAATACGTCTGTTACTAGATAACCACAGATGTACCCCATGAAGAATAACATTTAAATTCTTCAATACTAAAATGACAGACTTCTACCTGACAAATCAGCATAAACTAATATACATGGGAAGGGATCTGACATAACCCCTTTATTAATTGCTGTTTATTTTTTTGATGATACCATCCAGTAGAGGGCACTGGTACATGTCTGTATAATATATAACTGTGCCTTCAAATTCCCCAGGAACCCAAACAAACTCACGTAGCTTGGTGTGACCTGCTGTCAAGAGTATGACACATTTCTCTCCAAAGTGCTTTACCCATCAAGGGTATAACAGGTCTGCTTGGGCTCCAGCAAGCAGATCTCGTTCTTCAGCACATGCTGTAGACCTCGTGTTTTAGATCAGGAGAGCTTAATCTGATTCCAGAGATGAGCAGAATGATAGTTGTGATAGAGAATTCTCTACTGAAAGAGCAAGTGATATCTGCAGTGAATGCATTGGGATACTCATGAAGATGATTAGAGATTAGGTGGGGAAGGGAAAAAAATGTTCTTAAGGTATATAGTTTAGCCATCCTAATTGGAAGTGGACAAAACTGGAGATACTATACTTCTGTCCTCTTTGATTGAGTTTATTAGGCACAACTATTCTCCGTGAAATCTCTACTTATTTACATGGTGTCAGGTACATCTAACATACTGGCACACTACCTGCAAAGGAGGAATTAATTAATTTGAAAGGGACAGTTTGACAGTTGTGTACAAGTCAGTAAATTCATTGATTTGCTGCATGGACCCAGATTCTTATATAAGACACTGGTCCTGAGGCCCTGGTCCATTCTCTGCTGTCTGTATATTGCACATATTTTTGCATGATGGTCCTGCTCATATGCTGTTCTTTGTAAAGTAGCTAGCACAGTGGTGCCCTGGTTGTGACTGGAGCCCCTAGACACGTTATGCTGGGGTGAATAACGGTAATGTCCTTTCCACCTTTAATTCCTGTGATGACCTCTGCACATTCTTCTATGAAATAAGTCTTTTAAATGGAGTTCATTGTTACTACTCATAAAGAAAGCGGAAAGAACACTGACTTGCCATTGAAAATGTTGAATCCTAGAGTAAATGGATCAGTTATGGCCATTTTGGAGTTTTGGTGCCTTTATATTCTTCAGGTTGAAGTGTTGTTAACTCTTAGTACTGTTGATCTGATTTTAATCCTAGCTACTTTAGTGCCTTCCAGCCACGGAGTGGAATATACTGAGTAGAAAATAAATCTGGTCTTACAGATTAAACTGCTATAAGAGCAGTTTAGAAAGGTCAAAGATGGAATTTATTTTCTCAGTGTTGTTGCAACCTCTCTGTTTGAGTGTTTGGAAACTAAATATGCCTTGATAGCAAGCGAATATTCGGAGAAAAGCTAGAGTCTCATATTGGCAGTTCCTGAATAACTCACTGAGTAGCTCACGGATTGGAACAGGAAGAAAATCCATTCTTGAATTAAGTCAACATGAATGTTTTCAAGTCAATGCTCAGTTTCTGCACATACTAGAATAGTAAAGAATTGGGAGTGACCATAGCAGAGGTCATAAACTGAGGTGTGTTAAATCTTCACATGTGTCAATCCTGATCTTTTTGGAGTGTGCAGAAATAGCATGAAGAAATCATGATGTATGTCCCAAATTACTCTATGTACAGTCTGGGAAGTCTACAGTGATGTTACTTGATTCTGAATACACATTATTCTTATCAATCATCAAAGTGGCATTCTTACTGAAGGATTGTCCAGCTCTTGTAAAATGCGCAGAATCGTCTCAACAAGATAAGGCCCTGTCTAAGGGAGAGTCAGTTGCCTGCATCCAACATTTGCTGAACAGAGCAAATTAATACTGCTGTTTTTTTCTGATGATACTCAAGGACAGGTACATTTAATACTGATGTATTGCCAACCTATAAACGGGAGTAATAGAAGGTCTAAGATGTGAAATTGTTCCATGAAACATAGTAATGAGTAAAGTTAGGACTGTGTAGATCATTCACTTGAGGGAGGTGTGCTGAGCACTTGCTTGCGATTCCCTTAACTTGATACTGCACATATAGCTACTTCTACAGAAGAAGTGAAATGACCTCCTAGTTGATAATCACCAGTATCTTTTTAACAAATTGGATCTTATGTTAATTTCTTGAGAAAGGCTCTCAAATGTACCAGAGCATCTAATTCAGTTGTGGGTTTAAATAAAACTTTGGTGACTGATAGTAGGTATTTCTATTGCTTCAGAGACTTTCAAGCCTGTAGGTTTAGTCTAATCTGATTGTGACTTCCATTGACTTTGGTGGATTAGGCCCAGAAAATATCTCCTTATTTTAGGCAAAAAGATACTTTCCCTTTTTCTCCAAAGCTTATACTATTCAGATTATTAGAAATAATTTTACTTTTTACTTTTTATCCTATGTATTGCTTACCTTGTGCTGTTTTTCCCTCAAACCAAATGGAGTTTTGGTTTTATTCTCTGAAGAGTCTCACTTCCTATCCCTCAGGGTAATGCTTTACTTTAAATATGAAAATTTTCACTAAACTTCAAAAAGTATTTAAAATATTTAATTTATACTAACTTTGAAAATACTTATTCTTTGCTTCTTAAATGCTATGCATTTCAGGTTTGTGGCACCCACTACTTCTGAAAGGGGGAAACATAGACGAGGAGGACAGAAGTGATTCCAAGTATTTTAGTTTCTACATCAGTGGATCTAGACTTTTCTAATTCAGGATATTTTGATATTCAATGAATAATTAAGAAGGGTCTGGATTAGGAGGAATGCCTTTAATAAATGTTTTTAAAATTAAATAGGATTTAAATATTCATATATATATTTTTTTCTGCTTAGTTGTAAGTTGTCAAGTAATATACACACACACATATATATATATATATATATATATATATATATATGGTTTTTTTAGCTCCAAATTCTTCCCTGGTGTAAAGTCATGGCGGGGGGTCATGGAAACATTTTTGTTGAACATCATTTTTGGTGACTTAATCTGTTAACTCTCATCTACTTAGTTTTTTTTTCTTCCATTAAGAAGAAAAGAGATTATATGAATAAACTTGGTGCTGAGCTCAGCCTGTGAAAAGGAATAATTTCCTTCATGCCACCTCAAGATTTCTTGCTCCTCATAGCATGTCACGTGCCATCTCTGTGGCAGAGAGACCAGCCTGTCAGATATGTTATTGGTTCTTTGCTGTTTGGTATCCATGGTACGTGAAGGGACTATAATAATGGTATAGCATTGAGTTATGTAGAGCAGTATATAGAGTAAGAATATAAGCAGGCCTATACTCTTAATGCTTAAGAGTAGCATTTCTAGTGTTGGGGGGGGGGGGCTGTATGTAATAACTTGTGCAGCAGCATTTAGAAGTGAAGACTAGGGTTATTTAAGTAGGTACTGTAATTGAAACACTGGGGAGAATGATATTGCCAACAGATGTGAAGCTTTATAAAAAATGGCCTTCATGGTATCGTTAAAAATAAGAAAACAAAAACCTGACATTGAATGCTAATGAACAGGATTGTTGCTTTAATTCAAAGAGTGTGATTTGTTGTTATTTGTGGACCTTTTCCGTACCTAGGGTAACATTCCCCTGCAGCTGTGACACTGATGCCAAGTACTGGTGTCATTTTCCTTTTCTAAAACACTGTGTAGCTGCTTTTTTGTTCAACAGAGAATAAACTTGATCATGTCAGTGTTAGTCCTTTGCGATTAGTGAAAAAGATGTGATGCAAAATAAATATGATAATAGTCATACAACAGAAACAACAAGAATAATTCATACTTCATAGATTATCTGGAAATATACCTATCTGTTATGATGTAAATTTACAGTAGACTTCTGTTTTCTCTTGTCTTCAGCTGGTAGCAACATTTCCTTTTACTTCTCTGTATTATGCACAAACTTTGAGGTCCCTTTCAAGCTATTTCATTAGCTATTTGAGCTACATGAATTCCACTTATGCAAATACTAGGGCAAGACTGGGGCAAGTTTCTTGTGTTTCCACTTGCCAAAACTTGGAGTAACTGTGCTCGTCTGGATTATTCTAGACTTGTGCTGTGATGGAGATCGGTCTGGTCTACAACAGCAGACGGGAGTTGCGGTCTCTGGTTTGATTCACGTGCATTGTTCTCATTAACCTTAACGGATGTTGCACACATGCATTAGAAGAATAGACCCTATTAGGAGCTGTCTAAGAAGCAAAATGAAAATGACAATCACTTTGTCTTGGGTGAGGTATTGTATTTATTCTATGGGATTTTACAGGATATTGTAGTGTTTAAATTGTCTATGGCATTAGAGAATGGTTTAGATAGCCTTTAGTTGATTGACAGTGGTGGGTATATTTTAGAAAATTATTATATGCCTTAAGACTTTAATTTTACTGTGAATTATATTATTTTTGGAGACATAAATTGCTCTCTCTCCCAGGAGACAGAAATAGTGTGCTGCTTGTTTGATTTGAGCAATAATTAAAATGCTGTGTTAAATTAGGCTCAGGTGGCATCACGAAACAGGGCCTATCTACTTGTGTGGGTGACTTTATAGTCCTTGAGAAAGCTGTGAATCTTTGCATAAACTGACTACCCTGTGGCTCGCATCTTTCAAATCACCCTTCACTATTGGGGTAGTTTTGATACCTAGGAGAAGGCCAAGTAATCCAGCACAGAGGCAAGGCAGCCAAGTCTTGCTGAGATTGAAGGTGGGGGCTCTCCAAAGGAGGATTCACTAACTGAGGAACAGATGAGTGGACTCTTAGCTAATGCGGAAGACTGTAATTTTGAATGCTGTGGATCCTTTAATTTTAATCCACTGCTATTCAAAGCAGATGAGGCTGTGACTGAAGGAGTGTTTTAAGGGGGAACTTACTGTCAGCTGAGTAGTGCAGAGAGCTGCGGTTTACAGCTTTTTGCTTTTCAGATCACCAGGCTTTGTGGAAGGTCTGTAGGAGGGAATAAGGTTAAAAAGAAAGATCATTGAGTCTCTCTGTTTGGACTTCACGGCTTCCTACGAGCAGTCCCAATTTAGTTAGGGTTGTTATCTTCGTCCCTAGAGAAGAGAAATCACAAGAAAAATAAAGTGATGTTTGTTACAGCTGATGGGAATCAAATTGAGTGCAGTGGAGTGGGTGATCTTTATTGAGAGCGAGGTGGCAGTGTCACACATCACCCTCCGAGCAGCGCTTGGCGAGTGTAAAGATCCTCTTCCCTTCCAGCAAGCAGCAGGGGAAGGCTGGTGCCCAGCTGGATGGAGTGAGTGGGAGAGGACGCGGGGCGTCCTCTCGCGTATGTCCCTGGGAAGCGGAGATGACCTGTTTTTGTTGCATCAGACTGCAGGCGCTGTATGTACGTGGTAAAAATGAGTGCTTTACAGTTCAGCCACGCTACTTATTCCTCGGACCATCCAGTGACTGCTTCCTGTCCAGACACCACAAGGAGCGTCAAGAATGGATGCCTAGCATAGATTTATTTCTGTTTTTGTCATGGGCCTTACTCCAGAGACTTGTATTAAACTTCTTTAATTACAAATGACTTATATTTTTTTTAATCCCATAGGTTACAATGTGTAGTCTTAACTTGGAATGCTGCAATTCAACAGTGCTACGAAATTACAGTCCTAGGCTCCTCAGATTGTAATTTACTTGGGACAAGGGCTCTCATGATATATTTACACCTACAGCAGGGAACTGGACCGACTTCCAAGTAATTTAATAGTATTGAGGAATAGTATCAGAATAAATAATAATCGTAGAGCAATATGTTTACTATAAAGCTCAGTATTTTGGGAGCGTAAAAAAATTTAGCAATGTGGTATTCATATTCTGTGGAATCGAACAGTGTGTGTCTAGGCAAAACTCTGAGCCCGGCTGTAAACCAAATGCTGGCATAGAGAACGCAAAACTAGCAATGCTGCATCAAACCAACTGTCTAATTGCTACAGACTCTATTGCCAGCAATGGCTAGCACCTAATTTTCCAAAAGCAGGGGTAGAAAATGGCTTGTCATGGGTCACTGCCAAATAAGCATCAAATGCAACAGTACTGAGGCTTACCATATGCAAACTGGAAAAAAGTAGAATAGTGTTCTCTAAAACGTTATTTGTAACACTGCCTGGTATATTGACTTGATATTCCCTCAAGTTACGTTTTTATTGACCTCACATTTTTAACTGTTCATTATAGTATTTATTCCTTTTCTCCTTTCTTGCTTTTTACATTTTGAGGCAAAAGTGTCCTTTCATCTCAACAGCTTGAGAACTCAATCATTTTCCCATTTATTAAAAATGAGAGCCTGAGAAATTTCCCCAAATCTTCCACATTCTCAATTTGCATTTTTCTCTATTGCTTTCCCCCAGCTCTTGTGCCTGCATCTCCATGATCACTTCCCTACCACATCAGAAAGTCTCTCTGCTCTTGGAGAATCTCCTCATCTCAGCTTCTGGTTTTTGGAACAATTTGTTCACATCTCTCTGCCTCATCAGCTCACCTTACTGACTGTCCATTGTGCATCATATTTCATCTCTTAATTTCTTTCTCCTCCTGTTCCATCTTGACACTGTAACCATAAATTATATAATCCACAGCTATGAAACAGTGGAGGCACAGTTTGAAAAACTCAGTGAGATGAAGTCTTACAGTATTTGCTTGATTATGCAAATTTTGCAGGCTGTGCATCTCTGCAGCAATGAGATGCGGTGTCTGGAAGGGTTCCATGTCTCCTCCGATCTCTGCGTTGCAAAACTGTCACCAGGTGGGCTTAGCCGTGTTGGTTACGTGCATGGATGTGTGGTGAGGGAAGGCGAGCAGGATTATTTTTCTACTACTTCTGTTAGGAATGATTCTCATTTGCTTTATCAAAAGCATTAGGAAGTATAATGCTGCCACCCACGTTCGCTCTGTAGCACATGTAAGGAAAAGTCATCATAGAGAAGTGCTTTGATAAGGAAATATTGCTAATATTTTTCTACAGCTGAAACTTTAATACAGAATGTTACTGGTATCTCTTACCATAACAGCACTGTTGACTCCAGTTTCACTTCTGTTCCTTTGAAGTCATTGGAAATATTTTCAGAACTGAATCTGAGCAGAATGAATTTCAGCACGTATTGTGATTATTGGCTGTTTCCCCAGTACAAAATAATTAAGTATGTGAACTGTGAGTATGATCAGGTGGACAGGACTTTTACATCCACTTTGGAGAGCTGGTGACAGTCTCCAGTGCATCCACAGGCCACATCTTGATGACCAAGTACTACTTTGAGGAGGTATGGTTTGCAACTGGGGTAGCTGTGCCAGTAACAACGGTTATACGTCACTCATGGCAAAAAGTGCTTTTTGCCAAAAGAGCCAATACAGTGTTGAGGGGAAGCTTGAGCTGGAATAAGCTCTGCTGACAAAAAATGCAGATTAGTCCTAATGAACCATGTCTTCCTTGTAAGCAATTTTCCGCCTCGGTAGAGCGGAAGTGGCGAAACCTTCCCTATACAGATGTGGCCAGAGAAGCCACGGTCTGTCGGAAACCTACAGAAGCTTGCTAGGGTCTGTTAGCACCCTCACCTGTCTTGGTTGTTCTGCAAACAGGGAGATTGCTTTTCTGTCATGTGAAATGGCTCCATGTTAAGGAATGGTGCTGTCATGTGGGAAAGGTGGATTTCCTAACAGCGTCTTTGCACGGAGAAGCTGTCCGGTCTCTCAGAGAGTGGCGTTTTCCTCTGCTTTGGCGTGTATCATGTTTTCCACAAATGAATTTCTTAGTCTGGATGTGATGCCACGGTGCGTGGATCAATACTGTTCCTCTGTGGTAAGGTGTACAGAATGCCAAATACATTTGGCAATGTGTTGTTATAAGGCAACTTAAGCAGAGCCAAGAAGCTGGCAACCACCACTTTTGTTAATGGTAATTATCCTTGAGCAGCTGTGATAGGAGCAGGAGCCTGAATGGTAATTAGCTCCAATTGTTATGAGATGCATTTTCAGGTTCCTGTACATTTTTCTCTCTCTTTAAAGAACAGACTGAGGGAATTGTGATAAATCCTGAATCTTTGCTGTTAGAGAAGAGCTAGCTGCCTACTGATGAGTTCAAATCAGGATGTTCTTTGCATGTCCATGTGGTCTTGCCGCAGTCAGAAGCCATCCTGCGTTTACATGGTTTGGAGTCCTTGCAGCAACGTTAACGTTTTCCTATCTATTTTTTCAACAGATGTATTGTTCTCTTGTTTAATTTTATGTTGCAATAAATTAAAGTAACAGTAGACCTGTTTCAATTCAATTTTGCTGTATGGTTAGATATATGTATGCATGCCACTAATGAACAGAGTTACCAGAGTGGTAGAAGTGCCATGGATACAACTTCAGTCACAGATAAAATTGATATGTTCTTATCAATCTAGTAATACCTATTTTTAGTAGAAGTTCAATGTTAGATTTAAATGAAAGAGTAACTTTTCTGTTTTTCCAAATATATCTTTGTTTTTATAGTATGTTCTCTGATGGTATGTTTTGGTGTCAATATATATAAGCATTTGAAGAGCTTAACAAGTACTCTCTTTGCTGCAACATCTTTTTGAGAAATGAAACTGAGCCTGAAATAATTAGTAAAACTCTTACTGTGCAACACAAATCTGCTAGCGCTTGATCACCCCTGCTCTGTCCTTGGATAATAACAGTCTGTCTTATCTAGTACTGTTCATCTTCAAAGTTTTGTACAAGCATTGGTTAATGAACTCTTGAAGTATTATTTAAGCATTTGAAAAGAGGTGCATGATGGAGAACTTAGGCAAAGATGTTAAGCAGTACACATTTTTTCTGTTTAGTTTTTCTATCTGGGAAACAATTCTTGTTGTTATTTCGAAAGAATAAATAAAGACTTGATACTTGCTCCTGTGCATTGCTAAGGACCCCTGAGAGCTTAATGTTGGTGAGAACTGAGGGCATTCAGCATTTCTGTGCTAATACTGGGCTCAGTAGGATTTGTCCTGGATGTGCAGTTGTCTCTTCTGGTTGCTAAATCATATTTTCAATGACTGGCATTTATAGTGCCCTATGTAGAGCAATTATTGGCTTCTTTCCAAATTGCATGAGAGTGTACTTGCTTTGTAGACAGAGATTTTTACCATGTAAACTTCGTAATTCAATATTCATATTACAAATCTGGTTGTAGAATATAGGACATCCTTAGAAATGCCTTTCTTCTAGTGAAGTCCTTTTTTTTTTTTTTTTTCCTGCTAGTTAAGGTTTTTCCACTTTCTGTTAGAAATCTGAAACAATGGCTTCATCCCCTCATCCAGTTCTAGCAGAATCTCAGTATATGCTATTTATGACAGTATCAAGAGAAACACTGATGCATTGCGTAGAGGGGTGAGGAGGCAACTCCATCAGAGGCTGAAGTGTTTGAGGACCAGGCACAGGTTTAATTTTTGCTATGTGCTTTCTGTCTGCCTTGGTGAGGTTTTTCCTTTCAACTTTCCTACAGCCGTTTTGGAAGTCTCCACCAGTGTCTCAAGTGGAGGCAGTACTGGATGGACTACCTGATAACGTGTAGCAGAAGTTTTCGTTAACACGTGTGTTTCTTTGACACCTTTCCTCTGAGTATCTTGAAGTACAGCAGCTGATGATCTGCTGTGTGTGTGCTTTGCTGCTACTGTTTTGGCTGCTTGCCTCTTTGTATAGAAAGAGCACTGTAGTAAAGCGTGGTATAGCAAAGCCTAGCAGAGAAGAGCTCAGAGGATGGAGTAGAGATGTCCTGAGCTTCACATAATCATCCATTTATAAATAATCGAGTCCATCCAAACCTTTTCCTTTTTTTGGCTAACCTTCCTGTCCAGCAGCTGTTAGCATATGGGCTGTGTTAAGTTACAAGTTAATAAGTGAAATTCCCTCATTCCTTGGCCACGTACAGACCCCCCCGGTGTCTCGTTAAGTGTTCTCTTACCAGTGAATGTTCTTAATTATGCTGTGGAAGACACTGTTCAAGTCACAAGTCATTTACTCAAGGTTCGGGCCCAGCAGGTAAACCTTTCAAATCTGTTCTGGTTGCCAAACAGAAACTGCTTAGATCTCTTGAGTGCTGATAACTTGCCCTCCCTATTAAAGCGGGAGATGTTGTTGTTCACCACATTTTGAAGTGAAGCTGATTGCTGCTTAAATAACAGGATAGGATTTTATAGTCTCCTGGATTGGTATACGTGGACTGTAATTCCCCAAGTGTACATACTTACTGTAATTGTGAATCACCATAGCGCCCTTTCGTAGTGGGCAAAAGAAGGGTAATGACTGTGTAGAGGAACGTCTGTCTATAAAGTATCTGGCTAGCCCATTTAGAAGGGGTGCAGGGCACATGCTAATGAAAACCATGGCCTGTAAATTACTAGCAGCAACATCTGACTGTAAATGACTAAATGTGAAGATTTGTTGTTCTCTATAATCTCGCCAGTTTTACATAAGGTAAAACAGTAAAGCTGTCCAAGAGTCTCCATTATTCCCTTGTGCATGCAGTTATCTATTATAGCAAATACTCTAAATATGGGTGATATTGAAGGTGTCCAAAGACGAATAATCCTTTTTAGTTAAGGTAATAGCTATGGTTTTTTATGGGGCATTCACTTCATGTAAACTTTTTTCCCCTTCATGGAAAGCCACAGAATCTTATTAATTTCTTTACTGTCATTTTCACCATCTTTGCCTCTGTGCCCTTATTAATGAATGACAGCCATTAAAAACCCAGAGTGTGCAAAATCTAAGCTTACCAGACCTGCCTGTGCTGGAGTAGAGGCAACACTGAGGGCAGGGCTCCTGGCTCTTTTGGGGAGAATCCTGGAACTTCCCAGCGGTGCGTTTGCTTTGTGGGCTGCACTGCTGACGGACCCAAACCTTTACAACACCAGATTAAATTTTGACCACTGACAAATAATCGGGGAGAGTGGGGTCCCCCCTGCCGTGTCCAGGTGTAAATAAATAAATAAATGCAGCTAGCAAACAAGCAAACCAAAAATCCTCTAAGCAGATATAAGCAGGCTCCTTGAGCCTGGCTTAAACAGTGCCCTTAACTTCCATTGAGAACAGCATGACCAGTTCCCACTGACCAGTAAGTAAATATAAGGTTGTGAGTTTGACAAAAACATGTCCTCCGTTTCCAGTGCAAACATGCATTTTTTTGTGGTCATAACTGAGTTTCCAGAATCTTCAATTTCAACAGGGTCCGTTGGAACAAACGTAGCTAGTATTAAAAGCGGTGCCTGTAGCAAACTTTAGTGTAGGCATGTGTTTGTGTAGCTGGAATTGGGGACTCCTGCTATTTTATCTTGAAGTGCATATGGTTGTTTTGCTTCCTAGTCTCTTGATAGCCTGCCTGCCTTTGGGAAAATGCATTAGCTGTTTTAATCTGAGCCTATTAGTGGTGAATATTGATACTTTTTAGTGCTGTACTGTAGTTTGCATCTGTGATTTTTGTTTGTATAGAACTTCTGACTTCAGCTCAGCTATCTTTACTGTAGAAAACAGGGAGCTTGCAGGAAAACTCTGCCAACAGTAGGATTTTATAAATAGGTATGATGCTACGCTTGTTAAGAGCTCATCAGAAATCACTTCAACACGCATTCACACCCACCCGCAATGGAAGAGTGGGTTTTTCAGCTAGGTAAAGTCAAAAAATTGCTGTCAAATATTATGCAGGTTGTTCTTTCAGGGTTTATGAGGTTAAATCTGTCTATTCATAAATTGAATTTGCATTAGAAATCCAGCCTTTCATCATTGAATTTTGCTCAAAACCCTGTATAGGGGAGAGATTGTGTGCATCACACTACAGAAGTATGCAAAAAATACAGCCTATGAGTGTGACTTCTTCTGCAAGCTGGTGACAATCTGAGGCATCTGAAAGGGATGCTGTATGTAGCTGGAGCACTTAGTCACCGGGAGGTGCGTAGTGCTGAAAGCTAATATGTGAGGGTATTTGTGGGTCATGCAGGTTCCCTGGGTATTGGGCAACTGGATGTTCATGGAAAATAAGTGGTTCCTATTGGGTGACTACATAAATAAGGGGCTTAGTGGAGCTGGCAATAAAGACAGAATCACAGAATCGTTTAGGTTGGAAGGGACCTCTGGAGATCATCTAGTCCAACCTCCCTGCTCAAGCAGGGTCACCTAGAGCACATTGCCCAGGATCACATCCAGACGGGTTTTGAATATCTCCAGGGAAGGAGACTCCACCACCTCTCTGGGCAACCTGTTCCAATGCTCTGTCACCCTCACAGTGAAGAAGTTTTTTCTCAGGTTCAGAGAAGTTTTTTCTCAGGTTCAGAGAAGTTTTTTCTCAGGTTCAGAAAGAAGCTTCAGACAGAAGCTGTCAATGTTGTGGATGTAGTGGTTGAAGCAGTTACCAAAGTGGAAACTACGATTGTTCTGTCTTAGTCTGTAATAGAGGGTTCAGCCTCTGTATTTTTAATTTCTGAAATGCCCTCTTCAACTTCCTTTCTGTTAAAAATAGAGATGATGTGTCTCAGTCAGGTTCTTCTGCCTTTCCCCCAGTTCAATATAGATCTGAACTTACTTCTGCTTTCCCAACTGCTGCTGAAATCTGTTTTGTAAATAATTTCCAAGTCTTTCCCTGGCATTTGATGTCTCATTTGCTTGTGACTGGCCATGATGCAGCTACATCCCTGTGCACCAGGTGACTTCCTCAGTTTTTCTTTTTTTCCATAGAGTTTCCACTCTTTCTTGCGACTTGATTTGGGAGCTGAGGATGTGCTTCTGCATTTCCCAAGCAGCCTAGATCAAAAGGCAGGGAGGGAGCTGACCAGAATTAAGGTAGCTTTCTATTAAAGCTCTTCGTCATAGTTGCCTGTTGATCTCCACATGCTTTCTATTTTAGTTTTGTAATAAAAACCCCTTTTGCCAGTCATTTTAGTCACTTCAATAGGAATGTTTCCCATAATATGCATACATAGATATCAAAGGATTTATTGGAATTCAAGAAGTAGTGACTGCTGCAATGCATCAGCAGTGCTTGACGTTCTTTAAATCCTTGGTCCACATCCATAATATATTATTTAAAAAAAAAAACAACCCTGAAGATAAAGGGGCAGTACCATCTAATGATGCAGGTACTGTTTTTACCAGGCCATACATCTACCTTTATTTAGTAAAAACTTGAAAACAAACCCCAAAATTTTTACTTATTATTCATAGGAATCCAGATACTTAGTCTATCATGTGTGCAGATGCTGTGTATACCTACCCACTTGAGTATCAGAAAGAACAACAGGAACGTGAATAAGCAGTAGAAAGGCTTTTCAGAGACTTCAGTGAATTGAGGTTCTGGGTTTATTCTGCCCCGTTGTCTTCAGCACTGATAACCCACTGCTGGGTATTGAAACATGCTGCAGTGTTAGGATGCTTCTGCTTCTCACATCCCTGTGGAATGGTGGATTAGTCTCTCTGGTCCTTATCTTCCCCTTCCTTTCAGAGAATCCAGAGATGATTTCTGATGTAGGAACCAATCCAGTTTGTTTTTTTGGATCGCCAGGAATAATCCAATCAGCTTCTTCATAGCAACATGAAAGCTTTCTCCATGTTTCCTCTCCTCTCCTTTCCCCCCCCCCCCAAAAAAAAAAAAAAAAGTACAGTTTATTTTCCTGGTTAGTTTCTTTTGCAGTTGCAGGGCCACCTTTTCTCCCTGGTAATGCATATATTTGTTCCTTTTCCCTAACATCCCTAGGTGTGTGTGTGGTTTTTTTTTTTTTTTTTCCCCCCCGTTCAGGACTGCTGTCCTTAAGTCATAAGGCACTGTTACATTATTCACCTGTGACCACAGGGATGTTGCCTGCTCTTGCTACCAAAGTAGTTAGATTACAGCAGAACATGTGTTTGCAGAGGTCAAAAATAATCAATGGGGTAGAGGGGCAGATTGTGCTGTCCTGGCTGGTGTTTGGGAAGAGATGACAAAAGTCTTTATGTTAACATCTTGGCGGTGGTGTTCACACTCAGCATGGGATAAATGCTTTATGATCTCTGATTCCAAGTTGCATGTGCTGGGGGCACTTCTAGTCCTAACTCTGGCCCTTTGATAGGCGCTCCCCAGGTTTAGTCCAAATTCCTCGTCGTTTATTGTCTGAAGCTTACTGGCCCAGCTTAAGTACTGCATGCTTCACTGCTGTATCCACAGCTGTTTTAGGCCATTTATTCTTCTGCAGCTGGTCCACTGCGTACTTGGAGAAGATAGGCCTTTCAGACCAGTTTACATGAACTGAGAGGACTTCAGAAAACATTCTTTCCCTTAAAGAAATACTGTCTCTTGGTAGCCACGTCCAGATATCTGCAGATGTAGAGATCTACACTGAATATTTGCATGTTACCCTCCTGAACAGAAAACCTCTAGCATATTATGGCAACTTTTCAGTACTGCTTTGGGTGACCTTACGGAGCACACAGTCCTGTGCAGCTTGCATACAGAAGCAAATTGTTACCAGAACAGGAGACTGGGCTGGTCTTGAACTACTCCAATCTTAGTTGGCTTCAGTAGATACTTTGGTGAGCTAACACTAATTCTTTAAGCTGTTTGTGCTTCGTGTTGTCAGAAGACCAATCTAATGCTTTTTCACTCCCTTCAGATGACTGAGAGAATCCTAAACTACATCTTTCTTTCCGGGTCAGCAATGCACTGAGCAATGTATATTCAGCTAGTTTTAGCCACTATCCTAGTGTTTTGATCCCTAGCCCCAACTAGCTGTACCTACTAATCACTCACACTGTTTTACCTTACACAGCCTTTATTTTTGTCCACTTAGCATCAAGAATTGGTATAAACAGCAATATCAGCTGGAGATTTAGCTTAAACACTTTCAGGTTCATTGCAACAATATCCACAGGCACGCACACTGCTATATGCAGGTGCCGGATTACACCACTAAGCTTGTCTAAGCCACCAAAAAGAGCAATTGAGCACTTGGTAAGCATGCTAAAAACTTCTGAGAAAGAAAAGAGGACTGCTTTCCAGGGAATTGCCTTCCAGTCAGATCTAAACATGTTGTTGTTGGTTTCTTTTTTTTCCTATAAAAACGCTAGGAATTCTTGCGATACTCTCCTTAAGGGATGGACATCAAGCCCCTTTTGGTACAACAGCATTAGAAATACTGATTCCTAAACATAGTGTGCAGAGCCTTCCCTGGCACCAAATTTCTCCCATTTACTTCAGAGGCTGGTGATCGGTTGTTGCTAATTTACTCTTGGAAAAGTAGAGGAAAACATTCTTCTTTCATTATCAATTTGGGACTCTTTACTGCAGGAATCAGACCTGCCTGAGAGCCTTGTATGTGGCCACACTGTGGTTCTGCAGTCCTTGCTGTCCCCGTATGTTTAATAACGGGTATCTGGATGACCCTTCATGTAGGCTGCTCTATTAATTGCTGCTAGTTACCTAACTGCATCAGCGACTTCTCAGTTCCCCAGTGTGAGCTGCAGTTTGATCTCCAGTGTTCTCTGGCTTCACGTGATCTGTAAATGTCAGCTAGTTGGGGACTTGCTTTGGAAACGCTCTCTCTCGTCTGGTCCCCAGGATAGCAGTGAATAGCTTGCACATTGACCTTTTCCAAATTTTTTAAATGCACTTCTCTAGCATTCATTTCTTGAATTGTTTGCATCTAGTGTGAAGTAGTTGCCCTGGGGCTGAGAACTGTAGCTGGTGTCTTTGAGAAAACCTTAGTTCATGCTCCTGCTTTGTAACTCTGCATAAACCTATCGACCAGGTTATATGTAGTATTTCTGCATTGTTCACTGGTGCATTAGGACGCTCCCTTGCTAATTGTTTGCAAACTGGCTTTTCACAGACGCTCTCTTATGTCTTACATCTGGGCACAGAGCTCTGTCTGGGTTGCCCTTGCCAGATCTGGCACAGCTGGCTTTGCATCAGCTGTGCTGTCTTGTTAGGTGACTGGCACGAGGAAAACTGCCTGGAAGTATCCTCAGTGCATACAAGCAGGCATACAGGATTGCTCTTCCTTTCGGCCTTCTGGCTTGCCGTTCCTTTCCGTGTTTTGGGAAGCTGATGCTTCCTGCCTCCTCCCCCTGCTCTGAGGTGCTGTAGGTTTGCATAGCGCTCTCCAGGACTCACACTGAGAAAATGCCAGCAAAAGGTTTTGGTGTCACTGTTGAAAAGTCTGCTATATCCAGTATAGTTTTTTTCCTTAGTACCCTCCTGTACGGAAAGCAATAACTCCAAATGTGCTGTGGTCTGATCTGTGTGATCACTACATTTAATCTCAAGTAGCAGTGCTTTTGCCATCTGAAACTGCTGCACCTGTAATTATTAAGAAAGATCAGAATTTTGAAACACAGAAATCTGCAACTTCAGCAGACACCGGCAGGGCTTTTTAGCTCTTCTTGCTATGCAACTTTAGCAGGATAGTATAGGTCCACCATTTTTTTTGGCTATGGGTTGCTCTGTTTTTTTCTTGGCAAATGCATTATCTTGCTGTTTCAGTTCACCTCTAAATGATAGAGCAGATTATACTGATAGTGATAGCTGATAGGACCTGGAAAAAGTGAAGCATTTCAGATTATAAAAGGAGTAAGAGCGGAAAAAGAATGGTTTTTTTATTTAAAAAAAGTTGCTGTTTACGGAAAACTGTGGTTTATCCATGTTCTGTATTGCAAAGGTCAAAAGGGAAAGGCGCACGTCAGCTTGGGGCTCATACTAGTTTAACTCTGTGGCAGAATATTGATATTTTTAACCTTATACCAAGAGATAACAAGCAAGTTGCATCCTTGTACTGGACACACACAGCCATAGAGCCTCAGAGAACTTGCAGTTTAGAAAACTAGATTTAACAGATGAGTGGTGCAAATAAGGCTGAAAAGGAGAGGACAGGAAACGGTGTTGTTGGTAATTGCGTCGTTAGTGGTGATCACAGTTGCCCAGCCCTTATGCAGCGCAGTGCTGTGGCTGACAGTTCAGGTGCACGGAGCAGTCTTGCAACAGGAGGGACAGCAGCTTTTATGCTCCTGAGAATGAGCTAGGAAGGAGGCAGCGTAGCTGGGAAGATGGCACCGCGTGCTCGTGGGCTGCACTGAACTCCGCTGCAGAAAACCTGCCAGCCGGCCGCCTTCCTCCGCGCGGGCAAAGGCAGGGTCGGGGTTTGGAGGGCAGGCTGGCGGGGCAGCAAAATCACTGCGCTGTTCTGCCAGGTGCCGCCTGCTAACGTGGCCTGGGGCCAAGCCTGAGCAAGGAGGGGGGAAGGGGAGAAAAAGCCTGGTGCATACCCACTAACACACCATTTACTAAAAATGACCTTTTTGGACCGCTAAAGCTTAGTGTGTGCACAAGCAAGTGGCGTGGATGTGTCTGGAGGCGTTGGAGCCCGCGGCTGTGTTCTGAGCGGCCCCTGCTTGCTCACAGAGCTGAAGGGAGCTGTTCAGTTTTGTCTCACCTCATGCTCTAAGTCCTAATTGTATTTTATTCATTAAAACAACATCCTTAAACACATTTCTTAATAGTGTATTGCCTGGAGCTGTTAGATACTATTACTGAGTAATTAGGTAGTTAAGAAACTGTTAAAGCATGTGTAGAATTCGGAAGACCTTTCCTCTTGTTGTGTGTGGTTTTCTAATACTACTGAAGGGAAAAAAAACAAAACAAAACCCAGAAATTTCACTAAAAACATAAACCAAAAATAAACAGTAGTGAAGTCTGGCTCAAGTTCAAAAATTCAAGGAAATTCAGAGTTAAAGCTGATAACCCAGGTAGACAATTAGTCGTGATGAACATCAGTGTGCTGTGTGGGTGTTTCATGTTTGTTTGGTTTTTTTTTTCCTTTAATGTATAATAACGGGAGCAGAGGCTAGAGCGTCAGCCTCGATTTTCGGCTTTGACTTGGAATTTGACTCTAATCTAGACACTTAATACTGTAAAAACTTTCAGGTTCTTGCAAATTAGTTTTTCTTTTAATAATGCAGTGTGCCCTTTCCATAGTGAGGAGAAGGTAAGGGCAGCTGTTCTTCCAGGTAGCAGTACCTCTAGCCTGGCATGCTAAAATGCAAGCCTGAATGCGATCTCTCAACAGAAGAAAACATTCGTAAGGAGTGCAACAGGATCAGCCAGTAGGTAGAGAAGTGACCTGAAAGCAAAGAGATTGCACTATTCTGCAGACCATAGGTGATCAAAAATCATGATACTAAACTAATTAAGAAATCAGGAAGTGTCTTTCTGAGCGCACATATATGTGTATATATTCTTCCTGTATGTATGATCAGTGTGTGTATATATATATAGTCAGTGTAAATATAAATATATTCAGTATATATGGTGTATATTTGTATCAGTGCTTACTTTCTTGCCTTTGAACAGCTACAGTTTATTTGCCAAACTCTTTCAAATTTGCTTTGCACTTAAATACTGTAGCACAACCAATTGGAATAAAAAATAAGAACAATTAAGCCATTTTCCTTAACTGATTAAATGCAGTAAAATATTAGATAAGAAACTATTGATGCTGTTTCCTTTGGATTTGCAAAGATCATTTAAAACCTCTGGTTTGCATTCTACTAGTGTAGAACTCTAATACTTAGAGGAGCTTTGGTGATGCAGGAAATGAGAGGCAGAGAAGGAAAATCACCTATTCTGCTAACTTGCCTTTCTGTGTCTTGCTGCTTGGTCGTACGATATTATCTGCAGAGGCAACAAGACTTCTTCCTATTGTTTCACTTTATTTAGACACTGAGTACAGGTCTATGGGAGGGGATGAAATCTCAAATCCTTTGAAGAAAGAGCCCTTCAAACAATCACCACGCAAAACAACTAGTGCACATTGACCTCTCATCTCATCCCAAGTGCCTGTGGTCCGAAACCCTTCCCCCAGGAGAGACAGCATTTCCTATCATACTCCAGTGCTTCCCGTTTGATCTGTAAAATGCAAGGATTGTGCTCTCCTGGGAACACCTTTAACACAAGTTCCTCTCAAGCCCTCATGGACTGGAGTCAAGGTGGTTGGTATCCAGTGCCTTTGAGATGGAAAATAAATCTCCTGAGCTACAAATCAGGCGATGCTCCTTGGAATTCCCTTGAGAGCCCTAGTTCCCGTTTTCAATTAGAAGATGAAACTTTAAAGAGAGGATTTCATTAGGCCTTGTGTTCTGTGTAGTAAGAGCAACTTGCACTGCAACAGCTTTGTATTCCAGTGGTTTTGAAAGAAATGCTTGAAATGGGCATAAACTTTGAGTAGCAGTTCGTTTGGAGCATGTTAAACATCTTTCAGGAAAATGTTGCTGACATGCTCTTTTTTTAATGTACACATCCTGCTAAAGAAAGAATAGGCTATAATAAAAAATCTACTAGACTATCACTGAGAGCTGTTACCTTTTGCTGGCTTCTTCCAATTTCTGTATAAAATGATAGAGCTTTCATATTCTGAGCCTATCTGAGGAAATTACTAAGCAGTTCAGAGTAATTTCTGGATGCCTGGAGTTTAAATTCACTATATGCTCCAGCATATTTTTGACAAACAATGTTAATATGTTTCATTGGGAGGGAAATGTCAGAAACATCAGTGTTTCTATTGAAGTTAACATCCCTGTCTGATGCTGTCAAAAAACTGATACTCGCATTTCTGTTGTGATACTAAGTCATTGAAAATAATACCTGTTCTTCCCTTACCCCTCAATCCTGCTCCAGCAAACTCATGCTTTGCAGCCCCTGAGAGGGGGTGCTTTGTACGTCCGCATAGTTGCGGAGAGCTGGGTTCAGTCAAGCCGGATTTGTGACCACAGACATGCTCGGATTTTTATTTATTTATTTTGAATGTAGAAGGCAAACTTCCTTGGAGGATTTTTTTTGGGGGGGTGGGGGGGGGAGTTCATCTGCTGCAAAAATGAAGGATGGTCGTGCCAAGGACAACCCAAGGTAGTTTTGTCATCTTACGGCATGAAGCTTTTTATTTTCAAAGGAAAATACTGTACTGTGGTTTTGGTTAGTCTGGATCCGTGGGTTGGAAGGATGACTTGAACTTTTCAGAGTCCCTGCTGTGAACAAATAAGCTAAGGCTTGCTTTTTTTCCTAATTCTCCATTTGAATGTAGTTGTAGTGAATTGTTTCTTTAGAGCTGGCAGTCTTTCTGGCAAACTTGTGGCATGGGTGGTGAACTTTCAGCTGTAAAATTGTGTTGCACACAAAACTAAGCTATTTTCCCCTCCTTTATTTCCTCCCCTGAAGAACAACGTTAATGGCTTTCCTTACCACGTCTCTAATGGCAGTTGCCTGGATTCTGCGTTCCCCCTCTGCACCCCTCCAGCACAGACTAAACTTTCACTACTGATTTTACTTTAACAGGAAATGTCTGTATTTCAGGCAGGAAGAGAATCCTGACTTTACTTAAAGCCCTTAGCAGCTTAAAGTAGTCTTAAGAGAGACCCCATCCCATGTAGGTGATAGCTGAGCCGTGTATCTGTGCAATATATTTAAATGTAGTGAAGAAGTATAGAATTGAATGAAGGTTTTGGCCAGTATGCAACCCCTAATGAAATGTCTTAAATTAATATTTACAATTGATATCAAACATTGCTATAGTAGTAACACTAATCAGACAGAAGCAAAATAGCAACCTTATTAAAACTCTCATTTCAGTAACGTAATGTGACTCAGACATTTGGAGTAAAAGAGGATGCAGATTAAGTTTGAAAAATAATTTTTAGACATCTTTTTTAAAAACCTCCTTACAGCTTGATTTGTCAGTAAAGTACACTATGTTCTATAGTGCAACTGCAGAGGTCATTTTTAACAAATGGAGATGGAGAGGAAGGAACAGCTGAAAGGTCTAGTCTTACAGCAGACTCCTCCTGGAGCAAAACTGGTTATCATTTATTGTTGGGGTTATATATCTTGCAATTTAAATATCACGTTGCATAAACAAAACCCATTTGTGATTAGAAATACTTATGGTAACCATAAAATGTGTGATGATACTATCAAGTGTAGTATTCACAGCATCAGGAGTGGTGAATATATAGCGACCAAAACACTGAGTTTTCAGGTACTTTCCCTACTTTTCTAATCAAAACAGCACTGTAAAATGGAAGCACTTAATTTGCTGCTGATACCTTTCTGCTACCTCAAAGAGTAAAACAATAAAAATACCCTTCAGCACATCTCGCCCAAGAAAAGCGCATTTAAAAACAGGTTCTTAGTAGCTTCTCTAGTGTTTGTATTCTCCTGCCAGAAATTCTCTATTTTGCTGCTGCTTATTTTCAAGTTGCTGTCACGTGAGCTATAATGGTAATGAAAGATATTCGGTACTCTTAAGGAAATATTATAATCAAGAGAGTAGAAAATAATTTCAATGCTGTCCTGAGCTTTGCAAGCTTAATAACAGGAACTGTTATTTCATGGCTGAAATATTTGCAAAAATGCTTTTTCTCACAGCTTCTTTTCCAGCTTTTCATCTTAGTCTCTCCATTCTTCTCCTTTCTTTCTACTTCAGACTTCCGTAATTGCTACACGTCCTGCAGCATAAAAGTCTCGTCTGAACAGATCATCCAGAATCTTGCTGGCTGGTAGCAAAAATGTTTGCCCTGTTTAAAAAACAACAACAAAACCCCTCATGTTATTAAGGGCTCTTCTCTGTTTTTATCTTGGTACTGGGAGTACAGAAGATGAATCAGCTTCTGTCTATCAGTTGTAAACCTGTCTCTTCCGTTACAAAACATGTATTTTTTTGTAGCGGAGAATGCTGCAGTTGCTTCTTCCTATGGGCTTGTCCTCCTTTGGTGAGCAGGGAGGAGTACAAGTGCAAAATCCTAGGTAAACTCAGACTTTTAAGCCATGGCCGTAGGAATATGCATTACCACTTGTTTCTGGAGAGCTCTTAGCTCTAGTTCCCCATTTAGGTGTTTATAGTGCTCAATTTTAGAAGCTTTTGCTTTTTCTGTAACTATGCACTCTTTGGCTAGTCGAACTTCTGAAAAGGCCCGGTGAAGACTGCTTTTCCATCTCGCTGCTTGGCGCAGTCTTTGACCCTGACGTTATCCTTCTAGAGCTGTATTATTTTTTTGTTCAGGCTAATAACATACCGAAATAATTGCTTATGGAATGAGAAAGGAACCTGTGCTTAGAAACTATGAAACTTAGAAACAGTTTTTTGCCTCGCTTTTGTAATCTAGTCCATTCTGGCGGAGGCGTTTGTCCTCCTAGAACAAGAATGACGTCCCTCATTCTCCACGTGGACGTACAGGTCCGCTTGCTTCCCTGGGCATGTGAGGACAGTTGTCTAGAGCTGCTTTTTCTTGGTTGCCTGTGTCATAGTCTTTCTGAAATGATTAGCTTGGTGTGCTTTTTCTCTGTTGGAGAGAGAGCTGACTCTGAAAGAGCACGTTTTTGACTGAACAAGGACCGAGCAATCCAAAACAATTTCCATATCTGTAAAACAAACTTCTGCATGCTGCCTCAGTTTATGGGTTAGGCATACTGACTCCGTGGTGCTGCAACGTTATTAAATGTGCATGCAGTTTAGATAGTAGCACTAAGACTTGGGAGTTCTTTGGGGCAGGGGTGTTTTGCTGGTTCTCTGTTTGCGCAGCATCTAGCACCGTAAGACGTGCCTTCTAATTAGAGACCTGAAGTGCAGTGTAATCGTCAAGGTTAATGATTTGTCAAAATGCAGAATGACTGCTTAAGTAAAAAATACTGGATGTTTATCCATCTTGTAGCTAACTTTAGAGGATTCCCTGTCTTCTCATAAAATCTTGGCATTTAAACATGTCCAGATCAATCAGAAACAGAATATACAGAGTAGAGGAGACGTGGGGCTCCATACTATTCACCAGACTAACCATCCTGACTGTCCTTCCTGTCATTCCTGTTTATTTTCATGTGCTTTCACATCTCACATCCCTCCCCATCAGTTTGAAACTCAGTTATTTCCTTTTTTTCTTCCGAACGCTCCTGAACTCCCAACCCATTGTGTTAGGCCTAGCATTACTTTTCTGGTTTTGGAATGGTTTTCCATACCGTAATTGGACTTTCATCACTAACAGGTAATTTGACTGAGGGAAGAAATTGTAATACTGACTAGACCTGAAATGGTGTCAAATCTAAAAGTTTAAAAAAAGGGGAAACGAGTGAAGTAGTTGAAAGGCTAAAGAAAGCGTGTATTTCTTCTCTCATCTTTTTCAATGGTCTTTGATACTTTTAACAACAGTAGATCAAGAATGTTTCCATTGGAAATACAATCTTTAAGGGCCAAATTGTGATACATCTTTTTTTTGCCTCTCTTACCAGTGGTTTGGAAGAGGAATTTTCAGCCCATTGCATAAGGCGCATACCTGTTGCACCCTCATGCTGTCGATCTGTATTAATTTAGTCTCGTTATTACAAGCTTTCATTCCCTGCTTGCTCCTGCAACTCCTTCCTTCATGAAGGATGTCTTGGTACCTTTAACTTTATTTACATCTGGATATTGTGCATACAGATTTACCAAAGTAAGATGCTGCATGATTAAAAATAGTCTTTTTATATTCCAATTGAAGACTCCACCATCTGGGTTGTTAGTAATTAGACTTCTCACTAATTAGGTATAATAAAGCAGCATAATGCCAACACTTTGAGGAAAAATTTGTTACAAATACAATGTGATATATGACTGATTATTTTTCATTGCTTAAGTGTAAATAAAATGTTTCTCATGTGCTGGGCATCCATGGTTTCCTACCCCTGTAGGTTTAAACTTCAGTCATTCATGACACTATTGGTTGCTATAGTGATATCAATTTCCTGTTTGAAATTATTGCACTTCAGAGGTATGTGGGGCTTTTTCAGTCTTTGATTTTACAGATGCTCTTGCTCCAGCACTGGAATTCCTATATCCTTGGTCTATTTTGTCCTTTATCTGATGGAAAACAGCATAAATATATAAAACTCTCCCCCCTCAGGATTAATGAAGATTCTTGCTGCTTTATTGTCAGCCTCTCTGAACCATTGCTCCATGATATCAAAGCCTCACAAAATGTATGTTTAGATTGTTGTGTGTTGCTTAGCTGGAGAAGCACAGGCTGTTCACCTTGACCAAGTCACGAGCAGCTGCACCCAGCAAAAGGGAATTTACATACATGTGGAAAGCAGCTTGTGCATCTTAGTAGATGTTAGGTTGGGTGAGATGGTATTAAAATCCACTACAAGTGCAGTTGGACCAAACCTCCATAATGCAACACAATGGAGATTCAATCTAGACTGAAGTAGTTCACCCTTTGTGTGATATATGTAATAGAAAGACATTGCTGAGGAGTATTAGCTGATCAAATTTCCTCCTGCTTCTGTATGTATGACAAAGTCCATGTGGTGTTTCAATTTACTGCAAGGATGAAGCACTTTCTGTGGAGATGTCGCTGTGCTCTGCTCGTTTTTACCTCCCTCTGAGGGCTGCTCTGATCAGATACGTGCATGCGTTTGGCAAGTTTGTCTTTTGATGGAATATTCCTGTTGATTTGTGTTTTAATTCACTCTGCATTTTATTCTCCTTGCCCCAGTATGGCATTGCTGTGATTACCCTGATCATCAGAATACGTGGAACTCGGTATGTTCTGCGACATACATAGCCCTAAGCAGCCTCAGTTCAAAGGTTTGCATTGCTAAATGCCTCCCTACTGGGGAGTCTTTCATACGGATACTTTGTAAACCATTTTTGATACGCATCACGTCCTGAAAACAGTGTGGATTCAGATACGTTGCTGTTGATAGAGTTTCCAAGCAATAGAAAAAAAACCTGTTGCTGAATATAAGTAAGGTAAAAAGAAAAACATTCCAGGTGGCATTACAGAATTTGCGTATGGGCAGCAAATGCACGGGGGAAGGCCCATAGAGAAAATCAGGAAGAAAGGGATCAGTGTGGCAGGAAACAAGTAATGTCTGTAAAACTGAAGGAGGAATGGAGACTGAAGAAGACAGATTTGTGTGGATCCTGGGATGAGTTCATATCTCTTGACATTATGCAAAGAATAAAGCAGGGTGGCAATATTCTCTTGTGTAACTGAGAAGCAACTGAGAACTAATATCATTGTAATCTAGACATGATATTCTACTTCATTTTCTTTCCAATTTAGGCGCTCTCCTGATATTTTGTTTTCCCTTGATTGGCTCTCTAGCATGGTGGATTTCATGCTGTTTGTTCAGCAACATTCCTGCTTTTCTGAATTCTATCCCACATCTGTTTAGCATAATCTTCATTTGCACTTTCACTTGCTGGCTGCTTGTTTAACTCTTCCTCCCAGGCCATTAGTTCAGTTGTATTTTCTTGTGGGAAAGAATTTCTTCTTGCTATAGAGGAAATTAAGTTTCCTATGCTAAAAGCTGGGTTCTCAAGGCTTCTCCAGATTTATCTAGTATCATTCCCTTGAAATCCATATTTAATGCTGTGGATTGGTAGTAGGAAAAAACTGGGGTCTCATACTTCTCTTCTGCACAATGTAAGTTTTTAAGGCTGAAGTGATTGGCAGCAGTTGGGTCCCAAGAACTACCTGCAATACACCATTAGCAGCTATTTGCTTTCTCTGCCAGAAACCTACCCTATGGTGTTGTCTCTTTATTTGTACTACTGTTTTCAGGTAGCAGCTGCTCACTTAGCTATGTGTTTTTAGCTGCCTGTGTGTGGGCATAAAACCCGTGTGAGAATCGCTCTGCTCTGGCTGCAATAGCAGAGAAGAGATGTATTTTCATCTCTCACTTGATTCTTTAGATCTTTCAAAGAGAAGTGAACTGTGATTGTGCTGGGTGAAAAGGGTCTTGTGCTTTTTAACTTCTATATGATAACACAAGGGACAACTTCATTTTGTTCTTCTTTTCCAGTTCCTTTTACTGATGTTGGGAATTCAAGTGTTATCTAGCTCAGGGTATTCCACAGGATTTATCCTGTTTCTCTTTTCTTTTGTACTTATTTGGCTTTGTGCTGGTGACTGGTTTAGAAGTATTTTTATTAGCTTCTTAACAGATGTGGAGTTGCAGTGCTTTCTCTCAGCTTCAGCGGCCAGTATATGCAGTAGCCACCTCTCAGAACCCCAAGGGTTGTTTTAGACCAACCTAAGACGACCAGGTCAGCCAGTCTCTGAATACTTCTCAACTTTAAATTTTTCTTGCTTTTTAAATTTGGTGTGGGAATAGCAAATCTAAAAAACACTGTATAATTAATATTTTTCTAGTTGCAGTAAGTGCATTGTTCTCAGGCAATAATAATTCAGATCTGAACCATCCTGTAATGCAAGAAAACTAGAAGTTTCCTGAGAAGGCCTGCTTGGCCTTATTAAAAAGGGGGAGGAGAGATGGAAGCAAGGACAGGCAACAGAGGAGCTTAAAAGCATTACTTGCGTACTGAGACAAAAGTAAGGAAGTGCAGAGCGCAGCTGAAGCTAAGACAGCAAGAGAAATTAAGAGTAACAAGAAGGGATTTCACAGCTATGCAAGTTGCTGAAGGGCATTCAAGAAAACTGTGGGTCCTTTGATGGATGAGGGAGAGGACCTAGTGATCAGTGATAAAAGGCTACTCATCACCTCTGACAATAAGGGGAAATCACCAGCAACTGGAAAAAGGAAGCATTATGCTGTTATGCCCATCTTTATCAACAGCAACAAAAAAAAGGGGGGAAAAAAAACAAGAGGGAAGCCCTGAGGAACAGCAGGCTGGTCTGCCTTCTCCATGATCTTTCCATGAATCAAGATAAGAGAATATATCCTCCTAAAATCCATTTCGCAGCACATTTGTTTAAAATATCACAACATAGTCATCAAGATGAACTGTATTGATGGCCAGTCAATTCTAAACATGGACTAGCAGTTTACTGGAACTTTTTTGTGCCAAAAATAAACATAATCTGTGACTGACTTTCTTTGCCTTTCCTTCTTTGAAGTTTAAAAGAAACTTACTGTTTTACAGTCCTGTCAAGGAGCAGCAAGAGCAGGGCTGCCCCACTAGGGAAGGCAAGCTGGGAGCTGGGATCCCCAGAGGACAGGCAGGGCAGAGCCCTCACTAACATGGCGCAATCCTGCAGCGCCCGAGCTGGGAGAGCACAGCATGGCTGTGACTGTAGTGGGTCCCATCAACAATCATCAGGCAATATAACAAGTCAGGTCCAAGGTAAATCCAGGAGATCCAAACAGTGATTCAGGAACACTGGGGAACACAAGTAGGAACGCATATGACAGCTTGAGCCAGGACTGCATGCCTGGGCCTTAGCCTAAATGGAGCTCCTAGGACTGGGCAAAAGCTGTGTGAGTTGGGGTCCCAGGTGAGGCCATTCAGGGCAATTAAGGCCAACTGGTGCCCTCTGTGCTCTGACAAGTTCATTTTTTTTAAAGATTTTTACTGGGAGACTCTTATGGCCAAAGTGACTGTGGCAAGTTAAAAATCCACAAGGGCTGCAAGGTAGGATGATGCTGACTCAGTTGAGAATGAGTGTGAGGAACTGGATGTAGGTGAATGCTGACTATCAAATGGAGCAATTATGAGAAAAGATGATGAGGAGAGAATATTGCAACAGTTGGGCTGAGTGAAGAAACTGACAGTGACCTATGATACAAATTGATGATCTGTCTTAGCAAGACCCTGTTACACTGGCAAAGAGGAGCCTGGTAAGGGGAAAAGACAACTATAGTCTTTAGGAGAGGTAAAAAAGATGGTAATTGTAATTGAATTACTGTGGAAAATAATCAACGGACTTATATTACACTTGCTACGAAAGCCTGACATTCCAAAATCTGGGCCTTCACTTTGTGTTTTTGATCTGTGAAAGTAACTGCAGGTGAAATTCCAGTCATACTCACATCAGACTCACGTCAGAATACCCAATTTCAGACACAAATCATGTACTTGGTGTAAGTAATTTGAATTGCTGGTATAGTCCTTTCTATAAAGGATACAGACACAAGAGGGAACAACAGTTAAGACCGAAGGTCAAAAATCAGATTCTTAATACAAACTGATTAGTAGTTTAAAAAAAAAATTAGTTTCCTGAAAGTTATTTCTTTTCCAAAAAGACTTCTCTTGTGGTAAGGGTATTTTTTTTTTTACCCAATGCACTTGGCCTTCTGCCAATAGATGAGAGCTCCAGATTGATACTAATGAAAGAAATATTAATGCACCATAGCATGTCAATTATCTTGAAAAGGTCTCCAGCAGCCATTTATCACTTAAATTTCACATCTTAAAGCTGGGGACCAAATTGTGTTACATGTTAGAATAGTTCTGCCAAATTTGATCCATCATTAACTTTCATTTGTTGATAATTTGGACATGAATTTTTATTTGTTATGCATCTTTGTCAACTTGATGAAAATGTCCTGAATTGTCATGTTGTCATAGATGAGTGAAGCTGTTGTCTAGTTGACTCAACTGTATTCTGCAATACTGACAAGGATGCGTTTCCCAGGAAATATCCCAAGGCCAGGGACTTTGTTTGTTTTGTTAAAAGAAATATGGAATTTTGTGACCTAAATTGGACTTTCTACTGCTGAATCATGGAGAAGAACTACTTAGCTGGTTTTTTTTACTCCTACTCATCGGTATGATAGCTTTCATTCCTAGGGTAACCAGGCTTCCAAGCAAAGTGGAGATAGTTACAAAGGGGAAAGGTAACAGAGTACAATTTTTGTTTACATGTTAGACAGGGTTCTGTGGCATGGGTAATAGATCTTAAGTCCAAAAAGACGTGACTCCATTGTAGATGCTGTAATGCAGTCACAAGTCTTGGTGTGAAGCAACATTAACGCTCCTTGGCTCAGACTTCAGATAAAGGCAACCTCCAGCAGGATTTGACCAAGGAAGGTCAACGAAGAAGCATCCACCATCAAAAGATTGAGGGACATCCTTTGGCTAAAGGAGTGAATTGGACTTTGGAGTTCAGAATGTGATGGCTATCCTAAGGGGAGCAGGTGCCACGTTGTGGAAATGTGTGGCACAAGAATCCTGTGTTGAATCAAACAATGTACTTAAGTAGCCAACAGATTTGACAAGCTCAGGTAGCTCCTTCAGAAGACGTGAATTAAAACCAGAGCAAAAGGAATGGCAAGGAAGTAAATATGGGTTGTAGCTGTGTGAAGTGCCTTGAAAAGGCAAGTAAAGTCTTGATACTGGGAAGACAAAAATTTATTTTCTTTTGGACAAGTTGCACTATGTCTAATTATAGTCTCACCTGTGCTTACATGGAAAGTGCGAATAAATTCTTTATGCAGAGCTCAGGATTGCAATGTGTATAGTTTCAGTGCCTGTATTTGTTTTAATTTACTCTTCTGAGAACCTCTATCAGTATAGAGTGCACAAAATGGCCTTGGATACCCTTTCTCAGCACCTAGTACAGCGATTAGGTCCTAGCATTGTAAGCCAAGAGATGATGGTTGCAGTCATCTCTCCGTTATCCAGGGTATTGGGTGGTTGGCAAAGACTTTGGATAACATACCTAATACAGGATATGCTTAGAGTGCAATTTAAAGACCCTCAAGCTGCTGCACTGAGCTCCCCAGGTTTCTGGAAAGGCTGATAAGCTCAGGCTGTGAACATAAAGCACCTCTGGTGTGCTTCTAGACAAAAGCTGGGGAAGAAAAAGCAAAGATGAGCTGTTGCTACACCTGAACTAATAGACCTCAGCCTGCTCTTCACTGCACTAGATCTAATGTAACCCTGATGTAACCCTGTACAGTTAATTGATGGCTTGAATAATCTGACCACATCTAGGTATAATTGTCAGTGTTTCCAGCATTTGCTCCTCTGTCACATTCTCTCTGTCTTACAGTGACTAATGGTTAGTTATTTCTGTCTTTGTAAATTGTTCTGACCTCACTGGAATTGCTTGTGTGCGTAAGGATATTTCTTGCTACAGTGTTTTAAGTCCTGGTGTCTGTCTAAGGCTCTGGTTGTGCTGGGTACAGAGTGGAGCCAGTTAAATTTCTCAAGTACATTGGTGAACTAAGACCTGTATGTTTGTGTCTCTTTATGGTGGTATCTCTGTAGTGAAGCCATGTACTTCAAGAGGGGAGTTCTTTTTTACTTCTCTCAGTTTTTAAAGCTGAGGGACAGTGATGTTATGGCAGGCTGCTTTTAGAGAGAGTGCTGCTAAGATGTTACCTCAGTTGTGGTCCTGTCACAAATGCATTAATGTCAGCTTGCTTACAGTACCTGGTATATAAACACACACGGACACTTATGCATCTCTTCCTAATTTTACATTACTTTAAAAACACTACGAATCATCAGTCATACACAGAAAACCACAGCAAGAAATTTCTCAATTTGGTTGTTTTGCAGCTATTTGAGTAATGCTCTGACAATGGACGTAAGGATGACTCTCTTTGTCTAACAGTACTATGAAGAATTCTGATGCATACATCTCTTTTAATCGATAATAAGGAGAACTTCGCAGTTTTCATAATAGCATGCTATTTTCTGGGCTGTGTCCAAATGATTCTAGAGCCCATTTTGGTTTGTATTTTGTATATCTTTGTAGATGTCTTGATATTCTGCACTTTGGTACTTTTTATTTTACTGTCTCATCTGTTTAATCACAGTTAGAAATAGCATTTAGATTTGTGTTTCTGTGACACAAAGAATCTTGAAAAAAACATGTAGGTCATTTAAAAAAAAGGGTAAAAATCCCCCTTTTCCCCCCCTTCTTTGCATGAATTAAAAAATACAAATATCAGACTGTGTGTTTGTGTTGCAGGACTTTGTAATAGTGGATGGTCCAGGGCACTGTTCTGGGACTGTATTGAGAATAGAGAGGTTCTTTATTTCATGTGTCTCTGAAACAGGGATGATTAGATTCTGACAGTCACTATTTCAGGAAGAATTGTAGGATTTTTTTCTAATGGTGATGCTTGTATTTCATTTAAAGTAGCCACAGAAGGTTTTGGTGAAGCTTAATTACTTAGTAGCAAAAAAGCATGTAATACTAACATCAAAAATTTCATAATAGGAGTAAGATTCTCTTTATATTAATAAGCCACTTGTCTAGCTGATCAACAGATTGATGTGACTCAGTCACCTTCATTCCTACTGTGTCATGAAAAACAGCTGGACACAAACTTCTGTTTCTGAGGACAAGTCACGGTCAGTCACCTTAGTGAGCAGTGGGGTTTGGGGGAAGCATTATGGAGTTGGTTTTCCTCAAAGTAGTCTGTAAAAGCAATAACTTACATTTCAATTGCTGTGAACTTTCTGCCTGTTTGTAAAATAAAGTAGTTTTGCATTGGAAGTGGTCCTCAGGGAAAACAAGAGTAACACCAAATGTAGTTACCCCAAACACATGCTTATGCTGATATGCTCTACCCTGATTTTATATTATTATTATTAGGGCAAATTCACCATAAGCAAAATTCTTCTAGCTATAAAGCTTCCAGCTAGCAGGAAACTGAGACTGTATTTTGCTATACCCTATCAAGGTTACGCACTGTCCGCTTATAAACACTCCTGGCTCACAGATTTGTTTCTGATTTATTGAATATTACCTTTTCTGTCCTTGGAGATTATTTAAAAAAAAATTAAATGCTTGGGAACTCTTTATTATCAGCTTATAACACCGTTAAACTGGATCCAGTCATGGGGTCTCAGACTGACAGTCTGACCAGATTTGTCACCAAACAACAAATAACCTGGATAGCATCTGAAAGAACTGGCTGGGTTTTGTAAGGCCAGACACCTTGGACAGTGGCGTGTCTAAAATCACGTCTGCAGGGAGAGGGAATTCCCTCACCTCTCTGGCTACGCAGCACTAGCACATCGCTGCAAAGCTGTTTTTCCGCTGTGGCCCCACGATACAGATGGATGTACCTGAGCCAACGTAAAGCCTAACACCATGAAGTTAACTTTTTTTCAGTGTGTTTTCATCAACTGTGAACCGTCAGAGTGAGTTAATACCGACGCGACGCTTCATTGTTTTTTTTTTTTTTTAGGAGCCCTAGAGGCAACTTTACCATACTGCCGAACCACCCAGCTCTGATTCAGCAGCTGTCTATTAGGTGTTAAAAGAAAACGAGTGGCTACATCTCCTGGACTGCTTTTGAAACCTTACGCAGTGTGAGAGAGATGAGCGTTGGAGCTCTTTCTAACCAGCCATCCGACCCGGCTCTTCCTTGTTGTAGGTTGGAAGGAAGTGGTGTGAGCCCGGCCACTGATGGGCCACCCTTAGGCAGTGTCTGGAGATGACGGGCAAATGAGGCACCCCTAGAGTAGACCCCCTAGTAGAGTTCAATACTCTACTCTTCTTCCTTCATTTTAAAACTTTTAAAGAAACTTTGCTATTCTTCCATGGTAGAAAAGAAAAAAAAAATACTTAAAAGGATAAGGAGGCTGAAGTGAAATGAGTTTTCTCCTTCACTTTGTCAGCATCACCATTTTAAGGGCAATGTTTGTAAGTCTAGCAACTCAGAGATGCATTTGTAAGGGGAAAAGAATGCTTGGAAATATGGCTTTCCACAAGAGCAAAATCAAAAATAGCACGTATATGTGTTATACTGACTCCTGTGAGAAAATCTCACAGATTGTAAATTGGTGCAAATAATGCACAATTTTAGAGCTTTTTAATCCTTTAGAGTTAATACTTTATGGAAATTTCAGATCCTGATTAGCTGCAGTGAAGCATTGTTTGAATAGATTGCAATTTTACAGTCTACAGAAGAGGCTGCTAGAAAGTCATCTCTGCCTTTCTCTGGCTTTTTTCAAGCCACCAACGCTTTCTTTTTAAAATGAAATGATCTGGTTTAGGAAAGGAGATGCAGCTTTAACAGGTTTTACTTCTTTGGGTATAGTTGTGTAGAATATAATGGTAATTATTCTAATGGATCACAATAGACTATATAAGTGATTGCATTCATGTAACTGGAGATATTCATGAAACACTGCCTGAATCTGTAGAGAAGGAAAGCAGGAAAAAAAAAATCAGACCAACTGATTTTAGTTTTACGGGAATAATTTTATCCTATCTGCAACTGCCAGTCTGATTCCTTTACACTGAGACATTCTTAAAAGGAGAAATTCACTGGAATAAGGAACATGTGGTCATCCTCATGTGAGAGAAAATAAGATGCTGAAGCATAATTTCTGCTTTTTAAAAAAAAAAAAAAAAACAAAACCTTGTACCATGCCCATGACACTTCTGATGTTTACAGAAGCATGACAGAAACAACATTACAGCTTATCCAATTATGTTTTAATACTGTAAATGAATCCGAAATACTCAGCCCTTTGAAGGTGCTGCAGGAATTTAGAAGATAATTTGCTAAACACTCTTGTGTTATGAAAAAATCTTCGTTCAGCATCAGTTAAATGACACTCCTTCCTATTAAGTTAAAATTCACTCACATTTGGAGAATGTGCAGTAGGAATACCAGAGACAAAAAGCAGCTGATCAGCAATGCTCTCTAGCTCATGGTATGAGTGTAATAAAGGTTGATTTGGGACTGACTGCTGCTGTCTAGGTTAGCAACACCTTTGTGGAGCTGGCTTTGGAACATGAACTTCAAGGCCTTAATTCAATAAATAGTTGGTATGTGCCTAAGCACTTTGCTGAATCATGGTTTCTGCGTTGGAAGTGTAGGGCTGGTTCCTGGTAATGGCTCCTGACGGGATCCTTACAAAGCGTTGGCTGTTTACAGATCGGATTCTGGGAATCCTGCATACTCAGCCTGAGGTTTTTTTTTTTTTTTTTTTTTTTTTTTTTTAAATCGAGGGAACGTGTTGTTCAGTGGGGAACTCTGTGAACTTGCCTGTCCTGTGCCTTTGGCACAACTAACACATTAAGCTCCTTTGGTTCAATAGAAGCCTATGTTTCTGCACTTCCTAAAGGTCGTGATTCCCCTTCGAGCACCCTGTGCAAGATGGAAGGGAAAGGTCATTGTAAGTTTATGATGAGAATTTGAGAAAGTCAGCATTCAGCCTTGGAAAATGTTGCTCACACTGATGAACAAGTCCCTGCTTGTTGCAATGAGCTGTGGCCACTGGCTGCAGCTGCGTGACTCTTCTTTTTCTTAAGCTTATTGTCCTTTTACTTTGAAAGGTTTTGAGGTCTTCTCTATGTGTTTGTGTGCACTTTAACAATAAAAATATTTGTCAGTGGCCTTTTGTTTTTTTTTCATTAACAGTGTTAAGACAGTGATTCATGAAATTTTTGGCTTTTAGCCTCTGTTGTGGTTTTAACAATGCATCCTTGTTTTCTTTCTTCCCCATCGTGGGCTACCATCCCAGACCGCTAGCAGTTCTGTTACAGTAGCAGGATGGATTTAAAGGGGAGATGTCTCTTAGCTGAGAAAAAAATGAAGTAACTTATCTCCTCTTGCTCATCCAGTCATACATACATCTTAATAAAAAGGTCTATTTAGTCATTTTGTTAAGAGACAAATCTAAGTGGCATTATCTGAATGCAGGATATAGAGTCTGTCCTCTGTCTTTGCACTCTGTTAATTTTTTTCTTAAGCTAATGTAATCAAAAGCGTTAACATTATTTATGCTTTATTAGCCAAGTGAGCATTCAGAGCGCGTACCACTTGGTCACAGAGTTGCTCACTCGTCTTGTCGTAGCTCCGCTGACTGGTCTGGCTGCTCTACCTCATTGCTACAGGAGATGCGAAAGACATCCTTTGCAGCTATAGGCCCTGGTTTCTGAGATACCAGGCACCCTATCTAAAAGTACTTCCTTCTAGGTTAGCAGCTTTGCTCGTGAGTATACAGGCATGAGGACTTGGATAGTAAGAGATTCCTATGGTACACTGGAAACAGTGGTATCTGGGGAGAGGACAGGAGGAAGAGAGATATGACCAAGACTTGATGGGTTTAGTTCTGACGTTACCTGTCTATCGAGTGCTTGATGTTGCATCCTTTAATTTTGCTAACAATTGTATAGTGCCTTAAGACCTCAGTCAAGGTCAGAATTTCATCCCGCTAAGTGCTGAACACATGTGTAAGAGAGAGCTTCTCTTATGCAGTTTTCGCAAGGTAAAGACTATGTCAGGAAAAGAATTACTGTGTCTTTGGTCTGCTCACGAGGAGCTAAAGTGAAAAAGGAGACTTGCTTAAGAGGGTGAAAATCTACAGTCCAATGGAGGAATTTGACCTGAGTTTTCTGAATTCAGGATGTGAACTTCCAGACCAGTTCTTCTCCTTTTCCCCTCTGACCTGGCCTCTTGGCCCTCCCTCTGCAAAGCTATGTGTAATCCTATTTCCTTTAACTTGTGCAACTGAACTGAACTAATCCTGCTGCCAAGGGAAATTCCTCAGCTGTGGGGTGAAGCTGTACTCTTAAGTGCTTTATTCTCTGGTGGAACGAGCTCATTTTGTCAGCTGTGGAAGATTTTCGGCTAGATCATCTGTATTACAAGGAGGAGAATAAAGATGGGGATTAAGAAAGGCAATAGAAAAAGGCTTAAGTGGTCAGAACTTAAATCTTAAATTGCCAATTGTATGACTGGCTAGAAAAAGAAAATGTGGAAAGAAGGAGGAGGCAGTAAACATGATGATTAAGTGGATCTTACTCAGAGTAAATTATAGCATTCCTGAATGAAAGTCTTCTCTAACAGAGAAATCATTAAATGTTAAACTCACACTATTATTTGCGTTTCATTGGGTAGATTTGCATGTGCAGAAATATCCATTTTAATTAGTGTTGAGAAGAAGTCTCGTGTACAGAGCACTGCCTGGTAGGTATTTTTATACTCTCTTGCAGTGAACTCATTTTATATGATGATGATTTCCTTTAATTTTTAATTAACATGTCTAAGTCAGAGTTGGGGAAAATGATCAGTATTTCATTAACTGCCTCACACTTGGAGATCTGTGCAAACCTAATTGATATGGTTGCTCTAAGGTACTTTGTCAAAATGAGTCATCCTGCCACTACCTTCCTTCCCTTACTTTTCATTTGTACGAATCTGAATGAAAGACATACTGCAGCAGCATATAGTTTTTCCTCCTAGATGGCGGCACATTATATGATATTATGTTTCAATGCAGTGTTTCATATTGCAAAGCGTTTTATAGATTACACGCTGGAAGCTCATTTGTTTATTGCTGATGTAGAGTGGTCACCCAATGCAAAGAGCGTGCACGACACTTAGGAAAAGAAGTAAGAATGTTTCTTGCTGTTTCTCTGGAGAAAATTAATGGCTCAACTCTAAGCAACGCAATTAAAAATATACTTGCTAGTCTGTAACAAATACCACTAAACTCATAATGTTTATGATCACAAATGGTTAGAGACCTAATATTTGTATGTATTTAATCATATATAGAAATGAAATGTCTGGGTAGACAATAGCTTTGCTGAGTGACCTGTCCTAGACCTTAACCACTCTCAAGTTGAGAATATTTTTCCCCTATGTCCCACTGGAATTTCCGTTTCTTCATCTTGTGACTTTTTTCTTTTGTTCTTTTGCTGTATAACTCTTCTCAGAGTTTATCTCTGTTTTTCTTTTTATGTAGTGGAAGCCCCTTAGGCTTCCACTGGGCAAATGGCACTCCCTTACTTTTCCTTGTCTGTCATGTGCTCCAGATCTCTGGCAGTGGTCTTCCCCTGGACCTGCTCCAGTCTGTCAATCACCCTACTGTAGTAGGCTCCCAAAAGTGGCCACAGTATTCTAGATTTTATATGGAGATGTTAAAGGATAAATACCAGTTGTGGGGTCCCCCAAAATAACTAAGAGGTAAAGGGAGTTACTTTATGTGCCAGATTGGCCGTATGAGAAGCTGAATGTAACCTAGAAGCATGAGTTTCATAAAACGTTGCTGTTGCACCTTGTATTCCAGTTCTGAAAAATATTGGATGGGAGAGAAGCTCAGTTCCAGAGAGAGAGGAGGGTAGAGAGGGGTTAGCTATAATGGTAATATTCAGTATAAGTTCTGAAGTTTCATTTTCCTGGAGAGGCGACAAGGAAGCAAGTTAGAGGGAGAGGAGTGAGGGTACATCTTCTGCTCGGGGCAAGCACGTTGCAAGCTCTCAAGCTTCAAGCTAGGTGGAAACACTGGAGCCACTTGAGTGTTAAGCATGGTTTAAGGCAGTGAGCAGTTTTCTTTTTTTAACTGTTTCCAGTTCTGTAATTAGGAATGTAACCTTTACATTCCTTTATAAGAATAAAATTTATTTTTCCTGTTAGGCTTTTTAGTGTTGGGTAAATGTGACAGTCACAACACATGCTGTTTTTTTTTTTTTTTAAAGCTGTGAATTCAAATAATGGGTTAGTGTTGAAAAAAAGATCTTGGGTATTTCCAATCCAAGGCAGGTGTATCAGCTGCAGAAGCAGGAGCATATTTTCCACTGAGTTTGAAGAGTCAGTTTGGGGAAAGTGTTAGAAATAAAGGAAAACTCCTTAGGGAAGGCAGTGAGGCATAATTTACAATTTTGAGAGAAAATATTACCTTAGTTTTTAGGCTTTGGTTCTGGATCTGATACATATCAGTATTTGCAGTAAGGACACCGAAATGAATCTTTGCTTTTAAGTTTGTAGATGGCACAGAGATTGCTGAAATAATGAAAGTTGTTGCTAGGATAATCTGAAATGGCTGGTTAAGTGATGAAGTTCCAGCAAAACTGATTTTAATACAGCCCGATGCAGAGCAGTACATCAGGAAATAAGAAAAAAGGAGATATGACTCCCAGGATGGAAGGCTGCTTTAGAAGCAGCAACACGGAAGTGGATGTAAGGTTAGTGAATAACTTGCTCAACATGTATTTTAACTGAACTGGTATGGCAAAGAGTGCTCAGGAAGTCTTTTCTTGCCAGAATGATTCTTATCTGTATTTGTGAATGGACCTTGGAAGATTGTTCTGCCTTTCCTTTTATCTTTTTTTTTTTTCCCCTTGTCTTTGGCTGCAGACTTTTTCTTGACAAATTGTTCTTTCTTCTGCAGAAAGTCAGTTGGATTCTTCTGGCAATTAGCCCAGGGAAGCAGAGGCTAATTAGAGTGATTATTGCTAGAGGCTTAGGTGGAGATCTATAAAGCCTAAGGCTAAACAAGAGGAGACAGATTAGAGACAGCTCTTTGGAGTTTAGGAGGTGAATAATGTCTGGGTTTGCAACGCTCTTGGATGCTTGGGAGAACCTAGTGGCATTGTGGATGAAAAATGTTCATTATTTTTATATGTATCTGCATTTATTTATTCTCCCACTCCGTGTACACCAATTTTATAAGACATGCTTGCCAAGTGATCTTTCCCTATTAGGAAGAGAAAAACAAAATATTTAACAGAGCACTGCAAAAGAAGCACTATGATGGATTATCCTGGAATAACTATTCGCAGAAGCCTGTGATGAGGCTAACGTAAGCTGGTTTTGGGCTGTCAGAAAAGGGCGCAGCACGTACCAGTGAGAAGACGGACTTCCTCTGCCCCTGACTTTGGTAGCGCTAGAGGCGTCCTCCCTTCTAGGGGACATACTCTAAAGATAAGGAGTGGGGAAGGAGAAGGAGCCAAAAAAATGATCCAGGTACTGGAAAACAGGCTTTATGAGGTGAATTTTAAGGAGGTCAGTCGTTAATCTTATCAAAAAGAAAAGCTCAAGAGGTGATATGATTGCTGTATGTAAGTACTTATACGTGGAGAGTATATTTGTCAGCAGATGGCTTTTAATCTTGCAGACAAAGACACAAGATCTAATAGCTGAAGACTGAAGTTAGACTAATTTAGTCTAGAGGTAAGTTGTCATTACCTGGCTGTCAACATAAATAAATATTGGAACTGTTTTCTAGAGAAAGAAGTAGGTGCGGTATGTCTTGGAGTTTTTGAAGTGTAGATTGCTGTATTTTGAGTCCTGTGCTTTAAGTGTGTTTCTGAGAGTGTGTGTATTTGGCGGGGGGAGGGGGGAGCAGGAAGGACTTGGTGATTTCCTGGAGCGAGTCCAGTGAAGGCCCACAGCGATGCTTAAGGGACTGGAACGTCCCTCATAGGAGGAGAGGCTGAGAGCGCTGGGACTGTACAGCCTGGAGAAGGGAAGGCTCGGGGGAAGGCTCGGGGGAACTTCTTCAATGTGTGTAAGTACCTGATGGGAGGGTGTCAAGAGGATGGGGCCAGACTCTTCTCAGTGGTGCCCAGTGACAAGATGAGAGGCACAAGTACAAACTGAAACATAGGAAATTCCACTTGAACTTAAGAAAGCACTTCTTCACTGTGACGGTGGTTAAGCGCTGGAGTAGGTTACCCAGAGAAGTTGTCCCCATCCTTGGAGATATTCAAAATCCAACTGGAGATGTTCCTGGGCAACCTCCTCTAGCTGACCCTGTTTGAGCACAGGATTGGATCAGTTGACTTCCAGAGCTGCCTTTCAACCCCAACTATTCTGTGATCTTTTCTAGTTTGGATTTTACCTTCAATTTATTCCTTTCATGTGAGGGCCATTTGAGTGTTCATAAAGCTTGCAATTCTCAAGCAAGATGATTCTTATCAAATCTGACCCCTCAGAGCATCAATCTGCAGGTAGTCAGGAGAGATCCCTGTTTCTTGTGGATGTGTGCCCAGCTGTGGTCACACTTTCACCATTGCCTGTGTACCACCTGCAAGCATACGTTCCTTGAGAGCATCGTGGACAACCATAGCCTGAGATGAGACAGGGCCTGAGATAATGGGTGTAAAGAGTATAGATCTTCAGCTTGCCCTCTCTTCAGAAACAAGCCTTATTAGGAAAGATGATTGTATTTTGTGCCTCTCTTGGGCCATTTCTTCTGCCCAGAATTTTTGCTGCCTCATTGCTCCCTTGAGAGACCATCTTCTCCTATTCCCTCTCAACTTGCATATAGTTCTGTAAGCCAGAACTAGTATGCATCTGAACCTCTTGGATCAACACCACTTTCAGTAAGCTGGAGGCCCTGTGCTTTTATATGTGGTGACTTTGAGTGTCCAAGGACACTGAACTTGCTGTGCGCGTGTTACAGAGCCTATGTTGTACAGGCCTGATGTGTCTGTCATCAGCCTAACTACATGGTGACCGCAGCCATGGGGACCTTTTCCAGTGAGGGGCTTGTCCTTGTAGGCCTATCACTGAAGATGGAACTGGCTCAGATGTGTCTTCTGCAGTTTGCTTATTATGCTCAGTTCTAGGACTGTGGTGCAGAGATGTACTTGAGAAGTCAACACTGCTCTAGTAGAGGCTATTACATTACCGCCTCCCAGCCCAGATGAATAAATGGACATTGCCTCATTGCTTAATAGTTTCTTGAAAAAGATTTTTTTTTCTCCTCTTTTGGCTTATAAGAAACAATTAACTGACTTGTTTAAAAAATCAGGCTTTATGTGAGTCAGAAGTGAGTCTTTCAGTGACTCTTGGCCCTTACAGAAGTTTTCCCTGTTAGCTTTCACCCAGTTTTCTCTGGAGGAGCCTGCTTCTCCTCTTCCTCTGGATGGGTCCTTTCTAGCTATGGATGATGCCCTTGTGAATATTGTTTGCCTTTTGGTGAAGCCTACTATTCCTCCTGTATGTAAATAAAGCCTCTCATGTGCTGCAGTGATGCTCTACTGTCTCTCTCCATGCTTGCCTTGGGGTTTGCAAGCCCTGGTAAGGAAAAATTTCCTGTTTAGATGTGTGGTTATCGTGTCATGCTCATATGGACGTTAATAACGATGGCCAGATTAGAAGACGAGGGAATGCTCTTTCCAATATTCAGACCAATATAAAGGACTGGAAGTTTTAAGTGGGAGTCACAAACGTGAGACAGAAATGCCTTATTTTCATCACCTCAACCTCAGGCACTCAGGCCCAACTATTGGAAGAGAGCTTGGGCACAGACGGCATCTTGATTTCACTTATGGTCTGCCTGTAGTAAACTGTTTTGTCTCCAGATATGCTTTAGTCTAGACTGAATTTCTTTGCTTGCTCAGTTTCATTGATTAGGAGTGAGATTTTTCTGATGCTTGATGGAGTAAAATGAGATGATATGATGGTATTTTTCTAGCTTGATTTTTCCTTCACTTCCCCCACCAAGCATAAGAGTAAAGTATCAAATTAAACATTCAGAATGAATCAGAATATTGTATATTTTTCTTGAAGCCTAAGCCTTCAGGAATAACCATAGCGATCTCATACAAAATATATCTAATGCTAGGACAAATTAGGCTACAAGTATATATTAAGAATAAGAACCTATGTTTTTGTGAAGTGTCTTTCATCCTAAAAGCTAGGCTTTAAAAGGCACTACAAGCTGTCTAAGATGCCTACGTATAGAAATCAGTCACTTTACCCTAAAACGGAGCCACTGCTGGGAACCAAAATGTTATGTTTCTGAAAGAACATGTATTCTCCTTTCATGCTTTTAGTTTTTTTCAATTTTCTTTTTAGTTCAGTAGAGAATTTCCTTGTGTACAGCCCTAGTAAACATTTACCTTTATCCACTTGGGTTCGTTATGAATTTAGTCAGAAAACACTTAGCTGTTGTGATTATTATCTACCATTATCTGCTATGAGGACTTTCGTACTTTACTGTGTTAATCATTACTAGAATTAAGGTTTTAGTTGCAATTCCTTTGGAAATACCTTATTTCCATGGGTTTGCAGCTCAATTCTAAACACTCCAGAAAAAAAGCATTTAGCTACAGGCAGTTATTTAATTTTTCATTTCTGTCCCTTTCTTTGGTGCTGAAAATACAATTTTAAACAGCACAATCTTCTGAACCTATAAAATAAAAAGACTATCTTGGAGTCTTATAGATTTCTCCCCCCACTCCTCACCCCCGTTTTTACTTCTCCTCTTCTCCCATGCCCGCTTTCTAGCAGAAGTGAGATGGACCCTTCTCTTTAGTCTATCAGTGTGAAATAACCATGAGAGTCACTGCAAAGCCTAATGGTAATTAATAATTAAAGACAGATGCAGAGGAACGTGTCTATAATGCATTGATTTCTGGGGGGAGGAGTGTGTAAGTTACTTAAAAAAAAAAAAAAAAAAGGTTCAGTAGCTATTCGCGACTTGAGGTGCAAGCACATTTTACCTTTAGACAAAGCTTCTTATTAATCATAAAGCCATCTCTAGATAAAATGAATTAAGTATGCAGTTTGCAGATCTCACAGTTCATATTTGCTGGTCATGTACAACTATAGACTGTTAGTGTTATTTGTTCTGAGAAATGAAAAAGAGGAAGGACAAAATGGATATCCTGGGTACCAGGACATTAAAAACAAAACAAAGATCTGCCTATTCAGTGATCAGAAACAAAAGATCTGTGCCTTCCCACGAGACTATTTCTCTTAAGGCATTGAGGAGTGAATATTTCTTAGGGGCTGACCTGTTCTGCAAATACCTGTGCCCACTGAGGAAACAAACAGTGCTTGTGTTGGAAAGGACCCCAAGACCTGAGCTGGCATGTTTGAGCGTTTATTTTAGCTTTCTTGGTTGATGCATTTCATTGGTAGTACGCGTACTGCCTTTTTATTTTATTCATGGCGAATTCCCATTATTTCCAGATATCTGATCGTACCCTTTTTTTCACCTAGTCCTCTAACCTCCTTGACGTCCTTCTCTGCCCCTCCTTTTTCTTAATCCGAAAGCTGTTTGATCCTCTCACTGCTGTAGCTTTGTTAATTAGTGCAAGTGATTACGAAGGGTATGTGTTATGTCTCCTCCTGGAGGAAAACCACTGGAAGCTGCCCATGTCATGATTTTGGGAAGGGAGACGGGGCCCTCAAAGAAATTCACTTCAGGTAAATTGCTGTCTATATGTTATTGCAGAGAGTAAAGGAAGCTTTCACCTTCTTTGGACCAGTAAATACAAAGGCAACTTGATTTCTTTCCCTGGTGATAGGGAATCAATGTCTCTTAAATTGCATGGATTTCTGCAGGTAGATCTCTGAACGGAGTAGTTTGTAAAAATAGAGAAGAAATCTATGGACTGAGTTATTACCATTACTAGTGTTTTATTCATTTAAATCTCCTGCTAGCATTGAACTTCTAAAAAAAAAAAAACCTTCTTCTTTCATATAAGCATTAAAACTGTGCTGTGTTAATTAACTAGTGTTGCTGTGTGCTATGCTTGCTCATTTTAAGTCTTTGAAAGAAAGCTTGATCTGTTTTGATGTATCTATTTCCTATATCGGCTACAAAGGAGTTTTTTGAGGGGATGCTATCCACATGTTTGACTCCTGAAGGTAAAATTTTAGCTGAACTCAACAAGAATATTTGTGTCTCTATTTTTGACACAATTCCTCATGAAGAAACATTATTCTTTTTCTACCAGGAGAAGGGAGTTCATTGACAAATTGGCAATGTGTATTTTTAACCTTTATTAGCTTTTGACATACCTATATATTCAGGAGGTGACCGACTAACGTTGAATGGATGTTTTAGTCATTTTATTATGTCTACAAGATAGACTTCTACAAGCTACTCTACTGATCGGACAGAAAATATCTTTTTCTTTCTATTTACTGTTGAAAAACCAAGGCCCACCACCCGATCAGAGAAGAGAAGATAATAGCATTAGGAGAGGTCTTAGTGTTTTTTCTGTACTGAGGAAAAGATATTTGGTATTCTGGAGTGGGGAAATTAAAGGAACTGAATGTTATTTTAGATGTGTGGGTGATATATTTTTCCTGTGGCTTTTAATCTTAACAATTCTTGCGAAATACAGTATTTTTTTCATGAATACACGTACATGATGGATTAACATAGTAGGTCTGAGCTCATTTCCAGTAGTCTACCTCTGCCCACTTTCTCTGATAAACTGCAACTGAACTGCTTTGATTTACGAATGCGTTTTTTAGAGATCTTCAGATATGAATGGAAGTTCTCACTACAGGATAAATCTGCTTGCGTTGTTAAGTGTAATCCTACCTGTTCTCTTTGAGTAGTCTTATGCCCTTTATTTGATACTGAAACTCATAAATTAGTAAAGCCATGCAAATTGTGGAAATTACAGCTTGGTTGTTTTTTCTGTGTGTAGGTTGTACAAGACTTCTGCAAGTATTGACTTTATCAGAACTGAATGCTTCTCTTCATGAAAGAACTTTCAGCATCAGATTTACTTTTAATCTGTTCAGAGTGGGCTTAATCCAGATTCCCATTAGTTTAAAAAGACTTTGGGTCAGACTCAGAATAAATACATGGATATGGCAGGTGGAGGGATGGGGAGGAAAAATATCCAATTGGTAATGATATCAAGCTGAAAAATTGCTATTGGGTTTGGGCCGTATCCTTTGCACTCAGCATTAGCATTAGGATATCAGTTAAACCACAGACTCCAGACTGAAGGAATAAAATTTGCAAGAACTTGCAGGTTCAGATTTTTTGTTGTTGTTTTTGGGATAAAGTAATTTTGATTTAAAAAAAAAAGACTATTGAACTGTATTAAACTGTAAACAACAGACTATGCTATAGAATATTAATAGAAACAGGTATTTATAATACAAACGTAGAAGAAACTTGTTAGAAAAGGAATTGGAAAATAAATAGCAATTGCAGAGAGATATTCACTACAACGAAGAACAGCAGTAAATGTCATGTACACTGTGCAGAAATTTTAACTGGTAATAGTATTGAGTTCTGAAACAAAGTACTTAAAGTATGAAAATATATGCTATACAGCCACTTTGAAGAAAAGAAATGTGTTTGAAATGGTTACAAAAAATAGTCTAGTGCACTTTCTGAGAGGAAATACAGTTGCGTAAGTTTCTTTCAACTCTTCCCTCAGATTTGCAGTTTTTCACTGACTGCTAGTTGAGGGGAAAAAAGGATTTTTCCTTTACTGAAGAATTTGACTTTTTCATATTATGTATCATTGAGGAAGTCTGTGGTACAGAAGCATGTAACTGTGCTCAAACCTCCTAATTCTGCAAAGCATGTTAGGAAAAACAATCCCTTAGTTCAGTGGGACAGAGAAATTCTGTCCTATCTGTTGATCCTGCTTCTCAGTTTGTCCTCTTTTCATATATTGGTTTGTGCTGTGCTCAGACTGCTTCCACACTGCACAGCCGGGAATTACTGCATTACTACAGAAAACAGCCATGAGAAGGTATAAGTGCTACAGATAATCAATTCTTCAGAAGTGTTTTAGGGATGAATTTAAAAATGTTTGCCTTCCAAGTCTTGTGGTATTAAACTGTTGTTTAGTTCTTGTAAAATGAAGAAAAAAAAGTCTTTAACATATTTCTAAAGCAATCTGGGAACATGGAGGCCGGGACCAAGCATGAAAAATTCCAGTCTCTAAGGGGAAAATTTCCATTAAGACTGTATTTTTGAAACTGCTTTGCAACCCTAACTAAATGCTGATATACAAAAACTGTCCCCAAAGAATCTGTTGAATGCCTAATTCTTTGCTGCAGTCAAATAAAACATATAGGTCTCATTTATCAGGGCCTACAATCTTTTCCTGCTCATATCTACTTGATCTGGAGGTCATGTAAAATGTATTAGAGGTTTAAGATTGGAATGTGATTGTGATTTGAATCTTGGCTCTAAGATGACCAATTGTGTTAATATTCTGCTTAGTGGCTAAGCTAAAGTGTAGTATCTATGTGACAGGACAGAATTGGCCAGGGACCCAACATGGCCTGGCACTCCCTGGTGAAATCGCTCTTTCTTTTCTCGGATAGTGCTGTAAAGCTCCACTTAGCTGCAACAGCCCCTGCACTCATAAAATAACAAGCACTTAAGACTGAGCTGGATGAGGAAAAGTCTGAGGAGATACAAAAAGCTGGCAAAAACTCAGTGCTCGCAGATTGGAAACCTTCTGGCTTGGCTTTGGCCTGAATGCAGAGAACTCTGCAGCGCTCCCCGGGCCCCATCCAATGTTTTCTCTGACATATTTGGCCTCTGACCAATTTTCCCAACTGCTCCCAAGCCCTTTCTAATAGCCTTCTAATCCAGTTGGACGTTCCCTTGGCTCCTCTGCGCCCTTTGCATTGGCACAGATGCGAAGTTCGGCTGCTTCAGGAGTAAAGCCCATGATAAATGTGCTATCATCCTTCTCCCCCTGAAAGGGACTCGTTCCCCGTATCTTACAGTAGCTGAATTCTGTTAATTTCATTTGAGTTGGTCCTAACTTATTTTGAATGTGGCCACAGAGAGTACAGACACTTGGAATCGGAGGGGTAATGGGTCCCTTTTCAGGCCGTGCTGGGGGCAGCATATTGGTATGTCTGCTAACATTATTTTCATATGGGAAGCTGCAATCTGCTAAAAGTCAGAGCAAAGAGGCAATGTTGGGCCTAACCTGTCCCTGCGAGAAACCATAAAGCAACTGGCCGAGCTGTGTTTTGTTTTATTCTTGTTTTCCCAGGGAGCCCGCTGACTTTGTCCACTCTGGTTCTGTGTTGCTGGTCAGGCCTGATTTTATCTTTCGAATAAAGGGTACTTTACCAGCCCCACACGTGCTAATGCCGGTCAGTGCAGCACGCATACCCCACCTCGCACGGTGCAAAAGGAGTCTTGTGTCTGCTCCTGCTGCCTCTCAGGTCTTCTGACTAAAATACTGTATTGCTAGAACGTAGCTGCCGCCTTTTGTAGCACGTTTGTCCTTGCAGTACGCCCTTCAGGTGAGAGGGTGCTGTTGTCCCCTTTTACATCATGTGTGACCATGGTTAGCTTTCTCATTTATAAAAAACAAATTCAGATTTCCTGCAAGATCCAGGAAATATAAGGTCCCGTCCTCATGGATGTTTGGAAGGATTTTAAATGTTGTGACTCTTTGGCTCGTGTTGATACAGCACCAAAGTCCTTGCTCCCATATGCAATCCTGTAAATCCTGTTCGTGATAGGCAATTAGGTTTTGTTTGAACACCACCATAAGTCATTCTTGGCAATAATTTAATTGAATTTTGAGGTCTGTGTAGGTGGATGCAATCTATGATAAATATGATGTTATCAGGTCACAAAGATATTTAATCTTGTGGCCCTGGTGAAGACAGCAGCCGTGAGGGAGAGTTACCAATATGAACATATCTGCTAACATCCCTGAGTCCAACAAGCATTCTTCCCAGCTTCTGGTATCCTCCACAGATGTTCCCATATGTCCTGCATAATGTTTTCTTTTTTTTTTTTTTTTTGAAATAAAGAGCCTAATTATATTTGTACAGTAATATAAAAAAACTAGCTCTGGCTTCAAAAAAGAATTCAGTGATGCAGCCTGGAAGCTCAATTTTACATTTTATATTTTACTATTGGGCAATAACAATGCATGATGGACTGAGAATATTTGACAAATAGCACTTAGGATTTGATCTTTCTTCTCTGGTAGTGAGTAACTATATAACATTGATGACCAAGGTGGATTGCCTGTCTGTAATATTGGATTCCTGAAATATCCGGAAGAGAGTAAAGATATTTTACATAAGTCTTCTGTGAATGTCAACGCTGCTTCCTCTTGAATTTTCATGGGAATGAAAAAGAGTATTCAAGCAATAGGTTTGCTTCAACAGGGCAGACTGTTAATCCATTCTAGAATACATTATTAGAGGAGATAAATAAAGCTAGTCTGTATTTCAAAAAATGTTACAATTAGGACCCAAGCCAAAATGTTAAAAGCTAGCAGAAAATATTCTTGCTTCATGCTTTGGAAATTTATTCTCTTGGCATATTTGTAGATGAGGCTTTAAGAGCTTATAAGTGCTATGTCAAATATTTAAACTTACACACACCCCCTCCCTCCTTCCTCAGACATGTGGAAAAAGGCAATTGCAAAGAACTGAGGATTTTTGTATCAGCAGTGACATCATTTTAGACTCTTTGAAGAACTGAAGGTGTACTAGAACAAGTAGTTAAAAAAGTGAGACACTATATGTTGATTAGTTGGCCTTCAAACGGAGTTCCCGTTTGCTTGAGTGAGCTCTGCATCTCCAGCTTGCCCAGCAATCTTAGAGCTGCATCTAATGATTACGCAAATGAGCAACTACAGGAATATGTTAGAGTAGCAACAGTCAAGATTGGTCACTACCATTCTGAATTTACATATGCCTTGATTTTTGAGAGCTAAACAATAAAAGATGCAAACACAATATTCCCTTTTGTCAGATCAGGCAGTGGCATCCAAAAGCTTATTCTTGTCCAGGTTGCCAACTGGTAAAAACTGAAGTAATGACCTAACTGCCAGAGTTGCAAATTACTGAAGGCCGGAAAACATACTTGGGAAGCAGCTTTGTGTGCTTCCCCTATTCTTACATATTTATAGTTATTAATCGCCACTGTGGGAGACAGGATGCTAATCTAGATGGTCCTGTGGTATGAACCAGTATAGCCATCTGAAGCTCTTAAATCTGCGAGGTCTCCTTTTCCATTTAAAGGCGATGATTCTCCAAGTTACATGTTGGAATAATTCAGTGTCTGACACGTGCCTGTTACACCAGCCTGTGTGTCTTGTTAGATTAGAAAGCATTTGTTTCCTCATGCTGAGGGAGGGTCTACAAAACCACTTCATTTTTCTTTCAGGTACTTTCTTAAGATTTTCCTTTGCCTCTTATAGCTGTAAACAAGTAGTCCATTGAGTAGCACTGCTTAGGAAGTTGAGTTTACTTTTTCCTTCCTTTCCTTTTCAGTCTCTGGCTGAAGCTTTTCCTGCATTTGGACGTTCATAGTTTTGTCTTGTGATAGCTGCGTCTTTCCCTCAGTAGTATTGTGCGTGATGATGTGAAGGCTTCTCTTTTTCTAAGCTTGGACTCTAAGCTCCTGCAGGCAGTATGCTGTCTTTTTTGTTCTCTGTTTGTACGACGTTACACAATATAATCCTATTCTCCACTAGATAGTGCATTAAATGCATGAGATGTCTTAAGGTTACTCTTTTATATAAATGTTTGCAGGGTCAATGTGTAAAGTGCTATATCTAACATGGTTTTGAATGTGGAAGTAATCACAGCTATCACTTTCAAGAATATGCACTTACTGAGCTCTTGCAGATAGAAATACTTTTTAGAGAATAGGAGTTGAGTCATTATTGTGTCTTGCCTTGAATTATGAATAATTTCACTGCACAGAGTTGTTAGTAATGTTTAAGACAAGTGCGCTGATCCAGTCAGTGACTTCATACACAAGTTCTGTCTTCTCCCAATACAGTTTAGCTGAAAGAACTATAAATCTAATCTTTTTAAGTCTTTCATGTTATATCATCTGTTCCTTTTATGAACTTTATTACCAGAGAGGAGTAGAAGCTTGTACAGTGAAATCTTAACAACTTTAGTAATGGCCTGAATGTCTTCGTTTTCACCTTGCATCATTACCACTGCAACAAAGTAAACTTAAATGCTCTCCTCCACGTACAGTTCTTTCAGCTCAATCAAATTACTGTGAAGTTGTTAAAAGTATTATGGTAGTTGGTCCATATAATAGACGTGTAGTGATATACTTTTATATTATTATCATCTTGGTTTTTTTTACTGTTTTCATAAGTGTCTATGGTTTAAGTAATGAATATAAAGACTAATCTTAGTATGATGATTAAAGAGTCTGCCTACTGTAGAGCTGGGGATGGCTTGAGGGATGGGAGCAATAGGCGGTTGCCTATAATGAATTATGGAATTTTTTGATCATCAGTTGTCAAGAAAGTTTTTGGAGTACAGGGGCTGTTGCTGAGGAATTAATAAGTTGTGCTTGATCTCCCTGAAATAGTTACATATGCTAAAAAAGGTGAATTAGGCTGTATTCTTGAGCAAAGCAACAGCTTATGTTCCAGTCATGCAGAATATTAAGTGCCTGTTTAACTTGGCTCTCATAAGCACTTCTGTTGATTTCAGGGGGTTCATGCACATGAATTAAATTAAGCAGATGCTAAAAGGTTTGCAGGAGCTTGAGTCTTTCTGAGTAGTTTATATCTTTGGTAGTACTGGCTGCCCAGATGTATTTACAGCGTGCTCTCATCTTCTAATAAACTTGTGAAAACACAAAAAATTCATACTTGCAATTATGCATTTGAAAGTATGAATGTTTCTCTATTAAGCCTCTGAAAAGATTCCAATAAAGAACATTATTTCAAATAAGAAATGGAGGGGTCACATAAAGCTTAATCCGTAAGAATTTCAATGTGGATAGAAAAAGAGATATATCTGGTAAGAATGGTCCATGAAAGAAGGCATCGTGGGGAGAGCATGGAAGAGATTTTTTTTTTTTTTCCTGTAAGCCTATGTTTATCAAAAAGAGTAGGATCTTAGTGAACAGAAAAGAAAAAAGCAAAGATATGATATAGAAAAAAACACTATGGAAAACGATTGATCTAGAATTCCTCCCTTTTTCCTTTCTGTCCCTTCTGAGGTCTCATGGTGAGGAAAAGAGGGGATTAAAATCAGCCCTTTTAAATTCAAAAAATGGTTAGGAGATGATGAAAAGCACATTGTGTCTCTTAAAGAGAAAGTTTCCTCTATGATCCAGTGTTGCTGCTAAGGATTTTCAGAAGAGAACAGGAGAAAAGGAGAAAAAAAAGGAGATAATTCTGATATTAGTTTGGCATCGATAGTAGTATCTGTGGAATTTTCCATTTCTTGTCTCGGTCTGTCTTTCATTGAAGACTAAGTGCAATCCTGAAGATGGGTCTATTTTGCATTTCTGTTTTTGGGACAGAAACTGCTACAACTCTTTTGATTGGAGAAGAGTTTGGTGTTATAGCTACCATAACAGTGAGAGCCCACCTAGACAGAAAGAAAGTAATGAAAGCAGTGGAATGCCATGGGAGCTCTCTTAGGCAAATCAAAAGTCTCTCTCTCTCTGTTGCTCCCCTCCCCTCCGTCTTCCCCCCTCCCCCTCCCCCCCCCCCAAAAAAAAAAAAAGGAAGGAGGAAGAAGTCGCAGTGGAGTAATTTCTAAAGCTGAAGTTCTCCTAGCCTGCACAAGTTGACCAGAATTACAGTTACTATTTCCACTGACAGCTTATTCCCAATGCACTATCATATGACTTTAGGAATCCTAAGGAATTGATCCTTCATGCCTTGGCCAATGTGCAGAAATACTGTGGGTAACTGTGGGCTTATGGATGGGGTCAAAGGCTCTAGTGAAGAGGGAGGTAATAGAGCGCTGCTTTTGTGGCATGGCATATAGTTTCAAAATAAAATTGAATTCCTTAGAAAAGGAGGAGTGCGAGTATAGTCGCTTGAATTCTATTCAAGGAACCTGGCAGGAAACTAGAGATGCTTCATTCTTGCTTCTGCTTTTCTACCTGTTCCTGAAAGGGGGAGAAACTGCTGTGAGCTGCCGCATTGCTGTAAAGTGGCAGAAGGAGCTAAGATCAGAGCAATCAGTAGAAATGTAGTCGGAAAAATACAAAGTGCAGGAAGATCTGTTGCTAAGAGTTGTCTGCAGCCCTCAAATACTTTGCAAAAAAATGAGATCTGTACTAGAGAGCCATGGCTTTATTTTGGACCAATACATGTATGTATTTTTACTTGCATTTGCCTAAGAACACCAAAAAACCGAAATTCCAGCCCTGGAACTTCATTAAAGTCTTCCTTCTTTAGGAGTTGCAGGGTATGACAGCCTTAGTGTTAGTATTGATAGCAACCACTTTCTGAGGGATCTGGGAAGGCAATGAAGAAAGCATGCTCAGGGACTTTTGTGTCAGGGTAATGAAAGCCAAAGACATACGTTTCTTAGGTGTATTTGACCAGGACCACCACCATCAGATGTTCATAAATTCCTAGCACACCACTGTGAATTACTGTTGCCATCTCCACTGACGCTAACTCGAGGAACTGTGGGTGAATTTAAGATGAAATAGGTTAAAATGACTAAAACAGGAGGAGGAGGGACTAAGGGATCTGTAGGCCGCCCTATAAATCTATCTTGAATAGAAAACCTGGTGAATCTAATTCTTCTCCGTTGCCATTTCACTACGTTTGGTGGAGCTGTCCATGACTGACATTAGGATGAGCCGGGCAAGAATCAGACCCTTGATAGTTTTGCTGCTGCTGTTGTGCGTCAAGCCTCTCTTCATTTGTAAGCAACCCAAGCGCTTTCATTAGGGCAGCAGCATGTATGCACCGTTGGCTATTATCCAGCCTGTAAAAAGGCTTTTTAGTTATGGAGTCCCATTGAAATGAAATGTCCGCTCAGTGAAACAGAGCTCTGCTCTTACAGATGTTGCACAGAATACAGAGACCCCAAAACACCTTTAATTTTTTGTGGAATGATTCCTCTTGTTCTTCTGATTGGCTCATTAACTGAGATGAATTATGGTTCTGGTTAACAGGATCGCTATTTAGTCTGAAAAGATGCCTGCAAACTATAGGACAGTGCTGTAGAATTTGTAAAAGAGCTGACCTATATTTTTCAGATACTGAGATGAAATATGCTGGCCTAATTGAAATAGTGGTCAGCCTTGCTGGCAGCCTCATACTTCTTAGATTGCAATAGGAATCTGCTAATACTGTTTAAGAATTCAAAGATGGCTGGTTATGGCTTTGTTCTGCCTACTAAGTCATTTTCCATACTTCCAAAATGCAAAATAGAGTGTTATAATTTTTTTAATTAATTTAGCAGTCAGATTGGAGATGAGAATATTCACAGCTGTTTCTCGGGGATATAACTCAGAGTAAGGGACCACTCCTGCAACATAATTGATGCATCTTGCTACATATGAATGCTATGCAATGCAGTTTGCAATTACCTGACAGCTATTCATTTGAGGTATGCTGGATAACAGTAGCTTTCTGATTTGGTGGCTGCATGCCCTAGATGAACTGCTACTAGCAAACAGTAAAGTCTTTAACATTTAGGACATGATGATGAGGAAGAGACATAGCTTATTTGGAAGGTGCTTTTAAGATTCTTCAGTAGTGGTTAAGTTCAAGCCAGGTGGGTTGAGAGTAACCACATAGGATCTTCTGTGTGTGATAATAACCAGGTTAAAATCAAGAATGAAACATCTGGCTTGTCCCATACCAGAGAATGGCTGCAGTGTACTTCACTGAAAACAATCTGAATTAAAAATATTGTGGTTACAGGATGTACCGGGATGAAGTATGTTGGCTTAATAAATTCAGGATTCATTCTCTGGTACTGCATGAACGTAAGGAAATAGCAAGTAATATAGGAGTATAATCTTATATCTTTTGATATTTTCTTTTTCAGTTTGATAGGGCAAATATACATTCTTGTGTCTCGTAATAAAATCTCCCACATAAATTTTGTGGTCTAAGAATTTCCGTTGCTTCAAAAATCACTGGCTGAAATTTTTTCCCTAATAATTGGAGCCAATAGAAGCTTGCTCCCTGTAGTTAAGTTTCTTTTTCTCTCTAATTGCAAGCACCAACAAAAAATTGTAGTAGGACACTGGCAGTAGAATAAATAGCTGACCTGATGGAGCATGTTTGGGCTGTAGCCAGGAATCTCATCAGCAGATAACTCTCTCCTTTGGGAAATGCTTCTTTCTCTTGGCTTTGTAGTCCTGTAGTAACGTATTTAAAAGTAAGAGATTTCATTTTTTCTTTCTGTATTTTAAACCAAGCCTTAATTTTTACAGTGCCTTCTCATCAAACTCCAACAAAGTGCAATAAGAAAGAGTGGTCTGGCAGATTACGAGTCTTTTGGGAATAGGAGAGAGTTTGCGAATTATGGTTCGGTTTTGCTTTTTCTTATATCAATATAAATCAAGTGTCATGAATTTATTAGGCTTAGATCACCCTGAGTGAGACTGATATCATAGCTCACTCTTGCAAAATGTTGTGTTATATCTAAGACACCATGTACGTAGGACGCGTGGTCTGGAATTCTGTGCTCTCGTAACCTCCACGGTGCAGGGATCCAAGCTCTGAACTGTTGCTCAGATGTAGTAGCAGCATATTAATTATCTGGATAATCAAAGCGAATGCCTACAGTTGCTGTTTGCTTTCATCTGCTGGTCGGGAGTAGAGGAAGTGCTAGCTAAATAAAAGCGGCCTTCAAACTGCTGGAGACTGATGTTGACCCCGCATTGAAGAAAGCTAACAGCTGTGCAAGGAACCAGAGGTTCTTCCAGTTTTACCGCCCTAGGGTTGTTATGGTGACTGGGGTAGAAGAAGGACTAATAGGGACTGGCAGAAGGTGAAGGAAATCTGTTTGAAGTGATCTAAATATAAAACAGTAGTAAGCTCGGTACACAATTTATGGACTAATGGTTTACATTTGTTGGCCAGTGAATTTGTCAGATGTTGAACTAATAGCACGTATTTCTTACTGATTCTTCTCATAGATTAAAGATATTTTGTGGATTAAATTTGGTGATATGTATTTTGTTGAATTTCAGTAGCCTAGATGAGTAACTTGCACAGCACAGGGCTGATTCTTGAGGTGAAAATAGAAGTGGTATTGCTGGGAATATGGCAGACATTGAAGTTGCATTTCCGATCTTGTAAAGACCAAAGCTCCTTTTCTGTCTTAAATTGTTATTTGGGTAATCGCATTCACTTGTCATAGTTTAACACTTTGGATTAAAAAAAGAAATCATGTCAGTAGATGTCAAAGGCTCCTAAATTTAAACCGGCAAACTGGCTTGCTTCTACTGAGGAATTCATTCAGATAGCTTGGGAGCTGTCATTTGGGAGGTGGCTTTATGTGACTGTTCCAACTGTACCCTTCCTGTGAAACAGGCAAGCTTTTATTAAGTCATTTGGTTTACAGGAAACTTTGAGTCCTGTAATCTCTCTCCTCAGAAAGAGGGGGGGGAAAAAAAAAGAATAAGTCTAAAAATGAGAAAAAAAATTCTACTAAGAAGTAAAAATGAAGTGAAATAAGTTTCTTCAGATGTTCAGAATAATGTTGCCCCTGATCTATTTCTTATATCAGTTTATGTGTACAAATATTGTCTTTATCTTTTTAGGTGATCCTGATCCTTACCAAGTATTATCATACTGACATGGGAAAAGTGCTGGAGAGCTCTTTGTGGAGGTAGGTTCTCTACTTTTTCTTACGTCCCTGTTGTCTAAATGGATCTGTTTCTTTTCCCTTTTGAGACTGCTGCAGAGTTGAGCTGATGACTGATTGATGCTAATGTAGCAAGGTTAGCCAGATTCTCATCAGTTCTTACTCTTTTTTTTTTCCCTTAAATGAGCTGCAGCTGAATAAGAAAGAACTTGAAAGGAGATTTAATGGTTTATGCTGTACCACAAATAGTGGTAGAGCAGTAAGGTACCTTTGTGATCCCACCTTATAGGATGCTGTTTCTTTTCTCGTACGTAGAAATTCTGCATTGAAAGTTACTTAAAGACTTTGAAATGTTAACTGTATTGGGCTCTGCCTGTTGGGAGATTTTGCTGCTGTTGCACTCTATTTTGAGGTTAGTAAATAATCCTGATCTAGAAGGAGTTATGATTTTTCTGGATGAAATATAATACCAGTGCAGGTTGTATTGTGTCTTATGACAACTGGGAACATGTAGTAATTCAAATCAGATTTTGAAATTGTTTTTCATTTCCTCGGGATTCATGAATAAGGATATCGATATGCTATTGCCTGTATGTATACAAGTTGCATGCTCAGATGTCTATCAGCACAAAAACAGCTAATGTAAGCCTATGTTACGCTGGTTCAATTTCATGGATCAAGATCAATATTTTCGCATCACATTCTTTTTTCTCACAAAAATACACATTTTAAGCTTGTCAATTGGAGACATTTTGCTATAATTACTATCTGCTGTTGGTGTATTGAGATGTCATGTTTTTCAAGGCAAATGGTTAACAGATACCTAGTTTGCAAAGATGTGTGTGCTTGAATGCATATAGAATTATGCATGTGAACCTATTTGAAATTATTTTAATGGCTTCAGTATTAAATGACAGTTTCCAAATCAGACACCTAAAATCTGATTGTCTTTTGATGTGTTCATTTTGTTCTGCTAGATAGGCTTCGGATGCTTTAATTTTTCTGTGTATCCATATACATCTTCCACCTCTTCCACTTTTGCTAGACCCAGTCAGTATGTACACTTCAAAAGGGAAAGTATTTCATGAATATCAATAAACGTACTGTTGCTCAGATGTTTACTATGCCAGTTTTGCTGGGTTATCTGCAGCAGAAGAAATACTGAAACATTCTGCCTCAGCATCTAAACAGTCAGTACAAGAGACTTATCTGAGTCTGTGTAAATTTGTTATGTAGCCCATAAGCTTCAGGTCTAGAAACAAATGGGTTATGTGATATCTTGTGGCCTAGATACTTGTGAACTCCCATAATTTCCCAAAAGCTTGTAAGAGGATCCAGCCTTCCCCTGTATGTGCAAGAAATTACGCAGAGACAGCCCAAGAAAAGGAGTGGGTATGAGAAATGTCTGTGCCCGGGGCACGCTGCACAGCCAGCTGGGTGCTCGAGGTGGAGAAGGCTGCGTTGTTTGGGTCTTGCTGGGTTTCTCGTAGCGACAGCGTATCTTTGCAGTACCTTGTGCTCGTGCTAGTGCTTGCTACAGCCTAGCCAAGTACAGCCCCCCTTGGAGCACAAGGGTATTTTCAAATAAAAAAGAAACATCTAGTCGTAAAAAGAGATTGGGCAGGAGAGAGAGTAACATCAAATGCGGAGTGCTTAGTGTTGGCTCAGGATTGGCCTTTAGGGCTATGACCGTTTGTAGTTATCCTTTAGACTTACAGGATGGGAAAATAATTGCACTTTTGTTTCTGTTTGAAGTTTTGTCCAACATCTTGTGCAAAGAAGGCAACCAAATGGAAATCTGAATACTCCCATAACTGCGTAAGCACACATCACCTTCCTGTTATATACCCCAGCCTATACAACACATGCAATGTGTTACAAGTTTTGCTAACTATACTTCAGTTTAATCCCTCATAGAAGTCTTTTCAACTTATGCAGTCAGACCCTGCTCTTTCAAAATAAACAGAAAACAGGCTTCAGATAACGTTGCTTTCTTTTGAGAAGGTAAACACTTTAAACAAGGTCATTCAGACCTTGCAGACAGTTGGTATAAGTAACTGGTGTGAACTGTATTTGCATAAAATTGGTGCTCGTGCTTGCGCATAGGAGAATAAGGCCCTTTTACTTACAGGTAGTGAATTTACCAGATAGTTTGTTTATAAAATGAGGATGAAAAACCTGAAAAAAAGCGAGTGCTTAAGATGAGCACTTGGAGCAGGGGTTGTTCGTGCTCCATCCCTAGATATCTTCTGTTTCCTCTGTCTTCCCCCATTCCTGCTTAAAAGCTGCACATGCTGTTGTCGAATTGGGGGAGGCCTCTCCCTGCAAGGTGCCGTTGAAGGTCGGTGGTGGGCAGGCAGGGGTGCTGCACAGGTCCCAGGAGGCGGCTGGGGGCAGAGCAGGGGCAGGGCTCAGGAGGTGGCTGGACCAGGGCTGGGTTAGGTGCAGGGTGAGGCTGCTGAGAAGGTGCTGGCGAGGGGCAGGAGAGGGAAGGATCGGCTGCGGAAAGGTGAGAAGCTCATCAGGTGTCTGTCAAAGGGCCCTGGCGCAGGAGGAGGTCGCTAAGGGCAGAGTGGTGCAGGCAAGACTAGCAAGCCAGCCTGGTTCAAAAACGTCAAGTACTGCCTCTGTTGAGATGCAGCTGATTGTACGTGCTAAAGAAAATCAAGATAAATACTGAACAAAATTCTCAGTAAAGTCAGGGAACTTTGGTGTTTTTTTCTGTGTAAAATAATTGGGTGTAATGTGGTGAACCTGCCTGTTTGTTAAGGAGCTGTGTTGTTTTGCTCGCGCTGGCAGCGTGCCCGGAACGTACAATGCATATTTTATTTTTTCTACCTTTTTTGTTTGTTCCTCTTTTGCACTCCTCTCATTTGCATCAGAACAAATATACAGTAAAGCAGATGCGGAAAATGTTATGGGGAGTTTGTCGGTAGATAAAAACCGTTAATCTCTGCGAGGTTTCTGTGCCCTGAAGGGAATGGGTGCTATCCTGTTACTTCCTGAATGAGTCCAGTGTTTTCCTCCTCCTGTCCTGCCTGCTCTCTAATGAGAGTAAACATGCTTTATAAGCCAATCTACCCCCACCAGGTTAATTTTTTTAATGTTACTGTTCTCTCGCTTTTATCTTGCCAATCAGGAAGTATTATCACAGCTTGACATTTATATATTTATTTATTTATAAGCTGTTGTTTCTTGAAAAATCTTTCCTTTCTTCCTCTGAAACATGTTTCCTCTTCATCTCTGTCTCTCTGTGTCTCTGTTTTTCTCCCATCACTCAAATTAATTATTTTTCCCGGCCTTTAGTGGCTTAGCATATCAGGGAGTGAGGAGGGAGAGGCGACTTGCAGGTCCGGTGATGGTTAGTTGTGCTCCATGACCTTGGAGTTGCAGCCCTGCCTGGAAGAGTAATAGAGTGGAGCGGTGGAGAAAAGCTGCAGTTTGTGGTCAAGTTACCTTTGTAGGTAAATCCTACAAAGCCCGATTTTTGCAAATGGATCTAGGTGATGCTCTGCGACTCTGCAGAGCTTCTTAAATTTATATAGGTAATTTAAGCCTGCCCACGTGGGTCAGGTTACAGGGTTGGGAGACCTAAGGTTTAATTACCTTATAGTTTTGCCGTTGTCCGATAAGATAAACAGTGAACATGGTGCTGGAGAATGAAAGTGTTAGCAACCTTTTACTAGTAGCAGTCATTTCTGGTTGCACTGAAGAGCTGGAGGCGTAAGTGGAAGTGTGTAAGTACTTAGAAAACACCAGTGAGTGTTTGTATAGTTGCTCTTTTTGATACTTTGTTAATGTAGTTAAGGAAATAATTAAGCAGCTGTTAAGGTAGGAGTAAATTGTATGGTTATTTGATTCAAAGTAGGGAAATAAACAGAGGTCATATTGATTTTGTCTTGAATGTAAATGAAAATAAGTAACTTAATGAGAAGGCATAGAGGAATGTTTTTCAGATTTGTTATAAGAGTTTCTGAAATGCAGCATGTCTTGGGGATAAGGGTCAGGTTGGCTGTCATGCTAGGCCTCATTAACTTAATGATGAAAACTACTGTTAGAGGCTAAAACTGCAAAACTGGGTGCTAATATTATCTTCACACATTGTGCATGCAATGAAATTTTACATACTGATGCTATTCATATCACAGTCCACACACATCGCTATAGAGCATAGTTAGGGGATGCAGGACCTGAATCGAAGAGAGCGCTTAGGACAACAGATACTTGAGTGCCTGTTTTCATAGATTTTATGCACCAGTTTGTGCATGAATATATAGATGTGCATATTTTACAGCCTCAGCTGCCTGCCTGCATACATTGCATGAATGCAGCTTTAGATACCTGTATTTGAAACTTAGAATCAAATATTCTAACTTTGATAGCTATCAAGAAATAAATACTAACCTGCAGACCTGAGTTAATTAATCATAGTAATATGTCTTGGAAATAGGTAAATATTATTATCTCAATTTTATAAAGGGGGTAATTGGGAAGTTGAATGATTGCTGAAAGTTATCCTAAAGTGTAGGTATACTGTACCTATAACTCGGTACAGTATGGCCATGGAAATGGCTTCCGGCCCTGCACTTGCACTGGCTGAGAATCCTGTTTCTGACATGAATGCAGCCTTTCCCTTCGTAACTTGATCTAGACAATGAATAATAGATGCTGCTGATGACTGCTAATAAAGTTTTGATTGCATATTATCAAGCTGTAATGATATGGTAGTGCTAACACCACTTGCTGGGTAATTGCCATTATTCCCAGTAGCATCCCTGTGTTGTTACAGCTATGCCACAGCAAAACAAACTGCGTTATTTTATGTTTACTCCTCTCAGCGCTGCATGCTGAGCCCTAGGTAGGCCAGTTTCCAGAGCTGTTGGGATATTTTACCATACTGCACATGCTGTCACTGAGGAAGGACTGAATGAAGAAACAGACCTCTCAGCCTACTTGAATATGGACTCGCTGAATATATTGGGACTCCTTATTCCAAAGGCAGCCCAGAGAGGCAGGGAAGTTGCAGTGCTGGGCTGGGAACTTGTGCGATCCCGGGCCAGTGCTGGGCAGTTCGAGGTGAGAGCTCACGTGTGAGTCCCACTGACAGCGTGAGATGTGGCAGGTCTCAAGGAGTCAGAGAAGTCCCTTGTTTTGGAGGCACAGCTGCTTGTATTTGCACCCACAAAAAGCCACGTATTCTGGGCAAGACCCAGTTGTGCAAGTCCATTGGCCATCAGTAATGATCAATGCACAATGACCACGGTGGTGCTTTGGACCTTTTGCAGAAAAGTGTATGCCTGCACTAAGGTTAAAATTCAGACTATGAAGAGCAGGAGATTCTTCAAAGTATGTGCAGCGAAAGAAATAATGCTCAGGAAAGTAAGATTTCCAAACTGCTCCTGCCCTGCATGGCTCACAGCAAATGAAAAAGAGTACGGGCATTTGCTTCCAAACTGTTTGGGCTTATGGGTGAAAACCAGCTCCTGAAAATGAATTTAAAAAGTAAAACAAAAAGACTAATATAGTCTGGTGCCTCAGTGAAATACTTTCTCATTGTGAAGTGCTGCCTAATAAGTGAGCAACTGTACTCTACAGCATCCTGCACTTCCAGATGGTCTTACACTGTGGTTCTGCTTTGAAAAGTGACTTTGTAGAAATGGCCCCAAGGGACTGAGTTATTGAATCTGTGATTTCCATATCAAGTTTGCACTTTTTCCAAGTAAAAACAAAAAAGAAGTGGCTTTATAATTAGTAGCCCAGCAAACACAGCTTGGGATCTAATGTCTAGCTGTGCTTTCTCTGGCTAATGCATCATTTCCAGTAATACAGATTCTGCAGTCAAAATGCAGCCCACCTGTGCAACGCTTTTGTCCTCCTATTATAGCCTTGTTTACACCTGTTCCACTGTGAAATGGTTTTGGGCTGTTGAAAAGCAGTCCTACAATTAGAATGTTATTTTTATTATTGAACAACAGATTTTTATGACCTCTTTGATCATATTTCCATGTTCACCGTATAGCATTAAAAAGAGCGTCATTATCTTTGTTGCAATTTCTGTCTTGCTAATACTCTACAGTGTGTCGTTACATATTGAATAGTGCAGGAGAGTTATTCTTTAAAATTTTTTTTAGAGTGTTTAAAATTGGATTGTGAAATTACTATTAGAAACCAAATGTAGTAGATTTCAGTCTATGGGTAATATTTTATTGTGGTTGTCAGGTAAGACAAGTACATAAAAAAAAAAAAAAAAAAAAAGACCAAGAAAGCGAGGGGAATGTATCTTGACTGCCTTTGAATGTGCAAGATACTAAAGAGATGATTACTGATGCTTTTACAGGCAGCTGTATTGATCTAGAGCTCCAAGGGTTGCTGATGGCTCTGTTACAATGTCCTTCTGCAGTCTGTGCTCTAATGGGCGCATGACCCACCGTATTCTTTCCTATGGCAAAGACCTAGAAATGCCTACTGTCTGTAGACCCCTCTGAATGAGATATCCTTTAAATGGCTGTTGATGGGGGCCTGGACTCCATTTGAAAGGAGGTCCTTTCAAATCTTGTGTTACCATCCTGGTATTGATTGTATATTTTGATATCAGTACGTACACAGCTCTGAAGGGAAAAAAAATCCCATAAGCAACTTAATCAAAGCTACCAAATAAATATGTCCAAAATTCTTGGACATAGAATTTCATAATTTTATGAAATTATTTTTCATAGATGAGTGTTGTTTCATAACTGCTCTTCGCAGTCATCAACAACTTGGAGCGGTGGTGGTGATGACGACAGCTATGTCAAATATTTATTTGTTTCTAAACTGCAGTTTGTGAATAAACAAAGAATAAATGATACATGGATTGAGATCCAGTTGGAAAGCTGTGATTTGTATTGTTAGGAAAAGGCTCTTGCTTAACGTGGACCTGTGCTTATACTTGTGCTCCTGCTCGTTGCAGCACTGCTGCTGAGCGTGTTAAATATGTCTTGGAGCATGGAGACGTTATTCCTTTACAGGTGCATCTTTTATTTTTTTTTTTCTTCCCTTTTGCTTCTGGAGAAGGTGTTAAATCATTATGAGACTTTATTGTTGAGTCACTTTATTAAGAAAGAATAATTGCTTGTTTAAACTACTGTGAGCCTCCTGCTCCATTTTTTGAGTCGTTTGGACCCAAGTTGTAGAATTTCTGCTTGCTTTAATTGGAGCGGGTATCTTAAAAAATTGTATTGGGCCAAGCTGATTGTATTGGGCCAAGCTGTGTGGGAATTGGCCCATTGTGCCAGCATGCAGGTGCTTGCTTTAAGTGGATTCCATTGGGCTGGGGCTGATGATAATAGGCTCTGTGATCTTTCCTCCCCAAAGCCGGTCCGGGTCAGCAGTAGTGGTAAGTTCAGAGAAGCCACTTCGGCTTTTCCTCAGCTATGTTGTAGACTGATATCTTATTGCACAAGCCTCCCCATAAGAAAATATTATCTTTCTTGCTAGCCTCAGCAGATGAGTTTAAGATGAGGAGTGGAGAGACGATGTCCTTCTATGCATTAGTGGTCTGTGAGGTTTGTGAATTTTGTGTGTGGGCAGTGGGGTGTTTTTTTTCTTCCCTCCCTACTAGTGTTCTCAGTATAATAGCAGGAAGCTTGCACTGGCACTGCCCACGATCTGCCTCTTGTATGATCAAGCTGGCAGCTGCAGTCTCAGGGTTTTTATTGTGGCACGATTCCTCTATACTAAATTCGTATAAGAAATAGCTGAGCCATCATTTGTAAGCAAATCAGACGTTCTTTGCTGCATTGTTATCCATTAACTCCCACTGTCTGCAGGCCAGCGCAGCAGGGAGGTGCTGGGCCCGTAACCTATGGGCAGGTGGACTGACACTATATCTATTAAGCAATGGTTTTTTTTGCCACTCTACAAAACAGAGTAAAGAAGAAACCATACATGAAAGCAGCTAGTTGCATTGCTTTCATTTTTTTATGGTGATAAATGAGGTATAAAAACCTGAACAGAATACATTTTAAAAAATTGATAAAGGATAGAGTCATGGCGTAGGGGAGCATGTGGGCAGGTAGATAGGACATTGTGCTCAGAAACTAGTGGCGTTGCTGGCTCCACCTTCAGCCGACTTCGGGACCTTGTTTGCAGAACCTGCTCTTTCCGTGCTGGCCTCCTCGTGGTCTTTGCCTGGCGTGTTTGTCTGCAAGAGAAGTCATTTGGAGACGTGATTGTACACGAGCAGAGGGACCCCAGTCAGCCCTGGGGCTGCAGTGCTGCTTTAACACAAATCCTATGAAGGAGCTGTAAACCTTCGGGTCATCTTGTGCTTTGTCTCCATAAAGGTCTTGGCTTGAGCCTGAGGAAGAAAGGAGCCCATCGAAGGGCACCAACATAGTGAGACCCACTGTGCGGATAGCAACAAAGTGCCTTTTCTCAGCTGCTGTTTGAATATGCTGCTTTGCAACCCCCCATCGCTTCTCTTCGTGTTGGGCACTGTGTCATTCCTGTGGTATGTGGCAGGCGAGCAGCTTTGCTTACTTCTGTCGGACGTGCAGTCCGCTCCAGTGCATCCCTTGCTAACTGATGGCAAATTAATTTGGTTGCTGAAGCTGAATGAATGAACAGCTGCATAGTTAATTATGCAGAATGGTATAGAAAAATGTACTGTTAATGTTTTATTCTCTCATTATCCCTGCGGTATGGAATATATTTTTCAACATGAAAATAACTAAAGCAATATTTCCCACATAACTTATTTATTAGAGACTTTGTAACATCAGGCAGCTCTTTCTGCTTTAATTTTGGTAGGGTTTGGGAAAAATTAAAGCTTCAAACAGGCCAGTTTTTAACAAGTAAGCATAATCCTATGTGCTAAAGAGTTTAAGGGGGAGTGTACAATGATTAAATGTATCTTACAGCAAGATTTAAATGTCTTGATTCTTTCTGATGTTCTTTGATATGGAAGCTTAGTCAAGACATAGTTTTTCTTTTCCCTGCTCGCGCTCATTGAAAAGATGACTGATTAGCCAACTGGCACTGTTCCAAATGCTTTTTTCTTTTTTTGTTCATATGTGTTTTTATCCCTTCCATTTTTCTTCTGCTCCTCCTCTTTCCACTTTGCCATCGTTTCCTTCTATCCCATATCAAGCAGGGGTAGTAACTGATTTTGCTTCAGCAAATAAAATTCTTGAGCTAAATTTCATGAAGACATTCCAGTCTGTCAGTAGTCCTCCCTCCTACGGGCCTTTTCTTGCTAGTTATTGTCCTGCCTCTTCTGTGGGCTTTCTAGCTCTTCCAGTTCTGATTTGTCCAGTCAAGACTGGACAAGCTGCTTGTGGGTGAGATGTTAAGTACTTTTTGCATTTTTGCCTAACGTGTCATCTCCAGCTGTGTCAGACTGTCTCGTGGAGACGTTCCAGGGCCGGTGTCCTTGTGGTGATGGTGGTCTTCCCTGGCGGCTGCCTTGGCGGACTCTAGATTGTTCTGTGACCTGTGAGCACGTTTGATCCCAATTTGGTTACCTAGGATCTGAAATTGTGATTGCAGTCTGAGTTGGGAGGAGGGAGGGTTACTATTTGTTGAAAGGCATGTTTGCGTTAGTTTGTTTTTGCAAATTTGGCATGTACTTTCTTTGCCAAATGGACATTGTTTTCCTTGAAAAGGGTGCATGCAGTTCAAATTACGTCGCTTGATTTAAAAAAAAAAAAAAAACAAAAAACAAAAAAGACATTGCCTCACCAGAGAAATACAGCTGCCCCTGGGCAAAAGCCAGGGGAACAAGTAGAGCAGGCATGCAATAAAATGCTTAATATCAAAAGGACTAACAGTTCAGTGAGCCTCTCTCAAAAGAGTCTATGTAGTTGAACCCTTAGATAGCAAGTCTTTCAAGCTCTCCCTTCTGGCAGGAAGAGGAAGTGTGGTCGTGCTTTCTATAGGATTCAGATAGTATCCTGTAACACCGATCCATAGGATCACTGTTCTGAACACTTCAACATAAAATATTAACACATGGGAGAGAAAATGGTTTTAAATTCTACTCTCTTCCCAGAATTTTTGGAGACTTATCACTATTTTATCTTAATGCTTACCATATGCTGTCCATGCATTAGTTTGTAATGTCTCTTTGGGATACAGTGTATATGGGAAAATGTGATTAAAAAATGAAAGTGTGCCATTGTGAAGTAAGCTGTCTAGAGCCTGAGATTTCTTTCCCTTGCCTTTAACCCTAGGCCGTGTCAGGTTGCAGGATTTTTTAATTTGTTTTTTCTTCAGTTTGTCTTATAGAATGACAGTAATATTTTATTTTCTATCCACATTTTAAAAAAATACAAAGCAAAATATACAGCTGTTGAGGTTTTTTTGTGTGTGTGATGATTTCTGATGTGTAATACTTAAAGTCTTGGTGCCGTTTTGGTGCAGTTTGCAGCTCAGCTCAGATCACAGCTTCCTGCATGCTCTGCTTGCTGCTGACAGGAAGCACACGCTGGTGAAAGAAGCATCTGCACCGTGAGGGGGCAGTGCTTCCTGGCAAAGTGCAGAAGCCTGGAGTGAAAAATCTCATGCTTTGCCTTTCCATAGGGCCTCAGGTGAATTTATGAATCTCTCTGTGTTCCAAAGTGGAAAGCATCCAAGAAACACATTTAAATAAAATAAAAGAAGGAAAGAAAGTTAATCAGTTAAAGATCAGAAAAGAGTGTTACAAGTATGTTGTATAAAGCACGCTTCTTTTGTTCCAGTCCCAGTGTTATTTTAGTAGGTCACAATTAGAGAAGACCTTGACTGCTTGTTTCAATGTACTTCTGGTACTCCATCTCTTACTGCACTGAGTTGGGATTCCAAAAACTTCACAGTGATTGTTGGACTTAGCATCTCAAAAGGCATGTTAACAAGTGTAAAGTACTTTAATAGGTAAGTATGAATTTCCTCCTGATTTCCATGTTATCTGGAAGTCTTTGCCTCGGTACTTCCAGATGCTTAAGTTTTTATAAAGCTTTTGACATTCCATCTTGGAGATGAATACAAATTGATATTATTATAGTAATCATTATTTCTTTTTTCTGTAGCATGTTTGGTAGGACTGTGAATAGGACATGCATGCATAGATTCAGAGAATAATTTAGGTAGCAAGAGAGCTATGGAGGTCATCTACCCCAGCCTCCTGCTCAAGCAGGACTCTAGCTTCAGAATTGCATTCATGTTGCTCAGGGCCTTGCCCTGACAAATTTGGAAAATCTGTGAGGCTGGAAATCCCACAGCTTTGTTGGGAGACCTGTGCCCACGCTTTTCCACTCCACTGCCAGGGTTATGTCAACTGGAATTCTCCATCCTGTAACTTGTGCCTGTTGTCTGTTGTCTTTTTCATTGTGTGCCATGAGATGAATCTGGTTCTGTCTTATTTATAAATCCCCTTTAGGACCTGGAAGACACAAATTAGGTCCTCCAGTAGCCTCTCTTCCCCGAACTAACCAAATCCAGCCTCCTCAGCCTTTCCTTGTATGTTATATGCTCCCCTTCCCTTGCCGGGCTGGTGACCTTCCGTTGGACTTGCTCCCAGTTGCTGATATCTCTCTCATACTGCGTGACACAAGACAGGGCACACTTAGTCTATCCCATTTGTCCAAGTGGGATAATCTGCCCGGGGGAGGTCTCTCCTTCTCCCTTTCCCGCCAGTGGCAGCTAAGGCACTTCATTACCTCTCATTACCTCAGTGGCAGCTAAGGTGCTTCACTACCTCTGGAAGAAGATAACATTGGTCTTGTTTGCAGTGAGCCTCTAAGCTAAGAGCAGTGGGGACTTTTTTAGCAGCTGGCTAAGAGCCAGCGTTAACTTTTTGTCCTCACTTCTGTTATGCAGTGTAAATTCTTGATGGCTTTTGATTTAGTTGCAGCCAAGAGATGTCATAAATAATGTACAAGCACCTGCTGTAATCCACTAAGGAAAGCAAAGCCTATTGTTTCTATGCATAGAGCTGCTGTTTGTTATGGAGCAACTCTCAGGTAATTACACAATATATGCTGTCACTAGTTGTAACATGGGCTCTTCTAAAGCATTAGTCAGACTGGATGACAGATTTAAGTAATCTTTTTTTCTTCTGAAGGTGTGTCTACCAGAGGTAGATGTTATTGTGTCCACAAATATTAGGAAGAATAATTTTGCGAAGAAAGAAAGGAAAACTATATGCTTTTCACATTCCTTCATTTAGAAGAGAGTTCTTTTAAGTCAGAATATTGAAGTATGCAAAGCAGAGTTCTGGGGGGAAGACTGCATACTAATCCCAGGATGTGGGTAAGGCTGAAGTCTTGTTCAGGGAATGGACTTCATACAGCAGTTTTCACTGCCATTGGATTTACAGAGTTGTGCACAATTTGGGATCATCTTCAACTTGACCTCTACCTTTGTATGTGTATTTTCTTGACTGGTAAGTTTTCAAGGGCCAAACTTAGACACCTGAAATTGCTGGAGTGAAAATTACTGATCACTTGAATAAATACCTGATTATACAATGAGAAGAAATGAGAAGAGGTGCGGTATTGATTTGGTGGATTTCTTGCCTCTTGGTATCTTCCAGTCAAGGCTGTATTCTTTTGTGGAATATGTGACAGATTCAAGGTAACTGGGAACAACACATAGGAAAGAGGATGAAATTCAATGTTGCACCGAAAGTCAGAGTATGCAATAGCCACTCTGAAAGCTCTGGATTTACCACAAGAGCGATCTCCTCCTCCCTGGGACGCTCTAGGACTGGAGATGGGAAACAAAAGATTGCATTTGTTCCATCAAAGGTTGTTCCCTGAGACATGTTACTTCGCCTTAGTATTTTAATAAGAGAAGAGTTGAAGAAGGAAGGATCAACCCTTTCATCTCTTATGGTTCTGTTCTGTTTTAAAACTGCATATCCTGCTTGACTGGCTAATTTGGAGGGGTGATTATGAGGAGACTTCAGTCTACCGTCTGTTGCAGGTGGAAAGGCAAAGTGAATTGCTATGTGTTACATATTTACAAGGTAGGCATTTGGATGATACGAAAGCAGATCCTAGGCCAGACGGGTTCTTCTGATTTTTGTTTTGCTCTATGAGTTGCTCCACATTCGATATTTAATTTTTCTTTGCAGCTTCTCTGTAAAATTCACGTAAAAAGAGCCAGCTGTTCTTGCTATTGTATTCATAGTGAGGAAGATTTCCCAGTCAGCAAATCATTAAATTTTTTTCACTACAACGGTTGCTCCGAAGAAGGCAACTGTATGTTGTCATCCTTGGGGATGTGCTAGCCTACTTGGCCCTTGGCACTCTTTTCTTGAAAACAAACAGAATTTGAGGGCACGAATCAATGCATTACTGGACAAGGGGGCAATAAATTGACTTTGCTGGTGTAAACAGACTTCATTTTTGGAAGCAGTGGAGCTATCATGATTCATGCAGCTTACAAGTCAGGTCTTACAACTTAACAATAGACTTCAACTGCAATTTTTACTAATTGTAGATTTTTTTAGGACAAACATTTGTACAATATGGTATTATTTATTATGGAAGTGGTGATTATCTGTTCCCACTCTTTTTTTTGCACTCTGCTTGGTAGCCTTCAATTTTTAGCAGGCGCTCTTTTGATTTCTGGTGTAGCAGTTCCACAGATGAAGCCATGCAGCAGAAAAAGGGTTACACAAGTGAAAATGCTCAACGGCAAGCATTTTCTCCTCTTGGCAATTTGCACAGGCTTTTTTTTTTTTTGGGTGCATCACAAAGCATCTTCATCTAGGCAGAAACTGTATGATCTTACTGTCGGGTTGGAGGGTGGGAGGAGAGGGACGTTGATTGTGTACAGGTTAAATTATTCTGAGTACAAAACTTGTAGGCTTGAAAGGCCTTGGGCTTTCCTCTGTGCATGTGAGGATGATTGTTGTAATTTAGACAATAAAAAGGAGAGAATTGATGTGTTAGAACCAAGGTGCCGCGTGCATTTGTTCTCAGCTTTCTGACCTATTATTTACTCTTTCACAAGCAAGGATCTTTGTCTAGCCTCATCCCTTATCACTTGCTATTTTTGTCACTTAGTGTAGCGGGCAGAAGATTTCAGCGAGGCACACTGGAGGGCATAGAGGCTGTGGAGTAGATTCCTGGCTGCTGATTTCCTTTTGCGTTTAACAGCAAATGACAATAATCCCGGTGTTAAACTGAGTCCTTCCCCCGCAACCAGTCTTGACTCAGTCCCCCCCAGGACAGCTGGATGACAGTGAGACTCCCGGGTGTATAAAGGCAATAGTTACATCTGCCACAGTTTGCCCACAACACCCGGCTTAGTTCCATGCTGAGAACGAGCAAATGGAACGGTCCTTCCCCTGCTTAAGTATGTAAATACTATAACATATAAGTGTTAAATTGTAAGCTTAAGAGATCTGATTACCTCCAGCTATTTGGTGACACTGCTCAGAATTTGGTCCGTTCTAGAGTGCACATTTGGCATGGCATCGCATGCTCTCGTATTTTATTTTAAAATTGGCACATGACTCACTGAAACTAAGGAACGGTTGAAATAAGACCATGCGGTTAAGGCCTCATGTAAGGTTCACTGAAACCTATATCAGTACGCCTTTTGATGTGTATGTGCCTTGAAGTGGTCATTCCATCTGTGTCACTTCATTTGTTTTCATGCTAAACAAATTAACCCTATATTTCCGCAAATGACAGGTACATATGGATAACCAACCTCATTTTCAGCGGAGGGATGTTCGATACTTTGCAGTTATCCGGTACCCTTTTAAGTTTTTTAATTTGAATGTTCTGAATAAAGGTTTTTCAAAATTATTATCATCTTTGAAATTGTAGATCTGAATGGGTGTTATATATAGCTCTAAAGAAAAACTAACTTTGACAAGCTTGGGACTACTGGAGCAAAAGATCTGTTCTGTGACTGTTGTACTGCAAACCCTGAATACTACTACAGAATGGAGTGCCACAGCCGACCTGCAACGCCCTTTCCCAGCGCAGCAGCTCCTGCAAGGAGCGAAGGTCCAGGGTTAAGATACCATGGTGAATTATCCTGCCTACGTTACGTTGCTGTGTGAGCTCAGGGCAGTGGGATGAACTCCTGGGACCTGATTCACTGCCTCTAATATGGGGATAATGTCAGTCAACTGCCTCTCAGTGAGCATGAATCCATTAACAGTTGCGTTGACATACCATGGGGATGTGTCTATGAAAAAATATACTAGATGAACAAACAAAATTGATTGTTCAGAGCTGTGTATTTTAGATATTGAGCACCCTTGGCTTCTGGTAAAGATGACAGCCGTTCTGTTTGTGCAGTAGAATGGGAAGTATCACATAAAAAGAAAAATAAAAGGTCATAAATTTTCACCTTGTATTTCCACGTCCTTACCAGAATTCTACTTAAGCTTTTTTTTCTTTAGAAGTTAGTTGAGAGGCTTTTGAATTTATATACTCTGCTTCACTGAATGTTTTCTGTTTTGTATTCTGTGAGTTTACTGTCTTTTTATATTGAAATTTCATGGTATTCATTCTCTATTTGAAAAAAATTAGCTCTGTGCAATATCAATAAAGCACAGGTTAAATATATTAAGAGCTGGTTAATTTACATTTTTTAAAAATGTAATTAATTAGCACTGAGTGAGTAATCATAACTTCCTGGAGTTTAGGGCAGATCTGTACCAGCCTTGCTTCTATTCAACATTTTAACCACTTACTTGGCAGGAAATACAAGTTATTGATGATGACAGTTATGGGAGGCAAAAAAGAATTGGCAAAATTATGAGGATTGAACTGTCAGAAAAGCTTTAAGTTGGTCCATTAAAATCAAGTTCAGCTTAATGGAATGCTATTTATCTGGGCATAAGGGATCTGATGCACAAAACACGGTGGCGTATGGTAGAAAGTTGTGACTGTAAAAAAGGATGAGGAGATCAGAGTGGTAACCTTTACGGTTGTGTCGTGGGTAAACAGGTGCTTATGAACTTCATGGAAATTGCGATAGTGAGGAGGGAGAAAAACAGTAACTTGATTTCTGTGCGTGTCCCTGGGAGAGTGATACTGCAATGCTTCATCTGAGCTTCCTGTCCACACATTTAAAAACACATAGAAAAATTGAAGAGTGAGTAAAACGTGTCACAACAAGCATTGAAAGCTGGTGAAAATGGCATACTGTGAGAGGTATTTATTTTGTATGACTCTATACAGAGTGTTAACACTTTGCAGATCATGCCAGATTTTTCCAGGTGAGAAGGAAGAAAGTTAATGAGATTTGCTGATTTACGCAAGCCAGGAGTCTGTTCTGGAAGGCCAGGTGAACCAGGCAAGATGCAGATGCTTTTGATTTGGGAGTTTTATCAACCCCCTGAATAACACAGCTATTCAGCTGTCTTTGAATGGGTTAACTTGTTCCTTAGCAATAACAATTCGTGGGTTTTGCAAGGACAGTGATCATTGACTTTTTTTTTTTTTAAACAATTGGTAAACAGTGTCTCATAACCAAGGCTGCAAATGAGTTGGGAGCAGAAGTCACTTCCCATGACTTACTAATGTACATAAACACTAAGTGATTTTACAGAGAAGTTGTATGTTACACGGAGAAGCTATGAACAGGGACCCTGACACTGACTCAAGCTTCTTTCCCCTTGGCAAGCTACCAGTGATAACTGTTTTATCTCTCTGTTCAGATAGCTCCGAAAGAGAGGAAAAGAACTCATCTTCTAGCCTAACGTTTTGTAATTAGTTTGCAATTTATAACCTTTACTGCCAAATAATTTTAATTCCTAAGTCTTCTAATTTGGTCTAGAATCAGCAGTATTTCTGTGTATCTGTCTCCTCTGTATATCTGTTACCAATAAATTACTTAAACATATTGTCCTATCATAGACTCTTACCCAAACACTTGGATATTTTATCTGTCATGGTATAAACAGTGTAAATCTTTGACATTACCTGAGGATTAGTATTGATCAAATAGCATTTTTATTCTTATAAAGTCCTTCAAACTCATACTGAGAATTCTTTGTATCCAGAATTTATAAAATTCTTACTGTCTTCTGGTGTCCTGTCTTTGAGAAAATTCTCAAAGAAATTAAGTTCAGAAAACCCCAAACTACTGCCTTTTTGCTGCATTTGTTCAGCTAACAAGGCCTCTGTACCTGCTTCTGATTCACCTTTTCTTGCTTAATTCATGAATTTGCACAGTTTTTGCACAATCTGCTTTGCATGAGGGCATGGAAAGGTCTAGGTGGTAATTTTTCTCTTGTTTGGGTACGTTCATTCTCTGATTGGTCTTTGCAGAGTTGGGCAGGTAGAAGGATGAGTAAAGCATAGTAAGATGCAAGAAAGAAAAGAGCGAAAAAGTCATTATGGTACTTGAAAAAAGGCTTTAAAATTTCGATATGCCAAAATGCTTTTTAATCAAGGCTAACTGAGTTTATAAATTTGATCCCGCTTCAAAATTAACAGTACGTACCACCAATGGTGTGTTGAAAGACTTAGTAATGTCAGTCTGATTGCTCGTAGCAAAGTTAAAATAATCAGAAGCCCCACCACAGATGGTACTGATTTATAATCCTTTAGGCAGTTTCAACAGATGGGCCAGGGAACTGTTATGAATATAGCGGTGAAATATGGTCGTCTTTGATGTGAACAATTCAGGTCAGAGCTTAGACCATTAGCAGGGTGATCAGTTTAAGAGAAAATTTATTGTGTTGAAATTAGCTGCAAATGGAGAATTTTATTTTCTTATCTGCTTAATTTCACCAGCATTCAGTTTTTAAACTGTGAAGCCGCTTTAGTTGATCCTTCTGAGAGCATACGAAGTAAGATAGTATGATCACCTCTGTGCAGTAGAGAGACATCAAGAAATCCGAGCTCAAGCACGGGCAACACAGATTTGCTTACTGGGAGCCTGAGTAGGCAAGGTCAGGTGCCAAAACAAAGTGCAGCATGTACAGCCCATTTCTTTATGCCTTTTGAGTGCCTACTAAACCCTGAGACTCCAGGGTTTGACTCTGATATTTCAGATTGAAAGGTTATCAGCGAATGTTTACATGAATGAAGACATGAGTCTTTCTCATGTCTTCTGTGTCACAGCTGCTTATAGAAGAATCCCAGCAAAGGGATGAAGCACCCAATGGCTTAGATGTGCAGCATGTAACAATTTGAAATACTCTTAATTATCCAAGCACTTGTTAGGAGAAGGAGTTGATACTTGCAAGGAGAACAGATGACTAACACAATTCAGAAACACTATAAATTAGCAAATGTGGATTTTGTTTAGGTTTAAATAGACATGTTATGAAGTTACACTGGACAGCTTTGATTTATTGGGTTTCTCTGTATGGTGAGCACATGTGTTCAGTAGACTTTAATCATCCTTTTCAGTAACATCATGACTGTGCTGGGTAAGCAGTTCATGAGTTGTTTCTCCAACTCAAAAAATTACTCAAGTTTTGTTCTGAATTGCACTATTACTGCACTGTTAAATTGTTGTAATTTAAAATACATGGACTAGAAGGGGAAAAATAAGATGAATTATGTATCAGAGGATACAGTTTTGAAAAACCCAGCTATAAATACCCTTCAAAATAGGCAGAGAGAACAGGCGGAGGAAACTTTTTTGGAGACCTCTCTTTAAGGAAAATATTTTTTTAGATTTTTCCCCTCCTTGCCGTTCTTTTTTCCCTTTCTCTTTCCAGACACAGAGTGAGGGGAGGGTGAGAATAAAGGCATTGGGCATAGTGAGAGTCAGGATGACGCAGCGCAAAGCAATCTTAGGGTCCCTCTCAGTTACACATGCATCATTTTCAGAGCCTGTGTTCGTAGGATCAGCACAAGGAGCAATTGGGTCCTTATGGATCAACTTTGAGCAACTCCTTTTTAGGAGTCTTCCTTTTTGGAGGAAAAGGAAGGAAAATAGATTCTTCAAATAATATAACCTGTCTTTACGTCTTGCAGAAGTTTTCTGAAAAGGAGAATCACTTCTTGGAAAGCTTTTGCAATTGAGAATTGAATTTAAGAGGCTAAGTCTTCTGTGATAATAATTGCACAGCTAAGGATGATGCAAATTTAATGGCTCTAATCAAATGAGGTGAAAGAAAGCAAACATTAGGTTTATGCTTTAATTTTTGATTTGCTCTACAGTTGATTCTGTGCAGGAAGAAACGTGTTGTGTGGGGTTTTTTTTTTTTAAACATAAAAAGTTTTGGAAAATATTAATCAAATTGAATGCCCTGAATTAAGATAATCTGATTCCAGCTAAAATGATACATTTTATAACATTTATATTAAAATAGTTTGCTGTAAATTATACTTCAGAAAATAAGAATAACCACATTGAAAGACTGTACTGCTTGATGTTGTGTCTTTGCCCACAAGTGATACCAGATACCTAGGTAACAGAAAGAAAAGAGGGCAATTCTGTAGTGATGGTCCACAGAATCATTGAGGTTGGAAGGGGCCTCTGGAGATGATCGAGGCCAACCTCCCTGCTCAGGCAGGGTCACCTAGAGCAAATTGCTCAGAGCCATGTCCAGTTGGGTTTTGAACATCTGGAAGGATGGAGCCTCCACAACCTCACTCGGCAGCCTGTTCCACTGTTTGATCACCTTCACCTTAAAGAAGTTTTTCCTACGTTTAAATGATATTTCTTATATTTCAATTAGTGCTCATTGCCTCTTGTCTTGTCACTGGGTACTGCTGAGGAGAGTGTGGGTCAATTTTTTTTACTGTCCGTATCAGGTATTTATACCTGATCTTATAGAGAAGATCCCCCGTGCCTTCTCTTCTCCAGGCTGAACAGACCCAGCTCTTTCAGCCTCTCCTTGTTATGTTAGGTGCTCCAAACCCTTAATCATCTTTGTGACTCTTCATTGTACTCGCTCCAGTGTATCCACATCTCTCTTATCGGGGATCCCAGAGCTGGCCACAGTACTCCAGATGTGTCTCACCAGAGGGGAAGCATCACCTCCCTCGACCTGCAGGAGGGATCCCTCCCTCCCTCCTTCTCTAATGCAGCTCAGGATGCTGTTGGCTGCCTTTGCCATGAGGGCACACTGCTGGCTCATATTCAACTTGTTGCCCACCAGGACCCTCGCGTCCTTTTCTGCAAAGCTGCTTTCCAATCTGTTGGCCCTCAGCGTGAACTGGTGCCTCCCCATATGCAAGACTTTGCGTTTCCCCTTGTTGAACTTCACGAGGTTCCTGTTTGCCCATTTCTCCAGTCTGTTGAGGTCCCTCTGAATGTCACTACAACCATCTGGTGTACCAGCCACTCCTTCTAGTTTTGTATCATCTGCAAAGTGTTGCAACAGATCATGCAGATTATCTACTGATGGTGCATTTGGTCCTTTCATCCAGGTCATTAATGAAGATGTTAAACAGTATTGGCCTTAATTTTGATCCCTAGGGTACACCACTAGTGACTGTTCTCCAGCTGGACTTCGTACAATTTATTACAATCCTCTAAGCCTGGCAGTTCAGCCAGTTTTCAGTCTGCCTCACTGTCCTCTTAGTGTGTACTTCATCAGCTTGTCGATGAGGGTGTTGTGGGAAACAGTGTTGAAAGCCTTACTAAAGTCGAGATAACATCCAGTGCGCTGGCTCCATCTCCATTGACTTAATTTTTCTCATTGCAGAAGGCTTTTTAGGTTGGTTAAGCAAGATTTCCACTTTGTAAATCCATGCTGAATACTCCCAGCCACCTTCTTGTCCTTCCTGTGTTTTGGAATGACTTCCAGGAATTTTTGCTCCATCACCTTCCAGGGATGGAGCTGAGGCTGACTGGCCTGCAGTTCCTTAGATTGTCCTTCTTGCCTTTCTTGAAGACAGGAGTGGCATTTCCTTTTTCACATGAATACTGTCTCAGCCTCAAACAGTTTGTGACTCAAGGGCTTCCTGAGCCAGAGATGCAGTTTCTGTATTTAATATTTGTTGATACAGTAACAATATCTGCTATATCCTATTTGAGATAGGTAGAGTAGTACTGCCCACCGTGGTAAAGGTTAGGACACAATGAATTGGCTAATACAGTGCTATATTGATATTTTCTGTTTTGTCCTCTGTTACCTTCCTAAAAACTTCTCATTTGATTTTTTTGAACTGCTATTGAATAGCAGATTTACATTTTCATGGAACTGTGCATCATTCTATTCAGATATCACTACTGAATGATAATGGTTTGTTCAGAACCCCTCATTTTGCGTGTAATGTTAGAACTATTTCCCATGGGCATCCCTTTACATTTATCTACACTGAATTTCTTTTGCCATTTTAATGACAAGTCACTCAGTATCATGGGGTCCTTCTGCAACTTTTCACACTTGGACTTTGTTTTATTACTGTGAATAACATAGTATTAGCAGCAGACTTTTGTCACTATTTGCTCCTATTTCTGGAATTACAGCTAATGTTAAACAGCACTGACCACAGCACTTACCCTTGTGGGACTGCGCTGATGACTTTTCTCAATAGCAAAAATGAATCAGGCCCATGTTTCCTGCTCTTAGAACAGTTATTCCTCCATAAGACGACCTGTCCTCTTCTCCAGTAACAATTTAACTTCTTGAGAACATTTTATGGGGGATCTTATCTAAAGCGTTGTAGAGTAGGCTATTTAGTTTGGTTTTCCTTTTCATATGTTCATTGATTCTGTCAAAAAGTTAGTAGGTTAACAAGTCATGAATTCCCTCTGCAAAAGTCATGTGGACTCTTGCTCAGTACATGTTATTTCTCCATGTGCCAGCTGAAAGAATTAGAGTATTTTTTACTAATTTGCATAGTGTCTATCAGACTTTTTGCCCTAACAGCTCTCTAGTTGCTCTTGGACTCCTTTAAAAAAAATTGGCATTCATGTTTGCAATGTCCATTCCTCTAATACAAATGTTATTTTACGTGAGAAGCTATTTGCTGCAATTGATGGCCTAGTGATTTCATCTCTGAACTCCTTTAGACCATTTGGATGAATACCATCTGGTTTGGGCAGATGAGTAATGTTGATTTGCGTAAAACATCTTTTAGTGACACTTTAATATGAGACACATCCTAATGCAGCCCCAGTAAAGAAGAGCTGTGACGTGGGAACCTTTCAGAGCAGTTCCAGAGTGAACAAGGATGTAAAACATCAGTTTGGGTTCTCTGGGCTCATCTTCTCTAGATGCTCTTTTCTGACCTTGTTCATACATCAGCTCCACAGACTTCTGTAACAGACTTGCATCTTTTGGTAGACATGACAGAAGATTCATTATTACAGTGTAAACTTTTTCAAGCTGTTTTTCAAGGGTTTTTGTTTTGGCCTATTTCATTCCAGTTTATCCTTCTAAGGATTTTTTTTATCCTGTTTTCTTCAACTGGACAAAAGTTCAACTTTCTGAAGTTTTTCTTCTGTCTTTAGATAGCCTTTCTTTTTGATCATGCCCTTTTTTGGTCTGCTTTAGGTGGTACGCGCTTGCACTGAATTTCCAATATCTTGTCTTTAAAAAAAAAAAAAAACCTGTTGTACATTTTACCTGTTTCAGTGCTGCTTTTAGGTTTCGTTTTTAAACAGGCATCCTCATTTTTATGCAAGAATCCTATTGAATCCACTCCTGTTGTGGACATTTTGGCTCCACTGCTTATGCACAGATGTTGAACCTACGTGCGTAATAATCACTATTACAGCGTGACTCATTGACAGCCCTGCTGAGACCCAATGAAGAGTTGCTTCCCCTCCAAGTTTCCTAGCTAGCTCTCATGAAGCAGCGTCTGAAAATTTAGTCTTGGCATCATGCCCTGATACAACATTTAACCAATCTACATGGGGTCATCAAAGTCTCCCATTGCGAATGTGTTTCCTGATCACAAAGGAAATCATAGTTGCTGTTCCCATCCAGACCAGCCAGTTTCCGTCCGACCTGGTGGTATGCTAAATACTGTACTTGCCCTGTGTAGGGCTGAAATCCCCATCCACAGGGATTATGTGTTTCTTGATAGAGGTACCTTATTTATCGGATTTAATTTAAAGCTTTTCTGGATGAATAGCACCCTTGCAAGCTACTCTCTTTTTGCTGTACTTTCTCCCCTGATGTGACAGCAGCCCCCTCATTCCTTAGATATCTAGCACTTATAGAGAAGCACTTTATTTACTTTATCCTCTGGTCTGGTTTTCTATTTTATTCATGCTTGTTTAAATGGGACTTTCTTTTATCTGACTGCTTTTAATCATTTCCTATTTCAGATTTGCCAACTTCTCTTTTGGCCTTTGCTTGAGAATCCAGTGTTTATGACTCCTGTCCTAAAAAGATGTATTGCCCCAAACTACATGCCCTTCTGCACTTTCAACTTTCCTTTTCTATATGTTTTCTTAATTTGCTTTCTAATCATATGACTATCAACCTTATTGACTTCAAATCTACTAGTAAATAGAATGGTGAGAACAAGCAACCTGCATCATTTTATTTCTTTGTTAAAAAACAAAAAAAAGTGATGCTAATTATTGTCACATACGTTACAATTTTTTACTCTCAATATATTTTGGAGGGTTTTTTTAAAATTATTATTTCCTCTTTTTGCTCTGGCTGTGAGTTTACACACTGGAAATGTCAGCAATGAGGAGGCCCTACAGCTCTGCTGAGAGAAGAGGCTCCTCAGCTCAAAAGCATTCCTGCCTTTCTCTGTCTCTCCAGCAGCTTCCCTGGGAAAATTCTCACTAAGGGTGAGGAAGCCTTTGAAAAACGCTTGGCCATGTGTTTTCTGTACATTTGTCATCTGGCCTCTTTCTTTTCCATTTTTTGTTTTTCTTTCAGTTATACATATTTGCTATAAAAGCAAGTTGAAACTAACCAGAATGCAGAGGCTTTGACTCCTCTGGTGAATGAAAACAAAGCTAGTGCACATCAGTGAAGGAGCCTGTGCGTGTCCGCAGCAGCTTCCCCCGCTCCCTCCGTGCAGCAGCCGACGCTTTCAGCTGGCATTTCAATTACAGCTCTGTGCATAGGGATGAGCTTGCATCATTTATAATTACACTGCTGTTTAGGCCCTCACAGACAATAACTCCAGAACATTATTATTCGTTAATTTTTTAAGGCTAGCAACAGTTTAGTCATCTAGATTGTAGCTTATCTCACTACTGCTTGTTTGTAATAGATTCCCTCTCATCTTCCTCTGCGTGCAGCTGTCTGTCTTTGGTTTGTGCGGCAATGTATCTGCTAGTCGTCCCCTCTCCGTCTGTGCCTCTGTTGCATCTGCCTTCCCCTTTATAAGAATACATTTCTTATATTCTTTCACCTGAGAAGACATCTCTCCTCATTACCCACCGCCCTTTCCTTCAGGGTGTTTTACAATATAAGCAGAAATATTAATAACAGAAGATCAGCGTTTCTAGGAATAAATGCACTTCATTGTTTCTAAGGGGGACTCACGCCTCAAGTTTCCTAGAAATTTCTGAAGGTTTTCATGCATTTCCAAACGTGATTTCGTGTGTTTTTAAGAAAGGAGGGTTTGTTTGGTTTTGCAGTTGTTAAACTCTGTTCGTGCCCTTCCTGTACAGCAGTAGTGATCTCTTCTTGCTAATGAGTCCATTACAAAGACAGGTCTGTGTATCAGACCTATTATTTAAAAAAAAAAAAAAAAAAAAGAAGAAGCAGCAGTCTTGTCCCCTCATCCTTGTATATTTTTGATCAGGTATGTTTTGTATCTGATGAAGAAGAGAGGATGGTATGAGGGGGAACCTGCTGAAAAAACAAGAGGTGGGAGGAATACCTAGGAGACTGTTTCATACCTTCTGTCCATCCCTGCAGAAAATACCAATGCACAAAAGATAGATAAATGCTACATATCAACTAAACCGCATATTAAAGTTTCTATACTCATCAGATTGTTAGCTTGTATATGTCAGTTCAGCTGTGTGCATTTTGGGGTGTATGGCTGCCTGAGCAGGCTGCTCATGGGCATAAAGTGCTTTGTAAGTGAGGGCTGATTGTCCTTCCTCTGGGATTTTCCACTGTTTCTCATGACCAGGACCAAACAAGGCCCAAGCAGTGCAGAGTGCTGTTTAATTGGCTTTTACTGCCAACGCCAGTCATTTGTGATGAGGCTTCAGGAAGTGCCAGGTATGTGCAATCAATGAAGTTGTCTGCTGTGAGGTGGGAATCTGTCCTGTCATCCAGCAGTGGAGCCGTAATCACTTCAAGCTGGGATCTTGTCAGATCCCGTCAGCGCGTGAGCAAGGGCCTGCTAGGCTGCTGCTTCTCTTTCCAACGCTTAGCTACGTGCTAAGCGCAGGAGGAAGAAGAGATGGCCACCACGTAGCTGATACTGCTCTTCTGAGTGAAGAAAATTGATGCCGTTGCTGTCTGTTTGCTAAGCCGCTAGATGAAATTATGGTCTTTAGCTATTAGCAACATAGTTTTTATAAAAGGAGAGCGCTAACCCTGTTGTCCTGGACACACTTGAACTGTGACGTGTGCATTTTTCACACCTTGTAGAGGTGTTGATCACAGGTAATAGTGATTGGATACTCTCTGTGTGTTTATGTGCACGCACGTTTGTATTCAGACACATTTAATTTGGAAGAAATTCACTGTGCCCTCGCAGCGAGGAAATACTGAGCGCTGAGGAGCTCTACACTAACAGAAACGGGCATGAATAGAAGCAATGGCTGTGAACTGAAGCAAGACAAATTCAGATTAGAAATCAAGCACACATTTTTAATTGGAAGCATAATTATATACTGAAACAAACCAACCAAAGTAAGTGATGGATTCTTCTAGTGAAGATTGGGTGGCTTTTACAGAGACCTGCATTGGTTAGACATGATTTACTATGCTCTGGTACAGCTGTACTTGAGCAAAATGCTCTGGCCAGTATTTGCAGCAGGTCATGTTAGATAATCTAATGATTCTTTCCAAGTCAAAACTAAGTGACTCTAAATGCTAACATTATTGCTATGAGACAGATGTGTCTGAGACTGGAAAATAGCAACCTAGTTAAAATGTTAGGGGCAGGTGTTGGAGGAAGACTCATCTATCAGTCTTTTGGGCTTAAATTCCTAGTCTGTAACTATCTCTCTAGTATGTGTTTTTTTTTCCCCCCTCCTGGACATGCTTTTTTACCTGTGTTGGCAAAGAATTTGAATGTAGATGAGTCTTTCAAGGGGAAGGTAAGTGCATGGACTAATGTACTTCTCCATTTGTTGGACTGGAAGATACTAAGATCATGCTACTTTCATTTTGCAAGTTGTGAAGAGCAGAGATCAGGAATTTCAATTAGAGTTTCTTCTCCTAGCTGTTCTTGACGTGTTTGACTTTTCTCACGTAGACATGTGGATATTTTTCTTGGTGCTTTTTCTCCTGCATTCTAGGGGCTGTATTCTCCAGTCTGTCATTAATTTGGTGGCTTTTATATCATCAAAAATCTTAGAGTAGAAAACTGGACAATGTGTCAGGGAAATTTCCAGTGGCCTTACACTGGAGGAGGCAACTTATCCATTTCCTACAGCTAGATGCTTCATCCCTCGTAACGTGAGGAGGAAGAGGCAGCGTGCCAGCAAAGTCAGGATGGAGGATGCTGGAAGACCTCAACTGTGGCGGCTTTAGAGGAAACTGTAATGATCGTCATCGTATTCCAGCAAACTCAGACACCGCCAATTAGCATCTCCCATGCTGTTGCATGCCTTTGGGAAGGAAAGGAAAATAAGGTTTCAGCAGACATTTTTAACTTTTTCTGTTGCTGCTTGTAACACTCAGCATGCAGCCTGACAGGATTTTGGCAGCCAGGGACCGCTGGCATCCCCTGGAGGAGGGATAGGAGTCCTCCCTTAAGATATATGGATAGGATCAACTTTCAGCAGTTGTAGGATCTCAAGCACCCAAAGCTGCTCGTGCCATCCATCTTCTGCTCTGTTTCAATAATTTGTTTTTTTGAATGCATATCCTGAAAGCGACAGCAGGACGTCATATAGCTGTTAGTACAATAGTGTGTAAGAATTTATATACTTGCTACTCTGGGAGACTATGAAACATATAGGATCTCTTGGGGGCTGTCTGTTTCTCTCTCTCTTTTTTTTCCCCCCCCTTTTTTTTTTTGTGGTATATAGATTACACAGGAAGTAAAAATCTCTTTCCAGCTGTTTTCCCAAATTTTAAATAGGTTTGGAAGCTTCCTATGAAGTCATCAGTCACCATGTTACTGCACATAAATATATTCCTGAATGTAACAGGTTTCAGATTTCTGGCTAACTTCCATTTTGCATGTGTCAGAAAAGGCCCACAAACTACAGACAGCTGGAGCTAAACAGAAATAATCACTCTGTGGAAATGCCTTTACAGCGTATGGCAAATGGACCCCAGTTACTTTACTGCTTTTTAGCTGTGTCTGTCTCTGCATTTTTGTGAAGACTGTATACAATATTAAGGATCTTATGAATTTTAAATGGCCTGTTTTGCTACTTTTCTTACTGTCAAAGAGTAATTTGGATTTGGGGAATTTATTAGTAGGTGCTTGAATACATTTTTTGTGCCCTGCAGGAAATATTTAAAATACCTATCGATGCTATAAGAAACAAAGAAGAAAGCAAGGGAAGTAAAGATACTTAAACTTTAACGACCAAAAGTGTTAACAAACTTCATTTCCATATTGTCCTGTCCCTATGGATTTTATTTTTTAAAGGAAGAGCTCTTCTCTAAATGCATCAAGTGACTGTGAGCCCTAGACATTCTTGTGTCTGAATTAGCTATGTAGTTGCCTGAGGTTACGTGTATAGCTAATGGAGATAAGTAGGGGTCTGCGGAGGATGACTGCGAGTGGAGAGGGGCTGAGCTGACTGCTGCCGTTGCCGTTCTGGGTCCACCGCCTCCTGCGAGGAGAATACTAAGTGGAATGAATCTGGGTCATGAGAGTCCCGCTGGGAAAGGAGGAGTCAGCAGGTACCAGCTCTCCAATTCTGTTGTTTTAGAATCAGAGTTGAAAATCTACGATAAATGTAGGGTACAGGAGAAAAGCAAAATGTAATATAGGGAAATGGCATGAGTGAAGTTCAGCTTGGTGCCTCGTTAGGCGAGGAGAAGGGGTGACGAGGGTGGGAGGAATATAATAGATGGGAGAAAGACTCAGTCTCAGCAGGAGAAAAGCTGTAGCAGGGCTGAACAGCTCTCGGATGGCGTTCCTGTCTGTTCACTGCCTTCGCCCGGTCCATTCAGAACATTTCTGGGTCAGGGAAAGATTTATTGATCGTAGATTATACAAGAGATCTGGCTATGTAGGTGATGATAACCACAATCATGGTGCTTTTTGATACAACAGGGATGTTGCTGCCATCACTTCCTGCTTTGTTGAGGGAGTTGCCAGATTTATTGTCCCAAGAAGAAATATCCCAAAGAAATGGAAACTGTAGTCCTGCCGCAACAAATTTCTGGCTGTCTGGGTAGGGAGACTTCCTTTTTCTCAAAGGAAAGAAAATGTGTGCCATCTTCATCCTCTGGCTGAAAAAATTAGCAACCCAAGTGTCTGGACTGACTTTGGAAGAAAGAGGATCAACAGTTAGGAGAAAGTTCATCTCTTAGCTGTAAGTAGGAAAGTAGAAAGCATAATACAAACTTTAATGCTTACTGAAAAACAGAATGTATTCTGCAAGCGAGAAGAACAATTGAGTTAATTAGATATAAAATAATATTTTATAGATATCCCCCAGATGTTAAAAATAAGTCCTTCCCCCAGATGATTAAATCCTTTTTAATGATCCTTTCATGTCACGGATATAATTACAAATTGCTGGATTAATTACATAACATATTACTGTGGAATATAACTTAACTGATACAAGCATATCAGCATATTCATCCCACTAAAAATGTGGTAAAATAAGCACCTCTACTTGGAGTAGGCATCATAATTTGTTTTTTAAATTCAGCCATTTGTAAAGCAATTAGATCAATTGTGTATTTTACAAAATTTGTGCTTTTCGTTTCTGACAATATATTTGATAATTTCATTGTTATCCTTAGGGATGTAAAATTACTTAATTGCTAATGAAAATGTTCAGCCCACCTGAAAAAATGTATTACCTAAGTACTCATGTTAAATATTTTCTGTTCTGTACAGAACAGAGGAAGTTCTCATTGTTAACCTGTTTCTCACTGAAGTCTTCGCTTACTGTTGCTATGTTTCATCATTTGAAATTTGTTTAGAGTAGAAACTTACGAAATGTATTTTCCTTTCCAGAGTTTAATAAAAAAAAATATATATATATATCTGAGTGGCATGCCGGTAACCTTCAGGGCAAAGGGATTTCTTCTGTGCTGGAATAATGGAGATGTGCGTTCAAGGCTTTCCTGGAGCAAACTAGAAACCTTAAAAAGGGCAGAGGTGAACCCCACCAGCTGGCAAGTTTGCTTGGCAGGTTGACTTCACTAAAATAGTATATTAGTCAGGTTATGACCTGTAACTTTGGAGTTCGATTATTATCGAAGTATTTGTATATTTTAACATTTTCATATAACTGTGTGTATGTACTGCAAGTATGTTGCTGAGGTGTAGCATTCGGGTATTCAGCATAACATTATAATATTAATGTAGTTTCCCTGCTGTTGTTTGTAATTTATATTTAAAGCAAAAAAAGATAAAGCTTTTCCCAGCACCTCTTTCCTTATCTTCAGGGGATGGGATTACCTTGATATTGACATCTATCATTTTATTCAAATGTTGTGTGTGTGTGTGCGCGCACACACAGAGGTGGAGAGAGAGGCATCAATTTATCTGCTGCACATTTCAGTGAAAAGAAAACCAAAGTGATATAAAAGCAATTGCTGTCATCATCTAACTTCTCTGTCTCGGGTCATGGTTTTGCATTTGGATATCGTAGCACCTTTTTGATGGAAAGGCAGTGTGGCTTCATCTTTACTGAACCTATTGATTTCAAAACAGCAAGGGTCCAGCTGGTTCCAAGAACAGGCAACATATATAAACCACACAGCTGAGGACGGAATTAATATAATTCTATTCCTTTTTGACTAGAGGATTAAATTAAAAAAAAGTACAAGTAGTTTAGTATTTTGGAAAACATTTAAGTTATAGGCCAAAAGTTGTGCTTTGCTGTACATTCCTCCTTTTGTGGAGTCACAGACAATATAATTAGTGTTATGTAATTACAACATTTAATATTAATAGCTCAGTATAACTAGAACTCAGAAAATTCATGCAATAGGGAAATGTTAGATGTTTGGACTTAAAATGACAAATCCTTGGTTTTCAGGCTACTACTTATAAGTAGTGTAGTTTTTCCTGGAAAGGAAATTTGTCATATGTAAACCCAATCTGCTGTTCATTCCTTAAGAGCTGGTTATCTTTAGGAAAGTACCTCCGTCCAATCTTTGCCAGTGTATAAACTCTGCCTGGCCGGAATATATTTCCAATATCAAAATGAAGTGCACTTTTCATGAAGTCTCATAGAGGTGGTTATCTGATATACATCCTTTCATCCCATTTGAGTTTTCTTCCTGCGAGAGAAAGACTTTTTAACTTCATGAGAAACATCATTGTCTCTCAGTCTTGAGCATACATTTGATTAAGAGACTACTTTTTAAGACTCTATCTTACAAAAATTCAGCCCAAAGGGAGTTTGAATAGCCAGCAGCAGCTGACAGCATTTTCATTTTGTCCTATTAGAACATGCAGCATGTACCCTGGCACTGCAAGCAAGAGAATAGTGCATAAATCGGTCTTGAAGTGTCATAGAAGTCAGCCCTTTCATATAGCAGTTGATCGTATGTTCCCCAATAACATATGACTGCTAAGAACATCAGAACTGTTGTTTTTTGCTGGCTGAGTTGGTTGAAAATTTTTAAAAATTTTGACAAAGCCTGTGAACATTACTTGGAAGACTGGGTCAATGGGGCTGTTAGTGGGGCTTTGTGGTAGCTCCCACTTCAGAGGAATTCACTATATTCAACCCTGCCTACGGGAAATTTGATTAAAAATGAGAGCTTGTTTTACTCCTTCAAGATCTGAAATCCAAAGAGAAGAAAATACACTCAAAGGGATCTGAAAGGATATGCTGATATGCCTGTCACAGAAATGTCTGGTTTTGATGTCTTCCCTGGAATGTGTAATTCATTGCTGCACTACCCTCCGGCTTCTGAACTCTTAAGACATTCTTCAGCCCTTAGATTATTTGAACAAATGACCCAAATCTCTCTAGCGGGTCCTTCCTACAAGGTTGATAGCACTGAAGTTTTTTTTCCCCTTTGTCTTGGGCTTATTTCATCTGAGAATATAGATTTCTAGTGATGTCTAAAAGCGGTTAACCATATTTCAGATTTAAAGGAGGGGTGCTTTTCATGAAGTCCTCTGAAGGGGACAGTCTTACATATAAGACTGCCTACCCCAAATCAGGATCGCCGCTGGAGTTGCCCAGTTGCCTGATACCTTGGCTGGGCAGGCCAGGGACAGGGCTGGCACCTTTTGAAATGGTGACTGGAGCGAAACTTCAGCTCTGTGAGTGAGAAGTCACCACGGGATGACTGTGCTACCTGGCTGAGTTGTGGAGCTGTTGTAAATACAGGGGTGAAAGAGAAGGAAAGAAGTGTTCCCAAGTGTGCAGTGTGCTGCTGAGTTTCTTCCTCCACACAGTGCCAGAACTGAGTGCATAATGCCAAGGTGGCTCTTTCCATTGCTGTCGTCCCCTGGGAAAAGTGTGTTTAAAGCTATTATCATTATATCTTTAGCCAGTGGATCTTGGAGACCTAGACCTTCTACCAGGGGAGAGAGACTGCTGGGTCCACGTGCTACAGAGCGTAATGGAAGATGCAGGGTGTTGGGATGAGGGTTAAAGGCAGGCATATCCAAACTGCCCCTGGCGCAGCGATGCTGTTTTAAGGAGAGACAGTGTGACACAGACGTGGTAAGAGAAGTCTCTTAATAGAAGCTGAAGATGAATTCTCTGTGTAGGGAGTAGAGATGGATTTGTCAGTGTGTGGTCTCATCTCCTGAACTTCATTAACCACTGCTGAAAGCTCACAGGAAGGAGTAAGCGTGTTGTAAAAGCAAGATTGTAGGAGCACAGACATGTTGGCTGGAAGAAACTTCTGAAGGTTCTGTAATCCGTGCTCCTGAGATTTATCCATTGGACAATGTCACCACTGGCAGCTGTGCAAACAGAGGTGAGGGACTATTGCTGGAGTATCTGTGGGGCTGGGTATTTAGCTTATTCCTATGCACATGTTTGATTTCTGAATTCGGTACTATTGCTTTTCCTTGTAATATATCTACTGTTTTAACCAGGGCTTGTGAGAGGGAAAGAAGGTCCTATTGAGTATGCCCGAGTGATAAATTTCTCCCAAGCACTTATGTGAGGGATCAAGCCACCAAAGTGTATTTGTGTAAGAACGGACCCTTGGATGTTTGCATCCTTCCCCTTTTGTTGCTTACAATGTTGCTCTATACAAGAATTGTAGGACTTGGCTCCAAACATTTAACTTGGAAGGATTTGGGGGGGTTATTTTTTAAGAGGGGACAATGGCAATAATCAACCAAGTGTTATGTGAAGACAGGCTACTTGTAGTCAGTCCTTATAAACAATAGAAGCACGTATATGAAGTGATATGTCAAATTACGTGGAAGTGGAAAATCAGGCCTGTATACTCACTGGGCACTTGAGGATTTATTATGTATTATGTATTTATCCCTTAATGTTATTCTGAAGATAGGGAGTAGCTGAGAATTCCCTCTTGTCCTATTTCCTAAATACTTTAAATATTTCCCCTTCAGCTATCTTTAGAAAAACCTAGCACTTTTGAAATATGATAGCATCACAGTGCTGGGAAATGAAGATTGCCTTTTATCTACAGAACTGGTTCAGCAAAGGGTCGTGGCAGAGACTGATTCTGGTACTGGCTCCGTTGCCCATTGACCCGCTAACGTGCAGGGTGAGATTGCCAAGAAGGCTGTCAATCAGTGTTGATTGTGTTGGTAGTTTTCTAAGGAGTCTGATTACTTTTTAAATCCATTCATATTGCTTTCCTTGTCCTTATTAGTTTATTTAACTTTACCCACAGTCTGTGTGAAGACATTTGTGCTTATGTAGTGTCGGTGCTCATCTTTCTGCACATACCAAAGTGGATGTTGAGAGTTTTAGGAACATGAAAGTGAGATCTTTGGGGGGCAAACAATGTTAGTGGCCAGGCTGAATCACAGCTTCTTCAAATAGTTGGAGGTTTTTCTTGGTTGTTGGAGGGATCCCTGCTTTGACAGGAGTGCTTAGCTGAATGCTCTGGTATATTGCCAATTACTAACCTTTACTTGAATCTAATCTGCAAAGTAATACCAATTTTTCAAATAAATGTTTTAAGGCTCCCACGTGCTTTGCCACATTTTGTCTGGAAGAAGCCCCAGGGGCCATCTATTTCCTCCTCCTTTTAATGCAGATGAGGAAATAATTTCTACCTCTTTCATTTAATACTACGTTTTTTTTTTTTCCAGTAGTGCCTGTTGTCCCAGCAGTAATCTAAGAACGCAGCATTGCAAGTCACAAGCACAGGAAAATCTTTTCCACCTTTTATTTGTCTATACAGTATTTTGACGGTGTAAAAAAAAAAAAAAAAAAGAAAAGTTGCGGTACTTTAGGAAGTGGAGAAGCTGTATGCTCTGTAGATTAACGTGCTGTAAATTCAGAACTTGATATCTTCTGTTTTTCTAATTCTTGATAGATCCAAGTAAAAATTCTTGCTCTGTAGTAAGTTTTTAACAGGAAGAGGCGAAAAGCCTGTTTGTTAAATTGATCCGTGAGGAAAAGTGTCATAGAAATATAAATATCCATCTGGAGTTTTTACTTGTATACAATTTAAAAATGAAAAAAGGAACCGGATAATGTAAAGCTTGTTGGTTAAACCTGTTTTTTATATGAACTGCAAGTTCTTGTTACACTTGTTCTTTCTAAGTAGTGATTGATCCAAGATGAAAAACTTAACCCTGGACCCAAATGCAGATTTTGAACATCCTTTCTTGCCGCTAAAACCCCTGGCCTTTCCTTTGAGTCATTACAAATAGTGAGTAAGGGCTGAGGGGCTATTCAGAACCTGGGCTGGAGTTCAGAGATCCATTTCCTCTATTACCAGAGTTCAGAACGCTTAAACATGCTGGGGTGTTGCCTTGGCCTCCGCAATTCTTTAATTCCTTAGGTTGATTTTGTGGAAATGAGTCAACTGGGGAAATTTGTTTTTTTGTTTTTTGTTTTTTTCCCTTTTATAAATACTCCTTTTACTGTTAGGGCACAAGAGGGTTTCTCTTAAGGAAATTTATTGCTGAAATAAGGAAAGAAAATGAAACTCTGCTGGCTGCTGCTTAAGACTTATGGACAAAGAACACACGGACAATGATTACTTTTAAAGCCTCACTGGAAAATCTTTTGTTATTAACTAAACTGCCTTTAAAACTAAAGAAAGCTCGTGCAAGGCCTGCACTATTATTTTGTGTCTGTCCATGCCTGCGTCTTCAGAGAGTTTTCATTTCATGTCTATGTTTGCCAAGTTCCTATGATAGTTCTCTTTTCCTTTCCTCTCATTCCTTTCAAGAAGTTCTAATGCTTGTTTAGATGCAGAAAACCCACACTGTCATCCTCTCCCAGGTAGCCACAGTGATGCTATGCTGGATCCTTTGCCTGTGTACACTTTCACAGTTCCACTACTAAGTTTTGTTTAGTTTTTCATTTATTTATTATGTTTTATTCTAATATTGCATAGAGATCTGTTAGCTATATATGTATATTTTTGTGTGCATATATATACATACACAGATGTATATATATACAGATATGTATTTGTGTGGTGTGTGTTGATCTGATTCATTTACACCTGAAGCCTATCACTTTTTTAATATAATCAGTTCCTCCTTTGCAATGCCTTTTCTGGTAGATTGCAGTCTTTCTGTACCTTTTTTGGTAATATTTCCCAGAGGTGGGATTTAAGGAAGGAAATGGAGCAAATCTAGATTCAGACTTTGATTTTGGACCTTCTCTAGAGGGTCAGAACAAATCCCTGCATGTAGTGGTGCACTTGAAGGTAATGAAAATTTAGATATCAGTCATCACTGGGAACCTGTGTTCTGTCCTCATTAAACAGCGAATTTTGGTGAGTGCTTCCCATTCTCTTATGGGATACTGCTGTTTCTACAGAGCAGCCAGTAGACACCAAGCAACATCAGGGCATAATGCACATTTTCATTGAGGCAGAGCAGTGTATATTGTGTTACTTTTCATTGAAACCTCTGATTCCGCTTACACTGATGTAACTTCAATGTCATAAATATGCAGAGCTGTGCTTTATCATACACAATGCTGGATTCTCATCTCTTTCCTTAGTGAAAGTCTAGACTATTTAGAAAGACCAGCTATTTTAATGTTCATGCGAATTAAATTGAAAAACAAATTTCAAGAGTGAAGAATAGTAATTCAAGTGGCATTAGAAATAAGTGACTGATGAAATATTTCCTGACTTAATGGTGAAGTTGATCTTTCTTTGAATGACGTGTATGTATACAAGGATGCAAGATGAACCTAAATTTTGGCGGTCATACAGGACCCTCAGCAGTGTTGTCAATCCTGTGCATTCAGAAGTCATGAACGAGCTTGACTTAATCAATTATGAGTCCTTCTTGTTTGTCTTCTGCCGTTTGTGCCTTTAGGATCCATATTTTGAAACCTTTCTCCATTCACGAAGAACAGAAATTTCCTTTTGCAATGTTGGTGATTTAAAAAAAAAATACCTGGGCTGCTTATATCTGCTGCACTTGCATCTGCTGCAGGGCTGACAGGCATAAAAAGACGGTAAAAACCTGGGCATTTGCAATGGTGAGGGTTGCGTGTTGAGTGTGCCACTGACTCTTATATTAATAAGCTTAATATTAGATTTTATATAATCTGTTTTTACAGAGGGATTACAATTGGAGCAGCCTATTGACAATATCCCTCTAAATCTTTTCTGTTCTGTAGTTTCATACTAATCTATGTAATTTATAGTGAATCAGTACCTGCAATTGCTTGCTCAATTTGTATTCTTTCCTACGTGCCATCTTCTTGTTTGTTTTGAATGCACTAGGGGATTCGGGGAGATGGTGGCGTTATTTATTCTAATATTATAAAAACACAGTTTACTTGTGTACATCAGCAGTTCCACTGCTATAAAAGGAAAAGAATAAAACCTGCCTTTTCATGCCTCCCTTGGCATGGGTTGGTTTAGTTGAATCTAGTTTTTAAAAAACTGGAATCTTCTGCCCAGTAAATCCATTTGTCCATCATTTACTAACCACCAAAGCTGGTTATTTGCTTGTCCTTCCCGTACCATGCTGCCTGACTGGTTTGAATTTCATGTGTAAATGCATTTCTGAGCAATGGTTTCTTCCATTCTGGCTTTAAAGCTTAATGAGAATGTAATGTATCCAGTCTGAGGTTTCTGTTTGATCTTATAATAGTAGGAAACAGGCAAGTAGATTGCCCTAATCATTAGCAATTGTTAATACATTTGTTTCTCTCCATTCTGACTGAGAATGACTGTCTAATGCCTGGTTTGGAGTAGGGCACATGGTAGAAGCAGAAGGGTTATATTATCTTACTTATTTCATGTCACAGGCAAAAATACATGGTTGATTAGAGAAGGTTGGCCATATTTCAAACCTTGCTTTGTAGGAGCTGGCGCTGGAAGGGTCAGTGCTTTTTAGCGGGATGTTTTCATTGGGAACCTCCTCCTGCGGCTCGCCCTCTGCAGATGACACAGGGCTGATCCTACAGGCACCGACGGAGCGGGATCCTTCCCGTTGCCTTCCATGATCTTTCAGTCCTGCCTCACGTGAATTAATAATCCAGAGAGCTGTGTTTGAGCTGATGGTTTTTTCTCTCTGTAGATCATTCTGTGAAAGTGAGAGATCACCTTTAATGTAGTCAATCTCTCTTTGGTGCTCTCTGCGTTCATTCCTGAAACTGAGCCCTTTTGTTCTGCCGGAGGTGTTGGAGTGAATTATCTGTCCTGCCAGAACGGACTGAAATGAATATGCTTCCTTTAGGAAAATTGCAAAATTAAATTAAACTTTAAAGAAGCCACAGAATCCCTTTTAAATATTTAACTTAAAACTTGACTTTCCCCCTGTCCCCCCCCCCGTCCCCCCCCCCCCAATTCTCTTGGCCTGAAGTTGCACAGAATCAAAATTGAAGAGTGGAAACGAGAGGTAGTATGGCAGCTATGAGCTAGCATTTGCTTTTTTGGATTGCGGCCAGTCCTAGGAGGCAGCCAAACTGGAGAACTTGCAGAGGTGTTAAAGGCCCAGGCTCTGAGCCCACAGATCTCAGCTAGGAAAACCAGCTGATCTGAAAAGGTAACGCGACTTGTATCCTAAAACATCAAGACGATGACATAATATATGTAGTGAAATAGGAAGCAATCTTGGACTTTTAAAAAATATCTGGATGTTCTGGGGTGTTTTTATTGTTGTTTTTTTAAGTTAAACGGGACTTTTTCAAGGTTTTGCTGTTTGAGTTCCTGCTCCTTCCCTGGCTTTCTCCACCCTATTTTATTTCTAAAATAGGACTAGATAAGGCACACTGGTTTTTGCAAGAAACCGTTTGTGACAAAATGGATAAGGGAGTCAACTGACATTTCCCGGCACACAGACATTTACTGACTTGAAGAACCGGTATGTTGGAAGAATCCAAACATTTACAGAGAGAAGAACGCCTCTGGCAGCTGCACAGTATTACATAGCTGCACTCAGGATAAAGTCATTCTGGATCTTTTTCGAATCAATGGAAACTATTTAATTAAGAGAAAAAGACATTTTCCAGTGTGTTTGAATGAACCCCCACGAATGGTACACTTATATTCCAGTGCAACAATGTCAGCAAGTTTAAGAACTGGGATTGTTTTTCTTGTGCTATGAATTTCCCTGGGATCACACGGGGCAGAGCCGCATCTTGCAGACAAAGTGTAGCACGTTCTCTGGGCTCCTTATGGCTACTAGAGATAGTCTTATCTTTTTTTTTTTCTCTTCCTATTTCTATCAGTGTACGTTCTTTTTTTTAATGTAATGCTTGTCTTCTTTTAAGGGAGTTTAAGATTAGGTGATTTGATTGTCAGCTCTGAATACTTAGCAATAGATTAGCTCCTTTCTTTGAAACCTTTTGGGTATTTGAAACACTGGGATAATTTCATGCCTTCAAAGTGTGTGATGCGCCTCTTGGCTGCGTAGTTAAATAATGGAAGACACCAGATGGGGGATACGATATTATAGGCAGCTCATAAGGACTATGAGTAAGGATTGTGGAGGACCAGCTATAACAGAGACCTTTAATAAAAGGTGCTGTGTAATTTTCTTGTGCAAATGCAAAAAAAAGTGTGTCCATGTAACCTGGAGCGTCAGCATGCTATTAAACAGGGTAGTTTTCAAGGGATTTTCAAAATTTTCAAAGATTTTAAAGTTTTTAAAAGATTTTGAAAACCACCAGATGAAGACATTAACATGTTGTATATGCTACTCTTTGCATGTAATGTTGGTTTAAAAGCCTTAGAAACAAGGCACTCGTTTTCTCTTTGTTGTCTTTTGAGAGACTTGTGTGTGTGTGTGATGACTAACTCATGTTTTCTTTACTTGAAGATTGCACTGAGCATGCTTTTTTTTAAACTCCTTTTAAAGACAATAAAAGTTATTAATTAGCCCACACAAACAGTGTGCTAAGAGATGTATCGCAGGAGAACGCCTAGCCCTGAGGAATGAAGACTAATCAGATGAGAACAAAATGTGCAATCTATTTTTGCCTTGAATTTTAGGAGATAAAATAGGAGGATAATCTTCTAGTTGAGGCATAAGTCTTGGGTATGGCTCTGCTATAATGCGGCGCTCTCGGAGGTTATTTGAAGAGCTTTCCTTAAGCGCCTACGAAGGATCTTGGTGGCCAATTTTGTGCGTTTTACAAGAATCTTGTAACGAGTCTTCAAAGTCAGTCATGGCTCTGGAAAAGTGGTTCTCTGGACTGGGCAAAGAGCTCTCATCAGTGGCAGCTTAATTGGCACACAAATATTACATTTCTCTCATCTTGTGCAAAGTACTCACTTTTTTTTTTTTTTTTACCGCCCTGTCTTTCTGGGCACTGCTGTTCTCTGTTTATAATTGTTATAGTCTCACTATCCTTATAGACTCCACCTAGGGCTACGCAAAACATTTTCTCTATCTTTCATGGGATATTTTTGACATGCTGAAACTCAATGCAAAACTCCCAAATTTGCTAGAAAAAACTTCTTACCAAGATATAAGCTACTTCACAAGGTTTCAGGCCTAAAGGAACCACTGCAGGATCTAATTCTAATTTGCTTAACAGATCATTTTGTTATGCCCAAATACTTCTTTGTTCAGACTAAAGAATTTTTGTTCTCTGGAGGCTAAACTGTGTGCGCTAGAGAATAAGAGCCATCAAGAAACCTCCAATACATGATACCCTTGGAATGGCAGGGAATTTATTAGATCTGATTCTGTGATCCCATCGAAAAAGAAAGAGTTCATAGCACCATTTTTCCACTTTCATCCTTTACTTGTGCTTAATCTCTGATGCTATAGGAGAAGATAAATACAGCTCCTTCCCCTTCGTCCTTAAGAGTAAGTCTAAACAGCAGTACAGGAGAGAGAAGGTGCTGTTTCTGACCTCAGTGGGCGATTTTGGAAGGCCTGAAAGATGAGATTTCATTAAAATGATTTCTTAATGGAGAACAGAAGTCATTCTGACTCTTCTGGGGGAGAGGCAAAAACCACTGTTTTCCTATGACCCATAAAGGAAAAGAGATGAGCAGGCAGCTTTTTCAGAATCTGGTTACTTCATAGCACCCCTGCCCCTGAAAGTCAAACTTCTTTCCTACCCACACCAGCAAAATATGTTGACTGTAAAGAATATATCTAAGATAATCTGCAGGGAAAAATATGGGCAAAGAAGAAAAGATCTATAGTCTAGAAGGATAGCATAGTTTTCTTTTAAAGACTTCAAGCAATGCTGAGTCCCCTGGTAAAATAGTTCAGTTTGATTTTCCCAGCTGTGAAGGTAATCAAAAGCTTCTTTCAAGGTTTAGCTTGCTAATGAGATCCAGTGACTGGAAGTTAGTTATGCCATTGTCTGCATGATTAACTATTTCCATCCTGTTATCAGATAGCTTTTATGTGTGAAAACACCTGTATGTGGTGATGAAGTCAGCCCTTAACCTTCTCTTTGATGATCTGAATATGTTGAGCTGCTTAAGCCTCACATCATAAATCTCCTCTTCTAGGCTTGAGTCATTTTTATGGCCCTCCTTTGAATGCTTTCCAGTATTTCCATGTGTTTCTTAAATTTTGGACACTCTAATGGTATTCCAGCACACAGACAATACACAAAAGTGGATGATTTCCATTTGCATATCCCCTGTTCAGTTTTTATCTGGGAATGTCGTAGATACTTTTCACTAAGAAATTGTATGAAGGGTTCATCCAGGAGTTGTCCTCCTCCTCCTTCTCCTCTTCCTCCTCTTTATTACAGACTTTCTTTTTCACCTCGCTTCCACTGCAGTCCTTTTCTGAGTTTCCAAAGTGGGTGGCTGCAAGGGCAGTGACCAAATGATGGCTCTTAGCCATCCAGCTCTGGAATACCTATTTGTTTTTACCTAAATCTGTAGGAAATTTAGGCTCTTAGTTTTAAAGCTTTGACGAGCATCCAAACTAAATTCCTTAAGTGGATGACAATGACCATTCTGAAGTTCCCATTAGGCACATAAAAACTCCATTCTTAATTGCCCTTGTGTTACCTTGTGTTCGGCTCTATTTAAATGAATTTTGTTAAATTGTCTCCTTGTAACCAGCAATTCAGATCTCAAATGTTAAATTTGTTATCTTTATTATCTGGACCTCGCTAACCTCTGAAGTGCTGTTTCACCTATCCCTCTTACCTAAGAAGATATTGTATCATTGATAAAAATAACTTTAGACCAAGAATCAGTTCCTAATGGCTCCACTAAATGAGGAATTGTCAGTATCAAGTACGTTTTGAGAAATGTGAGCGTACTGCAATTTGATCCATCGCAGTGCGCTGTGTTAATTCCACATCATCATTTTTAATTGAGATGTCATGTTGTACTAAGTCAAATGCCATGGAGAAATCAAGTATACTATAGCATACAATTGCCTTTGTCAACCAGACCTGTTATCTCTTCAAAAAAAGACAACAGGTTTGTTTTACAAGACCAACCTTCCATTAAAGTGGCTGATTGACATTAATTAGATTTTTAGCCTCTAATTCTTTGTTGATGAGATTCCAAATTAATCACTCCATTTACAGAATGCAGAATAACTGGAGGTCTGTGGCCCCTTTTATCCTTATTTAAATACTGGATCTCCTTTGGCAGTCCTCTGTTCCTTTGGAATTTCCCCAGTTTTCAAAGGTTTGTTTAAAAATTAATATTAGCAATTCAGGGAAGCTCCTCAGCATGTCCTTTTAGCACTCAGGGGTATATGTTATCCAGGCAGCTGATTCGAACACTGTTTAATTTTAGCAGATGTTGCCCAACATCTTTCTTTATCGCAGATGGCAAACTTTCTATTCTGTCCACAACTTTGCATGAGATAAATTCATCTTCCTGCTTCATTCTGAATGCAGAAAAGAAAAACCCAACTGAGTATTTCTGCATACTTTACATCCCCCTTTACAGTTTTACCACTTGCCTCTTGCAGAATACCTGTATCTTTTTTTCTTCTCACCATTATCTTTCATGCAGTCGTTCACTTACCTTTCTTCATCCTTATGCATCCACATACTCACTGTCTTTCTTCCTATGTCCGTTTTATGGTATATTTTTTTCTGGTTTTGTTGCTAATTCTGTTTCATTTCAGCTGGGTTACCTTCTTGGCCCTTTTTGCGCTCATCTGAGTGATGATAACTTCTTGGGAATTCAGAAGTACACCCTCAGTTTTTGTTAGAACTTACAACCTAAATTTATTTTGATCTTTATTTAGTCTTTATGCCAACTATTGCTTTAAATTTTTGAGAAATCCTCTAGAATTTTCAAATTGCCTGTAAAATGTGTGTTTGTGTTTCTAGATAAAATTATATTTTTATATCTATATATTTATTTATTTTTCTATATAGATTTGCCCCAGGTAAGCACAGTGAGGTCGTGATCATGAGTCTCATAGCCTGATAGGGAGCACATTTTTTTAAGCCATGTTCCACATTGAGATATCTGAAGCAGGTCACAGGCAGTGAGCCTCGAGTTTTAGGGGTTCCGACATGCTGATTTTGGCAGTGGCTGCAGGGAAATATTATTCTCTGCTAGAATTTGCTTTACTTTTCTCGGTGGAGCTAAGTAAATGAACTCGTGCGGAGCCTATGGAGAGTTGTGCTGTGCTGCCAGCTTGGCAGCTCGTTGCCATCAAGTAATTCCAGCAGCTGGTATCCGCAAATATGACATCCTTTTAACGATGCTCAGTGGTATTTACACAATATTACAGTGAGAAAGTGTTCATTCGGGCCCTCTCGCCTGTGAACCGTTAATGGAACGTGCTACATCTCCTGCTTGCTGTCCCGTCCATGCTACAACTGCATGGTGCCGTATTGATAATGCTATGCCAGCGTTTGAGGAGGGGTTATTTCTGGGTCTTATTAAGCTGTATTGCCTCCCCTGGCATCTTGTGTGCCATCTCTGGAGTCCGGTGCAAACGCAGGATCTTCCTGTAGCTGTCACTGGATTGCTTCTGACAGCCGAGTTACCTATTTCTGCTACCTACTTCACGTAGAACTGGCTCAGGTATCTCCAAGTCATTGAAGCCCTAAGAGCAAGGCTGGGTGCATGTCCCAGAACTGGCAGTGTACATTTACCAGAAACTGAGGGGCAGCACAGGACACGCTTGATGCCCTAAGTGTGACTGCCTCCGTAAATTTTGGACACATTTACCGCAACGTTTTCCATACGTCCCTTCCACCTGTTCTGATTCCTGCCCTGAGTCCTCTGCTTTCCTCCCTGTCTCATTAGTATTCCTGCAGATATCACTACATCCTCTGCTGCTCTGAGTGTTGTAGTAATGATGACTTTATTATGAATACAACTACAAATGTTCTTTATGGTTTGTTTGACCCTTTTTTAATCACTTCCCTTCCCTGCGCTGTTGGCTGCTGACAGACGGACTTTGTTTTCTGTCTGTCACAGAATATGTGGAGACTAAATAACCTTGTACTTCAACCACATGTCCAAAGCTTATGTCTCTAATAGCAAGTTGATTGATCAACTAATTGATTACATCAGACTAAGACTTTACCAAAGTGCTTGTGGGCACCAAACAGATGAGGGAAAAAATGGAAAACCTATTTATTTTAATTAACTCAGTAAAAACAATTATAGGAAACAATGCCAGCCTCATGGTGTGGAAACCTACGGAAAGAGGCAAGCTGGCTTGATATAATATTCCTCATTTTATTAAGAGGGAGTTTCTGATTTGTCAAAGAGGCTCATTTTGTATAGCATTTTTGCTGTACAGGTCTTTGTTCTTGTGCTGTAGCCTGCTGTGGCTAAAATTATCAGAGCAAAAAAGGGAGAAAAAGAAAATTTAAAAATAGGAGTCCTGGCAGCTTCAGTGTATACTCACCACAGTGATCTTTGTTCCTTTTGCAGCCTTAAGTGAAGAAAACTTCCCTCGCTGTTTTATTTCTTGCCTCAATACATATATTTGCAGTAAGGCAGAGTCAAAGTAGGTGGAAAAATTCAGTGCATGAGACATTTCAGCAACATGGAAAGGAGCTGCAAGAAATCGGTTGCACGATTCCAGATCTCGTTGACTTTATCTGCTTCTTTGTATGCTAGAGTTTGCACCCTCACCTCCGACGTCCTCCCCAGGAATGACAAAAAGGTTGTGTAAATGCTTAGGAGCTGGAGTATGCGTGCGTGTGTGAATGGCTGAGTAACTTTCTAAGAGTCTTTGTGCAACACACAAAATGCTGCAGTCAACTCCTTGGATGAAATCTGCTCATGTAGCTAAGCTTTTATTAATGAAAAAAACCCAGCTCTTCTTTCTTCAGCAAAGGCTTTCATTTGTTGAAAGTGTAAACCAACAAATCCTTGCTTGCCTGACTGTAAGAATAGTCTTCAACGGCTATAAGCGTTTATTTCACTGAGATGTCAACCTGTAAAAAAAAACTCAAATGGTACTACTGTGAATAGCAGCTCTTTCGTGTTTAGCTAATTATTTCATTGCCTAGATTAGGCAGTCAGATAATTAGTTAAATAACATGCTTCTCTTCCAAACTCCGACTGCTTCCTCAGGTATCAAAACCTCCCAGCATTTCCTCTCCAGCTGTCAGAATTTCTGTTTTCTTGATAGCCTTTCCTGACAGGTTTTATAATGTTCATGTGAATGTTCTGTACAAAACTTCCTCTGCGTTGCCAGTTAAGTCTTCAAAGCCATCGAAGTTAATCGCATGTAATATAAAATTAAATATGAGGGTAAACACTGACCTGATTATTTAATATTTAACTCACTAGAAAAGCTTTATTTTTTTGAGTGCTGCAGGATTTTCCTTGCATTGCAGTAAATGCTAGACTCTTCTGGTAGCGTTTGGGCATTCCCACGCTGCACCTGGAGCTTGCTTGCAGTGAGATCATTCCCCCAAGTGCAGCGTTGTGTTGGGCGGCAGTGGCAGCTCACTCCATGGATCTGCGATTCACTTCTAGCCCTACCCAGGGATATTACTGTCTGTCTTCGGAGTCTTTGGTGGATATACTGTTCTATGCTCCTATATCTTGGGGGGGTGGGGGGTGTTTTCCTTAAAATCTTTGATTTCCTCACCTTCATGAATAGCCCAGAGCTACCGCTATTACTGAAGTACTTCACTGAGTGGTAGAGGAGCTCATACAATGCAATATCCCACTTTCCGTGAGCAGATGGCTTCGACCAGCCCTCCTGGCTCCTTGGGTTATGTCTGACTCTTGGAAACCCAGGAAGGGAAATGTGGTGATGCTTTGGCTAACCTTAATTTAAAAAAGAAGAAAAACTTTTGAAATCACCTGGATAGCCAAAAATTTTTTCTACTGAACTGTCGTGGGGAATAAAAAAAGCATTATTCTATTTTATAGCTACATTACAGGTATGAAATTGGACAGTTTTTAATGTGGAAAGGATCTCTTTCACGTGTAGTTATGCTTCTGTGTACCATGAACCACGTATTGTCAATCTAAAGTAACTCTCAAGTTCAGATCAGGATGACTTAGCTTGATGTGCCACAGACTGAGTAGTCATTTTTCAAGGATCTTATAAGCTCTTCCAATCTGAATGTTGTAGCTCAGGATATTTATAGCTTCTGCTTTGTTTGTTCTGCAAGAACAAGAGCTTTAGACTACTGTTTTCCCTTTTCTGTGCATTTCTTAATTTATTTGCCTGTTTGTTCTCTATAGTGTTTTATTTCTAAACACTCATGATACTGTTAAATAAGCCAATCACACACTCCTGATTTCTGTTAAATGGGATTGCAAAAGAACGTACACAAACGTCAAGAAGCTGAAACCTAAAACTTGAGCAGTCAACCCTAATTCAGCCCAGGTATCTGCATTAAGATGATGCATCTCTTTGTAGCATTGCAAATTTACCAAGCAATAAAATCGATGACATCATAAGAAGTTAAAACAGTCAGACATATCATACGTTTATCATAGGCATTGAGGGCAATTTAAAATTTCATTTATAGACAAGAGAAATCTAGTCAATGTATTTGTTAAATTTTTACATGATTTAAAGTGGAACGTGTGCTTGAAAACCCTGCAGACTTCAGGGCTTTTGAAACGTGATATTTAAAATAATATTTATTTTTATAGTTAAAAATCTGATGTGAATTTTTAGTATACGAAAAACTAATTAATGTTTGAAATGCATTAGTAGTTACTGCTTATTTTCATTTGAATATTTGAAGCGGTGTTCAGGCTAGCATTTGAGAAGACGTATGATGTGCTGGACTTGGGTTCAGGCGGGCGCGCGAGGGTCGGCTCTGCGGGGCGGTGCAGCTCGAGGAGGCAGAAGAGCGCAGCGGGGCAGCTGCGCAGGCGGAGGCAGCGTGCTTCCTTGGGGGGGTGCTAATGCCAGGCCGCTCGGGCACAGGGTTGTAGGGCTGTCTTCCTAAAACAGCGTGCTTTTCTAGTGCGCGTGCTTGGCTCTCGCATAGCTCGGGTTTCCTGGAAAAACCTGGCTTTTCCATCGAAAAGTTGAGTCCTGTTGGCTTTCCCTATGTCGTTTCGTTTGTCTGAGATCGCGGCTTTGCAGGCGCTGCAGCCGCCGGCCGCTGCCCTGAGCTGGGAGCGTCTGCAGCTCGGAGGAGCGAGCTGCCCCGCTCAGCCCCACCTGCGGCCCCTGCTGCGGGAACTGTTGCCCATCCTCTACGTCCAAAATGTGATGGCTCTACCGGAGCTTTATAGGGCTTCATGTTAATAAGACAAGGAAAACCGGGAACGTTAGAAATTGAGAAAGCTTCCTTTGTTTCAAAGCCCTTCGTGTGTGTGGTTGGGGAGGGAAAGAAGGTGGTGAGCTGGCTTTAATATTTTGCCATTATATTTTATGTAAGTGCTTAGCTGTTCGATTAGGGATTTTCACAACTGAAGATACTGACTCAGACACGCTCTCCTAGCATCCTTTTGACTACTTGTGCTGGAGAAGGGCTGAGTGTTCATTTATTTTCCGAGCATTGGGTTGTTGATAATTACCTTTAAACAGGTAACGTACCTGCCAAAACTGCAAGTTTGTTTCAGCAGCTTATGTGCTTAAGGTAGCAGCAATGGTAAAAAAGAGAAGTGGTCTTCCACGTTTATAATTTTGGGCTAAGCAAATCCTTGCCGTAAGTATTGCTTCTGTAGCTCAGCATTTCTTGCCTTTACTTGTTTAGGTATTACTGTATAACAATACTTACATATTTTTATGTAAATAAGTCTGCTGATTAAAACAACACAAATTTTCTCTCATGTTTTCTGATACTACCTTCCCTCCTTTCTCCCTTCCACCATTACTAAAAAGAAAATCATATTCTCACAATTTAGACCTTAAAGATGAAGAGAGTATCATACCCTGGTACACGATCATTATGTTTATCCATATATAGGTATAGATGCACATTTTTACTGTATCTCCTTCTGATCCAGAATCATCACTGAGACCTTTTGGTTAAAAAGGAAATACAAGTAAAGATGAAAATAGGAGGACAAAATTGGACTTTCTTGTTTGATATCTTACAACTATGGGGTTTATATCTGGGAAATTACTGCCTGCTAAGGCCTCCTACTGATTCAACTGATTTTTTTAAATTGGTGCTTTACTCACTTTGCTCAAATCCAGGAATAAACTGTGTCCTGAAGACCACCTGTGAGCTGCTTCTGTTTTTCTCTGCTTTTTCAGTGTATTTTTTTTCCTCCACCTCCTCCCCTTCACATGAAGCCTACTTGTAATGGAAACAAAATGGCCAACATGCTAAACACACCTAGTTTAAAAAAAATTGCAACCGTGTGAAGATAAGTTCACTTTGAGCAAACTTATTGTCAAATTCCTGTATTTTTCTATTAACCCCATGTCAACAACTTACATACGAGCTTCCCATCTAGCTGAGGTTCAGACATTAATTTTTTTTTTGATCTTAGGTGTGTGGGTTGGAAAGATGTGAAAGACACAGTGTATGCCTGTATAATCCTTATTAAAATGTGCATTGGACGCAGAGTAAGCACAGATCGGTGAATCTGAACTGGGCAGAATTCTGAGGTACCCACTCTTGTGGGCAAGCATGGGCTCTAAACTTTAGTTCCCAGTAGTTTTGATTTCATTGAAGTCTAGTTACGTGATTTGGAATGCTTTAGTCGACAAAGAAGAAAATTAGTTGCTATTAATTCAATTGGTGAAGGGATCAGTGTTGTTAGTCTTTCAGTAAGTATCCTAGTAATAGTGAATAGACTATACGCAGACTAAAAACACCCTCCAGTATGTTGCACAATCTGCATGTAAATGGTGGTGAATAATTCCCTTTTATTGAGTTATCGAGAGTCTAACCAAACTTATATTAAACTTATATTGAAGTAAGCCAAGCCTTTAATGGAAAACGTTGAGTGTTAAGGTACAGGTAAGGCACAAAAGACATTTTGTACTTCATAGACTTTACCACTGTCCAAATGTTGTTTGGATGCAAATAATAATATCCATGCAGCAAGTAGTTTCTATGTTGCAGCAATCCCTGTTACATCTCCAAATAACCAGGATTCCCCAGGAGAAAGAAGTTTCATGCTCAGGAAATGAATCTTTCGCAAATAGAGTCACTTGGAGTCACAATATATATATGGTGTTACTTTTGCAGAAAGTAATATCGAATATGTGCAGGTGTGATTACAGCCCTGTCATTTTTGCTATTGAAAGGTGTCTTAAGTTCTGCTCAGCTGTTTTTCTTGACTATGCTCTTGTTCCATATAATGCTGTCATCCTCATGACACTGTCCCTAAATGGGATTATATTGCAGCAATTGAGATGGGGGCACCTTTGTGCCAACTGTGTGAGAGATAATTACAACCTTTGCATCATACCTAGTTTTTGTAGGAAGTTCATAGGAATTTTTACAGATCTTCAGAACTAACGCAACACAATTGTAAGTGATTTAAGAAACCTAAATCCCTGTATTAATTGTGAAATGTTCAGAGTGAGTGTTTTTGAAGCCCAGTGTCCCCTCACTAACAATGACCAACAGCAGATGCTTAGGCAACAACATAAAAACAAGCTTCAGTTATGGCCTGTATCCAGAGAGCCTGCCTCTGATGGCAATCGGCATTTTGGAGACTCATGGAATTTGGGTTTGCATCAGGATTATTGCAGCCTCTGGCGGAGTCATGAATCCTCCTTTACTGCTGCAATACAAAAGCAAAGACCTATGAAGGAGCTCGTAAAGTGGAGATCTGTCCTGTGCGCTGCCAGGGTTACACCATAGACATAGCAATCTGCTGCTTCTCCTATTACTATGTCATCTTTTGGAAAGATATCAACCTTTTTCTGTCACCTACTTTGTTATCAGCCTCTTTTGTGCATACAGATTTACCTATACTACCTCTATAAAACCTCATCTTACAAACCATATTTCTTGAGAGGAGGTATCTTTTCTGTAAAGGCAAAGGTCTGTCTTGTGCAGTGTTTGTCCCGAGTGCTTCGTTCCCAGCTCTGCCAACGATTGACTTTGTGATTTTGGACAAGACTGTTTATCCACTTTGTGAAGCAGATGTAATTTTGTTTCCTTATAGATGAGTGTAAAGTTTTTTTTAATGTTTAAAGGTACTTCACTGCTAGGGCCACATCACATCATAGCATTTTATTCATGGACTGGAATAAACACATACAGTGCAGTGTGATCAAGAGAAATTCTTTGGGAGCCTATCAGAAAAGTACATCTGAAATAGATTGGACTCCTTCCTTAAACAGCACTTCATTGTGGATAACTTTTTAGTAGAAGCAATTTCTGTTGTTTAGGTTGTATCTGTGCTTACAAAGAACACGGTTCCTATGGAATAATGGTTAAATAGGCTCTAAAACTTCTTATGAGGTATTAAACCTGGTTTCTTTCGGGCTTCAATCCCATATGTAACAAGCCCTGTGGTTCTGCCAGCTTGCAGTGTCCGTATTTGGCAGCGTACCTCACCTGACGCGCCTAAGTCTGTGCGATGATTCCAGCTCTTTCTAGAAACTACTGAAAGAGCCAAGCTATATTTTTACTTTGTAACATGTCAGAGAAATAGTGATTTATTGCATTTATTTCCAACTGGAAGTACTGTGCAAGAGCCTGGTTCTCATCATGTTTTCTTCTGCTCTAAGGCACACACCAAAATGGGTGTGGGCTTGCTACACACAGAGGAAATCATTCCTATTAAGGGGCAGAAGTAGCTACTTGTATGTGGGCGATGCTGAGCAAATGCTTCTAAAATTAAATACTGAAATGTAATAAGAATAAAAATCTCTGTCGTGCTAGAAGGTTCCTGTAGGAATCCAATACTCCCTGGATTAAAATGTGGAAAGGATGTTATCTGCTTATAGATTCTGTTGCTTCTTCCTCCTATCTCTTTTTTTTTGTTTGTTTTTGGTGGGAACAGTTTTTTAGAAGTTCCATAAAAAGTGAAACATTACATCAGAAAGAAAGATCACTCAGCTGGTTATTTTAAGATGGATTTTTTTTTTCCTGTAGTGATGTAAATTAACTGAAAAACAACTGTACTAAAAATAAATGTACAATTGTTTTAAATGAGTCAAGTGCGTACTCTTATTTCTTGCGTTATTGTATGTGCTCTATGCTATCCTATCCTATTTTTGAAATGACACCACTTTCCTTAAATGATAACTCTGAGTTTAAATGCAGCAAACAATGTAGTCAGGAATTGTGCAAAGATGCTGCTGTGCCGTTTTCTCTGTGCTAGTTCTCAAGTTCTGGATGAACAAAATAAGACATAGGTTAAATAGGCAAGATTTAATTTTTGGCTTTCAGAGTATAAGAGCTGGTACATTAACTTGTAATGTTCCCGATTATACTCTGCTACTTGATTCATGGAGCCAGAAGTATAGATAATAACAAGCTGATGTTCTGTAATAGCAATTTATTATAATAACTAGTCATGACTGTTTGATGGTACCTTTTCTCTTCCTTTCCTTTCCCTCCTGCAATACCATCTCATATACTGTGTCTTTTTCTCATCTCCAAGGACCTCCTTATTAGCATCTGCTTAATTCACGGCAAATGGATTTTTATTCCTTTATAAGATAAGCAAAGAACTGTGTATGAACCAGGACAAAATGCAGATAATTCGTAATAACATACTTGCAGTTCTTCTCTCGGTCAAATTCAAAAGGAAAAGCAACACATTAACTGGAGACTTAATTTTTAAAGTTGCTTTGTGTCCTCAACATAGTGCAAATACTGTTTTGCTGATAACTGAAGAACAGAGCTATCTGCAGAGTGGCGTATGTTTGTGCTAAACTGTGTGTCCAGAACGGAGCTGGCGACCAGACGCGTGCCAGAGTCGCAGTTACGGTTTATGGATGCGCTCTTTTAGAAATGGTGCAAAACTTGAAGGCCGCCATCAGCTGTCTGCTTCTGTCCAGCTGTGATAAAGCTTTAAAGCTGGAAAGAAAAGCAGTTTTCTGTTGCTGAAGGGAGCTTTGCAGTTCCCCTTTTGCTTAATCTCTTCCTTTCCTCGGTCCGGTAAGGAACGTGGCCGCTCTCGGAAGAGAGGTTGGTTCTGTGCCCGGCCTCACTCTGATCAGCACTGCTCCTCATAAAAACAAAAGAAAAAGAAAACTCTAATATCCTAACAGCTGGCCATTAAGCTGGCAATGGCTCTTTTGGTCAGTAATGTTAAAATTTAAAATTGGGACTGGATGTAGACCACATTAAAGGATCCCCATTTAGAGCATAAATTCAAATCGCTCTTTTTGGTAGTGCATTATTTACTTAAGAAAACCAAATTATATGATTAAGATCGAAGAAAACACTTTTCCTCTCAAATACGTTATTGCTGCTTCCTTTTCAGCTGCCTGTTCTACTCTTTTGCCTTTTTGCGTCTTTCTTTTTTACATCTTTGCTCCTGCCTTTGGTCTTGGTAGATTGAGAGCTCTGCAGGGAAAAGTTTGTAAATGCTTTACAAAACTTTAGTAAATTAGGCCGTAAGTTACATCAAAGTAACATTTGATCTTATTATCTAGAAAAAGCATGGCTTGCTGCAGAATTTAATGGTGGTTGCTGAATTAGATGACTTTTTTGCTGCGTACTATAATTTCTGATGATATTGATGGATAAGCAGTTATGCAAGAAAGCTGTTGTCCAACAGATGTTTGTTCTTGACCCAGTTAATCTTTCTCATAATACAGTAAGTAATAAGTGGATCTGAGAGGTCGTACTCTGCAGTTATAATGTTTAAGGAAGAGAAAGCCTCATTTATTTAGGTATGAATGATCTGAATTCTCACCAACAAGAAATATGAATGCTTGTGTCTGTTTAAAGAGGTAAAAACTTGAAGACAAATGCTGTGACAGGGAGTGACTGTAGTTGACTAAGCCACAGTGGGGAACTACTAAAATTGTTTGATTTTTGTCATTTCTTTTAATTCTTGAGTCTTTCCAACAAATGACTGAACTATGTTTTTAGGCCATTTTTTTTCCAGTGTGCATGAGTGTTTCCTTGTCTGGATTTGAAGTCAAGGCAGCAGGATCTCCCGTTACAATAGAGATTATCAGTAGGCTCATTATCAATTGATTTGAAAAAATGCATATAATTCTTCCCTTTATTTCCTCTCCTCTGTGGGAAAAGACGAGGCAAAAAGCTTCTTTAGACCTGGTAGATGAGGAGTGGACTCTTTAAATTAAAGCAATTTAAGCAAAGGATGGTAAAATACATGCACTTTTCCAGAAAAGATGTCTTTTTGTATGCTTGATTTTTATGCAGAATTTGACATGTAACCTTGATAATTGGCCATCAGTGTGTAGTGATAGGTCAAAGCAGAATTTAGTCTGGATACTAAAGAGAGCATTAGACTGTGAGTTATCAAATTGCTTGATTGTTTGTATTCCATTGTTACTCATATGGTTTCTCTGAAGTTCTGCAGTGAAGAGAATGAAACCAGAATGTCTTGGTGAAGTATGACCGTTCATGACTTCTTGTGTGTACAGGGTTGAGGTCAGACTGTAGCACTCCTAATGATTATGCTGTATCTGCAGAGGGTGATGAAGGTCTCTGTAGGTGTGCTCTTGTGCGTCACCTGGAAGGGCTCTGGAGAAATCTCACCAGCAGTACATGGACTGTATTTCTAGTGCTGTATGTAGCACGATTCTGAATTAAGTTATCATGGGACTCTGTCACTTGTTAGGCTTCTTGCTATCCTGTCAGGCACTGAGGGACTCTGATACAACTTCAAGATCAGTTATTTTCCAGATTTCGGATCAGCGTCGGCTTTTGAGCCATGCAGTGTATTGACTAAAGCGCCTTCACAAGATTTCTGTTTTCCATACATTAGTGAAAGTGAAGATAACATTTTAGTGCAGCTGTGCTTCCTACTAAATCTCTTGATGGAAGAGTTAAAATAATTGTGCCTAGAGTGAGGCAGAAAATTCTAATAATGATTGCAAAGCATTTATGTTCTGATTCCTCCGTTTAGCCTTCCAAGACTTACTCTATAAAGGCTATAACTGTCCACGGTTGGTTTCTGCCAAAGAGCAGGGGCTTTGTTTGTGTATGTTTTTCTGTCTGCTTTTGTTTTTACATTCAAACCAAAATGGTTTAGTCATTTTGTGGAGACATGAGAAAACTAAATAAAACTATTGTCTCTGCTGTCATTATACAGAATTAGAAAAATTTGAAAAGCCTAAATAAGAAATGATAGAAAGCTGAAATTTAGAATAGAAAAATTCTTCTCTAGGAAGGACAGTGAGGTGTTTTGATTGGATTTAACAGCCAGAAAATGTTGATTTTTGTGTTGACTAATACACAGATACTAATGACTCTTAGTACCCTCACATGTAATGTTCCCAGTGAAATCTGGCTGGAGTACACGTGAAGTACACACGCAGCATCACTCTCTGCGAGCTGGGAAGCGTGCATGGAAGCCCACATGTTTTGTCTTGTACTTACTGTTGTTCGTTTTGTTTGTTGCACATCTAGAGGGTTTTTTTCAGAGATTGGGGGAAAAAAAAATTAAGACCTCTACTTGCCCTCTGGCCAGGTCCCTGGGCAATCTACCCAGCTGGTGTTGTGCTCTCCCTCCGTGCCTTCTGCTCCGCATCCAGCTGCAGTTCTACTTCCTCCATCCTTAGAAACGTTCCCAGGAGCAGCTCCGTGGAAGCAGCCCCATGATTGTGCCACGGGGTCCCTGAAGTTCTGGGAGGCTGGGACCAGCCCTGTCCCACCAACCACAGAGAAGCAACTGGCTACAGGTGTGGCGGTTTCTTACAGTTCCCTAGGGTTAAACCCTACTGCTCTCCTTAGCAATTTGCCTAATAGACAAAGATTGTTACCAACAACGCCCAAAAGAAGAGCAAAACAAAAGGATGCTTTGCGTTGGCCCAGTATGTGCTTTCCCAATATCGAGCTTCAGTTTGTTTGCCATTGGGGAGGGGATGGTGTCTGTTTTGATTCTGTGTAGCTTCGTTTGAAAACAGTATAAATTATTAATTATTTAAGACAATTTAGTCTTAAAGAAACCTAAGAAGCCAAGTGATCATAAAGAACTGTTGCCTGGTTTCTCAATTAAAACTATTCATGAAGCTCTTTTAAAGATGTAATTTTAAATCGTCATGGTATTATGCTCATTAGTTCTCAAAATAATAATAATTTGCATTTGTAATACTGCTGTGCAATCCTTATACTGTAACACTATGCTCTGGATAGTATTTATTCAATGTTTTTAATTGGAAGAGCTTAAAGCATTTCACAAACCATTAATAATCCCTGCAATTGCCCTCTTAAAGGTAGTATTAATAGCCCCAGTTTACGTATAAAAGAAGACATGGAGACGTTTGTCCTAGGTTACAGAACAAGCCAGTGGCAAAGAGGAAATATAACCTATGGGTCCTGGTCTCGGAAAGGCAAAATAAATCTTCTAACATTGCCAAATGTTTTTTGACTGCATTAATATTGCTTGGAATTCTTTTATACGAGCAGGGGGAATAGGATAGACTAGCAGTTTTGTGAGCAAGAGCTTATGAAATTATGTGCTAATTTTCTTGAACTAATTTTCAGACCTTTTTTTTTTATTTCTTCTTGAAAGACTGACCTGAAATAAAATTTGCTAACAGGGCTTTATGAGAATGGTTTTCCTCTGTATTGTTTTTTCATTACAACATTACAAATAATAAAAGTGCATGCAGTGCTTTTGTGAGGATTTGAATTGTAGATTAGTACTTAACTGTTCAACTGCAATGATATCAAGCGGTGCCAACCGGGGTTGACACAAGTGATATGGAAATACAGAACAATGCAATTTTTGCATCTCTAAGGAGATTCAAATCATTAGCCTGTGTGGAGTAAAGTATATTTGAACAGATATCAGCCATATGAGAATAGGCACTTTTAATTGAGTCAGGCGTAGACCTTGAACATAAAAGTGCTTTGCTTCCATAAGCAAAATTATACTACTGTAGCATTTTTTCTGTGTTTGGGGATTTTTCTCTATTTAGGGCTATAAACATGTAGAAGTTCAAATTAGTGTTATGGTTTTAATAGTTAATATCCTGCTGTAAATCAAGTATATAGCTGTTTGATGTTTTTATATCAGTTTCTCAAGAAGTATAACTTAAAAATTAAGTTTAATATCTCAAAAAACCAATGCTATATTTAAAATAAATACCTCTCTGATGACAAGATTATGTATCTGAATCAAGTTTCCTTTCTTCATTTAGCTCAGTGCATTTTACCTCAATTTCTGCTCAACAAAGAGAGGTGATTCCTGTACAGTCCATGGTCTGTACTATACTGAGATTACATTGAAAGTATTTGCATTTAGGAAGATAAGAAAGATGCAACCTGACTGTGCTTGCCATCTTCTGCCTTTACTGTTGACGAAAAGGCTCATGGCTCTGTAGAGGTTTCTCACATAAATCTCTCACAAGTTCCTTGCATCACATTGCAGTAGTCGCACAGCAGGAAATGAAGACTATTTTATAGCCCCCATGGAGAAAATAGCCTAGTAGTGCACTTTACTTCCAGGGTCCTCCAACCTGTGTAACACTAATCTTGTTTCTGCTGTTAGTGATTTGGGGAAAATGCTATTACTTGGCAGTGCCTAGTGTGATGCTTCATAAAAGTAAAAATACTGAGCTTTAAAAGTATATTCAGTGGTGGTTTCAGTGACTTTCAGCGAGGTTGGGTATCTGACTCGAAAGAAACTCTTTCTGTGAAACACAGAAAATAACTGGTTCTCTGCTGTCTTTGGGTTATGAGGAATTAGTTGTTGCTATTGAGATTATCAAAATCAGCATTCAGGCTGCAGTGCTGTGTGAACCACAGTGCAGATGAAAAATACTGGGAGTAGAGCTATCAGATCCATTTCAGGAGACGTAATTAATGCTAGTTGTAAGGCATGATGTCATCAGGACAAAATCCAAATTTTAAGTTGAATATACTGGTGTAGTGGCCACTGATCTTTATAAGCATCTCATCCGGCACTTCTTGGGGACCAAATTTTGTGCTTTCAGCCTGTGTCTAAATACCAGTTATTCTTCTGTAGTCAAAAGGACAAAACATTAAAAACCATTTCATTTTTAGAGATATACCTTGGGAAAAAATCAAGGGCTTAAGAGTGACAAAAAAGAAACTGGAGGTAGGCTTAAGAAGAGAGAAAGGGAAGAAAGGGAGACTCTTACAACAGCGAAAGTCCCATTTGCAAATAACGTCACTGCTTTGTGTTGCTGATACATGAAAACGCATCACGTTTTTTAGGTGACGAATGATCCAGGCAGTCCACTATATAACATCTGAGACTGACCAGTGCTAGATGCTTAAGGAAAAGTGCAGAAAGTGTTAGAGGCTTCTTTGGTATTTAAACTGGATGAAAACCTGAAGAATTAGGTTTAATAAGGTTTCCAAAATGTGCTGAAACACATGATGGCGACTCTAGGAGTTGTTACCTCTCTAAATAGCTCTCCGTGATCTCAGCATCGTTCTCAGTCTTTCTCTGCTTGGCTTCTCGACTGTGTGGCAGTGACATCAGCAGAGTCCTCGCTTGGAAAAGGTTGTTTTCCGTTACTGGGCTTGATGTGATAGCGTCTGTGTTTCGCTGCGCGAAACAGCAGCGGCAGGTCGGCCCTGGTAGCCTGGGCTTCCTTCAGGTTTTATCTTTGCAAAATAAACTATTTCAGGCTTGTAAGTCACTCCTTTTGAGCGACTACTGCGATCACTATACAATTAATCTTATACCCCCCCCCCCCAAAACCCCTTCAGTTCTTCATTCAAAGGGCTTGGCAATTTGTATTAAGCGTAAAGCAAACTAATTTTGCAGCTAGAAATAGATTGAAGCTTGTGCTTTAATTTTTTGCTGAGCTTTGGCCTAAATGAATACACTGGTTGAAACATAAAGTGTTTCTTAATTAATATGCAGACACTGGTGAATGAATTTTATTAATTTCTTATTAGTTAATTTTTGATTTAGTTAATAAAATAACTGAGCGTATCATAAAGGATGGTATTTTTTATTACTTTCCTCTTCTGCACTCTCATCTAAGTATGTGAGTTTTTTTCAGATCATAAGTTTTCTTTTGTTTCTTAATGGATCAAGAGTGTATATTAGAAACAAACCTGAGTGTGTGTATGACTTAAATCACAGCACTAAATGTTGGCATATAAAAAGTATGAGCAAATAAATCCTCCACTTATCAAAGGTTATAAAAGAAACCTTGACTGACCTTTAACTCTAATGTTATAATGATGACTATGTAACATAAAACACCATATAGGATTTCACTGAAATAACTTAATTTTTTTTTTTTTAACAAATACTGTTTCCTTTGGTTCCAGCAAGCTTTGTGCTGTAGTAGTCTTGTTGATCTTCCAATACATGTAAGGCACACCGCATTTTAAATCTTTGCGAAGGACAGGTACGCATACACAAAAAATAAAATGATTGCATAAATTATGTGAAAAAAGTTTTACAATGTGTATTTGTTAGGATTACCTCCTTTCGAGGTCTGAGCTGTTTGTGAAGTAGGAGTGCAGAGGGAAACGTAATAGGTTTGGCTGGTGGTGCTCCTTCTCTCCCCCGCCTCCTCCCCTTTTTTCCTTCAGTTCCCAGCCTGAAACCTGAAGCTTTCCTAAACCCACTCGCGATGCACGGGGGTAGGTTTGGGGCAGTTGGTTAGGTTCTAGCCAAATGCGTCTGTTCTGGGCTATTGACATCTGTGGCTGTGACCTTCCTATGAACTTGCTAAGTCTAGTGCAATTTTTCTGCATTTCATTCGATATACGTGGCAAAGATTCACTGATTAAATTTGCTGCGCTATGCCACCTTAACACATTGCTGTTACAATGTTCTTGCTCCTCATCCACTATTTTTTCTGGCTTCTGCAGTGTCTGGAGAGTATCAAACTGATAGTTGCAAACTGAGTACCGGCTTTTGAAGTCCAGTCATTTGGAATATTGCTCGACTTTCATGGTGAGAATAAGTATGTTATTGAGAGATATTAAAGACAACTGGAGTTCTAATGACGTCAGGCCTGAAAAAATGATTATTCTATCAGTGGAACATTTAATTTCCAAAAATTAAATTATGCATCATTTCCAGACTTGTAATAAAATAATTACTGTCTACACTTTCTCATTACCAACTGGTTTACTCCAATTTCTGTATATGAAAGGAGCTTTGTAATTCAGTGAGGAGTCATATTATGGTGAAGTTTTACACATTTTATTGTCTCAACTTCAGCTCCAAGAATTACAAATCTGCTTGGGAAACGAATTCACAGTACCACAGAGCCTGGCAAGCTTCCAGATTTTAATTGCTTTCCAGGGAGGGTCAAGACAGCCTGTTCTTCCTAGGATGGGAAAACTCAAAAGAAACAAACCTCAGCTGTGCGAAATAGGAGGAAAAACACCTTACTGAAAAGACTGTTCAGTGATATGTGAAACAAAGAAGTGCAACACAGTTATCATTGCACATTGGGCTCTGTGACTGAATTAACACTGGGAAACTAAGCAAAGTAGAAGCTGTGGTGGTATTAGCCAACTCTTCCAGCTCTTTGTAACTTCTTCATTTAGGCCAGTTCAAGTAGCTGATGAGGAAAAAAGGGAGGTGAGATCAGAATGCATGAGAGAAGTTGAGAGGAAGAATGGGGTAAAAAGCTGTGTAGTAGCAAAACAGAGTAACCCAAAACACATCAAATGCAATGTAAAGGTACCACACAGGGAGGTCAAGTGATGAGTTACTGTCACTGACAGCCAAGAAATGTGACTTTCTATGTCTGGCTCCACAAGAGGTTCCTCTCAGGACCTGCCATGCCTTGTTTCTGATATTCTCTATCTGCAAACAGGGAATGTTTTTTCCACCTTTTGCCTGAAGATCTCTTTCTCTTGTTCTCTCTCCTTTTTTAAGCAATCCTTTCCATTTTATAAGCCCACAGTATTGCTTCCATGTCTTCATCTTGTAGTGCACAGCCATCATGATGCTAAAAAAATAGTGAGAATAACAGAGAATAAAGGTGAAGGGTAAAGATCCAAAGTGAAATAGTAACTAGGTATAGGGACTTCTTTGCAATTTATTGCAATCAAGCAGCCTAAAAGACATGCTGTTTAGTTGATGCAGCTTTCAAAAGGGATCACTGGTGTTTTGGAAAGGAGGAAGACTCTACGTTTCACCTGCAGAAACTACTGCTGCAGCTGCATAAGACTGCAAAAAAATAAAAGGAGAGAGGGCACAATGTGTTGAATGGGACCGAGTCCAGGCACTTCTAGAAAGAGTGAGAGAGCAAAGTTAGGCAGTTAATAGGGTATGACAAAGTGAATTTTGTATTTGCTACAAAAGTGGATGGAGGACTAGTGGAGCTCCACTAGGAAGGACTGTTTCTGTCCTATTTAGATGCAACATAACGTACTTGAATTTAGAGGTTGTGGAGGAGGAGAGGTGTGGTGATCAGCTGCCATGGGTGAGTTTGGCAGCAGGAGAGTGGTTAGATTGGTGCTGGGGTCTCCACTCCAGGACGTGTTTACTTGGAGCATGGACAGCTTGACGTCTGGTTGTCTGCCAGCGAAACGCGGATTATTCTCAGCTGCGTTGCTCTCCTGAGCTTTCCTTTCACACCTTATATTCAGCTTGTACTAACATTTGAACAGCCTCTGTGTTTTTATTCTTCTCGCTGCTGCTCTGGTAAATGACAGGAAACGGAGCAATACGGTTTAGCCAAGGGAAAAATATTTTGGGGGAGTGCAACACGGGCACTAAAATATATTCACTAGCCAACAAGAAACATGCTGCTTACATGGCCTAAGATCTCTTTTTCTGCTAACAATTACATGCTCCAATAGGTACTGTTTAATCTCAAGGTAGTAGTAATACACATGCTAAAAAGGGCTCTAGTTAGATTTAGCAGATCCAAAACTTCATAAGCCTTGCTATTCATTCACTGATGTTCACACTCACTAACGTTCGTGCTCGTTAAATGTAACATTCATTAAAAATATATAATCCGTATTCATCATTTTACTTATCCATCACTAAATCAGATTAATAGATCACCATACAATTTTACATTCTTTTTACAACTTAATGGAAATGATATATTATTCAAATACTGAGCATTGCCCATGTGCACACTTTTTTTTTTTGCAGTAGAGTCACTCAAGGCAAAAAAGAATAATGCTAAAAAATGTATTTGGAGATCTTGAAGACATGGCTGCCAAGACCCCTCATAGGGCTTGGTCAGCCTTCTGCATCATTATTCTGTGCTTTTGGCTTCTTGCGCATCCCCAGATGGAGTAATCCTGTTTTGGCAGTGCCTCTGAAGGGCTGGATTTCTATGACTGGATTAATGGTTTCTCTTATTATGTCTGATGGCTTTTCATATTTCCCATTTTAATCCTTTTTTTTAAAAAAAAGACCTCATGTGTTGGTAGCCTCTTAGCCATGAGAGGAGGTCTGTTTTGATCAAAACATTTCATTAAAGAGAATTTTTTAGTAAATACACTTTTTGCCAATAGTACTACCGTACGAATACCACTTGGATTCTGTCATGTACTTTAAAATGCCATGTATCTGATATGGGCAGGACGTTGCATATATGCCTATTGCAGCTGAGGGTTTCCAAGCACATTAAGGAGGGAAAGGACAGTAAGATATCATGGTTAACAGTAAATAACGATAAGCATATCCTCGCCGATTGGTTTCATCCAGTTTAGCTCAAGCAAAGCCTTCACTCTGACAGGTTTCTCCCTTAGGATTTCCCTACCTGTCCCTGTTACTCGCTCAAATTGTTTTTGTCTTCAGCAGCATCTCCAGAAGAGATGGTTGCTGGAAGCCCATGCGCAGTAGTCGGTCCTTGAAGGACCAGCTCTTCCCTTCCTCAGTCCCCCAGACCTGTCACCATGGTGGCTCGGGAACCTGCTCAGAAGCCTGAAAGTTTCAGCAGGTTCACGGCTGCTGTAGATGCTAAATGATGCCATAATAGGAAAAAATTCTGGCAAGCAGTTCTCATATTCACGTACGGTAGTGAGCTAGCAGAGGTACAGGGTGCTTAAATTCCTGAACTATTTGTATCATTCGAGGCGCAGGGTTGAGAAATGCTATCCAGATTTCACAAGAGATGCTAAGGGAGAGGGAGGATGAGGTAGGCCTGGGTCTGCTCTTTGCAAAAAAGAGATCCCAGCACCAGTGGAGACTTACACAACTTATGAGGAATGTTCTCAATCTCTTTGGGGGATGTGTATATGTGTGTGTGTGTATATATATGTGTGTATATACATATATGCATATATAAATACACATATATTTATACATACACACACACATAGAGATAAAGAGAGAATTCCTTAGACCAAACAGTGCCAAGCTGTACTGTCAAACTCCTACATGTAACATATTTTTCAAAATACCTTTTAGTAAATCCAGTGTATTCCCTTTTAGTCTTTTGTCTCTCTTTACCCTTTGTTTTGCTCCTGCACTTCATCCTAATTAGACTTCCCAAAGATGTATTGGTCAGAGCAGATGCCAGCGAGGTGAGGTGATGCTGGGCCAGCAGCAGCAGCCATCGCTCCTGCACGTTCCTGCGCTCAGCAAGTGTCCGGGAACGATCCCAGAAGTAACTCCGGGATGTGGTGCCGTGCCCTTTCGAACCCGCTACTGGTTGTGTTGACAGGCTCAATTGGCTGTGCACTGAGCCAGGTCTTCAGTTTTCTGAACCTGCTTTTCTCTTCCTGGTTTTCCTTTTTCTTTTTACCATGTTTCCTGTTTGTCCCCCTTGCCCTCCGTCGCGAGGTGCCTCCGGAGAGCTGCTGGTAAGGGCAGAGGGCAGCCGCTGGCTCGCTGGCTGTGCAGGGTTTCCTCTGTCACAGAGGAACCTTGCACAAGGCTGAAAGGTGAGAATTATCTTCTTTTTCCTCAGTAAACACTTCAAAAAAGCAACTTTGACAATGAAACAAACCTTCAGAAGTGATCCTACAAATGACAGTGACAATTCTCCGCTGTGTAGAAAATGTATCGGGCCCATGTTTTAATTGTAGTTACAGAAAAACAAACACAGAAACCCCTGAAGTCCCTGGTTTTGAGATTCAGTAATAGCAGTTATGTGAATAGCTCAGAGAGGAGTGTTCATCATGCTGGGACATGATCACGTTCCCGCATGCTTGCTCTGTATCTGTAAGGCAAGAACAAATCCACCTGATGTATTTATCCAAGGCTCGGTCTCCGCTCCTGTAAGCTTCCCCTTCAAGCAGGAGTGGAACTGATTTGTCTGTCACTCAGAAGTAAGGTACTTTAAAAATAACAACAGCAGCAAAAGGCGGCAGATCCCACGTCAGTATTTTAAACAGTAAGCAAACCGGTGGTGCTTTATTTCATACACCGTCAGGCAGCGCTTTCCTGGCGATGGGTTTAACAGGACAGTTAGGCTGTGCAGCTCCACTCGCACGGTCTGTTGGGCTTGTTCACGTGCTGTGCAACTCTGATTTCATCTGCAGCTTTCCAACTCAGGAAAAAGGGATCCGATAACCTGCATAGGTAGGCTGTGAGCTTTGTGCTGCATCTAAAACATGATGAACCAGTGTGTATTGACCTTTTGAAGTGTTTGGACAAGCTGTTAGATTGCAAATATCTCATTTTCTTTTTCAGTGGTTTGTTAATACTGCTATTTGCGTTTCCTGTTCTCTTTTCCTTGCCTGCTCTCCCTTCATGCTTCCTTCCCAAACTTATTATCTTGTATATGCCCTCATAGCATTTTCTATGTTTTTTTCCCCCGTCGTTGCTAATCTGAACTCCTTTGTTCTACTTCCGCACCAAGTAACCTCACCCACATCCTTCCCCTGACTGTGTAAAGCCTCTCAGGAGCAGTCCTCCTCCTAGAGTCCCTAATGTCAGAAATGAGACGAAATAACAGAAGAAAAAGGCCATCTTGATGACAAACGCATCTTTCGGAGTTTCAGCATTTAGCCCTCCTTGTTTCGGTGGGGCCGTGCGTTGTACGTGCTGATGGCAGAGACACTTGGAGAACTAAGCTGAAAGGCGCCACTGGAGAAAGCCATCGGTCCCAGAGGGTGGCCCATACGGGCACAGTATGTCACGTGGAAAATCCCCTTCTAGAAAGGAATGATTTCTTACAGTTTAAATGTCAGTAGTGAGTCCTTAGGAGGGGTGGGAACAAGGAGAAATCTGTAGAGGAACCATGTGCTTAAGGGACCTTCTCGTGTGTGAGGGAGGCAGGGGAGGCAGCTCGCACTGTCGGTGGAGGAAGGAGGCAGGGGCCTAGGTCGAAGCACGAATTTGCCGTCCGGGAGGTTTCTCGACTGTTTCTGTTCGAAGTTCACTGGAGCTTCCAGCTCGAACCAAGAGTTTTGGATGATGGTCTGGCCTTTTCGGAAGATTAAGGGGTTTCTGTTCTCCTTAGGTTTTTAAAGAACACAGAGCGCTTTGAAAAGACACAAGCATTGAACTAGGCCATTAAAAGAAAGTTGATCCTGCAGAGGATTTTTTAGGATATATCGGAGGGGTAAAAAAGCAGGCTGGTCCAAATGGTTAGTACGCACAAGACACCCGACAGTAATTGCTTAAGATAACGTGTGTTGTAAAAAAAAGTGAACGTTGCAAAAAAGCTCTGTGTTCCCAAATTGCTGCTAAGACCCTGAGTGCCAGTGTGCATGTTTGCATTAGAATTACACGTGCTTGCCTGGCTGTGTGCAATGTCCCTTCGTACCACTGAAAGTAGACGCGTTCCAGCATAGTTCTGTCATTAATTATTTCATTTAGCCTGTGCCCATCCTATTGTTGAGAATTGATGGGAGAGCCAGGATTTATTTTTTCAGAGCCAAAAAGTCTCTCCCCAGGACTTAATGATAAGATTTATGAGTCATCATGAACCCCCTCCACCCCAGCTGACAGAGGGATTTTTGTCTTGCATTAAGAGATTTTTGATATAGCTAGTAGTACCTGTAATGTGCTTCAGAGACGCATACATGGGAAAGGCATAGGTCATTCAGTAGTGAATGTTCACAATAGAGAGAAGCCTGGAAAAATAATTGACTGCAGAAGACTTTTGATTTGTGATTAATTATTCACAGCACAATTTCTCTAGCCCATCTTGGTCTTACACTTTAATCTCTTCAATTTGTCTAGCCTTCGTTGGTTTTATTTGTAAGTTCATTAAAATTAATCTTTTTGAAAAAGAAGTCTGACTTTGAATATAATCTTGCTTCTGTGATGAATGTGAACATTTTGCTTTGTTACGTGCATATATATCTGGGGGAGCTGCGTATGAAAGAGTAGTCACGTGGATGAGATGAATGTGCAATCAGTTATCTCAGAGTGTAATAAGTTACAGAGCTTCCCTTTTACAAGAGAAGGGAGCATCTGCATGGAAACAATCCACACAGTAGTGCTACCTTCGTATAGTTATAAATTTTTTTTACAAAGATGAAAAGCACTACTACAAGTAACTTAAAAATAATTTGTAAGTGCAAAGCTGGGTTATGCTTTAGGAACTTTATTTGGTTTCTTAGTTCTTGTTACATCCTGTGTGCTTTCTGCTGGCTTTAGCATCTGTGGTTGCACAGACATTTTAATGGTTAGAAATTCCTCTGGCGGAGAAAGAGGGCAGCTCGTTTGTCTCGCCTTCCCCGGCTCCCAGCCACGCATCCCTGCATCGCTCCCGTGCCAGCGCTTGTCAGCATGCAGCAGTGCGGTGAGCGGGACACAGCGCTGCGCCGGTGGTGACGGCTTTTGGGAGGGGATTAGTTTACAGCCAGATAGTTTCTTGCTCTACTTCACTTGTCTCGCTGCAAGTGTTGGTACACAGGCGGGAGCAGTGGCCCATGGCAGGAGAGCAGGGCCGGGGCAGCCTGCATTTCTGCTTCTGAAGGCGTCAGCAAGCAGTACTTTATTTATAGAACTGGGTTAGCCTTGTGGTTATCAAGGGTAGCTGAAAGGATTGATAAGATAGGATGTTTAGCACAGTATTAGTGCTAGCAAAGTTAGGTACTAATCAAGGCTGGTGCATGGTTTGGTAGGGTGGTATTTTAATAAATATATTGCTTGATTGATAGAAAAAAATAAGATATTATTTTGGCAATTTATATTCTGGTTCCTACATCTCCTACTGCGTATGTGAGTGGATGGTGGGGTAGGAATCCCTGATTAGAGACTTGCCAAGTACTCTGTTATACAGGTATTTGTCTAAGTTTAATGCACTTTCTTTTGATCTCTTCAGAAATATTTCTGTACCTATCTGCAAATACATTCTTGATCAGGTCTCAGTGTTTCATCTGAGCCTTTTTGGAAATTATAATGATGCTCTGCTAGTTCATATTCCAGGAGGAGTAAGCGCGACCTTGTTTTAGTTAGTCTGAAGTTCTTTGTTTTCTTCCTCTGTATAAACTTCAAATGTGCTTTATGACTCAGCTGAATAAGGCTGAATTTGGTTATTCCTATTTGTGCACAAATTAGTAAACCTCAGTTTAGGACTTCTTCATTAGTAATCCCTAGTCTTTGTTGATAGAAGTCACTTTGAGAATGAATTTCAACCAAGGTTGCTATTCTGCCGGAAATACTCATTAGATATTTTTGTACCTAAGATTGTTCCAGCTGTACCCCGAGGTTTAGAGCTGCTGCCTGAAATGACCGACAGTGGACATGGGAGAAGTCTGGGGCTTCAGTCCTCAAAACAGTTTTGCAGTTGGCTGCTGTGGAGCAGGAGCAAGGGAAAATAGGGTGGAAGTTCGGAGCCGGTATGGAGAGACACCACGCTGATAATCGTGTTTTAGCTCCCAGTTCACAGCAGTCCAGGATCAGTTTGCATTCTTCTTATCTTTCAAAACTTTATTTTGCACAAAAGAAGAAAGGAAACTGTGGTACCTGCAGGGCCATGTGGTAATGGATCTCGCTGAGGGTGCCCTGCTTTTCATCCCTCGTGCATCTTGAGGGAGCGTTTCACAGTCGCACAATTGCACAAAGATTTTTCGTCTCTGGTGCTAAAATCTGAAGGAACTGGTCAAAGCCTTGCAATTCAGAGGTGATGAAATGTCCTGCAGAGCTGCGGGAAGGTTTTGCTGATGAAAGAAAGCAGGAATTATCAGAGGGCCCTCAGTGGTAGGCTGTGACCAAGCTGGACAAGTGAAGAATCGCAAAGAAATATGAGCGATATGAGAGATTTACTGGTAAAAATCCGGACGGAACTGTGCTGTATGCTGAGCTTGTTCGTTCCTTTGTTCTGTTAATGTTAATGGGAGTTTGCAGAGATAAAGTGACCAGGCCTCGGGTGCAGTGAATTTATGTCCTTTTTGTAGGAAATTTAAGTACTCTTGGAAAGAAGCCTCCAATAGCCGATATACAGGTGCCAGCCAGTACCAAATGCCTGTATTGAAAGCGAACGGTGCATACCAATATGTTTCAAAGATGGAGAGCCAGATTTAAAATGTATATGTAAAAGGAAGTGGGTGTAAGCACATGATTAGATGGTTATATGCATCTTCTGAGTCTTCAATGATCTTCTGTCATCTCTCCTCATGAGATACAAGCACTACCTGTTAGGAATTTGAAATACTGGTTTTGCCTGTCAGGGATAAGTGCCATTGAAATCTGAGCTGAAATTGAGATCTCTTCCCAGAGGAACTGTTTGTTAATTTTTGCTGATAAATAACATTCTGGAGTTTTACCTGTAGCATGTACTTCCCTCTTCTTCTTGATGCTAATATTAAGTTTGTATCACTGAAGGGCGGGGAAACCTTATACCCTCTTCAGTTAGTCCAGTATATATCTCAATATTCGTTTCTTAGGAAGTGTCGCTGTCTCCACAGTCATATGGGACCACAGGTTAATCCTAAACATCATCTTAATTTTGGAGTTTAATTTGATAAGATGCAGTACCCAGTGACTGTATATACTGGTACCTAAATGGCTCTTAGTATATTATGTTCTAACATCGCTTTTACACACTTGTAACCAATTACTTGATGAAGAATGTTTGAACAGATACGGAGCATCTAATTGTGATGACTTGTTGTTTCAGCTTAATGAGAGTTGATCTGATTGGGCATGTGCTGTTCTCCTCACATTGCAGATTTTGAAACTCAGTTCTCATGGCGTTAATGAAAGGAAATGTGAAATCTCCTGCTTAGTTCGGATACATTTCATTGGGAATTAATTTCATCGTCATGTGAATATTCATTCTTAGGTAATCAGGTGGAACTTGTTTTTTAAATAAAGTTTCCATAAGGTATAGTCTACATACAAAAATAAACTAATGGAGATTACTATGGAAGAGCAGCAGTTTTGCGGTAGATAAAGTTGAGAACTGCTTTTAGTTTAAAGGCAAACTGCAAAATTCTCTGAAAAGTGTTTTGTGTACTTGATTTTTGATCTATATTCACACATCTCCCTGAAAATACAAGTAATACAACCTAATTTGGCATCTTTAAAGAAGGGATTTCAGGAAACACCTGAATGGCTGGTGCTAAATCTGTCTATTACCCTCAAAGTTCTTGAATAAGTAAGATTATGAAAATGGATTTTTGGTTTGATTGGACCCCTAATGCTCTGAATGACCTGATGTTGTTTCTGGCCAAGCCAGTATATAACCCATAGAAGCCATATGAAAATATAATTAAAATGCTATTTAATACAGAATTTGAGCTCTCTGAGTATGTGTGATTATGGGTCTTACAAACCAAATGATTTACACTGTTCATGGAAGTATTACTTATTATATTTAATTGGATTGATTCAAATACTTCGAGCCTGCTAGTTTTCATGCAGGTGTTCACTGAAGTCATTGCTGAACGTTTCCTAAAACCCCTATCCTTTGGTTTCATACCAACAATAATGAAATAAGAAATAAAAGGAAACACATCTTGTTACAGTCTGCTTTTGTCAAAGCATTTTTGTTATTTTGGGAAAGCTGAATACAGTAGAAAATTCAGAAAATGCTTGCTCCTTTGGTGAACTCTGGGGTCAGTGTAGCGGCTGGCCTTATTTTTTATTTTTTTTGTAATATGATGTATTTGAAAAAACTCTGTAGCTGCAGATTAAGCCTTCAGCAAATGTGTGGTAGAAGGATGGAGATTGTTACTATCCTGATCTGTGGCTTCATCTTTATTCACTGAGTTTCTCTCACCACAAACACATCGCATGTGAATTCCCACTCAGCGTTTGTCCCAAGTGATCTAGCCAATATTGTCTCCTTTTTCCAAATGCGCTCGAATTGGGCAGTCAAATGGAAACTGGAACACTAAACTGCTCTTCACAGTTTGCAGTGAAAAAGCTAATGATATGCTCCATTAATCATTTAGTTTGACCTTCATTCCCAGTGTAATGAAGACTGAGAGGCAGCATTAGCCCATCTGAAAGGTTCAACATACGGGATTGGTCTTGAATGGGATAAGGCCATCAGTGATATGATAAAAAATTACTAAAGGCTTAAATAAATAACTCATGCCTTATTATTGTGTTGACATAATAAACAGCGTCTGTTCAACAGAGGAGCTTACCAGAGAACACGCTTGAGGGAAATACAAGATCTTCTAAAATTTACTCCTTTTCTCCCTGTTGATTTTTAGTTCTTCCTTGTAGTCTTAATCATCAGTCTCACAACTGGAGAAAAGCAGAGAGAAGTGAAGGGTTCATTAAAGCTTTCTTATGAAAGCGCGTATAGTTTTGTATGTTTGATATATAGTACTTCTAGGTACTGTATTAGAAATTCATTACTGAAATGCCATTAATTGCTGGGAGTTCTGTCCCAGCAATTTCCTACTGGGAAACTTGGGAAGGCTGCTTGTTTTGACAACCCAGTATTTTGTTGCACTGCTAATAATGCTGTGGATGTTAACAATATTAAGTGAGGCAAGAATTACTTTTTTTTTTTAACTGTAAAAAAAATACTGCTGCTATGTGTAGAGTTTCCTTAGTCAGTGTCAGCAGCATTCTTGTCTTTGAACTAGATGATCTCAGATGCAAATCCCATCTCAGAGACCTGGGCATAGTCTATCATGGTGTCTTGGGGGACATGCTGAGCCATCTACATGCTCGAAGTGTCAATCCAGAAATTACAGGCAAGATGCATGAAGAAATGTAAAGGAATTTAGCAAGCAGTATAGTTTATATTTTTCTTTTATAACGTTTGCCTCACAACCTTTATAATCAGGATAGAGCTTCTATGGAAACAAGCATTGCTATTCAAGGTGCTTTCCCTTTTAAGTGTCTGCATTAAGTAAATAGATATAGGAGTCATAGAAAAGCAATTTGTTGTTTAGCTGTAGAAAACAGCAGTGATTTGTGCTTATTGAATTTTAAAACAGCAAGCAAAATAGTTAGAGCAGAATTTACGAAATCGTTATGCAGTTCTTGTTCACTGCTACAAAAAGTTGAGTGATGCATACAAATAGCACTAATTAATTTTTCAGTAGGAAATCAACACTTCATGCATACTGATTTTTCCAAGACTTGCATGAAATTGGTTACACTATTGCTATATGTGGAGAATTATAATGTGTGCGGAAAGGTGTTATGTAATCAGTGGTACTCGCATCTACGATCTCATTGATGAAAAAGGATTAAAAATGGGGAAATGTATCATTCTACTTTTACCTCTTACTTGCTTTGAAAATAGGTGAAATTGAAATACAATTCGGGGATTTTTACTTTAGGCAAATTAAACTATGATCAGTATGTAACAAATGCAAGGATTATTGCAGTGCTTGAATCAGGGTAAACAGCAAACTATAGGCAAGGATAGACTGTAAATGAGCTGAACTTGTTGCTTATCAAACCATATTTATCAGCAGAGCAAGTTTCATACTAGATTTTTAATAGCAGTAAGGCTTTGTGGTTCTGTAGAGTTCCATTCAAAGATCTGTAAAGTTCTTTCCTCCCTATGAATGAATAATGTCTCAAAATTCTCTCTTTCTCTTTCTCTTTCTCTTTCTCTTTCTCTTTCTCTTTCTCTTTCTCTTTCTTTCTCTTTCTCTTTCTCTTTCTTTTCTCAGATCAAAGTATTCAAGATAGTAATTCTTAAAAAAAAACTCTAGGAGGTAGTTAAGAGCTGCAGTTGGCAGTGCGTTGATTGGTCCTTGCCTTCTAATTTTTTCAAATGCATTGAAAACTGAAAAGTATATGAACTTTCTGCACAGCAGGAAACTGAATTGATCTTTGTGACAATATGGAAAGTAAATTTTCTGTAATGTTTTTACAGTATTTGAGAATAATAAATGTGCCATGATAGTTAAATCCTCAGATCACTGAAGCAATGTCTTTTCACAGCCGCTACGTAGTTAGCCCATTAGGTACTTTTCAGCTTTGCATAACAAGGCATGGAAAAGTGCAAAAGCACCATTACCTCTCAAGGAAGAATATAAAACTGTTGATACAAGAGTTCTCACAATCCCTGTCACTTTGCTCTTTTCTTTGGTACAGTTTTACATACTTTGGAGGTAAAAGTTCACAGTCTACAAAATTAAGAGCTGACATCTTTCAAATACAGGTCTCCAAGTAAAACCTTTGTATAGCTCTTGTGTTGAAATAACTTGGAACTAATTTAGAATGACTGTGTTTGTGGCTTTATGAGTTGACTAAATTGTGTTTATGTCTTGCAAAACGTAAATTATGGTCCATGACTTGGCTGCAGCCTTGGGAATGATTTGCGCAGTCTCTGAACGATTCGAAAGTCTTTTCTTTTCCCTTGACCGTGTCAAAGTGCTTATGCTGCAAGCTGCTACTGTAATCTCGTGTTTGCCAAGAATGGGGGACTGGCTATTGATATATGCCAAAGCTGACTTGCGGCTCAAAGATTTGAAGATGTTGGGCAGCCCAACCACAGAACAAAACAATAAAGCCCAATGTTTGAGGGGGTTAGTAAAATAATTAGTATTGATTTAATTGGGTGCGAGCATGCAGAGCATTATGCAAATTTCGGTATGAATGCTGTCTGCATCCTCTAAAAAAATAAAGATTTCTTGCTCATTCACAGCTTTTCATTGGGCCTTCTTCAGAAAGTGCCAATACGGCCTAATGGACAATATTGGAACATTTATGAAATTTCTTTCCTAATTTCTCTCTAGCAGCAGTAATTCTGCCGATTGAAGTGCTCAAACAGTTTTCGCTGGGCTGATGCGCCAGGACCGTGCGTAAGCCCCAGCGTGCAGTGCTGCTGTGCAGAGCTGGGGGCACAGCAGGGAATCGCGTTTCACAACCCTCGCGCCCTAATGCATAGCCATGGCCTTCGTAATCGGCCATGACCTTTCCCCAGCTGGAAGATTTGAACCGAACTAAGGATTAGCTAAGGGTTTATAATGATTTTTCAGCCTCTTTTCGTAACAAAACACCCAGCTGAACAGGCCTGCTGTGTGACGCTCCCTTTCTCAGCGTGCACTTTCGAATTCTGGGTGCGATGGAAGGAGGCGTTCCTGCTTACGCCACTCGCAGTGCATCCTGCTCTGTGATGGATCTCTCCGGATCTAGCTTAGTTTCTTGGGAGGAACAGGATTCAAATCCAGACGTCTGCATAGACAACAGACCATTGTTGCATTTTGGTTGGGCTGTGCTGATACCAGGATGATACAAACTCAGAGTAGAGCAGTTTCTGTGTGAAGGAGGAAAAGGAAAGCCCTAGCCACCCCAAAGGGAAATTTGCTGTGAGCTGGTAAGCAAGGGAACGCTGCTGAAAGTGAAATGTGGCAGCATTAATAAAGATACTGTGCTTACACACAGTGAGCAGTTATCTGAAGATTTCAAATCAGTTTATCAGTATGATTTGCTTAGCATCCCAGGACTTCTGATGAAGGTAACTGTTAGTCAAACTGGAGTGCAAAGGCTATTAACACAGAGGCACTGAGGTTATGAGGTTATCATTGGAATAGAGAGGAGGTACGGTCACGTAGTTTCCTGCTCTGTTCACTGCATATACCTCCTGGAAAAGGGCATAGAACAGAAGACATTTTGCGAAAGAAGTGAATCTGTAGCCTGGCGAAGTTTGCTCTTCCCCTCCTGCCCCCCATATTGAGCTATTACTTGTTTTATGCACAGTAGTCTCTCTCTAATGCCATATTTTAAACCTGTGTGTGAGATCTGATAGCTGCCTGACAGTCTCTTCTGTATCCTGTATAGACAAATCTTTGTGTAGAATGAATTTCTCTTAATTCCTTTGTGGCCAGCTTTTCCCCTCCTTTAAGAAAGTCTCTTCGTACTGAGTAAAACACTGACTCAAACTGTCTGATCTGTTCCTTTCAGAATTATATCTTTCCTTAGATTTTTCTTTTGAATGTATTATGGCAGATGATTACAAAGGTTATATTCTTCTCCGTGCTTTTTTCTTTCAATTTTAATCTCGTCTTTGTAGCTTGCGTATCTCTGTAGGGTATTGTCTGAACTACGTATCTGTTCATTTCTATACATTTCTAAGACATTAAAATTTTTATTATTGCTTCTTTTTGTATTAACTGTAGGTTTATATTATCAGTAAATGTTGTTATCCCTTACTGAACTACTTATGGGTCTTTGATCTTTCATGGAAATAGAATCAGTTTTAATGCAGATCACTTTTAGATTCAAGCTATTACTCTTTTTTGTTCTCTCTTCTACCGTTGTAAATAATCCCTTACCAGAAGGGATTAATCTTAAATGGTCTACTGCCTCCTTTTCTGCAGGTATACACAAAACATTTTCATCCCCTCTCCTCCAGGTTGTGTCTTTACAACCTTTTCATTGTTTTCTTGCCTCCTTTAGATTGCCTCTAATTTATTAATGTCCTTTTTGTAATAAGTGCCCAAAATGGCACACAGTGCTTTCAAGGACAAGTGATAAATAATTTATTTTGCCGTGAATAATTCAGTTCAAATTCTGTTAATGAACTGATCCAGTCTCCAGAAAAGCATCTAATGTTCATAAGTGTATGCAAAATAGTTTGTGCAAACAAACCTCAGGTGAAGTGGTCTTGAATAGTTCAACTAATTGTGGTTTTGATGGTATATAAATATTAGCACAAGGTCTTGTCTTACCATAGTCTTATTAGGTTAAATTAGTGCAAAGGGCTTATGTCTTAATAGGACTTTGACATGCTATTGAGTTTTGATAGTGTTACAAGTACAGCTCATCAAGTCATCTTCAGCAGTTTTATCCATGGGCTTAGTCCATGACAAATGTGAGGTGTGATTTTGCCTGTTTTTCAGATAAACAGGTTTGACCTAAGACCCTGAATATAGATATTACTGATCATTACCTGAACTCAGCACTTACATCTATATTCTTGGTTGTGTGTCTAAAAAATTAGTTTAGCCTAAATCTGTTCCTAATCACCTTCAGCTAACTTGAAATAAGTACGTGGTTTAAGCTGAAATGAGAGCAGATACAAACACCTTTCCGAGAAGCAATGCCATTCTGCAGTCCAGCTCTGTCTGTGTGCCAGGGCTGCCAGAGTGAAACTTGTTAGTGGAAGATGAGCAGAGTGACACGCAGTGAAAACATTCATTCCAATAGCCCTATCTGAATCCTGTTCCAAGAGCGAGAATGGAAGAAATGCAACATCTACTAGCACAAGCAATGTCAAAGTGCACCCTTCCTTCAGTGAAGTGGCAGGAATGAAATTTGAAGTGGTTTAATTCATAATTATATCATTTTTAAAACAGAAGATTTTAAAAAGCGTGTAGCTGACATCAGTTGTCAGTTACTCAATAATGTTTTACGTTTTCTACTATGTTATTAATCTGCTTGCCATAATTTGTAGGACTAGAGGCATTGAATCTTGACAGGGACAGTGAATGCTTTAACAAGATGTTAAAGAATGTCCTAAGAGAAGTATCCCTTACAATTATTTAACAAGCAATTTATGTCTTAATTCATATTCCATGACAGTCACTTAGGCTGTGAGCACATTGTTTCAAGGCCATCTTTCTGTTCAGTGTTTTACTGTCTGTCTCAGATTGGGTGATACAGATACCGTAGCCATACAGATAATGGAACAATAATGAAATTCTGTGTTAGTTTACCTCTGTTGATCAATTTGATTTTTGTTGTTGTTGTTGTTCAGTCAATGTAAATAATCAGAGACTGCTTTCTCTTCAAAATATCAAACTACCGGCTCAAAACAGTCTTACAGATGTATATCTGAGTTTAGAGATAAAATAATATTATATTTTGAGGTGAAAGTTTGACAGAGTTTGATCCTGAACATTAGATCTCACCTAGGCAAATCAGTTGTAATTCCTCCTTCCTTTCTGCTATTTATCCATGAAGTAAGTGGGAAAGTGAAAAGTCTTTCTGATCTTGGTTGCTACCTCTGATTTTAGGATTTCTCAGTAAAGGAAGCCATTTTATAATATATATCAAGAGTATGAGAAAAATTCTACCCCAACCGTACATCTTACCAACAGTCCTAAGGATGGTATTTCTTTGGCTGATGGGCTGATTTTGACTCCTAGTAAAAGAAGGAATTGCAGCCGTAACTGTGAAAGCTCTGTTTTCAACTCCCATAGGTGTTCTTTTATTGTGTATTAAGGACCAGAGACCTGAAAGTAGAGAGGCCTGTAGTTCAGAATTAATAGAATATCAGGATTTAAATCAATGTGTTTGGCCAGTGTACAGCATATTACTTCTTTAGAGTCCATTTAAAATATACTGCTTCAGAATAGCCATATGTCTATCACATTTAATTTTTTTTTATAACAGCAATAAAATCAGCACAGGTCATTTCTGTGGAATTGATTGTTAGCAAAGTTTAAATGTCCCAAGAAGTGTTGCATCTCAGGCATTGTGACTGAAAGAGGTGTGAATAGCTTACAACTTAAAAAAGCCTTGGCAAATACATAGAAGTCTGTTCTAAGGCATAAAGCTGAGAAACAATAACAAAGGAAGATGTGGGATGGAGTAAAAAGAGATACTTGCATCTGGACCAAGGGGAATGAAATAATTGAGAAATCTACACTACAGATTTCCTGATAAGCTTCCCTTCTGTGTAATAAAAACCAAGCATGTCACCCTGAATTTTAGTACAAAAGTGTAGCTTAACTTTATTATGATTTGACAAACAGAGAAAAAGCAAAGAAAATTGCAAAAGAAGTGGAACTTAAAGGTAATCAGAAATGGCAAAAGTGAGACAGAGTAACACTTGAATCCTTGTATAAAGTTATCTGAGATTAAAAAAAAAAAGGTTAAAGGTTTGCTTAAAAAATATCTGTGGTGGTATGCAGTTCCCAGCACACTGAACTCAGCCTTTGGAATTCCTTGAGTTTTGTGATAAGAAAAATATTTACTGTTAATGCGGAGATTTGTGAGCAAGATAAAAGGAGGCGGCTGATATAAGTAGATGACAGAAAATTGGCGGATGTGCTTCCAGCAAAGTCATTTTCCACTTTTTGCCCCCTAGGCCAATTCCATATTCCCTGAAGCGCGTTATGCATTCAGTGTCATTTGGAGAATCTTCTAATAAAAATTAAAGAATGAATTTCAAATCTGGAACGGCAATTATGCAAGGCTTTCCCTAATTAAAGATAATATTTAGTTAATACCCCATGATTATCTTTTAAAGGCACCTGGTGTTATGTGAGTTTATGTTCACAACAAAGTCTTCAAAATTTTGTGCTAGGTATGTTAGAAAATTATAGGCAATACATCTTTTAGAAGAAAACACATGCCATCGTTTCAAAAATGTAATAATTTATTATAAAAGCCAAACAAATTGAATCCACTGGGTTAGGTGTATTTTTTTCCCCTCTGGGCTTGCTGTTGTAATTGTCAGAGAACTCAGGTCAAGGGAAATGCTCAGCTTTCAGCATTTATAAAACAAGATCAAAGCAGCCAAAAAAAAAAAAAAAAAAAAGCCCTTCAGTCCTCCTGGAATGACGCCAGGGCCCTGGGGACCCGATCAGGCCGGGCTGTCCCTGCTCGCCCCCGGCCTCCCCTGTCTCAGCCCAGCCTTGGGCGACCGCCCGGCCCGACCCGGCCTTCGTGCAAGTAGGACGCCAGGGAAGCTTGAACTTTTCTTTACACGGCACGTTGTCTCTCTCCTTCGGTTTCTGCTGTCTCTTTGTGTGGTTCCTTAACCCGCGTGGGATGTTGACTTTGATTTTGTTTCTGACAAAAAAAGCAAACCCAAAGAGCCTGCTGTTAAGAAAGAAAAACCAATGGTTAAAGCGTTTGGCCAAGAGAGCCAGCACTTTGACAGTTACTATATAGTAAGCTGATCTGTAATAGAAGAAAGTTACTGCATGCTTTCTAGTCTAGATAAATATTAATAAATTCTCAGCCTAATGCATGGAGATTTTGATAGGTGAACGTGTAAAGACCGATGCACTGACCTGTAAGCATCTCCCATGTGTTATTTGTTTTTACTCTTTATTCTTATATTCCTGTTAAAGCAAGAGTAGGAAATTCTGTGTCCAGGACGCTGACACCCACCAGGGTAGCGCTTGGCAGCGTGTGGAGCTAGCCAGCAGCTTGGTGGTGGCAACACAACTTAATCAGCTGCTTCTCAGCGTGGTCCCCTTGCTTCTGTCCCTCTGCTGGCAGTGCCCTGGTAATACGGATTATTGTTATTTTTGTACAGGGGTTGTTTCCAGCTAGACTGGTTTCTCTCTCCTATTTGCCGGCCGCACGAGCGCCTGCTCGAGCCCAGGGCTGCGAGCAGCGCGAGGTGGCATAGGTGGCCGGTGCTGAGGAGGTGGTTACTGCAGCCGCCCTGAGCCCTCCTCACACGACATGCCGCCTCGCCCCCGGTGACTTGCCGCCTCTGTCACTTGTGCTTACCGAAATCTGAATCGTGGCGCGTGACCCAGCGGGATTTCCTGTTGTAGGCTTCCTGCCTATTTGATCTGACTACGTAGCGTTTTCAGACCAAAATAGGTAATCTCTGCTTGGCTCCTCTGTCTTTGCGTGACCCCCCGAGGAGGCAGCAGCTTGTCTCCTCTCGAGTGGGAAGACTGAGATGCAGCTGTAACTACTGGCCCGCTCAGGCATCGTGGAGGACGTGAGCTGCTGTGAACAACTGCCGTTGATGAGCGCTTCCTCTGCGAGTGAAACCACTTGCTGTCACTTGTCACAGCCTGCTCTCCCTCCTCCACCTTGGAAAAACGGAGTTTTTGCAGACACCTCCTGCTTAACAATTCTCGATCGTCTTTAAATTTTTTGACCCCTCCCCAAGGGGCCATGGACTGTGGTATAAGACCACGTTGGTATCCATAACGAGAATCAGTGAAAAATGTAATGTCAAGTGAAACTGAGAAGAGGAGCATGAGTTCTGGAAGAAGGAAAGAAAACCTCTTTCAAAACCATTTAATCTCCTTATGAGCTTCGGCATAATAAAATAATACGTAGAAGAACATGTGTCTTTATTAGCTTGCAGACCATGTTACTTGCTCCTTGCATTAAGTGGCCCTATTGCATTCATTGGGGCTATTTAAGACAGTGAGACATGAGTCACAATCATATTTTTTTAAGTTGGAAATCACTATTAATAGGGTTTCCTGAACCAGCTATGGAAACTTATCATCGTTGTGTGAACCAGAAGTAGGCTGGAAACTGCAATCTGGGAGCCCATGGCTTACGATGGGGATGATATTTGTAAAAGTTCGAAAATAACTTTTCCTGGTATGTTCTGAAATACAAGCTGGGATGGATTATATAGTATAGCTAACAATATTTTGGTTTACTTTATGATCAGAGAAGGTTAAGAAGCAGTATGACAGCTTTCTGAGCCAAAGATAAAGTGTATTTATAGTATTTAAGCTAGTTCAGAATTTGTGTTCCTTAATATATGGAATGTCTCCTCCTCACTCTAGCACTCCGGGTGCTAGCTTATATCAGCAACTACCAATTAGCTCAGTTTCTGCTATTTCAATGTGCTTTTCTTCAAGGTGAAAAACAGAATATAGAATATAGCATGCAGAGTTTCTTATGAGTCTAACTGTGATGCCTCTCTGTTGGCTAGTGCAAGAGATGGTAATGGAAATTTCATACTTTTGTCTGAGCTTTGGGCCAGTATCGTCAACCATCGCACTTGAGGACCGGGCACAGAGAGAGACATGCAATCCCTACTGACCGGTGATTGAATGAGCCCTGAAAAAGTTGTTAAAGAATCTTTCCAAAACTTCTGTAAGGGTTTGGACTCAATCCTAAATAAGCATTAAAAAGTTTAGAAGGAACATAGTACCAAGATGTATGTTATATTTATGAGCTATAGGTTTTTACACGGTGGTACTGGATCAAGAGTGGATTCTGATGAATGAAATGGCAGGAGTTCAGCTGGTACTGCTAAGAAATATGTTGATTGCATATAAGCAAATAGAGACGTGACTAATATGTGTTTTAGTGGCTGCGTACTGCCATTCCATGCAAACGTTAAGTTATTGATATTGAAATGTTTCATGCCTCTGGAACGTTTTAGTCCTTCAAATGGAAGTATGTTGTATTTACTTTACTTGTAATCTAGACACTAGCTCTACTGAAGTTCCCGCATGTATTTTACAATCTCGAGAGGACAAAACGTATGTGCAGAGAAGACATGTTATTACATTGTAGTAGAGAGGTAGCTGAATTCTTTAACTTTCATTTCTAAAAAAAAATATATTATGGGGCTTACAGCTGAAAGCTAATCTTAACTGTTACTGTGGAGTGATAGTTGCTCTAAAATAAACTTATGATGCTGTCATAAGATGAAATATATAGTTATAGGCACACACTTGAGTTATAAATATTTGATTCTGTTTCTTTCAAAGACTCACAGCTTGAATCACGGGCTTTTTTTGGTTTCCTTTATAGATTATATGAGGGTAAATTGATTCACCATTGTACAAAAATATTTTTGGAGAGGAAGAGAGAGAGATTGAATATCAAGCACAGAGAAGTTTATAAAAAAAGCAGTAAAAGGTAGACAAGGAGGAAGAAAGAAAAATTAAGATACAGAGCTTGTGAGAGTCATTCCATCAAGCTGCGAAATAGACTTGTTCTCCTTCAATGTGTCGTGCTTCGCCAACGCTGTTTCAGGCTGCTGCCTGCTGCAGTCTGTCATCCTTCCCTGGTCGTTGGCTCATCTGTTCCCTTTTTTGTTGTTGTTCACAGCAAAGGAAGTCTTCTCTGGAGGACTGTAATGATAGATGAAGAGAAACCAGGGCGTTCATCTTAGTTATAATTATGACCTTGCAACTTTTAAGGAGGGCTTTCTTGCATAGAAATTCCCTAGAACCCTGCTCACTCATAGTAATGGCGTTCCCAATGACACTGGCAGAACCTTTCTGAAGACAAGGTCGGTGAATCACCTAATGCTAGGTAGCTGTGGAAAAAAGTATTCTTTGATGTAGATACTGTTAGCATTGTAACAGTTTATATTTTCAAGCATGGCATTGACTGCCCATTTTCCTCTGTGAATCATTATATATAGCTTAGTGAAAAGAGGCATGAAAAAAAAATCTAGCATCTAATTCATCTTCACGTCTTCAGATTAGTCACAGGGAACAGGGTAAGTCAACCTACATGGAACCTGAGTCAACTGTTCAATTTTGGAAGACAGTACATCCTTTAGTGGTGCCTGGGGTTGCATAAAATTTTTGCTTTAAAGTATGTGGTATCACTTCTACATCAGGAAGCATTTGTACACACAGGTTGCATCTTCCCTGCTGCACAAGAGCAGCCTTAAGGCCAGACTAGAGGCCGAATTCACCCCCTATATACTTTACTTTCCAGAATGCCTGCAGCGTTGCCTCTGAGGTAACCCAGCCAGTGTTTCTGGGACCTCCTAGGTTTCAGCACGCACTCAAACACATATTTATCTGTTTGTAGCCTGGCAGTCTCATGTGGCACTGACACATGTGTAACAGGCATTTATGCAGTGCTTCTTAAATGGCCATAAAGTTTATATGCAGAAAAGGTAGATGGATTTCTGTAGATACCAGGAATTCGGACTGCCCACAGAGAAAATGTGGACAGACAGCGCACATCTAAATAAATGGCCTGCATATGGCCTGCAATCATGGCCCACTCTAGTGGGACCAGAGTCTTTGATTAACCCTTTATTTCTGATGAAATAGAAACAACAATAACAAAGAAGGAATGGATGCTGAGAAGCTATGTGCCACCTAGGCCTTGGAATATAGAAGGGAATACAAAAAGGTTCAAGCCAGGCTATTGCTTCTTACTCTTCATCTCTCTCCGTTTAATTTTCAATATGATGTCTCCTGTGGATTTCCACGTCCACCATCTCCCTGCCTATATAGAGCCTCCCCAGGGGTATTTTCTCCAATATTTTTGCTTTTATAATTTGAGCTACTGCTGGCCAAATATATCAGTTCAGATATGGGAATTACTTCATGCCTCAAGAAACCCTAAAATAATAATAAAAAAGGAGTACTGTAGAGGGAAATCAATCTTTCTTTTCCCTCAATCATATCTGTTACTCTTCTCCCAACCATCTTTGGTTTGTAGGCACAGCCCTGCATTGGAGTTATTGCCAAAAAAAAATAAATCTCTAAAATAAAAAAAAAATCTCTGGTGATAAAATTGCCTCCAGATAAATGGCATGTGTCTGCCTAAGCAGTACAATATAAATAGCAACACTAGAGTAACACAGCAAAGCGTTGCAGCAGCAGTATCTTTCACTGAAGCAGCCAAGAGTCGCATTACATTCCCCACAACCATTAGGACAGCAGTAGGACTGGCTTGGTTAGTGAGGCAGCCATCCCTAAGTATGAGAAATGAGATAAGGCGACAGAGAGGAAAACAGCATGAGAAAAAAACACATTTCTTAATTGAGCTGGGACTGAAAGGGAGGGTGCCTTTATGAGAACACCTTTTATTGTCTCTGTCTGCATCAGGTACAAGAAGTGACCTGGAGCAGTTTATGTTAGGAATATTTTCCACTGTTAGCATAAGTATAGCAAACAACATAGCACAGCAGTAAAGACACTAATGTGCATTGGCAGTATATATGCAAGTTCTAAAAAGAAATGTTCATCTATTTATATATACTACTATCCATGCAGTTGGAATTGAAAATAAATAGCGTATCTGAATTGTTTAGTTCTTTCCGGATAAAGCAAAAAGCGAAAGTACAGGAACCAGATAGTATATACATTCTTTTTCAGATGGGACCATTCGAAAATTGTTTTTATATATCATTGTGTTCTAGCAGGTGCTTTGCAGCTGAAGGGACTTGGTTTCTCCGGTGAAGAACTGCCTTGCTAAATGAGGCTCTATTTATTTGAGGTGTTATCATATTTCTGCTAGCAAATGGGAAGCTTCCTTACTTGGAAGTTTATTCTCCAAGGAAAAGTGTCCATTACTCAGGCTAGTTGTCCTGATTCCAGTACGGTTTTTTTAATCCAAGAACAAGTCTTGAAATTGCAGGACAGAAAAAAAAGGAGGAGGATTGATGTAGCTCAAGCTAGACAAGAAGAAATTAAAGCTTGACTGCTTTGAAAGATGGATGCCTCCCAGCAGGAGCTCAGAGAAGAATTGCGTGTAAGAATAGAAAGTGGGGACAGGTTGCTGGGTAACGGATTAATGAGCTGGAAGATAAATTGAGAGGAAAAATTAAACAGCAGATAGACCCTGCCTTTCGTGTCACAAAGACTGATGTCCATTTCCCTGTAAGTGAAGAAGCTGTGAGTAAAACTTCCATTTTAAGTCCTCGTGCTCCTGATTTTCTGTGATCACATCTGGTGGCAGGGCATTGGTTGGCATCCTTTGCATTGAGTGTGCATGCCCCTACCTGCTCAAGGTGATATCAAAAGGTGCCATAGTACGTGGCTAATGGCACGCTGGTAGTATTACATGGAAGAAAAGCAGAATTGGGCCCTCTACTTACTAGAATAGCACCCAGTGGTATACTATGGCACATTATGTTTAGACTCATCTACCTTAGTTGTATTAAGCAGATAGGAAACCGTAATTTTTTCTGATGTCATTTGAAGAAAAAAATTTCTTAACTGATTGCAAAATTTATCTATAAAGATGGATGTAATCCTTAAGAGGTTGTTTAGAAAACAAGCTATTAACATGCCATACGTGATGTACATGCATTGGATCAAAATCAATTTGTGGTCATTTTACAAGGTATACACATTTGGGACTACGGTTAAGTCAGCCTTGTATCACTAGGGAAACCTTTGACTGTCACCTAGGTCCTTTTATTTGTCAGAGTAATGGTGCTAGTGCATCATTACAAGTGAGACAGTGATGAAACTTGTAAGCAAGAAGACCATTTTGGATCCATATGCAGGACCTACTGCAGATTCCAAGGGCAAAAGAAAACGTGTTCCTCCTTTCCTCCTCCATTCTCCCTTTGGCGATACAGCAGTAAGAAAGGCAGATTATGGAAATGGGTCCTGCTTACAATAATATGTAATGCCCGAGGGAGTATCCAAGATGGTCTGAGTGTTGGAAATGTAATCACATGGTTTTGGATGGATCAGCACCATTCCTCCATTGGAGGAGAAAGCAAATACATCACTTTCCATGAACAAGAGAAGACACACACAACAAGAACTGAAGGATATTAAGAGTTATGTAGTGTGGAAAGATCTCATGCAATAAGATCCATATATATGTCCCCCTGGGCCAAATATATCTAGGTCATAGGGGATTACAGAAGAAATGGGAAAAGTTTAGGCAAAAGTTAGGTGGCAGACCAGTTAGGTGGGAAACCATTTAAGCCATTCGGGTCTAGTAGCAGCAGAAAGAAGAAAAACAGAAGGAAGTTTGGGAAGGAACACCTAAAGTACGGTATTTTTCAGACACCCCTGACTGTTTTATCACTCTGCTCACCTACCTTCCAAATGAGAGGAGGAGGGGAGACCTGGGGAGTTTATTTGGTTTAGCCATGCTGCTTATAAAGGTGACTTGATTAATTTTAGTTTTTATGCCATTTTTCCACTTGTCAGAATATGCAAATGTACCTCTTCTTCCTGATAATTGAAATAGTGCACAAATTGCAGCCAGAGCTGGAGGATGCTAAAGAGGTTGGTTCTGAAAATACAGATCACCTCTTTACTGTATGATCTCCTATGGCCTCTCTGTGTAGTCTAGCAAGAGTGTGGAGACAGCTTAAGGTTTTACTGGGTGCTCTCAGATTTCTGCTTTCTCTCATTATCTGTTAACTTACGAACAGTCATATGCCCGCTGAAGCATCTAGTTAATCTTTAATTCTGTAGTGAATAAATTCTCCTGCCTCCAGCACTGATGTGAAATAATGGGTCTGACCTTTAATTTCAGACCCTAGTCTTGTGGGATAAAGTGAAGCATCATGCTTTTTTCCCTGCTCCAGGAGGTTCCCTTTTTAATATTGGCAAATGTACAATAGGCTCTCATGTCTCGTTATCACTGGGCAGTTTTAGGGATTTCATTAGAAGTATTTAGAACAATAACAAGAGATGGCCTCTGTAGAAGCTCATACATAGCACCCTGATGAAGCTTTTCAACAGAGACTCCCTATGAAGCATCTCCAAACCTATTGTTAGCAAGACACCTGTCTCTTGCAAGGTATTGCACCACTTTTTCCTCATTCTATCACATGTAAAGTTTCTAAAAACTGCTCCTGTCCTTCAGCTGATTTTTTTCAGTTTCTTTTTCCAATGTAGTCCTATGATTAATAAGATATTCCCCTTGAAATATCTATATATGTATATGTGTGTGTATATATAAATAAATAAATATATATATATATATATATAAAACGCTAAGGTGAAGTTAAATTTCCAGGCACATTTCAGAGTTCTGAATTTTCTGATCCCTGATTATGCAAATGAAATTCTCCCAGTGCATGCAATTCAAAATGCATTATTAAGAATAACTTTACTGGAAGAATATTAGTGAAATGCTAACGTAAAGTACCATTATTTTAGGATATTGTGAGAAAACTCTATCAAATGACCAGAAAATGCACCAGAAAATTGCTTTTGAACTCACAGTTACCCTAACAAGCTTCAAAAATGTGGGGAGTTTATAGAGTACTTTGAAAAATGGTCTTGAAATTGAAATTGCAGAGGATTTAAATATGAAATCATTGTGCCGTCATTGTATTATTGGGCAGAAACTTTCCAGGTCCACTAATCAGGACAAAAAGTTTTCTGCTTTTCTCTTTACACCGATTTGTTTATGCGTCACATTTCTATTAATGTGTAGTTTATTACCTGTTCAAAAATGTAGTCGTTTTCAATAATACAGGTACTGGGAGAGTAAATCTCACCTACATAATCTGATGTAGAGGTGATGCATCTTAATCTCCAGGTCTCTGCTGTTAAGAAGTCACATTATAATTATGTCAGGGCCTAATAATGTTTCTGAAGGTTTATTTTTTGTGAAATACACTATCAGGCATCAGATTAACCAATAATTGACAACGTACAGCCACGAAGGCTCTGCAGTCAGCATTCTAAATATGATGATTATTGGACAAGACCAGTTCTTTCTATTTGTAATTTTTAAGGATTTCTTCACTTATTTTTATGTTGTGTGTGTATAAAATTACCCTTCATTCCGTTTAAATTGTACTTGGCATTGTCAGTTATATTTTATTTAGCTATATCTCAGACTAAGATATATGTCTCCTTTTCTGTTTTGCTTGGATTTGGATTTTGCTGTAGAAGATGATATCATTGCAAAAGCCCCATTGTTTTCGGAGAGGCCAAGATTTCATATGTTTATAGAAACTTATTGAAGCCAAGAGAGAAAGTCATCATAAAATAATTTTGCCCTTTTTTCAGATTTGAATGGCTGTTTAATGGAAATTTCCAGAGTTTCAACTTAATAAATAAATAGATAAATAAATAAATAAGGTAGGAGGAGTGGGAATTTGAGAAGAAAACAAAACAGTGCACGCTTACATTCCTGCAAACCAGTTCTAGCGCCTGGAATCTGTCAGCACAGACAGAGAGGTGTGTGGCTCTCAATCATAATCCCCCAATTAGTCCCATTATGAGTGAGAGTTACAAGGATATTACTATTATTATTTAGTAAGAAACATTAGTTAATGGGAAATGTCAACAAAATTTGACCACAAAAGAGAGCAAGTTTCCATGAGTTGGTGTATTGCTAAGACATTGATAATTGATTAATTTGTTTCGAGTTAGAATTGTTCTCATTTGTGGATGTTTCCACTTGCTTTACTGCCAAAAATGAGGTGAGATGTAATTTGTTTCTAAAATGCCATGAAGCACATAACACATCTGTCATATAAGGATGATTGAAGATTCATTGGAGAGATCCCATCAATAATTTCAATAGGAATTGGATTGATGCAGGAATTATTTGGCTTCATGACTTATTTCTACGTTCTTTTAATCTGCATGTAATGTGGATTGTGCACTTCTTTTCCAAACTTCTCTCTTGCTAAAAAAGAAATTATTGGAAGAGAGAAGCTGTAAGCATTGTATGGTTGGGAGAGAAGAATTCTACTTTTCAGCTCTTAGTAAGAAGAATTTCTTTCTCTCTAAGGAGTTTCATTTGTCACCTGTAAAGACATTTCAACTTTGTCATGGTCAACAGCTGCAATTAATATTGTCCATTCTGTTTAATTTTTATTTCTTTTCAAGTAAGAAAAGATAACAGTGGGATTTCTAAAATTGAGAAGGAAAACATAGAATTGAGAAGACAGATGGAGAATATTAGAGGAGGATTAGGGAGGGGTTATAATTTGAGTCCTTTTAAAAATTTAAAAACAGAGTACTGACTTCTGCCATTTATAATTTCTGAATGGAAAAACAATTGTGCTGTGCAAGAGTTGGCTTGTCCTAATTTAATGTACACGATGACTCAGTTAATCACAACATCCACATTTAAAATTAACCCATACATTGAACTGAAATCATATCTATCTTTTAAACAGTTAAAGTTTAAATGACGTTCTTTCTGTCTTGGAGAGAAGGGAAAGGTCCATGAAATGTGCGTGGTCCAAAGTCTGTGCAACAGCAGAGAGCTCTAACGTATACAGGGGTCATGACTGAAGGGATAAATGTTTACAATCCCAGATGGGAAAACGTCTTAGGAAATAATTCTACAGGCATGAGATTGTTGCTCAGAGAAGAATTACCTTCTTTGGGACATACCTTCGGTTATAATTCGGTTAACTATGTATGTGTATACTAGTAATAATTTAAGACCTATTTTATCTTACTGTGCTGGAGGAAGGCTTTAATTCTTCAGTTTCTATGTTTTCCCACTTCCTTTGGTTCTTCCACATGTCTGTAATAGATGAAACGGGATTCAGCTGCATGAAATTTTAACTGCAGCTGAAATTTCCGAAGTGAAGAACTGCATTGTGGGTAAAAGCCAGATACAGATGAAGTTCTGGCTGACCTTTATAAAATAAATTCCTGATAGAATTTCCTTGCTTTACTACAACTAATTAATCATATACTATCAGTTGCTATATTCTATACCTAGACTCCATCTTACTTTTTCTTAAAACCAATAAAGTCCTAACCTGAGGCATCTCAAGTCAGCCAACGGTACATTTTCATCCTCTGTTTTAAAATTCAGGTGAAACCACTATCCTGTCAGGTACATAAAATTCTCTCTACCATTATTAATGAACATCAACCTGGCTTTGCGTTGGGAAGGTTGACTCTTTCTAATCTAAGTTGACTGTTCAATATCTTTTTCTAGCCCTAGGATTTTAATCAGAAGGCTATATTCCCATTTTAGGCTTTAAGATACCATTCATTCATAAAGACACAGGATATCTCTTTGCCATAATTAAGAAAATAGGCCTTTGGGCTTGGATTTATCTATGCAACCCCTAGGTAACTGTCAAAACCAATCCACAGCTTTCAGAACCCTTTTCCTTTGGGAAGAGGAAAAAAGTTTAAAACACTCCTGTTCAGCTCTTCTGTTCATCACTTCAATAGCTCCTCTAGTCTCAGTGCTTAATGGTGATTCCAAAGGGAAGATGTAGACCTGGACTAGGACCTGTTAATAATTTGAATGTGCATTAGCACAGAGACATCAGAAAACATGTTTTAGAAAACTACTCTATATTGGAAATATGAATATGAATGGCTTCATAATCTGAGATTATTTCCCATTTCTATCTCATATGATTCTGTGGCATATCCTGGTTATTTTCTCAGGCTCCCTTTTATGGCTGGAGCATTTGTTTGCACTCTCTAGCAGTAAACTGGAATAGAACTTAGTATCAAATTCTGTTGGCCTTAAGTCTGCTTTTCTTTGGAATACCCTTACTTTCTTAAGATCTATAAATATTCTGACCAGTTTCAGTAAAACTGCAAGATTGCTAGCAAGGGCGTTGTCAGGTTCCTCCTTCCCTTTATAGTGAGTCTGAGCTTAAACAGCTTCTAAGTAGCCTTTCTCTCCAAAATGTGCTATCTTTTTTTTGTCCAGGATGTCTGCTATTTTTGTTCTGGAAAGAACACTGAAAGTGCCAGTCTGGTCAGATAAAAGGTCCTTCCAGCCCAGTTTCTCCAGGAAAGAGCCATAACAGATGCTTAGAGAGGAACAGAAAATTGTTGAATTGATTCTTGTCTTTGATCCAAACAATATAATTCTACTTTACCAAATAGCACTCATATACCAAAGAGTCTTTTCACAGCAGTGTTACACAGTCTTTACCTCCATTTTATGCTAAAGTATAATAGGTTCATACTAATCTCTCTCTAGACTCATATAAATTCCTATATAAAATATAATTTAACAAAGGCAAATATAGCAAATACATACTCCTCAGGTCATGGTAGAAAATTTTAACATATTAAGCCCATGTAGAATAAATCTTTATTTGTGCTGTTTATTTATTTTGTGATGTTTGCTACATACTGAAGCTATTGTCCAGCTGTTGGAAAAAAGCATAGTGAACGCTGGAGAAAGCAGGAGCTGAGATAGATGAAGTGACCTTTCAATACAAAGGAACAATAATTGTAAATTAAGGTTTCAACTACCCAACAGATCAATAAATCAGTATCTGTAGATGAGACATCTGTTGTATAAATAAAGGCTAAGGGGAAGATAGTAATCCTCTACCCAGGAAGAGTTTCTTTCCTTTTAAGTTTTCTTCCTTTCTTTCTTGTATGGGAGTTGTGTCTCTTCTTTGTCCCCCAAATTAGAACTTCTCTTCCTTATCTGTATTTTTATTGACTTATCTTGGCCTCTCTCCATTCTATCCCTTTCCCTTCCCTCACAAGCACTCGCTCTCTTTTTCCCCGGATTTCTCCCCAGGCTTACCCTTTGCTAGCAACACTAATGTAATGCATTTGTATTCTGCTCTCTGCTTCTATTTACATTTCTGATTTTCTCATTTCCTCTTTCCACAGCATGCTCTTCATACTAAATCACCTCTCTTTGTTTTCTTTTTCCAGTCTGAACTTTGAGTTCTTATTTACACCTGAAAATTTTCCCCCGTTCAGCGGGGAAATACGCTCTCTTCGTTCATAGGCTTTTGGAGAACTTCTCTCTCCTGTGTATGTTGATACTGATATGCCATGCAAATGATTTTAGGTATTCTTAAAATGATTTACATTTTGAGATAAAGTCATCATCAGCTCTGCAATGTCTTTGTGTCTGTCTTGTATTGTTTGCTTCATTTGATTATAGCCTCCTTGGGACAGGGCTCTGCTGTCTTTGTTTCTTTTGTATGCAGCACTGAGCATGCTATCATTACTGAGCAAATCATTTTATTATTGAGCAATATGCAGAGTATTTTACTGCTTTTTTTTCTTAATTTGAAGTTGGGGGAAAGGTGATTCCCATTTTAACTATTTAGAATTTATCTCACAGCTATTTTTATTCTTGGCTTAGTATAGACAAACAAGGCTTTTTTATCTTCAGAGGCATTCTAGGCAAAATGTACTTGTTAGGATGACTTCTGACTCACGATTTAGAAGATTTAGGAATAGTCATTTAGAACGATTTCTAAATGAAATGCAGTGAATGATATGTTGTGTTCCATTCAAAGAATGACTGACTTGTAATCTAGAATTTCTTCACAGTTATGTGGTTATTGCTTTTGCATTCAATATGAAATTCCAGCCACCACTCTCAATTTGATTAATAAGGTAATATAACTTGCAACATTAAAAAAAAGTTAAATGTTCATAAAGATAGCACTTGCCTAGGAAGCGGAAATACATTGCAAATCTAGCTGAGGAGTTAGGAAGTTTGCCTTGTTGAAAATGTTAGCATGATTTTTAATGTTTCTGCTTTAAATAATGCTTGTCATCTGTATGTGCAGTTCTCTGTTCCGTAAGCCTTAACTGTGAAATCTTCATTTCCACAAGGATGAAAAACTTTGTTACATAAACTAATTGGTTGTGAAGAAAGGAAAAGGGCATAAAATTGATAACAAGAATAGACAGAAAGGCCACTCCCTTGGAAATCCACTGATTAAAATAGTTCTGGAAAAAAATACGTGTGTGATATGAATACGCAGAAAAGCATATTGGCCTTTTAAATTTTAACATTTCATTTTCTTTTTGTGTACTATATGTAATATTTTGTATTATATTTGACTATTGTGGTAGAACAAAATATTGTCCATTTATAAGCAAACACACATAGTTTTCTGTGTGGCTAAAATAAGGCAATTGCAAATAGAGACAGCAGTACTCAGTACAAAGCATAGTTTAATATGCACTCTTGGTCCAAGAAGTGATAGTCTTTCAACTGTACAGGTGAAACAGAGAAAAGGAAGGAAGATACAGAAGGAGATTAGTGTTAAAAGGTAGATGAAAGGAGGGTATATAAGAAGAAGAAAGGAAGAACTGTGCCCGTCAATATCTGTTAGGTTTAGGCATTTGCCTTTTTCAGGGAAATGGAGCTAACAGTAGCAAAGGAGAGACCTCCTTGGTCATACAGTCTCTTCATGGTCCTTCTTTTCTGTAATATCCTCTTTAATATTCTGACAACATCCTCTTTAAATACAGTTTCTCTTCCTTCCTTGACAGATCATTCTGTCCATCATTATATTATAGTCATCCAAAATAGCATATTTTCACAGATGAGGAAAAGCAGTGCTGGTGGGAAGGGAAAAAAGATCACCAAAGCACACCCTCATCAATATTACTGCTACCTCTCCTACAGCTCTACGTTTCCAGAATTAAAAGCCTTGGACTAATCTTGTCCATGAAGCGCATGCTACAGAGCTGTTTATATTCACATCATGAAGTACATCAGCTTTTAGGAGACTACGTCGTCCTCAGCCTCATTGTCTTGCCTCCCATCTCTTCCATGGCTTGATTAATCGAAACTTGTCTTTAACATAAGATGAGTACTCCTTACGGATTTTGTGTTCTTAATTACTCTCAGTTTGAGGAAGATTGCCTTATTGTTTCAGTGCTCATGTAAATTCTTTATGGAAAACAAGAAGCCTCAAATGACATAAAATGCAAGTTTTAATATCAGTTTTCTCTAAATCAATTAACAGTTTTAAAGATTTAAATGCTTATGGCCCTACTCTCAGTGAAAGCAATGAGCAGGCCCAACGGGATTCATGACTATGTTTGAATAATAAGGTATTGCACAGAATGAATAAGGATAGCAAATACCAGCCCTGTGCCATTTCTAAAATGTTGATGCACCAAAGGCATATAAAGTTATAGCTGAAAAACAGGCTTTGAAAGGAAAACATAATATAGACATTATGAATGAGGCTTTAAAAATACAAAGACTACAGGAAAGTAGAATAAAGTACATCCTGCAGAATTAAAATTACATCCCTCCCCTTCTCCGCACTGATATTTTGTTCATGTGCTTTTAAAAAACAAGCTAAGTGACAAGTTAATTTTTTACACCAATTAACATTTTCTCTATGATAGTCTTCAAAGTTTCTGCGTTCTTGACAAAAGCTGAACTGTATGGTAAAACATTAAAATGCAATTGTTTAAATTCTGTCATCTCATGCTTGTGACAAACAAGAATCCATTTGCCTCTGTGTTTTCACTCATTTCATTCAGTGGTTGCTATAATATTGACTTTAGATTCCCATGCCCAGTAGACCAGAAGGCTTTGATAAGACATTTGAATATGCACTGGTACTATCAGGCCCTAAAACCAAAATGTTTTCAACGTTTGAAGCACATTGATTTCACTGAATTTGTACTTCCTCTGTACAAATCCAATTCCAAGACCCTTGGGGTCCATCCGCTTGGTTCTGTATAAGAATTTCCCTTAGACTGCTGAATGTAGTGCCTGTCTCAAATCAAATTCTTCAGAAAGGCTGTCAGTATGCTAGTACTGAATTGACTGATCCCATCTGTATGTTGGTTCTCACATGCTGTATGTGCTTATGCCCTGAAATATGAAAGATTTCTTTATTATATAGATAAAATCATCAGGAGAGATATGTGGATTTATATTGCTTTTCTTGGTGTTTCATATTCAAAAATAATGCATTTTATTTTTTGGCTTTTAATCACTGGTTACTGGTATAGTGAGCTCAAAAATAAAGTACTGCATCAATATGTTTTAATGTTGTAGTGTATCAGGATTTACTATTGTATTTTTATATCTAAATGATATTTTTGTCAATGATGTACATTTTTATGTCTAAATGAAGCATTTTTATGAGCGAGAGGGTTTTTTTTCCAAAGCAAATGATGAATGTAGCTTTGAACATGAAGTTTAGTGCAACAGATGCATTCACTCATAATAGAGCCTCAAAGATTCTTTGAGAGCAAATGAAAATACATTATTTTGTCATTAAAGGAATTTTGAATTTGTTACTAACTTAGATAAATGCAACAAGGTATATTTCTGACATCTCATTAGTTAAGCTGATTCCAGTAGAGTTGTACATTGAGTTGTACATTGAGTTGTGAATATTATAAAACATAGCATTAGACCTTTGACTGTAAGAGATGACTGGAAAATACAGTACCAAGCAACCTAGAATTGATATGGGATATTTTGTGCTGCAGTCTTATGTTTTACATAGGGTCAGCATGTTTTTGTCTGAGTTAACTTAAAATCTTGCATCGATATTACAAAAATATGAATTTAGCCCAAAGGTTTTTCTTTTAAGTGCAAATGCAGCTCTGAGATCTAAATACAAACTGCTTGGATTTTGGTCTTTTAGTGGGAGATGTAGATTCATGCTGAGACCTAAATGTAATGAGATAATGTTTAACTGGCACAAATCATTCTCATTAGCTGGTGATCGTGCTAAATCTGCAGCCACCGCGTCAGCAAGGCAGCAGACAGACACCAAGCGCGCAGTAACATTTAAGGTCTTCTAATAGTATTTTTACTGCTTTGATGTCTTGCACCTTGTCCTGTTTCATGATCCTGCCTCCTTTTGATTCATCTCTGGTCCTTATTTTGTGGTCTTATTTCTGGATTTTATTTTCCATCAAGCATATTTCAACACTGGTCTTTCTTTAGCTTTTCCTGTTCTTTCCCAGAAATTGGATTTTCTGTTTGAACTCATTAGGATTCAAAACTTACATGTGAGGTCTGGTTGTATACCTCTGATATTGCCCCTGGAACGAGTGGGTTTATGACTTCCGTATTTTTGACATTGGTTTTCCCGTGCTTCAACCTACCTATGATACAATTATTTATTAATGATTTTTCTACTCTGGTTATTTTTATAAAGTCTTACTGAATTCATAGCCATTGAGGTGGTGATGAAAGCTTGAAAAGATGAAACACTTGAAACGCTGAAAAATTAAACAAAGTAGAACCCCAAATTCATTATTAAAAATAGTTGTATATAATCTTACTGTTGAGAAACCTGATTTGTGAATTTTACATGTTTGGGATTTGCAATACTGCAATTAGTTATGCAGTATACCTTTTAGGGGTCACTTTTTTACATGTGATTGGTTTAAATCAGTAACAACAGTATATTGAGCAATGACTTTGTATTTATTGCTTAACTAAAGTGTTTAACAGTGGCTGCGTTTCATGCAAGTATAGTTTTTGCTGGACAGCTGACTACCTTGCATTTCTGAAGTCTTAGCCTTGGTCTTCTACACTGCACTCTCAGTTGCATGTGTGACAATACTGAAAGTGTCATCCTACCAGATTTGTTACTGATTGAATGTATACAATTAAAAAAAATTGGGAACAAAAATGTAACAAGAAATACTATAGTGTCACTCTTTAAAACGTCCTTGCAGAAAACTCAAGGGAAAAAGAATGGTAAAATGAATTAACTGTACATATTGTGCAGTCAGCCATTATAATTGGCATTAGATTCTAGTTGTCTCTGCATCAAGGTTACAACACTATGCCTGAGAACTAGGAATCTTGAACAATGATTTTAAGGGTATGGTATTATAACAAGATGGTGATAATACTAAAATTTGGTCTAATAGCCAAGAAATATTAACACAGGCAGAAGCAGAACTTCCAGCAAAAAGGAAGACTAGTGAGAACGGCATGAACCCTAGAACCCCATTTATTCACTGACTTCATTTTTGAACTTACTACATTGACTAGCATTTTTTAATCTTCACCTGCTGTTATGTTCTCAAAACCATTTTGCATGGCTGCCGATGCTTTTTGACTTGCATCCTTCGGTACCAGGGTCCAGTCAGCCCTCTGTGTGGCAGGTAGATTCATCATAAGGATCTAAGAAGAGTTTTAAAATTTCAGAGTTTCTTGAAAAAAAAGTGTGTTGTTTATTTTGAAACTAGTAGTTTAAACATTTCATGTCAATTTCTGTTGATAAATATGGAGAACTACAATTTTAACTGTGAATATCCAAACACACTGCAAATTGTTATTGTTATATATTGCTATTGATATTTTACATTTTAGCCTTACAGTTTTATCTTACCAAAGACAAACTGGGAATAGGCCAGTCTCCAGGCTGGACTAGACTCAAGTTAGTGAAATATTGTTTGTGCTAATGAAAATATTCTGTTGACCATGTGATGACTGCACATACCTAGATTTTTCCGTGGTGCTTTTTGGTTGCACAGCAGAAGAAAAGGCTCAGCATCTTTATTCACTTCTCTTCATTAATTAACTATTGCTGGTAATGTTGCCCCCCAAACATCTTTTCCTTCTTTCATTAAATAGATATAGGATAGTTAAATGGATATAGGATAGTGTAGACAGAGATATAGTTAGGCAAAAGGTAAGTATTAATTCTCTTTCCCATGTGGCCCGTATGACTGGGATGATTGAATATGCAGTCGTCTGAAGAGCAGGCGAACTGGTGTGAACTCGTGGGAACTCCCTTGCCACAGATGATGGAGAACAGGCTCATTTTGAGGATCTACAAATTCATAGTGTAGGGACTCTTCCAAAGGCGATTAAATGGTTATTGGTGCTAGTAGTTATTCTCTATTCTCATATTTCCTTTTTCAACCTTGAGAGGTGGGGGGAACAGGGCTCAAGGAGGATTTTGTTGTGTGCATGTACAGAGACATCCCATAATCGCTACTATTAAGAGTATCTGAGGGGCATCATTACAAAACGTAGTGCTGTGAAATTATTTGACAATATTCAGTCTTTCCAGTGCAGACAAGATTTCAAGCGTTGTGGTGTTTCCAGTATGTTTCACGTATGTTGATGAGTCTTTCCATGTTGTCATATTGGTACATCTAATCTTACCTGTTCTTTAGGCAAAGTTGGAAAATGTATAGAATTACTGAAATGTTCATTGTTGCAACATAAAGCATTGTTCAGGGGCATGGATAGAAGGCAGATCAGTCCCAGCTACACAGAAAATGTTAAATTTGTTTTTAGCTTTTGCTATGGTCCCAGAGTAGTGTTAACAATGTGTGCAGGGGCGCTGATGTACCTCCCTATAATATGATTCAATGATTATATAGGGCGGTTTTATCATTTCCGTATCTATGTGTTTCTAGAAATAGGCAAAAAATCAAGACATTAAAAATGGTTTAATCAATAAATTGAGGAATTGGTCTTGGCCTAAAGAAAGGAAGAAATATAAAAAAAGATAGCGATGCACAGTGTCTTCACAGTGCTGTAAAAAGACAGAGTGGACAGCATTATAGGAGGGACCAGTTTATGGCAAGAGAAGTAATGAGCAGGAAATGAGGCAGCATAATGATAAGGTGAAAAAGAATAGATATAAAAAGAATGATGCAAAAAAGAAGGAATGCTGTTTGGAGAGAGAGAAATTACATGATGATCTATGAAATTAGAGGGGAGAGATTTATGATGAAGTGAAATTGGATTTAATGATGTAGAAGAAAGGTGATTAGGGACAGAAGAAAAATAGAATTTAGTGATGAGAAAATCCTATTAAATTGTGCAATAAATCTTCTTGCCACTTCAGATTTCCTTTCTTTCTCCTCCTTCTTCCCAGGATATTTTTCCAGTGCAGTGGTCTCATTATTTAACCATACTGGAACCCCATTTTCCTTGCAAAACACTTCCCCATCTCTCAATAGGACTAGAAAAATGACAGAAGAATTTTGAACTCTTGGCACTGGATTATGACCTTCAGACTTGCAGTCTACGAAATGTGATGCTTTGTCAAGACCATGTTTAAGAGACTGGGGTATTTTTTTTTTAGGGCTCTTTTTTTTGGTCCTACAACAAGGTAATTATATCAGCTATTCCATATAAAACAACCATCTTTCCAAATTTCCAGTAATCTCCATTTCATAAGTAAAATCTCTGGACTTTGTACAGTTGGCTTGCCTTTAATGTCATTTAGTGCCATATTACACCTTTGTAAAATCCAAGCAAAGTAGATAGAAGCAGTAATATAGCACGCATAGCAGATGGTATTCCATTAGGAAACAATCAGTTTAGTCTGCTGTATTTTTGTCTAAATTATACTGAAAAGGCAAAGTACACACACAGTATTAATGCAGCCATTCCTGCCTCTTCCCTTTCTTTTTTTGATGGATTGGCCAGAAAATTCAGCTCTTTATGCCTTAACAAAACTATTCATAAGATACTTTATCAAAACAATTACAATGCAGCAGCTATTGCATTCTCAGTATGTGACCTTTCTGCCTTAGTATCGTGTTATTGAGACCTAATTTGGCAAGAGTTTGCCTTTCGGTTAAAATTTGAATCGTTTGGACCATAGGATGGAAATGCTAACAAAATTACATGTTGAAACTCCCTCTCATTTTCCCCAGAAAGCGATTTAGCAAAAGAAGTCTGGAAAGTCTTCAGGGCCAATTGACACTTGAGCGGTCTGAAACAGGACTCTCTCAAAGTCAGTTAGACAACAGAGATGGAGAGGTGTCCTGCAAAAGCAGTGTGAGTAAACTACAAAGTTTCAATGGTAGTTTAATTTGCATAGGAAGAGCTTTCCTGTGGACTTACAGTAGAGCTGATTCATCACCCGATGCCTCAAACTTAAAATGGTGTGTTGTGTGGAGTAGAAGGCAGCTAAATAGCTCAGCCAATCTTTCTGAAATTTTAGTATTGACTAGTCACCCTTTTTGTAGCTTTTTTTCTTTGACAATCGTTTAAAATCTTCCAAAAGCCTTTAGCATTTTGCAGGAAAGAAGAAATCCAGGACCTAAGTTAATGTGATTCTCATAAAAGGGAATATGTTGGTTCAGTGACATTGTAGAGTTTTTTGGAATATACTGTTAAGCTTATCCTGTAAACTGGGAATACTGAACAGGAATGTATGTATACTAGCCAGGTCTTCCACCTCTGTGTCCTGCATGGAAAAACATTTTTAGAGTTGCAGTTCCACAGCTCTATTTATTTCAGAACTGTTCTGGTCAATTAGACGAGCCTGATGTTGCTCAGCAAAGTTCTTAATTTTCAATGCCGTAAACTTGCAAGGAAGTTCCCTTAAGCAGTAGTCCCCATGACACCGGAGTTACTGAAATCACAAAACAACTGGGCAAGCTGCTTTGCTTTCCTGGAGTCTCTGGCTAATAACCCTGTCTCCCTGAATTTGAGTTGTTTAACCGTCATCATGCTGAGGTCCACCTCTGTTAGAGAAACAGAATCCTTAAATTATTTTAGCAAGAGAACCAGCATCTGAGTAAAGCCTATATGTATCAAGAGTTTTGAAAGTACGAAGAAATTGCTTTCATAATGACTGTGAAAAAATAAAAAATGCTGAAGTAATACCATTATTTAAAAGGAGAAATAAACATACACTTTTAGGTCTATGCTGTATCTGTTTGCTGAATACTTGGTATTTAAAGCGAAGACTCTGCATTTTAATCCTAAAAGCGACTCTCTACTAAGAAGATGATGTACACAGAACCTGTCATGCTGGCTGTTTTTCCAGCCATCTGGATATTATCTGTGTTATTAGTGATTGACCAAACTCCCATTCTTTCAGTGGGGCGTCTTGCTTCAGGTTCTGGGCAGGTTCCCACTGTGTGCATGTGCCAAGGAGTCAAATTGTATGAGAAGGGAAGTTTGAAAAGAAGACTGTAAGAAAGGATTTTTTTAAGGAATATAAAATAAAACATGATAGCAGTAGAAAGCTAAAGGAAGCTTGAAGTGGCAAGAAGACAGGAAGTATTCTAAATTTATAATGAGAATTAATTATGCATTCATTGCATCTGAAGAGGTCAGACATGATGAATTTAAATAGTACATGAGAATGAAGGCCATCTTTTACATTAAAGGCATTACAACAGGGTGATGTGAGGAGAGGCAGAGAAGTAAAGGAAGCAAAGGGGGAAAATTGCAACATTAAGGCAATAAGTAACAAGACCATTAAATCGAAGGGATCTGCTTTGTGACTAAATTGATTCATGATTTTCAGGCAATTCAAAATAATGACAATTTATTAGCCATAAAATTACATGGAAAAAAGTTTAAAGCTTCTGAGGAGGTTAGTAACAGAAGGAATTTCATACTGGATTCTCATCCGCTTGCAGGACTAGAAAAACCATTAGAACTCCTGTACAATGGAATATCTCCTCCTTCAAATTTTATTCCTTTCTTACATACAGTTGCTGTAAGTTTCTTGCTTTTATGGGGAAAAATGCTGCACCTTTGTTTGTTTGTTTGTTTTTTATGATCTCCTGCCAAATCTGCCCTATCTCCACTACCCTATTTGTGAATATAACATATGAGCAAAAAAGATTAAACACAAGCCTATGGAAAAGCTGTGCGAGACATCTAAGTTTAGGGCTACAGTAAAAAATCCTGCTCCCCTTTCTGGAATACTGGAGCTCAGAGCTATTAGGTTAATAGCGATAGAATCTGTTTGGTAACACCAGTGGAAATACAGCATAACCTCTACGTTTAACACTGCTTCAACATCTGTAGACTGGGAAGTATGAAGATGCCACATTGCTCAGGTACTTTGGAGACAGGAACCATCCATGTGGAGTTATGCAGTACTTACCGTGATAACTCAGCTCTGCTGTCAGACCCAACAGCTTGTTCTGGCTTCCATATTGCTAAGGAATTTGAGGAGACACAAGGAACGTGTGCATAGGAAGGTGAGGAGAAGGTCAGAAAATCTCACTGACTTTCCTAGCGAAGGCATACATTTAATTATGGAAATTCCTTGGTGGAGGGAGCTCTTCAAGAATATCATTTCTGTGGCCCTGAGCTTAGTATTGTTAACAGAAAACTAAATCAGAGAGGCTTAGCGGTCAAGAATGGAAATAAAATGTATAACAGGAAATAGTAAATTGTCACCCTGGGCTTTTACAAAATAGCACATGAGAGAAATAAAGAGTTTTTTCCCTGAGGAGTGGTTTCATATACCAAGTTGTCCATGGGATGCAAGGCCACAAGAACAGGATACTGTACCAGGTAATTCCCCTATGGCAGCTGTTATGATTCACTGGTTTTAATATTATCCCCAACTTCACTTGAGGGAGTTCTTCAGGCAAGCTTCTGAAGCATAGCATGTAAACTAATAGAGTTATTTTTTTTTAATCACAAACTGTTCTTTATTTATTTACTGAGGATCAATCTCTGAGCTGAAAATGGCACCATAATTTCTATAGCCGCAATTAGATAAACACAGTTAGATTGAATCAATACCCGTTTTTTGTGGAGAATATTATACTGAAATTATGGAGTATGGATCTCCTCCTTGTCCTGACAAATACAATTAGCACTGGAAACCTGGTCCAAAGTCCACCTAATTAGTTATTTACTAATTAAATAGGACATTCATAAAGGATACATTGCTAATAAACACATTAATGCTGTCCTCTCATTCTAAGTCTAAGTGTTCAGCATGGTTTTGTGTTGATGGTTGATCATTGCGCTGTGTTTGATGAAAATCCTGACAGGTTTAACAGCTGAGAAGGGTTTTAAACATCAGGCACGTGGATCCTGATGATACCTTATTGATACCTGATAAGGAGGGGAGGTTTCTCGTTTTTTATTTCCCTTTCTCTTGTTCTAGGCCTTGAAACGAGGGCAGTTGTTATGCTGAGGGTAGAAAACGTGTCTCCTTACCCACGAAGCGCTTGGGTTTACCTCCCTCGCTGCCGTTGCAGCGCAGACTAATGCGTGATTGGGCTAGCATGTTTCTACTCACATCACCAACACCAAAACTGTCCTGATTATGTGTCTTTTTTTCTTTGAGGACTTTACATTGCGCTACCCTAACAGGGAACGGGGCAAGCTCAGTCCTCTGACAACCTGGAGCGGTAATTGTAGCATTTCGAGCAATCATTTCAACGCCAATTTGCATGTTTTCACCATTGGAAAGTTTTTCTTCTCTCAGCACTTCCGCACAGCACTGTGTCAGCCTCCTAGCACATCTTTATGCTCCTGATTTACCACTGCTTTCGTAAAACCTAAATGTATTACTGTTACCACGCACACCCTTGCGGGCTGGTTCAGTTGCGTGAGCGGCTTTGAGATATCGGAGGCAGGTCAGTGAGATTTTCGCTTGCCCCACGAACAAAGTCCTGCTCACGGGGTGGCAAGACTCTCCGTCCCCCATAAAACTTTAGCAAGGGAGAGCGGGCAAGGTGCGTCGCCCCAGCTGTGGCTTCTCCTCCACGGCTCTGGCATGCTACAGGCTGTCTGACGGCCCCGGTGGTGTCTAGCACGTGGTGGGGGCCTGGGGACGCCGGTGCTGCCAGCAGCTGCTGCTCGGGCGCTGGTGCGGGCCAGGGCAGCAGGTCTCCAGCTAAGGCTGCACGCTAGGTACCCCGGTGAAGCTGTTACGGCTGCCACGAGGGAGAGAGAAGTTTGTTTCTTCGAGAGGCAATGTGCAAAATGGGACAGTCGTCTCCTTATTTTCCCATTTTCAACTAGCCGTTTTAACGCTAAGCGCGTAATTTAATTCAAATTATGACTTGAGTTGACTTAAGTTTGACTCTTAAATTAAAATCTTCTCCTTTTTAACTTCTTTTGCTTTTTAAAATGCTTTAAAATTTGTCTTCTGTCATTTTAATGCCTCTGTCTTCAGCCAGATGTAGCCATTTTTCTTTTAAAAAAGGCACAACAAGGAAAATCCTTCTCGGCTAGGACCCAGTCAAATTTAGCTCATCCGTTAGGCTGACAGTAGGTTTAGCACATTTATTAATTATGAGTGCAACTTGTTCAAACAAACAAGATCTCAAACCCTTAGGAGGCCTGGCCTGTTTCTAAATAAATAAAAAAAACCTTGAAAAATGCTTCAAGGCAAGCTCTTGGCAAAGAACAGAAGGGAATCTACTTTGAGAGCCTGCCACTAAATGTGGGGAGAACCTTTCTCTTCACTTCTTGGAGAATTGTGGTGGGTATGTTAGCAATACAGTAATGGTGTACAAGTATAAATGAGCTTTTTGGTTGCTGGAGGAGCAAAAAATGTTATGAACTTGTGTATGAATCTCCTTGTGAGCATCTTTTGTCTTCAAGACTGGCAGTAGTTCTGTCTTCTTTCTTGTGTGTCTTATATTTCCAGCCTTGGGGCGCTGTCAGTGCCACTCAGTGGATGAATTTCTGCAGAAGTGGTGGTTGCACTGGGAAGTCGATTTTGGATTTGCCGTAGGCTTTTCTTTTCTGGGCGAATGCATCCTCCTTGGACCCTTACAGGGACCTCTCAAGCATAACCCCCCTGTTCAAAGAGTCTAACCACCTTCTCTAAAATTATCAGCCCATCATAATTAACCAAAGGGAGAGGTTCATTTGAAGACATAGTCTTTCATGTTGCTTGTGTTACCTAACAGCCTGCATTTCGAACAGAACCAAAATACTAGCGCTGGGGACATCAGTTGTCATAAATTACTATAGAGCTGCATTTTGTGTGCCAACAGATATAAGAGATTTAAGTGCTAATCACCTGGCATGGTCAACTGCTATGTTTAGAGAATCTTAACTTCTCCGTTTTACAGGGAGATAGTGTGGCCATTTAGTTGGATTGCAGTGCAATTATTGATTTCAGATCTCGAGAGACTTGTTAAATCTGTCATTAAGGCCAGTATTCATTCATTTATTTTTTGCTATGAACAGACATCTGCACTGAAACTATGGGAGTGAAATGTGCAATGGTGGTACGGGGAAACCTCATGTTAATAAGTTTAGAGAAAGCAAATACCTGTTTGTAACAAGTACAACCATATGTCCTACAAATCTGCTCCGTGTTTCCATATTTGCAAACATCTATGATTTCCATTTTTATAGGCCTTACCCTGTAAGCATATGCCTTCCTATGCTGCAGCTATTCCTTTTGTTGATGCAAAACCAGTATGAACAGTTGTGTCTTGTCTTCCTGTCTCGGGATTAGCATGTCTGTGTTTTTTTGCTTCTGCAGGGTTTTTGCTCCCAGTAGTTGCCACACCCCTATCCCTTCGCTTATACATACTTCGACGTGGGAAGCAGAGAACATGTGTACAGCCAAATAATCTGTTCATCAGTTACAGTAAAACGTCAGAAATAAAAATACTGTTTTCCATAGCTAACCTGAATAGACCTTTCTGAAGGGAGTTTAAGAGCACACCTACAGTGAACTAGATTCAACTCTTTGTTACACAGATGTTAAAAGGACTCTGTGGTTGCGTTTCTGGGGCAGTTCCAGTGAAATTAGTGGAGCTACTCTAGCTATCCAGCTTTGTAATATAGAGTTGAATTTGACCTATTAGCATATTTTTCTCTGGATATAAGATTTGATTTTAACAATGCATTACTCTAATGTGCTGCTTTTGTAACTGCATTAGTTTCCTTGAAGTTACATAGATGAAAAAATGATGTATTGCCAAGTAAGTCAAACCCAGAGAAGTCTGTGACATAATCAGGGAAGAGAATATTGTGGACCGTTAAGAATCTGTGACCCAGAAAGTAGCACAAAAATGCAGTTACTCTGTGTGCAGATGAAGTATCACTTTGTTTTTTCAAGAACTTGGTTTCTCTTTTTCCCACCCTGTTACGTTTATTGGAAAAGTTCCATGTAGTTCATGATCATTAGAAAACCGAGGTCATACCATTAAAATTCTTTGGCATTCAAAGTTAGACACTTTTTCTCTCCTTTTCACAGAACACAGCTTTGAAATAAATAAACGGTAAAAACGATAAGCCAATTGTAATACCTTATATTAGGCAGGAAGGACGACGACTTGATTTTTCAACAAATGCTGATCCGTGACAATTCCTACTGCCAGTTGCTCAGCCATTCTAAAAATCAAGGCATCTACTTAGGTACATAAGTACAGATGCTATAATCTAACTTACGGATTCTAAGTTTTGTTTTTTTTTTTTTTTTGGCCATAATCTCTTTATGGCTTAGAGGGTCTTTTTGCTGTTTTTCACTTAACAAAGAGAAAACTTAGAGCTCCAGAGAAAACTTAGATCCGGATCTAAGTATCTACATATGGACCACCAGAAAAGTGAAAGAACTATCTGAACTGTTCATCTTTGTCTATATGCAAACTTACTGCCTTCGCCTGAAGGTCTATGAGATCAGTTGAAAGGCTGATATTTATTTCCATGGTTTTGAAAAAGCCCTAAATGTTCCATGCACCACACATGATTTTCAGTAAGATATATTCTCTTTTTGGATGTTTATACTGAGATTCCTGAAAGACCAGAGGATGGAGATCTCCTAGATGATTCACTCTGTGACTGACTTTCCAGGCTACACTGGACTTTATCATTTGTGATTTCAGTACCATTATTTTTAGCTGTGAATGTTTTTGACCTTATTAAGGAAGTAGGATAGTTTTAATAGGTTTCAGATTTTAAGTCTGCATTGTTCTTTTGAAATCTAAGACATGAAGTAGATATCATATAGTGAGCATAGCTATAAATCTAATTGCTGACACTTGAAAAACTCTTCTCCAAGTAAGCTGAGGTTGGTAGAGAACTATTAGCTATTTTAAATATAAATCTTTAATTTTCAGGTATGCAGAAAGATGTCCTGTTGCATTAGGTATTCTAGAGATTGTGTTGTATTGTATGGTACTGTGTGGATGTATAAGATATACTTATATTCTGAAGATAATTTTATTGTGATGACAAGCTTCCAATGAAGGAGAAGGTATTCAGAGGGTTGGATCTTCATCCCCAAACTTTGCGGTTTGCCTCATGTTTATCCTATGGAATTCTCTTCCTCTCTAGTCCTTTCTTTCCTGTCAAGTGTCCTGGGTTGCGCTGTCCTCCCCTAGCTTTCTCCAGTTGCCTCTTTTTCTCCGCAGCATTTGTAAAAGCTTGAGTTTGGGAGGAACCTATTCTTCATTTGGATCATTACTTGGTGATGGTTCTCCTTTGCAGATTGTTTGTCCCTCTTCCCCCTCTGCCACCCACCCCACGCATGTAGTCTGTGCTGCAGGACGACTCTGCAGTTCTGTATTGAGAGCTGATCTCTGTCGTTACCTAGGTAGCTCTCGTTTACCTTGAAGACAGAAAGGCGTCATCTCAGACAGCTGTCTATTCCTTTGTTTCAGGCAATACAGAACCAGGAAGGTTTCACGGGACTTCTGTAGACAGGTGTGTTTAATAATACTCTTCTGTGGAATTTGGAAGCTACTGTAGATAAAATAATCAAAATTTGATATTTACAAATCCTTGTGAGCATTTCGGAGCCGTGTCCAAGCCATTCTCTGTGTTTTGTGCAGAGACGGCAAGATGATTTCAAAGAAAACATTTTATGCCTTTCTGGATGACATGCTGCTGCTTCCCAAAAGTTTTTTGTTTGCCTTGGTTTTTTCCTCCATCATATATTAATTCTGTCTCTTCTTCCTTGAGAGACAGATGGTGAGCTGGTGCTACTAATGAGCTCCCTGCTGCCCAGAGGAGGCAGCCTGGAATGGGCTGTGCTCTGAGAACTAACAGCCTGAGCACCCTCACCAAGGATCTAACACAGGCGATGAAAGGTTCGATGCACAAATACTGTAACAGACTTTCTTCCCATGCACCTATGAACCATGTTTCCCCAAGAGAACAACTCCCTGAAACAGTCCACCTATTAGTTCAGTCCTTACTGTGCTTTTGGGGAGATGGCCATGAATGATTCAGCAGTCTCTCTCTTTTTACGGAGGTGGAGAGAGTATTAGGTTGTGGACACATGGCGATTGAATGCCCTGCTTTTCTGGCATTAGCACACCAAGAAATAAAAATAAAGAGCACCTGCTGTTCCTCACCATGATTCTTTGAACAGTATAAGCACTTTTTTGCCAGAAGGCCATTCTTTTCTGGGCTAACTTTAGAAAGAATGCAATTAATTATAAGAAACACAGACTTCTAAGGTAATAAAATCCAATTATCCAGGGATTCAAGATGGATTCAGTTATATCTTGTTTAAAATACAATAGGATTATCAAAACTGACTTGTATAAAGTATGCAATTAAAGATGGGGGTCCAGTTGGCCTGGAAGTCTAGCAGTTGCAATTGTATCACCAGTTCAAGGCCGACTGTGAAGTTCTCAAGTAGTGGTACTTATGTGGATTTGGTATGATTATGGAGAATTTTTCAAAACCTAATTTGTTGGTTACATTTCTGAGAACTTTCTCAATGGATTCATTAAATGTTCTTTTAGGGTCTCCGGCAGAGACCACAAAGAGAGAGATATCCATTTCTCCTCAGTCAGCAGAAAAACTGCAGTGACGCAAAATTTCTAACTGAGTGAATGCAAAACATCCACTTAGTGTATTTCAAAACAAATAAATAGTAGTATCAGAATAGCTGACTTTTAATATGAGGTCTCTTGCTCAAGATACAGCATTTTGCCACTGGAATAGAGATCATTAAAAAACCAAAACATTTGCTTTCAGTTATCACACAGGGATACACCACATGAGTTTATGGGATGGACAGTAAATCTAACTCTAACTTGACTAACTGTTATAGCTGATGTAGAAGTGTCAGTCCCTTATCAAAGCAGGTGCTTTGATATCTGTACCCAGTGCACATTTACGTTAATTACTGTATACGAGGGAGTAACAGATGTGCTGCAGATGGCTAGCATGATTAAAATATATTTCACAAAGAAAGATTTTACAGGTTTGGAAGCTAGCAATAAATAAAAGGGTTAAAGAGCACTATTTTAAAAAACTCAAACATTTTAGTAATTGAACTAATAATGTATTTGTTTATTTCCTTATTATCAGTCAGTTGCTCTGATTAGATTTTAAATAAAATAATAGTCCACTTAAGCAGAGATGTTTTGTCATATTTGAATTTCCTAGTACTATGCCCACAGTTTTTGTGGAAAAATGTGCGTACACTCTCTTATTGGTCTGTACTTTCCTAGCTTGCAGTAAGGACATAAAATGAGGGTCAGGATGAAAGGGGCTGGCAGTCTTTTTTTAAAATGTACATTTACATTTACTGAAATGAAAGACTTTTATAGGAATGTACTCATTTCACTAAAAGTGCTTTTAAAAGCGTTTCTGATTTTAACTGGAAATTCATTATTGAAAGGCGAGTGAGTGAGGCATTTACAGACAGGCAAACACCCATCTCAGAAAAAAAAACAGTATGGTCCTGTAGGCAATGTAAGATCTGGAAGCTGATCCAGATGTTCCCACAGGTTGGGTGGGTATCTTCACAGTAACGCTGTTTTCTCTTCTGGGACGTCGTTCCTTCTCTGTTTTTTTGTGAAAAACCTTGCCAGGTCTTATTGTCATCCTATTTCAAACCATGGCAATTGCTGGAGTCTCAAAACTTTCATCTAAGAAGAAAATGGTTTCCTGCCTAGCTGTAAGAAGCATCATTGTAAGGTTAGAAAGAAGATTATGAAATGCTCATAAAGGAAATGATGCAATCTTGATAATTTAATCATATACTCCTAGGTTGACCCCATTTCCAAATTAATAATAAAAATGTAGACCACCTTGCCATGAAATCTGATCAAGAAGAACCACTTAAATAGATACATGAAATGACATTGAATTAACTTGAAGAAGCTTAGGCTATTCAGTGTGCTGTGCTATGTAAGAGGTAGAGAAGGCGGCCTGTCATACTGTGGTACTTTGGATGCAAAAGACAAATTAACTTTTTATAAATTGTTCTTAAATAAGATTTTGTTTGCTTGTTTTTTCCATGTGGGATCGCTAATGGTGCTTAATCACCAAAATACTGTTTGACTGTTTTGCTTTAAGAAGGCATTTTTAATGTTAGGTGAAATAACCACTTTTTGAAAAGCAGATTACTAAGCACAGGTGAATTGCTTATTTCTGGCTTTTGCTGTAGCTATTTTTGCAACTAACTATTAAGGGGGAGATCATCAACAAAGAAGAGGAAAACAAAAGGACTCAGCTCAGGCCATGGGTCGTTATAGACTGACTTGTGTGAATGGAACGTCTGGTAGCCCTCATCAAGGACCGGGTCCCCTTTCTGCTACTCACTGTACAGAAAGGCCGTGGAAATGTGCTTTTTATTCCAAAAAACCTCTGTGCCATACAGAACAGTTAACCGTATTCACATAAAAGTAGCTCTGGTGGTAGAGTTACAGAACACCTGGCTTAGGGATTTTTCTTCTGTGTCCCCCGCTCCGCTGTATTAACATTGATTTCCTTGTTATGTTCCCCAGACATTTCTCTTTGACTCCTGCCCTGCCCCGTGGTCATCTCCGCATCTTTTTTGGAAGGGCGAGCGGCGTTTGTGGCTGGGGCTGCCGGAGCCACGGGACGGCTGGTCAGTCACCTGGCTGCGGCTTGCCGGACCCCCAAACACCAGTTCCCCTTACCTTCACCTGAGCAGAGGTGCTATCTGGGGCTGTATCCTTTTTCCAGCTATTGCTGGTCCTAGAACTTGTAGGAATTTAGGATTTTGGAGAGGAAAGGAAATGAAAGAGAAACCGAGTGGTCATGTAAGAAATGTTTCCTTAGGGAGCCAGACTAAAAATATGCACTAAGACTTGTCTCACACATTATGTATCAAGTAGAACGCATCCTCTGGTGCACTGCTGTCACGGGGAAGCTTAATTACAGGGGTGACCAAGAACTGAAAAATGCACAAAAGACACAGTGCCTCAATTTCCGTGATAGCTCTGGGGTTGTGTTATTTCACAAACACATTTGTCAGTTATTCACTGTACAATACCACTCTGATTTGACACCATTATATTTTTCCTTTAATATATGTTCTAGATAGTTATTGTCTATTTCCAACTATTTCCTCTCAGATCGCGGCCAGAAATGACATAATTACATACATTAAAGTATATATAATATGGTATTTTGTTTGTCAAAAATGTTGTACTTTACAATGTTCTGTCCTGCAAGAAGGCAAGACATTAGATGTGCTACAGAAGTATTTCCTGGCTTTGCAGTGTCTTGCACTCTTTTGATTTGCTCTCTACTAATGTTTTCTGTTACTTTGGATTTTTGGATACAGTGGAACATTGTGAAATGTTAGCCCAGTTGTGTTACTCAGGTTAGTTGTAGGTTTAGCTCATCACGGACACCACCTTAGACAGCAAGGAAAAGAGGAACATTGCCTTTTTTCTGAATTTAGATAATGAATTACCTTCTTAGAGCTCGTTTTGCATTTCTCTTACATCATGCAGAAAAATTCTTCCTTTTCCTTTAATTGTGAGAAAAATTCCCTCCCTCCCCCCCCCCCCCCCCCCCCCGCAAAGTTGTAGGGAAAGATGTAGACTGAAGAAGTATTTAGAAGTGTTTAACCTTTCTAGTTCAGACATATGCTGGTGGTACTGTGGAAACATGGGAAATTCTGTCCCAGTAAAAATAGAGTGAGAAAGGGTGCTTTTTCGGTGCTGAATGCACCGCCTCTGCTTTAAATATGGAGAACCTTTGGTATTTTGGATTTAATGAGGCCTAAATATGTCAACATTGGAGGCTGTTTGCTTTTATTAAATAGCTGGCATACTATATGAGCTGGCATTGTTTTATTAGCTCAGTCAAAGCCTTCTTCAGCTCATTGTTTCCTAAGCTCCATGGATTTAGGTCTTTGGGCCCAGCCTGTGTTTTAGGTTGTTCTTAATAGTTTTAGGATGAATTACATCCTCTCTCTTTTTTTCCAGACGTCTTGCTATTTCTTGTGTTGAAAAGAACTGAAAATTTTCACACTGACAGGTATCACTGTTGATATTTAAGTGATAGGAGCGTTTCTTAAATTAGGTAGATTGATATTAGTACGCTGATTCATAATTATTTAATATATCAGCAATAGATTAAAGTCAGATGTTATTATGTTTCAGTATGCAGTAAGTTATATCTTTCCTCTGGAGATCTTCCTTTTATGACCCTGCCTAAAATAAACACTTTTTATCTGCTCTGACATGCTGATGGTAAATAAAATATATTGTTAGTGTTACAGGGTTTTTTTAAGTGTTAGATTTATTCTGACTACTACTGTGACCTCCAGAAAGCAATAATTTGGAAAATGTGGTAAAAATGTTAATAGGCTCCATAGGCACATTAGCCTATATGGCACCAGGCTTTATTTCTGACTTCAGTGGAAGCGCTCATAATAGAGCAGAATTTGGCACTCTGTCTTCAGTTTCTTTCATACTGACGTGCTGTTTATGTGGCATGAGACTTATGTCTCAAGTAGTGTAAACTAAGAGAGGAAACTGATGTAACATCCTTATCCTATTGGGTTTCTTCTGCTGTTGTGCCTGCCTCACCATCACGGAGGTAGGCAGACCAGTGCGGGTAGAGCTCCCTGTCTTGTTTGACATGGGATACCTGAATGAAGCCTTGTAGAGGTGAGAGGTTCACCAGCAGTCCCACAAATTGCCAGCCATCCCGCCTATGCCCAGTACCTTTTATGCTAATGAGCTTTTAGAAAAAAGCAGTATGTAATTTTAAGTAAGGGTAGCTATACATAGAATAGAATCGGCTCTGGGGACCAGACCTAGCCAAAACTGATATCATGCGGCCAAGAGGGAATAAATTCCTGAGCTGTTGTATACCATACTTCCGGGCGAAGCAAGAAGTGCCCAGGAAGCGAGTACAAACCTTGTTCTGCATCCGTGTATCAGTAAGCACACAAGAAAATACTAATTGGATTGGACAAAGTTAATAGTTCATTTTGTTAGAGAAAGCAAGATTTTGATCCTGTGAACTGCTTCCTTTGTTGTAGATTGCAGATATGCTGTAGACCTGCGTTTCAAATCCTAAACTAGATCCACAGTTCACTAACAGGAGGATCGAGGACTAACAAACTTTCACCGAGAAGAGTTATTTTTATGTTAGTTGTATACAAGAGAGACGTATTTATAGGCATTAGAATGCTGATTGCTAATAGTAATTTATACATGCACTAAAGAGCTTCTTTTACATTTTCCATGTTTTATGGATGTTCACTTTTCTATCCTAATAAATTTTCATCTCCTTTTGTTACCTTAAATATCCTATATCTTTTAGATGTAGAAGAACGGGCAATTTTCACGAGGCTTTGTATACTGAGTTTCAGCATAACTTCATAGTTTCTATCATGTTGGTTAACAGTAAAATGCTTGGTTAGCTATGATTAGCCAGCTTAGGTCACCATGGAAAGTTATAAGTGAATTTGGTATTGGTATCATTTTAAAAAAAGAAAAGTTGTCAATGGCTTAGTAATAGCAGTAGCCTACTGCAATTACTCAATTATGCATGGCAGTACTTGCAGGACGGGAGTTGGAATTTGAGCTATGAGACTCTTATGTTGCACAGCCATTATCACCTGAAAACATTTTCAAACAAATATGAACATTCCAAATGTAGCGAAAAAGAGGAGCTAAGAAGTGTTTGTAGTACTGAGTGACTGCATTTGTAATTTTTGTAATAAAATCAAAGCTTTATGAAAGCTGGAGCGTTCCAAAATAGACCAGAGCAAGACATTCTGAGGTGAAGATGGAGTTCAGGGCATTTCCAAGTGACAAAACGTTGCCAAAAAGGCACAAGCGTGCCTCAGAGGAGCAAGTCATTGTTTTATAATTACGGTTCTTAGGACAGGTACTATGACAGTTTTGCATGTCTGATAAATGCAGCACACATCACTCGTGTGTCTTACGATTTTGTTCAATCATTTAATGTCTTATATTAATGTTCAGTCCCTACTGGATTCAAACAGAGGAGTAGTGTGTTTGGGGAGTACCCTATTTGGCAAAAAGGCATATGTGCGTACAGAGTGCACAAGAATTAATTGAGAGTTCTCATTAAGGAAAGCCCTGCTGGAAGTGGTTCATCAGGTGAACTAAGAAATGCTTTGAACTGCTCTCCCTGCCCTCTTCTGTTGAATTTGACTCGAGTTATTAGGGAGAAGAAACAAATGAGCTTTGATTTTTAGAAACAACTTGTGCTTTGGCAGGGAATATATTCTCAATTGGAACGATTCTTAACCACTCGGATAAACAGATTTTAGGATGAAATATGTAATTATAAATATCACTATATATTTAGTGACTACAGGGAAACAAGGTTTACAAGATGTGTTTTTTTGAAATACTCTTTAGAGAATCAGCTATTAGTTCAAAAGTTGTTTCATTTCAGCAGGAATAGTGGTAGCTAGTAATAGAAATGGAAGGATAAGGCCGAGATATTACCTTGGCTCTGGAGGGCCGAGTGGCTTTTCTCTGGGGCACAGAGTGACAAGCAGCTCTGGCCTATGGCATAAACTTCTGTGATTCAGAAGAGGTGCTATCAGTAGATCTTCTGCAAATTCTTCTAGTTCCTATATATACTTAGGATTCGCAGTGTGGCATTTACCAGAACCAGTCTTGCTACTAATGGTTACTAGATACTTTATGGCATGTAGTGCAAATTCTGTTTTTTCATATCACTGGCTTTTGACACTCTGAAGAATGTGTTTACTAGGAGCAGATTGGACCAACTGTTGGTACGCTGCTTTTGTCTGCAAGTGCTTACTGAGAGGGTAGGAGCTAGTGTCATTCTGCTCTGTGGATGCTTTGATTTGATGGACCTATTCCTTGCGGCACAGAACACATGAGCAGAAAAAAGGTAGCTTTCCTCTCACGCAGAGGTTGAAACGAAAAGCCAAATAATGCCATGTGGAACCGGTGAAGGTGAAAGCCAGAGGAGCGTCTGTGCCCGTTAATTTTCCCCTGGAATTCCTCCCTGTATTTCAGTGTGTTTGAGATTGCAATTGAATTTGGTTTCAGACAGGAAGCATATGGCAGTGGGCTGGGGAGTTTGACTTCACTGAGCTACAGAACACACAAAAGGAACTGCATGAGTAATTGAATCACTTGTTCTGGTTGAGTAGAGCGGCAGAATATTGTGAGGTTTTTCTGAATATTAATTCGTATTTGGAAATTTAATTTATTTCAGTTCTGTCTAGACCCATCTTATGTTCATTTTGCTTAAATAGACTTCAGCAAATGACAGGATTTGCCAAATCAGTATGCTTTAAGTATACATTACAGAATACTCGAGGACAGCAATTGCAATTTATAATGATCAAGGCTCAGGACAGAAGCCTGATTCGACAAGTCATAGGTGATCAGGCAAAGACTAACTTCACAGGTGAGCTTATGTCCAGTCAGAGCTCAGGTGTTGTCAGCAAACATAGCCAACAAGCCTCAGATCAAGAATGACTCTACAAACAATTTGAGAGAACAATTGTTGATTTTTCAGATAATTTACAAGCAGAAGAGACATTGTTTGGATAAATACTAAAATGAAACCTTCTCTAATATTCTCATTTACTGAGATGGATTTAGCGCTCACGCATAGAAAACACAGGGCTTGATTCCAAGTGATTTACTTAGGTGCCTTTTTATTTTGGGCCTTAGAGGATGGATTGTTCCCCACCCCTCAGCACCTCTCCCTTCCCTGCATACATCTTTGTAGAATATGTACCATATTCGGGAAATGCAATTTGGCTGGCTGTTCTCAGAGGCGTCACCTTTTCTCCACTACAGTAGAAACTAGGGTGGTGATGGTGTCAGGTGCATTCGGAGAGGATGGGCTGAATGCAGAATGAGTAAATGGAGATGGTGCAGTTAAATAAGCAGGCTACTGTAGATTTAGATGAACAATTTTCCAACCATCTGTCATGTTTTTCTCTCCAGAATTGATGGCAGGGTATCAAAAACTGTTGAATACTTAGTGATAGCTGTTAGAGGTATTAGCAGGCTGCCTGTATAGTGCTTCACAAATAGTGGGTGTAGATCACTGGTGATTTGCAAGTTCATGGGGAATACTTCACAGCCCATCTGTGGAAGTATATTGCAGGTGTGTTGTTTTCAGTTGAAAGTGTAACGCATAGGGATACTTGAAATACTCTTATCTAAAATTTTTGGAACCACTGCCTAAAGAAGATATACCCTATATTTAAGGCATGCTTCCTCTTCTCTGAGATGGGAGAGTAATTTGACACTAAGCACTGATATGCTGTAAGAGGACATAATAGAACATTCTCAAGCAAATTTATATTATATTTATATATGCTTTCTCTTCTGTGTACCAAGGATACTTGACTTTGCTATCGGTACTGCTAGTGACACTCTACCTGCAATTTAGATGAAATCGGTGCCTAGCATGCACAGCTTTCAAACTAAGGAATAATGCAATTCTTTTTCCTTGCTGATGCTAAATACACACTCTTGTGTAATCACTGCCAAAAGATAAGAAGAAAATGAAAAAGAAAAAGGCCCCTCAACAAGAAACAATGCTGTTCTGATGGGGAAAAGGGGAAGAAAAGAGAGATCGTATGTGCGATTGATGCTGTGATAGGAATTTGAAATGCAATTACCAAAGGTCAGCAATCTCCAAAGGCAAACTTTGTTCTGTTGCTCATGGATTTGGAAGATGGGGGAGAAGAGAAGGAACAAAAAAGCAGGAGGTTCACAGGAAGTAACAAGTAGGAATGCGGTGAGCAGCAGAGGAGAGTATATGGTATGAAATCTCAGCTAGTTATGCAGTGGAACTAATTCCCTCCCACGTAATTCTATGGCATTTGGCCCATTTGCTAATAAAGGACAACTGCTTTTTTCCCCTAAAATCTATATCTGAAAAAATGAAGAGGCAATTATAAAGCATAAAATTGAAGCCTGAATATTTACCTCCAATATGCATAGCCAATGCTATATTTTCTTTAAGATACTCCATTGAAAATATAAGCCATAAATGTTCTTCTTTTGTTTCCTGTTGTACTTGACAGTACGTCCATAAAGGTCTCAGAGTCTGAATGCGTTACTGCTTTATTATAGTTGTTGTTATTTAGTAAAACCACAGAGCTGACGTTACACGTAATCCAAAACTCATAATAATAAGTGGGCATGACTCATGGGTTGCTCATAAAGTATTTTCTCCATTAATCCGACTCTATCGTGTGGTTTGAAAGTAATTACATTTTGAATATCAGTGTGAATAAGTTAATGGTTTGGAATCACTTGAAATTTCTTATCAATCCATCAGCTAAAATCCCTTACTTATAATTTGCATTCTTAACAGAATAAGTGACTCAAAGCTACTCATTATTTTATTTCTTTTTATAATGATCTACAACTCCCTATTATCATATATGGAAATAACCTTCAGTTTTACATCCGTCAGTATCTTAAAAGCAACAGGTATCAATTGTGTTCAATTTTTATGCTTCTGCTTTATGAAATCGGAAGTTTCTCTGACTTCTTACAATGAGAAATTTGAGGAATCTGAAGCTCGGTTGTGTTGAAAGTATATTTATTCCTACATGTAAAGTATGTGACATGTTAGAAGAATCTGAGATAGATGCAAGAAGTAAAACCTGAAAAATATGTAGACGCTTTAAGTGCTAATCAAAATGCTAGCCACACATAGCTGCTGAATAGGCCATATGTGGCCAATGCAAATACAGGTGTGACGTGATTCTTCCTTGTTGTGCTGGATTAGTCCGTTTCTGAAAGCGTAACATTAATGTTAGAGGACAGTGCCTCTGGGATTTGATGGGTCACCTGATTTTCATGTATTATATTATTCTTACTAATCTCATGCTGTAGAGTAGATGAAATTGTGAAAAGGTAAATAAGGAGAGTCCAACTCTATTGGAAAGAGGTGGAACAAAAGATCACCGTTCCTCCTGAGGCATAGCTATGCAGCAAAACAAGGGGTCTTTAACAAGCATAAGAGAAAATTATTGCCATATGTGATTTTTTTATGTAATATTGTATATGAAAGAAGAAAAATATTACCATTGAGAAAGTCTTCCTCCCTCCATCCCCCTCCCAGATCTGGATGTCTTATTTTCATGAGTCTGAAGCATGGAAATGCAAACTTCATGTTAGTGACAGAGAAACAAATAGCCCCCCCTTTTTACGTATTGTACGTGATGATGAAAGAGTGAAATGGCTTTGAGTCAGGAAGGATGCTTCTCAAACTTGCTGAAAACTTACTCAGCCAGGAGGTGAATCAGCTTTTTTTTTTTTTTAGGTTCTTTAGCTGTTCCAGGAATTAAGTCCTTTATTTGACAGTATAGATAGTTTTTTCTTTTGTTCTCATGTTCACACAACATGGTCTATATTGGCCTCAAAAACAGAGAATTTTCTTTAATAAAAAAACTCCAAAGAATAAAAAATGGCTTAAGAATTGTCATACTTGTCCTTAATCATAAGGTGGAATGATGAAGTTTGTCTCTCTCGCTTAAAGTACATTACAGATGACCCTACTGTCTGAACTCATTTACTATTATTAGATCTTTCCAAACCTGAAAAGTGCTGACAACCTGTCATTAATACTCTTGTAAATTCTGAAATAAACAGATTACAAAGATACTTGACTGTTACTGTGAAGACAAGGTCAAAAAGTTGAATGACAAGTCCTCCTGCTACAATAAGAATACCCATCAATCAGTTTTATTAGGAACATCTTAAGAAAAGAGAACAGAACATGACAAAATAGTATCTTGAAAAATGTATGTGCATGATGTCCATTTTGGTATCCTTGGACAGGTAGTTCATAGCGAAGAACTATTGTGTATGGTCAGGAAATACGGTAGTCTTTTGCAGGAGAACCTCTTTTGCAATTTAAAATTGCTCAAAGGGATCTTGTCCTTGTTTAAGTCTTAAAATGAAATTCAGAAATTAGAAAAATATATTATGCTAGAGCTTTCTTTTCTGTTTTATTGCTACCAGAAGAAGGTATATTAAAATAAGTAAAGTAAGTAAGATGGGTGAATTTCATCTAAGAATTATCAAGTTTTAGTAATGATGACTCAATGGTGATCATTTCTAGCCATTAAAAACTTCAGTTATTAAATCCTCTTCAGTATAAGTGTGCAAGTTTCACTGTTACTGCATTTGGCAAATACATAGTTCACAAGCCAGCTTATTTTCATCTAACTTTCTGCTGAAAGTGTTTGGAACTTCTTAGGCTGTGCTGTGGTGCCTTTCCATTTAATTTCCTTAAATCCTCTGTGGCATTTATTCTGCTGGGTTAGATGTTATAGATAGAGTAATCAGGGATAATGTTAAACACAGCCAGTCTGTAATAAATTAAATACAGTTTAATAATAAGACAAAGACTAAATTTAGACAGATGGCTCTAGAAGAAGGAATTTCCTTTATCAACTAAATTAATGTAGAGCAACAGCAATATTATGACTCAGATCTCTCTTTTTTATTAGCATATGATATTAAAAAATAGTGAGAAATGCAGTACCTACATGTGGAAGGACTTCAGAAGCATTCAACAGACAAGATTTTACATGTATCTTTAAGATATATTATGAGGCTTGTCCCCGTCACCATTATCTCAGTGCTGATCATGAGAATTTGCCTCAGTAAAAACAAAACAAAAGTAATGCGTATCTGGAGATGGAGTCTAATTCAGTGTAGTCAGGAGAAGAGAAAAACCTTGCCCCTTGAAATTAAGCACTAGAAGAGTCCTTCAGAAGACATGGGTTCAATGCTGTGTGTATGCCACAAATTTCCTGCATAATCTTAGGCTTTTTCCTCTGATATTAAACACAATTCCACGCTCCCCACCCCACCCCACCCCACCCCACCCCCAGCTGCTTTATGGTATTTAACTTTTGGCAGATTATTTTGTGATCTTTTCAAGGTATAGCTTAGACCTTTCCATGTGTGTGCAGGGTCTATCAAGAGAGAGCCCATAGGAAGTTAAACTTATTGGAAATCCTAGGCAGTGATTTTTTTATTTCTTATTAAAACAAAATTGAAATATTTGCTCTTTCTGTGGCAGAAATTGATATACAAGTCTGATGCAGAGAGAGATCTTCCCCAGTTTCATTTTTATATTCTCTAGCTCTGCAGTTTTGGTTCTGATGTTACATGTAGGCCAATGCCTAACTTCCTTGCTACCCTCCTTCTTTCATGTCTTCTAATTAAGGGGAAGGGTCAGTGGATGAAGCATGCCCTTAATTAGCTCAAGATTTGATGTTTCACTTAGTGCTTGAAAAAACCACGAAGAGTGGGGATGGACATGTGAAGACACTAATTGCACAAATTAAAGTGCTTCTCAGGCATTTTTCCTGACATAAAAGACTGAGTAGAGTAGTTGTCATCTGCAGCTTTGAGAAACATCTGGGGCAGCTATGAAGACATGGTAGGTATTTTTGGAAAACACTGTAGAGTCTGGACGTGAAAGGTGTCTCTTGTTCCAACCAGGTGACACCTGTTGAAATTTTCATATTGATAAACTGAACTGGTAAGACAGACTTGTTTTAATGGTATTTAGTAAGATTGCAGGTCAACAAAGAGAATTGCATTTTTTTTCTGTGCATAATGCTCAAAACATTTCTCTCATCTCAAAAAGAGTAAAGAAAAGTGCTTCAGTCCAGAGAGAGTTCTCACATAACTATCTGGTTTATTTCCTGTGAGGCTTCAGTAACATTCACTACAAGTGTTATACAGATTTACAAAGCTGTCAAAGCATGGGCCAGAATATTTTTGAGAACCAAACTTCATCTTTCTTCAGTCTGTGAATGGTTCTTTGATTTCCCTCTGTGACAGCTTCCGATCACTGTTACTTCAGTGAAAATCCGAGACTTTGGTAGGAAGTTTTATCTAGTTCACACTACACTATCACAAGTTACTTACAAATAAGAATATGGATTGGTTGATTTGGTAATGTTGCTCACTTAATTGTGGCAACATCCAAGCTACTGCTTCCTTTGCAGACACAAGCATACCGTTTGCCCCAGTTCTGTTCTGAAGTGGGAAGTCGATTCTCTTGCCAGAAAAGGAACCCAGCAAATTCAGTGGATCTCCAAGCAGAGCAAAAGACATTTCCTCCACTGCAATTGAAGGATCAGTACCTAACATTATTTAATCCAAGATAAATTTACATGTAAATACACATTTACATTGTGAAGCTGACCGAAGGACGTCAGACTCTAGTCTGCTTACTTCCATGGGATTGTGCACAAATGTGGTGCAATGGGCATAGTATCGAGTGACTCCTCCACGCTACCCTCCTTTTGCTGTCCCCCCTGAGGGATAGCTGAGGCTCAGATTTCTTTTGAAAAAATTGCCTCGGAGTGGATGTGATTTGGAAGCAAGAACAGCAGATGTATCTTAATCTCCCTGAACACTGGCATGCTGGTTTTCATTTTATTGGTGTAAGACCGAGCGATCCTGTTTCCGAGTCATGTATCACAAGTACTTAATAAAATAAGCCTGTTGGGACTAGTGGGTAACATATGAGATCTGTACATTTATTTGTAGAGTAGTGGTATTGTACTGAACTTTCACTATGAACCTGAGGCTTGACCACATATACCGAAAGGTTTTGCCAAAGCTTCCGTAGGTTAAATTCCCCAGAGTGGTGGGTTTGAGTGGAACCAACAGCAGCGGCCGAGAAAAAAAAAAAAAGGCTTTCACTGGGCAAAACCACTTTTTTCTTTTTCATAGGCCTGACTGCTTTGAGCATTTGAACAAAACTTTGTATGACTGCAAGAAGAAGAAATGTAGGCAAAATGCTTTTATGCCGCCTTTCAAACTGCAAATGTGTAGTTTGGGATGGAACTATGATTTCAGATTCAGATCACTTCCTTGTTTGTGTGTGTACACATCGGGTGGGCTCCCTTTTGGCCTGGTTTGTAGATTACAAAGTCTCTTTTTGTCCACAGCACCGTTTTCTTGCCAACCTGGTCCACCAATTCCTTACTTCATTGTGGATGGTCATCTCCCTCCCTTGTCATTCCTAGATTAAAAGCTTTCCACACCAGATGGGCCAGCCTGTGGGCAGAGGTGCTTTGTCTAATTCTGTTAGGTGGATCCTTTCTCTCCCTAACAGTCCTCGATCCCCAGAGAGGATTCCCTGGTTTTGAATCCAATCCCTGTTGCTGACACCAGCCTTGCAGCCAGGCATAGACCTGCAGGATCTGTCCACTCTTCTTCAAGCCCTTTCCCCTTTCCAGCAGAATCGAGAAGGCACCACCTGGGACCCCATGCCCTTGTCCCCTGCCCCTGAGGCGCTCTTGCTATGCTCCAGGTCTGCCCTGGCTGTGTCGTTGCTGCCAGGGAGCACCAGAGGGTAACAGACTAAGGGCTGGAAACAACTCGGCAGTCTCTTGGCAGTGTCCTGGATCTGAGCCCCTGGCAAGCAGCAAAGCTCCCGGGACAGCACGCCAGGTTGGCAGAGAGGGGCCTCTGTCCCCCACAGCTGAAAGGCTCCCACTGCTGACACTGGCTGTCTTCGCCCGCTGCTGCTGTGCAGGCTTAGCTGGTTCGGGTGCCCTGTTGGCCAGGGGTCCCAGCCTCTCCTCTGCTGCCAGGATGCTGAGCCTGCCCTGGTGTAGCAGGTCTGCAGGGTGAGCAGGAGCCATCCTTCTGCTGCCAGAAGTCACCAGCTTCTAGCCTTGGCCATCCTGAGAGTCTCCGTTTCCCGACTCAATGAGTGCAGACTTCAGTTCAGTTGGGGGTTCAGGCTCTTGAAGCTGCAGGGTCGCAGAGAAGACCCAGTCAATCTCTTTGGCAGCGTCTTGGATGCTATGAAGTCTGCCGCTGTCCTCCTGCAGCTCCTTTACTTGGTGGCACGGATCCTCTGCCAGCACACACCTCCTGCAGACCGGGAGGCCGTCTCCCGCACCGCAGCCTCCGCAAGAGGCTCCAGCACTCCTCGCAGCCCCAGCTCGCAGGGCTGCCTCTTCTCTGGGAGCCCCAGCTAGGCTTCAACGGCTGACGCCAGAGGAAGCAGGAGAACGTGTAATAATCTTCATTCGTACAATAAGAATTCCTCCTTTTTTGAAGCTGGGCTGCTTTTTTCTCTTCCTAGTCTCCCTTAAGGGCAGACAGGAATGTGACTGAAGTTTTCAGCTCCTTGGGTGCTTTGTGTTGTTGTGAATGCAGTGAGCTAATCCTAGTCTGTGGGGGTTGTTTTCATTCACATTTGAAATTACATGGCAACAATTTCTGGTGGACTGAGCTTCCGTAAAGAGCAGTTAGTCATCACCAAGTGAACAAATGTATTAGTGTGTCACCCGGGCGTATATCAACCCTCTCTCCTTTAAAGCACAGTGTCAGCTGTGAATGCGCTCTTCATGCGATTTTCCTTTCACAAAATAGATCCAGCATGGCAGGTATTCAGAAATACTTCTTCTGCCAAGGATCATCTCTCTTCTGTTTAGTTTTTAGAACATTCATTCCTGTGGTGTGGAAGTACTGCAGATCCATGTGAAAGTGTTAATGGCCATAAAATAGCCTGCTTCCTGTACTTGTTGCTATGAAATATAATGTTCTCAGTTTGGAAACTCCCTCGTAAAGGCATGTATTTGTCTTTGGATTCTGTTTCCTAGCAAACTGGGACGCAGTGCAAAATGTGTAGCGTTTGCTGTGGCTAGCCCCTGTAGTCCGCCTGCATAATTTATGGGAGCACTTCACGGCACCTTCTGCTGCTAATGGGCTCTCAGAGTCCTGCAGAAAAGGTTCGTTCTGCCTTCTAATTTTAAGAGCTGTGGTGGTGGCACTGTTTGTCTCTTTTCTGGATCTCTTTTGGATTTATGTCTGGCCAAGGGATTGGAAGAGCTGCTATAAAAGCAGAAACATCTGCTGGGGTTTTATGTGCTGCTTGTTTGCCAAGTTCAACAGCAGGCCACACTACAGCTGACGGGCTCGGTGCTCCCCAGGTGTCGCTGCAGTTACCGGGAACGACTGCAGGGGAAATTTGGCTGCAGAAAGTTCTAAGCAAAATACATTAAAAAAAAAAAAAAGAAAAAAGCTTCAGCAATTGTAGAAGGCCATTAGGAGCTTAAGATGGGGATCATTAACAAGTAACAGAAACAAATGGTGCTGAAGAGGTTGTGAGCTGTTTGCATTCGCCCAGTCACCCCGACTGCTTCCTACTGCATGCCTCCTCCCGTCATTAACCGCACGCTTCACCACCGTGTTTTGCAAAGTGTCAGTTCAGGTGGCACAGACGCACCGTGATTTTAATGGCTGTTAGGAAAAATCCGATCCTGTGTAACTCTCTGAACGTTGTGATGACCTCAGATACAGGACGGCGGCCTGGCTCACGGGCAGACACGTGTGAGGCAGGCGGGGTTGTGCCACACATAACGAGCTGGTGGCGCGGCAGAGGAATTCAGAATGATGCCTGTAAAGGTCTGGTCGCTGAGGCAGTTGTAGTGACTTAGAGTGATCGCTCTCAGTTTCCCTGACGCTGGGAACGTAGGGTAGGAACTGGTGTCCTGGGTGAGCTCGTGCTCCACGGAGGTGCTGCCCAGCCTCGACCCATGGCGCGTACTAGCAGTTTCAGAGAACGACTCCAGAAAACACCCAACTGTGGGAGAGCTGGTAGGTCTCTAATACATTCAGCACAAGGCTTTATACCTTCCAGTGTCTTATTTATTTGTACTTAATCTTTGGGGTCCATCCTTTATAAAAATGTCTAGCTGCTCCCTCAGTAGCTTCCGTGGCAAAGACTACCACTGTCAAATTACTGACAAAACACTGACTTCATTTACCTTCTTTATAGAGTGCTACAACCTGGCCATAGAATTTGCTCCCCCTCCCTCCTCCTCCCGCAGCAATCGTAAAATCGAGGCCAGCACTTTCACAGCAAAAGCAAAAACAGCCACGGATTAAGTTGAAGAAGAGTAAGTAGCTGACTATTATAGTTGGCACAGCAAAGTACTAGAGGTATACATAATCACATGTGAATGTGCACATATAATTTATTAAAAGATTATCAGTTCTTTTTTAATTTCCTAAGTGTTCTTGTTGCAGCCGGATCTATTCAGCAATAACAGGAGCACGTGCTGCTCTGTGCAGAAAGCACAAGGCCGGTTCTCTCTTCCGTACATCCCAACATCCCTGTTGCCTTCCAAGGGGCTGCCTGACTGTTAATAGGAGAATACAGTTGTTTCAGAAATATTTCAGGCTCTGTGTAGTGGTTTAAATAAAAAGGCTATGGGAAATAACTAGCATTTTTCGTGGTGCAGAATTTTCCTGTTTCCATGCAAGCCTCAAGAAAATGTTCTTAAACCATCCGCCTTCCCCAAAGAGTTTTTGTCCTTTGTTAATTACTTACTTCCAATCACAGCACTCACAAAAGAGGAGTCATACTGGAAGTGATGTAAGGATGTTTCCACTTTTGGCAACCTGCTTAGTAAATGTAATTTGGAAAATCACATTTTAGCCCCAAAGGCTTTTCTTTCTTTTTCTTTTCCCTAAATTTTCAGCAAATATTCCTTTTCTGAAAATTAGTGGGAGTTTGTGTAATAATGGGAGAGAAGTGTTTGTTTCTTTCATAAGTAGTGATTAAATAGTTAAGAGAAGCCACCTTTTGTTTTCGAAACAGTATTTTCAGAAATAACAAACTGACCTTATGAAGCAAAGCCTTTCTATTAAAAACGCACACCTAACAGTCAAATTCTTCCTGTACTCTTTAATCCAGCTAGCATTTTTATGATACCGAGGAAAACAAATTAATATTAATCATTTTTGCAGCACTGTATCAGAGGTGGTATTTTATTTATGCTTCTAATAGGTCGGAGCTGTCTCTCAGTAACGCTCCATTATATACTCCTTGCCTTGTTGAGACTTACTAATGCAATGCTGGATTTGCAGCTACTGAAACTAAATCTGAACAGGATTGTTTCTCAGGATAAATGCTTGTACACTAAGGGAATAGTTGCATGGTATGCTGAATTAATTCAGTGAATTGGGTGTGGTAAGAAGGTGTGGTAAGAAACTCCTCTTTCCCTATTTTCCACCATTGCACTCTGGTTTTCTACTCATTTATTTAGGCCACTACAACTGTTTATATGACTGAGTTGTAAACAGGATTACTGAAACGATCGATATTAAAACGTAAGTCTTCAGAAATGGTATTTTGACTATGGATCATTTCAGTTGTTTTGTTTTTAACAGGGACAAGTGGCTGAGGGGGGTTTTTCAGGTGGCCTCCCAGGGCATCCCGAGGGCAGCATGGTCCAAAGCCTGGCTCAGCCAAGCTTGGCTTGCGAATGGGAAATGTAAGAAATAATATGGAGGACTTGCTTACATGATACATATCTCCATCTTTGTCACTATGACACTACTATTCTGTAGTTGAGAGGATTCATTGCAAATATTAAGCATGACTACAGTCTGTGCCCTCTACTACGTGCCATCAATGAGATCTGTGTACTAATGACTGAATTAATACTCCAAGGCAGTTGTTTCCAAATAGATGTCTTACCTAAACTAACAGTTTCTGGGAGAAAAGGTGATAATTACAGCTAATAGAAGCAACAGCAATGCTTTGCAGGCCTGTAAAATATGAAGTCAAATGACTGGAGCTGTGCAGCAAAGTAATGAGGAGCATAGTAACGTAACTGATAAGCAGCTCGATAATGGCCTAATGAGCAGGATGTTTGCAGTATATTGAAGGACTAATGAAGGGCTACACAAGGTAACTCTGGTATTGTACAGTGAGACTGTGCAGAGTAGGAATGTATGGCATTGGAAGAAATGTGGCATATACTCATTGCATGGCACTGCTCACTGTTGAAATTTAAGTGTGTGCATGTGTGTTCATTGTGCAAATAAAGTAATTTAAAAAGTGCATGATAAATTCACGACAGAAGATAACCAATAAGAGAATGCATGATACAGTATGTAAGATACGTGTTACATAAAAAGAGACAAATCTGAGCCAAATAACTCACCCATATACAGAACTATATTTGCTGCCCTCCATTTGTCCTCATAAGGAAAGATAAATGATTCCCGTATTGTGCTAAGCTTTGTGTCTGGGCTAGTCTGAGCGAGGGTAGATCCTGCAAAAGGTTTGTTAGAAACAGTTTCTGCAAAGGTAATTGCAACATGTGGATAAAAAGTTGTAGCCCAGCATGCCAGTAGTGGGTCTCTCAGGCACTGCGGAGAGTGCTGATACAGGCTGGGTGACAGCTTGGTCAAAACTTAGGGGAGAAGCCAACAAGTAGCATTATTTAGCATTGTTACCCTTAATTGTTAAGTGTATTGCAAAGGAAGCCAGTGCCCTATTCCTCGTTTTGGTGATAGTAATCATAATTCCTGTCTGGGACTGGCTTGCTGAAGTCACACGGCCCGCTAATTCCATGTTTGTATTATGGGCTACCAAGTACTATTTTTCACTCTCAGTGCAGATGGTTGAATCAAATATACTTTATGCATTGAGCAAAAGCTGCCTCCTAGAATTTAGGACATTTTGATCCTCTCTGAATTTTTACTGGACACAAATGCAGCTGTTCAGTGTTTTGGTTTTGGTTTTTTGTTTGTTTAATTTTTTTCCTGTGGGTATTTTGGAGCCAGTATTTCACAGTCAAATGTGAATATGTATTTACAAGTCACTAAAAAGCTGCTAGGAATGGCTGCTTGTGCTTCACTGTGCTTCCAGGAAGAGATGGAGACTGGAGAGCTCTACATGTGCACTCTACAATATTCACAGTAACGGGAAGAAAGCTCTGTAATTGTAAATGCAGTTGTACCACATTCTGTGTTCAGCATGACAGAGCAGTTCACTTTAGCCAAAAGGGTTGTTAGGATAGGCTAATCTAACAGTTCTTAAAAATACAGATAATGTTATGAGTAATGGATTGGTAGACAAAAACAGGATAAATTCACTTTCTTAGCGCATATGAAAAAAAGGTAAACTCTGCATTGCCTAAATTTGAAGTTGATAAACTGTTTAGCTGTTAGATCTTACCTACACTGTTGACTGTTTAGAGTAAAACAGGACTAAGGAGGAAAAATTTCTATAATATTTCTCTTTTTGAGAGCAAAAATATCAGAGCTTCAAAAAGGTTCAGCTTTTCTGGAAAGCAGAGAGAGAGGTATTTTCAGAAAGTACTTCAGCAGACCTAATAGCTGATGAATAGTCAGTTAATTGGATTGCTAGGTGTCATACTCTTCTACAGCCACCGAAGAAACATTCATCTGCATGAATTCCTACATAGGAGGTCAGGTACTGGAATCCAGCCAGCGCTGGAATCCAGTGTGCTTCTACTCTGAAGAAAGGCTTTGGATTTGGGGGGATTTTTTTGGTGGTGTTATAAGGTGTTATAGCCTTGTAAGGCTAACTAATGTCTTTGCCATTTCCAGGTTATACAAGGGCCCATAAAATCTTCTATGCTCGTTAAGTGATAAAGATAGGTTAGTGTACAAGTTTTTTAGTGATACTCCTGTGGTTACTTCCCTTGCACTAGGTTTGTTCTAGCTTATGTAGTTGGAACTTTGTGATGTATCTGTTTCAGATATCCCATCAACCAATCCTTCATTACTATACATATCTATGCATTTTCCTTATAACGGGCATTTGAGATGTAGGAGGTAGTATTGTCTCTGTCTCTGACCAGAACACAGAGGAAATCCCAATATTAGACATAAGTCTGTGATGTAGCGAGAAGCTGAATTCATTTTTCCTGCACTTTAAGGTTAATGATGTAGCTGTTGGATTATTCTTCTGACCAAAAGATGGAGGAGAGAAGAAAACATTTGCAATACAATCTGGAAAAGATTTAGATGGGAAGAAGTCCAAATGAGTGTTATGCCTAGATCCACGCCAATCCAGTACTGTAATGTGCATCTCAGTTGAATCATTAATTTTTTTTGGCAACTTATTACTAATACAAAACAGCAGATCTTTTCTGTGTCTTTTCCAAATTAATTTCAAAATTAATGAAAATATCAAAAGGAAGCATTTGCAGCTGACGTTTTGTTTTCATAGTAAATTTGACATGGGAATGCAATTTTGATCTCTTTAAAAAAATTTCCATAAAATCTTACTATCTATCTTTTGATATGTTTGCTTGATGTATATTTTAATATATATTTGTAAATATCATCTTGGAAAACAGCTAACTCAGCAATACTGAGTCATAGGTCAGAGTCGTCAGTGGAGAGCAGTATAATGAAACTGAAATTTAGATGGATAAATGTTTGGTTTCTGTATCTTTTAGTATCTGTTAAATTTCTTCTTTTTCCTCAACATTTCTGTTGAAAGACTCAAGAGTTTAGGTACAGTTCCAAATGATATTAGGCAAAATTTATTTCAGCTCAAATATAATAAAAGTTACATTTTTAAGGCCGAGATCCATATTTCCCCAGAGTTTAGGGGTTTTTGAAGCTTTGATTTCATCAGGGTACATCTCTGTGCCACTTGGAAGCTTTCCCAAGTATAATTTGAGCTCACAGTATTAAAACAAGCAAAAAATACACGATTCTGTCCTTGCTGTAATACCATTGTTTGATTTTGATGATTGTTATTTCAGCACAGGTTATTACAGTGACAGGTGATTTTTCCATAAAGAAAAAAAAATTGAAGACGAATGGTTCATATATCAGCAGACGTACACACTTTCAAAGAAGATATTTCTTAATGGGGAGGCCTGTCAGAAACGGATTGTGTGATGTCTGCATCCGTACATGAGTAATCACGTAGTCCTAGCATTGACGGCTCGACACGTTCTGAATGACCCATCACCTGAATACTGAAAGTTATATTCCTTTGAGTCCTTCACTTTGCTGGGCTTTGCTATACTAAGAAATATCCGCACAAGCTGTAGCCTTTTAGTACAGATGGATGAGCAGGAGCAAGTAACAACGTGTGCGGAGCTTGCTGCATCCATGGGAATGCCTCACAGAGAGCAAAAAGCATACCTAACTGCAGGTCCTTGAGAAGTGCAGGTCAGGCCCATCTCTAAGAAATCAACCTTTACATTTCACCCTCTGGTTTACAGAGTGCCAGGATTGTGCTTCCACTACAGACAAACCATACTCTATTAGGACTTTTCTGAAGTCCCTTTTTGCTCTTCATAGCAGCTACATGTTGCATCCTCTTTCCATTTTACCTTGAATTACTTTTTCATGAAATTTTAGGAAGGAGAACGTATTTATCCTAGTAAATAAAATTGGTTGTTGTTGTTTTTTTTTTCCTCTCTACGTAGCACTTTTGACACAGCACAAACTTGGTTTTCAACACAGAAAAAAATCTCTTTATTACTATCAGAGCATGAAGGGCTCCTCCTCTCCTGCAGCTGCTAGAAAACACTTTGTGCTTTTTACTCTACTCCTGAAGTAGGCACGCTCAGTTTGAGATGCCAGAATCCATAGCTCTTCCTCCCCAGCCCTGTAACCCCATAGCGTTATTACAGGGAATGCTGTCCAAGCCATGTGCCACCACATGTGGTAGCTCTGTACGTATGCAGAGTCACCGTGGAGCTCATGTCTTGAGCACAGAGGTTGTCGTGACCTGTTCTCTCTGGCTTATAGCAAATTTTGAATATCAGTTGCTTTGGACAGCTCTTCCCTTGAACCATGTCCTTAAACTATATCCTCTTGTATAGAAATGTCTCAAAGAGCAGATGGCATTGCTGGGTTTTCTGGGTTTTAGTAACAAAGATTTGGGGGTCTGAAGAAATTTCTCCAGAGATCCACAGATGTCCTGCCAGTCAGGGTCTTCCTGTTTGGGCACAGTGTGCCTTTATGTACATACATTAGCCTGTGGTCTCAAGTTGGAATTGTATTTCTTCTTTTTTTCCCCAACTTTTCTTTTATTGCTGAGATAACTAGTTTGTGCTGGAAAATTAAAGATTTTAGCCTTATAAATTTTCTACCTTCTATCTGAAAATACCTCAGTTACTGTAGCATACTCTTCTTTGTTACAACTTTATTCTGTCCTTTAAATACTTTTTATGAGTCATGAGAGTTAGAACAGGAATTTTTAGGCCAGAACTTTTTATCTTTACAATGGCTTATACTCTTTGGGCTTCTTGTCTGTTCTCTTTTCTTACCTTGACACAGTTGCCATCACCATTACTCCTGTGGTGTTACTCTCCAGTGGTCCCATTGTATTAATCCTCTTCAAAGTAAATTGGATCATCTTTAAGGTTCAGAGAATTATTTCAGGATTTTATTACCGGGCAAGCCACTGGCCTAATATTTCTTTCCCTACAGAGAATATACTAGGTTCTTGTTTCCAGTGTACCTACTTGTTCTGCATGATTTCAGTACATCTGGCTGAAGTCAGTATTTTAGTCTTTGCTTTAATTTCTTTTCTGTCAAACGCCTCCAGCAAATTAGCTTTAGCACTGTCCATCCTTTCCCCTTAGAAATTTAATCAGCTTCGTGCTGAATACCCAATGTAGTGGAATTGTGTATGTTTGATTTCTACATAATTATTTGTCAAAACTTGCTATGATTGCATTGATTGCATTAACTTTTGCAGTGCATTGTTGTATATCTGCAGGCCAAGCAACATTATTGGGGGGGGAAATGGATCAAATCCATTCAGATGTCACTGTAAAATAGATAAATTTGCAATCTTAGACCCAAGCAATGTCTGTGGCAGGACTCAGAGGTGGTGAGGCTCGGAGCAGAGCACAGCAGAGCATGCAATGCTCGGGGCAGCCCGTCCGTTAGAGGTCGAGCTTTACGCCAGTGAGGACCAGGGATGTAATACCTTGTGGTACCATGTGATGGAAGTCCACCCAAACCCATCTATGCTGTAGAGGCCTTTATGGTGAGGAAGGGGCAGGTGCTTTCAGTGCGGGTGAATCCCCTTCCAAATAAGAAGGGAAACATTGTTTTTACGGGGAGACCATATGGTGCGATTGGATCTTGTATAAAACAAACGAGGCTTCATCTAAAGTGATTTAAGTTCAGATTTGATTTGCTTTGAGTTTCACTGAATAACATTTTCCTTAACTAACATCTTACCTGTGCATTCTTCATGTGCTACACATTTCTGATACAGATACCTAAAAGAGATGCTACTGTAGGTTTTTCAGGTAAATGAAGCTATAGTTCTGCAAAGTGACCACAATTATGGTATTCATAGCTTTCTGTGTAATTCATGGTGATAGTCAGGTACTTCCTTTGCTTTTATTTATGCAAAGCTATAGTAATAATCTGCAAAAGAGCTGGAGGAGGCTGATACCTTTGTCAAATACAAATTCTTGTAGAGGACCATTGCTAATCTTCCACATCTCAGGCCAAATTGTTCTCTTATGCAGCCCTAAACTCTGAAGTCAGCTTTTCTTTTTCTGCAAGGATGAATAGGTGCTGTTAGTACTCAAATACAAATCTTTGCTGTGATTAGCTCTTTTTTCACAACTTGCAGGTGGTGATGGGAAGGTATACATATATATATTTGTGATTCTTTCCCCTGAAGTGTAGTGTCATCATGAAAACTAGCACTACATAGAATTGCAAAATACAGACAAAACTAGCAATGCTTTCTCAAACCTGCAGAAATACCCTTAATGAGGTGAGTTTCGTTTAGTTGCTAATGAGCAAGGAAAAAAGCCAAAAGCAGGCCAGAGAAGCATTGAAAATGGATAGTTAGTGTTACAACATGTTTTTCTGCTGAGGCCTTTAGAAGAAAGCACTTACAGATGTTTGATTTCTTTCAGGTCATCAGATTTTGGGACGTTGTACACAAAGCTGAATCTACAGCCTGGGATTGCCACTGTCATTGACAATTTCTACATTTGCCCCACCAACAAAAAAAAGGTATGTGGCAAAAAATGACTCCTTCTAGTGCAGCTGGGACTCCACTACTACGTGAAGCTTGTTTTATAGGTTTTTTTTTAAAAAATAGAGGAGTGGTTTTCCCAGGGTTGCTGGTCACCACAGGTACAATTGTGACATATGGAAGTAGGTTTTTTATTTTCGCTGTACAGTATAGTAGGGGAGAAATGCCTTGCTGGACTCTGAAAACTTTTGAGGACGTTGACTTTGAGGAAGCAGTTAAGTTTTCACAGATCCATGCAAGTTCTGGGACTAGCATTCAGCCTCCTTTCTCGTTATACAGAAGTTCAAAGTCCTTTGGAGGTTTCTTGGTATAAAGTGTAGGAAATGGACAATCTATCTTTGAGAATGATATTTATCCTGTGTGAAACTTTAGTTAAAAAATAAAAAGTCCCTCTCCTTGAACCTCTTTCTTAAAGAGCGTTCCTGCATCGTTACTGAACCAAAAAGCCTTTCACAGATCCTAGAAAGATTAAGTGAACTTTATAAGTGAGAGTGAAATCGAACCACGGAATATATTTACAATGGATGCTATATATTAGAAGCAAGCAAGAAGAGTGAAAATAATAAGAACCCTTCTATGTCTGCAAAATGCTCATGATTTTAACTGCAGGAATTGTGAAATATGTATGGTGAATACATTGTTGTGAGTAATACAAGCATAGGAGGTCTTTCATGAAGTAAGAATTTTCTCTCGATAGAGACCTTTCAACTACCGTGTAATGCAGAAGAATTGATTTCATGCAGAGGCCACTGATTGGGAGGACAGTGCTAGTTGTGTTTATCTATCTGTACTGCCTGATCAAAAATCAGTGGAACTCAGAGAGGCTGCCTGGGTGATTAAGTACATTTTTTATTTCTGTTGCAATTGTGACTGGAGTTTTTGTGACCAAGCTATGCTATGCCTGAGTTAGATAATACATTTTTAATCTGCTGTGAAGTCAGTAATGATTTTTCATTTCTTGAAGTGGGACTACCACCAAGCACAGAATTGCTGAGCTCTGTGCATCTCAGAGCTAAGATTGGCTGGTGATTTCAAGTGCAAAAAGAATCCAAAAAAAAATCTTCACTCATGTCAGTTTGTGACATGAAGGCTAGAAGGAGGAGGAATCTAGAGAGAGCTTTGCCCAGCTTCTCCAGCTGCGATGTAAAGGCCTCCACAAACACGTGGGGGTCAGTGACAGTGTAGATATGCCTGTTGTCTGGCAAAATAAACAGTGGTAAGATCACTGCTGAATTCCAAGACTGAAGGACACTGGTGTTTACAAAAATCTCACGTTAACCTGTTTTCAGAAGAATGTCATTTCTGCTCAAGGCAACTTGAAGTCCATAGACATACAAACTCGGCTTAATAAACTGATGTCGTTTTGGAATTCACTTGTTAAATGAAGTCTGTTTTGGTAGTCATTAAAAATGCTATTTTTATGCTGAGTTTTGCTTTCAACAAGATGTTCTAAAATATGCAAACAACAAAAACAAAAGAGCAAAAACGATTTCTAGGGCTTGTTAATGAAGCCAGATGGAGATACAGTTCTACATACGAAAGTGCATGCATACACACACATGGTACAGGAATGATGAAAGCAGTGCAGTTAAATTGTTTAGCCAACGATTTCACATCTGCCTTGGGGGTGTTGCAGTCACACGTGGTGGGTGAGGGGGAAGTCCCCATGTCGCAAGACAGTAAGAACGTAGTTAGTTGTAATGGCAACTTTTCTGATGTTGGACGTTTGATTAAGGCAACTAAGGTGGCCTGGTGATTTCACAAAAGCTACTTCAAAAGATGGAAAATGTCTCCCTATCTGTCCATTTCAGCAGAATTGCACTAGGGTGGAAGGGACGATTAAGAGCTCTGACTCCCTTTACTGAGCTGAGGAAAAGTCTCAGGATTTCACTCTTTCCATTTACTCAGCGTAGATGTCATCTGCAGAAGAACTCTTCCTGCACATACAAAGCTTGTCATTTCCACCTCACTGTCGCAGAGAATTGTCCTGGCCTGATTTTAGCTGTGTAGACTTTAGGTGTCTACTCTAAGCTTGCTCGTTCTCCCTCTGAAGTCAATAGAGAAACTTGAGTACCTCCACAGACAGTTCATCCTGTCACAATCATAGTTAATCCTATTTGTAAGAGTAAGATTGAATAGTCTTGTGGAGGTTGCTGTAAGTGTCTTTGTGACTGTGGGTCTGAACAGAGCCCAACTGCAGCTGCCTACAGAGGCATATAAAGAGTTGGGAGGCGGCTTTTATTTTGCAGTGGAGTTAGATCAAGTATTTGCTAGAAGGGTCCAGTCTAGTTCATGAACTGAGATCATTTCCTCAGTTTATCTCCACCAGTATACCAACTCCTGCAGTGAATTAGGTTTTTACTGAATGTGCCTGTAATCTGTGAGTTGTAATTATAACCAGTGGACTTAAACGTGTGGTTTATAGTGCAAATCTGAAATTATAATTTCATTCATTATAAGTTCGTTCCCTGCGGATTGCTCTAGTTTACATTTTCTTGAGAAGACCAGTTGACAAGAAAATACTGAGCCTTCTTATCTTTCCTACCCTCTTGTTAAAGACGTTAAAATTCCACAAAATTATGCTTTTTATTATGAAGTGCATTAGCAAATGCCGAGGTTAAAACCATATCATTTTCACCTAGTGCTCCATGGAAAAAGGGTTGTATAAGAAAGAATCAGTTACAAGGTTAACTGTGGGAATACTGTGGACTTTGAACTGGCTGGTGGAAGGAAATAAATCCATTTATAAAGCCCATTGAATCCATGCAAAGAAGTGGCACATTCCTTTTCTATCTTAGCTTTCTGTGATGACTACTGTTCATAGGTCTCCAGGAGCAATCAGGAAGGAGATATCAAGGCCATGTCTGCAGAGTCTTCTGCGGATTGAAGTAAATTCACTATGCCTGGGTCTTGCGCTGGCTGAATGCAGGAAAACTCTGATGTAAAAATCGTATTGCTGCAGTAACCACGGGACTCAAGCTAACAAACTCAGTTTCGACAAGAAATAACGGCAGAGCTTGGAGGGCAAAGCTTTAGAGCCCTTTGCGTGTTGCTCTGACTGACCTTTCTGATGAAATCATGGTGTGAACTATGACTGTATTGTTTCTGATTCAGAGTTGAACTGCAGTCGGGCAGCAGCAAAAGTAGAGAAGACAGTTGCGCCTAGCTGCAAAAGACCATGTAGGCTTACCCTACATGCTATGAAACAAGAGAGTAATGCGAGGTATAGCAGTGTAATTAGAATTTAACACTTCCTGAGGATGCATTGTTCGCTCTGCATTATGGCTCTTTCGGTGTAGCAGAAACCTGCATCCAAAGACAGCAAAACCATTAATCACATTGGTCTGACATGGTTTGGGGAAGTTGTAGGGTAATGAGAGTGAGTTCTCCTGTGCAACGTCTGTGACTTCTTCATTTGGAGGCACTTTTTCATTGATCCGTGACATAAAATAGTCTTACTGTATACTGCAGGCCATGTTACAGTCCTTGGAGTGCCATGTATTGATAAGGAATGTTCTTACACTATAAAAAATAGAACTTAGTAATTATCTCCTTTTCAGTAATTACTCTGTGCTGGTGTCAAATGGTTGCAGGCATCCTAGAATGGGCAGTGTGGGAAAATAATTTGATCTGGGTCCTCTCATTTCCAAAGCAGCATTGTAATTGTGATTTGGAGGTGGGGCATGTTTGCTCATGGAGTAAGGAATTCTGCTTTCCGCAGTGTCAATCTGGAACCAGCCAAAGTAAATCCTTTCTACAGAGAACAAAAGTTAGCAAATTCAGTTTCACTGAGCTAAATGATCAACAAAATGTAGAACATTTTTACAGGGAATATATGCTGTTAGATGTATAAATTACATATTTATTTTAATTCTGTTTGTATAATGTGGCTGGGAAGGAGTCGAGTGAAAACTCTGGTTTTGTTCCACATTCAGCAAATATTTTAGTTTTCATTGGTGCAAATGCAAATGAAGCCTACATCCTTATGTTTATCCTCTTCTGCAAGAGGCAGCTAAGCAGTATACATTCAAGTTTTCATATTAATAGAAAATAAAGGTTGTTCATTGTGCATACACTGACTTAATAGTTAAATGGGTTGAACACTTATATTTCCTAGCAGTCACAATAATCAATAGCTGCATGTTTTTTTCAAACTAAATGGAAAGATGATGAGTGTGCATTCTTATGAGTATGCACTTATACGTAAGATAATAATAAGAAAATAGGCTATCCTGTATAATATTTAAATGCCTGATGCTTTAAAAATAGTAATAGTATGAATTACACATGATAGCAAAAGGCTATTTGCCGTGGATATAAAAACATTTCCCAAGAAGCAACTGGGTTGAGCAGTGTTTAACAGCACTTATAGGTAAATGTAATCTTCTTGTATGTTGATGTTTGTCTTTCAGAGCTAAACAATTGATGGTGGAATTTGTAAAAGGCACTTCTCTTTCCTTAAGTATCAGTTTTCATTAGAGACCCCACCAGAGTATCTTCAAACATAATGAGTAGAACTGTCTTCCAATCTTTGTAGTAGAAGTTGTCAATTTAGGAATAATTCCTTTCAAAAATGTGAGTACTTACTTCAGGAAGGTTTCATTGTGAAATTACAGAATATAAGTCTGTATGTTGTGATGAGGCACCCGTCCTCCCTCTATAATGACATATTCTCTCTTTATAAACAGTGTCACTATTCAGTAATATTCTAGTGATGCAGCACCCAAGTACTGATGTAACCTAACTGCATCATGTCACTTAAGACTTCTAGGACTTTCAGTTCGTCTTCAGACTTTTCAGAGGCATCCAGAAGTATGCCCAGTCATCAAGAATTTACACAGTTTGCTACTTAAGTGGATTGCTATGAAAGTCAGTGCTGTGCAGAATCCCACGTTTATTCACACATGGCTGATGAACTGTTGCTTTATCGTTAGCTTATCTAGGCAAGAACTGGTGTCTCTGAAATGCTAAGAAGTTCTGTGCTCTGTGCTTTGGTATCTGCATTTGTGAAATGTGATGTTAATACCTACGCAGTGTTTGGAGACATTGGAATGAAAATCACTGTGAAGTGCAAAATTTTACTGTGCGCAACCAAAAAAAAAATAAGACCAAAACCATGTATGGTCTATCTGTTGTCTTTTATTGACAGCTGATCTAGGGAGCTGTTAAACACAAGCGGAACTAATAGGCTAAAGCAATCAAAATCTCTACTGAGACATCACCATCCACTGCACAGGTTCGTGTAGCACCTCTGTAACCAAGACATATGGCAAGAAGGTTTGATGGATGCTATGTGATGGGGTGGGAGTATGTAAATACGGAGAAAGTATGACACAGGTTAGAGAAGCAGAGAGTTGAACAGCTGCGAATTAAAAAAAAAAAAATAGAAGGAACAATCACTAGTAATTTGGCTATTAGAAAAGTGTTTGAGCTAAGTACTGGCTAAACTGAGGCGAGGAAATATGCCCTCTGACTAATTCCTACTATGTTTGAGAAACCAGGGCTTTTTCATACATTGTCGGTAAATAGGACTGCATCAAAAATATATGCAACTCTAACATGATTTTCACATTCTAACTCCTTACACCTCCTGAATGAGTCAAAGGGAATAGCAACATTACAGTACTGTTTACGTAAGCCATCGCTCTTAAACTGTAAACTTTGAATGCATTTTTCTGAATGGTTTGCTGGAGGAAGGTATGATTTATTTTTTTATAAAAATTAATTTACCCACACTTTCTGTGCGTTTCCCCATCCCAGTCTTCTATGTACTAAGCTTGAAAAGAATCCCCTGTTCTGGTTGTTTAGTTGTGTTATTGTCTTTGGATAATTTTCTGCGTGCATTTCTATCAGCAGACTGAACCATGCAGTCTGAAGCTGCCTTTAAACTTTCTTGTTTCATTTTTACTCCCTGTGACATCTTAATGTTTTATAGTCCAGCACCTGGAGAAGACGATGGTCAAGGGCTGTACCTAATTAAAAAATACAAACCTGGCTAACAGTATGAACAGCAGATTGTTGTGACTAGCCTGTGGGTTTTCCATAGCTTGTAGGATAATTGCTCATTAGGGTAGAGGCTGTGCGGGCTAAATGGGTTAACGCTTGAACAGACGTGCTGTGTTATTATTGTATCCTGTAAATCGTTTGACGTTTGATGGAGAGATCTCAGCTGAAGTTTTTGAGGTTGACCTTTCACTGTGATTTTTGTAATCAAGTGTGTAACTTTTTTTTAAGTTGTGATCAAATTTGATGTATAACTTTTGCATTCTCCTATGCTCAGTCATGTAAATTTTTTAAGCAAGAGCAGTCTTGTCTTAACTCCATGCTTGTTCTGGATTCATTTGTTCTATTTTTATGAGTTTCCTGTCTAAACCTCATTAATCACAAACGTAGACCAACAACTACAACAAGCCCTAATGGTAAATTAAGTTTACTGTAGTGAAGCCAAAAATTAAAAGACTAGTTTGTGGGAGTACAACATAAAAAAGATTTATGTGAAAATGGAGAAGACCTGCGAGCAAGTGCTAAGAGACTATTGTGCATAAGAGTCTGCACTCGAGAGACATCCGTTTTCCTCCTAGTAATTCTAGGAAGAGAAGGAATCCAAGCATCATATTTTCAGCAGGGTTTTATTTCCTATTACAATGAGCAGGGGGTCGCTGCTTGGAGAAACACAAATAGTCAATCAAGAGGATATAGCAGAAGGTATGCCTGAAGCTACACTCTGCACCTATAGTAATGTGTGCTGCTAAATGGGTGGGTATCTGGCCAGAGGGGAGCCCTGAGCTAGAAAGCGTAACGGTCCATACTGGAGGGGTTGTAAGATCTGGGATTTTGATTTAGTATGTCCTAAAAAGAAGGGCAATTTTTCAAAATTTAGACCAGGCTGTCATTTCCAAGCTTTTTATTTTAAAATGTGGATTCTTAGTTCCAGGCCCAAGTCCAAATCTGAGCCATACACCAAAGACATATCTAAGGCGGTGTTGCTAAATTTGCGGTGCAGACACTAGGCAGGCAGTGTGTTGTTTCTCTTGTCTTGCCTGCCAGTTAACGGACTGGCCTGAAGAGACTTCTTAATTCCTTTGTTGCTTGAGAGAAGAGTGGGGGCAGGGTGGGGGGGACCAAAATCAACCACCTAGCTAGAACTGTGAAGGGTAGTAGTGCTGGCTGTGACGGGTCTCTGGCCTGGAGGGAGACCTCGGCTTTTCTCCGGCACACGGGTCAGAGCTTTCTGCTGTCATAGCTGGGGCTGTAACTGCAGTCTTCCACTCAGGAGCTACAAAGGATCACACATTTTTTCTTGAAGGTTATACCTTCCTTGAGAATATGGTCTTGGTAGATTTTCTCATGCAGTATGGAGCTTGCAGAATTAAATATAGCAAAGAGGCAAATCATAATATGTAGGAGAGTGTGGGATTGTGTCCAAAAGAGAAGGTGAAGACTGAACGGAGTTACTGGTTCAGGTTTGCTAAAAGAACTGGAAAGGAAGAGTCTGTTATATCAAGTGCTGAATCTTTGCAAAGCTAAAGAGAGGAAAAGAGAGGGAATGAGGAAATGGTAAAGAATTAGTAGCAAGCATCTTATAGTACAGTATATTTAATTGGTTGCTCAGTGTGGTAGCATGAAACGGGCATAGCCATGTCCATTGAACAGTCAGATTTCCACTAAAACACCTGGCAGGCACAAGACGAGGTTTTTCTGTGATGAATTTAGACTCTTTATATCAAACTTATAATGTATGTTGAGATGACTTTCATTTAATTATTTACTGAGCATCAGAACACGCCTAGAGGCATGTATCAAGGTTCCCATTTTTTTCCTCCCACAGAAGGGAGGAAATTGGTAACTCTTTCATCTTGACTCGGAGTCTAACCACAAAGATGACTAAGCACTAGGACAATGTTAAGGGGGGGTGTGTGTGTGTATGAAAACTTCTAAACAGCATTTGAAGAAAGATGATTAATACTGTTCAGGAGGCCTGCAAGGACAATGTAGAGTATGCATATTCCCCAGACAGCCAGAAAATAACGCTGTACTGTGTTTGAAACATTCATCATGCTTGCTGATGGATCTCCTGCGTCTCCGGGAGACCTGTGCCTTTCCTCCTCATTTCCCCAGTGATCGAACGGCCGCATGCGTCACAAGTTCCCACGCTTCATGCTCTGCTAGCATTTTCCAATCTACTGATGTGTCAAATTCTGCTTCTCTTTGCTGCAGCTGGTTGACTTTCCTCTGCTCATGCTGACCACACAAACTCCTCTTGCTCTCTCAGGAGCAGGGATGAAGCAGGATTTTTTTCCCAGGGATTGGCATGGGAGCACAGTGGAAATGAGCAGGGTTTAAGTCACTGACGCTAATATTTTGCAGGGCTGGCAGTGTGCTCGTCCCACTGAGAATCCCTGGAGTCGCTGCCCCCCCTATGCTGATAAAACTGTTGTTTAAACCGTCGGCTGCTGCAATCTTGCTATCACCACACAAATATTCATAATATTGAGCAAGACTCCTAAACCTCTGTGAATCCCACAGTTAAATATTCCAGTGATTTTGTATATTCCAACCTCTAAAAAAATGCTCTTTGGCGCTAGCTGTAAGGCATGAACATAATTTCTGGCCTGCCTGTTTCTAATTCTACATTAGCCCGGATTCCTGGTAGCCTCAGCGCTCGCTCTGCAGCAGCAAACTCCTATGGAAAAGGCAGGACCAGTGTGACAAATACATTTTAATCATGTCTTTCTCTTACAGCCTGTTCCTATTTAGTTTAATATAGTCATCAAAAATTCATGCAAACATAAAGCAGGAATTTTTTTTTTTCATTACGCACTATATGCCTCTTTCGGGCAAAGAAAGATTCTCACTCATGGAACCAGAAATCTCATGATTTTAACTAAGCCATCTCTGAAGCCTTCTTGACGGTGGCCTCTTTCACAGTCTAGCACTAGAGACAGATTTTTTCCATCTGTTATAGTAATACACTAGGTTGCTATAGTTCCTTCATACCAGAAGATTACTATCAAATGAATGGTGGATTCTTCATAGCTTCTAATTTTTGAACTGGGATCTTCAACAAGCTTGTTTTGTTTTATGTCTAGCCAATATTTCTCTCTCCCCATTCTTAATGATATTTTGCAGCCTCTCCTTGCCTCTTTCTGTCCATCCAACTCTTAATCTCTTTCCAGCTCTTTTTTGCTTTCCTCCTTTTCTTTCTTCCTTTTCTAAGGATTACTGCTTTCTTTTTACCTCCCAAGTAGTCTCTGGAGCAAATTAAACCTTTTTCTTTCCAGTTATAATTATTAAAGAAAACTATTATTTAGAAAAATGTAATTAAATGTTCTATCTTTCTGTTCAAAATCATAATTTTGTTGGAATAATAATAAAACTGCTGAGACATCCCTAACTATAATTCAAAAAATGAACCTCCTCAATAGGGATGGTATGGTGATTAGGTCAGGGAGCTGTTAGCGGGGAGGCCTGACTTCCAATTTCTATGACCTTGAGCAAGCCTGAACCTCTCTGTAGCGTGACTTGCCATTGCCTTGCACCGTGTAATATCATTTACCTTTTGCAAAAACATTATGACATGAGATGATTTGACAGTCTACCTTGAAGTCAGATTACAAGGTTTTGCTGAAAGTGCAGACTTAGTCCCTTTTATTTTTCTTATTCATAAAGTTAAGAGAATGATACTGAAGTCTGCAGAGCACCTGTGATCTTTGAATAAATGCCGTGTATTTTTATGATTCCTTTTTGAGAGGTATGTGTATTTATAATGTATTTGTTCATGCCACTTTCCTGCAATCCTGAATAGCATTATAGGATTTGCAGCATGCTGAAAATAATTGTTGCAAGATCCCATGTTTTGCAAGATTGTTTAGCATTTACCTGGCATGGCTGTTTCAGGACATAGCTAATAACTTTGAATATGATGGAGGCGTTTCTCTTCTCTCATAAATGGGGAAATTTAAACAACTTGCCCCAAATGGAACAGAATTAATTTCTGCTACAGCTGCTGTAACAAGAATTTACAATCCTATTCTGAGTGCTCTAAGCAGCATTGCCACTCTGGCCATTGAAATGGCGTTTAGATTGGACTTAGTACTCTCCTTTCTCAGAAGACACTAAGCCTCTGCAAGGGAGAGGGTGGAGTGGTCTGGCAGGAGCAGCGCCTCAGGTAGCAGTAAGGGATCCTGGGGTGTTTATCTTGCAAAGCTCGCTGCCAAAAACCTAACAATTGCTAGTTGCATAAAAAGCTGTGCTTTCGGTGTAGCTATGACTACAGGAATCGGGCCTGGATCTTTGAGAATAAGCAAGCATCTCATATCAATTTAAGAAATTAAATGCACCGGATTTCTTTCTCTTTATTGCTAACATGTGTCCTGTTTATTTAATTTGGTCATACCTGTGAACTAATTTTTTCCCACATTGAATCACTTCATATGATTTTTTGTGTTAAAATGCTTTCGTAGTTTGTTTGTGATGCAGTACAGGCAGGAATAAATTAGTATACTTTTGGCTAAAAGATAGGGTCTCTCCCTATGAACGACAGTGTGTCGCCTTGTTCTTTCTGTGGGTCCACTGAAGATAAATTCATTGCAGCTGCAGATTAGGCAAGTGGTTTTCTGCATTGCAAGATGCTGTAGTGCCAGAGCAGGAGATCCGGGCCTACATTATTATGTAGACTCCAGGAATTGAAGGTTTCTGCTCTTCTTTGAGATTGCAAAGCAGAAAGGCTCCTCTGAAACTCTCCCACACGATGTTGTTGCAAGGTCCAGGCATAATTTTTCAGTTGACTTAGGCAGACAAAGTCTATAAAACTGTCATTTCTGGAATAAAATGCCATTCAGAAGGTGCTAATGTTCCAATCTAATATTGTTTGGTATACTATAAGACCATATTAAAACCGCTTGTGAGTTGTACTCTGTCACAAGCTCTCAAAACTTTATATGCATGTAGATGATTTTGTGTCTCCTGTTAATAGCTTTGGGAATTCTGAAGATTGGATTTTCGCAGATGGGGAAACAGAAAGATGTAAATGACTTGCCTGGGAAATAAATGAGAGAGGTTTAATAATATGCCAGGTGTCTGTGCCAGCCTCTGTGCTTCAAGCGCAAGACTACCCTTTTACCCCTCTCAGAATAATAGATAAATTAATTTGAAAGCATCTCTACCGGTTCAAAGGAAAGTATGGGCTTGTGGAAGGACCGTTGACACCATACATATTACCAGCAGCCAAATACAGGGAAGTTTGTTTTTCAAATAATAAAGAACAGCTAATATTTTTAGAATGAAGGACTGAAATGTGGGAAGTATTTTCAATGGTAAAGTCATAAACAGCCTTAAACAAGGAGACCAGGTGGGATTTTTTTGTTATTGTTTTGGAAGATTGAATAGATGCATATGTAGACTTTGATAAATTGTTCAGTACTATCTCTTTCAAGACTAAAGATGTGACTCTTGAGCCAAATTTCTGGAATAGAAAGTTTATTTGTGAGGTTGATGAAATGGAAGTTAAAAAAGCTTTTCTAAACTACTAGAGGCAATTGGAACTGCATCTTTAAAAAGTTACATTCAGGAACAAAGAAAGAAGTTTTCTACAGGTAGGAGCCTAATTTTAGATACTATGTTTGAAAACATCGGTCCTGTAGCTCTGCACAATTTGAAGAATTCACTTTCTTAACATTTATCTCCTATAAACCAGTTACCCTATAAGACATGACGAGGTTGGGATAGGGCCCTAAATGTTTTCAATCCCTTGAAAAATTCCCAAAACATTTATATACTGATTTATAGATGAAAATAAAAATCTTGGAAAAGAGTTGATGGATTCAAGATAAGGACAGATAGATTAGGTTAGATGAAATATTCTGTTTCAACTGTGATCTCTTTAAATGCCATTTTTAAAAAGTATCTTGTTGGAAAACATTGACTTTGCCACTCCAGCATTTTCTGCCCACATTTTTTTTTCTGAAAATTCCCTTTTTAACATTTTGATAGCATGTTATTTGGAGTAGGGTGTTTTTTTGTTGGTTTGATTTGGTTTGGTTTGATTTAGTATTTTGGTAACACGTTTGTTTGGGGTAGATTTTTTTTTTCCTCCTCTCTCTTGCCTCCTCCGCTGAAGAAACTAATGCAGCTTTTAAGTGGCTGAGGGGGTATACTTTGCTGTTCCTCAATACGGCTGTGTTACCTGCCCGTGCATTTAGACCATGTTCACAAATATAAGCTCAATGTTACCCAATTATATCCCAGAGAGAAGCTGGATCTCTAAATGGTTATGATAGCAAATAAGTTTGTTAAAAAAGCACTTTGCAGATCAGCTTATGTGCTTCAGCTACCAAATATCCACAGTGAACATCACGACTTTAAACTGGCAATGACACCTACTTTGGTAGGGGCAGTGTTCAGAAATCTTAAAAATAAAAAAAAAGCTATTAAGGCTATTCTAAAGACTGTAGCCGTTTTTACTAGTTCATAGAAGGGTAGAGGATAACATAAGAATGCACAATATATTTTCAGTCCACTTTTTAATCCAATAATTATATGCTGATATCTGGACAGTAAGATATTGTTGTGCTTTTCCCTGCAAGGTCTGAATTCCCATCTTACTTTGATTTCTTAAGGAACTACAGCAATCAACCAATTTAGGCTTGCACAGCTCCGTCGTACTGTGTTGTATGGTAATCAGGGCAACTCCAGATTGATGACCTTTCATCTCGAGCTGTTGTTTAACAGTGTACGGTGCTGCAATCTGGCCTTTCACGTGGTTTGAGTATTGATTTTCTAGATCGAGAGAACTGCAAGAATAACCTCGGGAGGTCTGGCATCACTGCGACCTGCTTCACTTGTATTCCTTTCAGCTCCAGGCAAAGCAGGCAGCTCCCCGGAGCCACGGCCAGCTGTGAACAGCAAGTCTGTCCCTGCTCTGCCTGTGTGAACGCCCTGAAAGGTTGTCCAGTTTCCCCAGCATAACCGGCTCTCCCTCCGGCTCTACGTTCCACCTTCCTTCCATTCCCTTTCCCCTTTTCTGCTCCCTCCCTGTCCGTTAAAAATCAGCCTGGCACCGGCTCTTCCCAGCACCGTCGTCCTTGGAGCAGCAGTGTTCATCCCAGCCAGTATGGCGGAGAAGCCTTCCTTGCGCTGGCGCTGTGAATCTGGCCGGCCGAAGCTGAGAGAATATTCATGTTAGATGCAATTTTGGTCAAGAATCACCTCAAAGCAGTGCTCTGCTTGGATAATACATCTTTTCTTTTTTTTTTTTCCTTTGGACAAAGAATAGTCTTATTCAAAATTCTATGTAAATTTGCTTCTTCTCTTTCTAAAACTCTAGGGTATGAATCCCCTTTACACTAGGATACCATGGTGATGAGCGACTTAGAAATACCAAAGACAGAGTGTGTGATGATGGTTGCTGTGGTATTCTTAATCTCTTCCTGATCCTCTTTATATGAGACTAATTCTATGTGAAGAAGCTATGATCCAACCTAAATTCTCTCCTAACCAGATGAATGATAATACGGGGAGCAGCGCTGCCTCGTGGGGCTGAGCTGGGGACCAGCGTCGGTGCTTTTGGTTTCCATTCCAGCTATGTCACCAGGTATCTTTGAAATCTTTGATGTGTTTGCTTGATCTAAAAGACTGTTTCATAAATCGGGTTCTCTCAGGTGAATGAGGTTGCTTACAGACTGCTTCAGAATATTGTCGATATTTGTTCATCACAAGTAATGGCAGGTACGTAATAGTTATAGAATCTTTCCATATAGATTTCCCCTGGGAATAGTGGGATCACAACCAGTTGCCACAGTGGCTCCTTATAAAAGCCAGCTCAGTTACCATACCTTGGCTGGAACAATCTAACCCTATATTATAAAAATATTACCCAATAAATAGAGTACGGTTGATATCTTATGAAGAGACCTCGCTCGTTTCAAAATCACAGGAGACAAAATAAGTTGTGTGACTGAAGCGCTGGACAAAAGAGAAGCCATTTGTTATCTGCAATAACAGGACAGCATATGTTTCACTGCAGTGTGACTGGCAGCCTAGAGGCTTGAAAAATATGTTCTTATCTTCAGGGGAGCATAGACATCAACTTCCTACACCTCAAGAGGCATTAAAACAACATCTGATGAGTCGAATTGCAATCAAATTAGCCTTGCTAGGGAAAAGCAAGCAAAATATTCAAAATGTTGACAATTGGCTTTTTCCCTGTGCCTTTTTTAATCATAAAAATTCCACTGCAATTTCTCACAAGTTTTCTTGAGCTTTACAACAAAGAAAGCTGCCCTGATCTCTCTGTCTCACCCAACCATCTTGAAATTTTTACCTTAGAAGTGAAGGTAAAGTAAAAAGTTAAAAGGCAGTTTTTATTTCTGCTTCTGTTCTCATGCCTGTTAAAAGTCATTGAGTTTGTCACCTAAGATTTACTGAGTTAGTCACCAAAGGGGAGAGCTGTGGAACGTGTCTTTATTCTGGAAAGAATAAATTGTCAATTTTTTAAAATCATTTTGGATAATGCTTTGGCTGCCAAAGAAATATCCTGAAGAGTCAGCTCTGCAGATGTATGTAGTCCTAAATTTGTCATGTGTGTGTTCAGATATCCATGCCATCTGTCTTTGTGATTTTAAGAAATCTGTTACTTGTAACCCTTGGGGTAGTTTAGAATTTGTGTTTTGTGGTAGAAGATACCAGAGATGCCCACAACTTGAGTACCCTCACACTGGTGGAGAAGAGGGGGCTCGAGGACAGAGAGCAACCGTTAGAGACCAGCAGCTTGCAAACACGGTGGAGACGGTCCTTGTACAAGAGAAAGACAAAAGGTGTTTGAAGTGGTTTTCAAAGTCCATATGCTTTCTATAAAGTAGAGCCACTTCATCACCAGGATTGGGCAAGGGTGAGGGACCTTAGTTTGCTGATGATCAAAGCAGCCTGTTCAGAAGAGGTGTTAGTCATGTATGTAGAAGGGTTGTTTTGTTTTGGCTGGATCTGTAATTCCATTATGCTGCTGAGTAAAAGGTGTGTGGTAAAGGAGTTTCACAGCACAGCCTGAACCACTGATTCTTCTCTTGAAGCCCAGGGTGAGAAATCAAAACCATATTATGCCCAGACTCAGCTGCTGAGGTTGGAAACAGCGGTTGCTTGCATGACACCTAACTACAGCTGATTCACTGGAAGAGGCTCAGCTGGGGCTGTGACACATTCATTAATGCAGAAATCCATAACCATTGTAATATCAAATGGGCAGAATGTTCCAATTTCTGGAGTAATTAACAGTGTCAGTGCTTGAACGTGTCCACCTATCAGTATTGTGGACCAATGAGTTGTTATCATGGTGTCAGGCCATACTCTTGCAAATCCTTTTAGAAGCAATTGTAGCGATAGGTAAAAAGGTTGATAACTTAGAGAACTGATCCTGCTTACATTTTGCTTGATCTCAGTCAAAAGTACTGTGCTTAATTTCTTACCCTATCCCTCGTATTGATTCATCAGTACTAGTGCTGTTTGCTGAACAGGGAGTGGACAAATAGAGAGGCCTTAGATGTGAGGCTTCTCATTTCTGATAATTCTTCACCTCAGAATTCCTTTTTCCTCACAGAAGTCATGTTTATAATAGAAATTAAAAAGGAATTAAGAAAACCCTTTCATCTTCTGTCTTCTTGCCATGTTGAGGAATTATCACCGAAATGGAAAACTGGACCATTTCAGAAAGACCGAACTTGTCTTCATTCAGAAATAATACAGAAAATTAAATAAATCAATATAGATTCTTTCAGTACATGTTGGATAGAATTGATTAGTTGTGCCGTGACTAGTCCATCATGGGGAAATTGTTACATTAGGATGGCGAATAAATGGCTCAAGAGGTGACCCCATATTTTATGAGCATGCCTCATGCTATTACATGTTGATTGCAATTGTCAAGATAGCTGAGTAGTTTGTCTATGTGACATTGCCCTCTGTTGACATCCTTGTATCAATACGTGGTCACGTTCTCAAGAACAGTGGTCCCCAACTGATCCATGGGTGTCAGTCCTTAGAAGGTGGGAGAGCACAGACAATTCTTTTCAATATTTTTTCTTTTTTCTTTTTTGACATTTCCATGGCTGTGAGCAACATGGAAGAGCATCACAGGCAATATGTTGTTTCCAGTGCTGTTTTAAGAGCTAACCTAAAGGTTACTAATTAGTTGAATTCTGAAAAAAAAAAAACAAGATGCAAATGAGATGGATTTACTCTTCAGGATCGAAGTGAAGAGGCATTTAGGAAAACATTGTGCAAAACTTTTGCTGGTTTTTACTTATGTCACTGTTACTTCATACACACTTCATCACCCTTCCTGGAGTCTGCGGCCTTTGGTCTGCCACGAGAACTACTCAGCTATCTTGAAAATAGATTCTTAATTGTTCTATGCACTCTGAATAACTTTTATTATCAGATTATATCCTTATGGCACAGAGTATAGCTAGAGATCTATATAATATGCAATCTAAATATGAAAAGAACTGTCACTAGAGCTCATCCTTGATTAAGAATTTATTTCATTCCGCTCTTAACAAGGATTGACTGGATCACAGACCATTTCATTTAGGAGCCTGTATGTGAGAGCTTTGTTGATTTTTAATTTTCCTCCATTGATTTTCAGCATCCAGAGAGCACTTGTTCTCTAATGGCTCTCTGTGTTGGTGTTTGCTTCCAAATTGAAGTAGAAGATGAATGGCTTTCAGGATAATACCTCTCCAAGGGCTCTCACTTGAGGGCTGGTGACTGTTAGCAGAGCTGCAGTGTGTTTAGAAAAGTTCTGTGCTCAAACAAAAGCATTCCTGAGCCTCTAAACGTGACAGAATTGGTTTTTATTTGGCCTGGCATCACAACAGTCTCCAGTCAATGGGGAATTCTTTGCAGGGTACTCCCTGGCCAATTTGTCCCTATTTTTCTATAAAAGTGAAAGGCCCTGCACTTGTCTTCGTGGGGATTCATGTATTTTTCTCGTGTATCTCATGTTGTTTTTCCTCAACAAGCAATTGATTTTTCAGTAAAAGCAGGGAAGCAAGAGCTGCTGGTGTTTGGTTAGTTATGAATGAATGTTTATACTAAAATGCAGTAATGTTATGCTTGTGCTAAGACCAAAAAGTTTTGTCCTATGTATTGGAAAACATTATTTTGAAATGGCTACAAGTTTAATTTTCAAATTTGCTGGCTTATGAATCTGAAGCTCATCTGTACGTATGAACTTGCTGGGCATTGGGATATTGCAGGCCTGTGTGTGTGCTGTTGCTGTGATACATCACTGCATTGTGTGATAGTGTTCTGTCTTACAGCCACTGCCACTGAAAGGGGCCTGTTTAGCACTCCTTATTCATTACCTACTCGGGCCAGACGTCACTGTTTAGAAAAGACATAAGTTCATTCAAGGCTTGCAATAGAAAACTATGGAAAAGGGGAGTGAGGCTCTCTGAACTCCAGGGAGCAGATCCCATAGACAGGAAGCCTCATCTCCCAGAAGTGCTGGGCAGCATCTGGGCTCCTCCAGAAATGATTGGTGTTCATTAACTCAGAAGACCCAATTTGCATTTCAGATATTTTTATATGGTACATTTGTGCAGACTGCATGATATATTTTCATATACTTGAGTTCTAAAATTAGGCTTATATAAATTTTAAAAGAGTTCAGTTATTAAACATATGTAGCATCCATTTATGTCTTTTCTTAATTTTCTTTTCAGTTTTTCAAGTGTCCTGTAAAATCAATAAGAATGTGGCCTAAGGAACCTGTGGTACGTTTTTGTTACTCTGGATTTCTTGATCCACTTACATCCAGGGTAATTCAAACAGCTTCAGCAAAGGTCTGGGGCAAGACTTGCAGTCAGTGTCTGGATCAGTAGCGAGCTTAACAGACTACTCCATTATCCATTATAATGGACTCCATTGTAAGCCTAAGAAATTAGAGACTCTCTCTGAACTGAAGACAAGCTACAAACCCTGGGCTGCTTGCCTTCAGTTCTGCTGCTATGTCGTTTTTTGTTTCTGTGATGGGTATTAAGGAAGTAGATTTAGAGTCCCCTAATCGTGCAGTGCCCAACATCAGTAGTAATTTGAAGCAAAAATTGAATAATGGGGATATTTGGCAATTCTGAGGCATTCTACTAACTAGTTTCAGGTTGTTTTCTGTGTTCTAGTTCAGCAAAAAGTTTAAATTGTTAAAGTTTGGTGTGCACAGATGGTGCCATTGACTTCAGTTCAGTGCATGAGGTTAGCACCTGCAAAATTGCGCTTGGGAATCGGGGAATAAAATGGAAAGCGCAAAAATCAGTGGTTACTAGAGTAGCTGGATGTAGCCTCTCCATATCTCCATTTATAAGTGAGAAAAGTATCTATCTGTATTTAAATGAAGTCACTGTTTTGTAACAAAATACAGTGTATCTGAAGCCTTCCATTAACTTAACATTTTACTTTTTTGGCAACGAAATGGTCTGTGTCTGTCCTGGGGCCTCATTTCCCAGGTGGTGGATTTAAATGGGGGCTTAAATAAGTTATTCTCAGAAAAGAGAAAGGTATAGCCCCAAAATGACCAAAGGAAAAGTTGTTGATCCAAAAGAAGTTAAGAGTGTGAGTTCTGTTATTGCTTCTGTTTCGATTCGGAGCAAAGGCTGATCCAGCAGACCTCCCCGGCGAGAGGTGATGGTGCTGGCAGCTTGGGATGGTGGAGCTGAGGCTGGCTGTTTTGCACGTGCTCACCGGACATGTAGCACTCTCTGCGAAGCGAGAGCTTAGGTGGTGGGCATTCAGCTTCACGTAGCTGTGAAAGTCTAAACTGAAAGTAAGGGAGTAGAGAAATGCAACCACCATCTTTTGAGGAAGTGGAAAATAATTGCTTGTATTATGAAGTTAAATTTTTGTTTATTTTCATTGTGGTAGAAGGTAGGAGATTTTGTAAGCAAAAAGTAATAAACTGGAAATTATAAATTATACCATTTCACAGCCCACAGGTCATGTTCTTTGATATTGGGGTGGGGGCAATGTGCTAGGACTATTTCCTAGGAAGCAAGCAAGACTCATATCAGAGACTAGTCCTGCAATAAGACCCAGGCGGATAAAATAGTGACTATTTTCCATAATAATTCTTTTTAATAAGATACCTAACAAAGGAGTTGAGAGAGGACATTGGAAACATTTGAAGCTGCAAATCAAGTGTTTTTATGGAAATAGAGTCATTAAAGCTGCCTGTTACAGAAGTGCAATGGTTTCTTTATCAGCGTGACGTTTGTTCAATAATTGAAATACGGTTCTTAAAAAAATGTACGCTCTCAGTTTTGTTTATGTAATTGATAAATGCCATTTAGAAGTGGGCTAGATACATTGGCCCAGAAAGCCTGGAACACATCCTGCCTGCTTTGTACTAGTTTAGTAATAAAACCAACTCACAAAATAAAGGTTTAGTTTATGAACTTTGGGCAAATTACTAATACGGATCAGTAAATGGAGATGTGGTTCTACACCACATCATTTCTTGTGTAATGTTGATGAACAGCAACATCAAGCTGCTTTAAGTTCTCCACATCACTCAAAAGACCTTATGTGAACTAACAACTTATTTTACAATATATCTTTAAAATTATTTTTAAAAAACAATTCACTGTGAAACTTTTCCAGAGCTTAATCAACAGATGTTGCCACTGCCTTTGCACACAGGTTTGGAGAAGCCACTTGATCACTTACTGCCGTTATAGTGCCATCTTTTTCACCCTTGTAATAATATTTAAATCTCACAGAACGCTACTAAGTTCTTACGGCCACAGTGCAGAGCTAAGGAACTCTCAGCAATGTTCTGCAGTTTCTGTGCTCGGTGTGTGGGCGCAGCAAGGGCCGGCTGCTCCCTGCGGGATGGGGAGCCGGTGGGAGCCGGTGGGAGCCCAGGGCCGGCTGTGGTGTAACTGAGGCAGCCCCACGCCCCGGCACCCAAACCCCCACGAGGGCGTGGACGCTCTCCAGGCCATTACACTCGCCTCCCACCCCAAATTTTCAGAAATATTTTCAGCCTGAATTAGCTTATCTTTTTGGCTAATCGGATTAGTGAAGCCCCAACCTGGTCTGCTTGAGCAGGAGGCGACTGGAGCCCTCCTGAGATCTGCTGTGGTCCTGTGGTTATTGAGTAACAGCTAAACACATTCACAGTTCAGTTCCCACTGTTTGTGCCTATCTTTTGTATCGTGGTTCTTCCAGTCAGAGGTTATGATTTATTTAATGTATATTTTTTATTTTATATGTCTATTTGTTTAGCTTAAATTCAAACCTGCTAAAATACTTTTTTTGCAGATAAGACAAGCATTATGAATTCTGCCATTTATGTATACAATCTGGTTATAAATTGCAGAGTTAAAGACACCATGAGAAGGGAAAATGTTATGAAGCATGCAGTATAAATCCTTGAAACAGATCTGCTGAGTTTTGAAGTCTCCTATTGCTCACTGCTCACAGTACGAAAATGTGTTGGTTCAATCCTCCGGTTGCCCCACAGACCCCATTTTAAACATTTATTTTCCCATTCATTTCCTTGATCTCCTTTTCGCTTTGTAAGTATCTGAACTAGACTTTTGCAAGGGTGTAGCAGTTCCTGCCTCCTCTTCCTCAATGAGAAAAAAGGGATTTCTCCTGCCGTGCCCCCCGGTGCCTGAGCCAGACAAGAATCGACGTCTTGTTAGACCGAGAGCATCCGCGGTTCTCAGGGCATGGAAACCTGTGCTGTTGTGAGTAAGATGACCCAGGTTCACTTGGTTTTGTTGCATTATGTATGTTGATATTGGTTCTTTTGTCTCTTGGCTGACTTGTCACTTAACAGCCTCCGTGTTTTGAAGTCTGAGTGGCATGCTGGAGACCAGTGGAACCATAGAGGCGCTGGTGGTCTATTGTGTGGAAGCTAAAGGTGTATGAAGCTGTGACTGGAAATCAGTGAATGCTGCTCCGTTCTTGTGGCAGATGCCATTAGTTATGGTTTCCCTCCGAGCAAAAGGTTTGCAGATGCCTTTGTAGTTTGTTCATTGGCAAAAATGAAAGCTGTTTTGTGAGAAGGGAACATCCACTTCATTCCAGAGCGGTGTAGTTTTCTGCATATTGTTTTCTTTTTCTGTATGTCACAAATTATGCCATTGATAGACAGATTAGTTTTACCTCCTCCCCATAATTTGGTTCAGAGTATGGATAGCTGGATAAACTGGATTATACTTTTCCCTTTAGGCTGTTCACCTGAACACCTCCAAGGGTGCTGCAGATTTGTATCTGATCCTTGGCAAAACTATGAGTGAGGTGCTGGGCTGCGGTTTTCCATGGAAAAGGAGATAGAGAGGTCACATGCATGGAGGCATATGGTGCAGCAAGTGCAGGGGCAGGCTGTAGGTGTGGACCGCGTTCCTGTGAACAGCATGCGGCCGCCACCGCTTGCTGTGGAGGCACGTATTTGCCCGTGCAGTGTACGAGCTGCTGGGTCCTGGGCTGCTCATGCAGGGAAGGTGGGCTTAGATAGGATTTTTCTTTTTTTCTGAAATCTTTTTAAAGAAGGCAAGCTGTGAGAGTCTGGAATGCACCTACGGGCAAAGTGCGTTCTCCGCAGCACATTTGGTGACCTCTTTCAGCTCTCCTGGTGAACAGTGGAGCACAGATTGATGGACTTTGTTTCGTGTCAACACTTCCATCGGGTTTCTGAAGAGGCAACGTTGCTGTCCAGATCAATACAACTCAGTTAGATTTAGTGATTACACAATTCTCTTTTCCCCAGACAAAGAGCAAGTTAGTAGTTGCATGGCATACTGTGATTTTCTACCAGCTCCATCCAACCACACCTGTCAGTTTGCCTGTGCCATAAGACAGGATTCGGGTGGCTTCAGATCCCTTTCCTCTCTTACATTGCTGTGGGTTGGTGGGCTTTCTGTCGTGGAGGAGGAGAAATAAGCTTTTCACAATCTGAGCCTGTCACTGCAGAGTTTTCAGAGCAGTGACCATATTTTGAAACAAATGCTTTGAGGTTTTAAAAGAGTAGACTGTGACAGCTCAGTATCCTTCCTTAAAAAAGAGAGGCTATTATAATATGTTCAAGTAACCTAAAGTGTCAATGATTTTAATTTTATTTTTGAATACAAATGTAATTTTGGTAGTTATCAAGGATATGCAAGGAACTTTGATATGCGTTGCCTGCAACAACTGTATACTTGCTCCTTTTTGTACGTCGACGGACATACCAGCCTTAAGTTTTGGAAGTCCTGAGTATACAGGAAAACTCTGGGCTTCATAGAAGAATTGGGCCTCTTGTGCAAAATAAATACCAGTCAAGAAAAATTGATAGTTAAAGGCTTTGAGCTGAGAGTAATTAATTCATTTAATCAGGCTTATCCTGGTATTCGCAAACCACTGTGCTACATGTTAATGGCAAGTCTCTCAGACTGCCTTTCTCTCCCAGGGTTTGGTAAAGCAGGTACTTCTCCTCTTTGAAAATGCAGGTCAGGTATGGCTTTGGAGGAAAATACGTGTTAATAACACCAAATAGTTAGATGAGAACTTCCATTCCTGTAATCACATTTTTCCAGAATTGCTCTTTCTTTTTAATAATCTATTTACTGCTGTAAGAATGCTGCAATTACTGGACTAAAGTGTACTTACCAAAGTACTTTGTAAGTCAAGTTCTGTTTGAGGTATGTTCCTTTTTAACTGAATTGCCAAGTAGGGAATTAAAATTTCCTCCCTGTTTCCTCCTTCTGGAGCACAAAGTCTCTGCTTCCGGGAGCAGACAAAGCTGCGCTGGAAGCATCAGTAGGTTTTGAGCCCTGCCTTTGCTGTGCCCCCTCCGGCACTTGGGTTGTTACTGCTGCAAGACACTCATCTCATCGGCTTGCATTAATTTGTCCTGGTAAATGACAGTAGCTTTCCCCTCCTTATTGCTTCTGCACACAAACCTCATCTCCCTGCAAAACCCATGGAAAAAGCGGGGAAGGATTCGGAGACGCTGAACGCTGGCAGTGCCCTCCCCTAGGGCTTATGTCTCGGGAAGCCGGAATGAGGCAAGGGCGCTAGGAGATGTAGTGCGAGAGGCACTTCTGTTCCTCTTGGTTGAAAATAGATTTTTGATACTCCTGGGGCTTGGTTCTCCGCTGCCCTGAAACCTATTTAGTGGCTTCTAAAACTGTGAAATAACGTTTCAAACACACGCTTTTTTCTCACAACTCGGGGACAATACAGAATGGAGGCAGCAGAGCAACGGGGCTGTTTTTATGTTGCAGGCAGAAATGAGCTGAGGGTCCTAATACAAGGCTTCATAAATGTTCTCAAGGGTAAAAACAGCCAGAGTTTCCTAATGAGTATTTTATTGCATTTCAGGCAACCATTTCACCAAAATTATCAGCTTTGCCTTCTTTGAAACAGACTGACCTGCAGCTGAACTGTGCTAAGGCACAGTTTTAACAGAATTATGCTAGCTGTTAATAGAGAGTTTGAAAAAACCATGCGTGAGATTCACAGCTGGTATAAATTGATGCAATTACAGTGTGCTGAGGGCAGCTCTGCTCATTACACAAACCTGAGGAGGTGGTATTTTGGCTGACGTGAGGCTGAACGGTCACTCTTCCACTTACTGTGTGATGGATGGTGCAACTATCTGTTTTCAGTGTTAGGACAGCCTTGGATTTTGAAATGTCTCTTGAATTTGACCTTCTGCGGCAGCGTGACTCGCGGCAGCTCTCGAAGGGGTGCTACGCCAGCCTCGACCAACAGGCTGAAAGTGTGCCAGCTGGTTGCAGATATACTGAACCTCTCTGAGGTTCCTGTAATGACTTGGGAATGGTATTTTCACCTTGTTGCGGAAGAGAGCACTTCAAAGGAAGGAAGTCCCACGCTCAGGGTGGAGCTGTGCTGTAACAGGCGGAAGGTCTTTGTATGTGAGCATTAGCTCTGTACCTGCGTGATGGCCTTCATGGGTTTGCAGGTAGGTGGAAATAACAGGAAGGAGTTGGGAGTTCATCTTTTCCACTTTAACTGCTGCTGGGAAAAACTATACACGTGGCTTTCTCCTTTAGACAAATGCTTTTTTTTTTAAGAATTAGTTTAGTTCTGTTTTAATAGCAGATAGATATTGTTAATAAGTAGTTTAATCACTTCAAGTAATTTTTGCATAGTGCCCTTAAGTTATAAAATACCTAGGAGATAGGTGTGATGGAAAAGAGTCACTATCCAAGTCTAGAAGGAATTGAAAAAGTGCTAAGCTACTTCTGTCTGGTATTGGGTTTGTCAGTATTTACCTGTGATATTGTAACACATGTGATAAGTTGGGTTTTGTCCTTCTTAAACTGACACTGTGAAATAATAGCTATATGTCATAAGTATTGTTGTTTAGTAGCTCTTGCTTACTTTAGTTCTCTACATGGAGAACTAAAAGTCTTCAAAATAAAAGTGAAAAAACATGTTATAAAACATTTTGAACATCTTTACTTTTGTGGACACTTAAACTGAGACTTTTTTTCAGATGATTGCCAAGTGCTGTTTCCTAAAGTAGGTATTATATCCCACTGGCTATACTAGAGTGAGATTTTTTTTTTTAAGTAGGTGACTAAAATTTTGTCTTTGTTCCTCAGGCTGCCCATTACAGCTAGGGGGAAGGGCAGCCAAATATTTAATGGTGTGTCTCAGGCCATAGACTGGTTTCAGAGACAGGATTAAAATTCAGGAAAAATTAGTACCCTCTTCTGAACTGATGCCTTTCAGTGAAAAAATTCTTGGACTTTTTCTTTATTTTTTTCCCCTCCATTGCAATGGTTTTATATAAATTTTATAGGGTTTTTTATATACCTCCTTTAAACTTATGATTGCCTGAGTTACTTTCCTCTGCTAATCCATAGCATTCCTTGTGACCAGTTGGAGCAATTGCCTATGTGTAAGATAAGAGTATATTTATTTCTAACCTATTTTAATATAGCTTAGCAGGTGAGATAGGGAGCAGAATTAACTTCAGGGGGTCAGGTAGTCCTCCCTGTAACACCAGGAGGTGAACTGCTGGCCTCTAGTGGTAAATGGGAAGTAATTTGGGAGTCACAGCTGTTGTGATGTTTCCTCATGTAAGTTATGCCAAAATTAGAAGTGTGAGTAAGACTATGGCTGTGATTTAGTTTCAGTTATAAGAATTACTTCCAGTATTACTCAGAAAAATCTTAAAATGAAACACTATTTTTTTTTTTTTCCTCTGATGTAACTAAAGCTCAGGTTGTGCATGAGCACTGGAAGAATGGGATTCTTGTAGTGAAAGCCAAGTGTGGAGTTATTTTAAGGTAGTAGGCAAACAGTATTTTATAATTTCTGTAAAGAGGAAAAACCTCTGTAAGGCTGCTTCTGACAGAAATAAGTGCCATTGTAGCATATGTAATCCTCTAAAGACACTTCTTTTTCTCTTCCAAGTGGATCTGTTGGGAGAGATGATTCTCCCTAGGCTTAGCACTGTGTGGGCAGCTCCCTCTTTTTAAAGTTAATGAGGAAAATTAATAGACAGGTCAGTCTGGAGGCCTGCAGGTAAGTGCTGTGTGTATGGGACTGATCCTTGCCTCCGGGGTGGCAGAAGCTGCGGAGAGGAAGGGTGGTGGCGGCACTGCCAATTTAAACACTTCTCTGATCTCCTGTGGCTGGTCTGAGCCCTGGACAGTTGGGGGCCAGCTCCTTTATTAACCCCAGAAGAAATTAGTATGTGAAGCAAGAAATCTAATTATTCTTAGAGCTTTAATTTGCACATCCTCCGATGTTTTTTACCTTACTTTATTTGGATAAATTAATCCAAGATAAAGCTTATCTATTGTCTGACCTGTAATGATATCCAATTACTTTCAGTTTAGTTTAGTGCTTTTTAAAAGGAGAGAAATAACGGCCCCGACTCCTGCTCGCTGTGATGATGCAAAGGCAGCTACGCTAGAAGCAAAGGATTCGCAGAGAGGTGAAACCAAAATGCAGTCGGAGTCGGCTGCTTGGGGTTGGGCCAGTTGGAATTGGGAGCTAGGCTCGCTTTGAGATTGCTCTAACGTTTTCTGTTTAGTTCAGTCTAGTTGCTATTTCCGCAAGAAGCGTTTTCCCTTCTGTGAGACCTACTTCATCCCCTTTTTCCTCCCTCTCCTTGGGCTTTGGATTGACAGAGAGGAGCCGCTTACGCTTATGTGCGCCTCAATAACAGTACTTGCCAAACAGTCTTTGGCAGGACATTTTGTGGTGAGTGAAAGTTTCTCTTTTTGTATCAGTTTACTTCCTCTTTTTGTATGTTTGAGGACATCTAAGGTATCTGCTGGGTTTCTGGAGGCTTTTTATCCAGCAGAGCAAGTCATAACAGGCTGAGAAATCCCAGAAATACAATTTACTTCCCTTCATAGAAGATAATTTTGAACCCAGACAGTTTCTCTGCAGACCAAAAGCTAAATTCTGCAGAGTCTGAGATTCTCGCTGTCAGCCTGGCTGTGGGCTGACCAATTGCGTAGGAATTGTTAGGACCTGAAGGTAGAAAATGGCAAAAGCAAATTAAAAAGCCAAAAGTTGCAAACTGTTGTTTACCTGGTATAGTTTCTGTGAGTCCATTTATCACTGTAGAAGTCTTAATGTTTAAGATTGGCCTCTGCAAACTTCCTTTATTTCAGCAGTTTCCAAGCCTTTTAAAGTTTTTCCTGGGGTGTCCCCACCTTTGAGGAGCGGGGAGGTTTCCTATGGCTGTTGGCAAGCAGGCTTTGTGCTTGCTTCTTAGAGCTGTTCCCCTCATTCATAAGGAGCAATGGCTTGAAAGAAAAGACTAATGCCCCTCCTGGCATTCATAATAGGATTTCCTTCCATTTGCAGGCCCTTAATACTACTTACTCAGCTGTGCAGGGGTTGATGTCATTTGAATGGCTGGCTGAGTCGTTTTTGAGTAATTTAACATGTTGAGAATAAGCCTGGAGCTGTCAGAAAAGTAACATCTACATAGGCTTTTTCTAGCTGCAGCCATTCTTAATTTCTGTGCTATATTTAAGCTAATAATAGTACTTTGGGTGATACTTTGATGTGAAGCTTTGTTGTTGCGGTTGTGAGGACTAAAGAGGTCAGTTAATTTGGGAGTCGAATTGTTAAGAGTGGCAACGATGCCAAACTGGAGATTGAATGAATAGATGGAGCAGCTAGTTCTTTTGCTAAAGAAGATAAAATAGCTGAATGATAGGTCTTTCTCAACATACTGTCTGGTGAACGGGCACAGTAGCTGCATTGTTGGAGCTGATTTGTTTCTTCTTGTCTTCTCTAACATTTCCTAGCTTTTTAACAATCCAGTTTCCACCTGAAAAGTGAGACTAATAACAAGAATATGGCTAGAGATAGACAGTTCCTTGTTACAATAATTAGTCATTCCCACGCTGGCTCTTTTTGGAAAGAACCTAGGGTTTAGCCCAAGTTAAGCAGAAGGAGGGGTAGCAGCACATCTGGTTTTGAGGTGGCAGCAGACAGTACACAAGTGGCACCCACAGCTGGGTTACCTTGCGGCAAAATAAAATAGTGCCATCTCCGAGCTGTATGGTGACTTGGGAAGCTTAAGAGAAGAGCAAAGGACAGTCAGAGCTCTGCCTGAGGAGACCGGATGAGGCTGGTGAGCATGGGGAAGCATAATAAAGAGCTCCCTATAGCCTCTGTGGCAACAGAGCTGTCTATCAAATAGATCTACTTTACCTTAAGTAAGGTACCTTTTACCTTAAGACTTTGGGCTCAAAAGTATGGACTATCTGATATGGATCACTAAATAATCTGTGAGATAAATCATGATTAAGAAAATAAGATTAGGAAGTCTAATCTGTACAATTTATACTTTGCACAGGTGATTCATCCCAACCAAATAAAGCCAAGGGTCACTGTGAGACTGTAACCCTTGAGAGACCATATTGGTTTTGGCTTTAAATTAACTACAGTTAGACATTGTTTGGTTATTAAAGGGAAACTTAGATGCATGCTTTCTTAAAATGGCTAGTTCTAGGTTGATATCAATAAGCTGCCGCTGAATTTTATATAGTGTTTGCCCACTTCTGTGGTAGTCTGTTTTTTGTGGGTGGAAGGAGCTGCACAGTCAGATCAAAACATATCTTAAAATACTCCCTGGCAGGACACTTCATTTGCTTTCCTGTTTTTCCTTGTCCTTTGGTCTTCCTCTGTGGAAAAATGTCACTATTTTATGTAAAAATTGTATTCCTCACATAAAATTGTGTAGATAAATTTGAAAAATAGTTTGGAAACAAAGCCACTCTACTAACATGTACATGTTACAACCAACCATCTGCATTGGATTTTATTTCCCTTCCTCAGATTGAATAGGGCTGTAGAAGAAGACTTATATGTTGTATAGTATTGTTTAGTGTAGGTAATCATGGCAAAAAGCAGTTTTATGTTTGAGGAATTTCCTCAGCTAAGACTGTGAAAGCATCAAGGGCAGCACAAAGAAATAGGCCAAGCTAAAAGTGAGGGAATGAAATGCTATGGACCACTGAAAAAGATTATAAAAATGGAGAGAGAAAAAAAAAAAATCAGTGCAAAGAAACTAAGCTCAGGCCTTTTATTGCTTCCTCCATAAATCTCAGCAAAGGGCAAAGCGGTGAGTTAGCATTTGAAGTCATGGCAGGAAACCTGATGTGTATTTGCTTGATACTGAATATTGTCCTCAACTGGTCTGTAGCAATTTTCATCTGAGTGTTTTTGGTACAATTTCCAGGCACTGCATGAGTTGATCAGGTGGTAGTGTCTCTGTTTTTTAATGTAGTGAAACCGTAGCCAAGACAGGTTAACTGACTTTTCAAGGGCTTAGCGGGGATATGAGACAGGTACATAACACAGCCTTTGCAAAGCCTGCTTCTATCTTAAGCTACATGCATCAGTGTGGCAATTTTGTGCGATCCATAGCATCTTCCCCGCCTCTCTCTCACTACTGTAGATTCCTTATATTTGTTAGATTGTAGACTATTGGTCGGTGTAGAGTTGTGTGTCCTTTACACTACCTCTACGCAAGAGGCATTGCTCCACCAGTGCGTGTTTCCCAGTAGGAGAGACTGTCTGTAATGAACAACATGCAATGGGAGGACTGGCAGGTCTTTGCTCCCCTGGCAATGACAATTCCTTATGCAGATTTATCTCTTGTGATGCGAGGAAGGCGATGGGGCCAATGCCCTGTATTCTGTGCGCCCTCTCCCCCTTTGCTCCTGTTGCACACTTGGCTCACGCAATCCGTTAAAGGATATGCTCCTCATAGTCTCCTTCCAGTTTCCCTGTGTTTTGCTGCTTTTTTTCCTCTTAGCACGTGAGCCAAGCAATAAACCTCAAAACCAAATGTGCAGGAGTACACACTTTCTATGTCTCTTAAAGGCAACACAGACTTTGAAATGTTTTTGCTTCTTTCAGCCGGAAGTGTCAAAACGGTCAGTGACTGGAAAGCTACTGCCCTTTGTTAAGGGAAAACGTTGACATGATCTTTACAAGCATCCGGGCTTTTAATGAGCAACTCTTAGGGAACGGAAGACCTTAAGATAAGTAACTGTATTGTTCACTGGGGTTATGCTGTCAGCTGTAGTCCTCCTCTTCTGAAAAGTGGAACAATATTTTTTTTACAATAACTGGAAATACGAGGTACACTGAGGACTGAGATTCTCCTCTTGGGTCTAAAACATGAGGTTTCCCATCATCTGGAAAAAGTGAACAACTGTTTCTGCCGCTGTGTTGAGAGCAGACTCACAGATGGGGTGTGGGACCATTAACGAGTCAATGGTGGGCTGCTGTCCTTGTCTTGTCTTGGGTTCCGTGTCAGATGCTGTGATGAAAGTGTCAAGGTCTTCAGATGATGCAACCATATCTCTTCTGGTGATTTGTAAAGCTAGAATAGCTGTAGTCTTTTGTCTAGTGAAGTTAGGCTTGCAGTGGCAGTGAAACAGGGACAATTTTAGCAGCTAAAGCAGTGAATAACGGAAGTTAAGGGATATAGCCTGCCTTTGAAGACTTTAAGCATGTGAAGTCCATTAAAACCAATGATAGTAATGCTTTTAAATTTTGCTAGCCTTCAAATCTGAAAATATGCAAACAAATCCAAAATAAGTATCTTTTTTTGGCCATAATTGTCTGAAAACTGACCCAGTGCTGTTCTAGATTTATCTAAAATGTTTGTTTTTTACGAAGAAACTGGACCACTAAGGGATGATGCCCTCTAGTAAAGCTTGTGACTGCTGTGTGTAGTTGTGGTGCGTTGTGCTTTCTCTGCTTGCTTCCCTGGGGTATGCCAGGGATAAAGGCTGTTTAATATGGGAGCTCTGCTAGGTGTGGTGGTGGTAGTGTTTGGGGCTCAGTCAGAAGAGAACTCCAAAGATTTAAAAAAAAAAAAAAAAAAAGCAACTGGACTACACTAAAGATGTTCTTATTTCCCCAAAGGAAAAAAAAAAAGTCCTATTTATTTAGCAATAATGGTAATAGATTAGTCTAGTGGCAGATTTTTACGTTGCAGCTAGTGCTAAAAATATTTTAGCAACACATAGAAAAAAATCCAGCCCCCTGACTTGCTAAATGTTTAAAAAAAAAAAACAACTTTCTGTCCGTTTCCTCCACTTCTGAAGTGATATTTCCTACTTAATTTCCTGATTACATGATGATTTTAAAGAACTGTCAGCTTGACAAAGATTTAGAAATTGGATTTGGATGTCTAGAATACTTAGGGGTTTTTTTGTTAAAGTTTTTGCATTTATTTTATATTGTGTTTATATTATTGCTAAAGGGCTAATTCTAATTGCTACCATTTTTATTGGTTTTACATTTTCATTAGAGCTTCATCTGTGGAAAGGAGATTAGATTCAAACCTCATAGCAGTAATAAGGACTGACTTGTTTGCTGCTGAACACGTCAGTTGTATGTCCTCACCTTTCCAAAGGTCGCATGTTCTTGCTGTCCCTCAGGTTTTGAAAGAAATGAGATCCTTTAAATGTGTTTTGTGTTTCAGCCTAACAAATAACATTTGGTTATGTACTTAATGAAAAAGATTGCTTGTGGATGCTCTCGCTCCACTTTCCGGTGTTCTCCCTGCTCATTGATCCATGAGAGCAGTTTAATTGCACTAAAAATGAATATCTATGAATTTAGAAATAAATAGATCTTTTACATTTGTATAGTGTACTTCACTGGAATAAACTAGTGAACTGCCCTTCTTATGACTACCTGTAAGGAAGGTTAAATGGAGATATAGTGTGCTGTGTGCCCACATCATTCAGTGCTTGCATTTAATCTGTCTGCCACTAATGTTAAAATCCACTATTGGGACAATGAGTTGATTTGTAGATGAGAGCTTGGTAGGCTTCAGGCAATCTGTCTTTGTGTGATATCTCAACTTTATTTTGCTTTGATTTGCTGTGGATTTATTTTAGATGCACTTAAAGCAGTGAGAATTAGCAATGAAAGGTGTTAGGAAATGGGCTTAACCGTTACCCAAGTAACGTGACTGAGCTTATCTCTGTCTTAGCGGTCTAATTGGCAATACTTTGGTTGAGTGAGGAAAACAGACTTTATTCTGTTTTGCCACAAGAAAGTGAATTCTGGTGGCTTTTCACGATAGAATGTATTGTTCAGCCATCAGGCTCACCAGCTGTGTTTTCCAAACTGGGGAATTTGAGACATTTACTTGTATGTGTGCAAGGCAGAAGGGTAATTGATGTTTAGGTCAGTACCTTGAATGGTTGCTCAAAATAACATAGTAATAGTGTGATCAGATTGCTGCTAATCTCATTTCCTGGTCTAGGAAATGTTTGAGATATTTGGCTGCATTTTCTGGCAGTCTGTTGAATTGCTGGGTGAAAATACAGTAATTTGGAACAACTCTCACTTCTTTAGCTCCTTTTTGTAAGTGAATTTCTCAAAAGGCTTGATTAAAGCCTTTAATTACAGAGTAGCAGTGGAATAAGTATCCATAGGACAATGCAGATAGCATTTAAAGCTGGGCTGCATCACCTTTATGGCAGTCATGCTTAATGTCAACTAATGAGCGTGCTGTTCACAAGAGAGTAGATATTGGCAGGATAACACAGCCATTGCTGCGGCTATAAACCGTCATTGGATTTTTAAGTTTTCAGTGAGCAAACAGCTACTTAAATGGACAGGAACTGTGACTGATGTTTCAGCCATTATCACTGTAAAGTCACTTAAATATCTATGTATAACCAGTGAAAAATCGAGCCGTGACAGCACCCACAACAGTTCCTGGCAGTAAAGGAAAATACCTCATTGACCTTGGCGGCTCCTAGCTTCCCAGCAATAAGTGTGAGGCAAGCACTGCTCTGCAGGGAACTCATTTCTGTAAGCCTCAGATTTAGTCACAAAATTCGGACGCTGACTTACAGGTTCATCTGTACCTTCGTAAAATAAATCAATCTTCTATTGACAGTGATCAGACTTTTTAGGATGATTTTTGGGCCACTCTAAATGTTTTGAATTTTGGCCCACTCTCTAAATCTTTTGATGTTTACTTTTGAAGCTGCGATGGAAGTGATCTACCTGAAGTCAGACAGGAGCTGGGTTGCAGAGCTGGGAATTATAACTCGGGCCTCATGGTGCCAGTTTGATGTCTGGTCCATTGATTTTTTTTTTTTCTTTTTAATTTTTTTATTTTTTGGCTGTCTTCACTGCTCGGTCTTAACTGTCAGTAGCGTGTGTCCAGTGTCTTCAGCCTGGCCCTGAGTTCAGTTTTACAGTCAAAGTAATGAGTGTTCGTCTAGCAGGTCTTGTTTCCTGCTAGACCATTTATTGTATTAAAATCTGCTTGCTGTGTTCTCCTGAAGTTTAACCTGAGGGTTAATGTGTTACAGTTCAGTGTTTCTGGCTCACTTAACTTTACCATTTTTTTAAATGCAGTTATTGATATTCTTCTGAATTTTATTTGTAATCATTGAAAGGATTCAGTGGTCCTGTGCGATCAAATATATTGGAAAGAGAAGTAGGATACGAAATATTACAGAAAAGATGAACTCGAAGGAGGAAAAGTCACTAGTAAAACCATACCTCTAGTTTCCAATAATTTAGGAACTGAATAAATTCTTAAAATGTATAAGTGTTTTAAAGAATGGCATTTTCCTTATAATTCTTTGATTCAGTGACTTGTAAAAAGGAAAAAATGAAATTACTGCTATTGCAGTTCTGTAGTCTTGCAGGCAGTAGGCCAGATCCAGGAGTGATATAAACATTAGTATTAACTACGTGCTGTTAATCTAGGAGAGAGGAGGAGTTTGCTTCCTTCAACCGTGGCTGTTCAAAAACTTAGGTGCTTAACCTACGTTGGCTGTCAAAATTAATGACGAGACAATGACATCTGAGGGTGACGTTTACCATAAAGCTGGAGCATGAAATAGTTGGAATGCCTTGCTGAATAAGGAAAGAGAGGAGACAACCAGATCTGTCTAGACAGCTAGGTGATTTTCACTTTTAGAAATAACCACTAGGAAGGTTTAGAAACAGGCCTTTCATTGCCAGTGTTGTCATTATCCTGCTTTGCATATGTTCACCGTTTTAAAACCTTGATCATCTAATTTGGTGTTAGTTTGCGTTCCTCAGTCAGTGCTACCAGAGGAGAATTCTGCTTGCAGAGTTTATTCCATGTCTGATAAATGAAAACCCTTCATGAGGAATTCCTAATTTCCATCTGCATTTCTACTGCACATCATAAACTGGTGTCAGATGATAAATTGATGCTACTGGTTGCTTAGTCATTCATCTTCCTTTCTTCTGGTATGGATTGCCTTTATTGTTACTCTTAAGAATATGTTGAGTGGACATGTGTGTTGCTGTTGATGCTTCTCCGTGCACCAAAAGGCGTATCGAATAGCTCTCAAAGCAGTAAAATAGGACTTCTGGACCTGAGGAAGTGCAATACAAATTGCATATTGATGTAATGAGGACATGGCACTACAGAAAGGTAGTAAATAAGATTAATAGTCAAGCTAAATATGTCCTTTTATTCAGCAAGATCAGAGCGTGCCTGGAGATGAATAAAATAAACAAGGGATATCTGGTTTTTTGATATACAGTCTCCCTAAAATGCAGATCTGTGAAAGTAAAGCTACATTCTTTCTCATTTATGTGTGTGGTGTTAAACTTCAGGAAGAAATTACCTGGAAAAAATCAGAATTATGTACATGCACTTGGCAGAGCAGACTTGAGCTCAGCCTTGCTCAATCTGTACTGATGCGACTCTTCACTCCTACAAACAGTAATTATTTGTTTTGGTAAACTTAATAAAAATAGGCAGTAAGAAGATGTGACACCACTTAAAACATGTGCATGGTTATTTCCTATCCCTCAATTGGACATTAAAATGTTTCTGCATGTTTCTCTCTGAAGGGCTCTATTGAAGTACAATCTGTTACTCTTTTTCAACACCGTAGGGGTATTAATATGAAGAGAGTATTCCTAGAAATGTGGCACACTGACGACAACTGTTTTGTCTGATGTTAGCCAGATAAAGATGTTAAAAATGAATAGGGAGTAGGTCTCTTGATATCTTTATAACTCTACATTTGTAGATCCAGACCACTTGAAGATAGTTATGAACTATGGTAGAATTTTCAGTGGGCCTTATTTTGATACACTGTAAGCAGTACATGGTCTGGGAAAGGTAATAGTTCTAATAAGAAACTGTAGTCAATAGGGGGTGATTGAAGTAATCAGCTTCCTTTAGAATTAAGTTTTAATGAAAACCTCAAAACGATTAATGAAGAAAGGATATCCTTCACAAATGATAGCTATTAATAGTATTAACATCGAGATGTACTGAAAAATAGTATGATGTATTTGTAGAACTTCAGTGTATGTAATGGATAGTAATGCATGGTTTCTGATTCACATAATAGGTGGACTAGTTTAGTGTGGTGCATATCAAATTTGGCAGCAGGTGTGATCATCTTTCTGAAGCAAGTTAAGTGTCAGCCATTAAATTCAATATGTAGGTGTCTTCCCCTGAAAGTGAAACATCTGGGCACTGCCTGCTTGATAGTGGTATTTAGATTCTATGGCTACTCTTAACAAAGGTGACTTCCCTCCCACCTCGTTCCTTTTCCTCCTGTTATTAAGATAATAATCTGCTGAGGCCTGCAATTGTTAGGCACGTTCTTTAGGTGTCCGCCATCTCTACTGCGGAAGCTGTAGCTTGCACTGACGCTGCATGTGACTTTGAAGCCTTCTGGGATGAGCAGAACTGCTAGGTAAAGTGCTACTTAAAAAAAATGTAAACACCAAAGGACACATTATCCAGGGAAATTCAAATGTACAGAATGTGCGGGTCTGTCCTACGAACCTTTGTGAGAATGGCAGTAACAGAGGTTTGGGTATTGAGATGAGCAATGTTTGGCTTTTGACTCTTCAAAATGTCACAAACGGCAGGGAGGCAAATCAGCAGTTCTCTGAGAAAACAAAACTTGTGTGCGCTACTAGACTTTTGACAGATGGGTTTCTGCACTAAGGCCTGCAAGCTATAGTTTCCGCTGCTGCTGTTGACTTACGAATTCAGGGGAGTTAGCACTGGATCGATAGAGATTTCAGAAGGCTTCAAGGCTTATACTGGGAGGTGAGTGAGTGATATTCTTGGACAGTTAAGAGGTTACTCAGTAATAAATCAGGCAAAGATATGAATTTATACCCCAACAATGATATTAAAGAAGGATCTGTGTAGCTTGAAAGACATTAATTTTTCCTCCAACAAATGCGTGTATGACTGAGATTCAGTTAATTCAGTTTAGTAATTGGATCAGCAGTTTCCATGGGAAAGCCTGACTACTGACAGTGCTGACGACAGAAACACTGATCTGTTATTCCTCTTAAGATAAAAGGCTCTTTTTGGTCTTGCGCGCTGTCAGTGCCATTTTCAGTGAGGTGGCAGAGCCTGGAGGAGCTCTCTGATGTGTCACTGGTTATGTGGGATAACCGAGGTTGATTTAAAAACTAGATAGGGACCAGGACAGGGTCTTCACTGTATGCATGGGTGCACACAAGCTCATGTTGCAGGAAGGAGGTGGCAAGGGGGAAGAGGAGACAGCAAGTGTCTCATCCTGGTACTCTGTTTCCTGATACAATTGAGTATCTGATAAAGAAAAAGTACTGGATTAAACTGATGTCAGATCTGTTACAGCAGGTCATATCCAATGTGGAGGGAAAGTACATCCTACGAGAATTGTGTCTATCTGAATGACTGTAAAAATTGCTTGCGTACTAGATAAAAGCAAACCTTCAGGAAGCAAGGAAAAAGCTGAATGTGTATAAGAGTGCTAGGATTTATTGGTGTCAGATAAGTCATTAAAAGTTTTGCGTAACTTCAGGAGGAGCGGAGAGGGTTTCATGATGAGGTATCCTCTTGGATTAAAAACTGGAGGTCGAATGCAAGCCAATCTACTGAAGTTCCTACTGCAGAAAAAAATCCTCTTGCTGAGGCAAAAGTTGCAAATGAGGGTATGGCAAACCAGATCGTGTACCTCCCTTGCTACAGTCTGTGGTCTAGGGCAGGTAACACTGTACTTCCCTTTCCTGTACTACCTGCAAGTAGCTGGAACCTCTCACTTGTCAGATAAGAAACCAGTGTGTCCCTGTTCAGAAGATCCAACTTGTGCTTCTGCAGATTTAAGGAGGGAAAGCAAAGCTATGGGAAAGCAGTGATTTTTGTATATTAATGCATGCAACTGTTAGATTCAGTGATCCCAAATGTCAGATTTTTACTGAATGCCCAGCAGAAGGGGGAACCCTGGTTGTATTTTTGTGTGTAGCAGCCCAGATGCAAACTTAAAATTCTAATAAAAGCAGCAACACTACAGAAGTTTACTGGAGGTGAATCTTCATATTCTACTGTTAAACGTTCGCCGAGTTACTTAAAAGACCATTATAACTCTTGTGCTGTATCAGTCAGGAGGGCGTATAATGCCAGGGCAAGAATGTTTCCCCCGACAGTGTAAAGGGGGACGGGAAACTGAAAATTATTACTGAAGTTAGAAATGAGACTATCTCTTTGCTGATGGTGCTTTAGGAAATGGTAAGAACAACCTGTCGGGTGCGTTGGTGAGAGCATCTTCCAGGTGTGCTGAGAGACAAGGCTAATAAAGCCAGGACTGAAGAACATGAAAGACAGTGCTTGGCAGGAAGCCATAGACAAAATGTTCCTCTCAGTATTGAGAAATGAGTAAAAATGCAATGGAAAGGAGGTGGGGGGGGGGGGAAAGCAGAGCTAGATGAGTAGGAGAGGTAACAGAGCTATCACAGAGTGATATGACTAATAATAGTAGGGAGGCACAGAGGGAGCACAGCGCTGCGTATCACATGGGGACTCAGAGTTACTGGTTCATCCTCGTTCTAGAGTGCCCAAGACCAGAAGGAGGGACAACGAAATCATGCAGAGATCAGACTGGCTATTAAATTTTATTGTGTACTGTTGGACTGAACCCAAGACACTTACTGAAGCCAGTTCTACCCCAAAGCGCTGCACGCCATAAGGAAACGGGGACAGTTCTGGCACGGCCAGTGCCAGAAGCCTCAGCAAGGGCAGCAAAGGGCGCTTGCTCCTTGCTGGTGCTGAACACCATGGCTGAAAAAGCAGTTGTCTGCCAGGATCGTCTAGGGGAGGATTCCTTTGCTGTCCTAAATCTAATGCAAGCAAGTAGAAGTAGAACTTTCTTAAGTTTATTTGCTCTGCCAGGACATCATGTCACGTTATTTTTTTGCTTTCAGCTATCACATTCCAACATACATACATCGGCAAAACTGAGCATTTCTCTTCTATTACATTTCTTTTCCCTGTGTGAGTGCGAACAGTGAGCTCTTGACCTTTTTCTTTTGAAAGATGAACAGATTTTTGTCTGGAAGTGAAGGACTGTACTGTAAGGTGGATTTTTTTTTTTTTTTTTCCTAGCCCTTTGAGCATTTCTATGGCTCCCCCTTTTTCCTCCCCTAAACTTTCTGTGGATTTTCCACATTTTACATTTGACCAAATGTATTGGCTCAGTCTGGCAGTACCCTGTGCTCCTTACTATTTAATACTCTACCTGTCTTCCTGTGCTGCCTACAAACTGTACTAGCAAAGAGCTTATGTGGTCATTGATGATGACTGGTTAGCAGGAGAAAAACATCTCTGAATGCTCCTTAACTATCTGAGCTGTAACTAGAGCAGCAGAGTATTTCCCAAGCTCATTACAAAACATGTAGTTGTAACTGTGAGTTTAGATTTTCAAAGGTTTGCTTTGCTGGCCAACTTCTGCTCCTACTGGAGACCATAGTAAAATTCTTTTCTGCTCCAGTGGTAACAAAGTTAGGCAGACAATGAGAGCTTTGGAAAATCCCACTATACAACTATAACCAAAAATAATTTTATAGCAAATGATTGCCTCTAGTTTCTTTTTTTTTTTTTAAAGCTGAGCCACCCACTGGGATTTTGATTCTATAGGGCTGTGAAGATGATTTGAGAAGAGAGGGGGAAAAAAAAAATCAACCTAAAAATAACTTGGAGGTCTTTTATGCCTCAACACACAGGCACAGTTGTAGGCCTGTCATTTCTAGACCTCTAGGGCTGAGAAGTGGAAGATGCTGTTTGAAAGAATCCATGTGCATGTGTGTATGCACGTGGCCTGTGTGCTGTGGATGCGTGTACAGAAACTTTGTCAGTTTTTGGCATAGTTGGGATGAATTAGAAATATTTATTCAAGAATCTGGATTATTCTCCTCTTCAACCTCCTTAACGTTTCTTATGGGAAATACCCAAAGCATGGTAACACTTCATTAAGATTACTCTTTATTATTAGCTAAGTTGTTGGAAACGCTTTAGTTATGTTTTATCAAATAGGGAGACTGTTGAGTCAATCGATGTCAGCTGAACTGCAGAAAAACTGCATTTTTTTTTTCTCCTCCTGTGTAAGTAGAGCAGTAGGTATCCAAGGGGACTGATGAAAATGTCACTTGGGAAAGAGGTGGCCAAGTTCCTGGGCATAAAAAGCACCTGCCTTTTTCTCCTCCAAAGAGACAGTGTGTGTCACCTCTTGGTTGCTTTCAGTTTTTAAAGCCGATCTGGCAGATGTGCAGAGAATTTTTTCCTCTAGTGTATTTGATTTGAAAGGCTTGGGAATACAGTCTTCCAGCTTTTCAGGATGGATATCATTCAGTCTTGCAATGTAAATGCATGAGGATTTCTAAAGGCCCCTGCAGTGTGGTATAATGTAATGACAGAGCCAGAAGCATTTGATTCTGCTTGGATTCTGTAGTTTTTCTGCAAAGAATTAATATTCTTCCATTTGTTTTTAAAGTGTGTTATTTATTTTATTTATTTTTATTGCATTTATTTTACTTTGGGGCTCCAGTAACACTCATCAGCCTGATGTATGAAGTGTTTGCAATCAGATGCTACTCAAGGAGAAGCAAGGATGAAAATATTGCTGTTTGCTTCATAAAGAAGCATATTCATCTCGCTCTACCAGGCCTTTGTAAACCTTTGCAGAGGATAAATGATACTACAATTCTTCAAGCGTGTAGAGAAGGGAAAGCTGGTTACTTCACTTATGCTGTCAGCTATCATTGGCAACATAAAGGCTGTATTCCTACAGCTGCTGACCGTTTGTAGATGTCATGAATAAAAATATGCACTTTTAGTCAAATTGTGCTGTCTAACCCCAGTGTGCTGCTGGTGTGATATCCTATATCTGGGTGGAATATAATAGATTTGATTGAATAATTCTGTTTTGAGTTTAGTACTTCATCTTTCTGCCTGTATTCTCAAGGCTATAAATATATTGTAAGGTAATGTCAAAATTATCACGTGAATAAGAAGCTCCGATTCTTGCATAAGATATAAGAACTCATTTGCAACTTTGATCAAATGTTAAATATATACCTACATGTATTCATGGTTATGTAATATAATGTTTTTGTCACTATATTGTTAAAACCTTACATTTGCACTGTTACAAGACTGATTATTACCATGAAGAATTTTCATGGATATTGAAGCACGGACTGGTGATAGACAAGGTAGATTACAAAAAGGATTCCATTCTTGCTTTGTGGAGGCCATAAATAGAATCATAAATATACCACAATAATATGAATTCTAATTGTCATGTAATTATAGTAAATGTGGATGGTTATTTGTCCCCTGTAATTTGTTGAATACATTTCCTGTAAATGCTAGCTGTACCATTTTTATATATATTTTCATTTTCTTAGCTGAAGGAAAATGTCATTTCCCAATAGACCGAGCCCTCTGTAAATAAAGTAAAAACAGAAACGTAAAATGTCACCAACTGTTTTCTTTTTAAAGAAGGCCATTTTGTTTGTGCGTGGGCACTCAGTGCATAGGAAAGGGAGTTGCATTTTTTTCCCCCATTATTGCTGATAAGGATGGTATTTCAAGCAGCATTTTTAATTTGTTCTTCTCCAGGGGTTGACTAGTATAAAATAGTGATAATGAATTATTAACAGTTTTAACAGAGATGCTGTCAATTTATGGTGTGCCTTTAATCCTCAGTTGGGTCTTGTCCTCCTCAGAGGTTTAATACTTCATTGTGTAAAATCAAGGGGTGTTAAGCTGTGGTCAGCTGATCCTTTAGAAACAGCTGTAGTGGTCTGAGGTGTCATCACCGCTGTGTTGTGTGATACTGGCCTTTGTGTTGGAGGTTGAGTTGGGAAACGTTCAGCTGGCAGAACAAACTATCTAGGTGCTATTCAACTGCTTTGATGGAAAACCAAGTATCTTCCTTTAATCAGGTCTCACGGATAATCTAAATTAAGCTGTCTGACGTTCTGCTGAAGAAAAGATGTTTCTTCAGTCAGGGCCTCAATGAACAGTAGGAGGAGTAGCCTCCAGCTGAAGAGAGTTAGCAAAGGGCTTGTGCAAGAGAAAATCTTACACCTTGCAGAAACATGCAGGTCATTGTAAATACTGGGGCCTGATGCCACCTGATGCACACAGATTAAGTATTACCTCATTGCCCACCATGAGGTGGGATGAATTTGACGTTAACAGCCCAATCATCCTGTCAAGTTACTGTGCTAAGAAATTGCCTCTGACAAGTCACACAAGTTATCTTCAACCACCTCTCATTGTGGTGTGAGCTGTAGTGCATTAATTTGCATTTCTTATCATCTAAGAGTATGCATGATAACAGTTGTCATGGTCAGCTGGTATTTGGTAGCTGAATAAACAACTGGATTTGGATTCTAAGCCCCAGCTGAATGTGTGTATGAAGAGAAGTGTCTTTTGAGCTATTGCACCTGGTTTCCTAACACACAAGATGTTCTAACAAAGAATTGCATTAATGGAACTGATGTGAAGTCTGCTTAGTCTAGTATCCTGTCTCTAAGAGAAATTCGTTTGAGGGGGTAAAACATAAACATCTTGCAACAAGGAATGAAGAGGAAAGGGCTAATGTCCTTCCTATCCTTAAGTGTGTGTGTGGGGGGGGGTTTGTTTTGTTCTTTTAATATACCACTCCACAGTGTCATTGAATGACCCTTACTCTTGTGTTATGAGACAAAGGTCTCTCTCAATATAACTCCTTATTTTAAATGCATTAATTATGCCTAGTCTTGTTTATTTCCCTTCTGGGATAAACACTGTCAGTGTTTTCAAATCCTACTTCAAAGGAAGGAAGCTCTGTTTATAAAGAATTCCTGGAAATACGGCTACTCTTGAAAGTATGTTCCAGACACAAACTTTCCTTAATAAATATAAAATTATTGTTAAAACAAAGCACTGTGGAAAAAGATGGAGACAAAAAATAATGGCCTATCTGCTCATGGACCTGATGCCTCGACTCAGACTGAGGATAGCTGGTATTAGCGTGAGCAAATCTGTCTTGTTAGGCTTTGGAGGACAGGGAAACAGCAACATATTTCTCATAAAACCCATGATTACTGATTCAGGTTTTTGCGTGGAGCTGCTCAACAGCGCAGTTCCTCAGCATTGTATTAGAATTGGTAACACAGAAGTATAACCCAGGCAACACAGTCACTGGAGAAAGACAGATAATGTCCTTATTTATTCTCATAAATATGTATAACATCTGGTCTACTTCTTTTTGCTGTCTCAGTTGCTTCTTCCAATTATAGCTTCCCTTTTTTTAATCTTTCTTCATCTTTTTCTTAATACTGCTAAAGTCATCCTCATGCATGTTGCTTAGACATTTTTAATACTTAAACCTTTTAATTTTTCTATATTTATGCTGCCTAGTGGCTGGAACGTACCCTGTCTTGACAGTATGAATCACGACCAAGAGAGAGGATGTGAATACCCCTAGTAGTAGCAGCCTTAGGCTCCTCTTATGATATACTTAGCACCTTTAAGCTAGGTATGAATCAAAGCACTGGAGTTAGAGCCCATGTCCTCTGTATAATTGGTGGTAAGACACATGTGACCTGGAGGATGGATGAAGGGGGGTGTGTGTGTGTGTATATATGTGCCAGGAATTTGAAGAGAAAAGTGGCTGCTCTGTGAAAACAGACTTTTCTCACATCTCAAAACTTTACTATGTCAATTAGAAGTCCCTCATCCCAGTGGTGGTCTTTTAGGTAAGATTCTTAAACTGAGCACTGGTGCTCAGGAAATTACAGAGCAGAAAGGGTATTGAAGAGCATTAGAATGCGTGTCAGAGTGTGCTTCCAATCACAAAATTTGTTTGGTTTGCTGTTGCACAGGCACAATGATATCCTGAAAGGACCAAAGTAGTAGAGTCACTTTAAATTAGGTTTTAAAACTCAATATATTTCTTGCATAATGATGGATGACAGGGCTTGCAATACAAATAAAGTCATTGGAATTAATTATGGGGGATAAAATTAAAAATGGGCTTGCTGAGTCCTTGCAGAATTGTGGTCCAACAGTTATTACAGCCTGGAAAATTATTAGATTTAAGTACATCTCAGAACATGGCTTTCGATCTGGGAGATGGATCTGAGCTGTCTGACTACTTGAAACACGTTATACATGGAAATTGAGGAAGCAAATTTGATGTGAGCAGTTGATTCCTTATCCCTCTTCATTTTTTAAAATTGCTTCTGATTGTCAAATTCTGTGTAACCAAATTTTAGCCAAAAAACTGGTAACTGTTGTGAAAAGATAGGTCAGAAAGAGGCATCTCACGTGATGGGCCCAAGGGCAAGTCTAAAGTTGTTGGTACCTCTGCCTATATACTGCTTTTTCTCATTTGTCGCAGAGTCAGAAGATGCTACAAGGGCAATATTGTTGGTACCTCTGCCTATATACTGCTTTTTTTCATTTGTCACAGAGTCAAAAGATGCTACAAGGGCAATATCTTTTGTAACGCTAACCATGAATGCACTGAGCATGGACTGCATGTTCCTTGTTTAAGAAGTCTTTATATCATTAAAGAAGAGGGCAAAGAGGGATTTAATCTTCAGTAATTATGTCTTAGAGTATACGTTTCCCATCTCGATCGTGTCTGGATTGTTGTTACAGTTGTAGAGCAGCAGTAAAGGTTACATGGATTTTGTATAAAATTGGGGAGATTCAGGTAAAATGGGTGCAAATTAGAGGATGTTCAGATCTATGTTCTATAAACATAATTTAATCTTTTAGTATGCGTTTGTGTAGACTTTTCAACAGGGTTATATTTATCAGTATTATTTAGCTGCACGTAAATAACTCTTGAAGTATAACAAGATGCTTTTTTCTGTTTGTCAATGAAAATAAAAACACAAAGTTAACTTGAGAAAATGAAAAATGGATCTATTCCATTTTACACAAGAAGACTGAATACATGGAAACTTTGTGTTTTCTGTTAAATGTAAGCAAAGATTCTTTGACTAAATCTTGCAGTTTCTTGCTTGCTCATTTTTAAATAAAACACCCATTTTGTTCAGTCCGCGCACATATACACACGAATTAATCCCTGATGATAGTGCAGCAACTGCCCTTTATTTGGGAAAGAAATTGTGGCAGTCGGCTTCAATGTTAGCCCATGTATTTGGGCGTAGGACCTAGGATAATGTAGCTGATATCTGGCTGCCATAGAAACTGATGGGTGAGGGTGTTGTTTCTGCCAGCTAAAGATCTGAGCCTGTAAAGTCCCCAACAAGTGCCTGTCTTGGGTAGTGTCTCTTTTTACTGTTGCAGAAGTCATTGTAACTTCAAATGTTTCTGCAGGTAGTCTGAGACTTGGAATAGTTCTTCTAGCAATTATTAGGTTGTTTAATGATTTAAAAGATATTGAAGCTATATAAAAATATTCAAGGAATTTCATAACATTGATAGTAGGAGATTTTTTGAACGTTTTTCCAAAATGGAGTTAAATCAGTGTTGCAGTTGTTTTCTTATAAGTAATTAAAATATCTAAGAAAAGACACTCCTCCTCCTGCCCCCCCCCACCCCCCCCCCCCAAAAAGAGCAGCAGTTAGTGGGGTGGGGACAATTTCCTCTATAGCTGAGTGATTTTAAAGTGATTAAATCAGTTCCTCTTGGCAGAGGTCAAACCAAGAGAGATTTGATGACAAAGTTAGTATAGCATGAGTAGGAAAGGTCTAAAATGAAGATTTAAAGTGAAGAGTGCTTCCTCACCACAGCAGGCTGCTGCTGTTACAACAATGTTGCTCATGTAGTCACTTTACTAATATATCTCTTGTTTATGTGAAGTATTGATTTCTGTGTCAAAATTTTCTATAAGAAGAGCAAATATACTTAAATCAGTGTCAATAAAAATTGGGAATTTGCCTTTCCCCCCTCTTTATTCTTTTTGTAATTCCCTTTTGGTGCTGTTGACATAGACTTTTGATATCAAGCTGATATGCTTGAAGGCTCCCCTGCTGCTGAACTTAGGCAACCAGCTCTTCATGATTGCAGCAGATGCTTGTGCTATTTGAGTCAACAGCGTTTTCCTGAGCATATTTTGCTCTTTGTTCTGCTCCAGAAGTAAATGTTGGCAGGGAGCCCCTGAAATCACTATTTGGCAATGAGGGCTAATCCCAGGACCTACCTCCCAGTTTCTGAACCAAGGCCTTCTAACCATCTCCGTTCTGATGACTGGGGCAGACTTTTTGAGGTAGAGAATAGCTGTGTCTATTATGACAAATACTGAGAGCTGCTTTTAAAGTCTAGAGATTTGAATGGACTGCATGGTGCCTTATGCTTTCACATATCTAAAGGTGTTATATCACAGACTATAAATCTGGCCATTCACTGTACATCACAATTATGTCATATACGTGCAGCTGCAAGAACATTTGTCTGTCATTAAATGAAACAGCTCAACTCCTTAAGACAGCAGCACACGTAACAGTTTCAGATCATTCATCCATCTAAGTTTTGATCTACTGTGAAAAGCAGTGCCAAAATTTATGTACCCAGTCACACTACTGACAGATTCCTCAGGATGCTTTGAAGAAATCTGACAGCTCTAATTTAAGTTTACTAATGTGATAAAGGGCTTACTTTTCCTTCTTTTTTAAGAGAATAAATGTTTTACATGTGGAACAGCAATCTTGCCGTGGAAAGTGTTTGGCTTTACAGAAAGATAAAGCAAACAATCCTCCCTCCATAAAATAACAGGGCTTTACAGTAGTTATTAATAGAGAAATTTAGATAGTTAAATCTGCAGAAAGTGTCCTGAAGAAACTGAAAGATTGTGTAGGCCATTGGATTCCTGGGAGGAAAATCCTGAAAGCTGAGAAATATTCTAGCAAAAGAAAAGGTAAATTGTTTGATTAAAAAATCTTTTAGTTTTTCAAAGTTATTTTTTAAAATTAAACATGACATATTGAGCTAAATATGATTCTTTATGGAAATACCTTTACAAAGGCCAAATCTAGATATTTGATTTTTTTTTTTTTTTTTTTTTAAGATAGTGCTCATTGTCCTTAAGGGCTGACATGAAACTTTGTATTTAAGTCCTCAAACCTATTGCTGTATCCAAACAGAAATACCTGATCTGGGACTATGTCCAATCTTACATCAGAGTAACTGATTTAAGGTCTTCTGTCAATCATTTTGAATATATATAGAAATGGAGAAAGAGCACAGTTAGTGTAATCGCTTTATGCAAACGTACGCAGCAAACGTGCCATTCAGGAGAGAAAGATGCTACAACACATCCCTTGTGTTCGCTGACAACAAGGAGTAAGAAAACTGATTTTCTCCCCTCACATTGACACTGAGCTGATTTCCTTAACGGTTTTACCACAGCATAGGTGAAGAGCAGATTTTAACCTGAGCTTTTGGAAGAACTTGATTGATAGGGTATTTCTGCTGTATTATAATACATAATGTTCTTTTTGCAGTAAAATAGCTTGTTTTGTCTCTAGAGAATGCTTGATACCAATTACTCTTGTGTTAAATTATAAACACCGATGGGAAGATAAAAAATCATGTTATTCCCCATCTCACAGATGTACAATGAAGATAATCACTTGGTTTGGCTGAGTCGGTTGTGTTTGGGGTAAGCTTTGAAAGCATCCTGAGAATGCAGGAAAAATGTAGTGCCTGACAAGAGGTCCTCCTGCCAGTACCCTTTTTCACAGGGGACATCCAAGAGGATCTGTCTGAAACTCAAGTGTCAAAGAAGAGGTGGTAAAATAAATTGCTAGGAGCTGATAGTATTCGTCCAAGAGGTGAAAGGAACTTAAGGATGAAATAGCTGAATTATTAATTGTTCCTTGTAACCTGTTGCTTAAATTTGCTATGTAACCAGAGGACTATGAGATGTTAAACATACCTTAAAGCTTAAAAAAGGGTTCTGGGGTGATCTGTGGAACGACCAGCAAGTAAGCAATACCTGTACTGAACTAATTGGTAGAAATGTTTTCAAAGTATGTAAATGAGACATATGGATAAACATAGTGATAAGATTCTATATGAATATCTCAAAAATATGTAAGAGTTTATTTTGAGAACTCAACTAACATTTGAACAGGAGAGACTTGGTTTATGTAACCTACTTGGGTTTCCTGGTAGAGTTCAACAACCCCACTAAATGCCCTTACAGTTGAAATTCTATAAGATGAGAAAAGTCCTTCTTTCTTCTTTGTCTGCTGCTTTGTACTGTGTTTCAATATTGGCATAAGGATTCTGTCGATGCTAAAAACCTCTATTGGTTTAAAAAGGAACTACACAAATTCATGGAAGAAAAAGTATATCTAGCCTATTAAACATAAAGGTGCCACTCTTGTCTTGGAACCTACTGATAGATATGGGTAATCTTCTGTGCGAATATGGGCACATAGATGTCCCCAGTTATTTATATCTTCTTGTACTACACTCATCTTTCTTTTAAGCCTAGCTTAAAATTTACCATCTAAATACAATTTGATGGAATTGAAGTACAGGAAAATAATGCAGAGAATAGTCACTGGGTGAGTTACAATCCTTACAAGTTCAGCTTTCTGCACTAGCAGAATTATTTAGGCTCTTACTGCTGCACATACCTAGAAGTGCCTCTATCGTCGTAGTGGAGTTGAATGTTTCGGCACCTATCTCATGCCTGAGGCAGTACGCGAGTCACTAAGCAGGCATCTCATTGCTTAATCCCCAAAGCAAATAAACTAGTAGGGATATTCAGAACATGTCTAACATACACTGAAAGCCTTGCACGACAAAGCTATGGCCACTGCAATTACTGCAAGCGTTGATTGTATACTGGTAGCTTAGTGATAAAGGAATCTATCCAGGGAGTGGAAGACTTGGATTTTAGAACTTCTCTAGCTAGATTGAATTCAGGCCAGAGCTTGCATTTTTCAGAAGTGTTCCCTAAGTACCAGTCCTCTTAGGAGAGTTTGTGTGTGTTTTTATATTAAGTCATCAGTGAATATAAAATGTATTCCTGTGAGCAAGGGCCAGATTCTGGCTGTTGCCTTCCCAGGTGATGCTCTAGGAGAGCTGTGGCATCAGGATCTTTCTTCTGCCCCTCCGTTCCCACCCCCTCAAATCTCTGGCTGCCATAATGGCCGAGCATCAGGAGGAGAGCTGGACAGCACCCTTGTCCCAGCTGGCCGAGAGCTGGTGGGTGGTGCACTTCTAAAGTGGGGCTGTTAATTCTCCTGTGGCAGCTTTACCCTCCTTGTGGACATGGCCAAAGGATCATGTGGATACCTATGTTGTAACTCAATGCGTTTTCATCCACTTCTGCATTTTTTTTGAAGTGTGTTTCCCAGGAGCGAAGTGACTAAAGCTGTGGAAATTTTGTAAGTAATTATATTGAAGATGCTGTATAGTACAAAGAAGATTTGAAGACGTTCACTGTTCTTAACGGATTTGTGATTACGTGCGGGGCTGCTTTGTTTCCACAGTCCTGAATTGGACAGAAGGAAGAGAATGACAGCATGAGTGGGAATATTGATCATACATAACTAGACTATTAAATGAAGGCAAAAACCATATCAGTCAGTGGGTACCGCTAAGGACGATATCCCGTTTATCTGTCACTGTGGAATGAAAAGAAATTTTGGAGTAATACCTCAGCTTTTGATAATAGATTTTATGGGTTTTTTTCCTTTTATAATTGGATTGGAATTGTTGCACTTGTAACCTTTTTAGTAACTACTCATTCAAGTATTGACAGTTTTGTGTGTTTTATTAGTATCATCCTTGTTATGCAAGGGTCTGGGCTACAAACAAATAGGTATCTGGGTCCTGGAAATGGCTCTCAATGACTACAAATTCCAAGAAAGCGTATAATTTATAATAATATTGTTTTTATCGTGTTTTCCCTTTACTTGAATTTAGCAGTATTTGTTCAGATTGACAGTGCAGGCTGTTAAAATCATCTGTTCAGCTTCAGATGCAACTAGAGCTCACATAGTCTCCCTGTAAGGTTCTTAAATCACTTCAGCCCCTCTGAAAGGTCTCCTCTGACTGTCCAATAGAGTTTGGAGGCGTTACGTTACCTGTAACGTTGTATCCATTGAAAAATGGAGAACAGTGCTGGATAAAACTACTCTTTGAGTTTGTGTTGAATTAATAGCTTTATTAATTAAAAAGGTGGAAGGTTGAAAAATGTGATTATGATATTGTGATGTACTGATTTCTTAAATAGTTGCATTTTTAAGTTGTTCCAACTTAAAAAAGAGGCATTAATGTAGGTGATTAGATTATGAACTGAGTTTTAATCCTTTTTGACTTTTGTCTTAAGTATCTGGGAATAAAGTAAATGTGTCTTGGAAGCATTTTTTTTCATAGCAGCTTCTAAAGATCTCTAAGTTGGCGATTTAGAAATTCATAGCCAGGAATTACGGATTAATAGCATCATGTAGGCAAATCCAAAACACATTCAAATTGGAAAGCACATACATTATCATATTTCATATGGAGATATAATTACAGAGCGCACTCTGATTTTTCCATTTAGGTACAGTATGTATTTGAGTTGTTGAAGAGTTACTTCTCAAAAGCAAATGCTTTAGTTTTTATTTTTATTTTTTTAAAGTTTTATCCAAAATGAAAACAGATATCACAGTAATGCTGGTCCGGTGAGAGCCTTTGTGGTCTCATTGAGTAATTTATTTATTGTGTGCAAGGTGAAATGTTCTGAATTTTGTTGATGCCAAAGAAACCTCATATAGCTGTTCTTTGTTATAATATCCTGAGGTGTGAAGTTTAACGGGTCTTAGTCCTGGTATCGCTCTTTGGAGTTTTGTGTTAGAAGGCAGTACAACGCCTTTCTAATGGAGAGACATAGGTGGTTTTCAAAAACAGCACATTAAGGCTTAATCCTTTACCTGACTCACCTGATTTGTCTCAAGTAGGAGTATTTGTATAGGCAAGTGTAATAGTATTATTTCCAGTTCACTCTTTTCCTTAATACAGACATCAGGAGTTAGATTATGAGGAACACCAGCAATATGAAAGTGCTGAATTAAAGAACACTTTTGCATTTATTTTAAATAAAACTTGTCACGTTGCTCCCAACTATAACTTAATTCTGTAGATTTTACTGAAAATATCTGAGTTCAGCTGGGCAAACCATACCCATGCAAACAGTCCAATTAATGCCTGTGAGGGCGGTAGCTAGTTACAGTGCAACCATGCGCCAACAGTGGGAGAGGGCAAGTGAGAAGAGCTCATCTTCTCAGAAGGTTTCTTCCAGGGACAGCAAGCTTTCTACCTCTTCCAGTGTGTGTGTGTATTTTCTTTGTTAGCCTTTAAGTTTTGAATCTACTTTCACTTTAACATAACTGGTAAGTTCTTACGCACATGGGTAACTCTTTTGAATTCAGTGGAGACTACCTGTGGGCTTAAGACTTTGCACATCGCCTTTCAAGGACTAGAGCTTTTTTGGGACAGGGGTTCCTTCTCATCCTTTGCAGTGTGGTCCACACTGTCAACTCTGCAAACTAATAATAAGTAAATAATAATGACTATAATAAAATATCAGGCTTAGATTTATCAGTGTGCAAAAAAGTAAAGAATAATTTTTTTAAGAAAAGTTCATTCTCCCTTGTGCTTGAATAACTCAAAACTGGCAGCATGATCCTGTATTAACCTTTTGGAACCAAGACCAGGCATCCCAGCTGTATGTTTTCTGAGAAAGTATGCATGGTGGAAAAGACCCTGTTAGAAGTGAAAAATACTATCTCAATATGACCTTACCATCCATCCCCTGATGATGCTCTGTAAATAGCTTCAGCAGTTTTTGCTTTGGAAAGAGAAACTCTAAACTAATGCCTTGCCTACCAACCCCTCCACAGTCTGGATCTTGTTTTCTCTGGTACATCTCTGATAGTACAGGCTTAGGTTAGAAATAAGCTGACAGAAGCTGTGTTGGTGATGATCTCTATTTTTGGTGGCTAAAGTCAAGTTTACACCTGAGGAGCCTGGATAAAGTGTGGCCATAGTCTTCCCTGTCCCTTCCCCCCCTTTTTTTTTCTAATACATTGCAAGCATCTTTTTATTAGCTTTTTGAAGATGGGCATCTTTCCCACACAACTCTATATGTACTGCACGCAAAACAGCTCTGCCTTTGATTCAGTCAAAGGTTATTTCTGTCTCTAGAATACTCAGTTTTTATAACTTATTGCTATTTTAAACAAGTCAGGCAAGAAACAGTTAATTTCTGGATCATTATGTATTATCTTCTCTGCCCTCTCCCCCTTGATGCAGTTTGCTTAATCAGCTATAAGATAGTATTGTGAACTTACAGCTACTACTTTGGGACCTTGTTGATATGAACTAGCTTGTATTTTGTAGCGTGCGCTAACAGAGTAGTGACAACCACCACCACGATTACCTTTCCTTCCCTTCTGGTGGCATTTGTAGACTACATATAGGAGAAGACTTGGCAGCATCCTCTGAAGCAACTGAAACTAATAAACTGGGTCTCTTAAGATTTTTTTTTTAATCTTTCCAGTAAACTTATTTTCAAGTTACAGAAGGCTGCAGCAGGAGAACGTGGATGGTGCCCTTATGTAAAAGCAGGCTGGAGGTGACTTTGAGGACACTAAATGGGGCTAAAGAGAGAAATAAGCTACAAGTCCATTTTTAAAAGTTTGAAACTGTAGTCCATCTCTGTCATAGGATTTTATGTTGTTTGGAAGCCCAGGTAAGAGAGCTTTTTTTTTTTTTTTTTTTTTTTAATTTAACCTTATGCCATCACCAGTGTCTCAAGCTAAAAAAAAAAAAAAAAAAAAAAAAAGAAAAGGATGTGAAGTTGTAGTAACTCTAGTATCAGAAAAAACTGGAAGCCACAGGGGTGAACAACAGCTGACACATCAAACTGTGACATACTTTTTATCTTGGTTCTCAGTCCTTTTGGAAGGTTAATTGTTGGTTTATTTGAAATGCAAATGAGAGAGGACTAAATTTTATCACAAAACCATATTCCACATCAGAAATCAAACTTTGATGTTTGATTATACAGAAAAAGCATCTAAAATTTTTCTGTCATTTTAAAATGAGTTCAACATATTCTTAAAGGGCCTATGTTTAAGGTAAAAGACTCTAAGCAAACAGCAGTTGTTGTTTTAAGTGCAGTTTCCTATTCTCCAAAGCATCAAGCAGAATAATCATTAAATCTCCTTTGCTTAGCTCAAGTGGAAAGAGAGAACAGGAGGCAGGTAAAGACATTTTCCTCACAGAGACGATTTTATACAGCCCCTTTGTACCACCTGACTATAGATCAATACTACTCTGTTGGAAAACAAACAAGCAGAATGAAAACCTCGGAAAGTTCATGAGCCTGGCCGCCTGCATTGCCATTGGGGAATGAGATCTTCCTTCAGCTTTCTGCATTTGCACAGAAGGAAAGTGATGTTATTGGGCTTTATATTATATTTCATGATTTTTTTTTTTTTTTTAGGACCTCTCCAATATTTTTTTTCTACAGGGAACATATCCTTCTATTTTTGTGGAATATAGAACACACATTCTCCAATGTACTGTACCAAAACAGCAATTTCTCCTTGAAAGGATTTAACTCTTAAATTCAGCTTTATATTCTGACTCCTCCTCCCCTCTTGTTCTTTCATCTGCTATGCCTCCCCACTCCCACTTCTTTACAAAAGTGTAAATGACAACCAAATTGTAACTGAGTGGAGAAGTATTCTTAAATGATACAGTCTCAGAAAAACTCTTGATCTCTTTGGTTTGCTCTTTAGGTCTCTAACTTGTATAAGAAAGTAAAAGAGGGAGAGATAATGCTGAAATTCAAACTGAAAATTACCAAAATGAAATGGAAAGTTTTTTTTCCTAAGTGAAATGAAAAATGTTTGAACATAGAACACATATTTTTCTTTTATTAGGAAAAAAAAATGTCAAGAATGCAGTAATTTGTGAATCGAATGAAATTCTTTTCTAAGCGTTACATTAAAGTAAAGGCTGCTGACCCATTCTGCTGATCCTCTCTTTGGCTTTTGTAATCGCCTCTTCACAAAGCCGTGGCTCCAAGCATGGGAGGAAATCCCCCCTAAAATTATTACTATAATTTGTCTTTCACTTGCTATTTCATTTTTTTAGAAATAGTAGTGGTTGAAATTGCAAAAATAAGGGGTGGTTAACATTTTGGGTGGGATTCTTCTAACTTCATGTCGGTGTGAACATCCAAGTTAGTTTATGAACACCTTCAGTTGGTGGAAAGAACTGCAGTTTTCTGATGCAATTCCATTCATTGAATGGCTCTCTGAATTTGTATCCTAAAAGTGTTTATTTCTCTTGATTGCCTAGAGAAGCTTGGATAACTTACTCAGGTCTAGGCGTATATATAAATATCTGAATTTAGAAGCTAATTTCATGATCTGCCTTGACAGTGTCCAATCAAAAATAGACCTTGGCATCAGTGTAGAGAGCTGAATTCAGACTTCCGTTTAATATGCAACAGCAGCCGAAGAGTAAACAAATGTTCAAATGTTAAAGGAGGGAGGAAAATGCTGAAAATGCTACTGCTACTATTTTATTTAGGACAAAAAAAAAGTGCTATGCCCTTACCTAGGATATTGTGATTGGTTCTGATTGCTGTATCAAAAAGACACATTGGAGAAATAGAGTAGTTGAGCTAGAGGAGAATGATAGGAATGCGGAGAGAATGTTCTTGTATGAAAAGAGATTGAAAAGACTTGGACTATTTAGGGGTGAGATGAATAAAAGGGAAACAGTGAAACTACCCGAAGTAATGATTACAGTAAAGAAAAGCAGGATGGGAACTTGTATTATATTTTTAAGAGCATGAACAGAAGAACAAGGAAACACTGATTGAAACTGGAAGGGGAAAATTGAAAACTGATGAAAGAAAAGACTTTATTCACACACTGCGTAATTAACCCATGGCATTCATTTCCTCAAGATGGCATTGAAGCCAGTGTTTTAGCAGCCTTTGAAAAAGGGACTGGAAATAGATACGGGAACAAGCTGAACATCTCCAGCAATGATAATATGCAATACCCCCACTCAGAGAGAGGAGAGGAGCTTTGAGCGTTTTCAAAGCATTTTCAGTGCTCCTAGAATAGTTTGACTTTGGGATGATTTTCAGATGTCACTACTTCTGAACCAAGTAGAAAGCAAATGGCTTTGAGGAAATTTTTTTCAGTAGTAAATTTGTTTATGCAAAATAAATGTACCATTTGAAACTACCAGATCCGATATGTTGCTTGGTTATCATCTGTTCTCATTTATTCAAGTTTATGCAAAATTCATTGTGGTCCTCTATCAGAATGAATGCATATTTTTGTTCATGATATATTAAGGGCAAAATAGCAGCAATATTTCAAAAGAGTGGGCTATATCAGTTTCAGTACATTGTCTGGCTGGGAGATGAGCTCAAAGGAATCTCAAAGCAATTCAAGCAGGTTGCAGCCTGTAAATGCTAATTGGGTTTGTCTGCAATGTTATTGATAGAGCCGCTATGGAAGAGAATAAGAATTCATTACCCTTCATATGAATAACTGAAGGAAGAGGAAGTGAATTAAAAGGAGGTGTGCTTTTTCTTCCTGAAGTCTAGATTTATTGAACTAACTTAACTCATTTGACTCTTGTGTCTAGTGGTCAATTTAATGTTTTGGATTTTGTTCTGTTTAAGGTCACCATGTATCTGTTGCAAGTATCAGTATTTTTTGACTTAAGCAGCTAGCAAAATGTGGTCTCCTGTTGGTTGTTTCAGTTGGGATTAAACATGGCAACATAGACCATTTATATGTTCACTCTGATCTATTCCACAAGGTATAGATAAAGTCCCCTTTCTCTGAGTTAAGAGAAACCAAGACTGGATGATGGTTTTCTGAAGGCCTGAAGATTATTTCAAATAGGAGCTGCTGCTGCCAGCAAATTCCTCTTTGAATTTTCTCTTAGAGTCTGTATGCCTTGTTTGGGCAAGCAGATGGGGAGCTTCTGTCCTCACCCCTTCTCGCTTGCTCCCCTGTATGCCCTTGTGTTGTTCTGGGCAACTCCCTGGTTCTCCAGCTGTAGCTTGCAGAGCTGTGAGAAGCCTGTGGCTGGCTCTGGGGCTGCATCTCATCAGCATGAGATGGCATACACAGCAACTTGTCAGGTTATTTTGTGGTCTATGGGGGGAGCAAAATAAAAGGGAAACCACTTGCTGAAGGGTATGTCAAATATGTGTGAAGTAGCACATTAATTAGAGATGGTATAAAGCAACAAAAGAGGAGCTGCCTGATATGCAGTGGGCTTGTTTGCTCACTAAACTGGAATCGTGTTCTGGCTGTGTGCACTTCTTGCCCCTTTCTCTTGCAGTATAGTTTGCTGTGGTCTAATCCTAATGATCTTACTAACCCCAAATTTCCATTAAGCTGCTGCTGTGAGGTTAGAACATGGCTCTGAATGAGCAAGAATTGAGTCAGGATTTTCAAACTGGGAGCAATGGGTTGTACTCATTAGTGCATACCAACAGTTCCGTTTTAATGTGATGGATATGGAAACATGATCAAACCAGAAAATTAAACTAGGTTTATGGCTGCTTTATCTTACTTATGAAGAGGTTGCTGTACTATACTGGTGAATCAGGTCCTATAATCTTGAGACTGGCTTGGAAGAGAAAGGTCATTAGTCTTTTATTTTGTTAAAGCCAGGGAAAATGGATATCACTGAGTGGACTATGATTTATCATGGATTGACAGTAACAAGTAATAAGAGCCCATGAAGTTTGTGCTGGAGACTGTACATGTATACTGCAGATAGCCCTACCCCAAACTTCTTAAGAATCTTTCTCTGAAACTATTTTTTTCTATTTCAGTGATCTTCCCTCTGTTTGCTTCTTTTTCCATTTATATATGGAAAAGATTTAAAACAAAGAGCTTGGAAGCTTTGATATTCACTGACAAAGTGTGTTAATTTTTCGTAGCATTCTTTCTAGTTATGGCAATGATACCATATAGTTATGCTCTTTTACACCAACCAAAAAACATTTCCATGTGGCTGGGCAAAAGTTAGTGCCGTCCTCCACATAACTGTGGACCAGAGCTCCAATGTATTTCTTGGCGTTCTCTCTTAAATTTTAAACAGAGGAAGAACAGAAGCTGTAGTAGTACAGATTTTTTTCCCGAATGATTCTGGGTTTTCTCCTTGTAACAGCCACTTACAGCTGCTTTTCCTATGAATCTCTAGCCACTCTGACTGTATTTCTTTCTCGTGTGTCTTCATACTGTTGGTATTGATATAACGACACCAGTCTAGGCAAAATGATTCAGCAGAATAGCTCTTTATATTTATGCGTCGTGAACCTGTCTTGGGGTATTACATTAAATCTCTTAAATCCCTTTTAGGGGGTAGGAGACAGAGTTTTAAATAATGCCCAGATTTGCAAAGGTCCTCAAGAGGTCTTGTTTCTTATGGCTTCCGTGGGACATAATGCTTGTTATTTCTTCTGAAAATCAGCCCCTGTATTTTGAAACCTTAATGTAAATGCATTAGACTTAATGGGAGCCTCTGCTTGAAGTTTTTTAACCTTTTGGCTGCCAGATATGTCACTTCTAAAGTGAAAATACTAATTTTGTTATGAACTATTTCTTTCCCTCAGCAAAATATATTTACTGTGCTTTTGTCTATTATGCTCAATTATTAAGTACTATATCTGTGTCATTATTAAGTGAAGAATAACAATAATGTAGGTATACAAAATGCAAAAATTTTAAGTTCTCCAGTGTTCAGGACATAAGTGATGGAGATTTTAATAAAACCACCACCTAAGATACTATGTTTACTTGGTAGCTGCCAAACAAAAGGGTGGATACATATTTCATTTGAACTTGATTTGAATTCTGCAAGCACTTAATATAGACAGCTGAATTCATTGCAGCTCTTTATATTACAGTTCTTGAGGAGAAAGTGTCTTTAAATGAAGGAGGGGGAGGGATTTTGTAGGCTTATAACTCTGTGTGAAACTCAAACTGTGAAACTAATGAGGATACTTGGCAAAGTTTTTCCAGTTATACTTTAGTATACGCATGTATTAATCATAATAAAAAATTCTGCCTAGCAGGCAACTAGAAGCTCTCCAAAATCAGTGCATGTGTGTATACAGCTTCAAAATATGTAGCAAAAAGAAATGTTTCAGAAAAAAGATTTGGAAAATACACATTTGAAGATGAGAGTGGAGTTAGAGGAATACAAGACTGACATATATAATAACCTGTGCTATGCACCCACGTGGAGATTGAGAGGAAAAAAATGTCATGTCAAGTGTTAAGTATGAGCAGATGATGAGCAGAACGGTTATCTCCAACTGTTAGTGCTCCCTCCGCGTTTCACAGATGACTGGCAGGCCACAGAGCACTTCCAGTTGGTCTGTTGAGCCAGGGAAGCATCTGTCTATCTTCTAAAAATGATGCTTGTTGCTAATTGCAGCTGAATAAAACCCTAGCACAGAGTTTTCAGAGGGTGTTTTGGTCCACTTAAAATAACATTGAAGCTTTTGGTATCATCTGTGTGGCAGCTTCCTGACTCTGTCAAGTATTGTTTTAGTGCCAGTTCAGCTATGGTCAGCTTTGCAGAATGCACAGCAAATGGTCCCAGCCACTGCGGAGAAAAACAGGGGAAAATGTCAGTGTGACTCAAGAAGTGAAAGTGTGTGCAATAAAAACGTGTGACTGGAGTGGAATGAAAACAAAATAGCCGGACAGACAGCAGTGAAGTTTATTTAATTCTCTTTAATTTTTTCGCATTGCTGTCAAATGCAAAATACATTTGTGTAAAATCGACAAGGAAGCAGAATAACACTTCATGTGTGGTAGGCTCCAAAGATGTGAAACAAATGTTAAGTTTGTTGTGAAGTGAGTTGAAAGCAGAATAAGTCCTATCCCTATGCCATCGCTACCGCTAGCGGTGTACTAGGGAGTATAGTCCCAGACTTGTATTCATTTCCTAAAAAAGATTTTTGGATTGGGCTTGGGAGTGGAGATGTCATCAGTAGATTTGCTTTTTTAAATGAGCAGTCTTGAGAACCAGCAGAAATAGGACAGGCTGGGAAGGGAAGGGGGAGAAGTTACCCCTTACGTGGGAGATCAGTGGGATGCCTGGAGCTCTGCTTGGTGTGGGTGTTTTTCTTTTTAAAAAAAAAAAAAGTATTTGAACTAGATAAGTGGATGGAAACCTGACTGAACCGTTGGGTTGTGATCAGAGGGTTGTGGTCAGCAGCACAAACCCTAGCTGGAGGTCAGGCACTAGTGGTGTACCCTAGGGGTCAGTATTCAGGCCAGTACTGCTTAACATTTTCATTAATGGTGGGACTGAATGCACCGTCAGCAGATGATACAAAACTGGGAGGAGTGGCTGATACACCGAATGGCTTCGCTGCCATTTGTTTTGCTACCTTGACAGGCTGGAGAGATGGGCAGAGAGGAACTTTGTGAAGTTCAGCAAAGGGAAGTGCAAAGTCCTGCACCTGGGGAGGATAATCCCATGCACCCACACATGCTAGGCACGTGGCTGGAGAGCAGCTTTACAGAGAAACACCTGGGAGTCCTGGTGGACAGCACATTGCCCAAGAACCAGCAACGTGCCCTTGTGGCAAAGAGGGCATGCTAGGCTGCATAACTAAGCATGTCGTCAGCAGGTTGAGACAGGTGGTTCTTCCCCTCTGCTCAACAATGAGGAGACACATCTGGAGGGCTGTATTCAGCTCTGGGCTCTGCAATATAAGACAGAGATAAACATGCTGGAGCAAGTCCAGCAAAGGGTCACAAAGATGATGGACTGGAGCATCAGGAGAGGCTGAGAAAGCTGGGTCTGTTCAGCCTGGAGAAGAGAAGGCTCAGGGGGAATCTTATCAATATTTATAAATGTCTTATGGAAGGGCGTGAAGAAGATTGAGCTATGCTCTTTTCAGGGGTGGCCAGTGACATGATGAGAGGCAGAGGGCATAAACTGAAACACAGGCAGTTCCATCTGAACATAGTAAAAAACTTTTTTACTATGAGGGTGGTCAGATAGGTTGCCCAGAGAGGTGGTGGAATTTCCATCCTTGGAGATATTCAAAACCTGACTGGACATGGTCTTGGATAACCTGCTGTAGTTGACCCTGCTGAGCTGAGAGTTGCACTAGCTGATCTCCAGAGGTCCCTTCCAACCTCAGTGACTCGGTAATAATTGGTCACAGATGTGTTAATTTGTTTCTCTGTGTAATATTGGTGGCACTAATGAAAGCTGCAAAATTATTGTTTACTTCCTTTGAAATGTTGCCCAGAGCTTTTCCTTAATGCCTTGGTCTTTGCCCGCAAGTGCGATGATTTCCTTTTGTTGCTCTCCAAAGGGAGCAACCACAAACTGTCCAAACAGCGTTAGGAAAAAGGTTCATTAAATGAAAATACAGTGGTGTTTCAAGACATTCAATATTAGCATTACATCCATAGAGAGGCTGTCTGCTTTCCATTATGAACCATATACAGCAATTAATTGGATTGCCTTTGAGAATTTTTTCAGCCATCTGGATATCTACAGGAATGGAGGTAGTGTTATCTCTTCAGGTGGAAGAAAAAAAAACCCAACAAAACTGTAGGCTTAGCTACTGTCATTCACATCAGTTCAAGCTTTAACATCTGTTAATAGAATTAATAGTCCATAAACATCAGAATTCTCAACATCAAATGTTAGAGGCTGGAATGTGTCTGACTTGATGTCAGCTGTCAGTACGCATCTGGCCTGAGCTGAAGATCTAGCGTTTCTTTCTGGTCACTAGACAGACACATCTGTGGAGGTTGATTTGTTCAGTCTTAAAACAGATGTGTAAAATATTACCGTGAGTTACCTCTTCAGGATGCCTACCTCTCTGCCTTGACTTTAGAGACTAGGATTTCAACTTTTTAGATGGCTAGGGTAAATCAGATTCATTACAACCTAAGTATCAAATTGCAGTTAAAAAAAAAAAAAAAAAGTGATGTAGCAGCTGTAAGTCAAGTGACATGTTGGGAATCTTTTACATTGCCCTAGCTCTGAAAGCAGTAATGCATGGTGGGGGGGGGGGGGGGGAGACTATTTGAAAGTAGTTAAATAAGACGCGCTATTGTAGCTAGGATATGATTTTTTTCTTCCTTCCTGTGCAGTAGGTACTGTCTTGGCTGTTTTTGCCTAACCACCTTTGACCACATCTGCTCAAGCATAGATGCTGATGATTCCGTGCTGTAAGGGTAATTACCATTTTCTCACCTTAACAGAACTTTTTCTAAAGAAATTGGAGCTCTCCTCTGTGTTTCTTTCTCCGTGATTTAGCATATCCCCAGTGTATTTGAATTGTTCATTAACCAGATGCTACCTACTTTAGAACGAAAAGGTAATCTACCATGCAGCCAGCGGTGACCCTGTACTCACTAAAGAGTGAACTTAATTAATTCCAAACCATAGCAGATAACATAGGTTTCTCTCCTGGGCTTTCCACTGAAAATTTCTGCAGAGCTTATAAATGTCATGTCTGTGTTCATATGCAGTTTTTATACTTGTCGTTTTGTATAATGAGATGTCCTGTCAGTTTTGGGCAGAGTTGAGATGGTGGTGTTGGGACAAAGCACAGGCCTTATTTTAATCACACCATATAGGGAGAATCAAATGAACAGTAGAATAAAAGCAAAAAAGGACCATAATTATTTTCTGAACTGTATTTATAAAAGCATGTGGTGAAGTTATGGAAGCACAGTTCCAGATCCTAGAATTAGATCTGGCTCCCTTCTGCCTAGATCTATTGATTTGTTTAGGACTTCATGAAGTTTTAAGGTCGTATGAACGGAACTGGAAACTCTAGTCAAGATTCATAAAGAGACTCAGGGACCCTGGAAAGCAAACAGACTTCTTGCACGAGTGACATAAATGCTTAAACAATTTGGTAATTAAAGCCCAGGTGTAGCTAAACCATTATGCACACTACTGTAGATCATTCTAAGAACATATCTATATTTCTGAGCGCTTTAAATATCTTCATACATCTGATTACAAGATAAGTAAAAATTAAACTTATACTCTTAGGGATTTTTTCCCATTTACAGTCTGCAGCTGCATGTGGATCACTGGAAATCTTCAGAAGAGAGTGCTGGAGGAGGAGCCAAGGCTTTTAGTTCTTTCCACATTTTAATTTGTATTATAGTTTTAATTTCTTAAGATTTAAAGACAATGGATGGTACTTTATGCCACCCAAGCCACAGGAAGAAAACACTGTCCTTACCTGAGGAATCTGCAACTGTAGCACAGAATTTTCAAAAGCTGACTTGTTTCTTCTACTCAAAACTAGCTGAGAATCACCTGATTTTTCCAGTGGTCTTGAAATACCTTATCCTACTGACTCCTGTTAGAAGCTGGTAGATGTTTAGTATGTCTGAAAATCAGAAATGAGGACAAACCACAGATTAGCAGGTGCTTTTAAAAAGTGAAGAGTGTGTGTTTGAGCTGGAGGCTACATTAAAATGAAATGAATTGGAAAATGCAAGTTTAGTATAATCAGGATAGCTTTTGTATTAGGAGAATATAGTAACTTAATATAGGCCCAAGATACCCTCCTGTCATCTACTTGCTATTATAAAAAGGGCTGTAGCTTCTTGATGTGGTTTGCTGGTAACCTACCTTCAAGGATGGTATTTAACTCCTTTTTTTTATGTTAGCTTTTATATTACTGTCCAGTTTTACTCTTTAATTTTTCAGACATTTCCTTTCTTCTTTTCTTCTTTCCTCCTTCCTGTTAAAGAGCAGGTAAATGCTGTGCTGTACAGGATCAAACCATGATGATAGAGTTCAAATCTGGTGAATTCGCTCATTTTAGATAATGATGTAAGTGGTGGTAATGATTCTTGAAACTATTTCAAATGATGCTGCATTATATATTGGAAAAACTGAATTATTCCATGTTCTTATGAATGTTAAGTATTAGACAGCACTGCTTTGCTTCCCGATGTAGTTCTAATGTCAGCATGCTGTGACAATGTTACAAGCGTATACTTTTTTCTTTAGTCAATCTAACAAATGGGTATATGTCCAATCTTTTTATCCTGCTTCCTGAAGCACCTTTGGCCTGCAAACTCATTAGAGTTGAGCTCAACCAGTGTGAATGGCAGTGCTTTTTGTTCAGAGGTGTTCAATTATTCATATGCTACTTTGCATCCAATTCTAAAACTCTTCAATGATCAAATTAAAGCTTAAGAAGGCTGCTGGGTTTGAGGAACAGAGTGCTGTTTAGCATGTCAATTCTTTTATCTCTAGCCTCTCTGCTTCTTCCATCTGTCCTTACTACCGCTTCTTCTCTTTTGTTGCACGCATACCTTCCACCCATCAGCTACTGTTCTCCACTATTCATCCTCATTTCTGTCTGTAGAATTGGCATTTCTGTAAAAATGCCCCCCCCCCTTTTACATATGTTTATACAACTTCAGACTCTTTTCTTTTCTTCCTTTCTTCTCTCTCTCCTTTTCCATAGCATTCCTTGGCTGGAATGAAGAGTATCTGGAAGTTGGCATTCCCTGTAATTGTAATCAGGGTAGGAATAATTCAAATTAAAGGTTAAGGAATGCAGCGAAACAGTTGGCACTCTTTTTCAGCTAATGAAAAGCTGTAATGTAATAAGGAAAGACTTTCTAATCATTGCATCAAATTTCAAGGGAGAGTTAAATCATTAATAAGCTCTCTGAGACATGAAGCAACATTAAAGAAAGTGAACCACAAGGAGTGATGTAGGAAGCAGCTATGTGGGCACCTTAATGTCATAGTTTGAGGCTCAAAGGATAGCTTTTGCACTCACCACGCTGGAGGGAGGTAGAATTATAATCCTTATTCTCTGCTTAGCATATTGGCAAATACTTCTTTGAAAGATCTTGACCCATCTGCTAACTTGGACATTCAGCCCTGTATTCTCTCTTTCAAGACTGTGCTTCTTTGCTGCTTGCAGCTTCAAAGCAGAACTCCTTAACCCTGTTTGCTTGAATGTACAGCATGAAACAGTTGTATTGCAGTCAGAAAGGTAAATTATTCATTTATTTCTGTATTATTTATTTTCTGTCCAGTAATTTGACAAATTGACTCATTTGGGTTCATGATTAAGAAAATTAGTATTGTAGAAAGCTCTGACTTCAGAATTAATGAAGTGAAGACCATATAGTTCATTGGAGATAGTCAAATGTCAGTGAACAAACAAGTTGGTGTGAAATATGTATGGTCTGAGGACAGTGATAAGATCTGAAAAGCGTCTAAGGAAACTTCAGCACTGTAATTTCTTTCTCAAAGCAGTGGAGTGGAGTATTTCATAGTGTTTGGTCTGTAGTGATACCCACTGCATTTAGTGCATATACTTTTTCTCCCAGCTGCAATATTTTGAAAGAAAGGAGGGGAGGTCATCCTTATTGCAGACAATGTTTCACAGTGTTGAGGTGTTAATAAATATAATTTACTGCCAGTTAATCTGTGAAAGTCAGGAAGGTTCCATTCATGGATAATTTCATGCTAAAATGTATTGTGCTCACTAATGCTAATCTTTTAAGTGTGTTAAACACATATGAGACACTTTATCTCTGTCAGCTTTGAGATGTAGTAATTTCAATAAGGTGCCATTGAAATTCTGTCGGGTTTTACTAGTAATCGATAGAGAAGGTTGGCAGCAATGTCTGTTACGTTAGCACATTCTTTTGCTTTCCTCTTTAGCACCAGTTTCCATTTACTGAGCACACAGATCACTCGAATTTTGATTTAAAATCTAGCAACCTTAAATTGTTGACAGTTCCTGAGCATTCTTGTAACTGGCAGTAAAATAATCAAACTAGGTCTTGTCAGATTAGTGTTACCAGTTAAAAATTGTTTTCAAGTGGTAATGGTGATTTGATTTTCAAAGACACTTACAAGGGAGGTTAAGCTAATTGGGATTGGGAGCACGCATCCCAGCAGTCATTGAATGGTCAAAGGTAAGGTAAAGGTATTAAAAGAAAGGTCTTGAGAGTGAAGACAGGGATGCTGTATTTGATAGAGGGGGGGAAAAAAACCCAGGGAGGGAAGCAAAGAGGATGACAAAGATATTTGGATGAGTATCAGCAGGACAAAATTGTATTTGTCAGGACCAGGAAAAATGAATTTGCAGTAATAGTTTGACAACGTAATATATTGAATAAGACCGGATAATTTGAAAGGAAAAGTCATATCCTAGATTTGATACACACAGTGCCTGAAAAATACAGATGCATGGGAAAAGGATGCCTGAGTGGAAAAGTTAGGATCTAGACCGGGATAAAACAGTGCCATCTCCTATCTTAAAAGCCCTTAAATTGGCTGAACTTGGTATTTTGTTTGGTAAAATGTATGTTTTTACCAAATAACCCTAACTCTTATTTAAAAGAGGGTTTTGTTGGTTTAAGTCTGTTATAAATCTCTGTTGTATACATATTAATAAGATCAATTTAAAGTTGATTTGAGTTAAATCACCTGAATTTCTCATGACTATTAAATTACAGATGGGTCAAATACTGGAACAGGAGATTAGGGCAAAGTTTTTTCCACAAGGAGAATTTCTAGATAGTTGGCAGTTAAGAAAATCAAACTTCTTATTGAGTGGCTAATCAAATGTAGGAGCTTAACACGGTTTGCTTTTCTTCTCTTGGCCTTAGTGTCGGGCCCAGGGTCACTCAGTGAGTCCATGGCAGAGCTGGAAATAAAACTGAAGAATTATTACTCCCAGGCATAGGCACTAACCACAAGACAATCTTTCTTCTAATTTCCCTTTTAATGGGCTACACTTGCATTTTGCTTTCCACCCTAGTCAACAGGATAAAATTATTGGCTACAGTTAGTGAAATGTACTAAAGAGTACCTCAGAGTTTACGGATGAAAACAGCTATAAAAATGCTCAGTTTTATTATTATTATTATTTATTGTTTGCAAACATGGAAATTCAATAAAAGTGTGCAGATAAAGGAGGCCCAGCACAGGACTTAAGTTTTCTGTTATTTCTTTTCTGTTCCAAAAGCAACATACGTTACTAAAATATTTAGCTGAAAGGAGAAGTTGCCAATGCTTTTCTGATATTTATTCTGGAAAAATACATTAAAATATGAAGCGCTCATTATGAAAAATTCTTTTAAATTATCGTGCTTCCATTCTTAGCTTCTCTTCTTCACCTAGTAATTGTTGTATGGTTCTCTGCAATTAATTTAAAGCAGCATCTATTAGTGATATCAAGAGTATCTGCAGAGAGTCTGCAGGAATTTATGAAGAGTTTTCTTTCATTGCCAGATCTTTGTCACTGGTCTGAATGTCAGCTCAGTTCTCCGCACTGGGGTCAGTCCCTAATTTTTTTTTGGTTCATTTGTCTTCCTATTGTTGCCTGTCAATGTGAGTAAGTGGCAGCAATGAACTGTATTGTGAAGTACCATTAACGTATTTGCTTATGTGAGCAACCCATGTACGTTAAGGCCTATATTTTTCTTTGGGGGCTTCTGTTAAATTAAATGTGACCCACCTTTGACAGAAAACTTTTATACCATGAGTTAAAATAATTGAGAGTTGAGATGAAAAGCTAAGTTTGGTAGGTTGTGAAGGCTGAGACAGTCTGGCTGCATACGTTTGGCAAAGACATCAGAGCATGTCCAGTAATGGATAAGATACGGGATGAAGACACTGGCTTCCTGGAGACCTCATAGTCACAAAATAAAACAAATAAATGTATGTATCTGGCAGAACCAGTCAGTGGTTGTAGGGCTGCCATAACAGCACTGGTGAGCTGCCCCCAGGGCAGCGAGCAGCATTTGTGTGGGATGCCAGCTGCCAACGCGGTGCATGGTGCAGCTCCTCGTGGAGAGCAGAGAGTAACCTTCGTGACATCGCAGGGAAAACCTTCAGGACGTTGCAGTAGCGAGGCTTGAGGGCAGCATTTCATCATGTTTAAGACCTGCAAATTATTTACCTGGCCCAAAGACCCAAACCTATGCAGTTGCAGGACAAGACGCAGACGTGGAGGGGTAAAATGTTTGTTACTGATGCTTCCAAGGACGACCAAGCCCTTGCAGCAACTGATTATATATTTTTGAATTCAGAGCTGCCAATACCTTATGGGCATGGAATAAGCACGTGAAAGAGAGCAGAATGGCTCCAAAGGGGAATTAGTGCAGATACTGCTAAGAAAGGGTGAATAAACTAGCATGTAGTCCTGCGACTAGCTAGCTGTGGATGAGTGAGTAGTCCAGTAGTGCCACCACAAAAAATGAGACAGGTACTTTCGTATAATGTGCTTGGGCAAGTGAAGCAAAAAATATTCAGGGCTGGTATTGTTGTCTATGTTACTGTGCTAACCTTGGAAAAATGTGACAAAAGATTAATTTTATGAGGAGTTGTGGGCAAGTGTATTGCTGTGCCTAGTTCTAGGTGGAGCTTCTATGTTGTTCATCATATCTATTCTGTGCTTTTTTGATTTCAGTGTCTTAATGGACTTAGCTGTTTCTTTTTATTTATTTATTACCAAAGCATTAGGAGTATAATCAACTTCAGTTGGCCGGGGAACAGCAGTCTTAAAGCCTCCTGTCCCCTGGTCATTTGTATAGTTCCTGTATTTAAGCTTTTTTTATTTTGTGACCGTAAATCCTAACAGAGTGAAGGGGAAAAAAAGAAAGAAAGAAAGCCTCAAAACTAAACACAAACCACAGTAAATAAGTAGCAGAATCTAAAAGCAAATTTCGGGCTTCTCTTGACTGCCAATTAATTCTGCATTCTAACTTTGCTCTTGGGTTCATTAACATTCCAGTTCCTTTTGTGTTTTCTTAGGACCGCATTTAACTCTAACACGTCCCAGTCTGCTTCTGCATAACTTCATTTCAGCATGACATTCCAGTGGTGGGCACCATGCTCGGAGAAATCAATCTTTCTCTTTTTTTTTTTCCCTTTTATTTAACCTCCTAACATTTTTCTCATAAAAGGAGGTTTGGCATCAGCTTAAGTAAGGCAAGACTTCACCCTGTTTCCATTAAGAATGATAAGAAAGTACGTGCCAGTACATTTTTTTTTAATTTCAGGCATTTAAATCTTTCCAAGCTCTTTTAAAACTCATTAACATTATTGTGGTACTCTGTAGTCTCCGTATAGAGACTTAACCTTTTAAATAGACTCGAGGGAATCTACATCAGCTGCAATACTAGGCTCATTTTGCAAGATTCTTCCTGCGTGCCTCTGCATTGTGTAGCTTGTAACTAGTAATCTAAAAATAACATGAACAATTTTTTAATTAAAAAAAGATATAAAATTATGATTTTGTATTCTTGTTAAGATAAAGTTCAGATGATATAAACTGTCAGGCTTTGGGTTTGCAAGCTGATCAGCTGTAGTAAGAGAAATCTCCTAATCCCCAGGTGCATGAGGTTTCATGCATTTCTCTGAAACATTAGACCACAGCTGGAAACAGATGAGGATGGTCTGTGGCACTTAGTATAACAATTCCCAGAAAAATATGCATTTAGCATTTGCAGCAATGAAGTGAGTATGCTTATTTAATGGTTTTCTATTTTTTTTCCTTGGACAAATGGTATTCCAAAAATGAAATGTTTGGCAGACCGCTATACAAGTGCGAGACAGATTATTACTTTATCCTCTAATCTAATGTGAGGGATGCAGTATAATTGTTTCACTCTGTTCTGGTTCATGCACCTCAGTCACAAATACTTAATAGAACTGTGGTGCAACTATATCACCTTTGCAAGCTGCTGCACGTTTGAATGTTCAGGGCCTTAGACTGAGCACTGAGCCTGCTGCTGGGATTATGTCTGTTTTTCATGTGGTGGCTGTGTAAAATACTATGTATAAAGTGAGCAGGGAGCATAACCCAGTTTCTCCCCTTTCCCACTGAGTACCCTGATTATGGAGCCATAGGTGCAGATCTCCCTCTGTCTTCAGGTATCTTCATGGCTGCATATAGGAGGAGTGAGATGCACCTTCCACCAGACTGTCCTGTAGCATGGTGGACAGGCACTCTGGCATGTATTTCTCCCACCAAATTTTAGACACTTAATTGAAATGTTAAAAGGAGCCCAAGCTCTTACCTCAATAGTGAATGGAAAGCAAAAAGTAGTTTTCCATAGATCATATTTACAGTCAAAGTTGTTCTTAGGATGCACTTCTTCCTCTGTTGACCACAGAGATCCAGCCTAAATTTTTTCCAAATTTAGGTAGGCACCTAAAATTAGGTGGATGAAGACTTGCCTCTGAGATGCACAATGGGTGGGTTTGAGTTTCTTCCACCTAAGGGAAGACACGGAACCCACATCTTCCATTCGTGGTTATATATGGTAAGCTATACGGCACTATGTAAGTAATTACTGCCATGCGCTGTTGGACGTGGTTTTAGGTGCAAGTCCTACCTGCTGGTAGTGGAAGCTGGTCCTCAAGCAGAGGCATCGTTTGACCCGTTCTCGGGTGCCTTTGCTTCAGAACATGGCAGGAATTTGGGCACAACCCTGTGGTCCTGTCACAGGATCAAACCCTGTTGCCATGAAAAGGAATATGTGTACTTCTGATGGCCTTAGGGAGGCACAGTTTAGTTACAGTTCTAACAGAAATATCTCAACCCATAATCTCCTGTCCCCAACTTTGCACTGAAGATGGTCATTTAGCTTTTTGGTTTTAGTTATTGCATTGATATTAAATACGCTCAAGTAAGTCATGGTCAACTGAAAGCATGTCCAATTTCTGTATACGTAAAAAAGTTACTTAGGGAAACTGAAATATCATATTCACAATCTCTTTTCCACCTCACTATAGGTGTTGAAGAGTAAGTAAAATATCAGTTGGCAATATGTAGCTATGCTATTTTAATATTATTAAAACTTGCCATTTTTTTGTAAACAACTAACTACTACAGGCTCTCCTGAGTGGGTGGAGTGTGGTTTTTTGGGGTGGGTGGGGTTTGTTTGTTTTAACTTCACCTAGAGGAGCGATGATGTAAGAAAACGTGACAGCAATGTTTTGGCCAATGTGACGTGAAGAGCCTCTCTGTAAATCTAAGAGAAGAATATGTTTAAGTTCCAACTTCAGCATATGCTCTGTTAAGCATGCAATTGGATGGCTTGGTGAATAAGGGGGTCCTAAAGTAGGAAATGAAAAATTGTCTATTCCTTTTAGTCACTTATTCTGAAATACGCTTATTAACTAATAACACAATTCTGCTATCATCTTAATAGCATAGCTTTTTTTGTAGATTATGTAAATAAGGTGAGGTGAACATAGTCTTCCTCATGAAAGATAAGCAATGGCAACTGATTTAAAAATAAGTCTACCACCTGAACTACATGCTCTTCAAAGCCACTGTGTGATAACAGCTCTTTGGTCTGCATTCAGGAAGAAAATATGCATATAATCTGACATATATGTCCTTAGTACTTTCAAAGACCACCTTGAGTTTAGTAAAAATCATAATAATTTAGAGCTCAATAAAATTACATCATTAAAAAAGTTCAATAAAAAATTGACTGCAGCTTACTGAAACTTGTGTTACTGAAAATATTTATTTCTTGAGTAGGTTTTCAGATGTGAGGTTTATTATTATTAAACATATGAAATATGTGAATAATATCACAAATGCATTCATATGGGTGAGAAAAAAACCAATGGTTGATGAGATTAAGAAGCCTCACTATTTTAGGTTGCAAATAGATTGAATTAAGTAAGCATTTAAAAACATTCTTCACTTTGGTAAAATGGAAATAACAGTTATTAAAGACTTCAGCAATTCATTGAGATTTATTACATACACGACTTCAATTCCTGGAAAAATACTGGAAGAAGTCACTAAAAGTACCTGTAAGCACCTAGAAAAATAAAGGAGGTGAGGGATGGTAAACATACATTTGCCAAGAACAAAGTGCGTCAAACCAATTTAATTTTCATCTGTCACAGAGTAAAAGGCCTTATGGGTAAAGGACAGGCACTAGATGTCATATGTTTTGACTTCAGGGGAAGAAATTCTTGTAGGTGGATAGAAAACTGTTCAAAAACCTATAATTAGGAGACTGTTATTAATGTTTCACTGTCAAAAGCAAGCATGCATCAAGAACGTGTGTATTAAATCTGTAGAGGACACAAACCTGAGAAGTACTGTAAGTACTTGGGGGGAAAAAAGTGAAGAAAAAGATCAGGGAAGAAAGTTATAGTACAATTAAAAAGGGAGAGGTGCATGGAGAATGTAATGATGTTACAACAAGAGAGGATACCACAGTTTTGTTGAAGTTTAAAATAAATTTAAGCTGAATAAAAAGCATGGCAGATCATTAAGTTTGCAAATTTTTTTTGATGAATGTATTTAAAAAAGATCTGATCTGCATTGTCCATTTGAGCAGTGAGGATGTGAAACCTCTGTCTAATTATTTGGGTGAAAGAGTCCATTCAAATAAAAAGGGAAATAATGTCTGCAAAAAGTGCAAATCTTTACATAAAACTTTACAGCTCTTTTACATCGCTGTTGCCTAAAACCTGCAATTTCAACATTGCAACTAATAGTTCCACTCAGCCATAAGCTTTTCTTGGATGAAGTGATATTTTATCATTTAAATGGGGAAAATGTTACTTGATCATTTGAAAATAACAGAATAGACGTTCTGTAATGAGGCAATTTTCATCTCTGTGTAACAATGAGAAAGCAAATCACAGAATCACAGAATGATTTAAGTTGGAAGGGACTTCTGGAGATCATCTAGACCAACCTCCCTGCTCAAGCAGGGACCTCTAGAGCACATTGCCCAGGATCACATCCAGAAGGGTTTTGAATATCTCCAGGGAAGGAGACTCCACTACCTCTCTGGGCAACCTGTTCCAGTGCTCAGTCATCCTCACAGTGAAGAAGTTTTTTCTCAGGTTTAGGTGGAACTTCCTGTGGTTCAGTTTGTGCCCATTGCCTCTTGTCCTGTCGCTGGGCACCACGGAGAAGAGACTGACCTCATCCTCTTGACACTCCCCCTTCAGATACTTGTACACATTGATCAGGTCCCCTCTCAGTCTTCTCTTCTCCAGGCTGAACAGGCCCAGCTCTCACAGCCTTTCCTCACAGGAGAGGTGCTCCAGCCCTCTAATCATCTTTGTCCAGCGGAGGGCTACTCTCTCCAGGAACTCCATGTCTCTCTTGTACTGGGGGGCCCAGCACTGGGCACAGTACTCCAGCTGAGGCCTTACCAGGGCTGAGTAGAAGGGCAGGATCACCTCCCTCCACCTGCTGGCCACACTCTGCCTAATGCAGCCCAGGATCCCATTGGCCTTCTTGGCCACAAGGGCACACTGCTGCCTCATGCTCAACTTGTTGTCCACCAGCACTCCCAGGTCCTTCTCGGCAGAGCTGCTTTCCAGCAGGTCAGCCCCCAGCCTGTCCTGCTGCATGGGGGTTATTCCTCCCCAGGGGCAGGACCTTGCACTTGCCTTTGTGGACCTTCAGGAGGTTCCTCTCCGCCCAGCTCTCCAGCCTGTCCAGGTCCCTCTGAATGGCAGCACAGCCTTCTGGTGTGTTAGCCTCTCCCCCCAGTTTAGTATCATCAGCAGATTTCATCAGCAAATATTCATGTTTAAAATAGCTTGACACTATACTTGAAAGTTGTTCATAAAAAGATGTTATACTTTATCTTCTCTGTCTTTATAACAGCGACTGCTTCTGATAAAAGTATATTAACATCACTGTATTCGTGTATGTGTGTATATATATGTTAATTATATCTGAGGGCCTCACAGCTTACCAAAGTCTGTCCTCAAACCTTCCTTTATGAAGCTATTGTTACTTTAAGAACATTATTTGTTACATTCATGAAAGAAATATGAAAGGACTGGAATTCGATCCTAGTTACCCGAATAACATTATATTAACCTCATTAAAGAAATTCTATTAAGTCTAGGAGCTCTATGGCATTAAATAAAGTATTGATGAACAGTTCCTTTTCTCTGCCAAATAAATGTTTCCAAAATTTGCTTAACTTTGGAACTAATGAAGAATATTTTTACATAAACTTACTGTTTAGTTACTGCCTTAATATTTAATTTATTGTGTTTCTAGTCAATGCATTTTAATATTAATCCCATTAATATCTGTTTTACCATCCTTTTCTTAGTAAAATTGTTTTATCTTCACTGAAATCATTGTATTTTCTTTAATAACAATGAACATTTCACGTCCTCTTGATGTGAATTAATTTTTAGTAAACCATTAATAAGTCAGTTCTCTGTGAATTTCCTTCCCCTAGAAATCAAGCCTCTTCCAGCATTGGAGTTTATTGTAGCATTTTCAACTTTATTCATAGCAAGAAAAAGGGAAATATTTTTGATTAATCACACTGTAGATTATTTTTTTCCTTTGATACATGTACAAGACAGTGTAAAACTTGTATTGTTAGATAAACTGATTCTTTAAGATATAGTGAAATCTGGGTTATTTTATCTTGTAATCTAATTTCCTTGCAGGAAAAATAGCTGCAATTTAGCCACATTTATCCACCTGTCACAATGTCAACTGACTGATGAACTGCCTTGATAGTTTTTGCACTGATGGTTAAAAGATCTAAGCTACAGAACTGTGGCCCAGGTACGGAGAGAAGAATTCTTAGAACCTTACCTTGGTAGCCCTTACAAACCTATAGATTTAGCGTAAGGAGGGTATAGGACAAACAGTAGGCTTCAGTTTATTCTGTCTGAGACTTATGAAGGAGATACTGGGATATTGGTGGTTGATTTAATATCTTAAGTGATCAGCCTTCAAAATGATAAGCTAAACGTGCGCTGAGTTTATGAACTAACTCTGTGAAACAGCTGTACTTTCCCATTCTCACTGGGGTGTGTAAGTGCTCGATGAAAAAGAGTATACCTGGGAGGTTTTTTGTTGCTCTGAGTACAGAGTTGGGAGGAAGTAGACAACGTTTTGGGCCTTTCTGTATGAAACAGAAGGAGAAAAGTTCAAACAGGAGCGGGGTTGCTCAGGGGTTAGCTAGACTGATACCAATTAGACCATGTGGGGAAAAAGGTAGTTCAGTACCTGTGGACTCGAATGGACGAGAGGTTTTCTCTGCAGTGAGAAGGAGATCAAGGCCGCAGCAATTTAAATCATCCCTTTAAAAGAAAAGGACTGCTATGCTAATTGTTCTGTGCAAGTTTAGGAAATCTAACAGTGGGTTACATCTGCTCACAGTTACTCACCATTTATACTAGAGGCATTTTGTTGACCTCCAGTGGGTTACTGGGTTCAGCTGAAGTCAATGATTTTTTTTCCATTTGGTGAAAGTTGGAATTGGGGCTGTATAACCTCTTGTACCTGACTTGTTGTGTACAGTGTTTCTGTTATCTAAGAGCGTAAGGTCCCCCCTAGGGGAAAGCTTCTCTTGTATCGTTATGTGTGTCTGCAGTTCTGTTTGAATATGAAGTGGTTGTGAATCTCGCAGATGTTTACTTAAAACATACAGAAAAACCAGGTTGCTCTGCTCTTTCAGATGCTTTTATTTTAAAGACAGTAGTGAGAAAATTTGTTACAAAACCACTTGGTCAGGATCTATTCTAGTACTTTAAGGCTAGCAAGAGCTGCTTATGTCACCTGATTTATTTTAATGGCATTTGGAGGGACTGAGGCCCAAGTCCAGCAATAGCACCTAATCATCAGCTCAACATCAACTTTGTTAGCAGTTCCCTTGGGTTAAATGGGACTGCTTCCATCCTTTAAGTTGGGGCACTGTGTGTTGTATGTCATTAGATGAGACATAAACTGTGATTTGCTGGCTCTGCTGATTGATTGAGACCTAAGCTTATCCAAGATTTTTTTTCAAAGGACTGTGCTTTATTAATGAAAATGTTGTTAACTTCAGCATTTTCAAGGAGCCGTGGCAAAGCAGAGGATATAACATGCCTATATTGCAGTATAGGCATTACTGTTTTCTGCAGAGTAGATGTACCTTCCTCCATAGAAACAACATAGAGCTCAATTTTGGGCCTTTCTCTCTACACTGAGGAGTGTTTGCTTTTGTGTGCTCTTTAAAGAAAAGCACGTTTCTGTGACGTTGCTCACTTTGGTAGTATGTTGAAAAAGTTTGCAGTTTCAGCCATTCATTTAAGAGGAAACTTGTATTTATTTTGATTAAATTGGAACGAAAGGTTTTTAGAATAGACTTCAACGAGCAATAGATAATCAGCCTGGAGAACTTATAATTGGTCTAGATTTAGAAACTATATAGCTATATATATATCTCATGTATGTGGCTACTTCCGAGAAGCTTGTCAGCTTCCTGCTTCAAAGGTGCTGACAGTTTCTACTGTGGTACAGTTTGAATAAGCATGTAAATGTATAGCAAGTATAAACCAAGATAACCTTTCATTAACACTAACAGCCAATTGATCAGGTTGAGTGGCAGCAGAGGCCATGTAGGGCTCAACCAAAGTCCGAAGGGAATTCTTACTACTTTCTCTGTGTTCGTTTTCGTTGCTTGTAAGTCACAGCAGTATATGAAGTAGAACACCCATAGATGTTTCCTAGCAATATGATTCTGTGACCATCTGTGTTACTGATTACTGATACGTTTTGTAAGCATCTTTGGTAACCAATTATTGATGCTTTGTAACTCATGATAATGATATAGGAATTTGAGATATATATATATATATTTCTTAATGTTCAGGCTATGCTTGTTGAATATGATCACTTCTTTGTGTGTGTGGGTGCATTGAATCAGATATTTTCAATTGTGTAAAGCTCATTAGGAAAATAATATAGTTCTTGTTCCTGAGGTTTATCTAAGGAATGAGATGTTCCAGCAATATTTTTAGGCACATAGGCATAAGTTTTCTTCTATCTTAAAATATTGTCAGCTATAATCTAATGATATTGAAGGACCGCATAGCATGCATATGAAACTCTATCAGATACCCATGCTATAGGAAGAGCTCTCTGACTTTCAGGACCCTCTAAGTACCTGCTCTCCAGAACTGTATATGAATGAACTGTCATGAACTGAAATGCATCATAATACCAGGATCACTAAGAAAGCAATCAAGCGAGCTACCATTTACTGCAGTATTTGTAGTTACTGAATTCAGTGTAATAGTATGCTATAATAACTGGTATAATAACCAGATACCTGAGGCTTTTTCCCCCTCCCTGAAGTAACTCTTCTGTAGCTGTTGTAGCAGCCTGCTGAGTGGCAATAGGGTCAGGCCTAGAAGGGGGTGCATGTTTCTTAAGAACTGAGCTCTAGCACCAAGTACTTAAGTTCCTTTTCTTTGGAGTAGAAGCTGTAATGCTGGTAGGTGTGCAATGGGAAGAGTAAGGAAATAGGATGAGCAAGGTGGTTCACATGAAATACAGAGCATCCTGGGCAGGAGAGCTGTTGAAGGACATGTTCACTTTTCAGTTCCTTTGTACAGTCGAGTTGGAAAATGGTGAGGCAAATAAGTCCTAAATCAGTAGTCTTCTAACTGTAGTTTGGAGGCGTTTTCTGAAGCTACTGAACTTTTTTATTGTTGGTTGAAAGTTTGCCCAGGAAATTAGAGAGCCCAATTCAGTGCTCTATTGGGCACTACGGCGCTCTGACTCTGCGCTCCTGCCGAAACTGTGCAGGGGATGAGATGCAAGAGCGGAAGTGAGAGGGGGAGAGAAAACACAAGAATGATTCAAATCCATACAGCTCTGCTTCTGTATTAAGCAAAGACTTTTTAACATAAAATGCATGAGTGGCTGGAAGGCCTTAAAAGCTCTGTTCATGAGAGCCATAACTGTGGGGTTGCAGAGACAGCTGTGGGCTCTGGGTCTGTGCCCGGCCACATGGAGCCTGGCTTCGTTCCTGATGAGCCCTGTGGTTGCAGTGGGAGAGGTGGGGAGCCTTCCCTCCCTCCCTCCCCAAAGGCGATCTGACAGTTACAGCTACTTTGATAAGATACGTGGGTTTGAATCCTTTGAGGTAGAGGAAAAAGTTGGGCTTTGATCTCCTACTCCATGGCAACTGCATTTTGTGCGGAATTTTATACCTGTGGTACATGTTACAGGTACATTGGGGACATCTACGTAAGGCTCTTAGGGCACGTAGATAGAAAACATTGTAGTTTTTTGGAAAGTGGCTGGGCTTAGTTGCCAAGCCAGTGAAGCCTAGCAAAGCTTTATTCAGCAAAGTTTGGGTGGAAAGGGCAAGCATTATACTATATTTAAAACAAGGGAAGGAAGAAGCGCCCTGGTGTTACAAGACTGCGCATTTAACTCATTTTTCAGAAAAGCTTTGTAACAAATAATAAAGAAATTCTTTGTAAGCAACTAGATGATTACAGGGATCCATAAGAACTGTAATCAAGAAATAAACTATCATATGAGTTTAATTCTCTGTTCTCACAGTTTAACAGTTCTGATAGATAGAGGAGAAGTAGTAGATGTCTCTGTACATCTACTATAACGTATACATTAGGAAATCTGTCAAAGTGGACAGATATATCAAGTGGGACTATTCAGAAGCCAAGTGGGACTTCAGTCCAATTATTATTCTGTATTTTCTTTAAATACTTTGGATGAAGGATAGGGACTATGGTTATTCAATAATGGGTGACAACATGGGAACATGCACTAGGATCTTTGGAAGGCAAAGTTGAATTCTGTGACTGTAAAATCATTCTAGTCATTCTATTCCTGAACAACTATGGCAAAAATAGAATGAACTGAACAGGGTGCTGCTTAGAAAGGACAGACTTAACGTTCTCTATTTAGGTAGGAATGGTTAACTGTACAAACACAGGATGGGTGATGACTTGTTAGACATCACCAATACAGGAAAAATTGTGGGCTAATAGTCGATTTTAGCTTGAACTTGGGTAAACAATATTAGACCAGTGATGTCAAACACCATGTGCAGTGTATGACAGGAACAGCGCGTTACGTAGGGGGAGGGAGAAATTCTGCAGTCTTCTTGAGGCTAGTAAGGTCTCAGCTGACGTAGTATGTCCATTTTGGAGTGGCTTATCTCAAAAGGGATATGGACCAAATAAGGATGGTCCAGAGAAAAGTGATGAGAATGCTCAGAGGACTGTGAAACCTGACTGACAAGAAAAGGTTGAAAGAACAGGAGCGTTTGAATACAGCAAAGATAAGACTAAGGGGAGTCATGATAACAGCTTTCAAATACATAAAAGGCTGTTGCAAAGAAGTGGAGAATAAATTCATGGTCTTCCGGAGGGAGAGCAAGTAGAAGCAGGCTTAAATTACAGCAAGGAAGATTTAGGTTATACAGCTGAAAAAAACCTTCCTACAGTAATGACAATGAAGTTCTCGAACAGGTAGCAAGGGAGAATGAGGTTTCTGTTATTTGAGGCGTAAGAATGAGTGTCTGAACTTGGTATTGGGGGAATGCGGCAGGCACATGAGGAGCTCTGATCGGGCGTAATAAATGCACATGAATCTCATGCTTAACATCAAGCAAAGCAATTTATTGCCCTTTTTATTGGATTCTTGAAGACAATGGGTTCATAATTGCATGTTTGCTGTATGATATTGCTATCTGAAAATCCTAGCACGTGGCCCAGTTAAATGTGTGTTGAAACCGATAGTGGAGCATAATTTGTTCCCTTGCTCTTTCATTCTTCCAGGCAAGGGGATTTCTCTCTGTTAGTCTTTCAAAGGTGAAACTGGGAATCGATCTGAACCGCTTTCCTTAAGCCTAGTTTCCCCCTAAAACGTAGGGGTTCAGCATCAGGGCTTCTCAGGCGGCCATTTGCCCTGGAGGACTGTTGTCCTGACTGGCCCCTCTCCATGGCACCGCAGGGCCTGACGCTTCCCGGCCAATGCTTGCTGTGGACTTTTATTTTTATTTTACTTTTATTTTTTTTTGCAAAACCTGATGGCAAAGTCCAGCCTTGCTCCATTTTTGTTTCTGTGCCTTGTAGCTTCTTCAGGGGGCACTGAGCTTTTTCTTCTCTGGCTTGCGTAATTCTAGTTGGGATCATATCAAAAGATACTCTTGAATATCTGATCCAAAGCCACTTCTCTGCTCGGGCCTGCTTTTGTTGGGAAAATAGATCCCTTTTGGTTTTGTTTTTAAACAGCGAAGGGCTTCGCTTCAGTTCAGGCTGTTCATCTGAGAGGCACTTCAGTGATAAAAAGAAGAATGTGGTATTTATCTTGCAGTCGCAGCAACATCCAGTGAATAATGCAGCCATCTCCCTGGGCTCCTGTGTCTGAGACACAAACAAACCGGCCATAGAAAACAGTTTATGTTGCTCTAGACTTAATTTAAGCACTGCATTTTAAAGGATATCTACATGGCCTATTTTTTCCTTGTTTTGCTCCCTCAGGAGGAAAACAAACCCAGCCATTTTGCAGTCACAAAGGTTCTCATTCCCCACAGGTGGAAGAGCCCTCATCTTTCTGCCCCTTCAGTGGGAAAAAGGATTTTCAGCGCATGCAATTGGGTGCGAAAATCGATAGTTTCTATATTACTAAAGAAGTTCAAAGCAGGAGCTTCAGCATATTTGTAAAACTGCTTAGTGCAGTGAATATAAACAAAACATCCCAACTCAAAAACCTAACTAATTCCAGTATTTAGCCAGAATATTCACTATTAGCTTATTTAAATATTAGCATAGATCCAAAATAGAAGTTTTGATGCCTTTTCAATCCAGCAGAGACTTAAGTTTTAAACGAAGAATGAATGTCTCTCACTTCTTATCTTCTAAATAGTTACTTTCCTCAAAATTCAATTTGTCACTAGCTTAGCTAACTCTGTCTGCATTGTGAGCTATGACAGGTAAGAATTGCTTATGCAACTGGACTGTTCAGAAATAACTCCAAGGCAAGAAAGCTGACAGGGGCTGCTTCACTGAGTTTCTAATTCTGACTTGATCTGCGCTACATAGCTGAGTCTCTGCTGCAATATCCTCCAGTGGTGATATGTAAAGGTGCTAGGAATAGTCAAGGATAAAGACATCTGGTCTTTTGGTGTGTATAAGCTTTCTTTGCTCAGGAAGGGTTGGGTGGTGAGTGGGAAATGTTCTGTAATTAACATTGGCTCTTTCATTTAACTTGGTCTGTAGGTGTTTTCAGAATATATGGCACACTTTGATTCCTTGATGTGACTACTCATTTGAGACCTGGTGCTGTCAGTGACTCACTTTAGTTTTTCTAAATTCTGAAATAAAGATTTTTAAAAGCAAAATTTGCAACATATGTACACTTAACAATGAAAAATCCTAAGCATTGTGCAAAATTCTGTTTAATTCTGAAAGCTCCCATTCGGTTAATAATGAGATCTAGGATTATGCCATGCTATGTCAATAGCCATTAATGTAAATATATTTTATCTCATTTATGATAAAGCTCATTTAAAAAGTAAAGTTAGGATATATGTAATCTGTGAGAGACTGAGATCAAAGTCCTCTGTCTGCAGACAGAGCTCAAGTGTGAATCGTGAGTTCCCATATCGTAAATGAGTGCCCTAATCTCTGTGTATTGGGTGTCCTGTCTTGGTGTGGCTTTTACCTTGGGGGGAAGATCTTGGGGTAGTCAGATGTGTAATGAAAAGTGTCATGCTTGGCACTAATTCAGTGTCTTGTCTTGGTAGTGATGAACATTATGTTTATGATATATTTCACTACAGTTCATGAAAACTTGTTAATGTTTCTGCTTATATGTAAGTCATATTATGTACTGACCTCACTGGGCAGTTGCATCTATGAAAATCCATTGGAAGCAGTTATTTTGACACGTCAGTAAAGACAGGGTTGAGTACTGTGTGTTTAAATAAGTATAATAAGCGTTATTTAACACATGAAGCTATATTTGTGGTGATGACAAACTTCTGAGCAATTCAGTTTTGAGATCACAACTTGCGTTTGGAGGAGAGGAGAAGTAAATAGGTGTGCAGTTCTTTGAAAGAGAATGTATTGTATAATGAAAATTTGCAGTCATATTTATAACAAGAATTTCACTAAATATCTCTAGTTCAGGACTAGCAGGAATGTTCTTCCCTTGTTCAGACAGGCTTATGCTACCTTAAGGGCAAATCCCTTTATCCTGTCACAGTTCTTTTTTTTTTTTTTTTTTCCTGTGGCAGCAAGGCATCAATCACCTATCCGAAACTGTGACATCAGATTTTGGTTTTCTGTGGAGAAGCAATACACAGTAGGAGATCCCATACTGTGTATTGCCTTCAAGGTTAAGCCTTGAGATATCCTCTTCTTAATGAGAAAACTTTGACTTGTTAGATCATTGCTTAGGTTCTGAGGAAGTTCTGTTAAAATTCAGTTCTGTTAATGCAGGTGAATCTCTAAAATAGCATCTTTTTTGGTTCTGACTTTAAAGGATTAAAGGTGACTTAGGGGGTTGCTAGAAGTGGATTTCACTGAAAGCTTTGGAGAAAATTCTGGTCTACTATTCAAAGAAGATACAAAGCTGTAATTCTTTGAAGTCCACCACTGTGAGATTTGACACTTGAGTCCCCATTGTATTCTGTACACGCATGATGGATTTCTGATAAAAGTATGTGCTGCTCTCTCATCTGGCTTTGTGTGTGTTTATGTGTGGTTATTTTGGAAGGTATGCAACATCTCTGTCCATTCTTGCTGTTAGCGTTCTCAGGGTAGATAACAGAAAATCTTCCAAAAGCTTTATTGTATAATTTCAATTGCACATAAAGAGGACCTTAGCGGCTCATTACTGCAGAAGAAAAAAAAATCTTTAATTGGCAATAGCATTGAGAAATATGTATGCCTGCATTTTTGGAGAATTGCATGAAGTTGTTCTTAATGTAGTGTTTCCTCTGTTTTTTAATACTTTTTAATAAAGATGCAGAATTCAGTTTTGAGCACTTGATATGTGCCAGTTAAACATTATCTAAATCTAACTTGTTAGGATTTTTGATAAGAACATTTAGGAAAATTTTCTGTGGATTGGATAACAGTGGATTAATACTCTTATCCTGAGTTTATGCTACATGCCTGAAATTACTGGTGAGAAGACATAATCTCTCCAGCCTGAAAAATTTCTACTGAGGCTTGTGCTGCTTCTTCCTTTTAGAAAATGAGCAGCTAAATAAAAAAAAGCAGGGCTCTGAAATGAGCATATCTCATATGATCCTATGTGACATGTAGTCAACAAAAATGCCAGAGTGTAGTCTTATGGTTTGTTTTGACGTTTTCTTCTGTCAAACGTATTGGCAGGTATTTTATTTCTTTAACAACTCTGTGCTCCTGAACCAGTGCACATCTTCAATTAAAAGGGGTATGTTGGAGAGGAATCAAAGCAGCCACAATTACCTTGTAGGCAAAAGAGTGTCACCACTTGCATGACATGACATTTGCAGAATGTGAGAGTTCAAGTGCTATGTGATTTTGGGGATCTGGGTGCATGATGGCAGACTGTCTATTACCCCTTAACATAAGCTGGATTCAAGGCACATGACGCTGAACATTGATCATCTTGACAGCTGGCTTAGGAGAACAAAGATTTAGTGCTGCAGCTGGATGAATATTTGTCATGCTGAAATGGCTGGTGGGTTTTCTGTTTGGCCTTCGGTAAGGCATAATCGTGGGGAGGTAAGGGAGGAGGCAGATGGGGATTGCAGGAGGCTTCTGACCCTAAGCATAGCCAAATCAATTGTCAGAGAAATATGAACAGATTAGGCAACTGGGCAGCGAGTGGGTAACAGCTGTTGGGTTGTGAGGCTTCAGCAGCTGCCGAGAGGACAAACTCGGTGGCAGTGGCATAGAGGTACGGTGCGCTTGCTCTGAGTGTTCAGCAGTTTGGAATATGGTTCTCCTTTACTCCTGGCACCTTAACAATAAATTGGCAGTGCATTTTTCAAGTGGTTTTTTTTGTGTCACAGTCTCTCTCCTGGTGGCAGTTATCCATTCTAGTGATGACTTCTCAGGCCTTTCTATAATACCAATGTATTAAAACCTTGTTGATGTTTAATCTTGGCAGTTAAATAAGAGATATTTCCTCCTGCTCTATACTGACTGGACTCATTCCTTTTTCCTTTGCGTTACAGAAGGGCTTGCAAATCTTTGTTTTATTGCTGGCCTAGCTCAGCAAACAGGGGAAGAGGGCACACGGACTGAATGCTTGCAAATTTTTAAATTGTAAAGGCTGTACTCTCAAATGAGTAAAAATCACTAGAAACCTCTGTTACTATTCAGTGGACTTAGGAATTAGAGTTCAGTTACCTATGGTTTACCTTGCAGTTCATGAGTTCATGCAAAGCTGGAATGTTTTGCAGCATTTTTTATATATATATATATATATATATTTTTTTTTTTTTTTAATAAAAAACTCCAGATAGTTACAAATTAAGTGAATTTTTCTGCTAGAGAGCTGCATGTTTGGCATAGGTTGGGGATTTTTTTTGGACTTTTCAAACACTTAATTTTCAAATAGTGCAATCTCATTAGTTTATCAAAAGAAATATCAAAATATGACATTTTGATTTATGAGTACAGTAATGACAGACATTTTTCAAGAAACCCTAAGCCAGACAATTTAAACTGCATACTGCATGCAAATTTTAATTGTGGCTCTATCTCCTGAGGTTTCTGGCTTGAAACTGGTGCATTTTTGTATAACAGAAAACGTGCTGAAGGGAAATACTAGTTGAACTTGGGAATAATAAGGAGCATTCCATAGCCATTATTGCATTGATTTCAGACTAGATGTTCTCATGATCCCTTCTGACCTAGAAATCTATGAATCAATGATTGTCAAGTACCAAAAAATTCTCTGGCAAAACTAAGCTAAACTAGACCTCTCAAATGCTTATTAAAATAAATTGGCAAAGGTGGACAAAAAATGGAAACCAAGCTTCATTTCCAGACTGAAAACCTTTCTTCAGTAGATCTGGAAAAATATGGGAATTAAAGATCATAAACTTTTCATGAGATCTTGGCAGTTACATCTGGCTTGTCTGTACTGCTATATCCCATTGCCACATAATCTTTGTTATAGTAAATGGAACAGTCTCTGCTACTATTAATGAAACTCTATTCCAAACTTTGTCCAGTTATTTTAGAACTGACAGAACACTTCATTTTTGATTTTAAAGGTGAGCTATCCCTTATTTTTTTATCCCTTATGTTTTGTACCAGACTTGACCAGTTCTAATGCAAACAGATGGCTGCGGATTTGCCAAAATTCTCTCTTTTAGAAATGATGTCCTTCTGAATTTTTTCTGATAGTTATTAAAGCTTAATCCTTTAATGGCATGGCTGTCGCTGTGATCACTAGATGTTGGATGTACATTGTTCCTTAGAAGTTCCCCCTCCCCCCCCCTTCCTGATTCATGCAAAGATGTTCCCAACTTTTGGGGGACAATATTGCATGAGTTACAGCTGCTAGAAGATGCTTGATGATCCATCAAGTTTTGGCTAGTTTCTGCCAATCGTTGGTGTTTCTTAGTATCAATCACTCTGAACAGAAACATTTCTCCTGCTAACTATTTTGTTGTAATTATGCTGTTATTCATTAGTAGCCTGCTAATTCATGAGTAGTATTGAACATACTGAAAACCAGTCTCTCCCGTTATGGCCATCTACTGCTCTTCATGCAATTGGTAGAATTTTCTGGATTTGTAGAGGTTGGGAAAAGTGTTATCAAATGAACGATAAGAGCAGAATATCCCGGGAGATAACAGACCCAAAGACTATTTCATAAGAAAATGATTGTGTGTTACAGAGGAAGCTGTCCAAAAGAGTCCAAGAAATGAAGTGCAGGAACTGTTGTTTAATGAAGACATCAAGAGAATGAGCGAGGAGTTTGCCGTTCTCATGGTGTCCATAAAAAAGCCAATGAAGTATGAACTGCGACCAGAGCTGTCCTGGTGTAATATACGTGTCGTCGCAAACTGATACATCTGTATTTCCAAACTTTAAAACACATAGGCAGTCTTTTTATATGTCCAAACTCTTGCTTTTTTCCTATCTGGATTTGGTAGATTCGACAGGGTGGTCTTTAGGTATGGCCAAAAATATGCCCTTGGGCCAGGAAACAGCTAAAGGCCTTTACCTGTTACCTTCTTTTCCTGTGCCAGAGCCAACCTCCAGCCACTGTTTGCCACAGGGGCTCAGGACGTGGGACAGACTGTGCCAGCCTACCAGCAGCAGCAGCAACTCGGGAAGGTTCTTCTCCAAGTTCTCCCTTTGTTTTCTGTTCTTTTTCAGAGGAAGGTTTTTGTTTTTGTTTTGTTTGTTTGCTTGTTTTAAAACCACTAAAATTCATTAAGGTACCAGGCCAAACTCGGACCTTTTGGGGACAGAATGGAGTTAGGTAAAAGATATGAGACCTGAGATGGTCTATGTGGCTTTTCCAGGGAGATCTATACATTCATTGATCTTGGGCCTGAATGTCCGCAGGACTTCTTTGCGCAATACATATTGGAGAATGTCACCAGGCTACTTGTGTAATGAGCTGAATACCTTGTATTTGACTGAAGTCTGTAGGCAAAGCAGTTTGTTCCAGAGATGTCTTGATTATTATTAAAATACTAGATTACTAAATCAGAAAACACTTACTAAAATATCCTGATTTATGAGGCCTGTAATACTAAAATGCAGAAGTACATTGCATAATATATGTAAAGATTTTAAATGTCTGCTATACAATGAGACAATAATAATAGCTGTTCTTCAGCAAGGGGGATTTCCTGCTTGTTGCAGGCATTTGCTTAGGCTTTAAAATAATTTATTTTTATGTTTAAATATAATTTTATTACAGAGGCTCCTGTAACTCGGAGCTTCTATAATTTCAATTGGAAAAAAACCTCAGTAATAACTAAAACAGAAAGTTCTCATAAAAATGATTTCCTGATGCTGCCAGGCTGTTATATCTGGAAGTCATCTATTTTGAGACAGACTCTAGCACCAGGCTGTACATCCGTACAAAGACATTTTATTTTGGGTTTTGCTTGTTTGCTTTTTTAAAAATTCATATTGAATCAGTGCAGCTCACTCAAGGTCCCTGACAACTTCTTGATGTTTCTTCCCCCCCAATCATTCGCAGAGTACTGCGTTCACTCCCATTCTGAGCAAAGGGAGCCAGTCTGGTTTTATCAATAAACTTTCTTTCCAACTGATTGTCATTCTCAACAAGGCTGAGTCTGTTGCTAGCTAACTTCAGATGGTTTTGATGTTTTTGGCAATGAGCTCCGTCATTTGTACACAGCAGTAGAACCAAGAATTCCTTCATGTTGTGATTCTTATTTATTGGTAAATTGAGGCAAACAGATGAACTGTGAAACTGTATTGCTGTGTACTTGTCAGTGAGATATTCTAAAATACAATCTAGAAATACTCCCTTTGCAACTCTGTTGTGCTTCAAGGGGAAATATTTGTACAGGAAACACTAAATCAGTTTGCCAAAGTATGTCATCCACGATTCCTAAATTCCTAGTTCTCAGCTGGGACCAGGGTTTTATTAATCATGACTCACTTGGGAAGCTGATAATAATCTGTCACCATCCCTCTCCTCCCACCTCTCCTGTCTGACCCTGTTCTCCTGCTAATCAGTGACTGAGATGCTTTAATTTCCTTGAGTTTTGTCATTAGGTGACTCCTCTGGAGGTAGTGCTGAGTTCAGATAATCCATTTCAACTTAGAGCTTCAGACAAGTGCAGAGGAAGACAGCAGGGAGTGATAGAAAATGGCATTTGGAGGGAATGCAGGAGAAGCAATAAATTTTTAAAACTCAAGTGGTGATGAAGTGGGGACACACAGGGAAAGAAATAGCAGCAAAAATATTTCCAGAAATAGGACATCTTTCAAGTCATAGTGTGGAAACAGTGGGTCATGTTACAATGTCCTAAATTCTTCCTGGATTTTTTTAAAGAGATGCTACGCATATTGCTTGAAAGCAACCACTGCTGTGTTAGCTGAGTAAATTCTTCATCAGATTGATTTCTCTGTGATAGGCACCTACATCCACTACTACAGCATTATTTGTGTTTCATTGGCAGGTTCATGAATTTGGTACATGAAGACTGTGAACTAGAAGGTTGTTTACTCGTGTCTGGCTTTTTGATGCACCGTAGATTTCACTAACTCAAATTCTCTCGTGATTTCCAAGTTCAGAATATATGTTTAAAGAAAGAGTGATTTAGCAAGTTGGCATTGCTGACTTCTCAGGACTGGACTTTTATCTTGCAGTTTACAGCACGCATAACCTAACATCAAAATCCCAGGCATGTGCTCAACCCTCCAATAGGATGGTGTGGAAGGTGAGTGCAGCTGAGATGTCACCTCCAATTTGCTGTAAGGCCTGAGAGTTTTTACATACTGGGTCATGTTCCCCTCCCCTCTTCCGATAAACTGGATGAATCGCAAGGAAAAGTTGTCTAAGGTCACCCAGTAAAGTTCATGGTTCGGTGCCTAATCTTCCTCAGGATTTTTCATTCTCTGATGTAAGTGCCTGATTACATGGTCTCATTAAAAATGAACCAAAAGCAAGAACATATAGAAGTCCCACCAAAAACAGTTGCTGCAGTTTGGAAAGTTATGCTAGACAAATGACATGCCTTAATGTTAAACAGAGATACAGTGCTTTCCAATACTTTTGTTTCAGGATACTGTAATTGATAGCCAAAAAATGAGTCAATAGTGAAAGCGGTTAAGAGAGTGACATAGTTAAGCATCTTTTAAAGTAGTGATTTAGTGCAGAGCAGATGAGGTAAGTTTGCTCTGCCTCCCCTTTTTGATTACCATTACAGCACTGCCTTAAAGAAAGCAAAAATTTAGTATTGTGTTTTGATCTTAATGTGAAGAAATTATTTAGTAATAGAGTGCATTAACAGTGCCTCATACGTAAATCCCATGGATATATCAAAAACCTCTCAACTATGAAAAACTCAACTGTGGCAGCTATTGGTTGCATTTGTACTCAAGCCTTGAGCAAAGCATGAATATAACTAAATGTAAAAGATATATTTTAGCAATAACAGTGGTAGGACTGCTTTGGTACCTTATATGTACTAATAACAATATCTGTGCAGAAAAGGCAAAAAACTCTCAAGGGAGTTTTTAATCTGAACCAGGCAACTTTTGAGCATAGTGGTCTTTGAAAAGCCTGGAAATGGATAGTTTGTTGCTGACATGCTTCTTGTGAGTCAATAATCCAGATGATCAAACAGTACATTCTGCTAATATGCAAATGAAACATGTTTTTATTAGTTTCTTCTTTTAAAATATTAGTCACATATTTTCAAGTCTTAGTTATTTGTGAAGTAATGATGAAAGCATATATTCCTATTCAGTTTCATTTGGCAATTCATTCAGCAAGCTGAATCCTTTTTTTGTTTTTATTTTGTTTTATTTTGAGGGGCAAAAATGGAGGGGGGCGGGGAAAGGGCCAGATCTCACCACTGTTGAGGTCAGTAGTAAATAGCCTGCTCAAAGTAGCTGTTAACGGCATTGATCTCTGAGTTTTGGACCAGTCCCATGAGAGTGGGAGCAGGTCCATAGCGGAAGAAAAGCAAAAAGGGCAGACAAGCATTTTTCATCTTAATTTAGAATAAGGGCCTTGAACTCTTGCACCCCCTAACGTGACAGTGAGGCGCCCTCACCTTCATTCCCTGACAGCATCTCATGTCAGCCAAGAGATGTGCAGACCCAGACCTGGAGAATGACTGATAACATTGAACATTATCACGATTGTCTGTTAAATGTCCTCGCGAGCCCTTTTTCCAGTACCTGCCTTTTATAAAAGGCATGAAGAGAATCAAATGTTTAAGTATGTGAACCATGCCGGAACATCTAAGCTAGGTTGAAGCTGCAGAAGGTGACCTGAGGCCACAGGAGGTAGCACAAACATGTTAGTTCAGGTGCAGCTGCAGATAAAGCAACTATATCATGAGGAAATTAGGGGAAAGAGGGAAATCCCAGAGGAGAGACACCTGCACCCGTTTGCAGCTTGAAGAGCTATGGTCCTGGCCCCTTGAGCCCTATCTCCTGAAACCTTGGTGATCCCAGTACTCTTCCTGCCTCCCCCTTCAACCTTTCCCACCCAAGCCCCACCAGCTCCTTCTAACCCTCCCCAGCCCCTGAAATGCCAACAACTACTTCTGGCCCTTCTGCAGTCCTTGGACCCGCTCTACTGCTGCTGCAAAACAGGATGCTGCTGATAGTATGTCAGCTGTGAGCCATTCAACAGGGAAAGGTGAAGAAAGACAACGGTCAAAAGGTTGTCTGTAGCCTGGCTGGCATGTGTCTGAGGTAGGACTTCATTGCTTCAAATTCCTGAAACTTGTTATCTAAGCCAAAAGTTTATCTTCTAAATCCGTTGGGTTGGAAAGAAAGAGGATTCTGCCATTGATGTAACAGCCAAAAGGCTGGGAGCCAGGTGATGTTGCCTCCTGTGTTGGTCTCACTGTCTAAGCGAGTGCCCCGGAGCGCAGACTGGCGCCCTGGTAAGACAGGGCCCAGCAGGCAGGGAGGGCAACGCAGTTTCCCTCTTTTGCTATGGCTGTGGCTTCTGCATTTTATATTGATACTCTTCAATGAGAAATGAATAAATAGGCCTTGGTGAAAGCTTGGACTCCAGGTCTCTCATTTCCTGGGCAGGGGACCTAGCCTCCATGCTATTATGAAAATGTAAGCACAGCTGTCACCTAGCCTTCTTCCTTTTCCTCCTTTTCTGAACTCGATGCTGTCCATGCGCACAGGCATGCTCTGGGTGCATCTACCAGATTAGCACAGACAGATTTTAGGCCCACAGATGCCTGGATTTATGAATCTCAGCTGGGGTTGGCATGAGCTTCATAGCTGAGTAAAAGCTGCAAACGCAAAATAGCAAACTGGGACAGTTCTCGGGCTGTTACGTACTGAAGGTGTTAGGTTCAAAATTATTCTGTAGATCTCTCTCTTGGACCGCATGCCTAAATTTTGCCTGAGCTGCATTTTGGATGCCCGAGTACTTTTTTAGATCCTGTCCTAAATGTGGACAGATAAATATGACTTAGGTAAAATTGAGGCACACATAAATAGTACATATACATTGATATAGAGTGATTTATGTTAGAAATTCGTTTTCAAATCTGCAGATGGATTTTTTATGACCTTCCCTTTCATTAAATGTGTATTAGAATCCCATACAATTTAGTGATCTAAAGATGAAATGGGCACTGAATTTTGCAAATTGGTCAATACATAATCACAGGTTTTTAAAGGAAGAAAATAAAATGCATCTCAATGTGTTTTATTCATTTATTTGACAAACGTAGATTAATTTTGAATTAAAGGCTTCCTAGAATGCTAATAAATATTGCTTGATAAATTTCAGTAAAGCTTGGGAATTCTTACTGTAATGTACAGTAAGTTGCAAATCTCATTATGTCAGCCTTTAGAAATCCTTTCTGAAAAGAAAGTAGATGGTGATTATAATGCAAATTCTGGAGCGCAAACTAAATATTAGCTGGTAAGGTGCTGTTCTGTTTAGATTTTATGATTCTTATTTTCTCAGATAGATAAACCTACTGCATTCATTTTTTAAATAAATAGTGTTAAGGATTTTCCGTGTCTATTGTACGTTAGATTAAAGTGCTGATTTTTTTTTCAAAAAGTTGTGGGGGTTGTAAAATCTGATTCCATTTATATGTAAAGATGCAGAAAAGCGCGCTCGTTCACTCTTTTCTTCTGCTCTGCGGTTCTCATTTTCTGCAGTGACTGCTCACTATTGAGAAGTAGAAGGAAAGGTGATGTGAATGAGTATGACATGGCTTTCTGGGTTTCCCAGCGCTTCTTTTGGCCTTAATTTCTCTAGATCGGTCGTGACTTTTCTAGCGAAGTGCCCTCTCGTCTCTTCCCTGAAGCGTGACGATTTGCACTGCTGCTGTGACACCCTTTTGTGGTGACGTGGTTGCCAGAAGCGTAACTTTTTCTTTGGTGTGTGCAGGACTCTGCTCCCGAGCTGTTTATCTGTCCAGGGCGGGTTCCCATGGCAACACCCATGTGTTGGCTGAAAGGTTAATTACAGCCCTGCTGGTAAATGAAGTGCCCTGGCCAGCTGAAGCCCAGTGGCCGCTAATCCAGTCTCCGGGTGGCAGGGCGAGGGCTGGTTTGGGAGGCCGTGTCATTCGATGCGTGTGTTTTGTTTTGTTTTGTTTTTTTTGAGTTACACAGCCCACAAGGCGACACCTTTGACCAAGATCAGGGCAGAACAAATCTAATGAGCGGTGCGTCGGTCCGATACGGAGCGCGCCGTGCCGCAGGCCGCCGGCCCTCGCGGCCTGCCCCGGCCTCGGGCCCCTGCGCGCTGCGGGCGGCAGAGCCTCGAGGCGAGGTGGTCCCCCGGCGCCGGTGTTTCCCCGCTGCCTTCTGCGGCTGTAGTCACGGCCAGCAATAGGTGCACGAGTGAAATTTGCGTTCATAGCTGCTGCTTTTGTAAAGGATTTTTGAGATTTCGTTAGTACAGAAGCGTAGCGTGTCTGGCCACATCCGAACTGAGCGGCCGGGGCTTCGTTAGCAATCGATGCGTTCTCTCTTCTTTCACCCTACCGCTGAGAGTCTAATTGCTGGTACGCAGAGGCGAAAAGTTTCGGAACAAATCCTTATCCGTTTCATTGGGACCTGACAACAGATAGGAGAAAGTGTAGTCTCTCAATTAGCCCTACAAAGGTACAAAGGTGCAGGATGAATCTGTTGACAGAAAGCTCCTCTGAAGCACCCCGGAGGGCAGTCTGCAGCTGTCGTCTTTAAACTCTGGGCTCCGACTAACCTGCCAGACAACGGACTTTGAAGCCCCGGGTGAAGTTTAATAGACGTATCCTATATTTCAAGTAGTTTCTTTTTTTTCAATTTCATTTGTTTAGTAATATTTTTGTTATACTACTCATGGTATTAAATTTTTACAGCTCGTTTTTGAAAGCAAATGATGATGCAGTGCTTCTGCTTTATGGTATAAAGTGTAGGTAATACTGTGGTGTGTTTATGGTATAATTAATGTTACTTCAGCAAAACACAGGTTTTTGGAGGTAACATGCTGTTAATATCTTTAGGTGAGCCATTGGGATACCTTCTACCATTTAGTCCATCTTGGACCACATTAAAGGGAAACGTATGAGGTTTATACACATTGCTGTCTACCTTTTATAAGGCAATGAGTTTATTTACTCAGAAATGTGTGCAAATGTGGAAGGAAAAGTTGAGCCAACAAAACGTGCACTGAGCTTAGTCAGGCTTTTGCCCGTTCTCGTTTTCTGTCTCTATCTGTTTTGATTTTATGCCCTTCAGAGTAGTGCCTGTATGTCTGCAAGAAGTATATCACTATATTTCTTATTGACATTATAGAAATAATAAATACTAACAAAATGTCACTGGATCTGCCGTGAGCAGTTCTGGATTTGTGAAGGACTTTCTGTTGCATTTTTAGTCAGGGACGCTTGGTCAGTGAAATTTACTTATATGATGTCATTTCTACATTGCTAAAACAACTGGAATTTTGGACTTCGGAAAATTATAACCTCAATTTGGAAATATATTGGCAAATTTCGTTGTGGGAATTATGAAGGAGAACATGCAGAATGTCTGAGAAGATTAACCTTATTGAATAAAATTGGTTACACAAATGCTTGGCTTTATTTTTTCTACAAGTAAATCTCTTTTGAAAAGATCAGTCTTTTAAAGAAAATTACTCTGAAGTGAGGTGGCCTGGTGCTCATTTATTAGTCTGGGCTTATCTAAGTCCAGTGGTGGATGCAGAATAGTTAGAAATCCTGTTTCTAGCATGATTGAAGCCTCCTGAGACCTGATAACTGCTCATCAACTGAGACTGCTAGCAATATGTTTGAAGGACACGATGGAGGTCACTTCTTAAAAAAAAAAAAAAAAAAAAAATCTGTCTAGTCTGTCAGCATTTTCACATAGCCCCTTAGTTTATGCTGCAGCATTTGACTACTGTAGAGTTACAATCCTATTGTTTAGAGTTGGAGAAAAAGTGGGGAGAGAGGAAGAAAAAGGAACAGGATTAATAGGAGGTAGGTGCAAGTTTGGTTTGGATTATTCCCAACATCCTGTCACTTTACACAGGACAAACTAATGCAACCAGAAGACCACAGAAATATGAAAGAAATATGACGGTGAGCAGTTGCTATTATCAGCAACAACTTTGGCGGTAATATGAAACAGTCACATTACAGATACCATCCTGCCTGCCAGGGCGTTCCCATCCCTTGAGAAGAGAGCCGGTCTGATCTGTGTGGGGACAAGGAGGTGAAAGGTAATAAATGTGGTATCTGCAGGTGCAAAAATGCACGAATGACATAGTGCCCCTGTAAACTACAGCTATACGCTCCTATGATGCCAGGGAGTGACTTCAAACACACCGACCCTATTCCAGGGATTTTGACCTAAAGCTCTGCATGCCCTTAGTAAGATATTTAGACTCCAGAGTTGTATGTAAAGGCTAGACAAGTATATATGTTTACACAAAGGATATTAGCTGTTAAATAAGTGGCTGGACTGCTGCCATCTTTGGGTAATCTACTACGGTAGCATATGCAGGTGAGAAAACCTGTTTGTGCAAGTGGGCAATTTGCAGACATGCAGTGCTGAGTGGGATTTGTCCCCTCTGGGCATGCCTAATGTTAGAAGACTGGAAGATTAGCCTCATCAATACTAATCGCTGCCCTTTCTCCAGCCCTTGCAGGGGAAGAATCATACTGCATGCACTTCGCTCTCTTTGCTACCTGCTGCAGGAGGATAATTGCTTTGGCTCGATCAAATGCTAATTAAATTGTTATTGATAATCTGTCTGCAAAGAAACAGTTGCTCACATTTGTTAATGTGAGGTCTAATCATGTCACGTCTTACTCAAATAAGCTAAAACATTAACAGAAAATAACTAATATTTACCTCAGTGTCTCTGCTTTTCTGTGAAGAGTTGGTCAGCAGTTTTTCCTCCTGTTAGTTTCTATACGCAGAGGCAATTGGGGCAAGCAAAAAGTATGGGATGACATGCAAAGACATCCAAGGATGGCATGCAACAGAGATGCATATATGGAGATAACGGCTTACAGCAAGATGACACATCAATTGCCTAACAACTAGAGCTGAGCAAAACGCAGTGATTCTATTTCTTCTGAGTCTATTTAACACTTCTTCCCCTTTTGGGATCTGAAGGGTAACAATACACAATTTTTATTTCATGTTTCAGCTGGAAACAAAAAACTGTAGATCCTTATAGCAAAACTCAAAACTACTGACTGAATTTGTGCAGAAATACACATTTAAAGTGATTTTAAAGAAAGACCACTGAGGCTAACCCCACTCAGGTTACTCTGGGAATAAAGATTTTTTTTTTTAATCTTAGTATGTTGGTAACAAGCTTGATCTTCTATTTTAAATTTAGAGTGTGTAGGGATGAAAAATGCTATTCAGTTTTATTTGATTTGCTGAAAATAATAGAAAAATTGTGTAATTCCAAATGGGGTAAATTTTATATGATTTCAAATTTGTTTGCAGTGATAAACATTTTAATGACACGAATATTTGCATGTTTTTAAGTCAATAGTGAGTTTCTAGATGTCAACTTTCATAAGTCAACTTTTATGCAGCAGTTGTGGCCTTACGATGCTGTTGACTTCAGTAAGTTTCCCTAGGTGGCATTGATGTCAGGAGGTATTCCTTATTTTTGTACATAAGTAAGAGAACATAAAGAAATTACTAAACTACATATGTTATTAAATTCTACTGACATCTTGTGTATTTATATATGAACTCAGAAACGTGTCAGGGTTATATAAGAAGAGATCCGTTAATCTCAGAGCGTGGTCAGACCAAGAATTTGGCGAAGAAATTCTGGAACTTTGTCCTCTGATAAACCCCTTCAGAGGGCATCACCATTAGATGCGTACCTGAAGGGAATATTCCTTGGCATAAACATAATGAAAATGGAGCCTATAAGCGTTCTGGACATTCTCTCCACTTGTCTTTTCAGTGTTTTTGAGCGTTGTAGCTACTCTCTGAATTTTTTTATTGGTTTTGGATTTTTATTCTGGAGTGAAAAAGCGATTTGTTCTTTTAAGCAACCACGTAGCAACAGTAGTTTGGTTATAAGCTTGGTGGATCAATTAACTTGGTTCTACAAATGGTTATTAAGTAAAATCTGACCATGAAATAGTAGGCACTGATGCTGCAAGAGAATATTTTATAGCACTATGTTAAATTTCTTCCAATACATAGTCATGAAGGAGTGATTTGGTTAATGACAGTTTCAAAGTTCATCCTGTGTTATTATGTGTGTAATTTGGGGCGGGGGAAACAGGTGTGTTAACTTAAATGAATTTTACTCAGAAACATGTTAGAAATTTCAAAAGCAGACCAGTTGTGCCCAGGACAATAAGCCATAAGCACTTGCTAGTTTGTGGTCTGGGATATTGTTACTGTTGTATTTCATGTCAGCTGTGATCACCTGTGCTTGTGTTGATTGTAGAAATTTTTCTAACTGTTATTTTAGAAGGCATATTTTTAATTTGTGAATGATTTTCCTCTTTTGGCTTTGCACATCAAAGTCTAAATGTTCTGATTGCCTCCATGATTGAGGCAACTCTCTGTGGAAAGAGATTTATTCTAACATTTATCTAGCAGATAGGGCGAGGATTTTCTCTGCTATGTTGATCGGATTATGCAAGTACAGGCATAAAGTGAGACTCATTATTGCTGGATATAGGAAGGCCAGTTTCTTCTCTTTCTCCACCAATAATTAGCATAACATTTTACTCCATGTTCCAATATGCTTTGGTGACCTCTTTTTCGTTATTGGCATAACCGAAATACGCTTTAACTTAAATGATGCTCCACATTGAAATTCAGAGTATCGTACAAATCCTTAATAGTCCTTGTCATTCCCTCTTCATTTTGCAATGAGATAGGTATTATCATCATATTCTTTACAGATAGTGAGGCTAACAGGCAGGGAAATGAAGAGGCTTCTTTATCATAATTCACTAGCAGAAAGTCAATCCCAGATAATGGAAATGCCAGGACGCGAATGGGATCATTACTAGGGTGCAATTCTAACTGTTGAATCATGTTACCTTTTTGGGAAGAGAGGTAAGAAAGGGTTTAATAAGAAGTGTTATGTGTCTGGAAGCCGCTGCAAAGGGGAGTGAGACTATTTATTGAAACGTGCACGTAGCCGTTGTATTTCCATGCCAGGGAAGTGTGAGCATAAATATTCAGCCACATTTCTAATTATTCTTATCTCATTATGAGGACTGTGCAATTTATCTGCTTGCAGCTATATCTCTCTAAATAAAATGCCAACTTCTAGTTGTGAGGCTGTTTCCCCTCTCATTCTGTTGTCTTATACAGGATATGCATCAAGCTAGGCTGTCACATTTCTTTAATTCCATGTCAATTTAGTGCTAGTATTTATTTTCCTGCTTGGAATCCATCCAGTAGGTGACTAGTTCCCAGTTAGATTGGTTGAAAGTTATTGTTTCAGTTGTAGTGAGATTTGCTTTTTAAGTAAGATATCTAACTGCACTCCAAAAACGTATTTCTGCAGAGACTCCAGTGAAACTCAGGTTGAGGAGATCTCTTCCAATTCACACCAGCTTTCCGACTGTTGTGTGTGGTACAGAGAATATTTTCTCTGTGCCACATGAAACATGGAAATCAAGCCATTAAAGAGAGAGGTTACAAAGTAAATGTGTTGTCTCTTCATGTCTTCTGCAGCCCAGGTATGGCACATTCGTTTTTTTCTATCGATGTGTATGTAAGGGAGAGATAGGTAAAGAAAGGTAAAGCGTGACTTTAGAGATTGTGCCGTTGTGGATTTTGGACTACTAAGGTATGAAATCTGTTTTTTTCAAAACGTGGGTAGTGACCTGGAATAATTTCCCTCTACTGTCTGCAGATCTTCTATGTAAATCTTCACCCTGGTCATTCTCAATAATCAATCTCACATCATCCAGCTATAGAAATAAGTAATTTGTATTGCCTCAATAATAGAAAACAATTGTTTCTGGCCAAAAGGAGCACTATTCCATCTTCTCCTTCACTTCTGCTTCTGCCTTAGTAGCTCATGTTCGTTTACTTGCTGTCTAGTCTGTTTTCAGATTTATCCCTTAAGCCAAGCTACCCAGTTTGTTTTTCCTCAATTTTAGTCTCTAAATTCTTTAGCATTTGAAACATGAAGCACATGGTTGTGCCTTGGACTCAGCCCAGTTTACTTTGTATTTCTTTGCGATTTCGTATTTCCAGCTAAAATATTTCCAGGTAAGGAAAAAACTCAGTGATGTGAGCAGAAGTAGTAGTCCAGCATCAAACCGGAAATGGAATACAGAACAGATGTCATGTTTGCAGTCTTAAAAAAAAAAAAAAAAAAAAAAAAATCAAGCCCAGAATAAAAAAAAAAAAAAGACTATACCCAAAGGATATTTTTGCGTTTCCAAACACTGTTTAATGCTACAGTGACAAAAGCATCATAAATGCAAGTGTAAAAAACTGATAATCTTTCAATTGTTTTTCTTTAATAGGAAATCCAGTTATTTTGCTATTAATGTGGTATTAGGGGTTGTGATCAGCAGCACAGAGTCTAGTTGGAGGCCTGTAGCTAGCGGTGTCCCCCAGGGGTCAGTCCTGGGTCCAGTCTTGTTCAATGTATTCATCAATGACCTGGAGGAAGGGACAGAGTGCACCCTCAGCAAGTTTGCTGATGATACTAAACTGGGGGGAGAGGCTGACACGCCAGAAGGCTGTGCTGCCATTCAGAGGGGCCTGGACAGGCTGGAGAGCTGGGCGGAGAGGAACCTCCTGAAGGTCCACAAAGGCAAGTGCAAGGTCCTGCCCCTGGGGAGGAATAACCCCCATGCAGCAGGACAGGCTGGGGGCTGACCTGCTGGAAAGCAGCTCTGCCGAGAAGGACCTGGGAGTGCTGGTGGACAACAAGTTGAGCATGAGGCAGCAGTGTGCCCTTGTGGCCAGGAAGGCCAATGGGATCCTGGGGTGCCTGAGGCAGAGTGTTGCCAGCAGGTGGAGGGAGGTGATCGTGCCCCTCTGCTTCGCCCTGGGGAGGCCTCAGCTGGAGTACTGTGCCCAGTGCTGGGCCACCCAGTACAAGAGAGACATGGCGCTACTGGAGAGAGTCCAGCGGAAGGCTACAAAGATGATGAGGGGACTGGAGCATCACTCCTATGAAGAAAGGCTGCGAGAGCTGGGCCTGTTCAGCCTGGAGAAGAGAAGACTGAGAGGGGATCTCATCAACGTGTGCAAGTATCTGAAGGGGGGGGGGGGTGTCAAGAGGATGAGGCCAGACTCTTCTCTGTGGTGCCCAGCAACAGGACAAGAGGCGACGGGCACAAACTGAACCACAGGAAGTTCCATCTGAACCTGAGAAAAAACTTATTTCCTGTGAGGGTGACAGAGCACTGGAACAGGTTGCCCAGAGAGGTAGTGGAGTCTCCTTCGCTGGAGATATTCCAAACCCTTCTGGATGTGATCCTGGGCAATATGCTCTAGAGGAGCCTGCTTGAGCAGGGAGGTTGGACGAGATGATCTCCAGAGGTCCCTTCCAACCTAAACCATTGCTGCGATTCTGTGGTGTCTTATTTTGTGTAAGCTATCTTACTTATAGCATAAAGCCAAACTATGTATAATGATAGCTTAGCATAAATGCTTCCCATGTAGCTTATTATTTTGAGTTCCTGTGTTATTAGTGCCTGACATATTTATGTCTCCTCGTAATTTGGTCAATGTTGCTTGCAAGTATTAGCAAATTCCTAGAAGCTGAATAATGTACCTTTTTGTTAAAGATAAGCCTCTCTAGTGAGTACATATTAAAAAAGAAAAGCTGAAGTGTGATATAAAGTTGGGCACAGTATTTCAGTTTCCTGTAGTAGAAAGTCCTAAAGACTTCATGTAGTGACGTTTTATCATAAAAAAATCATCTGGCTGAATTTCTTCCCAATCCCCATATGCCATTTATCTTTAGTTGTCAGGTAATATGGCATCCAACTAATTCAGTCCTTGAAAAACTTGAATGTGTGTGAAAAGTCGAGCAATGAAATAAAATAGATGATAAGCCCTAGGAGGTTCCATAGTTCAGTAGTTCAAGGTCACAACAGAACTGCCTAAAATTGTGACCATGGATTTGTCCCAGGATAGCATCTCCTGCAGTGGCTCAGGATCATCCACTCTGCCAAATTTCTGTTATAGTCTCATGAATAACTTGATAACTAGTTGGAAGAATAATATCTGAAACCGGGATCTGTAGACACCAATGTGTTTATTAACGTACTAATCATATTTGTCTTATCGGCTGCTCAGGACTGGAACTTGTCTTTCTGTGTTTGTGATTCAGTGTTTAACTTGCAGATGACATATAATGGCTTTGCAATAAGAAAAACTCTTCCTTTATTATACTGTATGTTCAGCCTTATATTCTTGTTCTAATACGCTCATTCTTTCGTTGGAAATCAGAAATACAGATCCTCCGTCGGAAGAATTTTTACAGCAGTGTTTTCCTGGCAGAGCTGTTTAACTATTGTACAACTGTCTACTGAAGAAATTTCAAAATTTCCTGAAATAATCATCACTGAAAAGGCAGGGAGTGAAAACTTATAATAGACACTTGTGGAGAGAAGGTGCAAAAGCAGATGAGCTCTTCTGCTCTTCCTACAAAGGTGTTTTCTTTTCCTCCAAATTTTTGTTTCCTTTTCAAATCTGGCCTCTGTTTGAAAGTTTGCTTTACATAACTGTTTTTTTTGGCAAGTAAACCCAAGATGACACATCTGATGTATATCACAGGCATCTGTTCTCTGATACGAGGTCCTGTTAGAACTTTTTAAAGCCTTTCAACTACCAGATGGCTGTACATGTTTTCAAGAGAGCTTTTTCATTTTAGAACTGGGCGCAGGTTATCTTAGTCCATTCATTTCAGTTCATGAATTCTAAACAAAGCATTCAGGAAATATTTGAAACAGTGCTGCTTAGTTTAAAGATATGTCCCCATCAAAGGGTTCCTTTTTCTGTGTATTAACATTTGAAGGAAAGAGAGTCACAGTGGTCCATTGGACTGGTTTTCTTTAACATAGCATGCATTACTGAGGGGTGAGGGGTTGATAGCAGTTTTTTGGTCACTGGGCAGTTGAATGCTGAGTTTTCATGTTGAACCTGAAGAATTTAACTGCGTAGGGCATGAAATGATAACCCTTATAGAGCAGAATCAGTGTGTGTCTGTGCCTTTTAATACAAGGAAGTGGTAACTGAGTTTTTGGTTTAGCCATATGGCTTTCAGTTTAAGGATTCCTGACTGGTGGTTGTTTCCAAAAAAGACAGAAAGGAAAATTGGGAAAAGAGCTTTGCACTGAAACTTGGTTGCTTTAAATATTGGAGTCGCTTTCAGATTTTAAAAACTTCATTAAATAATCATAGTAGATATGTCACTGAGTTTGATTTTTGTTTTGTTCATCTTAATTAATATCAAGGAGAAGTTTGTGACTAAATGACTTGCAGGAACATATACCAGTGAAAATGATGTCCTTAGATATCTTTGAAAACCTCGTCTGCTGTATTTACTGTTATCCGTGATGACGATGAACTTTACAAATACATAGGGCAAAAAGTGTTGTAATAAAATCAAACGCTGATGCATTCATTAATGATTTTGATAAAATATTCATTTTTGCAGCATAGGCTCTGTTTTAAAAATATTACAGGTAAGATGAGTGGATGGAACTACAAGTAGCCCTGAACTTTTGTCCTGTCTAAGAGATTTGATATAACCCTGTTGGTTGTAACTAAAACCAGAAGTAACAGGAATGTTTTAAACAGCCAGAGGAGTTGGAACATCCGTGAATAATCTAGGGAACGGAACTGACCTTGACTGCGAGTTTAGTTTGCTGTATGGTCTTAAATACAACAGCATTCTGTGTTTTCTTTAATCTGATGTATGAGAGACTGATTCAAAGCCTTTTGAAAGCTATGGGAATCTGCCTGTAGCCCCCACTGGGTTTTGCCTAGGTTTCAGAATGCAAAAGCTGAATCTCCCATGGCTATGATGAAGGTTAAGTTAATGTTTGTGCAGTACATAGAAAATGTGAGGTAATCCACTACCCAGCGAATATGTTGAATGTAGAAGCAGCTGTAGTCCAGGTATAGATGGAGAGAAAGGAGAGTGAAAGATTGAGGCAAGCTGCATCTCACTGCAACTGTAACCACATCATGTGATTCAGGAATGCCTACCACCCTGTGTCCAGTGTTAACTGGGGAGCTAGAGCCTCTTTAATCTTCCTTATCCAATAAATCTACCCTATTTGAGATAAGCCTTTGAAAAAATTTCAGAAGCATCACCCGGCAAGTAAACCACCAATTCATACTCCCTGTCCCCTCATGAGTGTCGTCTTAATAAGAGTTAACAGTTTCTTTGAAAAAAAAAAAGACTGAGTAAATGTGTAGATACAATCTTACTGGACTATGCTAAATATTATGGATTCGAGGTGATGGTATTCGTTTTGGGGCTCTGTTATGTGTATCTTAGCCTAACTAGTGATGCAAGGACATAGGTTTTGTTTTACTAAGTTATTTCGGACAGGTGGAAGAGTTGCTTACTTGCAGGTGTGTCCAAAGACCAGCTGTAACTCGTGGCATAATGGAGTGACATACTAGTAGACTAGCACTTGTAAAAGACAGTCTTTTGCACAAGTTAAATGAGTACAGCTCTATTCTGTTCAGGTTTCTTGTATTAATATGCCACCTTTGAATCTTGAGGCTCCCTCTTCGGGGAGGGAGCCAGAAAGGTCAGATGATGAACACAAGAGGGCTGGTCTTTGGGGCCGCTCAGAGGAAACCTGTGCTTTCAAGGGGTGATGTTGTATTTGGAGCAGTGAAACCAGTTAGTGCTACTCTGGGCTTGTAAAGTGGTCCCTATGGGCATGTTAAGAGAGAAAAAAGTGACACATTAATTTTCAGTTGCTATTGAGCAGCTTAACTGTCGAGATGCTTGACTTCCTGCTCTCTTCACCTCTTCTATGCACAGATTTGCTTAAGAGCCTGTAGTGTCAGAAGAATTCGTTGTTTAAACAATATTAAAACATGCTTTTGCTTGGAAGCAGAAATACTGTTCAACGGTGTACTAAGCCATGAAGCCCTTCTTTTTTGTTGCACTTCTTTCAAACAAAATATTGTTGCCAAAAAGCTGTTCACTTATTTTGTTACCCAGCCTCACTTGTTCAGTAAAGCGCAATTGAGATCAAGGAGGATAGTGAACTTTTGAGGTAAAAATCAAGGACACAGCTGGAAGGTATGTTTTACAGCCAGAGAGGATTCTTATCTTCTGCGTTACTAAGAGCTATGGGGGTAGCTTCTGTCTTTGTGCAAATCTTTGTAGAACAATTTAGAGATAACCGAAGACACTGAGAAGCATTCTTTTAATCCTGGCTTTTACACCAGAAATGCCTGAGAAATGAACTGAGATGAGGAGAGAACGCACTGAAGTGCTATAATAAATAAACATTATTTGGCTGTGGATAAAGAAGGTTGAACGCAGCTTCCTCCAGAGATGACTAATGCAGTCCTGCCTGGCAGCCAGAGGGGCCAGTTAAGAGTGATTCGAGCTGCTTGCTGTCCCCAGGAGATATTAGCAATTGCATTTAATGCTTATGTAGCGCTTTCCGAAATGTTTAACTGGATTACTGGGGGCTTGTAAATTAAAGGCTTCTGGTGACTTAAAACAGAAGAATAGCTGAAATCCACAAAAAACTCCGTCTCCCTTGCCTAAACCTCCAGCTCTGCAATAAGGAGAGAACAAATACAATCAGAGGGCAGAAACATCCACCCTTCCTCTCTTACAGAAATACCCTGGGACAGCAGCACTTAAACAGAAACAAAAGACGACATGAATCTTCTCAAACTTCAACTTCACCAAACATAACTTGTTACACAGAGAACGTGCACCAGGTCACGCACAAAACAGCCAGACAAGAACCAGGGATGGTATTGTATTGATAGCAACAGCAGATAAAGGTATTTTCAGCGTGATGGTAATAAACTAAACTGGAATTCTTGTAAACCAAAATGTGATCTGGCCCTACCATTTTTTGTAAGAGAGCCAGTTAGGAGCACATAAAATAAGGCTGAGATAAAACCGATCTGTGTGACAGCAGAAATATGGTGCAATCGTAAAGGGAGGAAGAGCAGCTCAAAATTTTTTTTTTTCCCCTTAAGTGCAAGGGAAGAAGCTGGTAGAAGATTTTGGTGGTCTGAAGCAGGATCCTTCGGTTCCTTCTGAGGCAGTGGAGCTAAGAGTAGGTTCATGTACAAAACATTGGACAAACATAATCCTGAACAAACCTCTAACTAATACAGGCTGATAATGAGGATTTGAAGCAAGTCAGACCGGACATCTTTCATTACCTTTCATAGCTATGCATTATTGCCAGCGGATACCTTGGTATTAGAAAATAAAATATACAGCTACCAAAAACATGGGATCACACTATGTGTATGTCATCAAAGGAGAGTTCCAAGTATTGGTGGTTGTCATTAAAGCTGCCTAGTATTTCCTAATATAAGACTTAGTTTTCAGTTGTTTATAACTTTGCCTGGCTTTGTTTTGCAACATTTATACTGAAATTTTCTGTCACATATCCGCTACATGATTAGTTTAATTTACTATGAAATTTCTAGCACATTTTTCTAATATTTGACAGTGGATGACCTTTAAAGATTAGGAATATGTTTTTTGTCAATGATTGACGGTGGTACATGCCAATGAATGAAGGTGGAAGAAGGAAGAGGTCATATTCTCTAGACTAATGTATAAGATTATACACCCAAGATGCTGACATAAGGTTGCACAAGCATGTCAGCATGAACTTTGGCAGTTACAGCTCTGGCGTTTCTAGTCCATACCTCTGGGATAGCAGTGCTGGAGTATGAGAGCTCAGAGTAAACATATCTGTGTGGTCCAAATGAAGTCAGCTCAGGATCTGGCTCCGTAACATGGGAACAGTCACTTTTTTCTGTCTTGTTCCCTAAACGTGAAGTATGGAGGCCCTGATCATCTCAAGCACAATGCTGTGCAGAGATAAAAGGCGCTTCATACACGTAGAGTATGTATTTTCAGTTTCTTTTCTAAGAAAAGCATTAAATGAAGTAACTTTTAAATAAAATATCTGGTATGTTTTTTCCCTGAAGAATATGTCCCTTGCTGTGTAATTGCTGGAGCTAAATTTTGGTGGCATTACTCACGTATGTTAGCATCTAATTGCAGGAGCAGCACCACTGGATTCATTGATTCTGACTGTAGATCACTGACTGTAGATCAAGTGGTCTCTCACCATGAGCAAAAGTACAGAATTGGTTCTGTAGCATTAGACTGAACAGCTGGAGATCTTTTACTGAAAATAAAAATTGGAGGTCATCTTTATTTCTTTTTTCTTCTGACCTCAAGCAAATTCTGTTAAAGCCAGTAGGACTTTGAAAATGGAGAGAATAAACACTAAGGTTAGGAAATCAGGATTTTGCTTCTCTTGCTGAGGGGTAAAAGAGAGATTCTGATACTCAAGGCTCAGCATGCTACAAATAAAGCAACGCGCAGACCATGCGAGTAACTACATGGTTGCCACAAGGAGCCTAATTGTGCTCAGTTGACCTTACGCAGTGGTGACATGTATCGCCTTCCCTTCCAGCAAGGCAGGATGTGCAGTTTCATCGCGCCATGTTGCATTGGTCAGTAATCAACCTAGAGCTGTTATTGGTCAAGGAGGTCAAGTACTGGGGAAAATACACTATGGCTGTATTTCTGCTTGAAGCACATGCATGTATTTTTCTGTCAAGTGAAATATGTTTCATTTTATAAATGCATAATCGCTATCTGGTCCAACATACCTTGCCATTTAATTTTTTATTATTTTCTATTCCCAACATGTTCTTGATTCTTTTTTTTCCTTTCCCTCTCCCAAACACGTGTGCAGCCAGAAGACTATATTTTTACTTCAATAACAATCTTCAGTGACTCATTCTTATTTTGAGAACGTGCAGGTACAAACAGAACTCTGTGAGAGCAAAACTCTAACATATATTTATAGTGGTGATGAAAATTCAATCTTTGCTTCTGTAAACATCCAGATACACATCTGCATCTATTTGCATACATAATTACCCATGGGACTTTTTTTTAGATTAGGTCATTTATAATTTTGCTTACTCTGTCACTAGCAAAATGGTCATTCATCTTCTTACTATTTAAAGAGCACACTTGATAATATGTCAATTTGTATAATATAGTAAGCTAGTTTGATTGCAAAAAAGAAAAAAGAAAAATCCCTCCAATCCTCAGATGACTGGGACAGCTTGAATGATTGTGGATCATGCAGGCAGAGTTCAAAACTTGCTTCCTAGCTTCTTGAATCAAAGCAGTTGACTGTCCTCCTTGAGACTTTTCCCTGCACTTAAGAATAAGAGCATTTAAGTCTTTGCTGAACAACAGTGTTGGGAGCAGGTCTGTCCTTTGGGAACAGTTTTTTGGATAACTAAGACTTGCTTGGCTTTTTTTTTTTTTTTCATGGAAAAGGTGCAGAAAAGTAACTTTACCAAGCCATAAGCAAGCTGAAAGAAAGCAAGCTAGAACTAAGCTGAAAATAAGAAAGCTAGAATCTGGATTTTTTACAATTTTCTTTAAAATAACAAGTATTTTTTTAAAGTCTTAAAATAACCAGTGTTTTGTAAAGAACATTTCATATTGAAAACATTTTTGCCTGTAAGAGGTCAACAAATTCAAAGACTTTTTGAGTTTTTTACTTTATTTTCTGAGCAAAGTAATTTGGCTCAAACACTGCATCAAGATATTTACACAGTGCTGTAAGAAGCTCATAATATATCTTAATTTGCAAGATGTGAATCATACTCTACTTTCAAGACGCGAATATTCTTCTTGTATTAAAAGGTCTCTACTGTGCACAGCGTACTGAGTTGTGTTAAATAGTTTCTTATTTTGAAAATTCTTAAGTCCCATTTTATTTTAGCTGAGTTGCGCACAGATATTTTAGTTGACTGCAGATTTCTTTTCTTCAGTAGTTTTCCAACCCTCTTCCTTATGAGTATGCTGAAGCATTTTGAACATCTTGCCCAGTCTAATTTCTTACTCCAGAACTAGTTATTATACAAATCCTACATGAAGTTCACTATCTGCAAGGTTTTTGAATTAGTGCTATTTCTCAACTTGTTTGATGTCAAATACTTCGCATAGATATAATTGGTGGTGATCTTTGGAGGAAATTGCTTTTACAGCAAAATTAGACATGAAAAAGGGTAACAAAAATGATACCAGTCCGCAGTACCTTGGCAGAGGGTGTGCCAAAGTTATATCTTTCATGAAGGTTTTTGAAGGTTTGTCTGTTCGAAGGTGGATCCTGACCAGGGTAATGCAATCTGATCTCATAGGAGAACTCACTGTGGAGAGTGCTTAGTGTCTTAATTTTCATTGTTCACTCAGGTCCTTCATATGCTTCCGTTAGTCTGAGAGGACAATGAAAATAAGTCCTGCCCCTTGCCACTTTTTCCCCTTGGCATTTTAAAATAGTGTCAAAGTTGATGATATACTTAGCGGATTGCTGATTGATTTCAGGGCCGATGCATGCTATCTATGCATCAAACAGTAAATTTCTTTTGAAATTTTTGGAGAAAAATTAGGTTCTAAAGATTTTAAATCTATTCCAAAAACACACTTAAACTAAACTTCAGACTTCTTTTGCCTCCTTCTTTTATGAACGCCTGCTGAGACAGAATCTTGTTTTTATTTCTTCAGTATTTTTTTTATGCAACGTTGATGAAAAATGAGAAATGGCAATGAATTCCTCTCTCAGGATATAGCTGCACAATATTTGCTAGTAATCATGTAATCTATCTGATTACATAGGCTGATTACAAAAGCAGGTGTTCAGATTGATTACATAAAACAGCTTCCCTTTTGCAAATAACTATCATTAAGGGGTGAATTGTGCTCTCATGCTAGTTTGATTCCAAAGTCATTCCATTAAAATTAATGGAAATGCTTTGGATTTGAGCCAAGATATGGTGTTTAGTGAGCAATACAGATGGCAAACTGACAGCCATATCTGATAGCCAGTATCTGGCATCTTCCTGTAAGAATTTGTTTGCCAGGTGTTCCCCTACAGCCAGTTGGACTGTTTGGGGCTGGTTGCCCGGAAGTCTTTAGCTGAGATCAGATTAAAGAAGGGAACTATGTAAATGGACTATTTTTTGTGTGCTTGTTTAGATAGGTGGGAAATTTAGGTCTAGATGATGTACACCAAGTATTTCAATCTGTTGGTGTCATTAATGAGAGTGAACAATCAGTTGGAAATAGAACCCAGGCAAAAAAAATAGCATACTTAAGAGCACCATTTATTTCTCACAGCTATTTCTGCTATTGCTAATGTAGGTAATGCGCTTCCGTGACAGCTGTAGACCCTTTATCAGTTGAAATATGATTCCATTAATGTAGGGATGCACTGAGGTTACTTGGATACTAATTGTGTCCCGGTATGTCCTGATAAGACCTAAACTATTCCTACATGGAGCTGCAGGGCCACAGGGGATTCATTTGCAGTGATACTGAATTGGATGGTGTTAGGATGTCTCTCAGTAGCCCTCTATCCTTGGATCGTTCTCCTTCATCAGATGAAATAAGCTCTTACAACAAAAGGATTCACTGAACTTTAATCTAGGAAATAAATTTGCGTCATTCTGAGGTCTTACTCCACATAATGGTGTTTTTATGTAACAATTACAGGCAGCATAGCATTAAAAAGATAAATAGTAGAGATCTGAAGAAATTCCAGCAAGTCAGCAAAATTATTCTAATATAGAAGACATTAGACATCTACAGTGCCATCACATGCAGTCTCATCAGTGTTACAGTCATAAAATAGACCACAGTGGCCCATTTTGGCCCTAGGATTTATGAATATCTGAGTTTTTCATAGTTAGGGAAATTACTCTGTTTTTATTATAAATTAGTGCTCCTAAAAATTTTTGGTGTCAAAAATTTAATTTGTTAGTGACTCAGTTGTATGCATGTGGGTCACAGTCTGCCTTTCAGGTTGGTTCCCTCAGCAAATGGATGCTTCAGTAGATATATTTAAGCACCATCTGTTTTTTCTTAGTTTTAATATTAAGGCACACGGCAAAACGTTTTATGGTTTTTCTTATAAGGCTTCATTGTCTTTAATATATCACGGAAGCAGAGATAAGTGTTTAATCCTTCAGTTTCTTCACTCAACTTTTTCCAGCATGCCCTACATTTGAGCAGGAACATTGCTTAATAGCATCATATTATAATCAAAGTTTGTTGCACTGAAAGCAACATTGTCATTGTTTGAGCGCTTCTGACTTAATTCTGTTGTCTAATCTGTAAATTCACAACCTGCTGTACAAGTAAAAGATGATCAAAACTTGGTTGAGAGGTAGAAGCTGGGGAGAGAGGGATAGCAATCTCAAGTACTAAACCTTTTGAACTGTCACTTAAACCCACGGCAGCAGGTAGCGGGAGGCTGCTGTCACAAAGGCTTGCACAGGTCCAGTAAATGGCAGTGGTGCGCATCTATGTCAGCTATACCTCAGCGGCAATCTCTCTCTCTCAGTTATACTCATCTCTGAAGTGTCATGGGTACATACCGCTGTCATAAAGCATGCTAGAAAGGAATATTCCATGTACAGAGCTCAGTAAAAAGTTATATTTTGTACAGATGCTGAGCTGGAAAGTTACTGAAGGAGGATCTGTGGGGGTGAAATTCAGAAGAGAAAAGCACTTTAATAAAATCCTGACTCTTGACTCTAATGAGTGTTGATTGACTGTGTAACTTTTAGGTAGGTTTGAATTGGAATAAATGTCAAATATAATTCAGTTCACAGTGTGGTGTGGAAAGAACTGTTACTTCCTTCAGAGAAAACCTGACAGCCCAACTTTCTTAAAGGGCTTTTCTGCCTTGCTTGTTCTTTCTCTCCTTTTAATGAAGCTTTTCAGAATTGTCACTTCCCCAACAAAAGGTAACATAGGTCACTCTGTTAAACAGAATATTCTTCCATCCACGACAGCACAGCTGATCAGCAACTGTTATTTCTGTTTCGTCTGATGGAAAAAATGGATTGTTATCCACGAGAATACTCTGGCGTCCTAAAGCAGTATCACCAGACTGCTGGTGATTGGTGTTAATGCACATGTGGAGAACAGGTAGCAGATAAGTAATTGCTATAAGCTAGAATAGGTATATGTAACTAAACAAAATGTGACATTCAGTTCTTGACTGAAACTGAAAATGCCCTGTGTTAATTCCCAGCTCTGTAACAGACTTGACATCTGCACAATCCTTTGGGGAGCAGATTTGGAGGAAAGTGGGAAAGGAGAGAAAAGATCAAAATTGCTTAGTGCCTGTGTTCAGGACCAGATTTTCAAGAGCTTAGAGTACTGGCTTCTGACATAATCAGAAAATTTCCCCTTGGGGTCACAACAGGAGATGCTGTATGCCTAGCATTTTTGAAAAACAGGTCTTCATTTACATGCTTCAGCAGAAGCTAAGATTTTTTGAAAAGATAGCCTTTGTTTTTTCTCCATTGATCCACCAAATGGAAAGCGATGGTAATATTTTTCCCTTGTATTTTTTCTGTTTTCTTTATATATAGTGTAAGTGAAGGGCAGGGCCTGTCTCTCTTCTGTGCTCAGATTTCTGTTCTACTATGTTTGGTACAGAGTCCTGTAAATGTCCAGAAGTGTTTCAGATCTTTGTTGTATTTTAATCTTTTGAGGCAGGATCACATTACTTTTTGTTGTCAGAGATTTCTGAGAGCAAGGCCAGTATGTGTGTGCAGGTTGAGTTAGGAGGAGCAGAGTGTTAGATTCACTCCTTACAGGGGAAGATCCAAGCTGGCTGAGAAAGGAGGAATTGCTCCAAGACGATGAGGAGTGCTGCAGTAGCTGGGAGAGAAAGAAGAGCAGGAGCAGAAAGCTGTAGGTCCTGGAGGTGTTTTTTCACAAGTGGTTCAGGAAGCAGCTGTCATGTCAGCAGTCAATTCAACCAAATCAGGCTGCGCTCCCTACAGTGGCTCCCCTTGTTGCGTGTCCAGATCAGTGCTAATTTCAGCATGTGAAAGACAATAAAGAAATAATTGTATCTAGATAGTAGGTAGCTTGGTGGAACTGGTAAGAGCAATTAATGAAAACAGAAAAAAGACATGTCTGTGAAAAAGGCGACGCGTTCTGTTCTGCACATAATTAAATAAGGAAGACCGACAGGTGGTAAGGAGAAGATGAAGGAGGAAAAACACCAATATAGTGGTTCTCAGGATAAAGCTGGGATTCTGTTTGTGTCTGTATTTGGTACAGAAAAGCAAGGCAAATAGAGATCCAGTTTGGTGGATATCATTGTTCTGTTTTTTTGTGAAGAAATGAGATTTTCAGAGATTGTTGTGCTTAGAAAAGTAAGGACAATCCATCCATTCCACGTGGGGTGTCTGTCTTTGCGTAGTCCCTGGCAAGTTTAAAGATTCAGTTATTGAGTTTCAGGGGATAGAGAGAGGGACGGGTGGCTTCTGAATATCTCTTTCTTGCCCATAATGAATTGGAAGTTACAGCTTTTAGCTTGATGGAATTAGCTTTGACAGAGTAGAATTATTTATGTATAGAGTGGTAGTTGTAAAGAAAGATCTTTTTTATTGTTGACCTTTTTTAAATATATTTCTCTTGAGGTGATTAAGAAAATCTTTTTGATTGTCCAGTCTGAAGATAAATTTTGAGATTTTCCAATCATTCTTTAAACATAGTTTTTTATGACTTGGGAGAAGCCAGCTACAAGGTGTGGATAAGGGTGATATCTCTTGTGGTTACTTGGCAGGCAGCAGGAGTTGTAAGGCTGTACTGAGATTTTTGTCTAGATGAATTGCATAAAACCCATTCTGGGTTATTGTATTTCTCAAGCAGCAAAAAACTGTCCTTTGAAGGTTCTTAAAATGACTCTAGTAAATACGTTTGCTCTGCAGGTAAAAGCAAAGTAACTCAAGTCTTAGAATGATTTGCACCTCCATATTTGTCTGCCAATGTTTTGTTGCCATGATGTATATTCCCACTTGGATTAGAACGCACTAATACTGCTGGAAAATAAGATTTTCCCTCGTTTTAGCCACTTTTCTTTTTTTGCAAGATGACCATCTCAAGCTGAAAGGCTGTGGGACACACTTAATGCTTTCCAAGTTGCTATTCAAAATTGGATTTCAGTCTAAACTTAAGGAAACGTAGATGGGTTCTTAAAACAGCCCACCGGAATGGTCTTCCACGTCCTTCCTGAGAGAAGTATCCCAGATTTGGACACTTGTGACAGTGTGGTTGCAACAAGACCTGCTTCAGCTTATCCTCTCCAGTCAGCCTCCTTTGCACTTTCAGAAGCTGACCAATTAGCCCTGTTGGCTAATTGATTAGTAGGCAAATAAGTCTCAGGCTGTTGTGAAATTAGTGCGTATGTTTTGTTAGTGTCCAAAGGATTCTGGTTATTTTGCGTATGGCACGTGCAGGAATAGCCCTCTACTCTGAAATTCAGCAGTGGGATCAGCTGGGATCTCGGAGATCTTTGAAGTCATGTCACTTGAGAGAGCTGTGGGAACAGTGGGAAATTTATGCTTTTCTGAAGGAGTATGTAGAGAGCAATGATGACGTATGAAGTTGGAAATCGGGGAGCGAAGGAGACAAAGTAAATGGTTTGATAATTCAGTGCTATTTGCAAAATCGTTTGTGTATGTATTTATTTGCAGTGGGCATCAAGAGATATAAAAGTCTTGTATTATCGTATTATTCCCTAGCCTGATGGGTGAAGCTTGTCTTTGCAGAATACCAAAACTTTCTTGGGGTTAGGTGTGTGGGCAGGCTTAAGAAGCATCACTGACCTCCCTGTGCTCTGTTCCATCTGCAAGGTGTCTTCTCAGTCATGCATTCTCCAGCACTATGTATATTCATGAGTGGCTCTTATTTTAATAAAAGTGATGGAAACCATGCACAAGTGCCTCCTTGAAAAGTTTTTTCTAAGGATTCGTTATAATCAGAATGCATCATTCCATTAATTCAGATAAGCTGATACAGAACTCAGCATCCAAAACCACTGGTAGATTCACAGCTCTAATGAAGTGACATTTTTTTCTGAGGCAAAGAGTGATTTATACTGATTTGTGCTCAGTATGCTGTGACATGATGTGACTTGTGATTCCTTTTTACTGAGTAATTCAAGTGCAGTCCTTTCGTAATTTGTAGCATAGTGAGGAATGCTATGATTCTGCTTTTTTCCTCAAAGTGATGAGACTACTAGTGGTAATTGCTAGATCTAAAAATAGATATATTAGCTAACTTTTCAGATCAGAAATAAGGATAAAATTATTATGGACTGCTAATACAAGTATTAACTCTTCATGTTGTATTGAGCACGTCTTTATAATATGAAAGTCATGAAAATGAAGCTGAGGATAATCTTGCAAACACTGATGTGCTGTAGAGGATAAAACAGCTCCACGACCTGCACTCTTACTCCTCTGATAACCGAGACACTTACCACAAAGCGTTTTAATTCAGCAAATGTTACGACAATTCTGATTCTACCGCCTTCTCTTGTGTAACAAAAGATTTCTTATTTCAGTAAAGTATCTCATACATTAAAATGAAGCAGGACTCTATAAAACTATACCTGCTGTATCTTATCAACTTTTTTTTTTTTTAAAGGCCAAATATAGATCTGGACTTCATAGCTCTAGCTGCAATTTTTGCATTGGCAGATGCGATTGAACGAAATTTTATAGCAAGAGATTTTATTACTCAGGGTAAAGATTTATATGCGTTAGACTGAGCTTCAAGCAGATTTAATGGGCTTTACATTTGGCTCTGTCATGTCTACAATGAAGTGTGAGGTTCGGTGGGTGGAGGTTGCACTTATCATGTGGAAAATCTGCCTTTGAGACTTGATGATGACAGGACAAAAATTATTCATTTCTCTTCACCATACTATTTGTTTTCTTCAGTTACTTTTGTGTTGATCTGTTATGTGCATTACAACAATAATTTTATATTAAGTGGTCAAATGGTGGACATAGAAGAAGAGAAAAACATACAGCATGAAACATAGGTATTCCTATGGAGAAGTGGAAGCAGTGGATTTTTTGAAGTACTTGGAGAGAGGACAGTTCTAAGAATAAGTCGTATTTTAATAGCAGCATCTTAATCCTACAGTGCACATAGGTCTTATCTCCATTGTGTTAACGGGTATCATAAAGCACAGAGAGGTAATGTGTACGCTCCCCCAAGTCCTATAGTGAATTGTTGGGGAAATCTCAAATACAGGTTGGAGTCCTGACTCTTTAGCACCTGTTTTTGCTGCCTGCCCGTCACAGGCGCATCCCTGTTAAGGTCCAACAGCCATCTGCTGGTGAACCTTATTTAATGCTGGTGAACCTTATTTAAATTATCGGTATGGTGGCTTTGCCGTGCTGGTCTATGACCTGAGACAAGCATTTTTGCCGCTCCTTTTCCAAAGCGTAGCCTTCAGCAGAGAGGTAGAAATTCAGCAGATTTGCTATAGCTTTAAGATCTTGTGTTGAGGGGGAAGGCTTTGTGAGTGTGTAATTTCATTATAAATGTTCTGTTTAGAAAAGCCTGTGTGCTTTTCGCAACCGTGATGTGCATTTGTGTAATGCAGTGTGCTCTGGGAAACAGTTCCTGTACCTTGTCAACTTGCATTATGTTACACTATTCACGGCCAGTTGTTTAGTTACCATCACTTTCTTGCAAAAGATATTCTTCAGTGAATTAAACCTTATGAAGTTTTTTTTCTTATGTTTAACAAAGGGATTAGGGATTAATAAAGGTCACAGCTGATTATTCAAACTAAAAATACAATTGCTGGATTTGGGCAATAGAAACGAAAATTGTAAGTGTGGATAGAATATAGATGTAAAAACAAACCATTTTTAATTATATGAGAATTCAGAATATCACATTATCACTTATTGCCTTACAAGTTGGGAACTACAGAACATCAAATGCTTTCCTGACGGGCCCAGATCTGATACAGCACAGACATTATTTTAAGTGCAACTTTTGATGGACATGCTTATATGAATGTTACTTGTTTAAATGGCCTATAACCTACACTACTTTTTCTCCTTCCTCTTCAGTGATAGTTCCTCAACTTGCAGTTTCACTTAGACATGAATAATGCAGATAATTGAAAAGATGTATTGTGGGATTGAGAAAAAAAAAAAGGACGTAAAGCCCCAACATGAGCATGATAAATCTTGGCTATCATGGGAATACAAAGTTGAAATACTTATTGTAAGACGATCTGCATCCCATGAGTGTTTCCAATGCCTTGCAGACTCATGCAGACTTATTCCACTCTCATTTTACTGGTGAAAAAGCAGGAGTAATCTCTGGTTAATGGTTTATTATATGAACATGTGGTTAGGCTGTAAAATTTAGCAGGGTGTTTCATGTATTTGCAAGAAATGCCTCAATATGAGGCGGTCATATTTCAGTGAGGTTAAGGAATGATATCGCCATAGAATTGGTTTTAGTTGGAAGTCAAATCTGCACTGTATTGAGCCTTATGGCCCCTGTTCAGTGAAAGATGCTTTGTCTATAGTGGATATAGGTTCCCCTTCCCATAATAAACTTAATTCTGCATTCAGAGATTACCCCACTAACCAGAGATTAAACGTATTCACTGACTGTAAATTTGCCTGTGGATAAGAAAGATGTCAGCAACTGTTTTGTATTAGAACAACGTCAACATCTTGCTACAGCTGCCCTTTCCAGTTAGATTTTTGTAAGTCTGGCTGTGCTGATGACCTGTGCCCTGTTCCCCAGAAGAACTTGTGAGCACCCCAATGTTCAGCATCTGCAGAGCTGGCTGTCAGCTCTGGGCAACACTGTGTCCCCTTGGTCTGTATGGAGGAAAGGCAGCTCTCCAGGGCTTGCTGTAGGCCAGAGAAGTGCCAATACTGAAATCTGGAGTTTGGATACCGGGCTGTATTTTACCTCTGCTGGGTCTATCATTGCTAGCTCCCTGGTGGCCGTCTGGAGTCCCAGCTCCGTACCATAGCCTCAAGGATCAATCTCCCCTATCACTACCAAGAGTAAAGTTAGGGACCAAGCTCCTGTGCCTGCCTTCCCCATCCTTCTCCTTTCTTCACTAGTTTCAGTGATAGTTTACTGAAGACAGCTGTAATACTGGGAGGGGAAAAAAATAAAAACTAAAATGCGGTAATACCTTCAGGTGTCATAGTGACAATTGATTTTTCCCAGCGCCACGCTGTGTGATACGTGGACCACTCAAGGCATAAGAGAATATTATGAATATTATGGCCGGGTCAGGCAGCGAGGCAGTGCACCTTGCAGCTCTCCAAGGGGCACCCGTCCTGTGGCTGCCTGGCAGTGCCTGAGCCCCCCTCCACTGAGGGGACCTGTGAGCTGCGTGTTGGAGGCCAGCGGGCCAAGCAACTCTGTCTCACACGTGGCATCCGTGAGGTAGGGAGAAGCTGCAGGTGCTGTGCTGCAGGAGATGCTGGTGCCGTGGAGAAAGAGCACGGGACAGGAATGAGATGAATGGGTCTTGTGCGCAACTTGGTGGGTTGTATACATTGTTGTTGTTGGGAGTTTGCAGTGATTTGCCATTCCCCGGAATTGATACGGGCCACTCCGGGGAGGTACAGGACTTCAAGTTCTTGTTCCGTCCTGTTAGAGCTAGCTTTTGCCAATCTGATATTTCTTGATCTGAGCTTGTTTCTAGGTGAACAGTTCAGCTTCTCGGTGTCTTGCCGTGATTATTGCCAGTTAGCATGGTGTCCTGACAGATTGTTCAGGCATGAACCTGCATTTTTCTGTTTTACTTTCTCCCTCTCTGGCTGCAGCAATTATAACAACCTGAATCACATCTAACCTTTCATTAATACCCACTGCCTCCTCACAAAACTAGTCCACGATTGTTTGCAAAGTCACATTCATAGCTCCAGGGTACTGAAAACTCTTGCCTGGTGCTAAACTTTGAAAAAGACGCTCAAAACATGGTCTTTAGCAGGCTTGGGCGGCTCGGTAGTCGTAGGTTTAACATCTGAAAATGCAGAAAGCGTGAAGGAAGATGATGCAATTGGGAACCTTTGGTGCTTAGTTGGCAAATCACACCCCCAGCACATGAGCTGCAGTGAGTGAAACCAAGGGAGCTGCTTCCTGTGTATGACAGTGGAAATGAGGGTAGCGTGTAGCTCATTTTAATTAATTTGCCATGAACGTTGGAGGTTACAGTCTTCAAAAATGGCCAAGTTCTCATTTAGAAGTTAAAAAAAAAATACAGAATCGAGTTCTAAAAATGCTCAACAATTCAGTCTGGTTGGTGTGCTTTTTGCAGCTGTATTTATTTTGCTTTTATCATGGCTGTACCTGCAGGCAAAGGTGCTGTTGTGCTTGGCATTGTCCAGTTGTGAGAGAGAGACAGTCTTGCCCTGGGCAACTTGTAATCAGACTGACAGAGAAATAGATTTTAAAATGTGCCTTTTGAAAATTTAGCTGAGACTATAGGTGTGCTGGCTGTGTTTTAGACACCATGATCCTGTTGCTGCTCTGTTTATGAATCCCAGTTGCAGTATTAGTTCTGCATTCCCAGTCATCACCTTGACTTAGGCAGCTGCAACCAACAGAAATTTTGGTTACTACTTTCTGAAACATTTTGTTTAGGTTCCTTCAGGTCTGTATAAACATGCATTGTTTTAGTGATCAAATAAAAGTTATTAAGCGAGAGTATTCTACAAACGACGCAGGTCTGTTTGGAGGCGATTTGGGAAGACTAGGCACCTACCTGAGCAATCCCTCTCCTTGAAGGAGGATTTTTTTGATACATGAAGCATATTTGATGTCTTTGTATGTCCAGCAGGCCCTTTTGTTTTCAGTTGCAGTAATTTAGTTATAGCCTGTTCTTCTACAAACTTTTTACTGGCTGCTTATTAATTTTCTCAGAGAAATGTCTCAGGGCAAGCTGAAGAAGCAAGGTAGATTTGAATGTGAGACACTTGTCAGGGAGCAGTGTAAATAACTTTCTCCTTTTTTTTTCTTTTCCTGCCTGTCACCAGACTCTTTAACTTCCAATAAATTATCAAGAACTGTTAGTAAATTAGTATGCCACCTGGGACAGGCTGTTGATTATTGTGTGATTTCTATTTACTTTTCTGGAATGGGCTGCAGTCCCAGATGAGTGCTTCTTTCAGGAAACTCGTATAAATGACAAAGGGCCGTTTTTTCTGGATATAGATTATACTGATGGCTTTTAATTAACTTTTAATTATGTGAAAGAGGCTCTTCATAACTCCTAATGTTTCTGGTTTTATGGCTCATCCTTTCTGGCAAACTCACACTATTCAGCCTCTGCACAATAGGTTGTGATGTAGTACAGTGAGCTTGATGGTGCTCACAAAGTTTTTAGAAACATTACTTCGAGTGCAGTTGATAGGAAAGACTGTAAATATTCCTGTGCTTTTAATCAGTGGCTAGCTGTAGTCCAGGACTGCAGTGGATTAAAACATAAGAGGCCGAGGACAAAGTGTCCTGGAGAGATAGACTGGAAAGGAATTTATAAACATAAGAAAAATACACTGTATTGTTTGCAGTGCTAATACTGACAGGGAGAAAAGGAGGACAACTCTGAAAACTCTACTTGGCTCTTGTCTCCCAGCCTTCAGTGCTTCCATTGCTCTCTTGACTGTACAGGGAACATGTTTGTGAGGGACCGTCAAGTACTGCTGTTGCTGAGATAACAGCAATTGTTAGGTGCCTCCATCTAAGTAGCGTTTTTTTCAGGATGATACTGAAAAATGATAAGGATGATAAGGATGTCATAGCATTATATAGGCTACATTGCCCATATAATTAAGTGGGTTTTTGGTGCACCAATAGGCAAAAATTGGATCCTACCTTGACCTCAGAGGGGTAATTATTGGCCCTGAGCTCAGGATATAATTGAAAAATGCTGCTAAGCCTGTTGCTGTAGTATTTATGTGGACATTACAGCCCCAACCCCTCAGGGATAGGTTGAAAGAAATGCTCATTTTCTTCTGATACCGTTAAGTGGCAAGAAGCATGAAGTACTCTGTGAGGGACTTAGTTCCTTGTCTTTCTCTTGATGCGTCAGTAGTAACCTGGAGATGAAAGCATTTTTCTCGCTGTTGTTGTGGTTCTCAGGAAGTGTACTAATAGGAACCTGAGAGAAAACCTCTTTACTGTGAGGGTGACAGAGCACTGGAACAGGTTGCCCAGAGAAGTAGTGGAGTCTCCTTCGCTGGAGATATTCAAAAGCCGTCTGGATGTGATCCTGGGCAATATGCTCTAGAGGAGCCTGCTTGAGCAGGGAGGTTGGACGAGATGATCTCCAGAGGTGCCTTCCAACCTTAGCCATTCTGTGATTCTGTGAACGTGTAACTATGACAGAGGTAGACAATACCTACAAATTAATTGTTTCTCTGCACAGAATGAATTTTGATATTCCTCTTTCAGAGTGACGTTCACTGTACAGGCTGGAGAAATGGCTGATAGGAACCTTGTGAAGTTCAGCAAAGGGAAATGCAAAGTCCTGCATGTGGGATGCAGTAACCCTAGCAGCTGTACAGGCTGGAGGCTAACTGGCTAGAAAGCAGCTTTGCAGAAAAAGATCTGGGAGTCCTGGTTGAACAGGAGGCAGCAGTGTTCCCTAGAGACCAAAAAGGCCAACTGCATACTTAATAAGCATGCAACTAGCAGGTCCAGCTAAGCAATCTTTCCCCCCCATTCTGGCAGTTTTGAGATTGAATCTGGAGTAATTTGTCCAGCTTTGGGCTCCCCAGTACAAGAAGACACTGCTGTACTGGAGAGAGTCTAGTGGAGAGCTATCCGGATCTGGGGCTGGAGCACTGGATGCATGCGGAGATGCTGAAGGAGCTTGGGTTATTCAGACATAAGAAAGATCGGGGGGGTGGGGGGGAGATCTTATGGCTATCTAAAACTGTCTACTGGGGAGATGAAGATGGACCCAGACTCTTCTCAGAGGCACAAAGTGGAAGGATGAGAGGCAGCTTAGGACAAGCTGGAACATGGGAAATTCCAACTGGATACAAGGAAACCAATTTTTATGAGAAGGCTGGTCAAGCCCTGGAACACACCTTCCAGAGAGTTTGTGTGATCTCCATTCCTGGAGATAAGCAGAACTCAGGGGGACATGGTCCTGAGCAGTCTGCTCTAACTGGACATGCCTTGAGGAGAGCATTGGACCAGATGATCTCTGGAGGTCCCTTCCTACCTCATATTTTTATTTTTCCATACTCATAGGCTTTCTAGCAGTTACACTCAGTAAATAATTCCCGATATCTACATAGCCTATCCCCTAGCACAGCAGATTTTCTGGGGAGAGCAGACCAAGGAGAGGGAAAAGCAGTGACTGAAGTTTTGACCTGGAGCTAAGACCATGTTCATTTGAAAGGAGAGAAAGATAGGGAGAGACTGTAAAAACATGCAACTTTAAAGTCAAAGAGCTAAATTTTAATGCAGCGTGTAGGCAGTATCCATCAGCGTCTATCAAACACTGGGCCTATGTCTGCCAGACCGATAGCTAATTACCAACTGAGATGAATTATTTTTATCCTTTATGACTAACTCAAGTTACTTAAGACTGGTTTAGTAATCATAGCACTCAACTGGGAAGACAGCAAGGTTCATGTTCCTGTAGTGGCATGCGTGAGTACTCTAACAGCTGATCTACAGAGTCAGTGTCTCTATCCCAAAGAAAATTTTCTGTGCCTGTGTATATGGTGGAACAGCCCCAATGGGAGTGCTGTCCACCCTACTTCCTTCATGGAGCTGAGGAATCATGCTGTTAGATGTGCTACGGTAGATTTTCAGCAAAACAGTTATGGCAAAGCAGTGCTTTTCAGTGGAAAAAATGTTTTATCCATCCTCTTTCCATGAGCCCCAATCAACACTGATCCCAAGTACACCTGGAGAAAACTAGCCCAATGAGTGCCAGATATGTGCATTTTTGAAAAGCCTTCCTCAGTATAAAATGGATACTTTACAACTGCAAAAATCTAAACCTTGATGGTGAGAGGTTTATTATCTGTAGTGCTGCTTAGAATCAGGCACAGCGGTACTGTATGCTTCTGAATATAAAAGATCTATTCTTCAGAGAAGTCCTTTTTCTATTAATGAGATTCAGCCTAATGGGACCAAAAATTACTTTAAAAGACATTTCCTTTCTGCTTTTCAATGGCTTTTTTCCAGTCCATTTGGACTGGATATCAAAGATAAGGGGAAATATTTCAATAGCAAGAGCTTTTATAATTAAGCTTTGTAGCCTACATAATGGAGATATAGCCAAATTCAAGTGAAAAATAATTACTGTTTTTCCAGGGCTTGCTTCCGCTGCTCTGCCTCCCTTTCTTCTCCCCCTTCCGTTTTCCCCTTCAAAACCACGCAATGAGTTGTGCCTTACATATTGAAGACTAGTTTGATGCAGCTCCTTCCCAAGGGTTTGTATTTTCCCCTGTGTTTTAGAAGGGAAGAGCTGTTCAATCTTTAGCTATACCTAGACCTCCATAAAGGAGAGCACCTACTGTTCTTAAAAGGAAGCAAGTGCTTGCTGAAGGGTAATATCTTTATCTCCTTTCATATTGCCAGCTACTCCTTCAGCTATGGGAAGAAACAAGTTGAAAATACAGTGTGGGATGCCTCTGAGAGACTTTGTACATGATGCTAAGATAGACATGACATTTATCTTTTTCCGGTCTTTAGGAACCTCTCCTAATCACTATGGTACTTCAAAGGTCCCAGTGATTTCAGCCAGCTCTTTCAGCAAACATGAATGTATTCCATCTGGTTCCATTAACCTCTGTGTGTGCAAATATATATATATATATATATATGTATGTACATATACATTTTTGCAGCATGCTACAAGTGTTTTAAAAGTTGCAGCACAGTTACTTTACGTGCTGAAGAGAAGTGCTTCCTAGAATCGGGAGAGAAAGGAGTAGAAGACGCTTGATGCCTCAGTTGGAGTTAGTGATATCTTGGGAACATAAGAGGATGGCCTTTGGCTGTAAAAATGCTATGGATCTGCTGAGAATTTAGAATAGTAGGACTGGAGGGGACAATTTCTATAAATTCAGGTTCCCCACAGTAACGTCTGAAAAGCTCATTTCTCCAGTGTTCCCAGAAAATTCTCCTGGAGCCTTATAAGAGAGTTGAGGGCTATAAAAAAAGGCCAAAAGGCACACCTATAGCATTCTTAGGGTGCAGGATAGAAAGGATCTTTCTTTCTTGTTTTCTCCTCATCCCCTAATTACCATCCCTGTAATTTCTGTACAAGCTTAGTGCAGTTTTTGCTGCCAACAAATTAATGGCTGTAGACTAGGAACTGCTTGACCTATCTCTTTATTAGTTTAGATCAACACACATATTCAGTCATTAGTTGTGCATCCGTTTATCCTATTTGGTAAATGTTTTTTGTTTTACTTTTTTTTTTTTTTTTGGCTCCGTGATGTCTTCAAGCAGAAAATATTTACAGGCTTACTGAAGATCTGCAAAACAATTTCTTGAATTTTATTAGCCTACTAATGCCCAAGCTGAAAAGATAGTGCGTGCCTGTTCTGTCTGGAAAATAACAAGGCTTGTGGAGATGTTGATGAGAAAGAAGTAAATTGTCCATTTCTGCTGTGAAGCCCAACTCTCATTTTTTCTCGAAGTCATGCAGAATTTCCTTATTTTATGGAAGGTATAAAAACTGGTTCTAAAACATTGCCCTGCTGTTACAGGAGCCGGCAGTATGCCTCCCCCAGTGTGGTATCCCAGTTAAAATGCTGACTTAGAGCATACTGGGAAAGACTATCTGGTTTAATTTCATACCAGAATACGTCATTGTAGATGAAGCCATTTGAATATGTGACAATATTAATATGAAATCATTTTACAAAACATCGCAAGACAAGTTTTTGCTCTTTTTAGGTTTAGAAGCTACAAACAGCGCATTAAATGATAACCTTTGCTCAAGAATTAGCAATAGCCAGGCTAATGTTAGACTTTGTAGGAAGATCAAAGGACTCTTCTGTTTTAACTTCAGTCCTGTTTACTGAGCACTACCATAAAAAGTTGAAAAGTAACATGATGTGGAGGCAAACAAACAAAAAAGTAGTATCCATAAAAAATAAAATTAGGTTTCTTAATCTCTGAATAAGGTCCATAATAAAGCTTCTGTTCCTCTCTCAGCATGTGTTTAGCCTGTGCTGAAGAGATTCACTGGGTGCACTAAAAGATATGTCCTTATTAATTAACCACTTTTTGTAATAATAACACCATAATTTGCAGAGGTTAAACAATGCATGTATTATTTAGCTAGAGTTTTACATTTTCTATGAGTTGTCTGAAATGAGTCAATTAGTCTTCCCAAAAGCCCTGCAAGAAGACAGGTAAAGTAACACAGGTAAAATAGCTATTAAAAAGAGGACTGTCTATCAAGACTTTGAGTACTGTTTCTCCCTCTGTTTTAACCTTTGCCATACGCACCTCTCTGTCTTAGTATATTACAGAAATACCAGATTTTTTTTAATATATGCAGTTGCTGTAGAATCCCTGGACTGAAAGCACTACTGTACTAGTTACTGTTCTGAAAGCTTTTAGAACAGGACATTCCCTATGAAAATTCGGTCTGCCATTATCTAGTCTGCGTGTAAACAATTTTGTGATTCCAGCAGGTCCTAGATGTGTGAGAGATTGCTCCTGTGGAGGGAGAGATAATGTCTCAGCTTGCTTATCCTAGCCTCTAAATAAGAAGACTGAAGAATTGAGCTGTAATAACCCCTGGAGAATCAGCACAGAAATTACTTTCTATAGAAGTGTCCAGTTATTGTGATCAGGCAGATGTAGATATGTACAGATTGCCAGCAAGTGGGACAGGCAGGGTTTTCAGGCTAGTCGTCAACATCAGTCAGAAATTCTGTAGCTGTTTCTCTGTGGACATTCATTATTATAGTATCTAACCATCCCTAAAATTGATGCCCTTATAGCAAAAGCCCTAGACAAAACCCAGCTATTTCAAAATTACTTCCTTTCAGTCATGTCTAGTTGCAATATAAGCCAACTGCTCACCATCTAGTTGCTAGGATCCCATTTTTCTGTTAGTAAGGTTCCAGCTCAGATGTTTCTGTTCTCTTTGGCATGTTTCATGGCCTGTTTGGCCTGAGCTGGTTACTTCCGCTGGTAACCAGTTCATTTTAACATCCTGAACCCTTTAGATTCACTGCCCAACCTAAGTGCCTTGCATGTGATTGGTGCTAGATAAATAATAAATAATACTGATCCTGTCGTGCTATTCCAAATGGTTAATGAGCTGACCACAACACAGGGGAAACGAAACGAAACTGTAATATATGGTTTCCATTAGCCCTACCATGATGATTTCATGTGGCCTTTGATTTTGTCCTGAGATTATACGATCAGTGTAGCAAATGTTTCTTGGGAGCCATCCTTAACTTTCCCACCTTCTATTCCATAATGGGAGTTCTCCAGAAAACTAGTTGCCGTTCTGAAATGTATCTCTTGAAATGCAGCCATGTGAAGATTTGAAAGGGGCTTTTCTTGAAAAAGTAAATGTGAATTCTAGAAGAAGCTGTGAATGCTTACTAGGAAACAGTAATGTATTAGTCTGGGATGTATGTACTTTCATGTGTGTATACCGTGAATGTGCATTTATGCAATTCAGTTGCGCACACAAGCTACTTTTTTACCTCCTGTTGATTTGCAGCGATTCATACAGATTCACTAATAACTTTTACATTTGTGAGGAATCATTCGGGAGACAACTTTAAGGGAAAAATCTGTGAGATAAAGCTGATATTGGGAAGGCATTTTATTTTACTCTCTGCTTGGAATTACCCTAGGTTGATTCTTTAGTTATTGTTTTATACATATGCGAGTAAAGGATCTATATTTCACTCTGCAGTTTTGCCATTCTTGAGTTATCAGGTCTTTCATATTATCCAAGATAAAAATCATATCCCTTGGCAGTCTATTTTGTGTATTTTATGAATGCCATCTGAGAAACAACATCTCGTTTACATTGGGACCAGGAGCTGGAGTAATTTCTGTACTAGCCAAGCATCTAATAACACATAAATAATGTAAATTATAAAAACAAGAAAAACGGATGAGTGAGTTACTTCATCTGAAAAATGTTGAGGGTGTGACTGCAGTGCTGCTGAGCTATAAATACTGCCCTAAGATCAGCAGTGTTGCTACAAAGAAGATTTAGGTTCCAAACTCAGTGGAAACAGTACGTAGACGGGCAGTTTTATGTGATGGTATCAGTGAGAGTTTTGATGCTGCCCTGTACCCAGCAGCCTGATCTCCAGTTCAGCTAGGCACCTTCACCTAGGCCCTGCTTGAGGTGTTCTTAAGGGTAATTAATTGCCCTTCGTGAGGATGGCTCATAAGTTTAAAGTTAGTTGTGTCATTAAGATTTTTGCTGGAATGTTTGAGAGAACTCAGCCCTCTAGGACTGAGTCCCTGTAGCCAAATCATTCGTATCCGGTGGGAGGTGAGTGAGGAGGCCCAGGTTCTTCCTGCACTTGCTTGGCATCTCAGTGCATGGACTGCCATGTGCTTAAATGAAGAGTTTCTGTATTTTAATTTCATATTCAGCCAAAAGTGGTTTTCTTCTTTGAGGTTCAGTTCAGAGTGCTGTGGAATACCAGATGTTTTGATTTCAGACCATATGCAGGATTATATAATTATAAAATGGTAGTTATCATATTTCTCTCCGCTTACTGCAGAAAACTCCTGTGGCAGGTCTGACACTGTGAGTCTAGATAAGTCTTCATAATGCAAATTTTGGAGGTTTTTTTTTTCTTTTTTAGTGCTATAGGAAAGGAAATGAAAATCAGAGCAAGAATTAAAGTTAAGATCAGCTTCTGAAGCTAACAGAGACAGTGCAATTGGAATATGGAATGTTAGAAAATTGCCTTGTATTAGAGAAAGTGCTGATTAAGATCAAATTTATCTTGAGTTTAGATTTTGATCGGATCTAAACCGAGGGGAGGGGATTTATAGCTCAAACACAGTACAAGTGATGCATGGTAATATCCTGTGTTTATTGCCACATGAAATTGCAGTATAGCTTTGAACTGCTGCCAAATCTACAGTCAAGATTCCCCAGTAATCACTATGATTATTCCAAGTCTTCATGGCAATAGTGGGAAAAAGTATGATACTCAAGGTACTGCGGCCTAAACTGTCAGACTCCTTTTTATCCTTTGGGGCTCAGATTGACTGTGACTTCCTTCACATCCAGCAGAAGGAATAGTTAGACATACACATTTACCAGTCAATCCTTAAAGGGATATTAAGCAATTGGATTTACTCACGTTATTTTCAGAATTATTTGACCTCTATATTTCTTCCTCTTTCACCAACTTTTCCTTTTTCCATAGCGTTTTTTATTTCTAGACTGCTTTACTTCATATGTATGCATGAAGGTAGTATTTTTAATTTTTATTAAAAATCTTTTTTCCTCACTTGCCTGCTGATCTGTACCCTTTCCTATGCATTCTCATTTCCTTGACAATCCATGGCATAGGTTCTCTCCTTGAAACGTTCTTTTACCTCCATATGACTATTGCAAGTTGTATGTCTGCATCTGATCTGAATATACACGTGTGTTATTGTGGTTTATTTAGCAGATGGGAAATTAAGAAGTGAAGTTGGGGATAAGCTGCATAGTACAAAGTTACGATTTTGCTAAAAATATTTTCAGAGTCTGACAGGAGGGAGGAACGTTAAATAAAATTGTTCAGAAATTTAAGTAAAGTTTAAATGTGATTAAAATCTAATCTAGTTTTTGGAGCCAAAGTCATTCAAGCAAGTAGTTATTTATTTTGAGTTAAAACCGTCAGCAATCACTGCTAGCTGTCCTGCTAGTATGTCCCAGTTACATCTCTGCATCAATCACAAGCTCTCTTGCTGGTGTGAAGGTTTGCTACTTGTTCCACTTACAAAGGAAATAAAACTTGTTACGGAAAGCTTTTAACATGGGTACAATATTACTCTGGAGTATTTTCTTCCCTAAGTAGTGTTGGCCAGCAGGCAAGTCTGAGCACCCAGTATATTAGCTGTGAGAATCGAATCTGTATGCTTGGTGCATAGTCATCAATTTAAACTACTGAAGTATAAATCAGAACACTGAGTGAAATTCAAAAATATTTCATTAAATGAATTATGATACATGTGTGGATAAGAGTATAGTTAGGGGCTCTGCCATGTATGCTTCAATATCTACAGTCTTTAGGCTAACTCTCTTCTCAGAGATTAAACTCTGAAAGGTACACAGCCCTTTTGCGGTAGCAAATCTCACAGTGCGTTTGCATTCGTTATATTTGGCATTTTGCGTATGATTTCAGTTTCTAGAATGATGTTATTGAGTGAGTCCCTACCTTTCATTTATTTCTATTTTCTGAAAGCTATTTCCGAGTCTTCATTGCGCAGGAGAAATTTAGACCTACACTCAAGGTTCATTAACAATGAAAAACACTCCCAAATTTATAAATTTAATTCCTTTAATATATTGAAACCAACCTTCTGGGCTGTTTTTTTTTTTTTCGGTCCGAAGCATAAGTCAGAAAAAGAAAGCAATACAATGACACTGTAGTCCAGAGATTACCATTCCACTCATGTGCTGTCTGGGCATGCTGGAGAACCCACCACGCTGATTTGTTATCTCAGCTGTATGCATTTTTTAAAGATGTTAACAGGAGAGAATCAAGATAATGACATTGACAGTGTTGTTTGGACTAGAAGGTAGTATCCAAAGGTATTAAGCTTTCCATCTGGAATTAGTGACATGCTGCTTCTAGTGCCAAAGCATGGAAGGAAGTGTATCACCGTAAAGGTGAGCATGAATGTCACGACCAGCCTTGGGCATCATCCACGCATTCACATGCGACGTTCACATGCGACGATGAGCCTGGACACAAGCTTCGGTAGGAACCCTGGGGCTTGTGCTGCAGCTGTATTGTGGAGGCTGCTTGGCCTCTTAGCACTGGACCACGTCCTTCTTCGTGTGATCCGAGTCGGTCAGGAACCTACAGGGTTGAGCATTATGTAGCTCAGTCAACAAGCAGACAGTCTGAATTAATTTATTTCCAAGAAAAATGCTGATGTTGCAGCCTAAGTTGCTGTTGGTAGTGTGGCAGGAAAAGTACCAGGCTTTGTGCTGGGCACTCCTCTCCGCCTTGCGATGCAAACAACGGCACAGGGAAGCACTGTCACAGCTACACTGTATTTCAGGTTAGTGTCGTGCCCTCTGCAGAAAACTACTTCCTGCATGAGCATGTTATAGGAATCTTTGGATGCTATACCTGGGCCATGAGCAACGTACTTGGGCTACATATAGTAATAAACAGATGCAGTTTGAAGAGTAGCAAGAAAATAGGAAGCTATGAGTTGCAATGGAAATAAGATAATGTTATTTATGAAGGTGTCATTTATACAGGCTTTCCAATAAATATGACAGCTTTCACACTCTTGGATAAAGAATATAATTTAAAATATAGAAAATCTTAGAGAAGTTGTGGGCTTTTATCTTGCTCTCGCACCACTAAGAGAAGTAGGTTTGGCACAGTGTGTGGTTTCGTGCATGGTTTTGTAGGTGGACCATGGACTCTGAAGTATATGTGCGAGTCTCTTGTTCAGCAAAGCATTTCAATGTGTGTCCCATGTTAGATACATGAAAGTTATGCAGAAAATAGTGGAACTGTATATGCACTTCAAGTACATGCTTAAGTAACCTGTCAAGTTAGAGTTTCAACAAATGTTGTATTTACAGTTTTTTTCCCCAAGAGCAATAGCAGAAAAAACCTCAATCCAGCTGTCATCTCTGCATAATTCATTAGTGCATACTTCATTAGAAATTCCAATTTTTTTTAACTTCAGCTGTACTGCAAAAAAGTAACTACATAAAAATGTACTGTTTTGTCTAAGGTATTTGCTTGTTTGTGTTTATATTATTGTAATTCTTTCTACATAACTGGCTGCCATTTTTGCCTGTTAGCACTTTACAGTCACTATGTAGAAGAGTGATTGGGATTCTGCAGTGTCTTCTGCATTGTCTGCTGAAGATTTTAATTATGTTTTGAGTGCAAGATTTTTTTTATTGTTGTTGAAGTTTGAGCCAAATAGATCCCAGCTGGCCTTTGAAGATTCATGTTGTGTTTGTAGGCTAACAGTTAGTAAAGGCACCTTTCTACTTACAAACTAGGCCTGGAAAGGCGATGAAAATGGGTCCTCACAGTGGCATTTTTAGAACCACACTGTAAGGCACTTGCAAACTGCAAAAGGTGGAGGAGTTGAAAAAAGTATGACTGATTAAATTGTGTGAGGAGAATTTCTTTGTTATTGAAAGCCTGCCATGAAGTCCACACAAGAGACAGCTGAGACTCTTCCTGTGTTTGAGTCAAGGTATTAAATGAAAAGGAAATGCAAATGATTGACATATTTTTCTGCATCAAAGTGAATTGCCATCTTATCCAAAATGTGTCAGCAGGAGGAGAATGTTGTAACAGTGGAGGGATGTTTTAGACCAGTTCTTTCTCTTGGGTGGTTCTTTTCACGTCAGTCTAGCAGTGATTATTTTTAGATTTAATATTTACAACGGCAGCCTCACATGAAGTGATTTATTTATATAGACATAAAAAAAATGAGTCTTTACTAGTGTCTGTTCTTCTTTGTTAGCCCTGAGATTTTTGCATGTGGCGTCACGAACCTTGCACGAGGCCCAAATCTAAGGTAGTCATTCCGAGTAGAAGTGAGGACTATGGTCAGTTTGGTGTGATTTGAAGGAGAAGTTATAGAGTTTAACATTCCTAGATTTGGTGAGGGAAGATGAGTAGGACCTGGGTGTCCTTGTCTCTTAGGTACTTTTGAGTCTCTTGTCCAAAGAATTCTGATACGTAAGGTATGTATAAAATCTGACATTTTCACATGAAAAATAAGTCAATGTTGTCTATCATATAGAAAACAGGCTTCTAAATATATGTTATATTTTTTCTCTTTTAGATAATTCTTGTAAGTTCTTCCCATAATGACCGTGACCAAAATCTTTTCATAAGCATGGATGAAGGAGCCACTTTCCAAAAACAGCCCATTAGTTTCTTTGTGGAAACTCTCCTTTTTCACCCAAAAGAAGAAGACAAAGTACTTGCTTACACCAAGGAAGGCAAGGTAAAGCTCAGAGATACTGTATTTTTTCAAAATTTAGGAATTATTTCATTGAGGTGTGATATAAAGCAGTTGTGATATGCTGATTATTGTTGAGTTTTATGAATTATATATATTTTTATGAAATATCATTTGTCCATTAGGAAACCATATTCGGTTTTTGAGAGGCTTACCTGAATATTTATTGTGTGCATCTCCAAATCTCTTTCTTTTTTAGTAATTTCAATCCTAGCATTTCCAGTTGACATGGATATTGGTAATGTTTCTCCTCCTGCGTAATATTAAAACTTAAACAGAGGCAGCTAACTGCTGCCTCTGAAATATGCTACTCCCTAGAAACTGACCATGAGCAATTACTCTTTAATTTACAGTGTAGTAGAAAGTTTATGAACTTGAAATACTGCCTTCAAAAGCCTTTCTTGGGACGTAAAATAAAGTCAAATGAAACAAACTTCTGTTTAGTTGTACAGCAAAAGAAGAGCTTAGGAAACACTGAATCTGTAAAAATGCAGAATAATTCTCCCTCACACAAAGTATTTATACCAAATTCAGATTCAGAAGTTGTATGAGCGTGTTCGTAGATTTCGAATATCTTTCAGCTTGCTTCCGATTACATTATAAAGACCAATGTCAATTTTCTGCATGTGTTAGGCAGAACACGGACGACCGAGTACATAGTCCTGCAAGAGCATAGTTCCTGCTCTGAGCACATAATCCTGCGTAGTTCAGCTCCTTCTTACAGTGCCAAAACTGAAGCTGTTAGGTCACTGTGATTTTGGTCCCGATAGTGATCTTGACTCGCTTCCATCTGTACTCCTGTGTTAAGCTGCATTTAGGTAGGCTGTAGGATAGAAATAGAATGAAAATGATAAACTATCAAATTCACTCACAAATTACATGGAATATATTACTTATTTACTTACTAGCTTTGATTTTAAATCCTAACACAGTTAACTGTTATGAATATGATGAATACGTGTCATGTGAACAAAAAACTTCAGGAAAATCTATTTTACGAAAAAGTCTATCATCAGAAACAGAAGTCTAACTGAAAATAGATAGTGTTCCTGAATTGAGTATAGTCAGTTGATCAAATGGCTTTAAAAAATTAATTTGGGTATGATATTCTAGAGAAGTGTATGAGGAAGTTCACCAACCCCAGTGAGTAAAAACGTATGCAAGGAAAGAGAAGGGGGCAGGAGCTCAAAGTGAAGCATTTGTTTAGTGCTTTGCTGAGTTATGCAAGATAGGGAGGTTTTCAGGCTTTTTGTACTTGGATAATCTTCCACAGGGAGTGATACTATTACTTGCCATACTTAAAATGTGACTGGACAAAAATTACGAAATACTGAGTAAAGGCTGTTCTGCATTAGTAGTAGGAAGGATTAGGTGATCTGATAGACTTTTCTCATTCTTTCAATATGACTGTAAAAGGAGACAACCATAAGGATTTTACTGGACAAGTCCTACAGTCTTTGCTTATGGTGTATAGGGAAACAGGATACCTTTGACTCTAACTGGGTGAGTCACTTGCTTAAATTTTGTGCAAGAGGTGAAGTATTCAGCCTAGCAGAGAGAGGAAGATGAAATGATGTAGGCAAAGGAGGTGTTGAAAGTCAGACTTGGAACTTGGCATAAAAAGGTCACTGTATTAAAATCAGTGGTCGTGAGAGATAACGTTGATCTGAACTTGGCCAAGGGAAATAGTTAACTCGAAAATCCAGAGTATACTAACTTACCTTAACTTAAAGAAAGTAGTATCAGGAAGTAACATGATATAAGACTGAGCAGAAGCCATTACCTCCTGTTACTCAAATCATTTCTTACAAAGGCACTCTCAAGAGTACAAGAAATACAGGATCGAGTCCTTATTAAATAGCAATCACCACGGCTTCTCTGTCTGCTGGAGCATCAACTTCCTTTATGTTGCAAAATCTGCAATGTTCTTTCATTCAGAACCATAGATTTTATTTAAATAAAGCTCTAGCCTCTAGCTGACACACTAAATGAATGCAAATCCAGTCAATGTAGTTAGATTAATCCATTTACTATCTCAAACCTATACTTTCTTTTTCTAGCTACCCCAATAATAATGAGTAACAATCACTTGTTCACTGAGTCTATGTAAATGCTTTTTGATTTTTTTAAAACTTGACAGGGATATAGTAGATTTTAATTGTTCGTTCGGAAGCTAAGGAAGAAAGAATGGCCCAGCTGAGTGATGCATCTTCTGTTTTCTTAAGAGTGACAACTTACATTTATTGCATGGGTGGTACTTAACAGAATTAAACAACTATTAAAATTAAAAACAACTGTTTGCTGAAGAGTAGATGTTGAGAAAGTTACCTCAGCCTTTATCTTTACATATTAAATATGGCTGCTTATCTGTAGCAAAATGTAATATGTAATAGTTTTTTCATTTGTTATTAAACCTATCCAGTTAAAAAAATTAATTTCTTACTAGTTCTTAAAAGACTCTATCTCTCCAGACAATCAGCGACTGAATACATGAATTATTATCACATCAGAGTGGATTACTTTAACTGGGATTTTTCTTCTACTAGAGATATTAAGCAAAAACTCATCATATGTAAATTGTATCAAATAAGCAATGCATGTAGACAGCAGAGTGCTTTAAATCTGCCTTTTAAAAATTCTGGTAGATATTTGCTATTTTAAATGGAAGAAACACATTGTGAAGGCACTTGCTGAAGGAGGGAGCTTTCTGAATAGCAATTTGTATCCTGCTTTATTATGGGGAAGACAACTTTCACCTGCGCTCTTGATATCCATCCTTGTCTTTCGCATTCTGCTTTTACTGTGGATAAACCACAACAAGGCAAGGCGGAACCACCATCTTACCCTTCCTCCAGGCCATCTTTTGCCTCTTTGCTGAGCGTCCGTTTTTCAGGGAACACAAACCGGTATCCCTGAAGCAGGTACTTATGAACATCTCTCCTCATCAAATCTCTTAGGCATTTCTGTAATATTTTTGGTCCTATTTGAGCAGAGTTTTAAATTCCATTGACTTCTTGGCTTAACTATATTTGACTGCATTAAGGCTTTAAGCATAAGGAGAACATTTGTGCTTCTCTGGTCACTGAATGGGAAGAAGGTGAAGAAAAGTGTCCTCTATGGCCCTCTAACCATGCCAAGTGAAAAAGAACCTGACCCAAAATGAATTGTGAATTGTTTTCGTGGTAAAGAAGAAGACATTGTCACTGAGTTATGTTCTTTATTGATTATTTTTAAAAATATTTTCTCTATGTTTCAGTTAATTTTAAAAAAAATGAAATGGTATTACTCTGAAAATATTTGTAGACAGTTCCTGGAAATGATTTTTTTCATTGGTGTGCAGTTGTAATTTTAATAGTGACATAGGCCCTGTCTTTTAAGAAGCAGTTTCCCATTGTCTAATTTTTTTCTCTCTTTCTCTTCCCCCCTTCCCCCCCCCTTTGTAGGTTTATGTCTCAGCTGACTTGGGGAAAAAATGGATCCTTCTGCAGGAGCGAGTTTCAAAAGATCATATTTTTTGGTAAGAAGGATATTATTCTACAAACAAAAATGAAGAACAGAAGTACTTGATTCTAATCAACCACAGTATTTTTGGAAGTACTGATAAGGACTGTAGGAGCCTTGGCATATTTTGCAATTCTAGTATGTCACCATTCATTCCTACATCCACCATTGCAAATACTCATGACAGTGATCATACTTTTAGTGTCAATGCGCAAAGGGTTACAGGTCTGGGTCTATAGTCCCCAAAATTCGGAGAGAACTTTACATGTTCAGTGAAGTTGCTCTTCGTTTTACTTATAAAATGGATCTTTAGAAAGGACAGCAGTCTCTTTGCAGAGAAAAATCTGTAAAATATTCTTTAAGAAAGGTTGAATCACACATATTAACTAGAGTCATACATAAACTTACACTGTTAGGGAAACTGTTGAAAAGTGCAGCTTTACTGAGTACACACACATCAACTGATTTTATTTTCAAGTATTTTGCAGTCTCTCCAAATCTTTACAAAGTGGTCTTTTCCGGTTGAAAAAAATTTGAAGAATAAAAATGCCTTTTTTATACTAATGAAATCAATTTGCAAAATGTATAACTTCCTTTATATTCAAATTAACATTTTTCTTTTTCTAGTGATTGTAATTGATTTCATTGTTAAAAGTGGTCAATTTGCACCCTCAACACTTATTTCTATTGAAAAAGCCAGAGAATTCTACCTTTCACATTTTGACTTCAGTGCATGAATATAGACTGTGTATTTCTGATGACTGTGTCATCACCAATGATTGGGGCTGTCCTGTGATAGGAGTAGCCATAACTTGCTAGATACTTTCCTTCTCTGAGTGACTTTTGATCTGAGTTTTAATTCTAGAGGCACTCTGATCCGTGTTGATTGCATAAAGTATAATTATCTGCATGTTTGTGGAGCAATATCTGGCTTTCAGCAGTATTTTGTGGATTGCTAGCGGTGTTGCCAGTTCTGAAATGGATTTACCTGATTTCAGCTGCCAGATTTGCTACGTGTTTGGCATTCATACTGTTCTCCTTGTTTCTCAGGCAGTTGCTCTCCACTTGAGTTGAAATGGATACTCATCCTGGCAAAAGGCAAAAAAAAACAAAAACAAAAACAACAAAAACACTTAAGCTTCTGATGTAGAAGTTGCGTTTTATAAAGTACACAGAACTGTTACAGTACATACAAATGCATTGCCTCAAAATGCAAGTTAGCAACTGGTCCAAATATGTAGTGGCATGGTGCTGCTGCAAAAGCCGAGCAGGACGGCGGCTGAGACACGTGAGCAGGTTGAGCTGTGCCAGACTCTCCCTGATGGCAAGAGCTGTGAGCACAAGACTTGACCTACCCTGCTGCACCATTGGCATCATTATCCCCTGGACATACTGAGGCAAATTTTTTTCATACTTCCAAATGCCTCTTCTTCAATAGGCAACCTGCTTACTGTTCATGCTGTCAGACCAGCCCATGGTTTTTTTGTAGTAACACCCCTCTGATTCACTCCAGGTTATGTCCGCCTTTTCTGCTGAAGTACTTGAGTCAGCCTGATCCTTTCTGCTTTCTTGCTTCTGCAAAACATAGCCTTGCCAAAGAGCTTGCTTCCACGTAGCTCCTGGAGCTTCATAGGCAATAGCTTCACCGGTCTCTTACCTACCACGCAAGGGGCAAAATGGTTAAGTGACACAGTGGGTCAGAAATGTCATGTCTGCCTTACAACCAGCTTCCATAGTAAGATTATGTAGGGTGTAAGTCAGGAGGGAATTTGGCTCTCTGCTGTTAATTAAAGAAGCATTTAAAATGAATCTAATAGAAAAAAAACATTAAACTCGGTAATAGTTAAGAAAAAACAGTTTGAATCCTGTCTTCTATAGGCTTGTTTAATGATGGTTTGCTTTTCTAAGTATATTTAGCACACTTAAAGTATGAAAACCTTAACACAGCATTGAAGTAAGTGTCCGTTCTGCTCCGACACAAGTGATATGTCAGTGTTTTTGGTACATAAGAATGAAAGTAAGTAAATGCATGTTTAATATTAAGCATAATATTAAGCAGCATATTTAGCCATGTTTCAGAATACTTTTATGTTTCCTTAAATCATTCAGACAGAAGTCATGTGTGCTGAAACTTGATAAAATACTTCCAGTTATTATTTTAAAATCACGTTTGTTCATAAACCTCACATTCCCCTCAAATAAGAGTAAGAAATTGTAAGCATTTGTATGTTTACAATAGAAATAATTTCTATTATTTTATTTCTTCATTTTCTTTGATTTCTCTCAAGACCTGTATCAGCTAGCAACATCAAGGATTTGGGGGAAGAAATTGAGTGCCTCATCAATGCCAAATGATCTTTCTCTTAAACTTCTTTATAGACAAAGAAATAAAGATTAAAAATATATTTTACTTCTATTGTCATGTAGGACATCAAAATATATATTTTACACAATCTACTTTGAGTGGAGGGTTGGACCTTTGCTCCAGTGGAAGTTGCCCTATGAATATGTGAATATTTCTACTTTTCTATGGCCTTCATCACCAGAGTTATTTGAGTACTAGATAGAAACAAGTATTCGTGCAATTTCCAGTGGCTGAAAAATTAGGGACTTTCTCGTACCTCAGCTATTAGGATACTTTCTGCTCAGTCTAACATTCTTTTCTTGATATTATGCAGTATCTGATGCTTTAAAGATAGGTGAAATGAATCCAAACTAATTGTCCATTTCTCTGTAAAATGGAGGAACGTGTTATGCTGATATTGGCTGGTTTGGCCAAGAAGTATTATGTTTCACTGGGCAGATGTTTCTTCTTTGATACCACTGGAGCTTTGCCATTGTATACTATAGCCTCAGGCCATTGCATACTAGTTGATGATATAGCCTCAGATTTTTATTTTAGCCTGGTAACTACAAATATTATCCATCATCATATTTTCCAGGGCTTTTTTTAAAACAATTTCCTCCTGTGCGCCCAGCAGTAGCCAGATCTTCATGCCTATCCTGAAAAAGCTGTTCCTTACTGAAACTACAAATGCAATAAATTTAATGGAATGTCTTTTGTAGTTATATTATGGGAAGGTCAGTAGGGACTTAGTAGTTCATTTATGTTCAGATCTTACACTCTATGTTCATAAGCATTATATTCAAATAATCTTCTAGACTTACATTGCTTTTCAAGGGTTCTGGACCGTCCCTTGATTATCTCTGCAGATTTAACATATGGAATTTGGTCTTTCATGACAGTGGAACTAATTGAAAGAGTATTGGTATCAGTAGAAAGCGTATAGTATCATCTCTATTTTAGGAGCACCGCATTTCCTCCTCCCCTCTCTGATTTAGAGTGGCATCTTCTTTTGCCCCTCCCAACCTTCTTCCCAATGTGTTTCATTTAGTCTTTTCCAAAGGAAACTCAATTAATCCTTCCTAGCAGATTTTCTTCTCTTAGGAGCTCAGAAGGCAGGACCAAAGGGGGGGCTATAAGGCAGCAGGTAGATGTAAAGATGGTTGGAAAACTTCTATATCATAGAAATTCCTTTCTTTTTCTTTGTTTTTTTTCTCATGCAAGTTGAAATGAAAAATCAAAATATAGAAAAAAACTTATTCAGAAAACTTTCATATGGAAGTACTGAAAAGAAAAGCTCTGACATTTTTCATTGAAAAGCTTTTTTAAAAATTTTTCAAACAAAACCTTGAAATGTGAATTTGAGATTAACTGCAGAAAATCAAATATCAAGTAGCAATATAATTCAAAATGGAACATTCAATTTTGTATCAACATTTAGATAATGGATCTTTTATTTCTTTATAAATATTTTTTGGGGAGATTCAAATCCTTTTTTGTGTGAAAGGTTTTAATTTTGAGCAAATTCTTATGCTTTAAAACTAAGAAACTTTGGATATGTTGACAAACTTAACTTCTGCCTGTACACTGCAACCAACCATACAGCATTGTCCCTAATGTGATGATTTCTATATCAGTGATGTTATAGAATCTAACCTTGATAAACATTTATTTTCTCCAATTCTTAACATATTTGTAGGAGGGAATGAATAGAAATTGCTTAGAAATAGAGTTATATGGCCTATCCTTTTCCAAACGTTAAGCACCCACACTTCACATAGTATGTAATTGCTTTTATATTATCAAGCCCATTTAAAAAAAAAAGGAGTAGTGTATTATGTGGTAACAGTTCAGAAGGAAAAAGTATTCTGTAATTTGGGATTCTTCTGGCTCTGCTGCTGTTCTTTTCAATCCCCAAGACTTATGCACCAGTTAAGTTCCTTTTGATTTCTCAAAATAGAGCTTAGTAATGCGTAAGTGAAGAATAGATTGTGAATCAGCTGCCTACAGCAGCACAAATATAACCCAGGACAGGAAGGCATGAATCAGTAATTACCAGAGAATTAGGCCCAGCACATTTTCTTTATGACTGTGTCCAGAGCCTTGGAACTATTTTATCCTCAGTTCACTAGAATATGTGGATCCTGTGCTATAGATATCTCTTATTTTTAGATACAGGCTCTCCATTTTCATGAGAGATGAAAAAAATAAAAATAAAAAATGATGAGTTTATTTGGGTAGAGCATTTGTACTCAGGGGACCGAAGTTCTGTTCTCACCATGAAATCCCATATGAGTAATCAATCACAGCTGTAGCCATTAATGTCAAGTGTAGCGAGTTTCTGGCTACTCAAGTGTCAGGTGAAAGAGTGGATTTCAGAGATGTTATGCCCTGAAGGGAGGAGAAATGGAAAGAGGATTTCATTGAGCCTTTAACATTGAATTTTGTGTGAACGGCTCTTGTGTGGGAAGCCAAGAGTCTGTGTGGGCAGTCATTCTTACGTTTGACTTAATCACTTAGGATAACATTTGTTTCTACTTCTGTGTGGTGATCAATATGACAAACCACTCCAGCTCTGCTATTTGGATCAGGCTGCCTGGAAGAATGCTTTTATTAAAAAGTATTTAAGCGCAGGGAGTAAATAAAGAACAGCACATATTGGCTGTGTAGGGCGTGGACTGTGTCATCAAAGGTGTGTCTTTCAAAGCAGACGTGAAGAAGGCAAGGCCTGAAACATAAGTCAGTCATAACTCAGACATATCTTGCATAAATCAAGTTACAGATTTGTCTCTCTGCGTAACGAGATTGCCAAGAGTCAATATCATTTTAAGATAGTCAGAAGAAACATTTGCAATACAGCTTTAAAAAAAAATACTGATGCTCTTTCATGCAGCAGCGATACCTTTTGGTCAAGCTCTTCTATAGCAAGCCAAGAACAACATGGTTTTGACTTGCTTTCTAAGCAAGGTGGTGCCCTTAAACCAATAATATGAATTACTGCAAATCAATTTTCAGTCTAAACTGGGCCCTTGTTACCTTTTGGATAACCTGTGTATTCGGAGACTAAAGGAGGGCCAGAGAGAGGAGACCAGCTAGTTTTCAGATGGCCTTTGATTGGAGGCTCCTGCACACCAGAGAGTGGGTTTGTTTTGATTTGGTTTTGTTTTCAGATGCCATGTTTGAAGGTAGCTTTTCATCAGTATGCATCCCAGTGAACTGGATCAAATATTTAAAAACGAAGGGACCTATCTGAAGGAGAAGAGATACCTAATCTGTAGCAGACTCTACCTTATTAGCGTTTGCAGGCAACCGCTCCCCTACAAAATGAGCCGTGAATACTGGAAACACAGAAAGTGTTTTCTCTGTGGAAATAAAATATAAAATCGTAATTATTATGCAAGGGATTTATGCTTGTGATTCACAATTTGAGATGGTAGTGTTACACATCAGTGCTAATTTTTGTTCATATATACTATATAAGTATCAAATTCTACGTGAGCATTGGCATTTTTCTAATATTGCATGTGACTTAAGAAAATAGTGGGGCAGTTTGTGACGAAGATAAAAGCAAAATCAATACCAAATAATTCCAGAGGTTTGATAATTGGAATTCTTACTAGAGGAACACTTAGAATTGTAGCATTCTTATTTAAAATATAAAATACATAATGTCCATTTCATGGAGTGTGTACACAGAGCAAGGCATGCGCAGAGAGCACTCGTTAGTCCACTCCATTGCACTATTTTTATGCTAATGTAACTGTGGTAAAGTCAATGAAGAATTAGGTCATATGACATATGATCTTTCAAGAGAACTTCTCTAAAAGTCTAAAAAATACACATATGAAAGAGCTCCAGTGTCCCTCAAGAGACCAAATTCAGACCTCCATTGTGCATATGTGGGAACAAAGGTGGCCTCATTTGCTACCGCCTTGCATCATGTTTTATTAGATGCATCTTAGAGACATAAGTAGGGTGAAACACACACAAAGGGTGCAACGTAGCTGAGCCGATTTAAGGTCAGTGCACCACCAAAAGGGACTGTCTTGCTGCTTTTCTTCAACATGACTGGTGCTCAGCTATCCGCATGATTAGATGATATAAGAAATAGAAAACTAATCCCTTCAAAAAGTCCCCAAATTATGTTCTTTTGGATTAGTTTTCCAACTAATTGAAGTTTGAAGTTAGGCTGAATTTTTAGTTTAAATTTTAAATATTAATTTTAAAATGTAGAAACAACCCAAATCAGAAAACCTTTAATTCAGTGGTCAACCCTCCTTCACCCAAGTAAGACAAACAAAAATGGTCCCAAACTACTTAGATTTGAAAATTTCAGTTGAAAACTACTAGAGAAGAAAAAGGAGGGAATTATAACAAAACAATACCACATTGATCAGATCGCCTCTCAGTCTTCTCTTCTCCAGGCTGAACAGGCCCAGTTCGCTCAGCCTTTCCTCAGAGGAGAGATGCTCCAGTCCCCTCATCATCTTTGTAGCCCTCCGCTGGACTCTCTCCAGTAGCGCCACGTCTCTCTTGTACTGGGTGGCCCAGCACTGGGCACAGTACTCCAGGTGAGGCCTCCCCAGGGCGGAGTAGAGGGGCAGGATCACCTCCCTCCACCTGCTGGCAACACTCTGCCTCATGCAGCCCAGGATCCCATTGGCCTTCTTGGCCACAAGGACACACTGCTGCCTCATGCTCAACTTGTTGTCCACCAGCACTCCCAGGTCCTTCTCGGCAGAGCTGCTTTCCAGCAGGTCAGCCCCCAGCCTGTCCTGCTGCATGGGGGTTATTCCTCCCCAGGGGCAGGACCTTGCACTTGCCTTTGTGGACCTTCAGGAGGTTCCTCTCCGCCCACCTCTCCAGCCTGTCCAGGTCCCTCTGAATGGCAGCACAGCCTTCTGGCGTGTCAGCCACTCCTCCCAGTTTAGTATCATCAGCTCCTGAGCAAGTACTTATTCTTTTGAAAGCCTGAGTTTCCATTTGAAAAAAGTATGTTGATGGTGAATATCAACTAAAAAGAAAGAAGCTCCTGTACTGTCAGGGTCCATTGTGTCTGTGCTCTATTAGCTGGAAAAGGTCCTATTCGAAAGCCAGCTCAGGAGCAGTAAGCTGGACTTTTGAGACTGTTCTCTGTAATTTTCATGTTTATTCTTTTTCCTGAAATCAGGGATGAGTGTGTGAGTGGATGTGCAGATAGAATCGTAACACTGGTGCAATATATTTCTTTTGTATTAGTCATAATTTTGTATATGCAAATACAAAAAAAGTCCTAGATTTGTGCCTCAGTATGAAAAAAACATTTCTGAGCCTTCCATTTAAGTGTTTCATGTTCTGTGTATGTTTTTGCATGTCCATTTTTTTGCCCATCATTTTAAGAAAGCTGTGCCTCATGGGATGGGGGGCCTAGATTGTGTTAATCCTTCATAGCATGCTACTACTTTTCCTTTGATTCATGCTCTAAGTACAAATGAAGTAACAGTATGGCTATTTAAAGTACTGTTGCCATAAGAGTCCTCTGAAATGAATGGATTAGTTTATTCTTTGGGGATATTGCTTCAAATTCTCTGCACACTCAGGCAAATAGCTCTGTATTAGTTATACTCTCTTCTGAAGATTTGCTTAGCAGCCATAATAGATGAGGTCTTTTTTCAATAAAAAAGGACTATTCCAAAGTCTTTGTAAGACTGGGAAAGAGCACTTCAAATTTGGGAAACTCTGCTCTATAGTTCACATTCAGAAGTCAATTTTGAGGGTTTAGTGTCTTCAGTGGTTGAACAGAGAGCCTCTGTGGTTGTATCTTGTCTGTAGAATTAGCGTAATATGAAACACAAAGCACATTGCTGAAATATGAATATTTTTTCCTCATTCTTTTTACTTAACTTGTGCATTTCAAAATAGGCAAACTGTGCACTTACAGAGTTCATCTCACCTGTTAGACATATGTAAAGATAGGTATCTGCAAGTACAGCTTAATGCGCGTTTCTGCTGGCAGCCTTGTGGTTTCTTTCTTTGTAGGGGTGCCTTTAAATTAGATGAATTCCCAACACTGGGGCCTGGCAAGTTTACCAGGGGATCTGAGGCAGTGAAGGAGAGGCAAGAGTGGAGACACAGGGTGGGGTGGCTTAATCTGGCACAGCAGCGAGAAGAAATGGTTGCCGTACTGCAGTGTGAGGTTGTCATCCTAAACTTTCTTTACAAGCCGTGGGCACCTTAGGAGGTGATCCGGCTGGTTTAGGAAGAGAGGACTTGCCCTCTGGAAGTAACTGTTCCCTGTTAAATGAAGGATAGTTTTAGATGGGGCATAGGGGAAATGTCTGAACTTCAGGGGGGAAAAAAAGCATTACTTTTTCCATGCTAGCCTAAGGAAACTGTCCTTTTGCTTCGCATCTGCTTAATACAAATATAAAGGGGAAAAGGGGCCTGGGATGGGAGCTTTTCATTTCAGCATGCGGTACTACCTCTTGCATTAAAGGGTTACGCTGTAAATGAAATTAGATGCTACCACTGTTAGGAGGAACACAGTAAACATGAGACCATTGTCATTTCCAAGCTACTGGAAGACGTATGAAAAGGTAAAAGTATTGGCAAATATCTCAAACTGTGCTTATAAAATCTTGTGTGATAAATTATAGATACAAGAGGTTATTTTGAAAGTATCCAAAAAACATCTTTGCGTTATTGATGCTGATCAGTATGTCAGATTGAGCCTTAGAAAATTTCAGCCCTGAAGTTTCTGTTAGATTGTGGTTCAGCTGCATGAGGTCCAGCACAAAAAGTAAAATATTCAACCAAACATCACTTTTCTTCCTTCAGAAAGCTGACTGCAGAGCTGATAGCAGGCTTGATTTGGCATGTTATGAATATCTAGAAAAATAGATACAGTCTGCACTGTGAAAAAGCTCACAGATCCTTCTCTCTGTTCAAATGTATTCTCATCAGACCCTCAATAAGGAGAACATCTTGTCTGACTTCTTGTTGCTTCCCAAAATGCTAAAACAGTTTGTGTTTCAGAGACTAATTTCGTATTAAATTTTTCATTCTATTTATAAGGAAAAAAAATTACCCACTTGCAGTTTCCTTCACATCTCTTGGCTTTACCTCCTTTTTAAAAAAATAATTGCTGTAAATGTCATATTCTTCTCTCTTGTATTCTCTACTCCTTAAGGACTAAATTGTATTTTGCCACAAGCCCTGGTTTGGGGTACAGAATAGCTTTTATGATTTCACTTCCCTCCTCTTCCCACTTCATCCCAACTTGTCATTGCCAGTTTTGGCACATGCTAATGTTAGGTGCCAGCCAGTGATACGGTTGTGATCCTACGTTTTCCTTAGCAGGAGTTGTATTTAAGCCCTGGTTGCACTGAGCTGTAGACTGATATCAAATGTTGCAGCTCCTTCACAGAACTGGGTTTCAGGTTGCTGTTGTCACCCTCTCCTTGCCTTCTCCACCTCCTCAACTGATCATTTATCTTATTAGGGAAAAACAGTGTATGGGATTATTTCTGCTTGTTCTGCAGCAGCTGAACTGATCCAGTCTCTTCCCACTGGCTTGCATTCCCAAGGAGCCCGTTACTGAGTCCCAGTTTTACCATTCCTCATGGATCAATCCCATTGAAAACATTAAACAATGATGTCATTTCAATCTAAAGTATAGCTTTATTACATTTCATTATTAATAATTGTATCAAACCCATCATTTTCTCTAAGTATTTATTAGATTTTCTTAATAACTGCATCCAGCTGCACTTTATCACTCAATATATCTCCTTCATGTGTCTTCAGCTCACAGCTGCTGCCTCTGTGGGCTCTTCCGCATTCGGCAGGGAAGAGCCATGTGAAGAGCAGTGTCACTACGGGAGTGTGGCCTGCTTCTGTTTCACTTTGTGACAGCGTAACTGTCAGCTCAAAGCTTTCTGTGCAGAGCGTGCCTCACTAATGATGCTGCAGGGGCCTGGATAAAACATAGCTGTGTCTGCCGTTCTGAGCCTGGGATGGAAGCCCTGAGGGGTGAAAATCTCATCTTTTGCCTGAGCGTATTTGACATGGGAGATATTAAGAGAAAATCAGTCTGCATTCCTATTGCACCTTTTCAAAGTTAAGCTGCACCTTGATCAATTCTGACTGAATTTCCATCTCTGGCTTTCACTCTCAAAATTATTCTGTGTTTTCTTGCTTTGTCAAAGCAGAATCTACTGTTCTCTTGAATATACTTACCAAAGATGTATCAATTCCTTATGAAAGGCATGTATCAAGTTGAAGAAATATCTAGTAAGGATGGAATCTAGGTCTTTTTTAGCACTAAATCTGCCCTAGAGTCTGAAATGTCAAAGCTAATTGTAAGAAGATGATCTAACATTTAGCAATGCGTGTAAGTGTGTGCTAATATGTATGTATATTTATATCAGCATATGGTTATGAAGTTTTTTCAGTTTCATACCTATTTCTGTTTTCTCCAGTTGATGTTAGAATCCTGTTTGTATGCCTGTCCCAGTAGAAGAGATTCTAAACATATTTAAGAAGAAAAACATAATGCTAAGAACAGAAATAATTTTTTCCATCTAAATGATGTGTAATATGACATTATAAATGGGGTTTATTTTAATTTCCCAGCTAGGATGTTAAAGCTGGTTAGTATAAAATCCTCTCTTTTTTCCATCCACACAACTACTTTTCTGTAGCTGGCTGTGCGTAACTTGATTATATTATGTTCTCAGGGCCGTTGCTGGAGTTGATGGAGACCCTGATTTAGTCCATATGGAAATCCAGGACCCCAGTGGAGGTATGCAAATGAAAATGTTATCAATTGATACCCTAGTGTGTAGTCATTTTTCTTTGTTTTAGAGAGTACTTTTGGATTTATTTTTTAAAACCAGTCAGAAGAAGAATTGTGCACATCAGAGTCTTGTTCTGATTATCTGTAGTCAGCAAAGTTGTCCTATTATGTAAAAATAAAGTATAATTTAACATTTACTTGTGTTCCATTCTGAGACAAATTGACATCAAGATGCTATGCTCCATTGAAAAAGTCCATTAATAGTGCAATTTGTTCTGGCAGTTAAACATTGAACAATTTTTCCTGATTTGCAAATAAAACTGGCAATATAGTATTAGTGTTACGTCTATTAAAGTGAATCGTGGCCTAGGTCAGTTCCACTGAATGAACTAACTTCTCCCATAATTTCCTCATGTTGCAACATTCAGTATACTTTGAGACTTTAAAAGCAAAACAAACTAAAAAGCAGACTAGCAGTCAGGATATGGCATCGTAAGTAGTCACCAAGATTCCAGTATTTGTGTAGTTCTTGTTACCTCTTGCATGCATGAAAGATGATTGAATTCCTTGATGAACTTAGTTCCTATGCAGTCTTACATATCAGTTGTAAAGGATGCATAATTTGGTACTCCACAGTTCAGTAGCTTTTCTTCCTTTCAGCCCTATAAAAACCATCAAGGTTACCATGTTAAAATCTGAATGACAAAGTTCTTAAATCTTTAAGGAGTGAGATTTCTGGTACTTGGTGAGCCCTCCATAGCCCCAACAAGTGCTCTATTTAGAGGCAGTATAAGAATTTAGAGATAGCTTTAGGAGCTGGATGGGAAGATTTTTATTTAATAGAAACAGCAACAAAACTTTCATGAAATATTTATTTCCTGGCTGGGTCCTCAACACACGGACCTTGTGTGGTTAAGGTCAGTACAAGCACTGCCATTGATTTTAGTGGAAACAGCGTCTTTGTACTACCTGTCTGACAAAGAACTGTGCTTGTCACGTGAATTATGAATAGCTGCAAGACATTTTGATGGCCTATTGCTGTGCTTGCTCAGATATCCTTGTGCTGATGATTTGGAAGCAAGTGGGAGAACCTGAATTGACTCTCGCTGCCTCTCAAACAGGTCCAGATCTTAAAACCAAATATTTGGATCTAGCATTTTCGTTTGACCTTTTCTAATAAAAAAGTCATAACGTTTGGAATTCATTTCCTATCGTACTGCAAAAGTAATGTAGGATATGCATGGTGGTGCATTATTTGCTCTTTCATACTGTTTCTGGAGGGTGGTGAACATTACTGATCTGTGTACAGGATCACATGTATACAAATTTTCCTACTGCACTTGGGAAAGTCACTCAGGCACTCTGTGCTCCAACCCTTGGGAGGAAGGGCTTGATTCTCAGAGAAGGTCCGTGTGTCATAGTTTGTGTAAGGTCTGATGATTGATTCTGCTCCCTCTCTTTGGTAAGAGCAGATTGCACCAAAGATGCAGCAATCCTACCCTAACGGACTGTGCAGAGAAGGTAGGTGGAAAGGAGGAGAGGCTATAGCCTTCTCTGATATTAATCAGCCCAAGTTTTTTCAGGAAGCTATTAACACTTAGCATAGGAGTCCTCCCCCGACAGAGAAGTTCCAATAGTGCATAGTAACTTTTCCACAGACCTTTGAAAATAGCCTTAAAAATTCTGTGCACTGTTTATCAAATTGAATCTGATTCTTTTTTCACTCTTCACAGTTTTATACTGGAGCTGCTCTGTTGATCTCAGTTATGTTGTGTCAGATTGTCATTTGCCCAAATGAGTAATTTGACTCTGTGCATAGGTTAAGCAAGAGAGGAGGCTCCTTCTTATTGTCCCTAACCCTGAATGTTTCATTCACCTAATCCCCAGTCTCTTGGATGAGCAAAATTTGGATAAGTGGCTGCCTCCCAGGAATGATCTGAACTGTAAGCAGTTAATATACGATCAGTACTTAGCAGATTGAAAAAAGCTTGTATGAGCATTTAATAAAACAATTTTACAGCTAACTTGACTGGCAAAGGTAGTGCTTTCCCTACATGAATAACATTTTATACTGTTTGCTCCTTTTCCCTTGAAAGCCCTATCATACATTTCTGTCTCTTCCCTCAGGTTATCGCTACATCACTTGCCAGATTCAAAATTGTTCTGATAAGACAATGACAGTCCAGTTTGCTGGTGGCACTGATCGGGATTCTCTGACTGTGCAGGATGACTACATATTTCTTCAGGTATATGTCGCTTTATGGAGAGACTGAATTTCAGAATTAAAAATTTAAACCATGCAGCAACACTGTAATTTAGGAGGTTCATGAATTTTTACATGGAACGAAGCATTTCTTTATTAGTCAAAAAAAGATGCATCTTTAATCTGTGCAACCAGTTGCTTATTTATCCTGTTGATTTTAATTTATCTCTGACCTAGTTTTTAACTAGAGTGGCTAAATTTTCAAGTGGATTATATGGCTCAAAATTACTTTCTATAACTGCTCTTGCATGGTAGGCAGAATGCAACCCTTTTGTTTCTATGCATAACATCCTCTTCTGGGTCCTTTCCGGCACCTCTATACACAAAAAGATTCTTGAGAACAGTATCCAAGGAAACCCACTTACAGAGTAGTGGCTCAGCTTCTTCATATGGATACCTCTGTGAAGAGGTTTTGTTGGGAAAGAATTATACAACTGTCCCCAGTCAATAAAATGGGGGAATCACCATAGCTGGGGAGCTTAGACTGGCTTGAGCTGGTCCAAATTACATTGGGACTATTTCATTTCCAAACTACAAGACCTGAGTGCAAAAACACGGCTTGGCACTCTGTCAGCCTTATGGCACCAAGTACAGCTTAGTCCCAAATTAAAATTTGTTTTTATGTACTTGGGACTAGATGTGGTTGGAATCTGACAGAGCTGCAGTTTGAACCTGCCAGAGCTGCAGGCTTCTCAGAGAAAGATATATCCTGTCTGTTTTTAAGATTTTCCTAGGGAAGTTCCTTTTCTCAGTGATTGGCTATAATTTTTCCCTTACTTTGACACGGCTTGCCTGTTGCAAGGCTTGTCTGCTTATTGACTCTTGCAGGAAAGGAATATTGTGACAGTGGTCAGCTCTCCATACGACTGCCTTAGTGGACATTAGATTGGCATTTTTTTTTAGATTTCCCACCTTGTGCCTGTTTCTTGCAAAAGGTTCTATAAATTGTTATAGAGACAAAGGATCTGTCCTCCTCTTGTTGAGTGCAGTAGTTTTAAAGGTCCACGTGGCTTGGAACACTTAGGACCACAAAGAAACAGCAAAATGGATTTGGAAAAGTATTTTTGATTTAAAGTAGGCATTTCTCAACTCAACTCTAGCACTCTTGGCAACCATTTCGCTGAAAAGTAATGTTATCTGTAGCTCCCACCAGGCACATTCTAAAATCCGTTTTGTGGTAAGTAGATGGTGAAAGTGCTTTTCACCATGTGACCTTCCAGACTGCCGTGCTCAACCAAACACAGCTTGCTTCATCTTCAATCAGGAAGGAGTTGTTATTCTATCTAATGCCAGTCATGGGCAAATACGAAATGGAAGTGCAACTTGGAAACACACACATAGAGTGATGGATGAGCACTGCTAGCAAAATCATGCTATTGGTAATGTAGTCTTGTCTCTGGAGATTTGAGACATGTTAATGGGAGTAGAAGAGATGTGCTCATATTCCGCATAAAGGGAAAACATCTTTAGTCTTTTTCTTTCAGACATAGCTGCAGTAAATCACAGTAGTTTAATGTAAATCTCATTTATTGCTAAATTGGTTTGCAGTTAGCCATGCCTGCATTACTGGAGGATAGAAGAGATTCCTGGGATCCCCTAGTCATCGCTGAAGTGCAGCCACCTCTGAGGTGTGATGTGGGACACCATTTACCTGTTGTAGTGAACCAACACAGCAGCTGCACATCTGAGAAACAGCACATTTTTGAAAGCACATGGAAATTCTGCTTGCGCTAGGCTAGAACATAGCTACGTGAATTAGGATCAGACCAGGCACTGCTCCTAATATCATAGTAACACATATTAGAAAGAAGATGGGACAGAATCATCTGTGCAAAAAAGAGGAGAGTTTGAGATTCCTGGCATCGCTGACATGCCCTAAACTGTGCACCTGTGTATTGGAGCATTGCAGATCCATAGCCATAATCCCGTCCCCACTCTCCCTTAGCCTCCACATGCCCAACCTCTGCTCTCCTCCTTCCCCTGAAGGAGCTCTAGGGTACCCTGAGCACAGAGGTGGGAGAGCTCTGAACATGGCAGCGAGGAGGTAGCACTGGTGACACAGAGGTGGCTCCGATTCTTTGAAAAGCAGGTTTGTGTGTATGTGAGTGGACTTGTACCTGCCCTAGTTTCTCTTTATACCAATTTTCAATTGTGCAAAAGGACAGTAGCGCGACACTGATTTAGGCCTGCTATCCTCAATGGTTTGGTGAGTATCCACTTGCAGTGCTGCTTTACCTTGCCATACTTCCTGGCACTTCTTTTGGTACAGATAGTACTTAACAGCTAGACAAGAGGCGAGGAAATAAAATCAAACTTTTACCATCTTAGATTTCAACCCCCTTTCTTTAGTATGTCTATGTCCGTGAAGATCAGGAACCTTCTAATACTGATTTTTCTTTCTCGGTTTGCACTGGCAGTTAGACGTTTTCAGAGGCAATGTTAGGAGGAGGACTAAAGTTTTGACACTGTTTTAAGCACAGACCAGCCTTTAATGTCGATGGGGCTTGACACAGCTAGCTGCTTCAGCTTTGATTCTCTGCTGCCTTGCATCATCTTTAGTTATTTCAAATGAGTGACATAAAATAAGTGCAAAATGAACATGAAGGCTATGGTAAGATGGATAAGACTGATATTTAACCCTAATTAAATAAATAGTGAGCTTTTTGCTTCAATCCATCATTTAACAAATCACATTCCTAAAGGGCATCACATTTTCTCTACCACACAAATGGAGATTGGTTTAAAGGAAGAGTGAAAATGATTACAGCGTTAAATACTTTGATATCTGTAAAATATGCAGGGAGGTAGATCTGCTGTCATGCATCAGTTCTATTTTTGCCAAGCAAAGTCAAGTTTGCAAGCTTCAGGGTAGACTGTTTTTCAAATCAGATTCCTTATTTAAGCACGTACTTCTTTAAGTGTGCAGTGGCCTACAGCCAAATATTGTTTATTGTGGCAAACAAAATTTCGTTTATCTAGTAGCTTTGCCTAGTAGTTAACTAACTGCAAAACTTTGATTTTATATTTGCTTTTAGTACTATGGAAACCACAGAGAATCTGTGTGACGTGTCTTCCCTGAATGAGAATGATTTTTTTAAGGCTTTCTTTTATAAATGACATCATTGAGTTTCTACCTTTCATTTCACCATCAGTTAGCTGTGTTTGCTTGCTTCCTTTGCTCTGACATGACTTATGTAAGAAGTTGAAGTAGAGAAAACTGGATATAGAAGGGTTTATGGTAACCTTTAAAACTGATTTCTCTTACTGTATCAAAGAGCTCCTTTTGTTTTAGTAAAATTTCATCTGGCTGCTAGAACTAGACAGGATCCATATTTGCAAAGAAAGTGAAAAACTGCTATAAAAATATCTTTTCCTGTCACAATGGCGTTGTCATTGCTAGATGGGTCATTTTATTTTTCCAATTCAGCAGAATAAGCTTTCAGAAGATAGAAAAGAAACTGAGTAAGTATTCAATACATGCAGTTTTGATTAATAAAAAGTCTGGGCTGTCCATAGATGAATCATTCCACCTTTGGCAGTTCAGGAAAAAAACAGTGAGACGGGGATGGGATTCTGAATGAATTTTCTAAGTCAAAGTAAGGAGATTAGTCTGCTTGTGCTTCTGTTCCACAAACTGATTTGTCATGGTAACGACCAGAGAAAAATTTTGTGCGTTTTATTATTTTCTTTTTTGACCAGTCCGTTCCTGTAAAGTAGTCACCTTTAAACAACCTAGTGAAAATGGCTAAATAGCTGGTACCTAGCTGATCTCCCAGAAAAAATGTTCGAAAAAGACGTGAAATATTATTTATTAAAGGCTAAAACCATTGCTAATCTGATTGGATGGCACTCAAGAGGCCTAGTTGGAGCTGATTTATACCAGCACAGATTTTGGCATTTTATCTGTGCCTGGAAAAAGCTAGAGAGGCCATCACTTGAGTTTTTTCGTCAGTCCTTATTTGGAATGTTCCTTTTGCTACTTTAGAACAATATTTACACTGATTTTTCAGTGACTAAGATAAAAATCTTTAAATTACCAGTGTATCTGCTGTAACGCAGGGGAGAAAAGTGCTAATGGATAGTATCTACACTGGTGTTCCTTTAATGCATGTTTCTGTTTGTCTGCCTTTGTGTGAAAATCTTCAGAGAACCCCAGGTGTTTTACATAAGACCTGATCTTATCTTCAGTTACACACGGGAAAGCAGTTGAAATAGGTGTTTAACCCTCTATTTCAGTGTCAAATTGTGTCTTTGGGACATTTAATTCCTTTCCAAACTGACGAATGGCTTTAAAATTGCATCTTCATCTTCCATGCTCTATTGTCAAGGACTTTCACTGGGAAATGTTTTCTTCTATGTACAAAATATTAGCCAAATAGTGACTCATAATGCTGTACATAAATCGCAGCATGACTTTTATGTTCGGCTTTGAATAGTGCTGTTGGATACCGCTTGCTCTTGAAGTACTTGGTTTTCGATGCCAGTGTGTACCCTTCCTACCCCTACTTACCTGTGGAGCGCTTCTGGCCAGGTTTTTGTGAAGGGTTAGAAATGTGAGAGGCCACTGGGAACGCAGTGTACAGGGATAGCAAGAGGGGCTGAGGGAGGTGAAATACTAAAGTCTCAGGTATCACCTGAGACTGCTGAAATGGTAAAGGAGGAAAATAAATTCCTTTTGCTTCCTAAAGTGGGGGAGAACAAAGGAGTTTGAATTTATTTGGAGTCTGTTTTCTCACAACTTTCCGTTTATTCTCTTAAGAGTAAACTGTAAATTAATGCTATGCAATAGAAGTAATAGCTATGTATTTAAATTGTAGGCTAAAAAAAAAAAAAAAAGATTTCTGCCATTACAAGCTCTTTAGATTTAACATAAATTGTCACAGCGTTCTGTTTTTCCTTTGTACAGACAACATCAGCAAATCGGACCAAGTATTATGTGTCTTACCGTCGAAACGGCTTTGTACAGATGAAGTTACCGAAATACGCGTTGCCAAAAGTAAGTGCACAGGATACGTTTTTCCTTATATTTTATTATTCAACTTGTTACCTAAACCAGGTTTATTCTCTGCCTTTTGAAAACCTCGTTACTCTGAGATCACAATTTTACGTTGCCAGGATTTCTGCGTTTCCCCTGAGGTATGTTCTTACTCTGTTGTTTCGAGCCTTGCTTCCACGAAACACTGCTGCAATGGCAATGTAACGAAATTGAGTGAGTGTTCTTTCAAGAATCAATTACCTTTTAGTTAATTTTAATTAATATGACGCTTTCTGATACAGGCATCAATGGTAACATAAGCCAATTTTGCTGGTTGATGGTGTTCTGTTTCACCGAAGAGTCTGTTTCCTTACCTGATGTATAGCTGGAAGGCTCCTGCAATGCTTAGGAAGGGTGACTTGGGGGTTTTAAGGACCTCCTTGGAGTAACTGATGCAGCCCTGCCCTGAGCACAGCCTGCACCACAGACCTCCTGAGGTCCCCAGCAACCTCAAATATCAACCTCGGTATCATCCTGTGATGCTGTGGCTTGCTTAGTAAAGAAGTAGCAGAGACCTTTTGTCTTTGCATATTTTGACTGGTTTAAATGACTGTTTTACTAATGAAGAGGAATGGAGTACAGTGTATTCCCTTGTTTTTTTGATATTGTTTTATGTGTTTAATGTTTTTTTTAACCTTTTTAAACCTTTTTTAACCTTTTTAAAAGAACTAAAGTGCTAGTTTTAGATCTTCTAGTTCTAAGTAGATAGCACATTAAAAAACCTTCGCATCAAATCCTCAGATACTACTTGAGCAAGAACCTGAAATATCTGTATGCTCCCAGCAACGGTAAGCAAATAGCTACATATTTATTTATTTGCTTGTTTTGCCAAGAAACGTTTAACCAAGGACAAGCAAATGTGAATCAACCTATCCACATAATTATTTCAGTGTTTTTAAGCCCTTCAGAGCAGCCTTTATGGTCTCTTGAGGGAATTTGTAACTGGGAAAACCACAGGAGAATATAAAGCTCTAAACGTGAAAATGAAAGGGATCTGAATCGTGTACAGATACACAGGGTTTAATCATAAATTTCCCAGGAATAAAGTATGAGTTAGGGAGTTGGTATGTTTGTATCGGGCATGAAGGGCAGGGTTCGGGCAGCGGGGGCTGCGGGGGTGCCCTGTGCGCGGGGGCCCTGAGCTGCCCCGGGCCGGCCGCAGCCGCCTCCAGCCGGCTCCCAAACGGCGGGAAACGGCCCACCGCGCACCGAACGGTCAGCCAGGCCCAGGAGCGCGCGGTGCCCCTGCTCGCACATACTGAAGGAAGAGCGGCAGCCGCGAGGAGAAGGAGAAACGTGGAGGAGAAGGAGACGTTTTGGGGGGCTCGGCTGGAGGCGTGCTCTGGGGAGGAGGTGCCTCTGAGGGGGCTGCAGGCGCGGGTGACCCACGCCGGGGCGGAAGGCGGCGAGTGAGGGAGCCGCAGACAGAAACCGTTACGCAGACGACGCCAACCTCCTGCGCTGCCTGTCGCCTCGCTGAGGGAGTCGGAGGGGTCGAGTTAATGCACAGCAAAAACAAGGGAGTTGGGACTAGGAAGGGCGGAGGAGAGGTGTTTCCTTGAAGTTGAGCCTGGGGAAGGGAGGAGAAAGCTGTTTCCCTAAGTGTTTAATTGTTTATGTTTTCTTTCTTTCGCAATACCCAAATCGTAATTTAAAGTGTGTGTTAACTGAAAATAAATTAAGTAAAATTGCCTGAGTCAAGGCTGTTTAGCCCAGGACAGTTTTTCTGAAGAAGTCTCAGCACCTTAACGCAGCTGTCAGTTATGCTAACCTACCTGGCAAAACCGTTGTCTGTTCCAACCTTTAGGTTGGAAGGGACCTCTGGAGATCATCTAGACCAACCTCCCTGCTCAAGCAGGCTCCTCTAGAGCATATTGCCCAGGATCACATCCAGAAGGGTTTTGAATATCTCCAGGGAAGGAGACTCCACTACCTCTCTGGGCAACCTGTTCCAGTGCTCTGTCACCCTCACAGGAAAGAAGTTTTTTCTCAGGTTCAGATGGAACTTCCTGTGGTTCAGTTTGTGCCCGTCGCCTCTTGTCCTGTTGCTGGGCACCACGGAGAAGAGTCTGGCCTCATCCTCTCGACACCCCCCCTTCAGATACTTGTACACACTGATGAGATCGCCTCTCAGTCTTCTCTTCTCCAGACTGAACAGGCCCAGCTCTCGCAGCCTTTCTTGAAAACCTGTTCTTCAAACCTGTACCTTTCCATTGCAGTTTCACTCTCATTCCTATTACTCTGCTGCATTTGGCCTGGGCAGTGCTGCTAGTCCCTTCTGATAGTGCCATTGCATAGAAGATGTACCTTATATTTGTAAGAGTAGCACAAACTGTTACGATTAGAATATAGACATTAGTTAATATTGCATATGTGGATGAGTACTTTGAGCATTCAGGAAAGTGAATTATTTATAGCAAATTGGTTGTATTCTACCTCTTTAATGACACATGCCTCTCTCATTTAAATACCAATATCACAGTAGCACTATATTGATGAAGGACACGTTATTTGGGTTAAGATCTTGCTGTCTGACACATCACAATAAATGGGTGGAGGCTTTCAGAGCTCAGGACTAAATAAGAATATTGTTCAGTTCTTGTAGGCATCCATGTTTAAAATAGATGAACTTGCATCAGTTGTGAAGAACAGCAGCAAACGTTATTTGAGGACTGGAGACGAGGCACACAGTAAGGGACTTAGAGATCTATCCCATGTAGCTTTTCTTGGCAGCAAAACGAGTTTAAGAAATTGGCCTCTGTCATTCATTTCTACCACACTTTTGCAATCTACTATGACCTCTGTCGTGTTTGTGGGACCACGCTATAATCAAGATCATTTCAGTGATCTGAGTGAAAAATAGCTCTGCAAAAAAGTGTAATTTGTTTTTTGAAAAGGAAGATAAGGAGGCAACTTGATTGTAGTGAAGAAGCCTCCCTATGGAGAGAAAATACTGGCTCTTAAAAGTGCTTTAGTAGAGAAAGACAGACCTGTAGCTAGGAGCTGAATCCAAACACATTCAAATTAAAAGCTCAGCATAACTTCTTGGTGATTAAGTATTTTAAAAAGTGCCAAAGAAAGTGATGGATATTCTACTTTTTCAAGTTTCCAAATCATAACTGAGTGCCTTTCTGAAAGATTTGCTATAACCATACATAAGTTATTTGCTCCTCCTGCATCTTATAAGTAGGCAGAAATAATTGTTGGAAATTCACTGGTTGGAAAGATACCACAGAGTAAAATAAGAGATCTACTAATCTTCTAGCCTTAAAATCCATTAATCTGCAAACGGTGCTTAGTTTATTGGGTATGTGATCTTACTGAGTGCATATTAATACACCATTTCTGACATGCTCAAAAAGTGTCTGGCATAACTCACTTATTTCTGTCATATGTAGTCAAGATTATTTGAAATAGTGCTGCATGCTAAATTATTTGTCTTGGAAAATATGTTTTTTGTCTATTTGTCTTTTCTCCCTGCTAAAGCAGATTAACTCCAGGCTTGACTGAATAAATAAATTAGAAGTTAATGGTTTCATTTTGGATAGAGTCAGTAGCTAGCTAGGAACAGGATGACTGTGGTGTTTGGAAAAGGATGTTTTTGTGTTGATCCTAGTTTAGGCAGTGTACCCAGTAAGTGGAACGAAATAAACTGCATCTCTTCAGCATTTTGATGATGCCTCCAATAAAAGTTTCTTTGGTATCTGCACACAACAGAGCTGAAAATGTCACTAGGAGGACCTAGAAGCCAGGCATCCATTAGAACAGTAGTGAATGTGAGAGATTTTAACCTCTTCTGTGAAAGATACATTTTTTTTAAAGTAATTTGCTACCCTTTACATTATATTTTAGATATTCAATATGAACTAAAGAGGAACACAGCTCTCTGAAATTTTTTGATCCCACGATACTTCAATGAGAATCATAAGAGTGCAGTAGAACTGTATATTCCAATCCAATTTGAACAGAGGGGAAAGATTAATATGAGAAAATTACTCATGAGATTTTGCAAAGAAATGGGATATCAGCAAAGACACTGACACATCAACAGTGCTTCGAGGACACATGACGTTGAGTTGCTACTTTTATGGTAGTAGGAGATAAACAAAATGAAAGCATTTACAATGTTTTGTTTAAGTTTATTTAAAAACAGATTTAGAAGCTTTTTGAAATAATTGAGTTTCAGGTTTTGTAAGTAGTAGATTCTACCTAACCAGGAGATTAAGCAGGTCTAAAATATACTTTATTTCTTTTTCTCAAGAGAATGGAATGAGGCCTCAAAAAATCTTTCTAAATGATCTCTGCATAATGTTGCATGTCATGTGCCAGAGTTTGAACAATGATTCTGTACAGGCAATGGAAAACTGTAGACAAGCCAGAAAATACTACAGGCTGGACAAGGATCTGTCTAATAACATTAGGAGAGGTATGCTGGATTGCCAGGCCCTAGCCTGAGGAAATAATGCTGGGCACTTCAGGTATTATTCTTTCTCAGTGCAGCTGTGTTTCACTCTGATTTTATTAATGACGATAGAATGAACATTTTAAAACTGAGTAATTAAAAAAGTTATTTGATGTTTTTCTTTGGACACAAAGAGGCTGAAACTCTACAAAAAAGTATTCAGTTTTTTAATATTGTTTGTGTTTGAATTTGTCCAGATACGTCCCGAAGCAAAATCCCAGAGAAGGATATATGTTTGTATATATCTTTGGAGTAGTTCAAGGCCTTCTTGCTTATGAATAAAAAGCTGTTAGCATAGCTAAAAGCAGCTTCCAGCCGAGCTTTACATGGACTAAGTTTCATTGTATTCATCATGTCTTTTAGGCTCAAGCTCCACAGTGCCACTTAGATCACCTTTTTGTAACACATTGGAGCTACATATATATGTATAAAGAACAGAGCCAGTGGTGGCCATCTAATGAGCAGAAATCAGCTTTTTTTTTTAGATCTTTGCCCTGCTGTTGAGAGATTTTCTATAGTATGTTTAATACTGGCAGTCCTTTGAGTCACAGAGCTCATACGTTGACAGCTACCAGTCAAAAGGGTAATGGAAGTTTAGTAAGATCAGTGTTAAAGGTTGCTAGTATGCTCCCCAAAACAGTGCAGGAAATTTGGAGCTATTGTTTTAAAGCTAGGTTGGCTATTATACTGAGCCTATATTCCATTTTACTAAAATTGCTTATTCTCTGATGCTAAAGCTGGAGCAGAGGTGAATAACTTCTAGGAAATGAATACCAAAACCATTTCATAGCCAAGAGCAACAGGATTGCATTTGTGTTGTGAGATGACTGACTAGTCACACAGGTGTGTTCCAGGGAGATCCAGAGCTGTTGGCGCAACAGGCCCTGCTGGGTCATTTTCAACCCGAGCAGAGGCTTTGGCAGCAGCGCTTGTGGAGAACAGTACTGCTGAGGGCTGTGATGGGTAGCCGCGTCAGGAGAGTTGTCACACTTGTATTACACGCAAGTTCCTTGCAGCTCAGATTCACCTCTCTTAGAGAAGTACACTACCGTAATGTGACTAATTATAAAACTGAGAACTAGTTCGTTGTGATAGTTTAAGCACCAAGTACTGCTAACAACATGTTAACAAAAAATATTGACCAAGTCAAAAATATGATAGAAGTCGTGTTAGTTTTACTATCTCAGTTTTGAAGAAATAATTATTCTGAGTTCCCTTCCCAACTCTGGTAAACCAACTGGTAATGATCTGCTTTTATGAAATGATGCAAGGCATTCATTGATTCTGCATTTGTTCATGCCAGCTACAAAAGCTTAATAATGAAAGAGCTACATTAACTGTTACATCCTACTGCAATTCAGAAAGTAAAATGTTTAGTTCTGAAAAGATACAGTGTGGAAAAAGCTGCTTTTATTTATCTTGATCTCTATCTTTTCTATCTTGTGAAATAGGCAATAATATTAAATTTTTCAGATAACTGAAGTAGAAGAGAATACAGGGGACAAATGAAAAAAAAGGAAGAAAAAAAACTTATTACCTTGGAAAAAAATGAATGTATTTAATATGCTCATGGTAATATGAATTTCTCATGCTTTTTAGAAACTCTATATATTCTTTTTATTTGAGTATCACTTAGTGCTCTTCTGTCAACAGAAGCTTAGACTAGTATTCCTCAAACTAAGAATAAGTTCAAAACACAAAGTTAAACTCTTCTAATGTGTTTGCTGAAAAGCTACTGTCAAAAACAAACAATTTTGTCTTTACAAAGTACCATCTGATGCAGTCGGCTCTTGCAGGTGAGACTGAATCTTCTGAGGGGCTCTAAAAAGGCCCACGTCTTCCTTGCATCAGTCTGAGACAAGTATTGCTATTTTAACCATAAATTTTCTTCCAAACTGGTCTGCATCATTCAATAACAGGTGTGACACTACTAAAATTAATTTTTTTAGCAGTTTGGCTCCTTTTCCCTAAATAATCATCAATCTTTTGAAGCATATATTTTCTCCACTGTCAAGCTCCCTCTGACCATAACTTTTTCAAGGATTCCGTAAATGGGTCTATTCATTAACAGTAGAAGTGACAGGAAAGATTCATGTAGCCTTTTTCTCAGCAGATAAAATTTTCTTGAAGACCTGGCTGCATCATGGTTTGATTACTAATTAGTGAGAATACAAAAACTCATTTAGCGGGGCTCTCAATCTCCAAAGGATTGTTCCCCTACATGGGTAGTCCCTTCACCACTTCTGCCGCCCATCACTTAATGGATGCTTAGGCTGAGTTGATTAGTCTGTTAGGCAGAAGAGCAGTTTGCAGCTGCAGCAGGGCTACTTTTCCGTCCTTCTAAAAGGCCATTGGAGTGGCTATTGAAAAAAGAATAAAAAGAAATAAAATAAAACTACAAATAGTAGTGTATTTGATGCAGTAGAAGTATTCTTTTCCTGAGAAGTGTCACAGAAATAGCAAGTGAACCAATGTGGTAGCAGCTATCTGCTTGAATGGCTCCCCAGTCTTACAAATCCATTTGAAGTGGATTCAAGGAACTGTTCTTTTCTTCACAGTGTAACTTGTTATTGATTTCTCCCCTTGCACCGTTTTACTCAGCCGGGCAAGGAAGATTAGGGAGATTGTCTTTGGGATATATGCCATCCAGTTACCTTGATTGTACTTAAGAGATTATAGGGGTATAAATGTGGTGCATCTGGAGGTCAAGGCTGTGACTACACAGTCAGAGTGCTTACATATGTTGTACTTGTGATACATTTGCTTCTGGTAATTCTCTGTTTACTTGATCACTTGCTTCAGGTTAACGCATTGCCCAACCTAAGCATTAAAGGATTGAAAGGGGGAAAAATTATGGCATTGGCTTGAAAATTATAAGATTAGAAAAACAGGAATTTGAGGGGTTTTTGTATTTGCCTTGTTAAGTAAAGCACCACAGTTCTGCCTGTGTAGCAGTACGCAGACTATTCTGAATCCTGCCTACAGTGTTTTCATTTGATGGCACTTCCTAGTTCATCGTCGCATTTTCCCTGCACAAGGGATCATTGGCTTGCTATGTGATCCTTGTCATCTTTTATATGCTTGTGTCTTCTGGATGTAACCCTATATTTATGTCACAAGATTTCTTATCACAGTTAGTAATATAGTAAACCAGATTGAGTGTTTCTTGAATATAAAATTCTAAAAGGTATTAACAGGTTTATAGGTACGTGAGTTACTACGTGTAGATGGTACGGGGTTGTATACAGTGGAAACAACACAGTTCCCTTTCCTTCCTCCCCCTAACCCTCACCTCCAGAAATGAAAACTCTCTCAACTATTTATGCTTTTGGACTTCTTCACAGATTTTGACTTGCGGTCTGGTGTTTGTTCAGACTTCTGTGAAAATGAATTTAACTGCATTAGAAGTGCATAAATTTGGGAAAGTGTTAGACTGATCGTGTTGGTATGTCTCTGTTGAAAGTCAGCAAATAGTTCTGGAACAGTGTAGACATTCTTAGGAAAAGTTGATCCTTACTCTCCTCATGCAGGGAGAGTTTCTTGGGTGCTTGCTCTCCATTTCGTGGCTGAAGATGCACAATTCTTTCAATGTCACACGTCCACCCTTCAGACTCATTTATTTTGTTTAATAGACCAGGTCTATCCATGTGATAAGAATTTTCTTTGAAGTGATACTCATCTTTTGGCAGGATTTTGCCCTGTGTACATGTCCAACTATTTCCAGTATTGCTTTGAAGCTGTCTTAGTGTTCATTTGAATTATTATGTTCTCTGCTACTGATGTCAGATACAAACCAGCTTAAAAGTCACTGAGAGAACAGGAGTGCTATGACCTGTCATTAGATGCCCTGTTTAATCATATCAGTTTTTAATATGCAGTCTTTGATCCCTTGCAGGATTTGTCAGGCATTTTGTATAGAAGGGATTCTGATTCAGTACCTTAATTCCGGTTGCTCTTAATTCTAATTCTATGATCAAGTTGAAATTCATATTTATCTGGAAATTTTATACTTTCTGTAGCATAGTCAAGAAGTTACAGCTCTTAGAAAAAAAAAATCCTCTTATTTGTAGTGACATTCCCATATGTATTTGCAAAATTTCAAGTAAGCTCAATAAGCTGGCTTTTATTTTTCCCCGTTTTCACAGGATCATAGACAATAGACATGGAATGGATCTTGAGATGTCCTTTTCCAAAGCACGGACATCTGCCTTAAACCAGTCCTGACAGATGTTTGTCTAATCCACTCTTAACAACTCTCAAGGATGAAGATTACTTTACCTCCCAAAGCAATTTATCCTCAATGTGTATGACCAGGCCCTACTATAGAATGATTTTCTGAAGTCAAACCTAAATCTCCTTAGCTGTGATTCACACTACTAAACTCCCAGTAGACGAAGACGACAGTTTATTCTTTTTGCCTTAGGGCAGCTGATTATGTCTTTGAAGGCTGTTTTGTGTCTCCTCTCATACATCCAAGACAAACAACCCTGTGGACTTGTTTGCACTGTGGATTTCAGAGCACTTCACAGACTTCTGGGATTGCACTGTAGGCCTATCCCTGGTCCTGCGTTGAGAGCCACTTAACTGGATCTGTGAATAGCTCCATAGATTTTTAGTGATGATCATACAGAAATCTGTGTTTAGTGTCGTGTAACAATACCCAGTATAGAGTGGAGGGTGAAGGCAACATTATGACAAAGGAATTCCTAGAACATAGTGCATAAGAAGCACCGGAGGAAACAGAACCCAGACGTTTCACAGAGTTTTAGAAGTAAAGAAAAGGAGCTTTGGATAATCCAACTAGCAGTATCTGTAGTATTCTCAGAGCTCCACAAGAGTTTGTAACCTAAAAAGATGAGACAAAGCAGAGAGAAGAATGGCTGGCTGACCTTAGGGATTGTGTTTGGGAATGATGATTTATTTCTCTTGAATTAAATCAAGAGCAATAGATTGCTCTTGGTGAGCTTTGCAAAACAAAACCAAAAGTAAAAGAGAGAGAAGTGAAAATGGCAAGAAAATGGATTTATGGATGTTTGTGTCAGCAAGACATAGCAGATCAGAAGGAACAAGGCAGAACAGACAGAGCAAAGGTAAAGTGGTAGAGATGAGAGAAAGGATGTCCATGGAGGAACTGCATTAGAGGAAATGTCACGGTTGGTGTTGCAAACCTGTAAGAAGATTCTGCCTTAGGGCACCTGAAAGCACAGGAACTCTCTCATTTGAATGTAGTAGAAAGGAAAGGAGAGAACAAGAGCTCAAATATTGCATGTGAATAAAAAGGCATCCTGGAGATAAATGAACAATCTGATCAATGATAATAAGGAGTGTTCCAAATCCTGAGGAGCTCTAAAATCAGAAAAGGAGATGTTTATCAATGAATTTGAGAAAGTAATGTGTGAGTAGCCAACTTGCTGAAAAATTTAGGTGATCAGCAGAGCTATGAATATCCTGCAGAATGTGGAGAGAGTAAACAGGGGTTCCAGAAAGAAGGTGGTTACAATAGTCTACGTGTGAAATAATCGAGGAATGAATGCTTTGCTTATAGAATCTGCAGAGACTACAGCCCAGGGTAGTATCTGTTGCTATGAATTAGGTAAAGCAATAAAAAAATCACAGTCCCTGAATCAAGATATTTCTTCTCTCTCAGGTGTCTTACTAATTAACTCCTCAGTGATAGTAAAAGTTTTGTGTAGCAATATTTGCTGACATCCCATCTTCCTCAAGTGCTTACCATCTGTTGAGCTGGGCTGAAGGGTTGAATGTAGCACACTGGAGAACTGGGCTTCTGTATTGGTTGATCAGTTTCTTCTTCCTTTTAATTATAGTTTGCCAGCATAGAAATGGTAAGAGAGTGGCGTGAAAGCAAAAGGGCTTTAGGTTAGCTTAGTTTCAGCTAGATTTAAACAATCTGTGTCATTGGGGAGTTTAAAGAACGTTTAAGAATCAGGCATGAAATTTACAGCTTTCCTTCATCGGTTAATTTTCTCAGATGATTATATCATGACTAGGGGCAGAAAGGGTTGTGCAGGGTTACTGCAAGGCAGTCTAACTGAAGGACTGCTGCTTCGTGAGGGAAAAAGAAAGAATCACTGCTAAAAGAGATAGCGATAAGGCTGAACTGGAAGTCTGAAAGTTTAAATGGAAGAAGCGGAGTTCAAGGAAATGGAAAGGCAGTTTCACTTGCTAAAATCAAGATCTGTGAGGATCTTGCCTCAGAAAAAATGGTGTGTCAAATGGGTTAACCTCTTAGTACAAACCTCTTAATAACAGTTAGACTCAAGAGAGAAATAACCTCTCACTTAATTACAGTAAACTTCCCCAGTGTAACGCTTCTTTCTTTCACCTCTTCCCTCCGGTCTGTCCATAATTAATCTTACTGCCCTTCTGCACTACACAGTTCTTTCTGGCTCTTTCTTTGTTGCTTCTCCACCGTCCTGCAGGAGTGCTCTGCATCTCCCACCACGCCAAGGTACGAGAACCGTGTCTGGTCCCTGGCCTGTCTGCCTCGTACTGCCACTGCAGCCTGGCCATACAATTTGCCTTTCTCTTTGATAAATGTTAGATTCTTTTCTCTTTTACACCTAACCAACCTGAAATAACTCCATAGAAGTCAGCACAGTTATGTTAGTGAGGACGCAGTTTTTTGGCTTTGTTTCTGTGAACTCCTCTGTCTTAGAGCAGTCTTGCTGATTATCTTACCTGTTATGGTTGTTCCTTGAAACCTCCTTGCATATTCTCAATTACAGGCAGCACCCAGGCTCTCTTCTTCGCACTTGTATCCTGTGTGTCGTTTTGCATTTACTCTATAAGTCTTGTTTAGTTTCTAAGTACTTGGGACAGGGAAAGTAAAGTTTTGCATTTGTTTATGGCACTGTGTAAATGTTTTATTTTAATAATTGTAGTTGATAATTTTGCTGAAAGCTTGCTAATAGCTCTGGCAACACAGGAGAGTAAGGATTTTCTACAGCTTTTCACTTGGAAAAAAGAAAAAAAGGACTGTTTATACTTCTTTACTCCTTTGTTTGTTCCATCCCTGTTTATTGGATAATCAGGGGAGCTATTTTCAGGCTGTAAAAGAAAAGGCAACTTCAGTGTTGGTTGTAGTGTAACGTGGACTACCCAGTCCCCTATTAACCTGATTTAAGGCAGCAGATGAAGAGTTCTGTACATGTAAGAGGCTTTTAAAAGAACCTATTGAGATCAATTGGTGTGTTTTGCTGGCATTCCTGTGCCAGAGCAGTTCAGTGTTTAGTACTCAGACTGAAAGAATTAAACCTCTGTTAGACTGTCTATTCCGGAGTAATTGCTGAGTCTAAGAAAAAAGAGGTCTACTACTGAGATGCTAAACAAAATCTACCTTAGCATAAACACTTCAACTTTAAAAAATGGCTTTGAGATCGATCAAAGATAGGAAACTGACTAGACAATAGAACTCTTCACTTAAGTTACTTTGTGTTGAAATGTGTCAGATACGTAAAAATAACTTGAATTTGACTAAATGATTAGTTGTTTAATAACCATCTTTTGTTTATATTAAAAATGCTTTGAGTGTACTTTTATTTCTCTTAATGGTTTTTTTTTGGAATCTAAGTGTTTCAGTCATACCATGCATTTTCCCCCAAGTGTGACTGCCATGCATTGTCAAGTGCTCAGTATTGTGCATACTCGTCTCTTCTCCAGTGTATACTGGATTCTTATGGAATTTGTTTTATTTCTGTGTTAGAAAGAGGTCTATGACATTACTTTGATCTTTTGTAAAGCCTGTTCTACCCAAACTCATTTTCTCTTGACATGTTGGTAGTTTTATTTCATATTCGTTCCATAGTGTTAGTTACTTCTCCAGTAATAAGGTGGCCAGAACTGCGTGCAGTATTCCAGCTGAAGTAACAAGAAAGTCAAAGAGAAAGAGTTTACAATCTTTCTGTCTCCATGACTAGATGTCATTTTTTATGTTGCCCCAATATTCGCCTTTCTGTTGCTATATGCTATTGCAAACTCATGTCCTATTTTCTGTTTATTAAGTTTAGTTCAGTGTTCATGTTTCCTGCTTTACTTCTGTTTAATATTAGTGTTAAATTATTTTCCCCAGCTGTGCATTTTTTCTCTAAAAAGTTTGGAGTGAAGGAGCTGGGAAAGCTGAAAGAACTCTGACCCACACTAGTTCTTATTTCTTTAGGTGCTTGTGGATTATTTTTAGATTGTTTCTTTCTTTATGGTGTTTCAGAACATACAGATTTTTCATTGACTCTCATCCAGATCTTGGAAAATAATTCAGTATATATTTTTTTCTTTTCACTCTTAGCCCCTGATGAAATTGCCAAAATTGGCAGCAGCTTTTTATGTTGAAACCCACTAACTGTGAAATTTGTTCAAGAAGCTGAAAAGCCCTGAAAAGCCAAAGCAGATCGCAGTCTTCACACATTTCCTGATTTTTGGTCTTCATTAACCTGATTTGCATTCCCCGTGATAACCTGTAGCCAGAAAGCAGTGACTAGCCATCTTGGAGTGGTAGGGTACAGCGTGTCTATTAGTATTAGGTTGAGAGATTTCTATCACTGAAATGTCAAAACAGAGATGATGGGAAAATGAGTCATTTTGTATCTTATTTTTCTACAGGATTTACAGATAATCAGTACAGATGAAAACCAGGTATTTGTGGCTGTTCAGGAGTGGTACCAGACAGACACATACAACCTGTACCAGTCTGACCCACAAGGTGTTTACTACTCCATCCTGCTAGAGAATGTCCGGAGCACAAAACAACCAGAAGAGAATGTCCTGATAGATATTCTAGAGGTAGGATGCTGTTCAGAAGCCATCTTCCCTTTTTGTCTCTTCCAAAGTGTGATCTGAGTGGAGTTTTATTATAATTAATTTTGTGTTCGTTATTTTTTTTCGTAGTTATCTTTAATGTAAAAAGACAAGGCTCTTTTTCTTCTTGATAGTGTATCATTGCTATTTATAATTTTCTTTCTTTTCCTGCTGATGTGCTGTGGGTTTTGAGAACAAAATTTGTGGTATGGGGTTCCAAGGATGCGCAAAAACAGGGTTGGTGGAGGGTTTTTTGTTTTTTTTTGTTTTGTTTTATTTTTTAAGATACTGAAAAGTGAAGCTGGCAGCTGTGTTACTGATGAAGTAAGAAGTTATGCAACTGCCTGTGTACAGCTTTTTGCTTGTAGATGACTCACTAATGCGGTTCCTGACTTAGACTAGGACGTTTTTAGCCAGTAGAGTCTTAAATAGAAATCCTCTTAGCCTTGTGCTAGATTCTCTGTGTCAGCTTTGACAAGTTAAAAACCAACAAAATTAGAATTTTTTTGGACAGCAAGTCCACCTGCTTTCAGCTGATGTTTTGTGCCACTAGTGTTTGCTCTGAGACAAATTCTCCTATAATCAATTCTGTCTTGGATTTTAAACTTAGTGTATTTGTCAAAATAAGACACTAAAGAGTAGAGCATTTTTGAAGAATGGCATAAACTGTCATCCATTCAGTTCCTGTTGATGATGACATTTAAATGTAATAAGGTGTACATTTGTCTCATTTTTGTTCTTTCTAATACTGGCCATTATCAGAGAGAGGACATTAAACTGCGTGGACTTTTGATCTGACCCAACTTGGCCGTTCGTACGCTGTAAAGTGCATGGTGTTAGTTTAAAAAAAGTCTAAGCGCAACAGACTTCTTTGGAAAAGGTTCGTACTAGTTCTAGATACAAGTCGTACTTTCAGAGGTACTAAATGACTGGAGGCTCTAAATAGACTCTTATTGGGGGAAGGTGATAAAGTTTTTTCCCCCCTTATGTTGTCCATCTTTGTTTAAGTTTTTCTTTTTGAATAGGCTGTGGTAAAACAAACAGGTGTATCATTAGCATTTGTAGGTACAGATCATTTTCTAGACTGTCTCTCTTTAGAAGTGAGGCGTCTTCCTAATGAGCAAAGCTATATATTGTGTATAATCACATTCCCACAGGGTGATTTAAAAGAGAGCATTGTTTTGTTGCTTTTGTTCTGATCACGCCTGCAGGACGCAGAGCTAAAAGGGAGTCAGCTGCAGTTTCTTCTCCCTACATCACCTGGAGCGTGATTCTCAAATAGATTGTACAGAGATGCCACCCCAGCTGTTCTTTTTTCTACAGTTATATGCTTAATTCAGTTTCATTAGTTATTTAAGAATTTCACAGTGTTACTGAGGGCTGATTTGATACTGTAATAGAGGGAGAGATCCTAGATTATTGTGTATGGGCATACATTGGATTAATTTGTAGGGCTGCATTAAAAAGACAATGTGCACGTGATAAAGAGTAATTGAAAGACAATAGACGTGGAGCCACACAATTCCATTTCTTCAGAGCTGTTTTTTGGAATAGATTTACATTGTAAGTGGACAATTTTGTTTGCTTACATTGAGAAAGCCTACAGCATTCAGATAGTTTGTAGGATAAATAATTACTGTTCATCTTCCTCACTAGAATGTGATCATCTACTCATATCTAGAAGTAATGTATGATTTATTTACACTATACAAAATAGCTAATAAAGAAAAGACATGCTACAGACCTTAGGGATGGGATTTTTTTCAGTCTAGTCTGGCATTTCTCTCTGGGCATTTTAATGCAAGTATCTCATCTTTGGAAGATGAATCTTCAGTGCAACACAGATACAATCCTCAATGGATTTGAGAGTTTCTCTTTCAACCAATGCATAGTTCTGCTTAGATTTTGCACTGTTGGTCTTCATTATCTTTTGCTGACCTCATTTGATCTTTTATTCGTGACTCTCATAAAATCTTCTGTAGGCTTCTACCTGTCTTCATTCATTCCCTTTTATATGCTTTCTCTCTTTTGCACTGTATTTCTTTTCTGATCTTGTTGCTTATGTGAATGGGGAATAATTCCCAAAATGTGTGTCTTAAAGAAGGAAAGAAAAGGAAAAATCTTATATATTTAATATCTATTTAAATCTTAATCACAAAGTAATATTGTAGAGCTGATTTTTTGTATTTTTATGGGGCCATGTGAACACTACTGCTTTGTACCAATCAGGATAAAATACTGCTCAATTGTTACTAAGAATAAACCGAACAATGCAGTAGTTAATGTACCACAGAATACACGTTCATAACAGAAAAACTGTTAAGAAAATAGATTTATAGGGTACAAAGGGTTTTTTTTTTTTTTTTAATATCGGGGAACCACTAACCGCTGACCTGTTTTGAAAAATTAGTGTTCCAAGAACTCATTGAAAAATGCAAAGAAGGTCAAAGAACTTTTGAATTTCTTTGCGTTCATCTATCTTACATAACCACTGGACTACTCAAAGTAACTGAACACTCCACTATGCTTAGAAGTGTTCTTTTGCACAGCACCCTCTTTGCTATGTGAGTCTTTTCCCTTCTTTGTAGGAAAGTACTAATATCAGAATTTTATAGTAGTAAACTGAGGCAAATTTGGTGCATTGGCATCACAACTGAATCCAAAAGGTAATTTTGACGTGTAGGCTTTATGATATTTACAGAAAGAATCAGATGTGAGTTCACATCGATCGTAGGACGATTGAACTAAAAAATACTGCACAGGGTGGGGTGATTCAAAGCTACCACTCTTAGGTCTTTCACACCTTTTTATGTTAGTTATTATTTTTTATGATGTATATTAGGCTAATGCACCACTCCAAACATAGTTCGGAACATTCTCTAAAGGTAGGTGCCTACAAAATTATTATTTCAAGCAATGGTCGTGCCTTTTATTCAAAATATAGCTGCTAAAGGTAGTGCTGGCCAGCTTTCATCTTTTAAAGCAGCAGGAGGATAGTTAACTGGGACACTGGAAGAAGAATTTGTCCTGACCTTTCTGTGTTTGATGGGATTCAAACTCATACCTCCCACGTTCTGGAGATGAGAGGTTACCCTAGAACTTGGTTAGGACAGGAATGGGAGTGGGACTGGAGAACGTTCTAAGCCTGACTCCTATTGAATGATTATATGGAATGATTACATACTCGTTAAACAAGAATGAGAGAAAGAGAGAGATAGAGAAGATAAAAATACGTGATGCATCACTGAGTATTTAGGCCATCCACAAATGAAGAGGGAAACTTCAGTTACAGTCCCTGATCTAATTATTTTTTAAATATTTAATATTATGTTCACTGCAAAAAATATTTACACAGAGATGGAAACCCGCGTCTACCTTCCCAAATAAATGTTTGATCTGCTAGGCATTTGAGTCACATTCATGGTTGTGCTGTCTCCGGAAGGTAGAATATGTAATAATTCCCCACAGCAAGATGAAATTGCTTCAAAAGAAAAGCATACAGCTTCCTTATTTCTTACCTCCCCTTCCTTTTCTAACCTACACTGCAAATTAGTTTATTGCTGTAATATTTTTGACTTGGAGATGATTCTGAGCTTCCTTCATCTTGGACAAGTAAGCCAACCACACATGTATGGGATTTAAGGAAGAAAGATTGTATGTCAGAACTGGGCAGTGAAAGGTCTTCACAGAATTATGCCTTGCAAACAAAGTAGGTAGAGGAGAGTACCACTCTGAGCTTTTCCTGTGCATAAGCCTGCTTATGAATGTCAAGAATGAGCTGGATATGCTCAGAGCCAAGTCTTTAGACATGTAGGGAACTTTGATAGCAAGAATGTCCTGCTAGCTGAATTCACAGGATAGCAGTTTTTCACTCTGGCACATGATGGAAGAATTGGATATAACTAAGGTATTGATATCCTCGTACAGACTTAGTACATAGCTAATTATTTAGGAAAATCTATTTGTGATCGGTAAATAAATTTCCAAGTTCCAGGCTATCACCATCACTAACTGACCATCTGAGTACAGAGAATAACTGTAGCTTTGGGTCAATTCTTTAGAAAAAACATGTATTTATGAATAATAGGTATCAAATCTGTACCTTGCTAGTAGGTATGCTCTCTCTTCAGTCTGAGCGCAGACTTATGTTAAAGTAAATGTCAAAGAGAGTTAATAACTGGTAGTTAGAAAGAAGAGAAACACTAAGTATTTCAGATAAAAAGTAATGATAAGTAATGATAAGATATATATTGACCTCCATGGGTGAAGCCCATGTACTTACTTTTACTTGTATGACTCAAATTTAAGTATGTACAAAACAGAACATTAGAGGTCATTATCGGCAGAACTTTCCCCCCTTGAGTCATTGCATTTGTCCCAGGGAAGGTGATAGACATCTGCTTGGCAGAATTATGGTCCTAAGTATTTCCTCTTTGAAAAAATGCTGGGTTTTGGCCAATCACAGTTTTTGGCTGACAGTTCTTATGGAAATGTCTGACTGTTGGACTGAACAGGTCCTAGGACGTTTATGCATCTTAACTGGCCAGTCTCCTCTTAAACACATTATACTGATCTTGCAAAGTACTAAAGAGCTGAGTATACTCTGATCCATAATAACTAGACAAATCTCTAAGGACAGACCTTGGCTAGTGCAAGTTGGTATAGACTCATTCACTCAACCATACTTTTATGGCTTTCAATATGTATGTGAAACTATGTACTGTCTTTGTTGTCTTTTTTCACTTGAAAACAAAGGCAAAAAGCCTGCTTTATGATTCAGGTTTAGTGCAATTGAGGTTTTTTTAGTCATAGATATTGCATTGAACAGCTTATCATAAAAGACATGTTATCCTCAGGGACAGCTATTGTACTGCTTTTGCCTCTGCAATAGCACTAACAGTAATAGAAGGTGTAGAATGCAAAATCAGCCACTGGGTAAAGTGAAAGTGTGGGCCTGATTCTGTATTATCCTCCTGTGGAACAAAATTGGCATAAACCTGATGTAATTCATTTGTTGACCCAGGGTGCTTATAAACAAATGGTAAGATATTCTGGTATTCCTTTACACCATAGTTTGAGTCATCAGATGAAAGAACACCAGAAAAATTCATATGGATTTTTTTTTTGCAGTTCAGTTTTCTGTTTGTTTGTGTTAAATAAAAAATAATCCCTAGAATACCATTCAGTTTAGATACTGAGGATGAGATCAGGGATGATGTTAGAGCTAGAAGTAAACATACTAAGGTGCAATTACTGCTAGGGTTCTTCTAAAATGATCCATATTAATTTTTACAGTCTAATTATGGTTTTCTAATACAGATCATTTTGAAAACAGCTAAATGTGCCCAAGAGAAGAGAGGGCCTTTAACTATTCCTTCAGAGGTTAAGCAGGTTCAGGGAAACTAGAGGGAGGAAGGCTAGGTGGGGAAATATTTCAAGTGCCTGAGACATGAGTCAGACCTCAGTCATTCTTCCCTAGATAATCTGTCTGCGTTTACTGCAAAGGCAACTGTGCTTCCTAGTTCAGTGTTATTTGGTAGGTATTATATGATTTTAAAATATTTGTGTATTATTTGTATGTTGGTCACATAAGTTATAACCCTACAAAAAATGTGTTAAATAAATATCTGGTCTGCAGAGTTTTACACTGATTGAGGCTCTCGCCCCTGATGTAGGGAAAGCAAACATAAATAAAATAAAGACAGTGCTAAATTCAGGCAGCAAAACTAAAATTTGACAGTCAAATTGGACTTGTTAATGATAATAAATATATTAAGTAGTGTTTATAGGTTCTGAAAAAAAGTAGAGAAATTCTATTTACCTTCAACTACTGAAGCAAAAATTGTAAGCTACCCCAGACACATGGGAGGTATGTTGACATTGGTGACACGAGGCCTGATCCTGTATAGATTTGCATGCGTGCAATTGTGTTCACACGTGTGGACTCATAAACTTCAGTCAAGTTACAGTTAATAAATTCCTTAAGAAATTTACAGTATAACATTTTCAAGATGCCCATATTAAAAAAATGCAGAAATATATTAGAAAATTTTAACAGTAGTATACTTATACGGCAACGCTGTCATAATCTTTTGCATTTAGTTCTGTGAACAACATGTAATTTGCTTAGACTTCTGATGCAGAGAGAACTGCATATTCTTTTAAATACACTTAGAAATAAAAAGCAGTTAGTAACCATCCTCCCCTTCCCCCTTTCTCCCTTGCCTCTTCTCCTTTTCTCATTCCTTCTTTTTTTTTTTTTTTTTTTTTTTTTAAGTATCATTCACTATCCTAGTGGAGAAACTTAACCTGAAGTACACTGTTCAAAACCACAAAAGAACAACTAATCAGGAATAATCCTGCTGAAAAGATATGCATGTACCGATCATTAACTGTGTCTCACTTATGCTTCAGGTCAGAGGTGTAAAGGGAGTCTTTTTAGCCAACCAGAAGATTGATGGGAAAGTTACAACTCTAATAACGTACAACAAAGGCCGTGACTGGGACTTTTTAAACCCTCCAGACATTGATATGAATGGCAAACCAACAAACTGCAAACCTGTAAGTGGTTCTTTTAATCTATCCTTTGTCTAAAGTGCACAAGAATTATTTGTATGCTAGGATGTGCAGTGGTTTAGACAGCCTAAGAGCTTTGTGCTGACTTTACCTGCTAAACTGATAGACAAGTTTAGTTGCACTACATGAGCAGTGATTTCACAAGCTGATTGTGCAGTCATCTTTCAGCATGAGTAGTCATAACTGTCTATAGCACTGCATTCCTTGTTTTAGAGCCTAATGTATGTCAACCACAAAACCCAGTTCAGAATAATCATTAACAACAGTCATTCCTGTCTGGATATTAGGGGCACATCATGCAGAGCTCAGAGGGTTGCGGTCAGTGGCGCAGAGTCTAGTTGGAGGCCTGTAGCTAGTGGTGTCCCCCAGGGGTCAGTCCTGGGTCCAGTCTTGTTCAATGTATTCATCAATGACCTGGAGGAAGGGACAGAGTGCACCCTCAGCAAGTTTGCTGATGATACTAAACTGGGGGGAGAGGCTAACACACCAGAAGGCTGTGCTGCCGTTCAGAGGGACCTGGAGAGCTGGGCGGAGAGGAACCTCCTGAAGTTCCACAAAGGCAAGTGCAAGGTCCTGCCCCTGGGGAGGAATAACCTCCATGCAGCAGGACAGGCTGGGGGCTGACCTGCTGGAGAGCAGCTCTGCCGAGAAGGACCTGGGAGTGCTGGTGGACAACAAGTTGAGCATGAGGCAGCAATGTGTCCTTGTGGCCAGGAAGGCCAATGGGATCCTGGGGTGCATGAGGCAGAGTGTGGCCAGCAGGTGGAGGGAGGTGATCCTGCCCTTCTACTCCGCCCTGCTGAGGCCTCAGCTGGAGTACTGTGCCCAGTGCTGGGCCACCCAATACAAGAGAGACATGGCACTCCTGGAGAGAGTCCAGCGGAGGGCTACAAAGATGATGAGGGGACTGGAGCATCTCTCCTGTGAGGAAAGGCTGAGCGAGCTGGGTCTGTTCAGCCTGGAGAAGAGAAGACTGAGAGGGGATCTCATCAACATGTGCAAGTATCTGAAGGGGGAGTGTCAAGAGGATGAGGCCAGACTCTTCTCCGTGGTGCCCAGCAACAGGACAAGAGGCGACGGGCAGAAACTGAACCACAGGCAGGTCCACCTGAATCTGAGGAAAAACTTCTTGACTGTGAGGGTGACAGAGCACTGGAACAGGTTGCCCGGAGAGGTAGTGGAGTCTCCTTCGCTGGAGATATTCCAAACCCTTCTGGATGTGATCCTGGGCAATATGCTCTAGAGGAGCCTGCTTGAGCAGGGAGGTTGGACTAGATGATCTCCAGAGGTCCCTTCCAACCTAAACCATTCTGTGATCATCAAAGAAATATAGCTCACCAATACCTTTTCTGTTTCCATCTTTCATGTTTTTGTTTATCTTAAACCTAGATAATCCTGTTAAAGGGAATTCTTGACAGTTGCTTGGGAATAAACACCACATGGTTAATTCCGTCAAAAAGTCCACTGTTTTTGTGAGATGATGTTATTTCAGTTTGTTTATATGTCCCAGCTACACATAGTATTTTCTTATTTGTCAGGCTGTACTAAAAAGCCTTGTATTTTTCTCACTGGCTCTCTGCTCCTGTGGACTCTGAGCTCTGCATTGCTGCACAAAGTAAATCCTTCAGTCCTGTCACTGCCAGAGATTTTCTCTCTCTCCACATAGCAAAAATGGAAGGCGAGGTGCTGCTGGCTCCCTTTTGAAGAGTTCAGGACTGCAGTACATGGTTCAGGCCTGCAGTGCCTGATCCAGAGCTCCCTGAATTAGTGGAAGGTCTTAGGCTAACTGCAGTGGAACCAGCTCCCAGTCATTCCTGACAGCCTGCTTCTGGTGAAGTTAACAACCAGATTGCTGTAAATTTCAGTCGGAGCAATAATGACTTTCAGGTCACTTAGAAAGAGTATGTGCAAACAGAAAGCTGATTAGCATGAAGAGATGATCAAATGCATCCAGAAGTTTTTTTAATCTTTGTTTTAGCTAATGAGTTGGGACGAAGTAACAAGCAGTACTTGTTGCTGTTACTCAGGGTTTCTAAGCACTTATACTGCCACAAGAACTCTTTATACTGTAATTTCATGCTAACTTCTTTGAGTTTGCAGACCTTTTTGCTGAAACCATGGCAAGACTATGCAGACAGTACCAGTGATTCTTGTTAGCTCACTTAGGTTAATATTTCAATCTGGACTTTTGCTGCATGGGAAGATGCCATTCTATTTCTCTAAAAAGGCCTGCATCACTGAAGCTACTCTCTGATTGTGCTTTCATTATCATAAAAGCATAATTTTTATCATTTTTTTTTAAACTGTCTTCTTCTTACCCTACAAGCCTGATTGCTACCTTCACCTCCATCTCCGCTGGGCAGACAATCCATATGTGTCAGGAACAGTCCATACAAAGGATACTGCACCGGGGCTCATAATGGGGGCAGGTAAATGCATGATAGTATTTTTTAAGACCTGAAATGTGGATGATGTTCTTTGCAGAATTAGTCTTTGGAACAATAACATTAACCATGCTATAAGCATTGCCAAAATATGGCTTTTCCCTACATAATATTTCTTTGGGGGATCACTTGATCAAATGATTGGACTAAAGTCGGAGATTACTTCTGCCAAGACAAATCTGTTACAGTCGCCTGGATACATTGTGCTTCGCTGTTGCATGTATATGTCCTTTCTCCCTTAGGGTGGTATGAAGGAGTGACAGTGGCTGAATGACTTGTCCTACATTCTTTTTTTTGAAAGTGGAGTGGAGGGCCTTACCATCTCCTCCCACATCATGAATAGCCCAGCAAATCCATCAAAAATAATGGAATAAATAATCAGAAAATAATTTGATCTGAGCAATAGCATAGCCTTTGGTCTTTAAGCATAGATACAGATAATTGTCTTAGAATATTTATTAATTCCTTTCTGCCTAAAGAGAGATGAAATAAAGGAGGCAAATATACCTGTGTGTTGGGAACAATGCCAGTTGTGGGTTCTGCATTATAATGTATATATGGAGCCATACTACTCTTAAGTGAAATTTAATGAAGAAATTCTATTACAATATTGACCACTCATTATGAAAAATATTGACGCAAGTCTGTTTTACTTTGCATACTAGTAATTCATCCGTTCATTTCTTTAATTTTGTGTTTCTTCTTTTCAAAATTATTGAGATATCATATCTTAACTACTCTAAGAGCTTTTTCAGTGTATTTAAATTGCATCATTTTATTCTGATATTGTAGGTGATGTTTTGGTGAAATATAAACATGCACTGCTTGTCTTTTCCTGAATATGTGTTTATTTTTATTTTTAATCATTAATGTATTCTTCCTTCTCTTACACTAGTGTCTTATAAAAGGCTTTCTCAGTTGAAAATTTACTGAGAAAATCAAGGCAAGCATATCTGATGTTGAAAGAGAATGACATCTGCCATTATTTGCCATATGATTGAATTTGAAGTCTTCCTCTAGTGTGAATGGAGTTGAAAGTACTTTACTGCAGGGAGGCCTAGCTGGTGAAACACTGCTATATTTTTGTTGACAAGAATATGTCTAAGAATTTATACAGTACCTTTGTCAAGACATTTCTATGAAGTATCTAAGTAGGTGCTTAATTCACATTTTAGGTATTCCAATGCCTCAGAAAATAGCGTCCATTGCAAAGGATGTTCTTATTCCGCAAAGGTACTCCAAAGCTATGCTATTCTAATGTAGGTTCTTGTTTTTCCCTCATATGATATTTGAATGCCTCTTAGTAGCAGAATGTGGTTTAGTTAATGAATCTGTTACTTCTGTTTCATTTTTGTCTATCCTTGCGCTATACTATTCCGATGTGGTAAATTGTTTTTTTTTAAGATTTGTTTGTTTTCATTTCATTGGGGTTTTTTTTGTGAATATGCTGTCCTCCGAGATGATATTAGGGATGGCAGGTTGTGGAAGAGTATCTTGCACTTTGGTCCTTCCTACAGTGAAGAGAACTTTTATCATTGTGACATTATCTCATCATGCCTGGTAGGTAAACTTGTCAACAGCTTTCCTCAACGTGAACATTAGGCAGCCTTTTTGATGATAAGAGCTGGACTGATACGTTGAGTTTGACTTGATTGTGGGTCAACCAATAATGGAATTGAAATGATAGAGAGGCAAAATCATTCATATCCAGCTGGGCTAAAAAGGCCAAGAATGGTGCAGTACGTTCTTTCTCTGGTAGAAGGTCATATATATGCAACTAGAGCAGAGGGTCTTTGGAGTCTTCCTGAAAATTTTAAAGCACAACTGTATGCCCCTTGCAAATAGAAGAATTGAATCAACTTGGATTTTGACTTGGATTTATATTATTTGGATGCTCAGGTCATCTAGATTAAGTGCACGTATTCAGTCTTATCTGACAAAATTCATATCCTTATGAACTTACACTTTTTATCAGAAATACTTTACACACAAGAAGCTTGAATTTCTTTTGGCCCGATCCTCAAAACTGATGATCGTATGCCAATCAACAGAAGTGCTGGTTTCTTAACACATGCAGAAATCAGATCGATTGGGCCACATAACACACTACCCTAATTTTACTGTTATGATTTAGTAGGAGCATATCTTCTGGAATGATAGAACATGGTAAAAATCTCTATGTGTCCGTTGATCACAGTGTGACTATGAACCATCAGTGCGTCGTGCTATGAAAAAGGGAAATGTAATCTGAGGGCGAGGTAGGTAAATGATTACCAGCACAGAGAGCAAAATATTAATGCTCTAACAAAAGGTTATAGAGAAACCTTATCAGTAACAATTTGTACAATTCCAGTCATCAGTTTTCAAGGACAAGAAGCAGGTAGGTGCTAAGAAGGTCTACTTGGAAGTGGATGGAAATAGAGATTCTATTTACAATAGGAACCTTGTGAGCTGAGAAGAACAAAGGCCAATAAAAAATACCATTTTTTCCTGAAAGTACAACCATGAGGTAGAAACAAATGGTAATAAAAAGATGTTTAACTAAGGTATGGTGTAAACAAGTGGAGAAGAACTGGAAACTGGAGAACCATTTCTAACCGTAAGAGCAGTGAAGTCCATCTTCTTACTGAGAGTAGTGTGGTTATTAATCAAACAAACAAATAAAAAAAAATCTCTTTAACATGGAGTTTAGTCACTTTATAAGGAGATTGTATAACACAATTGTTTGTGATATTAGAGAACTTAACCTGTGACTTATAGATACTTTTGGTAATATGCTCACAAATCAGAGCACTGAGATTATTGAATATTGCTTTAATTTAAAAAATTAAATTTAAAAATTTAAAAGAACAATTACATGGAGAATAGCGTTAATGCCTAGAGCATTTGGAAGGATGCAATAATAGTATTTTAAAATTCCATCTTTTGAAACTCACATTTAGGAATGAAAATTCTACTCTATTAAAGTTGCATAAATTGTTCTGAAAAATGCATGTTTTTAGCTTATAAATATATATAAATTGTGCAGACAGAATATTACAGTTTATAGCTGCACATTAAAGTGTTCTTTGAAATAACTAGTTTGCTCCCTTTAAGGAACGTTTTAGTATTTTGCATTTACATTTCATTTTAATCTTGGCCACAGCTTCTTTTTTTCACAGCATAAGCTATGAAATGTATGTCAATTGATGTGGAAATTTTTACTATAAACTTGTGAAGGACTTCTCTCTGAGAAATGTTAGAAGTGTAGATTTTTCAGATGTTAGTTTACTGTAATTCTCTGCTTAGCCTCCAGTTCAGATGGCAAATCAAGTAAGCAGTGAGTTTTGCACACCAGCGTGAATTGAGGAAGGAGTTCAGTTTACTGTTTGTTGTAGCTGGCCCAAATATGCTGTATACGTTGTGATGAATTTATGTCTCCTTTCACAAAAGTAGCATGCCATGATGCCGCTACAAGAAAGGATGAAGGAACAGGGATGTGATAGAACATTTCCCAGTGAGCTTTGGAGTGAAGATGCTACCATTCTCTAAGATTTTTCTCATGTCAGCATGTTCCCAGATTCTGATAGTGTGAGTCGCTCCCTCAGTCCACAGCTAAACACATGTTCAGTCTGCTGAGCAGACGTTGTCTGTCTGGGACATTTAAACACAAATTCTGTGTATGCTTGTTCTACACTGTGACTTTTAGTTTATGAACCACAAGTTTTTAGCTTATTATTCATTGACTGGAAAGATGGTATAACTGTGTTAATTAAACAGTGATCTAGGCAAGTTATATATCTCTTTTTGGAGTTAATAACGCCTGTGTGCTAAATTTAAGTGGCCAGAAAAGACTCCGTATTTGAAGGGTTATCAAAATTTTACAAATGGGAAGTATTTCCTCTCACAGTAAATATGTCAAAAATCACACATAAAAATATTAGAAAATGCAGTGAGCAAGTAGCAGTTAAAAATATGTAAATGAGTAATAAATTGTAAGTGGAAGTAGTCTGTCATGTTTGTGTCACACAGTAGGAAGCTACCACAGTACTTGAACAAGGACAAAGTTCAAATTAGCTAAGATGTCCCATCCTCTTTTGAGATCTAGGGGATCTTTAGGTGTTTTATGCAGCCCTACCACTCTTCCAGAGAGCTTAGCTGGCCATTAATCATCATTAAGATGCATCACTTTCTTTTAGATCCCTGTGTCACCAACTTCTAAACTGGTACATGCAAACTTGGGAGTAGCCTGGAGAAGTATGTTGAAGAACAGTTGTTATTCCTGTATTCTAGCCTTCATGAGAACTCGCCACCACTACTACCATGAATGGAACATCATGATTTTACCCAGTTACCTTAAAATTAGCCTTAACTCAAGACAGGTAAAGTGGCAGCAAAAGAGAGAGTGTCGCCATATCCCAAAGCACAGTTCAAAAAGATTTGTAAGAACTCAAGTAACAGAGAAGAAAGAAAACCGTGCCTAATCCCCTGTGTGAAATTATATCTAAAATGTTTCCTTTTATTTCCTGAATTTAACTCACAAGTTGTCAGAAAGCTCCCATAAGCATATAACAACATAACAAGGGCTCTTGCTGGCTCAGATCAGAAGTCCATCTAGTGCAGTATCCTGGTTCTGATGACGGTCAAAATTTTTTGGAGAAACATTTAAGAACAGTGCAAGTGTGTATTATATCCTTGATCATGGTTTAGGGGAGAGCACACTCATAGGACTGTTTCTAATAAATAGTATGGACAAGACCGCATCAGATTTAGCTCTCTCAACCTACACAGTCCAATGAAGCAGACTTTGTATCCTCAGACACATCCGTTATGACTTGGGGCATGCGGCGCACGTCCTCAGTTTCATGCTATGGAAACACCATGTTTATAGCCTACAACATAACCTTCGTAATATTTTAGGTAATTTAAACTGAAAAAAAAAACCCTCACAAAAATACAGCTCATGGCGATGGCAGCACTGCTTGGGGGCCTTAGGAGACCCAGGGCTATGTGTTATGTAGTAAAAGGTAAAAAGAGGTGGAATAGTAGACATTTATCCGAGAGCAAAGCTAACAATGTGTTCATTAAAAGTATCTGTACAAAGAAACACGTAGACCAGCAAAAATAATTTATATGCTATCAAGAAAATAGGTTTTATCATCTCCAGCTATCCCAAAGAAAAGGTAATTCCAGAAGCATGAGAACATATTCATTCAGAGAAACACATAGCAATGAAAACTGTGCAAATATCAAGGAAAGTAAGAATACAAGAGAAGCCAAGAAACGTGTTTTGTATAGACAACAAAACACTTGCTAAAGAGAACTATGGATCTCTGTAACAAAACTGTAAAGGAAAGAATGTGTCTGTGAGAGTGATTAGGATAGTGTAAAGGAGAAGCTGCAATTTATATGAGCGTGACTCTAACTCTGGAAAAACATGCAAGAAAAGACAAGAAAATCTTCTAAATCAGGTGCCCAAATGTGTTCTTATCTGACTAAACTGCACTTGAAATAATTGTGTTTGTAACTGATTTTATGCATCTCCTGCCGATTGTGTTTCTTTTCACATTGTACATGTATGTTTTGACTCTGATGTTACACTTTTTTTTCCTGTATTGTACTGAGTAAGTTTGTATGTAGAAGTTAACCAAAAGAGAGAGAAATGCCTGTGCTTTAATTTTCTAACAAGAGTCGTGTGGAGATTGTAACTCCTTTCTTTAGGAGATACAAAAATAGAACTCCTATTTCTTTAAATTTATGATAGTCTATTTTTTTAATTTTTTACTCTAATTTCTGGTAAGAATTTTTTGAAAATTTCCAAATGAATGACTTTTCATGGAAAATTCTGCTTTTCTAAAGCAATATGCTTCAGGAGACTATACCAGGAAAGTATCCTTCTTTGGGATAGAGAATCCGATCAACATTAAAGGGGTTTCCAATACATATACCTGCTTCAGATTCAGGAGCTTGTCAAATTGAAGATTTGAACTTCAAATTTTTGAACCAGTTCCGTGCATCTCAAGAGATGCCTTTACTGGTTAGGGCAGTGACTATCTGGGATGTGGATCTTTATTCATTTTCAATGAAACACAAGAGAAAATTTATGCTCCTCATCATTCATCATGCCAGTTTGGTTCTTACCAACCTCCTATTCCTTTCCACCTGGCAAATCCTGAGAAGGTGATTTCTTATCCACGCCTCCTTCCAGTGACCAGATTGATCTTTACAGGTGGGGAACCCTCCTACACAAAGCTGAATGTCCCACTCCCTGATGAGACTTGTGAGACTCAGGAAAGTCAGATCATGTTTCCTGACCTCTGCTCACATGTTTTTTTAGGATTCAAAGTGTTAATGCATTAAAAATGTCCATGAACCTAGCTAGATCTAAATAACCTTCAGTTTGAGAAGAAAATACAATTGAGCTCAGGTGTGAAGCTTTCATTTTTGACCTGTCTCTTTAAATAATATTCAGGTTCAAATTATATTTAATTATTTTTTTTCTCTGATACCAGAAGCTCTGCCTAAAGGATTGCAACGTGACTGTAACCGAAAGACATAATTTTCCAAGGAATACAGGACAGAATAAACCCAAAAGCTGAATCTTTTTTAAAAAAAATGTGAACCCCTGGTGGTCATTTCTGCATAATACAGATGATGTGGTTGTAGCTTTTGGTTGCTTCTGGCACTGAAGCTTCATTGTGATTGCTGGTATCACTACAGCCTTTCTCAAAACTAGACAGTCTTATGCAAAAACAATAACCTTTTTGTGAAGCTGTGTAATTGCCCTCTCTAGCCCAGCTGCATTGATCACATCAGCAGGCAGAATAATGGGAAGCTGATGAGATAACATGCCTCCCTGGGTAAGCACCGAACAGTCCCGGTGCTGAGCTAGCTAGCCTATTTTGAAGATGGTGATGTTTGCAGGGAAAGGAGGACTTCACAATTGCGTGTTTCTCTTGCCTTCCTATTTTGCAGAACTGGTGTCCCATCCAATATTAATGAGAGTTATCCCTGCACTTTGAGTCTAGGCTGGTGCTGGCACATTTCTTATTACAGGTTTTACGTATACTTCATCCGTATAAGCCTGAGTCTTAGGTATGTGTTCAGTGGGTATCAGATTACTTCATTCATAATGTATCGGCTTATCAAATCTCATCATTGCCTACAGGATCATGGGCTCATTTTCAAAATGACACAGCCAATTAAATCTGTGCTGAATTACTTGATAAATGATAGAGCATGGAGAGGGTTGGAACGATAGAAAATGAAGAGATAGTGGCATCCTCTGAAATTTTACATGCAATTGAAGGAAAAGAACTAATTCCTATAAATTCTGTGATCCAGCAAAAAGAATCTTGTAACCCTATCTAGCCTCTAGCCTGTGTTTAGAGTTAAATAATTTCAAGTTAAACCACTAAGCAGTGAAGCACACACAATCTTGATGGTCCAAATAGAGCATGTATTTTGGGCAGTGCACGCAATCGATCCTCTCAAGAACCTTTCAGCACTAATGAGCGCACTCCATCAGCATGAACAGATTTGTTTTAGTGGTAAAAACAGCTGTTTATATAACACACAAGTGAAATTTCATACCACTATCCTAATCTCAAGTGTTTTCTTTCCTCAAGTCTACTCTGCTTAAGAAGATCTGATAACTTTTATCTTCTTTTTACTCTAAAAACATGTAAACAACATATTTAAGGCAAAATTCCCTGAAGGATATAATTTAGAACGAAGAGTGTGCTACGATTGCTTCTTCACAAAAACAGTCCGAACTTGCTGGCGATTTAATGGTTTGCTACTTGAAATACAGCTTGTTCAGAGATAGAGATCTCGAGATTTGGAATTGCATCTGCTAAGATCTGGTTCCACAAGTTTGTCCCAAAACTTTCGTTTGCTTTGGAGCAATCTGAACGCTCTTCAGCTACTGCTCTTCAGTGCTTCTGGTCAAAATATTCAGTAGCTTCCTGGTCAATCTTTAAGTAAATCAGGCAATTCTACTTTGGACTCTTTTGTATTTACAGATCTTTTCAAACCCCTAGCCACAATTTTTCAATGTTATATATTTCTTTGGATTCCAAATTTTTCTACTACTTCATCAGATCTTGCAGATAAAACATATTTTATATTAACAACTCATCTTCTATATTAACAATTAAAATTCAAGATGAATAACAATAAGGTTTACATCTTAAATGAATACTCTTTCACCATTTGTTATATAGAGGAACATAACTAAAATATTCTTTAATGCTTGTGGATAGTTTTGAATAGAGCCATAAGTTTTTAGGCCAAGAAACAATGGACATACAGAAAAACAATGATTCCACCCTTTGCTTCAAAACAGAATCAGTTGTATTTCTTGTTCTTAGATGTCCCTTTAAGCTGTTCTCAAAGGCTTGCAGTCACAGCAAACTATTCCAGGGCATTACTTACATTGCCATTAGAAAGTGAAGTGAGTTTTGGGCTTATTGTACAGATCATAGTGATGTCAATGATATTTAATATTCCCTGGTTTGTTTGAGGGTACCTTTAGTCTTTTGTGTGATATTATGTGATATTTTATACCTTCTTTCTGTTACATGTTTTTACAGTGCCTGATAAAATTGGGTCCTGATTGCTGATTAAGGTCTGTGGAACTGTGGCACACATTTTAATAATAATTTGTGGGTTATTAAATCCTCAGTATGTAGTAGTCCTGTAATACTACACAAGAACTAGACAAGTTAAAGAAATTACCTTCTATGTGTAAAAGCAAAGGAGGTTCATGGGCAGAGAGAGGGGACTGGGATTTACTGTTTGAATCTGCCTTGGTCTGCTTTGGCAAGCTCAGTTCTTTTATGTTTTTTGATCTATGAGTTTAATGTTCTTCACTCCCCTTCCTCCACAGTCATTCCCTCCTATATATTAGGAAGCAACCAGGAGCATATGTAAGCAAGGAAATCTGTGACTGATTGATAGTTAGGTAAATTGTCAAGGATCCTGGAGTAACCTTTATCTTGATAGACTGACCATCTTGTCAGGTGATTTGTCATTATTGCAAAAGTAGTTTCATGCATTATTTTCTGGGCAGAAGAGGTAGGGTTAAGGATGGACTGACTGTAAAGTAAAGGTTCAAGATGGAGGGCACAAAATGTTGTGGCGGTAGCAGGAGCAAGGGAAATAGACCTTACTACTGTGTCTTTGGCAAAATCTTTGAAATCTTTATGAAGAGCAGTGAGTGTTCTGGACTTTTTACAAGCCATTCTATTTCTTCTTTAGGGTGTGGTTAGGCCTCTGCATTTTAGTGTTCGAGTTAAGCCTCCTTGCTCCCACCCTTTAGACAACTATGTAAATGTAAAAAAAACAAGCAACCAACCAAAAAAAAAAAAGGTTACATAATATGTTTTTAAGAAGATATAGCTGGTGCTACCAGAAATGCCTGGTGATCATTCAAATTTAGTTCTTGCTCTGGCCTGAAAGCTTCTCGCTCTGACTGTTATCACTACTAGATCCAATCTGTTTTGGCCTGACAGTCATTTTTTCTTGCACTTTTGGACGGGGGAGAGGATGACTCCACTGTCTAAATGCAATCTTTGTATCCTTCTGTTTTGTGATAGGTAACCTGGGGTCTCAGCTGGTTGAATATAAAGAAGAGATGTACATAACATCCGACTGTGGGAACACGTGGCGTCAGGTAGGAAGCAGAAGTAACCAAAGACATCTGGAAATAATTTTAATGTACCTAATGTGATGAATATTACAATGCTTATCTAATCTAACTAATCTTTAGTTAGAGGCAGGTAGCTATTATTATCCTTATTTTGCTTGGAAGCTGCAAGAGATTAAGGAGGAGATTTGCAAAGACTGAAATGGGCTGTTCTATCAGGTTCCACTGCTACTCAAAAACAATAGTCTTTAAAGTTCTTCTCATAAATATCTTGCATAAGAAGCATGCAATTCTCTAAGGTTTAAATAGCTTAAATGATCATCTTATGATAACAATGAAGTGGACATGGGCTAGTTCTTACAGCACTGATACTCCAACCTGAAAGACATGGTTTAGGTAAAAAGGAAGAAACTCTTCTGCTTCTTAATCTGAAAACTTATATTTAAGCTTAAACTCAACTCTGTTCTACTCTGAAACTGAGAAAACAAGAAGAGATGGAAAAAAACCCACAAACCTTTGGGGTTTTTTTGTATGATTTAATTCATTCTGAGACTACAGATATCAAAGTGTTTAAAACACAATCTTGCAGTAATTGTAATGTCATTTGAACTTGGAACCTCTTTTGCTCACAGTGCTTGATGTTGGTTTAAGTTCTGCATCTTTATTATATATTTTATCCTAAATTACTCTGTCCAAGCTATGTTAAATCATAGGGATATTTTCTTCTTGACTGTTAAATAACTGCTTCAATAATGATCATAAAATATAAGTTCTGGAACCTACTTATAATGTTTATCCAGGAAGAAAAAAAACCTCAAAGCACAGAAATGTGTCATAAAGTCATTTAATTTCAGTTAAAATAGTGTTTTAATGTTTAGGTGAAATAAAATTCAGTTGTGTTACTATTTGAGAATAAGGAAGTGTGAGTATGCTCTCACTAGTGTTACTGAGCCCAGAGAGAGTGTGAAAAGAAAAGAGAATAATAGGGATGTTTTCTTATATTGCTGTTGTAGGGTACGGGTACCATTTATACTCCACAGAAAGTCTTTTTAAAAGTAGTACATTGTTTTTGTCATGATAATGTCCTTTGAGTTTTAAAAGATAAGTTTTTATGCCAATTTTTTTCTCACGTTCTAGCGGATGATAAATAGATGTTTAAATGCAAAAGCCTTAAAGGATTTGCAATGTGTACTGTGTTACATAATACTTAATAAAGACTTATCTAATGATTTATTGTCACCATTTACCAAAGTTCTATATTTTACCTGGGGTGAAAAGTAAGAAGGAAAGAGTGAAAGGGGATCAAATTCGTATTCTCACTGCTTTTGTTTGTGAGACACTCAGGCAAATGAGATGTGATGAAATTTGACCTTAAGATGACTATTCAGGCTGTAAAATCAGTCAGAAACTGATCCTCATTATGACAGCCAAAATGAAAAACACTGTTGCTTTCTTTATTTCAATTAAAACTGCTATGAAGCCTTTGAAAGCACTTACTCAATCTTAATATTTGTGATCAGAATGAAAAATTAGATTATTTTATCTGATTTATGACCTCACTATTCATGATCAAACAGTTCCTCCTGAGGACGGCTGTACATTTCCTTTCTCTGTTGAATTTCGTGAAACAAAAGATGACTTCAGTGAGATAATATAGGAATTACTTAGATAGTAAATTACCACTCCTCTGAGCAGGCAAAAAAAGAGCAAAGCTCAAGTTTTGTCACAATTCTTAGGATGTGTTTATGTCACTGACTTGGAAACTGCAGTTGAGATAACTAAGTACCTGTTATCTCTCTCACATCCCATACATGTTGCTGTGGCGCTGTCTACAAGCTCTGCTAGAGGAAAAGCAGACTGTGCTTGTGTAGAGAGACAGAGCAATATAGAAAAGTAAATAAAAAGGATTTAGGGAGGAAAGCCAGTTCAAGGAATTAAAGGGTAATGAGGGTGATAAATAAAAGCTATCCTGAAATAACAGCAATATTGACACTAAAATTAATAGGAATATAGGACTGGAAGGAAGATCAAAGTTCATATAGTCCAACCATCTGTTCAGAGGCAGCATCAATATACCTACAGCATCTCTGATGGAGGTTTGCCTGACCTGTTTATTAATCCTTCACTGAAGGAGATGTTCTAGGCTTCCTGTGTACTGCTTCCCCATTCTTCATAGATTTTTCTGAAAATTTAACATAAGCTGTCCTTACTTTTTGCTTTGTTGTTGCAGTTTCACAAATTTTGCCTGTTAAGCTGATTTAGTCTGGTCTTTGGAGAGCAATGATTTCCTGTCACCTTGGAATAAACTTTTAGATATTCAGAGGTGATTATCGTGTCTACCCATAGTTAGAAAAAAGCAAACTCAAAACCAGCTTTTCCTGTTGGGTCAACTTTCTAAACTACTTCTCCCTCTTTCTGCTCATCTTTTGGACTCCGTAATATGTCTTCCCTCTCCTGGAGCATGATAAAATTGAATGCAATATTACAAATGTTATCAGTACTAAATAGAATGAGATGATTGCCCCTGATGTCTTGATGTTACTGGCAACTTAATTCAGAAGATTTCTGTCTTATGCAGTAGCATCACATTGTTGACTGAGATTCAGTTTGTGAACCATGATTGTGACTAGTCCCTGGATCACAGAATTTGTAATAAGTTCACAACTTAGCAACAGTCCATTGCTCAATTTCCTTCAATAATTTCTATACTTCTTAGAATAACTCCAACTAAACCCATATTTACATAATTTGCATATGGTAATGTCACACGAGAGGGTTCGTGAAGACTTACGGTGGTAGGATATACAGCTAGTGTTGATAAGCAGAAATAAAAACGCCCAAACAAGAAACCACTGTGAAATTAAATAAATCCCGCTGATAAATGGAAAAGTAAAACAAGGCTTCTGATTAGAAGTAGCCACAATACAACTTGGGCTGGCTTTGGTTTTTCCCCTTCCTCTCTGCTACATGTTGCTTCTTGGTGTCTCTTGAAAATATTATTTTACATTGCTTTTAACATTTTCAGACAAACTGAAATTTGTGACTTTGCACTGTACAACATTGCACTGTAAATAGCAGTAGTTTAGGAGCTGATTGACAAGCAGCTTAAATGTCTATGCAGCAACAGTGATTTGGACTTCATGCAGGAGAGGGAAATCTAATCTTGATATTATCATAAACTATGCGGGCTTAGATCATCTTAAATGAACTGTGAAGATACAGCCTAAGGTGAACATGTGGGACAGATATGTCTATTTGAAAGACTTCTTTGTTTCTTATACCAAGAAAACAATATCATGAAATGTGTTAATGAACATGATGTTGAATCAAACAGATAAATAAATACTGCATCCTCGGAGAAATGACCTATCTTTGAACACAATTTCGGACTATCCAGGTTTTACACACTTTTTTCTCTGTCGGGGCCTGTTTTTCCAGTCTTGATTTTTAAGATGTTAGAATAAAATGCTGAGGACAACCCTATGTATACATCTGAGTGTATAGGGCTTTTTTTTAAGAACTGATTTCTGTTCACATTTATTATTGCCATTGCTATTTCGACATAGCATCTGTTACAACGTTGTGTTTCAAGCAGAGCAAACAGAATAAGACAAAGGTCTGGCTTTCAAAAGAAATGACTTAAATAAAAGCAAAACACAGTAACAAAACTTTCTTATTTGATCTGTTAGAAAAGTAGCCAGTCCAGATACAAAAAGGTCAATTAATCTACCAAGGTTATACAGAAAAGTGTGTTGTATGTCTAGGAACTGAATCGAGATCTCTGGAGTTCAGGCCAGTGCTTTGTTTGTAGGAATATTCTTTCTCTATGTCAAGTCCTTTTGTATGAAAACAATTTGAAAAATCTCTTTGAAGCAGACTACTTATTTTCTGCAGAAGCCAAAGAGATGGATGGTAACACTTTTAAACACAACAGTAAAGGCTGGAATTCCAGCCTCTCACCAACTGGGAAGGTACAACTGGCTAGTTCTACCATAGGAAAAGTTCTGTTTCCAGATTTGAATTCGGAAATGGGTGTCACTTTGTGAGAGAAGCATGTGACTTTGAGTATATTTGTTTATTTTTGAAATTTACACATCTGAGAGTTAAGCTGCATGGAATACATTTGTCTGGGACTATTTGAACACGGTTTCAGTGACTTAATGGAATTCAGATGATCTGGCCCGAAGTATCTACTGAAGTTGTCACAATAGACGCAGGAACAAACAGGGAGAGGAATGAGAGAGGGGGGGAAAAAGTTGACGTTATGATTATAAAGTACATAACATTCTCAAAGAAGTAAAAGAACATAGAAATATGTTATAATAAATTAGTGTCATAGTGGCTAACTACTAGTAGGGATCATAATAAATTTCTTAAATTACTTTAGTTAGTGGAAAGATTAAAATTTATATGTTGGAATTGATGACTGACTGTAAACATACGTGTTGTTTCTGGGTTCTAATTTAAGCTCTGACACCAGGACCGCCTTTGCATAGATTTCTTAAAAACTGTGTGTGTCTTGGTTTTGTTTCCAGAAAGTAAAGACAAATACTTATTTTTGCACTCAACTTCATAGGGATGAATTCATTAATTCTTTACAACATACTGAAGATGAAAATTTGCTTTCTTAAGGAACTTGATATATTTTGGATACGAAATGTTTGAAATGTGTGCAAGAAGAGGATGACAGAAAGGTCGCATTAGTATGCCTAGGACATGTCCAGCATGCCTTATAGCGTGCCACAGTTCAAGTGGAAGTAGGGTAAAGCTGAGGTACTGAAATGATGCACTAGTAAGTGCCCTGGTAATTTTCTAAGAGTAAGAGGGATAAACCTAATTTGGATGAAATGATACAGATGCTGAGTTCTGTTATCATCAGTATGAGGGTGAAGCTTTCAGAAACTGTATCCCAGCGTATATTGTTTCATTTTGATTTGAGCAGAAGTTCAGAGTTTGGAGAAAGATCAAAACTTTGCTTGCTTATCTGACTCCCACTGATCTCATCCTTTTGAAGTGCATCTAAAATTAATGACTGTCCTTTACTAAGTTCCCTTCTAAAATACGCAGCTCTGTGGAACAAGTCGATAGGAATGTAAAAAGCCTCATATCAGGGTTTTGCCTGTAAATTGGCAACATTGAAAAGCTGATCAGACACTTGAAGCTCTAGGATTCCCACAAAATATACTCTTATTAGATGAGAGAAAGACTGAATTTTGAACCCTAATGAAATGCTTACTATTTTTGAAGTAATTGTGAATGAAGATAAAGACTTTTTCCCCCTCCAGTTCAACCTACTGACAAATCCTCTAAATGTATGAGGAGAAGTGTTTAGTATCATCAGTGTTTTCTCATTCATGAGGCAAAGTAAAGCTAACGCTTACGTTTTCCACCTTTGCTTTGTCAAAGCGTGTGGGAGGCTGTATGTTCTTGTATTAATTGCTAAGTATGTGTAATAACTCTCACTTTGTCACGTGCTCTTACAGTCAATGAACTTTCACAGACCAATAGCATGAGCAAACTCTGTCTTACAACAGATTTCAGATGTAAAAGAGGAAATGCGTTTATCTGTTCATTTATTTTAGTACTGCTGATGACCTCCAGAAAATGAATAATTTAGAACATTTTGAATCCTTTGTATCCTTGAATCACTGTTGTATGTATTTTGATTCCAAACTCAGAATGACCTCATTGTAAGAGCACATGAAGTTTCAGTTTAAATAAGTCATTAATACTGGAAATGCAGAAAATATGCTTGCCCAATTATTTAAAGTTTTATAGAGTCTGGAGAACATGTGAGAGAGTCACAGGCAGCAATAGCTGTCCTGTTTTTTTTAGAATTAGACTACAAAGTATTTCATTTTGCAAGATACATAAAATATGGCAAATACCAAAATAAGATGACATACAGCAGGTGAAATATAGCAGGAAAGAATGCAGAATGCATACTGTGAAAAATATAAGCTTGGGCTGAGATCACTGTAGACAGTTAAATCTGACTGTGAATTGAATTTGAAAGTTTTGTGATTCACCGGCTTAACTTCCTTTTCTTTTACAACTTGGATAAATTTAAGAATTAAACTGACTTTTTTGTCCTTTTTAATTTAAAATGCAGACATTGTAAAAGTCTTTTAGCCGTGGTTTGCTCATACACTTTATTTCTGCTGTTTGGTGTATTTGCTTAGCTGACCTTTTCTGTCTGGCTTTTAGGTCTTTGAAGAAGAACATCACATCTTGTACCTGGACCATGGTGGAGTTATTGTGGCCATCAAAGACACCTCGATCCCTCTGAAAATACTCAAGTAATGTTACAGTCAATGCTACAGTTAGAGCAGAGCTATTGTGTATTCAAGATAAAGTGCGAAGTTTAAGATGAGCATTTCAGTGTAATCATATTGGAAATTCAGGTGGAGTCAGCTTGGTTCAACATTCATTAAGTCAACAAAATGCAGGTTGATGTTTTCTTAAAGTTTATTTAATGATATTTTTGGTACCATGGCGTGCTGCGTTATCCGTAATAAATTGTTCTAGCATCAGTGTAAATAGTTTTGCATAAAGGACTTCTGTAGTACTCTATGGTACAAACTACATTCAGCGTGATTGTTATCTGCCACAGGTTTGCAGCAGCAGTATATGGCAATGGTGCTCAACTTATGCTGCATAGATGCCAAAGGTGTCCTGTCAGAATAATTAATAATGTAATCAAGTTCTGTCCCCTTTAAGGGCCACAGCAAAGGAAGGTGTTGGAGAGTGGCTCTGGCAAGAGCAATATAATATAGGCTTCCGGAGCCAGGGAGAAAAGGACTGGTATGTCCTAAAATGCTGTGTAACAGTTATGCAAGAAGCCTAGTGCTTCTGAGAAATGCATGCACAAATTAACTGTACTGTGCATTAAGTGCAGATCCTGTCACATAGTGGGAATGCAGCATTTGAGTTTGTCAGGTTGTTTGGCAGGAAGAGTTTGGTGCTGCAAAGCGTTTTATTATAAAATAACAAGTTCCAAACTGCAGGATAATTTGAAAAATGCAGTATCCTTATACAATGGCATACAAAGTTATCATCTTTAGCATTATGAAAAGAGTAAGGGATCTTTATCACTCGTAACTAGCCCGATTTGCGTATATACTCTTTTCACTAATAGGAACTTGGTTAGCTAGAATAAAAGTTATCATTAACCTAAGTACCCAGAAGATTTGGAGGAAAAATATACAAGAAAACAGACTTTTGAGTCAAAATGTTTGGCTATAGTGGAGTTGCACAGAGTACTTGAAACACGTTTTGCTGATTCTTTTTGAAAGTGAAAGCATCTTTTGAAAATGTTTGAGTGGATGGTAACAGCTGTGAAGGGCCATCCTCTTGGTGCCTGCAGTGATCACACCTCCCACATGTTCTGGCAATTGAGATGTTTTGCCTACCCATGTTTCACTGACCTTTGCTTAACAGGTCTCTAGCTCAGAGACTGCTAGAGAGAATGAAGTGTAAATTAACTGGCTCTTGAACCCACAAGGTAGCAGAATGGTTTATTCACAGTCCTCAGTGTTTATTTGCTTGAGAATACCCATTGTTGTTGCAAGTTTAATATACATCTTCTAATAAAGATATGAGCCCCTGGATTTGTTACTGAGAAAAAGATCACATTAATGAAATATACTGACTAGGCAAACTGTGTTTTGGTCATCATAAATCCTGGGATTTAATAACCATGGATATTTTTTGAACTGAATTCTGATTTATGTAAGACTTGCTGTAAGTGAAAACCATGTCTACTTTTTCACAGGTTCAGCATAGATGAAGGCCAGACCTGGAGTACACATAATTTTACCAGCACTTCAGTCTTTGTGGACGGACTACTTAGTGAACCTGGAGATGAAACTCTAGTCATGACGTAAGTTTTTGTTTTCTTCTATTTCTTTAGGGCTCTCTCTGCTAATGCACTTAAGTATATTTTTAATTGTGCATGTTTGAGATAGTCCTTGAGTTAGTGGCTTTTGTTCCTTGTGGTCACACAGGCTTTTATACTGATCATGTCTAAACAGCACTAGTGTGTAGCCTGCCTTTGAAATTATCTGAGTGCAATATTTCAAATTGTAAAGATGAAATGTTATGCATATGCAACCTCTCGTAGGCATGACTAGAGAGAATGGAATAATAAGACTGCAAATACAAACTTGAGAAATATAGGTAAAAATAACCAACTTCGTGCAATTTTTCAGTTTTCTGTACATTCTTAGGCAGAGTTCATAAAATGTTAAATACCTATCCTTTCTTCTTGTGAAAATTGTCTTTACAGTGTAAACAGCTATATTGTTGTCCTCGTAACTAGCATTGCGGTAGTTTATGTAACGGAGCTGTGGAACAAGCACGTTTTACTTCTGTGCAGTGATTGTGGCAGATGCTGTGAACAGAGTTAAAAATAACCAAATTCTGCGACTCAGGTCCGTGTTTATCTGTCTTTTCCCCAAGGGCCATGGGCATCTGGATCAGAGCTACACGTTTTGCTCTGTCTCTAGGATAAATGCTGATATTTTAAAAGTGTCTGAGACTAAAAAAACACCTGTCTAATTTGAGACAAAGGCACGTGGTGACTGCAGTAGTGAAAGGAAATGCAAGAAAAAAAAAGCATACCTGCACTCAAAGATGTGCAAGATGTTATGTTTGCTCATATCACTTAGAACAGCTTGTGTGCCCCTGCATGTTCATGACAAGGTTTTTCTCCTAGGAACTGCAAATAGAGCTGCCTTTAACATGTACCAGTAGCATTTCCTCAAGAAAAAACCCAGCTCAGCATAGGAGTTGCGTGAAGGATCTGCAGCAAAAAAGAAATTCAGCCCAGTGTATTTAAAAGCATCGTACCATAACGTTGTACTCCACAGGAGTGAATTTGGCCTACTAGTCATTCTTTCTTGCTGCACTGTCTCATTTCCTTCTGTTATATATACGTTTCTGTTCTATTATGTATATATGATCTGAGAAGAACAAACTTTAGTTTTCAGCCATCCTCCGCTTCTCTCAAACATAGATTTTTATAGTATCATATATGTCACACTAAGATATTTAGGAGGTCTCTGAATGAAGGATTTCCATTGATTTCAATGGAAGTGCAAGGATCAAAAGCTTTTCCTAAACCATACTTTTAGGAAGATAAAAGGGTAGGTTATGACTATATGCTCCATTTTTTTTTTAATTCATAAAAAGCATATGATTTTGTGAAAATGTATTTAAATATCTGTCTGTATAGGCCAAAGAGATCATGCAAAACATGATAGCTTTTTTAAATAATCCAATGGAAATAGACCAAATTGTAGGTGGATTAGGTACGTGAGCATAGACGGACAAAAAAGCATCATATGACTTGTATTTTCTAAGGCCAGAAGAAAAGAATCTGATTCCAACCATTCTTAAATCCAGGGCCGGTCTGGTAGGATCTTACTTTACACTCATTCCGCTAAACATGGAGGTAGACCCCATAGCACCACAGAGTGGCCCTAAAAAGACTTGCTGCTTTCCTTCCTGTCTTTAAATGTAATGGAGAATAAATCCGCAGTATGTGTTTTCCAGTTGACATTTTGTCAGCTTCCTTACCTCTCCTGCTGGCTTTTGATTGGGTTTTACCTTCAGGGTGACATTGTCTGCCTGCTGTTTGTTCTGTCTGCCTTTACGTCATTATTAATTTTCTTTTAAAACTTTGCACTTGTACTGAGTCACTGGGCATGACTGACTCTACAGTGATTTGCTGCTTTTGAGAAATGTCATCCACTGATACACACTCCCTGTAAAAAAAAGCCAAATCAAATATGCCGTCTTTCCCATTTTATTAGCAAGAGGTGACTTTTTTCTGGGGAGAACATTAACTTGTATAAGGTAAGATGAACTTCTGCATGGTAATGGAAATAAATTGATATAGTGTCTTTCATCCTGAAGAATCCCCAAGTCCACTACTAGGGACCTCATCTGATATTTTGTTACTTGTGTAGGATTCTCATTTTCTCCATTTTGTAGGAGATTTGTTTGAATAAAGAGTTTGAATAAAAGTCCATTGTCAAAATCCTCATAAATTAGCAGAGATAAAATAATTTGACGTGGGAGGGTAATAATTGAAAGTGTGTGCAGCAGTATGGTGAAACAGAGACTGTTTCATTTAAAGCTGCTAGTGCAAACTCAGAAAAGAGTCAAAGAATATTTTACTTGTACAGAAAACATCTGTTACTGGAGGGTAAAATCCTGGTTCCACTGAAGTCAGTGGCAATGGGGTAGGGATTTGCTTCTAGTTTTTAAGAATTTTTGTTAAAAAAGATGAACAAAAAGATTGTCTGGGAAAAGACATTAAGGGACCTGGTAACACTGCATGTAAGAGAGACATTTTATTTTCCAGTGTGATGACTAGGGCATTGACCTGACAAGTAACGGACTTTCATTTGAATTCCTGTTCTGTCCTAACATATCCAAAGAGAAGTGATCTGAAAAGCTTTACTGAGGAAATGGGGGAATGTGAACCTCAAGTCTTCATTTCAGAAAGTGCTGTGTTTTTTTCAGAATAGAAGAAAAACATTTGTTGACTGACCTGTCAAGTTTTCAGAAAAGTGAATTGTCATCTGCCAGTCAGCACGAATCAAAATCATTTATCTCACTCTCCTGCAATATTCAAAATGTGTACTCCCAAACGCCAGAGAGTATATATTTTATTCCATTTTGCTCTGCAGTAGGTCTAGTTAGGAGTTTTAGGAGTTTTGAGCAATAAAGTATTCATAAAGTTTAGGAAATGCATTCTCTATAAAATTTCTACATGATCTCAAATCTGCTATTTATTGTTAAACAAATAAGTAAGGCTTGCTAAGAAATTTTTTCAACTAACTGATATATATTAAATTTATCAAAACAATGCATGTTCTAATGGGCTTTATTTTGTCCTCGATTCTTTAAGAGTGAAATTTACTGCAACCAAATGTTTTGCAGTTTATAATATATTTGGGGAAAAAAAAATCACTTAGTAACACTAGATGAAGTAAAAGCCCCACTTAGTGGAAAAAGGAAGAATTTTATGTGTCTGAAATATGGATATCCCTCTTTAAAGGAAGTAGTTCCTACAATGAAAATTTCAAACTTGTTAAAATGACTTCTGAATCACAGTTCAGCTTCTGTGAGAGTATCTCCCAAACCAGGTTATTTAGAATGCAGTGTAAACCAAGCAGGCCTGGTAACCACGGTGCGGAGTGTGGTCCCTTTTAAAAGGCCAATAGGAGATTATGTAACGACGGCTTCCTTTCTTCATGTCAGCTAGACTCAAAGTCTTTCTTATGGGAATCTTTCCAGAGGGCTCCTTTTCTAAGGTCTTGCAAACTAACATCTTAACATGCTGTTGGGAACTTCAGGACACCTTTGAACTACAGCAGTTCTGTGTGTGCATCTTTCTCTCTTGGAAATCTGATTTTGCAAACCTTGTTGGTTTCCTAGGGAAGCAAAAAAAAAAGTCTAGTATAAACTTAATCAAAGCAAGGTGGACAGAGTATAAAAATGAGGTTAGATATTAGGGAGAAACATCTGGATTTTTACAACTAGTGATTTTGCTTGGGGGTGTCAACATCAGCTCTAATGGGTGTGTAGCTTGTGGGCTTATTGTTTTGCCATATCGGCAGCACACTACCTTTCCTGTTGTCTCTTTGTTTCTTGCTAGGTGGAGGTATTCTCTGTGCTGTAAATTCTTCACTGCATTCTTCACTGTCTTATACTGCAGCCCTAAAAATTGAAAGTAGCTAAATAGTAGATAAAACCTCATTATGTAAGAGAATAGCTGATTTCCTAAAGCAGGCTGTAGATTTTCTTTGCACCTGCATAATCTAATGTTTGAATGTAGTTTCAAGAAGTATTACTCAATTATGAAATGGTTGTTGTACTCTTTACGCAACGAGGAACATACCCAAATGTCGGTAGATGGAGGAAACATAGACAGGTAGGAAATGGTGACCGTGCCAAAAGAACACTGAAAAACAAACTAATCACTCTATTTCAGCCTAATCTAGATGTCAGCTAATCCAGACATCCAGATATGAGCTTTGTGGTGGGCCTCAGCTAATTCTGTTGCTGTCGTCTCAGTGAACACACATATTAGCATATCAAGTCAGTGTGTAGCAGTGTCACTGCCTACCTGTGGTCTTGGTGTGGTCCAGGAACATGGGACTGCCGCTTTCCTCTCTCTCTGCTCTGAAGAGCTCCGATGTGTATGCTTTGTTTTTTTTTCCCTTTTCGTAAAATTGGCCTTTATGACTATTAGCGTAACATTTTCAGAAGCATGGGAACCCGACGCTTTCAGTGCCTTGCTACAGCCCATATTTAGCATATTTTGAGGGCAGACCTGGAAAGATATTTGGATAAAAGAATTGAAAGATTAGGAATCCAAGTCCTGTAAGAAACCTTGTTGTCCTGCCTGCGTTTAAAGACTTGTAAGGAGAGAAAGAGGATGACACAGTGACTCTTGTGTTTGGATAGAGTCTTTGTGACATTTTGGGGGGCCTATTACTAAGTGTGTGCCTGCAGCTTTAGTGGTCTGAACTCTCTTTCAGGGAGACCGTTCCCTTTCAGTTTTTAGTTCTAATTAGTGGTGCTGATGAGCTAGACATTTGAAACTTTGGCCTACTATAAAATTATTTAAACGTTTTACTTAAATTTGGGTGGGACCTGGAACTCTTCTCAAAATGAAGGAGCCACAGTTTAGGTAAGCATAAGCTATTTACTTCAGATCTGCAAGGTGAAGTATGAATGAAGAATTCCTTCCTTGTGGCAAAAGAGATCTGCTTTTTAAATAGTTGAGTAGAAGAAAAATACAATTTGTTAGGTAAAGAAGTAGTTATAACATTTTTAAGTATTCCAGATAAATTTGGTCTTTAAGATGATATCAGAGAGCTGAATGATGTAAAGGTACCCTTTATAATGTCAGATATCTATTTAATGGAAGGAGAACTGTTGGTGATTTTACCAAATGGATGAGAAGAAATGTTGGTGATTTTACCAAATGGATGAGAAGAAATGTTGGAGGTAATTCACAAACATTATGGAGCCACTGAGCTGGATAAAATGGGAGCACCCTTTAACCGCTCTTCTCTAGCAGTTCTCGGAACCTAAGAATTCATTTCCATTCTTATTTCCCTAAAAGACATGAAACCAAGATGTTTTGGCTTAAAAGAATGATTGGCATTTTTTCTAGCAGGAAACAGTGTAAAAGCATATTTTGGATCAATTTCAGCTAAATTGTTTCCTCCCTTCATTTTTCACTTTGGCAGCCAAAAAACAAAACAAAACAAACAAAAAATTACTGCATAAAGCATATGCATGTGTTTGTAGTTTAAGGCACTTAAATCATAAGTGTCTTAGTGTATTTGCACATAATATGTTGTATACACAAGCACTGTTTATATGAAGTTATTTTATGTAGACAGGTGTTGTCTTTTACACATGGAAGCATTCATCATTTCTCTAGTTGCAATTTAGGAAGGCCACTGAAAATGTGACCTCTGTTATGTTCTTTTGGGGAATTAGAAAAATATGCTGAATTACAATCTTGCTGTATGACAGACTGAAGCTTGAATCTTGCCTTACTTTCATCCATTTTACTTGTATGAACTCTTTGATTTATCTAGTTTTTATTGGCTTTGCAATAGTGTGAAGAAAGCAAAGAAAGACAATTGTTAGAAGGAAAGCATATCTGCAAAGATTCCTCTGGTCGTTCCCCTTTGGAAAATGGAAAACTTAAAGTAGCACTGTACTCGTAGTCATGGATAACGTACTCTTCTAACTTATATCCTCTTGAAATTTTTTCTGTAATAATTTCACTTCTTCTATGAGATATGTGGAACACTGCCTGTTGACATTGGTTACACAGGAGCTAAGGTGCATCCTCCCAGTACCACTGCCTAATCACTTTACTCCTTTAGGCTCATTTCTTTACAGATGCGGGCGCGAAGAGGCCATGCATCTTACTATACGTTCCAAGGCATGATAATAATACAAATAGGACAGGCAACAACGAAGATAGATTGTCACGTTTATTTGCTGTTTCAGTTATGTTATCATCATTGGTAGTAAAGACATAAATGAAACAAATGACTATCAGCTCTTTGAGCTCACCATAAGCTGACAAGAAACATCTAACAAAGTGTCCCTTTTACATAAAAGACAGCTGAGAATTTTTCTACTGTTTTAATGTGAATGGCCTCTGATACCTAACTATAAGGAGGATTAAGTATTCAATCTGAATTTGCACTTATTTTATAAAAATAATCAGGGAGATTTAAAATTTTCACACAACAGTCAATTCACTTACAGCTGTGGTTCCTTCTAATATGATTTATTACAGAAAAAGAAGCCCTGTCTTGAGGAACAAAACCCAAATACCACTTTTCAGTCACAGCCACAGTGTGGCTCTGTGACTACTTCCATTTAAATGAAAACTTTCCCGGGGACAGACTGAGAGTTGTTTAAATGGTTATCTATCAGCTCTGAGAGTCTATTTTCCTTTTTGAGCTTGGTCAGAAACACACTATTGGATCTTGAGGTTTAGATCCACAGAGAATGTTAGATACAGGCCTTTTTGTACGTGTTGGGGCATCTTTGCTTAGGTGCTGCCTAGAAGAATTGATTAAACCTGTTACACAAAATTAGAACCACTGAGGTGACAGCACAGACAGGTGTTGTGGGCGTTGAATTGACCCTAATTCAAATCCTAGGTTTTATTCTGCCAACAGTTTTATATATTTGAGGGCTCTCCCAAAGCAAGAGAAGTCCTGTTACATCTGCATCCGGCATGTCAAGCTAGTAGAGTGTGTCAACAGTGCGGTTCTGGACTGTACAGACAAATTCTGCTACCTTGGCAGCATGCTGTTTCAGAAACATCTTAGTTTGATGAAAAAGTCATAGAGAGGGGAGCAAATGCCAATGCAGCACTTGGGAGATTAAAGCAGTAAGTCTAGAATGAAAGAGGCATCTGATTTCAAACAAAAGTAGCTATGCATCACACTGTTGTCATCACTATCCTTCAGTAAGACTGCAAAAGTTGGAGAATTTAAGTTGCCACATTAAACATCTGAATAAATTCCACATGTGCTGTTTTCATGATCTTTGTGGTGCAGTACAGCCGGATCACTTTCTCAGCTCTGAGATCTTTGAGGGTTCTCAGATATTTGCCAGTGAAGTAAAACTGTCTCAGGGTCAGCTATGCTGCTCTGAGTATCTGGTGGGTATGTCAGACATCAGGCTGCTCAAAGCCATTTTCTGTGGTCAGAGTGATAAAATACGGCTAACAGCTCAGAGGTAAAACAGCATAATACTGCAAGAAGTTGTTCAAGGAATGTCTTAATTTATATGGCATTAGATCCATGACATGGGATACTGTAGCTAAAATCTGTCTGCTCTGGTGCAGACTGTGTTTTCATGCTGTGAAAGTCTATGAACAAAATCCTGAAGAACACAACAGAAAAGCACAAGAGGAAGGTGAGCGCAGTGAATATAAAAGGCTATGCCTGTGACCTCTGAAAATGGCAGTGTGATGTAAAAATCAACTAACTTCTCATGAATATAGCCATGGAAGCTGAATCTTTATCTGGTAAATCTTTGGGAGACTCCAGCATCATTATCATCTCTTCAGACAGGTGGTTTTGCAAGTGACACAGACAGCAAATAACAAAGTTTTTAGTGTTCCTGGGAACTAGGAGCCTCTATTGACTAGAAACATGAATTTTCTGTAAAAGATTATCATTGCGTATAGTTCCTGTTAAACTAGCCCCCCGATTATCAGGGACAGAAATAACCAGCGTTCCTCTGGCAAATTGTTCAAATGAGTTAGCTTAAAAACTACATTAAACTATCTTAGCTTTCAAATGGTGCAAACAAATTTAAAAATGATGTGCTTATAAATGAAGTAGGAAAAAGCATACAAAGTTGTTACGGCAAGTGAAACAGTGAAGTTAAAATTATAGATCCCAAATTTTTGCAAATAAAAGTAAATGAATTTCCAAAGTAATGGATAATTTCTTTCAAAAACTATTTAGCATTGTCTTTCATAGTTAAAATAGAGCTGATCTGATGGCTTTCTAGTGAACTGTACTTAATCAAGAAGAATGTTGTACTAGCTAATGAATTGCTATCATCTTGATATGTATCAGTTACACTTGCTACACTGTTTCATTTTTTTTCCATTCATGATTTTATTGGACATAGGTATTTTTGCATGTGAGCAATTAGATTATGTTTGCTGCCATGTAATGCCCTATTGGAATTCATATGTTTGGCTTATCCATTGAATCCATTTTAGAAAGTGTCTTTCTTTGGAACAATATTTTATTGGAACAGTATTTTGGAACAATAGTTTAATTCTAGTAATATTTGGCTATACATTTGAACAGGCACTTCTGATGTGTCTTCAAACTCCTGACCTCAATAAAGCTACGACTGTTATTGCAACAAGAGCATTAATAACCATGAGGCTAGTTTTTCAAACATGCTGGATGCGTGTAAGATACTTGATTCCTTTGAAAATTTGTTCCAGGAGTCCCAGAGCTGTGTGGTTGCATTTTACATGGGGTTTGTGGCTGTGTTGATGAGACACTGTTCTTCAAATCTCATGAATTTTACTGAACTTAGAAAATGGTTGGATTACTGGTATAGTTCCTGCGCTCTATCAAAACATGGTCATAGGTATGTAGAATCGGTAAAGCTATAATGGAAATTAGTATTTTGTCTACAAGAGGCAGGACTGCCAGGCAGAAGTGATATTTCTGTTGCTGAAAGTCCACAGGGGAGAGGCTTGTAGTTCACCCGTTGAAGGGAGTAAGACCAAAGCCTCTGCCATATTCACATGTATATTGCCTGTAGCTTCTGTGTTTTTCTAGTAGAATTTTCAAAATATCTGTAGCAATTTCTGTAATTTTTATAAATTATAGGATGTGGGGCTGGAGATATCTTAAAATTTTACCAAATCCCTAGCTCTAATCCAGATTCTTCTCTCCAGTGAGGGAGAATAAGCAATCTGAGTAGCTCGTTTCATTACCGTTAGAGAATTCTCTAGCTGTATCTTTTAAGCATATTTCTTTTAAGCATATTGATTCGTGTCCTTCCTGTTTTGTGCCACTCCTCCAGGTCTCTTTGAAGACAGCCTTTCAATCTATAGGAAGACCTGCTGAAGACATTTTATTTTACTTCTCAGCTTTATCTTTTCTACAGGAAAACCCAATTCTTTCCATTTTTATTCATTGGTTACATATTCTAAACATCTTATGAGTCATTCTTGCCCCTCCTCTAATCCATTTTCGATAAGTCTGTAAATATGCATATAACATCCAAAATTAGAAACCATATTCTTTCACAGGCTCCACCAGTGCCAAGTTTATGAAAATAATTGCCTCCGTATCTTATATCTGACAGTTCTGAATACAAGCTAGAATTAATTTTTCTTCTTTTGCAGCAACATTGCACTCTTGATATAATTCACCATAATTCCCCAAACTTCCCCCCGTGCTTGGAAGTTACTCTCCATTTTAATTTTTCTGGGAGTATGTTTTGCAATTGTTTTTGAATATTTCAGCATGATAATGTGGGACCTTCCATCAGTCAGTGTAATTTCAATTCGGATCCCTTCCTTCTGTGTTATTCACAAAAGTTATGTGTGTTTATTCTTTGACAACACAGTTGTTAATTAAAACCTTCGACTGTGGACCCATCATACGTTTCTGCTTTTAAGACAGTATCGGCTGGAGCTGCATAGCATGTTTAACAAAGGTCAAAATAAGCCTCATTTACTCCTCTCCTTTTATCTACTAGGCTAGTTATCCTGTTGAAAGAAGAAAATTACATTGGGTTGACATGATTTGTTTTGGACAAATCCATGGTGGCTGTTTATCATCTTAATTATCTCCAAGGTGCTTATGAGTGAATAGTGCAGTCATTTGTTTGGTATCTTTGTGGGCATCAGAGTGAACTATGTAATTCCCTGAGCTCTCCTTTTTCTCTTCTTATATGATGGCAGAATGTTTGCCTTTCCACAGTCCTCTGGAATCACCCTAGTCCTCCATGAGGTCTCAAAGATGATTATTAATAGGTCAGAGATTTTTTTACACTTTCAGAAGCATTTCATGATTATCTGCTGCCTTGAACATGCGCAGCGTCCCTATATGTTGCTCAGCTTTTATTTACCTAGTGTAGCTTTTTGTTTTTTGTAGCTCTCTCTCACACTATAATAGAAAATTATATCTTTCCTGCAAAGCCCAAACCAGTTCTCCATATGTGAATTATGCATGAATTACATCAGGGCTGAATTAGCAGTGGAACTTCCTATTTATTGTAGGCTCTTATTATTGCTCAGTGGCCTATAGTTGGACTGCTTGCCCAGATGTGCTTGTTCACGTAACCCGTCCTTACCACAGCTCCTACCGGAGTACTGTGGCTACCCTTAAGTTGGTGCTAATACAGTATTAAAATATAAATGCAGGCGTGGATGAATCCCTGATCTAAAAAGGAAAGTGAGGGGTTGTCTGGAAGTGTAAACTCTTTCATGTCGCTGGAAGGTGCATTCTGTGCTGACCGGTACTAACAAAGGACTAATATCCTCAAACCATCTCCTTCCCTCTCTCTTCCTGACTAATCTGCCTGAGACAGCTAGTATGAATGAAGAAAATTTCGTTTGTTCTGTAGAAAATAACCTTCTGAAGTCAGGAGTGAGGATTTGACACGGCTTGGCTCCTTGCACTTAAATATATTTGTTGATATGTGAGTTAATAAAAGACATGCAACCAGTTTGAAATGTTCTGTGGTCTCTGAAGAAGCATTCACTAAGGTAGCTAGCTGTACAAGCACATGGTGAAGTCTGCCTTACTTTAGCATCTTGCATGGAGAAAAACAAGGGAAAAAAAAGGCATTTAGCATTGACAGATATTTAGCATTGAAAAGACATTTCATGCCTCTCAGCAAAGCAGGTCATATTGAAACAGGCATTGTGTAAAAAGCGTGAGACCACCTTAGTAGTCGCTTTATAGCATATGTAACTACACGTGAATAAGAGCATATGGTGACAGCAGTTCTCAGGATCTAACTGAACCAGAAAAAGGAACCAATCCTATAGTTCTCAATGTGAAACAGTCCTCCAGCTGAGAAAAGTGGGACCACATACCTATGTGTTCATACAGCTAGTCAACCGGGCTTCATTTTTTTAGGTTTTGTGTATTTCGTTTCTACTTCTGAACCATGGGTAGATTTAAAAAGAAAGAAGGTAAGTCATCTAAGTCCTTTAATCTCAGAGCCTTGCTTAGGAAAGAGTAAGAAATGCAAAACAAAGAAATGCGTATTTCTGTTTGATTAAGTGCCCTTGTGATGGCAAAGTTTCAGGTGAGCATGGATTGTTCAGCCATTATCAGGTGGACAGTATGGGAGCCATCTATAGGTAGTATCTACATCTCTTTACTAAGGTTGAGTAGCAGAAACACTAGAAAGGAAAAGGGGAAATCACTATACCTCTTTAATCTCTACAACTCTCAGCCTCTATGGTAGATTTTGGAGTTCCTTGTCCATCTACTTGGAAACAGTCTTAATGCAATGTTATTGCCTCTGTATTTTGCAGAGAATCCACCGTATCCTCACTTCTGGCCTAGCCAAGTACTACTTTGAACCTGGTATTCAGGACAAGTGAAGCAGGTGCCACAGAGTGCTTTTAGTAAATCTGTACCATTCGTGCTGTGTCTGGATTTGAACAAAACTGAGGAAAATTAGTGAATTAGTATGGCGAAGGCTTGGAGTATGAACTCTGTGCAGTATGAACTGCACAGAAACGTCTGGCTTCAGAATCAGCCTTAAATTCTTTGGCAAATGAGCCACATAAGCCTGAGCGTTCTAATGCAAACCACAAATATATTTGACTTTTGCCCAAGTAAAGTCTTTATCCATTGTAATTTGTTGGTGGATGTTGTACTTACCCGTTTCGTTTTGGAAGTAAATCAGACTTTTAAAATGTTGGCTACTTTGAAAACGAAGCCTGATTTTTAAAGCAGTGAGGTTTTCATTTTTTTCAAAAAGGAATTTACAGTCTGTGACTGTTTTTTGGTATAGGTTGAACTATTAGAAAGGAAGAGGAGAGTCAGAGTTCTCCAGCACAATGTGTATATTGACAGTATTCCTTGGAAATGAATACGATTTCATGATTCTGCTAAGTGTTTGATCAGTAGCAGTATTGTCATTTGAAGGCTATGAAAGCCAAGTCACAGAAAACTGAAGCAGTTACACCATAATCATAAGAAATGAATACCAGAGCTGGAAATCAAATCAAGGATGCCTAGGTTCTGCTCTTTGATATGACCTTAATACTCCTGGTCAAAATCTGAGATCTCTATGCGTTTCATATAACAAGATAATAGACAAAAGTGTTGGGTTCCCATTTGGAAAAGGGAAGTATATTTCCATTAAATTCCTAGATAGTTTGCTGGGGGGAGGGGAATATCTAATCAATGAGCTGTATCTTTTCACTCTCGAGTTCCATGGACAACTGGCAAATGTTTTCTAAGTAGACACATTGTATAAATAAAAAAAAAAATGTAGAAGAACAAATACCAGGGACCTTTTAGTAAGGAATCGTGCCAACAGAAATCGGTAGAGAAAACTGAAAGTTGAAATCTCAAATGTATGGTATTTCTTTCCTTTAAGATCTTACTCTTGATCTTCTATTCAGAGTCTTTGGACATATTAGTTACCGTTCCGACTGGGAACTGGTGAAGGTGGACTTCAGGCCATCCTTCCCCAGGGAGTGCACTGATGATGACTATGAATCTTGGGACCTCACAAATCTACAGGTATTCACAATCTTTTATTAGAAGGCCATAACATTTCAGGAGCTTTCAGATTTATGTAGAACTGTGCCCTGTGAAAATATTTTCTAATAGAACTGGGATGCCACCTTCCTGGCTTTCAACTCGTTAGGTTGGTATTTGCTGATTTCAGAACAGTTTAAAACGGGCAAAGATTTTGTGTTCCCTTTATTAGTGTGAACTATAGCCTGGGAAAGAGGGAAATATATTCGGTGGTCTGCCATAATAATTGGTGGTCTTGCTGGATTATCAAGCATATATCACAAATTAAAATCTGTGATATTGACTGAAGCAATTTGAACATGCAGTCATATGTTCTTTCAACTTCCTGACCACATACTGTACTCATATATAAATTACCATAAGTAAAACCTATTCCAGAAATAATTTAGAATCTCAGTGAACCAGTCATGTAGTGGAGTCCCGTTGTTTTGGGCAGTACCGTTTCTGCAGTAATGCATTAAGGATGTGCCGATCCTGGTGCTCCAGCCAAATTCAATTTTAGGCAGCTACAGTCTCTTTACAATGCATTATTTAAAGAGCTCAATTTGAGTTTTTTAGATTAAACGTGATATGTCGTATTTGTTCATAATCATTGTGATTATTACATTTATGCTTCTTCCAGTACATTTGTTTTCTCTCTCTGCAGGTTTCTTTTTTGCATGCTATTCAGTATTATTCCAGCTCCCCAACTCTCATTTGCTAGTTTCCATGCCTAATGTTATACTTTCCATTGGGGAATGCTGTGTATTCACTAAGAACGTTATGCAGATCTGAACCTAAACAATAAAAGTGTGTTGGGATACTGACACTGAAGTGTCCTTCAGAAATTAGAAACTACTAAAATGACTTTGGTAGAGTACTTGCAGCTGCTCACTTACCAGTGGAGTGTTAGATTCGATCTGAGTTATATCTGCACCTATGTGCCTGGTGTTTCCTCTTGACTGGCTATTTGATGCATGATGATTTAGATAGAGCTTCAGCCATCTTAAGCAACCCTTGAGTATTTAAATAGCCAATTGTAGAGTTGTGCCTGGGTTGTGCACGCGTGCAACGTGGGTTTAATTGCGCTTGAATTTCCACGCGCTCCTTTGGATTTGTGCCCTGAAATATATTTCACTGAGAAATAATTCCATAGATGGGGCATATTCTGCAACCCTGTAATATTTCATTAGCAGATAGCAGCAGATGTGAGAACTTTATAGGCGCATGGAGCTTACAAGGAGCGATGAGGTGAGGAAGAGGAGAAGGCTGAAGCATATGTGCTTCGCTCAGTCACTTGAAAGAAGCATGCATGCCGTGGGTCACAAAGGAAATTCCACCTGTCTTGTGAATAGCACATTCAACTGGGAGAATTCTGAATATCTATTTTTTCCTTTTTTGATGAGTCTGTTTTCTTGCAATCTATCTTAAGTTCCAAATTCATCGATCACATTCCTATAGCTTTGTCATAGGCAACTTGCTATAGATTGCTCTATATCGATGGCTAAGTAGAGACTTGATAAAAGTTTACAGAGTCTTGGCAGCAAAACCAGCCTTTCTCATGACAAACATAAGACCACATCTGTGTGATGTAGGTTATAGTGTGCAATAAATCCAGTGCTTTGATGTTCAGGGTGATCGTTGCATCATGGGTCAACAAAGGAGCTTTCGGAAGAGGAAGATTTCAGCATGGTGCATTAAAGGGAGGAGTTTCACATCAGCTCTCACATCCAAAGTCTGTGAATGTGTGAACACTGACTTCTTATGGTAAGTCTATCTGTGGACTTTTAGATTTATCAGTAGTAAAATGTTACTTTGAGATGTTTTTTTTTTCCTTCCTTTTACCCTCCCACCGCACGTACCAATCCTACAGACAACTAAGAAACGATGCAATGGATTTGAATAATGAGGTGCTTTTGTATTTACTTTTCTTAAAAACATTGCCATTTTTTAAAATATTTTTTTCACAAATCCTGATATTCTTCTCTATTTATTAAGACTTGAAAAATGACCACTGGATTAGATTTATAGAGCAAAGAAATCCTTTCTATTTGCAAATGAAGCAAAAGTCAGAAGAAATGTGTTGGTCTGAGTGGCAAGGGAAACCTTTTAAAAATCTAAGCTGCTAAGAGAGTTAATTTTACAGAACTGGAAAAGTAATTACAACCAGTTTTGCCTGCAGGTGTACACATCTCCCATTGAACATAACTGGCTTCACCAAGTTGTATGTTGAGCTGATACCAGATAGTTTTACAAAAACTCTCCTTTTATCCTTAAAGAAGTAGTCTCATCCACCCTAAATTAGATTCACTAATAAAGCAGGGATAGTAACACACTCAGTGTTGATGTTTTTCAGTGATTATGGGTTTGAGCGTTCTGCACCTCTGAAATCGGACTCTAGTAAATGCTTTGCTGACTTCTGGTTTAACCCAGAAGCACCCCCTGAAGACTGTGTACTGGGACAGGCATATACAAGCAGCACTGGGTAAGCTGATTTTGTGCTTTACCGGCTTGCAGAGCTTTCCAGAGTGGGGAAAACATTCCAACCAAAGGTCACAAAGTGATTTTAAGAAAATTTAAATAAGATAAACTGTAAAAAAATTGTAAAATTGTAAAAAAATTATTTTAGCGCCTTGCTTTGGTTTAGACCAAGTTCCAGTATGAATCCAATGAATTACGGTGAGGAATAAGTAACGTTTCAGAGAACTTCCCACTGTCTCTCACTTCCACAGAGATAGAGTTCTATAAAGAACAGATTCTTTTCCTAACCATATGGGACGCTCAGCATCAAAGGAAAGCTTTAGAGAACCGTAAACAATAGCGCATAGAATATACACTACAGTGTAATCTGACGTCAGTGCTGAGAATAACTTGCAGCTGGCATCTATTCTAGTTTATCGTAACTTCATGTCTGTCAATTGTGGAGATGAGAACCAAATGATGAAACGTCAAATCTGGCAATAGAACCACTGTTTCTGTGTATATTTGCGTTACAAAGGAAAATGATGCCTTTTGGGTTGTGGCTGACAGCTGTGATATACAAAGTTTAAATTCAGAAGAATCAAATCTGACTCACATTTTAAAAGGATACTTAAAAATAACATACCTGACTGAAACTGATCTGTAAATAATTACCATACACTTTGAAGTGTTTCTTTACTAGCTCTTGAAAATTGCTAGGCTTTTTGCTCTTTTAGACATTTACTTAAAATAAATGCTTTAAATGTTTTAAGAAATGCTTAGATTTGACAGCAACAGCAAAGTAATTAGTTCTGGGGAGATGTAGAAGTTGCTTGGTCTAATTTCTTCCTGGTCTTTGGCATTCGAGCCAAGCACATTTAATGCACAGGTAGAATCGGATAGGATTAAGGCCCAAGTCTGGTAATAAATGAGGGCTGCAAAATCCAGGAGCGAAGACCTCTGGAAGAGTATTGAAAGATAAGAAAGCATATGTCAGAGAGGACAGTGGAGTAACTATTTCCTGGTGGACTGATCAGCCATGTTTCTAAATTTGAAAGGACAGACCCTTCCAAAGCTTGGAAATGAAATCATCATGCTCCATCCCCTCTTTCTTCAACAGACTTGACTTAGTAGAGGCAACATCTGTCATCAAAGTTTTTGCATTATGAGTTGTTTTCAGTTATCCACAATCTTGTCCATTCATGAACCATTCATTAGCAGCTGTCACACTAGCATTCAGTGCCTCTGGTAGCATTCTTCTGCTCATCTGCAATTCACTGTGCTCACTGCTTACTATTTTTGCAGGTACAGGAAAGTTGTTTCTAATGTGTGTGAAGGTGGCATAGACCTGCAGCAGAACTTAGCGCAACATTTGTGTCCATTGATTGCTCCCAAGGGGCTTCACATCAGCATCAGAGGAGAAAGCCTGGCTGTTAAGCCTGGGGAAGACATCACCTTCGTTGTTAGACAAGAGCAGGTAGTAATGAACACTTTATGAAAATTTCCTCACTGTGTTTAGGGTTCATTACAGACTGTAATTTCTCTTCTACCTGCTTCGCTGTTGTGTGAAATTAATTAGTGCTTGAGAGAAAGAGGAATGAGTCTCTAAGTATTGAAACTTCTGTCCTGACGATCCAGTGAACTCCATGAACCATGCGGTTCCGTCCACAGGATGGGTTTTGTCTCCTCTGCTGCATGCGCGGTCATTGTTCCCTAAAGGCATTAGCTTCTTGGAAAATCCTCATTCAAAGGAACTGAAGTGCCAAAGTCTCTTTGGAGTGAAAATTTCACCTGTTGTATCAGAGAAGAACTATATAGAAATGTACTTCGTGTTGTGATTTAAGTGCTCTTTAAAATCTGCCTTTCAAAAAGGAATAGGCAAAGCTTTACAGAAATGAGCAAATAGTACAGCATAAGAACATGTATTATGTATTAGCTGTATAGCCAAAGAAACATTTTTTTCTGTTTATTGAAAGAGACAATGCCCTGAGGCCCTGTCCAAAGGCAGTATGTAACTTTCAGATGTGCTGCTTGCCCTGGGTACGTTCCTTAATGCTTGCTTTTTAGATACTGGGTTCTAACTGTTGTTCTCAGGCGGTAGGAGTATTGTACTTCCTGGCTGACCCTACTGATCTGCAAGAACTTGAAGTCAGTTCAGACATTTTGGCAAGCCTGTGTGACATTAATCAGGGACTTGGGATTTATTTCTGTGGTAGAATCAATAGGGTTATGTGCAGAACACAGTACTGCTTAACACATAGCGGGTTCTGGATCCAAATGCTTGCAGTGCACTGACAGTTGCATGGCACACTGTACTTCCTTCTCTTTTCTTAATTAGTTTTGAATTACGTTTACTGTAAGAGTAGAGCATTTGTTGTAATTTGGGATCTGATGATCTTGATTGGAAGTTAGACTTTTTTCCCTACGGTATAGATTCTGAAGCTTTCATGAATCTTTGTGGCAATATGTAAAACACTTATAACTATTCAAAAATTTTCAAAAGTCTGAAAGGGAATCCTATGCTTTCTTTTCTGGTGATAGCTTTACTCGCTGCATAGAACTGGATGGAGATTTACAAGAAATGTAACCGTTTGCTGCCCCCTATGGCTAGGGATCAGTATTTATACTCAAATGTCCTGAGCATTGTTTAAGATTTAATATATATAGCAGTCTCGTGAGAATTCATAACAATTAGTGAGTTTAAGAAGCAGGTCCGCTAAGATAAACCAAAATATGCTACTATCTCTGTCTGAAGAACAATATTAAATTTCTGGTTTATATGAATGCATGTTCCTAGGTGCAGGAGTGCTAGGCATCAGGGAGTAAAGAAAGCAGTTCTTCTGGAGCAATGTGAAAGTGACTCCAAAAATAATAAGAATAAAATTAGTTTTTCCATATTATATTGGATGGAGGTATGAATCGTGAATGCCATGAAAATAACTATTTTCAGTGGAATTGGAGGGAAGTCCCAATTCCTGTTAGATTTAGCTGCATTTTTCCTATGTGACTCTTTTGTTTTCTGTCTGTTACTATCTTTCTTCCCAGGCCAGGGAAAGAGAAGTGGGCTTCATGTTTTAAACACCACACTCTTATCTTTATATTAGGAAAGGAGTTAGAACAATACAGAAAGAGCAAATTGCATCTACTGGCTCTCAGCACTACATATTGTTCCTCTCTCACTTGGAGAAAATGTGCATATCCGCTTGCTGGCATAAGAAATAGCAAGCAAGAACTGTTTGCAAGCTAGTGCCATCTAAAGGGATTGCACTTACTGGCACGTTGCTGGCCAGACAACATCTCTTATGCTTTAAACTAATAATACATTGTCTCATCTGCTAAATTCTAGCCATCTGTTTTCAAAAGAAGGATGTTGTTTGGAAAAAAATACTCGGACTGAAGGCACTTTCAGGGTCCTTTGTGTATGTTGAAATATGGGGTTTAGCTATTTGATAACTTTATAGGTTCCTTATGAGTATTTTCTTAAGTTACGAGCATTGCTCTTTCATATGAAAGAAAATCAATGGAACTGCAAAATAATAAAAGGATTTAAAAAAAAAAAACTCCAAACAAGTATTTCTTCCTTGTGAAATACAAGGGTTTGAAAGTTCTAGGCTTTGTTGCCTACTTTGATTTTACGTTAGTGCTGCCTTTGGGAATGAAGTTCTGATGTAGACCTGTTTCAGAGAGTGGCTCATGTGTAAGTGAAGTGTTTTTTGAATACTTTGATGGGTTGCAATCCTTCTCTAGTCTGATTGCCGTGCAGGTCACCTGACAAGTGTATGGATGTGTAAGTTCCTTTCCTGGAGTCAAAGAAGATTGTTAAACCAACAGTTTGTTTGCACAGTATAGAGGATTTTCTATGAAGCCTGGCTCCGCAACCTGTTTTTAATTGCACAACTGTGACGGCATAAAAAGCAGGAACATGTTACAAGCCACAGAGGAAGAGGGGAAACATGCTAAGTCAGTTCTGCCACTGGAGTGATGGTATTAACAAAGCATTGCTTCTGACCGCTAAAATAAATTTTCCTTTGGCTCCATCCACATGGCCAGTCCACACAGCACAGGCCTGACTTTACTCTACAGCAGGCACACTGTAACAACACAAGTGATGGTGCCTCTGACAACAGTATCAGTTATTGCAGTATTTTAGGCCCAACTTTTGGAAGACAGTGTCATTTAAAGGAGCATTTAAAGGTACAATGAATTATAAAGCACATGAGATGCTTGAAGTAGCAGAAATACTTGACTGGATTTTTAAATTCTTTTTCAAACTGAGCTCCGTTCTCTGCTTCATTAAGCACGCATCTAACTTTGCAATAGAACGTATTAGTTCTAGACGTGCTAGTAGTTCTGTATAATGCAGTACACCTCAGTGCAAGCATACTAGGTTGGATCTTAAAGGCCATAGAGTTGACACTCAGAGGGTTTAATTATACAAGGTGCTCTGAAGATGGTCTAAACCAATTAATTTTACGTTATGTTTGCATAGGTTAGAAGTTCACATTTGGTCAGTTAACACAGGTCACTGGATGAGTGGTAATTTGCTACAGTACTCAGTGGTCTGCAATCATATGAGCGTAACCCTAGAACGTGGGGTTGCTTTGCACCATTGTGGTGGTTAATGTCCAGACACATCAAGGAAAGGAGGTTTCTGTGTTGTGGAATGCTTACGACCTTGTTAGTGGTCTGGGATGGTTTATTTTAAGACAGTGCCTTACTGAGGATAATTAATATTATCCCTATTAATGCGCACAACTTCTGTTGTTCTAAAATCTTTTTAATGGGTTTCATAGTTTTACTGCAACTATTGAAATCATGTTAAAACATCTGGCGGGTGCTGGAAATGCTGCTATTATTCAAGAAATGGTGATAATAATGTATCCTATCTATTTAAGTTCTGGTCATTTAAAATATTGTTAATATATTCTCCTTTTAGGGTGATGTATTGAATACCAAATACCAGGTGGATCTTGGAGATGGCTTTAAGGCAATATATGTGAACCTTACAATGACTGGAGAACCCATTCGTCACCGTTACGAGAACCCTGGGATTTATCGTGTATCGGTTAAGGCTGAGAATGTTGCTGGGCATGATGAGGCCGTGGTGTTTGTCCAAGTTAATCGTAAGTCACCTCTTTGGTTTTCTTGCTTTTTAGCTTCATAAAAAGCTCATGACAACTAAAGCTCAAAAAATTTACTAGTTATAATTAGGAAAAATATATTCTTTTCGATAATCTCATACGGTCATGCCTTGCTCTGTGTTATTAATGCAGAGGCTTGTAAACCTAATGTATTAGGAGGTCACAGCTTTCTTTAGATTTGGGAGAAGGATGGTCTATTAGTCTTTGAACAGCATTAAGTAGCACACATTGCTCAGTTCAAATCTCAGGTTTGACCCTCGTCCTGACTCAAGACCCCATTGGCAATCAGCAGCTGCAGTATAGCGCTTCGGGCTACGTCCACTGTGTGAAGCAAGTGAACAGACATACTGAGAAATATATCTGCTCTTGCATGATTTTCGAAAAGTATGTATTGGTGGAAGAATTAAAGTCTCAACGTTTCTGAAAGTCAGGTTACTTGTTGAAGTACTTGAATCTAAATTTAGATAATTAACGTTATCCTCACAAAGTTTTCAAGTGTTACTTGAATTTAACTGTATGTTGGCAGGCACAATCACTTGACAAAGAACTATCCATCCCTTCTTAATTAAGACCCAAATGAAAACCATCAAGTAGATTTAAAAGAAAAGAACTGAACTACACAGCACTGGGAATATCGTGCACCATCAGAAGCTTAATGTACCTCAGTCATCTCAAAATTGAAATTAAGAAGGAAACTCCTAACTGGAACTGAATTTTCCTCTTCCTTCAAGATTCAAGACAGCTGTGGCTTTGCCTTTTTTCTAGTTTGTCCAAAATTCAGAAAGAAGTAACATCAAGAGAAAAGATACTCATCTTGTGTTCTCCAGGTATCGACTTCCCACTGATGTGAGTGGTCTCTTCTGTCGCTCATCACAGAATAGTAGAAAGCCCTGAAAGCACATACAAGGCTGTGCACGAATCCGTATGTTTTATGCCAGCCTATCTAGTAACTGCTGACATGTCTGTATTTTACTATACAGTGTCCCTGAATCCAGAATTTTTCCAGTTCTGCCTTGATTAGGCAGATGGAGACCAATCCATTACTATTAATGGCAAAACTGCTATTGAAATCAAATGGAAAGGATCAGAAACTAATTCCCTACCTCAGCTGCATTATATGTTTCTTTATTTGTTGTATTGTGTTTTGTTTTTTAAATCTGGTAGTGCCATTTTACAGCTGCAGAGTTGGAGAATTTACTTAAGACTTTTACTTTTTAGGAGCTTGTAGGTGCTGAGAGGTAGATTAAGCAGAGAAGTAGCTGGTAGATCTGTACAAGCAATGAACAGCAAACACTCCGTGTCACATTCTCCAGGGAGAATTTCTTCTATTGTTCAGAGAATGTCAAGCAGTAACAAGCCCTGATGGAAAGCTGAACAATTACTTTCTCAAAACGTGCTTCTGATTTGGCCTACATCTGGTTAAACAGTGAAAAGAAAAGATGCCAATTCTGTTTTATGCATTGGATTTACAGATCGCAGAGCCTGGGGTGGTTTTCAAGAATAAAATGACCGCTGCCTTAAAGGACTTTGGTGTTGAAATACTCAGACAGGACAGATTACTAAGAGCAGATTTGTTGGTTAATTTCTGAGCACATCTTGAGCTTGCCCTTGGTTATTGCATATGATACGGAAGGATCACGGACGGATTATACCCTGCCTGCTTGAATAGATGTTTGGTATCTGATTTACACAGTTTAGTTTTCTAAGTAAGTGACAATATTTGAGGAAATTGGCTGGCAGTAATTAAACTGATATTTCAAAATACCAGAGAAATGTTGGTTCAAGGTCATTTTTCATTGTGGTATATCAATTAAGAAGGCAGAATTGTCCATAAAAGTTTTCACTCTCTTTCCTTTGGATGTATTCCCCGTAGATTTTATGAGGGACAAATGATGAAGGCATTATTTTTGGCTCCTGTCAAGTTCTATTCGTATGGAATGTCCTGTATTGCAGAACAATTACATAAATGGCGCTTTCTGATGAAGAGTACAAAATCTACAACTTGATAATAAACTGCAAGAAAAACTAGAGCAAGTTTGCTAGTACAAATAAGTGTAGACAACCCAGAATTAAAAAAAAAAAAAAACTGAAGAAGGACTAGACATACATTTTCTTTGTGTGATTGAAACCATGACCCCTGTGGTGTGTGAATGTAAAAGGCTGAGAGTTTTTGGGGTGTAGAAATTGATATGGAGAATCAAGAAGCTTTAAAAAATGTACTGAAATTGTAGCTTGGTTTAACAGAAATCATATGAATCAATTTCATTCCTGATTATACATTCAATTCTATCATAATTTTTATACAAATAAGTTTGTTCAGATACATTCTGGAATTGTGTAACTCAGACACACGGAAGGACTCACAATAATTATTAATAGATTTTTACTATATAGGAATGGCAAACTGTAAAATCAGGTGTGATTCAAGTGCCAAGCAACTGACTCTGTAAACAAATTTAAAAAGAAAGTGATCTTCTTCAGAACCAAAACCATATCTCAAAGTGATCAAGGTCCTCTTATAAAATTTAAATATATTGCAATATCAAAACAGTGATTCAGATTCCCTCCAGGCTTCTTTAATTTGCATCAGAAAGAAAACCTGTTTTGAAGAATAACATATTTGATGGAATTCCTACAGTTTCTGAATTTTCCCCAAAACACCAGCAATGGGAGGAGTATTTTAATTCAGTTTCATAAAGAAGGTATTAAAAAAACCAGTTGTTTAAACACCCAGTATGTCTTGAATTCACTTAAATGTGTAGAAAGTCATCAGAGAAAATTCAGAATAAAAACAGAGTATCTTATGTTCCAGTGAAGCAGCAAATAGTCTGGTAGAAGTGAAGTGGATAAAAGGAGGCTGTGTAGAGTGTAGGCTACCCGCTCTCGGAGAGGTTTAATCTCCTAGTCGGAGTGAATGGGCAGATTCCGTTAATGAAAGACAGTAAGAGAAAGGCCTTGGACTAGTGTAAGTACCTTTAAGTTTGAACTGAGATGAAAGGCATTTGAGTGAGTTAAAAGACACTTAAAACAAGAAGTAATGGGTTAGTATTCATTCTATGTAATGAATGCATTTTGGACTGTACAGTGCTTTGGTATCCTGAATAGAAACTGCAACTTAACTTAAGAATTTCTAGTTATTACTTTATAATATTATAAATCTTTTACCTTTGGACATTCTGAAAAAGATGTAAACAGATATTTTGTTTTAACGGTGTTATTTTACTGTGAAGCCAAATACATGTACAACATTAGGAGGCACATAAAAACATTTTAGTGATGAATTTCTTTTATACATTTTATGTAAATACTTATAATAATGTTTTCAACCTTCAAAGGCAAAAAAGTTCAGAAAGGCGTAAACTTATTCTAAAAGCCCATTTTAGTGTACAGAAGTTATCTATTTTGATTTGCAAAGAAATACTGCCACTGTACATATTTATTTTAAAGTGTATATTATTGAGAGATTATGTATGATATGAGTCTAGCAGCTGATATTTTGTAGTGAAAATGAATAGTCAGCAACTATCCTTTTCAGTTTTCTGCTTTTCCTGTAGCAATTTGAGAGGTTTGTTAGATTTCTGTTTGTTTGATCTTTCATTGCTTAAACAAAAAAGCTGAGATTGCCTTTTCCCGTTTTTAACTGGGGTATATTTGATTTTAGTCTCTAGAACTGGACATGCACACACAAAAATACGTTGTAAGGGCACGTTCGTCTGTCACATTGCTCTAGGATTTTGTTTGTGATTTTTTTAAATTTAATTGAAATGCGATCCTTCCAAACATACCTTTCCACACAGATGTAGGAGGAGGAGGGAAAAATAAATTCAGGACCTAGTGAGGTCCTTGTGCAGGCCGTTAGGCGGGTGAGAAGCATTTGGTGAAAGAGACATTGGTAAATTGATGAACTCTTGTTCAATGACATTTTGGGAACTTTGTCCAGCTCCACTGCAGGCTATAAATTTGGAAGTGGTTCCAGTCATTGGCAGAAACCAGGAGGTGAATCTGACAGCCATCGTATTGCCCAAGAACCCTAATTTGACAGTCTTCTACTGGTGGATAGGAAACAATCTTCAGGTACATGAATGGTTTTGACTGAGATTATTTTCAACCTCTTTCCAATAAAGATTGAGTGACACTTTTTACTCTAACAAAAATACTATCATGTTATATGACTTCATGTAGACCATCTTTCGTTCCACATAGCCAGTTATATCCTCTGACAACCGTTATCTGAATCCCATTGTTTAATCACATATTTGAGGCTGTTCATTTTCTTTTATTGCTACTTATGTGAAAATTGAAATTTCCATTTTAGTTTAAATTTCTGGACCATTTCCTGTCTAAAAGGGTATCAAAATAGTAAGAGCATTCAAACAAGATAATGATATTTGTTTGGGGATAGAAAGGCTAGATACAAATATCCTCAAGTAATAAATATCCAAATATTTCTACTGGGAATATTTCTTGTCTAGCTGGGCTAATTCTTAAAAATTAATTTTTTTTTTTCATAATAGATAAGTAAAACATTTTCCTCATGAGAGAAAGAGCCATGTCTGAGGCAGGAACACTTTCAGATAAGCACAATTAACTTTCTTTTTGTAAATGTACTGTCTACCATAATCCTGGGCTGCATTAGGCAGAGTGTTGCCAGCAGGAGGAGGGAGGTGATCCTGCCCCTCTGCTCCGCCCTGGGGAGGCCTCAGCTGGAGTACTGTGCCCAGTGCTGGGCTCCCCAGTACAAGAGAGACGTGGCGCTACTGGAGAGAGTCCAGTGGAGGGCTACAAAGATGATGAGGGGACTGGAGAGAGAGAAAGGCTGAGGGAGCTGGGCCTGTTCAGCCCGGAGAAGAGAAGACTGTGTGCAAGTATCTCATCAACGTGTGCAAGTATCTGAAGGGGGGGTGTCGAGAGGATGAGGCCAGACTCTTCTCTGTGGTGCCCAGCAACAGGACAAGAGGCGACGGGCAGAAACTGAACCACAGGCAGGTCCACCTGAACCTGAGGAAAAACTTCTTGACTGTGAGGGTGACAGAGGACTGGAACAGGTTGCCCAGAGAGGTAGTGGAGTCGTCTTCGCTGGAGATATTCAAAACCCGTCTGGATGTGATCCTGGGCAATATGCTCTAGAGGAGCCTGCTTGAGCAGGGAGGTTGGTCTAGATGATCTCCAGAGGTCCCTTCCAACCTCAGCCGTTCTGTGATTCTGTGATCTGTTCATTGTTATTGACTTGGCCGTGGTTAGAACAGGCAGGTCAATGCAGTGTTGTGGAGGGTTTTGTAATTCAAACAGGTGTGGTCAGGAAACAATATCTCAGCTCCACCTTGAAGTTACAGTAGGCTGATGAACTTCCATGGGCCATGCTGTAGGTTGACAGAAGTAATCCATTTGACCTTAACTGTAGCCCACATTTTTTGAGGCAGATGGCTCATTGAATATGATCATTTAAAGCTTTATGAGCCTGATTCAAAATCCATTTGTTTCAGTGAGATTTGAATCAAAGCCTAATGCTCTGCCAGTTATTCTAAAAGAAATATTTGCCCAATCTGGCAACTATTCTATAGATAAAGAATCCATTAAGAGAAAGGAACTTCCTGTGTTGAAAACTGTAATTGAGCAATTTAATAAAATATTGATTAGTGTTCCAGAAAATTCATGTGAAATCTTTTTTGCTGATATTTTTAATGGCTACCACTTCAGACATTATTCTCATGGTTCTTGCTAAAAATCTATTTTGAACTTTTTCCTGTTTTTTAAGCCACTTCTTACATTGGAGAGTTTTTTGGTGGCAAGGTTTGCGGAGATAGGTGAAGTCAGAGTTACAGTGCAAGCTTCCTGTGGGAACTCCATGCTTCAGGATTCAAAGGTTGTCCATGTTTTTGGTAAGACGCTTTACTCTCGTTGAATATTTTTGTTTGTCGCATGTACTTATGTTGTATACCCCTTAAACTGGCCCTTAGCAAACAGAACCTGTGGTAAAATCATTTCTAATGCCATTTTTAATTTCTAAAATTAAAGGGCTGAGCTCTTCATTAGGTAACCCCATGAAGTTGAATACTGTGTTTATATGGAAGGGTTTCCTGTGAAATCCTTTGTTACCTGTGCTTATGGAAAATGTTAGTCTGGTTCCTAAACCCTATACAGGACAATAGCACTAAAGTAGCATTTTGGCTTATGACTAGAGAATTTGTTAGAATGTCTAAGTATGGTAGTTTTAGTACTCTGAAAAGAGAAAATTTCATTGTGTATAAATTTTCAACAATAAAACCAATGTAAAACAATTGCTTTTTATCACAATATTTGAGGAAACCTGTCCTTTGGTTGTTTATCTGAGAGCGTAGATCAAAGATAGCTCTGTTGTAAATACCGTGTAACCCTTCAGCTCTTGTTTTGCCTTATGTTCTGGTGTGTTTTGCTGTGTCATAGAATGGGATGACAAGGTATGATATACCATGAGAAATGCAGTGCTGAGGAATTATTTCCATTAGTCACATGGAGTTAGTGCTGTCACATGTAGCAGTTGCGATATCTAAAAAAGCTCCTTTTTATGCAGAGCTAAAAGCCTTCCTATATCCTAGAGATACACAAAATGATACATCTCTATTGTCTGAACAGTGAAAGAAGATTCTGTTATTTTTGCTTTTAGTATACTTATTAATTTAAAATAATGGTAAAGACCACACTCACGGTAAACACAGCTTTTATGAACCCTCCCTTTTTCTATGATAAATGGATTTAATGTTTATGCTACCACTTGTAAGTGCATCCATTTTTTTAGAAAGCTTTAAAAACATAACCTTATTAGTGTGACTGGTTCAATGACTTTGGCTTTCCAACATTACTTCTACTGTTAGCATTGGCAAATCCTGATACAAAGAGCAAGAAAGTACTGGTCATGAGGGAAATAAAAAAAAATCCTTCAGAAAAAAAGAAATTAAAATTCGATTCTGTCTGAGCTTTTCAGGAAGCCAGGTTTGAACCATTCATACAGTCCGAAGGATCTCTTTATCTGCTTTGCATTAAGTTCTTCATGTGTTCTTCCAATGAGCCTGTAAGGAGAAATGGGAGATTATATAGAGTCCTGTTTGCTGAGGAATAGCCCATTTGTAGCATTTCAGATATTTTGGACAATATCCACAAAAATGTTGTGAGTGTATCTTATTTTTATTCTTTCATAGAGTGCAGTAGTTAGCCTTAGGCATATCATTTCTGTTCTTATTTCCATAGCCAGTTTATGGAATACGTAAGTATTCATTTTGCATGAAAAAGAGGAACATGAAATGAGCAAAAAACAGATGTTTATGATTCAGTGAGACTAGAATCCATTGGCATATTCCCATTAAAAACAAAAGAAACCAACCCTGTTTGTTTGGTGTATTTTCTTAAGAAAAAGTCATTGGGAAGGTTATAATCCCAGAGCATGAATGTAAATCTTTTTCTTTTTTTTTTTCCTGTTGCCTTTTTATCTTTAGGCACAAATTTGATGATGTTGAGGAAAATACAGAAAGAAATTGACTGACTGACAGGAATGTAATCTTGCTTCATGCTGCCTAGACTATAGACTCCTGGGGGAAGGATTTGTCATTTTTTTCTTTTTGAACAACACATAGCAATAGGTTTCCTAGGTACTGCAACACTGCACATAAAATAATACTAAAAATATATTTTCAGCTTTTTTTCTACAAAATTGTTTTTGCAATCCTATATGTTAATTGTTCCAAAAATGTTTCTTTTGCTATTCCAGATCATTTTCATGTTCTTTCTCTGAAGTTTACTAAGCGCCTGGACACATACAACCCTGACATACCAGAATGGAGGGAAGACATAGGGCGAGTAGTAACACGACTTCTTGCAAAGGTGCTCTCTCAGATTGCTCATAAAATGTTCCCTCTCCAGTCATAAAGCTTGAAGGTTAAGTTAGTGCCTTCTCATTTAGAAAAAAGTAGGCAGAGCAAAACAATAAAATGAACCGCATGAGCCACATTGCGAATAGGTTTGAGCTTAGTGTCGTTTTTACATGCAGTCTATGGGTAATGATACTGCAGTACAGAAAGTTTAGTTCTAATACAGCCTAACTGGCAATTAATGCTATATATTGGTCTCTGGCATTTGGGATAGCCGTATTGGCAAATAGTGCGGACTCCAGAACAGGAAGAGTAGCTTAAACATGATATACGTAGGGGTTAACTAAAAGGTACTGTGTAATATAAAAGACTTGATCTTGTGGTAAAAACCAGAACAAACCAGAACTTACAATGTCATATGTGTAACTCTGAAAATTACATAAAATGCATGAGCATATATTTGCTACACCCATTTTTTTAGGTCGTGTTTGCACGTGAAATATGGATTGGGAACAGCTGATTCCTGTAGATGAAATACAAGTACTTATGCCAGTTCTGTGGCATAGGTAAAGAGCACTCCGTAAAAACAGAGAGCTCTAGAACTGTATTCTTCAGAGACACACACTGCCAACAATGGAGTACGCGCATGCTGACTTCTCTTGAGGAGAATATCACTGATTTGTGGGTTGGCAATGTTTTTAAAATGGTTACATGTGAAGAAATATTCACCTTTACTGTGCAGGTTTTGCCACCGAAGTCACTGGACTTAGCTTCTGAGTTTGCAGTAGTGCATATGGGAATTCAGGATCTGGGATTTTAACTTCATACCATTTCCTGCTTTTTTTAGGTTCACATACTATATGTCAAATCAAAATACATTTCCGCTTTTATCTGCTTAAACCCCGTCGATAACTAGCGTCAGTCAAACAACTAACTAAATCATCTACCAAAGTATATGAACAATTTAATGGAATTTCAGTATCTGTTTGAGAAACGCCCAGGGTGGTGGTGGTAGGGTTTTATCACTGTCTTATATAACGCAGGAAGAAACGTGGGACTAAAAACAAAGTTTGCAAAAACTCATTTGGAAAGCCAGGCTGCATTTGACTTGCAGTGGGGGTGGGTAGGGTGCAGGTATTTGTAAAGAACAATTTCAGGAACTGAACCTAGATGCTTTAAATCGCTCTCTGGAAGACTTCTCTCTGCCAATTAAACACACTTGGAAAAGTAGCCTCCCTAAGCTGAAGTTAGGTAGAATGAATATGCTCTTTTAAGTCCACTAAGCCTGTGAATGGCCTGCAAAGAACCCTGAATCGTTTAGGATTCTTTTTCAAAGTCACCCTAAAAAAATGCAACCATTAGAGTTTTGCTAAAACTGCATACCACTTAGTTTTGTCTCTTTGCATGATGCCAGTAAAACATTTTGATGTGATAACAATGTTTAGCACTTCTAATCTGCAAAGAGCAGCTCACAGTTAATTAATATTGGGCTTTGTTTGTAATTTAACTTCATGTGTAATCCACTCTAAATAATAAGGATCTGAACGCTAAAGACTTAAAGACCTATGTGGAATTACTTACGTATTTTTTATAATATTAGAAGTGAAAAATTAAAGCACACTGTCCTGTAATTTACCACATACGTTTGTCTGCACAGGAAACTAATATACCTGAAGAAACACTTGTGACGGTTGTGAAACCTGGTCTGCCCACAACTGCTGACTTGCATGTGCTACTCCCAGCAAACGAACCAAAGAGGAAGAGGAGTGTAACTAGTGATAAGGTAATCAGAGAAATGTGTGTCTAGTTAGGACAAACTTCATCCTATTTTGAAATCAATGGCTGTACTATAGTTGTTTTTATTGGAATTAAGAGGTGCTCCCTAACCACGTGAAGATCTCACTCCCATCTGAAGAGACACGTAAATGCTAGGAATAGTTATGACTGTTGTGTTTAACTGTGTACAGTGCACCTTCTGCTTTCAGGGACAGATCCTACCACATGAGAAGAGAGAGAAGCAGCAATTATCTATCATCCCACTCAGTGCTATCCTATGATAGACTGAGCATCAGTCCTTCTTGATGCCTTTGCAGACATACAGTACTTTTGCGACAGCAGATGTTGTACTCCCCAGCATAAACTAGTGCTTACTGGTATCAGTGTATTTCTCAAGATTAATTAATACTGAGATGTTTTTAAAACAGAAACAACAGTGATAGCATGCCAGTCTGTGAAGATACAGTAGAGCAAAAAGTGTATTTTGAACACTGGTGTTTCTAAAGAGGGAAGAACCATGTCTTAGATTTCAGATCCGAGTGAAGCAGAAGCTTAATAGTTGACCTATTTTGTAAAGAGGATCAAGCAGGTAGTTTCTGCCTTTATGAGCAAATACCCTTTTCAGTTACCAAGAAACCAACATAGTGAATGAAAACACAGCAGTGAAAATTAGACATAAGGTTAGATGCAAGATTCCTCTTCCCTGTTTCCAAACCATATCTCCTCTGTAATAAAAGGCCTTAGGCCAGTAGAAGATCACGTAACTGTTTGGCCCTTGCTTCTAATTTGTGATTCATGATACTTGTCCTTCAGGGCAGCTTGAAGTATATTGTCAATTATTATCAATCGATAATATTATCAATTATATTCAATTATATTCTGAGGGCTTTTCTATTTATATATATATGTGTGTGTGTGTACACATGTGTATGTATACATACACACACACATATAATATATATAATATATACAAAATAATATATATGTATTTACATATATATATGCACACGTGTGTGTGTGCGCATATATATATGTAAATACATATATATTATTTTGTATATATATGAAGTATTCTGCTAGTTACTCTAAGGAGTAAAGAAGAACAGTCACATGTTGCAAATGATTTGGGAGAACTTCTGTTCAGTGGGGCTATGGAAAAGAGTACTGTAATTTAGCAGGGCATAATTTCTATAATAAATAGTCCCCCCTTAAGACCTGACCTTGCACGGGCTGTCTGGGACTATAGGAGCACTGAAAAGTGAAAGTAATTGTAATCTGGAGAACAGTTTTACATTTCTGACACTGTTAAATTGGACCAGGTCACACCAGTGGTCATTGGAGATTACACGTGCAGAAAATAAGAGCAAATGAGGGAAAAAAGGAAGGCAGGAGCAAATATAGCGACCTATCCTATGTAATGAAGAAGTGAAGTATGCTAGTCTCAATCCCAGCGCTTTGATTGTTTTTTAGAGTGCAGGTTGTAGAGCCAGACTTCTGAGCAAGCTGCCTAAATTTCTATTTTTTTATTATTGCGAAGGGACACTACTTTAGTTGTTGACATGTGCATATAAATTTGTTGATTTAGAACTGAGTGGCACAAGTTTGATAAAATATGTGTTGTATCAGAATCCATTAGGACTCAGGAAACATCCTTAAAATATGCCCTGTGTAAACTTAAAGCAGTAACTGGTTAAGTCAATAGAAAAGGACTCATAGTAACACTTGTTTAGAGATGAATGTAACAGTAGAGAATCTTGAAATCCCTCAGCACTTCTTTCTTCTCATGCCTCACTGAAAGGATATTTATTGTGCTGCTGGTGCCAGTTCTCAAATCTGTGTTCTGGCATTATTGAGCGGTCTCTTCTTTAACTCAGAATGTTTTCTGCACATTGGGCTGAGGTGCCCCTAAAATCTTTACCTTAGACGTAGTTATGAATGTCTTCCCTTAAAGAGAACCCATTTGTTCTTGGAAGCAAACCTTTTAATTTTAGGATAATGTGTGATTTCAGAAGCTCCATTAAATTTCTCGTTCAGGCAGAGAGCACCTCCTTTGAGGAGTTTCTAGTGGCATTCTACATGGATTTATATGACCTGAGGCTATTTATTAAGTTCATTAGTGACCTGGAACAGAAGTCAGTACTGATAAAAGTAGCCAGCAATACAAATATTGTAAATAAGCTGAAAGTACAGTAGAAAGAGGAGCCCTTTGAATAATTCTGTAATTTGTTTCCATTCAGACAAAAGCCCACTTACTTTCAAACATAAATTTATGCATGTAGAAATAAAAACTGAGAGTGTTCTCACCTGATTTTAACAACATAGCAATTTCAGAAGTATTTTATTCATATCATTGACTACAGAGGAAGACAGGGTCTCTTAAATTAAACACTTTTCATTACATGTCTGATATCGGGTGGGATGAATCCATTTGAAAGAGTAAATTAAAGTGCATTAAAACTATAGGAAAGCAGTGACCCTGAAGAAGATTTAGGGATCTATCTAGACAAGCTACTAAATGAAAATTCCAATGAGTTGCTTTGGCAGAATGGGCAAGTAAGATCCCTGGATATATAAGCAGGTGGGTAAGAGTTTGAATAGTGAAGGGATTTTTTTTGCATTCTGATACCACGGTACAAGAGCTGTCGTGTTTATGTTCTCAAATTTTATCCTTGGAAAGCGTACCAAAAAAAAAAAAAAGACATAAAATTCAAATGCCACTCTAAGTACCTTAACTTAGAGACTCTAGAGAGCTCAGAACACTGAGTTTATTTGTTAAAAAGTTGGAGGGTAACACTGCTATGCTCAATAAATACTTCATGGCATAAAATTCCTAATGAATACTGAAACATTCATCAGTCTTATCATTATAAATGCACAAACCAGAACCTGTGGCTGGATTCATAGTTAAAAATGAGAAATTGGATTCAAATCTTTGACCTTTGGAAGTGTAATTCCTATAGGTCTGGGTGGGAACACAGGGGTGGAGATAGAAATAGTGAACAAGTCTTAGTTCCTTAAACAAAGCCAAAGCAAATGTTGGATTCCTCAAATACCTGCCAGGAAAATATGATGTATCCAAAGACAAGTTATGGGGCTTACTAATTGCATTTAGTGCCTGAAAGTTAGGTTAGCCTAAAGTAGTGATCCCTCTTGCATTGTATCCTACTACTGTGTGAGCAAGCTTAGACAGAGACTAAGTACCCCTATTTCAGCAGTGCCAGCATCGCTTTAAAGTCTGCTAGTCAATATAGTTGTGATATGTATTCTCTTTTCAGGCTTTGGGCAAAAAGATAAATACTTAAGAGCTATCTGGAGTAATTTTCTTGTAAAGTAGCTGAGGCCATGCTTATACCACCCTGGGGTATAATTTTGTGGGGTTGAATAATTACCCCACAAAAAATGTGATAAAGCCAGTTCAGAAGTTAGATTTTCCTCAACATGACTGAGGATATTTGAATTTGAACTTTTGTGAAGTCCCTGTCCATACATGAGGGAGACTGCAGGGATTTCTATCTATTATACTGCAAAGGCTTGTCAGAAATGAGTGCCATAATTGATAATATCATAAAAGAAGTTGCTCTTGAAGGTTTCATGGATATAAAGTATATTTCTAATTTGGCGTCCTGTGGGAAGTCGTATTCTAAATTATAAGGCATGGACTATAAAACTGGCTTTGATCTTTTAGAAAATTACCCATGTTGAAGACACAAGTAAGTGAAAGGGAAAATTCAGACAATTTGTCACTTGGGCTTAGGATATGATGGTATATTTAATCGTTCTGCTCCATAAAAATGTGAGAGCCCATATTTTAGTGTGTTCTGTCCACTGGAGAAAAAATATCCTAACTTTTTCCGCATGGATGGAAGTATGTCTTTGTACAGAGTACTGTCAAAAAAAAAGATATAAATGGAATCCATCCTGTTACAGCTAAGGAAGTGAGTTAAATTATAAGACACAGTTCACTATCAAATAGTTACTTTTCATAGCAAGAAATCTAAAGTGACATTGCAGTTTGTCTGATGGTATGGTTAGAAGAATGGATACAATTTTTATGTGGATTATGGATTGTGTGAGTTATGATCGAGGTAAACCAAACAGAGCATGTAAATGAAATGCTGTCTTTCACGTAATGGGTAAATGTGAAGGGTTTGGTAAGCAGAAAGAAAGATTTGGCTATAGAGATTTGACATTTTCAGCATTTACAGTTTGCAGAGTTTTGCATGATTTTTAAATATGGTATTTATTTAAGATTTCAGCTCATTGTTGACAAATGCTTTCTGAGTTTCACACCATGTAATGAACGAGAGGTTTTCCTCTTTAGAACATTGAGTCTCTCAACGTAGAACCAAGTGAAAGATGTCTGACATTCTCTCTTATATTTTCAGAGGATAGCGGCTATAAAGCAAGCCTTGAACGCACACAACATCAGTTTCTTTCTGAGGGGAGGATACTGGGTCTTAGTGACTTTAGCTGACTCCAGTTCAGGTAAATATATAAACAAAGCTCCCAACAGACCAACCTGTGAATGTCTGTTAGAGTTCTGATAGGTTGAGGAGAAAATTTCGATATCTATAGCTATATATGTGTGTGTGTGTGTATACATGTACATACACGCACACACATACATATACACACACTTGGTATTTGTTAACAATCACCATCAATAAATCTTTCTTACATATTTTCATTTCACTGCACCTTATGGTTTGTGTCAGAAATTTCTTGCCCCTATTTCACTCTTGCTCTTTTCTGTGTAACCATGGCGTTAAGTAAACGATTATACTGAACAAAACACTGCCATGAAGGAAGAGCCAACCTGGCTTCAGAAAAAGACAGCTGGTGAAGTTAAACGCGCTTTGGCTGCATTAGCTGCCAAGAAAGCAGAGCTTCCTTACTTCAGCTGTCATTAACTGTGCTAATAAAACTCCATGCATCTGGGACATAGCCTTGTGTCTCCGCATGATACCGAGCTGTGTCTCGTAGACAGATTTGAAGCTTGCTGTAGGAACTCCACACAGTGCTGCACTGCTTTGCCAGTCCTGTCCTGAGATATATGATCTACCAGCTCCTGTTTAAAATAACTGGAAACAGGGTTTACTGGCATGTATTTTCTGTGCCTCTGGATTCACTCTGTGGTTAGAAACTGATTGAAGAGAGTGTGTGCTCATGCATGTGCCTATGTTTTGAACAGAGAGGTGTTAAAGTGATGCTTTGACCAGAAGGTTCAGCTTTAATTAGAACCTTGTATTTAGTGCGTCCTGTAATCTTTGTGTGTCATCTCCCATAATATAGTCTTGTCTGTTACTCAAATGCGTTGTGGCAGAACACCTTAGCTGGCCACAGTCAATTCAGGGAAGTACTGATGTAAGTGATATTTTATCTGTCAGCTCCCTGTAAAAAACAAAGGTATCTTTTTATCTAGCCTCTTTAATGTAGTATCATGCTACAGTTCTGCTGCAACATCTAGTCTGATCACTGTAGAAATCACTTGCTTAAAGAGAGAACATTCATTAGCCAGGACAAAACGCTAGAATTAAAAGAATCCCATGTTCATTCTAGCCTTTGCTATTCAGTGTTCAGAGCCGTAGTTTCTCCCTCTGTGAAATTAATGCAGCCTTGCTTTTACATAGTATGTAGTTAGGGTATGTGATCATTTCCTATGATAACTTGAGATTCCTAGAAAAAACAAAACAAGGCATGCAAATAATTAATTCTTTGGATGTTCTTTTTGAAATTGGACCTCTCTCCTTCAATCGTAAGTCACCAATTAATTCTGTGTTATTGCCTGTTTGAAGAAGCTACAGATGGAGAGAAGAGAAGAGATTGCACAAATAACAACAAATGTTTTTGACTTAGCAATTCAAAAGAAAGCCCAAGGATGTGACTAGTCTGAAAGAGGATGTGCTAAACTGTTTTTTTAATTTCTTTTTTATTTCAGACTCTCAAAGGATTGGAGGAGGCAGTGGGTACTGGGCTATTGTAGTTCTCTTTGTCATCTGTCTAGTCATAGTCGGGGCTTTCATCCTCTACAAGTTTAAAAGGCAAGTAAACCTTAATCAATGCTACATATATTTTAAGAATTGAATTTACCCATGCATCAGCAAAATACAGTTAGCTATTTGAAAAGGAGATTTTCCTGAGGGATTGCAAAAAGCCCATCACTTTGAAAGCTGTGTTTTTCTGAACTTTTCAAACATGGGAACTATGGAGAGTTTGTTCAGCTTATCTAAATAATATCGTCAAGAAGGAGAGCTGAGCTAAAATATTATTGCTAATTAATTCCTATGTCATTAGCATTAGAAGTTATGAATAAACTAACGCCATCAAGAGAATGAGTAGATCTGCAATGCTGATTTGTTTAAAAAAGTAGTTTTGTCAAAACATATAACTGTATGGAGTTTCTCTTTGCATTCATCGGGTTCTAATTTCTGGGACAATGTCACCTCGAATAAGATAACTCATAGGTAATGGAACTAGATCAGTGTTAATTTAACAGTAGGGTGTGTTGAGGGGAGAACAAATTCTGCAAATAGTTTTATGTAAGGCCAAAATTGACAATGGACACCACATCAGCCCTTAACACTTCTGATAGATCTTTAGTCTACAATTGGTAGTGGTCATTGCTACTAGGATGATGTGCAACTTAAGGAACTTTGTTCTTGTTCATCTGTTTATCACTGGCTGTGCTCCTGTTATTTTTGTCCTGGGTATTTGGAAGCTTTGGGGTGGATCATACTGGCAAAAACCTTTGTTACCATAAAATCCTGATGTCCTCACTCAGTGAGCACTCCTATTGATTTGTTTCATTATTTCAAAAATGATTTTTATTCAAAATAAACATAAGTTTATTTTGAAATGGTTGTGGCACAGAGTTTGTGGTAGCAGCAAGAGTAGATAGCTTTTAAGTAAGAGTTTGTTTAGCTAAGAGTTTAAGTCAGCAGAGAAAAACCCTCTCTGCCAAAAGTCTCTTCATTTTCTCACTGCAGGATCTAAGTCTCAGAGCTCATACTGACTGATTGCTCTCAAGGACAAAGGACAGAGTTCTTTATCAGACTCTTTCTACAACTGAATAAAAATCCATTTTACTATTTTTGGAGCCTGCAGTAGAAAAAAACATAAAAATGGTTGATGTGATGTAATTATATTATTTCAGTAGCAATGCTTGGAGGATTTGCTGTTTGTAGTGTGGGATCATAAAACTTGCTTGTGATATCATTTGAAGGCTATATGATTTAAACGTTTTTATTAGCTCTTAAATGAGGGCAATTAAATAACAGATACAATTACTGCATGGCAAAAGAAGTATAAAATATTTAAGAGGAAAAGAAAAATATTTTTGAGTCCTTTCTAAAATGCCCACTGGACCATTTTTTATAAATATAGCATTTATTAAGGAGAAAACTGTAATACCCTTTGCAAATTGTGAGCCTTAATGCCTCACATGCTTCCATATATAATTCATGGAAATCGTTTGAACTGATGTATGACCGTACGGTAATATCTGCTTTTAGTCTGTATCATATCTATTTTTGAGATATTTGACAGAATTATTTTTTAAATACTACTGTTAAGATTTTCTGAGATGAGAGTTTTTTTCAGTTGCATCCTTTTTATGCAATATGATTTTCAAAACATATTGAGCACTAATCAATCTTTTGAAAAATCAATTTTCCCCAAGTGCTCCCTGTGAACTCTTCTCCCACCCAAATCACTAATCACACTTAAAGAAATCCTTCCTGTGTTTGTAAGGACTGATAGTAAATAGCTGGATCCCCTTGGAGTACTTTCTTGGAAGTATAGTCCCTCTAAAGTCAGTACAGTTAATGTGTGTAAGTTTACAAACTGGCCTATAAAGACTGAAGCTATGAAACTGAAGCGTCCTTTATTAGATACAAACCAATCTGTAATGCACAAAGAAGGCTCGGCAATATTATGCAGCTGTATACTAATAACAAATTTGCTGAAAGAATACAATATGCCAAAAAAATTCAATTTTAGGTTGTAATTTCAGCAGAATAACACTTTCTGGACCATATGTTAACTCAGACACCAAATGCAAATGTAAGAGTGAATTATTTACATATAGAAGTTAGAGAAATGTATAAGTTCTTGAAGTTTTAATACTGTCGATAATTTTTATGTACCATTCACAAAATTAAGGGGGAGACAGAAGACACTTGATTGTGCTTTCCTTTTTCCCTTATGTAAGTTGATAGTCAGATACTCCCTTCAGATAAGGCTTAAAATTCCTTTTTTCCCTGAGTCAGAGGAAGGTTTATTAGTCTTAGTTTTATCACTACACGGGTTGGATCTACAGGACTTCCAGTTGCCATCGGGGCACAAGCAGCGCAGATTGTCTGCAAAAGATTGTGTGAACATGCCTTGAATTACTCTCTCTCTCTTTGCTAGCCCAAAAGACAGTTCCTTACTTAGGTTTGATACCTGAAAAGATAAAAGACGAAAATATTGGCCTGCAGTTAAGGCTTAAAGATGGGAATTGGATTAACTGGGAAGTTAGATTTTCATATGTGAGAACATTTCATATATTTGCCAAGAACAGAGGAATTATTCAGGATTTAGGATAAAATGTAAAAAGTAGCGCCAAGTCCCATTTCCTAATTGTGAACTTCAGTGTAGACCGTAGTACAGCCTCCACAGAAAATGGAAAAATATGGCCCAAACTGCCTGATGGTTGCTGAGTGTTGAGGCGCTCAAGTATTACATACGTGTGTGTGTGTGTGTGCGCGCGCGCGCGCGTATACGTATGTATTTACACATACACACACTGCACTCCCTGCCCAGCTTGTGTCTGGAAGTGAGATTTGTGCTATGTCAGATTGCATAGTCGAGCTGTCACGACTGTCTAGTTAATGATTACATGATTGTGAATATTGTTACATTGTTTCAGATAGACTACAATCCAAAATAATTAAACAATGACTAGGAAGACTGTTGCCTTCTGTTCTTATCTACAGAAAAATTGCAAGCATTTATCATTTTGTCTGTCCCCTACTTCCCCACGCCTCGCACACGCATGCCTGATGGTCTCTTTGTGCGTGCAGGCACATTACCTTCTGAGCTCTTCTCATGAATGTGTACTTTAAAACCTGTGATACTAGAATCCATGGAGCTTGGGACTTGTGGGCATCCCAAGAGTAGTTAGTTGCTTTAGACAAAAAAGCCAAAGCACAAAGAGTTTGGGAACTGCATGCAGGGTTTTGATCTTTTGTAGTCATTAGTAAGTAAACAAATCAGATAAGGGCTATTTTTGCTCAGTAAATGGAAAGTAAATTTTAAATGATAAAGGCTTATTATTGTTAAAGATCAATTCTAGTCCCATACTAGTCCACTAGTGAACAAAGACGGTTTTAGACAATTTTTTTTTTTTTTGTAAAATTTCAGTGGTGTTGTGTGGCAGTAATGAGAGAGAGTTAATCTCCTGGCTGCCAAAACTCACTGTGGCTGTGAAGCAAGAGGTTGTGCAGGTAAAAAACATGGATATCAGGCAAGCCACGAATAATTTTCCTTTTCTTTGCTCTTACTTTCTGAGTATAGAAATCAAGTCTCATGCGTCATGCTAACAATATGCTACTGTACTCACTAATATGGTTCAGTTGCTTCACCATCCAGGTAAAATGGGCTACGGCTGCTTCCTTTGACTAGAGCAGTATGAAGCGGCTGGAAAATATTTTTGAGAAATCAGTCCCATTTTTAAACACAGATCTGGGACCTGCATGCATTTTTTCTGGACCATACCATCTTTACTAAATTTGATTCAGTAAAAGGACACTTCTTCTTTTCCCTTTGAAACTGTACTTGTATTTGTTGTGGGTTTCAAATTGCCATCCAGAAAAGATTTCTCCCTCCTTTCAGAGCAAGCCTCCACAGTGTGAGGTCCTGGGCAATCATACAGAGAAGAGAAATAGCACTATCTCCTCTAAGCAAAGTAGAGGAGGGAGAATTATATTTTAGCCACATCAAAGCTGCTATATATTAATTATGTTACTAGCGGAATATATGAAATCATCCTTTTCTTACTCTTTTTCTTCCGCACAACAACAGGATTTTAAGATTAGCCAAACCAGCGCAGATTACTGGTTTTTTTCTGCTTAGGTATTTTACCTAGCAAATTTTATTCTCTGAAAGAGTATGGAAATCTTCATATTTTAATTTGCACGCAGACTACTGCCTGTGTCCTTAAAGTTGCATGCATTGTTTTCAGAAATGTCTATGGATCTACTTCAACCAAATTCATACAATTTTGTATGTACTTCTTTTTTTTCATGGTACTACCAGGTGCCACTTTTGGTAAATGAGCCCCCTCTTGGGTTATTTCAACAATCTGGAGCAGAACTGTGTTATCTTTCTGCCTCATTGACCTACCATCTCATTTTCAGTCTCTGAAGAAAATCTTTTTTCCCCACCTTGCTTTATACTAGTTTTATGTTCCATGAGAGCAAGTTTAGTCCCAACCCATGCCATTTAGTTATAAAAAAACGGGCACTAATTTAATGATCCATAATATTTCATAAAAACTTCCTCTCAAATCAAAGTAATAGCATGTAGAAAAAAATTTGAAAAAGGAAAGAGGCAAGTAAATTATGAGTGCCTTAATGCACAAAGAAGCCATTCATCTGAACATTAATCCAAACACCACAATAAAATACTCTATTTAATGGATTATTATTGTTGTTAGTTTTATTTAAGTTCCAACAGTATGCTACGTTATTCCATATCCTTTTCCATGGGAACGTGTTCCTATTTTGAATATGTTCCTACTAAACAGAACCTTAATCAGGCCTCCGGAAAATGAATGAAGCTACATAAAGGCCAATTAACGTTGGCTCCACAAGGCTGGAACGGAAAGACAAATAAACAAGAGAGTTTAAATGCGTAAGAAAGGATATCTCATCCCCCTCCTGCTGTTTCTTACTGCTGAAAATTTTTAAGTGCAAACAGTTTCTGGTATGAACTGATTAGAAATTGTAAATACAGGGGGGAAAGTTGCTTTCTGGAGCATCTTCTAGAAAGGTGCAGGACCTGGAGAGCTCTGTCAGGAAGCCATGTGCTGTGACCGTGGTTAGCAGCTCTGTGCAGAGTTAGGTCTCCTGTTCAAATGTTATGGTACTTAAAGCAGGCGTGAATGTTTTCTCCTTCCTCATGACTGAAATAAAATGCTGCAGAGAAAACGAAAGGAACTAAGAATGTAAACCATGGGGCGCTCAGCAGAGGTAATTGTCTCCAGTGATGGATGCAAAGCACATGCATTTTGCAGCTCAAGAGTAAACCCCAAAAGAAACTATATTGTGTAGTTTTTCTTTCTGTTCTTATAAATATGCTTTCAATTTGCATATTGCTGATATAAAACTCCTGGGTCACATTTCATGTCCTGTCGTGTTTGCACAGTAGTCTTTTATGTAGACCCAAGCGTTTCAGCTCTTCCTACTTCAAACAGTTATGTTGTCCTCAACATAAATTGCTTCCTTAAGAAGAGCAGAGCACATCAAGGTACACAAAATTTTTTCCAGTGTAATTAGGGGTAACAGCTTACTTCCTACATGGTAAAGCACTGTGGAGGAACTGGAAAAGTTGCCAGAAGCAGGCCCGTCTTTAGCAAAGATCCAGTATCCACATCCTGTTTCATCCCACAGTGTGGTTGTCCCTTATAAACAGAACATCTGGCACGTGTAAAAAATGCCTTTTGAAGACTTAGACTCTCTTTTTTTTTTTTTTTTGAGTCTAATTGCTTTTTTTCCTTGTAAAACTCAATCAATATGAAACACATAGAGATCTCTGTGATGTATAAAAGGTCAAATGCCTATAACATATGCCTTCGTAAGACCTGTAATATTCTCCCTCTTCCTATTCATACTCAGTGTTATGATCTAAGATAGTTTCCTCTGCAAGTGTGAGGAGCAAAGGAAGTATTGAAGAGTTACTGAGTACCTCAGCTTTATACCTTTTAGAAACTGCCTTCCTGTACTTAGCAGGATTGGGCTCACAAAGTTTAGGTGAGTGAGAAAGAACAGCTTATACCTTTTCTGCTTTTATATTTGCTCCATAAAAACAATAAACATTTAATGGTTACTTGTGAACTCATGAGGTTTCTTCATTCAGGCACGCCTAGTATATTTAATAGTATGTGTTGTGACTGTGGTGATCTCTAACTAGTAAGTCTCTCCAGAGACACGAGTTTGAAGCCTAAAGATTTACACTGAAGGACACAACTTCTGGTTTCAGACAAGTCCAGCATGGGGAAAACACAGGCAGACAACAGTTAAATTAGCAGATCTACCTAACCTTGACTTAATCATAAAGGTCTGATGTGCCGTATGGTTTGGAGATGGATAATATTTTTATTATGTTAAAAATATTTTGATTATGTCATTGGTGCTTCTAAAATCTGCCAGAAATACAGGTTTGAGAAGAACCCCCAATTTTTTTTTAGCAGCATATGTGCTAATTCCACAGATGTGGAAAAGAGGCAAAGATGGTCTTTTGGGTTTTGTTTCCCTTAAACGTTAGGAGGAGTGAAGGATTTCACAGGTTTGGTGTGATTGAGAGTGATACTGTTTTCCACATGACCAGTTTCATAAGTAGACGCATTTTAAACTGTTTGGAGTTACTGGCCCTAGAGAACAGAAATCAAAATTAATTAGGTAACGTATTTGTTTTGGTAATGAGGAATGTCCTTCCTCCCTGTTAACATGTTATTTTTTCCTTAATGGGAGCAGAGTGACACAGGGCTTGGCTTTATATGTATGCTTGTGTTGGAGGAGCTCTTGGACCTGTTGAAGCAGCCATTCTAGCTAAGTTCTGTGCCATCAGACCCTCTTTCTTTCATTGTCCTTTGCATACAGTTAGTGCCTGCAGTTTCTTTGCTCCTTGTGCACAGAGGAACAGAAAAGAGTCTTAGTGTGATAAGCCTTTCTTTGTGGTGCTTATAAATAATGGGATAAAATAGCTCATTTCTGTGTGCATATGGTTTTGTATGTGTGTTCATATATACACATACCTATATATGAACATGCATTTGTGTACAAATGTATTTACGCATATAGAATGCAATTCATCTCATGGATAGTTCAAATTAAAGGGAGGGGATCCTCTTCAGTCACGTTTCATTGTTTAGCAGTTTCTTTTTGTTGTGATGCAATGAAAGGTGCTGTTCAAAATAGTTTAGTGCAATAACGTTTAATCTCAAACTAAAATGGTGCCACCTGGGATAGAACCTTTCTTCTGAAATAACGTTTAAACGCAGGTCATCTCAGAAAAGCCTAGAGAAAACAGAGCAATTCATGCATTTATCCAGCTTTAATGTTGCTGTCAGAATATGGAAAAGATGGTCATTTTTAGAGAGATGCCCAAAAAGTTAATGTCACTTTTTCTGTCCATCTTCTCATTGTAGCTGAACGAGCTCAGCAGAAACACTACAGTTCAACCCCATTTTCCCTCTTTTCTAATTGTTTGCCCACTGCAATGATCTACGTTTGAGCACAAACTTTGACAGCCGTGATCAGCTATCATGCTGATCAAGCTGCTTTTTGCAGTGTGGGAAATGGAGCTCGCAACCTGCAACACCCTAATCAAAAGCCTGCTTGGTGAACAGCAAAGGATGTTCTATGTGCCCAAGCAGATTTCAGAGGAAAGCAGCTGCAGCGGAGGTTATGGCTCTCTAGGATTATAAATCTTGTATTCTGTTGGAAAGTTAGAAGTCCCTGTTAAGTCTCCTTGACCGTACAAAATCTTATTTAGCATAGTTAAGAACTCTTTATTAATCCTTATGCTAAAGTGTCCTGGGCGCTGGTGTTAATTGTCTGGTAAAGCTGGTAAAGCCTTGTAATAGCATCCTTTTAATTTTTCTGATTTCAAATCAGAATGAAGGAAGTGCTGTCTCCTATAAAGAGTTTAGTCTAATGCAGTTCCCAGCAGTCTTGGGACAAGCTTTACTCTGTCTCCTTTAACGCTGCCTGCTTGCCTCTACCCAACGTGCCCTGCAGAGAACACTCTCATCTTCTTATCAATGCCTGCTCACCTTCCCATTCCTTACCCCTTCCTTGTTCCTGGGCTCCAGGTTCTTTGCTCCCTGGTCCCTTTCTATTCCCTGTCTCCTGGATTTCTCCTGCTTCTTCCTGCTGATAGAGAGAATGAGTGCCATTCTATGGTTCTGATCACCTTCAGCGTTAGTCCAGCTCACCAGGGAGATGCACTTAATGGGGTGTGACTCAGCATAATGTTTGTTAAAGCACTTGGAACCAGGCATGCCTCTGGGGCCTTTTTATTGTTTTACTTCTTAAAAATAGCTTTACTGTGTTTTTAGTAATGTTTTAGTATTGTCCATTGTTTGTCAATCTTAGTCAAGAAATTGATACTTAATTATTTAAGTTAGTAATTCCATTGTTTTAAGGCAGTTGCATACAATTTTGACTTAGGGTAAGGAGTTGATAACTTCTGCTTGTGAATACAAAGTTAAGGGAGGGTGTAATTGGTGTTGTTTTGTCACTCTGGTATTACTTCATTCTATTGGAGTCCTCTTCTGATTCCAACGTATGTGTGACGAGATGGAATTCCATCACAGACTTTTTTTCCCTATCCAATTTAGGAAACTGCCAGGCAGAAATGTCTATGCGCAGATGCACAATGAAAAAGAGCAGGAGATGACAAGCCCTGTTAATCATAGTGAGGACACCCAGAACATCATCCAGGGTGAGGAGTTTATTGATGATGATCTGGACTCTCAAACACTAGGTAACGCAAGAGGTAACTTCACTTTTAGTTTATAAATTTTTGTTAGTGATTGATTTTTAAATAATGTTAATTTTCATTTTAGCTTTCTTTCATTTCTACTCTATTCAGGAAGAAGCAAATACCTCTAACAAAGGATTATCTCAATTTTCTTCTTTTTGCGTGTAATTCAGCCTTAATATATTGGTGACATGCTGTACAGACCATGCTTACTTAGACAATTTAAGAATGAAATCACATTTGGTAGAACAGAGTATAATTGCTAACATTTGAAACACCTCAAGAATATCCCAAATTTGTGGAAAATGTTGTTTAGGTGAGGGCGGAATGGTTTGTAGAGTCAATGTTACCATATTTTCAGATGGAATGTATCTAGATCCATTGTTTTATTTGCCATACTATCCCAGTGGAATATAAGGTTTTCATAATTAGAAACATTACATTTATACCTAGGTACAAAGTGTAGCGTATACCTCTTTTAACTGTTAATTCACCTGTATTCCTGGGGTGGTCATAAGCAACCTATGAGGGAAACTTTCTGTGACTATCACTTAGTGCAAATGATGTCTGTATCAGATAGAAGTGTGTATCATGTCACCCTAATGCTATCTTTAATGTAGCATAGAATGCTGATCTATAAAGTTCATTTCCTATAAAATTTACCATTTTGTTCAGACTGCATTCAGGTCACAGCCTGAGAAGTGTAGCACAATGTAAAAAGCTCTCCAGTTCCATTTCCACAAGTTTCGTGAAAATGAAACAGATAACCCAGAGTCTTTGGGTTTTGTAACAGTAGCTGTCATGGTGTAACAGACAACTATAACGTCTTCATGAACCCCTGGAAGAAGATCTTTTAGCTATGGCAGGGTAGCCTGAGGTAGTACAGAAATTTGTCACATAAGAAATTTCTTTATCTTGCACTTCTTTAACTATCTTTTGCAGTAGATGTCCTTATTTTCATTTGCTCCTTCTGAGTTTTTGAAGATATTAGCTTTCAGGAAAAGTGAAGAATCTAGCCTTCAACTTTACTTCAGGCTTTCTGTATTTCAGTATTTTCTTTGTGTATGAGTATTACTGTGTTTTCTTCAGATTCTGCAAGAAGACCTTGATTGTACTCCTAATTCTACTGGAGTTAATTCCAAACACAGTTCTGGAAAAACAAAGCCTATGTTGGAATTGTTTGAATAACTCACCTCCAGGGTCTTTAGAGCAGAATGCTGAATGCTGACAGAGTGTGTGCAGACATGCCTATTACAGTGGAGCATTCAAAAATCTCTACTAATGTACAAAAGCATAACTTATTTCACAAGTAGAAAATTTCATGGCCTATTTATATGAGGCTGCTTGGGACTGTGGAATGAGGAGATGCTACCCTGATTTGTAACACATTCAAAAAAAGTCACCTTACTTACTCACTGTTGGCTACATGAGCCTGATCCTGCACTCCTTACTCAGAGAAAACTTTTCTTGCCTCTGGATAGAGCGTTGTTAGGGTTAAAGAGTGCAAGATCATGGTGTTGTGATATGAAACTTTAGACAGTTAGCAAATGCAGATCTCAAGGTGATCTGCGCTTCTGCCAGGTTGTCAATACCAGCAGCGTTTCCAGTGGAGCATGAAGAGTTCATTTCTGTGGGCCCTAAACATCTGTGTTCATAAGCTACTGTACAGCTTTTAGACAAAAGACTTTATTTAAGGCATAAAACTATACTTCTGCTCTCTGTACTGTTTTGTTGCTTGCAATACTTTCCACTAGCTCCAATATCACTCGATACTGCCAAGACAATATTCCTGTTTATGATACTCTTCTATTTTATCTGGCTGGAGTATGAAACGTATTATAATTCCTGCTTTATATTACGTTCTATTTTACAACATTATTTACAGAAGGTTCTCATGCTATGGAGATTCCTGCTAATTCTGATGAGCTCTTTCCCTCCCTATTAGGGAGATCACTGTAACAGCCTCCACTCCATGCACAGCAGGGTTTTACAGGCCTAGATTTCTGTTTGTTCTCTCTTCTCATAACTTTTGAATTTCTATAGTACAGTATTTCCAGACTCACCCATCCACTTTTTTTGTTTTCTATATATTTTATGTTGCCTACTTTATCGCAACCCCCACGTTGGGACTCCTCAACACCATTACCTTGCAGTGACTCCTTCTGGGAGAAGTGGCAACTTGAACAGCTACAGAGTTCCCCTATTGCTGATGCCGGTCAGTGTCCAGTCCCAGGTCAGTGGCATGTTGAATGGAAGCCTCAGGTTCCATTCTCCTCCCTCACCTGCACCCCTCAAGACAACTACACCTTTTTAAGCCACAAAGAGAAACAACTTATGCTGTCACAGGGATAGAAACCCTAGGACCTCACCACAAATTCACCATCATGAGCAAAAGCTTTAAGCAAAAGTATGCTGTAGGTACACGGAGCTGTTGCACCAACCTTCACCTGATCTGTTCTTTGATAAAAATCACTCTATGTGACTGACTTGTCCCTGAACTAAAAGGGAGATTTATAACGAAAAACCCAAAATATACTGATATCAGCCTTTTCTTTTTATATTTTCATAGGCAATCACTCAGGCGTGGTTTTGAGCATCAACTCCAGAGAGATGCACAGTTACCTGGTTAGCTGATATTTACAGCTGAACACAAAAACCGAAAGACTCTTCTCTGTATCATTTTATTTTTCCCTGGTGATGTCACAAAATTGCAAATATGGCTGTAAATGCTGGTGGAGAGGAGGTTCCTTAACAGTCCTGTGGAAAAAAAGCATCCATCATCAGCTACTGGGGAGACGATAAATCTTGCGTTCACTCTATGGCCTGGAAACTTGTTACAATTCAAACTCAAACTAAGGTAGCAAATTTGTAGCCCTAGGCACATTCAATGCCACATTCTTTCTTTTCTGTATATGTTCTAGTTTCTCTGTGTTTATTTTTAGAAGGATTGACTGTAACTTTCTAATTATGTTTTTAATTGAGGTAATCAGTGCAAGGCTGGGACTCTTCAGCTTGAAAAATTGATTTGTAAACAAGTGACAAGACCAGAATAGATGGCTGGCTGAACACTACCATATTTTTTTTCAGAAGTCTGTAATTCAGAAAAGGAACTGTAATGAGAGAGGTCTTAGCAAGGAGACAAATGCACTCCTAGTGAATTCAAGTTCTTAAATTAAAAATGTGTGAGACAATCTAATGAACTGAGACTTAGATCCTTCTATGGATTAAAGGAAGCAAAGTGTTAATTAGGATATTCTATAATTATAGGATAATGCTCTTGTAAGTGTAGCAAGTCCTGACAAACCATCAGCACCAGTATCTCTCCCAGTCCCACCTTGTGTGAAAAACAGAACACCAGCTTGATGTTTTTTCCAGACCAGGTGCCTTCACTTACAGTCAGTTATTTTCAGTTAGTTGCTCTCGTCTTTTATCCAAGCACCTCTAGAATGATGGCAGCCGCCAGATCGGTTATCATGTGAAAAACTGTTCTGACAGCCTATCTCTTTTTAAATTTCCAGAGAGTGTAAATACCTCCTTTAAGTAGCTTTCTTTGTATGGTTATTTTTTAAAAACTTTCTATTCTTGGGGCAGAGATGCCAGGTATGTCAGAGTTCTCCTCCAAACAGGATAGTGTAGGACACCAGAATCCCCTTGCTACTTGGATTTTCCCTTGGTGTTCCCTTGGTGTTTGCCCTTGCAGGTGCGGGTGGTCAAACTCTTACCTGAACTTTGCCACTTGGATATGTTTGACAATCCAGAGGGCTGTGAGGAGGATCTGCGGAGGCTCATGTTTTCTTTCTCTCACCACAGGGTGTCACTCAGTCCCTATCAGGCACTGGCCCCTATTTCTGCAGGAAGAGCTGTGGGCGTTTTAAAAGAGCCACCTGCAGAAAGGCGTGTGAGTCAGTTCAGAGTTTCCTTATCCCAATCTCTGCATCCCTAGGGAATGGAAATCCAGTGAATCCACACCTGGCCAGTCACTTTAATGTGTTTTTTTGGAGCTGTGTGAAAAATGGACCGTGGGGTGATGAATTTAAATATTTGGCATCCCATGTTATCACAGCTGCCTGGAATGAGGACACTTCTGTCAGAAACCTATAAAATCTCTTCACCTTTTGCCTTCAATAGAGACTAAATGGCTCTTTGCTCAGTGAATGTCATACTAATGCTGGTAGCAAATTACCACACCAGCTTGCTTAAAGAGGGTACAGCTAGCTAGCTACATCCTTGTGAATAAACAAACATAAATAATGAATGCTGATAAGACAGAATAGAACTATCTTAAAATTATCCTATGCATTGGAGTCATTCTTCCGTGTGTAGCTATGGATATCCTGCAGCATAATTTCATCAAATGCTACAGCCTTGGATATAATAATTCATTGTAGTACTGTAGGCTCTCACAAACCCCACAGGATCTGTGTGTAAAGCACAAGAAATGCTAGTGTAGAAACTAAGGGTATCTAACTAGGTGGAAAAGTTAAAAGATTCCAACAAGTGCTTGCAAACTGCTCAGGAAAACTATTTCAAAAAATCTTTCTAAAATTTCCAGCTATGTAGTTCTAGACTGCCATGCAAACATGATTTACTGGGAAGCAGCGTTCTAGTTGACTGTTGTATTGAGGCCTCTGTATAAATTTGAGGTGTTCCATGATTCTGAGTCGGGGCCTCGTGAAGAGAAATGCAAATGCAAAATGCACTGTGCTCTGGAAACTCTGAGGACTGTTGTGTCGGGGGCTTGCACTTCTCACCAGCTCTTTACCTTTTTTTCTAGTAGAAACGAGCTGGAACAGAGAGTAAAATAGTATTGCAAACAGCTTACTGTTTCCTGAGAAATAAATTTGAAGTGGGTTATTTATGTAGGGCAGTTGAGTAGTGGAATAGCCTCATGGAGAAGGAATGGAATGAAAATTCTAGCTTGGGATCTTTCTCCCATTGGTTATGTGATTGGCTAAGGACACTCTAGGAACAGAGTTACACATACTAATTTATGCTTTAACTGCCTTTATACATTTTAAACAGTGCGATTTGTGTCTCTGATGACCGGAGTCTTTTGGAACACAGTGGAATATTTAACTGCTAGGTACTGTAGTTAACGCTTAGTACACATATTGTGCCTGTAACATGTTTCTCTAATGATAATTAACTTAATTTGTGCAACATTTCTGTGAGGTTGGTTTGTCATGTCTTAAAAACGCTATGTTTTCTAAAGAGATGTCAGTATTGCCATATCTATATTAATAATACCCGACGGATAATAAGGGAAATCTTTGATTCCATGGCAAAAATAACTTTAAAATGAACTATTTTAAAAGTAAGAAAATATCCTTCCCATTCGAGGTCACTTAGTTTACCTGTAAATAAAAATTCTCACTAGTGCTAGGTTTTGAATCTCTTGAACTATGTCCACGACATCTTCGTATCTTTAAAGGACATGTAAGCATACCATTATTTACATATATCCAAAATCCTGGTATATGTGAATACAGAAACACAGAGTTGTTTATATGCACAAACACTAGGCACGCATGCATGAACATACGCATGCAGTATTTAGACATACTCCAGTTAAATTTGCTAGTGAGGAAGGGTGATTTGATGGCTGAGAGACAGAAGACAGCTGTCAGGTGGTCTGGATTCTATCCCCAGACTTCAGGCAAGTTATTTAACCTGTATGTGCCTCGGTTTCCCCGCCTGTCAAATGGGGCTGATAATTACCTACCTCACAGTGGTATTGTGAGGCTAAATTAATTATTATTTGTTCAGGATCTTCAGAGTGAAAGAGTTATGTGAGTATAAATTATTAATAGCCTTGCTTTCTTTGTTTTGCTTATTATTATTGCTGTTATTAAAGGCAATCTAGGGAAACCAGCCACAATTATGTGTAAAAGTAAAAAATACATAATCCAAAAAGGTAAATAACTGTTAAAGAGAAAAAAATGAAATTTGATATAAAAGTCTTACTGGGACGCTTTGTTTAGTGACAGCATTTTGCAACATCAGCTGTGATTTTGCTAGTGTCTTAAACATATCAATTTTCCACAGTGTTAATGGTTAAAAGCCTTATAATAATAGGTACAATGATTTCGCAACTACATCAATACCTATCAGCACTGATACTGAACTATACTAAAATCACTTACAGCAAAATTGGCAATGTGTTGGCCTCCTTTGTATCTTGTATTTTTAAAGTTCCAAATAGGTAACAGCTTAAGCCACCCTTTCCTTTTCAGGACACTCCAAGGAATACTGATGTGATGTAACCATCAAGATTTACAACTGCTATCTTTGGTTTCCCTTTTTACATAAAAAAAAAAAAAGGTAGAGGTTCTTGTTTGAAATGGTTTCATTTTAGCAGTAAAATGCTCCATCCATACAATGAACTCAGAAATGCTCAGAAGACATTTAGGGAAATCTCACATACAGAGAAAATTAATTTCTCAAAAATAAAAACAATATAAAACAAAGTATGTTTTTATACCCTGCAAATGAGGATGTTAGGCTATGGAGAAATAGAAAGTGCCAGCTTGAGCCAAGATCTTGTTGTATCTCCAATTCACTTTCAATTTTTTGGGACTGTTTTAGGATATTCTCATTGAATTATATCATTCTTGCTGAGTTTTCTGCTTTCAGTGACTAGTGTAAAATGAAGTATTTCTTCAGATGAAGTAGGTGATTTGGTAAATTGCTGTCCTCTGGACAGACAAATGAGTGGTCTACCCTTACCAGTTCACAGTACAGAGCAGATTTCATCTGACATCATTACGATTGATAGCTGTATTTTAGGTCCAGTGAGAAATTCCTTTAATGGGGATATTCTCCTACTGCACGATATCTCTTAAATAGAGGTTAGCAGAATGGAACTAGTTTGGTTTCCGTCCTGGTTAAATTAACATGAATACATGCTCTGAGAAAGAGTTTGTTTCATGGTTAAAAAGTAAGGAATACATGCATTTGTTTGCAGTATCGTTGTGATGATGAACCAATGGTTCTGATTTGCTTTGAATTTTTAGCATTATTTAAAGTCCAATACAGTGTCGCTAAGTTGGTGGTGGTGGTGGCAATTTCAGTCATGGATTTTCCTGTGTTCACAATATTTTATAATTATTTTTAAAAGAGTCTTTTGTGGAAAAAGACTACAATTTGAATTTCATTGGAGAATCACTGACAGTTGGAGTCGTGCATTGGTAGATACTGCTCTGTCATTGCCTTCTCCGCTTACGTTTGAGAGTTTTAGGTGAAAATAAACACATTTCTCTCAGAATGTTGACTTTTCAGTAGAAAGAAATTCATAATCATTTACCTTTCTACATGTGGATTTTTGAGATGCAAAGTTTTGTTAGATCTTCTAGTCCATCAAAGAATAAGTTGCTTCCTGGCTCATTTTCTCTAATCTAGTCCCAACTGAATATTGCTTCTACAGCTTTCTTTATGAGACTGGCATATAACCTAATCTTAGTAGTCTGTGGAATTCCTTTTAAAACTTCCATTGGAATGGCGCTTAATTGCCTAGAAGTAGTTAAAGCATCTGCTCAGAGCGTTTTCATAGCATTAAGTCTATATTTTCATGTTCCTTATTTCCGTTCAGTATTTTTAGCATTACCCCTCTCAGTGCCATTTAAAGTGTTTATTCCTGGCATGGATGTGTATATAATGTTTCTCACTTCTTTTCAGACTGAAATCATTAAAGTGACAAATGTTGAAAGAACTCAGACCCACAGTTAGCTTTAGCAATTAAAAGCCTGGCTCTACAGGCTTTAGAAAATGTCAAGTTGTGCACTCTTAATTTTTTAATCTTTCTTCATAAGTCAGTCCTTTTACCTTGCTTGGTCACCTCTGTAGCTTTTGTTTGAATTCTTTTTGTTACCTCAACTTGGTAGGAATGCAGAATGTTTTTCGAATATCTAGATATACTAGAACGGCAGATTTCCCAAATTTGAACATGAATGTTTTACGGACTAAGTTTTTATTTTTCTTTTCTTTTAAATCTTTTGTGTAGAGCGCAAGGAACAGTACCATCAGGGAAATTAAGATCTGTGATGTACATAAATGGTACTTCAAATTGTGTGAAGACTAAAGAATGTATATCTCACATAAATGTCATTTTTTCCTGAAATTGATACATAGAGGAAGTTAGTTTCACGCTTTTAATATGCAAGATCTTATTTCTGTAAGTCTTTAGTCCCTGCCTCTCCTTATCTGTTAAATGGAGTAACAAATTGCTTAAAATATGAATAGTGGGAGCCATGTAGGTCTGAATGAAGAATGTTCATTGTTTTTTTCCCTTTTTCACTGTGTTAGGCTTGTCAAGACTTCAAGTTTCAGCTAGCTTATGTGCTGGTAGCTGTGACAATCTTCAGGAAGAGAATATTTAAGACATGAAATACAGGAAGGCATAGAAGTATGTGTTCTGAAGTGCAATGCTGTAGCCACGTAGACAGTGCTGGCTATGAATAAGCCGGGCAAAACAAAATCCTTATGAAAGAGCTGTTATGGTTTGCATCCAAATGTTCCTTTTTGTACGATATCTCTTCAAGTACATATTCTCAATTGCATACCCTTTTTCTCTTCTTCTAAACTGATTTCCTTTTTAGGAGTGACACTTATTAGCCCTGAAAAAAGTGGAAACTTGCCTTTACACAAGTAATTCTATTTCAGGTTGTTTCCTTGCAACACTTGAAAGCATTGCCTACATTTGAGCTTTATTGATTGTATTTGATTTCTGAGTTTCTGGAGAATTTGCATCTTTAGTCTGTAACAGTTTGTTGCAATACAAAGGCGTAAAGCCTTGCTAAGCAGCAAAATGCATACAGCAGTATATGATGCTGCTTAAATAATATGCTTTTCTTGTGTTTATTCTCAGTGGTATAATGAGGATTTTAGTCACCAGTAGGACCAGGCATTGCACATAGCTTTTTTAGCGTGTCTAGTATTTCTCTTTTATTTGATGCTAATTTCAGTCAGCTCTTGATACTTATATTCAGCTCCTACAAACACTATTTGCTCTTGCAGATCAAAAGGTAAGAATTGGCTTAGTTCTATTTAAAAAAAAAAGTATTAATTCACAACTTCTGTGTGTTTAGTTAGAACAGTTTAGAAAGAAAATCTTTTTGAAACAGTAGAAGAGATGCTTTTTGATGAAAACAACTCATGTAGGAAAACAACAGACTTGTATCCACATGGTTTCCAAGACAAACTGATTATGGATTATAAATAGGCAGGACTATGCAGGAGAAATGGACATCCCAAACATCAGCAACATGCACATACGCAATTTGCAGACTATAAAACTAGTCTAAAGAAGAACTTTGTTAATACACCATTTATATGACCCAGATTCACAGTAAGGTATTTAAATGGTTAAAATTACAGGTTATTATCACGATAGTAGGAAGATGTCCAATTTACGGGCTGCATTTGCTGCTTACCCTCCTCTCTCTCTGGTTTATCTCTTGAGATGTGAAACTCTCCAGGGAAGTGACGTGCATTGTTCAATGCTTGGAACTTTTTGTTAAGTAGTTGATGGCACTTTATAGAAAAGTTTATCTGAATTTCCATTCTCCATCTCTTCTGTTTTTCTTCATTTCTGTTTTTCCTCCCTCCCTTTTTCTCCTGTTGTTTGTTTTTATCATTGTAGCTGGTGTTTGTTGCTCTGCCTTGCCAGCCTTTCTGCTTTTGATGACAGTTCTCTACAATGCACTTTCTCTCTTTCTTTTTGTTTTGCTTATGTTCTATTTCTACCTATGTTTCTTTCTCACTTTCAGTTCTTTTAATCCTTCATTTTTAATTTTGGCTCTCATTTTCTCTGCTTCTTTCTGGAACTCTTCCCTTTTGCCTTTCTAGGACTTCTCTCAACTACTTTTCTCCAGAGTGCACATATTTCCAGTCTGAAATTTGGATGACTGTTGTACTCCCTCTTAAGAATGATAAACTTACATTTTCTTCTCTCATCCATACATGTATTAACCTTGCTGTCTGTCTTTAGTGGAAAATACATGTTTAATTGACAGATAGCTATACCCATCATCTCCCAAATGCTCCTTCTGTCTCATTTCATGTTATGGGGATGAGATACAGTGTTTGCATGAGTTTGTTGGAGCACAGCAAGGATGGGCTTACTTTGACTCTCCTTCGAACGGACAGGTACTGAGTAGCAGCAAGGTTGGGCAGAGGCATCTTGCCAAACAGTTGGTTGGCATATGTATTTCAGTGTGGATTGCTGAGGCCCAAGCTAGTACATAGCCTTTTAGATAAATTATGACAACTTGAAACTGAAAAATAGTTGAGATAGAGGGTCCATTGCTAAGGGGAGAGGCAGGACCAAGGATCATTCCTCTTGGGAGCAGTTTGAGTATCAGGTTTGTGGGACGGTTCTACATGTGACCTTTCCTAGAGACAGAGCAAAGGGGCTTTCTTTCAAGTCCCATAAAACACAGGGCTAACCAGAGTTGCCAGAGGAGCATGGAGAGGTTAATGGGGCAAGAAAACTGGCAAATTCAGACGTCTTTGTAGGGTAGAGCCTGTGTGAAAGGGAGTGTATGTGAGACAGATGCAGGAGGAAGAGAGGCAGACAAAACTAAACAGGACAGGGAAAAGGAAGGAAAAAAGTTTTGTCAATGTGTATGATTTTGCCATGAATTGTTGATTTTATGTTTTTCTTAAGGTTCTGGGCAGTGGTGCTTATTTTAATATACTGCATTTTTAATGGCACATATTTTTCGTTTTAATGGTTGCACAGAGAAAATTTAAACCATGAGCCTAAATTACTGCAGCTCCAGGAACATGGCAGCGCTGAATTACTGCAACTTCTACCTATGATTTGGGTGGATCTGGTTCACAGCATCGTAAGACTTGCGGTATACTGGAAAGCTTGGTGCACAGGAGTCAGAGTGCGTGCATGTGGGCTTCAGAGGTGTAGCTCTAATGGAGGAAGGAGGACTCCTGGACTCCTCCTCTAATGGAGGACTGCCACAGAACTTTTGCTTTTGAGATGACTGTAGGCCGGGTTATCATTGGCTAGTGGTGCTGCCCCTTAGCACAGCACTGGGCTAGGAGGCAAGGGAGAAGAGTTTTTTTATGGGGTCTATGTCTTGGATTTATGATAGTGGAAGTGTAATTTGCTAGAGTCCCTCTACGTCCTATAACTTCGCAATTTTTAGAGGCGATGAATGGATTTGTTGAGTAAGGAAGAGTATTCCTGAGAGTAAACACTAGCCATTGGAGTTTACTGAACATGTGACTGGAAGTTGCTGAATTTTAATTTTAGCAAGAGAGAATTCCTCCATTTCTTATACACACTAAACACTTGCATATACCTCGCCTTTTTTTATTTGTCACTGACAGGTTATGATTTATTATCTCATGGGTGTATGTCATGAGCTGCACTTGCTGCATGGCAGAAGACTTTGGAGGGAAAACCTAATGAAATGGAGAAGTATACCTGAATTCTCCCCTCTTGATCCCAGTCTCTTCTGAGTCGCTTTTCTCTGGTTTTACTCTGTGGTTCTGCCAGCAAGCTGGGTTGATGGCAAAAGGAGATTAACTCATTTTTATCTTCTTTTGTGTGACTGAGAAAAATACAAGAAAAAATGTGTAAAGGAATAGCAGATTGGTTGAGGTCAAGAACTTGATCATCTGGTAGTGCTCTTTGGGAAGCTTCCAGTAGTTTGTGCTTTATCTTACCACTTCTTTATATAAATGTCAACAGCTACTCTGATTTCCCTTTCCGTTACCCATAGTATTCCAGTAACCATACCACATACACATTTCTTTGCAAAAAGGAAGGTGGTTCTAAAGAGTATCAAAAATGCCTGGGTGTTGCAAGTGTGGTTTTAAGAGACATCAGCAATCACACTTTCTTGCCTAAATAAATGTTTGGATAGTATTGTTATTTTTATTTATGAAGCTGGACTAGGAACATGAATTCAGCGTGGATTAAGTATTAGAGAAAGATTTGGGGAGATTTGGAATGGAAACATTTTCCATTTTAAAAGTAAAGGATGGATGCCATCATATTTGCAGTACATTTCAGGCTACTTCAACACATGTGGGTCCAAAATCTCGCATTCTGTACTCTCATAGATAAAGATTTTGCTGGCATTACGCATATGAATAAAGGAGAAAAACTTGGCGATTAGACTAGGCCAAAATCAGTTGTTCAGACTAATCAGAGCTACAGCTCTTGGTAAGAATATGAAAGCCAATAACAGAAGAACTAGACTTGACATACAACTTGCGAAGGTTCCCAGAGCATTTCTCACTACCCCATTGTTAATATGGAGCATTCTTTATTTGTCTTTGCTGGGCCAAATTCTACCTTAATTTATGACCATGCAATTCCACTGCCTCATCCACTGTGAATTTGACATATAGGTGTGGGCTAAAATCAGTCTTTTTCTTGCTGGGTCTATACTCATACAGATAACTTGCTGATTTTGACCTTAACTCTTATTCCTATGGTTAGCATGAGAGTACTTTGTACAGATGTAAGAAATTACAACAAAGATAAGAGCTTTCTTAGTTTTTTTTAATATAACTGCTTTTTCTGAATACGATCAGCAAATGCTTAACACTGTGTTTATAACTGACGAGGGGCCCTTGTAATCCACATAAAGGCTCTTAGCAGTAATCAAAATACTGTAGTACATACCTTGAACATAACGTGAGTATGCAGTCCTCTCCTTTTGCCTTTGCACACACTTCAATACTTACGAAAACAGTACCTGCCCTTTCCTATTTTTGTTTCAAGAGCCCTTGACCTTGTCTAGGCTTCTTTGTACACAGTATCAGGACTCAAGGGAGGAATTAAATTAATCCGTAATTGGTGCATTGTCATAAATGGGGAAAAGTGTTATTTGTATATTTTTTGTAAATATGTAACATTTAATGGCAGTTTTGTAGTGATGTGCTGTTTTTGAGAAAAGAATCAAATATATGTTTGAATATGCTTAATGTAACAATTAACTGTGATTCAATTGCACAATTAATAGCTTAATCAAAAGTCTTGTGCAATATGTAGTGCACACACATAACCAAGTTATCTGTTAGTGACCCACAACCAAGTTTTTGGCAACTTTTAATGATGCTGATAAACTGTGCAATATAGTTTTATCACAGTCTTTTTCAGCTCCCAAACATGTAGCAGGCAAACTACTGTATACGTACCTGTGTACTCCACTGCATCCAAAGGTATGCATTTGTCTTGAGAACCTGCACTACAGGTTTTTCTTTAATAAAATTTGGTTCTAAACTATTTGTTGCTTTGTTTTTCTTGTGAAACAGCTCACGGGATTTGTGGAAGGGAGAGGGTTTAACCAGTCCCCAGAGTTTGTGAATGTTTTGATTTGTCAGTCATCAGCAGCAAACTCACCAACTTCAGCAACACTGAAATCAAAGGCTACAGCAACCCTGCACCCTCTGCATTAGAATGGGACCAGTCCTTCTTCCTTTTTTCCCTAGGAACAGAGTTCAGCTGCAGTATAATTGGCCTGAGGGTGACACTCTGTGGTGAGGATGAAGTCATGCAATTACAGTAAAAGAAAAATAGAAGTATTTTCTCTTTCACAGAAAGGCTATCAAGTTGGAAGGATGGGAGTGAGAACAGACACAGACAAGCTGTTGCCATAAATGAGACACCTAATCAAACTTGCTAATATTTAACCTGAAAGGCCTCTTTACTTCAGAAACCAATTTCCATGGAAAAAGAATAAGATAATCAGTTTTCATCACTTCTATTTTCTTAGCTGTCCTCCTCAACACCATATTAATGGCTATGTTGTTTCAAACCATTTCAACATCTTCATAAATTATGTCTCTATAATAAAACTTCTGAGTCATAAACATCAGCCAATATTTTTTCCTGTTTTCCATTAAGATATGGCTTGCTTTCCCTTTTTTTTTTGTTTTTGTGATTTATGTTGTGAAAGACACTTTGCTTTCTTATGAATCCAGCTGCTGTGGTGAAAATGTTACTCCTTTGACCCTTATGCTTTTCAAAAGCTGAAGTAAAATTATGAAAAAAAGCTTCTCAGTACATTTTTAATGTGATAAAAGGATATGTTCTCACCATTACAACATCATGTCACAAGCTAATCTCCAAAAAAAAAAAAAAAAAGCAATACATGCTAAAAAACAGATTTAAAAAGTAGTAATTTCAAAAAATAATTCAGTGACAAAAATTATCAGTCTATTTACATATTAATAATGAGGTCAGAAATTAAGCTTTTCACTTCTTACGTTCAGCTCAGGACCATGTAGCTATAATTCTACTGAGTGAAGCAAAATCTAATTGGAAAATTATTTCCTTGTCATCAGGGGAGATTATTGAAGAGAAATATCCTTGATATAATTTATTTATTTCAATTATCTAGTATATTCTGAAGGAATGACTTTGCATTGTCTTGATGAGACAGATGCATGGATTAGAAAAACAAATTGAAAAGAATATGATACATTAAAGGAAAGATTGTTTTTGTAACTGATGGAGGAAAAAATTAAACAGTCTTTCTTGAAAGAAACCAGCTTCATTTGTCAGTAAGAAAAGCAATTTGTTGCAGACAATTGTAAAGAACTGAAAAAGAAGAAATAGTGCCCCACAAATTAGCTTGATATAGGTTGCAAGCTCTGTTACACTGATCATACCACACACGTTTTTACAGCAGCTAAGAATAGGTGCTTGGGGAGGAGCTAAGAAAGGGGAAGCATGTGAGGATACTTTCCCAGTATCCCCCTCCATCAGTTTGTGGATCTAGATTTGGAGCTTTCTGCTTCTGAGCTGGAAACTTTGTGCACTAGCACATAATTAAGTCTTTTCTTCCATGAATTTCCTTTATTGTTTTTGAACCTCTGTAAACTTCTAGCATCCATAACGTTTTGCGGCAATGAGATCCATCGCTGAATTATACAGTAGGTTAAAGTACCTCTGTGCAGCTGTTTTGAACCTGCCCCATTAAGTTAATATATTGGGTACCCAGACTTTGCATTTTATGGGTCCTGAAGCAGATGACAGAGGCACCAGAGATGGCAGATGGGTGTCTTTCTCTTTTTAGCACTTGTTTTCACAAGTTCTTACACAGAGCAGTTGTCTTAATTTTGTCTTTACCATGAAGGCACTTGGAGCACTGGCTGACGTGTTATTACAGTCCGGGAAGTTTTGTTGCAGAAGGGATATGTTGTGTTGGTTTGGTCAGGAAAGGTCTAGAGCTATTTGCTGAATTTCAGACCACTGGGAATTTGCAACTTTTTCTTTGATTCTTACTATGCAGTATAGCTACATTTTTCTTGGACCTAGCCATTAAAATGCCATGATGTTGTTTGGGTTTCATCAGAGGTATGCCAGTGCTCGCAACTGTCTATGCAAAGCTAGATTGCTTTTAGGGGAGGGTAGGGAGCTCTTTATTGTCCCTCCACATGCAGCTCTACATTTACCTTCATCAAATTTCTTCTGACATTTTAATCACTGGTGAAGTTCTGTAAGGTGTTTCTGCAAATCTTTGTAGGTAGTTAGCTTCTAGTGTGGGATTCCAGAACTGACTGACTGCCACGAGAAAAAAAAAGTAGAATTTATGCCCTTTTTTAATAGTTTGTTTGTTTACCAACTTTACACTGGTTGTTTATCCTTATCAGGCCTTTTCTATTTCCCAGCAAACAGAGGACTCCAGGAGTAGATAGTGACAGTGACCTCAGTTCCTCATACTGGTCTGAAGAGGGGCCATGCACCACAGGGGCCATGCTTCTGCCCAAGGACAGTTTGCGGACCCTGTCAGAGCCCCTTCCCGTGACCGGCAGTGCAGCAGTAACACTGCCTCAGAGGAGCCTTCTGCTATGGGCTCTAGATGCACTGAATTTCCATTTTCCGTTGTAGGGGCATCCCCTAGATACAGATACTCAAGTTGCAGAAAGTCACTGCCCAGGTAGAGGCGGGGGGGACAGACCTGATACACAGAAACACTGGTTCTAACCTAGCCCGGCTTTTTGGCAGGGGAGAACCGTCTTCCTTTCGGGGCGGCTGCTGCAGATGGCCTGCTCACGTGCTGCCTACTTCTTATACTGACAAACACCAAGAAACAGAAATGCGAATACTACTTTCTTTTGACAGGTAACTTTATTAATAATGATCTTGAATCTGTCGCACCTACCAGGTGCCAGTCTTTTCTCACACTCTGCAAGACTTTCTGGAGAATAAACTAGAAAGGCAGAAAGTTAGTTGAAGCTACTAAGAAAGACACACATTTGTAGGTGGGTCTATTTTGGAGGGTTTTTTTTTTTACATAAGTTTCCATGAATGTGTGTCAAAAAACTTAAATACATTGAGAAATACAGTAGAAAGACTATATTTACAGTCAATTATAATGGGCACTGCCAACATATCCAATAACAAAAATAAAACAAAAACTTTGTTCATGTTTCTTTCATGCTTTTTTCACAGAGATTTTTAAATATGATTTTGTTTTTTTAAAAAATACAATAAGGAAATAATTACATTCTTAATATGAGAACATTATCTTACAACATACAGCCTGGGCCAATTAATTTGAAAGTGACATAAATGAAAATTGATACTAAAGTATTCTCCATCTGAAAAAATCAAATTGCCACAATCATCTCTCTCATTAAAGAAAAAAAACCTTTGATCCCCCTAAATTATGATCTGTTTTTTTAAAAAAGCATCACCCATAACAAAAAACAATATAAAAAAGCACCTGGTACAGTAATAGGAGTTTGCTGAGGAAGCACAAGTGTAACATTGTCTCAAAAGACATGGAAATGCAATGGTTTAAAATACAAGAATTTTCTTTTTGAAAAAAAAAAGTCATACTGCTCTATTGCTGACTTTGCCTGGTGATTCTGAATGCTAAAAACATTGAAAATACAAGCTCTGTTGCTTTTTTATAAAAAAAATTGTACAGCAATAGTACTATTCAACAAAACGGAGTGTATTTCACAGCACTGAGTGTGGTCGGCAGCGAGGTTATTTCTAGGAGTTTGTTACTTTCTTCCTTACAAAACCTTGGCCATTGGATCGAATAGACGTGGCACAAAACGCGAATTGCAACGCGTCCTCGAGGGAAAGCCGAGAGATTCGCTTACGGCATATTCGGGGCTGGGGGTGGCTTTTGGGGGCCCGTGTGGGTGCAGGGAGGGAGCCCCGCGGCCGCAGCATCGCCCAGGGTGCACCAGGCACCCTCTGCCGTGACAGGAATTTGCACTCGGGTGTGGATTAAAAAGAAGCCCTGTCCTCCTGTCCTCTCCACACATCTCCTCCTGGGATAAGGGGTGGAAGCTACAATGCCAGTGTTGGGTAAATGAGACTGCTTCAAAATAATTTGGCTTTCGACGGCTCTGCAGTACTTGATGTGGGACCACTTGTTCATGGCAACAGTTACATCATTGCAAATGTTGACTAGAAGCCTGATTTGCATCATAAATATGTACAGATATAAATTAAATATTTATTGAAATATACAAATAAATAACTTAATTTGAAATAAAAAGCCTAAATGAACTTACTTTTGCTTCAAATTTGCTTCTGTTATTATTTATGGGATTCTTGATACTGTTTAGTCCATAGTCATACAGCATAGAGTGTGCCCTCCACTTAGGCGGAGTTAATAAGTAAGCAGATGACCTAAAATAAAATAAAAATCCTGTTTTCAATGAAAACTATGCTGACACTTGCTTCCTTGCTGCATTTGCGTTCCCATGGCGTACTGCATGAAGCAGACTCCCAGGAAGCAAAGAGCCTTTTGTAATTTTGCACCCCATTTCTGCTCTGCTAAGGTCCATGGGATCCCTGGCACTAATTTCACTTGGAAACAGGATAAAGCCCTTACAGGTGACCCATTGTGGACCTGCTTTTCAAAGGCCCTCAGCAGTCACCATGGCCTGATTTTGGGGAGCTGCTAAGTGCCATGTCTGATAGCTCTGCAGCATGGTCCCAGGCCTGCTCATACTACCAGCTCCTGCAGGACGTCCTGTGGCATCCATCCGAGCTTGGAATACCAGCGTATGCTTCAACAGTTATATACGTTCCTTACTGGATGTAACAGGCACACTGTAGGCCTGGATGATAACAGGTTTTAATCCTTGATAACTTCCATTTTGCCATCTTCTGTGATTTTTAAGTGTGTCTTGACTAATTATCAAGATTCGAGCCCTAACGTCTTGTGATTATGTCAGACTACGAGTAGTATTTTAAATTTTTTAATTAAAGTCATTTTCTAGTCCTTACAGTTGAGGAGAAAAAAATCTTAAGAATGTGATTGAAGGTTCTCTGAAGGCTTAAAAAAAAAACCACAGAGGATAGATTAAAAGAACCCAACTCATTATTTGGTCTCTCTCCTGATTTTTAAGCTAATCTTGAGATTTTTGAAGGACTTTTTAGTTGGCAATTTACTGCATGTAGCCTCAGGAATGATATGGATAGAGACAAAGAAAAACAGATTTATGTAATTTTACGGGCTAAAATGCAAGGCACGGTTTCCTAGTAAACAGAAATGAAGTCCTGTCTGAGAAATTCCCCAACTGTTTGTAAAATTGTTTATAAAAAGAGGCTGGAAATTATCATCCTTTCAGTCTGTCTTCCTCAAAAAATAATAGCTGAGGTCAGAAAAGGCTAAGGAAACCAAGTACAGCAGTGTTCTATAACTCAAGTTCAACAATACTGTATTATAAAAAAAAAATGAAACAAGACTGCATAAGCTATTCTGAGTTGCCATTATCTGTTGAGGATTATTATTATTTTTTGAAAAATGAAGTAATATCTAAAAATACCTGCTTGGCTTTTCGAAATACAGGAACAAATCATTCTTAGATGACATGACCTTTGAAAATGACTGGTGCTTCAAAATAGCGATAAAAAGAATGTATTAAAATGCATTTGTGGAAGTATGGCAGCTTTTTATGTCACAATGACAAAAGCATCTGTCGGAAAAGTATCAAAAAAATGCTTCACAGCTGAGTTGTGTCACTCCGGGGTCTCTAATCACCACAGAGGACAGTGGCACTGAAGAGTCCTGACTTCCCAGTTCAAGCAAGTCATGCCATTTCTGTGAATACATTTCTTCATTTTTTTTCTTTTGCCCTGTGAACAGCTAACAGCAAAGTGACTGCAAATGAGCAGGTCTTCTCTCAGCGACCGTTCTGGCAGAACCCTGAAAGTCAGTATTACCTGTAAAAGTACATCTTGTTTATTTGAATGATTTCACATTGGTCTTAAATAACGCACCAGTCTTCAGTGCTGTTCAGGCCATGTGAGGCAATATAATTAACATTGCTGGTCTACGTTGTTTCCGCAAAGTAGACTTTCAATTACAACAGTATGCTCCTTTTTACTTACTAACATTGTTTTGGCTTTTGGTTTTCATTTTCTGTACAAATGAAGTTGGAAATAAAAGAGTTACAGGTAATAAAAAGGGGCACACATAGATACACAGCAATACAGTACAGGGAATACAGGCAAATGAGGGCCAAGCTACCATTAACTTAACAGAATTATAAAAACCTCTTGTGTTGTATCACTTGATACCACTTTTTACAGATGAGTCTTTTGCAGCCTGTGTCTTGGTCCATAATAGGTAAGGCCTTTATGGAAAGTGAGTGGTTTTGCTATACTTAGGTTCCATTTTTCATCTCCCATTCCTGGAAGGGGGAAAAAAAAAGATAGGGAAAATGTTAGAGAAATCAGGGTATTTATTTCACTGATGGCATCAGCTCTGCTAAGGTCAGTAAGTTTTTCCACGGACTTTACTGGATCCAGCTTTCTGCCCACAAGTTAGTTAAACATGCTAACAAGTATGTCCTGATACAGTGTGTGCACAGCATCCACGCCCCTGGAGCTACATACGGCAGCTTCTTCCTAGTGCACTGCAAATAAGCCATGTTTGTTTGCTGCAGAAGGTACTTAGGCAGAAAATGTGCACCCTGCTGTTGGTCTAAAGCGCTCACTTGGAGCCAAATAAGAGAGAGGTGGATTTGGACTGTAGGAGTTAGTTACAAGAAAGAAACACTCAGTATTTCTCGTAAAGACAGCATGATTGTTACGCTCTTCAATTTTTTTTATTCTAAAAATCACAGCGGACGCCCGTTTCTATGGCTAAAAAGTGAGACTTACTGAGGTAGAGAGGCTTACAGGGCAGGGCAAGAACTGGCACTGAAGAAAAGCAGGTTAAGTAACGGCACGTTTTTTTTTCCCATATACAATCTGAGTTGAGCTGTTGCTGGGTAAGTTAAAGAAGTCACTTTGCTTTTCCAGGCCTCAGTTTCCCCACCTGGTAGATGAGGACAGGAGCAGCAGATATGAAAAGGGACAGGTGCAGCCTAGGATACCCATGCTGTACGTGCTCACCGAGTTATGCCCTTACGACACGGAGGAAACACTGATCATACGAAGCACTCAGCCTCTAGCCTGATGTAATCTCTGCAGAGCAATTGCAGAGCTGCTCTTTGGCCAGGAACTGGGGGGGGGGGGGGGGAGGGGGGGTCCTCCAAATTCCTCTCCCACCCATCGCTGTGCAGAGATGCTCTGCAGGCAGCCTGCGTCTTGGCTCCTGATCCGAATTCCTGAATTTAGCACTCATTCCACAATATTTAAGAGCTCTAGCTGAAAACTGTTAGTTAAACAAGCAACTATCTGTTTCTGCTGCCGAAAGCCATAATGGCATTAGTTTGGCTAAACAGCTGCATGACCATGACTGTTTTTCAACCATGGTAAAGGTCACAGTTGGTGGCTTTAGGGCTAGAGGAAAAAATTCTGGCTTTAAAGCATGTAGATAATGGTTTAATTTTTTTCAATCTAATTTTTTAATTTAAATGGTATTTAAAGTTTAATGAAAAATTAAAAGTAAGACTATACTGCAGTTTTAATATTCAGTTTTACATCTCAAATTACGGCAAACCTAAATTTTAAACACTATATGGGTGATTATTGGATAGATTACTTTAAAAAGAGTATTAAATCTATATTGCCCATATAGAAGCTGCCACAGCTCTAAAGGAAGTCTTTGGCTAACCAACCGGGAACATAGTTTCTGAAAGTGTTAAGTAAGCCTTGAAAGCAGTAGCTTTTTTCCCAGGTGCAGGAGAAACGTTTTCTTTGTTTCCATTTCTCCAGCTAGTTCAAGCCGGTGAAGGAATGTTTAAGTCAACACTGACAATGTGACTGGGAGCTGGAAAACTGGAAGAGCTTGTTTTCTTCTCCAGACCCTGAGCATAAGCAAAACGGGAGCTGCTGACGTTCACCAGCCTTCCAGTTTTGAAAGAAATAATCAGTGCAGGAAAGGCACTGATCAGTCCATAACAATTTGCTTTTAGGAATTGATTTTTAGATATGAAGCACGTTTAAATAATTGTTTTTCTTCTATAGCAAGAGTATTTAAAGTACTTCACTTAACTAGCAATCCCAATGCAAAATGTTGTTTTGCATATTTTAATAAAGATTCACAGAATGGCTGAGGTTGGAAGGGACCTCCTGAGATCATCTAGTCCAACCTCCCTGCTCAGGCAGGCTCCTCTAGAGCGCATTGCACAGGATCAAGTCCAGGCAGGTTTTGAAGATCTCCAGGGAAGGAGACTCCACAGCCTCTCTGGGCAACCTGTGCCAGTGCTCTGTCACCCTCACAGGAAAGAAGTTCAGATGGAACTGCCTGCGTTTCAGTTTGTGCCCGTTGCCTCTTGTCCTGTTCCAAATTCCAGCCAATGAACAAAATCACAATTAAAAGTTATTTCTGGCTACTTAAAAACTTGCAATATTACTTTCTAAAACAAATTAAAAATATTTAAGTTAAAAACAGAAAAGTTAAAAATCCAAATAAATGTATGTGAAATACTCTCACCCCCCTCCCCCCAAACTGCTGATAACTTGGATTTAAGACCAAATCTGGCCTCTTTTTTTTTTTTTTTTAATTGTTATCAAACCCTGAGAATTTATTTAAAAAGGTGCAGCTGGCTGGTAAGATTCAAAGCAGCGTTTAATCCATGTTACTCTGCTCCAGCTGTGTTCCCACGTCTCTCTGTGGTTCCCTCTCACGCTGATGCACGAGCAGCGCAAGCTTTCTGGTGCAGCAGCACTTTCAGACTCTGCCTTTCGCGCGAGCTGCCCCGGTCGGGCTCGTTGCCATTCTCCTGGAGGCAGACCCTGCACATCGCTAACTAACGCGGCTGCTCACTATATACGTTTTAAAGCAGCCGCTGCCCTAGCAGCACTTTGCAGGGTCATACAGCTCTTTGGAGATTTGCCAGGTGCTGAAGACACAAGCGTGAGCGTGGACATGAACTCAGCCTCCGTCCCACACACTGCGCTTTCACGCACACAGCGCCAAGCTCTGCTCTCGGGATACTCACGTGTGACTCCCTTTGCTCATCGCATCCAGGAGGCCTGGGCTCACTCAGAACTGCATCAGGTGAAAAAAAAAAATGAGCGCCAAACCCCACCCTCGCCGACATACGTTAGCTCCCGCGGGGCAAGCGGGGCGCGCTGCGGATGCCTACCTGATGGCAGGCCTTGGCCGCAGCACAGCGCGAATGGGCTCAGTACAGCTTGGGTTGCACTAGCTAATTCTGCATAATTTCACTGTTAACATTTAGTGCGTGAAGTTTTAGGGAAAAGCTGTTAAGGCTGAACTGGATACTTTTGAGTTATTTTTTTCCCATGATGAGAACTGTGCCTAGTAGCTCCGTATCCTTCCTGCTTAGCCTCATCTGATGTCCAAGATTCCTCTATGAAAGAGCCCGACCAACCTGTTGTGCCCTCCAAAGCACAAGCAGCAAAGTCAAGCAACGCAGCAGCCTTTTTCCCGTATGGTATATGCTGAGCACAGAAACGAGCTACAGCTGTAAGGTATTCTTTACACCAAAAATTTCCAGGTTTCCCTTTAAGCCCTGTGAAGATTAAACGGCTGGCTTTAACATGCCTGTCTGGTGTGTAGCAAGCCTGAACCCAAGCCACGCTCCCTTTTGCAAGGGCTGCGCTCCAGCCGCTAGACCGCGTTCCCTTGGTAATGCTGCGCTAACACGCAAAGCTAAGACAAAGTGTGTAGTTAGAGGTGATAGCTTTTATGCGACAGATTATGAGACAACTGGAATCCATAGATAAGTTTTAGAGTACAAAAAAAACCTTCTTCAGGTCTGAAGCAGAAGCAGCAAGCGTCAAAGTTAAACAGAGCTGAAACCAATTATTCCAAGTTTAGTTAGTCTTGAGTTGAGTGAAAATGACTCAGGCCAACGGAAGAGGAAAGGCCACTGACGCCCATGGAAGAGCAGGAGGGCTGGGTGGCTGCAGAAGGCTGTAAGGGTCCCACGGACGATACGGCAAGGGAAGCCGCTCCTGGCCTGGGGAACGCAGCGAGGTTAGCTGGGGCGGGGGGATAGCCAGGAAGAGATGAGGACGTGCCATAAAAGCAAATCATTTCTTGACCTGATGTTTTTTTAGTATCTAGAAGATTTAGGCACTATCACGCTTGATCACTTAAATGTATATAATCAATGAAAACAATGTAGCTGCTCTTAATAAAAGTTACTTTAAAAAGATCCCTACCTTACAGAAAATGACATTCTTTTGAACAAAACAATGCAGTGCATTATGGAAGGCAGATGTCTGTGACTATTATTGTTTATAATTACAATTAGTAGTGAAAAATTAAAGCAACAAAAGCTTGGGCCAGTGCTGTTCCCGTTGCCCTTGCTTACATGCCACCTACATGCTAGTCAGGAATATTTTTACGTTGCTAGCCGATTTAGCCTTCAAGAACTGTCATGCAAATCTCATTTAATGGAAAGCACAGCCATTAAAGAAACTGTAAAGTTCTACAGGAACACAAACTTCAGCCTGGTACTTGTCAGACTAAATCATATTAATTCAATTCATTCAATTTCTACTTTAAATGTGGGTAGATATTGCACAATAAATTGTGCAATTGAGGGTAGATACTTGCACAATAAATTTTCAATTACTGTAGCTTGGAACTATTCTGTTCTTGCATCAGCTGATTAGATACAATATTATCTTGTTTCAGAAAACTTACAATAACAATGCTCTTAATCACTTATCAGCTACAAAAATTAGTGTACCTTTCTGAATTTTAAATGGATTGACTACAGCACAGACCACTTACCTTGCAAATGAAATCTATAAAGGAACAGAGAGAAAAACAGGGGGAGAGAGAGAGAAATAATACAGTCAAATCTGTCTCCCAAAGTAATTTCTGCAAATGGTTCCCAAAATTCACTCCTGACTGGAGAGTGAACATGCAGCATTTATATAGTTATGTAAATAATTTAGACATGGCACCGTCTCTTCTTGAAGCTAAATTTTACCCACAAAAATTAAGGAGCAGCATATTCTCTCTCTCTCTCTCTCTCCCCCTCCACAAACAAAAAGATTTTTAAAAAAGGACACAAAAAGGAAACTAGGTGTAAGGCTTCTCACCTTTGCTTTTCGAAGTACATGGCCTCGACACGGAGAGTTATTTGACGAGGGAGGTCGCTTCAGAGCTGCTGCGCTGTTCACAGGTATTGAGCATTCAGTATCACTAGTGTCACAGCTGGAGATGGGCGAGTTTTCCAAAGTTCGGTGCTTGAAAATTGGAGACTAACAGAGAGTCCACAATGAGTTTCCTTCAGATAGTCACATAGGCAATATTGATCTAGACTTAGAAATATCAAGCTTTTTTTTTAAAGAATACGCTCAAATTAAAGATGGAAAAAATGAAAAAGAGGTTAAAACAAAAGAAAACAAAAGAAAACAAAACAAAGCATGGGTTCTGTGATGACAATTAATGCTCATTCTCCGTGACTAAACAACAGTGGGTCACATGGAGGGATCAACGCTTCGCTCATTGACTCTGCTATAATATCATAATACAAATAATAATTATATACATACTGCCTGTGATTCCCCTGTCTACCTAATTCCCGTTGCTGTAGAAAGTACCCCAGATGCAGGTGAAGAATGCAAATAACGCAGAAAGGAATTTAGTTCTGTTCTTATTTCTTGGGCTTAATAAACCCCCTGAAAACTCTCAATCCCCACTCATTTTCTCGGACACAGAGCGCTCCCAGCCCACGCTGTTAGGAGCTGAGTGTTTAACGGCTGCGTATACCTGTGGGCTTGATGTTCCTGATTTGGGCTCAATAGCCAAGCCCAGCGTGATGCCGCCCGCCAAGGCTTTCTTCAGGCTCTCCTTCACCTCTGTCAGCTCCAGCTCCAGGTTTACGCGCTCGGCCTCCTTCTGCTTACATTCCTCCTCCAACTTCTTCAACTTATCTTCGAGAATCACTTGAGTCTTCCTGCCTGTCACCCAGAACAGTGTTATTATTTCAACAAGAAGCTTAAACTAACACTTAGAAAGCCTATCTTCTGTTAAAAAAAAAAAAGGTACGAGGTCTCTAAAAATCACCGACCTCACAAAAAAAATTACATACTTTGCAAAAACTACTTATTTCAGGGAAAACGTTTAGCAGAAAAAAACAAACACTGTCTTTGAGGTGCCTTTCCTACTTCTCTCTCTAGTTTCAAACGAGTAGTTGCTCCGTTGTTTCTTCGTGTCACAGAAGTATAATTAGCCAGTCACAATGCAATTATTGCCACAATCTGCTTGCGAATGAGCGGCTTCAGTCCCTGCCGCTGTCATTGCTACGTAGCACAAATGCATCTAGTTAACCTCTGTGTGTGTGTACATATATATGTACACATATGTATATGTAAAAAATATACATATAGCCATTACAGAGTACAATTTAACATCAAAACCAAACCTATTGATTCATCTTCAGCCTGGAAGGTAAATCCATCTGGGTCAGTAAGTCTACCAAGTGCAGAAGTCAGCACAAAGAGCCCCCCCATACCAGCATTGACTTCAATGGCCGCTCGGAGATCCTTCCTCTCTTTTCGGAGCTGGGCCAACCTATTCCGGAGCGCTTCTTTCCTCTTTAACAACTCCTCCTCTTTGCTCTGTAGCCGCTTTGCGTCTGCCTCCACGCGGTTCTTGCCGTATTTGTACTGCTCGGCATCTGCACGTATTAGACTGCCGTTACCTCTTTGACCCGGTTGTTGCCGGCCCGCTCGCTTTCAAAGGAACTTACCAGAGTTTAAGACGGGAGAAAGAAAAATCACAGATACACAAATGCTGAACTTATTCTCAACTTAACTTGGGCTCAATCAGGCTTTTGCTCTGTGTGTGTGTGTGTATACGCGTGCGTGTGCGTGTGCACACGCGCGTGCACATGTGTAGGCATATTCGCACACATCCACGGCCTTCCTCAGCTGTTTCGGCAGCTCTTGGCCTCGGTGCCTTGGTTACACTACCAGTAAAACCCCAACCTATTCCCCGAAACACAAGGTCACATAAGCTATTTCGTGTTTTGAGAAACCGGTTTAATGTTTGTGTCCCACTGGCTCTTCCTCGAGTTTCGTGACTCCCGCTGGGTTCTGAAGCACGGCTACTAAGGATGCAAGAGAGAGTTTTTTTTCTCCGGATTTATATGGGGAAAAGATGAGAAATACCAGTTTCCTTACAGCACTTTGGTTTCAAAAGGGCCTTGGCATTCTCTGTAGTTCAGAGACTGGAAACCAGGCTCCTCTTTATCTCTGAACCCTTGATTTTTAATTGGAAGAGGTCAGAGGAAAAACTACCTGTTTGCCCTTTTTGCCTAGTTTCCGTTTCTACTTCAAGAGATGGCTGGAATACTTTAAGCATACATCTTTCTCACTCGATGTAAGGGAACACGATATGCTCACTTCTTTTTTGATACTTAAGATTTTTTTTTTTAATTTCCCACATAAATGCTTTCATGGCTCACGATTCATATCTGTGTTCCAATTTATACCACCGCCACTTCTCTATATGTGTTCCAGTCACAGACTCAAAGAAAATAGGTCATCTAACGGATCACTTTGGCCACATGTCTGAAGATGGAGTCAACTGTACGTAAATCATTTCTGACAAATAGTTGTCAAACCTGTTCTGGTCAGTCTTCAGTAAGAGAGACTCCTTTACCCACCACAACTATACCTATTCCAGTGCCAATCCACCTGTATAATCATAAAAATGTTTTTTTTTTGTCCTAATGTGCAACTCAAATCTCTCTTGTTCCCATTAAATCCATGACTTCTTAAAAATCTAATTTGGGCTCAAAAACCCGTTCATTCTTTCTCTAGCAGAAGTCTTTGCCATGTTTTAAGAGTACAATTACAACGCTTTTCCATCTTATCTTCTTTAAACAAAAGAATCCCTGTTAGGCTTGTTTTTAATTACCAACAGTTCTTTTGCTAGGACTGGAAATCAGGCAAGTCTCTCCCCAAATCCTCCTTGCTTAATATATAGGTCCTTAAGTGAACATTTATCTCAGAAAGGAAGTGCTCAAATTACCTACAGGCAATCTGCCTGTTAAGGAGAATCCTCTTTCTCTATTTGCCCCTCACCAGCTGCAATCTCATCTCTTTCAGGAAGCTTTTGAGCTATGTAGACTTCATTATTTTGTTTTGTCTTTTTATTTTTCATTAGGGATAAGAATAATTCCACTTATGAGCAACAAAGTCCTTCAAGTGTCTTTCCCGGCTTCTCATCCCTCTGTCGCAACAGGAATACAGCATTACTACTATTTGCCTCGAAAGGAAGAATGACTACTGGATTCTTTCCTGCCTTGCTCATGATTTTTTTTTTCCAGCCACATTTCATATTTATTGTCCTGAATATGACATCCTTTTACCCTAGGGAATATCTAGAGTCATAGTCACCAATTCACATGGGATCTCCTACCCCAAGTGCGGGTGGCACCTCCAGCCCAACCTCTCAGCCACAGAAGAGACAGAATGGTCTTTCCCTTGTTTGCTAGGAATAAAGCTATTTTGGGTATCCTCATGATTGCTTTCTCAAACGGCAGCTGCGAGGAGATATACTTACTGGATGCTGTGCGCTTCACACACGACACTGATTCAGATTTCTTCGGCTGGCTACTTAAAGTTCTCCCTTTTCCTGTGATCCCATTAGCAGCTGCAGGAGGCTTCTTGCCTTTAAACTGTTTGAAAACAAAGTACAAATAGGATGTGGCTATTACTGTACCACTGGCATTACAGTCACCCTTTCATCAAGGGCAAAGCTTGACAGCAGGACATAAAGCTGCCTGCTTAGAGGATCCTTTTAATAGACTTAATCAATTCAACTGGAGACAGCGCTTCCTCTAGAGATCTGTCACTGAGAACTGCCACCACTTTTCAGCGGGCTCCGAAAATGTTAACTACCAGGAACCTTTTCCTATTTGCTATATGACCTTTACATTACTGTGGTACATGGATGTTTGTTCAAAATAATACGATTATTACACATTTTTTAAATATTAAGCACTAATATACCAATTTTCTTTTACATAAACTTTTAGTTAATAGATATATTTTTTTCTTAAAAAAGGGCATACTCTCACATTGGACAGGCAAGCTCACAAGATTACCAAAACCAGTACATTTCGTACGCAGTTAGCACCAGTGTATGCACCACTGCTATGAACCGAACCCAGGGCAGAGAAACAGTGACCTGACTAATCCTAAGAGTTTCCATCTGCAATGGAAAGTTTCCATTAGCCAAGCAGGGGGCATACATGTGGCACACTCCGGTCACCTGCTTCTAAAAGCTTTTGAAACGTCGCAACAATACAGAAGGAACCAATGGTGCAATGGGTTGTCTGCTGAGGCAGACGAGGAAGCCAGAAGATACATTGCTCAGGTCTCTCCTGATTCTGCTACTTCTAATTCTAGTATTCTGATACAAAGGTTTTTTTGTAGGGATTAAGTTAACACATAATATGACAGGTACATCATAGAGGTGAAATTGGTAGCTAACTGCTCTGTTGGAGATTAGATTGAAACTCTCATGTCCTTGCGACACATTCAGGTTCCCGCAGTGCTTTTGCCATCCCTCAGCTTTCCGGGCATGGCCACAGCCTCTGGAGACGCTCTCTCTTCTCCCTGCTGGGGTGGGCCTGCCCCCGGGGCCTGGCTGCCCACTAAATCTGAGCACACAGGACTTCGTGTGCTCTCTGCACCTCCACTTCGTCTCAGGCCCACAAGCCCGAGGCCGCCCTCAGAAAACAGCACAGGCACAAGCTTAGATTTTTTTTCAGGGGAAGAAAATAGTAGGCAGTTATTTAAATATGGTACATATGCAGTATATAGTATATAATACAACACACTATATCTATACATACATACATACATACATATATATATATATATAGCTATAGCATAGATAATATACAGATTAGTCAGTCTAGAGATGCTGGGTTTTTGTTTTTTTGAGCCATCATCATGCCTAAGGAGAAAGCAGAAAACTAGATACGCATTGAAGTTACGTTTGGAAAGTCACATGTGTTCTTTTGTTATTTTCTACACTACGTAAATCATCATGAATCTGTGGGGAAGGCCTTTACAGGTACCACGAGGAGACAATACTTCCACATCAGAATTTACAGCTTAGCAAAACTGTTTAACTTGCAGTGGCTCATGACCGAACTCCAAGCACGTCAGTGATAAGACTAACTGACTGGAATAGTCCAAGGTCCTTAAAATAAGAATGAACAAGCAGAACAGCCAAAAATAAAAAGCTTTCTTAGAGTATTAAGTAGTACAGTACCTGCGAGGCAGATCCCTTCCCCACAGCAGAGGTATTAGTGACAGACTGAGCAGAAGACAGATTGGAGGAGACAGGATGTTTGTAATGGTTAGAGGATAGTTTGTCAGCAGATAACCTATTGGTTTTCCTGTCAGCTGATGGATAGCGCGCAAAGATTTTTGGAGACGGCAAGTTATCGTACAGGCCTGCGTTATCATAAAGCATTTCTTCTCCAATGTTCCTGCTACGAGAAGTAGGAAAGCCATCTTCTGGTTCCCACTGCAACACACATACTTTTGCAGTTAGTAAACAATGCACCATGCAGCACCTCAGTGAAATTAAACATTAGTAAGTTCTTTGACCACAGAAAGCCCTTTATGTTTAGCAAGCATAGCCTTATCACTTAAACTGGAGCCAAACTACCTGGAAAAGTGCGAGGGGGACACAGTGTGGAAAGGAAGCGCTCTGTTACATGTCTCATAACCTCAGTCCTTTGCATCTTCTGTTGCACGAGCAAGGCAGTACTATCCTACCACCCTTACTATTTCATAGACTGTATTTTTAATCGCTCACTCTAACACTGAAGGGGCACATACTCTTTCCTTCTTTAAGCAGAATAAGCTGGCAACGGGATTCACATGGGCTATGCAGATGAACCTGTAAGATTACATCTGGTACGTGATTTGTTAAAAGCAATATGGCCTAACAGCAGAAGCCAAGAGGGTTTTTCCTTGTTTGGGTTTTTTTTTTCTTCAGGCTATATGTCTTTCCAGTGTATACCAGCTGCTGGTATGCCAGTATTCTATTTTATTTGCTGGAAAATTATTATTCTGAGCTAACTATCTAAAATAGCTACAGGCCATTTCCTCCTTTTTTTTCAGAAAAATGGAAAGCTCAACAACAATACCCCAGTGATTCATTCAATTAATCTTAAAAGAAACCATGAGTCTGGCTGCCAAATATCCTTCCTTAATCCATCCTGGCCGTGGCAACATACTTCTCATATGAAGGCTTAAGCACATCCAAGTACTGCAGATCCGGACTGCTCACCACACATGCTGTTGTGTGTTGTTCCCCAGAGAGGCTTCTCTACCATCTTTCTGACATTATTATGACATGACTGAAGATTGTACTTGCAGGTTGCTTAATAATTTTGAATTTCTGTGAATTCTCTGAGAGTTCAGCCTTTGCGAAGGCCTTTAGGAAGCAGCCCAAACTGAGAGGTGACACGAGCTGCAGCAGCCCTCTAAATCCTCTTAGGGACCACATGCTACTATGGGTTAATATCAATTATGTGTTAAACCTTATTACACATCTGCCTAAGATCAGCTCTGCAAATGATGAAGACGGAAATGACCCCTGAGGTCCTCTGGGAAAAGCGGTACGTGGTGTCGAAAGTCATACAGCCCTGGGACAGAAAGCCTTTCTTGCAATGAACATCAACAAGTGTCTGGCGGTAACTGAGTCGTTAACTTTGCCAGGTCTGGTATGATCTAAAAAAATACCCCCTTAAGTCAGTACTATACTCAAGGAGTTGGCAATGAATCATCAGCCGGCAACTGCTTTCTAAATACATGTTGGCTCGTGTGCAGGTTAATGTACACAATATGTCCCCCACCCCTAATACTCTGTAGGTGTGAGAGAAGTTTGCAGTTCCCAATCAAAAAAATAAAGAGTTCATTTGGAAACTGCCCAGTGGTGCTTTTTAGATAATATAATTTTCAGATGTCCATGCAGTCAACACATGCAAACCATTTGTCCCATGCAAATTAAATTCTTACCGATCCATTTATGCAGGGAACATCATCGTAATGAAGTGCCATTCCACTTGGACATGCGTAGCCGTTGGCAGTGCTTCCCCGATACGGATTTGTAGATATAACTCGCCTGTTCATAAAACTGAATAAGGCAAAATAAAAAATAATAAAAACCAGCACTTGAACCTAAATCTAAATGATGATTCAATGGTATGTTCCCTGTATCTGATTATATAGCCTGGAAGCACAGATTTTCTCACTTTCTGCAGGAAAGCTGAGGACAGTTTTCCTTCCTTCCTTTGCTACTCACATGTTGCTGCTAGCAGCACCATATGCTATCACAACGTATGTTTCTGTACTGTATTCTTACAGCGGGGATAAGACTGCGAGAAAGCCAGGATGGCAACAGCTGTAACTACTCAGTGGCATGTTTACAGGGGAACCTGCTAATCCAAGTTATAAGCCAGCCTGCCAGTGTCCCATAAAAGTTTCCTTGTTGTCTGTATCGGGGACAAGCAGGTGTTTCTCAGTGCATGCATGTGCAGGGGGGACGTGCACTTCGGAATCTGGAGAAACAATAATCAAATACTGCAAAAATTTGAGGAAAGTGGAACTTAGATGAAATTCAGTCAACTTTTCAATCAAAATTTGCTGAACATTTTATTCTCCAAATTCTGGGGGTTTTTCATGTCCATATCTGAACTTTTGGCTGGGAAGAGTTTACACAATGGTGCAAACTGGATTCCCGGCTTGCTTTTCTGCAATTACTTTATATGCACCTTGTTGCTATGCACAGCGGATCCGAGCCCTCTGAAAACATCAGAAGGATATACATTTTTCTTTCTTTTTTTTCCTCTTCCCAAATTCTGGAGTGTAGCCTGTTTTACTGGAATTCTGCAGAACACATGCAAAATGTCACCAACTGCAACAGGCTCTGTGTTGAGAGCAAAGCTCTAACAACTGCAGAATCTGGCCCAATAGCGATAACTGCGTTAAGGGCGAGTTTTCCTTTCAAGCAGCCTCTGAAATGCAAGGAGGTACACAGTGAGATCCCAAATAATTCCTACAGATGCAGGTAGACATGAATGGGAAAACAAAGACTTCCACCCCCAAACAATGGAACTATTCAGGCTCTGTGCTGACATTCATAAAATACGATAAAGCCCTCCTAAAGCAGAGTGGGTCGTTTGTAGTGCTGGCCAGAAGTCAAGAATTTTGTGGTTTCAACATTAGCTTTCTTTCGGTGTTGGAATAACATCGAGCTCATTGAATTTCTTGCGCAGAGGGAGACAGGCCTCATCCAGCTATTGTTCACCTGAGCCGTGGGAGAGGCGGGCTCACCAGGGGGATGAACCTGCCCGGGTTGGTGCGAGCCTTTTACGTCTGCCCCCTCCCAGATGGAGGCACTGGACTAAGGCAGTGGAATAATGACTAGGCAGAAGGATTTCTTATCCTCGTAAAACAGACCAACCAACAAACAACAAAAAGCCTAGGATAGATAAACATGTTTTTAATTTCATCATATCTCATCTTCTGTTATACATTATTAAAGGGCTGCTCATCCTAATGAAGAGCACTAAAGTCTTTCTGGTTAGTCTGAAGGATTACATTTGCAGTTGCTATTATGTATTTTCTATTTAATAGCGTCATTGAGAGTGATGCGTGATAAGTGTCTGAAAACTGAGATACTGATTAATGACATCTCTTGCACCTGCAATAACTACTTCCACCTCCAAAAGAAGCTAACATTTATCATGTATCTGCAAGTACTAAACCACAGTTCACTAAGCCTCATTAACCCTGTTTACAGATGCATCCATGTAAGCTAATTTTATTCTAAACCTGCTAGATGGGAAAGCAAATAGAAAAAAAAAACTGTTTGGAAACAATTTTTCTTCAGTCTTTGCAAGAAACCTAATGATTTACGTAAAGAAGATCTTATTAATGGAGAGCCAATCGTTTGGCACAGCATTACTCTCAGCAAAAGAATAATCATTAAACCTGATGTGATTTAATGATAATCAAATCTTTAATGATTACTGCAATCAATTTAAAATATAGCTATTCATTCTATGAAAGACTGTCAATAGTATTTCATTAACACTTCAGTATCACTGTCATTTCTCCTAATTTTCCAGAAGCAGCTAAAAACCAGAAGACAGCTTTTCTAGCTGCTTTTTGACAAGCCACTGCAGTCTTTTTAAAGACACCCGATGAATGTGAACAACTTCTTAATGGGGGAATTTTGCTATTTTGCAAGTTAAGTTAAGTTTGACATTCCTTCCTAATATGTGGTCTAGTTGTGTATGCTTTTTCACTTGGCTCCAATTGATATCACATTTGTTCAGAAAAGGAAAGCCGAGCAGTATTAGGGGGAAAAGGTTTCCATCCTATTTCTTTCTTAAATGTGGTTAGTGCTAGATGCTGACTGAAGCAGATACATGTCAACACAGGAAACACTTCTTGAGTCCCATTGACTTCAAAACAAATACTAACAGAAGCCTATAAGCTAAATGAGTTTTATTCTCTCAGAATTGTTTGGCTTTCACAAAACTGGGATCGTGATAACACTGAGCCAATCACTTTGATTTCTATCAGAAGTCATTCAACCTAGATCCTGAATGAGGCTGCACATTTTCCCACGCTAAAGCTCTCTAAACGCTTAGCTAATGCAGGAACTTTTGGAAAACTCCACAGCCTTTTGCCTTTTCAGTACTTTCAGTCCGTTTAAATTTACGATGAGCCGATAGGGTGTGATTCTCTGATGTATTATTAAGTCAGTCGAATTATAAATGTGTGTGGAGAGCCTCATTTCCGAGAGCGCGGAGCAAGCCTACCACCTCACAGGAGGACACCTTAGCAAAAACTGTCTTGTCAGGCAACCTGCTTCTGACCCTGACAAGTGAAACCACTTGGTATGGCTGCAGCAGGGGATCCCAGATGTCCCAAGTACTCATTCGCGCTAGACTGCTACACAATCTAATGTAGCCAAGGAAAAACGATAGTCTCTTCCCACCAAATACTGATTTAATGCATGAATTGATTTGAACACTTAAATCACTGCGTAGATGCTAAGCATGCATTGCTTTCTTACTACATGACGTAGGATCTGTGATGAGGCATTCACTGCACTGGTCCATGCTGGGCCTATATAGTGCCTCTCAAATTCCACCTCCAAAATCAAAATTCAAACATAAATTGGACTGGTGTGAACTTGATTAATTTTTTAATTAATCAAAAAAGAACTTCAGAAGCTAACACTGAGACTGTGGCTATCCAAGCCTTATATTCGCTACACATTTGCAGCGGTTCTGTTCAGATACAAATACAGCCGGGGGTAAACTAACGTAATCTAGGTAGCCGTGAAATTACTTAAATTTCAGCACATTTGTCCTTTTCCAGTGACAGTTCTAAGACTTTAGGCAAAATAGGGGAGTAAAATACAGCACTGAGTAAGTAGCCTTCCTGAAAAAAGAGAGTAAAGATTTGAAAAAAGTTGGCTATCATCATCTGCATTTTTTACAGAACTTAGCAGGATGCCAACAAGATAATCTTAAACACATCTGAGCCGCTGAGACACTTCAGGAGTTCACTCTCTGGCAAAGGAGGGAACTTTGATAAGCTGCCTTGGCACGAGAGTTAACAAAAGGACAGAAATTCCCACAGTACTGAAAACAGCCTGGTTAGTTGAACACGTCTTACCAGAAGGTCTGTTTTGCAGCCTGGATGACACTCGCAGTCATTTCCACGTCAATGTAGTCATAGTGCAGGGCTCCGGGGTCTGTGGACGACCCAGTTTCAGCCAGCAAAATCCCAATCCATCTGCCCATGTCTTCAGATGATGATGCCTACAAGGAGAGGGGAAGAGCGTATGTAAAGTCCGCAATCTGCCACTGAACTGAAGGCGTTTTTAACGTTATTTCAAAACTGCGCATTTTTCTTGGCTAATAAAGTGCTACCATGTTGCATGAGATGCTCTGGTTTCTCTGTGTTGAACTCCTGAAAAACGGGACTTTCATTAAATTTGCTTTGCTATGAGGAGTGCACTTTGAGTAAGCTATGTGCTCATCAGTTATGATGTAATACTAAGTGGGAAATCTTCAGAAAAGAAGAAAAAATAACTATAGAGGTTAATGAATTGACATTCGTGTCACACTTACATTAGATGTGAGAAAACTGAAAACTATGACAGCATTATTTTCCTATGCTAGGCTGGGGGATTTTAGTTAGGATGACTCCTGTCGAGAAAATGTAACGCTTAGTAGAAAAAAAGGAAAAGAAAATGATGAAATACTAGAAGGAATATTAGGGTTTTCTTTTTCATTTCAATATATTTGTCTGCTTGATGGTATTTATTTTCCTAATGGCACAAGTACAAACATGATTACTGTTACAATTAATTTTTAAAATTCCATATTTCACCTCAACTCACAAATTGCAAAGCTAAACAGTAACAAAATAAATAACGGAAAAAAGGCAGGAGAAGAAGGAAAGCGTGTGGTTTCTACAGGAACTTCTAAATTTCCACTTTCTTTTTTAATATTTCACCACTTTTTAGAGTGCATTGAATTGCCACACGGTCTTTCAAATTCTCTGAAGCGCTCACATGTAATAGACCTTGTTCCAACGACAAGAGACTAACGTGACCTGTGCTTGGAAACCCAGAGCATTCAAAGTCCTGCCCCTGAAAATGAAAGGTTGCCTCCTCCTATAGTTCCATTACACTTGGCTTTGAGTGTCTTCTTATTTCAGCTTGCCAAATAAAATCAAAAAAGGAAAAAAAAAAATATCATGGACCACTTTTCATAGCCCAAGTTTAACAAGGTATGAAAAGGAATACATTTTTTTTCTCCAATTTTTTAGTTTCCTGTTGACTTTTCAGTTACATCATGCCCTTGAATTTGTTGCAGAGAAGTTAAATGCAGTAACTGGACAGGGACAGAGCCACTGAATGCAGTGGCAGTCCCAGATCAGACTGGTTTCACATACCAGCTTGCCTGGCCTGTCACCAGCAGCTGCCATCAGCCCTTTGAACTGGGATCCCAAAGTTTTGAGTATTTCCCCAGCTTAGGTTATTAGTTTTCTGGGCTGCACTGGACTGTGACTGTCCTCTTCTCTGTTCCCACTCCTCTAGCAACGGAGTTACTGTGCACGTAATGCAGACGATGGTATGACCTTGGCAGCGGTAAGAGGGTGTCCACGTATGTATGGACATGTCTTTACACATGTGGTGTGTAAGGAGATTCACCAGGTGGCTGGCATACAGCAGTTTTTTACCTTGAGATAGAATGAGAATCCTACAAGTGACTCAAACAGGTAGCAGACAGAAATGAGAGTTAAGAGCCCAAGAGTTTCCATCAACAGTGATGCATTAATTAGTTAATCACAGCTAAGGTATTTACCTCAAGTAGGTATATCCCTAGTATGAAAGTGTGCCTACGGAAGGAGCACAGATATTTCAGTAACAGGTCAAGGGAAGGACAGAACAGAGAGGCACGGTGGAAACATCTCACTGAAGCTTTCTGAACTGCAGTATGGGATTTGTCCCTAAATCTCTACTCTTTCTTTGCCCACAAATCTTAATTTCTTTTCCCTCCAGTATTTAGTACCCAGCTCCACAACAACATTATTCTAAAGGTTTTCTGAAAGGTGAGGTTGTATGAAAAGGCTCCTCTAAGTTAGCTTGTGGGTGTCCATAGGAAACATAGCGTTAACAGCCACTGCACCTCGAGCACGGCAACCTCCTGCCCGTTTCGAAGCAGCCGGAAGGTCAGGGGATGCTTGGAATCCAGCCCTGGAATGACCTCGCAGCCGCGGAGAGGGATGGAAACTATGTGGGTCTTCAGATCTGTCCTGTCCTTGTGGAAAATGAGCTTATTGTCTTTCACTCTGCACCAGCGCTCACGCCAGCGGTTATTTGAGAGCACGTTGAGATATCCTGCAATAAAATGAAACGGGAGATATTTGATTTTGATAACTGTGGCTGCCCAAAATTTTCTAGGGGAAACCAATCACAGCTGTTAATATATGATTTGGTGATGAGCTAGTTCCTGTTAATATCGAAAATCAGTTTCTTAAAGACCGAAACTTCACCCACTCAACGCCAATCCCTTCTGCTTTGCCAGGAGGAAGAGACTAGCGTAGGCAGCTTCTCATGTTGATTATCCCATTCTAATTTCATTTAGAAAGAAGAATGCACCTCGCATTTGCAATCTGCAGGAGCATTTTTAAAACAGAATTTAACAGATGCCTATTGATGCCAATGACAATTTAAAAAATATCGTTTTAAAAATCAAGAAGCAAATATATATGAAATTTAGCTAAACTTTACAACTAAAGCTTTAAATAAATTTTTTTGTCTCACAGGTAATATGCTACCCTTATAACAAATCAAAATTTCACAAATAAATTGCCTTTTAAAAAAACCCTACTCTTCTTATGTTTACAAACACAAGGTCTAGGCAAAAAATGTCAGTAAATGGACAGTGTTTTTCCTCCTCTGTCCCACAGCAACCGTCATCCCAGACTCAAACTTTAAAATCAAGACAATGCATAATTTTGCTGCCTCATTTAGTTTGGAAATTTAAAAAAAAGATTGTTTCATTTCGGTTCCCCATTACAAATGGTACACGAATTCAGCATGTTGATGTGCCGTAATATCTTGCACGGGCCAGGATTTATATAAAATATTTATCTTTTTTCTCATGTCTGATCTTTATTTAAGCGCTTAATCATGCTGGACAGCTATCTCCTTGGTTTTCATTAAAACTATGACTTGTCATCTATTTTTTCTGGATTTCCCTTCCAACATTATGGTTCCAATCTCAAAGCTTGATCCAACAGGATATGGCAGATCAGAAGTGTGCACATCCTGGAAGGTGCCATAAAAAAAGGAGGAGGATGTGCATAATCCTGTGATTCTGGCTCCTTGCGATGATCAAATTCTCCAGCTTTCCTCCCTCCTCCTACAACAAAACCTGCAGAGCTGTGCATTAAAACAACATAATCCCGAGAAATGCAAAAGCCTTCACGTGCAAGCCAGCTGGCTTGTTTTGGAGGGATAGTTCCTTTTTTTTCAGACAATTTCTTTTTCCTTCTTCTCCCACTGCACCTCTCAGACAAGCACTTCCAGGCCCTCATACTTCATCTGAATTAAGTAGGACCCCACGCTTTTCCTCCCAAACATCCCTACTTAAACCTTCAACAGCTGATGTGCCCAGCACGCCTTGTGTGTGTTCCCAGTTGGGGCATTAGCAGTTCAGCTTAGCCCAGGCAGCCAAAGAGAAATGCTGCTGTGTGAAGAGTCTTCCTTGAGACTCAGGGCGCAGGTGGGTTTCCATTTCCATTCCGGCTGTGTGTCCCCTGCAGACCCCGCCATGCCTTTCCCTTTGTTCTTGGGAGGCAGCGCACTAACGGGAAAAGCCCTTAACTATGGAGCAACCTCCCAGAGGGCATTGCACTGAGCCAAATTTCTGATCTTCTGCAGAGACTTCCTGCAATGACCAAAGCCTAGGAACTTACATATTTTTCTATAAAACCCGCAAGTGGTGTTGAGTAGAGCCAAACGCAGACAATAGTAATGGCTATATTTATGCCCAGATCCTAGATAATGATAGAAATACTATGAATTGGGTTGTACAGCTGTGGTTAACGTCTCACATAATACAGAATAATCAACAGACTATGAGACCCAAGAAGTTCAAGCTTTTAGGGAAGCCAGATGCTTCAGAAGTCACATCTGGCTGGACACAGCTTTTCCCAGCTGTTCTTTCGGTTAATAAATCACATCTCTACTTAGCTGATGCATAGACATGTACATGCACGCTTATTTAAGCAAAGATTGCTTATGTGAATGATTCCCAAACTGTGGCTTGAGAGCCACCTGTGATCCGTGAAGTTCTCGCTGGTGCTCCACGGATCTGCTTTTCTCACACGGGAAAACATTTATTGTGCTTCATGCAACCAAGAGTTCTGGCAGCTGCTGTCTAATCACAGCTTTCTGGGTTTCCTGAAGTTTTCCCAGTCAATTAAAAGGGAAAAGCTAATCCCTGACTTTATACAGAATACTGTGCAACCGCTTCACAGCTTTCTTTCCACAGGATTTCTTGGGGGTGGATGGGTTGGCAGAAGGGTGGGTTCAACCTTGTTCACATATGGAAGTGTTAGTTAATACTGGAGCATCAGAAGGCATATCAGGGAATGTAGCTACGTTGCATTGTTTGAAAACACCAGAGCTGTGACAACACCAGCTATACGTATTACGCAAAGTCCTGAATAGTGGGCAAACATTAACAGCTAAGATGCAAAACGTAAGCAAGAAGGTTATCATATTTTCTGCATGCCTTTAAATATACGTTCTTGCTGTTACCAAGCACTACAGTTGTCTTAAGGTTTCTTTAACATCAGTAGTTGAAATAGTCTACAAGAAATTTGTTTCGCCCAATATGTATCAGTTTAGGAACCCAGAACTAATGGGATCACTTTGGCTGCGGCTGGTCCACCGCTGTCATGATTGCCATCACGTATAACCTCAGTAAGATCCAGCATAAAAGCACCTCTGTTCACAAGAACTGTTTTCTATTTTCAGCCTACGTTTATTTTATAATCCAGCCTATATTCATTTTATGTCCGTTAGTTTGGAAATTATCCTTGTGTTTTAGTAGCTCCTGTTTCTTTCTGCTGTTGGTCCACATTTCTCCTCCCCGCCACCTTCCCTGCAGAGAGCAGTGATACTCTTTCTTAGCCTATGCTATCATTGTGCAAGAGAGACATGGCACTACTGGAGAGAGTCCAGTGGAGGGCTACCAAGATGATGAGGGGACTGGAGCACCTCTCCTGTGAAGAAAGGCTGCGAGAGCTGGGCCTGTTCAGCCTGGAGAAGAGAAGACTGAGAGGCGATCTCATCAGTGTCTACAAGTATCTGAAGGGGGGGGGTGTCAAGAGGATGAGGCCAGACTCTTCTCCGTGGTGCCCAGCGACAGGACAAGAGGCAATGGGCAGAAACTGAAACACTGGCACATGCTGCATCTGAAATGAGAAAAAATTTCTTTCCTGTGAGGGTGACAGAGCACTGGACCAGAGAGGTAGTGGAGTCTCCTTCCCCAGAGATATTCAAAAGCCGCCTGGACGCAATCCTGGGAAATATGCTCCAGAGGACCCTGCTTGAGCAGGGGGGGTTGGACCAGATGATCTCCAGAGGTCCCTTCCAACCTTGGCCATTCTGTGATTCTGTGATTTTATTAAATAATTCAAGCTCTTTAAGTCCCTTCTCAAATGACAGGCTCTTGATTATTCTGCCCCTCTTTCACTCTGAGTGCATCTTTCTGATGTTGGGGTAACAATCAAAGCAGATAAACATATATGAATTTCTAGGCTACAATTTTATAAAGTTTTAGTTGCAAAGTGCATGTAAGACTCAAAGAGAAAAATCTCTTACCACATGTTGGAACATCTTCTTCAGCTGATGAGGTCTGCTCATCTGTTGATGGCTTTTTCTTTCCTAAACCGATGATCTTGGTTATTTTTTTCCCTGTTACTTTAGTCACTGTGCCCTTGGCCTCTGATTTTGAACTTTTTTTCCTTTTCACTGTAAAGGAAGCAAAAGTGTACATTTTAGTGTGTTTGAATAAACTGATGAATAGGGAGAACCTGAATTAAAATGACAGTTCAAACAAACAATCCTCTGCAAAATGCACATTCAGAGTAAAGTTGCAGTCTGTAATGAGATACACATTTATATGCCCTCGTTAATACTGATACCTATAAATACCTTTCATCCTATTGAAAACATGGCATATGAAAGGACAAGGAAAACAAAAAATTAGGCTTGTGTTTTATCTAATCTACTCAATCTGAAAGACTCTTTCCAGAGCAGTCATCACCTAATTTATCAGCATAATTAATCCACCTGTATGTAAATTACTTATTTACCTCATATATGTAAGAATAAAAATCCAATTGGATGATCATTCATTGGTCCCAAGCATTTATCTCAAAACACTTCAAGGATTAAGTATTTAACAAATGGCTTTGCCATTTACATTAGGTTAAGGTAATCACAGTGGGCCTTGTGGAAAGACAAGTAGTATATTCACATAATCATTTTTCATGTAAAAAAAGTAGCTATTAACAATTAAATTAGTGGGAACAGGACAATGATTAGAAGTCAGTACTTTTTACGATCATGCAGACTTAAAAGGAAAAGCTGCACAGAAAGAAGAGACTCTGCTAATATCCAGTTCAGGTTTTCATAAACTTAGTATGTTACTTGCAACATTCTGGCTCTAGGCCCTGAGGTATATTGAATTACTGAAGGTAACAGGGCCAAGACCGGGGACAAAATTTTTGCAAATGCCTAGCTGACTAAAATCCTAACTAACTCATTGAAAAGAAAAAAAAAATGCTAAGAGTAAATAGAATCAGAAAGAAACTTATTTGCAAAACAGAACAAATGAAGTGAACTTCATTTCAGAAAAAAAATTCAGATAGTGGTCTGGATTTCATCAACAGAGCTAAAGTCGGTTTGTTAAATGACCGAACTGTTACTGAATTTATCCAGGAACTTAACCTGATTTATGATTTTGATGAAAAATACAATAGGACTTGTTACTGTGACTGAGTGGCTATTAAGTTTTGCCCTGACAGAACAATTCCCTTTGCACTTCCCCCCAGAATATTTAGCAGTTGTGGACTTGAGCAGAAGCGAGTTAAAAAAAGGACAAAATGTTTACATGAAAAATGATTATGTGAATTGATGAACTGGGATGAAGCATGCTCTGAAAACAGGAACGGTTTGGAAGCCGCAGTGGCATAATTTGTCATATTTAGTTTAATTGTCAGCAAACTTGGAAAATCATTAGAAAGTGTGCCTGCAGCTAAGCAAGACTGGACAAATCTGTCACCTGCCACATGCAGTTTTGAGGTGGGGGGGGGAGGCTGGTTTTCAGGTGCAGACTGCAGTTAATCAGCAAATAGCAATATAGCAATTAGTGTGTGCAAGCAAAAGTCATAGTTTCTCCTTCCTGAAGGATGGTTGTTCACAGCTTTTTTGGTGCTCTCCAGACATGCAAGGAGCTCCCAGGCTCTAGGGAGGAAGGACAGCCCAGTGCTCTTCACCCTCCACCTGTGAGAGCCCCTGAAGGCAGCACTTGGCTGGAGATGGGTTTTTGGCCCGCTCAGCCGCAGCCTAGGGACATCCACAGCTGCAGCGTGGAGAAGAGAAAAGTGTCTATGTGTATTGCGGTTTGGGAATAAATTCCCATGCTCCCTGCAGGCCAAAGAGAATCGATCTTTCTAAGAGGGACAGACAACCAAAGGAGGCTTTCTCATGGCCATGCACAGCCAGGGGAATTAGCCCGTTCTTATACGTCCTGTCTTTCATTTGCATGTTTTTTTTTATTCTGCCGTAGAAGAGAGAGGCAGCAGAAATGAGGCCTTTATGACTTCATCTTTGGGAGTCTAGGGAATACACTTATTGCCCAATTGTAAGAGATTTTTGTCAAAAAACCCTTTTCTTCTCATTTCCTTCCCCACAGCAAAACAAGAAGCTGGTTAAGGGCAGAGTGAAGGCTGGCCTGCGGGTAAAGTGTGTCGATAACACTCTGTGCACAGAGTCTCTCTTCCCATGTACAGCTAAGTGAGCTCCCATAAGTGTTTCCTTTCTACTGTTTAAAGCCAATTCAAAATATTGTTACCTCATCCAGAACCACTTAACGCGATGCCGAGCATATTTTAATCTCCTTGCAGTCAGTCATTAATGCCTATTACTATTATTACCATACAGTTGAAGGTCAAGGTTTTCAAAAGCAACTGCTATTTTTAATTACCCTACTTGAGACATCTTAGGATGTGCTGGTTTTCCAACAGCGTACGCTCCTTCAAAATGCCTCCAGCTGGGCACCTGAGTCACCAGGCACTTCTGGAGATCCCGGACAGCAAAGCTGCAGCTTTTGTTTCACAGATGTGCTCAGCAGGTTTCAGCACTAAAAACTGTACCGCGATTTGTTTTTGAAAGCTTAGTGGAAGATTTTATAGTGCAAAAACTAACCATATACTGCAACTTCTAGAAATCACAATAACTGACCATGTTTCAGGCTCTTGGGTACGTCACAGAGATCTGCGTGTTCAGGAAATGTTGGAAGAGGATACAAGGAGAAGGAAAAGGAACGGAGTCAAAGGGAGAGACAGCACTGGCACCAACGCCAGTATCGACACATTCTGCTCACTGCAGCTCACATTACCCTTCCTCCCCAAAATGGAAGAAATCCCACGTGGCCAAGAGGAAGGGTAATGGGCCTATAGTGCTTGCCCAAGCTCCCCTGAAACGGAGTGCAATTCTGGACTCAGGAAAAAAGCCAAGTCAAAATTTCTATATTCTACGTCCTTACACTAATTATATTTGTTTTACCTGCACAATAATAACACTGAATGACTTCTGTCACTGCAAAGTTTTAAGGAGTCATACTGGACATAATTTAACTTTCAAGTTAAATAGAATACTAATAAAAATATTTAATGGCATTATTACCTATTTATTTAAAAACATAAATGCCAAACCTCTTCTGCTTCCTATCTTCCTTCTCTCTCTCTCTATGCACATATTATTTACACTAAGCACCTCTGCCTCTGAGACGTACCTTGCTCCTTGCCGTTGCACACCGTAGCGATGCCGTTTTCCACAGCACCTTCCCCATCCGAGCTCGGCCTCTCAGACGACAACTTCTGCATGGGCAAAGAGATTAGTTGATATATCATGTGGTCACCTGAGCCAAAAGCAGTATCATGAGCCCATTTAAAATTATGCTTACTATGAAATAAAACACATTTCAAGCTCTCATCCACTTGGGAGACAAACAGAAGACAGTCAAAAGCTCAGTTTTAGAGGAGTTTTTTTACAGTATTATATAAGCTTTAGAAAAGTACCGTTGAAAGCCTAACCACACATTAAGTCTACATTTGATAGTATAATCAAAACATTTTAAGTTAGATAGATAATCGTAATTCAAAAGATGTTATTACACACAACGTATTCGTAATGCATTTCTAGACTCTGCAATGTTGCTGTTTCTTAATCTGCCAAAGAGTGATAAACAATTACATGGATCAGATAAAACAAACTTTAAACCTATTTCTTTAAAAAATACTTCAGATATGCATATACAATTACAACATACCAGAAAACGATGCATTCCTACATGGTGTAGGAATCAATATTTGCAAAGAAGATATTTATGAAATAAATTTTTAGCACCAATTGTTCCGTAATGGTTGGGTAAGAAATATGGGATGATGTGATATGAAGTTTATGCTGACACAGTTGTGGTAACCACATTCATTACTCATGAGTAGTGAAGCCATGAAGAAGATATGCAGATTATCCCCCAAAAAACCAATGAGAAGTTTTGTTATACGACATCATCTTTTTATGGCATGCGCTTCAGAAAGTAACTCTTCTATGACATTTTTAGTTACTTGGTTAATAATGTGCAGATGTGCAGAAACACACAAATACACCAGCTTGTGGCCTGTGAAATCAGAATATCTGAGCTATCATGGGACATATTTTGCTTAGTTTCCTGGGTATAACACAATATAATACTACTGAGAGCCACGTCTTTACATCAGAAGGGCAGAATTTTGAACAGGAGTTTTGAAATAAAATCTTTGTCAGCAGGACTTTTAAATAGGGCCTTCAGTAAGGTCTGTGCACATGGATGCCTTTGCAGAGTAAAGGTTTAAACAGGAGCCAGAAATGTACTGTTCATTCACTGCAAAGATACTGTCCTTTCTTATTCTTGCTCAAATATCTTGCTGAGTCAAGGGAGCTAAGACAACCATGGCCGAATAGCCAAGTTCCTCCGTGTTACGGCACGAACGCTTGGAAGGGTCTGCCAAAACAGTGACCTCAACAAGCCCAGGGAGCTCTTTAAGAACTAAATTCTCAACAAAAAAGGAAAAGCCTTTCCCTGAAAACTTCCACGTAGTCTCCAGCGATTCTTCCGTGAGCATCACATCCCTGCCTGTTCATCCCTGCCTGGCTTGACAGAGAGCCATCTCCGCGCCACAGCTCGCACATCGTACGCACTTAGTGTGCATGAACTTAAAAAGAAGCTGCTAATGGGTATAAGCCAATCTGCTGTTTTTTCTTGACCAAATCAACAGAAGATGGCAGAAATTTCACATCTGTAGGATCTGTGCAGAAATCCAAATAAATGAAAAGGACAAACGGGCTAAACAGTAGCACAAGTCAGCAGATATTTGCTGAAAATATCCCCCCAAAAATGGTGTAACAAGATAAAGTTAGTGCACCAAATCCAGAAACTAAATTTAACTTCAACTTTGTGATCTGGACACCCCCGGAGCCCTGTGGTGTTTAGTGGTGCCCCATAATAAATAACCATACGGAATTTTGCGTTAGTCCTTCTTGGCAACTTCACCTTTTCCAGTTCTGTCTTGTGCACCGGAGAACTAGACAATGGCCCATCTGAGTCCACAGCTCCAGTGCAGTTGCTGCACACATCTTTTATAACCTTAAGAGACAAGGTAAAATGTATTAATTAATCAACAAATGCAAATCAGAGAAATTATATATGAATGTGAAGGAGAACTGGGAAGGGGAATCACAAAAATATTTACTAGCCCGCAGGTTACAAAAAGCAGCAGTGTGAAAATCTCTCTGCCCGCAGGCAACGTGTTAGGCAGGCTGCCACTACACGAGCCTCTCCGCGTTGCCTCCCGCAGTCATGTCATGCATGACCTGGAGGAGACATAATGTCTAGAGGTGGAAGGTTTCGGTTTCCAGACAAGCTAAGCTCCAAGCATCTCCCGAGTAAAGAAACCGGCAGAATTGCTAATTTCTATGGGCTAGTTTTGCAACATGAACTCAGCTAACACCACCAAATTAACTTCATTATGATGACACAAAAGTGGGATTGGATCCAAGGTCCTGCAAGTCAAAGGACAATAGTTTTGCATAATATGCTACCCAGCTGCTCTTTCTGTTGCTGCTAAAGAACTAATGAAGTACTGATCAACTTACAGTTCATACTAAGCAGTGGTATTCTGTTATATTTTCTTATTATACTTGCACATTGGCATAAAGGTATAGGTCAAAGTAATCGTAAATGTACTCTTGGAATTGGGAATGGCATTACGTCTGCTTTTAAAAAGTTAAATAAAAACTCAGAACCTGGAATGCACTGAGATTTCAACAGAATTTAAAAGGAAGTTCAAAAACTGAAACTACATAAAATAAAAAAACCCAAGACAGACATTCACTTTTGCTGATTCTCAGTGGACATCACTAAGTTTGTTTCTTTAATGAGGTTCCCCCTTTCCAATTATCAGCCCGAATTGCTCATGCTGATGCGAACAGGCCTGGACTCTCAACGCAGGCTCACGCTGAGCGTGTGTTCAGATTCACGCCACGGCCGAGCACGCATACGGACAGCACATATGTTAAGACACATACGGACAGCAGAGCCCGGCCGGCTAAGAAAGGCATCTTCTGCCAGAAGCATTGCAATTGGGCGTGGGAACTTTTCTCTTTACATATTTACATGTTCCTATTCATGTTTACATATTCAGATTTTCCCTTACACTGCTTATCAATCACAGGCATGGTTAGCGGAGAGGAGGCTCTGACCTGCAGAACTCTCAATTCTGGGGAAAACAGTAATTACCTAACTGTTAAAATCCCGATTGCTTTAAACAGCAAGGAAAAGCAAAGCAGCAAACATCATCATCTTAGTTTTAAACAACCAATTTGATGTGGAAACCACTACAGACCTAAAGATGGCACCAGATGTGATTTTTATAGTTCCTTTCACAGCACTGAAGTACCCTTTAAGGATAAAACTAAACAAATCAAATGTTTATGAGCTTACAAAGACCCTACTGCTACAATTCACGAGCACATCATAAATTAAATGTACTATATCCCATATGGTAAGATAGAGTAGCAGCCTCATTTTACAGATGAAGTACTTTTAGGATCAAAAGTAAGATTAAATAATTCACCCAATGTCACATAAGAAATCCACACTGAGCATGGAAATGAACCCACATTTTTAGCCCTGAGCTAATATCTTAAAACACTTCAGTATCCTTTCTTGATTGTCCAAACTTCCCTGCATCTTGCCTCAGAAATATAAAAACAGTATTAGCAAATTCATGGCTCTTGGCTTGTTTTCTAACAGAAAACTGAGACATACATGTTGGAGCATTTTGTTGCGGAGAAGTAGAAATTTGCATCTCTGACTTAAACCTAGCCCTACATCCCCCCAAATGCATGAGAACTTGTTTCAGAGTACTGTTTCTCCTTCGATTGCTGTCCTTCAGTTTGGTGGAAGCACACTGCTGTTTTCTTCCTAAAGAAATGTGACCGTAAAGCTTCTGGGAATATTCATTTCTGTCTCCTGCATGACCCTGATGCAACGGCTCATGTTTTCGGCATCTGCTCACACCACACAGTTAGTTAATTTTGGCAGAAGAAGATAGTAATGGGAGTTACAGATAGAACAGAGGGAAATGATTTGGCAGCAATAACTGTGCAGTATGTGCGAAGTCATGCACTCAAGTAAATACGGTTCTTATCATACCTCACATATTTAAGGAAAAGTTTTCCCGAAGAGTTTAATTGGGTTGTAATTAAATTTTGATTAGAAAAATGGCACAGTATCAAATGGAAGCTCATGGCAAGATCTGAAGTAAATGCATGTTCAAGGATTTAACACTTCATTTAGGTTCAAGGGACTCACTGGCACACTTGTGCATCACCTTCTACGTGCAATATAATTGTGTTTGATACACAGCACAAAACTCAGACTTTCAGAGCTCTGCAGGATGAAATGGCTTTAATATATAATGGTTGCCTGGATGCACTCTCTATAATTACGTTTGCAGACAGCTGCCATTATAAATGTGGTTTTCACATGCTTATAGCTTTAACTCAAAACTTAAGGATAAAACATTCCACCAGTGCTGCCAACTTGCATAATTTTAATCACAAGACTCACAGTTCTTGTCATTTTTTCTATGTTCCATCTCCTGGAGTCATAGGAATAAAAAATAACACTATTTTCATAAAAAAAAAAGTTGTGAGTTAGAGTGAGGAAAGGAGGTCGGCAAACTTTTATCCACTGCAAGGAAGTATATGAAAATATGAACGACTGTATCTCAATCGTTCTACAACCAGAAAGCAAATAAAACTGTGTTATATTTCAATGTGTTATATTTCAATAAGACGGTATGAATTGGAAGGCTGTACTGAGTATGTTAGTATTACTTATCTGTACGTTTCCAAACTTCAAGAAAAATGACCAATTTCCTTATTAGTTTATATTTTTGCACATGTAAGAAAAGAAAATCATTCTTTTTTTCTCATCACAAATACATTTGTAGATAACATACACACACACACACGCGCGCGCGCGCACATACACACACACACACACACACACACACGGACAGACAAAGAGGTGATTTGTCAGGAAAACCAAACTGAGATTGCAGACAGAAAATATGTTAACATATTTAAAATAGATGAGCAAACATAATCAGAAAACTGAAGGTCTTGCACTTCTTTGGACAGATTCAAAGCTAAATACATTTAAAATAAACTCCTGTTATTCCACTAAGAGAATTTTAAATACAACTAACATTACAATATTACAATTACCAGACTTCAGAACTGCCTCTTCCGAAGGCAAACTTGGAAAATATTTATGCAGCCTGAATTGTGTTATTTTTCCATAATTTATATTGTAGAAAAACCTTGAATCCCCAGATGGATCGGGATATACACAAGTGAATTGCATTGACTTCAGAGACATGAGGAATAGAGGGGAAATATTTGCAGTTATAAGGCTGGAAAGATTCTCTGCCCTAAGCAGTTGACAAGGATGGGTGAAGTCAGTGGAATTTTTGCCATGTGGTGTGTCTGGAATATTTCTCTCCTTAAAAATATCTTGCTACAGAACCACCAACTTTTAATATAAAGCTTTCATACCTGCACTCATCTACAAATTTCTATAGTTATTGTATTCTATTTTAAATGACAGCATGACTGGAGGCAAAATACCTGCCCTGCCTTTTTTTCTTTTACATGTAAAACCATAAGGATCAAATCATGAGAATTTTCTAGCTACTTTCAAGGGCTCCAGATAAAAGTACTGGCTCTGCAGTAAAATCAGAGAGTCAGCTGCTTGCTATCCAGAACCTGCCACAAAGGAATCCAACAAATTCTGAGCAAAACACCTAAATTATGGCTGGTTCCTTGTGGCTGAACTCTCTGGTACCTAATAAGGAATAAGAGTGGCTGAAACTCTTAAACTCTTCCTATACTGGAGCAGGCTGTAAATGTCTCTCCCGGTGGATACCATGGGATGAGTTCAGGCTACAGACTTGCTCACCACAAGGACACGATTATAGTGTCCTCTCTTCCACCCAGTGCCTGTTTTCATGAAACTCTTAAGAATTCAATGCCTGTGAGACTGCCACTGTCTTCCAAATCAGGCCGGGAAAGGATTAAGTTTAAAAATGATTGAGTTCCAAAGTGAATACGGAGAACACTGATGGTCTGACTGCACTCTTGCTTCATTTCTTTATGAACCTGGGCTTAAAATCCAATCAACAAACCAATGTCCCCCATCTACTCCTGTGTTTCGCAGAATATAGGAACTGCTTCAAGTGGAAAAATTAAATTCCTTGCCTCTTGCCTCTTCCTAACTCTAAAGATAAGGAATATGGTAAAGCTGAAATCTGCTTATGCACAGTAAAGCAGAAGAAAAAAGACCGGCTTCAGAATTCACTCAATAATTTTGATTCCTGTCACACTCCTCACCAAGTGCCCGAGAAGTAATGACTTTCTGGGACTCTTCACTATTCCTGCATGATTATAGCCTCACTCTGTCTCTTGCACTACATATATTTAACTATGCCAGTTACTGCCTTCTCCTTAACAGAGCACCTAAACTCTGCTAGTGCTTTACAGAAAAGTAGAAGACGAGCCCCAAGGAGTTCACAGTCAAGCAACCCACACTAATTAGAGGAAAAGCAGAAGACATCCACATAACCTATGCTGTGGGTCCTAAAGAGAAACTCCCTTTAGCTTGGGTACAGGAAAATGTCATTCTCAAGAACACCCTAGCCTGAAAAGATTCATCTTCGTCCTTATTGCTGTTTATCTGAGCAAAGCAGGGCTGAGATTCTCGCAGCCAGCAGGCCTATCCTTGCTGCCTGGATATCCCCTTAAAGAGGCCTATCTTTGGTGCCCGCCTATCCCCTTACAAGCTCTTTTCTGACATACTCGACCAAGACAACCCCTACATCCTTTCTCCTGCATTATTTCCACGGGGTCCAGTGCCATACAGGGCCATACGCAGCCCGAGTCGCGCGGCCGGAGGTGCTGGGGAGCGCGGCTGCAGGCATCGCTGCCCCAAAGGGAGAGGTGCCCCTTGCAGGGGAAGCTGGCTCCCCAGCCCAGGCGCCAGCGCTTTCGGCTGTAAACCTGAACCGGCTACGACTGAAATACGTTTCTACACATAGCTACAAGCAGGAGAGAGAAAGCAGTTCAAGTCATGAGCTCAGAAAGAAGGGAAGCAGCCGTAGGAAAGTAGTAACTATCTAATGGTTAAAACGGGGGACCAAGTGTCAGCCCTGCTCAGTCCTGTGCTGAGATCTGCTGCAGCCTGTACCTGTGATTTTAGCCAGGAACCCAAAGGAAAATTCACCCCTGAGCAAATGTGCAGGTAGGATGTTTGCTGTTCTGTATTCACCGCTTTTTTGGATTTACACACTGCATCTGCTTTTTTAAAGTAACGTATTGCTTTCCCATAGTGCCAGCGGCACAAACACGCTCCGGTTCACGGCAGAGCTGGGGTCTTTCTGTGCTGTCAGACCACACTCGTGGGGACTCTGCAGCAGGATGGTCGAAGCTCTCACGTGCAGCTCAGTCCTCCGGGTCTCCACGTTATACCTCGAGCAGCTCTAAGGCAAAATGACCTCTCAATGGCTTGAAATGATGCAACTAAAAACGTATTGTTAAGAAAATGGGGGCGTAAGTCCTGGGAGGTTCAATTTGCTTTGCAGACCTTTACTGCTGGTGATGATGTGCAGTACAGAAAGAGCTCAGCCTGACTGTCTTGGGACACAGTGTGTTACTGAACGTGCTTAAAAACTAACAAATGCTGTATGGAAATCAGTTATGCAGAGTATACATCCCCAAATGCACTTCTTCCAGTCAGTTTTAAGGCCTGATCATTCAGCACTCGACTTCACTCAGCTACAAAATGGAGATAATAACCTCTTTGGGGAACATTACTTAATATTTGAAGTGTTTTAAGATCTTTAGCTGGAAACTCCCATAGAAAGTGAAACCAGTCATGTAATGTTTACAGTTACAAAGTCAATTTTGTGCTAATTTAAACTGGTAAGCTAATAGCTCTGTCAGGAGTTTATTCCTCAGTAAAACCCAGTCCACATGAAGAGTGAAGCCCAGAAGCTACTTAACTCCACTCACTAAGCTCAGGGCAGTGAAAAAAACATGTTTTCACAGACTTTTACTGGAGACGACATGCAATTATCAGAGATGGAAACTGGGTACGATAACTGTATTAACAGTCTTATGAGGAATACTGCAGTATTTAAATGAATGCACACAGTCACAATCTTAATTTTTTTCTTTCTTCAGGGAAAAAGCGTCTCTTATTCCAACAAGTCCAGAATTAACTTAGCATTACCAAAACGATCAAGGTGCATCTATTTATGCCTGGAATATTCTCTCTTGAGTTGCAGACGCTGGCCCATTTGGCTTATGAAAACTGGAGACGTTGCAGCAAAACATGGCTGCGTACAGTAAAATAAAGTTAACAAAGGGAGGATAACGTTAGGAAAAAATGAAAATGAAGTCCAGTATTTTAAAATGATAGATTACCTCTCATGCATGATAAGACGGCAAAACATCAGAAATACCTGTTCGCAGGAGGCAACGCTAGGAGGAAGGGAAGGCCTCGGAGAGGGACACTATGACCATTTCATTCCTCTACTGCTCTTCTACAAGAAGCTACTTTAAAACTTCATTTCTCTGGCATCCACTGATTTTTAATTCTAAGGGCAGTTTTTTGTGGTCTGGTTTGAAGGTGCTGCACACAGAACACATTCATCTGTACGAATGAAGCCAGTTAACAAGCATCTTCTTGTACTGCCATGTTCTTAGTAGTCCTTTTACTTTCAATGCAGCATTTCCCAGGGATGCTGACAAATAAGTACCTAGTTTCCATCACTCAGTTGGATGTGCTGAGACAAACAGGCAGACTTTGAGACCTTACTTGACCACAAAAGCACAAAAGTGCACACAGATGCACATATACTCAAGCGCGCATGGAAAGAGCTCATGTTTGGGTCAGAGTGCATAACTGCATACATTTTTTCACGTACATTTTTGTGGGTACGTTTCAGGACTCAAGTCTGGAAATTTCCACTGCTTTATGCTGCATACTGTATTACTGCTATGATCTCAACTGTAGCCTGGAATTTGTACTGGTTACACTTGATGCTCTGCAATCTTAACAGACTTTTTGGTGACATCAGCTATCTTTTTTTCATCAAGCATTTGTTAGCTGGTAAACCTGAAACTCCCCCTGCGGTTTGCAGTCTAGACTTCAATTTACGCTAGGTTTATCAGCTGTTTTTTGGTGTCATCTTTACCAAAAAAAAAGTCTAAAATACTCTGCATTTATTTAAGCTCTACTTGTTTTAGTGTCACTTGTCTTCCAATTGATATTTTAAAATTGTTTGCCAAAGTAAATATCTTCTATACCAGTTACAACTTACTGTTAAAAACAAAAACTAAACTGGTTTAGCTCTTGTGGGAAAATCTCATGAGTGGCTCTTTCTGCCACCACCATTTTGAGCTCTTCAGACTCAAGAGGAAAGCCTTGACCTGGCAATTACATATGCATTTCCTCATGAGAACCTGTTGTGCCTGCCTGACAACCTGGCTCCACTTTCTATCTTTGATAGAAAAGGTGTGCTATGATGGAAAAAGTTGGCTGTAGAGACCTTCCTCAATTGCCAGAGTCTCTAAATCTGCCCATTTTATTAACTACAGGAATCATAAGTTGATGACAGAGAGCTTGGGTGGGAGCATGCCTCGGACTGACAGGCAGGAAAAGCTCAAACCACTTCTCCCAAGATAATGCGGTGCGGTAACTTCCTACATAAATCCACACAAGATTTGCAGAGCTCACTGGAAATTACGGTTGAATGAGCAAAAAACAATTATTTTCACAATAAAAAAGCCTTGAATTCTGATGTATTTTTAAAAATGCAAAAGCAGTGCCTTTTACTGAGAAGCCGTACTTTCTGAAAACCTCGGAGCTGTTGCAAGAGCTGCACAAACCATTTTAGCTTTGCTGTCGGGAAGGTAATTTGTACTGTGCAGAATGGAGGGTGCTCTGGCAGCACCGAGGAGTTGGATGTTGAGTGTACAGTCACATTGCCGGATACTTGAAAGAGCTTTTTTAATAGAGCTGTGCCGTGCGAAGGGACTAATAAAGTGCTGTCAGTTTGTGTCCAAATACTTTGCAGATAGCATACTGCCCAGCCGTTCCCCTCAGCACGTACCGCTTTGCTAACATGCTGTACACAAAATCAATTTTTTAAATTAGTAGCAGCAATGCATCTGCGATATGGAAAAAATCTAGCACGGCTCTGTCTGTCTGTGTAGGGAATGTTTTATGTAAAAATAAAAAGAGAAAAAAATTGTAATGAAAGGAAGTCTGATAAGTGCCAATGTATTCAGCATTACCAAATCCAAGTTTAGAATAACGCAGGAAATAATGGGGCAGTGACTATGATCTAATTACAGTGGAATTCCCTTGGAAAAGAGTATGACTTGTGAATGTCACTTCATTCCAATCAGTGTTTTTGAAACACTAGGTGAGTTAACAGAACACTCCGATGGCGTGAGAAGATAAAACAAGATAATGATGTTAGAAAAAGCCTATAAAATTCATGACGGCCTTTAGTTTCTATTAAAAAGGCAACATTGCATTTTCTAAGATACAAACTCCCAGTCAAAACCAACACACACACAAAAGCCTAGCAAAACCCCAAAAGGTATATTCAAATATTGCAAAATAGGAAATTACAGATTAATTTTCCATTTGTTGAATTAGCCTTCAGCAGATCTCATACCTCTTAAGCTGCATTTTACCCCTTCTCTCCCTTCTACAGAAAAACTATCTGTCATCAGGAAATTCCTACGTGTTTAATTCAATTGTGTTTGGAAAAACACAATTTATTCTTAGCAAAGTAAGTACCATATAAGGTTAGATCAGAGCACAGCATGGAGAAAGCCTGATGAGTCTTATGCATCCAGACTTTTACATCCATTTAAAGGGCTGGATTTAAAGGCCTTAAAATAAGCCGCTGAAACTGCAGTGGTGGTTTCCCACACTACTTCACTGACCTCCATATCTGAGACCGGCAAAGTCCAACACAAATACTAGTAATACAGTTAGGATCTAAAACTGCAGCACTTGTGTTGGGATTTTCCACATTTTTAGACGCTGAACAGAACGGAGTGGAAGATGACAAAATCCCGTTTCTCAGAAGTCTGCATTCCCAAACAAGCCATAACAGATGATATGCTGCTAAACTAGGATTAGCAGACTCTACATAACAACAAGAAGCTGAAGGGTTTTTCTCCATTCCAAGTCCTTCAGATAAGTATCTCCTTATCTTTTAAAAAAGCTGATTGTGGTAGTGCTATTCCCCATTTCTTCCCAGTAGCCTTGGTGGCAACCCGCGCACACCTATCCAACAGCAACCTGAACCTTCAGCTCACTGAGTGTGGATCTCAACCATCAAAGCCTTCTGCACAATGAGGAAGAGATGCACGAGGAGGAGAATTTACACCTCTCCTCCCGGTGCTAGGTTATTGTGCAACCAGGAGTGCAAAACATATGTACTAGCCGCAGCTGCATGGTACTGAACTGCTGGTTACCCAAGGAGCTGCTTAGTGAGTTCCTCAAGGCCTGGACATTAAGTCTGGATTTCTGCAGGCCCAGTTTAGAAGGGATGTAAGTGGTCTGGAATTAACTGAAAGTTACTGTCTGAATCTCAGTTTTTAATAGGACTTGACGAGGCAAAAAGACTTCTGTCAGTGGAAGAGCTTCAGGTCAGCAGTCCTGCCTTACCTTTAGCCACTGTTCCGCCTGCTCTTTGCTCTGCACTGCTAGAACCAGCGCATCCGCTCCTTGGTGAGCGATTTTCAGCTCATGCTTCTTCTTTTTGCTGTCTTTGGGAATGTATGTGATACTGCAGTCATTCAACAGCAGCTCCATCTGAGGTTGCTGGTCCTTGGAACTTTTATAACACTAAATAAATATAAGGAATGTAAGTTAAAGCTCACCTTTCTGAACTTTGGGGGGAAAGCTGTGATTACATACAAATGCTATTTTTAATTTTTAATACTTTCCATGCATCCCGTTATGACATACCACAAAGTTTAGCCAATGCTAACTTGCATTTCTCCTCCTCATCCCCTTTGTAGAGCAAAATTACTTCCAGACTGATATTAATAGAGGTTTTTTATTGCAGGACAGGTACAACATATGGAGGACATTAAGCTTCTCTATGTTATTCGTATGACTCAACCCTGATCTCGATCAGGCAGGCAGGGGATGGTTTGGGATAGCTGTTCACATAGAATATAGAATATGCTGGCACAATTAAAGATGCTAAAGTCCAGGAGCTCGTCCTGCCCTCTTGACCATGGTTTGAGCCCCATAGCAGGGCGGAGCATCTCGGGAATCATTTCCAGCAGTGACAGCCCAGTGCATCCAGGTGAACCTACGCCAGTGCCCACACACTGCAGGGGAGCAGACACAGACTCACTCAGCTCTTCTTTTTCTTGAGGTAACAAAATTTGTCACAGTGCAGAGAGGGGGAAGCTCATTCAATTCAATTAGGCACTGCAGAACCCAACCTCTGTGTTGGTTTACTCTTTAGGGTCCTGGCTAAATGCACTTGAACTGCCAGCTGTTTCTCCCTCAGTGGCAATGAACAGCCATGTCATGTTGGATCCCTGATGACCTGCTCTATATTTGAATTGGTCATCTAAAGACGAGGGGTTTCACATAGCATTACTTGTCCTACAGACCTAGGGCCTGTTCCCATCTAATACCTCAGTATAGTTCAGTTCCCTAAACCTGTCGAGTGCCAGAACTGCAGAACGATGTTTAGTTGTGCAGGTGAACGTCCAGTTACTTTATACACATCTGCAAATGGGCTTTTGCTCAGATAAATAAGTAAGAAGGATAAAAAACGTATCTGCTATTAAAGAAGAGTGATTAGTAGATGCACACATAGAAGACTGAGCATAAATGTGAACAGAGAAAAGCACACGGACTTTTTGTGCCTGCTGGCAATATTCATTTCATGATGCAACATTCAAAAACACAGTAGCTGTTAAAAGTGTATTATAAACACTCCAACTTAGGCTAACCAAATACAGACACTCTCAACTAGTCTTTGTAAATGACTCATCATCTTTCTTTCCTCTCCAAGGCCCATTGACTCAAAATTCCTCTAGCTTAGTCACAAATTTAAAGAAGTTTGTAATAGGAAATAAAGTTAAGTTTCCAAGCTATGAAACCTTGTAAAAATACATCATTGTTCACTTGAAGAACGATTGCAGAGAACATGATTCCCTTTACATTAATTTAAAGATTGTACTTGAATAATTATACATTACTAAAACAAGAGTATGTATATATTAAATGACTTTTAAGTGAGAGGCAGTTCCCTATTAAAAGCTATTTCTATTGTCTACTTCTAATTAAAATATTTTGGTCCTAGAATGACAGCTGTATTTATTACATAGGCAATTACTATTCCCTAGGAAGATATATTTGTTTTACTTGCATATCTCATAAGTTACATCTGTAAGTCCCCCTTCAAACAATAAGCTAATCTTATGTAACCTGGTCTCTTGACTCCTATTGTGATTTTTATTTTCTTAATCCCCATTACAGAATTATACTGAAAGATAATCCCTATAAGGGGGGGAAAAACGCTTTTAAGACCACACATGTGGTTAAAGGAAAGGAAAACGGAAAAAATAACATTTTTATATAGAACAACAAACACAGTTCTAGAAGAAATATTGTATGACTTTTGAGAAAATCTGTTTCTCTCCTTCCTTCTTTCTTTACTTCAAACTGTTATCACAGGCTCCTGAAATTTGATATGATTCTGATTTATGGTGATATTACTGTAGACCAAGAACAATGGCATCATAGCAATATAGCACAAACCAAATCAGAATCAACATCTAAAAATCACCAGAAACCATGGAAAACTAGCAAATGAACTCCAACTATATTTTCAGAAACCTCTTACCTAGTTATCTCTATTTCATATGCTCTTATTTCCTATACAGCCATAAGCATACATACACTTGGAAAGCGAACACAGATAAGCTATCTTGGATCAGTGCAATAATGATGTTCTGCAGAAAATGGTCTATCACCTGTTAACCAGCTTTTAACATTTGGGATATTGCAATAATTATTAGTTACATAATTAGTTACAACACGTGTAAGCACCAGCTAGGAAGATAGGGAGTGTCTAAGACCACAACCGATTTATTGCTTTAAGCCTCAGGTGGCTTATAATGATATAGAAATGAATGTCTCTGTCCATTAGACTTGCTTTTCAAAAAACAAAACCACATCTATAAGCAGATAATTTACTAACTTACGGAGTCTTCTACTGGCGCCTCCAATCAAAAAAAAACACAACAGACTTACTGAAGGAACAAATACATCCACTTGTTTCTTTCCTTTCTATAATGCAGCTGTGCATCATGTGAATACTGCATCTGTAATTACTGCCGAACAGATGGCGAAGGTTTAGTTTGAAGTGTATACATTACAGCGGCATATGCTGCCAAGCGAATTCTCACTGTAACAAGGGACTTTTCTCTCTAACGGTCTGATCCAGCAGTTCATACACAAAGCTCCCTATGAGATCTTTGCCTCCGCAGGGAATGAATGATTGGCTTTACAGTTTCAGCAATTTTTTTTTCAAATGAAATATGTTAGAAGCTAATAGGCTAGACTTTCCTTCGGGTGTCAGGGAACTGCCTGAGTTTAAGTTTAAGTGCAATAAAAAACAAAGTCCTAAGTGGTTAAATGATACAGTCACCATTTCAGTGGTTGTCTGCTTCCTGGGTATTAGCAGAACATTTCAAAAAATAGTTTCTTGTAGAAATAAATACATCATCTAAAAGGTGCCAGGAAAATACAACTAGATAAAAGGAAAAATTACCAGTAGTTTGTTTTCTTTGATAACACACAGTAGTTTTGTCCATTGCCCAAATCGTTTCTTTCTAAGGAGGAAGGCACAGATTTTGGCATCCTTCACTAGATCCATAGAGGCCTCCTCAGAAGGCCACTGATGTCTCATTTTCTTCCCTTTTCCATCCTCCTCCTCTTCATCGTAGGATTCATAAGAGCTGCTCATAGCATCCGAGTCATAATCTTTAAGAAAAGCAAAAAAGTACCAAGTTAAAACATTTAGCCATGAAACACACTGAAACAACAATCTCAGCGGAGTTCGCTTTAAGTAAAGGCTTTTAAAGGTCAGCTGCAAACAAACGACTGTTTCAGCACTTGGTAATATCCAAATATTTTTTGTTGAAGAAAAGACACTATAAGACAAAAGCTGTTCCATTATGAAATTTTATAAAAGACCCATACCGACATCTTGGGAATTTTAATTAAACGAATGAATTGGGAGTAACTACACAGAATTTTAGGTACTGCTTTATCATCGTCAAAGTATGATTTGGCAGGTACCTTCATCTTCTGTGATTCTTTCACAGAAGAAAGATTTTAATTTTGCCCTACTGTTTAAGAAAAAATACATGTAGGCACAGAAATATAAATATTAGTACAGCATACTAAGAAACAAACACTGAAGATGACAGAGGTCACAAGAGTAAAGTACAGGGCACTATCTACCTATCATAACACTTCGTACAACTCTAAAATATAGCGCATGCAGTGGTACAAGTAATGTTGAACAGATTGTGCTGTTCCCTGACCTACAGACTCTGCTTCAGCTAAAAGCATTCTGCAAAAACATCTCTTGTTATGCGCTCAGCCTCAGCAGTTGAATCCTGCTCCAAGTTTGGTGATGTAACGGCAAGATTCCTTTCTAATTTAACAGTCTTTGGTCAGGCCTTTCATTTTCAATAAAACAGTCAGTTCTGTAGCAGTGACCTTAATTACAAAACTAATTTGTCATTATCACAGAACCTCTCTTCCACCATACACGTATACTTATTTGTTTATAGAGAGATAGATAGACAGACACACATACATGTATATAAAGCCCCTCAGATAATAACACTTGAAGGCATGCCCGTCATTCGGTGCATGCAAAACATCCTGGGAGCACGTACTCCCATGGAGGAGAGCTGATATTTTTAATATTTTCAACAGTAATTGAAAATAGAAAATTTTCAATAGGAATATTTTCAATAGTCAAAATTTTGTCTGAACACTTCAAGGAGACTTTGACATATTTTTAGGTCAGAAAAATGGAAGAAAATCTCTTGCTTGCTTTAGCTTAGGCACTTAGGGCACAGTTTGGGATATGGGAAGGAGATCTGGAGAAACTGGGAAGAGGACAAGACAGTGGATGGCTGGAGAGCTCATTCTGTATCAGCACCTACCCAAGCAGAATCAGAAGACAATACACGCAAATGTTGACATCCCCAAACCAAGATTACACCCAATTTGTGCCTTTACAAACATGTTGTGTAATTTTTTATCTTTATTACAAAGTGAAATTAAAATAAAATTTCAAGATCTTGACTTTTTTTTGTGGAACCAAACTGCTGTCTTCTGATTGGGTCAACTATGGAGTGTTTGGCTCAGGGGCAGCTCCATGCAGGCTAGTGGTAAAAGCCACAAATGATTATCAATGGGGAAAAAAAGGGAAAATGGGAACTTTTTTTCATTCATTTTAGAAAAAACAATAAAAAGATGGGAAAAATTGGGGTAGACCATTAACCTGACAGCTATTCTACAGGTTAGGGTTTATTTTTCCATGCTTGTTTAAAAGAATGTGCAAGATCTGGTAGAACTCGCCATTTCATCTGTCTCTTACGACTTCCTCCCTGCGAAGCAGGAAAAAAGCCTAAACAAAAAACCACCAAAACCAAAATCAAAACAAAACAACTTCCCCCTGCTCCAGAGAGGCTGTCCATAAACTTTCACACAGATACATCTGGAAATGTTTGGGAGTTCACTGACCAATCTCAAATACACAGTAGCATGCCAACCTGTTTGAAGTGGAGGCAGAACGATTAATGTGGCCAAGTTACCAAACACAAAAGTGCAAGATCTAGTCACTAAATCAGCATTTTTCAAGATGGCCCTCTCTCAAAGACAGAGGCTAAGGGAAAAGCTGCCATAACCTAAAGTTGCTGTCTCTTTGGCAACTAATGGTTTTTCACGTAAAGCGCTTCATCTTTAACGCCACCCTCTCCCTTTTAAAAAAAGCAATACTTTGGTGTCCGTAACATTATCTTCCTCGGCCCTTCTTCGAATGTAATAGTGCTCTTTGTTGCAGCTAAGGCATTATCACAATGTTCATTTTAACATTCACTCCCTTTGTACAATCTTTCACATCATTTGTGATTTTGCTCTAGCACTGGCAGTAAGATTGCTTTGAAACTTAAAAATTTTGGACAACCAGTAAGAAAAAGAAAAGGAGATAAGAAATCACTACTCAAATAGTGAGGTAAGGCAATACTATTCTGATACCATTTTTCCATTTAACTGCCAGTTAAATTTTTCCTCCAAAATTCAGAAGCCATCTTTTCAGTGTAAGAGTCTCTGGGGTTCATTTTCATTACATCAACTTGAAATAAGTGCATACAGAAAGGTCATTCCTCATACACAGTCGTCATTAAGAGCCTTGAGCTGGGGAAGGCTTGCCTGCATAACAAAATCAAAGACCTTTTTCTGTCTGAAGACGGCCTACCAAATGTGCCTTCTCCATCTGCATTTTTAAGCGCATCTGTCAAAAGGACCTACAAGGTAATAATGAATCTGTTTCCACTGTTGTAGCAGATCATTTTTCTTTCCTTTTTAGGACATGGTTTAACTTTCTCCTACTGCAGGAAAAAAGGTTTCACCTTGAATGCAATTATCAGTCACCTCTACCATATAAAAGAACTCCTTTCTTCTTAGCTCAAACCTCATGCAACAATCTCATTTCCTTTTCAGCAAGGTTAGCAGGTTCAACCATTGTTTTTGATTCGCAACATTCAATCTTATAAAATTTTTTTACTGTAAGTTTTATCAGTTTCTCAAAAATTAGTTGCAGTAAGTGATGACTGAGACTTTGAAGCAGAGACTGAAAACCTGCACCTTAATAAGTACTTCTCATGTGGCTCACCAGTAGTTCAAGGGCAGATTTCAATTTGGGATAAATTGTATGAGCAGGAGTGGGACTCTGCTGGCACAGCAGTTGCAGAATTATCCAAATCTCTGTTTATAGGAGAAGAAAAGCCAACAGGCACTTCTGAGACTGACATTTCTGGACTCCCATCCCAGCGCAGCGTTAAGGGGATCTCTGGGGAGTCACTGCCATCCCCTGCCTAGGGACCCCTCCCCGTGTTCCTCTTTTCCTTGGGTCTCGTGGCTCTTGGCCAGAATAAGTTTGGTGTGTGGCTCACATCAAGACAGTCACCCACCCCTGCCTACCCACACCATCTGGCCTGCAGCCTTTTTTGTTCTTTGCCACATCCTGTTTCTATTTTTTGTTTCTCCAAACTATCGTATGATGACCAAACAGCTTTTCAGCTCTGAGACAGAAACTAGCTTCTGTTCACTTTGTAAAGTGACTAATTTATTTTAACCAGAAATACCACAGGCATTCCAGCATCCACACATAATCAATGTTTATCAGGTATTGAGAAAGATACCCCGAGAAATCCAGCATGCATGGATCACTTCAAAGGGTTTTGAAGTAGTACTACTTTCCCACTGGAAAACAGTAAATCACCTATTAGAAGATGTTAAATTGTGAAAGACTAAACGATGAAAAGGTAAGTTGTGTAACGGCTGCTAGTGACTAAATCCTGTCATCTTTCACTTTCTCATCACAACAGGTAATGAAATAGGCTGAACATGAAATCATAGGCAGGACGTAAAAACATCATGTGCATACATTCAAATCAACACACTCTTTGAGTCTCACGGAGGGGAGGGAAGAGAGGGATAACAGAGCATTCACAGTGATCAAGAATTGGAGGGGGAAAATGACAGACTCTTGCAGTGTCTCTCCAAAAGAAAGAGGTTTTATTAGGTCTACTTAAGTCTCAGTGATTTAGGATGCACTGACACATGCTACAGTGCTGCTGTATGTATCTACATCTTTTGCATCATCTTCTGCATTTTTTGTTGTTTGAGCTTCTTCTGACATCGGCTTTTCATGATTATCTGAATGAAAATTTCCTAACATGAAAGAGTGATTACTGCAGTAGACTTTCACATTATTTGCAATAGTGTATTCCAAAGATTAGCCTATAACAATTTAGGCATATTGTACAGATCGGTACTTTCATAAATGAGGAAGAGAGTTACCAGTCAAGGCATATGCAGTCTCGTTTTCACCTACATTCAAATGTTTACAAATAGAGTACAGGGACATTGGCAGGTTTTAGGTATTTCACCTTCACAAACTATAGTCCTCTGTAACCCTCTTCCACTCCCATTCCCCTTAACAGGTAGAACATATGGGATGTGAGCCTGATTGATTGCTATTAATGATGTTAGAAAAAAATTCTGTAGGAATATTTACTCAAGACAGTTATATTTATCTCAACAGCTATTTAACAGTTTACTACTGCAGATCCTACACTTTAAGAATTTCTTTGTTAAGACCTTCTGAATCTCAGTCAGTCTGAAAAACTGTAGGTTCCATCTTTAGCTCACCCAGCGCTCTGATGGTTTGTTTTAATTGCCTATATTCATATTAATCCAAATCCCACAGAACAACACACTGGATTTAGTGGAAGTTTTGCTTGTGCGGAGACCTATTATGAATAGTATACTGAATTTTAAAGCAACTTTATTATAGATGAAGAGAGGATGACTTTTAATATGCAGTAAAAGAGTACAGGACTAAAATATGGCAAAATCACGGCAAGATAGATTATGAGTTTCATTTAAAAAGTTGTATATGTATGGGTATATATATATATATATTTAAATGATGGAATTATTAATGAACTTTTAAGTCTGATATTCTAAATATTTTTGTGGTTTTGGATGGCTCAGTAAAATAAAAGATCGGTTTCATATTTTGTTATGTATTTTTCTCCTAGGAAATCCTTTAGCAGTACTATTAATATTTTCCTGCCTGTGCACAGCTCTTGTTTAATGACCAAACACAAACCAGCAGTTCAACAGATTACAGGGTGTAGCAGGACCACCCTGCAGCATTTCAAGGGAGGAAATGAAGACAGGAATGATTCTGCTGCTTTGCAAAACTGCATGTTCCTTCATTTATTTTACATTATATGAAACTCTTTCTTACTTTGAATTTGCTAGGTATATTAAGAGCTGCCAGATACACCAATTTGTTTTTATTTTTAGAGCTAATGCACAATGATAAAACAATTTTCCCTGACATACAATGTACAAATTTAAAATTTAATGTTCTAAAGTGTCTCTCATGCATGTGTTTTCAGAACAGAGATTTTATATTATTCTTTCATTCTGGTTCAAATAATAAAAGTGTCTATAAAAAGCGGGCAGATATCCCTTTCATCTTTGGGTCACAAAAAATAACTATCAGTGATAAATGAAACATACACAAGTGATAAATGAGACATACACAAGTAATAAATTACCTCAGCCAATAAAAAAGAGTAACAAATAGGAAAATGTTTGCAATTTTTTAGTACATAGTGTCCTATTCACTGACCCTGTGTAAATGCTCACAGCAGTCATTTCATCATTCCATCAGCGTGCTCTCATCCTATTGCCACTTAAAGTACAATCAGTCTCTGGCTAAGTACTTGGACATGATAAAGAGCATTTGCGTGTTGCAGTAAGAAGTTCTGGTGACTGGTTAGTAGGCAGCCCCTTGCCTTTTGCACTGAGTCGTTAAAATAACAGTCATGTGCATCAAACACAGATTGGGGCATTCAGTATGAATGATTAATCCCTGCCTATAATATGTCATCAGAAATGCTGCAAATCACATCTTTTTTATTCTTCACTTTAGAAAAGGTGGTGTCTTTTTTCTTTAGATTTTTATCTGTCTACTTTAACAATTAATTCAGTGCAATAGGAAGTTATCATTAGGTCTGCAGATGAGCACCAAATGTTGAGGCCTCTATATTTACACTATCTGCAATTTGAAGGGGTTTTAACGTTGGACTATACTTAACTCTGAAGCCCTGGTCCAAATATCCCCACCGTGCTCACAGTTCAAAGCTGTCCAAAGGCCCAGTTGCTGATTCTGGACCTTCTGTCCGCAGTGGGGGCTGCAGCATGTTTGATGCACACCTAAGGTGGAGCTCTGCATTTAGTTTCCTCAAAAAGGAACCTGGTTTGTGCACACTGAAACATCTCTACAAACCAAACCAATATATGGCCAGTGAGGACAACTGCAAATGGCCAAAAATGGTCAAAACCACACTTACTGCACATCGCCAAAGCACTGACAGAGATGTAGCCTTTGAATGCTAAACATATTGAAGGACATTGGAATTACTAGTTGCTCAGAAACGGACCCGGACATATACTACTCACTGGAAGTGATATACTCAGGAGCCTTTCCAGGACTAAGTGGCACTGCCTCTTCATAATAGCCTTCTGGAAGGGATGATGTTGGTAGCGGTGGAGGCCCATTATCTGGTGGCTAAATAAAGAAAAATGGAAAATAAAAAAACCCAAAGGTGATTAAAGACCAACAAGGTGCTGAAGCAAACATGCTCACAACATCTGCTCATGATCAGTGCTGATGTTACCAGCCTTATAACCTTAATGGCTTCTATGGTGACTATTTCTTATGTTAACTATATCTAAAGGTAAGGCTCTTGAGGGGTGAATTGGTCCCTTGAGTAAGAAATATTCTGCAGGACAGCAGCTTTTAGAAACAAGTCTAAACCTCAAGCTCCTCACCTGTTGCTATAATTAAGCAACAACACCAAGTAGATGCTGAGATGTGCAAAGCAATAAAGTGATTTAATTATGCTTCATACCATAATGAGACATCTTGAAATGTATCATTATTGTCAAGTCTTTTCCCTCCGCTGATGATAATGAAAAAGAACCGCACTGTGTGTACTCCAGCTGAGCGCTTTGGGGATATATGAACAGGCGAATCATACTTGCCACTGCTAAAGATGGCAAAATCAAGACAGCAATTACATTAAAAGAAGTCCTTTCTTCAACAGCAATAAGTGGTAAAAATGTTGGAAGCATAAAGTTCTCTATTTAAGAACTAGAAATTTAAAGGATCTATGTAGGAAAGAGATTTCTACGTACAGGCCATTTTACAGTATTGAGGCTTATTTATTAGTATTTACATATGCAATAATTTCTATTACACCAGTAAACAAATAGGAACTCCCTTAACAAAAGTCAAAGGGCCTGGGTTGACAGAGATTAAGGATAGATAACGTAGCCCACATTTTAGTGATGCATTTTGCTTTTCAGTGGCAGATCAATTCTTAAAATCAATACTAATTTTTAAAAAGTTAATTTTACATAGTGAAATCTGAGCTAGTTCAGAACATCACGAAACTATTATATGATAGAGAAAATATTTCAAATACCAGGTCAAATTTTAAAATGCTTCTTTTCTAAATATAAATCTGTTTTAAATCTAAAACTGACTGCTGGTATGTTGATATAGTAACAAAGTAAATTTAGTTCTGTATGACTTCTACCATATGACTTTACTGTTCTATTTCCTTGACAAGTACCAAAACAACTGCATTTTATAGAACTCATTCATATTTGCCACGGGGTTTTAGTTCCATAGTTTCATACTGAAGGAAACACTTAAGCCTTTTTCCAACATCAGTGCTTTATTGTATGATGACAAAAAAATATAACTTGCAAGCAGAGCCTCATTTCTGCAGCAACAGTTTTCAACACATCTTTCTCTTTTTCACAAATGGAGGTAAATGTAACTGAGTCTTTGTCTCCATTGGACTCATCCAGTCTAAATTCAGAGGCACCTAAAGAAGAAATTAGTCAGGGTGGGCTTTGCTTATGGCCACAGACAGGCACTTCCGGAGCACTGTTCAGATCGAAGGAGGGCTGAGGAGCCTAAGAGAGGCAGAAAGCCTTTTTCCACCTAACACAGATGAAGTCTGTAAACAGGAAGGGTTAGAGATCTGTGTGCGGTCGCAGAGCCATGATCTCATTGCGGTTACAGAGACATGGTGGGATAGTTCACATGACTGGAATGCTGTCATGAACGGCTACATGCTTTTTAGGAGAGACAGGCCAGGAAGGCGAGGTGGTGGAGTTGCTCTTTATGTGAGGGAGCAACTAGAATGTATGGAGCCCTGCCTCAGGGTGGATGAAGAGCAAGTTGAGAGCCTATGGGTAAGGATTAAAGGGCAGGCTAACATGGGTGACACTGCTGTGGGAGTTTACTACAGGCCACCTGATCAGGAGGAAGTTGTCGATGAGGCCTTCTACAGACAGCTGGAAGTAGCCTCACGATCCAGGCCCTAGTTCTCATGGGAGACTTCAACCACCCTGACATCTGCTGGGAAGACAGCACAGCTAGGCACAAACAGTCAAAGAGGTTCCTGCAAAGCATTGATGATAATTTCTTGGCCCAGGTTATGGAGAAACCAATAAGGAGAGGTGCATTGCTAGACCTTGTACTAACAAACAAAGAAGGTCTAGTTGGAGAGGTGAAGGTTGGGGTCAACCTTGGCTGCAGTGACCTTGAGGTGGTGGAGTTCAGGATCCTACGAGGAGGGAGCAGGACAATAAGTAGGATCACAACCCTGGACTTCAGGAGAGCTAACTTTGGCCTCTTGAGGGACCTACTTAGGGGAATCTCATGGGGTAGGGCCCTAGAAGGAAGGGAGATACAGAAGAGCTGGTTAATGTTCAAACATCACTTCCTCCAGGCTCAAGATCGGTGCATCCCTCTGAGGAAGAAGTCCAGCAAAGCGGTCAGGAGACCTGCATGGATGAGCAAGGAACTCCTGGCAAAAACAGTTTCCTGTAGGAAACTACAGGCCTGTCAGCCTCCCCTCCATCCCTGGAAAGGTGATAGAACAGCTCCTCCTGGAGGTCATCACTAAGCATCTGGAGGACAAGAAGGTGATCAGGAGTAGTCAGCATGGATTCACCAAAGGGAAATCGTGCTTTGACCAATCTGATAGCCTTCTATGACGGAATGACTGGCTGGGTAGATGAGGGCAGAGCAGTGGATGTTGTCTACCTGGACTTCAGCAAGGCTTTTGACACTGTCTCCCATCACATCCTCCTAGGTAAGCTCAGGAAGTGTGGGCTAGACGAGTGGACGGTGAGGTGGCTTGAGAACTGGCTGGATGGCCGAGCTCAGAAGGTTGTGGTGAATGGCGCGGAGTCTAGTTGGAGGCCTGTGGCTAGTGGTGTCCCCCAGGGGGTCAGTACTGGGTCCAGTCTTGTTCAATGTATTCATCAATGACCTTGAGGAAGGGACAGAGTGCACCCTCAGCAAGTTTGCTGATGATACTAAACTGGGGAGAGAGGCTAACACACCAGAAGGCTGTGCTGCCGTTCAGAGGGACCTGGAGAGCTGGGCGGAGAGGAACCTCCTGAAGGTCCACAAAGGCAAGTGCAAGGTCCTGCCCCTGGGGAGGAATAACCCCCATGCACCAGGACAGGCTGGGGGCTGACCTGCTGGAAAGCAGCTCTGCCGAGAAGGACCTGGGAGTGCTGGTGGACAACAAGTTGAGCATGAGGCAGCAGTGTGCCCTTGTGGCCAAGAAGGCCAATGGGATCCTGGGGTGCATTAGGCAGAGTGTGGCCAGCAGGTGGAGGGAGGTGATCCTGCCCCTCTACTCAGCCCTGGGGAGGCCTCACCTGGAGTACTGTGTCCAGTGCTGGGCTCCCCAGTGCAAGAGAGACATGGCGCTACTGGAGAGAGTCCAGTGGAGGGCTACAAAGATGATTAGAGGGCTGGAGCACCTCTCCTAGGAAGAAAGACTGCAAGAGCTGGGCCTGTTCAGCCTGGAGAAGAGAAGACTGAGAGGGGATCTCATCAACGTGTGCAAGTATCTGAAGGGGGAGTGTCAAGAGGATGAGGCCAGTCTCTTCTCCGTGGTGCCCAGCGACAGGACAAGAGGCAATGGGCAGAAACTGAACCACAGGAAGTTCCATCTGAACCTGAGAAAAAACTTCTTCACTGTGAGGGTGACAGAGCACTGGAACAGGCTGCCCAGAGAGGTGGTGGAGTCTCCTTCGCTGGAGATATTCAAAAGCCGCCTGGATGTGATCCTGGGCAATATGCTCTAGGTGACCCTGCTTGAGCAGGGAGGTTGGACTAGGTGATCTCCAGAGGTCCCTTCCAACCTAAACCATTCTGTGAATACTGTGAAGTCGGCGTGACTAGTTTCCTAAGTAAGCCTCTTTTTAACAGCGCATGCGTTCAGAGGGCACTAGTTATTTTGCAATAACTTCCATGGGCACTTTCAGGCCTGGATTCGTCTTTGCATACCTCAGAGCTAGACATCCCCAAATCTCATGACTGGTTGCAAAACTGCACGGGACTCCTAGCTCTTAGCAGCTCAGCGAGACGACTCCCACCCTGAGTGTGCTCTGTCGTTAGCTTTACATAAAGTAGGTTTTCCCACCCGGAAAGTGCTCTATATCGTATATTATAGCTACTTACAGAAAGGTAAGTAGCTAGCGAAAAAAATCAGCCCTGCAGTTCATCAGGTCCTAACAGACCTCCTAGTAAAATTAGCAACTTCCTCATGAACAGTGAACTGATTTGGGACCAAACACAAAAAATTTGGTCAGACTGAGACTTACACGAACATTACGTCTACATCAAACAACGTAGCCAACTTACTATTAGTCACACTCAACCACAGATAAAAGGCGGCAATTACTGTTATCTGCAATGCGAACCGAGCGAGTTTTCCTCACAGGCCAGTTTTGCTACAGAAATTATCTGCCAAAGAACCAGAAAATTAAAAAAAAAACTGCAAACCTGCGCGGCGTCACAAAACAAACGACGGCTTTCGCGTGTACCGGCCGCTGCCCTAACAGGCACACGGGACACGGAAAGATACCAGACGGCTGTTAATATGGGGGACACCTGAGAGGAGGCTGTGAATCTCGCCCTGCCCGCCGGCGCTCGCGTGGGTGGCTCCGCCGGGCCCGAACCGCCCGACGCAAGGGGCAGAAACGCCTCGGCGTTTCCTCCTTGCGCTCAGGTGGGCAGAGCCGCCTTCTGGCGGGGCAGGGTCAGCGTTCGCTCCCTGGTTTGCTCCCGGGGCAGTGAGGAGCCCCACCGCTCCTTTCAAAAGGCAGGTATATTAAAATTGCGGTCTAGCCTCCAACTACGTTCCCCGTCAGGTGCACAGAGGCTACATGAAATTCCTATCATTATTAAACCTAATTCACCCAGGAAATATCTGTCCTGAGAGCCATTCCCATTTCGACTTGACACAGGAACGAGCTTTCGAAGCTATCTTTTACCCAGAAACAAATAAGAGGTTCCAATAACGATCCGGGGGGAAAAAAACATGCTTGTTTTTAGACAAAATGTTATTCTGAAAGAAAGAAAAAAGGAAATGAAACACAAATGGTGCTTGTCTGAATTCGACCCCGCCGGAGCAGCGGTTACTGCGTGCAGCTGGGGCGGGCAGGGCTGCGCGGCCAACGACAACACAGATGGAAACCATTGCTGCCTTCGGCGGCCCTCGCTTTCCAAACGCGTTCTGCTGCGCTTGCCATAACAAAGTTGCTAACAATTATAAAATAGCTTTTTCTCTTTTTTTTTTTTTTTAAAAAGATTATTAGTAGAAATACAAACATCCAACTGATTAAATACAAAATAAAAATGCCTCGCTCAAATCTGCACCATAAACAACTACATCTTTTGGGAGCTATGGAATATGTAATCCTCTGAGCATCGAGAAATCTAAAATGTACATGTGAGCATGCTGATACTACTTATTAATATCTACAGTGTTTAAATTTTTTTCCTATTGCTGGTTGTATAGTTTACTGCTTTCAACTTGGCAATTTTTCAATGGAAGAATTTTGATGAAGTTATGAAGTACGAACTGAAATAAATCTTGATTCAGTAACTCCTCATTCGTTTATCTGAAAATAAAAAAGGCCATAAAAAAGCATAAAACTATTTATATACGCTATAAAAGGATTAAATCTTTAAAAAACCTGGAACATGTGTAGTTTGAGCGGTATCATGGGAAAAGACATAGCAACCTGAAGAGAAAGCATTAACACAAATTTCTACCTTTATTTTTTCAAAACAGGCCACAGGAAGAAAACTAGGGAATGCTGCCTTTCAAGACGAATAACCTTGCTCAATCCCAGGAATAAGAACTGAGTCAGAAAAAAATTACCATTATTTTATCTCACTGGAGGAAAAAGGACAAAGATGAGTGACATACTGTTGCCCAGAATAATACCAGCAATACTGAAACAACTGACAAAAGTGTTTGACAGGTGCTGGGTCTAACACAGAATGAGAGATGCTTTAATCGAACCCAAGAAGCAAAAGGGCTAATAACTACACTGCAGAACTGAGAACTCAGAAGGTATTAAAGATTGGATTGCTCACGAGATTGCTTGCCTAATGCCAATTTACAGGAGGGATTGCCGAGAGAAACAAATGCCTGCAAACAATAAATAATATTTATCTGCAAATTAAAACTCATGTGTCTACTAGACACAAAAAAACAGAATCAGTGGAGATGATATTTTTGGGGCACATCATGCTCTTCCTCTCCACTAGCTCCTCTGTGTTCCACAGAGCAGAAATAAACTTCCTCTCTGCATCCTAGGAGAGAAAATACTTTACTTCATCCTTCCCTCAAAAGGGTATCTACCAAGATAGGTAGCAACTATCTCATCTTTCAGGATTGATCTTGCTTATACTTGCTGACGATGTGATAAGATAGTATATAGTGTGGAAAGCAATATGAAAAGCAGAGAAAAAATAAAGGTCATCCTATAGGGGTCTGAGGATATAAAATTGCTTTACATCACAATTAACTGTTTTTACCTTGGAGGAAACAAAAAGAAACATCTCAGTTTATGCACTCATTCAGGACATGAGTGGAAAAGAGTGACTTTTCCAGTGGAAAAGAGTGACTTTAAGAGAGGTGAGGTCTGCCAATACGCACGTGCCACTGCTGAAAGCTGCCAGCAATTCATGTGCCATTCTCGCAAGGGTGTTATTAGATCAACCACCAATTCGGTCCCAGCCAGACTGCGGAGCCAGCTGCTACGTAACCCCACAACACTGAAAGGCAGCAACGTGACACTGGAAAAGTGGTCAAAGGCTTGTGATGCATAATAAAGCTATTTAGAAGCCAGTGGGCAAATGGGACTTTTCAAGAAGAACCGTTGTCACCTATGCGTGCCATCTGCTTGGGAGCAGAGCTGACCTCAGGACAACCTGCCATACCTTCGGCCCGAGAGATCAAAGACTGCTCTTGCATTTACAGTCCCTCTCCCTAGAGTTCAGCAAAAAAATGGATATTACTGACAGCACTATTCAACTCAGCTTTGTCGTGCCACTATAAAGGCTGGAAATCAGGCACTGGTACTCGCCACACACTGAAAGTTGATATGAAAGCTATAGGTAAACTCAACATCACTAAGATGCTAAAAAATCTCTGTTTATTGCCAACAATTGAAGACTTACTACATGGATTTATTCAGGCCAAAAGTGCTGACTAAATAGGATGTTAAGAGAAATCTATGGCATACTAAGCTGCGCAGGAGTGAAAAATTAGCCTGAGTGTTGACAAGTAGCAGCTGAGAAGAATTCTTCATCTGACCGTTACTAATTTCTCAAGTTGTCAGCTGGACCCTAAAAAACTGGGAGCCAAATAACGTGAAAGAAATCCAGCAAATTCTCTTTTCAGGTTCCGAACACATCTGACTAAAGACAGTGAACCACCCAGCCAGGTAACAAATGAGCATTTCTCGTAACCATGGCAAGAGGCTCTCACAAATGTTTCCAGTATGTGAGAAAAAGGTTGAGCAGCGCTGCAAAACTATTAGCCACTGGCACGCGGGGGTCTGGTTTTAGCAGATGCAGAAAAGAGACGGATACATGCAGATAGACAAGCAGTTAGGTACAAGATTCCTCCAGCCCAATCTACTCCAGTCCCAGCACTACTGGAGAGACATTCACTCAACTTTTCAGAACAGAATAATCCTGTTGGTCCCTACCTGCGGCTGCAAGGTGGACAACACAGACTGCTGGCCAGCCCCGCACAACCACCACTAAGTAAATCAGTGCAATTACAGCACACGCTTCTGGGGAAGATGAACATGAGCACAAGCTAAGATTTTGTTTCGAGTGATCCTGAACACTGACCTGAGGAGATCTAAGACCAACAGCAGAAGTAGGTACGTGCTTTACACATTTTACTCCAGGGAATGGAGATAGATACAATTCACATGGCCAAAGAGTGTTCCTGCTGACCCAGGAGTGACTGCCTAATTAAAGGTATCTATGGAAAAGTGTTTAGTATGTAGAGTACAGTGACCAAAAAGAGAATGCAGACTCAGACCAAAAAAAAAAAAAAGATCGGAAAGGATTTGTTCACTCGGACTACACAATGACCTCACCAGCAACAGAATTGCCATTTCCTCCAACACAGCTCCTCTGAGTTCTGCTCAGATAATCCTTTATCTAAAGAAGAGGAAGGTAAAATGGTAATGGAGAGGGCCAAATGAAAATAATAAGAACTGAGCACAGCATATCAGTTGAGCTCAGCATCAGATATATAAATTAAAAGTGATAAGACTTGAGCGCAGAATGCACCACTGAAATAACAGAGATGCGGAGGGAGGTACACCCAAACTCTATGGAGGACAGAAGTGGAAGTAAACTCTCAGCTCCATGGAAGTGACAGGAGATCTGAGGAAAGAATTCAGAAGTAAGAAGGAATGAGCCAGAAACAAATGTGTGTTATTTCTGTCTCATTCAGATTTTATAATAAAAGATTACTTCACAGCCACTCGGCAGCACTACTCAGACAAGAGCAATAGAGTAAACTCCTATCAAACAAAGGGTCTGGGGGCAGCAAGAAGAGAAATGGGCTTGAATTAGTGCTGGGACAGTCTTTCATACATAATACATGAGAAAGATGAATCTGAATTTCACGCAGCATGGGCACCTCAGAGGTGACTGCTCTAGCTGTGCTTGAAGAAGTATCTGTATTCGCAGCATAGACAAATTCTCCTTCCTACTCCAGGAGTTATGTATTCATGTACATGACTTGACAGCGGGGAAAGGAGAAGGCAGTAGGGTGAGAAAAGTGTGGACAACACCATTTACACTGTAATAATAATTCTCTAAGGGCCTGAACACTGCAACAAACTAAAACAAGAGAAAACTTCGGTACTTACAAAAGTAGGAAATTCTTACTGGCCTAACACCTTTCCCATGTGTTTGCAAACAGCACCTTAATAAACACGCTTAGAAAAAGAAACAGGCTGGTTTCTCATCAGCAGCACAAGGACAGTGTTTTATGGACAAGTATAGCATGGAAAGATGATACCAAAAAAACCTGAGACCACAAATATGAACATGATAAGAATGATGGTAGGACAACATCCTGTCAAATCTGTGGCATGAGTAATCTAAAAAACTTTCTGCTATGCATGTCAAAGATCATCAACATCTAGTAAGGACAGAAAAGAGGGCAAACAGCTTCCCAATAATCACAGAAAGAATCTGGTAAAGCAGTTCAGTCCCACTGTAAGCCCAACCTGAAGTTCGTCCAGTTTCAATGCAAACTGCAGTTAAAGGCAGTCCAAGACAGTCCACTCTGGCAACTTATACATGAAAAAAGCTTTCAAATACGATGGTGTACACTGTTATAAAGCTATATCATAAATGAACTGATGAGGAAATTAATTGGAAGTTTTCTGTAATACCATTTGCAAATATGAAATAAGAAACAATAACACACACCCCCCAAAAAAACTGGGGAAAACAGGGACAACTACAGCCTCCTTCAAGACATGATCAATACAAAAAAAAAAAAAAAAGAATGTAAACATTTTATTGTCCTTATTACTTATGTAATCACATACGATGACTGGAACGATTACGCAACCAAATCATGTCCAGAAAGCTCGCTGCCCTGTAATGCTCGCTGCTCTGGTCACTCATGATCAACTGAGAACATGAAACCAGAGCAGGCGCTTAGCCGACATACTGCTATGAAGAGTGGACTAGTTCAACAGAAAAAAACTACAGTTCAAGAGGAAATTGATAGAGCCTGTCTTAATTTAACAGAGTGAAATGAAGGCTGAGAGAAATATGATTGCAATTTCGAAGGAAATCTGAGGCACACGCTCAGGTGAGGAAAACTAACTGCTTAAATATAAGGACAACGGCTGATATTAAACAGTGAGATGGTGGAACAGCCTTCCAAACTGAAACAGCACGTTAAAGAAACCTATGTGGTAGTAAATTGATTTTGATAATTTTCTGAAAGGGTTAATGTTTTATAATTGCCAGCTGTAGCAGCGACCGGACTCAGTGATCAGAAAGGACCCTTTGGTTCTTCCTTCATTATGGAAGGACGTGCTGAGATTCATTCAAACTGAAGCCGTTGGCCAGCCTGAATGAAACAAATGAATTTTTGTTGAATTTATTTTTGTTGGTTTTAAACATTTTCTGCAAGGGAAACCCTCCAAGGCCAATACTAGCTTAAGTTTATCTTTTAAGAAGAACAAAGAGTAATGACTGATTTTCAATGTTAGCAGAAAAATCAATATGAAATAAAAACTCCTAAGTACCTACCTGGCACGCAGCACCCTTGCTCTCGTTATATCACAAGCCTAAATGCACAGTTTAGAACGTTTAAGACTATCTTTTTTTTCTTCAAAGCATGATTAATGTAATTGGTAATATATCACCTTAAAAATCCCTTTGATTTCAGAAATGATTTTTCTCTTCTCCAAGGACACTGTCTCCTTTCAGCATTTTCTAATAAATATCTGAGTGTATACCTGACAAGCAGCCAGATAAAAGCAGGCTGTCAAATCACTTTTCCACAATAGGAAACTCATTTATATGAAATGCTCCTATGGAGTGACTGTGTATGTATGCAGGAAAGGGTTGGAGGAAGGTGACCTATTCTTTTGATTTATATCTACAGGGGTTCTGGCATACTGCTGGACACTTGTTGCGGTTAAATAATTATTAGATTGTATTCCAGGAAAAACGAAACATATATCCAATTTTATTGTGAAAATCATGCAAAATAGCCAAATGAACTGTTTGCATTTCATTCTGTTGGACTGCACAGTGCAAGGTCTCTGCAATCACTCCCTGTCATACGTAATACGACTACCAAATGCCTGAAGGCGGGGAGTGCTCTGTTACTGTCACACTGTGGATAATTTATGCTGATAGTCCTCAGGCACATCTGAGACGCAGGACATACTGGATGTTATTCTGTTGCCTCCGTGTCAACTGTACTTTAGGGCAACCTGCTGATACTGCAGTGATGGGATCCCAGGCATTAAACTGCCAGCAGCTGAGGTACGCACGGAGCATTGGCCTATTACTCTTCCAAATCCATCCTCTAGCACTGCTTCTGGCCTGTTATGAAACATCATAAAAGTAGGTGCAGACTGAGAGATGCGAAAGCAGGCTAAGATACACAAGTCCTCATAGTAAGCAGGTTCAAGAGGGGACAACCAATGTGACCAATTCAAACAAAAGTGCTAGACCACCGTGACCTCCTCTGCTCCCATCCTAGGCAAAGGTTCATTAGCTGCTAGCCTTGTAATCACGCTGACAAATATATTCCTGCACTCAGGCAAATGGGGTTGCATTTCTGCAGCAGGACTCGGACTAGCACGTAGGCTTACATCTTTCACTTGCAGCTTTTATGTTGCTGGCCATCTGAAGACGCTGTACGCACAGGCCTTAAAGCAAGCGAGGATTTGTGCTTCCTAAGAAGTCTGCTAGACCAGATGTAGGCAAGGGAATGCACACAGACACAGAGAATGACACAGAAACGATGGGACTAGTGATTTGCTTTATTCGAACATGTGCAAGATCCACCTCTGTCCCTGGATTTTAAGACCTGGTCCAAACCCCACTGAGTCCAGGAAATCTCTCTGGGCTTTAATGGGTTTTAATAATTGGAGATTTAACTTAAAATATTAACAATATACCTCTAAATAAAACGATTTTATGATCTTTGCTCATGTGCTGATGAATAGCAAAACTGATATAAAATGTGGCATGAGCAAATATGCAGGTCTATTTACGGATTTGCAAAGGAAGCCTTGCACAGCACCTGCCTACACATAATTCTGGCTCCTGGCACGACTTTAAGGAGTATTGAATTCCTCCCCACCCACACATCTTTACATAAGTAAAAGCTTAAACATCAGTTCAGACTAAACATTTTTGAATGCAGAGTCCCTTGAGTGCAACAAAAAGAAACAGTGGTGTAAATGAGACTTTAATTTCCATCACGCTCAATAACTGATGTGCTAAAAACTTAGATTTTAAAATAGTGCATAGTTTATTTAAAGCTATTGATTCCTACTTCCAGTAAATTTATGTGTTCCAGCAGCACACTGTGTCTCCACTGGAGGTTGAGACCACCAGTAGATGTTATTCAACAAGTGGAAAAACTTGGTCTCTGTCCTGGCTAGCTGCCAAAAAGAGGTGCCAGAAATTATTGACTTTCAACTTGTTATGTGAGGAAGGACATCCTAGAGCAGAATTTCCTATCCTCTCATGGGTCCAGTGGATTTCTTCCACTGGACTATGAAAGTGAGGTCTAAGAAAAGCGATTAAGAAAGGCAGATTAAGTGCAGCTCGAAAATCAATGGGCTAGAGCATTAATGCAGGGAAAATTCATCTTAACCATTGTCACTGATATCCAGCTTTGCATAATAAGGCAGAAAATATGACAGTCTGATCATACCTAATGATAATGAGGGTCTAAGAGAAAAGGAGTCCCTCAGACAGGGAAAGGTTTCTGAAAAACAACTAATAATAAATATCATTAGTTCAAGGGGATTGCAGGAGAAATTCTGAAACTGCCAGACTGGGGTTTGAGCTGGTGCCAACATTTAAAAGGTCAGAAAGCTGACGATTTTGTCCGTCCCTCCTGACTCCACCTGGGCTTTTTCAGGACAGCAGCAGCCTGTCATCTTTTTCACAAATTATGATGTGCTAGCATCTTAACACAACATCACTGGTAACCTGTACTTGGACAGTGCAGGGCAATGACAGGCCTGGAACGGCACCTGGCTGATCTCAAAGGGGCCCTGAAAGCACAAAGGGAGGCACAAACTGCTGCTGTCCGTCAGCATCAACGGAAAGGAGGAGAAACTGGCAAAAATCAGCTTCCACTTCGATGGAGAAAACAGCTCAGCTCTGTGACTTGACCAAGAGGCAAGTGTCAGCACTGTTACTGGCAGGTCAGGGAGGAGAGCGGCGTTCAAATCCCGCTTTGCTGGACTTGCCACAGCAAGAACGAGCTCCAAACCGACTACACCAGCGTCCAATGCACTTCTCACTGTATCTTAAGAGAAATATTATTCTTACTCCAGAATCCAACCTGAATACAGCTACTGCAAAACAGTGGCGACCTAGTGGGCCTAATTCATACTTCACACCGTTTCATTGAGAGCACCTGCACCAGCTCTGAGGGAATTTACACATTCGTATATGAGAAAGGAAGAGAAGGTTTTTTTGTTTTTTTAAAAAAAAAAACAAACTTGCGTCTTCCAAACTAATTTATTAAACTGAGCCTACATAAATACGAAAGAATGACAAATTCAATTGGCCTGAGTTCATGAAGGTAGCACCTGAAGTCTACATCTCAAAGGTATGTGCATTTTGTTTAATTTTTTTGCCTCTCATCAACCATTTCCCTGTAATTCATGCTATACACTTCCTGAATGAAAGAAGAAATTCATTTTCAGACGCTGTTAACCATGAAATGAATTCTCCAGGTTTCACTGCACATTAACATGATCTTTTTTCACATCCCCTCAAATCTATTACATAATTATTTTATAGCACACATTTTAATTTAATTTTGCTACCATATAAATACTGACTCTTGAATATGGATGTTTCTAGCATAAACATTCCGTTTCTATAATGATTTGAGAATAACTGATGACATTATATAGAATTAAAATTAAAAGAAAATCTTGTTCTGAATCTCAAACCAAAAGGTGGCAATGCTTAGGGAGAAACTATAGTTAAGCTATTCTACATAATTTACTTTTTTTTTTTTTTGACTTTGTTCTGCAGCATGTAGTCCTATTTATCTTTTTAAAAAGTTTACTAGAAAAGGCTGACCAAGAGTTTGATCTGATAAATTATTTCTTATGTGCATAGGATGCTACTGCCTTGTAAAATAGATATGCTTGTCTCTTGAAACAGGGCATAAATCAGATAACAAAGTAACACATTAAAACGCAGAAGCATGTTGGTCATCCAGTTGTTCTCCCCCTACCATGAGAAGGCTGCTGACTTGTAAGCTGTATTTGTAGTTCATGCTTCAGGCTAATAAACACAGGTCTCCTCCATAGAGACTTAGGATTATTATTACAAACGAGAAAAAGGATGGATAATTTGTCAATATTAGGGCTAACATTGTGTTCACCTTCAAACAGGCTAAACCATTATTTGCTTATGCTTCTCTCGAAAAAATGCTGAAAATGTTTTTTCAAATCTACTGTAAAGTCACTAAAAGGGAAGAATTAAAACTTGTTTATAGCTTATTCTTCAGCAAGACAGCTGTTTCCAACTGGAGGAACTGAACTGCAGATCTCAGTTAACATCTCTTCTCTAAACATCTCTGAGAACTTGAACATCTACTTGTTCTGCAGGGAATTCCTTACCCAGACAGTGAACACAGAAGGGCACTAAGGACTGTAGAAAAAAGGAAGCCTTCTTCCTTCATTTCAGATCTCTAGGCCTTCATTCTGGGGGGTTGTTGCCAAGAGGCAGTCTTTTCTTAAGATTTTCTGTAGGAAAAAGTTGCTCCTAAGAATCGTAAGACAGTTTCAGCTGGGAAGGACCTCCAGGGTTAGGCTGGCCAACCACCCGCTCAGAGCAGGAGACTGCTGAAATTAGAGGAGGTGGCTCAGCCCTTTGCCAGTTGACTTCTGACAATCTCCAAAGGTGGTGATTGCACAACCTTTGCAGGTAACCTGTTCCAGTGCGCAACCACTTTCCCCATAAGGAATATTTTTCCTTCTCTTCTCCAAGCTGAGCAAACGTGGCTCACTCGGCCTCTCCTCAAGCATGACATCCTCCAGCGCACTAGCGCACCCGTGGCCAGTTGCCAACACCTTGCAGTTTGTCTCCACCCCTCTTGCACTGAGCGGAGGAGCGACAAAACCAGCCTTGATATTCCAGTCGTGGCCTCACCAGCCCTGAGTCGAGAGGAATAATCATTTCCCTTGACCTGCTGGCTCCTTCTTCTTAAAACTCTGTTAGTGGTTATCACAAAAATATCACATTCATATATTTAAATTAATACTCACCAGCCACTGCTGAGGTATTTCCGGTAGAGGCATTTGAGGAGGCGCAGGCAAACTGTTGGCAACTTCCTGTTTCTGAACATGTTCTTTTATTTCAAAACCTGCGGGAGAGGGACATACACCACTCAACACTTCAAATCCTGATGGAGTCAAATGGGATGTCCTTCCACCACCCGTACACTATGTTCAACAGTCACACACGGAAATCTGGCACGCAGCCCTTCCCGAGAGTCAGTCCCAGCTCATAGATTACCTCCAAAGTCCTGTTGCTTCGGAAAAACAGGAACCACCAGAAGGAATGTTGGAAATTAGGAATTTAATCAAGTAGAACAAATATATACTTACTAGATAGGCTAAAAGCTGCTTAGATCAACAAATACCAGACAGAGAAAAAAATTACAGGAAATCATTCTAAACTGGCGACTAATCTGCACTGAAAGATCTAAGGAGCTACAATTGAAACATTTTATCACACAGATAACAGCATTTATGAAAGGAAGATCCCTAACTTGTGACCATCTCAACCACACCATACGGCAAATAAAAGATCAGCAGCCTGCGGACCCTGAGCGGCCTGGGCCTTTCACTGGAGGAGACGAGGGACAGCTGCCCAGCTGCGGGGCTCGGGGTGCTGCTCAGCGCCCCCAGTCCAGATCATGCTGCCACTGAGGCGACGCTGGCCAACATTTCCTTCTTCCTCTCATCTTTGAAACAAGAACTGTGGTTTCCCAAGGGACTTGGAGAAGGGAAAAGAAGCTAATGCAAAAGCCGCTTTGAGGCTCCTTCCTTCTGCTATCAAATATCACTCCCTGGGGAAGAGGAACGACCCCTTCGTTCTGAGACTTTGGCACAATGATTTCAATCCTGGTCAACCTCGCTTCACAAGAACACAATGCTGTTTATTTTTCTAAATATCAAAAGGGAGATTAGGGTGCATCTCCTCAATGTTTTGGCAAAAAGTCAGTCAATGAGATGCACCCTGCTTACCCCCCTAGACTGAATTTAGCTTCTAGTGTTTAGTTTAGTTATGAAAATATATATTTACATAGTCAAATTGATGTGTTTCGGTCAAGATCATATAATTCTCAAAAATGTAACCAATGATGAAATGTTTCTTGTCATAATAAGCCAGTCCCACTGGCTGTGAAGTCATGGATTGCAAAATAACGCTGATAAAATAAACTCTCTAAGGGCCATAGATACTTCTTTCTTCCTACAAATTGAGAGCAGGATTATTCTTGGGAATCATTCTTTTTTTTTTTTTTTTAAAGTATAACTTTCACTTGCTCCTCTTTATATAGGGTGAATTCATATTATGACTGCTATCCATATCCCAGTCCACTATGCTTTCTGTAACAACCGGAAGTTAAATATGAGGGGTCTTTTTACCAGAAAAAAAAGTATCCCACATGAATGCTATTGACTCTGTAAAAGCAGTTTTTCCCCAAAGTTTGAAACAATGTGTGCTTAAGCAAGAAACTGCTCCAATATTTATTTTCTTCTACCAAATTGCACAGCAAAGTCAGCATTATAGGCTTATGACACTACAATTCCTTTAAGGAAAACAGGCAATGCTAATAGTCATATTAAATGCCTGAATTCACGAAAGATTCTTACTCCAAAATAAACTGTTTGTGTCTTTGTTTTTCTGAAGAAAGTTTGAGTTTCAGAAGGAAATGCCAAGTGTTTTCTTCAGACCTAAAATCCAATGAGCATGCCAAGATTCAGGAAGCAAAATAAAGTTTACAGTTTTTGCCAGTTAATCAGAGTAACTACCACATTGGATGTGGGGCGGGTTGAGGCCAGACAACTACTACCTGGCCCAGTTCTCACTGTCTGATGGCCATTCAATGAAGAAAACGGTGTGCGTTTAGTAGGTACAACGAAATATGGCAGGAGATTTCTAAAGAATTCTCCAACTAAGGACGTACTGAGAAAAAAGTTTAAATGGTTTAAAGTTCTACTAAAATCCACCCAGCCCATTATAATAATTTCCACACCTGTAAAAAGAAAAACGTAATTGTTCACTTCCAGATGTTATAAAGAATCCAGCCAGTTCCCAGTTGCACAGGTCCTTCATTAGCTTTCCCATTATGCTTAAATGGCTTGCTTCAGCAATAGAAATATGCTAGTGGATTCACACAGTTGATTTTCACAAATGCATATAAAGAGCCTGAACTCAGCATAATCCTCAGGCCTGTTAAACTATGCCAGCGTTCCTGAAGTTCATCTCATGGAGTTACGTGGGTGGAGTAAAGTAACATTTTAAAAAAACAGACTCAGAATGACAGCTCAACCGAGTTACAGCATATTGGAAGTTTATGCATTTTTTATTGCTTTTAATTTTAATGAAGAGATGAATAGTTTTGAAGGGATGGGAGTAGTGAATGTTATAACAGACCAAAAAAGCAGCAGGGTCATCTCCGTTAAAGTGTACAACTCCCTCTGTAGTTTCACACGCGCTTCCAGCTGCCGTGAGATGGCACAGGTCCCATGCAAGCTGCTCCACTCTTCCCTGCCCTGTTCCTGTCCTGGCACCAGTCCCTCCTTTGGGCCAGCAAAAGTACATGTGTGGCCTCGTGTTGAACCAGACCAGGAAGCTTACACAGGTTAGGACTAACCCAGCAAAAAAGCAAATAATGCTTGCGCTAGCAGAAAGCAGGATGCAGAACGTGAGCAGGAATGAGTAGCCTAGGGAGAGGGACAGCAGCGCTTTGTTCAGAGACCGTGCTGCCTTGGACTCTTACTTAAACTCCAATTCTGTGAACTGGAGTTTGTAGATTTACAAAGTACAGCCCAAAGAGATGTCTACTACCACCTTTTATGACCTCTTGCTTAATTCAACTATAGGACTTCCTTGGATTAATATGTTTGAACTAGAGCATATCTTTTAACAAAATATTCCATCTTGATAAAATGCCAGCAATGGCATGCGGACTTTAGTAAGTTCTTCCATTAGTTAATATTTTCAGTGTTCAAAATAGGTCCTGATTTTGACTTTGAAATAAACATTCAGCCACTGGATACTGCTATATTTTGTTGTGCAAGTTTAAGAGCTCATTCTCAGTCGTCCTTTTTCTATATTGAGATTAATTACGATCCCTCTTCTAGGGTAATTCAAAGGCATATTACTGGATCCTCTAATCATTGTTTTGACTTTTCTTTGAGATGTCTCAACTTTATCTCCCTGAACGCAGGAGACAGAAGTGGGTACAATCTTCTGCTAACAACTTCACTGAACCAAACCTGGACGCATAATATGTGGATCTTGTACAGATCTTATTAATGGATGGATCCTGCAATAGGATGTTATGGATCTTGCAGTAGGCACCAAAAGCTACAAGGTAGGGGCTGAAAGGTGGAAAGCTATGTTCCTTGAGTCCTTTGATCCTTGGCCACATCTACAGCGGGAAGGTTCCCACGGTACTGAGAAATTCATATCAATTTTGTTAAAATCTCTAGCCCCTTAAAACCAGGGTGGAGAAGGAGGACTTCTGAACCGTCTGTTGGGAACGGCTCTTTGCCCATGATAACCCCCAAATCATGCCTAGGAACTAATGAGAGAGACAAGTCAGCTCAGGCCAAAACCATGCCAAGGAGCACTCCAAAAATTTAGCAGTGCAAATGGTGAGTTCCAGGGCCCAGAAACATACCCAGCACTGTTTAATTTACTAGTACAGTTGTATTTTCTGTGTCCTGAAACATCAACCACAACCCAGAAAAAAGGATATGACAACCTTTTCCTATGTTTCCAAAGCTGGCAACAGAATGCTGTCTGATTTCTCGAGGAAGTCAAATGTCTTTATAATAAATCTAGCTGAAAAGATCAAAAGAACAACATACAACTTAAGATCAGCATTGTATGAGGTTATTTTGAGCTTCTGTAAAATACCGCGGTTTCTATACATACCAAATTGCAAACACTCAGCTACAGATTTTTCTTTTGGGGAGTTCCATATATTTTGATTGGCTTTTGGAGTATGAAATGAAGACTTCTTCTACAACACATGAAATCGTTACCTGCCTACTTTTCTCACTAGTAAAGTAAAAATAGTGACAGATCATCAAGAAAGTCAAAACTGAGAGCAGGATGATCATCATTTTCAAGCTGAGCTCCCTGGACCTGAATCCTGTGGCAAATACGGTTTCTTTACTGGAGGGGGATGATCATGCTATTTTTAGCACTGGAGTAAGAAACAAGTCATGCGAAATGCAGCTGCTCACAGTGTGACATTTTTTCTATAGTTTTTCAGAATCCAAACACTGGGGGTTTACCCTGACAATATGTCTGTCAAACGACAGATCTTATAGCCAAATGCTTCCTTATACAGAAAGGTGCTGTATGGAAATAGAGGACTACGATTAGGAAAAATAGTGAGGAATATGTTTTGTAAAAGCTTGTACAGAAGATTGTTGTATATAGTCAACCAATTTATATTGCATTCGATTACATAGTCTGGATGGAGACAAAAGTGACTGTGCAATTAAAACAGTTTTAGATAGGGAGAGGAGGGGAAAGTGAGCATTACTCCAATTAGGAAAGGAAAACCAAACACACTGACTGTCGTTTCCTGGCTCTGGCTGGGCACTCCTGCATTAGCCATGCACCAGAGTCTGCATCTAAACCAAGCCTTTTGATGAATTTAGGTCATATGACAGACATGCAGCATGCAGCCTCCATGCTGCTAGAAAAGGTGTGGTGGCCAGTGCTCCCTAACAGAGTTCTGCTTTTCCATCAAAACTGATAAAGAGAATTGCTGCCACAAATAAAATGAAATAACTACTGTGTCAACAAAGTGAAAACATTCTATCTAGCGCATTATTTTGTGGCTAGATTCACTCACGTGCAGTAAGCTATTACTTCCAATAAGTCTTTTGCTGTATTTCAACGCTGAGCATTATGGAAAGTGCTCAGAAAAGTGGCGCTTAGGCTTCACTCTGTCTTGCTGTGTTGCTTCAGTTTAGGGTTTGTCCTCACCCCGTAAAGCCATCTTGTTGAGCACAGACTTATTCTGTGCGTTCTACAAGCAAGAAAGCACAGCCCCAGCACTGACCTTTTGATGACTGTATCCTCAGGAGGATGTTAGTTATTACTGCCTTCTTCTCCCTGACAGTAGAAGTTAGATATTCATGGTCCAGAAGTTCAAGAAATAGACGCAGCTCAACTATTAACTCTTCCATGGCTGAAAAACAGTAAGAGAAAGATGTTTTCTAAACACGCAAATTCCCATTGAAAAAGGACAGAGTTAATTCTTATAATTCTTACATGTTCACATCCAAGTTATTCTTTATCATTTCTCAAAAATGTACATTACTCCCTGCTGGAAACACACCACATTCACTTGTCAACTCGAGAAACTAGCACGCTAGTGAGCACCACTGGCCTTTGTATCAGTCACCATGAAGTCGATGCAGAAAAAACACAATTCTTTTCACATAGCAAACCACCGAGTCGGCGCTAGATGAAAGTAAGTGCTGGCGTATTACTCATCGTTTTTAGCAATGCCACTCCTGTTCCTCTCCCTTTAACAAACAATTCTTAACTGCAAAAAAAAGATATCGTTTGATACCAATTTCTAAATTGCACTAATATTTTCAAAAATCCTTAGGGAACTCGCTCCCCTTCATTTCTCATTTTATTCCATCTGTTTCCCATGGAAAAAAGAGCAGGTGTTCCTTTTCTACTGTGATTCCTATCTGTTATAATTTCCAAAGACAAGCTCCCAGCTTAGCAGTGTAACTTCTTATTACTCCCCAGATTCCTGATCTTGCACTTCTAATTTCACCGTATCTCTACTATTCCAGATGTCAAGCCTTTCCAATTCTTTCTATAAAAACCACATTTCTTCTCTGGACTCACGGTGCCTCACAATTTTATATCATCAAAAATTTTTGTAAGCGTATTTCCACTTTTTCCTTCTTCTCAAATTAGCTCTGAAGACTGACATTCTCCTGAATGGCTCAGCCCATACAGATAAATGCATTTGTTCCAGCCTAATCGTATGACAGATCTACGCAGCAGATTTATGAGACACCCATAGTACTGAACATCATTTCCATGCTTCACTCCACTCATGACTCTGAGATTCTCTTGTCCCTTCACTCACGTGGGCTCTCTATTTTTAGTTTTGCTTTCATCTTGCATAGAATAGTTTACGCTTTCATACTTTCCTGTATCTGACGACATTATCCTCATTAAGAGATGAGGGGAAACACTCATTTCATTTCAGCGCTACCCCTAAGATGAATCTCAATTCCACCCTCATTCCAAAGGGCCTCTACTTAAGTTTTTCGCTATTTATTTACATTTTTTGTGATCTTTTCAAGGCCTAACAGGCCAACCTTTAGTAAGTTTTAAGATCTCTAAAAAGCACCTTCCTTGCCGCTCACCCCCTTACCAGCTCTTTGCTACTCCTCAAACCCTTTGTGATACGGTTGTTTACTGAACTGAAACTGGAATCCCTTTTTCCATTTGTGAGAACAGGTCTGGATATTTAAATGGGTTTTGATCTAGATGCGTTTGCTGTATCTGGCACTTGGCATCAGTATTGTGCTGGGCAACCTGCAGGTACCAGCTACGCTCCTGCAAGCGGCTGGGGGCCCCTTCTTGCCTCCAGTGATTGCAGATTGTACCATTTACTTGCAGACTGTGCCTGCAAGTATGATCATAGCTACTCTGGCAGAACTGACCTACTCCTAGCAGGCAGCGGAAAACACAGCAGTTTGCAATACTAAGGCATGATAAATTCTTTATAAAGAAATCAATCTGGAGAAGTACAGGTGGGCAAATCTTTTCTGAAAGACACTATCTATAACCACCCTGTACAAGTTTTTCTCTCGGTGAATACATCCTTTTATTTAACTGAGCATTATTACTGCCATTATACAAACTGTCCACGTTTTCAGGAAATATGTTCCTCCAAGATTTTTACAAAGCCATTTCTATATAGGCAGAAGGAGGTGATCCAAGATGACAGTAAATCTGCCTATATCACTTCACAATGTAGTCCAGGAAAAACTGCAAATAGCAACACATCATTTGTTTACCACCATGCTTATGGCTGCTTAGGAGTCTGTCAGAAATGCAAAAGTATTTCAGGACAACCATATTGCTTCCAGTGTGGTTCCCATTCTGGACAAACATACAGCTTTGTGAAGCAAAAAGGCATAGATTCAGAGTGATGATTTAAGCTTGATTTGCAAAGTGGTAAGTGACCATTAGATATAAGACTTAAGGAAAAAGAAGAGCATCTACCATCTGAAAACTGACAAAATAATCCCTAAATTATCAGCTGTGGGTTATTTTTTAAATGATACATTTTAGAAGTAAGACTCAGATTCTCTTAAGTGTATATAATACACAAATTCTGATTACAGTGGTCTGTTGCTTTTAGGTCTGCTTTAAATATAAAGTCTTTTACTACTGTAGCTATGAGCTTTATTTTAAGAAATTATGAAATACATGCATCTTAATAGTTACTTATTCTATTACGTGCATTTCAAAAGCAAGCATTACTGTAGAACCTAGGCAGTCATAGTGAAATCTAATCAGTACACAGTGCTAGAAACGTGTCCTCTTCAAGTACTTCTACAGCCATATCAATTACTGCCAGGACATATCAGCACATACGCACTTAAAAGTTACATCAACATACCAAATGTGCATAATTTCAATTTGCATATGTTACTGCACTAACATTTCTGTGAACTGGCACGTTTTACGGATCCTCTGAAGGAAGAGACCATAAAAAAAGCTGAAAGGGAACCCTCTCTTGTCCACCTCACCAATTAATGTGCACTAGTACTCCCTTTTCCTTCCATACAGCCTGAATTTCCACAGCAGAAGAGAGAAAAGAATGAAAGCAAAAGACATCCTTGATATGCATAGTGTGCCTAGCATTTTTCATCCGTTGAAAAGGATAAGATCGTTGCACTCGGGAGCTTATAATCTAATACAGATAGACAGTAAAATGAGAAATGAAAACCAATCATGAGGGAGTTACAAGGCAAAGAAACCAGGGAAGCAAAAGAAAATAAGAGGAAATGGGAAACCGTTGCTGGAGAGACTATTGGGAGCTGGCATTGGTCCAATTCTCTCCTGCAGCCTCTTCACATAAACCCATGGACCTCTCCTCCTCCACGTCTTTGGAGTAAATCTGCATTGCAGTCACTGGTGACCAGTCCAGTGGTCCAGTTCCTGGACCTGCAACGGCCGAGCTATCTAAGTTACTGGATGCATTTTAAAAGCACCCAGCAGAGGATCTAGCAAAAGGCCTTGGCTCGGACGGATAGAGGAGGGCAAGCAGAAGAGCATAACAGTGATGTAACGCCTAAAAAATTCTAGAAACCACTGCCTTAGATAACACGTTCACCGTAACTGCATTTATATTTGGCTTGGTGTCCAGCAATATGGTTGAAATATATCAAATAATGTATCTTAAAGGAATACAGAATGTGAGAAGACTGTTCTTCCTGCCTTTATACACTTACAGGTATACTCCATTGACTTTAAATAAGCAATAGTAAAAGCTATTTTAAGATTTTAATATGAGAGAGAATAAAAATGTTAGCAGCTGCTATACATTGCTAAACATAAATGTTTTGACATTTCTTCATTTCCTACCAGGATTAAATTGGGTTTGTATTTTCTTTTGCAGGAGCTAATAGCATCACAAACGTCAAAGTGTAAGGAAGGAAGTTCTGAATTTCACTTCAGGTATATATGTAATGATGTCAAACATTCAAACAGAAAAAAGGGAAACACTGTTCACAGCTAATAAGAAACACTCTTTCCATATATTTAAAAAAATGCATTTACTTCCTTTTCAATAATTTTGCTGCTTAAGCATGGAAGAGAAAATACTGCCATGAAGTGTCTTGGAAGTAATTAAAATAAGGAACTGTGAAATCTTTTCTTTAAGAGTGCACCAGACAAACATATATGTTATGAGGAAAAACTCAGTTTGCTCAGTTCTCAATCCGTGGCTTATTTTCTGGATTACAGAATCTTTTCTTGTCCTTCCTAGAAATGTATATGATGTAGTCACAAAAAGTAATGGAACTGAATAATAGAAAATCCACATAATGCATATTTTCAGTAAGCAATCATTACTTCTGAAATGGAGACCAAAAATGAGAGGGTGATGCAAGTCCCAAAGAAAAACATACTCCTCTAGTGAGAAATTACCCTTGGAAATCTGACATCACCACAAAATAAGCAGAATAATCAGAAGGCTCTCAAAAAGGGGCCAGTTCATTTGACAGTTTGGGCTGTACTCTAATTGCCAAAGGAATTACTGGTAAGTGGCAGGCGGTGAAAGGCAGGGTGGAGCCCAGGGATGGTAATCACGACAGTAAGCAGATTTTTGCTAGACTGAGGTGTAAAATCACATTCCTTATTAAATGATGAGAAGCCCGTTTTCTACTCAAGAGGAATTATAGGCCCCTAAGGTGCTGCTGCGATTGCCATGCACCAATAAAAAACAGTGATACATCCAGAAGGGTTTCCAGCTTTGGCTCTCTAGGGTTTTAAAGTTTTTCAAATGACAGCACATAAAAACTATACACACAAGCCAGCAAAAGAATACATCAAGGTAAAAATAATCAGAGAAAGACAATTACATCACATTGTAGTGTTTGTTCCAAACCAAAACTAAAACCAACTGGAATTGGAACAGCATAATGTTGCAGCTATTCCAAATCTACATTTATGGGTACTAGTCTATAACCATTTTTTAAGAATATAGAGTTTGCATTTCAAATTGATTTAAAAATTCTTAGGAGCAGTGCCATATCACACACATGATTTCCAGTTTGCTCGAACCAGAAGCAAAACGACAAGTATGAACTCATGAAAAGAAGATTCAGATTGCTTTTTGTTCACTCACGGGAACTGCAGTATCCCTTAACCCTGTCACGCCACAAATACGAGCCACAAGTGCTTCCTAGTTAACTAATATCAAATAATCTTCGGAAGAACCTTTAAAGAAAAAGAAAGGCAAATCCAGGAAGGATGACAAGAAACATTTTTTTAATTTTTTGTCTTATACCATACAATGCAACCCTTTACAAGGTAACTGCACTTCCATGCTTCCATTTCTATTCTAAATGCACGTATACAAACCTAAAAGTATACAAATCTACAATAGAAATATGAATTAAAATTGAGCTTCAAATTATGAGAAGACCATCTTCATCTGTTGCCTGTACATTGTTGAATCAAATTTCTCCGGGCTTAAATTTTTCATTCTCAGTTTTAGTTTGTTATTTACAGATGTTTAAGGGCCAGAATAAACCATCTAGATGAGATCATCTAAAAGAGACCGTCTAATCTGACCTTCCATAAAATCAGGCCACAGAGTTTCATCTAGCTACTCCTTTATTAGTCTAGAGACTTCTATTCCCTTAAAGCACATCTTCCAGGAAAGCCAAAAATCTAGGTTGCCACTTTGAGCTCTAGTCTGATTAGAGACAGAAAAAAAATCTCATTTAACTTCTAGAAACCAATATTTGTTTAGATTCATCTATTATATCAAAGCCAGTTCTCAAGCTATATATAAAAATAATGTATTGAGAATGAACGTGCTTGCATTCATATGGAACCCAATACACGCGCGCGCACACACACACACACACACACACGCATGCACACACACGCACACATATACACAGTGTTTGGGAATCACTGAAGTTTTTCAAACTGGATGTCTCAGCCTTAACCTTGTTTAAATGGACATTTTTGCAAAGCTATATTATATTAAACGCATACCTTATCCTACAATAGCATTTATTCGCAGAAAAATGCTCGTAGTGACGTTTCGTATTACATGAACAAAAACATTTTTTTAATTCTTACACCGTATATGACAATTTCAATGCATCTGTGCTCTCCGCTCTTAAAATTTAAGCCTTCAGCCTGCCGTTAGCAGCAAGATACTTTGGGACAACTTGTTCTTTAGAACATGGTAAGAGCAAGTCATGTCTGGCTGAATGATTAAAAATTATTCCATGCCTTTCTGATAACGAAAAATCTGATTAAAACCAACTCAGATCCGACATCTAAAAGGTCCCTGAAGCATACAGACACCCCCTGTCTCCCCCAAAAAAATCTCACAGGCATTTGGGTCTAAAAGTGACAATGGAGAAACCAGACACACAATCCAGTTCTGAATCAGAAACAATGTGCGAAGTTGGTGTTTACACCCGTTTCTGTTGAAAGAGCGTCATCATCTTAACTGTTACATACCTCTAGCTTTGGATCCTTTCATTTGAATATTTAAAAAGACCAAAGCAGAATATCTCTGAAGAAAGCATATCTGTATTTTATAAAGAAATTCCTATCAACCCTTTGTTAGACAAAAATCTTCAAACTATCAAGAAATGCACAAAACCACTGTGACTTGCTTCCACTCAATCCTACAATGCCATTACAAAAATCTAGGAGTTAATGAAAAAGTTCCTCTCATGACTCCCTTTTGCTTTTGGGGGAAAAGAATTTCACACAAAAATACACAAAATCTGGAAGCAGGAAGCAATAGTGCCTTTGGTGCTAGGAAGAATTTTGGCTTTCTTCAATATGCTACCAGCAATTATGTAATTTTTATGTAAATCTTCACGCATTTGGATACATCTTTCCAGATACTGTAAAGAACGTAAGTGAATTTAATATTTTTCTTACTGATCTGGATGATGGCATGGAGGGCATCCTCATCAAGGTCTGGGAGAACAACTGGGAGATTCAACTGGGAGAACAGTTGATATATGCCAAGGTAGGGCTGCCATACAAAGGGATCTCAATAGCTTGAAAAAACATCAGCAATCTCTTGTAATTGAACACTGGGGATGGAATAACCCCAAGCAACAGTACCGTCGGGAGGCTTACTGGCTAGAGAGCCGCTCTGCAGAAATGGATCTGGGGCTTCTGGTAGACAAGCAGAGCGCAGGTCAGCAGCTTGCCCGTGAAGCCAGGAACCACACACTGGACTGCATTAGCAAGAATATAGTCGGCAGGTGGAGGGAAGTGATTATTTCCCTCTACTCGGCACTGGAGTAGTGGGTTCATTTCTGTCCTCCCCAGTGCAAAAAAGACATTGAGAAAGTTGGGCAAGTTCAGTGGATGGCCACTGAGATGGCTGGGGGGCTGGAGCACGTGACAAAAATGAGGAGGAACCGCAGGAGCCAGGTGTGCTTAGCCTGGAGAAAAGAAGGCTACGGCGAAATCTAACTGCAATCTTCCACTACCAAACAGGTGGTTGATAAAGAAAGCAGAGCCATACTCTGTTCTCAGAGATGACTAAAGAAAGCACAAGGGATGATGGACAGCAGCTGCAGAAAGAGAAATTATAATTAGATACAAAGAAAAAAATTCTTCATCGTAAGAGTGGTAAAATGAACCACCTGTCCAGGAGACTTAGCTCTATCCTTTGAGAAATTCAAAATCCATCTCGACAAAATCCTGAACAATCTGACCTGACCTCAAAGTTAGCCCCTATTTGAGCAAGGCGTTGGACCAGATGACCTCCATATTCCCTTCCAACCTAAATTATTCTGTGATTTTATAAATAATGTTAGGAAAGTAAGAATAATTCCCATCACTTTACAGATGAAGAACAGAGGTTACATGACTACATGACATTAGCCATGATCTCAGAAGAAGCCTGGATGATATAGAAAATGGATCATAATCCTTGAGGCTCATTCCTATCCATCCTATCCACATGACTACTCTTTCTATAAAAGAAATGATAATTTTAGACAGACAGCAGATCCGTAGACTATAGACAATGAATACAGATGTTGTGAAAAGTGAATTCTGGTTCCCTATACTCTGTTGTCACTATAAAATTTGAGTGACTGTGAAATCTGCAGAGAGAGCTGATAAGAAAGAAAGTTTTAAAGGATCCAACTTTTCGATGCATTACTATCAAAGAGAAGAAGTAACCAATTAAATTCAACTGGGATACTCTTAAACCTTAGCACAAACACTACGGTGCTTGGTCTGCCTGGAGACTTTACATTAAAAAAGATCTCTCACGGCTGCACTTTCCCTCTTTGCTGCCCTACTGACTGCAGTGTATGAAATGTGATGTGACATATACCAAAAGGCAATGACCAACTTACTCTATTGGTTAAGCATACTAAAAATGGGCTCTGTAAAGTAGGGATGATCATCCTTGGGGGTGTATGGTATTACCAAAAAGAATGGGAAAAGTGCACAAAAAAGGAGTGAACTCTAAGTAGCAGCCGAAGCCCTAAAGATGAAGAATTAGCAAGGAGCAAGTAAAATATATAGAAGGTTTGTCATCAGGGTGCTTTAACATAAAAAATAATTATGTCTGAGGCTCTCTAAAAAATAAAACAATGACCTTTTGTTTAAAGTCTGGAGCTCTCCAGACTGTCACAAACTCTCTTTCCAGACAGCTTGGGGCAACAGAGGCAAAATACAGCTACTAAAATCTCCTCCTGTCTCATACATATGTATGATCAACCTCAATGAGTGTCAAGGGATCATCTCAGCCGCAATCCACATGTATCCCTCCTTTTTTTCCCCTTCTGCTCCAGTTTTCAAGGAATCGGCTTTACAAAACCAGATTTTCAAAAAAAGCTATCAGAGCTCCAAATGCTGCTGTTGCAGTACTTGGCTGATAAAATAAGAGGTAGGAAAGCATTAAGAAATGTTTGGATAAGAAACAAGCTGCCAAAAATCCTTCTCAATCAGCTACAGCCATGCAATGAGTGACAGCAATGCAGGAGTCTAATCCATTAGCATGAGACAGATGGATAAAGAGTTCATTTTTTTAAAGTATAGAGCAGTGTTTAAGCACTGCCACAGATTTTGGAGAGGAATGCCTGATTTTAAGCAAGTTCACAGACTCATAAAAATAATAAAAAAAATAAATAAGAAAGCATTTAATATTACGGGCATTTATTTTTATTTAAGCATTAATTATGTTCATTGAACTCATTATAACAATATGTTTAGGCAAAAAAAGAAAAATGGCAATAACTGCCTGCAAAAACCTAAAGTGGACTCTATCGAGTTGCTGAAGGTTTCCTCTAAAAGTGTATTTCCCACATGAGGTTTCTCATAACAAATATAACCTACCTTGTAAAGCCAAAGAACATGGATTTCACTCCATCTGCTGCACACCCAGCTGCCTGGGAGAGCATCTCCCGCTCTCAGTCTGCACTCACTAGGGGCATTCAGTTTCAGTTTCCTTTTCAGACTCCCATTACCCTACTAGGGCAGAAAATTAACATTTCTTGCATTTAACCATCTCCAAATGTATCAGCTGACATCATCTTGTCAGGACAAGACATTCCAGGTCTTGCTTCCTGGCTCCCGCATTTGCTCAACTCCTCCATTACTCCAAACCACAAAAGATAAAACAGCCACTACAGTACTAATAAATAGGCTCAGATTGCACCAAAAAAGAAAAAGTAGCTCCTTATGATGCAAAAAAAGAGACAGAAAATCTGTGAGAGAAGGAGAAGTCGGCCCCAGATTCAAGGTCCCAGGAGGAGATGGGGCTCAGTTAAGACTGAAAGCACAGAAACAGATAACCTGCATTAGTAAAAACAAAACAAAGCACTACAGTACACCTTGGAGTTCACTTTCACTCAGGTCCTCAGCTGCACACAGATCTGCTCTTAGGTTAGGATTTCTTTCAAGGCTAGGAACTAATTACATGTCCAGCAGAAACGTGAGACAGTAAATTAACTCACTCAATGGAATTGAAAAGCTAAACGATGGCAAAGAAATACAAATATGGCAATGGTGGGAACTCTACAGTAGTATTCATTATTTTTGCATGCAGCAATACAGTTTTTATTATACATGCCAAGTACCGGAGTCAAAAATTGCTCAATTTTCAATTGTTCACTGCGTGATCGTTTTAGCAATACCTGCTGTACAATCCAATAATAGTTTGCACTCTGTAAATATGGCATTATAAGCTTCCAGTTTGCAGCTAATTTGAAGGCAGTCTAAGACCATCTGCATTTTATCAGAACATATCCAGAAGTCCTCACATTCGTATGCAAGGTTGGAAAAAATTCTTTTTTGTTTGTACTCTACACTTTTTTATACTGCACTTCTCACTACAGGGTCTGTTATGCAATGAGTAATTTCTGTCATATATTGCTTGCTGTCTTCTTCTCAAGGAGAGAAGCACATTCTGCTTTTTCTGTCAGGCTTTTAACAATTCCTTTAAATAGATTTACACAGCGTTACAGAGTTATGTTAAGAAAACAAGATTAAAGAAACATACTTTACATTAACAGAGGGTAGAATGGTGAGAATTGAGGTCTCTCTCCTTACGGAGAAGATGTCACCCCCCCACCTCACACCAGTGTCCCAAGGAACTTCCCTCTTCTTTACATAGAACCCTTTTTCTTATTTTGGAGAATTTCATTATGTGAGAGCTATGCTGTAGTCAACAAAAAAACATCTTAGAGCTTTAGGTAGCAGTGAAACTGAAAGCCCATACCTGAAGCACCATTAACATAAAAGTGGAAATCTTTTTTTTTTTTTTTCCAGTTCTGGGGAGAAGGGACACTGAACAAAGGTGGGTTGTGTTAATGGTGCTCTGCCCTGCTGAGCTTGCTCTACAAACGTGTGCAGTTCCCGGGAGCTGAAGATTTGCTACATCTGTGGGCTCCATTCACAGCACTTCAGGAAAGACTAAACCATAGCTTGTATCCAGAAGGATGAGCAAATTAAATGCAAGGAGAAAGCAAAACAAAAAAAACTGGCATAGCCAAAGTCCATAAGCCTTTTCTATTTCCAATTTCCGATCTCCTCTCACACCTCACAAACATTGCATTACCACAGGTGTCAAAACATGGTGGAGACTCCAAATCGAACTCGCACTGCTGAGTATAATGGTTCTCTGCAAGGCTCCAACACAGCCTTCAAAGCTAGAAATGTTTAAACCTTGTGAATAACATAGATATGTACACATTCCTCCTACGAGCAGTTATTTCTTGTCTTGTGCATTATACTTCTTACCCAGTGGTGGCTCTGGGCCTTCGTGACTTCATGCTCTTCAAGCATTGCTTGGACTGCACAAGTATCATCTTTTCCATGCTGTTCACCCTTCAAGTATCCAAATCACTCACAAATAAAGTTAGTTACAAAGCACCATCGCAAAGGCAGGATCACCTCATTCTAGATAAGGAACTAAGATAAAGAAAGACTAGAGATAGAAGGAGCTGCTGATCCCAGATCCTCAGTTTGAAATAACTGATTTTTAAAACTACTTGGGACGATGCAGAGCTTTATTCATCCAAGCACAGCTCTTCTGGACATCAACTGATTCAAGAGCGCTCTGTTCTTCGGTAATATAGGTTATGGGATTTTGATTCCTGTGCATAGGGAATGCTGAAGACCTAGTCACTGTTTGCCTCTGAGAAGCCAGGTCTAAAATCCTTGGCTCATTTAATGAGAACGCTGGAAACACTGAGGATCCAGTGCTTTATGGCAACGTAAAACTGCCAGGAAAACGAGAGTATCCTTTCTTTGCTGCAATCCTTTGCTTCATTCAAAAATCTGGAGGACACATGGGTGCTCTAAAGCCAACACCACCTCTGTGCTGAATAAGGAGGGTATAAACACAACAGAAGTTTGATAAAATCCCACCATTCAGTTCTCAGTCTAGGGGACCTTGAGGGAAAATACCTTGCAGTAAGCACCTTCTTTCATTACACTCGACCTCCTTCTCAAGCATCCATCCAAACTGTATTTTTAACAGCTTTTCACGAGGTGAGATGCTCAAAGAACAACAATGTCTTAGACATGCTGCCCTGGGACATTTGCAGTTTTATGGAGAAAGGAAAATCAACATCCTGAAAGCAGTTCACAAACACTAAGTCACAGTCCAGGAGATAACACCGAATGATCTGTTCACAAAGAAGCACATAAAATGTAATAAAAAACCACTAAGCTCTGCACCTACTGAAGTTTCCAGATGTATTCAATATCACTGGGATTATCTGATACCCATGGAGCATCTTTTTGTTAACAAAACCGACATCGGCCTGCAGTGGGAGATAGAAAGCAGGACTGCAGGCACCAGGCAGACAGGGAAAGGGAGGACTCACTGCTTGATGATGATGCACAGGTGGGGTTGGTGGCAGACCCATCTGCTAAGCAAATCAACCCATCAAGGGATCAACCCTTCAAATCAACCCATGAACGGGTGACAGGGAGCAGCTCTCTTCCCATGTTACACCTTGCCAGTTTTTTCCCCAGCACGCACACACACAACTTGCATCACTTTGCAGAACTTCCTCAGTGTGCAGGAACACTTTTCATGAACGGATTGAGACCCCGCAGCTCTGAGGTAAGAAGCTGGGGCGACACTACCCTGACACCAACAGCCATCCAACAACTCTATGCAATAAATTAATTGTAAATCTGTATGCTTTCGATAACCTGAGAACTGATGCACTGCGTTTGTCTCCAGCACTGATCAGACAGAACACAACGTATCAGAACATCAGTTTTCAAAAGACTTAAGCAGTTTGTGGCATAAAACGCAAACCATGAATTCCTCCTTTAAAAATCATAAAGTGGTATATTGCTTTAATTACTCACAGTACAGTGTGGATCTTTAAAAGATGGACAGAATCACTGAAATTAGTGAAGTTATTTCTTCAGGGAAGCCTTCAAAATGCACAGCACTGGACACAGCACAAGCTTTTAAAGAAAACACCGTATTTGTCACACTATCACCAGTTTATTCTGCAGACCTGTAATGAGTTGCATGTACAGAAAGAGGAACTGCTAGGTAGGACTCCAAAGAGGACTACACCGCTCTCTTCGCCCTTTTTCCACAATATTTCTTAAGAGAACAAAGTTGTAGCTGGAAACGTCGCCTGAAAAAATGCACGTTCTCACAAACTTATTTAACTACTGTTTTTTTAAATATGTGATCTGCCTGAATACAAAAGTTGGACTTATAGACAAATCTCCTCCACCAAACAAAATAAACATCAACACACATTTAAATTCTAAGGGTACAAAATAAACGAAAGAAATGAACAAATTCCCCTCAAGAAAGCATAAAAAGCACCCGTTAAAAACTCTGTACAAATACTTGTACGTTACAGAGATCTAATTGTAAGAGATGTGCTCTGAATTTATCACAAAAACAGAAACCATATGTTTAACAAATGCTAATAGATTGCTGCCAACACCTTTCTTTCCTGCTGATTTCTTTCCTCTTCTGCCCGAACACGCTCACTGCGCTCGCACCTCTTTGCAATACAGAATGTGTCAGACAGACTTACCCACCAGACCTTCGGTAAAATCCACCTTTCGCTCCTTTAGGCTTTCACTCTCCTCGGCCCCTCTGTGTTTTCTGCACGTTGTCCATTTCTTTGGCATCTGGTTACGCTGCCCCATATGTTTGGAGCAGGCTCCCTCTCCCCTGCCAAGCAACCTCGCTCCCTCCCGCGAAATCCCTCATCCTTTCAGCAGCCCCTTCGACAGTAATCCTCACATTCGCCCTCGCCTAGCAGTTGTGCTGTGTCTGCTCTTGCAGCTGGTTTTTTTATCTATACCTTTAGGCCAGACCTCGCAAACATTTTTCCTGCGATAAAAAGACCCGATTCTTCCGATGGGTTTCACTAACCGGAACAATACGAGAAAAAAACATGTTTTAGCTATTAACGTTTAAAACAGAGCAATTTCACTTATGTGCAACAGGAGCAAAATACACAAACGGTTGGATGTCTGCTCGTCTCGCCAAGAGCAGGAGGACGTAGTAATGAGCCTGACAGAACAGGTCAGCGGTGGGGAAGCGGTGAGCTCACCGCCCAACATACAGCGCTCTACTGCTACGCGTATAGCCGCGGCCTTACCACTTGTGCCTGCTCCTTCCCTACTTAAAGCTGGCCCCTTCCAACGTATAGGTGACGGTAACAAAAATTATTCTCCTGTGGCACAATAGCATTTCGAAACTGTGAGGTCACATCTCCAACACGTTAACTTTACCAGACTCGTAACACTGCGCTCTACGCGATATTCACGGCTAAAGAAACCGAGGCAGCAAAATGCAGGGCAAAAAATCCATCCCAGGAGGCCTGTGGCAGACACCATCCTGCGCTCTCGCTCGCCGTGACTCCCAACGCATTCTGCAAGGCACGCTCGCCTGAGTCAGTTTAACGTTAGTTTAACATTTGTAAAACGTGCCGCCACAGAATGAGGACAGCATAAGCAATAGTAGCTTCTCACCTACACAGTTATTAAAGCCTCCTATCTGACCATACCTCTGAGGGAGAAAAAAACGCACTTTACACACTGATCTGAGCCTCGGCATATTCTCCTCACGATTGCCAGCTTCTGTCTAAAGACCTGACGGATACCATGACGATAACAACTGACCACCGGACCCAGAACAAAACTCTCTATGCATATTATGGGGATACCGCTGGCTGCTTGATCTGCAGATCCTACTGACCATACTTTAGCGACATCACCCTGGCAAGGGAAGCCACATTTTACGACCAGGAGGATCACTCCTTGTAATTCCACCTGTCCACATCAGACTTCTCTCACTGCCGAGGGAATACCACGATCCACAGGAGCTTGAGCGAAGGCTGGGTGGGCCGTCCGTCTCACGCACTGTATCGCTGCATAATTTCCTGAACGGCTTGTTCAACACTATTCGTCAAAAGGTGCTTCCCGGTCTTCCTGTACGCCTAAGTAACAAGGAAGATGCACTGCCAAAGAGCCTCCCACGGAGATCTCAAAGGCCAAACCCCGTCCCCTCAAAAACAAAAAAATAAGGATTTCGGTTTAGAGCAAGTGAGCTTATTTTCTAGGGTTCGTATGCTTTGTTTTTCACAGACCCATAACCTAACTGGGAAACCACAGACCGCTGCATTTGTCGGTCTCAGCAATATCAAAAAATGCGCTGACTCGAGGTAAAAGTTATCCCATTGCATCATGCACAAACAAGACATGTCACGCTTGCAGCCGCGCGCCCGCGAGCCCGCGCCAGCCCTGCACGCACAGGCTGGGGAAGGACCCAGCTGGTTCGGCCGGGGCTGCAATCGGGCCCCTGCTGGCGCAGCCCGGCCGCAGCCACGTTTAGTACACAAAGGTAAAAGCTATCGATGGCAACCATTTGAATGCTTCCCTGATCTCACCATCTGCTTCTGCTGCTGCTCACTTGAAAATTAATACGGCTGTTGCTTGAATCAGAAGCTAATGCCGCATCTGTCTTCCTTAAAATTACAGATAATTATGAGACTGCGCATACAACTGTTCCTGCAACCCAAATGGAGCAACAACAGCCTCTAATCCGACAGGAACCCTCTGTCATACGAGACCAAAATGCTTCATTTGCAATTACAGCCCCTGAAACTGAACCTTCCTCCTACTACTCTTTGCTCCCTTTTCTCTCCCTCCTTCTTCCTCCCATACACACTTTGAAGAGGTAAAAAGTAAATTCATGAAGTGCAAATCTCTTTCAAAGGACATAAAAAGGTCTTTTGCAAGCAAATATAAAGAAAACTCAGACCTGCTCTTGCTTGTAAAAATAACATCTCCCAGCCCAGTTTCTAGAGGCTGTCTGAATCTTGGATATTAAGGAAACACTTGAAATTGTGTTTTATCCTCCTGAGTATTTATTTCTAATACTTTCCTATTGGCATCTGATTAATGCAGTGCTGAAAAGAGAGGGCGAAATATGAGAAGAACCAAGTATACACTAAGTCATAAAAGGCTTTGGGGTTAGCATTCTCGTACAAAACCTAATTCTGTGGCTTTTAATCCAGAGAAATTCTCAAAGAGGCATTCCCTACACAAAAATTGCAACCTAATGGTTTTATAGAAGAATTAATTTCAGAGACTCCACGGGAAAAACTCTGAGACAGAAATCTGTTATCTTCTTGCCCATGTAAGTCACATTTGAATCTTCTTATAGGAACATTATCAGATTAAATGTATTTTTTAAGACCGGTAGAAACGTTTCGACCCTAAAAGTTGTGCTTTTCACCATTATCACTCATCTTTTTATGAGTTAGAAATTATTTACAATAAAGAAGAAAGTAGTAAAATCCACTTTTAGAGGAATTCTAGAGAAAATTATCTATCCAAACAAAACAAAAAGAACCCTTCTGCTCAATGCTGTTTGAAAAAACAAGGAAGAAAAGCCTTCTAAGAAAGGAGTTTGCAATCTTTTTTTCACAAGCTATACTTTGAGCTCCACTGTGATAGCAAGTAAGAGGCTAAAACTAACAAATGGTAAAGGATAAAATGCTCCATTGTGTCCTAGTTCTTCCCAGTTCTGGCTCCTTATTTGCAACGGCTCGTGGAGTACATGCACGTTAGCAGTAAAATAATGCAAGAGGATCACACCCTCACAGGAAAAAAATGACAGACATCTGACAAAAGGCAGAAAAGGCCAGTGGAAAAAATGGAAACTATTTAAATAAGCCTTTGTTTTGGAACATTTGACAATAGTAGAAAGGTGCTTTAAAAAGAACATTGTCACATGAATAGGACTTAAGGAAGAAAAAGAAGACAGAGAGGGTCATTTGGAGTACGTGAACTCTAACAGTATTCCTGTAAGAAAAATAAAAAGGTCGATGTCTCTCAAACGGTTTTTTCATAGGAAAGATGCAAGCATACACCTGCTGTAAGAATTTTTTTCTGTTTTCTCTGTCTTCTGCTGCTTTAATCTGTTTTCCTACGATTATGCTTTTTTTTGCCCCTAATTTTTCCTAAAGAGACCTACAAAGAAAAGACAAAATCAGCTTATGCTTTCCTTTCACTCCAGATGCCAAACTGACTAACAGCCAAATCAAGAGATGAATTATGATGAAGACACTGATTCTAAAAAAAAAGCCTTTGCAATGTTTCAAGTGAGAGAAGTAGGACAGCAAATATTCATCACATAACTTCCAGAAGTAATTTACATTCGAAAAGTACCATAGACCCATTAACTATTTTGTTTTCCTAGCATCCTTTCGAGTTAGCAAATAGGACTCTTAACGTTTACAGCTGGGAAAGCTGAGGCAGGCTTTGCTCCATGATTGCTCCCAAGCAGGATATGTCAACTTGTGGCTAAATTAACACTCCATGAAGCTGTAGACCCAGATTCAGGCTGTTCAGAAATCCCTTTTACCCTGGTAGCCAGCAATAGTGGGGCATCCCTGTATGAAATGATAACCAGGTGGTCTTCTCTCTCTGATCTCCTGCTGTATCACGAGGACAGAGAGGACACACACAGAGCTGGTGAGCTGTCCACACTGCATACAGGGATAGTTTTGTGCAAAGTCTAAAGTGGAAACACGTGAAGTTTTCCTCCGAGGAACACCCGCAAAGGAAAGTGAGAATTGTACATTCTGCAATTCTCCGAATCTGCAAATTTCGCCTCAACATCGTTCCTGCCCTAGAGGATCAAATTTGGTCACTCAGACCAAATGCATCCATGCTGGACGTAGAACACCGGATGTTTGAGACAAAACGGCAGTCATCATTTGTCTAACAATTCCTGTTAACGGCAAAGTTCACCCAATGTTGGCAGCTGTTGAGATAATCTGACCCGTAACACATCCGAGGATCCAAATCAAGTTGTGGCCCTCTCAAGAAAACTGTCTAATTTAGCTAATTTAGTTTTTGATAGTTTTATCTATTTTTGTCTCTGGCTATTATACTTAAAACACCGATCTAAGTCATGGGACCTGGACATAGGGGAAAGTCCTTAAGGATTCTGCTGAAAAGGGATAAGCTTTCCTCAAACCATAAGAAACCCCAAGTCCCTATAGAAATTCATAAATGGCTAGGGGTGTGCACTAGAGAATTAGATAATACGGTTTAAAACATATAGAAATACATTTTGTTAATAACTGTAATAAAATGAATATTTTAGTCACAATGTCCTGCATCACTTTGCAGATTTAACTGATGTTGCAGGGCTTTTCCAGGGCGCCATCCAGGAGAATGGGGGCAGAGCAGCCTGGTAGGACTCCAGGTCTCCACGCATGCTGCAGCATGGCTTGACCAGATGTGCAGCTGCCAATAAATAATAATAATAATAATAATAATAACGATGATGCTGATGGCAGAACCATGTAAGCATTCACAATTTCTGGTTTCCAGCCTGTCCTCGATCTACGCCGCCAAACCGCCTCCCATCGCTGGCGAGAAGTCAGAGGCTGACAGCTCTCCTGGCAGCTCTCTCGGCCCCCAGGCCCCTCACCGAATTAGCCTGATGTGGAGCAGAGCACTGCTGTCCGGCTGCCAAACGGGGAGGCACGGGGCAGCGAGACGCCCCGTTTCAGCCTACGATGCTCCGCATCGAATCCAAAAGTCCATCCTGGGAGGACAATCGTGGGCGGCGTTCGGCTCCCTGAAGCACATCCCTGGGTGGCATTAGCCTGCAGACAAATTGCTTACCTAAGCCCAGGAGGAGCGAGGAAAAGCACCGGATTTCAAGCCAAGCCAGTGATCATTTGCAGCATGGATTAATTAAAACCGCTTGGATTTCATTTTTCACCCTACACACTGAGAAAGAATAAATGTTTTGGAATAAAAACGTTACACCATGCCAAAACGTTTCCCCCCGACCAGAAACTGACGGCTGTACATGCCAGGGCAGTGCCTTGCCATATGTGGCTCACGTAATTCTCCGCAGTGGTGACGCTTACAAAAATTATTTCACAGGCTACACAGTGTAACTACATCCCACTGTATCAGCTTAGCCTCCAATTCCGAAACAAGAAGAATGGGGAGAAGGAAAATGAGAGGGGAAAACACACACAGAACCACATGCACAACTCTGAAACGGTCAGTGTAAAACTCGAAGCAGTGATCCGAGTTCTGCTGCACAGAATTAATTCTGAAATAAGGAAAGCGCAAAGGTGCAAAGGGGCTTGGAATACAAGTTAGTAGGTGCGATTATTATTTGGAGAAGTCTCATACACTTATTTTTTAGTGCATTGCATCAATATTCATTCTGCCTCCCAGCTTAGGAGGTTTCAGATGGGAGTGTTGCTATCTTCGTTATATGGAAGAAAAAACATAAAAGCCCAGCTTCAGACAGCTAAGTGGAACCCGAGGATTCTAGCTTTTCCATGGCCTGCCTCAGTTCTTTTACCAATTATCTTTCTTTAAGAAAAAAAGCGCAACAACTAAGTGACCGTGGAGAAAAGCAGTTGCCTAAGACCACAACAAAAATAAATGGCAAAGACAGGAATGAATTCAGATCTCCTCAGGCTCAGTGCGGTACCCTGTCCCTTAGGGAACCCTACTCATGGGTGGCAAATCGTGAGCTAATGTCACTCCTTTGAGCTCCGGTGGCAGTTTCCTAAAGTGTGTGTTGTGAGGCCCCAGTTCAATGACCCATGCAGGCAATCAATGGAGCAGTGCCGTCAACAGTTTCAAGTTCAAAGTGAAAAGAAAAGGGTTTGCTGAGCCCCTGTGATAAATTCTAGGCTCAGCAACAGTGCCTTAAAACATTGCTCTCTGACAGTTATCACCGTCAGACGACGTTTTTCAGAACGTATCTCAAGTTTGGAAAATTTTGTCAGGAAGTGTCTTGCAAGCCCCATATATTGCGACTTGCAGGGGAGAACTACCACGCCAGACACTTCCCTGAGAGTAACTGCGTCCTTTAAGATTAAGTTAGAGAAGCTGCATTCTTCAGTCAAAAATCGGGGCAAACTCTTCTGCTCCAAGAAGCTTCAATAACTCCTGAAAAATATATTGAGACAGAAAAAATCCTGCAAAGTCTATGTGGAAAGTCTAGGGAGTCAGCACACAATGTGCATGCCCAAACACCTTAGCTCCCAAGACAGAGGACTACAGGGCAGAGTGACCGAGGAGAAGACTCTGTGCACTAGCCTCTGGTTTCTCCTGGATCTGTTGGATGAACCACAGCAAGTCATATTTCTTTTAATACCTTTTGTTTTGTGCCTTGAAATCTACTGAAGAAAGATACCGTATTAGAGTTAGGTATTATTTATTCTACGACGTTCTTCGAAATACACATACAAAAGCAATGAAAGATTTCTTGCATACGCTATCTAATAGTTTAAAGATTTTCCAACTACACAAAGCTGAAATCATGACAATAAGAAAAAGTGCTGCAAATATAGTTAACCAGAGCAAGACTCCAAAGGTCTGCTAGGGAGCAGCCAAACATATCTGTCATATTTGTTCAGTCATTTCTCACTTTCCGCGCATTAGAAGAAAAGAAATTGCTATTTACCCTCATTTACAGTATATTGCTTTGGAGTAAATGACACAGAAAAGGTCAAGGGTACTCCTGGTAGGGTTTAATCTTCTAAGCAATCTAAAAAATGCTGAAAATTTTCAAAGTAAATATATATCTTCAAGCCTTTCCCACTTAAACAAAATAAGAGCTAAGGAATCTAAGAACTTTAAGGAGTGTAAAAGTAAATCAAAGAAAAAAAAAATCCTGTGAGGCAATACAGATGGTCGAAATCCTAAAAATATTAAGTCTGTGAAAGGAGAAGGGAGTTTACAGAGGGAGCAGCCAGGAGAGAGGTACGGCAACGTAGGTACCGCAACGACACTTGCTCCCCAGGGTGCAACGAGATACCTCGGCACCTTCCCAGTTCCTAATCTCTCTGCCCCTTTCACCTTCATTCCTCGCTCCATCCCAAGTGGCGTCAACCCATGTACCAGGACCAGCAACAGAAGAATGGGGGATGCAAATGACGGAATAGAAAAACCACCAAGTTTTATAATGCCACATACTGATCTCAGAACCCAGATTAAAATGTTTAAAAGGACTGGTAAACTTGCTTATCAGGAAAACACGAAATACAGTCTATTTGTTTTAGGAAAGACAAAAGTGTCATGACAATAGTGTAAAACACAACGTTGGGATACTCCTATGTACTCCTCTTTAAAAAGCAAGGAGATAGTCAGTAAAACTGAAAGACCTCAAACAGACAAAAGGAATTTTTGTTTAAAATTGTACAATTTCTTTTTTTGTGGAATGTATGAATATAAAATACCAGAAGAATGCAGAGAATATGTTTTTGCTAATATTTCTGGATCACTGGATAAAAGCCAAATAGGGTTATTGTTTTATCAGGGGTTAAGAAGAAACTTCCTGAAGGGCAGGTTATGCCAGGGTCACCAAACAGGTGGACTGAGGCATCCTCGTTTTATACATTTGTTAAGACTAGGTGGCTTTCTGGCAATAGTGCACTCTGACAAGTTTGCACTAGCTATGGGAACATCCTAACAATATCAGAAATATTTGATGCCATGATCCCTAATTGCCCTGATCACTGCCTTAATTCTCCTGGGCCCCTACACTAAGAGCAAGCTTTGGTGCCACTGAATCAGTAGAGATGACAAGGGGGAGCTGCACGTAATCGCCTGGGCCGTAGTTATTTTGTTTATTACTTTGTCTTTCAGAGAATTCCATAAAATCCTTTACCAATTTGTGCCTGTTTTCTGAGAGCATCGCACCCTTGTGCCCTTTTATGGGGTTTGCACGTCTTAACGAGGCTCCGCTGCCTCTCTGCTTTGGACGGGCTGCGACCTTCTCTCTCTTTGCAAAACCTGATTTACGGGGCAGCCCTGATGGGGAGGTCAGCCCCCTGGCAACGCAGGCGCGGAGACGCTCCAAACCCCTGCAGAGCGTACACTCCAAACATTTACCCAGCAGAAAATCCGCTCGTCAGCTCCGCTGCATCCCTTTCTCCTACCCTCTATTTATTTCGGCATTGTGGAAGAGTATGCCACGCTCACGAAAACACAAGTCTCTTCTGTAGCAGGATTTCGGTGTAGTAGAGCAGGTAATTTTGACAAACGTTTATGCAGCAGCATGGCGTGAGCGTACCTGTTCAGCTCTGCTCTTGCCGAGAAGGAGATCCTGCACCGCGTGCTACAGCCACCAAAGCTTCACGATAGCAGCAAGAGGGACGGCAGAGAAGGGGCTGCACCCCAGAAGTGCAATCTTGCCCAGTTTGTCACATGCCATCTCCACTGACTGAGCAGTTGTGAGACCTTCCAGTGCAAGACAGTTGTAGTTAAACACACACGTATTAGACAGGTCAAAGCCAAGGACGCCAGCATCAGCCAGGGAATTTAGCCTCGCGCCCTGCTTTGAGGGAGGTAGGTCCTTCTAGTCGCCCACTGGAGGCAGGAGGCTCCGCGTGGTCAGATGGCCGTCTCCTCGGCAGGAACTGCGTGCCCCGGCAAGGAGCAGTCTTTCATCCGTCAGAAACCTGGAAGGCCCCACCGCGCCGAGCCAGGGTGACACAGTACAACCCGGGCTCCAGTTATTTCTTCTGGCCTTCAAGGCACAAGAACAATTTATTCTACCTCAGAATGACACAGTAATAAAGATTAGAAAAAGATGCTCTGGAAACTTACCATATACATTACCAGCAAATATCTGCTTCTTGGCAGTCCCTTTTGTATTTGGAGAGGTCTTTTAGGTTTTTTTTTTTTTTTAATGAATTTTTCACTACATAAACATACGCACATTATTACTCATATCCAGAAGGAAGTGTGACTTTTCAGGAAAAGTGAACTTTCTGCTCAGGCAGTCTCCAATAAGACCGCAGAAAAATGAGTATGCTAAAAGTCAGATTCATTTTAGAAGCAAATTAAAAGCATCTGTTGTAAGATAAACTCCATGTTCTGCCCTTAAAACTTTTATTCTGAAGCAGAAATTAATTTCAATTGTACTGCAAAATAAAATAAAGATTTCTTTTTCAACTTGCACTACCTCCTTAACTGTAGTGTTTATACTGAATAGAGGTTATTTATTTTTGGAGAGTGAAAAAATGAAAGTTCTGGTATTATTTTTGGCTGTTTTGTGCCTTTTCAACAGCAATGCATTTTGTTCTCTTCAAAGACCTATTAATTTTTGGCCTCACAGTACCTTTATGAAGCAGATAACAATTTTATGAACAGGAAGATAATGAAGTCTATATCTTCACATCACTATTTATATATTTCCTTTTAAAATGAATCTCATTAATTCATTTGGAAATTCCCCAAACAATCGCAGTTCTCACTTCTAAAATCTGGACCCTAATATCAGTTAATATATCATTATGTATTAACATGTTTGGAAATCAGAGAGCCTATCCACTTAATCATAAACACTACAGCTAAGTAAGTCTGACCCAAGTAATCTGCCAAATCCTGTGCAGGAGCTGGTGCCAGTTAGGAAGATAATCTAATTCTCTCAGTTCCCAGAGCTGGGCTTTATCCAGGGGACAATCTTTTCTTTGGGTTATATTTTTTATAAGCTAATTTGGGGCATTTTGCCTTTGGCTTGGAACATTTTCTAAATAAAATAAAAACATTAATTTGAACATAGTATTAGCGCCAATGCCATAGAGTACTGTTTTTATATGGTTTAAGATTAAAAAAAAAAAAAAATCTCCATTACATCAAAGAGACAATTATAATAAAAGATATAGTCCTAAAGAGCCTTCTCTTTCTTTCAGAGACGTGGGAAACGTTGCTCTGAGCAGATCTGCACAACCTATAGCAAAACTGCAAGCTAACCTGAATCATCCTCCTAGGAAATCTACCTAAAGATGCAGTTTCTTTTCACGTCGGCTCCAGCCTAACGGGGGGCTGCCAGGAAAGGCAGGATCTGCTCTGCCCCCCCATTTTCTGTGTGCGTTTCTGTTTTTTTTTTTCCCCTGCATCAAGACCTGGATTGCTCAGCTGCAGGATGGCTTGATTCAGCTCGAAAGGAAGTTACTGAAGGGGTTTGAGGGGATTCATTTTCCTTGTAGCAGCGGCACAATTGCTAGATTGGACGCGTCCGTGACAGATCTAACAAAGTCAGTGGGGTAAAGCAATCTGGTCAGGTGCTGCACGCTTCAGGACTGCTCATTTAATTTTTCAGTGACTCTGCACCTGCTCCATCTCCAGCTTCGTTCTGTTCTGCTGCTGACGCCTCGCTCGGGAGTCAAGAACAGTCTTCCAACAGTCAGCTTTAATCACAGAAAGCATTTACATTTAACAGGACGTTCTTTCAATAGTTGAGTTCAACTGCACCGTCCTGAATTTCATTAGATAATTCATACCAGAGGGCAGATGTAAAATTTGCGCTAGAAGCAGTTCAGCAGGTCATTGTTGCTTTAAGAGAGTGTCTTCTTAACACAGAGAAAATTATGAACTGTCTTCACAGAACTGATTCCTAATTTTTATATTAAAAATATTAATATTTTTAAAATAAAATATAAAATAAATATTTTGTATTAAAAATATTTATATTCCTAATTTTTATATTAAATATTTCCTGCTAAGCAATTTTACATTAGGTCACTATCGGTTGGAAACTACAGCCCTGACCATGGTACAAGCTGAGTCGCCGAGGCACAAAACAACTCCCATCAGAGGCTGTGCTTCTGCCCTCCAGACCTCTCCGACTGCTCGGTCCATGCGTGTGTGCGCACGTGCACCCCTGCACACAGCCACGCTTTCAAACCAGCCTTCTTGCTGCAGGGCCAGTGCTTGCTTTTTTCTAGTAGGGAAGTAATAAAGGAAATAAAAAAGATATCTTGAAGATGGAAAAAACATGGTTTCAAATTAGAAAAGGAATGAGACCTGAAATGTCCCAGGGGAGAACTGCTGGAGGCGGCATCGCAGCACGGGAACCTTCTCAGTTTCACTCTAGCAAGGCTTGCTCCTACAAGACGCTGAGCAAAGTACACAGGACACATGCAGAATTTATCTGAACTCATGGCACTAGTCACTTGTTTAAGTTCAGCACATGCCCAGATGCTCCTTTTGGCATCCTTGAAGATTAAACCCTTATTCCACTGCACCCGCAGCCCTGCCTAGGAATAATCGCGTTGAACCACGTGGACCCCCTTAGAGTCATGCTCCAGGAGGAGGGTGAAGCAGGGTAGCATGAACCTTTTTGCCCCGTCCCAGCACTAATCCTTTCATTCAAGCCAGGAGGCAGCGCTCAGATCCATGCTGCAAATCTCCCGCATCACTTCTGGCCTGGCTGAGGGAAACCAGCTGCAAGACTCCTTCAAGCGGCTCAGCCCTCCCACCCACTGCCATGAGCTAGCTGCCTGTAGACCTAACATGCTGCCTCTGTATCACTTCTATTAGCCTGTATCTCTATATAGAAATTTCTCTGTCAGTTAACTGAAAGGCACATTCAATTTGTAAATTCATATGCCTCTCTACCATCTGTGGCTTTAAAAGATCACATCTTGTTAATTGGTCTAAAATGTCAAAAGACTTTTAATTCTACATTTCTGCAACATTTTTGCAACGGCAAATGCATTTTTCACTTTAATCTGCTTAAATTCATTCAACTCAATGCCAGTGCCCAGACTGTGAATTACACACACAGAGATCTCCTTCTTGCAGAAGGCCCATGCCTTCAGGACAAGCCATGTGACAAACAGCCACGGTCCTCAGTAACACTGGGGACCACAGCTACAGTGTGTCGACGATGCTTTTATTCTTTTCATTATGATAACCCTCCCCCCCCCAAAATTGCAAAACGGACTGAAACTAATTGAGATTTTAGTACCCCTAACAAAACATTGCCAATACTTGCAAGGTTGAATGGTTTCAGATGCTCAAATTGGTTTCTCCATGTATAATCTCATTTGCCTCTCATACTAACTTGGTGTTAGGAGAGATTGGCTGAATGTCTTATATCCTTTCCAGTCTGGATCAACGTTACATGCATCTCAATATAAGTTTTTTTAGACTCATTCAGGCATGGATACAGCAATTAAAATGAGGGTTAGCTTACTGCCTCCCCAGCCCTGAAAACTGAAGTCTTCTGCTTATATGCCCAGCAGTTACAGCATGATAAAGTAATGGAAAACTCCAGAGGATGCTCCACTAACAGAGATCAAACTTGATTTGGAGAAAACATTTTTCTAGGTAAAAACTTTTCACATTCTCAGAAACTGCATTATTTTATTATTTATGTATTTAATTATACCCACTAGAAATATATTTTCTGCACTACTTGTAGCAAAAGCATTTTATTACAGCTGTCTGTCAACAACTGGATGAGACTTTGAGCTCATTTCATGCTAGCTACAAGCAGCCTCAGCCATATTAAGGGCTTTGATGTCGGCTGGACTTCAACTAATAACCTAAAAGTGAATAATCCTATGTATCCAAGTACTAATTGAGTCCCTTCAGATGGGCATTAATTAGATACTGATCTCTGTGTTCAGAGAGAAAAAAGAACAACTTCTCAGCTGAGCTGGCAGAAACCATTTATTTGGTTGCTGTCTGACCTAAGCAGTAGATCTACCGGTTTAAAGAATATTTTAAAAATTAGAAGAATTTCCGTGAAGTCAAACACACATAAAAATTTAAGTTTATTCCAAATTTGTGACTCTAATCTTTCAAATGACATGCCTGACTCAATTTTCAAGTCTTAAAATTTCAGGGAAGGTTTAGTGTTCAATCAATCAAAAAAATATTCAGCAAGAGCAAGTTATAACACATAATAATAATAACAGTTCCAAGTACTGGTTGTGTGGTCCAACTTTCCTTTCTCATTCTTGACCTCTATCGAAAAAGTACATAGACTATTTCATATTCTCTTTTGACACAAGCAGATCAATTTATGAGTAAAACCAAAATTGTTTTAACAGAAAAAGCAGTATTTGGTAAATCTGAATTGCAAGAATGAAAGACCTGTAGCTTGCTTATGATGTGAATGCTAGTTAAAATTACTTCAGATTATATGGCTCAAAAAGAGAGTAATCAAAGCTAAAAATACAACAAAAATAAAGAGCAAACCGTATGATGATCTACTATTATATATTTTAAATGACAGGTTTTGAAGTAAATATAGCTTTCTTTAAACTCTAAAGGTTAGTCAAAGTCTGGTCTTTCTTCTGTTTTCCCTAACTTCTTTGTTTCAAACTTATGAAAGTACTGTTGCTATTATTGGACCTATTCCCTTTTTAGTGCTCCACTGATAATGCGCCTAGTATCGTGCAAATAAACATGCTTGCAGAAATGAACAACTGATGAAGAAACAGAGTATAAAAAAATAACTAATATATTAGATCATCTGTAGAAAATAGGTGATAAATTACATACTTAATATCATAACTGGAATAAAGGAGTTAGCAACTAACGACAAAATATGAATGCCCTGGAGACATTCATTTTCCCAAAGTTCTGTTGATGTTAAGAAACACGAAGGAGAAACCACACGTCCTTTCCCAATAGCTGCAGTTCTGCACGTGTGTTACTCACCAACTGCAGCTCTTTGCCTGGTGGCTGCTCAGGCCGCCTGGGAGTCTGTTCTGCACGCTGGAATGCCACCAGCCTTATTTTGATCAGGGTGGCATAGGTACAGGAGAAGGTGTATCAGACCTGGGGCAGATCTGGCGCGTGTCCCCGTGGCCTACATATCAGACAGATACCGGATGACGAGGAGGTCAACATCTCAAGGCAGAACAGGGATTTTTGTTGAGACTGCAGGTCTAACGCAGTCAAAAAAGGATCGTTTCTCGACCGTTAACTAAAAAGAAGTCCTCAGGGGTTGGTGCGAGACAAGCATTCGGTATGATTCCAGCTCCACTTACACTGATGTAAAGATGGAGTAACTCTGCTGAGATCCTGGCGTTTTCCAAGTTTTATTCCTTTATAATGAGGAACCAGTGGTTTCAACGGTCAGATAAGGGAGCCTGGGAAACTTAAGACCGCAGCGTTTTAATCTCAGGCTCTTCATGAACTTACAGTACAGCCTATATTAACATTATTTAACCTCTCTGAAAATATTACCATATTGCCATTGTCTTTCACAGGTGTTGCAATAAGGTGACCTCCTCTGATTAAAGCCGTAAAAGCGCTCAGACTGCCAGCATGGCCCCTTCCAACCGTCACATCAGACGCTCAGCATTTAAAAGAGCCCGGTTCTCAGCAAGAATGCCAGAGCCAACTTTCGGGTAATATAGCTTCTGCAGACGTGAAATTATACAACAGCTCCCGTACAAATTGGCCCTAAGGTGCCAAATTAGCTGATACGCTGCGTCATGTAGTAAATAACCTGACTCTTTTTACGCACTGACTTTAAACACTTAGGATGTTGCTAACATTGACGGATTTACCCCCTGCTTATGTCTGAGAGAACATAAAAAATCCTAAGCACAATACAGTGGCAGCAAAAAAGCAGTTACTTGTCCTGTTGCCTCTGCACGTTCCTTCATTTCTCATCTCGGCGCTACTGGAAAAGTGCAGAATCACGGACAGTTTCTGTTCGTCAGAAATTGTTAAAACTTACAGCCAAAAGACACACATCCCCCCCCCCCCCCCAAAAAAAAAAAAAAAAGCCAAGGAGCAAATTTAATAGAAAAAGTGTAATGTTATTTAGGCCAAAAATCACATAGGCCGCATTAAAACACTTGGACATGGCTGCTCGCATTCACATTTAAACATTTGAGGAAGAACGGTGAAATGTCTTTGAAGTTATTACGCTCCCACAATGTCCAGGAAGTCAGTAACAGCACTTTGCACCTTCTTGACCCTGATATTAAACACACAAATGCCATCCTCTCCCCCCTCTCATTCACTTCCCCTAAAAACTAAATTTGGGATTAGAAAAGCAGTATATAGCTATCATTATTTATTCTAATTTTTACAAGTAAAGATACCGTAAGCTTTTGCATTTCTAAACAAACTTTTCCAAATAAAGATACGAAGAAACAGTTCGCTCTGTAATCAAATCATCCATCCCCACTTAAATATAATAAAAATTAAGTAATCTCCCCCTGGTCCCCTCTAGCATCATCCCTACCAAGCATCTGTCATTTGAAAGGGAAGGAGAAACTACATGAATCTATTAGAGAGTGAAGAGCCTCTAAACAGTCACATAAAAATTAGAAAGAATCCTCTTTTTGCAGCACAGTAAGATTTATTACTGTTAGCTCATTATTGCTAAGCCATTAGCATAGATTTTGCACAACATTCCCCTGGCCTCCCAAGCTCTAAAACATGCCAAGTTCTTTGACTCAGTTGCCATAAAACTTTTTTAAATTGCTGGAACCAGACCCAAATTTTGTTATATAAAAGTAAAAAAAAGGATATGAGTAAAAACCGTGGGTTGATTCACTGTGCATGTAACATATGCTAAAGAGTTTCCTGGTCCTGTTACTCATTATAAGAAAATAGCAATCCAGATACGCAGATATATTATAGTGGCTCCACAGGTTTAGACTCATCCTATTGTTTTTGGTAGCCTTCCCTTTCATCTAATCACCTGCATCTGGATTTTCCCTAAGTAAATCCACGTCTTCCAAAACCAAGGAAACTAAAGCAGTGCCATCGGTAAAAATGTGCACTCTCTCTAGTAGTATTAACCGCACATTTTCACCTTAGTCAGGAGAGCAAATTAGATCACAGAGCAAACAACCCTTTGGACTACTCAACTATTCAGCTATACTACTAGGAAATCTGGAGTATTTTTATCCTTAAAGAAAATAACAATGTAATCTATATTTTAATTTATACTTAGGTTGTACAAACAGCTAGAAAAGATCCTGAATTTTTTTTTTAATGCCTGATGTTTCAAAGAAGTTCTGCATTAGGTTTCGCAGCTTTAAACAAATTTTTAGAGATTGTTCAGTTGTTAATGTTTTCCATATAATAAACCAAGCAGGGCATAATCATCATGAAACTCATACTTAAATATCTGCTAAAACATATCTTTTTGCAAAACTTTCTGCTTTATTGCTAGATCGACCAAAAGGTTCGGATGGAGGAAGCTTATTAGGTGTACGTAAGGTGCCTCTCCAGATGTGTTTTGCAAAGGCTTCTAGGAGCGTATCTGCACAGGTCTAGCATGTTCTTTTGGGCAAAAAAAGGAACTTATGGGCGAACACACAAGAAGAACAACAGCTCTTCCTGTTAGCCTGGCTTCCATCCTCACTGGGAAGTGGTAAGATTAGTAACTGGAATTAAAGACTCACTTAACTATTAGCTTGTTCACTAGCTCATATCGGCCAGCTTGCCTGCACTAGAAGCAGCACCAAACTCTGCACTGCAATTCAGAGGTTTTAACGGGTGTATGGGACATGAGTTAGACAACTTCACAGCTGCATAAATTACAGGATTTAAGTCTATAGATTAATAAGAAGCTAATTCACATCTATCAGTGCTTCCTAGAGTTGGAGGAATTCCAGAGCTGCAACTTAATGTGAGGTAACACAATGCTTAATATTAGTTTGGCACAGGTGGGTTCTGGGGATGGGGGAGGTCCAAACTAAAGGCTAGATTTACAAAGACAGACACAAAGCATGTCACGTTCTTATTCCTGCTTGTGATGTTCATAACATGTGCCAGTGGGTTTTCTGAATTTCAGGAAGCTTCTTTTAGCAAGTTCAAGTTTGGGCAGTGCTAGGGGAGCGATGAGTCTGTTTTGATCTCATTTTTAAGGAAAAAAATATTTCCATGCTTTCAGTGTCAGTTTTCAAAAAGCAGAGTTTAGATGTTTTTATTTCTTTTCGGTAATTTTTTAAACTTTTAAATAAGGAGTAAAATGATTCATTCCTTTGGAAGCCTGTGCGGAAGGGAGGTGTTTTTAACAAACAACCCAAGATCCTCCTTAAAAATAATAAACTGTGATGCCTTCTCTCTCATCATTTTTGTTTCTTTGCCTGCACATTGATTGTTTAATTATTTTTAGCAGCTGTTTTTCTTATTTCACTCATACCATAAACCAAACATTTACTATCAAACATCACCATAAGGGATGTGCAGGTTTGAAGGGTTTTGTTCATGCATCGTGTCCCTTCCACACCATTTTTTCTTTCTAGTACTCCCCACTAGTATCAAGCTTATTCTAGACAGCAGCACAAGGAACTTCAGGATTTGATTTAATATTCAGTATACTTATCCCTAAAGAGGGATGGTGTCATATTTGTTTTTGCTTCACATTTCCTGTTGTCATATGTCTCTGTGTGTTTTTTAAGACATGATTTAGGCAGAATCTGTTTCTGTGGGGTTTATAGTAGGAGAAATGCATTTTGACAAAGACAAAGAGGAGGATGACAATAGGGAGCTAAAGAACAAAGAGGGGAGAATACTTCTGAGCAGTGTGATTGCCACTCTACATCATCATTTTCAGCCCAAAACGTTTATAAAAAATGGAATTTTGATCTTAGTTGTTATCTCTAGTTTTTGTTTTTGTAGCTAAGTGATTATATTTAACACAGCTTGAAGTCAGTTATGTTTATACAAGTGCGTGGGTCTAACTTGGAAAACTGAAGTCTGCCAAAAGTAATTGAACCGTAAAAGTCACTGAAAGTTTTCATGTCGCACCAGAGGGGGAAAAACATAGATATTGTTGCATTCTAACAAGACAGTCAGAAGAACAAAAGGTTTATATTTTCTTACAAACAATATTTCCACAACACTGCAAATAAAACCTGTCTTGGAACTAAAGCCACTTTAATGATGCCTCTGTAGGGGCATCAGCCAAAGGAAGCAAGAGGAGACAGAGCGAGGGGGGTGGAAAGACCCACCAAAAAACCAGGATGAGATGTTCCTTCAGTCAGAGCCTCTTCAGTGTCCATTCCTTTAAACAGCCGGTTCGCGATTTTCTTCCTCAAAAGGCAGGCTTCAATACCCAAAGACCTACTTGGAGTGCATTGTCTTTTGCAAATCATATCCCTCAGAGGCTGCCAGAGGAGTCCTCAGCATCTCATCACGAAGGAGCTATCTTCATCAGGGAGCGGGAAGCGCCATCCATGAAAAATTAAAGGAAGTCAACAGTCATCGTGTCCCACTAGGCGACTAACTTTGCCTTTAGCCTGACAGTCGCTTCGTCGGAGACGGTTCTGTCAAGCTTCCACCCTTTTCAGAGGCAAACGGGAGGGAGAGGAAGGGAAGGTACTGCTGTAGAGAAGAGATGAGAAAAAACCTAATCCTGCAGCTGTCATCAAAGGTGAAAAATCCATATGGGCTTTACTAAGAATTGCAGAACTCAATTTCAACACAATAAGAAAGAAAGAAAGAAAAAAGAAGAGAATAATTCCAAATTTAAAGTTTTATGGAAAAGTTTCAGGTGAATATGAAACTGTGATTGGAGAGGGAAGAACTAAAGATATGAAAGTGAAACAATGGTGTTTGGCAGTTAAAACTTCCTCTGGAATGTCAAAGCCATTTTCCATTAGTTACCGTATTATCATCACACTCTTTTCAAGATGGAGAAACAGAGGCTGACAGAAGAGAGCAGCCAGGGGATCCAACCTACCCTTGTACAAAATGTTCTTTACTGTGTTTATGTTTACTTGTTAAAGACATCTTTAAGTATTAGGCTGAGGAAAACCATTACTGAAAGAGAGAAGATTAAAGAAAACCACTCTTTTAAGTGGAAAAGGGTTAAACAGTATGAGAACATAACACACAATACAATAATTCTTGTTCAGTTAAAGAATAAAGCTGAAAGAAACATTGAGGATGAGAATATAGTTCGTCATTCTCTTCCAAGGTGAGATCAGCTATACTCATACCATTCCTAGTGGATGATTGTCCAACCTTTGACCTTCCCTGGCAATCTGTTCCAACGTTCAACCACTGTTAACATTAAAAAGAGTATTTCTAACATGTAACATAAATCTCCTTTGCTGTGGTTTAAGTTCATTTTTTCTGGACTTATCCACAGAGGACATGGAGAACATATTATTCCAGCAGCTTTTGCATATTTGAAGACTACTATCATGTCTCTCAGTTTTCTCTTAATTTAACAACTGAAATACCATCAATCTTGCACCGGTCATATCTGCCAGCCCTCCTGTTGCTTTCTTCTGGAAGCTCTCCAGTTGTCCATACTACTCCTCCAGCACAGCGCCCAACATCATGCACTACTGCAGCTGAGGCGCTCTCTGGGTGATTTGGGGCAGCGGGATTATTTCACATCTCTTCCAGACAACACTCCCAGTAAAATGTTTGCCTGTTTTTGTGGCAACAGCATGACATCAGTCCTTCAGATTTGGCCAAGATGAGACTGTTCCACGTACACATCCTATAGAGCATAGTGCGGTTTTATTCTTGTTATAGGTAATGCAATAAAATGGAGGATACTACTTACTTTTACCTTAAATAGTTTCTATTGCTTAAAAAGGGGGAGGGAGGGCAGGCAAGATTTTTGCAAGGATTATGGTCTACAATCTCTGTGGAAGCATATTGTTAAAAAATCTTCAAGGTTTCACCACTGACTTCATCATACTGAAGAAGAAACAAGAGTTGGCGGGTGGGGGGGAGATCACACTAACTGCCTGGGAGTATTATTTTGGAACAATACATCTTTTTGTCATCTGCGCAAGAGATAAGATGACAAAACAGCTGTAAACTTTCCAGCTGGTAGGTGTCTAAAGAAACTGCTTTGCTCCACATTAAGAGCCCCCTTCCTACATGCCCAGATTTTGCAGAAAAACTGCTTAACTCCTTCTCCACAAATGCCAGTTTTATGAGATGCGGAATGATGGAAAGAAGCAGGATTGCATGGGCAAACGGATGAAAGAAATGGGGTGCCTCGGAGTGCAGGAGCCTTCAGCCTGGGCTGTTGTTGAAGATCCTTGCTATTTTTCTGCTTAAACAATGTGTCAATAGCAGTGTCAGCAATGGGGAAAGGAACATTACATAATCTGTCACCTCCTGACATTACTGCACATCACTTTAATCGCAGGAACAGTTTGTGTCTGCCTGAAGTATTAACAACAGCAATATATACGGAGCCCAGTTGACCTTTCCTTTCATGATGGGAAAGGTTCTTACGAGGAAACATCCATCTGCTACAATGACAAACTAAGTAGGTTGCAAAGAAGTGGACTCATGACCAAGGCAGCCTAATTATGGAGTGGAGAGAATAGGTTAGAGGCTACTTTCAGTCTGTCCTGAACTGTCACAAAAGGTTAGGCAGGTGGAGAAAGAGACAGAATACCCATAGTAGACGATGCCACTCAAAATCAACTCATCTCAAAGAACAGGATGGATCTCTTAGGGCTCTGCAAACCTTGGCATTGGCTGCAGGAAGACTGCGACCTCCTCCATGCCCTGTGCATGGACAGCTACGCTGGTCTTAAATCAGCTGATGAGCCACTGCAGCTGAAAGGGTTAGTGCAAAGATCCCTAATTTTGGTTAGTATTTAAACATCACAGCAGTTAACAGCAGCTGATTCACACACAGAGAGCAGTAACTCCATCAGCCCATAATGGGCACGCCAGAGCTCTTAATCAGGAAGGCTTGAAAGGATTACCAGCAATGAAGAAGGCGCTGAGCTTCAAGTAACAGATCTGTTTCTGCAACCCTCCCTGTCTTTGTTGTTAGCTTTAGGACATGATATCATTTTCAAAGGAAATAAGTGTTTCTTATTAATGATTTAGATCTGATTATGCAGAGCTCTGTTTAAGTAGGCAGAAATCAAGCTCTTCAGCAATCTGATGCTTGTCAAAGAGGCAGCAGTAATTTAGAAGTTAGCTGTAACACATTATCCAATTAACAGACCCAGAAAAGTCAGAGAAGGATAATTCTGACGTGGTTAAGAGTTTAAATTTAAAAGGATATGATAAGCCTGCTTCTCTTTAGACTGACATCAGATACATAACATACACTTGGAGAGGATAACACGCAACTGAGCATGAACAAACAGGAACACTCCTGTTGATGTGCTCTCCGCTTCCCTCCCAACGCGCTGAAGGGTGCTTCCAGCTGAAGTGTTTCCCAAGTAGAGAACTTTTAGCTCCTTTGGCCAGGCCACATCTGCTATTTAATACCCGGTACGATTGTTTTCGTTACTGAGGAAACAGTAACTAGAGAGTCACTTTCTGATATATTAAGATGACTTCTGGCACTGTGTACAAGTGAAAGAAGCACGTGTGAGTGTGCAAATCTGTACGTTTCAAATAAAAATGGTTATTTTTGTGTTTTTTTTTTCTTCCCTGCCGTTCCCTCAAGCTGTGGTTTTACAATAGCTTTAAGTTAACATAAGTCTGGACTGCTGCTGAGAGGGCTAAGGTCCTCCCCAATCCTTCATTTTCATTCCTTCCTTTGGGCCAGCATTAGTGTTTCTGGGACACTGGGTGACCCACATGAGGGCACAGACGCAGCCTGCCACATGCTTGCAGGAGACCTAGTGCCAACACAAGGCAAGAGCAAGCAGTGAGGAACAGGAGAGAGGACCTGTACCTTTTGGAGGCAGCCTAGGTTTAGATTTAAGGCTACTGTGAAACAACAATTGCAAATGTAGGTCTCTCAGAACGGTTAAGGTTGGAAGAGACCTCTGAATTTCATATATATAGGTGGATATATATGTATATACATACATACATATATACATAATTCATGCATGTATATATATAGATACACATGAATTTCCTTCTGTTCTGTAGGTGGAAGCGCAGCCTAGCTATCAGAAGGCAAGTCGTGGGACAGGACATCTGATCGCAGGTGGAGCATGCTGGAGTTTGGCAGGAAGGATGTAGCTTACCCCAAGATCATCAGAGAGCCCCTGGGCATGCTGGGTTCATACTCTTATGGGGTTTTATTTAATTATGTTTGAGACTCAGTAGCTACGTAGAAACAAGAATGAGGACAGTTTTATTATTTTTCATCCGCTGTGAAACAAGTCTACTCAGCTTCCTGGAGCATGCATGACTTGAACATAGAAATTTTGTGCTGGATAGACCATTTTGTAACAAAATAGCTGAAGATTAAAAAAACCTCTGTATTTATTGAATACATAAGCAAAATATTTGTGTGCATATTTTTATATATGAAACATATTTAGGCACTGAACTGCTAAAGTTACTGGCGGTAATGTCGCCGATAGCCTAAATGTTATAATTATTTTCAAATGGCAGCAACAGCTGCAAGGAGCCTTACATTCAGCTTGCTTTTCCCTGGGGCAGTGCATTCCAGCTACGTGTGTTATCCTGCATCTCTGTGGAACGCACTAGCTGCTCTGATAACAATGTACCTCTGTATTTTTAAAAGACTACAAAGCACCCATGCAAAGACTAGTAAAGTTCATTCTGAATATTTCTATCAGAATTAAACAGTCCAGTACTACTTCATGTTTTAGATTATTTTACTTTTCTGAAATTTGTTTTACAGTCAATAAATACAACAGCAATAGAATTTTTTTTAATTTTTAAGCAAATTAATGAAGCAACAAGGTACCACACCTACCCTTTCCTCTGCAAAAGGTTCTAGCTGATAATTAAGCAGAGGAGACTGAAAGTGGATAAGCAGATGTTATAACAGAATAATGCACAGTTATTCACATCCTTTATTTCAAGGGGACCTATTTAATTTTTCAATGTATTTTAACTCTCTAGACATTGCTGAATGTTGAACAACGATGAAATTGAGTACAATATAGCTATTTTTAAACTCCTTTTTCCAAATAACTATGGCTTGACCATATTCTTCAAGTCTCACAGAGGCTTGAATAATAATAAGCAGTAAATACATATTCTCATTGAATAGAACTATTTATTGGAGAAAAAGCTGACAAGCATTTTGATTTGTGCTGACGTGTAACAACAAGGACAAGTCAGCAATTTTTAAACTACCTCCTGGGCAAGGTTTTGGAATCCACATGCACCATGGAAAATACATGCAGCAAAAATTTAAAAAAAAAAAAAAAAAGAAGAAAGAACAAAACCAAAAGTCCATACCCTTTAAGGACTGAGTACATACGATAAAAAGCTCTGGTGCTTCCAGTACTTAAGAAAAGAGAAATACAGCTGAAACGATAGGAAGAAATCTCTTCTGGAGGCACTCCAGGCAATCCCTGGTATGCATGCTATTGTATTTCTAGTAGCCCATCTGTGGATGTCTATTATGCAGGACAAATGTGCGCAGAAGTTAATGCAAAAGATTACACACACATGCATTTATATACAAGACCATTTGTTCACAACACAATTTAAATAACCATGACTTTCTTATCCCACAGCTCAAGCTAAAACAATATATCAGCTGGGAGCATTATCTAGCTCTACTTAGCACTCCTGTTTGTCAAGCAAAATCCCACAGCTCCGCCACGGACTAGTGAATAGTGCACAATTTGCCTAAACTGATAGGCAATGAATCAGATCACCACAAAGATCCATGGGATATATATTACTCAAGAATCTCAGTACCAGGGAGAAGGGAGTATAGTGCAAGGGTAGACATGGTTGTGAGCATCATTCCACAGTATGGTTTCTCTCAGCCAACCTCAATTAACTGAAGAGGAGCCCCTGAAATATAGTTAAGTTAAAGTAGTTCTTCAGTAAAGACATAGGAGGACAGTAGGTACAAAACCTAAAACAGGTAGACACTGATCGCTGCTGTGGACCTTCACAATAAAAGCCACGAGTGAATGAAATAACGTGAAAAAGGAGCGTTTCAGGAGGCTGGGTACACTTGACCAAACCAACAGTGATATCCAAGGAAACAACCCATGATACTTCTCTCCACTTCACTCAGAGAAGGGGTCCTACCATTATGCATAACTATATATATATGTGTATATATTCTGTAGGATAGTGCTGCTAGAATAGCAATCCTAGGGGGAGAAATGATGACTAGCACAAGCTAGTCATCTAACAGGGAGATGTGGCCAATTTTCCTCAAACATTCTCATGGTCAGCAAATGAGGCTGCTTGAAGATGCTTCCATCCTTTTATAATGGAGGCCCTGTGCTGTGCTGACCCTTGATGTAGCCCTGTTGAACAGACTTTACACCAGAATTACACCTGCAGTACACTTTAACTAGATTAGTAGGTCTAACTTCACTGCCTTCCCAGAGAAGACTCCTTACAAGTTAGTTTTAAGAAGCCCTACTCAAAGCAGTTTTCATTAATACTCTTATGAGGTGAAGCAGCATAAACACCTATCTATATACTGTATGGAAAACTAGTTTCTTCCAAATCAAGACTGAGACTTTCTATTTAGGGCAGTAGCGAAAGGGAGGCGCCTTCTTTGCTGCATCTAAGGTTTTATGTGTAAGAGAGAACTGCAATTCTCCTTGGACACAAGGATAAGGAGAGCTGTGTAAACACTTAGAGCAGATCCCTTCCTCTCTACATCTGTAGCAACTTGTGGTGTTTTGTAAAGGGTCTGGACACAGTTTCAAGGCAGTACAAAAATATCTGCTGTGGTCTGAGGCCCTCCTTTAGCTCTATCTTGTCTTTGTGGTTAATGCATAATGTTAACATAAACTCCAGCTGCTCAGCAGATCGCAAGTCCTTGTAAAGGACATGTAAATGAACGCTTGCCTAAACTAAACGGTAACCCTGTGGTGGTCTGCACTCAAGTGAACGTGATGTGATTATGAACAGCACTTCCTAATAAATGCTGCACCTCTCCAGTTCCTAACAATATTTAACATTGATATTTTTTCTTCTTTCAGTAAAAATGATTAAGTTAAAATAATTCCGCAATCGTCATGTTTCAAACAATATTGAACAAGGAATCCTTCTGGGAAGTCACCTACAATAGGCAATATAAGCAGTATGTAGCCAGAGAGTAGTTATTATTCAGCCTGAAATAAAGTGATGAAGCATTAGATTCTTTATAAAAACGGCTTCTTCTCATTGGACTTACTTTCAAAATCAAGATCCCTGGTATTATTCAGATGTAGGACTCATGTTTAAACCGATTAATACATTATTGATTAAACCCAGATGCCACCCTTTCCCAGAAGTTATAGGCTCTAATGGGCACCCTTTCTAAGGGCACAAGCGGCAAAGTTTTCCCAAATTCTTGCTATGTAGCTCCCCATGTACCTCTAAGCGATGACTCCCAAGACCACTACACAGTCAAGTTTATCTTCAGAAAAGATTTTTTCTGTGATTTAACGGTAAGGCTTTCTCTTTTCCTAAGTTTTGGTGAGTTTTAAATAGTAGTGATAAAACTCATTATTTTTGGTCTATTTAATCTTAATAACCTCAGTCATCCAAATGTAAGATATTTTAATTAGTGTAGCACTGAGCACAACAGCCTAAATAAAAATCTCACCGCTGAATGAACCAACGTTTGATATAGGGATGATATTGTATATGACCACGAAGGCAAATTTCTGCCAATACAGAGAACTAACATTATACAGCAGTTCTCAGAGATACATAGCTAAGAATTTCAGTCATAAAACTCATTTTCCAAGAATCGGTCTTTGTCATCATTCTGGGGTTTCAAGTTTCTTCTTCAAGGTTGTTTTCATTTAGTCCTGTGAGTCTTCAAAATATTTAAGTAGCCACGCAAACGTGTCATGACAGACTTTTTTGTAAGCACCAAGTAAACCTAAATTAGGAGTATAAATATTCCAGGTATCTGTGCAAGTCCAAAGAATGATCATCTTGTTCTAAACCTCCTAAATAGATTCTTTCACCTAAGAATTACTCATTTTATAAGGTGGAAAGCACAGAAGAATGCCATTTTAGTTTCAGAGGTGACATTCCCCTGACTAAATGCCAACGCTTACAATGCAGTCATCTATACCTGAGCTAGTTGCCTTAGGCTCCCTGTACAATCAATGGCGAAATGCAGGCTTCCCAAAATAGACAGCTAGCGCAGATCAGATTGATTACATCCTAAAGAAGCGTGTTTCTGTCTAAGACTGTAAAAAGAAGTCTACAGGGACCAAGCTCAGCCATAGATCTACTCTCCTGTCTACGTCTGAAGCCTGGAAGGACGTATCCCACTGTAAGGGGATATCAGTTTTCATGTGCATTTAATTCAAAAATCTGATCCCATGTTTACTATAGGGGAACTGAAAAATAGCTTTACTGTAACGAGAAAGCTGTTTAAATGTAATAAGAAAAACATTTAAATACAGTCATATCCTATTTTCACTCACACTCACCTATTTGATAGTGCTAATATTACACAGCATGTATGGACCAACTTTTATCTGTGCTCAACCAGTTTTACAAGCAGTAGAAATGAGGCATAGAAACATCTAGACTTAAGTTTCGTGAAATACACGAAATTAACCAAAACCATCAGGAGCCCTTCTGTGTTGCACTGAGACTCTGAAAAATCACAGCAGAGCTCATGTCACCTCCTCAATTTCCGACTTGCTCTTCCATTCGCTCGGCATGCACACAAGTCTGTGGTTATGACCACCGGGGAAAAGCAGGAGCTGTGCATATATGAAGACACTTCATATTCCAATTTTTTCAGTACCGATGGTCTGAATGACTGGCCTCGCAGGTACAACTAGGTGAGCCCTCTGTAGAAGTTGACAGGTTGAAGCAAACTGTGTTTCTCCTCAGTTAGAAAGTAGATTTCCAAATGCTAACCTTCAGGATTGGTAAATATAACATTACTTCATAGAAATCTATTCTCATTTCACTCTAACTTCAGCTCCCATTCCATCCTCCTGTCATGGCCGCATTGAGAGCCTTTTTCTTCCAATCTCAAAACTCAAGTATGAAAAACATAACAGATTGGACATACAAACGTAAGATTTCATCCCACTGCCCCAAGCGAAGGGAAGAGGAGGGAAAGAAAACACTTTTGGACTGAGGCCGTCAACTGAGCATCGGGAACAACCAATGCAATAACATGCCACTACACATCAGGAAAAACCATTTTCACAAAGAGTAGACCTATTTCCTCAAGTCCCACTGATAAGCAAGGTGAGGGTTTTCACTGCACTTGGTTTCTTTGCTTTTCCTAACCCAGCAACACAAGTTCAGCTGCGCCCAGATTTAGCTTCAGCTCCCGCAGTAGTGAATGGCACAAGAGTTATATATCCCATTACCAACCCTTCTACACCTGATGCAGAAAAACATTACAGTGCATTTATTTCAAAAACTTCCCTCTCTGTTAATATTTGAAATTATTCTGCTCTTTTATCACTATCCACGTTGGCTGTCCTCTGTTTCACTTTGCCTTTGGTTGCAAACCTGACACGTCAAGTTGTATGCTGCCCTTGAAGAACAACGATTGAAAATAATCTGAAATGAAATCCCCTACGTAATTTGTACCCACGGTCTTTTGGTAAAGGAGTCAGACCCCAACAAATTCCCCCTGGCACAACTCTCTATTGTGGGACTGCAGATCACTACGCTTGAGCGCCTCAGTCTAATTTACAACAGGCGACTTTCTCACCATTTGTCTTCAAAAGCAATTTGGCAGGATACTGACTCCATAAACTCCTCTGGCATGAAAGTTCACAACAGATGCAGGCACTCAATCAAATACAAAGTAAGGCAAGGCAAAGAAAAGAGGATGGTAGGCAATTATATAAAGGACAAGGCAGAGTCAAGTAGGGTACCATGCAGTCCTGAACATACACTGCCTCTAAGAATCTCCAAAATGGTTTTTACTTCAGAACAAGCATAAACCTAGAAAATAAATAGGCATATTTTGGGGTAGAATATTCACAAGTACAGTGACTTCCCTGGGGAGTTGCATCAGTTTAATATTTTCAAAGTCCAGTGGTAATACGGTCATCTTTGGACAATGCAATCAGACTGAGCTCACCTTACACTGTAAAGTATCCTGTATGAGTAGAGGCTGATTAGATTCTTGTTTGGGAAGCGTGTTTGGAAAAGCAGCCACCAGCCACAGTCCACACACTACTATAAATTTTTCCTTCAGTAGTTAATATTTCAATCTGGAAACTGACAGTAATCTGACGCTAACAAGTAGCTTAATAAAAACCAGAAAATAATGATGCAGCGAAAGGGCGGTGACATTATGTATTACTTTTCTTATATTTTTCTTTGAAAGATTCTGAAGATTGGTGCATGCGTGAAGAAAGTAGAAAAACACCTATGGGAAGATAAAGAAGCTAGGGCAATACAAAACTACCCAAACGTGTCCACAGACATGTTACAGTTGAGCTAGCTTAGCAATGCCATTTCTTAGCCCTCACACTTAGAACAGATGGGATGCAGCCCTCTGATCCTTAAACGAGGGAACACGCAACTTTATGCTGACGAAGCTTTTAATCATCCGGGACACGCACTCTAATATATTAGTCAGAATTTTAATTTAGTGACATAACTCCTTGGTGTGATAAAGAAAGGAAAATAGCAGCATTCTCAAAAGCACAGATTCTAGTAATATTCACTACTAGTAGCAAGCCAGCAGACAAGCTGCATGTTAAACAAGATAATGGCAGCAGACAATAAAAATTCTTACTCAAAGGGCTCTCTGCTGGAGTTCAGAGATTTTCCAGCAGTCCTATTATTAGCGTCCAAAGTCACTGGCATTGGTCCTTCTCTTATTAGTCAAAGACAAAAATTCATTCGCCTATAATTAGAGGAAGAATCATTTTGGCATAGATGCTTTTCCTTAAACACAGCACAAAAGAGTCGTCACTCGGATTAAAACACTCAATTAAAAACTGAATAAATTATTTAATGCTGTATTAGGTTTACTACAGTATAAGTAACCACTTAAAATTCTATAAGAAAATGCAATTGAAATGAGAAATCAGCAACCACAGAACATTTATTTTTGCAAGCGGCTTTTATCCTTTGTCCTTAACAGTTTGAAACGGCATCCTTCCCTACTGATTTGGGCAGCTCCCATTGGTGAATGGAGGGTACCTGTTTCCTCCTGATTTTCTAGTTTGATGAAAATCTCACTAGGAAGAAATGCTCAGTTTAACGAAGAAACGACAACAGAAGGAATTTAACAGTTTCCTAAGTAGGCTCACTTCAGCATATGTCTCATACATACACACATACACACACACACACACAGAGTGAACTGGTCTGGGAGGGTCATGACGCCCTCAGCCCACCCTAGCACGTGTAATCAAAGGAAAGAAGTGCACACGTGTGGACAGTCCTGGCAAGTCTGACTTCAGTGAGACAACTTCCATGGCTCTTCCTGCCTAGTCTTGCAGGAGAGGTCTGTGATTTTAATAGCAAATAGCACAGCATTACCTCACACCGCTCACGTAAGGGGTACAGGGCTGTAAAACAGCAGCCGAGGTGTTTGCTCCGTGGACTGCCTGACAGAAGGGCCACGTGAGGTAGCCCCTATTAGCTACAGTTCGAAAGCAGCGTGACTTGCACTGCTGTGACGGATATGACGTCTAGCATTACTCAAAAAATTAAGTTTCCCAAATAAAGTAGATAAACACTCGTTTAACCCCGTTTCTAAAAGTGCTCCTAAATTCATCATTAAGATCATCTGAGTTGCAGTAGTCAGCAGGAAGGCTTAGAAATCAAATGTGACTACAGCGAGAAAAGGGAAAGCGTGCTGTATGATTCCTACATGCTTCTCCCTGTCCTATGCACCTCATTGCAGTGAAATTGGATTATGGTTTTGTACTGAAATCCCTGGAGCATTGAGGCATTAGCAGGGCTGATGAGAGATATGACCAGTGTAGCAGAACGCTCATGACTTCATTATGCGTTTGTTCCCAGCTTTAAGCAGACTGGCTCGCTTCTCTCCATCCCTCTGCGCCCTGTACATCTGCCATTCCCAGTTCCTACTCCCTGTCCCATCTCATGAAGTCATTAATATTTTATACGTTATTAACACGTAAAGAGCTGCTCTAGGGTACCAAGTGCTCTGCGTTAAGTCACTGGCGGTGGCTTACTGGAAGGGCACACACTTCTTCGGCTGCAAGGCTCAAGCAGTGTACTCTGAAAGGGCTTTCCAGCTGTGCTGACTTGGGGCAATGCTCGGCCATGCCACTGGACCACCTAGTTGATGCCTCCTGGCCAAGACCATCTCCTCAGTTACACCAAGGAAATGTGTGTACCTGCATTTCACATATCTTTACTTTCAGATGTCTACATTTAGATACTGCTCTGGGTTGTTAAGATCCTGACTCACAGAGAAAAGTACTTAGACCTCACTAAAAAGCAGCCCTTCCCTACAGTGATGCACAAGGAGAGGGCCAGACTCTGTATAATAAGCACTGCTCTCCAAGTCACTTCCCTCAAGGGCAAGAACATTACAACCAGCGTGAATGCAGAGACTGGGACTACTTAAAGCATGCTCAATCAAGCTAACGTTTGATTCCTACTTGGCAGGGTGCTTTTTTTGTTTGGTTGTTTTTCTTTAAAGCTGGCAGAACGACAACTTAAGAACAGCTGCTCTTTTGTAAGGGCTGATATGTCAGGAAACCTATCCCAAATGACCTCAAGTCTCAAAGACTGATTTTACCCTTGGCTCTCACAAAGTACAACAAAATTTGGGGCAATCTGAGTTTGCACTTGGATATCGGAGCCCTCAGATGATCTGACCATAAACCAGAAAGGAACCCTCAAGTTCAAGTATAGTAGAGCTAATCCTATTATACTTAAAAAGCTATTACAGTGGTAGGAAAAAGGAGAAGGGTGGAGGAAGTCTAAAAATTCCCAAACATCATACCTCTTCAAGATCATCCAACAGCTTTTGCTCTTTGCAATAGAATCAATATTTCAGTTGTCTCCTTTGGGGGAGACAGCAACGTGAGCCTTGTGTACGCACCTGCAATTTTCTTCAGGTTGTTCAAAGAGCTACTGTTTACAGGGAAGCCTTGAGCTTAACTTGCTTTCTCACTCAAAACACTTTCAAAAGTTCCACAGTTGGATTATAGAACAATGAGAGGAAAGAAAAAGAAGGTGAGAGATCTGAAGAAGTTGAGGCCAAAGGGGTGACATCTCCCACTGAGCTTCTTCACGTATGCAAAATCTAGACTCTGAGTTTTATAAACAATAATAAAGGAGAACGTCCAAAGGGACACAGCCCTTGCCATCACTGCAGACAGATGGACTGGAACAACAGTTACCAAGGCTCTAATTGGAACTTGCGTCCAGTTAATTTTAACTGTTGGGTTTTCTTTCATTTGTTGGACAGGGTTTGATGCAGGTCAGCTCTGGGACCAGGCTCCCGATGGGGCTGTCACAAGGACGACGGTGTTTTGGGGCTGGCTACAAGCACGCAGCAGTGGAGGAGGGTGGCAGGGCTGGTTTATGCCAGAGTGGTGCACCTCATACCACCGGCCCACTCTTGGTCGCTGAGGCTCCCATTGAGCAGGGCAACACAAACACGTGCTCAAGGCAGAGCGCTAATCTCACCGACATCCAATAAGGTGATCCACTCACTTAAAGCGGAGCATGTGCTTAAGCACTTTTCTGAGCTTCAGGGAGCAAAAGTGCAGGAGAGAGCGAGAAGTTGTACTACGAGAACCAAGGACAACAAGAAGTCTGAGAGAAAATGAAAAGTTCACAAGCCCCACGAAGAGACAAACTTTCCCAGTGAGGGAACAGCTCTTTCCTTCCCCAGAGGACACTTGTTTTGTTTATCAGAGGGTTTTGATGTGTGCTTTCAGTTGACAGCATTTTCAGGGGCTTGCTTTCCTTAATTTCTGAAGCGGGAAACTTTTTTTTTTGCCTCCACAACTGGATTTTTTCTTTTAAATAAGACCTTACTTACTATCATTTTTTTCAACAGCCATAACTAACTAACTTTGGAAATACGATTGTTTATGTAACCAGGTGGGGTCCCACCCAACTGAACTCAGCATTATTCACCCTGGCCCCGGTCCAGCATTTTCCCCAAGACACTGCAGGGTGGATTTCATTCCTGTTAAGCTCAAAAGAAAAAGCTGTGGCCTGACCTAGCCTCGATCTCCTTTCAGCGGTCCTGGTCCTTCCTGGAGGACCCACTGTGCACCCATCATCCCTTGACCAGAGAGACTCCCAACCCTTCATGCTCCTAATTGCAAACATATGGTGTCAATAAAGGGAAATAACGTGAATAATTTTTCCCCCCAAAGAAGCAGACCTTTTCGTTTTCAAAAGGATGGTTTTGATAACATTGCATTTGAATAGAGAGTTGAAAATTGCCTAGCTCTAAACATTTTAAGGTACTTTTTTCATTTTAAGGTATTTTTTTCTTCTGTCTCTATCTCCTATAGCCAGTGACAACCTCCAGGAACTATTTAACTCAACTCCCTAGCACGGACTTTGCTTACAAGAGCAAATCCCATTTTCCACGTGGGCCATTTCTTTCGGTTTGATCTACACTAAGCTTCGCTGACAGAACCACACTAAAGACAGTGGCTCCTCTGCAGCTGAACTGTTGGCCAGCCCCCCCCCCCCCCCCGATGAGATTTATAGCCCTATCTCTCTTTATCCAACGACTTACCTCTTATGTTATCTATCCTATTTTCAACTCCTGCCACTTTACCCTTCCCTCATTTCTCTCCATCCTGTTCGTACAGCTGAAGCAATGTCTTTTGGGTGCCTGGTCTATGCCAGCACCCAGCTGCTTTGCTGTGCACACACAAAGCAGCAGCATGAGAAGGACTTTACATGTAGGTCTTGACCCTTGGGGAGGACTTCTCCTATCAGCTTTACTTCTCTTGCTGAAGCCAACTCACTTGGGGCTTAAAATGCTCTCTACTCTTAAAATGCTCCTACGCAGCTGCATTTTAGCGTTCTCCCCTCTTCATGCCCCGTCTGGGCCACAGGCTGGGCGAGAAGGAGAGCGGCTGCTGCCTCCTTGCCTGCTGCCAGCTCTGCTGCCAGGCCACCAACCTCCGGCAGGGACAAGGCAGGCAGCTGGTGACAGCGGCATCCAAAACCACCCCGGGACGTCCGTCAAAACCCTCCGTTCAGCTGCCAAAAGCCTTGAGGCTTGAGTGTCAGTGTTTGAAAAAAGACGAAGGCCAGCCAGGTTTTGGGCCGGCTCCTCTCGCTCGGATTTGCTCTGTTCCCCGGGGTGGGCGCTGAGCGCTGCAGCCGCTGTCGAGTCCGGTCTCTGCTCAGCTCCCAGGGCAGGGAAGCCTATCAAACATGTCAAACGCAGGAAAACCCTCAAAGTCATTCTTTCCGTAGCCAGCTAGACAATTCTCATGATTTTTTCTGACACATTTTGCTAAAAGTATTCCACGTTTCCCGAGCATTTGCCTCGCACCTGTTATTGCATGTTTTTTACAGCATTCCAAGCCTCCTCGCCCAAACCTGGCACATAGGTAGCTTCTGCCAAGAATTTCCTAGTTTGAAAAGTACAGAAATTATAGGTCAGACCCTCTTCTGGCCTTCAACACTACCAGTTATCCTTTCAGAGCCTAAACCTTTTACTTGCTAGGGAAACAACTGTAAATATACACTAGCAATTTGTTACAGGAAACCTGCGTGCCAGTGGTGGCTCCAATATATATGACCTCTACATATACCTGCACACACACTCTCTCTGTATATAGATATATATGTCTGTGTATACACACAAACACACACCCACAAAGGAAGTTACAATTACATACTAGCAATTCTGCCTGTCCTAATTGCTTCTTATTCTCCATCTAACTGTTAGCTCCGATTTTGCCTGCAAGGAAGGAAAGCATTAAATGACAACCTGTCAGTGGTACTGAGCCCCCAGAAAGGAAGGCAAGAAAGTGGCACTTAATGCAGGTGGCAGGACAAGGATAGCAAAGGAATTTGAAAAAGGCAGTGTTGTGGTCTGAGCAACAGCGAAAAAATTTAAGAACACAAATTGTTTTAAACTTCAGTAAAGCCCTAAAACCAGACCAAGGCCAGTAGGGAAAAAAAACAAACCAATAAAACACAAACAAACAAAAATAATACACTTCACAGGGTGTTAATAATGTTTTGCATGCTGAAAAGTGGCCACCACCTTATAAACTTGCTTGCAAAAGAAAGCCCCAGAAAAGCCTGTGAAGGCACACGCATTCCCACAAAAAATAACAGACCGCTCCATCTGAGAAAGCTGCATTACTCCATTTAAGAGCCACAGCAGCCTGAAAACCCCTTCTTTACTCTGCAATACTTACGTGTGCAGAAAATACCTGAAAAAAAATCTAACTGCATTAACTCTTCCCTAGTGAAAATAATGCTCAGGATTTGAATAAACCTGGAGAGCATCCACTGTGAAAGGCTGAAGACGCAATGGTTTGTGAATGATTTGCTAATGATACTGAGATTAGTGCAAGTCTCTCTCACTGCTTTACAACCATCATGTTTTATTAATCAGACCAACAGCACCCCGTAAAAATTGAAATCTGTTTACAAAGCCAGCACACATGGGAAAAGCTCACCCGTATTTATTTTACTTTAAACAAAACCTACAGTAGCTCCCATTGTTTGTTTGTTTTTCCCCCAGACTAGACAGCATGTGGCTTATGAGCCCCATTGATAGACGTGATAAAGCTTATGCCAGATCTGATTGATGACTGCACTAAGAAATGCTACAAAGGTCACTCCTTAATTCTCTGCTTGCAGCTGGTCCTGGTAAGCAACGCTAGAGCAAAATAAAATCTGGATCTGCTAATTGCTAATAACAATGGAAATCACATCCACACCTTTCATTACCTTCCGTTCCATTCTTGCTAAAACAGTAACGCCGTAAGAGCATGCAACTGATGAGAAACCAGGTAAGTTTGGAAGCAATCCTTACAAATTAAATACACTTTAACAGACAGAAAAAAAAACTGACTCAGAATAACTGGCCAAATAATGAGCTGAGTACAGACAGGCCAGAGTAGTTTAGCAAGGAAGCAGCATAATTTTGCCATCCACCTCTGCAAAACTGAGATAACATATACTCTGTGAAAGACTAGTGCTGTCCCTGAGAAAGTGAATACACAAATTCAGCTACTTCCCCAAAGGCAGTTTAATTTAGGTGAACCAAGGAAGCATGTTTATTAACAGCGGCTAGCAGCACAGGACGAACTCAGTGAGCCAGAACATCAGTCAGTCTTGTAGAAGGACACTAAAATCTTGTTTTCCATAAATGTTTAGATACAACTGGGAAACTGATAGAGACATTGGGGAATTCACAAACATGATATAATGACAGTCCCCTAATGAATAATATATAATTAGTGCAACTCGGAGCAATTATTTCACATGCACAAAGGGCTGTATTTGTTGGGGGCTTGTAAAATACTGTTATCTTTGAGACATTAGCTAAATTACTGATTAAGATTGAAATCACTTGTGCATTATTTTCTGGCACTTATTATTAATGGATGAAAATATTTTTATTCAGTATTTTGTACTCCATGTTTTTGGCACAATAGGGACATCACTGACATCTGTCCTAGAGAAAGACAGCCATTATCACTCAGCTCAAAAATACACGATGGCAGAGAGATGTTGGCCGCAGAAATCCCCAGATATGAAAACATCCCACCGCTATTTCAGCTGTCATCATGAAAGGAATAACGCACTCATTTTTTTAATGTTTATTTCTTTTTTTAGTTTAGAAAAGGGAGTCCTACACAGTTTTACCTACAAACATGCACTATTAACTCCGAAGATACCGCTGCATCTAAGAGCGGTATCTTTACAAAAACAAGCCTGTAAGAAAATCCTCTTAGGAATTTCTTTTTTAGATTTCTTGATGGACAGTGGTAAAACATACAAGAGATACCAATTTGTCCTCTTCACAGCCTAGGGTATTCTCCCCAGGGCTACTCTAAGAGAGATGGGTCGCCGTTGGCTCATTTTGGCAGTGTTGCGCGTTAAGGGCACTCAGCAGCTTGAACACTCGAACCTTACTGCGCGCTGCACCACCTGAGCAACTTTCTGTCGGGGTGGCACAGGAGCAACGGGAGGCAGACAAATTATTTTCTGCCATTTAGTGACTCTGTTTCTTAAAATCTCTCTGAAAAAGTGTTTGCGTCCGCCAAATTTCATTTGTTACCCAGGATGAGATATTCCCTCTTTCCGCAAATCCTGGTTATGTTCCTGCAATCCTAAGAATGAGCCTTACTAGCACCAGCACACCCGCAGAGAGTCAAGGATTAACTTAATAATCAGAGAATAAGAGTAATGAAAGCTTAAAAATCTACCTGTAGTGTTTTACAGTACCACGGCATATGCAGTGCAAATGCAAGAGCTTAATGTATACACACACACACGTATACATAGGTGCAGCATGACAGTCCTGCAGCTGTAACCCCCACACACCTAGCTCAGGGTCACTGCTGCGTGATTACAGCTACGCGTTTTCCTACCAGCTCATGGCATGGGCAGAGGTGACAGACAATTCCCTTTATTGCTCTATGCAGACACCCCCAAAAGACACCCGGTATGATATTACAGTTACACCTGCGCTGGGGCCAGCTTAGGACACTGCATAACAGAAAAATTAATTTCTCCTAAGTTTGAATGGATAACCTGAACAGACTTAGACCAGGAACACGTTCAAGATGTAGCTTTTTAAATCCTGATACAGTTCACGGTGACTCTGTAGTACTAGTCATGGTTGTCTTCCATTTTTCCATTATTTCTGTTGAGTCTGAATATCTGGGTTCAGCTGGAAACCTAAGAGCAGTAACCTGGAACATTATCTACTGGGTGCATAAAACGCTCATCTGCCCAGACCAAACAGACAGGTCCTTTGCCAGATGAAAAACTGTATTTGCAGATAAACTGATGAATCAGTGGAAAGTCAGGGCTACACCAACAGCGAGGTGTTACTCACAGGTAACGCAGGTTGAACTGTGTGACTGGAAGGGGGGCACGGATCTGTTGAGCAGCTGAACACAGTAGGCTTTAGTGTGACTAAAAGCACAATAATACAAAGTTAACTAAACCGTATGGTAGCTCGGAAGCAGAAATCCTTGCATCCCACCCTCCCACTCCTGCAAGGCAGAGAGTCTCTTCCAAAGCCACATAAAGGCAACCCGTTCTTCCTCCTCGCCCCCATCCACACAACACAAAGAGTGCAGCTCTGAACAATGCGGCTAGCCAAGCACACTCAGGTGAACAAGGCTCCCATTGACAGACATATCAGATATGAAACTTTTGAAAATGCCCAGAAATTAAATCAGTAGAATCCAGATTGCATGAACCCGCACTGAGCCGCCGGCTCTTTGTCCTGGGGCAACGTCTCGGGGACGTCTGCTGTGAGCAGCGGGGCAAGACAATTTCTGTCTGACCTTCCTGCAGGTTCTTTGTGCCACTGAAACGAGTAAAACAATTAGTCACATGTGTATCACACAGAGCCTGGCTCCATTGTGATTTCAGTGATATTCATATATTTTTCAACATCTCAGAGAACAACTCTTAAATCTGAGAGCTTGAGGAGATGCAAATGAAAAACCTCTTTGCTCACTTTACAAGATTTTAAAACAGTCTGAATGGCTGACCTATGGAAGTGTTTTTGCACTTTGCCTCTCCTTGCTGCTACCGCTTCCAGAAACACGACAATTTTGATGGCAGAGTTTCCAAATCCCTTTATCTACAGATCTACCCGAGGAGCAGTAACACTACATAACGCTTTTACGTTCGCTGCAATACTTCCTGACAAACATCAAACAGTGCTGCATGTAACCAAAGGCGACAAATACCTGCTCATTGTTCTAGGCACAGGAGCGCCACTGAGATCACTGAGCATTTAGACACACAAAGACAACTGTAGATGCTTTTTTTCCATAACTCATTTCAAATTCTTCTTAGACCATCTGGTAAGTATAGCCCTAGAAAGCCCAGGCTGCTCCCACTCAGTCTGTAATGCAACATTAGCTCCTTTTCCACCTCAGTTCCGAAGGGAAAAGGGAATTGTCCAAAAGGAGAAGGGAACTGAGCGGCTAGCTCTTCCTACAGAAACCACCAGGAGGCACAAGGGATGGATGGCTAAAGGGCACCAAGTGCCAATATAGGACAGCGCTGATGGATTGATCCATCTGGCCGCCAAGCCGTCCCCTTGCCCCCCTACACCACCCCTTCCCAGACAAACAGAGAAAAAGAATTTAATCACGCTGCCGTCTTCTTAGAAGAAAAACGTGGCTCCCTAACGCGTCGCACAAACAGCGACAGAGCACCTGTGAGGGCAGGAAACTACATTTATGGAAAATATCTCTGAGAACAGAACCGATTCCCGTTGTGACATTTTTTCCTATGGAACGAAACAAAGAACTGCACAAAGAACAATAAAATCCGTAGGCTCGGGAAGCCCTGGACTGCAGTACAAGGTTTAATTAGCCCTTTCTCGTTTTGAGGTTTATTTCATTATTGTATAGTCTGACCTCAGCTGAAAAGATCAATCACCGTGAAGGTATGGCAAATAAAACAGACACAAACCTATCAAGTGTTTGCTGCATCCAACCGATTACACAGGAACCAGAGGGGAGATTAGCTAACTACTTCTGCGTTCCTGACACCTGCCTCGTCTTGCCTTTCAGACGTGTATGTTCCTCTACGTTGTCTTCCTCGGCAGGTGAACCCCTTGGTTTCCTGAGGAGCAGGGACATCTTTCGACTCTGCAATTGGAGAATCTATTCAGTTTCTCCAGCTCGAGGACTCATAATTTATAAAGCAAAGTCTGCTTTGGGCTGCTTTTCTAGCTCTCTCTTTTGCCTGCCTATTATCTTCCTACTGGCTAAATCTTGGGCAAGTTTCCCACCGTCACCCTCCACCCCAAACACAGAACCGACAAAGTTAAAAAAAAAAAAAAATCTCAGTGGAAGAAATCAAAATACGTCGCTGCGAACTGAACAGCCTTCTACCAATCACACGCTGCTTTTCAGTTTTAACCTTTCTGTTCAACAGGAAATAAAAGGAGGGGGTCATCTGGTGAAGCCAACGGGACAGACCGGGAAGGATGGCTCTTCTCGCCTTTGCCCTTACTGAATCCCGGACCGTAACATGATGCAATCTCCGCGCTATGATGAAACGGGTTCAAACGGCAACGGCGGGGGACACACCACCTCCTCCCACCCTAAAAAACCAGGAAAACCACGCAACGCTCCGCTGTCCAAAGCGGCAGCCGCCTTGCCCCGCGGCCGGCCGGCCCCTTTCGGCCGCCGCCGGGCTCCCTCGCCGCCCCGCCGGGCGCGGCCTCGGCACAAGCAGCCCCGTCCTGAGCTCAGCCCAGCCCAGCCCTTCCCCTGCCTCTCCTCGCCGGCGGGCAGGGCGGGACACCGCGCCGCGGCCGCGGGTAGACCTCTCCTACCTTTCGGGCCGTCCCGCGGCGGCTGCCGGCACGAAGCGGGAGGCGGCGGCGGCGGCGCAGCGGAGCCGAGCGCAGCCCAGGGCAGCGCAGCACCGGGGCCGCGCCGCGCCGCGCCGCGCCGGGGGCGGGGACACCACGACGCCCCGCCCCGCCGGAGCCGAGGCGCGGCCAGGCCGAACAAAGGCGGCGGCGGCGGCGGCGGCAGCAGCGGCGGCCGCCGGGGGGCGCGGCGGAGCGCGGCGGGCGCTGCCGCTGCCGCTGCCGCTGCCCGCGGGGGCAGTATCCGCGGGCCCCCCGCCGGGGGGATTCACGCGTTGGTTCCAAACTACGTTCTTTCGCCCTGTTTCAGCTCAGTGCGCCCCGGCGGTGCGCCAAGAGCGCAAGGCGGGGCGGTTTACACTGATTAGGGTTTATATCGGTTAGACGTGCCCTCAGAGAGCTTAAGGCAGGCCTCCGTTCTTAACGAGCTTGCAGGCTGAACCAGTGCAAACTTGCATGTGGACAAGGTGGATAAACACGTTGCAGCTTTGCCAAGTTCACATACTTGTTTTCTTCTCTTTCCAGTAAAGAACTTGGAAAACTGAGCTCACAGGAGAATGCTACGAAAGGAAGGACATCAATTAGGACAACAATATTTCTGCATCTGCCCTTCAGCTGGGTGTTAGAATAGCTTTTACTCTGTTTTGACTATAATAGTTTGATACACAAATGTTCCCCTGTAAGCAGTATTTGTGGCACATACTAAATGCAAGTTCATCGGTTTGTACAAGCCTGTAGCTGGTGGCGTTGTGCATCTTACAGCATACAATTTCGTGTGTGCATTAAGAGTCTTTAATTTTGGTGAATAATGTTTGGTTTGGTCTGGCCAAGCTAAATACAGTCGTCTTTCCTGGTTTATCACCCTCATTCACTCGAATGGACCTTCACCCAAAGGTTCAACAAGGAGCAAACTGTTTATTCAGCATTTACACTGCATGGCCGGCTGGGGTATGCATGCACAGGATCTCAGCAGCCTAGAGCAGAAGTGCTGAATTCACAGCCCAACCTCGTATGGACAACTTATTTAGGCTAAAACTCACGTGCAGCCACTTTCTTTCTTGTCTGCCTTTGGGTATGGGCAGGGAAGGAGCTGCAGTCTGGATGAGCTCCCCTGACAGCAGCAGCCTACTGCTGCCTGCCTTTTTTCATGACATTTGTTGGGAGCTGGCAGGAATGGGAAGGTCGGAGTAGTTGGAAGTAGTGATTCTACTGGCAAAATTAAAGGTTTTACTGGGCCTTGAAAAATTAAACCACAGCTCCTCTTCTCCACAGTCCAACTGCTTTCAGCTATTGCCATCTTGGAGCTGCTTGATTAGGATCAGGATCTGTGAAACATGAGAGCTAGAGAGAACCACCCAAAACAGTTTGCTGGAGTCAGAGCAGCTCTCGGCTGCTCTGGCACGTAACTGTATAATCCGTGCAGGGTACCATTATTTGCATGGTTGCAACAAACACTTCTAGGACACATTGGCTTCACTGCCCATGGCTTGATAAGATTTAATGCACATATTGCATTAACTCTAGTAACATTTCAATGTATATCCTCTGCCTACCCTAAGACGTTGCGTAGCCTGTCTGGAAAATGATGGACCTTGTGGTCCAGGATGAGCCATGTGTAAGCAGGACGCCTGGTTCTATTACCATTGCTGAGTATTTCTTCCCAAGACATTTTCTGAAGATACATGTTATGTTAGGAAGCAAAGAAATTCGGCTATTTTAGGGTGGAAGCGACAATGAGATTTCATTATTAGTTTGTGTCTGAGGTCTTTAAAAACAGCACAACACAAAACAAACTTCTAAAGATAATTTTTGTAGCTCTTCCAGAATAGGGTTAGAGACTTACAAGCTCTGCTGCAATGCACATGAGAAATAATAATCCCAAGAAAGACAGGAAAACAAGCACTTTATGCCTTACGCCAGAAGAGAAAGTGAGATCACCAGGTGTTTGTCCTCAGGCTGGTGCAGAGATTGACTGGCCTTCTAGTCTTCTTCTAGTGATTAACTCCATGGGGACTAAAGAAGGGGACATTTATCATGGAGACAAACATCACAAAGCATGAGCAGTTCCTCTGGGACACAAACTCTGCCTGAAGCTGAAAGGCTCAAAAGAACTTTTTTTCTACTATTCACATTCTCAATTTCCACAAATACAACGTTTTAAAATGTATTACCAAAAAATGTTTCGTTACGTAAGGCATGTTTACTTTTTTTTTCTTTTTTCCTTTTTTTTTTTTTTTAATTCTGAATTGGACTATATGCATGCCATAAGCTACTTCAGCTGCAAAATAGACCCTGGTGATTCCGCTAATTTCTTTCCCATGAGTTTTAATGGCATGATTTAAATACAAAATCAATTTTATAGAATTAAAAGGACCAGCATATAACTCACCTGGAACAAAATATGACCAAAGAAAATTGACTGATTACTACGGAATTTCTTCCATGGAAACTGAAGTCACTTCATTAACAGGACATTTGTGGTTCTTCGTAACTGTACGTCACACATTGCACCCAATAAACTTCTTAAACTAATCATCTTCTAACACAAAGCAGGAGATGGTAAATTTGTATAAATCCCCATATTTGAAACATATATCCTCCATGTTTGGAAAAGTGTCTTCTAGCTTTAAGTTACAAAATCCTGAAACAAATATCCACCTGATATCCCAAATATTGTTTTTGTTCTCAATAATTCACAATAAATTTCCAGTACAGTAAGGGTGACTTCACTGCTGTAGAAACAGTCTTCACAAGCCTCAGGCATGCCTTGAGCAAGCTTAGTCATAGAGATGCCCTTATCCTCCTGTAATCTTCTTAGCACTGGTTATTACTAAAAAGAAAATAATTAGTGCAAAAAAAAAAACATCAGACTACTCCCAGAAGCAAGGTATCTAAACATAGTTATTTACAGGATTGGGGCCTTAACCATCAGATAATCCCTAGTGTGTTGAAGGAAAAAAAATATAAAAATGATAGGCCCTCTTTATTATCTTTAGGATGTGATTAGGCGAACTATTGTGCATATTTTCAGACTTTTTTTCCCTTGGAAAATCAACGTTGGATGAAATCTGAGAAACACAGGCCTGAGAAAAGAATCTCCAACTGTTTGTTGAGATTTATGTCTTGTAAGAAACTCCAAGCAATTTGGATTTGGCTCACTTCAATAATGTAAAAAGGCAGGAAAACAGCACTTTAAGCATTTTAAAGTATGGGTCAGTTCTTAAAGATACATGCAATTCCATTTTAAATCTATCTTGGACTGAGTCCAGAGTCATGCAAGTTACTAGTTTAAGAGGCCCTAAAACCTCAGCAGTGTCCTAGTGAGAAAAAAAGTTTAAGAAAAGGTATTGGATGTTGTAACTGATGATTGGTGTCCTCTGAAATTCTGTTTAAAACTTTTCAGTAAGACCTTTCAGACTTTCAAGAAGCCTCAACAAGAATATCTTTTTCTTTTTTTTGTCACTATCTTAAAGTGAAATCATAGTTGTGAGAAAGCAGCTGCATGTTCTTGAAAGCCTGTCAACACAGGCAATCTGCTGCTTTTTTCTTTTTGTTGTTTCTTTTGAGCAGAAATAGAAAAACCTTGCAACTGGCACAGTTGGGCTTCATGTACAGGCCAGATACAGCCCCATTTAGAAGAGAGTCAGTTCATTCTCTACTTCTGGAGGCCCGAACTTTGCCTTCTTGTCTTCATTTCCCCTCCGGAGCAGCCTGCCCACCTCCTGGTCATACTGGCATGTCCTGCCTCTCGGGAACGGCTGGTCTCAGGGAAGACTGAAATGCAGGCGAAAATGCTGCGCAATCTGGGCTGTCAAAAGATGGAGTGAAATTACATTAATTCCCACTCTCTTCAATAAACCGTATAGCGTTGGCATGATTTCACTGAAGGTACATGCGCTGAAAGGGAAAAAGTAGAAAGCACGTTATGTTTTTTTAGGGACAAAATTCATTTCTGTTACCTTGAAACTGTGATTTCCTTTAAGAAAAATGTGTTTCTATCACTGTCTCAAACATTTACAAGCTAGGAGTAAGTGTCTCTTAACCACAGCAGAAAGCTCTTGATAAAGTGTTTTCTTCTCTTGTGCTGTGATCCAGTTATTGCAGACTCTGTGGTTATGTACTGCTAACATACTCTGCATCTTTCTGAATTTTTTTTAAAAAGTATTAAATTTCTTCAAGGAGTTTTTTTCTGGGTCCCACATACTCTCCAGGTTTGCTTTGCTGAGTATATTTAGACAAAGTTGATGCAGGTGAATTTTCTAATCTGTATTTGTGGATTGGACTTGCTCACTGAAAAAAAAATATAGCTCATGCTTAGCGGAGTTCATATGAATTTTGAATCTCTGATGGCCACAAAACAGTACTTTGATACTTTCGTTTTTCAAACAACAGCAACTAATAGCACATTTGCTCAGGCTTTCCCTCTCTGTGAAGAACAAGCATCAAAGTGTTTGAAAGCCGAGGAGTCTTTTTCAAGAAGTCAATCAAATATGCAGCCATTCTATAAAATCAGCTTTGCAAAAAAAAAAAAAAAACCCTTCTTGTCTGAATGAACACATTGCTTAAAGTTTTAGCTACTCAGCTGAACAACTAAGACATTATATTACTTTTTGTTCAAGTTATGAGGCCGAGCCAACGCAGCTCTGAACTCCTGGTCTCTTATCTGCAGAAGTCCTTACTGCAACTGAACGGAGCTGAGCTGTGCAGCATTGCTGGACAGATGTAACTATGGGTATATATTTGTCTGCCCTGCTTCTTTGTTAGTGATGCTGCACCAGAAAAAGTCTAGTTTGACTTTTTGCTCCAGCTCTGAGCTAACATAGTTCATACACACACACACACACACACACACACACACAATCCCCCTGTTGTGTTCCTAACATATCTCTTGTGCAGTCACTGAATACAAGAGACTCAGAAATACATTAAGCTCTGTTCAGAAAAGTCCAAAAAGTCTTACAATTACATAAAACTGTAATATGCATCAAGATATGACTGTACTCAACATAGAGGAGAGAGCTTTAAGAGATGTGAACTGTCAGCACCTCATAAACTCGTAATGATACATGATGTGTCCCATTGTATCTACTCCATCAAATGAGTTTGCAAGCTATTCGTGTACATATGCACAATTTCAGCACAGAGGACCAATACTTATGGCAATGATAACAGAAATATACTTTTTGATTGTATATATACTTTTAAATTTTTTTTCCAGGAATCTCACATAGTGCAAACTATATATGTGGCCCACAAGGATGTCTTATACAGGTAGACGTTCCTTTTATGGAAATGGCATTCACATTTCTGCAGAAATTGTGCACCATATAAACTTCAAGAATAGGAATTATGTGGCTTTTAAATACTGCTTGTGCATCTCCTTATTCTCTGCACTGGTACAACTTATCCTGTGTAATAAGACTATTTGCACCTATTTTCTCTCTGCAGGGATGTAAAAATCTTAAATTACCTTCGTCATTCCACTGTCACATTTCGAAGCAGGGTGAATGAAGGAATAGGTGCAAAAGGGTGATGGATACTTTACAGAATCTTAATGGGTAGCTGAAAATGGTTACTTGCCCATGGATAGTCTTCTGTTTGAGCTGGACATAACCATACCACCCCTCCTGCTGAGTTTAGCTTTACAGCAAGCTCTGTATAACCTGACCTTTGAGGTCCTGTTCAGAGAAAACCTCCACTGATTTCAGTGGGTTTAGCATTTAGCGTTTGACATTTTCAAAATGCTCTGCTAACATCCTTTTATTATTTGCATGTCAAACTCCTGGCATCATGGAAAAGTAGCTCTACCTTTGCACAGCACAAACTTTACAAAATGCTCTTAAAATCCTAGGCTCTTTATCTTTATTTTTATTTTTAGGTCGAATACACCAGGACAAGATTTCCTGTAATCTGCTTGACTCTATTTTCTTAGAAGTTTAGCAGGATTGAGCCAAAAAAGGGAATTTCAGCCCTTCCCTTCCTCTTTTTTCCTCGCATTGATCAACAACATATGAAATTCGATACCTTTATTTTTTTTAATTGTCGAGATCATGGAACGGCCAGTTCTTAAGCTTTTCATCTGTCTAAACAGCATCTGTGTAATTCTGTTGAATTTCTCAATTATTCAGATAAATCCACTGAGCTTTATAATCTGTGTTGTTTTATGACACCTGTACTACTTAGCAGTCTTTCCTACAAAAATTTATGCAAGCAACTACTTAAAGTTACTCCTTATTTATACCTTATTTACTCTTTATTTACTTCATTCTGAGTCAATCTGTCTCTTTTTTACCTTTATTTGTACTTTCTTGTTCCTTCAAGAAAATTTGTGCAATTTTGCATTTAATTATACTTTCCAAAGTAAGAAAGAAAGCCATACTATTTCTTTTTTTCTGCTCCAAAAACTTGTCCAGTTCTTCCAGTTAATGAATTATAAGGATTTTGAAAGAAAAAGATTTTATTAATGGATGGACACTTCTACTTAAGGCTTGCCTTTTGAACAGTGTTTGGAAGTCAAGGCCTGATAAACATGATGTAGGGTAAGTATCTTTATAAGGTTTGTTTTACAGGTAGTAGGCCTGTTCACTCCTTACTGAAATGAGAGGATGCTTTGCCATCATTTTTTAGTAAGCAGGATCACATTCAAAAAAACTTTCATAAAAACTTCTAATTTCAGACTGATACAATAAGTGTTGCCAAAATGATGTTATGTTAACGTAGAAATAATCATTTTAGTCCTCTTGAGAATGGCAGAAGGCTCAAAACATGCTAGTTTGCATACTGTGAGCATATTTCAGAGGTGAAAATGTAAAGAAAATGTGAAAACACATAATTTGATATTCACATTTGTCTAGAAGACTTTCAGAAAACATTTATAGAGCTTGGAAGAAGCTCTCTGCCTTGAAATTCAGCCCCTCATAATAACCCACGGCAGCACAGTCTTCCTGCCAATGATAACATGTAATACCAAAAAATATTATGATTTGAACAATTTGATGCTGTTTATGTCTTATGCAGTGCCTCTCATAAAGTCCTGCATGTATTGCCATCTATCCAAATCTAGCTAGGAGATGAAAAGCCTCCAGTACAAATTAGCTAAACCTGGGGTGCGTAGACTGTCTGTTTGAGTTCCCATATGCTTTATCTATTATTTTGTTTAAGACTGATTAGCAGAATTATCAAGTGACATCAAGATTATTTAAGTGGTTCCCAAAACTAAAGTATTCTGGGCCAGAGAACTGTAAGGAAATTCAGACCACCTCCTGAACGCAAGGTACCACAAACCTCAAAGAGGACCGAGAGGAGCTCACAGAAGAATGATTAATGGCTCAGAAAGATTTTCCTCTCAAAAAAAATTGAAAAGGCTGTGATTGTTAGCAGAGGGACGAGTAAGAGGATATAATAAATGAGTTCACAATAGCAAGTGGAGAAACAGACCAGGAACTTTTGAATCATACCATTAATGTATCAATGACTATGTTAAAAAGGAGTTGAATAAAAAAGGATGCTGTGTACAACATGGGATTATATTGCAAAACTCCATGCAACAGCAAATCATTGAGGACACAAATCTAACAATATTCAGAAAAGGATATCAAGGATATCCAGATTTCTTACAACACATGCTAAACTCTTCATAGCTGAGACAGTAAGCCTGTCACTTAAAGCCTGGAATACATTTATATGATACCTATGTGAACTGGCTGCTTTTGCCTGTTGCTGGTTTCCTGCAGATCATCCTGGAGCCGCTTATGCTGGCCAGTCTGGAAGAGTCTGTTCAATTATTTAAAAAATGGAAACTACCTACTTACAAATACCTATATGCATAATATTCAAGATGGCACACACTGCAGGGTAGGAAGAAAAGGTGCTAAATGATCAAAGTAAGAGCACTTAGAAATAATGGTTTACTTCTGTTAGCTTTAATCAGAAATGCGGCTGATACAAGGAGGAAATAATACCCAGCTGAAACAACCCAACAAACTAACTTCAATTTGGTGTGTGTGCTGATAACTTCATTACCAGTGAAGTAAACTATTGAGGCCTACCGTTTCAAAGGCATACATTCTTATTGGATGTCACCATTTCTAACATGGCTTTTCACACAACAGGAGAAGGGAGAAGGAAACCAAAACTCACAAACCTGAGCCGGCACCTCCATAAGCACGTGAGGACTTGGCCATGCACCAGAGGTGGCCTGGACCTGAAAAATAAATGCAAGCCTTCTCCAGTATAATTTTACATGTACAAGAAGGTTGCAGCCTATCATTACAATCTTAAAACCATTTTTTTCTCTTTCTCTCAAGATATCTGCAAAACTGCAGCCGTGCCTGTGAGTTATCCTGTAATCACACTGGTGAAGGGCCAATTTGGATCTTAGGAAGCTTAAAGGAATACGACCCTGTTGTTCATACACACGTCAAAGGGTCAGGAGGATAGGATGACACTCAGGAGCCCATCTCCTCTGCAGTTGGCAGCGTTTGCGATTTGATCTTGCTCATCTGCAAATGGCAGAACATCATTTTCCTGCAGATCTGTGAAAAGGCTAATAAAATTAATGGACTGGCTTGATCATGCTTGGAAAAGTTTAAATAGATGGTTCCTCATCAAAATGAGGCATACGAGACAAGGTTTCTCTCAGCCTGAACTGTATGGTTTTGGTTCATGTAAAACAATCCGCATCTCAAAGGATAATTAGATTCCAGGTAGCTTCTCAAAACTGTATTTTCTTGCTTCTGCAATTACAGCTTTCAGAGTTCTCCACTGACCACAAGGAAAAAAAATACCAGAAGTTCAGAGAGAAAATGTCCAGCCTTCTGAGACAGCTGCAATGGTAATTTTGCATGCCTGATTTCCTCCCTGGAATTGTTGGCCAGATATGCCTCAGCCTTAGTAAGTCAACCACAAAAATATCCACGTTTTCCTTTGTCTCAAAGACTATGATGATGAAATCGGTTGGCTTTTCATTGCTATGTTTGAGACATGCCTTCTTAAAAATACATGAGGTGAGAATTAAGTCATACCTTAGGGTTGTCCTGAACAGCTGAGCTATACAAATCAGATCCAAGTATGAAAATGAAATATCTGACAGAATTCCCTTGCTTCTTGAATACAGATCAAAATTGGTTCCTTGACAAATTACATTGATACGTATAAGCTGCATGGCCTTACTCATACTTACAAAGATGCTGAAAGACAGCATTTCCTTGAAAACACCACTATAGAACACTATCTAAATAACTGTGAAGACCATTATCTAAAAAATGGCTGATGTTTTGTTGAGACTCTGGGTTTGCAACTGCCAATGCTGGACCACACTACTCGATGGAAAATTCTGGCAGAGTTATGTAATTACTCTGAAATGCATTTTCCATTTCATAATGCTATTTAAGATTAGTGTATGGAACTCTAGAAATAAACCAGAACATTGATTACACACATGTAACTATTCACATTTAATGAGATGCTCTAGGTTACTGAAAGTATACTAAATGACTAAAATTACAATTTGCATTTTAAACTGGGGAAAATATAATAAATTTTAGAAATAGAACTGTTGTAGTCGCCGTTAGGCTACGTCTGGTTTACAGAGGTTAGGTGATGTGCAGAAGACTCAGCGGTGAAGTAAATTAAAACACTGCTCACTTTATGGCCTTTTGGCACTATCCGGCTAGTACCAAATCTAGCACACACTATCATATTGTCAATGAGAATTTAGTTATGCTGCAAAGGTCTGTACACCATGTGACAGGAGAAGCTTTAAATATAGAGTGATACATTGACATGTATCATCTGAAAATCAGAACAGCTTACTGAGTTATGCCACCTTTGCACAGAACAGACTTCTACAGACCATTTCAAGCCTTCAGGAAAACAAAATAAGCAGGATACGCAAGAGTACTCGTTTGCCTCAAGTCAGCAAAGGTTTTGTGTATAGAAGCCAAAATTCCATTTGGTTTGGCTGGTAGGAGGAACGTAAGCTGATAAGCTGACTGTTTTATAAAACATCTTTGCATGTTTGGCATTTAGTATGTGCTTGCTTGGTGAATAGTTCAATGAACACAAAAAATTACTGTGTTAAGGCCTTTCATTAGATCTGTGCAATTCAGAGCACCAGCCTGATGCCTTGAAAGTCATTTGGAAACACGGACTAGGAATTGACAGTGGTCCTGAGACTGGTATTTGACCCCTTGGGTGAGATCACGAACTTATTACTGTTACTTACTGTTACTTGTAGACAGGAAGCGTGGTCTTTATTTCATCTAAGAGTAGGTAGTTTCCAGTGTAGACACCTGCAGTCACGTAGGCTTTCTTTATATTCAGTGGACAGAAATACAACAGGTGAAATGTGTACAACTCATTTCGAAGATCAGGAGGCAGTGAAAGTGCTTTTTCCTCTTTGCTGACCATAAAGGGGAGCCCAGAATAAAGAATTAATTTGTAAACCAAATACAGATAGATGATGGGGTATCGTTCCTCGGTGCAGCTGTGCACTGTCATGAGAACTGATGTTCCTCAGCTAAAACATCTACATAGGGGATACGTAAAGCAAGAGCTGCATCTGCTTTAGCTCAGATAGGACAACGACCTTCAGCAGACACTTGAACTGTTCACATCCTAACTAACTGGCTCAAAACAGCATACATGGATAAAATAGAGCTCACATGCTCTAACTGTCCTCACTTGTCATCCGCCATACAATTGTCGAATACGATACAGGAACGTAGAACTGTTAATCACCCACATTGCTTATTAATGCACAGTTTCCTTGCAGCATAGGCTGAATCCTACATCGGTACAATGGCTGCTCTGGTTAAGCAATTTTCAAGCTATTTATGAAGATCCATGCTGAACCTGATCTGCACGTGTATATGGATTTCTTCACTTCACCTGCAATTTATTTCTCATTGAGAAAATGCCTGTAACCAATTTTTTGTTCCAAGAAGGTGCAGGTGAGAATAGTGGTCTTCATCAATGATGTCAGACAAACATCAACAAGATATTCATCATCATTCTCCAACCACTTGCTCCCCTGGATTTGGATTTTCATGGTATCAGTGGACCTTGCTGATCATATTTTGGACTGGCCAATTTCAGTGTGCGGCTGATTTTCACATAAAGGCAAAACATAATCTATATTGAGGCCGAAGAGCATTAGAGATGCTGTCTGCTGGTGATCAGGAACTCTCGTTCAAGATTGGCTAATGGTGGTGTACACTGAACATCACCACTGAAGCAGCTTTCAGTTGGTGAGGTGTGCATTTGCTAGATGTACTGTTTAAATCATAACCAGCTTTGCAATACTCAACATTCAGATGTACATTAAACAATAAAAAGGATCCTTTCTCCTCACTGGGCAAATCTAATGCAGATTACGTATTAATATCATAGGAAGAACCTATCCAGAGCAGCAGTACATTCTAAAAATTATACACATATTAGCACAGTCACTGAGTTATGTTTTTGTTTTAATGAATTTTTTAAACATTTGTATCATCAGACAAAACATTTAGGTCATGAGAAAATATTTATTTCCAACAGCACAGGTTTTGAAAGTGAGCTGGAAGAAGGCATGTTCAATGCTATGACATCTCCCATGCTGGGTCAGTTGAACCAGTGTGTAGTAGTGCATATATTAACCAGTTACTTTAACAAAATGCAAAAAGACATCGTGAAGTAGGAAGTGAGTACAAACATTCAAGGCAGTAAAAATGCAGAATACTGACACATGGCTGAAAAATGTACTTTTTTTGTAATGCTCTTTTAGTATCGCACAAAACTAGCAACTTACTTTACAACATTCTTTGTCAGCAACAATACTTCCGACCATATGAAATTATCAAATTTAATACAGTCTTTCAGCTGGAAGAGATATTAAGGTCTAACGCTCATATCAAATGCTTAGATTTTGTTAGCTTTGCTTGTTGTTTAACATAAAGTTTCAAGGTACTGCACTGGTATCACATAGTTTTTTTTAAGATCGATTTGTACAGAAACATGCAAATATTAATGCATGAGCAATTTATAATAGTTATATATTGGTTTATAATTTGATATATTATTGATAGAGCACATCAAGCTTTTTTGTTACATTTTATGCTGAACTGTTCCATTTTCACACCTACCAATTGCCTTCATAATTCTCATGGCTTAGCATGTAAAGCCAGAAAGTGGAGAAAGTAAGAATGCCGTTATTTAGAACATGCATTAATGAAACTAATTATTTTATAGATAGATCTATCTATCTATCTATAATTAAGATTACATGGCATTTTTATCAGCATGAAATGTAAAAAAAAAATTCTCCAAACATCCCAAAATAGTAGGAAAACACAGTTTACTGGCACCATACACTCTTAAACCAGTTTTCAATAAGGCTTCGATTTTCCTGATGAATGGGACTAAATTTTTAAGTAGGTTTCTATACATTTTAATTATTATAAGTGTTTTATGTCATAATATATTTTTAATAAAATAAAAACTCTTATGTTGTAATTAAAGATAGCTAGTTACCATTTAGACAAACATGACCTTGTAGAGAGCAGCTTGTGTCTAAAGTATATGAACTAGATTTAAGGTGCTTCCATTGTTTTGCTTTCATTCTTAAAAAGTACTACACATAAAACAGTTGCAGTAATTGCTTGCTGACATGCTTTTCTTTGGCTTTTTCCACATTTTTAATAGCATGTGAGCCCCCTTTGGAGAATTTTATATTCATTACTTGCTTGATTTTGTAAAAATTGCATCTCTGTTGTAAAACTGAATGAAACAAAATGTTAGATGAATTTCCTCTGTCACAGCTACACCTTTTGCTCTTCCTTTCGAAACTTCCTGTTTTATCAAGCAATAACTGCAAGCAACAATACATTTAAAGCTAGATTTCTGTATGTTGTAAACTGGGTAGGACCAGGAGTGACTGACAAAACCAGCTGGTCATGCAAGATTAGCAAATTCTCCGTATTCCAATGCGTTGCCATCTAATCTGTCCTTTGTTTCCCCCGACACATAATAACACAATGAAGCTGGACAATGGTTCAACAGCAAGTGCATGTGATAGTTCTGGCAAGACTATTTTTTGTTTTGATTAAGCACATATTTTATCTGGGAGGGGCTAGAAAAGCAGGGCCTTTTTCTTCAGGTCATTCCGCTTCCAAAGTGCCAGACGATCAAATTCCTCAATGCTCATTTTGAAGACTTCCTGGAACTCTTCAGGGGACAAATGCCTCTTGAAAATGAAAATACAAAGGTATCATTAAGCTCTTCCACGCATAGGAATATTTCTCTCCTTTCTAAGTCTTAAAAGACAGTACAAAATAATGCATTAGGATTTGCATTTAATTTCCCATATTGGCTCTAGAAAAGCCAATCCACAAAATCAAATGAACTCAGAGCAGCTGGAAAAGGAAATTATTGATAGCAGTCGCTCACTTCTGAAAAAAGAAATCTGGTAATAATGTTCCAGCTGAGCAGAAGCTATAGTCTTTGGGAAAGGGATGCATTTATATGTGGGGCGTGAAGGCAGAGCACACTGAGACAAATTTAAGCTATGCCAGGACTTTAAAGAGACTGATAACAATGTAATTTCAGAGTTGGATTTGTTTTGCCTTGATCTTTAATGAGAATGGTAGACACCACACTGATTCACTAATAGCGGCCTTGTAACAACGGAGAGGGCACGCTGCTAAAGTCTTAAATCCAAAAGGTGCTTATCCATGGGGACAGGCTCATAGCAGAAATCCAAGCTGGAGAAAGCTTTTCTTGAAATGATGAGAATGCTGCTTCTATTTGATGTTTTCATATGATTCAATATAAAAAAATTTAGATATAGAGAAAAAGGCGAGAATACCGATATAAAGAACCGGAAGAAGGGAAGATAAGGAAGGTATATAATCTTTGCCTTGCAATTACTCAGATACTCACAAAAATGGCTGCCCAAAATAAATGTGTGACTTATAAACAAACATCATATACAATTCTGATAATTGTGGGCTCTTTTCCAGACATTTTAGAAGCATCAGTTACAGTTCTGTGTGTGTTACGCAAGCACCGTGTAAAAGGGACGGATTCAGTAAAATCAGAATTACAGACTGCAGGTTTTAAACATGGCCTCTCCTTTTCCACAAAGACCGCTGCTGCAATTACTGGCAGCTCAGGGGCTGAGCACCTTCACAGGTCGGTCGGTCGAGCTGCAACATGCAAGTGTGATCAAAATCAGAGCCCGTTTCTGTGGAAATGCTGTCTTAAATACCTCTTCAGCCTCAGACAGCTAGACGAGAGCCTAATCTAATAAATTCCAGTTGTCAGCATTATCAAACAGATTACAGTGCTTGGTGCAGCATGTGGCAGAAATATCTAAGATAAAACAGAAGTGGCTTTACACCGTGAAGATATATGGTCAAACCCACACACCAGAAAGTTAGGCCAAACCTGCAGTCTAACCCTCTCCACCCCAACGGGGCATTTGACGTGCAGTCCTGCAGGCGCAGTTCTCCTCCCCAGCTCGCCTGGGCAGCCCCAGCCTGAGCACCTCGGCCCCCGCCAAAGCAAACTTTGCATTCAGAAATGAGGTCCCCACTCGCTGCTAAGCAGAGGGCATGCCTGGATGCGCCTCACACAGCAGAACAGGACACAGCACAAGTGACACATCGGCCTCCTTTCCGAGGAGGGGTTGTCGGCGCCTTCCTTTAGTTTAACTGCGCTGTGGTTGCAGGGCTTCTCAAGAGGTGAGAAACCCAAGTTCAGTGCCCTCATGGCTCAGAAATGCACCTAATCTACATCTCTCACTGTCCAGAAGCATGCCAACAAGCTAGCCAGGAGGGGGATTTAAAGGCGATATCATTCTCACAAATGTGAATAATGCAAGTGCTGAACACCAGATGCGCGTGCTGGGTGGAGAGAGGAACACAGCGCTTCTGGGCCACAGAGACAAGGCCTGATGTGCAGCCTGCTGATACATCCGCCGGCCAAGGGAAGGGGAAATCACTGGGTCCTTTAGCTTGTGTTTGCACTGGTCGTTAAAATGGGCCGAGGTTGTCCATCCCTTGAATCAAGCCTCGGCATCGTCTGGAAGAGCACTTGCTGCCATGGCCCAAAACTGTGTCAGGAGCAGGCTATTGCATCATAATAATCCCACGATGGCTTAATTGACTAGGACTGACCTATCTTTATTGGCCCTGCCTTACAAAGCTCTTTTCTGACAAATCTGAAAGCAAAATTTTACTTTCTATTTATTAACAATGAGTTTCTCTTTGCAATGTAAATTACATATGGAAAATTAATAAAACCCTCTATGAGAAATCACTACATTTAATTACCTAGAATGGTCATTATTAGCCCTTGTGGCTTCTTAAAAAAGGACGGCCTTTTTCCCCCCCTTGATTCCACATATTCAGAGCAACAGTGACTAAGAGTTTGGAACTCAGCCTTCATTTTCTATTTGACCAATGATAGCAACCCAACATAAGCACTATGCCTAACACGGAACAAATACACCATGCATATTTGGCAAAGGAGTTCCTGTTTCGGATGGAAATGAGCAACATCTGACAATGTATTTTAGAAATAATCTTCCACTGATAGAATTTAATTCTACTGGGTTTGGAAAGAAAAACTCTCTGCACTGATACTTGTTTTCCATCTTTTTCTGGTAATCCAGCGAACAAATTTTAGTAAGCTTAACTTCAGCAATTTATCAAAGCAAGAAACGTGTCTGCAAGCCACAGGATTGAGAAAGAAGCCCAAATATGCAAAGTGTACCATATTTTGTTTTACCTTGCTTTTTAGGTTGCAGATAAGGCTTGAGATGTTGCCTCGCTCATGAGAAGGCAGTGACAAATTCTGTAGTTTACATTCAAAGAGAAAATCAGAAAGCCTATACCCCACAGGTAAATCCACTTTGCCAATCAATCAAAACTACAGGAAATGTAGAACTTTAAAAGGAACGTTTTCACCAGTTTTTCTTGATGTATACTACAAAACATTTTTCTATAAATTGCTGTGGCCACATCAGATCCATTATTTTTATTTCACGTCAAGGGAGAGATTCTCAGCAAGCAACAGGCCAGGCCCTCAGGCCTTTTCTGCAGGGTGCTGAATGTTTCTACATCTCACCTCCCAAAGAAGCTTGCCACCAATCTCAGCACAAACTCCGTTAACTCCCCCTCTCCCCTCCAAGGCAGTCCTTTGCCATTGATCATTTTCCTCTGCCCTCAGGCTTAACGAGCTTTCAGTCCCCATCTACCCAAGCCAATATGAATTAGACATGCTGTCTACTCCTCTGCTAATATCCAGATATGATATCACCTTCATTCTTTGCATGCATTCATTTTCTAATTATGATATCACCTTCATTCTTTGCATGCATTCATTTTCTAATTTCACTAAAGTTACGTGTTATATCAGCATCTACTTCTCTCCCCCCCCCCCCCCCCCCCCCAGGTCGTTCTCAGTTGGGGCAGCCTGGTCCAAAAGCAGTTCAGAGCTGCATTTCCACTCCAGGGTTGCTAGGAAGTAGCAGAGTTGAGATAGGGAAAGGATGAGCCCACTTATGTCCACCTCCCATTTTAGGCAGTTTCGCTGCTTTTTAATTCTCCCCCACATGCTGCCCCTAGGCAGTCTCAAGCACTGAGCCACCAGACTTTCTTACTCCATCAGTGCAGTCCCCATACTCAGCGTGAATTCTAGAAGAAAGAAACACCTCTCCTCTTTGGTTTGAACCCTCTCTGAGGACACCAGCCTGCACCCAGCATAGCATAATTCCCACTATAACCCCCTGCGTCTCTGAAACTTTCACCATTTCTTCAAGGAGCATGGGCTCCTAGCTTTGGGACTGACCCTAGAAGTAGCAACAATTACAATTCCGTCTGCACATTTTGGAATAAACTTTGATCCCAGAAAGATGTCATCAAACTGGCATAACTTCAGATAGAAGTTACAAAAGTAATCATGGGCTGCACAGTTTGATTTATGAAGAAAGACTAAAAGGGCCCAAGTATGTACGACCGTGGCCAAACGATGACTAAGGGAAAATATGGTAAATGTCTACAAATATTTGAAGGGTCTAAACACCATGGGAATAGGCCAGTGTGGGAAGTTTATGTTCATACTTTTCTTTGTATGTGTGATGTTAACTTTTGCCTGTACCATTGCTGGACTTTCTTAAACCTTATAGCTTTACGACCTAGAGGTCTTCCCAAATGAAAGCAGAGAAAATAGATTACTAAGAAATCTAAGACTGATTAATCTTTCTTTTACGCTATTTCAATATTAATCCGTCTTAGCCGAAATGTTCTGATGCAGAAATGTTACTTGATCTCATGAGTCAAACAAAGGAAGGGAAATTGAAAATCATGTGTATGGAACAGGGTACAATATTGATCCTGAGGTATGACAGAAGATGTGTGCATAAAGCCTTACTTTACAAGGCCAAGAATGTTTTATTTTTATTTTTATTTTATTTAGGATTAGATCAGTGGAATGCCACTTAAAATACCCAACTATGCTAATACTGTATCATTGTGCCATTAAATGAATGGCCTGACTTATTAGCAACAGCAACATTCATTCCTTATTTTATTAGTGTTGGCCTTATTTACATAGGAAGTCTGGGTGTTTTACAATGTGCTAGTAAGCAATTCTTAACTCCCTTTGTGACAATTTGGCCATATTCAGACAGCTTAAATTCCATCTGTTTCTCTGCTCTGCATCAATGGCAAAGCTAGGCACATTAGTCGCTGAGGAGAGGTTCAGAGGACCAAAATAAGGTGGCTGAAAAGGGAGGAATAAATCTGCTAGAAGCAACTACAAAAGAAACACCAGGTACAGAGGCACTGATATATAGAAAGCTTTCTGAGTTAGGTATGTGTTGGCCGGCGAACTGAATGCTGCTGCCGTAATTCCTCCCCAAAATGTTACCTAAAATATGGTTTAGTGGCATAAGCATAAGAAGGGTCACCACACCATGCTGTGATAATGTAGTTAGCTTTCCTAAAACATACACCTACACAGAATGGAAGAATTAAAACACAAATGTCTCCTATTAAGATATACAGGACTAAGGGCTGAGCTGAATCTCTCTACTGCAATGTAACCACTATAAAACAAAATCCTCATGTTCTAAGAAACATGATCATTAAATGAGTGGTACAGCTCATTGTACAGTCTCCCAGAAGAAAAGTAATTAATTGCACATTCAAATACTTGCCACACAGTGTTAACTCAGAAAATAGTGATGCTTTTGTCTGTAAATTAGTGAGGCTTGTCTCAATTTCTCCGTGGCCTGCTTAAAGACCACTAACCAGTCTAACTAGAGTTACACTGTTTATTTAATTCAGCGATGAGATTTGTTTTCCCTGAGATGAAATTTAGAGATCTTCAAAACTAATACTTAGGAACATGACATTAGTGTGCCCAAGTCACAGTAATGGAAAACTGCAATCAACCTACAGCTATACTGCAGTTACTGTGACCAGGTCAGGCTGCACAAGCTTAGTATGTTTATTCTGTGTCTGTAATTGGATGGGAGATCTCAAGTGAAAAGCTGCTGATGTAGGAAATTCATAAAATATCATACTGCCTCACGAGTCAATACCGAATCAATGAACCAACACAGCGGATGGCAGGAGGTGATGAGCTTAAGATGAGAAAAGTCGAGGTCCTAATTCCTGGTGCTCGTTTACAATCTTGGGTTTGTTTCTCTTTACCATTTCGTTAACTTATGTTCAGAGGAAATGACAGCTGAGGCCTCGCATTACCTTTGCTTGCTTCCCTGCTGAATCCTTCAGCTAGTCACACCTGCTTTGAAGCACTGAAGTGCACTCTATTTTGCAGAGTGTAATTTTAAATAGATGTTCATTTCAATTCATTTTTTACTCAGAATCTTCGTAGCACTTCCAACCTCTGAGGCACAAAATCTGGAAGAGCTGCAGAATCTCCTCCTGAGTCTTCAGTATACAAAATACTCAAAATAAACTGGGATTTACTGGGGAAGATTTACCCATGTGAAAGCAAGCATTCACAGAAATATCCAAATTTCAGCTCTTTAGGGTAGTGCAGAGGCTTTGCTGGTGAGTTATAATCTCACTTCCTGTGTTAGGATTTAAAATGTTAGAAGTGTCTCAACCAAATACATCTAGAATAAAAATAACTTTCTCCCTTCTCCAGTTTTCTCCCTCTCCCTCCACCCCCTTCTCATGTGCCTCTCAAATTTAGTCCAAATGTAACTTTACGGTGCCCATTTTCAATTTTCTGGACAATTTTATCTTTGATCTACTGAACTTTGAATCCTTGTCTCACTTCCACAGGATTTGCCCTCCTGCTTTCTATCAAACTGCTGGGGCTCAGCAGGCTTCTTGGATGCTTCTTTTCTAAGCCTACTGCATGCCTAATTATAAAACTGTGATTAGCCATGTGCCATGCCCCCATGGGAATACTGAATGTTATTCTCATCTACGAAGTAATTAAGCTTCACGCTCAATAAATATTTCAAACTGTTAAGTAATTATGTGATAGGGGAGCAAACCTTAAGAAATGGCATGGGTTGCTACCTAATGAACCTTAGAAGGTATCACAAGATACCTAGAGAAACTCCATTTATCAGAGGATAAGGCAGTAGACGCTACAGTTGTGGGTGTGCTGGGCTACGGCACTCAGCCACAACCTTGGAGAGCTGTGGGGGGTCGTGGGCTTGAGCTTTCCTGAGAATAGCCTGCTCCCTCAGCACACACAGCTCATCTACCGCTTGTCCTGTTGGCAGGAGGTGTAATTACCCTCTCTACTCTGCTTCCAGGGGGTAACGTGGGCCCCAAAACAGTCCCAGGAAAAGCAGCGACGAAGGGATCCTGAAATGTAACCTCAAACATACGTAAAGGCCACTGGATCTATGGATGCATCTTGCTCAGTATATCAAAGGTAACATGCAACTTCACTGAGAAGCTGCATTCCACTCAGCAGTAGCACTGTGGGGTACTTACAGTCTTACCTCTTATGAGGCATCACTAAAATAAAAATACTAACCCACAGGAAAGTATGAAAATGTGTAGAGGGTCTTGAGTTTCAAAAATGCAGGTCATGAAAGCGCAGTTTTATTTTGAAAGAGGTAGATGACTATTAAATTGGAGGATCTAATGAAGTTGCTTGTTGTGAGTTCATGGATGCTAGTGCTAGTGCTTGTTTGGATATTTGCCCCAGACTCACAGCTGGGGCTCAGAGACTTGGCTTCAGGTGGGACATCTACGGTCTTTGGGCCCGGTCCAAAAAAGTACACTGAATTCCACATGAAACTTTCTGCACACATTTGCATTAAATACAAAATATCTTGTTCGTCAAGCAGATTTTCCAGTTTCCCTTAGTTTGGGCTTTTACTATATCCATAATATGAATGCTCCCATCTAATCCCTGTTCACTCCCACACTGTTTTCACCCTGACAGGAATTAACTTTCATACATATCATGTCATTTGTAATGCATATTTTCATTTTACAATGGCTCCTTTCATAAGGGCTTTGAAAATTGATACAGACAGACATCCGACACTGATCACAACACAAGCATATGCTTAGAATAAGGAACATGACACAAATGTTTTGCAAGTTAAACAGTGTGAAGTTCCATTAGAGTCAGTGAACAGCACTTTCATACGCCAAGTTATGAATTTCATTGTGAAGTGAGCCCTTAACTGCCTCAAATTCACCCCCAAACAGCAAACTGCACTTCTCTGTGTCAAAACACACAGCATTCCAGTGCTGTCTTGATTTTTCCCATCTGAGCTCTAGAGAAGGTGGGACACAGAACATTACTTCTATGAATGACATCTCCTAGCTGGAGCTGTTATGAATTCAGGCCAAATTACTGGAAACCATTCCTAAAATGGTTGCAGCCCAAATGGCTAGAACCCAAGGTGATTGTTGAACAAAAACTAGTGGAAAAAATGTCATCCTTAAAACAGATCCAGACAAGCAGTCATAGGAGGAAAACCGTGTTTGAATTAATGCAAGTACTCTGTTCAAACAAGACCGCACCCATGTTTAAATCTCTGATTTCTGTTTACAAGAGAAAAAGGTGGCAGATGAAGGTTTGCTACTTGACATTCCAGAATACTTTTTTCCTGAGCAATTGTTTCAGTATATCCTTCTGAAACAAAGAGTGAATAGGCTCAAACAAAAGTGGAATAAGTTACTTCCAACTGTATGTGATAGATGTGAATGAATAGCGTTTCTTTTTTTAACTCTTTGATATTCAAACGGAAAAGGAATTAAAGGCGACTAAAGAAACTAAATTACAGCTAAAGAGAAGAAAATCAACCAAAAAAACCCAGAAAGGTTTCAAAATGGAAGATTCTAACCATGTTTGCTTTCGAAACTACCCAACTACGACCATGTAAGAAATCTTATACTCTGTGATAGAAGCAACTTGAAGTGGGAAAAAAAAAAGTTTATGCAGCTGTGCACACGCCATCAATTTAGATGTGTAAGCATTGAACCAACTCACATTGCAGTGACTGAACACCAGCAAAGCAATACCTGATATAAGATAAAGATAACAAGTGCCCAAAGCGTAAATCATCAAAGGTATGCAAGCGCTAAAAGAGGTCATCAAGATTTTCAAACGTGTCTGTAAGCCTAACTTCTTTTGGAAAAAGAACAAACCATGCAGAACACCATGCGGAAAATACTGGTCAAAGAATGTGCTTGTTTGCTTGTTCTGTCTATATCATCCAAAGGTGATGTCTTAGTCGCTGGAAATTCATGACTGCAAGTTGTCCAAAATAGGGCACGTTTGCTCCAAGACACGTGTATTTAACTCTTTTCACAATAAAACCATCCTGTTGATAAAATGTTCCAAGACCGACCCAACTACGCATTTCTTCAAATGCTACTGCAATAAAAGCATCTTAGAATCATATTTTGCCATTGTCTCTCATTAAGGCTGTGTCTTCACAGAAGAAATAGTCCAGCCTAAGCAAAGGAGGGACCCAGGAAGCTTATCAAAGCAGGGTCAACTTTAAAATTAGATTAGGTTGCTCAGGGCCTGCTCCAGCGGAGTTCTGAATACCTCCAGGGATGGAGACTCCACAGGCCCTGTGGGTAACCTGCTCCACTGCTTTACTTTCCCAGCTACAAATTTTGTCCCTATATCCAACTGTAACTTCCCTTCCTGCAATGCGTGACTGTTGCATCCTGTCCTTTCACTGCATACTTCAGAGAAAAATTATTTTCTCTAACCCCTTTTCTCCAATCCCTCTTGGATAGTGGAAATCAGCAGTGAGCTCTTGCCTTAGCTTTCCCTCCTCCAGGCTACACAAAGCCATCTTCCTCAGGCCCTCTTTGCAAGTCAGTTGCATTACAAACCACCCTGGCTATCCTCTCTTGAACTCTTTCAGCTTGCCAATCTCTAGTACTGGGGAGCTCAAAACTGGACACAGTACGTGGCCTCACCAGTACTCAACTGGCAGGGAGGGGAATAATAACTGGTCAGCTACGCTTTTGCTAAAGCAGCCCAATGTGTGGTTGGCCTTCATTACTGCAAAGGTGCACTGCTAAGCCATGTTCAACTTCTTTTTCATCAGGACCGTCAGGTCCTTTTCTGCAGAGCTGCACCATAGCTAGTTAGTCCCTATCCTGTGCTGCTGAATGGAGTTATTCTGTCCCAGGTACAGGAATTTGGATTTACTTCCCGAGGTCCCTGACCCACTCCTGCAGTGTGTCTAGGTCCTTCTGAATGGAGGCTCTGCTCCTCCCAATTTGATGTTATCTGCAAACTTTGTGAGGGTGTATTTGACCTCTTCATCCAGATTGCATAATCAAATCATGTTTTACTACTTTGCTGTAGTGAAACGTTACCTAAATTAATTTGTTTTTCATCATTTCCCTTTAGAATCACTCACGAGATCGCTGCCTCGTTCATACGCTATTAGAATAAAAAGCAGTCCGGTAAAGAGAAACTTCTCAAAAAAATTCTGGGCCAAATCCTTCTGTGCTGTAAATTCCTTACAGTTCTAATCAGCTTATACTAAATAAAGACGCAGGCTATTCACTGGAAAGTCAGAGTGCCCGTAATGTATCTAAAAATCAGCAGGTCATTTATTATAAGTAGTACTAAATGTTGCAGGTATTAGTTCAATGTTGGCATAAACATCTCTTCTAGGAGAACAAAGAACTAAGCTACTTCTGCTTTATTGCTGAGTTAGAACAAGCAAACAAAAATATGAATGTTTCTATGTTTGGATATATGAGGTTTGGAAGAAAGAATTTCTGTTATTTTAATGCATGTATTACCAGTTGAGCCTTTCTAATCTCTAGATACCTCTCAGACTTGGAAAAATATGCATTTTTTACAAAAAAATATTATTTCTAAGCCTTAAAATAGATTTCTTACACAACAGAGAGCGGTAATCTAAAAAATACTCACAAGGGGAGCAAAGTTAGGAAAATACTACCACCCATTAAAACCCCACCCTCCTAAAATCCTTCATTTTGAGACCATTAGCAGCTGCTTTCATTGCAGCTTCCCTTAATTTGACCCAAGGAGCTAATAACTTCTACTGGAGTTCATTTTTCATGACAGGAACACTCAATATAGGAGACTTCCCTTCTAACAGGGAATCAGAGATGAACAGCAGTGCCTTTTCTATAACACCTATGCCACATCGTGCAAAGTTTATAACAAACTCTATTTCACAAATAAGAAATCACTTTAAGTCATCTTTCAAGAGGGCTGTTAAATAAATCTAGCTTATGCAAATTTATTCACTTTATTGCTACTAAGTACACCAGGAAACCAGAAACATCGAGCGTAAGAGCTTCTCATCGTACTGGACAGGGTAAGACCACTTTCATGTCTGACAACAGAAAATACAATTTTCACGTCTGACAATAGAAAACACAATGGTTCTAGGCTTCTTTTCACCTATACCACCTATACCCTCTTCCACATCCATTACCCACAGGAACTACTTCTGACTTGCAGCAGGGAGAAGGAGATAAGATTCGGCCTATAAAATTGATTGTAATAAAGCTGGAGTATTAGAATGTTGATTTTGTCTTAAAAGTTTTTCTGAGAAGATAGCGCTATCACCTTCACCATTTCTTCAGGCAAAATACTGTCCTTTCAACAATGAAATTGGCTGTGCAGGCCAAATAAAAAGAGATCAGCCAGCAAACCATTCTGCTCAAAGAGAGAAAAAGCCTCCTGGAGAACTGTGAGCACTGAATCATACGCTAGAGCTAACAGGAAACGTAGCTCAGGAAAAGGCAAAATCTAACCTTACTACCTGCTTTAGTGTTCTCCATGTTGCCCACAAAAAGCTCAAAGATACCAAAAAGTGCTAAGTGGGTCCTCTCCTAACAGATGGGGGGCGTGGGGGTAATTCTAGCCTGTTCCTGTGAAAACCCACAAAGCTACATCATCCGGGGCTCCCCGAGCGCCTGGACTCCTGCTGAATGCACAGGTCAGCAACTCAGTTACAATCTTCTTTCTTCTGCCACAAGAGGAAATAACGGTAAACTGCCTTTCTCTGCAAAGCTACCTATTTCCAGCATTTCTCTAACGCAAAAGAAAGGGAGAGGGGAGGAGGGGAAGAGGTTGGCTGGGAAGGCAACAGTTTGCCACTCAACTATGCGCATATGGTTTGAATGTGCAGATCTGCTGCTGCCCTTTTTTTTTCCAGTAGTTATAACCCCATTAAAATGCTGCTAATTCAATTGTTTAAAAAAACTACCAATCCCTAATAAATGTAAGATGGTCTACAAAGGAGTCCTTTTTGCAGAGGCACATGCTTAACATAGTGCAACAATGAGCAGGACCAGTCTGGTCCCCTTATCACTTTTCTACCGCAGGTTTGAAGCACATCTTGTTTATTGTTCTTTTGCAAATCTCTGTGAGATCTTTGAAGTGGTTGGGCTTCTTGAGACATTAGGCATAGACCTGCACCTGGTGTGAAGCAGACTGAGGAACTCTAATGTTAAACAAACAGCAATCCCAGCTGAGGACAATGTATGAGTTATTGATAATGGCAGCTAGGACATGCATGATCCATCCAAAGCAAACTACAGATTGTCTAAAAAAGCAATTTGAAACTGCATTTGCCATTCAGACCAGCCCGATGTGTTTAAACAAAGACTCTATTCTTGAATATACACAGACATATATATGTATATATAAAAGAATCCTTTATAGGATGTGTCCAGACAAGCATCCCTCCAACTCCTTGCTCTTTTTTCTGGGCTCAAGCTTTTTATTATGGGTCTCATGCCTTGCTATACCCCAGGCTTAAAACAGCACAGGTTGGAGACTTTCTTTTTCTTTCAATCAAATCAATCCCACTTGCTGGGTAATCACGCGAGAAGCGCACTGAACTATTTAAGGAACGTACATCATTTCCAAACTATACTATATGTGTATGAATTTGACATACGAATTTTTCAAAAAACCCTGATCTTTAAACAGGAACTTGCTGCTAGTTCATAGTTTTTCTTCTTTTCTGCTTTAAGATTAAAGTTTCTTTCTTCTTTTCTTGGCAAATATTATCAAGTCAAAAATACTATTAATTTATTTGAATATAAATCTTCCCAAAGGACTAATGTTGTTAATCATTTAATTTTTATTGAACTGTCTCCTGTTCTTAATATTAATTGGCAAAAATACACATAAGTTGAATAATTTAGGTGAGTCTTTATTCAGTCCTGTCACTACTCAGACAAAACAATCAGCTTTCCTTTAAGATAAATTGTATCTGAATTTCTCCAGCACTTACATTACTACTCTTTGAGAGAGGTGGATGCATTCAGCGTTAGTGCTTTAGCTGCAGCCCTAGTACTTTCTCAGTGGATCATGGACCACACAACCAAAGGGAATGAAGCTGAATGAGCTAAACAGTTGAGCTACATATAAAAAGTGCACATGACCTCATCTTGTCATACCGCTTCTACTTAGTTTCCCATGATTTTGAAGGAGAGCAATTCACAATTTATATAATCGGATCATTGCATGGATCGGAAGCACTGGTCCATATATTTGCAGGATGAACGGAGCTTTTTACTTAAGGAGGGTCTTTTTTATAGGAACTGATAACCCAAGGTTCTATCCACTCAGTGTAGACTTTCAACATCCTATAAAATCATTCAAAAGTAATCGACTTCATCAGTATCTTGGTAAAACGCCATGCTATCACACTTATGTGTTGAAATAAAATATAATGTTATTCCGTATCGTTGTTTGGAGAAGGAGAGAGAAGGTCTTCCTGTCCTGAAAAGCCAATCTGCCTTAAATAACTGCAGGCTATAAACTTCCACAAGTCACCTCAACTTTCTGGTCTAGACCCACTGAAGTCAACAGAGCTATGTTCGGTTCATTGCTATTACTTAACTTGGGCACAGGAATAGCTAAGGTCATAAATAAACAGGACAAAAGACTTGGAAAACCATCAAACAAATATCATTCCTACCTCCAATCTAGTCCTGTCCACATCCTTAGGCAATTTCACACGAACTCGGTTTGTTACAATAAGTGTTTCATAAGGATAAATCTGTTAAAGAGACAAGAGCATATGAACTGCAGCCAAATCTGATTCCGCTGTATGGAAATGGGTGTGTGGGGAACTTATTAATTTAAATGGTACATACTTGTATCCTTATTTGACAAATAATTCACTTGGACAAAATTAACAATATAAAATAAAAAAGGAACACATTTAACCTTGCTAGGAAGCGCTGAATCTGATTGTTCTTCCAGTGTTGGAAAAGTACTTCTTACCTTGTATTCTGTAAGAGAATGAGAATAAGTTCACCATTTAGAGTTCATAGGCTTATCTTGGAGTCTCTGTAATGCACATTTAGTTACATTATTGATTTGTTATATTACTCTAAATTTGCCATATTTCTCCTAGTGTTTTCAAATAGTTATTGGATAACTGCATGCATAGTAAGCATGTGACCCAATGAGCTGAATGCCTGTAACACGGCCTATTACTGGAGCCACAGTCCTAGAAATCAAAGGCTAATAACAGAAAATCCATCTCCTGATGCCACTAGGTTAAACAGTGAGTATGTCTGGCAAAACTGCTAATTTTTCTTTATAAGAAGCTTTTGTGTAGAGTTAAATCAGTCTGTCATCCAAAAGCCCTACCCTTATTGTTCTTTACTGAAAATAATTAAATTGTATCGATTATTTTAGACTTTTCATTATGGGAACATCTGAAAACCATCAAGTTAATAGAATATTCCAAAATGCCAACACCCTGCCTTTGGACTGACTGCAGTGGAAATAATCATGACGAAAAAAAAAAGGAAGACTTTTTTCTGGGAATACTGGGTCTAAGGTACCACAAGAATAGTCTACTTTGGTCTATAATGGTAGATATGACTACCGCAAGGTCATCTATTCTCACACACATTGATGACGAAAGGCAACCAGGATAGCCAGTATGTTTTCAGAGCCCTTTTTAAAGTCTGAAATGAAATCAGAGATAAATCTGCTTTTCAAAATCTATATACTTTTAGCTATCTATGTACTTTTAGCTCAAATATTAAGACGAAGATTTGTATTAACACAAAGACATGAAATGAAGCGTTAAAATGAAGATTTTAAAAATGCGATTAAGTGACTGGGAAACAACACCCCACCCTTCCCCATCAGAAGATGCATGTTCCTAAATGCTCAGCACGCTTGGAAATTCCAGCCCAAGTTCCACATTAAGCTTATAGTTCACTCACTTACACTGTAAATAAAATAAATTAATGCAAAGAAATCCCGCTTTTTGAATCCTGTAGATTTTAATCCCACTATAAGATAAACATGAAGCACAAGGAACATGTTTTGCTGCTCCTTCCAGACATGTCTGGAAGGACTGATTAGCTTAAATTTCTTCTTTGATTTGATATGAGAACAGCAACAGCTAAACCAAGAGAACCATGGAGGCTGCTGCCACATATACAGGATATCAGGACTGACTCAACGCCATTACACCAACTTGTGAGGCAGGACTTCCATCAGGCCTTTATTTTTGGTCAGATGAAAAGAATATTCTCTGTGATAAACATGATCCTGAGCTGTGTCACTATCTAGTCATAATTATGTGAACCATGGGAAGGATCTCAGAACAGAAACGGTTACGGCAAGATGCTAACAAGCATCCTCCAAGGAAGAAAGCATGAAGGGGGGTGGAAATGATATTGCAATGTACCTTTCATCCCCCAACTGGCATCCTGGTCTGGTTCATATTGGCCCATATTTTCAGGCTAAAGAGAAAGAGACAAATAATGTAGCACCAGCATATGCCACAAAACAAAATCTGGCACTCAGCACACTGTTGAGAAAAAAAGCAAAAACCAACCTGTACCGCACAATAAAAACACAAGAGAGAAAAAGAATAAAGTTTCATTCTAACTTGACCTAATTGTTCAAAGCAGACATCCAAAGCAGTCAGAAAATCCATCAGTCTACAAATGCAGAGACGTGACTCTGCCCGTAGAGAAAGATGGAGTGTCAGACGAGGGCTTGTCACCCTTGAAGGCATGCTTTGCCGGAGCAGCTTACTGCCCACACAGTGACTTCCACAGACCAGGGGAACCTGGGGCTTGGATGGCACTAAGGGAGGCCAGCACATAGCCATATCAATCCTTCTCGCCCCTATGCCTTTTCAAATATTTTAAGCTCTGATACCCGGCAGCTTTTGATGACATAGAAAGGCGTTAGAAAACCGCCACCTAACTTAATGCCAGGTCTTCACATGGGGGTTAAGACCTGAAATTTCACATGCCTTTTGCCTGTGATTCAGATGTCCTATTGCAGCAGTCACAGGAGAGTAGATCACTTAGAGTAGATCACTTATGCTCTACTGAAAATTTTATGTCTCATTCTGCTTTCTACTTCATAATTGCTGATGCCACTAAAGCCAGAGAGTACTGTGCATCTCTGTCTTAGCTTTGCTTGTCCCATTGTCTTTTTTCGGTGCTGGCAAAAGCTGTGATGGTGACAGACATCACAGGAGACCAGAAAAGGAGCATTTTTAGTTTTTTTTTCTAAGTCTCACTTTTTTACTGTTAGGATATGAACCACGTGCAAAGCTATGCTCACTATAACCTGCAAGGCTCATTACTGTTTGTTGGTTTTATTTTTATTTTATTAAGTAGCACTGGGATGACTGATTAAAAATAACAAACCACAAAAATTGGCATGAATCTGCATTCCAAAAAGAGAACTTCCATTCTGAGAAGAATACCACAATTTTGGCCTAAAGGATTTGACCGTGGACAACCTTTTCAACTTTCCTATGGTTTTCGTAGGTGGTGCTGGACCTTTCAGCTGGGATAAATGCTGCCATCTGCTGCTTTCATATTGCATTACACTGATTAAGCCTACAAAGCAGAGCAAACTTACTTTCTACATTGCTCCCTGCCATTCTCTCTGTATTACTTCTTCTCCCCCCTTAAAAATATGGCGACTTTCTATATATAGGCATATTGAAATAAAGGAGAAGAGATAGTCCAAGAAATGCAATGGATGTAGGCTTGCTCTAAGATCATTACTCACCTAATTATAGGCTCATCCTTTTCTATCATTAATTCAAGCTATACTCTGCTCTATTAATATGTGCAGCCTATCCTTTTTTTGCATTTCTGTTTGTTTCGGGAGAAGAACCAAGATTCCTAATGCTCATGCCACACACAATTGAGGAGATGCCTCAATCTATCTTAGTCTTGCAGACAGACAAAGTGGAACCCTCTTAGTACATAAATCTCTCATGCAGGGCTGGTAGCCAAAAAACCTCTACAGTGCTCTATGTTTTTATTATGTGGATTTTTAACTGGTTACTAAGCTGCCTATTTATGATACAGTATTATCTGGAGAATGCATTTAAATGTATACCTACCTGATGTAAGCCGTTCTTCCCATAGCCAGGTAGAGAAGCAGATTTAGCATACGGAAACCCTGTAAGAGACAGAATATAGAGCTGAATTTTTCGGTAATGATATATTTTATAACCTGCTCAAACACAGAACTGGAGGAAACCATGACAAACAGCAATTGCTGGGTCACTACATATATTCTATTTGCAGGAGAAATATAACTGAGTACAGCTCATATTTGCTCCACATTTAATGCATACAGATATGCATAACAATGGCTGCAAATCCTATCATGCCAGGATGCAATCATCTTAGCGAGCATGACAAGAGGAGAGTTGTGGAATCGTATATGTTACGGAACCCTTATACAGTTTAGTAATGCGGAACACATCTAAGAGCTTGTGAAATCTCTCCTTCCAACTCGGGGTTAAACCATAACATGAAAATGGGATTAAAGGTACCATCATTTCAGAGTTACACTCACTTCTGTTCATGACATATGTGGTCTGGTTTTGGCTTTGTTTCTTAAAAGCAAAGGGTGGGTGTCCTACTACTCAAAAAAAAAAATCCTGCTCTCTTTAAAACTTCTGCTGCTTCAAATGAAAAAAAAAAACCTATAAATGAAGATATGGCAAAGGATAAAGGAAATAAGTGAGTTAAAGCATAAACAGTGAAGGGAAAGAAATCTTTAAGACTGACAAAACTGGCAAAGTGGCGCTACCATGAACTAACTGGGTCTACTATGGCGATGAAATTGTGTGCAGTCAGTGCAAAACAACTGAAAAGCTTTAGTTTTAACACTGAGAGTTTAACAGGAAAGTTCAGATACTCTCATTGTCACTGAATCAACAAAAAATGTTTTGGACTAGTTTTTGGTTAATAAAAATTAATATTGCATGGAAGTGATGACTTCAGACAATAACCCTGCACTAGATGATCAACAAGTTGAATCAGTTTAAATTAAATAGAAGATGAACAAACACATATCTGCAACAAACATTCTTGATCCCACTAGTGCACATTTTAATAAACTTAGACAAAGAGCTCAAAGAACTAAATGTACTTATGCCAGAAGTGCTGGCAATCTGTGCCCAAAGGGGAACGCAGAAAGGGAATCCAGACCCCACTGGATTAATGAGTACCCTAAGGAGATTATTAAGAATGAGCATACAGAATGAAAAACCAAAGGCTAGATCAGCAAAGAACTCAAGAAGTGCTGAGATAAAGTGAGAACTGCCAAAAGTCAGGCTGAGTTAAACAATGAAAACAATATTACAAAAAATAGCAAAAGGTTTTCCAGCTATATAAATAAAAAGAGAACAAGCAAAGAAATGGGATCAGTGAGGAGGAGTTATGCGATGTCATTACACAGTAGAGATGAAAGGTAACCTACGTAGGGCTCCAATATTAATTGAATACTTCACCTCAGTTTTTAGGAACAAAGGGTAGATTGAGTACAAGGAGGGAAAAAGCTCATTTCGCAAAGAAATTACAGTCATGATGGAAACATAATTCAAGGCACTTCATGTACTTTTAAACAGGGAGCTGATAATTTCAACTAACTCACATAAAATTGCAAGACCAATGCCTCATATTTTTACTGTATCACTGGAGAGCAGCAACAATCTTTTTTTATATTTAAGAAGGGAAAAACATGGTCTGGACCTATCAGTTTGCTTCCAACAGAAATCTTAAGGAGAGACTAAACAAAAACACAGAGGTAAACAGAAAATCAATTACATTTACATAGATTTTAACTGGTTTAACATTAGTTAAAGAAACAGTGCCAGACTAACTTTGTAGCTCCCTTTGTACAGGAAATGACTTCTGCACAAAAGAAACTGTCGATCTCCTCTAATGAGCTATCATTAGAGTGTTTGGTATGTTGCCACACGCAAAATAAAAGCAAAACTGGAGAAGATGGGTTTTACCAGAGGAATTATATGGTAGGCAGGGAAATAATGAAATGTGAGAAAGAGGTTGTGAGAACTGAGGCGTGCTGAATGAGAAAAGCGTCTGCGTGGACTGGTGTTGAGCTGAAACTGCTTAATGTTTTCACTGATAATCTGGACACCAAAAACAGTAATGTGCTAATAAAATCTGCTATCCATACAAAGTTATAAAGCAATGCCAACATATGAGGACTGAGATATCATCAAGAACTGGGATAACCTTGAACACTACAGTAATAGAAATGGGATGAAATTTAATAATACATGCGAAAGGTCATGCACCTGGGGACTAATAAGAAATCCCAAATTTCTACTATTTAACCTGACAGTTTATCAGTTCAAAATGATGGTGGAAGAGACAGGCTTAATCACCATGATTAGGATAACCATGAGCTGCTAGTATGATGTAAGTGTACAAGAAGACAAAGGTCTTCTATGGAAACATCTGTCTTGATACATTTGAAATATGGAACTAATTGTACTATTTTCAGGCTGTGACAGGGCACCATCAAGGAATTCACTGTACTGTCCCTATTCACCAGTGTTCAAGTGGGTTAAATTAATTCCATTGGAACAGTTATAGAAAAGACGTGCAACATAATCACGGCAAAGAAAGCTCATCAGAGGAAAGAAGGCTTGAAGAGCTTGACTTATTTAATCTAGCAAAATGAGGGTGACATATATATAAAAATAACAGAATAGACAGTTGCTTTAGAAGCATAAGCAATGGTCATTTGAGGGGTGGTAGAGATTACGAACAGACCTGTCCTTGGCCCTGCAGGGGATTATTCTCATGGCTGATATGGACGTGGTGTTAGTACTGAATACTGAATTAGAAGGATCTCTTACCTATCCCCGTTCGGAAACTGGAAACCTCCTATTGCATGTTATCGGAATTATAATGGCACTAGAGGACAAGGAGGGTAACAGGTAGTGAACATATCTGCAAAAAAAATTACGATCTCTACTGCTGCCTGGAGAAAGATACTGGTGTTGAACATTCGTGCAGAGTTCAATTTCTTGGCCTCTTGGCTACAGGGATATCTAGTTCTATCTCAAATATTTCTACTCAGTTTTGCATGATGAGGCTGACTGAAGCAATGTTACAGTGTAAAATCCTGATGCTGAAACCACTGAGGAGTGTAGGAACTGGGGTCTCCAGAGAAGGGTAGAAGAGGGAAGGATTCAGTACTTCTGCCCCTAGGTAGCCAGAAGGTGTGAAATCCCTGTCGTCCTCCTGAGGAGTGATGATCCTCCGTGAGGACCAGGCAAAAATGCACAAAGGTGAAGAACGTGGTTTGAAAACAACTGAAACTTACTCTAATACCTAATAGCTCAGGACTTTTCTCCCAGGCTAACAGTTAAGATTAAGGCTTTATACAGTTAAGATTAAGGCTTTATTCTGAGCCACATCCAAAGACACAAGCGACATCTTGTGGCTGTTTGGAAAAAATCCAAGGGATGGATAAAGCCTAAATAACCCAAATAAAGCCAGTAAGAAAAGATCCATTGACACCAACAGGAATAGCATTTCACCTAGCTTCTGTTTCCTATTATCTTATTTGTAAAGTTAAACACATTGTATTTGGCTTCTTTCTGTTTTTTTAATACAAAGGAAAAACATAATGCCAAAAGCCAACAACCATATACTGCTCATTGTCACGCTCAACTGCAGTTGTACAGTAAATTTTCTGGAGTAACTGGCCAAGATAAAACAATATTTCTTTCTCACCAGAGACTTTATGAACATCAGCTGCTCTCTACATGGATACGGCTCCTGCTTTTTCCAAGATGGCATTCACCCTAACCTGAATATTTTGAGGTTGCCTTTCAGCATATCAGGTACAGATAAATAGCAAGGGTTACACTCTTCATTAGGAGTCTGTTTTCCTAAGTATGTGACACTTAAAATCATGACTTATGATAAATAGTAGCTATTAAACGTCTACACATACAGACACGGGGAATCTCTATGTGATGGCCATAACAGATAAGACTGTTTAAATATTATACATAAGGGTAGGAGGTGAGGTTGTGGGGAAGACAGGATGCTCTAGCCTGCTGGTTTCCAATCTTTCTTCATTTATTAATGCATACATCTTCCACAGTTGTGAGCCCTAAGTGTTTAAGTCTGCTGATAACAAACTTGCTTAGCTACTTTTCACAGGCCCTTAAAAGTACTCTAACGAGACAGTTCAGAGCTAGCGGAGGGAAAGCAGGTGCATATTTACGTAGTTGGCCCTGCTGCCAAGTCCTCAATGGAGGAGATGCAGGCCCTGCTGCTTAGTCTTCAATGTGGCGGGACATTAGCAAACTCCACTCTAGGTGCCTGCTAATTGCCCAAGCCTCAGGGCATCGCTGCTAGATATATTCTTCTGGGCACATAGCTAGGACAATGTGGCTAAATATCTCCTACCGCAGAGGAGCCCATCTCTGGTTTCCTTAGAGATTCACAATCCGATGCCTGCTAACCCTTTTATTTTACGTGTAATTATTTTGCACCAAACCTATACCTGAACAGTTTTTCTCTGATACTCACTGACTACACCGCACAGACTGGGCTGAATGACAGAATTATCGATCTGTCTGCTCCTCATCCATAAGTGCAAGAGGGAGAGAAGCTACTGTCTTCATGACTGACACAGCACGCGATAAACTACAAATATTCAGACCCAAATAGGGAAACATCGAATAAAGAAGGAATTTCGGTTGTCCATAGCTAGGAAAACAGGTATATGGCTGCATAAAATCAGAAAAAAAAGAAGAAAAGAAGTGTGAATGTCAGGAAAAGAAAACTTCCCTGAGGTCACTGTGTAGCTGCTAACTGGACAAGAGTGCTAACTTTCAGGAGGGACAGAGACACTAAGCAAAAACTGGAAAATGGACTAGACCATCAGTATTGCCCTCGCAAACAGGGGATACTGACCCCAACAGAGACCTTTCTATTTCTAGCTTTTACCGTTCCACATTTCCAAGATTAAAAAAAAAAAAAAAAGCTGGTGTAGATGAATAGCGACAGATATAGCAATATTCTTATGGAAAAAAACCCCAAACTCTGATACTGTATGTTGTTCCTGTGTAGCACAGTTCATTGTGTGCTACATTTCCATGTTTAAAGATTTTACACAAGACCTACTTTCTCACAACATATATAGAAAAGCACCCGATCTCCACCAGAAAGCTTCCAAACATCCCAGACACGTGTATCACAATGGAAACTTCAGGTGTTCATTTCTGTAGAACAATTTCTAAATGTCAGGTGTTTGAGGTGATAGGAGGCAGTTCTGCCTGCAAAACACCCTGTGCACACGGATGAAGTGTCTGGCGATGTTTAAGAAATCAAATCCCTTCAGGTTATCCCTTTGGCTTAGACCAGTGAGATCGATATTCCAACATAACCATTCTGTTTTATCTTGTTCTGTCCTCGTGACAGAATTTGCTGCATCTCTTCTTCCTCTTCCTTGCATAGCTAAGCCATAATTTCCTTAATATAAGCTGATGGAGCCAGCTCTCCATTACCAAAAGGCCCACAAGTCTAAGTTTGCTGCCAGACATACCTTGCGCTGGATACATTATTTTGGAAAACTGCTTCCCCAGCTTGTTCGCCCCAGATGACCTGCTACTGGTGTACAGGGTAAAGTGGAGCAGGCAGGGAGGGAGGAGAGTAGCTCAGTTACCTCTTAAAAGTCATTTAATCTACTTTGTGCCATTTCTGTAACTTAAAAGTAAAATTCAGACTCCCCTTCTGATGACCATTTCCTACACTTCCTGACTTGCTGAAATACTGAATGAGAAACATGCAGAAAATGCTTTTGGTGCTGAAAGCTAGCAAGTACATGCGGTCGGTCTTCAGATAAACATTTACTAACAAAAATTACCCAGTTATTCCAACTGGTTACATAGTGGTTTATATATCCAGATATATATCTGTGAACTTAAAAGGTGTAACTGCGAGCAACAATAAAAAATGCCAATTCTAAATTAATCTTTGGAACAAAGCGTTCTTTATCCTTTATCCTGATACAAAAGAAATTACTAACGTTCAATGCAATACGTGTACTTTCTATGGAGGAGTACTTAGCGCAAGTCAACAACTTGTCTGATAAATTTGGAACCTACGAACGTATTTCTCAAAACTAGTCTAAGAAAGGCATAAAAAGTTCTACTGCTGTGCTTACTGAAAACAGGCAGCAAATAAACAGATACATTTGTATATTCATTAGGGGCACACTTTTACTGTAAGGAAAATCTGCTCTCCAAAGAGATGCTACGACTTCTTCATAAAGTCACGGCTTCTTCTTTCACTAGTATGGCAGGTGGCAAAGCTTGCTATCTGGAGTTTTGAATAGTTTCAGCAATTGCACTCTGAAGGTACTGAACATTTACAAGCCACGGCTAGACAAATACGTATAATTATGATAAAGAATGGGAGGTCAGAGCAAACCAGAAACTACGCGCACAAACCTACAGCAAGGGCTATCTTCCCACGTTACTATTCGACAGCTACAGCTGGGCACGCGATGCCACGCGACACTCACGTGAATACGTGGTGGTGGTGCTCTCCTGCATCCTCTGCAAGTTCTCTCTCTCCGTTCCGGGAGTAAGAGAGAGTGACCGGGTGTCCGAATCTGGTGAGTTAGTTCTGGTGTCTGTATCCCCTTTCAGAAGGAGCCAACTGCTCTTCAGCTGAAGGGAATAAAATCCTGTCATACGGGATTTAACATCTGAGTGCAATTTTCCTGCTTTGCTAATCTAGGAATTCTTGCTCATTGATTTCATGTTTATGCTGTACCAACAACCTACTGAATTATAAAAGTGCACTAGATCATGTAATCCCCCATTAGATATTACAGCTATCAAAAAATTTAACTTCCAGCTGAGCTGAGGATGTCCCCTCTGCCCCATTTTAGGAGATGCACTGTTTCATTTTTATTTAATCCTCAGTAACACTTACCTTGTATGCAGACAAACATTCTCAACAGAAGTCCAACAACCTTAGCTGAATCACCAACGTACATATTTATACTCAGTGAAATTCCATGAACTTATTACTGACAATCTTAATACCCCTATTTCTTTCTTTACTGCAAAATGTGGATTCTAAGCCCTCTGAGCGAGAGATTATGCTTTTCTACGTCTTCTTGGAAAGACCTAAAACCAGCATGATTATTTCAGTTACAATTATTTCTTCAAATAGAAACACATTTTAAAATCAGTTTCCTCAAGAAACATCAATAAACTACCTCCTTTTGTTCTTTCTGGTCATTACCTTCTTACTGTCTTGATCCAAACTTCCATCCTCCCCGTCTGATCGTCTTGCTGCTGGAAGATAAAAGTTAATGATAAAAATTAAAACAGACCTATATCTTTTTCGCCTTCTATTTTGACTGTGATTATGTTCACTTTCTCAAAAGTGAAAAAAATATGAAAGTGGGCAGGGAATTGGATGTGTAAAGCTATAGCGTCACAGAATTATTTAAAATCATTTTGAAATAACTGCGGTAATACTCATCCTGTAGGCATACAGTCAATGTAGAAAATCTATTTTTGTTTAAGAGGAAGCTACTTTTGGGGAGTGACTGCAGGGAAAAATCCCATATCGTAACTTAGGGACAGACTTACATGGTCATGGCACAAAGTCATTTCTCTGTTCCTTTGTAGTACCATGATCATGAAAATACACATAGTCATCTAGCTATATCAGTGTCTGCACATCTGGTCCCCCCATGTTCCCCAAAGGACAGGCAAGGATGGTAAAAAAAGACAGGAAGAAATCTACTATTACCTCTTCATTATATCTGCAAGAGAAGCCGAGTCAGTCCAAAGGGTGTGAAGGTATGTGAGGGAGCTGACCACCCTCTCAGGTGTTTATCATTTGATTAGCAGGAGCAAAAGAGGACTGACTCTAAATTTCACAGTTCCCCAACCATCCATTTTTCTGGCTATGTTGCCTTGCTTTCTTTTTCTCAAAAAAAAAAGTTGTTGACATTTACCTGTTGCTTTATTCTCTCCTAAGTTTCCAACTTCCCGAGGAAGAGAAAACCCAAACTGAAAATGTAAAAGCTATTCATCAGATAGCTCCCAACTATCAGATGTGTTTCTTATGGTCTTATATGGTCTCAGAGATAATTTTGCAGAAAGAACTTGTGCCAATTTTCACATTATTTCAGATAATTTCCCAAAGTCTGAGTCCTACTTGCCTTTGTATTACTCTGTGTTGTTTCAGGGAGAGTTTTAACGGCATAACACTGGAGTAATGATCTGGCAGAACTTTAAGCCCATGACAGGTTATCATAACAACGGGATCGTCTGCAACGCCCGAGTTGCAGGCGTTGTGACACAGGAGCCCCATGCAACACAGTGAAGCCAGAAAATCAGGTATATTAAGAATAAAAGAAATACAACAATATGAAAGCTAAGGATCAATTGAGACTGCTCAGGATCAGAGGTTCGGAGGAGCACAAACTGCATCTTTAGAAGTTCCTGTTGCAATCACAGCTAGTTGGGAACAGCTCTTCCCTCTCCATTTCCCTACCCAGTGTATTTGCACCTAAACAACATGGGCAAAAGGCCATCTACCGTTAGCATGCCACTGCTACTCTACTGCATTTTCTGGTGCCATTACACAGCTAACATCACAACCATAACTGGTTTGTCGAGGAGGTGATATATTAAAAGTGACAAACTGCAGTAAGGGAAAGATCTACAGGTTAGAGGCGAAAATCTGTAACTGTAGTGTTTCTTCCCAGTTTAATTTGGCAAAACAAAGCTGGGTCAGAAAATAAAAACAGTATTCTGAAAAATTCAAGATTTGCACATTTAGCTAATGGCTTCACGGCCAAGGCATTTTCCTAGGATAGTAAGCTGTTACTCTGAAAAAGAAGCAGCAGATACCTGAACCTGGCTCGCCTGCCTTCCAGTGAAATATCCTAATCAGTGTTTAATCAGTAACAATATGTGAAAGATGGAAAATAAAGTCCTTACATTGCAGTAAGGTCTTAAACTTGGTTCACTGACATTTTGAGAAAATGCCCGTGACAGCAGCCAACAAGTTGTTCCAGGTTATATGTATGGAACTGCTCAGTAAATCAGAAATTCTTAAAGAGACGCTGATGCATTTTTGCAAAATGTTTTTTCCCAATAAGTTGATGTTTTTAAAAGAAAAAAGAGTTTATTCCAAAGTGTTATTCAGCGACTCCATAGGTTTCATTGGATCTTGATATTACCTGATTTCAAACAGTTAAATGTCAAAAGTTTTACACAGAGGTCTACAGCAGTCCAGTCAAAATCAGCAGGGGCCTGCAAAGGTCCACATGAAGTTCCTGAGGGCTTACCTGCTCCCTATGGGCTGATAAAACCCAGTGGCCTGAGTTTCGCCAGCACTGAGCATTAGCTTCCCTGGTACAAGGGACACGCAGTCGCTCTGAGAACCCAGGCAAGAACTGTACCTTTCATGTGGGTGGATCAGTGCTGAAGACCAAACCCCTTCAATTTTTTTTAACTTTGAACTAAATTTCCTGGAAAATGAGCGCACACAAAAGAATGACCATCCAGGCTCCCATGCTCTTTACTTCCCTACACCAGCTCACAGTCTGACTGCTTGTATGTGACATTTTTCCACCACCTTTTTTCACTCTAGAGTTAGGTGTTTATAATAGAAACACAGAAGCTCTGGCTGAAGCAAATCTGCTGGGCACTGCTGTAACTGAAACTTTTTAAAGCCAAATGTTTTGGAAGAGTTTCTTGCACTTTTTGTTTTAAAGAACATTCTTGTGCTTGTTTGTTCAAACTTGGTTTATTCAGCGAAGGAATGTTCTCTGGCTCCTTTTCAGGATGTATTAGTTCAGTGTCCCTTTAGCTTGAGGAGCTGAATCATCAGTTGTACGTGTGTTCATGCTTTAGTAAAAAGATTTATACAACCTCTGCTGTGAGTTCTTCCAGAACGAAAGGTAAATTCTACTTGTCTTTCTATTGCAAGGAAAGTTCCTTGTTCTGATCTTTTTGATTTAGATCAAAATGTGACTTGGATTTGATTTTGGTTTTTCTGATTTAGAGTTAATGTCTTGCACTTTAGTAGAAACACAACTAGCACATATTTTCAGTACACGCTTTCCGAACACCTACAATACATAGAAGAAAGTTTAAAATACATATACTTGTGCTGTAGAGTTTACTGACTCCATGCTTTGATTCTCTGCTAGTGACTACTAGGAATAACTCCTTTGTCAGTGAAGATACAGCAGTGCAGAATTGACATGATCCAGTCTTTGGCTGCATATCAGACTGACTGCAAATTGATATAAAAATGAATGGCCTCAAAGGAAAGAAGCTGCTGTTTAGAATCCTTTGCAAACTAAAAATATCTATAAAATTAAATGACACAGCCATGATACAGGATATTAGAGACAGAAGACTTCTATTAGATAGAAGTAACTATCGTTTTTCCATAAAAGGTAGTATAAAAATGGTAACTACATAAAAACATCATGCTTTGGACTGAAAACGTTAATTAAAAATCTTAAATCAGGCAAAGCCCCCTGTTATCACAAGAGAAGAACACGTGTAACGATTTTTGTTTGTTCTGACCACAAAGTCAGTGATAGATCTGCTGAATTTCCTGACTGTTCGTTCACCCACAGAAAGTCGTCAGCTATCAGGTAAAGGCAAAGTTCGCCTGCTCCAGCAGCAGTGCAATAGAGAGTGGCTGCTGGGAGGCTTCCCCACTTCCCCACTTTCCTCAAGCTGGGAAGCCACCTCCTCCAGGACTGGACCTTCCCTGGCCTTGAAGAGTGGCAGAACTTCCTTCTCCCTTCTGCATTGCTTTCATCACCAAAGTGCCTCGGGTGCGGCTTACAGTCATGTTTACGTCATTCTCTCATTCTCTCCTGGGTAGTGGAGTACTCAACAGTAAAACAGAGTTTTGGTGTAGCGCAGGCTTATATCACGTGTTTTATTTTTTGGCCTCTGCTTCTGAATACGTAAGTATGCCAGCAGTGATTCCTTTAATCAGAAATGACGGAAATGCAGTTACGTGCTTTTTAGGCACCCTATTGCAACAGGACCTGGGCAGCTGATACAGCAGTGGTGCCCACCACCTCTTTGGGTGTAGAAATCTTCAGATGCTACGTAACTGCCTGGGGAATGACAGATCCAGAGAGGTGGCAAGGTAGTCGGGGGGTTAAATAGAATAGCAAAGTAGCAGAGAATCCGAGGTCCTCCAATACATTAATAATAGAATTTAGTCTAAAAAATGAATTCTGTGTTACTAAGTCTGTATCACGAGCCAAGTTCATTGTAAAATGTCACCGACAACACAGCAGGCGCTGACACCGACATGGAAGTTGCAGTGCTGTTAATTAGTGACATACACAACAGGAATAATGACAGAAGAATGCAAACCTTACATTTCTAATAACCTAAAAATAAAGACCGTTTTTGGTGTTAAATATTAATTAGCTTTTCACTACAGAATATTTAATTAGCTGCATACTTGGATATGGGTTTCTTACTTGCAAGCCAGAAAACAGTGTAACCAAAAAACCTGAATTTTCAGAAGCTTACAGATGGCTTTGCATGAAGAATAGCTGGTATCAGAATTTATATCTGAAATCAAACAACGGATTACATTGCTAGAAATTTTTCATTAAATTCTTTGATACCATTTCGAATGTTTTCATTTTACTGTTGTGTTCAAAGCACATTTCTTCACTAGAGTCTTAACTCAGATCATCAGTCACATAAAACATCATGTATTTGTTTCTGTTGTTTAGAAACTTAAGACACCAATCTTGTAGCTGGGTCAACCAAAGCTTTTCCAATGGTATCTTGCTGATGATATCACCTATTGGGAAAAAAAATTGTCCTTAACAGACATGGTGTGATTATATTTGGTCCTGATATTAGACAGCTTGAAGATCCTAAAGATGAAAAGTAGATATTCCATATACACTACCTATCAATGAACTTTTTTTTTTTCCAGCAGGGTTAGAATTATTTACAAACAGTAGATACTCCAAAACATGGTCTCAAAACAGGACAGCAGTGTCATACATTTATATGCTTTTTATCACTCCAAAAATAAGCAAACTGCTTTTAAGTTAGTACTACCTCTGAATTATCATGACAAGGCAAAATATCATTATCCCAGTTATAGAGAACTTACTGAATCCTTGGACATCATGTCATACAACGTGCTATTTAATTTTCACATCACCTCTTTTCCTTTTCTAATTTAGGTTATAGAGAATAGGGCATAATGAAATGCAAGTACCAAAATGCAAACCAGTTCAGCAGTCAATAGGCGTTTCTTTACAAAGACGTATAGCAAAAACTGCGAGAGAGAAAAGCAGACAGTACCATGCTGTTTGTAGATAGGAGGTTTCCTATAGATGTTATCTTTTACGCCAGTGTCTGAGAAAGAGGAAAGAGAAAGGAAAGAACAAAAGAGTAAGCAAGCAGTTTAGACCATGTTGCTCCTGTGTCCTCTTAACAACACTAAAACGCAAACTCAAGCAAAGACCACTCATTCTTTCACTGGTTTGTTACTCACTGGTAATTGTAAGAGAATACAGCATTGTCCATCATCAATATATATTTAAAACAGGGGCTGTGCCTACCTAGACAGCATAATCTACCCTTTAAGTCCCTCAGAATGCTTTATGACACCTCAAGCAGTACCCATTTGCTGGTATGCAGATGGCCACATCTGGGCTACTAATTTATACTTCACAGTCAACACAGAGAAACTGGCTACGCTTCTCATTATTTAAGACGAAATCTGTACCATTGTAGGAAAGTGCTCTGTAATAGTCACACTTGTAAAGGGATTATTTCTCCATTAATTATCAGAGAATGCACACGTTCAGATGTAGATGTTTATACTAGAAATGCCTAACGTTCTCACATGAAGCTGTATAGTTTGTCTACATCTTGAGCTGTAGAGCTGACCTGGCCTTCCAGGTATTTTTGGTAAGTCTTCAAGGTCACAGTCCAGGATTCCCATAGCATGCTGTATGGATGTCAAAATGACTTAGGCCTACTGACCTGGGCAGATACAATCCCTAATTATGCTGTGTTCATAGAAAAGTCAGTCCCAGAAGCTAAACATAAATAAACTATTCCACTAAGCAGGTGGATAGGCTTAACACTGAAAAAGCTAAACAGGCTGGACATAAATTTCATGTGCTTGTAAACTGAATGTGAACTTGAAAACGGTACAGTGTGTATGCAAGGACACAGCTATTGCGGGCTTCGTGGTGGCCCAAAGCTTTTCATCTGTCTTAAAGTATACATTAATATGACTCTTTAATTCAGAGTAGACAGATGAGGGAAGAACAAAAATAAAAACAAAAAACCATTCAGACTTCCATCCTCCACAACATTCAACAGACTATGCAGCTGTGGCTCTAAAAGCAGCTGTATCCCTTTAGGTTTAATTAAATTTGTCATTTTGTGCCTCCCCTAATACAAACCTTTCTATACATAAGCACACAGCACTGTAACTACTTTATTTCTGAGACCAAGTTTAACAGATAACGGATTCTCACTCATCAGAAGTTTTCTTCTGTTGCAGTTCTAAGTTCACAAATCAATGCAAAAATAAAAATACAATTAGAAGAGAATAAATAGGTGCCAGCCATTGAAGATCAAAAGCGAAGCAGTGAATGCCTACCTGGAATATGGAAATGCCTAGGAGCCTGCTGATAGACAGAAGGTGAAGATTTGCTGTCTGAGTACATGGATAAACTTGGAGTGCTCCGACCACTTTCACTGCCTCCAAGGGGAAGAGCAAAGAAAGCAGGTAAAAGAAAAAAATGGAAAGCAAAGTAGAGTATTTCAAGCATAAAAGCTTGTTCAGAATGACTTGTTAATCCAACTTTTTAAGATAAATGGTTTATGTAAAACCCATTATTTTTCAGCACAGTGTATTGGCTCAATCTCCAAACAGAACGATGAATTTTAGTTTTCAGCTATCTATCTCATCAATAACAAATGCTTAATAGATAATATCAGATTAAACTGCAGTCTGGCATCCCACTGCAGTCTTGCATCCCCACTTCTCTTTTAAAAATACTGTAATGCAGAAAATAAAAGGATAAAAACATCCATAATCTCATAATATGTTCTGCATAGCCTTACGTGAATAATCTATCATCAGTTGAGTTTTTGAGAAGTTTAACGGTATGGCTTATAGCCTGCCCTTGAAACCATTAATGAAATCATTTGGTAGTGTTTAAATTGCCTAAAGCAAGACTAGACTGAAAAACAGATGTTATAGTTAAGCCAAATATTCCTGCATATATCAATGACAAAAGCTGCTGTTGAAATCTGGTATTCTTTTAATTAAACTGTCCCCACAGGTAACATGCCACAGTATTTTATATTTATGCAAACAGGGTTGGATTATCAAGTCATGAATCTATAATGCCATAGCCACTCGACAAAATCTTAAGGTATGCACAGTATTGAGCTATATTAATTTTTCCTCTCATTTTGTCAAATACTCATCAGGTACTATTTATTTCCTCTCCGTTTATTTCTCCAAAGCAAACTCTATGGCATTATAGTGCTGCCTGGCAAACAAAAAAGTAAAGCTCTACTTTTTTGGGACTTGTAAAATCCAATTAATTTATAGCACTGTTAAGCAACTGGAAGCCAAACATGACATTTACTCTAACATAAAACGGTTGGTTATTTGCTGTTACTGTTTTAGTGTGGATGGAGCACAAACTTAATGGATATTAATGATGAAATTATAGCAAGTTCTTTTGGGGAAAGACAGCAGAACCGCTCAGAGCTTGGGATCTATCACTGAACTCTGACCTGAGTGAAGGGAAGCTTTATTACCATAAAACTACTGGATTACCATAGCAATCTAGGCCATGACCAAGGGGAAGTATCTGCTAAAAACTTGTGATGCCTCTGTTGACAACCAGTATGGCCATAGGTCTGTCACTCCAAACACACCCGAGTCAACTGTGTGTTGCCACCAAGTGACAGCGGGGACAGAAGCAGCCCAAACGAGACCAGAAGGATGTGTTATTTATCTCATGACACTTAACTAATCTGCTTTAAATGTTGAGTCTGTTATTTCCACATTTGGTACAAAATTAAAACTGCAAAACTATTCAGCTGTTGCCACTGTGTACTCAATAACAATGACTTCCAGTTGAAAAAATATAATCAGAGTAGTTTAGAAACTGAAATTACAACTGCACATGATTTTAGACTACCACCCTCCCAAAAAGAATTACAGAATTACTGGAAATCTGGAGCACCACCAGCTTGCAGTCAAGTTGTCCTCGGACAAGGAACCAGACAGTTATTCAGTTTGTTCATTCCCGTTTTGCTCTTGGAAGGAAACCATTGGTGGCAGGTTCTCACCGTGTATTTATTATTTCCCTTTTTCTTTCCTGCTTGCTCCTCAGTCGCTAGGCCCCAACCTTACTGAATGACGGGAAACCTCAATTTCACTCTAGGTTTGACAGGAAGGAACAGCGCTAGTTACTTAAGTAAGGTCCCTTACAAGTCCAATAATTTTAAAAATCTTGTAATGACGCTCATCTCAAAGTGATACTTCTGTTGGAAAGTTTTAATTAAAAAAAAAGAAAGTTTTCAATTGATTTTCACAGTGTAATTATTCTTCTTTTAATAGAAGAATATTACCATATTATTAAAAATCTTTATTCATATATGACCTGCATAAATAATCACTTTATCACTCCAAGATGAAAGTATTGTACACACACAAAAAAGTCATTCTTTAGAGCTGGGTTGTCAGTAGCATATTCAGGGAATCACGAGAATGCATCGATTAGGAGGAGTAAACTTGCAAGAAAACAGGATGCAAGCACAAAAAACAGAGGGCAGCAAATCTGCAAACTGCTCTACGTGAGGATCACCTACACGGAGCAGTTTGCGGAGCCATCGCATAAAACTCGCTCAAAAGGGAAGAATAAAGGATGGAAAGAGGGAACAAAGTTCTTCTTGAAGCCCACTCTTACAAGCTGATGCATATTTAAATTATATTTAAAATTCTGCCACTTATTTGTTCTAAAACAAGCGAGTAGCTGTATTTCACATTTTGCATACAAAGTATTTAATAGTAAAGGCCCATGTAGAAAGTCCACGTGTAGAAAGTCTAGACAGTCACCTACCCTATCATAAAAATCTCTAAAATGAGACCTCTCCACAAATTTGTCTTTTTCAAGGTTTGCCTGGCAGACACTGAGGAAGAGCTTCAAATAAGATCTTCAAATAAGATCTCAGAGAAAATAAAATGACTGGAGAGAACAACTTTTCAAAGTTCTGGTTTGGTCTTCCGCCACAGGCAGCTGCAGGCTGTGATCTGATCTGCTAGTCAGTGTAGGGCAGAAAACCAGAATCATGAACTCTTCCCGGGATTTTGTTTTGTTTAATTTGGACAGAATCTGGAAAGGTTTACTTTGAACTTAAGCATCAGCCACAGAAACCCTCTTGTGCCTCTTGGCTCTTGACAGGACAGGCTGCCCTTTTACCCTTGTGTGCCTGCAGCAACCTGACCAGATCTCCAAGGCATTCCCATTTCACGCTGCTCAGGGCACTGCCGTGGAAAAGTATAACGCTGTGTATACCTCCCTCCTCATCAGCTTTTGTCTTATCTGGGAAGATGGGAAATTTGATAACATATTTGCAAATGCATTAACTAGCTAGAAGGTTGCTGTAAGAGTTGTGGAAGTCCCCTGACTGCGGATTGAACAACAGACAGATACCAGCCGCCTAAAAAGGGAGATGCCAGAGGTTATTCTCCAAACTGGGTTGTTTAGGATCTCTGTGTGCACATGCTGCGTTAAGCTAGACACAGATACCTGAAGTCTGATAATTTATTTTTTTCAAGCTTTCAACACCAAATAAATGGACTTGAGAAGCTTTGTTCATACACCAGAACAGCAAGGCACTTTCCACCAAGTTTTAAGTAAGGGTTTTTTTCAGCAGGACTTCGTGCTGACTTTCTGCTCACCGACTCCATCACTTCAACCGGAACAGCTACCTCAAGGCTAAAACACTCTGACTATTACACCCTGTCATTTTGGAGGGCGCGGACTGTGATGCTTTCTTGATGTAAGGCTGTCACAGAATTTAGTTATTTCTTCATTTTGAAGGCAAAAATCTTTAAAAAGACACAACCTCATGACAAGGAATAGGTGAACCTATTACTCTTCATGAGAGCTAGACTAAAGTGTACAGAAGAAAAAGCAGAAGCTCAGTAACCGTATTCTTGTAAAAAACCCGACGAACTACGTCGTTCTCAGGAACAGAACGACGCAAACTCAGTGAAATCAACAGGGAGATTCTGACTGCTTTCATTTCATTAGGGTACTGACATTTCTCTCTCCTGGAAGTTTAAAGAAAGATTTTGTACGATGATTGCAGCGAGCTGGTTTTACAACGATTAGTTCTAGCATTATTAACCAGTGTATTATTTTTGGATTTATTCATTCTTTTAAAATGAGCATGATTTCACTTTTTAAAAACAGAAGTGGCAACATTAACCTTGGTCTGGATACAAAGCAACTATTCTTGTGATTCCACTCTTCCCACACTGACCACTTGGAAGACAAAAAAAAAAAAAGCACATCAACGCCCTCAAAAGGCTTATGAAGATAAAGAGAGAATACCGCCTTGAGCTCAGAGCAATGAATTCGGAGAGCAGAAAGCAGAGAGCAGAAATCCTATTCCTTTTGGACATTGACTCAGGGTAAAGCAATGGATAATCTGTATAAGCTCTGCAGGGCTCAGTCTCACCTACATGGAAAAATCATAAACCTACTCACCCACCTCACAGGAGCGCTGTGAGGCACTGTAAGTTACTGCTTGCAAAATGTTTTTAAGCTCACGGATAAAAAGTGCTGCAGAAATGCAAAATATTATAATTTTGATCACTCTGCTAATAACTGTTCGGGCACTCGCAGCCACCACCTGAGGACCTATTCTTCCAGGCAATAGCAATAACTAATCGCTGCTGCTCTGAGCAACAGCAGGTAGCACTGCACGGAAGCCGATTTTAGCAAGAGCGCTGCTAGGCAACTGCAGACGGGCTCTCGGGTAAGAAAGAGCGCTTCATACCGGGAAATCACGCACCGCAGCACACGCAGAAGGTTCTCTCACTCAGGACAGCAGCTCGGATAACATCGTTTAAATTAATTTAGAGCACACATACAAAACCCGTTCAAGCAGTGCCTCAGGGAATACTAGGATGCGTGTCAGCCTTCCCAAAAAATGTGTGCGCGCGTGAGAGTTTGTGGGTGTGGGAAGAATCTTTGCAGGTTAAGTTTTAAAAGGGCAACGACGGGCTTAATCTCATCAGCTTTTCCTCCAAAATTTTCTCTTGGGGGGTCACATTTGGAAGACTTACGCTTCATTCTGTTCTATTTATACCAGTGAAATTCAGCTGCCTTTGAAGAGAATTCATTTCTGGATACATTAGGGCCTAATCAAGATGCGCTAGCTGTTTTTCCAAAGGCAACGAGCATCTGCTATTCATTTGAGTTTGTATGTCAGACCTGTTCATAAGCCTGGTTCCTGCAGAGGGTCATTTCCTTTCCTGTAAAGGTTATGATGGCAAGAAGAACAGTTTTGCTTTATTAATTCAGATAGGACATGAGAGACCGGGAATGGTCACGGGAAATGTTTGCCGCTCCCGTCTCCTGCCCAGTCTGGCTGTTACTAGAGAGGACAAGCTCCGGGGACGACAAGGTGGTCATTGAATGTCTTCGCTTTCTGATACCTGAGTAACTGGCCAAACAATAACAGATTTTGCCTCAAAGCTTCTTGGTATTCCCCTGTTACAGTCTCCTGTTTGCAAAATGTAGGTCATTAACAGTTAATATCCACTGCTAAGCATTGTAATGGCGATAAGACTCAACATAGCTATGTGTTTTATGATATACAGCACAGATATTTTGCTAATCATTGCTGCCACATTGATTTAACTGGCTTACCTGGCATAATTTCTGTTAATACTACAAATAACAAAAAGAATCTCTAAATGTAGGTTAGAAGGTTAGGTAATTGATTATCCAATGTTGGAGCCAATGTATAAGCCTTGTTATAACGTTTATTTAGCTTCACCAAAACAGGGAAAAGGTGAACGCTCTGTAGTAGAATGAACAGAATTTTAAATTACTTCCATTCCTCATTTTCATTACAAAATAGAATTCCTTCCCTCCACCCCTTTGAAAAACACTTAATGCTCACTGAAAAAAAACAAAAGTAAGACAACCCATACCCACTCATTTCTTAAAACTTACACAGTACATCAAGAAAGCACTTGCACAAAATTAAGACAAATTTTATCCAAGTGGAAGCCATGCTTGCGCAAACATAAAAGTGAAACACATCTGAATAAATCTACAGTTATCACAGCACGGTTTTGCATTCCTGAACCTTACCTTTGAAGAAAGGGATGTAATGATGTCTGAATGTAGATGTAGGGCTTGGGTGTTGGGGCAAGGAGATGCAGCTACTGGTACCAAGAGTCTGGGTACCAGCTGGGGGCAACAGAGAGTAAGTGAAAATAGACTATTTAGTTCACTTACTGAAAGCCACAAATTACCATGCCATTCTCTTTTTCAGGAACATTTTCCTCCTGATGCTTCGAAAACATATAGTTTATAGATAAGATTTCATCTTTCTCCGGTTATATCTAAAATCATCACAGTGGCCGTATTATGTGGTTGGCCAAGGGATACAGACACAGACAGAAAGAGAGTATCATAAAGTGCTGATAAGGTAATGCATCAGAAAATATTCCAGAAAAGGCACCACAAAGAGCATAGCTGCACTCAGGGGAAAATTTGCATATTCAAAAGCTGCAAGAATGAATGACATATGCTTATAATGGATCTAATGAAATGAAATGGGCAGGGCCTTTTTTTTTTTTGATGAGAACCGTGCTACAAGTGGGTCCAGTTCTCACTGTCATTGGTGCATACTGGAGGGATTTAGTCCACAGTGCACCAAGGTACTCAAGTGCATGGCTAACTGTAAGCATTTGAAGGAACGTCCTGAAGTTATTTGAGCTCTGAAAGTTAGAGGTGTGGTTAAGTACTATGAAAACTTTCTCAAAAGTTATTCGTTTTCCTGGTTGCAATAACATCCTGATAATGCATATTTTGGAGGACTAACATTATAGAAATGTCAATTACAATGCCTAGCCTCTAAATTTTCCATAAATTTGTAAAGCATTAGAATTAATCTGGAATTTCTTTCCTTTTTTCTCCTTGCTTTAATAGTGTGCAGCTAAGCTTCAGCACGACACAAGTGCCAGACCTTCAGCAGAGGCTAATCATCCCTCTCTTCAATACATCTTTGATACTCACTCTCATTTCCAGCTCATCAAAGACTTTATATAATACAAATACTCATTTCCTGTAAAAACTGTCTCTGTTACCCGTATAATTTGGAAAGATAAATAACTCTCAGTTTTCCAAACTCATTTATAATTCTCACGTATCCCTAATGAAATTAAAAGACACTGAGAAAATAATAGAAATTTTCTGTGTTTTCAGCCCAGATGATGGGGTAGAGAGAAAAACTGGAATGAATTTTGAGCAATGCAGTTGGTTATTTCTAAGGGCCAAATTCTTCATAAAGCCCAAATATGAAGGGGCACCCAGGCCAAGATCAAAAGGGGACGACTTCTCCTCTCTGTGCAACTAGAATACCAACACAGCCACTACTACAACCCAAAGCTGTAGTAAACATTGCTGTAAGCGTCTCAGCTAAAGGACTTTGGCCTTCAAAAACCAGCCAGTGAGTAGATTCACTAGCCATTCCTCCAGCTCTTGCACTATGGTGAAGAAAGCCACCACGGACCATCATCCTGCAGAACAACAAGGAATATGAAGTCACCCAAGCACCCTTGTGGCTTTGCGTGCATTCACTGCTACCATGCTGCACGGTGTAAGAGCTGTGGTTTGACTGTGTAGTTTCAGGGAGGGTTGGACGAGGATCACGTCCTTTTTAGCCTATTATATTTTTTTGTTTTCAGATATATTAAATTAAGTTTTCTAGATGCCTGGGTTTTCCTAGATGGTCACACCTGAAGTACTTGTCTCCTTCTTCCCCATGTTACATTAATCATGATGCTGTAATGAACCGCTACTCCACTAAACACTGTCTGTCGGTGTCCTTTCCACTTACAACATAAGAACAAATAGAGGATAACTCTAGAGGATAAGTAAGGCTGCTTCTCAATTACCTGCTCTGCTGTAATGCTGAGGAGAATGGGACGTTGGAGTGTAGCGACCATAACCCAGAGAGCCAGCAGAACTAGGACTCGATGTCCTATACTGTTTGAAAGATCTATCATCTTGGTCACCCTGAGAGCAAGGGAGAAAAATGTAAGTCATTATGAAAGAGAAATCACTTTCAAAACAGGCAGAATATGCCTGTTTCGGTGCCTTGTAGAAAGAAGTCGATTCTGTCGTAACACTCCATGCAATCCCAATGAAATGAGGGCCGCTTTCAGCCATAAGCACTTCCACTGTAGTATGATTCAAGGAGTTCTGGAATTGCCAAATATGAGAAAATGGTCATGTTAATTGGAAAGTCAATGCATAAATGAATTTAAAATGACAATATTATTTGAACACAACGTGTCAGTGTAAAAATGTTTCAGCATCATGCAATTCCCCCACTCTCTTCCACCTCTACAACATTTTAACAAAAGTGGGTGGGAGATGAGGTCAGGTAGCATGATTGTGCTATTGTCACTTTGTATTTGTGTGAACGACTACATATTACAGTACAACGATCACAGACAACACAAAGCCAGCACTCATTTGCTTGATTACATCACAGAATCTACTGTGCCTGCTGTATACATTGCTTAGCATACCATACTACAAGTAAAATGTGATTATTATTAATGAAGTAACTGACACACACTGATATCTAGCATTAAAATTAATACTACAGCATTGTGCAAAGCAAGTCATGGTATCTACTTCCACTAAAAATTTGACTTCAACTACTTAAAACTACATACATCCATTAAAAACCCTTCACTCTCTATTGCTAGTTAAATTATAATTAACATAGTGTCTTATTAACAGAAAAACCATTAATGAATGAATTAGCTGTGGGAATAACTTTATGGAGACTAGGTACAAAACCAAACTCAATCAACTTGTTTCTTTTCAGATAATTCAGAAATGGCTCCAAATCAGAACAACTCATTGCAGCCCAAAGACGCTCCCTAACAGAAAGTCGTTCTCCAAAGAATGCTCCCCCGACTCTTCTGGTAGGAGGGAGTGAGGAACATGCTATCCCAGAGCAGGTATTAGGAGCTTGTCATGACTCCTAGGACATCCTTAGGCATCTGTGTGACTCCCATTGGATCGTTCATCATTCGTACACACGGGAGATCCTACACAGCTACATCATCATCTTCCAGCTTCCTATCTAGGCAACTTAATCATATCCATCCATTCATCTTTAGATTCTTCCTGCCTGCAATTTCCCACTGCTGCTCTGGCATTATCCTTGAACTTAGCGAGATGTACAACGTTCTCCCATCCCAGTCATCAGATCCTTTCCTCTGGCTCATGTGTGCTCTGTCCCCTTCATGTTATCCCGGACTCACTTAACTACGTTAAAAAAATTGGAAAGATAGTTTTGTATAGTGGTAAGTAGCGTTATTGTTTAAATATCCGTTTCAGAAATCAAACGTTGTCCCAAAAAGGGAGAACAACTGAGGTCTTCCTGAGCATGTAGCATTCTGTAGGCATTCTGCCACCAACTCCTCCAAGCCCTGTCTGAGATATTTCTGTCCTTAAGCAGTCACGTTGTTTAACATCTATTCTAACCCCTGTAAAAAGTTACAGGCAGTATAGCAATGCCTCTGGAAAGTCTTGTAATGTTATTTAAACACCCTAAGAGAATCAGCTCATATAAGCGATCTATAAAGTGTCCAGTTGTACGATACAGTGAAATTTTCTTCTAATAAAATCCCTGCAACAAAGCTGTTGACACAAATTTGCAGATGTTGATGCTTAAGAACCAGATCATAGACTCTTAGAGAAAGGCAGGAAACAGGGAAAAGCTGGATAACCTGGGAGAATTCATATGCTGTGAATCACAGCTGCATCAAGCTCTGCACCAGTGTCACTTCTGGAATTTAATAGTAGATGGTTAGCTAACAGACAGCTAATTTAAAGGAAAGTATTATACTTCTGAAACACCAAGACTTCACACTGATAATTTCAGATCATACTTTTTGTCTCTATAAGGAGCAGTCAATCAAGTTCATGAAATCCAGTATTAAATACAGCATACTTTCAGTTTTAAAGTATCAAATAAATCATATTTCTATTGGTTAACTTATCTTTTTTTGCTCAGTGCTGACAGTGCCAATTGGTGATTTATGATCTCCCCTTAATGGAAATTCCCAATTTGTTTTTAGACCGAATTCCCCACTATTACCCCAATTTCTTAATACCTTTTTACTAACATAAAACTGGGGCAATGAGTCAGGCCCTAATTTTCAGGCCCTCTAATTTTCAGCTGAGTTCATATCTAGGAAGGTATGTGAAATTCTTTCACTGCTTCTAAAGTGATACTGTTCAAAGCTGAATTGACTGTTTTTGACCATTTATGTCCATTAAAATACAAAAATCTAGAAGTTTAGATATGTGCAAATGATTTAACAGTATGTGTGTACAAATAGTACAAATACATTACAAATAACTTAGTAACTATTTGTGAAATAAAAATAGAAAATAAAAAAAGGCAGAGAAAGCTATGCCAAGCACCAAAGTTTACTCATGCTGAGATCTTTACATGTAAAAATAAATGATGTTTCCCAGTGTAGTTTATTTAGTAGAGCTTGAAGAAGTGATCACAATACAACCTTTATTTCAGGAAGCAGAAACACGGATGACTATGGCGACAGATGCATACAGATGACAGTCCGGAAGCAGAGCCCGTATTCAACACAAGTAACATGACTCAGAACAGAAATGGCAAAACCCCATGCACTGCAGCTGCAAGAGGCAAGCCACACGTTTCAGACTCCGCTGGTTATCACTATGACCGGGGTTAACGCATCACGAAATGGGTCAGAACAGGAGAACACAGGCATTGGGGATTACCTCAGTAAGTGCTGGAGAGAGCAACTGAGGTGACTGCAAACAGCAATACACAAAGTCACAAATTAGTGGTTAAAATTCATGCATGATGTTACTTGTGAGAACAACTGCTCTTAAAATATCAACATCCAAGTATAACCCGATACCGGTAAGAACAATACCTATCAATTAAGCTAGGGGTATTTTTCTTTGTCTTTGCTTTTTAAAGAAGATGATAAGGAGCAAGTTTTAAGTCCTTTCATATACAGCTTTTGCTGATTTTATTGCTATGAAGCCCTGTGATCAGGTATGGCAAGCCCCGTACCACACAGAGTGCTGCTACTAGGAAAATTCACATTTAAAACAACTGCCTTAAAGACACAAGCCCTAACTGAATCTGCCTTGACATTTCTCCAAAAACTGGATTAGAATTTCGTTGCTTGGGGCTGGGTATGTTCTAAGGAAAACCAAAATATTCTTACTATTTAATTTTTAATTAAACATCACGCAATTTGACAATTTGCTGTGCACTCCTTTTCCTTTCAAATTTAAATGGTAAGTTTTGTTACTTGAGCATAAATCTGCAGTAGTATCACCACAACCGTTGGAGTTACAGGTGTAGCCAGGATGCTGAAATTTGGAAGAGAGGATATGTCGTTAACCCTGCCAATATCAAGGATATAAATATTTGGAGCTCCACGAAAACGCACGTTGGATTGAGAGTCACAGCCCAGAATCCCTTCTTGGTTTAAGTACCTAGAAACAGGCGACTGACCCCCACTTTATGAAGGTATCACTGAGGCATTGCTGACATGAATGCCTGCCCCAGCAGATCTGCCTGAGCCAGCTTTAAACTAGTGGCATAAACACTGCAGGAAGAGCAGACGTGGTACGAACCTGGATGCGGGCGTTAAAACGTGCTCAAGCGTGAAGGCAGAAAACTGGGTAGTCAATCTGTGTTAAGACAGGTATCTTAAATGATTTCATTATTGTGAACTAAGATATCTAGCTTAAAGATTGCTCAACTATATCTATATGCTACCAACCGTTGCTGCAGAGGGCATACGTTTCTGAGCCTCGCTTGGTTCTTTGGAAGAAACCAAGCAAACAGCTGCCTTCGGGCAAGGCTCTGGGCTGCAGCTCTCAAGCGAGCAAAGGCATCTCTTGCAGACTCATGGGGAAAAGATCTGCTTTATGATGGTGCTCTTTTTTACATTCTATTAAGGAACAGAATTAATGGAACTAATTACGGACAAAATGCCTAAGAGGTTGCAGGACTGGGGCTATTATAAATAGTATGGCTGTTATTTAAAATATTTATTTCTACCCTCTGTTTACACCCATAGAGAACACAGCAGACTTCCATTCTAGGCAGTGTATATCTTACTAACATATCTAAAATAAAATATCTGAGAGGTTTTAATTTGTAAAATGTGTCTGAAATCATAAAAGAAATCAGAAATTGAAGCAAAAGGTTAGGGAAGAAAGGCTTACTTGCATGACAGGAGTTATATCCAAACGTATTTCACATAAAAGAATTAGTATTAAATAAGATTATGTTAAATTAGATTTCATTAGCACAAACTGCATAACACCAGCTCTGCACATGAAAAGGGCAAAATGCAGGCATGACATGAGGATGAACTTTAAAAAGGGACAGTTAAAAGAAATTTGTGCATAGAGAAGTGATACCACTGTTGTTTTACCAAAATAACATAGAACACTTAAAAAAAAAAAAAAAAAAAAGCATGAAAGACATTTGGCTTGGTTTCTGGTTTGTGCTTTATAATCAGCAATGGTTCCTGTTTTGTACCACATGCATGTACAGCTCCTCTCACAGAAAAACATATTTTCATTACATGTCATCTGTTTAAAAAACAATCACAGAAAGCAATTCACTAATTTCCATAAACTAGGAAGTGAAAGATACAATCTCACTTGTTTTTTGAAAGGCTGAAGTGCCTTGTGAATGAATGGATGACATGATTCAATTAAGTGAATTTTTAAAAGAATTTTTTTTTTTAATTATGCACACTTAAGAGTGTTCAGCAGCATGATGAATGATCATAAAATTTCAAATTCACAGTAAAAACGATACCCATGTTTCAGTACCTCCCCATAACTATGCCTGTCATCTGAAGAGTAACTGATATATGGAGAATAGGAGATCATATCTGGGCGGTCAATGTTATAGATGGCTTTATTTTTAGGAAGAGCAGCCAAATCCCTGTAGTCAAGAATTTCATCTCCAAGCTTTGCCTAAGAAAAGGAGGAAAGAAAGCAGTGAGGATAAGAAAGAATATGATCAGAATGCAATCAGAAAAGGACAGATATATGCTGGTAGAAAAGTCAATCATCACATTAATAAACCACTTTTTCTGTTTGTGAGAATTTAAATATCTTATGTTTACTACAGAATCCTAAATATTACTGTTGTTTTCTTTTCATATACTGGTGTTTTCTACTTTGTCACTCACATTTAGCTAATACAAGTAGCCTAGTATCATTGTAGTTCCCTCGGATATTTCCTGCTTACTGTTAGCTGTACAGAGAGACACGTGGGACAAATATTGCAGTCTTTTCAGGCTAAGCGCCCTTTTTTTAAAAGTGGTTTTGGTGTGCAGGGTCCCCTACCACAGGCCACAGTGAATAATCAAAAATGTATCTCCAACATATACTCTCCAGATGCTGAAAAACATCACGCAGGTCTTTAATTTTTTCCATTCAGCTGGGATACCATGGCTTCACCTCCTTTTCTGACTATTTCTAAGTAGCCCTTATTTGCTGGCCACAAAACCAGCAGATGATGGATTTGTACCGGGCTGCATTAGTTCAAAAGATCACAGATGCAATTTAACCCTTTCACGAGAGTCACACAGCCAACAGAGGGAAGAGCGCTCTCCCTTGCCATTGTTTCCCTCCCCATGCTGCTTACTGCCCTTATTCCAAAAGACCAACTCTCAAACCACACATTTTCACGGTTAACATAATAACTTGCACTAAAACTGTATCCAGCATCACTGGGCTTGTAGACATCACGACGAGTTGGCAGGGGAGAAATAGGCAGCATAATTGTCTTATTCCTAGTTCAGGCTTTGCAGTAAGTTCCTTCTTGGCAGCAACACAGTGAATAGAGAATAGTAAATCTCACTGTTCTCTGAGAATGTCAGTATTATCTACTGTAAAACTGTAATGTTCTCCACACGCAAAAAAAAAGAAAGTACCTGGAAGTCAAGCAATATTTGTGCAATGATTGTATTTTTTCATAAGATGAGATAAGTTCAACAGACTTTCCAGGGAAGTGTTCTAATTTAGCTCGAGTCTGACAGTTTTCATTTATCCCTTTTTCTAAAACAGCATATGAATTTGTGCAAAAGTAAGCCAAATTAGCAACACGGGAAGGAGGAAGATTCCTCCTAATCACCAAACTGGGAACAAAGCCGCCATAACCATCACACATTCTCATCTTAACAAAATAATGAAAAAATGCACTTCAATCAAATATCTGATTCTCTAAAAGGACACAGCGATCTAAAAATCTCACCTTCCTTGCAGCTATTTTAGCTAAAGAGCAATGAAATAGCTCCTTAGTGGAAATAGCTCCTTCCCAACATAGGCGCTATGGCAGGCAGCCACAAATGAGAAGCCAGTTGCCCCCTCTGATGCAGGGACAGGTCATTCAAAGATCAGGAGAGTCTGTCTGTCGGGTCAAAGGAAGACTTTGGACAGTGTTGTAGCCTACAAGGAAGGCCAAGGAGACTGTGACCATTTTTTAAGGTATCTAAGGTTGTGGAGATTATTCTAGTGAACCCAGAGAAGTTCAGAGTTAAACTTCTATATGTAAGTGTGAATTATAGTCTTTTTAGCCCCTAGCTCTCCAAGTAGAAGAGCAACATGGACTCCTCCAACTACAAACTTCGGAACTGTCAGTGGCAAAAGTTGTCAACTTACACAATTCCTTTCGGTTTAAACATCCAAATATAGGCAAAACTGGATGAAAAAAACACCTTGATTAGAGATATTGTGGATTTCTAAAAACTCAATTTCAGCCTACGTTATTTTTTATTTGTTTTACCTACTTTCAAATAGATGAGTGGTATTTAAAGACTCTAGAGAAGACTCCAACTACAGCAAAGAAGCTTAAAGCCATCTCTTCCATAATCCAGTGTTTTGGACTCTGTTAATTTAAAATCATGCTCTAAATTTAGAGTACCCGTTTCATTTGGAATATGTAATGTTACAATTGCAAATATGATCCAGTATAACAGTATAATGGGATTTCTATTCTTAGTATGAGAATCTACAACACAGTCAAGCAACCTAAACTTTCCAGTTACATACATCTCTGTAGAGAGCTCCTAGTTCTCTCTTGGTAAAATTTGGCTAAGTACAAAAAGGTCTTTTATTTAAGCCCCATTTAATAGCATAATGTAGAAACTGACTATTTTTTAAGTGGCATGTAGGGCCTCTGAGGGGAAATCTGCACTGGAGTAAATTCCAGGCTGGATACAATTCAGCCAGAACTGAAGCTAATGAAAATATGCCCATTAACTTCAAAAGGGCATTGGCTTGAGGCCTCTTTCAGTGCCGGAAGCCACCGAAGTCTGATATCAGCAGAAGGAGAAAAAGAGAGGTATGACTTTAGAAAGTGGACTGTGAGAACCATACTCAGGTTTAGTTAAAATATACTTTCTTCAGCTTTCCCTAGCTGAGCACTAGAGCACAACTCAGGAACATGCCTCCTGTGAGACCACCACGCCGTTCACAACACTTACATTGCTCTGATTTGACACCTTTGACAGTACGAGTACCACAGATTCACGGTTCCTGCGCTTTAGCTGTTTTCTCTACATTCTGTTTTGTCCAATATGACACTTTACAGAGCTCCCCAGCTGTTAGGGTACAGTTTCACTACTGGTTTACATAATCCAAATCCATGCTACCGCTGAAATGGCTGTCCTACGTGTGCCTTCCTTCTCTGCTGTTCCCACCTCTAGTATTACATTAACATTAAAGGCAGGTAGATAGCTGGATCTTTTTTGCCTCTCTGGCTGGTTGGAGGTTTCTTCTTGGGTTATTTTCTAGCTGAATCTGGCCTCAAATCTGACTGATCACGCTCCTGTGCACCCAGTAGTACTAGCACCTAAGGAGAGGCAAGAACACATGCCTGGGAGGGCAGGACCTTCCTTTCAGTGACAGCATGAATTTAGATTTGGCTAAACCAATCGTGAAAGCACACCTGAGCTGAATCTGGAACATGTCTGTATGTCTAGCACTCCTGTAGTAGAAGACAGATGCAAAGGACAGCCGAAGAATTATTTTCATAATGCAAAAGTCCAATAACAAGTTTTTAATTCTCTTTCCTTTCCCTTTCCTGAAAGTTGAAACGGGATTTAATCAATCTCACGGCTTACTGACAATTAAGCAGTCACAGAAGAGACCGATATAGCAAGAACTCACACGCCTCTGGGGAATCTTTTTTCCTAATTGACTCGTATTGACTAGAGAACTTTATTCTTTCACAGTCCCAGCTGCCTCTAAAGAAGTATATTACAATAAGAAACACTAGAATTGTGTGCTGATTTAACGATATCCTTTGAAAAACCAGAAAAAGAAAATGGAGGTTTGTCCTTGACTGTAAACAGCCCGTGAAGCATATTTAAAGAAGTAATCACAAACGTCAAGAATCACAGTACCATTAGATAAATGCCATATACATCTTAGAAGAATGCTCATGCTTTTAAAACCAATAAAGTGGCACACGGCTGGAGAAATAGAGACCATCTTGCCAAAGGAAATGCTTACATGATAATAGTCTGTTAGCACAATGAATTGTTTTCATAGTGGTTGTGGCAATGACCTTTTTTTACTGGGCACATGCCACTGCCACCCACCAGCAGGGACCTCGACTGGAAGGAGCACCTAGAAATACTGATGAGCATTTGTTTAAGCGGTAGTTCCTACAGTTCTAGCTCAATCTTATGCAGAAAAAGGGTATACTGAGTTTAAAAGAAATAGTATTTGAAGAAAGAAGACAAATTTGACTTGAAGGCACTGTTCTGCTTGTCTCAGTGTAGTAAATAAAAACCCTTAATCTTAGTATAACAACCCCTCTGACAGTCAATTGCAGCTCCAGCAATTTTCTCTGCATACAGTACGCTGATGAGAACGACTTGCCTTCCTGAGGGATGCTGGATAGGACAAAGAGAATAGTCACGGCAATACGGAAGCGCTCAAAGAGATGTTTGTATGGAGCGTGCCATAACTGTGGATATATGTATTTTGTATTCAGGTTGTGGCCTTAAGAATTTACCTGCGAACATTATATCTACAGTGCGTACTCTGAGATACACCTGGTATTGAAAAGATATTGAACGTAAGTTTTCAGTTATTTCAAAGTCTCTCTCAGAGCTTTCCAGGGCTAGCGTTTCTTAGATGAGAAACAAGGGTCCTCTGAGGTTAGGGTCTGAAATTTGTCAAGGCTTGAATCCAGTCATCACAGACACGAGTGTTTTCATAAGCAATCAAATGCAGACTCAGGGGCTAGGTTTAGACAAGGACTGTTCAAATCTAAGCTTGTAATCTACTTGTGGGCTGCACGGTTTACTTAAACTTTTCTTTTTAGAAAGCACTGTAGTATTTTGCATGCCTATACCAGCTACAGTGCTAAGTGCTAAAAATTGACCACAAAAAATAAGGAGAAACTGCCAATATCCTATTATGTTAAATACAGCATTCAAACATTTAAAATGTGAGAATGTCAATTCCATTTTAGAGGAATCATCAACTACAATGGTTGGGAGATGTTAAGTTTCCATATAACGTGCCAAACTGGAGAAGGAAGTATGAGTTTTTTCCCCATCTCACAGACCGAATTTCACAGTGGAATACTTACATAGATCACACGGCTTGGGGAACCCGATGTACTTGAAGCAGGTACAGAAATAATACTCTCAGAGGAAGTCCGAGTTTCCTAAAGCAAGGGAAGAGAAATAGATAAAGAAGTGAGAAAGAAGAGGAAAAGAGAAGAGAAGAGAAGAGAAGAGAAGAGAAGAGAAGAGAAGAGAAGAGAAGAGAAGAGAAGAGAAGAGAAGAGAAGAGAAGAGAAGAGAAGAGAAGAGAAGAGAAGAGAAGAGAAGAGAAGAGAAGAGAAAGAAATAAATAAAATGTATCTGTTGCATCAAAAATAGTATAGAAGATACTTCATTTAACTTCATGTTTACCACTCAAAAACTGCAATTACAGTGAGCTCAAAACATACAGACATGTCAAAGACTGTAGTCAATAAAATTGACATTTTGATAATGCAAAAATGATTTTATGTGCTACTTTCTTTTCCCATCCCTGCTGAATGAAACGGTCTGAGCTAACGGGACAGCCTTGGGCATTAGTAGTGACAGGTGAAGGTACAGCTGCTCTGAATCTGGGGTCACAAAACGATATGGTGGCATTTTTACTTTCTGGATTTTTACTCTCTAGATAGGATGTCAAATCTATCCATTCTGCTTCTGGGATGTGTCACGGTACTGTGTCACTCACTCATAGCAAGCAGCGTGCAGAACATCCTGAATAAATCATATAGATACCAAACAGGTTAGCTTTTCCCTCTCTCATTGTAAGAGTATTGGATTAATTTTAATACTCAGCTGTTTTTGCTCTTTACGGTGGAAAATATAATTACTTTTAAATAATAAAAAAGTGCTGCAAAACACAATGGTATTAACCATGCATGAACAGACCTGACATTTGTAACTGAAGTTTAAACAAATCTTATGAAGTAATTTACTGTTTCACTAAAGGCAAGCACTTCTCACTGGGAGGTTACGATAGTTCATATTCTCAAAAGGATTCCAGCATTATTAAGCGGTTAGCTCAAGGTAGCACCTTGTCTACTACCCCAGTCTTTACTCGAACTACTTGCTAGCTATTAGAAGCAATAGGTGAATATAGCTTATCTCAGAAGTGTCTGTAGAAGAGGTATTAACATAATCTGAAAAAAGGCCCACATTTCATAGCCTACTGATTGAAGAACTTTAAAATGAATATTTAACATGGGAATTCTTCACCAAACAGAGACAGAATGGTAGCTTTATACTATAATATTTACAAAGACAGTTACTATGTCAATTGTAATTGTTAAATGCTTTCACAGGGAATGGAAAACTTTAATTTAGAAATAGCGAAGAATGGCTGAAAGTAAAAATTCTGTAAATCAGAGAAAAAAAAAATTATTCTTCATCACAGTACTGTACTGGGTTAGCAGAAGGATCAAACGCAGTGATCCCAACAATCCTTTCATCGACCTTCATTAATACAAATAGTCCTATGAACTTCTGTGGGACAAGTATCCAGCCCAACGGAATAGCCCCCAGTTTTCTTTAGCTTTTTTTGCTCCTGCAGTCACTGTCTTATCACAACTTCTTTTCCCCTTCCACTTCAGGTCCAAAGTTTTGGACTGCGCTGCCAGTTACTCCTTCTGCCTTTATCACCTATTTCAATCATGCACAGTTCATTTATCTTTATAGAGAGATATAAAACTTTTGAAAACAATACTGTGCAAAAGGTTGACCAGGAATTTGCTCAGTCAGTACATCCTATTTCCTATTTTACTAGATACGTTGAAAAGTCTGCTACTACCCACTGTAAAGCGGAGGAGTAGCAAAAAAAAAAAAAAAAAAAAAACCCAAAGGAAAATCCCAAAGAAAATAAAAAAATGACCAGGCTCTAGGCTTAGCAAAATTCCCTCAGCTCCATTCTGGTTTTCTTACTCAGGCAAAGCTCGCTGTGACTTTCAGATATAGGCATCTTCCTCTCTGCTTGGGAAGGAGCAGATTCCCAGTGGCTCCGGAGAGATTTGTCATAAATGAGTCAGCCTTTACACAATATCTTACAAGGACGCTGTCTGTGTCTTTGTGGGGAAAAGGCAGTCAGTACGAACCCAGCACAAGAGTGTCCGCTGTCTTTCTTTGAAGGAGGAAAAAAATTAATGCATTTTCAATAAACTACATGGGGTTTTAGCCTTGCAATTTCAGTTACTCAGCCAGAAAAAAAACCTCAGGAAGCCTGAAATGCTGCGTAATATTATTAGACGGATTCAACAGCACTCATTACACCAAAATATTTTGACAATTTAAAATACACTTATGCTTTTTTATACTGAAACACCACTTCTTTGATATGCAGAGCTTGCCATACCGAATATCAGAACAATCCCTTCCCAAACACAAAAAATATAGCCAAAGGTCCTCCAGGGTAAAGCCTAAAACAAGTTTCTTCCAAGGCTGTAATTTAGTCAAAGTGGCACTTGCTAACACACCAGATTTGTAAACACTTTTTATAGCTGCTGCCTGCTGTTCTGACTGGTCCCACGTGACTTGAGTACAACCCCGATAAATCAAACCAAAGCTTCCTCAAACAAGGATACCACTTGGAGCATCAGAAAAGACCAGAACTGAAAAGCCCCATACTCGGCCTCTGCATTAAAATGAGATAGCTGTATCTCAGTCTCGCCACTTCAGAGAGACCAATTCCCCAGCTACAGATTAATTCTTCATTTCCTAGGGGCAGCTGATTCATCTACTACCCTCGTAATTATTACAGTTGCCAGAACTCCCTTCTCTTCCCCTTGCACACAGACAGATGCACAAATCATCCAACTTAAGGATGCACTTAAAGCCAGAGATTAAATTAAGGTGGGGGTGGCTTGCCAACTTTTTAAAAACAAATAATAAAAAAGAAAGTCCAAGGAGAGACTTCAGCAAAAACAAATAAAGTGGGAGTCCTCTGATCTTTTAAGAGCAGAGCCACATAAAAGAAGAGGTCGTGCACTGATCACGTCATAATCAGACAGAAGTTAAAATTTAACTTTTTTCTCTCTGTGACAGCTTATTCATATAACTCTCACACCAGGATTCTCCTTAAGTCATAGCTTTAATCACTAGAGTAAAAAGCAGAACAGAAAGTGCTACATTAACCCACCAGTTCTCTGTCATTTAAAATTCAAAAGGATGGCAGTGAAACAATTCCAAATCCTTTCCTCTACATCCCCCACAAAAAAGGGACAGAGAATAACAAGACAATGGAAAAAAACTGGATTAAAAAAAGGTATTTTTACCTTGTTTTTTTCTTCAGCCTTGGCAGCCTGTCTACAGACTGGATGCCAGATGGATGTACCTGAAAATGAAATTCAGAGTTCTGGTTAATCCTGTTCCCTAATAAGTGGCTTTTATAGGATGCAGCACACTGACTGATTTCACTGGCGTCAGGATCTCATGGACGCTTTCCAAATTAAAAATGACAATTTCTCACTATCAGTAAGCCTGTCCCACAAATTTTAAAAGCTAGGTGCATATCAGAAGCTACGTGGACTTCAATATGGGAAGTAAATCTCCAAACCCGCGTCCTGGGAAACGTTAGAAGAGACCTCTGGAGGTCCTCTACTCTAACCCCCTGCTCAGAGCAGGTCTCATCAGAGCAGGTGACCGTGTCCAGGTAGTGCTGCAGATCCCCAAGGATGGAGATCCCACTATCTCTCCAGGCAAACTGCTTCAGTGTTTGAGCACTCTCCTGGTAACATTTTTTTTCTTCTCCTTGTATCTAGTCAGAATTTCCTATGCTCTTATTCTCCATATTCATGCAATGCTTTGGTCCAGGTCATCCTAACTAGCGTTCTGTGATGGAGCGGAATAGAGTTATGCTGAAAATAGCTGAAAATTCAGTCTTTTTTCTGAATTACTCACTGTACCAATCTTCCGCTTTCTACCTGCTTGTCCAATACAAATTAAACATTTAAGAACTGTATTAATTCAAGGAAAGTACATATCCTAGAGAAAACAGGAAATACATAAAGAATGGGCCAAGTCTATATTGCAAATATGTATTGAATAGAGGCTTACGGTACACTAAATGTGATTTCGGCTCCAGAGATATAAGTAAGTGTGAGAAAGAAACTTAATAGTTTTGTATAAAAAAAAATCCTTTAGAAGTTGAACACAATGTTCAATACTCAGATGGAAGTGGAATGTGCATAACTATGAAAAGCGAAGAATTATCTGTACATTTTAATAGTAAAAGAATCCTGTGTGTTTACCCCAGTCTGATCTGGGACAAGACAGGAGCATTTCTCCACACAGCTGTTCAGTGCACAGCAACTTCTGCACGACTAAATGAGCAGTTGAGAACTATTGTGTTATGAATATTTAATGTTTTCACTGGGTGGAGAGCACCATGAAGATTTATAGGAAATGCTTTGTTTTCACAGCAGTTTGATAGTTTTCTTCACCAGTGGATTTTGGAAAGGAGATAGAAAGACAAAGTCTGTTTACCAGAAGACAGATGGAGATCATTAGAATTTATTTCACAAGAATAACTGAGATGAACCCAGACTCCAGCAGTAAAAGACAATCTGTAAGTACAGATTGGACAAATTATGTCTAAGTTATTCAATTTTTCAGAGGACTAAACCAGCAAAAATGGCTTTACAGCACCTTTAAATTCAATGCTAATTTATGTTCAGATTATGAGTGGGTCTGAGCTCTCCCACTGAAAGGGTTTGAACCAACTGCCACACAAGCTGATGTAAAGTTTCCCATTGGTTTTAAATAGTATTTAATCAGCTTTTCTGAATGACTTACTCCTATATGTGGTTTATACAGGACTGTCTGGGAAACCTTTTCATACAGAATAAAAAGTGTCATTGCACACAACTGTCACCTGCTGTAGGACCACTGAAGACTTGTTTTCTCGTAGTGAGCATACAACACGTAAAGGTACTCTATATTAGTTTACTAAGAAGTGGGTGAAGAACAAGTTACAAATCCCTGAAATTTGACGTTTTAAATTATCTAAAATGTCTGGTCAGTCAGTCTGAACCCCCAAACATAGATCTTTCAAGAAGTTAACGCTGGTTTCTGATGGCAGTTGCTCTTCATGTGAAAACGTACGATGGTACGTTGGTATGAATGTTTCCCTGCATCAGAAAGTAAAGTGAATACATGGGTCCAAAATTAACAGGATCTGAGCATACTTTATGACTATTTGAACTAAAAATCAGTACAAAATCTAACAAACATCCATCTTTATAATGAATTGAACTTAAACAGAAGACTCACGGCAACCCAATTTTTTTGTTTAAAAATCTTGAAAAAAATTTGCAGTTTGATTTTTTTTGAAGCACTGATTTTTTGTGAGATTTCAGTACTGCTAAGCTACTTGGCAATTGGAAGAGCTACTGCATTTGTTGGCTCCTGTGGGAGAATCCATGAACAGATACAAGGATCATTATGTCCTTTAATGAGATAGTTCTTGTTGTAAACCAAAGTGACAATAAAATTGTCATTTTAAATAATACACTAAATTCTAATTAGATCTTACTGAGACCACTGTTACGTTTTAAATAAAGCCTAACTTTTTCTGCTTAAAGAATGAACTCAGCCTGTTATTTAAGAAAACTGTGGACAACTGCAAAAGTTATAATATGGATAAGGGCAAACATCTGATTTTAGGATAATACACCAGCCTTGCAGTTCCCACTTCCTACTCTCTTTAGTGTTTTGCTCTGAACACATACCATTAGTCAAAGATGTAATAAAAGCCTTCATTTTCTCTGGTGACTGACCCTATATTTAACTGTGCCTAAATTTTTTTCTTTGATCAATTCAGTACAGTTAAAATTTGCTACATAAGAAATACATATCTGAGCTCATGTCTATGCTAAATAATGTTTCCTTTTTTCATTGAATGAATTACACAATGAGTCTTCCTCTATAACCACTGAAATTCCCTGACAAGAAATACTTAATTTCTCCAGTGCATGGTTATGGCTGCATAAGGTATAGACAGATTGTCCGGTAAGGACGTCAGCTTCATGGCACACTCTTTACCATCCGAGGGTAATTAGATCCGACCGGGGGGAATTCAAGTAAGGTTCTGCAGATTTTCTCTGCGTACCCAAATAGGAAATGGGTTCAGCACTGCTCTCAGAAGTGCAACAGCTGCTGTAGGAAACCCATTGTCCCACATGTGTGTTAGTTTTCATCTGGACAATTTATCCTTGCAGAAAATCACATTTTTTAATAAACAGAATGGAAAACTTTATAATCTTCACTGTTAACTACTTCCATCTGAAGGAAATAACTTCTACCACCGATTCTTTGTTTCCATGGTTCATACTTGCTATTGGATTTAAACAGAGAGGGAATTAATAGTGAATGAGAAGCATCAAGGAGCATTTTGTTTTCGCTTTTCCTTAAGCTTACACATTCCTTCACTTCATTTGTTTGTTATGATATGAGAATATGTCCAAAACAGCTCGGCCATGCTAGCAGGCACGAGCAAGAGGGCAACGCTGCTGAGTGGAACTTGTTTGTTTGTTTGTTTGTTTGTTTGTTTGTTTTTACCTTGAAGATACATTTCTTCTCCTTCTGCAAACATCTGACTGCACCTGACACATCGTGCGCAAGTTGGGTGATAATGTTTTTCTCCCGCCTGTTTGGGAAAAAAATACAGACGGTTAACCTCAATGATCAATTTAGTAGATTTATCATGAGAAATTTTCTTTCATTCTCTAGAATATGATTAATTACAGCAAATTAGTTAATGCCAATTAGTTCAACAACCAACTAAAACCACAATGCTTGATTTTAGACACTTCACTTTTTAGAATGAAATTATGGTCTTGCCCACACAAAAAATGTTAGCTTGCAATAGGTACGTCTGTGAATTTACAGAGGAGAAACGCTTTTGCATAGTGAGCGCGGTTTTCCCCGTAAGCAATCGTAATGTGCACCAAGCGCTAGGCAGCTTAGGACAGGGAAGTTGGGATGTCCTGACCCTGCGCATGGGTTCACAACTCTCTGCGCGTTCCTCAGGTTCTCACTATACAGACACTCTTAACGCATACAAAGAACCAACCACCTTGTGCAAGGAACGATCTTCCCCCCTTTGAAAGGGAAGTGTCTTGCAGGTGATATGTGCTACAGGGCTTCCATGAGGTATCTGTGTGGCGTGGCTATCACACTGTAAATTCAGACCTTATCTTATCCATGCGCTCACTTCCTCACGAAGACAAACCAGCAGCTTTGGCAATGGTTCTGGCTCGTAATTTAACAGCAGCATTTTCACTGATTGGAATGAAAACAGCACTGAGCCCTAAATTTGCTCAAAACAGGCTAGTACATCATCAATTTTCATAAATTTAGATTTCCAGGTACCTTATGTCCCCTGTTAATTTCAGCTTCTTTTACCATTGACTTCAGTGCGTTTTTCAAGAAGAGGAATCTATGGGATATTAAGGAGTAATGGCTTATCTTATGCCAGAAAATTATTGTGTGACACAGAAAAAAGTGAATTGGACCTTAAAATAATATCAGGGGAAAAAAGTCAATATTCTTGCAGAAAGGGATTTATGCAGGATTCATGCAGCGAACTTTTCATAGCTTGGCCAAAATCCAATTCTGTGGTTAACTGTCGGCAAACTTGTTAGCTCTGGTTCCCACCGGCCACGAGTTAATGTTGGCTTGAACCAGACAAAATAGTGTCCAGGGATCTATGGAACAGCCGAATCTTGGCATCTCCTTCTTCCTCTTTGACCCCACATTTTTCTGTGGCAGACAGAATGGCCTGTGGTTTTAGGCTTAAAGTCAGTGCCACTTCCATTACGAACAAAAGCCTGCAGATTTAAGTTTCCCTAAAGCTGTCTGAACCCCAGAGAAGTCCTGCTGGAGTTAAAATGAGTATATCTATGTAGAATGTCTCAGAACCTGTTTACCCAGAGGAAGCTGAAAGGGCTATTAGGATTTTGCGCAACTTTAACAAATTATTATCAAGTACTGCTACACTATCTTCAGCATCTAAACACGGTCTCACAACATTGCACTGTAACTCCAGCCTTCTCCTAACAGTTTGTGTGCCTCTGCCCTTAATATCAAAAAATATGTTATTAGCAACAATCAAATAAGATGCTTTGAGAAATTTAACACTGTTACTACAGGGATAACTTGCATGATTATTTTTGGCCGACAAAATATCAAAGCCTTCAGAGAGATTTACGCTTAAGAACATAACCTGGGTCTGGGGACTACTTTGCCATCCACAGTATCAAATACAGAAGTGTGGTAACTTCAGGTTAAAGAAGCTCCGAGTTTTACTTCACCAGTGTTAGCTTGATACACCCCTGAAAACTTCTTGCTGTGTGTGTTATATCAGCAATAAGGATGAGCTACACATCACATTAGAATTAACATTTTGAAAACAGCTTTGTTCCACTTTACTCTTTGTTTTATGGTATCATTTGTGCAGGTCGCTGAGCGTCTTCTGCTACTCTAGAAAAGGGAGATCTTCACTACTTAGGGTGAAGTATCAGACCTGAGGTTTAACACTGCTCACCTCAGTGCAAGTGTTTAAGCACAGGTGAACAGGTAACTATAATCAGACAAACCTAAATGTGAAATATCAAGTGAAAAGAAGTGCCATTTCCCTTGGAAGACTGGTATTACATGGGCATTGCTAATACGATGCATAGCCTCAATAATTCAATTGATTTGACCCAGCTCACACAATTCCCAGGCTGAGTATCCAGGGGAATTCAATTATTCCTTTGCTAAAAGAAACTGTCAGAATGCATTCAGAGAAAACCTGGACACATCGCAGAATAGCAGCTATTTCCCCAAATTTAGTAGTACAGCCAAATACATCATTTTAATTCACTCACCTGTGTAGTAACTGGTAACTAATTACTAGATGCAAAATGACAGAGAGATATCTCTTTTTATAACTTAGCTATAGTTAGAACAGAAAAATCAGAGTAAAGAGGCGTAGTGATCCTTTTGCTCTGCCACTCACATCAGGATAATTTCAACAGATTTTTCAGGATTACCTCTGAATTACAATGGGACATATTCAAATTTTTGAAGTAACTCTAAGTGCTGACAGTGTTCTTTGTTTCCCCCTTTGTTTTTCAATTTATATTGCAGCCTTGCTAACTGAAGCAGGGATGACAAGACATGGTAAGTTCTTTAACCCTAGAAGTAAATTTCTTTAACCCTTGAAGATAGATCACGCTGTCTTTCTAAATGAGAGGTGACAGCTGAATCTCAGGTTACGGACTTGATGCAGGAATTAACTAATATTATTCTCTAATATCGTTACACAATTTGGCTGATTAAATACCCATAAATCATATTCACAGAATCACAGAATCGTTTAGGTTGGAAGGGACCTCTGGAGATCATCTAGTCCAACCTCCCTGCTCACGCAGGGTCACCTAGAGCATATTGCCCAGGATCACATCCAGACGGCTTTTGAATATCTCCAGCGAAGGAGACTCCACCACCTCTCTGGGCAACCTGTTCCAATGCTCTGTCACCCTCACAGTGAAGAAGTTTTTTCTCAGGTTCAGATGGAACTTCCTGTGGTTCAGTTTCTGCCCATTGCCTCTTGTCCTGTCACTTGGCACCACGGAGAAGAGACTGGACTCATCCTCTTGACACTCCCCCTTCAGATACTTGTACACGTTGATGAGATCGCCTCTCAATCTTCTCTTCTCCAGGCTGAACAGGCCCAGCTCCCTCAGCCTTTCCTCAGAGGAGAGGTGCTCCAGCCCTCTAATCATCTTGGTAGCCCTCCGCTGGACTCTCTCCAGCAGTGCCATGTCTCTCTTGTACTGGGGAGCCCAGCACTGGACACAGTACTCCAGCTGAGGCCTCCCCAGGGCTGAGTAGAGGGGCAGGATCACCTCCCTCGACCTGCTGGCAACACTCTGCCTAATGCACCCCAGGATCCCATTGGCCATTCAAACCAGGCGACCTGGCAGGTTTTGGGTCTGACTGCGCACCATAACCTCATCTGGGTACACATTAAGGTGGCTTTCACCTGTGCCCATTTCTCCTCCCTCTTCAGACTACTTCAGAGGCTTCACCTCATAGATGAACAATCAGTTTCCAGCAGAACCCAGAAACTTTATAAGCTTAGGGCAGCAACTGTTTCATGTTTTCAGTTTAGCTGTAATGATGGCCTTGTTATTTTTTTCTTTTCTTAGTTACATTGATGTGAGGGAGTTTAATGCAGCAAACAAATTCCTAACCATATGGTTACTTCTTCTTTGCACAGTTTGAAAGCTTAGTTTGACAGATTGTTGTCTCAGTGTTGCTTGTTTAATAAAATATCAACACACACACAGCACAGAAGAGGCAACATCCATCCTTGGCAGATCTCTCATTGCTCAGGGCTGCAAGAGCCCCTCTCAATATCCTACATTTGCCTCAAGGCTGCACCTGGACTTTGTGCCTAGGCATCCCGATGTGAGGGTAATAGTCTTACGAAGGTCAATTTGAAGATGCATTTTCAACTGATGTTTCTTCCAATCTGAATAGCAAAGAGTGTCCTTGGTAACACAGTACACTACCAACATTTTAATTTCCCTTCAAGTGACTGCACCAGCTTTTCATAACTGCTGCATCAAAGTCTTGGTGTATAATTTCAAGATTGAGTCAAAAAGGTCCTTAAAACTTTGAGACAGACTGCTCTGAATCACTTCATCCGTTTAGCTACGAAGGACTGCTTGCAAAGGTAACACTCTTCTGTGCAGCAGGCAGGACTTTCTGGGTCTGCTCAAAGCGTGGAACGGCCTCCCACAGGAGCCAAGAACCACTGAAAATCGCAGCGCTTTCTGCTCTAAGCACGAGGTGCACTTCAGTGTTGCCATTCGTAATACAGCACATAGGAAAGTATACCCACACTTACTAAAAAAGGAACAAAAAGCTCTGCAGCAGTGTACATAAATTGCCTTTTTTCTCATTCCCCATACCTTCAAGGCTTGAAGTAGATAGAACAAAGAATGAACAAATGTTAATCACACCGCCTAATGCACAGTTTGAAGACAATAAGGGGAGCACTACTACATCCTGTACAGAACACAGAGTAGCATAAACAACATTCAACGCTGGCCAAACCAGAATAATTCATATTAGAAGCAATAACCTGAACTACTTAAAGCTGGGTTCTAAATTAATTGCCATCACTCAGGAAAAAGATACTACGTTATTGTAGACGGCTCAGTCAAAACCCTTGCTCTGTCTCTGGCAGTGCCTGAAATAAGCAACGAGGCAGTAGAATCTATAGAAGATGGGATGTCTAATAATCCTGAAGCCATTACCATGACATTGATGGTCTGGCCTCTCACGCAGTTGCTAAGAGCGCAATCGATGCCACTTTTCACTGCAGCTGATGAGCGACAACTGCTGGTGCATTGGGACTGAACCAGCACGGTCCAGAGCTCAAAGCATGAGCTAAAGCCCTAGGAAGAAGACTCAAGATTTCTGATGACAATATCGCCAGCGGAGTATAAGCACATCATAACTCACTTCTTTACCCACTTAGTAAGGGCTTAGTAAGAGAAGAGAGAAAGCAGACACAATCATTTAATGTGTTAAATAATTAATCTCTTAACTATTTATTTGCCTTCCTGAGAATGAAGAGTTTTCAGTAAACTTTTTCCTTTAAGAAAAATAAAACTCAGTATCATTACAAAATGAACAGTGGTAACCGACATCTTTTACTGCTGGGAGTAAAGAGTTCATGAAGTGAGAGAAAGATCCAGACTGCTGCAATGATTCCATCATATTAACGGATACAACACAACACAGGTTGCTGTAATACTGTATTACTACCAGTGAATTGAGGTCCGTCCAAATCCTGCTGTCCTCATACTTTGAAATCTCCAAATGAAGTCTTCCGGTCTGCTTTCTATCCTGAATAAAGATAATGGAAGCCAGCCTACAAATCACGCAACCTGCTGTTTTGCCAAGGCATAGTGCAGTTGCACGACCCAGAAACAAAGCCAGTCAAAGATTGGTGTAAATCATTCTTAGCCAAAAGCGTTATGTATGGAACAAATTTTCAAGAGACTTGGGTCATCACCAGAAAACCACCTCTTCACTAAAAGTGAAACAGAATAAAGCATAAAACGACCAACAGTCAATACGCTGTTGTATCAAGCTACTTTTCACCCTGAAATGAAGAAGGCCCAAAGCTTCTATGAAGGAAATAAGACTACTGTTATTTGTTTAAATGGAAGGAGGAGTTTGCACAGGGGAGAGGAAATACTCAGATACTACAGAGACGGACAAATTTTAAAACTTTAATTAGACAATAACACGTACTAAATAATCATTTCCTTCAACCTACAGCTTGCACTCCTGTTAAGACAGCCTTGTACGCTGCCTTCTTTGCTGCCAGGGCATACTGTCCTCTCATGTTTCGCTGACTGTCTACCAGGACGTGTTTGAATGCGACTTCAGCTTCTTGGATGCAACCGGTCAGTGCTCTGCTTTATGGAGACAAATTCACAACTCCTGTAAGTAAATGCAGCCCACTGTCTTTGGCTGAGCTAGGGGTCTAGCTCCTGCTCCCAGAACTAGATTAGTTATTATTTAGTAACTATTTGACCTAGCAGCACAGAACTGGCCCAGGAAGTTTTTAGCATTCTACTTATTAGGCTAAAAATCAGGGGTTCCTCTTGCTCATTCCCCATTTGGTCATATAACCCTCTCATTCGTGGCCACTGCTTCAACACGGGGCTGTGGGATGTGGGTTCAGTCCTAACGACCGAGTAAAATTGAGGGTTCAGCCGTTCGGCTTTCTTGGTGAATACTCTAATCCCCAGAGCAGGAGGCAGAAGGTGCATAGCACAGCACCATCAGGTGTTGTTCAACAGCTGCACTTACAACTCTGCTATTGCATCAACACAGCGGCACGTTATGTGGACTATGCTGGTTCCACAAACTGGATTCTACCCGGTATTTTCAAATAACAGCGTTGATAGGCAGACAATCAGATAACCGTTGCTGCTTGGAGTAGAAGACCGTGCTCAGTTGCTAGCTTTAAGTGCAACCACACGCAATCCCCATTCACATTAACAGCAAGGCCAGAACTTTGCATATGCTACAGAAGAACTGGAAGGATTACTCAGTAGCAGTCGTATACAACAATGGTTAGTAAATACCTGTCATGTCATCTACTGGGTCTGAAGGGACAGGCAACGGTATCAAGGCAGAGGTAGTCAGTACAACACCTATTTATTATGTTATCTAACAGTGCTGAGGAGAGAAAAGTGTGAGAGAGGAGACAAAGAGAATAACGTGAAGGATAGCTCTTACTAATTCTCTTAGTCACAGTGGGCCTGACTCACCACTGAGTCATTTCAGCACTGTGCCAGGGCAAACGAGCTGTTTTCAAGGGGGTTTACACCAGTGTAAAAGTAGTGCAATGTTGTGAATAAATCCTTCTCCTCGACTTCTCCTTACTGGATTAATTTGTCATCCCACTAGATGCCAAGACAGAGTCATTTGAAATGTTCAACACATGCACCTGCAGCATTACTTACAGCTTTAGCTGTCTCACATGTACAGTTACTTTGTATTGTCTTAGTTCTGGTTCATCCCCCTGTACTTTGCAGAGCCTTGAGACTTCCCACCCACCCACATTTGAGTCATTTTTACTCCCTCCCACACACTCTTTATTCTTCCAGGTATAAAGTGCAGAATTGAATGTACCAGCGGGGACATTTATCTCAGAATGGTAGTAACCTACTATATACTGGACTCTCAGAAGGAGAATTTTCTAATGCTTGGGAGAGAAATACAAAAATAATAAAAAAATCCTAAAGGAAATAATTAAGAAAGATTCCAACAAATCAGCACTGTTATAACTCCCATCTCATTCTGTAACATCTGCAAACAATTTCTGACTCACAGGAGCAGGCAAAAGCTGAGAAAGGCCAAATAGTACTTTTTCTGCTGAATCTGGTATACGGTCCTGTAAACCAAAATGGACTGACATGCCTAAAATCACTAATTTTGCCCCCAGTTGTCTTTGTTATGTAATGAGTGAGCTGCCCCTTTTGTCTTCTACTCAGCTTTGCAGATTTTTCTTGCCACCCACTGAGACTTAAGAGGCTTCTGTTCTCCATTTGCTAATGGAGAACAGAAGAACCTCCTTCACTTCTTTTCAATTTTCCTCACCCACTCCTTAAAACCCACTTACAGGCCAACACAAGCTGCAGCTGACTGTCACTTTTGCCATCCCTTGATCAGGAAGAAGGAGGGAAGAAGGAGAAAGATGACTTGGCCTCAGTTTTGCAGCTGTGGATTCAGCCCGCCCACTTTAGACAGTAAGAGCGAAACGGCAACCAACACTGTACAGTCCTGGAGAGGCGGTATTACCATACTATCGCACATATTATCAAATGGAAGCCAGCACAGCCAGAAGTATGGCAAACCTGATGCTTCATTCATGGCACTTTGCTGTTCTACTGCTCCTTTCACGTTAGTCACAATGATCCAGGCTGCAAACATCTGGGCACAGAAGCTGCCTCTCATTATCTGTTTGAATAAGGGCTCATATTTTGGAACTCCAAATTTTAGGTCCCAGATTAGGATTTGAAATGCTACTACCACATGCGTAATTGACCTTAACAGTATTTCCTGACAGCAGAAAGTTGCTAGTTTCAGATCATCAACACTCTTCACGGTCAAGGTACAATTCAAAAGCTCTTGCTTTGAGGTGGAAAAGAAATTGAAAGAAACAAACAACGTTGAAGGGTTGGCAGGAGAAAGAGCTTCAAGATACAAGAAATGAGTCACATAGCCTGCTTTTCTGCTAATAACAGACATACACAACAGTTGTCACATGGGTCAGAACATACTGAAGATACTTTATCAACAAAGCTAATTGTCATAAGCACACTTAAGAGCGCTAGACAAAGCTAAATGCTACGCCACTGTCATGGTTACTGGAGAGAGCTAGAGGGAGGCTGCTGTGTTGTTGGCTGGATCGCGGCTGTGTTACAGGGCACCGCAGAGAAGCAGTCTGGCTGCCTTCAGTGTGCCCGAGGCATAAATCAGAAGACAAACAAAAATCAAAGAAATTATGCAGAGTATAATGATGAGGAACTGAAAACATCCCAAAAGTGCAAAATTTCACATCGCCAGTACATTCAAATGCTGGCAAGTAGTACTACATCATATGAGAAGTGAATGCATCACCACAGCAACACGTTGCTTGGAAAGGCTTTCTAGTGGGCGCGCTGTATGCAGTTTGTACCTCAAGTTCAGATGGTACGAGATGACTACTGAAATCACTCTTTTGATGCAAAACTATCTTAACTGATCAATAATACTGCATTTTTGTATACTGAGAAGCAGGAGAAATCATTCACCTGCCTCCCAGGCTCAAGAATCTAACTATGCTCCAAGCCCCTCTAGCACACACAAACCCACACAGACGCAAGCGCAGGGCAACATTATCAGGGACCTTTTCCGTAGAAACAAGAGAAACCTGGACAGGAAAGAAAGAAAGGAAATGAAAAAAAAAAAAGCCCTAAAACGGTCATTCTTACCTTATTATTAACCAGGTTATTCCAAGTTTTAAACTTCTTTTTTTTCTGTTTGATTCAGAAATAGGATGCAGAATCTCTTTTTTTGGTAAAAATGTATAGACTTAAGCTATCAGCAAATTTGATAGTCAGGGCTCTTACTAAATAATCCTCAAAACTGACTTACAGGCTATTAATTATGCAAAGAGTTCCTTTTAGTATGTACTAGTTTCTCCTGACATGTCAACAGCTGTGAGTTTTTAACAGTTCAGATAATAAATATAGATAGGTATAGCTCTGTATCTTTCTCTGGAGAGAAGAGGTTGTTGAAGGAGGGAAAGGGAAGGGGGTGGGGGGAAAGATAAGGTGAATAATTCCAAAATGTTAGAAGTGGGTTACAGAAAGGAAAAAGGCTAAAAGCTAAGGTAAAATACATTTTCATTGCCATTGTTATGCTTCTTGTTAATGCATTTAATTATGCTTATATTAAAGCAAAAAGTTATTGTGATCTGTCTTCCTAATATTCAGTCTAATTCAACTGATTGCCAGTTAACACTTACCCAGCCAAATTCAGACCCCATGCAATGATGATTAACCTGCCTTTGCAAACCAGCAACCCCAGACAAATGCAAGTGGCACCAAAACAGAGACAGTCTCAAAATGTGTTACATCTCAGTAAACACTGTTCATTGAAAGTGCTAGTTAATATTTCCTACCTTAGCTGGTTTCCTTTTGCAAGAGCTAAAGCTGATTTATTTAGATGTATCTTTCCCAACAGTTTCCCTTCTCTTCTCTCGTGATGGGAGAAAACTGGCGCAGAGAGCAGTTTCTAACTGAGGATTAGTACTGACACTTAGATCCTTTTGCTGCTTTGACAGCCTTTTCGAGGTTGTCCATTCTATAGGAAATACTTCGTTCATGTAGAAGGAGCCCCTTTTATTGCATGTTTCAGTATTAATGCCTATATTATAAGCTGCTGAAGTACCTTTCACACATCACTAGGTTTTGTTGTTAGTGAAACAGCAGGATAACAGACATTTCAGAATGAACCATTATTGCACACTGCAGGCAGAAATTTGTACACCCTGCTGCAAGGAATTAGTCTCGTCTCTGTGCTATAGTCCCTTTCGTAGGGGAAAAGCTATCGATTTACAAAGTAGATGTGGCTGCAAACAAAAACAGCTCAACCTTAGGGCAAGCAAAAAAAACAAACTACAAAACAAAGACGCATTTTTAATTAATAAATCACAGAGGGATAATTGGCATTTAATTGACATATCTAGTCTGTAGTCTTTAACCGACATTTCTAGTCTCATCCCGGTCTAGTGCCTACTGCATTTGTTCCCTTGTTTTAAAGCAACATATGGCTATGATTATAATAGAGTTAAAGAAATATTGATTGTGCCTTCCTAGACATTTACGCATAAATGTAAAACAGAAAAATGTTAACCCTTTCTTCCCCCACATACATTGAGTGCCAGGCTGCCTTGTTAGGATGCCAGATACAGCAGTGGGACTCCATCTGTACGTTTAAGCAAATGACACGGCCATTTTCACCAGCTCCTGTATGGCACATTTAAGCCTCAACCACGTAGCTGTAAATCATGGGACAGTTGCAGACACAAGTCTAGTCAAGAGCTGGAAACATGCCTCGGTGCTTAAAGGAGCAATTGGGTTGCGCGTACATAAGCCCCAAGAGACCTTTGCAAAGCATATCCTCCTGTGTGTTATACTGTCAACTTTTATTCACATGAAATTCAAAACAGCAACTAGCCGCAGAAGAAAACAGGCTTGTTTATCAGCAACCGTTCTACTCAGTGGTGGAGGCCTGGGACCAGGCAGCTCCACCTGGCAATCACCGCGTTTCCATTCACCGCCTAAGCAGTAACACCTGGCCACCTGGCAATCTCCAACACGTCTGCCATCAAAACATCCCCACGAGGGATGAAGGTTCCTTCATCTCCTTGGGTATGAAGGGTTCCTCTTACAAACTCAGAGATCTTTAGCTGAAACAACAGATGAAGAGAAATACCCCCAAGCCACATCTCACTATGAGCTGTCAGGGTCACACGGCCTCAGAAAAGACACACTCAATGAGCGAGGTGCCAGGTAAGGTGCTTTCTTCAGAAGGAGGGCTACCATCATCGCACAAAGTAGCGGTGAGACATCACCTGGAGTACGAGGCTGTCCATGCTGAGAGAAGGTGATCCCAGCTGGGAATACGTGCTGAGCAGGCCTACCAGCGTAGTCAGAAGAGCCTGGAGCTTATTTTATGAGCAGAGAACGGGAGAATTCGGCTTGTTCAGTTTAGCAAAATGAAAGCTGAGAGGAACTAAGACTGCTCTCTATAAATTTTTCAGAGTTCATCACAGAAAGGGAGAAGATCTAAAAAATGTGAAAATCAATCAGCACGAGACGAGTTAGTGACTATATGCTGATCACATACAAATATAGAGGCTTTGATTTTGAGATAAAGTTTCTCACTATCAGAGGTTTTGACTTCTGGACCTTCTTTCAAATAACAAACAAAATAAACTTATTTTTTAAGGTGGATCGGTCTGTGAAACAGTACAGGGCTGTATGCAATATCAAAGAGCCAGCCTACTTCTAGATTCCTATCGGATATGTATCCAAGTCTGACGATCAAAACCGGAGCAAAGCAATACATAAAAATAAAGCTGTGCTTGGCTGTTCTTCTATCTCTGCGTTTTACAACCGAGGCTTTCCTCCAAAGAGAGGAAATAGCCTCGATTTGTATCTATCTTGTCTGTCTTGAAGGACCCTGCTAAGAAGGCCTGTTGTGAATCTCAGTAGTCTGAGACCTGACTGACTGGCCACGGTGTTGCTTCTTCCTTCTGGCCTATTACTGTGCACACCAGCACACTGTACTTAGGAGATCCAAGGAACAAGTGCTTTGACCCACGGACTTTTTAGATCAGTCCTCTCAAGGTATCTCTAAAGTGGCAAAACCACTAATATTTCGCAGTTTCTCGGAAGCATACCCTGCATATCCCCACCTTTGCTGTGAAAAGGGAAACCAGGCACGGTCCCCAAAGGGGACCAAGAGGAGTCCCAGCCTTCCAGGACTCTGCAAAGCACATCGTGCGTGGAGGACAGGCAGGTAGAGAATCTGCATCTACCTCCTCCTGGAGAAACAAAACTAGAAGATTGATTAAAAATCGCTAAATAAATGGAAATTTTCTTCCAGACTATCAAGGGGCTCAGAGTTATCATGTGAAACATAGCATATATTTTTTAAGAAAGGCAGTTACACTTATTTTGCCTATTTTTATGACATATTTTTTATGACATATGACTTATTAGCACAAGTTGAGGTTTTAATTAACAAATAGCTGTCTGCGATACAGAAAAAGTGAAAAAAATATTTTTAGTGTCAAATGCAGAGAAATAGACTACAACATGACAAAAGGGAAATGACTGGTTATAAAAATCAACAGCTTGGAATATTAAAATGAGCTTATTTTCTGCATTGTTTCATGTTAGCAATTTCTGGATAGGGAACACAGTTATACCATAAGCAGTAAAATAAACCATCCCCTGCCCCTGCAAAAAAACAGTTTTTCAGTTGCACTGCTCCTTGTTTAAGTCCAACTATAAAGCATATCCCTGCTCAGCCCCTTTTGTAGCTGTACAAGTTCCCCGGGAGAGTGAACGGAGGAGGGAGAAAGGAACAAGACAAACAGAACGATCCCGCGTTTAAGCCCATCTACTGCATTAAATCGATCTGATCCTCAGAAAGTCGGCTGAAGGAAGAATTTAAGTAACTAAATCATCATTGTATTTGGCTGGCAATCTACAGAAACAGCTGTATTTTTATAAGCTATCAGTAATTCACACTACTTGACTCTCCCTTCCTCCTCTGCTGAATAAACACTTAAAATGAACAAGTGTTGGAAAAGGAGACAATATTAAAAATCTGGGCACAGAATAATTGTGGAAGCAGCTGTCATCCTGACATTATCACGGAAATCAGAGATGGAAAAAATCCTATTAGGTCATATAGCCCCTCCTTTTGTCATTGCAGGATTGTTCCCTAACGTAGATTTTCCAGTGCCTTGTCCAATCTAGTTTTAATATGATCTAAGTGATGGCTTGCAGCAGCTCCCTAGGGAGACTAGTCCACATTTAATAAGTATCACTGTCAAGATTTTTCCCCTCTTTAACACCAGTTGCCCTATTTGCCCTACTATTTCTGTGAATCTCCAGATTATATTCAGTATCAGAAAAAGACTGAAGTATTGCAAAATGTTTCAGGATTCCAGCCAACTCCATAAAAGCCCCTAAAATGTACAGCAGCCATGGCTACTTTTTAGTGTTTCTCTCCTTCTGACCGGGCAATATGTAAACCAACTGGCAAGCTGACTGGTGACAAACAAATGCTGCGTTAGGTATTAGAGAGATCGAAGAGACCAGCCCCAATTCTAAGTCCTCAGAGGAAGTCTGTTTGCTGCAAATAAACAACAAATAAATTAACAATGCTAGCTATGGGTACGGGCTCTGTGTTCTTTCAAATCTGTTTGCTCAAGTCATGACTTTTAGTCTAGCTTCCTAATGAAATGAGATGCATGCGCTATCTGCTTATCTGACTCTTCTCCACTAACAACTATGGAGCTCGGCGGCCATTTCAAACGTTACCTCACAGGATACAGGACATTAATCCATATTCATACTCCATTAGTTTTATTGTACACAAAACAACCACTTTTTATAGTATTTGATGGAAAAAAGTTATAGACCATAAAGTTTCTGGATGGTTATAATAAAGCTCTAGGCACTGAAGATCAAGGTACATGTTCATTGCCTGCTTCATACTAACTTCATCCTATCTTGCCTATTTGCTGGTGACACTACCTGACACTGCCATGCTTTTACAAACTGCCATTAAGTCCTCTTTCTCCTACTCATCTCCCCTCCTCTTCCTTTAATTTTCAGGATCTTATTCCTCTTGCATTGGCATTTTTTTCCACTTTTAATGCCGCTGACTTCAACTAAAGTTTCTCACAGCTTTTATCAAAATAAGAAGAGAATCCGCGCTGCAGCAATTTCATCAGGGCACCATTTAGGTAGGGAGGTGGAAGTGGGGACACGCACTCACTAACCAAAATCATCACCTGGATCTACAAACAGGCAGAGGATACTCTGCTGCTTGTCTGGAAATGACATACGGCATCAGTCACAGAGAAACTCCCACTATCTTTAAAGAATGATCTTTCCTCAAATTTATTTTGTCCCGTCTATAGTAAAAAAAAAATGAATTCTGTCATGCTGCTCAATATGCTCTCTCCAAGCAATCGGAGGGAATGGATACAGCTACACTTACCTCCAGATCCCACAAACCAAACCGAGCACTGCCACTACACACAACTTCTTTTTAATCTTTTTTCTTTTCTCCTTCATCGCATCAAATGTGAGGCAACTGGCTTCGCTTTCAAAGCCACCCCCACGTACTACTTTTCATTCAATGTCAAAAGGCTGATGTTGCCTCTGAAAAGACCAGTTTCCACTGGTCACCCCTTGCATTTTTCAAGATTCTGTGTTTTCTCCTCGTTTGTCTCTCCCGCCTGAGAGAGCTGCCTGTAAACAGCTAAAAAGGTGTCTTTATCCTCTTTCAAATCTCCTAGTAGAAGTCTATTTTCCTGGGATGGCTACAAAAAACATATGACAATGGAAAAGCTCCCCACGCACTAATGGTATGCTGCGTTGTGCCAATGAGTATGGACTCACTCTCTCCCTACACTTGCTTCTCAGTCTTTTATACAGCTATTATTGCCCACTTTTGGAACAGTTAAAAGTCGGTGCATGACTAGCAGCAATTCCTTCTCTGGTGGAAAAATTAGGCTTCCTTTGTGACTTTCTCAAGTTCTCTGCACTCAGGAAAAGAAGAGACTGAACTGAGCAATCATCTTAACCCCAGTACTGGTAAGACTTAACAAAACACAGGAAAAAGGCAGAAGAATAACTGGATAAATTTTAACATTGATTGGATAACCATGCACTTAGATCCAGGAGTAAATACATGCAGCTCGAAGGAAAATATTCATTTCTCAGCTATGTGGAAATCACTTTTGGATAAAGCTTAAATATGCACCTGCATTAAACATCTTCCTTTCTTTTTAGAACAACAAACTTGCAAAGAAAGTGCAGTACAACCCATTTCTGAGTGCAAAAATACATGTTGAATGATTCACTGTAGTTTTTCAGCAGTTTCATCCTAACTCTGGAGAGTGGAAAATGGAATCATAGAGCAGATGTTACAACAGAATTTAGCATAAGTATTAAAATGGGCTTGATAACCTGTTCGCTTACTACTTCTACTACCTGCATATTCCCCAGTTCCACAAATAACCATTTAGGGAGTTTGTATGTGCCTTATCAAACCATTAAGAGAAGAAATAGAAAAGAGTTATAGAAAAAGTTCCTGGTATTCCATAAAACTAACATGGGCAACTAACGCTGTTGCATTAACACTCATTTTTAAGCATATGAGTATACAGAAGTGAGTAGGTCTCTTTGTATGCTTTGAGAGATTTGTTCAAATGAGAGAGTCCCCTTACCTCAAGCACTCTTCCTGTGATATACTTCTCACAATTGTCACATCTGATACCAAACTTCGCATGATAGTCCGTTTCACAATATGGAATACCATCCCTAGGGAAAAATGACAGGCAACACGTAGATTGCTTTAAATAGCATTACAGGTGTTCTGGCAGATTACACAGCTAAAGTTTGTTAACATTTCAACAGACAGTGTTTATGGACTTACCCCCTCCCAAATCCAGTATCTATTAATTTTGTGAGGAACTCAACAGGAATAGGAAATACTTGCCTGCCCATATCTGACCCCCTTTCCAAGTCCGCCATGATCCCATTTACGGCTTTATCACTGAATTCAGCGATCTCTTCCCTCCCAGCCACAACATTAAACCATGTATCAGACCCACTGCCCCACACCATTTGCCTCGATAGTCTTAGTCATTAACTTATTCCACGTTTCCCACTCTCTGGGAGAAATAATTATTTCTACATATTATTCTTTTCTTCGTTCCCTGACAGCTAAGTATACTTTCCTTCTGGACTATCCTGATTGTAACCCAGGTTTGGATTAACACTTAAGTCTACCGAGGTTCTCAACAGGGCATGCTTAGAGACAGTCATGGCTTTAAATGTCTTGGGAACCTGCTCTGTAGAACCAGTAACGACTACGAGAATGCCCCTAAACAGCAGAAGAGATGTTGCAGTATGATCACACATGAAGTAAACAGTTACTTTACCACACCACAAGTAGTTTACTCACCACAAGTGATTTAAGATAGTGTACAAACTAAAAATTCAAAGACTAAAAATGGGAATCTCAGCTTTTATTCTAAAAAATAAGAACCAGAACACTTGTGCTATTACTCTGAAATTAACCCATCTGTTAATTTGCTTTGTATTATTGGGCAACTCAAATATATACCTCAGTGCTGCCATCCGTGAAAACATTCACTACTTCAGAGACCTACTAGAGGATTAACTTATCAGTTTCTAAAAAGTATATTTTCCTTAGAAGAGGTGAAGAGAGAGGTTTTAAATAAAATCTATCAAAAGTGTATATTTAGCTCACTAGACCGATGAATGAAAAAAAATACTGTTGAAAAAAATGGAGACATTTCTTTTTCCCATTTGAAAGTACAAATTAAACATAATTAAGTCTGTTTAGTGCGCTAGTACATAATATGCTAAAAGAGCCCACCATCAGATAGATTTATTAGCCCAGACACAATTTATGTGGACATTCCCCTAGAGAAACATAAAAATTACTTTTATAGAATAAAGTTAGATTGCTTAGAGACTAACTCATAAGTTATTACAATAATTAATTAAAATAATTGAAGTAAGGATGTTTCTTCGCTTGAGTTGTTTCGTTTGCCATTTAGCTATTTTTCAGAGAGGATTTTGCAATAACTAAATCTTTACAATTTAGGGTGTTTTTTTTGTTGAATAACAAGCAAAGTACCATACTGAAACACAGTAGAGTAACATGGAATTTGAGCTAACGCAAGATCTTATTTTACAACATTCTTCATTGAATGTTTTCTCAATCTCCAGTGCAAGCTGTGAAATTAAATGTTATACTTGTAGTAATGCAAATCCAAAGAATTGTTGAATGTCAGTGGGACAACGGCTCTGAAACGCCGTCGTTGCTGAATATAGGGCATCGGTGACTGAGCGATTTTGTTGTTTAGGAAAATTTCATCACACAACACGCTTCATGGAAATGAATTCCTGTTGCCATGCCAGTGAAAGGTCTATCTGTCACTGGAGTGAGCTGAGTGCCGATACGGAGCTTAGTCTGTGCGCGCTTTATGCTGATTCCCATCACTGTTGTTAAATTCAGTCTGAATCTGACATCTTTCTTATGGGAAACACATAGAGAGAAAAGTATCTGCTTGTTCACTTTCCAGCATCGCATAGAGCAAAGTCAAACGCAGATCACTAAGGGTGCATCTACAGGGCACTGAACGCAGCTCTGCTGCTTCGGCAAGTCCTGTTCCCCATAAATGGACAAATTCGCCTTCTACTTTTCTTCGTTTGAACTTTTCTATTTTTAATACAATTTGAAAATTTGAGATAACAATCTCTAATCTTTTATACAACCCCAAAGACTGATAAATAAAAACTAAAGGATATGCCACGCTGAGCTAATCCCTTTGTATCAAAAGAATGCTGAAAACGAGTGAAGACGCCCTGAGCTCCTCCGCTCAACTTACTTGCTGATGTACTCTGCGTTCAGCAGCTTGCCGCATGTATTGCACTTAAAACAGCCCAAATGCCAGTGTTTGTCCAAAGCAACCAGTGACTGCCCGTTTTTTATTTCTGAACCACAGCCCCCACAATCTGCAAGAGAAAAATCCAGTATGAGCCAATCACACACTTTAAATGATCACATAGCAATACAGGACAGGAATCCCGTGGTGTCACAGTAACAGCTCGTGCAGGCTCCAAAGCTCACTGCTGACTACTCACCAGTGGATGACAAGTGGTGCAGACCTAATGTAGCCAAAAGACATGACTCATACAAAGAAAAAAATAGTGACTTAGGTTTCACAGTGATTTAGGTTTTACTTTACTTCATTTACAGTATCTCTAAGAGATACGAAATCGTGCTCATCAAATATTCATACACCATAAATCAGACCGATAAAATTAATAAAAATGACCTTAAAGTCTGAGATTAAAATAAATAATTGGTTCTTCTTATTAGACTTTGCTTCTGGGTCTAAGAGTTTAACTCATATTTCAAAATTCTCGCAATTGTGGAAAAAAACTAAGCTGAAATTCTGATGTTATCTTCTACAACCAGGAAAAATACACCACAACCTGAAGTGCATTACAAACTCCTGAGTACTGGTGACACTGGATGTGCAATATGTAAAAGTTATGGCTGATATATTCATTATTTGTAAAATTCAGCTACGTTAAGCTCCAAAAATTTCTAAGGAAAATTAAACATAAAACATGCCATAACTGGATAACATAGGCTAAACTATACTGATTAAGCAGGCTGTATGTGAGGTAGTGCTACACTCCCCAGAAAAAAATAATTCAGAGCAACACTTCTCACTTCTTTTTTCTTTCTTTTTTTTTTTTTTTTTTAGTGATGAATACTTTTGATTATGCTGATAAAAGCCAAAAGCCAAATCCACTCTCAGGTGCCATGCCAACAGCCCACCACCTAGTGCCCTTTCCAGGGAAGCTACAGCCAAACTTAGAAATCTTTTCGTTATTCAGTTTAGACATGGAATTTGAACCTTGTTCTCTGTATCCTAAATGAATCCCCTAATCCTCTATAGTGTCCATCTTTCATTCACTCTTCATTCTTTGTAGATCTCTCTCTATGTATAATTCTCTTATAAAATGCTAAAATATTCAGCATATGTGGAAAAAGTGACAAATATCAGTATCTCAGTAATCTTTCTAATGTTCTTTATGATCTTATATGAAACCACGTATTTTTGAGGAATTCTTCATGTACACCAACAATTTGCTAGAGAAAAGACAAAACCTGGAAGATACCTAACAAGTCTTTCAGAGATGCTGGAGAAGAAACAAACAAGTCTTTCATGGAAGAGAAAGATATACAAAGGCATAAAAAGATTTATTTAGTTAAGAAGAAAGACTGCAAACATAGCATCTCATTAAAGGTTTTAACCAGTCCTCTCTAAAACTTTCTGATTTAAGATTCTCTTTAATTGATTGTATGACCCTAGTGAGGCACTGTGGAAGTGCAATTGTAAATGTTTAACTTCTGAGCACACAACAATAAAGGACAGGTCTTATTTTCCTTTGGTGGATTTGGAACGGATTAAGGGAGTAATAATATGTCTTTTTAATATCACTCTGTAGAACACTAATATGTGGAATCAAGCCCAGCCCAAAGGCGTGTGCAGCACAGATCAGAAGGGCTGACATTTGCTAACAGAAGAGAGAATTTGGGTCGGTGCCTGGATTTTTTCCGAGAAGACAATAAATACTTCAGTATCTATTCTTTAACTGCAATCAGAAATTTGTTTGTGATCTCCTGTGCCAGAGGTTTATCTGGTAATCTAATTTAATCTCACTGGTTGAAGTTTTATTCTACAAGTTTAATACAACACAGTGTGCTCAGACGTCATTCACCTTTCATCTTGCTTAAGCTTGGGTGGGCAGAGATGCAGCGTTTTATGTGGTACGTTTTTTTCCCCCTAACTGCTGTTTCCTCTGTAAAGTCCTAGATAATTAAAAACAAATATTATGGTTACTATGCCAACCGTGGTATTGATGTGGTGTCCTTGTCTTCCTGTTTGGATGTAGCATCCTTTAGTGACTCACTTAATTTTTACCAAACACTCAGAATACATCAACTTGCTGCTACATATTGATATCCTTCCCTAAGCACTCTCTCAACATCATCACTGCCACAAAAGGTTTCCGCAGCTAGCATTTTATAAACCAAACAGAACAGATAGGTAGGTATTTATACAATAATAAAAAAATTCAAGGGCTCAAGCAAAAAGCGAATATTTGACATTCCTCGTTTCTTCCAAATGTTAATGTAGAAAGGAGGTCAAAACCACATGGAGAAGATGAAAATAGAAGGACTGGTCAGAGGGGGCAGTGGTGTTGGGAGTTCAGTGAGTCCCAGGAGATCTCTTGAAAGCATTCTTGAGCTGAATTCAGAGATGCATACGCTGATGAATAACACTGTGCAGTGTGTATCTTGAAATTATGAGCCAAGAGCAAAACCTAACATAACAGAGGGTCAACATACTATTTCCTCCTTGACTCAGCTTGCCTGAAGACAAATGTTTTTGTGCACTACTTTTCTTTTACAAAAAGAATGGTTCATTTAAAATATCACGGTCTTTTTTCAAGATTGTTGTTAAAACAATGAGACATAAATGCCGTTTATTGCCTCACATAGTATGTAGCATAATTACAGACAGCCATTTTGGACTTTCAGCTTTACAGTAAAACCAAGATGTTTCGGACTCTGCTTGTTTATTCCTACCATTATTGATACAATGGTGTTAGCCTAAGGATTAGTAAGTGCTTGCAAAACAGCTGTTATTACACATTGCTGCCCTTTTTTTTTTCCTGAATGTTTTCCAAATTTTTTATTATATTTTTTGACGTTTGGTTAATTTTCTGTATATTCTCACTGGTCAGAATTTTATATATCCTGCTGCATATACATACACAGATGCACACACGGATACATGCACCTATGTCTATTTGTGACTACAGCGTTTCCCTTTAATGCCCCTATCTAGTGCTCTGTTTCCCAGCCAGGGATGGATCACATCAAGGCTACCTGGCTGTCTGAGCTCCACTGGAGAAGTACCAGCACATGAGCTTTATCTCTTCTGGGCCAGCTGGGTGCTGTGTGTCTCCATGTCACCAGGAAATCAGACACTGGTGCCCTGCAGTAGTGTCGCAAGAAACTGGGGAAATGGGAGATATGAGGAATGGAACAGTCTACTCAGGTAAGAAAGATACTTACCTGAGATCAAAGATATTTACCTGAGATCAATTTACTTGATACGGACCTCAGCTTGCTCTTGGAGAAGACTTGGTATCTACCAGTTCACCTCTACCACTATAACATCTTTTGGGAAGCAGAGCTGATCGGTCACAGGTGAAGACCAGATCAATTCCTTTAGAAGACCTGTCTGCAGTGTGTCAGAAATTATCCAAATTTTGAACTAAGATGCTTATCCAAGCCCCACTGAAGCCTGTAGAAAGATTGTGTCCATTTCTAATGCGATTTGGGGTTTAAACACTTGCATAGGTTTGAGATTCTATTTGGGGAAAGGCCAATCTTTTGTTTTCAAAGGTCAAGTTTTGCCACAAAGATCATTCCCTTCAAGTGAAGTTCTGTCCATGTAACTAGGGTGAAATACTGCACTATGCAACAAAACTAGAATTATAAAACCAGAATTATACTCTGCCTGAGCACAGAAAACAAAAACAACTGGAAATAAAGCTGCAGGGAATCCGCAGCAAACACAAGAATAGCAAGCCCAGAGGAATAAGCCGTTACTAGAAGTTGCATTCTATCCTAATTACTAGTCAAACTTCAGAAAAATAAGATATTTTAGTCAGCATCCATAAAGACTTTATTTGAATTAAAAGGAGAATATCTGGTTTTGAATTTGAGCACAGTAGTCAAGAGGGGACAGCTCTCTCTTCACAGGCAGTAACTTTTACGGAAGTCAGCGGCGCTGTATTGCAAGACGAGGATGTTGCCCTCATTCAATTTCCAGAAAGGCTGGAAGTCTACTACTTTTGAATGAATTTCTTCTTGCCCATAAAGTTCATGTAATATCACTATTCATTAAAATATTGCCATCCTTACGATACACGAAATGAGATCAGAATAAAAAATAGCTAAAACTGTACCTATTGGTTTTCAGCTTTCAGACTGTAGCAAAGTATGAACTCCCAAGCAGAGATATTATCTTCCAAAGTTACTTTTTCAGTGTAAAGACAAAAGGTCATAAAGAAAATGGAAACAAAAACTTATAGATATTTTGATGCAATAGTATGTGGGTATATGTACATATTTCCAGAAGTTTTTGTTGGGCAAAAATGACAAAAATACTTCTTAAACAAAAAATTCCAATAAGGAAGTTTTGGCAGTGAAAGCAATTCTTCAGGTGTTGTCTTGCTCATTTCTTTCCTTAAAACATGACAGAAAAAGCTAGTACTAGTATAAACAAATATCTTGGCACGCTCTGGATTGATAATCTCAATGAAATTAGTGCTCTGGGCTAACAGTAAAGCTTTTTCACTCCATTCACAGATAAAGTATGTTATTTATCACTGGTATGAAAAAAACCCACAGACTTCAAAGAACAGACAATTAACTGTCTTTTCATTCATGACATTGGTGTATATGTAGGACCACGTCACTGTGCTGTGACAGTCGAGAGCTGATGATCATAGCAACTGTAGTTGAGCTCTGCTGGGTGTTAGATGACACTGGGCATCTCACCTCGGAGCCTAGCAGGGTCAGGTGTGCAAAGCCCCTCGAACGCGGCCTAGCTAAAGGGCTATCTTTTTTAGCAGCCGTATCCTTAGGGGGACAGGGTTGTACATTGGGCAAAAGAGCTGGAAGAGGGAATACGTGGCCCAGGGCCTGAGCAGGGGTGTCCTCTGGGACACGTGTGGGGTGTGCTTCACATCTGGGCTGCAGCGTGGTTGCGGTCTGTGGAGGGACTGCAGGGATCTGCAAGCACCCATGCACTGGGGAGGCACGTGAAAGCTGTGGAGATGCAACACAGAAAACACTCTCCATGGTGTGTGAGCGTGGACAGACATAGATATAAGTATATGTATATAGAGAGAGAATGTAAGTACATTAAAGGATTCTGTATCACAGATAACAAGATAATTAAATGAACTTGTTTTGTCAGTACTCAAGCAGGCAAATAATTTCCATTAAAGTCAAGGTTGATTTTCCTGTGAGAAAAGGATACCTACAGGTGATAGGCTATTAAAGAACTGATCTGCAAATGCAGCCAGCCAAGATGGATTAGACTCATGGCTGAGGATGATCCACCAGTGGAGTATGTGATAAGAGAAATCACCTAAAAGAGAGGACCATCGATTCCTCAAAAGAGAATAACATTAGCAAGGGAGGAATCAGCACAGGGTCTCTCATTGCATTCACACTGCAGCCTTTGCTGACAAATTGAAGAAAGGAGATGGGGAAGACTTCCATGGGGGGGGGGGGGGGGGGCAGGGAGACAGATTTCTCCCTGAGGTGGGCTATATTCTTTATACACAAAGATAATAAAATGTATGTGGTCCTTCCTCAATCACGCTGAATGCAGCTTGATGTGATGTAATAGTCATTAAAAATAAAAGGTCTTATAACTGTCTTCGCCGTTTAATTAAATTGCTGGTGCAGTTTAATTGGTCTTTCAAAAAGGCAGTGGTTGAATGTTGTAGTATGGCAGCTTCTCATGAACAAATCAACAGCACCAAATAGAGTTCAGGGGAACAATGTAACTCTATGAGACAGCCGTTTTGCTGTAAAAAGTATGGTATGAAAGGATCTCCAACTCTGTAGTGTTAGCTTTGCATCTTTTGATAGCATATCCCTAATACTGAAGTCAATGAGAATGTCCCTCTGATCTCTGTGCGTACACTAAATCCCCGTATAGTAGTTAGATGTGCAACCATTCACTGACATCTTTGGAATAAATCCTGGAATACATATAAACGATAAAATCTCATGTTGGTTTTTATTTTAGCTGGAGTTGGGCTATAGCCTCAAAAATATTAACACCTGCATCACTTTTCTCCAAACATTTTGTTTTAACCAAATGTTCTGAGAGGTTCTCTGTATTGTTAACTCTGTAATGGCACTTTTTTCCTTTGTAATATCAGACTTACTGGGAAACTGCCATATCCTTTTTCATATGACTGTGCTGTATTTCTTGACTGCATGTATGTAGCACAGTGGTAAAGGCTCTCATTGCACATACTGGTGTAAAATTTGCTCTTTAAACCCACGCAGGTTAAAACGTAACAACAAAAAACAGCAAAAAAACCTTACTTACTTCGCAAGTTTTGTACCGGGAAAGTGCCACTGCTACCAGGAGGGGGCAGGGAGCATTTCTGGCAGATACATTCTTTGCCGTTAAAAGTTACCCTGTCACCTGCGGGAAAAGGCAACCTGCAACAGAGGAAACAAAAGCACACAGGTTACACTCCCATGTCTTTACTGAAATAAAATATTTTCCCAGAAAGGAACTGGTTATTACTCTGGTTTCCTTTTCGCTGCTTGCTAAGTTCTCATTCACGATTTTTCAGCCACATAGGAGGCTGAAGTATCAAAGGGACACATCAAACAGGATATTGCAAATGTAGATGTTAAAGTGACACAGGAAAATAATCTTAACATAAAAATATCACACTGAATGCTCATGTCAAAAATCTTCCCGTTTCTAAGAAATGTAGTGTCAGTAATGGTTGATCACGAACAGAATCAATTAAACAATTAACACGAAACTGGAATTACAGTGAATAGTAAGTACAAGCAAATGTAATTGCTTTTACATTGTACAAATGCTGCACGACTGCATGACTCTTCTTAATTAAAAAGCCTTTTGAAAATACAACCATGATCAGGACTTGATCCTCCTAGCTGTGATCATATCAAAGTCCTTCTCGTAATCTGTCTACTCAGAAATCAAATGCCTGTGAGCATTCATAGGAGAAAATATATCCCAGTTATAAAAATGAAAGCATCCATATTAGTTGCTTGTTCTACTCAACGGCTCTCCTTACACTTAATTAAATCCTTCTTTTTCATCAACTTTCCTAAAACAGAAAGGTTTTCCCTGTGAGCTTTGCTGTCCAGGCACAGAAACTGCTGAGATTTTTCCTTTCTGAAACACCAGATGGACAAATCACTTCATAATGCAGCAAAGGATGGTGAGGATTTAGCAACATATTTCACCCCACCCAAAGCTCATGTCAAAATAAATCCCAAGTAAGCTATCAAAATATGGCTTAAGTGGGCCATAAACATAATGCAGGCCTTCTGCCTTATTGTGAATTCCATCTGACCAGATTATTTCATTAGCATTTCATTAAAACTGTGTGACATTCCCCCCAAAATGTTATCAAATCATGTTAGATGAGAGGCTGTCTTCTATATAAAAACCTCATAGATACTTCTTGCCAAGCTTATACATTACTTTGCTCCCTCAACCAGCTTTAGAGTAGCTTATTCTAAACTTTTGTTCTATCCCAAAGGTCCTTAAAGAACATTTTATTACTTAAAAACAGAACAGAGGTAATGCAGTTCATGGCTTTTAAATATTGTCACTAAAATCTATTTTAAACCAGCTAAGAAAGTCTTCAACAGTATTATCCATTTTGGACGACAAATGGTAATACTTCAAAAATTATGAGGACGTATATAGTTTAAACATTATTTTGTCTTTGGTAATCTGATCATGAATTCTCCACTTCACCATTTTTCTTCTTCACTAGTGACTTAATACTCTGCATGCGTGTTTGCTGCTTACTTACCTAAACTTAAGCTAAGGAAACAAATTTTCTTTGGAAACAGCCTTTAAAGTTGTCTTGCTCTTTGCCACAACTAAATGCTCCACACGTGCTTCCAGGACAAAAAGGCCCCAAACTTTGCTAGTACAGGTCCAGCAGTCCTAAAATTCGACCTGTTTTTGAGTGGATTTTCTAGCATGAATTTCACCGAATAACCTGCTGCTGAATACGGCAGCTCTGCCTCTGGCGTAGCAGGTGGGATGTTCGGGAGCCGCGCTGCTCTCGTGGGGAACACCTCCGTCCTGTCTTTCAGCAACCCAGCAACAGCAAACGCCCAGGTTACGTACCAAAAAAAAGTTCTCGGTAGGTAATAACTTACTTGCAATGGATTTTTACACTGCTTAAAGTCACAGAGCCTATTAGTATATGGAATAATAGAAGGGTTTCATGAACATGCATTCATTAGTGCAGAAATTACTAAATATGATACACTTTTACACAGATAATAAAAATTGATGACTAATCAGCAAAAACTGCCTCAACAATGGAGTGATATAATACGAATGCTGCCCTACTTTTCTACTCAATGTGAAAGACATTATTTAATCATGTTTTCATTTTAATAAACTATTGTAAAATCAAGCCTAGAATTAAGCCCCTTGGATCCATCTGGAAAAGCACAAGCCAAGCAATTTTAACATCCCCAGAACCGAGACAAGAATTGGTAACTGAGCTCCCACATGTTTTTAGGAAGATACTCCACCTTGATTTACAGATATGCATTGTTTTATTAAGATCTCTGATAATCTACTCCAAATTATGCCCACACAAAACCAGTTACCTGCTCCACATATGCCATCATACAACTACACTGCCACACAACTACTTTGAAACCTTGCGTTCTTACGTGTGGTTGCCTCTCCCTGGGCAGTTCAGAGTTTGCCATACTCTTGACAGGGAATGAGACTGGAAATCAGCTCACCACCCAAAAGGGCCATCTCCTGAGAGGCGTCAGTAAGATGGCAGTTTTTTCTCAATTAGTAATGCCAGAAAAAGTAAAATACTGGAAGCCATGAATAATTAACTGCTTTGACTGTGACTACTGAACAATATAGTATTTATTATATCAGAGCGAGCAGTCAGAGAGAAAGTTATGTCTTTTGTTGAGTCAATAATTTAGTTAAAAATATCCAAATGAACTTTTGAACACCTAAGTCCCTCTGAAACAGCTGCAGCAAACATCAAGCTAAATACAAGTAGGGACGGATTGCTTTGCATTAGCTCAACTGTGTTATCCATTAGGTAATTTGAAAAAAAAAACAGTCAAAAGCAGGAGAAGAAAGAAATAAGATAATTGACCTCCTATGGCACACATAACAGAGACAGATACATGACACCTACAAAACATGCAGGTGCTCACAGGCTGCATAATATCCACAGGACCTGATTTTCGGGTAAGGGAGCTGAGGGGGTGCTTTAATTTCCCACAAACATATCTCATTTGGTTTATTTCCTGAAAGTTTAGTGACCGCTGTGCCCTTTCACTAAGGAAGGAAGGGGCAATAACTTCACTTCCCTATTAAGTTTTCCATGTCTGTAAAACACTTCTTGCTCTAGAGAAATAGGGAAGTCCTTCCCCAAAGGTTTCAGCAAGGTCCAAGCTTCTATACTCATAATTAAGTCTTGGCACGTGCTTCACTTGTACACAACATATTTGCCAGTATTTCTGCAACATTTGACTTATTTCTTTCACAAGCAGCCAAGTTTAAGGATTTTGAAGCCAGCAAGAGTGAAGGCACAACAGAAGGTGGTAACAGTCAATTAACAAGGTTTCAGTGTCTGAACTCTCTAACTTGTGAGCAGGATTATATATATAGCATTGTAGGTTAAGAACCAGTGTATCTGCCTTTGAATATAATGACATCTCACAACTAGTCACCCACTGAACATTGCTGGATGGTACTCATATTTTTAAAAATATTCAGCGTGATTTTCACAGTCAGCTAATCTATTTTTAAGATGAAAATTAAGTGTATGTTTAAAGCAGCTCTCTGAAATGACTTTTTAGGGTTTTAATACACCGTTTACCAAGGAATTTTGTTTTATCCACCTTCCTGGAATATTTGTAAACCCAGCAACGACATAGGAGCTGACCAACAAAATTATATTGTAAAACTTCAAATGACCATCAACCTAGTTCAGTGTAACTGCAGGCTGACACTGAACGGTCTGGTCCTGGTCTCGTCCTTCGCTGCATCACGAAGCAGCTTATGAGGCTGTGGGCAGGTCATTCAAGCTTTACGGGCCAAAAGAAAATATAGATTTTTTTCGGTAAAGAGGGAAACCTTCAGTTTCTTAAGCTGCTGAACAGTCAGCTCAATTTGATATAAGAAAAATGACCAGAAACATATGGTTAGGGATGTGAGGAAGGGAGAACTATCCATTTCAGTGGCAGCCTGCAGCTATACCAGGTCAGATGTAATGTCAAACTGTAATGTGAATACCTCCAGGATCAAATTCTGGTCTAACTTGTATCTTGTACAATCAAATCTCTCAAGGCTGTTCCACAGGGTAGAATTTGACCCAGAATGTTACATCTGACTTTAAAAAAAGTATGTTTTTCTTGCTATCTGCTCTCCACATGAAGTTCAGCAAAGGCAAAAGCAAAGTGTTGCACCTGGGGAGGATAACCTGTGCTGCAGTACTGGCTGGGGGCCAACTAGCTAGAAACAGCTTTGCACAAAAAGATCTAGGGGTCCTGGTGGACAACAAGTCAAAACATGAGCCAGGCAAAGAAGACACATGGTAAAGAAGGTCAAACACATCCTGGGTTGTACTGGCAACAGTATAGCCTGCAGGTGATCCTCCCCTCTACTGGGCACTTGAGAGATTGCATCTGGAGGAATGCATACAGTTTTTTGTCTCCCCACTACACGAAAGAGACTGCCATACTGGAGGGAGACCAGTGGAGGACTGCCCAGAGCTGGGGCTGGAGCACCGGACGCAAGCGGAGAGGCTGAGGGAGCTCCGTTTATTCAGCTGTAAGGGGAGACGTTACTGCTGCCTACAGCTATGTCTACAGTGTGTGTGTGTGCGCACGCGTGAGAGAGAGAGAGCGAGAGAGAGAGAAGATGGTACCAGACCCTTCCCAAAAGGGACGAGTGGAAGGACAAGAGACAACGAACACAAGCCGCAACACGGGAGATTCCAACTCATTTTACCACAAGCGTGCTCAAACACTGGGACAGCGTGTCCAGAGAGTCTGTGGGATCTCCATCCTTGGAGATATTTAAGACTTGCCTGGACAAGGCCCTCAGCAGTGTGCTCTAACTGGACCTGCTCTGAGCAGAGGTTGGACTAGCGGACCTCCAGAGATCCTTTCCATCCTACATCCCTGATTATAGATATGCTCTGTGCTTAAGCCTGAAGACAGTAAGACTACTTTGTTCAGAAAGCATCAGATACTGATAAATGTATTTAATTTAAAAGCCAAAATGCCAAGAACACCCAATCTGATTTTAAAATATCTGCCTCAACATCCAGATGAAGAGGCCTGCTTAATGAGATTCTTTAAGAAGTATCCAGCACTGTTTAAGTGGGAGCCAAATGCTTTCGGAAGTCAGCAGTAAAGGTTAAAAGGTTTAGCATATTAGAAAAATTTGACAGAATAGCTGCTTTCCAGAAAAACTGAATTTTAACTTCTAATTGCCTGTATTGTCTTTGTTTCTTAAGGCATGTATATACAAAATCTTTAGGCTTCTTTCTAGAAATAGCAGGGTTACACACAGGACTAAAACCACCCTTTTTTTTCCCCACACTGTTTTCAGTTTTCTGAGTTTATATATTCAACTGCTTAATTATCCTCTTGAAGATAACAGAAATATAAGTGGATTCAGAGATTTAGATCTGGATTGAGCACAAAAATCCTTGATGAATATGTGACTATGCCTCTTGCCCTTCCATACACTGAACTTCATTCACCTCTACGTGTTTAACTTCTGTCAATGTGCTTCAAGAAAGAACTTCCTAAATTCAGCTAAAATACAGAACTTGTACTTCCAAATCCTATCAAACAAACACAAAATTGTTTGGTTATTAACCTAGAACATATATGCTAATTTATAGCCTAGCTAATCAAGGATCAACTTGTTCTTCTGTCTTCATTGCTTATGTCACAAAATACTTTACTCTTCCACTCTTTAATTATGAGAATATTGAAATTAGAGAAAAGGTGATTGTATACTGTCCTCCAACTGGGTGAATACCCCCCCCCCCCAAACACACACATTACTAATCACATTAACTCATAAAACCAAAAACCAGACTTTTCATAACCCGTGCACACACAGCACATCAGTACCACTGATGTACCCACAAATCAACTGGCTCTATCTTCTCGGCTTTTTTGTTTGTTTTTAACAAAAAATAAGCTCTTTTTCTGCTAAATCGCATGTATTTATAGTCTATCCACCTCACTTTCGCTGAGGATATCACTCAGAATAAAACAAATGCTGACGATGTTTAGATAGGATACTCTTTCCCATAGGAAATATAAATTATGTTTGGCTTGCAAAGACTGGGGTAGTTGAAGCAATACTGATTTAAATCAGTTCTGTTGAGCTACACCATGAGCCAGTGTTACAAACTCCCTGGGAGACACTAATTGAACCTCGTTAGTCAGCTGGACATGAGCAGGCTCTCATGAAAACAATATGAATATGCGTGTGTCTTGGTAAGGAAAGCAATGGAAACAAGTTTGTGTCTTTTTACTGAAGTTTTAGACAGCAGTAACTGGAAACTTCATCAACAGAATGGCTTTTATTCCAGCCGTTTACTATTACACATGAAGATTGGGGAACCTCACCAAAATGTTTTATACGAAATCTGTCGCATTGAGAACTTCATTTTTAGAATTGTAACTTAGCTTTAGCATGTCTTCATTACATATAATTATTTGCAGCATGTTCTAGTGAGGATTTTCACTGTACTGCAACTAAGGCTCGCCTTGCTAGCCTTGCTAGAAAGTAGTTTAATCATATGGAAACGTGTTCTGAACTCCCAGGGAAAAGAGTCAATTTGTACCAGAAAACTCCAAACTATCAGCTAAAGAACTGGCTAAACACAGCATCAGGTGATGTACCAACTGAAATCTAAATTAGGTACTGAGCTGCTAAGTAGTGTAATACACAGGTAAATAATGGGCTCAATGCTAACTCCTAATGGCGTGGCTAAGGATGCAAGTACATTTAGTGGGACAACAGTAACAACGAGTTTTTATTTTTCTCTTAACTGAAGATTAAAACTTCATAAAAGGCACTAGTGATAAGAGGAAAGGCACCAGGAACTAACTGTGCCCCTTTGCAGAAGAGCCTGTCAGAAAACCTGACAGGCTGGAGGCCAAGAGTAAAGAAAACAAAAAAGCCTGAAAACTTTTATTTATTTTTATTTACTCTTCATGTTTGTTTACAGTATCCAAAAGGAAAAATCTTCTATTAAACAAGGGAAAAAGTAGACAGACGGGATTCAATTAAACAAAGATTTTTTTAGTCTTAGAGGATTCCCCTTAGCATGGCTATTTACTTATTTCTGCAATTGACATACTTACTCTACACAACGATAAAAGCGGCAGAAATCCTGCCATAAACCGAAGCCATTTTGGAATTTGAAGCCCTGCTTTTGTATTGTCACAGGATTATGACTGAGCTCATAAGCCCTAGGAGCTGGGGTTATTAGGTTCAGCACGCTTGCCATATTGATTTGGATACACTGGTTTTGGACGGTGCTATTCCCCGAACACGGCACCCGCGGACACAGCAGTTAAAGCTGGCACTAGCTCGGTGCACCAGTGCCCCTTCCCCGCACAGCGATGCAGGCTGTGCGCTCCCTTTGCATGTGCGGTTACTTTTCTTCTATTGCTAAACCTTCAAGTTCAACCAGAAAGATATTGCAGCTTTTCCCTTTACTTCAAACTGTTCCTGTAACAGTGTATTTCCTGAAGGTTTGGTGTACTTGGCCTCTTCCTAAAGTCTTAAACATCCTTGTTTGTTTGTTTGTTCATTCACTTCCGTAGCAGAGGACGAAGATACAGTTCAAATGAACATCAATCATTTTTACTTCAAAGTCTACAAATGTCACCAGCAACACTGGGTCTCAGCTTTGCACATAACACACACACAAAAAAATCCCACTGACCTCCATCAGGTTGCTCAGGGGTGAAAATTTCATATGCTGTTTTTACTTGTCACTTACACAGCACTTTTGACACTTGGTGAAATCCAAAACATACGTAAGCGTTTATGAGACCAAGACCTTCCTGTCCTCCAATTTAAATGATTACTGCAGTTTCTGGGAAGGAGCACAGTGGTATTCCGCATTAAGTGTATCAGTATGGTAACTACTCAGTTTGCTGAGCGCTCAGCCATTGGCATTTGCTGCCTTTGTAATTTCAGTGGACAAAACACAAAATAGCAGAAAAAGACAACATTTGTGTTTGGGGCAAAACTGTGTGACTGTGGAGGAAATGGTAGTTTCTCAAATACCTTAACAACTAAAGCATAAGAGACCATAAGACAGAGAGAAAAAAATTTTTTTCAACTGACACATTGAGAATTTGCAATTAAAAAAAAAATTTGGTAGTTTTTAAGGAATAGATAATTGAAAACAGAACTATTTTTTCATCTATGTGCTATGAGTTTGAATACCTGGCATTGGTCTTTTCTTTCAAAATCTATTTTTTAAAACGAAATACACCTCCATGTAAAAAAACCTACCTGCAAACAGCACACACAAAACAGTCTGGGTGATAGGTTTTGCCAAGTGCTGAGACCACTTCTCCCTCAATGAATTCATCACAACTGAAGCACCGTGTACCATAGAGTCTCTGGTAGTCCAAAGTACAGATGTAGTCTCCCTGTCTCACAAAAAATCCTCCTTGAGCCAGGTCACATCCACAAGCTGCAGGAAGAGAAAAAGCAGACTCAGAAGGTTGGAAAAAAGGAAACTCTCTCTACAATGATGATGTTTTCAACTGCAACCAGTACAGGTCTTAGTGAAATATTTAAGCATTTTAATTTGAGGGCTTATGATCACAGAACAGTTGTGCATCTGAAAAATACTGCTTTTACAGTAAAATACATCAGGATAAGCTATGTACATTAACAGTCTAAATTCATTCCGTATAAAAATATCATCTCAGTGCAGAGGATCTAGTTCAGAATTAATTCCTTAGAAATTGAGTATAGGGCCAGTATACACAATACTCAATTATATTTAATAGGTTAAATGAAGCGTATAAAGGATATAAACCTTCATAAACCAATATTCCTCCTTGGCATGACAGTGGTTAAAATACTGCTCTATCTAAACACTAGTTCTGATGCACATGGGAACTGAGGTAAACTTCAGTGACAGTTTACAAGTTTTGTTGTTATTTTTTTAATAGATCTTATGTTTACTTGATAAGCATAACACACCAAGCATGAATTAGAAGGATCTCCAGAACCATCTGCTCCTGGTAAAAGTAGAGCTTTCAATCTGCCACTTTATGTTTTTAAGGTCACATCTGTAGAAGAGGGTTAAAGATGACTAACAAGGGGCTTTTGAGACGTATTTTCTCCACGGCACCACGGATGGAGCTAGGATGGTATTTTAAGATTTTAAAATGGGGAAGGAAGCCAACAGTCTGGCTGAAGTTGTACAGAAGTAGACAGAGATATAGAGTATCCTCGTCCCTATTGATCAGGATCTTTGGAAACAGACTTGATTAGACTTATAAGAAGAACTGAACTTCAAAATGGTGATTATGCTATAATGACTATTATTTTATACTAAGTTGCCTCATTATACTTGTCACTATGTCCTTCTACTGTTGGACTTGCACAAGGGGGAGTACCTCCAGCAGCAAACAGTGCTTACAGTCAAACAAGGCTGAAATGCAGAATAAAACAGATGAACATGACAGGTGGATAATCTCTCTGCTGCTGGATGCAGAGGAAAAGAAGAAAAATTGCTTATGAAATTTGTCTTACGTGTACAAAACACTGCAGAGCTGTTTACTGCCTTTGACCCAAAATCACAAAGGTACTTAGACGTCTAAAGTTCAAGAGTGAGATTTCTACTTAGGTACCTGAAAGACCACAGGCACTTTGGTTTTTAAAAGTAAATCCTCCCTTTTGACACCTAAACCCATTTTCAATTCCAAAAATAGTCATCTCATGAGAAATGCATCCAGCAGACACGCTCGAAGCACAAAATAACATATACTTACAGCACAGAAATCTATAAAGGATTCCACATTCATTCAAAACCACAATCAAAGAGGAAGAATCAGCTGCGCGAACTGAAGAGCCATGGGGTAAATTCACCTTTCTTCCTTACAGGCCAAAATAATTCCAGTTATATTGCTTTCTCGTGGAAACTGTTGGTTAGATGATTTACCTTGCAATACATTGCTCATGTGCCTTAACTCATAGGCTTAAGACATTTACATTAACTCTTCTGTTTCTCAATGTTAAATAAAACCCTTATTCTAATTTTTAGTAAGGGTACACTTTTTGAACATGCTCTTCAAAAATACAGTATGGCTTGCTAAATGCTATGGGTTTCTTTTAGTCAATATATTTCCCTTAGGTATGCATTACTGTGACAGAAACACAAGTCAACTATAGATCTAAGGGGAGAATCAGCTGCGGGCTCAGCTGATATTACTGGTGCCTAAAGTAGCTCTACAATGCATCATGTTGTGTTTAAATGTGCAGAGTAGACCATAAAAGAAAAAGTTAATGGACATAACTGGAGTTTTGGAGCGAGTAGGGAAGGATTACTTCCCTAACTCTTTATGCCAGTAGTAGCAAATCTTCCTACAGCACAAGTGAAGAAAGCCATCAAGAACCACTTTGGGTAAAATTAAAAATGAAAGCAATACTTATATGCATCAGAACTGTGAAGACAAGAATACAGTGTAAACAGAGATGCTCTGGCAAAAGGTAGAAAGTCAGATTTTATACAAAAATACACAGAATGAACAATGACAAAACAGCTATTCAGAGAAGGAAGCGGATGCTGCAATGCTCCAGAAAGCACTAACAGCCCGTTACATTCCCTCTGAGCAGCTCTGCTCCCTTTTCCCTTCTGCCCCAGCTGCCGAAAGGTGCTTGCCAGGAGCTCGGCGGCAGGCGCTGACCCACGTCTACTCCTTCAGCGCCATCCAAAGGGCCTTGGGGCTCAGCTTCCAAAACAGGCGGAAGAGGAGAAGAGGATAATCTACCCATGAATTACCTGTCACTACTCTTGTCAGCTAAAATGCGCAGGAAACACAAGCAAATCGGTATGTTTCTACTGCTGATACGGATGGAAAAGCTGAACACGATTAAGGGAGGCCACACCAGCTCTGCCTCGCTGCTGCTAACAACGTGCCAGCACTGACGTCCTGAACAGATAAAGTTGGTGACAACTTGCCATTCGCTTGATATGGGCCAGCATCTCACCCGGAAAGTATTTTCCTTTCTCTTTGCTGTCACAGCAGTTACAATTACTAATGGCTTCTTGTATATTACTCAAAAGCCGTTTGCATAAATACACCTAACCTTGGCTTCTTAGGAGACACCTCAGTAAAACTTTTCACCTGAGGAGAGGCAGATAAACAAGGTATTTAGACTTCTGAATGGAAAATGAATGCTCAGCTTGGCATAATCTAATCAGGCCTCTCTTCGTATTGCCAACAGTTCAGCACGCAAAGAACAGCCGGATTCAGTAAGGAGGAATACGAATCGCTCCATGAAGCCTTCGCAAACACGAGCAGAGCGCACATGCGCTTGAATAGCAGAATGAAGTTTAGGGCTTACTTTCTACATAAACTGTGCTAATGCCTGCTACAATTCATATTAACTGACTCAGTCATAACAGGCACACTGCAAATGAACTGCATGCAAAAGCAATGGGTTCTTACAGCCTCTTTTGTGACACACTACACCGGGTGATAATTGTGCAAGAAATGAAGTGGACCATGAGAGGGTGAAATGCAAGTTAACAACATGCTGGCTCCACAACATAGAGTCAATGATTTTATTCCTGAAAAAAGCTATTATAAGATACCTGACTTTTTAGATAAACAAGGCATTGTAACTCTTTATCTAGCCACAGTTCTAGAGCAATAGACAATAAAGAAAAAATTCACGGTATAAGATTCTAAATAGACAAAATGGCCAAGGGAGAGATGACAATGGTTTATGAGGAAGGGGGAAGCATAGGCTCAAGGAAGGTACTAGTGCAGCACAACTAAGGGAAGTTCCGAATAGGAATAATGTTCTTATTAGAAAAAAGCAGAATGAGGCCAATGAAGTGTGTTAATGACGTGAAGCCCATCGGGATTATCGGTGCAGAGCGGGATCAGAAGAGTAAAGAGAGCTGGATACCTCGAGAAGTGGAAAAGAGAGGTACTTAAAGACACAAGGGGAAAGGTCTTGCACGTAAGCATGAACAACAAAAAATGCCATTCTGAGTGGCAGAAGGAAAGAAAGACTTGTGAATTCTGGCTATCACAGAGCATCTGCAAGTCATCAGCGTTTTGAAGGATGCACTGGGCAAAGTAGGTCCCATAGAGCCAGGCAGTAACGATGGCGTATGCCTTGTGGGACCTCATCTAGCATACAGCGTGCAACTTGCTCAGTCAAATTCACAAAAGATTAATTCAAACCAGAGCAGGTGTAAAGGGCTGTTACGATGACATAAAGAATGAAAGCCCGTTTTAAGAAACAAGCAGACCTTGGCTTGCTTTAACAGAAAAAAACCTTGGGGAGCTGCCTGATCTCTAAAGCTACATCAGAGCTTTAAACAGAGCTAGTTAAGGGGGAGAGATAGAGCTATCTAAACCCAGAGAGAACGCCCTCACAAGAACAAGCAAGGAAAACCTGGCCATGAATAAATGAGGGATGGAAATCATCGAAAGGTTTCTGATCATCACAGGAAAGAGTTTTTGGAACAGCATCCCAGTAAGAATGAAAAAAGATAGAAAAAGCACCCTCAGCTACAGGTTTGGAATGAAGTCTGAAAAATATCCAAAAGGGATTATGAGATATGGTTAAAACATTATCTTTAAAATGTTCTGTCTTTTAAAGGATAATAAGAGAACTCTCACAGAACCATAGGAAAGCTTCAAGTATGAGATAAGTTTGGATGTAATCAGAGCTAAAACTTTTTTTGATTTCTTAGAGTTTGACACCTTAAACCCAATATTGCTCATAAAATATAAATATCGGTATTTTAAATTATAATTCTTATGTTCAATGCTTCTGTTTAATTAAGTAGATGCTTCTGTCATCCTCCATAAAATCAGTACTTACTATACATTATGGTAATAAAAACACCTAAACATGTTTATTCAACTGCTCTCTGCTAACATATGAATTTTCACGTCCTTGAATTCTACAGTTACCATTGAAAGTGCATGAGAAATAGGGAAAGAGGCTCTTTCAATGACCGTAATACTTCTGTGTAATACAGCAGTAGAAATAAACAGACCTATAAACGGGTACAGCTCAAACTTATTTCGAACCAATTAGGCCTGTAACAAATTGATTTGTCACTAGTGGCCAACATACTTATTCCTCTTATGAGATCAGATGACCTCTTCCGCTCAGCGAGACTATTAAACCCCCGGTGTACATCCATGTGACTACTGATGCAGTTTAGTACAACATTTTTATGGCAGATGATGATAATTTTCTTGAATATTTCTGTTGTAAAGCCAGCTGCTTTTATGTCACTAAAATCATAGCTGGCAAAGATTTGAGCTAAAGCAATTTTAAATGTGCCATATTAAAGAAAATATTTTTTCACTACTGCTTTTAAATGAAAACAGGTTTTTGATGCAAAAATGTTAAGTACATTGTAAAATATTTCTTCCCTGACAAAAGCTGGGATGATAACTTTTCAAAGAGGCTTAGCCACCCACCACACAACAAGCCTTTATCTGGGGTAATGATATCACTGTTAATGGAGGTTTTCAGCATCTTAGCAACCCAAAGGGGTTTTAAATCATTTATATTAAATCTTGATGCGACATTTGACTCCTCAATCTTAACTCCTGTCAGTGGTAATTAGTTCTTCTAGAGTTTCCTCCAAACAGATAAGCCATAAGCAAAACTCCTAAAGAAAAAGTCCATTAATGTTTTTTTGGCACAGAAATTAGAGCAGGGTAGGTTGTTGGACCTTTCCTCTGCATCTTACTTTGGCATATCTCCAAAACAGACACCACGTATGTGACTTTATTTGAGATGTTACCCTCTTCAAAGTCTTTATACTTATTCATGGATGAGTAAAATCATGAATGAGGCACAGGACAGAGTCTCCATGGTTATAGCCTCCCCTTTACCCACTGACTTGGCAGTGCAGAGGAAGAAACAGCTTTTCCTACAAGCCACGTTTTCCCAAATTTCCCATATTCCCACAGTCCACATACTTCTCCCTTGCTACTCAGCACAGTCCTCTTTAATCAGTTTCCTCCGCCAGCCTGCTTCCCACTCCTGCGTTAGGCACTGGCAGCTACACCCCTCGCACCTTCCTTCACTCTTTGAACCATTTGATACGACTGAACTCGATACCCAGTTGACCAGAGGAGAACACGGGGTTTCCAGTTATGCTTTGGCTTGTTTATTAAAAGAAGTCTGAATGAAAAGCTGAGACGAGTAGCTCTGGGAATAGAGCCACTAGCCATCTCTCCCGAGAGACGCTGGCCTCGTTGCCTGCGGCTTCTGTGCACAGAGAAGCCCTCCCCTGCTGGGACGATCCTGTGCCGTAACCCGAGAGAAGAAAACAGGAGAAGGAAACCTGAAGGTACTCAAGGGAGCACACTGGAAAGCAATAACCAGATATTACTCCTGTAGGACAGGAAATCAACGTTATGTGACAGATCCACTCCTACCCAACACTTGTCATCCAAAACGGGTATCTGGAGGAAGAGATATTTAAAACCGGGACACGGTTTCCAAATATCACTGAAGTTCATCTTAGTCTAACATTAAAAGCGTTGCACAGTACTTACGATAATAAAGAGGCGGGAACACTGAGCAGCTAAGCTGATTGTCTTGATATCACCCTGTATACCAAAGCAATGTTCTAGCCTGAACTAGCTCTCAGGAATAATTCTGAAGTAGTGAATACACAAGGGTTGACTCCTGTTATGGTTTTGGCAGCAAGCTATCTAGTGCTTGGAAGTGGTGGTGTGGGACTCAAGACGGCAGATATCTGCACTATATCTCAAGAGCCTCAGGGTGGCTTCTCTGATAACTCAGTAGCTCTGCTCATGAATATGCTTTTCAGTTACCTGACGACAGAGTATCTCATCGATCTGAGGGGTTTCTGTACTTGCTTACAAAAAGGCTTCTTTTTTCTCCACTCTGGTATCTGTAGCAGCACCTGGAGAACTGTCATTGGATGCTGTGTGATTTTACAGTCAACTTAACTCCATAATTCTTCATGAATGATACCATCACATAAGGACAACAACCCATAAAAATAACTAGTAGCAATAGTTAATTAAAAAACTAGGTTAAATTCAAAAACTAACGCATTTTAAGCACGTTTCTAGCCCCACTATCACATTACATCAGTATTTCATTTGCACTCTAAGAATATAAAACGCATCCGTATTTGCCTTGCTCGCATATGAGCCCAATGAAAATAGATACATTTTATGGCTGTGTGCTGGGCCTGAAAATCAACCGCATCCCAAGAGGTTCAGCCTTGGGTGCTACACCTGGAGCAGCAGGCTGCAAGAGTAAAATGCACTAGTCAACTTGTTATTCTGCCTTCAGCCTGCCAAACATGCAAGCATTTTGCTTATCAACCTGCAACCACATGTATGAAATTAGCTTCTTTCTTCTCATTTTGTGGCTTGACACAAGCATCCAGGCATGAATCCAACAGAGGAGAGAGAAGCAGAGTCCCAGAAAATAAAAGAACAAAGACCCATGCACGGCGTAGTTAAGGAATAAACAGGGAATAAAATCCCCACTTGCCCAATAGCTAAATAAAAGTTTTTCTCAGCATTCTGGCTTTATATCTACTTTTAACATTTCCATCTATCTTTGAGATGAACCCGCCTCAGTGGCTAACCAAGATCCCAAGAACGAAAGGCAGTGTGCTGCTGACATAATTCTCCTCCGGCAACTAAACTGCACGTATTCATATGCTATTAATGCAGCTTGGGAACCCATTCTCTGAAAGCCCATTATTATTTCTGGAACATTTCTCATGGCCACTATGACTTTGAGAAACAACAGAAATCACCTGGCAAACCACTACAATTTTCACTTCTTAACTGCACACTGACATGCAATTACCTTGAAGCCGTCTTAGCCAGGCCTAACTATAGCTAAATCTTTCCAGGTAGATGTCTGTGAAACCAAGAATACTCAAGCCTGCGAATCACCATCAATGTTTTAGGTCTAATACCTGAAATAACAGCTATAACGTCAACGAATGCATCATTTTGTCACTGTCCAAGGCAAACAAGAAGAAGAGCATGTAGCATCAGACATGTCTTGGCCAGATGGGCTGGCCCCTCCCAGGCTTCCCAACAGCAACAGGAGGGAAAACAAAAACATTATTCCAGAGGAATACAAGAAAAACTTTCTGAAGTGGATAAGTTACAGAGAACTATGGATATGTCTTATCCAACTTATAACATTGTATCTTGCTGCAGGTATAAGAGATATAGCGCTGCACAGCTACATAGGCTTTCAAACTATGGGTAAAATACCCATAAATTAATTTGTGGGGTACATACTCCAGCACAGACTAGCCCTTAGAAATTCAGATATCTTTAGATATCACATATGATATCATAAGATATCTTATGACTCCAAAAGCTTTTAAGATTCAGGCGCACTAATTAAAAACAAGGAGAGTTTGGGGAGTTCTCTGGATGCTCTACCATTTGACTCTAATAGTTTATGGGAACTATAAATCTAGTGTTTTTTGCATTAGAAGTGCACTCCCATTTTGAATTTCCTTCCAGGAAAATGGACCTTCCCAACAGCTTAAAGACAGCATAACAGCCCTATAAAAGCTCTCCTGTAGTATTCTGGATGAGAAAGAGAAGCGCATACAGCACTATGAACATGGTTCTTACAGGCTACCGGAACAACCCCCAGGAAAACTTGAAATCTTGTGTGTTTTGTGTTGATTTATTGTTTTAAGGAATTAACTTGCTTATTTTTAATTTACAGGGAAGCTAAAGAGATTTAAGAAACAGAGTAATGCGCTTTCAACGGTTGTTCCCTAACATAACAACATCTTTGGCCTTTCTGATAAAACACTGCTGTCATTTGCCAGACTAACTAAAACAATTTGCTTTTTTTGAAAAAAAAAACATGTAAAGCAAAAACATTAAATATTTTATAATTTTCCATAATGATGCTTTGGGTGCCAGTTACAGGTTTGCAAATTAAGCGCTTGCTCTAACCAGGCACAGCTACGGCAGACGGTCTCGTGTTAATGAGCCGCAGAGAGCGGGAGGTGCAATAACACCACTGTGGCAGTGACGAATTTTGTTGAACAATCCTCTCTAGGTCTCCGTGCAGACTTCGCATCACCTTAGCGCACTGAAATGCCCACTGACTATCCCAGTATGCTTTTCATATCCCTGCTGGGGTGTGAAAGAGCACGATGCAGACAAAAAGTCCTCCTGCATAAAGGGAACTTTGCACTGGCTATTTCCACGTGGGGATAAATCTTACCCTAAGGACAGAAGTTGAGTAAGTATTCAGAAGAACCACAGGCTCTGCACCCAGGTCACACTATCTAATATGGGCTTAAATTATGTATGCTCAAAATTGCCTTATTTGAATAATACACCTTTAACGCCCGCGAATTCATGTTTCCATCCAGCACTTAACAAACATCACACGTAATTTTCAAATGCATTCAATTTTGTTCCAGTTCTACTCTGATTTCAATCAGTATGAGTTTTACTACTATTAATGTATTTGTTGTATTTGGCTAAGTCCGTCAGCCTTTTCAGCACAGTAAAGCACCTCTCCCAGCTAGCTGGAAACAGATCTCTGCAATGCAAATATCTTCTGCACTCAGCCATATCTGCAGCTTGGGTCATCCCCCAAAAGTTCCAACAATAACTTTCTTGCAAATCCTATCCAGGTGTTTTATGAGCGCTTAATTTCCTAGTACAAATGCTCAAGCTTTGGAATATCAGGATATAAATAAGGCCAAAAGTAAGACAATTAAAAGAATAAGAAGAAATATATTAGTGTATTGTTAAGAAAGTAAAGCAGAGGTACTTCGTACTATGCTAGGTATAAACACTAGAGTAAGCACCTAGAGTTTTACTATGTCTAAAAACCCAGAAGCTTTGTTTTTTTAAGTGAAATGAATCCAGTCGGAAATCAGAAAGAATAAATGTCTGGATTCCTGTGATAGATAGATAGCCTTTACTGAAATGTTAGGAAGATATTGCTTTACCAGCAGTGTCACTTGTAACTCCTGCTACTTCCCCTGTCCCTTTCAGCACATTTTACTATTATCATATAAAATCATGAAGGATACTTAAAAAAAAAAAAAAGTGCCCTTGTGACTGGTACACCATCCAAGGAAAAGTTGCAACTAATAAGAGTATATATGTAAAACCATAGCAAAACTAATAATTACGCTACCATTGTGAGAGTTTACTAACCGACCAAAAAAATTCTTTAAACTTAATAAATGCAAGCCTTAATTATTGAGTTGTTTTTAGAAAGTTAGTCTTACATTAATGATCCCAAAACCACAACGCAGAACGACTTTGCCACTGCATTCAATCACTTTTGCACAGGCCTGACTTCAGTGAAATAAAGTGTAAAGCTAATGTGACAGCGGTACATCAGCCCTTAACTTACCACACTGTTCGAACTAGTGTCTCTGAGCATTGTGTCCAAAGCTGAGTTTTTTCTGTCGTACTGGGTTAATATGGTCTAGGACTGCAGGATGCTAAAGGACTCAGGAAGTGATGGGCACACTGCCGACAGCACCGGGTGACCAAGGGCCACGGCATTTCATCCCCAGTGCCCCAGATATCACACGCGTTATGAACCACTACCGCTATGCCAAAAGTTGGGACTCAGAAATCTTCCAATTAGTTTCTCGTAAATGACTCCCGTTCTGAAACCTGAAACCCCTTAGCAATGTTCAAATGCAAATCCCTCGGATTACTCAGTGTAGCTTTTAACACACGTATTTATATCCCAGCAGATGTGTTTGATCGGATAAACAAATCACTGCCTGTTACCAAGCTACCTGATGTTTTTAACCTTTTCACTGAATATTGTGTCTCAGCCCTGCCATTAACTACGTGGGCTCACAACCACCGTTACAACTTCATGTTCTAATGAAAAAAAGCGTATGTGAAAGGACTTTAATGCAGGTATAAATGCAATGTATCCAGTCAAAGGCTCCTTTACAATTCCCAGGGAACTTTAATGCCAACAAGAATCAAAACCATTCACTCACAGATGCATTTTTCAGGGTGTACTAACAACTAGACCAAAATACTTAGGAAAAAAAAGTGTACTTGAAATAGGTAGCCACGCTGCCATGGAAGACTACACGTTCTGCATCCATAGCAAGCCAGAAATCCAAGGAATTTTGATGAGGGGTCAAGCAACGAGACCTACGGACAGACACATAGCGAAGCTGGTACAGCACAGTGGTCACGTTCCTACATCTCTGGCTCAGATTGCAAGCTTACTTGATTACAATCAAAACCAAATCAGTAAAGGAGAAAGACACGAGTTACAGTCCACCGGCCATTTCAGTAATCTTATACAAAAAACACTTCCGCAGGACTGCATGGATTTTCCCACATAATTAGGGTGGAGGCTGTAGGATTTTTGCATACAAATACTCTAAATTTGCAAACACGCGACGGATTGTCCATTATTTGGCCTGCTGGGGTCACTGCATTAAATGCTGCCAGGTATGTTTTCTGTTTATAGGCAAAGTTATAGCAATGAAATTAGCCATGCCTCCCAGAAACACTGGCCTTTGATTCAGACTTCCACTATTTCCTAAAAACTGCGGCTGACACAAGTCTCTGCTCCTTTGGAATCGCCAGGATGCTATTACATCGCAGAAAAAGAAACGCGAGAGAAATACTCCTAGAACAAGATAACTTCTGTGTTCATGGAGGACCAAACAAAGAGGCTATTCAGGATAATATAATCACAGCGCCTACATCTCTCCTATCTGCAGTTCAGCTTTAGTCTGGGCCTCCACTGGCCCATTCAACTGCGCTGCCATAAATGAGCTCCAAATGAGCATTTGTCTAATGCCATAGACTGTACGAGACGCAGTCATGACACACACCCTCAGAACAAACAGCCGAACACACTTAGTTTGAACTTGATATAACCTGTGTTGTCAATATTTTATCATCTTGTGTCTTCTTTGTCAGTGCTTTCATTACAGCTGTAGGAAATAATATGAGAATTTGCAAATGAGGGAACCAAAGCCTTTGAAGTCTAAGGAATATAGTGTTTGCCTTATGTTTCAAAGGCCTTTACTTCTCCTATCATGGCACTTTTATTAAACCTAATTAAAAAGGAAGGAATTTTAAAGTACAGATGGAATAAAAATATGAAATCAGCCCAATGTGAATAACTGGATGGTATGTTCCCTACAGCCTTTTACTAGCAGATTAGATTAGGCACTTTTACAATGAATAATACATATAAACTATAAATAGATATGACTATAAACATTATTTAAAATGCTTATTTACTTCCCTATCTCTTAGCTTTGCTATTGAGCAAAACTAGCAGATGTTCACAGTATTGTCAGGAAAATTTTTAACCTGGATAGGTATCTCACTATCTTGAATAAGAATAGGAATAAATCAACAGTTAATTATTTGATTTTTTAAAACTTTGCTGTCTTAGAATTCTTTAGAATTATCTAGGGAATTTAGGAATGGCTGGATGGGAATGAGCGGCTTTATACTAACCTTCCTTGTTTTTGCATGGCTTTATGATTTCGTTTAAATATAAAAGACAACTATATTCTTGCTGTTACCATGCTGATCATTCCTGAAACTTGCAGTCCTCATAGCAATAATCAGCCAGCAATATGGCAATATTCTAAGATACCTTTTTACCCTAAAAAAAAAAAGAAAGGATTGAATGCCATGCCCCCTTCACTGAAGCCTCATACTTCAAACTCAAACCCTATCAAATTCAAATCCAAAATTCAAACCCTATCAAATAAATGGTTTCACATTTCGCACGTATTCAAAAAGGTAAGCGTGACTTCATCTAGTATACTATCATCTGTCACTGATAAAGTTATTTAACAGAGTTCAGATATCTTTAGATGCCTCTCAGGGTATAGTCATTTGTACCCCTTCTCCTCGGGCTCTGTGTTAGTTTGTGGTCTTCACTGCAGTAGATCTGTCAACGCGGTGAGAAGAAAACATCATTTTCTGCAATCTGGCTTCTGTATTTCTAAAGTAAGGTTTTCTGGTAAAGGCTATCAGATGGTTTAACACAGAGGTAGTCAGCTTGAGCGCAGTGGCACCGTCCCGCTTAGCAGCGCGACCCATCCAGCCCACTCCCAAGATTAGCTGTCCTACCGCCGGACGGCCACTGCGCGGCACGCTGGACGCATTGCCCTTTTCTAGATGCTATCTTTGGGCAACGGGGTGACAGGGGCAAACTGCACCGCTGAGCACACACACAAGAAATACACCGCAGGGAGGAGTCAACCCTAGTATAAATTCCCAGGGAAGTCACCCTGTCCTCGCACAATAGGGCCGTGGCACGGCAGACAAGGGGTTCAGCAAAGGGGCTGTGGCATGCATCTCTCCCCCATGGCTGAGAGGAGGTAAGCGGTCAACTCACCGAGAAGCCTGAGTACCTTTTTTTTTGCTAAATCCTAACATATTAACTATGCTCTTTTCATTCACTGATCTGAGTACCTAATTAAAAAAAAGAAAAAAACCCAAATCACATTTACCTAACCTAATTTTCCCTCCTTTATTTTAACTAGTGAAATTTATATTTAGTGCTTTGTTCTGTTCTTAATCTCTTCTCACGCAACAACGTGGTAAGTTCACACTAGAAAGCAAGTTACACTTCTTAAACGAAAACATAAAACCCAGAAACAAAACATAAACAGATACCAGAAAGATGTCAGCAAAGTGGTGGAAACTCCTGAAGAGCAATAAAAGGGATTATGGTCTTTAAATAATGAGGACAAATTTAAAAAACCTTAAATACGCGCAAACTTAGCAAAATGAATACTAAGGAGGAATATAACTATTCCAAGAGCATTAACACCAAGAAGCAGTTTAACTACGCGTCTCCTGTGCCAATCTAGAGTCTGATGGGTGGCTAACAGAAGCTACCACGCTTCTTAATTGTTAATACAGTGGGTTTTTTCTCGTTTTATCCAAGTTCTGCCTGAAAGCAAACAAACTCCTCCTTATCTCTATTAGACATGTAAGGGTAATAGAGCTTCTACAGTACATTCCTCATCTTCTTTTGCATGAAAAAAAGAGCATCAGCAATGACTAGATCACTGACCGACGAATAGTTTCAGAATTAGCTTGCTGCACTTGCGGGTGACCCGCCAACTTCTAAATGGAGATGTCCCGTAAAATGAAACATGGATATATAACAGTGTCTAGTTCTTTATATAGGACCTGTCAACTTGTTCTCTCATAGCAGATCTATATAAAAGGGGGCCTAGATTTCATCCAGGTAATTGTAAGGAGAACATACCAGTTACTGAGACTTTATGCAGAAGCCAAGACTTCTCAATAACAAATTACTCGCTATCTTAATGAGTTACGCCTGAAAATTAATTTGATCGTGAAGTTTGTCATAAGAATGGGTGGTTTTAAAAGCGTTTGGAAAAATTATATATGGGTTGTTTCCACTTTGAATACTATTCTGGTTCTGAACAGGCGACTAAAATGTTTTTGCTATTTAGGATATTACATTGTGCACTTTTTTTGGTTGAGTAATTTTGCAAAGAACGCAATCATTGAGTTAGACACTTAATGCCCTCTAACTAACTCATTAAAGACTGATGCAGGTATTGAATACTATATGCCTTGTCCCAAGGGATTAAAAAAATATCTTTGTAGCCAATGGAGGAAAAAAAACGGAGAAAAACTGTCATCATCTAACGTTTCCCTCAAAAGTCTTTTACTCCTATTTTAAGCAGCATTAAAACAATATCTGATATACTAGTGAAATGCACGTACTGGCACACTCTAGGAGTTGCTAAACTTTGATCTAGCAGTAACCAGCTCTGTTACCTTTGGCAAGTGCTTAAATCATCTTCTGCATGTTTCTCCTCTCCTTGTCTCTCTAGATTGTACCTATCCTGAGGAGTTTACAGCCTCTTGGAAATAGTCACACTAAGACAGCTGGCACCAGAGCCACATTCATATTTGTGCTACACGTAGTAAGAAATGCCATTTGGAATACAAGTACAGCAAACTGCTTAATGATGAATTAAGCAGGTTGTCCCAAAATTGTCAGTTAACATCTTACTCATTTGTACACTCAAAACAGATTAGAACTTTGAAGCTTCCAGGTAACCATTCAAAAAACCAAATATTTACAAAAAGGGTGCAGATATACTGTCATACTGATTAATTCCTTGTTCGTTCGGAGGACTCTTGTCCTTCTGTCATTCGCAACGTGTCAATGTTAGACCACTTCCAGGCTCCAATATGGAGCAAACCGAGTAGTACCCTCACAAAACTGCCGAAGCACAGACGGTCACACTGGGGTTCAAGCGTCACAGCCTGACGCAAGGCGGCCTGAACCAACTCGGCCGTGGTTCCCCCCGTGGCACGCATTATTAAGTCAGCGGAGGGATAACCTCTGAGTGTCTTTGTAAACACTAAATCTCTCCTAACCCCATGCCATTCTTCATAACCAGTTCTTCCAGCCTGTTCTTCAGGTCCCAACTCTGCAGTAAACTCCGTGGGTTTACACCCATTCAAAACATATTCCATTTTTAGGATTTGGGATGTTTGCAGTCTTACAGTAAGCAGTCGTACAGTCTACAGTAAATCCTTTCAGGCGTGGACTGCATTGTAAAATGTTTATGAAGTTTCCAGGACCATGAAGCCACGTGTCCAGTACTAATGTACTATACATAGTAACAGCTGTCACAAACACTTACCTTTGCAAACAAAGCACTTAATATGGAAATATTTGTTCTGAACTCTCAAAACTTCTCCTTTGCATGGGTTGCCACAGTTATTGCAGAGAATTGCAGTACTTGATGGCTTCTCCAGTTGGCTGTGTACAGCCTGTGGTTGTGAAACTGCAAAGAAAATCAAAAGATAAAAGTATTTTAAATGCTGCGAGATGGATAGCTGCAATAGAATCATCTTCTTTAAGACCTGCCAATAATGACATTTAACACTTGGAACAAAACAGGCCATGTGGGTCAATACTTGGGACAAAATGGGCTTGTGGGTCAAACAGTTTTAACTTCTGATATTGGCCAGCACAGGAAAAAAGATCTGCTAAATCAGCTGAGACACGTTTCCCCCATTTCATAACTTTAAAAGTTCACACTTGTAAACATTTCAAACATAAATTAGACCTGCTAATAGAAGAAAGAATTCTCAAGATGATTAAGAGCCTCTCTCTAAATATCAACAAATTACTTTGTAGCATTTTCCTTTCAAAAAGTCAAAATATATAGACAAAAGTTATTATTTTCATGCAAAATACCTTTAATGGGATTTAGTAACCATTACATTATGATCCACTCTTCTTTAAAGTTCGAGGTAATTGCATTTCAATATAAAAATATATTTCTGCAATGTTTTGAGTTCATAAGTTTGAAAAATTAACATTTCTGTAGCTATTATACATGTGATCATTAAATAAAGGTTGTTATCATTTTGTAGAAAAACATTTGTGATTTTAACAAAAAATTAAGTTTATTTAGGCTAGTAAAATATTAAGTGAATCAAAAATTGGCTGCCACCTTGTGATGCAAAGTAGAAACTGCATTTATTGGGCTGTTAATATAAACTGACATTCCAATACGTTACGTGGCCTCCTTCTTGTAATTCTGCTGCAGTACATGCATCAATTTTATATTGCAATGTACTCAGTAAGAGAGTCTAGAGAGTGAATATCAAGTGAGCTAATTATAGCAGGCCTATAACGTTCCAAAGAGCTGGCTTTTCTTTTCTATCCGAAAAACTAATAACAGGAAAACGTACCACACTGTTAGTAAATTACCTACTGACTGTCATACTACTACTTCTTTAATGTGGCATGTTTATTCTAAGGTTGGATTCCTTACTTCAAAGTGACTAAAGTCTTTTAAATGGTAGCTTCAAAATAAACTTACCTACCAATCAGTCAAGATGCAGCAACCTCTCATAGGCCTATACACTAAGCATGACAAGAAATCAATCAATCAGATGCGTTTCACTTCAGCGTTCAGCTGACGGATAACGACACTGCTGCCTAGCTCCCCATTCCTTTTCTTTCATCAACATTTCAAACAAACTGAGATGTAACTTTGACTATGAGACTTCTGCAGCATGACTAATGTGCTCATAAAAGTCTATGTTAAACTCAGATTAGCTGAGATAATTAGTTTCTATTCCTAACCGAGCATCAGAGTTGCTACTTCAGAAAAAGCTTCTGAAAGAGAAAAGGATGTAAAAACCACAGAATTGTTTTTAATTTAAAAAACAGTAACGTGTACCCCTTCACCATAGGGAGGGATGATATACAGACATCATGATGGTATTGCCACTAATAAACATACATGATATCAGATGATATCAGAATCAGTAAGTGTCAATACCAGTGTGGTACTGGGACATCCACAGTCTTGCTAGATCCTAGAGCCTGTGCTGCCCTGGAGAGCCCAGGCCAACTCTGCTCTCCAACGTCTGTCCTTGCCGCTCTTCCTCCTCTATTAGTACCTTCACCCCCATCTCTGGAACTGGCTGGTGATACCTAAAAGGCCTCTTCAGGTCCATTGACCTTAAGAAGCCAGTATTTCAAAGAGATGCTGAACCTGCCACCCAGTGCTCTAGCGAGTTTCTGGGAGTTTTGACCAATCTTGCACATTCTATTGCAAATAGAAGTGCTTTCTTTCGTTGTTGGCTTTTTTTCAGGGAGATACCTGTGATGAGTTGTCTGTAGTCTTATTTACCACCCATCAGCTTCCTGCCTCGCCCACTGCAATTCTGCATTCTCTGCTTGTCAAGAAGCCCTGCTGAAAGCAATGTGAATTTTGGAGCTCTTGCTGAAGCCCTGGCTATAATTAAGTACATATCCAATACAAACAACAGCCGACAACAAGCAATTAGAAGTTTATAGAAATGCAGACGCCCAAATTTACGAAGACTAAAGGAAGCTCTTAGTTCAAGCTAATACAGTCTTCTGCCTTTTTCCTTTAAAGAAATAAAAACGGAGAGAACTCTACACTTCACAATGTTTAACTTTTGACACGAGAATTTCTCTGTATTGTAACTTGCCCAAAACGATCCACCCTGAAATTAACTGAAGAATCAGCCCTGTAAGAAATTTAAGCAATGTTTTTTTTACTGAGATGCTGAGTATAGTAGTAGCTAGAAGTTTCTAATTCTTGGTAAAGAGGGTTCTCTCTCCTCCAAAACTGTTAACAAGCATCAGAGGTGTAGCATTTAATTCCTGGACTGAAAAACAGTTGACTTCACCCAGAATATTTTCGTATGAAAAGTTACATTTGAAAGGGAAAATTCTGATTAGAGAGACAGACTCACTTGATTTTTTGAACCTGTGCTGCACGCTCGACTCTCCCATGCTCCTGCTGCCCGAGCGAGCTCCCTGGCGAGGCGTCGTAGCCCCCCAGCGCGGAGGCACGCGGACGGCAGCCATGTCCCACGGCGGCGCGGCGCGCAGCCAGAGCTCAGCCGCCGGCGCAGCCCTCCAAACGAAACGCTCCCCCGCTCGCTGCACCGAAAACGCTGTCACTTTGCCAGGGCAAACTGCGGCTTTCCTCCTCAAGAAAATGCTAAAATATTTGGCTCCCGGACACATGAATTTGTCCATTTTCAAAGCCCTTTCAAAAGATTTTCTTTGTTGTGGTTTCTGGGGAGCTTTTTTCTCTTCTCGCTGAAAAGCAGGTCAAATGACAATTTTTGGCCCACCCTACTTTCCAATTAATCAGGAAAAACAGGAGACCTGTGGCACAGGTCTCCCAGCTAGACCTGCTTTACAGAAGATATTCTGATTGCACAGAGCTACCAAGCTAACTACAAAGCTCTGGCAGCAGAAAGCAGCTTGTGCCCCCCACAACCATCCCGCACCACGAGTGGGATGCTGAGTGGGGTTCGTATTTCCACCTACCACCCATGATGGACCCTTGTAAGTCCAAGGCTCCACTAGCCCATGCTTCTGGCCCTGCTGGATGTAAGGAAGGAAAGGGATGTACCAGAAAGGTCAAGGAGCCCTTGAACACGTCTGCTGCATCCTCCCCCCAAGCGGTACCTCGCTAAGGAAATAAAATCCTGTGTAGAACAACCAAGCGTATGCCAAAGACTTTCTTAAATTAGACGTACGGTACTATTTCTGTTTAACAAAACCTTCCCTGAGAAAACATAGTCTACTACTCTCTGACACATCTCACACAAGAGAAAGACATTAGTGAAATCTTTCAGTACGCGTATTCCTTCTGCTTTGAAGTGACGAGCATCCACACCTTCCCCAGAACGCAGCTGCGGGTTATGGAGCTGCATGACTCAGGAGCTGAAGAAGGGTAACGTCTGTTGGCTCCCTCGCTGCTCGCCTGGAAGTTCAAGGCTGCAGTTATCGGAAAGCAATAGCGCAAGGCGGCTTTACTTGCCACGTTGCCCTTGGTGCTTACTGTCCACTTCTACAGAGCAGGAAGACGAGGCATTGCTTGGTCCTCTTGAAGGCCACTGCTAACTCAAGAAACTGCGGCCAAACTCTGACTGGGACTGTCCTGAGCAGTATTTGTGAAGCCACCCTAGGAATACGTTTTCTTACACTATGCTACCCAAATGCAAGAAACTTCACCCACTGGCACGTTCTTTTTGTTATTTTCAAAGCCTTGAGATTTTTTATTATGAGTCATTTCTCATCAAGGGATAGAACTGGAAAATAATGAAGAATTCTCAACACATAATAAAGTCTAAAAAAAATGTAGTATTTCATTTGGAATTCCTTCATTGATCTTGAAATAACACAAATTATATTTAAAATATGCATATTACAAGCATATTACAGAGGAATATTTGTTTTGCCTTCCTCTCAGTTCAGAACTAAGCTAATCAGTGTTTCACACAACAGTCTCTAGGAAACCAAGTGGGAATAGAGTGCATTTGGGCTCATTATAAAACTGTGCTTTTGATGGCAGTTTTAAATACTTGTTCTTTCTTCTCGCAGAACAAAATGATGTGATTAACGTTGGTCTAAATTTGAATATTTTGTTTTAAAATATATTGTGCTTTATGTTGAAGTGCAAAACTATGGATACAATTTTTAAAAACGGAAATACTTTCAAATTAATTATCTTAGTCAATCTAAAATTTCAACATATGTGCCTTCCAACTCATTATGAAGTAAATCTGTTTACATGGTAATTTTCAGCTTTCTATTTTTACCCCTTTAGGTATCAAAACTAGTCTTCAAAGCAGAAGATATGACCGACATACTTAGCTGCTAACATACTGTATTGCTTATGGAATGTAATGATCTGAGAATATTCATCTGATCATGATCAACTAAAGAGTTCATTAAAAATTAAATGATTATGCTATTGCATTCTGGTTTGTAGAATTTAATGAAACTAGAAATTTCCTTCTTAACTTTAAGTGACTCTTGCTGAACAGAAATGCAAAGGAAAGCCTGATTCTCCAAATTTGTCTTCCTCCTAGTTTGCCAGTATACTGCTCTAGCAGAAGTATCTCCACAAATCCTTCAGCCCCGCAAAGGTTTTATTGTACTTACTCTCTGGCAAGGACAAAAATGGGAAAGAAAAGAATTAGCATTCACTTTCCCTAGCACTTATTAGCATACAAGAACTGTGCGGTGCTGGAAACATGACTGGCAAAATTATTTGTCAAATGTCCAGCGATTATACACTTCTGATGGTGTGACTGACCAATAACCTCTACAATGGGAGAAGGCTCAGAGAGCCAGCTGCCCCATGAAACTCAAGGACAGTGTAGGATGCGGCTTGTTAACCCCTGCTGTTGCACAGAGGACTGACTTTGTTTCAACACAAAGGGGGCCGGAGGGTGACCTTTGTTTTAGATAAGCAGCCATATCCATTAGTTAGACCTGGTGTGAATGCTTCTTCTGAGTTGTTGAAAAGATTGTGAAGGTCTCCCTAAGAACAGCCAGACCGCCAGACCGGCATGGGGGAAGTGTATACGTAGCTCTGCCCAACAGAGAGTATGAAACCTCAGCAACTAACAAGTCTTGAAGAGAGCAATGGGCTTGAGCTGGCATCAACCCACATATTCCTTCCTGGCGACTGGGGATGCCCATTGTCGGGATGGCGAGCACATTTGAGACCACCAACGGCAATCACATTGGTATTGTGATTGAACTGTCCAGCTAGATTTTGTTAAGCGTATACACTTGAATTGTGATTTCAGTGTATTGCTGAATCACTCTGCTAAATCAAAAATCCTGTGTAACATCAAATTGCTTAAAAGTAAACTTTTATATTAAACACTGCGCTCTCTGTATGCGTGGAATATCTAAAAGACCCTGTCAGAGCGTACTGAACTCTGACAGATAGCAAAACTAGAGAGCCTCAGTGATCAGGCTCACCTCTCTCCAACATGCTGGGGGCAGCCCATAATTCTGCAGTTCTGGATTAAGTAGGGATTACTGAATTAGCAGTGCTTTAAAAATTGTAAAATAGGATACATTTCTGCAAACAGATTTATTCCTATTTTGTTTGCCCTAGCCACATGCACTTACTCTAAGTATGATGGGGGAAGAGAGGATTGCGGGATTGCTCACTACTACAGCTGCACTACACTGTAACTGTAAAATGACAGTTTTAGCGGGCTTACAATTTGCCAAGCTTCAACTGTTTATATTGAAATTCTTTATGTTTGGTGTTCTCCTCAGACTCATTTCTTTGGGGAAAACTTCAGACAAACTGTCTAAGCTTTTAATAGAGATGAAAAAAAGAAAAGGATAACATATATATTGTCTTTTCAACTTAAAAAAAAAAGTATGGCACCTTGTCTTTGGAAGTTCTCACACGGTGTGCTTTGGAGTAAAGGCTGAAGTCTAACAGAGAGATGGACATGACAGTCCCCGTGAAAATCCACAAATATGGGGTGGAAAAAAAAAAAACAAACTCTTTTGAACTAACACAGCTCATTTAACATTGCTAGATCAGCTAGGATTTAACAGCAGCGGGGACTGGGACAAAGTGCTGGGGTAAGGAAGAGACGTGCCTGAGACAGGGCTGTTAGAGTGGGACAAAATTAGCTGATACTGGTGACAGAAGGGAAGAGGCTCTCGAGGCCCTGTTCAAGCTCCTCTCCAGAGCCTGGGAGGGAAAAGACCACTGCTTATCCTTCAGCTTCTCTGCAGCGTGAGCAAACATCTGAGACTCATCCTCTGCAAAGGACCTCGCTGCCCACCTAGGACTGGCCCACGCAGAGGATGAGCAAACACTACCATTATCGGGCTCTCTGCCAGCCCCATGACAGAAGTCCTCCTGGTAGACCACAAACCTCATGAAGAAACATGTGGCTAGAAATTGCCTAATTTAACATAGTCCTAATGCTTTTTTTTTTCCAGTTTGTTTTAACAGTTTGTTGTTTGTTTTTCCCTTTTGTTTTAACTTAGCAATAAGGACACACAGAAGTCATTGCTGAGCTTAGAAATCAAGCACTGAAAAGTTAAGAAATGCCATGCTTAGGAATACACGTTCAGCCTGAGATCCAACCTCTAACACAATGCTTAATAATAAAGACTTTTACTATATGAGCAAATAATGGTGGGTTTTTGCCTTCCACCCATGCCTCAGTTAAGGCACAAAATGGAAGGTGCTTACGTAGCAGGGAGATGTGCAGTACATTTTAGCTGTTTTGCCCAATATATGGACAAAAATAAGGCCATGTGTCCTATTTACTCCCCACTATTTAGCCCTCTTCTGCAAAACAGCTTCTTAGGTTTCTGGCTCTTCAGCATTACTGAAGCCTGAACGGAAAAAGTGCCAAATCACACAACTTAATAACAGGTCTGACAGGTGTTTTCTGCTCTGCGGTATGTCATATAAACATTTTAAAGAGTACTATGAAATAAACGGTAAAATGTAATTTGAATGACTGGATCATGTTTGTGTGAATAAATATTTTATTCCTAAAGAACAAGTTTGCATAATCCTAACAGTTAGCTTTCAATTCAGGAGAAGCGTAAACATTTCACCACAGATCTTGGACAGTGAGTATATGATCAGAGCTTAAAGATAGACGTAAAAGGAAAACCAAAGAGAGGAGAGTAATTTGTTGTGTGTCTTTTTTTCCTCTGCTTTCCTCTTTTGTTTGCTTCTGGTCTTGTGTTCTTGGGATTGGGTTAAAAAAGAGCAATCCTTTCATTTCGGGCTCTGAACGCAAATGCAGTATCATTTGCCTTTAATAGCAACCCTCCGTCAGAAGAAAAGCTAGATCAAGCTTTCTTTAGAAACTATCAGCACTGCTGGCTCCTGTATAAATTCACTGAGAACTTCCTTTCTTCATACCCCATTACATCCTCTTCAAGAGATGTATCAGTTGTTTAGTTCATAAGATTGGTCAACTTTTGCACTAACGACAAAGACAACGTTCCAACTCTGAAAGAGAAACGCGTGGCTCTGACGATGAACGCTATTCACCTTGACGGGATTAACAGAAAATTATCTCAGAAACGTTGACACTGAAACCCTTCACCTCTACGGCTAGAGTTGGTCACTGCAATTCAAAATTAACAACTATGAAACCTGAATGCCATTTACTCACTAAGTATTTGAGGAGAAAAATATGGACTGCTGGAACGCTGTATCAAGCAATTGGAGGGGGGGACAGAAGCGCTTAGAGTGGAATTAAATTTGCAATCTTCTCTGAGCAGGATTAAGAGAGAATCAAATGACCCTAGCACCAGATCCGAATTAAGAGATTTGAGTTCAAGTTCTCATTTCGCCAAACATTTCTGGCATTGCCTAAATCAAATCACTCAGGGCTAGGTTTAAAAACATAGCATGAAAGCAAAGGAAACTAGCATTTAAGTACCTGTAAATATCCCATTTAGCACTATTTGCAGTTTTAGGTGCCAAAATGTGACCCCGAGTCTCCCCTTGTCTTGCGCCTATCTGCAAAAATACAGTGACCAGGAGTACTTCCAGTGCTTGCCTGAAGGCAAGGATAATATAATAGAGTAATAAAAAAGTAATAAGGTAATTAATGAGGTGTGTGGAGAACTACATGGGTGTGAGCTATACATTTACCACGGATAAGGGTTTTGGGGGTTTCGTTTTGCTCCTAAGGACCCCTGAGGACTTGTGAGGGCCCGAGACCCCTACGGTGACCCGCAGCCCCTGCTTCTGTTTCTGCGGAGAGGAAGAGGAAAAGGGGGATGATAAAAGTCCACAACCCTCCCCATCCACCTGCCTCCCCTTCGGCTGTGCTGCACTGACTTTTGCCGCAGGGCAAGAGCAGCGCCCGGCCCCCCACCCCGCCAGCCGGGGCGCCAGCGGCCCCGGCACGGCACAGCCCGCACCAGCGCCGCGGGGAGCGCGGCACCTCCGAGCGGACGGGCGCTGAAGCGGCCCCGGCGGCGGACGTGCTAGAAACCGATGTCCCGGAAGAGCACTTGTGGGAACTCGTTTCAACATATCGCTCCATTAGGAGTTTGTATTAAAAGCCTTTTCCCAGATAATGTGCTTGCATCCTTAATTGTGCCACCTTAGTATTTTGCAAAACCTTTTCCTTTCACGCAGCTCACAATAAACTAGACAGTTTACAGGGAAAAAGAGTAAACTAAATTTTGCCTTGAATTTCCACATTACGTATTGCCCCCAAAATTTCGGCTAGCTATACAGGGAGCTGAACTGGAACCGCTTTAGCGTACACTAACTAGCTGACTTCCCAAACAGGGCTTTTACACAATGACCATGTGTAACAGCTTCTGAAGAAATGCTTACTATTTTTTCAATACTGCTTGTTGTTCCTAAAGCAAGCACTATTACTAGTTCTTTAATTAATATCCTGCACCACAGGCAATTCAGCAAATTCAGGAAATCCTTAGGCCAATAGATCTCTATTTAATTAAAAGTACTTAACATAGTCCAAAAAGATAAAATAACACCATTAAAAATAATTGTGTTCACTTCTGAACTATATACCTGCTTTTACTAGTTATTAGCATTAGTTTTTACAGCGCCTTTCCTTCGGCACGAAGAAATGGATTGGAAACCTTTTCCAATGCTTCCTCTGGCTCATAATCCAAAAAGAAATCTATAGCTGATACAAGACAGCACATAAGTTAACGCAACTGAAAGCCTGAAGTGTCTTCTGCTGTCACTGCTGCTTACAGGGTTTACGGTACGGGCAACGGAGGAACGCAGCGCAACGCAAAGTAGCGCAAGCAGGCATCAGACATGCAATACGGCACAAGCGCTCAGCACCCACGAGCTCCAGACCTTGCCATACGCTCAGTGCAAAGCCCACCTCACGTAAACAAGCCTAGCGCAAGCTAGCCTCCTGCGCTCCCTACTGCTGTAAAATATTTACCAGACCCAAGTTCAGTTAGCAGAAGTCTGCTGAATTTTAGGAGCTGCTACTGCAGCAGCATAAATGCTATTTTGGTATGCTTTTAGCAAGACTGCAGCGAGAAAGGAGATAGGATCAGCACGCCAATACATCTGCATAAAGCAATAGGCGTTTTTTCATTAGAATCCAATACAGGTCTAAGACAAATTAAATTAAATAAAATCAGGGAGTTTTTCAAATTGAGCTGTCAGCCAGTAAGTGCCGTATCACTGCAGTTTTCAAATCATCACTTACATAATTAAAAGACTATGAAGCATAATTTAACATAAACGTTTAGCCCTCTTCCTCTCCTCTGCAGCATTTTCATGTAAACAGCAAGTATTCTGACGATATTATCAGCGAGTTACAGCAAATTCAAACTATTTCAGGTCCACACGCTCCAAAATGTGGCATCATCACACTGTACCTGTATCTTCTGGCATTCCCGCATTAATTCAGTCCCGTGCAGACAGTGACACGGGAAACACCACCAGAAGTATCACAGCCCCAGCTTCCTCCGAGCTGCGAGGAGGGCAGCGAGAAGGGCCGGGGAACGCGCGAGCGCGACAAGCGCCGCAGCAGACGAGTGGGAACTGCAGCAGCGCGCCGTCGCCGGAGCTGCCTCCGACAGAAATGTGGCGGGGGCTCAGATGACTCCTGCAGCGCCCACGCACAAGCAGGAGGCGAGCCAAGACCTCGCTGCCATGCAAAAAATAGCGCCCGAGAGAAGCCGAAATAGTCTCACGTTCGCCGGGCGGGCCACCCCTGGGCAGGACGGCGCGGGGACGAGGGGCTGCTGCCGCTCGCGCCTTCGCTGCGGTGGGCTCCCATAGGGCGCTACCGGGCACCTGGGAGAAACGGCTTCAGGAAAGAAAACACTGCGCGAGCCTGTAAGCTCGGGGAAAAAACCAAGCTGAGCGGGAGGCGCTCTCCGTTTGCAAACTGCCCGGCCACAAATTAAAAATACGGGCTGAGGTAACTGGCAGCAACGGGAAAACCGCTCCAGCAGTGTCCCGCGGCCTCCCTCCGGCAGGCTTTCACGCTCCGGCCCCCCGCAGAGGGGAGCCGACAGCACTGATTTCTGAAGGAGATATGTAAGGTGGTTTGTTTTCTCTCCAGAAGGCATTCAGGGAGCTATCTGGCAGCCAAAAATCTCTCCCCTGATTGCTCATATGGAGTTGGACGGGTATCATTGTAGCAACAGCGATGTGCTGAGCTATTTAAAGCAATACTTGTTTGCCCAGTTATCATGTGAATAGTCTGGGAGGGCGAAAATCTGAAGCTCTCACTTGCTCTGGGCTAACTTTGTATGAAGGTAATAACACGGCCAGTGCATTGGAAGGTGGATCGATTGCTTGGAGAACAAACTCGCTAAACCTGGACTAAATCACTGGGTGAGGAATAGGGCTGTGTTTTTCATGAAGCCGGCTTTGTTTTCCTGCCGGCTCAGAAGAAGCCGAAACGCTCTCCCTCCCCGCGGCTCACCATCCTTTACCCAGCCACGGCCTGCTTGGTTACAAAGCAGCAAAGAAATAGCTTTTCCTTTCCTTCAGCAAACAGAAACAAGTCAGGGATGGAAAGGTGAAAACCAGGCTCCTCAGCTTCTGATATTGCTGCAGGAGGGATAGAAAAGCAACACGGGTTGGGCGGCACTGGGCACAAAAAGCAGGCCTTACCCATTAAATATGGCCAGCTACTTAGCAAGTTCGTTGCACTACACAAGTCAAAGACTGTTTTGCACTAAAGCATGTTAAAAAGCCTACTGAATTGCCCCAATGTGCATTGGGCTGACTTTTTAAGTTTAAGGCTGACTTTCCAGTGACTTCAAAGGTTGCTGAATCATATCTCTCAGAAAGTTCAATCGCTTCCAAGCTTCCACAAAGGAAACAAACTGTTTTTAAAACATGACATAACGCTTTTTTCTTCTTTGTTTGCAAAATAAATGGGTTTATTTGTGCAGAAGAAAATGGAAGTATTATGTAAAAATAAAAATGCATAAAAGATATTCACTAAGTTAAGCTCTTACTAGCTCACTATGTATTATTATAAACGCTATCAAAAGAGAGGGTGGAGACTCTTTAGTCTTTGTTTCCAAAAAAAAAAGCGTCAATGCTTCAAAAGCATCTATATGTGATTATGATTTCCTGATGATAAGCCAGAAACATCTAATCATTCTTAGATCTTACAGAAATGCCCATCGACTAAAGTGGAAATGTATAATTTCAACAACTTTTCAAAATATTTTCCTTTAACTTATGGGAATATTTAAAGATATTTATGGGCAATGTCTTAGTATTTCATAACGCATACAAAATAAAACATTGTTTTGTTTGTCCATTACTGACTATTGAGAATGGAGTAAGCACTTCTGTAAGGACAGATAGGGAGCTCTGACCGGAAATCCATGTCCCCGACTTGGGACAGGATACACACGGTGTCTGTAACATTGGACTGCCATGACCCGAGACCCAGAAAGCAGATCCCAAGATCTCAGCTCCCAACCCCACATTCTGCACCTTGAGACCGCTTCAGCTTCTCACTGATTGAGTAATTTGAAATTACCATAAACTCACAGGAACCATATGCTGCGCGCATGAACAGTCTGATATTTGAAAACAAATGCTACTGAAACTATAAATTATTCAATTTTTTGTGCATATATATATATATATATATATGCACAGTCTTATAGCAACTGACTTCTGGCATTAAAACCTTATGGCAGTTTCCTCCCTACCCTCAACATTTTAGTGCTATCTGTGCTAGACCCAATCCTTCCTTGTATTCTTTTGGACTCACCAACAGACACCCTGGCTCAGCTCTCCAGATATTTGCAGGATTTGGCCTACTTAGATTTTCCCAGAGGTTACTTCAGCTTGGCAGAAATGCAGAAGGCACTTTGCTAAATAGCAACACTCAGAAGGAACAGAAATTAATAGGCAGGAAAAGTGGAAGAGCTTTCACTCTTAACACAGCCTTTCCCTCCACTGCCAGATTTGCTCCTTTTCAAGGCTAACTGCTACATAATCCACATTTTGACAGTATACCATCATAATGAAGTCAAATAGTGTACTAATCTGTATTTACAATTCTACTTGTAATCTTTGAGTCTTCACGACAGTCTCACAACTTGGCTACAGCAAAGGAAAAAAAAATCATACTTCAAAAGCGTAAAGGTTTTTGCTAGTGTTTCAGTAAAGCTTCAGCACCAGTCTTTGGCTTTGTGGGCACAAAACAAGAAACTATCGCACTTCATTAGTGTGATTTACTGAGTCAGATGAGCTCGGCAGGAGACAACAGTGACAGCAGCACAAGCCAGACAGCTCAGATACAGACGGCTGACACTCCTGCTGTAAACGATCCATGAAGTATTATAGTTTTAACCTGATTTCTCAAATCAGCACAAGCCAAACACCTTTAATTTCTCTATTCTAAAGGTAAGGGCGGTGTACTGCTCTGCCACAAAAAGGATGCTATAGAAAAGGATGACGCACTTAGCTTCCTTTAAAATTTAAAGTCAAGTTTTGGCAACTACAGCAGCGGCCTTGCTTGTATCCCTCACCTATCTTTTTGTTTCAGGTTTCGTTTAACCACGGTTACATTACTGAGGTCAGTGCCTTTACTGATGTCTTCGCAAACAACAGCCAGACAGCTTAGCAATAGATTTAGGCCACGCTGAAATGGATTAGCTGGCTGCAAATTCCTTACAGCCCATGGTACCACTGGCCATAAACAGTATTTTTTAAAGGTTATAGATATGTTCCCAAACAGCTCAAGTTTTTCCTATACTTGCTCTCCTCCTATCACTAACACTTAAAGAGAATGTCAATAGTAACCAAGAGGATTAAGGCTACAGTATACCTGTATGCCTGGCAGTAGTGCTGAATAATGAGATGATCCGTGCCCTCAAACACTTACGACCTAAATAAAGGGTGCCAGTAGAAGTGAAAATGAAGGGTAAAATGGTAATGGTTTAACAAAACAGAGTAGGATAAAAGGCCTACCTACAACCAAATCCATATCATCTGACTTTCCACCCGGCCTCTCTTGAGGCAATCAAGCAAGGATCCAGTCCCGCTGGAAGCGGCCTCATACAGTCATCCAAACATACTCATGGTTACCACTTATACCCTACCAAAATTTCATCTGCACAGAAGCGGATTAAATTTACAGTTCTCTTCTGGCTATCAAACACTTCTGTCTTCAAATGCATGCACGAGAGAACATTTCTCATCATCTGCATAACAATGAAACACATAGACGGACCTCTTTAATTAAAAGATGTTTAACCACGTAAAGAAAAAGAACGTAATCTGTGGTCTTTTTGTAGTACGAAGCCTGAGTATAAGATGTGGAAACTGTTGCATATTTATGAAGTAGAAAATCTTAAAATATAAGATCAGCTTGAGAATTCACTCTGAGCTTTGCATAAAGGATAACATCTTGCTGTGCTTCCTCCAAGGTAATTGGGTCATGAGTCTTTTACTGCTCCCTACTATCTCTTGGGAATAAAGAGCTTCCTTCAGCCCTGAAATTCGTGATGACAGCCCTTGCCTGGTGGCCAGCAAGTTAAATGAATGAAGCCAGAAGCTTTTCCACTCCTAGCCTCTCTACTGTACTTCTCACAGAGGGAACTTCTCTAGCAGCACTGAAGAAACAGTGCGTTTTGCTCTTTCCTCCTCGACTAGAAAAAGAGCACCATCTAGTATTCTGAAGAATATTTTACTCATACACGTAAAATGGTGAGAAGGAATCAAATATACAACCTGCAAAGTCTTTAGAAGATTGTGACATAATGGAAAAAAAGGACTGTATAAAATCAACACATAGGGTGCAAGAAAATTCTTGAAGGATTGAAAAAAAAAAAAAATGTGTCTCATAATGAGGTCAGAGAGTCCCAGCACATCCAGAAGGTGGTTTGCTAAGTGACACAGGTCAGAAAGTAAATGGATACAGTTCAGTGAGCAGTGAAGTGATGGTACAGCATATTATATACCTTTAGAAATGAACAGGCAGTGCAGGGAATTTGCAGAAATTATGAAACTGATAGGGATGGTTGGGAGCAAATAGAGATGTTAGGTAAGAAAAGACCTGCTTAAATAGAGACTCTAGGCTGTCAAGTGCCATTTAGTGTAGAAAACCTGCCATGTAATAAGGATAAGGCAAACAATTAACAAAAGGTATTAGTTTCTGAAAGGTCAGGGATTACAAGGGACTAAACAGGGAAAGGATTTGAGAGTCAGAGAAGAAGAGAAATTTAAACCGTCTGCTGAATATCTGGCAGTAAATTAGGAAAGGACGCACTGTGTTAAGGGAAGGTATCACAGAAGCAATAGTGATGGTACTGTGACAAAAACTGTTGAGATAAAACCTACACTCTCAAGTTCACATTTCTTAGGAGGAAAAAAAAAAAGAAGCAGAACAAGCCAATATATGTGAGTTGGTGTGACCAAAATTGTACATAGTAAGCATGGAAGTTGGAAAATCTAATTTATATCCTTCACTACAGAAGGAACTGAACTACAAAATGAATTTGACATTGAGAGGCTCACAAATGGAGCAAGAAAGATGGTGGGCATCGCAGAGATGCTAAGATCATTTTAAGATATTTCTTCTAGGAGTAACTAATGCATAGAAAAGATTTTTAAAGATGTAATTTTCGTGCGGGTTGATGTTACACACACAAAGAGAGAGAGAGGTCACTATAAATGCTAATTTATCATTTTTTAAATATAAAATTTCCATTTAAATTATCTGCATTTTTTTCAATCAATGGAAATTTGAAGTCCTTACATGGAGAATAAACTAAAGTATTAACTAATTGTACAGACTTAAAGGATCTTCATTGCTTCTCCCTCTTTTGGAAAATTACACAGAAATTGTCATAAACCCGCAGTCCTAAGCCACCTATCCTACAAGATTATCAAATGATAAAGTATGTTGGATTGTATTTAGAAGAAAGATTCAACCTACTCTCTCATGTGCTTTTATTAGAATCTAGAACCTCAGAGGTGTCTTAAAAAAAAGAAAAAGGACACGGATGCACACAAAATACCCCCAAAATGGAAAAATTGAGAATTAAGAGGCCTGGGAGTATATCTAACAAAAGATTCGTGTGCCTAAGATGTCAGAATGTAAGTCCAAATCTGCAGCCTTGAACAATCCCTTCTCAGCTGCTTTTTCATGCCTACTCCTGAGCATGTCCTAAAGCAAAGCACTGTGGTTTTTCACTTCAAATTTCCCAGCTACCCACCGAGGATTGTTACCAAGTGCCTGCAGTTTCCCCCACTTTTGCACATGTGACTGCTGCATTTCAGGCTGTGTAAGCAGAAAAGGAGGTTCTCCCTTACCCAACATAACTGAGTATTTTGGGGGAGTTCAGGAGTGCAAGGTGGGACAGGCATGGGGTCAGCAGCAGCTGCCCCGAGGAGCACAGGGGGTCGCTTCAAGCAGGAAACGCCCAAAGCCAACACACAGGAGCCAATTGAGCCAATTGAGCCAATAAGCCTTCCCAGGGGAGATCGCGTTGTCATTTTATTTCAGGAACTCACTAAAACTTGGGAGTAAAAACAGAACTGGAAGAAGCGACACCAGCCCTGCAAAGACCCAGGGAGGAAGGGCTTGATTTTTTTTTTTTTTTTTTAAAGCCTATCACCCAGCAGATCTGAGGGTTTTTCTGTTTGAAGAGTTACCTTTCCTGCGCTCCAAGAAAACACATCTACAGAGACTGGTGGCCTTTGGGGGTCTTCAGCACACTTTTCTGGAGACAATCAAGAGGCGCTTCCCTCTTGGGGCTCCTGCTGATGGGTGGTTCCCCTGTAGAGACCAAGCCAGCTCAGTGCATCTCTGCGCCACGGCCAAACACACACACAGGAACACTCCTCAACAAAACAAAGGCAGATAAGAGTTTTCTTTTAAAGCAGACATAGTGATGTGGATAGCAGCAACGGCCACCCTTTAAATACTATCTTGAATACTATCTTGACAGAGGAGTCCTCCATAAAGTGGAAGACTTTGGTTTACTGCTCTAGCTAGGCGTTCCAAAGCAAAATGCTGCTATCTTGCAGGATAAGATCTATCAGATTGAAAGTCTATTTAAATACATTCATTTTGGTTTATGAACACTGACAAAGTTGTCGACAATACAGATTGCTGTTTTGAAAGTAAAGATAAAAAAATGTTATTGGAAATCTGACACTGGTGGACTTCACTTTGTTCCCAGTGATGCCACCTACTACTGATTTGGGTGGGGGACTTTCAAACAACATTAACTTCTGATCTTAGTTGTGCTAAGCTCTGATCTTAGCACTTTACTCATCACTACCAGGAAGTTCAGACTGATCCCTATTTGACTAAGGTTACCATTTCTTCTCAGCAACATTTGAAACAAAATTATGCCTTTGAATGCACTTTAGTAACAAGAAACTGAGCAGAAATAGCTGTTCTTTGTGTAATTCTAAATTAACTGATATTCTTGATTGCTCAGTTCCAGCTGAACTGGGCTTCAAAATTCCTCGCTCCCACTTTTTTTTTTTTTTTTTTTAGGAATCACTTAAAAAACACTGGTCTCTGTCTACTACCAGTATATCAGTGTGAATCTGAGATAACCAAAACACTAGAGTATTATCTACTGATTTACCATAAAAGGAAGCCTACAGAAAGCTGTGAAACTCCTGAGGATGTGTAACCTGGAAATAACTTTTCTGAGCCTTCTATGGAAAGGGATCTTGCTACGAGTGTCTTGCGAAAGGCAGTGTCCGACCGACGGGCTTCCTCGCAGCAGTGCTTCGCTGGCAGGTGATGCAGGCAAGATGCAGCAGGGAATCGCCTGTGTCCTGGGGGGCGCCAGTGACTGACCACACTTTGCACATCACTGGCTACCTGATACTCACTCCTCTGACCTCTGCAGGTTATTTGTAGCCATATTCTCGCCAGTCCCCTGGTCTTCAGGGCTCTAAGTTACAGAGAGCCCTGGATCAGTAAGAGTCATTTAGTCAAAACTGTGCTAGCTTCCAGCTTCAGGTCTCGAGTACTGAGCGGGCTGCCCTCCTGCTCGGCAGCCTCCTCCTGGGTTTCATGGTGATCATGTGCATTTGCTCCCATCTGTGCTGTCGAATAGAAGAGGGGAAAAAACACATTCCCTGGCTAGGAAATGAGCAAATGTTTGGAAGCAGGAAAAAAAAACAGTTTAGAAGGAATTTCCATGGTTCATTTTTCTTTCCATTCCCCAGTGCAAACCGAATGACAATAACAATGCCTGTGTGTTATAGCAACACCAAAAGGCAAAATCGAAAAAAGTAAAAAAAAAAAAAAAAAAGTTTATGTTGCTAGCCAAGTCACAGTGAATCACCACAATAGTTAATTAATGTATAAATTACTAACTTCCCACTAAACCTATATGAAATAGTGTTCCTAAAAGCATTACAATATAAATAATAATTTAAGGATCTTTCATCAAAAGCTTCTTTCTTTTCTATGGCTTATAAAACTCTCCTGAATAAAAACTCAGCCCTGAAATATAAACCTGAACGCCTCTTGGTTTTATTTGCTATGCTTAATTTGGCATTAAGATGGGATTAGCTACTGTTCTGCTGTGATCACGCAGTCACTTCAAATATAGGTTGGTCTGGAGTTACGGAAGTGCTGGAGCTAAATTCACCCTACTTTAAACAGGTGCAAATTAGTCAACTTCAGCAAAGTTGACACAGCCTACAGGACTGAATTTCTCCTTAGATTCAAATGCACACATACAAATATAATTGTGTTTCACCCTCGTCAGATATATCAGCACATTGCTTCCGTTTTCACATTCAGGCTACACAATTTCTGCAATCAGTTATCTTTCGCTGCTGCATTCACAGGAGAAATGTGTTACGCTCACACAAACATAACCCTTGAACCTAGAGCCACCGTGCTACTTTTGCACAACTCTGCAACCATCATTTTTATTTAACTACAGATACATTTTTCAACTGCCTACACAACACGTTCTTTCACCACATTCAAATGAATTTCAGTTTGCTTTTTTTTTTTTTTTTTTTTTTTTACAACCTGCCACCCTCTTCAGATATTGAATGATTTTCATGTTCAACTGAATCATTTTGATCAGAGTGTTACATTTTGCAGAAAGAAGGGGAAGAAACATCATCTAATAAAAATGTGCACTACTTAAAGCAAGATATTGCAAGCCATTTTTTCACAGGCAACATACAGATATGGAATTCATCAAAGAACAGATCAAAATACAGTGCCAAATTCCTAATCAGCATCACTTCTCTGATTTCAGTAGGGTTGTGGTGGGATAGGTGCAGGGGGATAGGGTCGGGAGATGCTGGAGATCACTGCAGTCCCCCCCCCCAGCCCCTGCGTCCAGGTTGCTTTTGCATAGAGACCATAGCACAGCAGAGGTAAGGGAAAGGCAGTGGCCACTGTCTGGTCCCAACGCTGCCAAGGATGAGGCTGCGACGAGCACAAAACCTAGGAGCTGGTTGGGACTCGTGGCTCCCACAGTCTCCCCAGGGCCTGTACTCATTACTTAGTCCAACTCATTAGGCAAAGAAAGAAAAAGTGCAGCCCTACATGATGAAAAATGTGATTCAGAAATTCATTTCTGTTCACGAGGAGGGGGGAACTATAAAATACGTTTGGAGGAGAGGACTGAAACCCACTTTTCAAGTGAAAATAAAATAAAATAAAACAAAACTAAAGAACCTGCTCTATCTGAAGCACTTTTTTAATTGAAATTGGCTCTTAGTTCTACTGTGACTGAACCTGGTAAGTCCTATCTTTCCACAAAAAAATAAACAGTGACTCTAAAACAGTAACCTAAGCCAGATAACTACCAGCCTTTAAAAGCATTACAAAAACCTGTATTTTCCTGTGCCTCAGAAGAGCCTATTATTTTCATCCGTAACAGAGAAAAGCCTAGCGAGTTTCTGTTAAGCACAGGGTCTTACCCTCACAGTAGGCCTTGGCAGAAGGGTCATGCGCTCATCACGCAGACAGATGTGGGTCATCACTCCTGAGCACCCCAGGAGGCAAGCGGGGAGTTCCACGCGTCTGCAGTCCGCTCCGATTGCCAATAACCCCACAGATTCAGTTCAAGATTGTAATCACGCGCTACTAAGACGACGATTACGTGTGACTGGGGAACGCAAGTAGCTATTCCTTGACCTATATCTGACTAAACAAGACTCACTCCGTTCGGCTTTCAGTGACACAGCCGTCCTGATGCAAGGACTCAGCTCGTGACATTGCCTGTCTGTTTTACTGAATCCCCTCCTTGCTGTAAATACGTTCAGAGCTTGTTCTTGTTCACAGCCATTCCTCCTTAACCATTTCAAGTGCTCTTCATCAACTTCCCCACAGGGACGGCAGCTTCTGGTTTTGGTCTAAGTATGAATGACTGATGTCCGGCCACTTGGTATTACGTAGAGGAGGGACAAATTATGCATGGACAAATGTGGTGGACTGCGGGACGCCCAGCTGCCCCCCCTGCGAGGTGGCGGCCGCCCTTCCGGGATGTGGCCAGCAACGAGGCTGAGCGCAATCCCCAAAAAACGCATACGCACATATTGCAACCATGGGCAGACTCAGGTCAAAACACAGACCGAACAGCACTTTTACAAATAGCATCTGCAAAATCGCGAACACTGCAAAACATCCAATCCTGTTTCTCGTCCCTAGCTCATCAGGCTTGATGCTGAGTGGACCATACATCTGTCCATACCCAATCTTGAGCACGGGCTTGGGGTCTTTCCAGATGCTGGTCTCCGGCTGACTGGTTAGTTTGAACTGATATTCACTAGCAGGTCTCACATACACACACAGAAATTGCACTGGAAGCACTTAGGAAAAGTTTAACAAGCAGACAGACTGTGGGGATCAGGCGCAGGGCTTGGCCAGACAAAGTACTGACCGCCAGCCACCTTCCTTGGGACCAGCCTCTTTTATTTCCCTCTTCTCTCATTTTCCCAAACTTCCTCCTCCTGGAGCCACTGTGATCCCTCCTTTCTCCACCTTCAATCCCTCCTCTGAATTTCCACAACCAGCTTTGCACAGTCCCCCTCAAACAACCCAGGAGGGGTTTGCTCTTTCCCATGAAACCTATAATAATCACATTTTCCTTCTCCCTCTTGGGCACAAAGTCTCTTGAACTCTTCAAAGTGACCCTTGAGACGTTCCTGCAACAGCCCTTCAATCAGTGTCTTATGGGTCCTGGTCTTTGTTAACCATCTCCGTTCTCCGCTGTTTGTTAGGGTTTGTCTATATGTGCATTTAATTCACTACTTCTCCAGTTTCTTTACGCTGAGTAGGTGTTAACCAGATATCCTTATGGATGAGCCAATCTGCTTCGTGCGTCCAGTAATTAAAATGCAGAAATAAGGCAGAGCATCTCCCTTTTTTTGTGTCTCTACAGTTGCATCAACATCCCAGTCTCCATACTGTAAACAGCGTGAAGCCAGGTACTTCCAGGCCCATGTGCCTTGTGGAGAGAAGCTGCTTTCTGCGAGTGGGGTGCAGCTCTGCTCTCCCTCCAGCAACCTGGGCCTCACGATGGGGTAGAAGGAAGCAATTCTGCCTTACTGTTTCGTAGGGCTGTGAAACACAGGAGCTCTTTTACCTCTTGCCCACTGCAGACCATGTACCAAAGGACCATCAAGGCACAATTTGGCTTTGCTATTACTTCCAAAGCATCGCTCAAAAAACATCGGTTTTAATAAGAGAGAAGCCTAACTTTATTTTAATGTGATACACAAAAAGAGCAAGTGATCCGTGCTACCACAGCACGTTTCCACTGTTTATTTCCAAAGCTGAATATAAAAGCAAAGATAATTCTTCTTCCAGTCCAAACACTCAAAATGATGACTCAGATACCAAATACCTATTCCATGGCATCCCATTTCTCTCTGTCATTTAGAGTGACAGTCTTGCTCTCACTGAATTAAAAAAGACAGTTCTGCTTAGTAATGAATGAAATCAACATTCACTCTAGTATGACTACTTTTTCTGCACTGCTAAGCACCATCAGTGTCTCTACTTCAAAACTTTTTGTTTCTATTAGCGTTTCTGTAAGAACAGGCCTGAATTCCAAGAAGTTGTTTTGCTTTTTTTGGAAATCCCTTAAAACATGGACGTGCATCTACCCGTAAGTGAGCTACCTAAAAATATATATACAGTCTAGTAAAGTTAACAATCTGACCACGTTGAAAGAAATGAATATTAATTTCATACTCAAAACACGACATAGAGTTCCATAAAAAGACTGATGAGGTTCTCAGCATATGAAAAAAATCATAGGATGCAACTGAATTATCCCAGGAACACAGCTTCTTACATAAGAGCCAGAAAAACACCACAGCGAGGGCTAACATCAAATAAGCAGATAATTAGGCACAATTCCTTAAACCATGGCATTCATATTAGAAATTATCCATATTGGAGTTACCACATCCATATTAGAGTTATCCACATTAGACATCCTTGCATTTCTAATAATTTTAGCTACAACTATCTTTGCAGCTGTGCAAGATAAAACATCCTCTGGAAGTGCTTCTCTTTGCTGACTAACCTACTTGCCTACATTGCCAACGGTTAGGTGCCCAAAATCATAAACCTCTATATTTCATAAACCTCTATAAATCATAAACCCATGCATCCATCCTTGCAGAATCCTTGAATCTGACTTAACATTCAGACTTAGTATGAAAAATGATAGAATGGCTATCAGTTGCAAATTAGTCTTACCTCTTGAGAGCCGCTTTGTTAGTAACGCTTTCCTGCATCACTAAGTATTGGAAATTCCTCTTTCAGTATCTTTTCTGAGCTGAAGCAGCGTTGAAACGTGTGGTCTGAACCTCAGTTTGGAAGACAAGAATGACTTGCACTTATGCCCCAAGCCATAAACCTTTATGACCCACATCAGGTCACAGTTACATCAAGTGTGACTCCACACTGAGAACTCAAGGCAGACAGGTTTTAATACTATGCATTGTAGCACTGGTTTAAAAACGACTGAACGTTTTTAGAGTGCCTGATCTTTTCAAAGCCTTATCTACGAGGAATACTAACATGATATTATTTCAAACTGCAGTTGTAATTGCCAATGGAAGGAGTTTTCAGCTCTACATTCTATGAAAACATGAGCTTTGTACAAAAGATTACCAATCAGGTAAAGCTTTAGTCTTCCCTTGTCTCCTAGGGTGGGAGTAATCTCACCTAACTTCAGTCATCCAAAAATTAGGAAAGTACTTAAAAGTATGTTCCCACTGTCATCAATGCAAGGAGACAGAAGCTTCCAAACATCAAGTCATAGCTCTAGCACAAGATACTTACCTTAGGATAGCACAAAACTTTCTCTGGAAGCGCCTTTTTCCACTGGATATTTGATGACTTAGACTACACAGCTAATTTTAAGATATCTAAAATCAGCTGAGATAAATCCAAACCTGACTCTGTAACTGCTCACTGTGTGTTTTCTGTGTTTGTTTAAAATCTTATTAGGATTGTGAATTTCTTTATTTCCTATGCCAACCACGCCTGACTCTCATAGATCTTGCTCTTACGCCGCTCCAGCTCTCCTGATTCCCGCGATCGATGTTTTTAGACATCCTAGTACGGGAGCCTTATAAATAAGTGAAAATGTTATTCTTCATTAGGGAAGAAAATCTGGCTTTTTAACTGTAAAGAATCATTTGAGAACTGTATATACTCATTTTAAACATCTATGGTGCTTTCTGGAGATTAGATTTTCTGACATTTTCAGGCTGATGCTACCTCTTTGGAGTAAGGATCGTAATTACTTTGTATCTTCACAATGCCTCGCTTTTGTTTGCTGAAATGCTACTCTAATAGCAGTGCAAATTAAAGCACAAGACAGTTAAATAATAATTTTCAAGCAAAATCACTTAGCCGGACCATTTGGCAAGAATCTATGTGCAAATATATTTTGTTCAAAACAAATCTATTATATGTGTTTAAGCATCATTCTTCGACAGAAATTTACAATATTTAGTGCTGTATAACAAAAAAGAAACATCTTTAATCTCTTAGCTTTGAAATTAGGTAGTGGATGAAGAAACTCTGTTTCTGAATAAGTATTCCCATGATGTTACATATCCTCATTTCTGGACTGTTATTAGGCGAGGTCGGGATATAAGCAAATGTTAAATGCGCGTGCAAACTGTGTCTTTAATGGAGACTCTAATCAAAACTTTACAGAGAAGTCAAAAAGAATGATTTCTCAATCAAAAGAAATCCCGCCTTTTTAGGGTGAGCTTTATGAAACAACAGAAAGCCTCTGGCTGAGAACATATGGCAGATGCAGGTACTGCAGTAAGGAGCAGACTGCAATAGCATGTGGTTGGGGGAAGGCAGAGAGAAAAGGAAGAACCAGGGGAAAGACAAAAAACACTTGTTATTAATTTCAAAGGAAAAAGAAGTGCAACAGGTTCTTCTGAGCAGGGAACTAGCCAAAGCAGACATCTCTAAATCAGCAGATTACCTCCTGCTCTTCAGTCCCACTATTTGCAACAAAAAAGGACTTTGTTCACGTTCTTCTTTTAAGAAAATGGCATTGTACCCAAGAAACACCTGCATCTGTTGTCAATTTTTCTTCCTAATCAAGACAAAGTGCCCCAAATGCCGCCTAACTAATTGGGAAAAAAAGAGCAATAAAAAGGAGCAATACTGCGCCACTCTATGATTACTATCTGTTACTTAAAAATCTAACATTTTTCCATAAAATATTCTTATTTTTCTGAAGTTTTCTGTAAGCGTGACAATAATACTCTGATAGTAAACGAGCCACTAATCAGGTGCCATTCAGTACAGCATTCAAGCGGAAGTAGCGTCCTCTCTGCGTATCTAGTTGGAGAACACTTTCTGTTGTGCCTTACAAATGGCTCCCTCTAAGCCACTGCCCTTCTTTCCAATTGCAGGCCAAACCACTCATCTAATTCATGCAGTAAGTCCAACCATTCACAGACTGCTAGTACAGTTATACCTACGTAGATGTAATCAACACTTCTTTACAAACTAACTGGACGAATTCCAGGCCTGATGAAGGGGAAGAGTAAAAGAAAACGGCTCTAAATCATCTTTTCGTTCCCTCGATATCCATGTGCCCTACATTACACCACCAGAAGAGCAGTCCCCCAAGGATTCTCCAACAGACTGACGGACTGCAATGTGTTTCACAATTCCCATGTTTGGTCTTTTACTAATTATTAGAAACTGGCAAAAGAGTGAAAATAAACTAAATAGAAATCAATCCAAAGCTACTAAGATAAAGGTTTTCATGCATACTCTATATACCCTTTTAAACCAATGAGACTACACTTTTGTAAATTTGTAAGATGGTAAAATAAGAGCAATTAGTTTAAAACGTATTCTTCTACTTACACAATAATATGTAATTATTTTATTTAAAGCATAGATCCAAAACCTTCCAAACATGCTCAGATCTACTCAAAAACTTTTAACAATTATATGCTAATTCTAGACTCAGGTTATGTACTAATCCATTCATTAGTTGTATGACAAGTAGGGACATAATTAGAAAATGTAATAAAGTAAATTTTGCTTTTTTGAAACTGAAACTGGCCTAATCTTAAAAACTTCCTTTTTCTGCAATATCTTTTACAGTCTTTTTACAGGTAGTTTTATATTAATGAGATTTTTCCTCTCCTAGATAGGTATCTGTGAGTTCACTATATGTTTTACGTTCAGTCCACATGAAAAAAATGCCTTCGAGATTCAATTTCAAATCAATACACTGTCTTAAAATTCGCTTAGTTGTAGTAATGACATATCAAATTAAAAATTAGAAACTGGGGACTCCACTTTGTAGAAAATCTACAAAATACTGGAAACATATTGGCTTTATTCTCAGGTCAGCTGTACGGGAGATTAGATCTTTTAATTATCCGTTACAGAACAGAAAGTAGAAGTCTTAAATCTATTCTGCTCCACTTATGACCTGGAAAATTAAATGTGACCCCTTAAAAAGTTCATTTAAACATCACACAGCCAGAGAAATGGCTGTTTTTTAAAATCATCACATAACTTTCAGTTGAGATAACAGTATACTACAGAGGAAAGAACTGAGTTTCTGTTTGAGGTATACGCATCTTCTCTATATTTTTTGGACATGCTGCATGACAGTCCCAGAAGCATTGTCTTGCTCTCCTGCTCTAAGCTTTAAATATAATCACCCTGAAGTCAAGTTTAACAATTCCACCCTCTACATGTAGAATCACAGAATAATTTAGGTAGGAAGGCACCTCCGGGGGGTCTTTCAGTACAACTTGCCACTCAACGTGGATTCAACTAGATTGCGTTGCTAATGACCCTGTCCAGCTCAGGTATGAAAACCTCCAAGGATGGAGACCTGCAACCTCTCTGGGCAACCTGTTTTTTTAGTGCTTTACCACCTTCCTTGTGAAATTTTCTTTCCTTATTTCTAATCAGAACTTCCCTTGTTGCAAGTTGTTAGCGTTGACTCCTGCCCTTTTGCACCATGCATCTGAGAAGTCTTCTGCAGCCCCAGCAGCAGGTAGTGGAAGGCAGTGATTGCATCCCCCTAGCTGTGTCTCCTCTGGGCTGCGGGCGTCCAGCTCCCACAGCCTCTCCCCATGCACCTTGTCCTCTAGCCCTGGCCACCTGGCAGCCCCACACCGGACTTGCTCCGCTCCCTCCCAGGTGCGGGACTCCACATTACATGAAAGGCATGTTTTGCTGCTGTGCCAGTATGTGGAACGACTCTCTAACAGGAACATCATCGCAAGTGAATGAAGAAAAGCACTATAAAGCAGGGGTGATTAAAATTAGGCTTCCAAACTCATATATAGCAGCTATAGGAAAAGGGCCTAAGATTCAGCAGTGCTGAACACCTCTCACTCACAGAATCTAGATTTTTACAAAGCCACCTCCCATTGTAGTCTCAGACGATATACATATGCAGTAAAGCAAAACTTTTCTCTCTGGATCTGCTATAAGGAACGTCGGACCCCTGGGGGAGGGTCTACATTTCTGGTCTGAACTTCTAGTTTTAGAGCACTACATCCTAATAAAATCATCTAATTTTAGGCAACTCTATATGTAAATTTCAGGCTAAACGAATGACATTTCTTTTTGGTTTTGTTTTGGTTTTGTTGTTGTTGTTTTGGGGTTTTTTTCCCCAGAAACAAACATAAAATGAATTTCTTGCCCCAGAGCGCTATCAATCAGCTACTGCATACATCTATTTCCATGCACACTGCCTGCCTTCAGATTTTCAGCAGTCTGGCCCCAGGACAGGCCCAGAGAAGACAATGCTGAAGTCTAGCTAGTTATGTTTTCAGAAGGAATTTCACAATTCTACAAACAAAATATTAGTCATAACATGATCTTGATGATCCCCCCATCAAAAAGTCACAGCAAAGTAGAGAGGCAAAGCTGTATTTTTAAATCTATGTGTATACTCAACATTCAAAGAAACTACCCTGGGTTTCAAGGTCCTGCATTTCACATTGCAATTTGCAGGGCCAGGCCTTAGAGACGTCGTCCTGATTCTGTCCTGACAGTAAATACCAAACCCCCTTAACTCTAGGTCCTACAGGTCCCGTTCTCTCCCCTTGCAATCTAAACAATAGGCAATATGATTAGCACTGCTCATCTAAGTGAATTTTGAAAGCTGGCTGACTCTTTGACATGTGAGCTCAGGGAGTATCGACTGCAATATGAGAAGCATTATTAAGTCTTGCAGTTTTATCATAGCCTCAAAGTAGTTGACGTTTGAAATAAAATACCATCACTGGGAGATAAGTGATTATGCAGAAACCTGTTCCTATTTTTTTTAAAATATGGTTCTAGCTGTCATGGTTGCAGAAAAAAAGACTAAAAACCTGATCCATTTTTAAAAGCCTCCTTATCCCTTTCCTGAGTGAAAAATATATATAAAAAAAAATCCCAACAGAGAAGACTACAAGTCAGAGCCTTTTTTTTTAATTTTATTTTATAAAAAGAGATGATATTACTTGTGATTTCTGCCTTAATTTTCTTGTATATGTACATTGCCTACTGATAGATAGACCTCTAGGGCAAGCATAAGGCTTGCACTTGCATGCTATCTGGTAAACTGATTACATTACTGTAATTTAAAAAGTTGTGTAAGATCTTTCAAAGTCCTGTTTAACGAGAGATACGTTGAAATACCTCGTTTTGGAGTAGCAATGACAATCACACAATTTTTTTTGTGAAGCCACTTTTCCAGGGTGTCTAGAAGAGTAGTCAATTATGCTGCAGAGCTTCGCTACTGGGGTAGCTACAAATGATAGGGAAAAAATATTAGGAAAAGGAAAAGAAAGAATTCCTCCCACAGCTAATTATGTTCCTATACACGGTCGCTAATGACCCAGAACCGCACGGGCCAGCACACCAGAAACAGCCCCGTCGTTCGACTCGCCAATTTTATTGCGACGGCAGGAGGAGGAGCACGATGGCTGTCACGAAGCTGAACATCTCCTCCCGAGCCCAGGGGCCACAACCATCTTGCCAAAGTGACCAGTGTCCAGGGACCCAAAAGCGGCCCCCAGGCCCCCAGCACTCCCTCACTTGGAGCGTTAAATCCGGAGCTTTTGGATCTGCCCTCGCAGATCTTTTGCTGCAATTCCTCTTTCCCAGCCCGTAGGCAACTGACATAACAGATGCTGCTGAACCGACTTAATGCGTTAAGCTGCTATTTGTTTAATTCTGATGTGGAAAATGTGTCATACTCAAAACAGTTTAGTATGTTAACGTATCACTGTAGTAACCTAAAGCAATCTTTATAACTATATTCTAGATCTATTTGCTTACAGATTTTATTCTACAAAATAATCAAAAACTTATGTTTTCTTGCTGCCTCTCTATGCTTTCTTAATGTAGCCCTAACTTCATCTTCAGTTTCCTCAAGCAGAATAAACAGGACTATTAAGTGAAATGAACACTTACAATATTTAACTTCCTAGCATATTTTATGTACAATTCATTTGCATTAAATGACCCAAAACAGCTGCCAACTTCCAGAATAGGGTACTCTGTTAATAATTTGCAGCACAGTAGTGCTGCACAATAGATGAGGGGCTTTGGGGGGGGGAGGTCAATTTTAAGTAATAACATTCTAGTATCTATTTCTGTACTAGAAAGCTGACCAAAGCTATATTTGGAATAGATCTGAGAGTAATGCGATCAACGCAAATCTCTGAAATCTAAAATATTCCTATATAAAACAATCTTTTTTTAAAAGGTCCTTGAAATTTTAAATTTTAAGATAACAAGCACTTTTTTAATAATTACAGCATCTTACTTTATTTCTTGTATTCGTACATTGTTCCACACACCTCAAGGGACTATGCACGATGAAAAACCTATTTAGACTTGAATTTGAAAATGATTCATCTCAAAAACATTTTAGAATCAATTTTAAAATATGATGACGAGCACCTTAAATAAGGAATGCCAAGGAGCAAACACGAATAAAGGCTTTTGTGGTATTCACAAACATATGTCCATTTCAAATGTAAGGCTGCATTATTATGCCTATTAAATTGATCTCACTGGTAGGCTTGCATCAGATGTTGTGGAGTCTTATCAGATGCAAGAACTATAAACACGTATTAGTAAAATTAATCCTCTTGCATATAGCTGCACTCCTTCGATAAGTCAGCATCCTTCTCATCAGCACTCATGGTTTCTTCACACTCTCTGGACATGCATAAGATAAATTTAGCTTGCCAGAGCCTTATTCTGATGCTCTGCCACGGAGCATTTTGACAGGCTTTCCCTATGGGGGCTGAAGGCTACCAGACCGGCTGCTGCTTCATCACGGACTTCATGTCAGCAGCTCTGAAAAAAATCTTCAAGACTTTTGTAAAATAAACTATAAATTTGAACCAATCTTTCTAGTACATCTCTCAAAATACAGATTTTGAAATATACACTCCTTGTCTTTGACGCCTAGTTATCATTTAACACTGATACCCTTACTGGCATGATATTGAGGATTTACTACAATACAAATGCTGGCTGGCATTTTCACTTATACCAGCTCCACTCATAGTTTTATTATTTCTGCCCAAAAGCATCTCCGTTGGCTTCAGTTGTTTTTTTTCTTGAATATACCCTCTGTAAGTCAGATCAGAATCATGCCAAGTGTCTTCAAATTGTGCAGTATTCATTATACAGATAGAAGTGGATTAGCTAGGTAAGTTAGCATGCACCATTTTTCTCATTTTCATCCTCTTCTGAAGTGATTCAGACTCCTATTTAACCCTCCACACAGGAATATAAGAAGCTTGCTGACAATGTCTACACTTCTGATTAACGAAAACGTCTTATGACAATTCCATCTTATTCTTCATAAGCAAACAGAGTAACTATTAAGACCCCGAATACTATAAGTCTTTCATTTTGTGTATCTGTATTGTTCTTAAAATGAATTTTTGGGGGAAACCAAAGAGGTTGTCACTAACGGAGCTGTCAGACTGAAGCACTACTAAACCTGAGGATGACCAAGGTGAGTGTAAAATACCTAAAAGCCATCCCAGGGCTACCATATCTGCAATTCTGCCTTCCGTGAAAGTATTCGGGTGAGTAGTCACCTTTAATCTACCTAAGCCAGGATGCAGGATTGGGGCTGGGAGCAACATAAAACTGGTCAGTATTGCTAGTCACAAATCTAGCAGTTCAGTTAGTGGCTAGTGGCTTTCAGTGACTAGAAAAAGGTTGATGCACTTTTTTTCTGCTTACTTTCTAGGCAACACAAGTGATGCATGCAAGCAGACCTGAAAGGGAACATACAGGAGAAGGCAGAAGAATATGAAAGGCAGGCAGAAAAGATCAGCAGAGGCTAACAAGCCTAGGTCCGTGCAAAATGAAGTATCATAAAATGCTGACACTTCCTTGTTTTTAGCAGTAAAGGAGACATTAAAATAAGCTACAAATACAGCAAACACTTCATCAATATTATTTTTTCAAGTATGTAACCGATACAGTTGCAAGAGACTTGTGTGTATGCCTCGAGCAGGGGGGAATAGTTACTCCTAACAGGAGTAGGCAGGGCACGGTCCATGCCGTGGAAAGTTTAGGAACTCCAGTTAGAGAATAAACTTGGTAGAAAATGGAAAGCTATATAACGTGTGTGGGCTGAGAAGCGAAGGAAACTCTGGAGTCTCCAACGATGGGAAGGCCTGAATATCTAGAGTTGTGAAAGAAAACATCCACTTCAACCTCACGATGGTCAAATGACTACTCCTCACCAATAAGACTGCAACGACCCATACGTATGTTAGGTCCAGGCGTAACCACTGACAGTCATTTCCGGGAACAAAGGCTAAATATCTGAAAAAGTTTCAAACAACAGAGAAAGCTGAAATATGTTTGTTCAACAACACAGTGCTCCACAAACCCTTGGGCTGGTGCTGCACTGGTTCGAGCTACCTGTCCCATGTCTCCTTCAAATGGTTCTAGTCAACTCGAGAGGAAAAAACATCTCTGAAGTAGTTTATAGTAGGGGTTACAATTTGCTGGAACCTCAGAATGATCAAAAGCTCATGACAAACGCATGAAGACAGGCACAGACCTTTCATGGATATCTGGGAAAAAGACTGAATCGCTCTCTCTTAAGCATCACAGAAAGTCCATAAAGAGCTGATAATTCAACGGCCTACATAAAGCTTTTAACGTGTAGGACATGATTAACTCCTTTTGTAACGATGTGACGTTATCGAACTCAGCTCAACCAGGAGGTTGCTAGAGTTAGCCCTGGGCCCTTTCCACAGGACATACGCTACTGCAACATTTGCTCCTTCCAATGCCGATCCACTACCAACCTTAGCAGTATTTATACAAGCCTTCCTCCTGCATCCATGCTCATTTAGAAGCATCAGGGGACAGTCAAAGCGGTGCTTTTTAGTCAGCGCCTTCTTAAACTGGGCTTGTTTTTTTCAATGCATTTCTAACCAAAGTATTACGTGTCGCTTGGAATAGGTTCATTCTTTCCAGTACAACTTACCCAGTAAACAAGTTTGTCTCAGCATAAGCCCTCAGGACTGAAATAATCTGCACCCCAACAACCACTGCCAAGCTTTGGGTCACCTGAAAGGCGCTATTGGTCTGATCTGGAATGGATCAAAAATATTTTCCAAATTACCTATTGCATTATTGTGATCGTGACTGATGAAAGGTAGAGAGCCAATTTCTGTAACGTTTCAGTTGGACTACGAAATCTTAAGCCATCTGACACCCTTCAGTAGAGCCCTGGCTTCATTTCATTCTTAATGCTGATTTGGCTTGGTATTTGCCTCCGGTTCCCATCGCTACACAAACCAGTTCATTGGCTCCATCCCCACTTTCCTACCCGGCTGGGAAACGGAGGTGGGAAGCACAAAGAAGGGCAGGGGCTTTTCCACTTTGCTGTACACATCTATAACATGGCCTTTGGAATTAGGGAAGCATTAATTTAACTCTACCTCTAGAGGAGAAAGCTGCATGTTATCTCATTGATGTGTTACGTCACCTTTAAACAGCTTTAAGCAACTGCCAAGTGACAGTAGCAGCTGCTGGCAAGGGCCTGGTGGGACAAGCGTCACTGTGAGCTGCACAGATTCCTTGGTGGGGCTGCACGGCTGCAGCGAGGGCGCTGGTATGTGCAACCTTCTTTACCACGTACAAATAAAAACATCGTCTAGCTTTGTTTTGTTTGTTTGTTTTTTACTATTTTACATGCACAATCTTCCTGTCTGACTGCTGACATTGGTTGCAATCCTGACTTCTTTTTGGAACAAAATCTTCTCGTGGATATGATCCAAAAAGAAACAAAACTGGAGGAGGGGAATATCTAGGCTGTCCAGGGCATGGAGTTAACAGCAAGAGATTGGCTTGGTTGCAATTGCTTTTTGCAAGCAGAATTCTTCTCTCCCTCCGCTCAAGCCTTGGGGCAAATTAAGGACCAGTTTTAATTTTTCAAAATTTAGAGGAGCATGACAAACAAATTAAGAGTTTGTTTTCCTTTCTCACTTCGGCAGACAAATGTCAGCCACTCAAGCCAGTTGTAAAGAACAACACAAAATGTACTGAGCCTTATATACGTGGAGTCAGAGCGGCCTGATGGAGGCCACATTTAACTCTAGTATTTCAGATTCTTTCTCTTGGCTAATCCTAGCAAATACAAGTCACAAGCCTGTTTGCAGCCCCCCTGTGCGTACAACGGAATTAACAGTTCACTTCTCTTGTGAGATCTTTGCAGATAACTGATGAAAAGTATGATAAAAAAGCTAAATATAATTATTAAAATATGCATCATCAACATTGCCATAATGAATTTCTACCAAAAGGAAGCCCTGACATCAGACAAAATACACGTCAGCGTGATACATCCTACCAAAAAAGGAAGGAATTCCTGCAAAGTATAGCACAAGTTTCCTAACAAGATGATGTTATCTTTCTGCTTGGGACTAAAAATAGTATTGCTGTTTATACAGTACACAAAGCTGGAGACAGCATCTCCTCCAAAAAGTTTACAAGCTAAGTATACTGCAGCCAAATGAAATACAGGGAAAATTAATACAACCAGCAGTTATTCATTTCAATACTATATTTGTAGAAATAGAAGAGTTTTCAATATTTACATGGCACTACCAATTTCCTTAGGGTATAAAATTTTAGGAGGCTTACATGGAAGTACGCAAAAAAAACTCTGAACAATCTGAAAAAAAAGGAACTTTGAACACAGACTGCTAGATGCAATAGTCATTTCAGACACAGCAATCTTGAAGAGGTTGTAGCCTAGAGACAAAAAGGAATGAAACGCGTACAGCAGGTAGTTTAGGGTTTAGTACAACAGCTCTCTCCTGAACACGTAGCTCTTACAGCTACAAAAGTCCTTGCACCCAACTTTTCAAGTGTTATGCATAGCTGTCAAGCTGAAACGTCAAATTGCCCGCTACCGATAACAGATCTTAGGTAACTCTTAATTCTTCACAGTCCAGTAACGTCAACATAGTGATAACACTTAAAAAGGAGGCTATACTTTCTCTAGAAAACGCACAGGGGATTCCTGCTCCACTTAGTCTTCAGCCTTTCAACACACCTGGAGCGCAAGGTGTGCTCATCACCCGTCTTTCAGAATCACAGCAAGGAGCAAGAGGCCACTCTAGAGTAAAAAGCTTTCTTTAAGATGTCAAGGTTTGCTCTTCACTCACTGCAGAGGTCTCTGTAAGTGACACTGGAGGTACGACTTTTTAAAATATATAGTATTCACAGGTTCACTTAAAGAAAATAGGTTCACTTCTAGAAAATAAAAAATGAAATGACACTAAAAATATGAAACAGTACTTTCTGTACTCTTCATGTTTAAAAAATAAGTACTGAAAGGGACTACCAGGAAAAGTGACAGATTTATTGTCTTCTGCTATCTTTAGTGAGGAAAATCCTGCTTTGTCAAACAACTCAATATTGGGATAGGAGAGGAAAAACAACCAGTTATAGAGAGTAGCAGATCAGAAGAGATGATTTAATGATGGGACTTGCCCTAAAACTTACAAAATGCCATAAAAATAATTTAAACAAATAACTAGAATTAAGCAGAAAGACGGGGCTGAATCTCAGAATTGAAACGTGTGAGCTGTTTTATATCCACAGCGCAAACAGCTACACTGGAAACATGACCCTATTATATAGATCAGAATAGCATTTAGCATTTAGGAGAATTATATACAAGATCAAAATTACCAGGACTGAAGCTGGGACTGCCTCTTTCTAGCATTCCTAAATATTTCCAAAAATATTAACTGCCTCTGTATTAGGAAAGACTCTGAGGAGCTGTGCTTTTCTACTTTTCCTGAAAAAGAGCAGTATCACTTCAACCTGGAAAGATTGAAAGATTATTTAACTCTGCTTTTGAAGTTTACGGGAATTACGGGTCCTCAGCACGACCCAGGTTTCAGTCTAGGTCAATTCCATTTAACAACACGGACGAAATCAAATCTACAGCAGCATAACTACTTTTCAGGATAGCTTTATTAAGACACAAATCCATACTGAAGTTTATTATTATGCTGAGTTCAGGCTAACATTTTATAAACATAACTTTCTGATTATACGATGAAATTTAGGTCCAGCTATCGAAAAAGAGCTACAATTGAGTGTATTGGGCAAAGCGTCACTTTGTGTTCAGCCCGGTTTTACATTTTTTCCAATATGTTACTATTAGCCACTGTTCTCCTTGGTTCCCACTTCAGGGATGATAGGTGCTGCTGGAAACAGGATACTGGGCAACACAGACCTTTAATCTAAGCTGGTAAAGGCATTCTTAAATAATGCAAATAAATACGGCATACAGCAAAAGGTTAATAATTATTTCCAAAAGTCTTATGTTTAGTAAGGAATATTCTCTATATAACTCTGTTTCTGGAGAAAAATCTCACACAGAAATGATTTTGCTCCAGAAGGAGATCTTAAATACAATTATTCAACACAATTTTTTGCCAAAAAGGGGGTCAGTTCTGCTCCTATTAAAGTTAATGGCTAAAACGTTAGAGACATCAACAAAAGCAGAACGAGGCTTGAAGGTACGAGATGTTTCTCACAAATAAGCACTCCGTTGAATAGGAGGACTCAGACCTCTCTACTTGTTCTAGTAGTAACTATATTTTTATTCTTTGGGTGTACTGTGCTAAGCCCCAAATGGGGCACAGAGGATATCTGTAACCTCAGGACAGAAGCCTAAGAGAAGATCCTGGAAAAGCTTTGATTTTTCTCAAAGCAGAAAACACGCTAAGAAAGTCTCCAAGATGTTTGTTATCTTAGTTCCATATCACAAACAGCTGCGGTTATTAAAATAAAAGTTTAAAAATGTTTGCTTCTACTCTGTACTTAGGCACATAAACGAATGAGCTGGTTTCAGAGTTACAGAACTCCTAAGCTAAGACTGTAAGAGATTAGTGCTGAACATCTCGCTTCTCCATCAGCACCTGGGCTTTCAGAAGCATCGCCATGCTTAGTTTAGGAGGGGCTGTGCAGCCGTACACGTACAACCCGTGGGACACGTACAACATTTGTATTGACTAAGTAGGTGGGAACTTTGCACCTAGATGTTCGCTATTGGTCAAGGATACATTCAAGATGGCATGGGTAGGTTCAAGACGGTTCAAAATTATCGCCGTTATTCGTGTACAACCTGTGCTCCAACACAGTACTGTCACTGTTCCAAAGATAAATGCAGAGCATGTTATTTTCTGATCAACTCTGCTTTATTTAGTCTGAGTAGCACAGTTGAGCACACTGAAACTCCGACCACAAGCAGAAATCCTCAATTTGGCACTTCCTAAGTAAATGTGCACTCTCTGGGCCTGACTTATAGCCAGGATAACAGATAGCAGAATGGATAGCATATGTGCAAGTCACAGGGGTAAGGTGCTGAAGTCATTGCCAGACACTTGCTACAACTAGCAGTATAGACATATGAAGCCCCAGCTGTTCCAGATTGTTTTGTATTCCATTTATGTGATTTGGCTGCAAATCCTTTTCCATTTCAGACTTCCTGTCATCAAGGGTAACACTAGCAATACGGCCTGTTTCTGTGGTTTCTTTTGCTCTCCGTGTCCTACACAATTACATATACAACCACCAAGAGTCGATCCTCTGTGTCTGTGTTGCATCTAAAATTGTTACCAAGTGATTGTTTTAATACTGCTGGCATTTCAAAGCCAAAAGAAACACGTGAGCAAAGTGGACCCTACAAGACTACGTAAAGCAGAACGTCAGCTAAACTTCTCAATCAAAAACCCTCACTATTTTGTAGAGGGTAAAGAACAAAACTCTGACTTGCAGATCCAAGCTAAGTTTGCAACACTGAGAACATCAACAAGAAAGGAGAAGAGATTGTAAAGAGAATCTGTAAACTGAACAAAATGAAAAAAAAACCTGAGATGAAAGATGAAGATCTAAGAATATTGTTTGTGACTTCTAGAACGTTCACAGCATTTTAAACTGCAATATTTGCAACAACCTGGGATTTATAAATGTTGCCCCAATGAACTTTCTTGACAGAAGTATAAGCTAAGCAAAAGCTGAAGTAGTCTCTGACCTAGAACTCTTTGAACTAATCACTGCACATAATAGCGCCTAGCCATTTAGTCCCATTCAATAGCACTTAGCAAAGACCCCAGTATGTATTTAGCCATCAAACAGTAAACTGCCTGATGTATTAAGATTTGTGGCTATTCACGAATCCTCAAGCCACGTGCCTGTAGAGGACAGCGGGTATAATGACCTGTTTCCTAAACTGCCAAAAGCTCTTTTATGATAAACTCAAGCAAAACAGAATCTTTGACTTCTGCTTGCGATATGTATCCAACTTTAACCCTTACTACTTCATCAAGGATTTCACCATATGAAGAGCATCATCGCTATTCAACTACAATTTTATTGGCAAGCTCTGAAAAAGGCTTGTGAAGGTATTGTACGATTTCTGCTCCTTACCTATATTGTGCTTATCTCATTCCATAAATCTGTACAGGTCAGGAACAAAATTGCCCCTGAAGCTCAACTGAACCTGGTAAGAGGGAAGAGGAAGAACGTGGGACAATTGTGTTCTATCTTCTTCTGAAGCATCAGAGACTGATCTGTGCTAGGAATGAAATTATAGAAGAGGTACTTGAAAACTTTCAAGGAACTGGATACTGTATTTGTCAGCAGTTACTATATAATAATAACCAGGATAGCACATTTGCTCCTCATGTTTACCAGGAGGAGTAATTGTAGTCTGTTATTGCTCAACAAGAACAGTATTATTCACTTCTAAAAATAATAGCTTTTAAATAATAAAAAGTCCATAATACAGGAACATTAAAATGCTTTAAAAATGCAACTTGTTATTACAAGTCACTATGATGTCTTACTATTGAGGAATGTTTATTTTTCATGGATAATTGCATTTAGGATTTGTTTTCCTTCACTGCAGATCAAGCAACTTGTACTGTAAGATCATGAAAATCTCCTAAATAGATCAATTTGTCTAATGCCAGTAGAAAAATTATTTGCTTTTACAGAGAAGGGGAGAAAACGGATCTTAAAGCAGACATAAATATTCACTGAACGGAGTTTATTTTCATCTCACATTCCTTTTCTAAAACGGAAAAATAAATAACTGTACTTTGTGCAAAACAATACTCCATCTAGATTTCAGAGCACAAACACCAACTAATAAGCTGTGAAAAAAACATTCTAACATTTCAGATAACAGTTAAGGCCTTGACACACCACTAGTAGATTCTGACACAGGGAATAATCTAAATTCAGAAAAATTTGCCCTAAGGATGTATTTCGGGATGCAGACGGCAAGCCAAGAAATTGTCCAAGAATCTCAAAGGCCTCTGTGCTCCCCTCTGTCTCACACTGTACTTCTGTAGCAATGAATCAGGAAGGAAATACAGCTCTGCTGGTTGTGCCTACCCTCACCTTGGTAGTTATCACTGCTCCCCTTGGTTAAAACCTCAAGCAGCATGTTCTGTTTCCCCACACAAATATGTTGAATTCATTACTGTAAATGCTTGGTTTGAAATCCCACGGCGTAAAGGGTGAAGCTCATGGTATGAGCTTAAAGTTAACAATAGTCAAGGGAACCACGTTTCCACTGCTAAAAAGCCCAGATTTGGAGGTTTGTGTAGTGTAGGAGGGGAACGATTGGTCAAACTAGGCAAAACTGGCCAGTCCTTTGGATAGAAGAAAGTAAAAGAGGGAAAAGGTTACCTCAATAGCTGTATTTCAACCGATTTTCCAATTTTTAAAAAATCTTCATATGTCTTAGCCCTCTATGTTTTATGATGAAGTGGAACATTGGGCACAAAGAACATAAGCCATCGTGATTGTCCAGGAAGTAAAATTAAAAGTACACTGACTTTAACACTGTATTGAAATAGCAGAGAGATGCGTGTGGAATACCAATCAGGGAGTATGCTCATTTCTGTAAGGATGCTCTGTTGCAAACAGGCAAATTGGCAAGAAATAGACCTTGCTCAGAAAGCCCAAGTGCCTGATTTATTTAAAACAGGAAGAGCTCCCTTTCCAAAAGATCTACTGTAGATAGCAGCCTCAACAGAAGAGTGTTCAGGTAGCATGCAAAGGCCTTGGAAGACGGAAAGCCCTGCCATAAGAAGTTACCAGCCGACATAGCTATCACCTGATCATCTCTTCTGACCTATTTCACCTTCTTGCAACAGTGCTGTATGTTCTTACAGTTTAAGAACACGATGCCATTAAACAGATGTCACACACTGAGCTAAAAACCTTTTCTAAATGGCTGGAAAGAAAGATTCTTCCCCCCCAGAACCTCGAAGAATATTAAGATATGGCTTCCTATTCTACTATAATCCATGACAAAAAAAATATATATATATATATTCCATGCAACTCGACTTCAAAGAAAGAAACTTCCACCGTGAAATATGTGACATTGCTTAATTTTTCAGAAAAACGGTACCATGGCTAAAATGGCAATGACATGAAGTTATTCTAATTCTATTTAAGCACAGAACTTGGACGACTGTGCATTATAATCTTCACACATTCATATTTAATTAGGCTGAGGAGAACTCCGAAGCAAGATGACCTCTTGCTGCCTCTATCACGTAATTTAATGCTCTCTTTTACTAGTGCTCAAAATGAAGGGCTGAAAGCATAAGGGAAAAAGTATATCTTACTATAAAATATCCTATAGTCTGAAACAACCACACTACTGTTTCCAGAGAGCATTTCTATTGCTGTATTTGCATATGGCTTTTGAGAAAGAAGTCAGTAGCTCATAAGCAAAGGAGGAACCTATCTGACCAACTGCGCAACCTCTTTTTAACCAGTATCACTATTTTTGTGCTCCATTTGGGCTGTGACACTCCATTAGCTGTCCTCTGATCCATGCAATCCAATTTTCCCTCTAACATAATAGTTTAAAGACTAAATAGTCATTTGTGTCATGACATTTAATTTAATCTAATCTAAAATAATTTATCTAGCATGTAATTAGCTCTGTGATTCCTTTTTTGCACTTAAATAATAGACATCATGCTACCCTATTTCTGGAAATGGATGGGAACCTAATTTTCTCAGTCTCAGAGTTTTAACCTACTCTGTTCTTCCCGCTATGATTTCAAGATGAAAAACACAGGTACACTTGGAAGCCTAAAAGCACACACGTCATGCGAATCTCACAGGTGTAAGGGCAATGAATGAGCTTTCTCAGATACATTTTCAGTCAAGAGTTTTCAAGTATCCACACCAATGCTAAATATATGCAATTCAGCTGATAAATATTATGTGTAGAAAAATCTAATCATGAAAAAAATAATAATTCATTTGAGCTGTGTTATACTATGTCACATGAGCATGCATATTAGATTTAAAATTATACCATGACTTTGCAGTCCGTAAATATAGGATGATGTTTCAGAGCATGTACTATTGGGGCATTTTAAATGATGTAATCTGTATCTGTATTGTACAAAATAAAACACACTACACAAAAGACAAACCTTTTTATATTAAAAACCCAACCTAATGGTTAAAGTGGCTGAGCAGAGTCATAGGGTTACCTGGGGCCCTTGCAGATAGCTGACGACATGTTACGTCAGCACAGGAGGAGACACACACTCAGCAAGGAAGGTTTTGGCATAACAAGTACAGGCCACAACAGTTTACTCCTTCTCAAAGGTAACAGGAAGACCGAAGGGAAAATATTTCTCCTCGACCGCCAAACAGCGCAACAACTCCCTAAACCCTGCATCAGGCAGATTTCATTCCACACTTCACCCTTGTTTTACTGGCATAACAATAAACACCTTTAGGTTACGGTACCACTGACAAGGTCTGAAGTACTGCTTTCTGCAGTAATTTTGACGGAAATCTTTTGTGAACTCTAAGTTTACTCAAATTAATTGTAATATTAAAGCTGCTGCTCCACTGATGTAAAAGGAAAGTTTCCATTGACTTTGTAGAGTAAGTGTGAGCTCCTTACATTTTATGTATAGTGGAAGCTGACTGTAAATTTCCATAGTCCACACAGAAATGCAAACATAAAATTTGGAAACATCAAAGCCAAACCAATACTTAAAATAAAAGCAACACTCCTAAAGCAGCCAATTTTACTTTAAAATGAGAGCTGAGGCCTCTGGGGGGGGGGGTCTTTCCCCCTATCTTTTTCCCAGGATGTTATTTTTATTTCAGCACTGTCCATTTTTACTATTTCCTGTACACTGTCTTTAGTGCAATTTCTGGGATAAAACTGTGTCAAGTCTCACCTGCACTAGACTGTTATCCACTAACGGTCCCCCCTTGGATTATAAGTCTATTTAATTTGCCTTTTAAATAGTCTACAAAAACTCAGTATTCTCTCTATCAGCCTGGCTTCTACTGCTAGAGAATTCAAACGTTTCACAATGTTTTGTAGTCTTCGGTACGAAATTACAGATGGGTAACCAAGAATAGGATTCTGCACTCGAGTCCAATCATCTCCAACGCAGATGGAGAAATCTGAGTTAACCATCTAGATTCCCGTTACAGTCGGAAGAACCAGGCTTTCTAGTGCACAGTTCGCTTCCTCCTGAAGCACACGCTGTGTCCGCTCTCATCTGCGCTCCCAGACACCAGCCTTGCCCTGGACGCTGCCCGGGGAGACCAGCTGCATGCTGAAAGCGTGCATTTCTGCCACCGACTACAAAGGAGCGCAGACGACTGACTTAACACGGAGGTGTTACGCTCTGAGCAGCCATGAAGAAACAAATGCCAAAGTACATTTGCAGCAAAGCCACTCGCAGGTGTTGGACCCCCCAGGTCTCGCACCCTCCTAGCAGCACCTCTGCTTTCCTCTTTGTTCGGGTTGGGCTCTCACTGGCTCGCGGTGAGGACGCGATATGATTAAGCATGTTGACATACACAGTCACCACATAATTGCAGCTATTCAGTGTCTCCCTGTTGTTGTGGCAGAGGGTATATTTAGCAGCTACAGTTATCCTCGGAAATAAAATATACAATCAACTCTCAAAGCCTCCCCCGTTTCCCTGTGCACAACCCTGCATTTGCCTTGAAGACTGTAATATGTTGCGCTCTGCCGTAACCCCCCCCCCACGGCCACACAATACGGACGAACGCACCCGCACCTCTGCAAAACACAACCGCCAGCCAGCTCTCCAATTCGGACCCCATCGCAGGACAATCTAGTCTCGGCGGCGGAAAACCCAGGGCTCCCCAGAAGCCTCCAGCGATTTCCATCGCGGCTACCGCCCCGTAACCTGGCCCGGGAGGGGCAGCTGAGCGCTGAAGCCCGATGCGCCCCTTTGACGGGGCGCTTCCCCCCCACCCCACCAGCCTCGGGACACCGCATCCCCCCCGCCCCCCCCGCGGGGCTCCCGCCGCAGCTCGCAGCCGTCCTCGGGGCGGCGGAGCCTCCCGCCCGGCCGGGCGTTGCTTTCCCTCCCCCGGCCCCGGCCCCGGCCCCGCGCCCGCTTACCTGTGCCGGTGCTCATGGCGCGGCAGGAGGGGACGCACCCGCCGCTGCCGCCGCCCGTCACCGCCGCCGCCCGTCACCGCGCCGCCGCGGGCGGCACCATCCCCGCCCGCCGCCGCCGCCGCCGCCGCGCAGCCCGCAGCGGGCAGGCGGCGCCGCGCTCCGCCCTCCTCCGCGGGCAGGTGCGGCCGCCGGCAGCCGCTGGGCCGGCGGGCACCTTGGGAAGTGTAGGCGGCCCCGCGCCGCGCCGCGGAGCTGCCGCGGACTACATCCCCCTCCGGGCCTTGCTGCGGCGGGGCCGCACCGGGCCCCCCCACCCCGCGGCCGGCGGAGGAGGAGGAGGAGGAGGAGGAGGGACGGCACCGGCTGCGCCCGCAGCCCCCCGCCGCGGCGGAGGCTTGCCCGCGGCGCGGCAGGCAGCGCCCGCCTGCTGGCCCCGCCGGAGGTGTGTGCTGGGGCGAGGAGCTCAGCCGGCATCCAACACCCCCGGCTTTCTGGGGCGGTGGAGGAAGGCAGCACCGAGTCTCCAGGGAGCCTTTGGGAATCTTGCTGTTAAGCAAACGCTTCCGGCCCTGTAGTCAGCGAGCAGGTCTTTCTCTGCAATTTCCTCCCCTATTTGCTCTTGCTTTATGTGATTCCCGAGGAGCATACAAAGAAAGATCCAAGATGCAAAGCAAATTAATGCACAGGTCCTTTAACATATTCCTAAAAAGCAGAAAGAAGGAAGATGATGTTTGTGTTGTTCCTCAGCCCAACCTCAACTGCAAGCAGCACTGCACCTCAGAAGATTTTTGAGAGCAAGTCTAGTTATTAAGCAAGAAAAGGTAGTACTTTCTGGAGCGCGTGAACTCTCACTAGTCCTTCGTGTTTGAAGGTATGCAGATGTAGAATGCTTTACTAAAGCTAGCTTATTCTGTATTTTAAAGCCTCATCAAAAATCAACTACTGTAGTTGTGAAAGGGATAATATTTTAGAAAATAAAAGCAGCCATTTTAACAACTTCAGAAGGAGCCAGATATAGCTACATAAGCATGTTGCTTTACACAGCTCCTTTGATGCTGAGTTCAAACTGGATTCAGGGTAGCTTGCCATCATAGGAACAGCATGAGGAAGTTGGAGTGTACAGAAGACTCTTGCTCTGCAACTACACCAAAGTGCTTATTCTGCTCTTTTCAACAGTTATCTAAAAGAAATCATTCACCTAAAAAAAGAAACAGTGTCCAACTCATCAAACCCTCTACAGCCATCGAAGCCTACACAACTTTCTCATCCTAATCCAGTTACTCGAGTGCGATGAGCTCTAACACTGGTTACATGTCAACTTATGTGAGACAGAATAGTGATCCTCAGCTCTGTGCGAGCACAGCAGCGCAGTACCGCTCTTGGGTTGTTCGAGCGATACAAATCCCGGATCTGGAGCCTCTGGGGATCATCACTGGCATTCGGAAGAACGTGGAGCCACTGCTGTGTGCTGACAGTTGCCAACAGTGGTTATCTGTCAAGGAGCATGAGAACAGAGCGTTTATATAGTGATACTTCCCTTGCCTCTCAGCTTCCAGCAATTTCAGCTTGTGGACTTCCTGAGACATGTATGTTTACTTTGTACTGAAAAACCTTCCAGGGATTTTCTGCTGTTATCTTGTCTAGTTGTTCTTTGAACCCATGCAAACTTCAGGCAAGTGCAGCAGCCTGTGGCAAGGAATTTCACAGCTGAACTACGTACGGTGTGGAGAACCACCTACTTTTGTTTTGGACTTGCTATTTACTATCTTTATTTGATGCCTACTCATTCTTGCAGTAAAAGAAACAGCAAACAAAACATTCTCTATTCAATTTCTGTGGCACTCATGAATTTATACACCTCTGTCAGATTCCTCCCTTGCCTCCTATTCTGCTCAGCCATTCCCTAATGGTGATGACTTGATAACTTGTGGCCTCTTAGCCACAGACTAAGCATCACTCAAAGAATGCTTCAAATTCATGGTTATTATTTGCAAAGGTATTTCACGATGAAAATCACAAATTGCAATGTTACTGGAAGCCAGAACTCACTGGCATTAATGCAGAGCAAAGAAGAGGGATGCTGCAGCGTAGCCATGTTCAAGATGCTCTATGCATTATGTAGCATGGATATTCAGGTATCATCCATGTCTTAACGAAGTTCTATGAGGTCAACCGGCATGCTTCAGTGAAGCTGTAGCCATCGTAAAGAGTCGGCAAGCATGATTACACGAGATTTACACCGGGCATTCAGTTTCATAGACGAAGCAGCTGCGATCTTTCTTGACAGTAATCCATCCTGAGAATGAGCAGATATGGTCATCAGGGCACTGCAGGATTCAGTCTTGTGTTACAAAGAGCTCTACCAATCCAGATCTCAGGCTAATAAGCAGTCATCTCTTGATTTTCATTTTAAAAAGCAATCAGCATCTGCAGCCACTGCAAAGATGGCTGAAAAGCTGGCCTCCAAAATGCGAGCATCTCTCGCGACCCCTTCTATCATTGCTGGAAGTTGAGTTGCATCAGTCCTGATGATCCTGCTTCTTCCTCTGCATCCTCCATGCCATCCGGAATTCTTTTAAGTGCATCATTATTTTTGGAAGAGCTTAAAAAATCTTATGTAAGGCAAAAAAGTTTACTTTTTAGTTTAAAAATGATTTTGAACACTTCTTTAGTTGGACAGTATTATGGAAGAACTTACATTGTGTTTTACTGTCCCTGTGTATTTAAAGACTATGTATTTCTCAAGTACCTGCATGCATCTACCCTCTAATACATTAATTCCATTGGGAAAAAAATCTGCAGGATGTACTGAATTGCTAACCATTCCAGTTTTCAGAAACACATCCTCGACAGATAGTGGGATATGTCTCACATTTCATTTTCTCTGCATCTGGGAAACAGATGGGTATAGACAGGCTCTTACTCTAAGGCAAGATCTGCCAAATTCTGTGGTATTCTGATATGATTGTCTTGGAATTCTGTGTCGTTTTGTGTAAACAGAAAAGCAACGAACACTTCACATGTAAAACAAAATACAACAATCAATAAAGCAAATATTTATGAATATATATGAGCATTCCATTTGACAATGTGCTTATATACGTTAAGTAGTAACCGATACCTCATGGAAAAAATTGTGTGAATTAGATTTCCTTTTGTAAATCCTACTCTGCATCTGACTGTATTTCCTGCTTTTAAATACTGTTAGGTAGTCCTGAAAACTGAGTTTAAGCTCCTAAGAAACTTTGGTATTTCTTTATGTTTTACCCGTAATCTAATTATTAGGCTCCTATTCCCTCCAAATTGCTCTCCTTTGACAACTATTATGTCTTCTGAAAGCTGAAAAGTAATTTTTCAATTTTATAGTAATTTATTTTGAAGTGCTTATGTTTTAAATGACAAATTATCCTTCAAATGTGTTCCATAAATTTCCAGAAATTTGTCATTTTCCTATCACTTCAAAAATAGCAATTCTTTTGTGTCACAGAAGACTAGCAACCTGGCATGACATACTTTCATGACCCCTCTTCTGCTTTTTACTGATTCTCTTTTTTGTGAAGAAACCTCCTTAAAAATCCGCATATTGCAAACATTTATGTTTCTGTTTTTTGAGTCATATGTCTCTCAGGAATTCAGGACTTGACTGCACTGAAGATTTGCCTCGGTTACAGTCCTGTAACTACCTGAACTAGCATAATTTTTGAATGTCCAATCCTAAATCCAAGTTACGACTTGTTAAACATTTAGGCTACTTTATCAGGGAGTTACTGGTTTTGAGATAGTTGCCAAAATATGCCACACTTGTGTTTGTAACCTGTTTGTGCCTGAGACAACAGCTCCCTCTCTACCACATTGCTGTGTTTGCCATGTGCTCCTTTGGGGCATTGATAATAAATAAATTATAAGTAAAATCTGCAGTTTCAGAAGAATAACAAGCTAGGATCTTAAAATGAGTTTCTGGGTGTGAAAATAAATTGCCAACTATTCACTAAGCCAGAAGTACACATATTTATAAATAATGAATTAGGGTAAAGCAGCTGTAATGAAATAATAACGTAGCACAGTATTGGGATGTCTGCACTGCAATATTAAGATGTCTGTTAACAACTTTACTGTAAAGTTCCTCTCACGTTCTGGGCAGAACGTGGTAATTCTTTACATCAGCAGTTATAACTTAGGCATCAATTACCCATTGCAAACCTAAATGCATTATGATCAGAAGGTCAAATAAAACTCCAAGGCATCAGACAGAATGAAATAACATCAAAGGGAACGATGGCTGAGGATGAAAGAAATCTTTGTTACAAGGAAACAATCAGTGATTGTTCTGTCATGTCAGCAGTCAGCTTTTGGAAAGTTGGTCAGAACAAATACATTTTCGTATCAGAGTCGGCTGCATATGACAGGAAGTCTAGCATGTAATGCAAGTCTAGCACTAATATATAATTTATAAACCAGAATGAAAACCACAGAAGTTATAGAAATGCAATGTGCAGAAACAGAGATTCAGTGAATGCTTTGGGGAGGGGCCAAGAAAACACATGAATAATATAAATGCCACGACATATGCAAAAAACTTTGGCAAAAATTGAATTTGAGAACAGTAGATGAACCTTGCAATGATTTCGATGCAAAGTTACACAGTCTATAGGGCCAGTAAAATCAATGCTCACGGCAGTAAACATTTAAATAGTTATAATTTTGTGCTTTCTGTAGTAAACAAGCAAGAACTATATTACTGTCCCTTTTGTGCCTGTTGCACACAACTTAATACTTGTGAAGCCTGTTATCATCTCTTGCAAATCTGACTCTCTGGAAGGTTATTCTTTATATGGGGCTAGAACTTCTCATTTCCAGTAGATATTACAATCAATTGGCCTTGAGTCTATTGAACTCTGTATTTTCCAATACAGGCTTATGTATGCTGCTTATCTTACACTGCATTTCCAATACTGTCCTCATGTCAAAAATCCTATATCATGCTAGCAAAATTTAGCCTCTGTATAGGTGATGAAATTCTCACATCGCACCATCTGTAAGTAAGACTTTGTCTGGTAATGACAATTTGCAAAAGCTTTCACCAAATTCTGCCAGGGAATATACCTGGGCTTGAAGACATCAGTCCTTAGAAAAATGCAGCTGTGAGTGAATGCTTCTATATATGTCCACAGCTGCATCACAGCTATCTTGGACTCTCAGTATTGCTTTTCAGACATTAATGATACAAGTTGAAGGTCGCAGTCTACATGTAGTGCTTGGGCCAAGCTTACCTAAAAGTTAACATAAAGGTCTTGGATGAGGTTTGTGGTTGCACAGAAGGCAACTAGAAAATAAGGAAGAATGGAAACATCATTTTTGCTCCAAACGCTGATCACCCTGATCTTCAAACGTGTACAGAAATGGGCAATTGTAGACACTTGATTTAACTCTGCTCTGAGCTGGCCGAGTTCATGAAGCAGCTCTAATCCAAAAGCTATCCGTTTGTGCAGTTATACCTTATATAAACACATAGCTGCATACAAACACAATAATTCCCAAAGCAAGGCCCTCAGTGGATTTTCTTGTTCCTCCTTCAGTGTGTTCAAAATTTGTCCTCAAGGGACATGACAAGAAAAAGCATGGTCACATCACCTGATATCCTCCTGGAAGCATTTAGGCACATTATTAACTTCCATCACTTCCATCCCTTCCATCCTTCACTTTTTCTTTCCGCTACATTTTTAAACAATTATTTTTATAGTTTGATATAACTACAGAGAAATATGTTTGCTTTCATTAATGACTGACGGAGATTCAGACAGCATAGTTATTTCATTCTCGTTCTTGCTTTTGTAACAGAGCGGAATTTGACTTCACAGACAAATGCTGTCTTTAAAATTAAAGGAGTTAATTTCTACAGACGTTATTGGAATTGCACTTTACCATGTATATCACTATTATTAGTAATATATAGAAATTCTGCTGGTACCTGGAAATCACACCATGAGATTTGGCTCTTTGAGACAGGTAGCATATACTGATGTAGCATATAAGCTTTCAACCATTCTAAGAATGTGCAGAATAAAACATCTGACTTCCCTTGAAAAAAGTGCCTGAAAATGCCCAGTCCATATAACTGCATTTCAAGCAAGATCAAAGGGCACCAAAGGGACATGGAGGAATTTAAGAAGATCCGCAAGTGTGAGAACACACATACAACCTCTGGAACTTTGGCAAGGTCTTCGGAGGATTAGAGGTTTTACCACCACTGATGCTGTTTGCAACAGGGTCAGAAGATGAGGAACCAGATTTCTTCCTTGAAATCTTAATCCAAAATCTCATACAACCATTCTTCCTCCTCTGCTTTGTATCCATCTATGCATCTCTCTCTCCAGTATGGGTGTAAAGTTTACAAAATATTTCCAACTTCCTGGTTAAAGCTCTTTGAGATAATACTGATAACATTGGACTACAAGAGCTAGGTATTTTTGCATTACTATATCAAATTCTTAAGCTATCCTAGAAATGAAGATTACAAAATAGGAATATAAGACTACTACATTTAGAATTTTAGTAGTGAAGCAGCCACCTACAAGTAAAAATGACAGCAGAAAGGATCATTCCTATTTATATAACGTACCCTTCTCAAAAAACAGCCCACTGTGACCATAAATAGAAGTTGACTATTATACCATAAATTCTTCTTTCATATACATATTCACATATGGGAAAACAATTACTGGATATAATGTATGGACATAGGACACATACTGTGCATTTAATGGAGTGAGCCCAGAATGTGTTAATGCTGACTATAATTTTTTTTAGTTGCATACCCCTAACTGTAGTAAGGATCTTTTTATCAGCATGCCCCACACATTTACACCTTGTCATAACTATTGTCTGCTGTGGCACTAATTGAAATAAAAAATATGCAGCTCCAGCCTCAAAACTGAAAACTTCATATTTAGGAAAAATACATTTCACTGAATCAAAACTCCATAAATGCAATCCTAAGCTGGTTCAAAGGCTGAAATTCAAATTGGAAGCATCCAGAATGTTGATGATTTTTCATATCCATATTGACAAATGCTCCACTGTGCCTCAGATCAGCTTCATTAACTAGAAAATCTTTCCTCATATTTCACATGACTATTGATTGTACTGTACCTTTTTAAGATTTTGTTTTTCTTCTAAGAAATATTGCATTAAGCATGCCAAACTGGATACTTAGGCAGCCGAATGTGTTGTGACCGTTATGTTTATTGCCATCTTTTTATATTCTTAGTTGTGTTATCATTGGCTAAAAGGTTTGTAGATATAAGAGGGAAGGTGTTACTAGGAGGAGGAGTTAAAACTTAGATCTGCTCACATAGCTGCAAAAAATGAACATCATCTTGCACGCATGAGCCCTTCTTCAGGTCTCAACTAGAGGGCAGCAGTAATTTGGAAAAATCCTCATCACTTTCCTCTACTGCTCTTACCTGGATGCAGATATTTATGTTTATTTGCTAAAGTCAAAATTACCAATGTAGCATTTTCTGTACTGTAGACGTTTCAGGTGACTAGAGATGTTAAACCTAAACTATAAGAAGATAATATTTAGAGCTACCTTGAACAAGCAAAAACCCACCTCACATGACATTCCCACTACAAACATTTACAGTCAGTCCTTCTTTATACAGAACCTGTTTACACTAAACACTTATGAATGGCACAAAGATTATGTGACAAAAAAACCAAAATTCTCTGATGCCCTGGGATGTAGGGCATCGCCCTCCACACTTGCTTTGCTAGATGTAAGACTCCTAGTGCTCCCTGCTTCCAGGTCCAGCCAGTGGCCAGGCCAAATGTGAATTCCCCACGCACATACACACACACACACACACACACACGCACACAGATACACGCTCTGTACTGACATGGCTGGACACAAAACAGACCAGTAAGTCAGGAGAACATGCTTTTACAGGCACCCATATAAACACAAACAGCACTCCCAGAAGTGTGAACAAGTGGCCTGATCCTGTTGTTACTCGCTGGCTAGTTGGGCCCCAAAGTTCACTAGCAGCTCACATGGGGGCACACACATGCACACATGATCATATGAGTCTCCCCAGTATCTCACTCCCGACCTCTTCTCCTTGCTGGCTAGTCTGCCTGAAGTTCTCTAGCAGATGTCCCTACCATACGCACACACAAAATACAGAAAATCTTAGGAGCAGATTTTAATGAGAAGATGGAACAGACTTTGCTAAACAAGTGCAGGGCTTGGCCAGACATGGGTTCTGACCAGCAGCCACTTTCCTTGCGACCAGTCCCTTTTATATCCTCCTTCTCTCATTTTCCCACACCTGCTCCTCCTGGATCCACCTTGATCCCTTGTTTCTCCACCTTCGAGCCTTCCCCAGGGCATCCCCTAACAAGCTTTGCACCGTCCCACAGTCCCCCTCAAACAATCCAGGAATTTGCTCTTTCACATGAAACCTGTGATAATCATGTTTTCTTTCTTTCCTCTCGGTTACAAAGTTCTGGTTGAATCTCTTCAAAGTGATCCTTGAGAGGTACCTCAAGGTACCAATGGACCAACGGTGGGTGTTGACAGTGCTAATCATAACCAAGTATAAGATCTGATATTATGGCCTATTTCAAGTTAAGTATTCACACTTTTCCTGCCTATATACTCCCCTGAAGATGGTTACAGTGTTACCAGTTTCGTCTGCACTATAGCTATACAGCGTATCTGTCCACCATATCAGCTGTCTTTTTTCAGAAAGCAGCCTGTAGATTTTTCTACCAATTTTGAAATGTAAACTGAGTTACAATAACATTACACTTTCAAAATACCACTGACTGCAAACATTATGTTTGTGCAAAAAATAAGATTAAAATTTTGCAATCATAATTATGCATAGAATCATAGGATCATTCAGGTTGGAAGGGGCCTCAGGAGATCATCAAGTCCAACCTCCTGCACAAAGCATGATCAGTTATGAGGTGAGACCATCTTGCTCAGGAATATAACACCTCCAAGGATAGAGACTACACAATACCTCTGAGCAGCTTGTTCCACCACTTGACTGTTCTCATGGAGAAAAAATGTTTCCAGTCTGAGCATGTCTTGTTTCGGCTTATGCCTGTCTAATAGTGTCCCTAAATGCCACTGAAGTAAGCAGAGAGAACACCTTTAGGATAGGCCCTTAATTTCTTTTCCTACCGTGTTCCCTAGCAGACAGCATGAAGTACATGGATATTTTGGAAAGAGACACACATAGCCTGAGATTTAGTGACTTAAAGACAAGTGTTCCTTAACATACCAGGACCTCAGTATTTTATCTATAAACTAAACTAGGGAAATTATGATGATCAGGTCTGAACCACTTGATGAGACACCAGTGATGACCCACTTGATGATGAACCTGGAAACCAGGACCTACATTTCATAAAGACACTCAGATATCTAAGTATATTTATTCTGCTGGGCTACATGCCGATTAAGGATAGCTACCACTTGCTAACCTGGCTAGCCATCTGACAGGAAAAACTCACCACTCAATTAAGGAACTTTTTGCTCCATTGATCAACTGTTTTTCAAAGGGGCTGGGAATGAGGATTCTCACAGTGAGGGTGAATAGGTGTTTCAACTTACCAAGAAGTCATTTTCAAAGATTACAAGATGCACTAAACTTAGGTAACAATACAGTAAACCAAGCTACCTTTGAGCGAGACCAGATCTTAAAACACTACTTCCCTAGACAAGGAAGTGCAGGGTCTTGCTCTATTTTCTGATGTTAGCTCAAGAGTCCCCTTTTTCTATTTTCTTCTCCAATCTCTTTATGCATTCTTTGTATGTTCATATATGGAACCAACTTCTTTTGCCCAAATAGGATTCTGTCTCATCTACCATACTGCTGACTCTTAAGTCTCACTTCTTGTGGTGTTGACTGTGGCATCATCCTCTCCTCCTTTCTGCTTTTTGTGAAGTTTTCTGACTGCCATGTTCTGGTCTGTGTTAATACTGGATTAGACTGAATGCAAGTCACACATTTTTCATTACAAAGTCAGCATTTCTTCCTAGTTTCTTATTTGGGGCCTATCCATTATTTTGGGTATTCCTTCAGGCACGTTCTTCCACCGAACATCAGCTGAGGCAAAAGTGAACCTCTGTTTCCACTGAATCCATATTGAAGTATCCTCTTTCCTTCACTTGGGATGCCTAATTAAAAATGTAATTCCTCAATATGAAAACTAACGTAGGAGATACCTGTACTCCATGTATACTCAAGCTTCCATCAATAAAGTTCCCTTATCCTGTATTTTCTAGCACTAACCAGAATCACCAAGCAGATGCCAAAAATTTCAGTGCTGCAAATTAAGTCTTTCAGTGTAGAACTAAAGATTTTAAGTGTTTTCCTGAAAGTCTTTTTATCATAGCAAAAAAGATTGTGAATATACATATGTATATATAAAATATTTCACATGCTGTAGATTTATGTAAAACATTAGAAGGGATAAGAAGTTGAAGCAGACCTAGATGTTCCTTACTGCTGTTCCTCTGCTCTCTTTTTTAAAGTTAAGGAGCCACAGACAGTAAACACAATAAACAGTTTCAGATATACTGCTACAGTTTTCTCCATTTTAAAAACAGCAGAAAAATTCTGACAACCTAAATGAGAAATCTCATTTAGAGAAAAAACTTATTAGTGTGCTTTTTGAATGCCTGATATGGAATCTAAAAGACTTTTTTGAAGGAAAAGTGATACAAAATTCATTTGAACAACAAAATAAATAATCTCTAATCAAAGGAGCATACTGTAAATATTTCCTCAGTACCTATAAGAAGGTTCCAAATGTTTTCTTAAGAACAAACTCGTATTTCTATCTGAAAACTTCAAGCAGCTGGTAAAGTTATCTTTTAACAAAAAAATCAAATCACCTGATTACCCCATAAAAGGAAGTACCTATTTTCCTTCAAAACATCCACAATGCTATAAAAGGTGAGGTTTTAGTCTGTTAAGGGTCACAAGCAATTGCAAGACTTCTGGTAGGGCTTCTGTGAGAGTTTAAATGTCACTCAAACTGAATTTAGGCAACTCTTACCTCATTTCATTTTCATCCTAATTGTTTTTTATTTGTAAAATAATTTGATATTTTTGCTTTCTTATCAAAATACTGTGACAAATTCTTAGGGCTTTATCAAATATTTTAGAGAACTCTTTCACCAGCTGGTTTCTTAATCCTGGTACCTAAGACAAGATACAAGGATTTCTGCTTCACCAGATAACTTTCAGAGTTACAAACAAAAAAACCTAGGGAAAGTTAAGTCCCTAAACTGGAGTTTGTGAATGGAAACTTTCTGAATGTTTTCAGTTTTGAGTCACTCAAAAGTAAAGCTTTTTGTGGTATGTATGATTCAAAAATCTAGCTAGGGGAGACTGTTATCCATCTGGGGCAGAAAACAGTCTTGGTGATCCAGAGGGTAAAGGAAGGAAATGATTAATCTTCTAATTGGTAAGTGTTAATTATCAATTTTTATTCTAGCTGATGAAGCTACTTGAGAAGGTTTCTCTTCCCCTAATACATAGAGGCCTAAGAACTACTCCATACCTAGAACGAAACTGGGAATCCTATTGGGACCCCTTTGTCTGCCTAAATTTGGACATAACCTTGAATCGTCTTATCTGTTTGAACTTGATGAGTTTTTGGTCTGTGGCCAAAAGCGTTCTCAGCGAGTCACAGTGGCTCTCAGTACTTGTTACGCTTAGAAGGAAGCGTTTCAGGTGTATGCTATGTTGTGGTTTGTGCTGATGAATAATAAGCACAATAACATCTATTATTAACGTTTGATAATTGTAAGTAAGCTTAGCTATTATTTAGTGAGCTAGGTAAATAGCTAAGAATAGTGTTTAAGTACAGTAACAGCTGGATGTTTTGACTCAGCATTTTCCTGCAGACTACGAGGCGACAGCATTTCCTTCCAGATGGATGCAAGTATATTTTTCTTTTCATGTTTTCTGTTTTTGCTTTCTAAACCAGACTGTGGAGCTGGGGTAGTGTTTTTTTCACGACCTGGGGAAGTAAAGCTATCTGGATTCCAACCAGGAAGAGGAAAAAATGACAGGATTTCAGGAGAAAACGCTTTAACTCTTTAGCTAACTCCATGTGCAGTAACTGTGGAGAGATAACATGCTAATCAGAGGGAAACATACTGCTAAATCTAATCTGCAGTGTTGTGCAACCCTACTGCAAACATGTTAACTGATGCATTTTGGTAGTCCTATTAAAATCAATGTAATTAATTAAGCTAGGTCTGCTGAGAAAATGGTTGCTACTGTGAAGTTCATACTTGAAACTGTACAGATTTCATATCTAGCTGTTGAATTGATGTTTTGCTGTTAAGTTCACAGTTCAGATTGCATTATACTACATTTTAAGTGCGTATACATCAACCACTGGATTAAATAGGAACCAAAAGAGACAAATTTAATCAAGAAAGCAGTATCCTGTGTGACTTCAAGCAACAGCTGTACACAATGAAGAATGCTAATTTGAGTAAAACATTAAGCAGAAGGGGATCATTTTATTACAGGATTCAGTATGGGGAATAAGCTTTGTAATATTTAGTGGACTTGAGATGAAAGACATCAGAGAGGAATTTAGGAATGGGGGTACGAAGATTCCTTTGTGCCTGAATCTGGTGTTTGCTCTTAGTTATCAATAAACGGTGGTTCCAAAGCAGTCCCATTTCAATGGCCTTGAGGGTTAAAGACTGGCACCAGGCTAAAATATTCATTCATAGGTACGTCTCCAACTGTAATGGAATAACAGTTACATGGAAGGTATAACTTGGCCTTAATATTAAAATGTGTTTTTTCCTAATGCAAGTTGCTGTCGAGAAAAGCTGTCAGACAAACATGCAGCTGCAGAAGGGAAGACAAACAGGATGATGAAAAGCAATGCCAGAGGGAGACAATTAGAGGAAATGTCTTGTTTCTATAAACAATGTCCTCAGTCTCCTGGCAAATTGTTTTAGTAATCCTGAAAAGATCAGGGATAACCGAACACAAACAGAGGCATCATGTCTTCATGTAATTTTAATAGTTAAAACAACAAATGTTCTCAAGCCTGTCCTTTAACATAAGGAAACCCGAAGATGTGCCACAATTCCTGCAGTAGCAAATTCCTAGTGCTTCAAATGTAACGTAAGGAATACGATTACTAGCGTGGAAACCATTCTGTGCTACCTTTGTTTTCTTCCTGTTTGCCACAATATAGTGGTCTCTGGAGTTATTTCATGAGAGCAGGTGTTCACAACTTCAATAAGGTTACTGAATCATATTTCTGTAATGTAGATTTGGTACCCTTTTAAAAAGGCAACAGGAAGTCCAGGGCCAGCTTTTGATATCTACCCTGAGGCTGAAAACCTTGTTTTGCCTGCTTCCCCTTCAGCTACATATCAAGAGATAACCTCAAAAATTTAAGCACCCTGTATGGTATGGTGAAATAGGTTTTGGAGTAAAATTGTACATGGTAAGGGAGGAAACAGGGATTGAAAGGAGGTTAAAGAACTATAGTTCAGTTCTTGATTTTGTTACTTGTTACCTTAAGCAAGCTACCTTTTTGTTGTATTTTTACTTAAAGATTGTTTGTGTTTTATGAGATATTTTAGGGACACACTGATCAGTGACTGACATATACAGATTCTGCAGGGATTGGGCCATAGAAATGCAGAGGTTGTAAGATCTGGTATTCATTGCGGGGGAAAAAAAATTAGGTTTACTTTTTTTTTCTAAACTAAGTATCTGGAGTCCACATAAAGGAAGAAATAATAGGAATTCCAGAGAAGAACTGAAGTTATAAAATGTGACCAAAGATTATTCTTAAAAACACAAATAAAATAGATGCTCTAACAAAGTTTAGACTCCATTGAAGACTAGGCAGTTTGTAAATAGTGACAGAAAGGTGTTATTTCATGCTGTGGGTGTAGCTACTATATAAACTGATTAAAACTGAAGCAGCACGGTTTGTGTACTGCATTGTAATGTGGAATCAAATCTGGTCCACTGGGAGAAAAAACCTGCACGATGATTGGTTAGGTACGCTTATAAAATTACTTGAATACCTTCCAAATCATAATTTCTTGAAGGATGGAGCGTTCCCAAGCATACTGTAGGAACAGATTGGCCGATCTGTGTGAAATAGTATTTATAATTCATATTAACACGGGGTGAGAAGATAATGTAAGGTAAGTGAGAGTCTGACGTGTAACTAATCATTAGTGTATAAAGCTTAAAAGAAAGTTTAACTGTGTGTTTTTGAGCAAGAGGCGTAACAAAGATCTTGATGGTATCTGATGGGTCCCCAGGCTGCCTGGCGATGCTCGAGGGGTGCAGGGGCGGGAGGGAGGGTGGGCAGTGGTGCTGCGCAGGGCATCCCCTCACCGTAAACCGTGTCCTCCAGGCGCTGCCGAACCCACAGCCTCTCTCCAGCTGTGCGATATATCTCAGGACAACACCCGCTCCCCCCCTACACAACTGGTCAATGCCCTGCTACCTCCAGTGTTGGGATTTTACTGACTAGAGATGTCTGAGGCATCAGACAGACGTTTTGGGGGGATACGGTCTATCTGTTCTGTCCTCGCGTAGTGCCTGCTGCAATGGGCAACCCACCCCTGTGGCATTTGGGGTACTCAGTGCTTACCTATAATTAGTGTAATGTGACTATGACTAACTGTATGTGAAATTTTGAGTATGTTAGGAAAGGAAAGAAGATGAAAATAGTCATCCTTATCTCAGTGTGGAGAGAAGGGAAAAAAGCAAGTAGATTTGAAATAGGATAGTTTCTTTTCAGCTTCTGTCATTCCCTTGCCTATGTGTGGGTCATCTGGGATCTGGTACTTGGGTCAGTGATGAAGAAGTTTTATGATGTGGAAAACATGCTCTGCACTTACTCTGCAGCAAATTTGCTTAATGCCACAAACTGATATTTAGGGCTTTGAGCGCTGCACAGTGCAGGAAAGATCTGCAACACTCTATACGTATTTGCAGTTTAAAGCCAAACGTATCAAAGTGAATTCATCCTCAAATAATTATTCATGAGGCTTTTTATAGCTGGAACGATAGCAAAAAGTTTAATTCTGTGATCAAAAGCAAAGGGGAATCAAAGCCTGGGACTCTGTCTGAAGGACTATTTGTTACTTTGTCTGAACAATGCTTACTTAGCACAATAATCTGGATACATCCCACAGAACCTTTTAGCTGCTAATGCAAAATGCCAAAATGAATTATTGGTCTGAAAAAGCCAGTGTTTCAATGAACCTTGCAGCACATTCGATACATTTCTGCTTTGCATAACGAACTTTGCTCATGAATTTTTTTTTAAAAAGTTTTTGAATTAACAATATCAGTTAATAGACAACTTTTTGTACTTACCACATTCAGGCTGGGCTGTGCAATCAACAGGAAAGATAAGAAGGTCAAACAGGAAGAGCTGTATTGAAGTTAGCTCTGAGCAGAGCTGAGGACAGCACAGATCAGTCTGTTTACCAGCACGTTACAACAAATCAGGCTTTGAGAAGGTAGGAAAATTCATGCTCTATATCTGAATGTCTGTCACTGTATTTTAGGTGCTTGTGCCTAGTATTTCACTGTAGGGTTATTGTCAATCTGTTAGCGTTGCAGCCTGTTAAGGGGATAATATCAACAGTACTGAATACTTTGAGGTACTGATACTGAAATGACTGAAAAATACATGTAAGTGTGATCTGTGATTCTGTGTTCTCTGCTCTAGGCAGTGTTGTCAGCTGAGCTGCTATTTAGAAACAGAAGCGTTCCTCCTGCTTTATTCTTCTGCCTTAACCTGCCATAGGCCAAATTCTGTCAAATCTAGCACTCAAAATGAAGTATTGAGATTCACAGATGTCTCTTCCAGTTTTAGAGTGACGTTATTTTTTTCAGAAGTACCCATTCAATTAATGTTTACTTTTAATCAGCCACTAAATTGTGGATTTGAATCCATAGTTTTCAGTATCAGAACTTGGAAATTTTGAACTTACTGTATATTCAAAGCTGAACGTACAGCTGGTGATTGCAGGTGAAAAGCAGCACAATTCAGTGCTACTCCGCTATGAAGAAAACTAATCATGAGAGGGTTAAAACGTGAAGCTTGCTAGGGTGTTTTTTTTTTGGTAGACTAAACATGAACAATGATATGACATAGTAACTAATGTAGAATCACTACTAACCTAAAATTACTTCACTGATATAGGAAACCTATCTTCCATTTACAGAAGGCACTCAAATTCCTAAGTCCATTTAACTTGACCACAGACTTGCTTTACCTTTCTGTGTAAAACGTAACAGCACGGGAAGGGGAAAAAAGCTCACTGTTCTAAGCATTGCCTGTACAGTACATACTATGGCTTTTTTAATTTATGCTTGTGGTGGAATTTCATACAGATAAAGGCCTGGCTGTGATTTACTCTCTCCAAGTACATAGTTAATAGTCTTATTTGTGAGATATTTGAAGCCTAAGAGAGCAAAACAAATGTGAGTTGAGAGAAACTGGGGAGAAGGAATGGTAAAATAACTACTCTAGCATCAGTTTGGAAAAATGACCTGGATTAATTTTTGATCTGAGTAATGGAGACGCAAGACCGAGATGTTATACGTCGTGTAAGGATTGTAAGACATACAGAAGACAAAGCAGAGCACAAAAGCAAGGAAGTGCATACAGGCAAATGCGCTTTCGATGACGGTAATACAGATTTCACTGGATGTCCTGCCAGGTTTGGAAGCTTGGAGGAACCTGACGTGCTGCATGAGACAAGGATAAGAACTCAGGGGCTACCACAGCCCTTGGGTGCCTGGATAGTGATTAGAAGGGTCTGGAGATTTTAAACTTAGAAGAGCTGCCCCTCATCCACAAGCAGCTTGGGTGAGATGAGAGGAACAGTACCTGCTGCTCCCTCTTGGATTGGCCCATAGAGCTAGGAATTGATGCACAGAGGAGCAATGAAAGTAACTTTCTATCACCCAGGAGGTTCCCGATATGTATGAATAATCCTCTCGTGGTAAATTAATCCAGCTTTAAGTTCAGCTCTCTGAACTCATGAAGCACTGAACTCTTCAGCTATTTTTCCAGCACTTTATAGAATTCCTGTGTCACTACAAATAATCTTTGTCTTTATTTCTGTACTTGTAAAATTAGAATAATTATAGTTGCCACAGGTAACTTGAAGCTAAATGTTTGTAAGTTCTCCTAAGCATCTTAATGGGAAGATGACCATAAAAGAGAAATGTGGTTATTGCATGCAGTCTTATAAGCAACTAGTTCAAATATAATCCATTTTTAGATAGTGGGCCTTTTCTCATCGTTAGAAATATCTTTCAAGACAGACAGAATGTTAAAAGAACCTGTTCTGCAGATGTTATTAGTTTTCCTCTTCAGCCCCATTTAATGAGAACAAGCTGGTGGGAGATTAAAAATAGTGTTCAAATAGTGCTCTTGTCATCCATAACTCCTTTTGAAAAAACAAAAAGCAGAAAAACCCTCAGTCTGCATAGTCAGGGAAATGGAAAATGTCGAGCTATGTTTTTCTTCTGGTTAGCTGTGTTTGAAAAACAGATATAGGCACTCACTGAAAAGGAAGTAGTAACAGAGGAAAATAGCATGATAACAGAATCGTTCTATTTAACTTCCAGTAGGAAAGAAGTGTCTTATTTCCCTATCACGTTCCTCAGCTGTTGAATACAGCCCTTTCCGGCATGCTGTGCTCAGTGAGAAGGTGAGGGGAAGGTGGAACGACCTTCAGAGCCTTGTGAGCCTGGACAGGCACTAGCAGTGACTCTGTGCAGGGCAGCAGGCCTAGTGAGCTCAGGCCATGCGGAAGGCTCGTGCCAGGGAACCTCTATTGGAGGAGTTTTTGAGCTGTCCAGCTTCTGCATCTTGTCTCTCACCACTCATATTCATTACAAGTGCCTTCCTTAGAAAGTGAGACTAGCTCAGATCAGTGGGGAGTTTGCATGCACACCTCTGAAATAGAGGTTGGCCCCTGGTTTGGAGAAATGGGAAGATAAAGGTTTTTTGTTTTTTTTGGCCAACATCCTGCAACGAATTAATTTTTTGTTCAAGCCTCACAGAACACAAAATATAATCATTTTGTCTAAATTGAAAGTAAAATGTTTTGTCAGTGCATGTAAATGTAGATTGCGAGACCAGTTGTAAAAGACAAACACACTTTACATGAGAAGTACTAGATCCAATCTTTAATCCATCTTCTTCATCTTGTATGTGTTGCTATCACAGTAAATATGCTAGAAGTTAGCATTATGAAAAATCTGTTTTAATTTGTATTGGGTCTGGTTAATAACTGATGAGAAAGCATCAGCACAATACATATGATGATATACCTTAGCACTGCCTGTATGTTACGATTTTGGTCTTTGGGGTACTTACATGAGTGTCAAAGTTGAATAGTAAAAGGGTAAAAACCCATGTGTTTCCAAGCTCTATGAAAATTTTTCTCACTTGGGGCCACATCTGTATGCTTTAAGATGCATTTATATGCTAAATGAACATTCAAAAGGATCTAGCTACAGAAGGTGCCCAGCAACAGAAGAGTTATTTACTATCTTATTCTTGGTGCTTATACAGAGCCACATGGGTTCACATTTGACAGTTTAGGTAAATATTAAAGATAGGAAAGGAAATCGCAGAGGAGAGCGTGGCTGTCAAATGTTTTTGAGATTTTAATTTTCGCTGTCTCTTGGAAGAACCAAGAGGAAAAAAATGATCAGAACATATTGTTTTTCCTTTTCTTCTCGCATTTTGATTTCTTCTTTGGCTTAGGCTCTGAGATAATGACTCAGTCTTCTTAAACAGATCATATCCATCTTAATATATTCAAAAATCCCATTTGCTCTTTGCCTTTGTAGCATCCTGCTTAACAGGTTCAATCAGAACCTTGTTTCTATATGTTACCTTTACAACATGTAGACACTCAAGTAGGAGACAGGAGAAGTTAATCTTTTCTCTAACTCATTATCTGAATTCCTGGAATTCTAGTCCCAGACATGTGTGCTTTTTTCCTAAATTTTGTTGATATTTCTGCTTGTAGGTAGAAGGGATGGCAAATACTAATATTCTGAACACTGGATTTCGCTTCTAGGATTAAGGATAATTCTAATCAAAAATTGTATCTGCCAGTATGAAAGACTCTGGGATTCACTGAACGCTATAATTTAAAAACTGCACCTGGAATTTAACTATCCTTCATATCACAGTATATCTCTATCAACAGCAAACACACATAAAAATAGATAAAAAGAATATAATTCATAAGAGTGGAAAAATACAAGGCATTACATGTAATCATGATACAATGCTGAAAATAAACTTTTAGTAGCTACTGTATGGGTCATTATTTTAAGGAAAAGATGAGCTGTATAAATGGAAAAGCATATCCCTAGCAACATGAAGTTTAGTTTTCAGCAAGCTTGTGCTTTTAATCACTTATAATTAGGTCCTCAAGAGTGATAGGCAGTTTCTTGGGGAAGTTAGCAAGAGAAATTGAGATCTCAAGTCATAACTGAAATGCTAACTCGGTGTGTTTGTGGAAATACTCTTAGATTGAACCATTGAAATCAGTTGTTCTTGAATTTCTATCTCTGTTTTATGTGTGTATATGAATTTATACACATATCTTTCTATAGAGAACCTCAGTGTTGCAGCACAATGAATCTTTTATCAGCTGCAGTTCTCCGACATTTTTGAAAGTGCCTTAATAAATGGCTAAATCAGACGATGAAGCCATTAAAACAATGTCCAGCTTAGGTTTTTACACACTTCATTAGTAAATTGCTTGATAGACGTGGTTATAATTTAAATCTCTGAGAATTTGTCATGCCACCTGCATATGACTTCATTAATTTTTTGTAATTGTGTACCCTGCTGCTACCTATATATAAATAGCTTACTAACTAGCTTACTTACTACTAAATAGCTTAATAACTTACTATATTCAAATACTCCATAGAGTGAAGTATAGAGTATGAAAACTGTGCAGAGTTCATTGTCTTCTCCTGCTTATCTGCCTTTCCTGGCAGAGAGCTAGGAACTGCTACTAGTGTTCATACTGGCACTCAGTTGTATTCAGGTTTGGGATCTATGTCATGATAACTTGCAAGGGTAGAAGTGTGGGAAGGCATGCATGTGAAGGGGCAAGCTAGAACCATGTCCTGTATGATACATAGTGAACAGAGAAGTAAGAAATTTCCAGACAGGTCAGAAGGGGCTATTAGGTGATTGGGCACTAGTCTGAGGTTTTGGCAGAGCAAGAGCAACCTTCCATCAGCAGCGTCAGTTTTAAGCAATTTCTACTAGCAAAAAAGTGAGAGGAAGCTTCACTAAGATTACAAGCTTGGTATACATATACTTATAATGAACATAGCTCACCAGTGAGTATGGCTGGAATAAGTGCAGAGGAACTTGGGTTAAGTCCAACTTGGGTCAAGCAAAACCTAACCTGTGGTTTATGTTATTGATTAGTGGCATGTGAGAGCCCACGTAAGACATGGATCTAAATATCAGCATGGTATGTGCTGGCTACACTGAATCCTTTGCAGATGCACTGGATGATGCTCTGGTTCCACTTGTCTCAACCTGAAACTGAAGTAGCTTGTGCCCAAGAAATCAGCAGAACGTCTACAGTCAGCAGCTGTAAAGGGAGCAGTGAAGGTTGCAACTCCTTGTGCTCTACTTCCATTTCTATTCCTTTTTGCTGGTGTTCATGTCAGTAACAGTCTTGCTGCCAGACTCAGCCTTTAGCTTCTAGTAGATGACTCAGCTTCTTTACCGCAGAGAAATATTTGCCTCTGTGCATACCAGTCTTCCTGCACTGTGGGTTCCTCCACAGGACTCATTCTTTAGCTGGATTTATAAAAATCTGCCCGCTTCTTTGAATTAAGCATGCAGCACACGTTCCATTCTTGTCACCTTTAGCAAATTACTGACGTTTTCCCCTGCATTGCTTCTGTTAATGTGAATGAATGCTGTCTCTTGGAGGCTCTCCATTAAAGCTCGCCAAGAACGAATAATTAGCAATGGGCACAAGTACCTTTCATTGCAGGCCTTGGATTGTCGCTATTGGTCAAATTTACCTTTTGCCTTATTTCTAAGGCAGTGATGCCATCTGACTGCAGGAGCTTTTTCTGCGATGAATTTGGGTGTCAGGCAACAATTCCACCTGAGAAAAGGTTAAAACGAAACTTAGACATTAGTAACTAGAGTTCTTAAAGGCATATGAGAGAAATGCTAGCTAATTTCAGAACAACTCCTGAAGGTATATTCTAAAATTGACTTCCCCTCTCCCCTTTTGCAGTGAGGAAAGCTGAGGTGCCAGTAAGGTAAAAATGTCTTGCCCAGGATTAAAATTAAGGTGCAACAATGATGAATGACAGTAAGGCATTTCTTTCATTTGTGGTCTGCGTCAGATTATCCGTATCTGGAATTTGGGTATTTATCATGGAGCATTTCCTGCTAGCTGGCTTTGGGGCAAGCTCCTTACTACTTTCTGTTGCTACCTGTATCTTCAGTTGCAAGCAGTTAGAATAGTTTGAAGTGCTTTTCATAGCCAGCTCTTGTGTTTTCAAGCACTACTTTTGTTCCAGCTGTTGCGTGTTCAAGCACTATTTTTGTTCCTTGTAGTTTTCTTTAGTTGATCCCCACTCAACTATCCCTTAGAGAGAATTTAAAACAAAAAACGGAAGTTATATTTTCGGTTGTCATTGATTACTTTCCCTGCATTATATCCCTCTCTTTGTTCTTCTTTGTGTCCCTTGTTACTTAATAGAATGGGTCTCCTGTCCTGGTGGGTTGCTAAACAACACTTTCATGTTTATGATGAATAAAAATAACTCCTACAGAAGAGGGCGGCTCTTGAACATGGTCATGTATGCTGAGGTTTTTTTTTTAATACACTATCAATTTTTCCCTCAGATTCCTGATAATGTTAATTGCACTGCTGTGAGGAATTGCAAATTATGGAGAGTTCAGCAACAGCAGTGAGAGGCAGTGCGTCTGTGCTCAGGTTTCATGCAATTACAGAGGAGGGAATCCCTGCTCCTAGTCTAGAGGGAAAGCGAGACAGTAATTTGGAAAGGAAGAAAAGACAGCAGGGAAGGTGGACGTCTAACTGGAAATGTGAGGAGGCCGATGCTGCCATGAACAGTAATGAAAACGAGAAGGACGCTTTCCAAGAACAAATGGGTAAGACCTATCACTACTTCCTGGTTGCTCTGACTCTTCATAATTAAGTTGCTTTATTTCTAAATATTGCTTGCTGTGCAGAAGCAGAACTGTCGCATGCTTTTCATCTGAGGTTTTCTGAAATACTTCCACAATTATTAAACACAACAAAACAATTAGCTGCCTTTCCTCCATGGAAATGCTGCATGGATTGGCATATTAAATGATCTACATTCAAATTCACTTTGAACAGACCGAAAAATTAATTTTTTCATCTCAACTTAATCTCATCATAATTCATTTATCTAAACCCAGGAGCAATAATAGTGAAAGCAAGTACTTTGCCTAGGACTTAATCACTTTTTGCTTCTGAGATTAAAGCAAAGATGAATTAGAATGCATGTTTCCATTTCAGTAAAATCTTGAGATTCCCTTTTCTCATTAAGAGATGAATACTATATTTGGTTTTGTGCAAATGGAAAAATACTACGTGCAGGGGGAAAAAAACATGCAAGTCAAACATTTTTTGAGTGTAACAGTAGAGCTCCAAAAGGTAGCAGTAGTTGATCTATCAAAATCAGTGGATAAACTTTATAGCAGGCATGAGTGTTTTTGAATGAGAAAATACTTTAAGCAATCATAAACTATTTCCATATGTTATATGGCTTAGAAAAAACACATCTTTCTGTTTACAGCTGCAACTGCACGGACATCTAAGAATACCAGGTACAAGCATCCCAGGGCAGTATTAAGGAGTAGTTTTCAAAGAGAGTATTACCTGCTGAATATTAATATCTTGATGAATACCTTTCAAGTAAAGTTCACCTCTGATACTATAGAAGTAAGAGTAATGGAAAGTTTGCATATCTTCTCAACTGTTAGATGATGGTCAAAGTGATAATATGTTGTTACGGTTTGGACAATTGCCCTATCTGTCTCTACTTCTGACTAAAACCAGAAAAAGCAGAACTAGAACTATGAGCTGGAACTAAGTCTAGAAGAGAAGTTGTTTTACTTGTTTCTTAAATCTGGTCAGGCTAGACTGCAGTTATCTTACTGCCAGATTTCAGTTTGAAACCAAGTATCACTGGGCCCATATTTAAAAAACAAACAAAATGCTTGGGAATTTAAATTTCTAATGCTAGTGTAGCCTAATAATTGGCCTTAGGGATGACTGCTTTACTGGTTACTGCTTGTTTTCATAATCAGTAGGAAAATCCTGTTTTTACGTAGCCTAGTATGTTTGCTTGCCTTTACTTTTTATGCAACTTCAACAGATGCGATCAAAGGAAGATAGAAAGTACTAGACATTATGCCATTATACTAATTACAACTGTTTTCTTAAAAGCAGAGCTGCAGGAGAAAATGTCTTGTATATGAAAACTGTCTCAGAAGCTTTCTTTAAAAAAAAAAAAATAGATTTTTCTCCCCACTTTTATTCTTAGAAATATCAAATCTTGTCTTTGCAGACTTTTGCCAAGGGAGCCTTGTGAAAATCAGAAGTGGCTTCAGGGTGTGGTTTTTAGCATAAAATACATATTATTTCCAAAAGGCCTGGAAGGAATATGGGCCAAAAAATGGGGAGCAGATAATTATTTTGCATTAAAAATCTTTAAAATTTTAGTTGCTCTTATTTTTACATTAGTCCCCTCAAGTATTAATTTATAGTAAATATAAATTGAGGTATCATTTCTCATAAAGTGGTAGAAGGCACTGATATCACTGACAAGTTATACCGCTGAAGATCCAGTGGAGACCAACTTTTAGTATAGGTGGGAAGGGAGAGGGAAAGTCGAGTCGACTCTTGCTTGCTCTCAAATGAGACTCCAGTTTTCCACTAATTCCCCATCATCTTGAAACTTCATGTGAAAATGGTGAAATCAAGATCTAACTTCCTCCCCAGTAGAAGAGAAATGATCTGCAGATACTTTTGGTACTCTGTGAATCATAAAGCAGATAGGAAGAAAGATCTAACTAGATACTTTCTTTTAGCAGTTCTCCAGGTCATCAATCTCTTTAAAGTACGTGGTTTTTTTTTCAGTATGATTTATGTGGACTTTGAAAATGCACTTAATCATCCCTTTTATGTAATAGGATATTCTCAAAGTGAAAAATGCGCAGATGTCAGTTCAAGGGCAGAGAATTTTCCAACTGGTAAGAACTTTTCTTTCATTACATCTCTTCCCAATGTAATGCCCTGTCATTACTAACTCTCTTGAATTGAAACTACTACATCAACAGCCTTTAAACTTATCATTCCTTTAACTTGACAACACGCCTTGTGGCACCTACAAATATCCAACTTCTACATAAGATTTTTTGAGAATTTCTCATAAAATGAGAAAAGTAACTTAAATTGCCATAAAAGCCGGAAAGAATTTAGGGACTGTATGGGAACAGCTAATAAAAATGCAAGTTAAGAGATTGTTGCTTATTTTAGGCATGGGTTTTAATATTTTAAATATCTTACTCACTCTTGTGCAGCCTTTCTGTGTCTCAAAATTTAAAATGTTGTATTATTAATAAAGCTATGATAAAGTTCTTCACTAAGTAGGTACGGTAAAATTCCCCTCTGGAGGGCTCATGTCCTACTCTAGGAAATGAGGGGTAGTTACACATCCTGTTTCTTCTTTATGGCGAAAGAGAAATAAAACTGACTTATCAGCACTTTTGACTCTTAAGAAAAATGTCTAAATTTATCTATGTGCACCAGTTTGAATTTTGCTTTCTTCCTTTAAGCAAGCTAGGTTCCCTAATACCAATAGGTAAATGACTCCTCTGATAACTCAGGATGTCTTTATACTTGAGAAGAAACTGTGCTGTAATGTCCCTTGCAGTCTGTCTGGTTTCAGGATTTCAAAGAAGCTTGCACAGACTTTAAGCAGCCATAACTCTTATTGAAGGCAGTCCCTGAACCTAATCTCATGGATTCTGCACTGAAGATACTGGAATCAATAAGTGGGATGTGCTCTTTCTTCTAGCTTGATCTGAAAAATCATATCAGTGTTTGACCACCCCCCCAAGCATACAGTTGTGTAGTGAAACTATTTGTGCTTAATTACCTGTTTATGTTTCACTAAGCATAGATTTACTTGTATCCTTACAGAATTTGGGTTCTTTCTAATTGAGGGTGTGTAGAGCTCACTAACACACGTAGGAAGATCACCATAGGTGTGACTGAGTGAGTTTTGGACCACATTTCATTTTCATCAGCATTGTCTCTTTGGCAGAAGAAGCCGTACTACTGTCATTTGAGTTCAATTTAATTTTTATCTTAGTAATTACTAAGTCTGCCTAAGACTTAAATCATGTTTCTACAGTTAAATATGTAACTTGGACACAATTCAACCAATGTGAAACAATTTTTATTTTTTAAAAAGTAGTCTTTCTTATGCTGGTTTTTTATGTCTTTGAAGGAAATGAACGTTGATAATTGTAAAGTAACAGTGATCTGAGTAATATTTGAAGAATTTAGCTTGTGTTCTTTGTGCTTACTCTGACTACAAAAGCATAGCTAAACTGAGGGGTCTTGTAATCCAGTAACACTATTTTGTACCTCTGAGCCACCATAATTCCTGGCTTTAAAGTAAGGACCAACTCAGCCAGAAAACTTCTTAATGTAGTCTCTATTACTATGAGGGGTCTTCTGGTTCTGGCAAAGATGATTCTTCCTCATCACAAAACTTGTAATCTGTAAATGGATATCCTTCTCCAGATATCTCCTTGGAGTTAACTGCGGTAAGACGAAAAAGTGGGTGTCCTGATCCTAGGCTCCAAAGACAGCTAAGAGGACGACTCCGTCTTCTGGAAAATGACAGCAGGGAGGTCACAGCAGTCTTCAGTGTAAGTCACTTGTGTAGGAATTGAGTTCTATTTATTCTGAGGGTACCACTCTGGTTTTGAACTCATCTGTGAGATACTCGGGTCCCGTTCTCATCTGCGTGCTGCATGCTTGAATTTTAGGGGCTAGTCTCCCAAGGTCCAACTCCATCTAGAGACATTAGAAACATTGGACTATCCAGAAAGAGTAGAACACCAAATTTATGCAAAATAAACCTAGCTAAATAAAATATTTAACGGACTTCTTTGAAATATCTCCTGCTTTAATTTACATCAAAGGAAATCATGTTTTTGTCTAATTTGATAATTTGCCCTCATACTGACTCTTCATTTCAGTTTCTAGTCACTTAAACAGTCATTTGTCGTGAAAGTTACCTGAAATGTCCACTGCTGAGCCAAAGACTAAGTCAAAAGAATAGCATAAGTATTGGACTTCTTGGGGCTGGGTAGCTGTAGTTTTAAACTGCGCACAAGGCTGGCCAGTTTTTATTACCCTTTCAAATTTGTTTTATATTTCAGAATGGATCATATATAGAAAATCTGTCCTGTATAACCAATTGTTTGCTACAAAAACAATCTAAAGGCTTTCCTTTTGATGAAAACAGAGGATGATAGTATTTTATCTTTGTCTTTTTTGTCTGAGCCATGGGTTCTAGCCTCTTTCACTAGCAAGCCAAACACCCAAATCTTAGATATGACTTTGATTTGGATGTACCTGTTCCTCCATGATTTTCCTTTTATGTATTACAAATCCTTCATCATCAGCTTGTTAATTCTGTAGCCATGAAAACAATGTGTACTCTTACTGCTCTGCTTTAATTTTTGTTTTAGGGGAGGGGAAGGAAGAGAGCAATGGCAAAGAGAGGGGAAAGGAGACTGTACAAATAGACTAGATTTTGAGGCATTACTAGAAGCAGACTGGGAAAAGAACTTTCAAGGAAGCAAGATTTATAATAGTTTCCTTAGAATTTCGTTTTGATAACGAGCAGTGCATGAAGCCCCTGAGGCTGAGATTTTAGCACGTGTTGGCAATTTATTAACAGATTTCAGGGTCTCGTTAACATTTCATCTGGTGTAGAAAGGGGCTTGCACAAGATCAAAGCAGTAATGAGGCATGCCTGTTGGAAGAGGCTCGAATCAGACTTTTGTTTTCAAAGAGGAATTAGTATTCCATTCATGTTGTGTGAATTAAAAATATGGTAATTAAAAAGAATAAATTCAGAAATCTTTTAAAATCTAGTCAACAAAGCAGTGGATCAAACTCTATCTTGTTTAGACTGCAGAAATTTTTTGAGAGACAATGTCTTTGTAGAATTAGGATCAGTTTGAACAGTCGTTCAACATCTTTAAAGATGCACTTCAAGTTTGTGATGTGACAGAGACGAGGGTACAGTATTGGGAAATGATATAGTAACTTTATACCTGTTTAGTTTTGTATCTGACTTATTCTCTGAGACACTGATTCAGCTATTTGAGTCAAATTGCCACAATTTCTTGCATTTTCCTGAAATATGGTAACCAGCATCATTGTACAATCCTAGTTTTAAGCATCTAACTGAAGTGCAATCAGACTGCATGTTATCGCTGTTGGGCTAGAAGAAATTAAAGCGTATTTCACTTATTTGAAAGTTTAGGGAGTTCTCACTTTGGTATTGCTGAAATCCCTGAAAATCCATCATTATAATTTACAGTGATTGTTGTTCGTCTTTATAAAATGCAAAATTTAATGCCACCCTAGCAACATGAACATCATGAGCAGCTGAGCTTTTTTGATGTCTATGTTTACAAGATATTTTAGTTTCAGTCCTGCTGGTATAAATGAGGAAGGAAGGATCTTCTTAATACAGCCTTTTAAAAATAATAATCCAATATATTTAATTAGTCTTAATGTGTAGAAAGAGTAAACTAGGAAATGACTGTTCAATGTTTCCTCTGGAATAAGAACGAAGCTACCCAGTAGCACGTTCAAAAATGTGTCAAAGAAGCTGTGTTGCGCCATGTGTACGGAGCCCTGAGGCTAACCCTGCAGCAGAATGCTGTGGGTTCTAAAAATTTATGGGAGCTCAAAAGTGGCTGGGGATGGGGGGGAAATCCTGAGCTATTTAAGGTCTGCATATCTAGCAAAGGAAGTTCCTGAGCTTCAAGTTGCTACAGGCTAGGACAGCATTTTTGGAAAGTGTCACCAGAGGCTTGCCTGGCTTTCATAATCTTTATGGCCAATAGCAGCCACTGTATAGGGACATGTCTAAATCAGATGGGACTTTGGCCTCGTTCAGTTTGGTCATTCCTATGGTCTTAATTTCTCTGTAAATTAACCTCATTGGAATTGAGGGTTGGTATAATTCATAAGAATAAATCAGATTAGAAGTTGGCTGACTGTTGTAGGTCTGTGTTTTAAGAACAGATATCATAGGTGAAATGTTGGATGATTTTTACCCGTCCTTTTATTAGTGTTTCAGTGTGTTAACTAGTCAGAAATTTTGCTTATTGCAATTATACCAACAACAGATTCAATAAATATTGTTTTTTTATTTTAGGAGCTCTCTGCTAGATTGCTGTCTATTCACAGTGACCAAGACCTAATAGTGGTGACGTTTAAAACTTTTGAAGAAATATGGAGGTTTCTAACCTACCATTTGCTTGGTAATGCTATTTTACCACACAGTAGTTCAGTTTGCTTTTGTTTTATTGTTCTGCACACAATTTCTGGTTAACTGGGAATGTGTTGAAAAGCATTTTCAGAATAAAACCTGATTCTTAATGTAGGAACTTCTAGTAGCAGCAAATGATGTTACTGAACTTAGTAATGTTGATAGGAAGGAGAGAACCCCCTCCAAGGGGACCATGCCTTTGTCCCAGTGTAGGCAATAGCTTAGCTGTCCTTCCTAAGTAGCTGTTTAAGTAATTTAAATACCCTAGGATCAGACCATATCCTCTTCTTAAGTAATCTGGTCCAATCCTGTCCTTATTCTTAACTTCCTAATTTCTAACCTGAATCTGTGCTGCATTTTAAATGCTTTTACAGCTTTTCCTACTCACCATAAATCTAGAGAAATACTCCTTTCTCTTAGTGCTAGGCTCATATTTATTTGAAGGCTTCTATCCCACACTTTTCTCAGTGTATTCGCTAGGAAAATCAATCGGTCTTCACAGACTGTACTTTCCAGACCTATGGAGCAGTGGTCAGACCTGCTGTCCACTGGCTTCCTAGCTGGTCTGCATCTTTCCTCAATAGTAGTTAGCGAACTGGACAGAGTTGGTTAGGCCTCAGAGGAAATACCAAGTAAAACAAAGATTGCCTCATATGCCTAACATACTTCAGTGCAGTTCCAAAATCTGAGCGTGCCTTTTGTAACAAGTATGATGCCGCTGACTTCCGTTTCTAATATCCTATGACCCCACAAGTCTTTTCTGAAGCATAGCATTTGAATCAGATCATCTTCCTTTTGTTTTTCTTCACTTGATTTTTCTTCTGCTTTGCATACACTATTAATGAACTTGCTTATTCCCATCTGACCAATTTAATGAATTTCATTTATAATTTTGTATTTTTTATTTAGTAGCCATTTTGTATTTCAAAATGCTCCTTAAGGAACTAGAAAAAAAAACTTTAAAAAATCAATTGCAGAGAAAAAGCACAAGAGGATAAAGTTCCTTCTAACAAATGGCTGTGGCTGAAAAGGAATTGATGCAGCATCTTCCAAATTGCAGAGTAGCACCCTAATTGCTGATCTGTCCATCTTTCCTCTTAACACTAACTTTTGCACAAAGGATTAGCTAATGTGTTAATGTTGGCCCCTTAAAGAATCATCTACTGACTATACCAGCTTTATTAGGATACACTAACCCACATGTCCATGTAACCATTACAGCTTTGAAAGTCCTAATGTAGGATTCTCAGTTTCTAAGATCAAGCACTAACTTCTTGTGGTTTACCTAACGCTGGAATGCAGTATTGTCTCTGTTCTATGGAAATACCAGGAATCTGGTACCGAGGCACAATATCTGTGCTTAAGTAGTCACAGCTGAATTTGGCAATGAAGAGTTATGACGAGATTATGTTTTGCTGTGTATGATTTCTAGTCATCTGCTGTTAAGTGATGTTAAGTGACCTGTTGCTCAAAGCTTGCTAGTGATTACCTTGTCATTTAGGCTGCAAATCTTTCCGATACAACTTTAAATTATGGGGAACCCTTGTAAGGCCAGGGCATGGTCTACTCTTTCAGTGGTGTCAAGCACAGAGAATTTATATAACCTTTATGTGTCGTCTGAGCATGAAGCACCGAAAGTAGTTGTAACCTGTGATTCAGTGGATGCAATTTTGTCAATACTAGGAAGCAAAAGTAGTTTTATGTTGTGGGTTAAACAACAGTTGAGTGATCTGAATACCAACTCTCTTGACTTCCTGAGAAGTCTTTTTCTTTGGTAAATCTACAACACTGTGAAACATTGGATTTATTTTTTTTTTTTAGGTTTTATAAATCACTGCATGGAGAATTTATTCCTAGATCAATCTTTCTGGCTTTATTCTCAAGAGGAAGAAGAAGCAGGCATTGAAGTCTGTATAAATGAAAAATCTTTAAATTTGATGTACAGAAGTCTGCTAGTACAGGAAGGTAAGGAGGACTGCATGCGTTAAGGCCAACTTTAGAGAAGCAACTTTATGTAAAATCTTGAACAAATGTAAAGACCTATTGATTGTTTATTGAAGTTGAAATTTAAATCTATTGACTCCAAATGGACTGAAAAGAAAGAGAAAGGAACAAGCACAGAGATATTTCTGAGTTTAGAGTTCAACAGGATCAGAGGAAATTAGAGAAATTCATGTACAACTAGTCCACAAATAAAAGGCCCAAAAGGCCTAGGCAGGGGTACACGCTCTAACATGCTTAATACTATTCCAGATCCTGGGGAGATTTGAGGGAAATGGATTGCAGAGAGTGGCCAGGCTCATGTGCTTTCTATAAATGACATCATCTACTGCCACTGTCAGAGACCATGCTGAGCTGCTAGGTAGATTACTGACCAATTCTGTAGGAACATTCCTTCTGTTCTTTATGTTCTTTGGGGAATGTAGTTATATATAGCTAGATAACTTGCCAAAAAATGTTGCAATAGAAGAAGGTTCCACACTTTATAGAACACCTCACCTCCACCTTTTTTACTTAAATATAAACTAGATGAATGTATGAATATCTGGCAAACATTCAGAAAACTTTTATGAAATCTGTTTTTCAATCTTTATTCAATATTATTGATGCTTTTGAAGCTCATTTTAAAGCCTGCATGACAGGAAAACATTACCTAAAATGGCATCTGCTGCACTGCTTTCTTCCTAGGGGCATTTTTTGTTTTAAGTCCTGACAATCTGATAAGAAAGATTATGGCTACAAACAATGAAATAAATATTTATTGTGAGAATGGAGCTCTTACTGAAGATGCATCAGGTGGATCTGTGGATGGTGACATGACCATGCTGTCTAATGTTTCTTCAGAGCCATTGATCCCTTTTCATCAGTAGGTATTTGACTTTATCTACTTATTTCATATGCATCTGTTTCATATCCACATATCTGTTTAGACACAAGCATCTCTAAATGGTAGCTTCTTATGAAGCATCCATCTACCAGTGAGAACAAATGCTCTCTTTATTTTCTTCCACACCATATAATGGAAATTAATCCAGATGCCTTCAGTGCAGCATAAAAGATGATGGCTTATCTTGTAAGTCAGATATTGTTTTTTTCCTGAATCTGAAATAATGGCTATTAACACTTCTAGAATAACATAAATGTGAGAATTTAGATTTTCAGGATACCTGGAAATGTAGACAACAGGCTAGCAGTGTTTTTAGTCAACATTATTGGCAGGAGCTATCCAACTCCCTAATGCAGTTTGCTTCAAGTTAAGGTCTGAGCTACAAATTGATAGCTTAAAAAGGCTAAAAAAGAAGTAATGCTACTTTTACTACCAATATGCAAAATATAGTTGCATCTGAAGTGCGTAGTGTTGAACCTGAAGTATTGGATGGGAGGGATGTGTCTGTCCTGTTTTTAAAAGGATTTAAAATCTCACTGTTGTTATCGCAACATTTAGTAAAGTGTTTCATACATTTATTTCAATTTCTTTTTCTACTTTTAGATGGTTTCTTAAAGTGTATTCTGACCCTATTGATCTTACTTACAAAACAGAACCTAAATCCATCAGGCAAGTTGGTAAGAAACTCTCTTTCAAACCATCAGCATTTAAGTCAATTTATCCTAGGCTTTCTTTAGGACAAACGTTAAAGGGTTTAATAAAACTTGTCTTTTTCTATTTACTAGGACAGCAAAATAGTTTTTCCAAAGTACAATGCAGTAGAACTAGAGCGTAAGTCTGCCTATGGCTGCACATCATACTTATAGAACTATTTTCAAAGGGCTTTTACGAAATACCTCACTAGACATGTCTAGCTTAGTCTGAAGGTGTATCACTTCTCCCTTTTAATTTTTTTATCTTACATATTAAATCAAGTAAATACCCGAGGTAGTAAAGAGAATTTAATTAGTGAATGCCTCTGTAGGTGTGATGATGAACTTTAAGAAAATGCAGCAATGTGATTATTGTGGATCTCTCATATGTGCATTGTTTTGTCTAATGCTGCCGGATAAAAGCAATTAACCCAGATTGTATGAGGTTAGAGAGTAAATATGGCTTATATTCTATTCTCTGCTTATAGTTTTAATACTGTATTGACTAGTATTTAACTGTATATTTACCTAATAGGAATTTTATTAGTGAGTTCAAACGTTTTTACTCTGGACCAAGTTAGAGCCCTCTGAGAGGGAAAAATAGTGATCTTAAGACAATTCTTTTTGTCGTGATAGATTTTTTGAAAAGATTTTACACATTGCTTTCTAAGGGCAGGGAAATTGCTCCTGGGGAAGTTTGACTTTATTTACCATTTTAAGTGTTCAAAGCAAACTGATTAGCGTTTGATGCTTTAAAACTTTCCGTATGTGCCGTTCAAGAGTTCCAGGAATGTCTTTGGTTAAACATGTTTCTCTGCTGAGCTGCTATTCTATGAAGTGTATTTGTATTTTTAAATTACTGTATCTGCAAATTCTTATTACACAGCAACAGGATCCTGTCTAGCTGTGATGAGTTATGAAAGTACTGTGCCTGAAGAGATTAGTTTCCAAGGAGGGGACAAAATTGAGATCCTTGGCTACTTCATTGAATGCATGGAATGGTTTGTTGGAAGACATGTATTTACTGGTCAAACAGGTTTTGTGAAGACAAGTTATGTTGAACTGGATGTATCTAGAAATAAGTAAGTGATATGTTTGTGTTCAACTTGTACACTAAAAGAGGCATGGAAAGAGTTTCAAGCTTTAAAATACTGAATGTTAAACTCTTTTTCTGAGAACTGTCGTAATTTGCTTCACTCAAAGCAAACGGAAAGAAATTGGAACATGAAGTGTTAAGTGTTGAAAAATGTTATCAGTACGTACCTGAGTTGCTTACTGGGGAAATGAGTTTCTGTAGTTGCTCGTATTCGGATCACTCCAACAGGATCCAATACAATAGGATCACAAGATCCAAGGAGTCTTGCTATTTCAGAAGATTCCATTTTCACTGGTCTCTAGAGACCTGTGTTTAAAGCATCCAAGTTCTGTTTTTGCTAGTACCCTCAACACAGCCTATAATTTGTTTCAAACGGGGCTCCTCATACATATGTTTGATCATAATGCAGAAAAAACCTATTACGACTGTATTTAACATGCATTAGCCTCATGTAAACAAGTTACACTCATTACTGTCTGAAGTGTTTGCGTGCATAAGGAATTCTTAGATGTAGCTTGCAGATCCATTTGGTGTGTGACTTTAAGTTTACTAGAAAACTAATGACATAATGTCCTTAAACATTTGTGTTTTTAATAAATTTTCTCATAAAATACTGCATCATGATGCAGACAGAAACAAAATTTACTCTGATGTAGCAGAAGCCATGGAATCTGCAAGCATAGCTATGATCAGTTTGTATGCATGTTTAAGTATGTGACTGCTAGCAATTCTGTCCACAATAAGACCTATAATAGTGTAAAGATTGTATTAATTTCTGCAACAAGCACAAGTTTGCATGATGGTGAGCTTCTGAAGCCAAACTGGCTGTCAGTCAGAGGTGTTCTCAAAGTTACTCCTTTCTTTGTTAGACCACAAGATCTGGAATTTCTTGAAGCAGAAGAGCTATCTTTTTTTTCAAAAGAAAAAAATTTGGAAGAAGTGATACGTTTACTGAAACAAACCTCAATCACAGATGTTTGCTCTGTCTATAGAATAGGTGAGTATGACCTTTCACTTCACAAGATATGTATGCATTTCCCATATCCCAGTTACAATTGCGTTTTTTTCTCTATTTTAATGAGATTTCAGCGCTTATAGCTACTTTGAAATATGTTGGTATTTGTTTTGATCACAGATACGGCATCTAAAAATCCTTTAAATTATCTTTGTTACTTTCCTGCTCGTGCCAAATCTTTCCCTGCAGCACATTTACAAATCCTCTTTTGTCCTTTTTTAAGTGAATTGAACAGCCTGTCTATAAAGTGTTGCTCTTCAGCTGAGTGAATCTTCAAGTTTTCAAATGTTAGAGCTGTGTTACAAGAGACTGGCTGTTCAGCCAAATCCTCTGCTTTGCATTGTTCTTAGGAAAGGTTGCAACTAACTGTTGAATGCTAGTGCAAACATATACCTCTTCATGCTTGCTTTAACTTTCAAAGGGTATAGAAAAATAGCAATAGCTATTGGTATAAAGAAATAATGCACTTCTAGCTACATCCTCTCTGATACAGCCATTAGTCTCCAAGCGCTTGTATTTTACGTAAACTAATTTGGACTATTGGGGTTTTCTCTTTACAGGCTTTAGACTAAGGTAGTTTAAGATAAAACTCTTGCTGAACTAAACTTGCAGGAAATTTCTCATTCCACCATAAGCTGCTCCGTGGAGAGGTGTTTGTGGGGAAAACTGTTCTGTGGGGACGTGTGTGCTTGTCAAACATCTAACAAACCTTTATCTCCTTTAGTGCCTTACTAAGACAGGCCTGTAGGATCTGATTTGGAAGGAGCCAGTGCTGTTTGACTCAGGTGCATTGGATTGACTATGCAAATTACTCTGCAAACAGTAACTTGGGCATGTCAGACCTGAGCTGGAAAATGTAGCTCATGTCAATGTTGAGTGATTCCATATCCCATTTTCCTCTCTCAAACGATAAGCCTGGGAACGGAAACTTGAAACTATTTTAGATATTAAAACTGACTCATGGGCTTAATGAAGATACTGTTTTTGCCTGTAGCATATTTGCACCACATCTTCAGTTTTCCGTTCCTTCCATCTGTATCAGTCTAATACAAGGTATTACTGCTTATGAATGATATTCAGAGCATCAATTTACAACAACTATTATAAACATTTATGGCATTTGTTCAGTAAACTCTGGAGAGTTTAAACAAAGGAGATTCAGAGGTAAGGAGTCAGTGAGAGGTCTTTTGTAACAGCTAGTAAAATAGCTTCCTAAGAGCTTAAATGTACCTAGTTCTATGAGACTGTTTTTTAGATATTTCCTTCATGCCCTTGCATTGCATCTAGGGTATGGAAGACGATGAATATATTCATTATTCTAAAAATGCAGGATGACAGCTGAAATACCTTGAGAAATATCTTCTACTTAAAATAATTCTTACATGCTTTATAGATGTGCTATTTTAAACACTTAAATCTGGATTTGTAGTAGTACTTTCAATAGAAGTGAGAGCTTTTTAAAAGTATGTGCAGGGATTCTTCATCTGCATGTTGCTGGGATGGTCACAAAAGCTTGGCACATTTTAGGCATGTTATGCTAAATCGTATTTTTTCTGAGGACTGACCCTAAAACTCACTTTTGTACTATTAAGGGGTTTTTGATACCTCATTTTAGAGGGAAGATATTTGTATTTACACTGTCCATTTGTAAATTCTCAGTGTATACATTCTGTTGTAATTCATCAGTGATGAACAAGTAGACTTCAATTCTAAATGTTGTAAGCAGATGTCTCCCTATCATCCTGCGCACTGTTAGGTTCATGATAAGCAAGTGTGTGTCTGTAGAAGAGTAAGTTCCTAGTGTGTTAGCTCTGGGTCAGATTTAGAAAATTACTGTTCTTTTCTGAACTTCCATAACACATGGAATTCTTTTGACACAATAAACTAAAAAGAATCCTATTTTAGGATATCTAAAACTGGAAGAACTTGAATGTTATACTTAGCATGGCTCTTTTCTTTCTTGCAGATCAGCTAGAAGAACTAGACTGTCAGAATACTCGTGAATGTGGTAATATTTAATGTGCATACAAATCTTATGTAAAATTAATGTGATTTTTGATCTTCTTGGTATCTTTCCCAGCTTTTTGTCTCCATTTTTAATGTCTTTTCACATTCTAACTTCAGATACGTTTCTCAGACCTTGCCATTCAGTTGCAAACTATATCGTTTATTTTTACTGCCATGAGTTCCCTTCTTCCCCCCACCGCCCGTTGTTTAAAAAGGCAAAATATTGTATATGGGACACCTGGCAAATGCTGAGCTTGAATTCCAGCATATCTTCAGTTTCCTTTCAAAAAAAAAAAAAAAAAAGAAACCCATGAATAGAATTGCCCCAAGGAAATATTTTTGAGTATGAAGAATTGTTTCCCATTGCCATTTAGTTGCCCTCCTGTTACTGTCATTATTTCTGTTGTACTACTTTTTATGCTTATGGCTTTGTTGAACAGTTACAGAAATGGGGTTCTAAGGAAACTGAGCTCTCTAAATCTTCAATTTCAATAAATTCCTGTTGATATTCAGCTGTAAGCCTCATTGACTGTAGTCTCAACCTGCATCCCTAGTCCCTGGCTCCACTACCTGGGCTGAATGCGAGTGGGAAGACTAAAGAAATGATTGGATGTTTTTTTTCTGTAAGATATTCAGTGATGGAAATACTAAGAGACTTTAGAGAGAGAAGTTCACCAATGACCACAAACTTGGTAGTTCTGAGAATGTTAATTTGCACCAGCAGAGAACTGGGGTTGGAATTTGAAAGACGATTTCCTAGTGCTGGTGAGCTGGTGACACAGAAGTCATGATGGCAATGATGGCTTCTGTAGTCCTACCATTTCCCTCTGAAAGTACAGAAGGATGCCTTCTGCTTTCAGCAGTGGATGGTGATGCAGGATACAGGGCCAAATAGGTCTTACTCTGGCCGTTCTTGGGCTCTTATGAAATAATTCCAGCTCTTTTTTGTTGGTGATGGGGTTTTGTGTGGAAAAATTCCTTGTATGCTGCTAAGGGTAGCTGAACCTAGTGGACTGTGGGACACAGGAAACCTCCCTTCCTGGCCCATTAGATGTGGAGCTGCTGTTGTTCCCCACTTCCAAGCCCAGGCAGAAGTGAGCTTGAGCACAAAACCCCAGCAGGTGCATGTATGCATGCACCTGTGCATGCACACATCACACAGGTGTGACCTGCCGCACATAGCCAGTGTGTGGACACCAGTGCCTTTATGGGCACCCTCATAAACACAAATAGAGCCCACATGGGACTTTAACAGTAGGAATGTCCCAATCCTATTCCTTCTGTCTGGCTAACCTAGCCTAGTTTTCCAGCAGAACATAAGCATACCCTTACTTGCTTAACTTGCATGCTTACATTCATGGTTCCTTTGAAAGTTAAGGCCATCCAGTATCCATGCCCAGACCTTCGGCCACTTATTCTGCCTCCAGTTCAGATCCTGGTATCCTACTCACCAGCTAGTGTGAATTGTAAATCATTGGCAGATTTCTCTAGTATACAGACAGAACAGAGACTATGCACTCTCACAAAGTACGATGCAATAGAGTTTAAGATGGACTAGATTAGTGATGAGGTGCAGGGCTTGACCAGATAAGTGTACTGATCAGCAGCCTGTTTATGTGGGACAAGCCCCTGTTATCCTCACTCCTGTTTTCCCACATTTGTTCCTCCCCAATCTGCCTTGATCTCTCTTTCCCACCTTTGGTCTCTCTCCTAAACATACTTTTTTTTCTAATGGTATTTTCTATTGACAAATGCTTTTGTTAGTTTATCAGAGATATGTGCAAGAATACACGCATGAAATTTGTGATCTGTCACTTATTTTTTGAACTGCAGAAATTCCATGCCCGTGTTCTAACATGGTGTCCACTAGCAAGAATGGCAAGATCGAAGAATTCCTGGAGCGCTTCAAGGATTTGGAGGCTACACAGGCTGGAGGGCCAACTCCTGAAGGAAAGGATTCTGCTAGCTCTTTAAATAGCAAAGTCTTTCCTCAGCCTCAAAGACTTTGCTTCCACATACATCAAGATGATGTTCAAGCATCTGAAGTCTTTCAATCACTGCTCCTGTTCTTAAACAGAAAAGAGTATGACAGAAACTTCAAAAACCTCTACGATTTCTCTTATCCCTTTATGAATAACATGTTTTATGGTTATTCAGAGGAAGAAGAACTGGTTAGCTTTTTTAGATTAGCAAGGGAAGCAGCAAAGAAAGCAAGTATGTCCTGGGCTCTAGCAAGGCTATGCTTTCTATTAGGTAGGCTGAGTGTTAAAAAGCTTAAGTTTTCCCAAGCTCGGGTTTATTTTGAGGAAGCTTTGGGAGCCATAACCGGAGGGTTTAGTGATCTGTATCTCATAATTGCTCTTTATACAAACCTAACAGTCATCTACCTGACACAAAAGAACAAAGAAAAATGTGCGCACATTTTTGACAAGGCCACATCCCTTCTCATGGGAATCCCCAACTACATTTGCAGTGCTGACCTGGAGTCAGATATTCTAAAGCATGCTCTAAAGAGGGCAATACTGAGCCAGAGCAAGCATGCAGAGGCAAGGGCATGCTTTCTACTGGCAAAACATTATACTGAACGCAAACAGTATGAAGAGGTGCTACCATTCTTAGAAAGGCTGCAGCTATTGCTTAATGACTTGAGTTTACAAAACAACTTGACAAAAAACTGCTATTTCGAGCTAGCAGAGTCCTACAATGAGAAGTGCTTACCACACATTGTGTTAAGTTGCATAAAGGTTGCCTCTTCCCAGAGCTCAAGTACCTTAATGGATTCCTTGAAGAGACTTGATTTAGTCATCAAAAATGCTCCCAAGCTCTACAGCCTTAGAAAACTCAGGCAAACACTCCCATCCCAAATTGCACCTTACCTCACACAAGCGCTTTCCTCTGTGTTTACTACTGAACAGCAAGGACTACGCAGCTTGCTCTATCTTAGCTTAGCAGAACTGTACAGCCACCACAAATGGTATGGAGAAGCCATTGTTTACATGATGAAAGCACTGGACTCTGATATTTCTGCTAAGCCAGAGGAAACTATTAACCATTTGGTTTCACTTGCTTGGTTATACGTTCTTCACAGGCAATATAGTGTGGCGTTAGCTATTTTAAATGTTGTTGTAGATTCTTCATGGAGTAATCCTCAGCAGCTAGGTGTTGTTTATAATATGCTTGCCATTGCTTTAAAAAGAACAAACAATACAAGAGAAGCTGTGGAGAACTGCTACAAAGCACTGCGTCTTTCAGAAGAGACTGATAGGACTCATAACCAAGCTATAGCCCTGGCTAATTTCGGGGCGCTTTGCCTGCATGCAGCAGCCAGTAAACTGGCAGAACACTATTTTATCAAGGCAGTGAAGCTGTTCTCCAAACTTCCAAGTCCGGATTGTGGCCAAGATTTTATTCAAGTCCTCCTTCAGCTGGGATGTTACTATGTTAGTGGAACTCAGAGAGAAAAAGGAAGGTTTTATTATGAATGGGCATTTTTAGTTGCAATGGAGACAAGTCACCTGGAAAGTAAGTGCATATTTTCTCTCTCTAAGTTATAAAGTGTACCCTGTTTGGGAATGTTTGTGGTATGCGTATATTATCATTGTTACTTAAACAATATTTTGTGTTCATGTATGTGACAGCTACTAAAGGGATTGAAATCTTTGCTCTATCCCACAATAACGGAGAAATAAATATTTTTTGGTCTTCCGGTGCTTTTTAGGTTTGTATAAAGTGATGGAGTAAATGGAGCGTTGGGGAAAATTAAAATGTAGCTTAATGATTTGTAAAAAGCATAGAGATTTGTACATTCAATATTGCTTATAATAGTTACGATACTACTGCTAGTACAAAAGCACCAGCCACACGTTTAAATGCATGAAAACAAAGGTAATCCAGATTACTCTTGGTAAAATGGTTGTATTTAGAAGAACCTTTTTTTTTTTTTTTTTTTCCCTAGCATGATTCAGGCAGTTTATACAGGTAGAGTGACTTTTTAACCACATTTTATTTTGGACCTTTGGAGTAGCCTTTGTTAATTTTTTTCATATTGAAAAAACTGGTAGTGGATCTGCTTATCATTATTTTTAGATCTGATTGTATATCATGATTGAGTGTTCTGAATTTGTGAAACAGTAGAATGAATTATTTTAAAACTATTTTAACTTTTCTTTTTAAGAGATTCATGTTAGTATTTCAAATCTGTTTTCCTAGGTCAGCTTCAAGCTATTAAGCTGCTGTGTCAATTCTACAGTACAGTTATTCCCAATGAGGCTCAGTGTGTCATCTACAATGAATATCAGCTATCTTTAGCTAGAAAGATGTCCAACAAAGATTTGGAGGGACAAATTTTGGAAACCATTAGTCAGCTCTATCTGTCTCTAGGAACAGAAAGGTGAGATATGCTCAAAGACTTTGATTTTATTTTGATCATAATGTTTCTGTCATGCTAGAGCATCTCTAGGAATTTTTGCAGCTGTTGAATATAACTCAATTTTTCACACTCTGCTGATACGCTTTATTGGAGTTGGAGATTTTTTATTTAATTTTTGCTGGTGGATGACTTGTGATGGTAGCTTTCATGTGACAATTTTTCCATCAGAAAGTAAATGGAGTATTCCAATAGATCAGGCGTCAAACTGTCCATGCGCTTCATTTTGAGGATGTTCTTTGTCAGAATGTCCATAAATGCAAAACCTAGGTGTAAAACTGCATAGTGTCAGTCTCTGGCAATTTTTATTCTGCTTTTATTTTCAGAATGCCCATTTTTTGCTTCTGTTTAAGGAAAAAAGACTGCACAAATCAATTTATAGTCATTTAACAGGTGCTGGGAAAACTGAAGGTTTTTCTAAACAATTTTTTCAAAGATTCCTTTTTTTAAGCTTTTTTTATTTTTGTTTGCTTTGTCTGAATCTTTTTCATTATATCTTTAGGGAGTCTGTCTACTTGAGATTCTCAAGTAAGCCTCAAGAAAGAAAGAAAAATTAACCTTGGTTTTGGAGAGAGTGTAGAGCTTTAAGTGGCTAAAGTCCATGTGTCTGATTTCTAATCTGTCATCTAATTTATTCCACTTTGCTAGCTGCTGTTTGATAGAGTTGGTGAAAACTCTTTGGATGGGCTGAAGAAAAAGGAGTCAAGATTTCAAACTAGTTGGAATTTATAGAAGGATTTAACTAGCTGGATGATCTGATTCTTTGTGCGCATGTAATCCTTGGAATTTACCAAATGTTGGCTGTGTAACTTCAGCAGACTGAGTAATGTGACTCCATATTATAGTAGACTGTAATATCACAGTATTCCGAGTTAGCGGCCCTGACTAACAAGGGTATCTGTGTGCCTGTAGTAATGAAACCATTGTATGCTCTGTGTCACCTTATTTGCTCTGTGTCACCAGGGGTTGCAGCCTGGCCTGTCTCAGCTAACGTGCTGGGCTACGGGTTGGCATGTACTTGCCTGCTGCAAAAGCAAAAACTCTGAAGGAAGATGAAAGTGGTATTCATTAAGTGGGCTGAGCTGGACTATTTTACCTGCTTTGCTGTATCCTCATATTGCGACAGTAGCTTACTACTAAAGAAGAAAAGACTGTGAAATACCCAGTGGATCTTTATTTCCTGTTATGAAAATAAAAAGTGACAGGTCTTTTCAGTTTCTGTAAGAATCAAAGTGGTAAAACCATTTTTCCCCCTTAGGGATGAGATCTTGCCAAGACACAACAGAAATCCTGATAAAGTGAAATACCAGGGTGCATGTTACATTTTGATATGTTTGGCATCTTTCTGGAGGTCTGAATAGGTTGTTCTGAAGATACGCTATTTAAGGATTCACTGTAACTGTGCAGTTCTTCATGTGATGGGACTCTATGACGTGACAGATTGAGAAGGATTTAATAAAGAAGTCAGGAGCTTCTATGTCTAGTATAAAGCATCATAAGCTCAACCAATCTGACAGGCTTTTCCTATGAGAAGTATGGCCATTCTTCTGAGAGCACAGCGCCCTAACACTTCCTCAGTGGCAACTGTGCTGCCTAATCTGATAATTTAGGTTCTTCTAGAACTGGTGTTTTTTGCTCCCAAGATTTTATACAAGTGTTGACTAGTCTGAATTCGACTCAAGTCAGAGGCCTAGGTGATATTTAGAAACAATTTATTTACAGATACAGTTCCTTTCTATGAAACGTGTAGGAAAATGCCATAAATGATAAGAGCTAAAGATGAAACATTTTTCCATCTGTCCTTAGCCTGAGGTAGGGGAAGGACACATCTAAAATGATCTATTCTAAAATGTATCATGATAATCTAACAGAAAACATATTGAACAAAAGAAGAGGAAAAAGACTGAGTTTTTAGTTTCTAATGGAATATATCTGAGAAGTTATAATTCTTCAATGAATAGAAGAAACTGAGATTGTCATTTATGTTAACATAAAGCTTTTTCTCTCATTATAAACATTCCCAATTCTGAAGGGTCACTTTGTGATTAGCAGTTTTTCCCTGTTTCAGGGCTTACAGATCAGCTCTGGAATATACCAAAAGAAGCCTTGGAATATTTATAGATCTTCAGAAAAAAGAGAAAGAGGCATATGCTTGGCTACGGGCAGGAAAGATCTATTACATTCTTAGACAAAATGAACTTGTGGATCTTTATATTCAGGTATGTTGTCCACACTTAAAGTCATGGTGCAGGTGGCACAGTGAAAGAATAAGTAATGTAATGATCCCAGAGATTTTGCCATTTGATGTCCTGAACATACAGTGATGTCATTTATGCGACAGTTAACAGCTGACAGTCTAAGCATTTTCCTGCTATGCTGCATTTTTAATGATGTTACTTGACTCTGAAAGGATAATTTGGAGGAGTGACCTTACTGAGTGCCTGCTCTGTCAATTCTAAGCATCCTATTCCTTCATCTTATTGCATCACTATTAGCTCTACAGTACTACAGAAATCAGATCATGTACGCATACTACGTGCTAGTGGATAATGGATAATGATCATCTTAGCATGCTGGCTTGTGGGCCAGATCCTCGGGAAACAGAGAATGACTGTTTTTAAGAACGCTTTTAAGAAGTGTTTCCCAAGCATCTACAGCTTTTCTTCTGTGGCTGGGCACAGCATGGCATGGAGCCTGTTGGAGGGTGCTGCTGCCTTTGCAACAGTGAGACTGGAGGCACGGCTCTGACCCCCACACAACCAGCCAGGATCTGCTGCTGCCACTGCTCTGTTAACAGGCTGAAAGGTGACCTGAAACTCTTGAGTCTTCCCTGGAGCTGAACTGCTGCCCAGTTCTGATTGTCTCAATTGTCTATATGGTTGTTTGGCCAATTATTTAAGTGTTTGGGAATTAGTTTCTTGGTTTTGTAAAGGGGATAAAAAAGATACTACTTTCCTGTGGTAAGGTGTTTGGGAGTAGTGCAGTCTTGTATTATAGGATGTATACCGAACAAGACATAGTAAGATCTGAGACTTGGTGTATGAGTGATACCAAAATATGATTTCTAAATAAAATTATCCAACTTCCATTGTTAAGATATTTGAAAAACTCATATAAAGAACCATGAAAACCTAGGGAATAAGTTCATGCTTAAAATGTATTGAGAGACGTTGTGGGGCTACTTTTAATGAATATTTCTCCGAATTAAGTTAGATCTTTGAATACACGTCAGGAAGACTGATCAAATGCCTTTATGGGAAGGGACTGTACCATAACCTGCTATTTCTTTTTCCTCTTCTACTAAAGACTCTAGCTGATAGCCAAGGCAGTGATCCCACTGGTGTTGCACGTGCCAAATCAGCCTCAGGGATGATTTTATATCTGCTATGTTTTCAAGAGGAGAAGCAGGCCAGGGATGTGCGTGCGTTCCACACTGCGTGTATGTGGATGTTGGTATTTAGAGCATAGAGTCAGTGCCTCTGCATGAGAAAAGTCTTAAAATAGAAATCTGCCCACTAACAGGTTGACTACTCTGCCAGTAATTTGTGCAAATCATCGCAATTTGACTTGTGTGTAAAGCACAACTTCTGAAAACACGACACAGCAGAATCCGTAGGTGACTGATGTCTGAAAAGGATCAAAGCCTTTGAGCCTAAGTAGACAGTGAGACTTGTATTAATTGAATGCGATTTGAAAACTAGAGATGACAAAACCAAAGCAAAATTCATCTATTGAATTAAACATTCTGAGACAGCAGGGATATCTTGCCTCATGTGCAAGTCTGCTTTCCCATTACTACTTATTCTCTCAATAACTGACCATCCTGCTATCATTCATTTACTTTGGAGGATGCATGCTTCCTTTCATGAAGACTTTTCTGCTAACATAGCATTAAAATATTTCAGAAAAGCAATACAGAGGAGCCAGAGATACATTCACTGGCAGAATTCAGTTCACTGGCAGAATTCAGTTCACTGGCAGAATTCAGTTCACTGGCAGAATTCAGTTCACAGGCTTTTAAATCTGCACTGTTGGGTATATCAAAGGTGTAGATATCACTCTTTTTTTTTTCTCATTCAAATTTAATGTTGCAGCTATCAAATACTCCATTGTTTTTGAAGAGTGCTATGTGCTGACAAAGGTGGTGGGAGACTATTGCCTGAAACTGGGATATCGTAACTCTGTATGTGCCCTGGTTTTTATGCTCCTCCTTAATTATCTGCCACTGGCTGCTCAAAAAGAGGCTACCGATTAAGACAGCTGTGGTTTAATCAAATATAGCCTCTTCTGTGTTATAATGAGAAGAGAGGGTTTAATAAGATTTCTTTTTTTTTTCCAAATTGCCAGTGTTTATGATTCTTTACCCAGAAGTAACCAAGGTTTTCTTTCCCTTGCCCTGTTTTCTTTTCAGGTTGCTCAGGATGCTGCCCTTTACACAGGAGATCCAAATTTAGGAATGGAATTGTTTGAAGCTGCTGGAGACATATTTTTCAATGGTACTTGGGAAAAGGAGAAAGCTGTGACTTTCTATAGGGTTTGTGTTCTGTTTTTCTATTGCATTGATTGGTGGGCCCATTTTACTAGCTCTTCTACAGTGTTGAACCAAAAGATGATCCTCTTGCAAACAATTTATAACCTATTGTAGCTGAGTAATTTGTGTCACAGTGTTAACAGATCGGGCCTGTTTCAACCCATCGCCTGGCTGAAAGATCTGTTATATGCAAAGAGAAAAATAGAGCCAGAAGTTGCTTTACATCATAAAAATGGAAGTCTGCCAGTGCACATCTTGGGATTCAGAGGTGTCCAAGCTTTCCTTGTACATTTCAGGACAGGGCTCTTCCACTTGCTGTTGAGACGGGTAACAAAAATGCTGAACTCCGATTATGCAACAAGCTGGCGGAATTGCTGGTGAATCTGAAGGCTTATGAGGAAGGTCTGGAGTATGCAAGACTATCCCTTATACTCAGTGTGAATTTAGGTAAGACCAGTTTCAATTACAGCTGGATATGACTGGTATCTCCATACAAGGCAGAATTCAAAAAGGAAAATATTTTCTTCCTTTGAATTCAGTCAGATTTCTTGCCAGGTTTTTATATCAATATCATCATCCTTACTTTTTTTGCCTCTGTTCAAAAATGAACAGCTTTATTGCTGCCTATTCTAACTCTAAGCTCATATGGAAAACCAAAGCTTTGGAGACCCAGGTTTAGTTCTCTGCTCTATCAAGTCTAAACAGAATGCATTAATCAGTCTGCTTTCTACAGCTAAGCTGTAGTATTGATGAATAATATTTTTCCAAGAGGCTTTTGAGGCTAATGTGCTGCTTTTAGATTTGTTCATAGGCTTACTGGTGAATAGAGCTATAAAAAGTAGGTAAAAATAGTAGGGCTAGTTTCCAAAGTCACTGTTTTCTTGAGTTGTTGAGAGCTACAAACTGGTTAAGAACTCTCTCCCCCCTCCACCCATGTGTAGACAGGTCATTCTGATCAGTCTGATTTGTCGTATGATTTTTTTTTTTGATAGAAAGTTTGTATTGGAACAAGTCTTAAATCCCATTATCTACTATACTTTCAAAGTAATCTATTCATATTCCTTGTATGTGCAGGGCATATATAGCTGTATATGGGAGGTATGAAAGCAATTATCGCAGAGACAATCAAATGCTACAGTTGAGAAATTCAGCAGTTCCATATAATTTTCTTGAGAAATAAAAGGCAGTAGATTTTGGCCATGTATCTCTTGGTAAAATTTAGATTTAATCACTAAATGATCAAAAAAACCCATATAGAAATAAAAAAATTGCCAATGCTGGTTTCAGAAAATCTGACTTCTTACTGTCTCTTTGCCTTTATCCTGATTTATGCATTCTCTCATTAGGAAATCAGCTAAATGAACGAGTAGCTTACCATCGACTGGGTGCCATCCATCAACACCTGGGTCACTGTGAACTTGCAGAACACTTCTACTTGAAAGCCTTGTCCCTCTGTTCCTCTCCTTTGCAATTTGAGGAGGAAACACTGTATTATGTGAAGGTGTACTTGATCTTAGGAGACATCATATTCTATGACCTAAAGGTAAGAAATACTAAAAGAACTACTGGGGAAAATCATTTTATTGAAATGTTTCATAACATTAAGTTTTAACCTAGTTTTGTTTTTATGCATTTAGAATGTAATAAAAACTTGGGTTCAGAATCTGTATCCTTCTGGTTGGATATGTAATAAACTGATCTTGGATGTCCTCTTACAGCAGTTGTGCTATGGAGGGTACTATCTTTGTGTCACTTATTTCAGGACCCTTTTGATGCCGCGGGCTATTACCATTTGGCACTGGCTGCTGCCATGGACTTAGGCAATAAAAAAGCGCAACTGAAGATTTACACAAGACTTGCAGTAATCTACCATAATTTCCTTGTGGATCGGGAAATGTCTCTCTTCTTCTATCAGAAGGCAAGGACCTTTGCAACTGAGCTGAATGTGAGGAGAATAAACCTAGCTCCTGATCGATGTTATATGAGTTCGTGAGCATCACTTTTTAATGTTTTAAATGTCTCTTTGCTAACTGTTTCTGCATAGCTGGATATTGGGAAATGATCAATGCATATCTGCAGTGAAATATATTTAATAGAGCATTGCAGAGAAATAACGCTCCATGGAAAGCTGTGGCTTTCTTTGCATGACCTATCTCTATTGTATTTACTCAGTGCTGTAGAAATATTTGCACAAGCATGTTAGGGTATTTGGTAACAGGTTTGATCCACTTCCCCAGGCATCACCCCTCATTTCCCCTCAAACTCACCTACTGCAGAACTCTTGAGCTCTAATTAAGTGTTACCTTTGTATTCATGAAAATGCTTATCATGTGCATGTTGTGACAACTAATTCTTTTCAGAAATGAGAACTCTAAAATGTAAATTGTAGTCTTGTGGATTGCAGTGATAATGTGAAGGCACTTTTCCTCTTTTCAAAGACAATTTTGTTAATTGACAATTTTCATAACTGTCAGTATTGTTTGCAATGACTCATTATAATACCTACTTCAGCCTTACTTATAATTATATAATGTCCAGAAAAATGTATTTATTCACTTCAATCACAAAAATTCTGTGTTGTTACTTTTGATAGCTCTAAATCTCTGTGCCTTAAAGATTTTTCATAGCAAAGCCATGGTAGAAATGATATAGTAGACCATGCTGTATATTTTGAGAAGGCATGTGTATGATGGAAAAAAGCCTGATAAATTTGCAATTAAACATTCAGACAAATTTTGAAGTAATGCCTTAGCATTCTCTGTAACAACTTCATAAAGCGTTTATTGTATTTTTAAAGGCCTTTACATGGGATGGAAGTATGGAAGTGGGTTTTTTCGTCTGGAAGATGCACGCAAAGGCTCAAGAACAATCAAAGAGTTGTTGGCTATATATTCTGTTTGCTTATATTATCTAAACTGGGGAAAGAGGTGCAAACTTTTTCTTTTTTTTTCTGGTCCACATATTCTCATTGCTTTTACTGTCTGCCTAAGAATCTTTCTCTTCCTAAAATCTTCTTTTCATCTATGTATTTGGGCCTCTGACTTTTGTGTCTTTCTGTCCTTGTGACTTCTTTATTTTTTTGGGTCCTTCCACTGAAGGAACAGAGTACTTATATGTAACCTGGATGATAAACTGCTACTTCAGATACTCTCCAGAGAGGTGAGAGTATGAATTCGTGCTTTTAGGCTTAGAAGGGCACAGCTAGGCCTGCATCTTCTTCCTTAGTGACTGCTGTAACCATTATTCTATAGAACAGACAGCTGCCACTGTTGTGATAATAATTGTGTGACCTATTAAGTACCTTCGAGAGATTTGACTTCTGGGTAGACAGACGACCTCTCTGCAATGCTGCCTTTGGCTCAGGGCACCTGAAAGTGGAGTTGGGACTTCAGTCCTATACCTTTAGGCTTAATACTTCCTATTTACTATTTTTAGAAGGCTCCTCGCATGTTTTTTTGGTTTTCTCTTCAGACACTGTATAGCATATTTAGGTGTTTGTATCCTCATTTCATTCTGAGGCTTTATCTGATTAGATGGCTAAAGAGTAAATAATGATAGTCCCTTGCTTGTAAATGTTTCACTCATTAAATTTATCTCAGCTCTTTGCTTAACAACTAAAAAAAGCTTTTTGATGGATAGGGAATCAGATCTCTAATGTTCCGATTGCAGAAATACATCTACTGCTCAGAGCAAATCCTTGCGCAATTTTTTCAGTCACAATCGGATTTGAACTAAGCATTAAAGTTGAAATTTTTACTGTTCAGGTATCTTGGGAACTTACCTGGAAGACTCAAGATTCAGACTGGTGTCCTATTGTCCCACTCATTATGGGATCCCACTAACCATGGAAAGTTGTCCCATGTCCTTTTCTTTGTCTTCATCTGAAAGTTTAACAGAAGTCTTAAATGATCTCTTCAGAGCTGGGAAAATGTTGGATGCTGCTCTGTTTATTAATTTTTTTCAGTGTTTGGCAGACTGTTTTTCATTTCAGTTGGCTTTAAGAATAGATAAACTTACCTCCCTCTGGTCTGATTGCCATAATCACATGTAGTCTCTTTGTATTTCAGGAAGGGAAGCTGCGCTTCCTATCTGAAATTCAATTCTACTGATAAGAACTATTTTCTTTCTTGCATTGCTGCTTCATCTGCTTGCCCTGATTCCTCAGAAATCTTGCTTTCATAGCAATCCAGCCATTCATATTAATTCACCATTTAATGTTAAATTGTGCTTGTGCAGCATACAGCACACTGAATTTCTTGTGCACTTCCTTCAAGCCTGTTGAGCAGCATAAAAAATTTAGCTGACTTTTGAAAAGGCAGTACCTGAATTCTCTCTGCTTGCTCTGATGACAAAGCTCTGTTTCTGCTTTCAGAAAGTGGTTAAAGTGAGTCACAGGTATGGAATTTCCAAGCACTACATTTCTGTTAAATGTGAGATGGCATTTAGGTTTCAAAAACTGCTTCAAAATCCCTTGGACTTTTAACAATCTCTTTTTCTTCAGGACTAACAACATAATTTTATGATTCTGTGATCATGTGTCCAATGCACTTGTGTAGCAAAGCTGAAGTTTACAAATTCTGTGAGGGACTGAATCTGGCCTGAAGGATTTTAGTACTTTAACAAGATGTCTGCTTTGCTGGTCAAAGGATCTGTCCTGTGGAGTTCAAATGCGTCTAAAATGAGCCATATAGCTCGTCTGTCACAACCATGCTCTTAGAGGCTTTACTGTCAAGTTCTGTTGCATTTGATCAGGAATAGCAGGCTGCATCTTACCTGTCAGATGGCCATACTCCCTTCAGCATCACAGGATGGTCAACTCAAAAGGTCTAAAATGTAAAATTTTACACGTGGGTGAGATGAATCTTACCTGGGCTACGCCCTGGTGCAAGTCTATATAGAGTGTCTCAAATTATCAGACTTCCATCCATATACTCCCTGCAAGTTTTTCCCATAGCTGTTAGGTGAAGAATTTTAACTAGGTAATTGGCAAAACATTTTTCTAGTTTAATGAAGCAAAAAGTCAAAACAGCATGGAGTCTGGACGTCTCCTAGCTAGAGAACAAAAAGCATATAACTGCAGGCCTTGTATGTTGGAAAAGACAGTGACAAGTAGGATGTTTGCATGATAAATGGAAAAAAAACCCACAGGAACCAGCTGTAGATTCAGAGGTCTTAAATACAGAACTAATTATATAGCTAGTTAGCAGCAAAAGTTTGAGACTGTTAATGAGTCAAAAAAGGCCTGCTGAGCTGTTAGGGGCCCTGCAGCTGTTGACATGCTGTAGGTATTGCTGCTTGATGGTTTTTTTAAAAAAAATAAAAAAAAAAATCCTTTGTACCAAATTTCTGCTTCCAGGAAGGCCATCAACTGGTGCAGGTGAGCAGCCATGTACGTACAGCCCCATCAGATGTGTATCCAGACGCTTGTGGCGTTTTCTCATCCATGAATGACATAAGTTGTCAAATGTCACCCCTTCATTTTTAAAATAGGATTAGAGAGAAGGAGATGGCAGTGTTGCTGTCATTGTATGTAATATTTAATTACTTGAAAAGGGTAATCTCCTCCACCCCAATGCTTTTCTCAGTCTGTAGAAGCTTGTATCTCTGGAGAGGAAAATACAGAGTATCCTAACCAGTAATCAAGGGGCCTGTCCTCCTCTCTGTCTCCCCCTGCTTAGGTAGAAAGGCATGCCATATTTTACGTGCTATCTGGATGTGTGTGAAAGGCAGCATGACCCTTTTCCCTCATGGTTAAGGAATTTACCTTAGGGAGTAAAGGCATGCTGGGCACCAGCCCCTGCCTTTTGAATGACTTGCATTAAACACCTTTGCATAAGATATGGTCTCTGGCATGGAAAGCGGCACATAGAATTCTGGTTATTTGATGTCCGTTCATCTTTTTCTTAGACTAAGAGCTCTGTCTTCTCATGTCCCCATTTTTGCAACTTCTGCCTCCTCGGAACTGGCTTCATGCTGCTTTTAGAGGGAGGTATAGAGGGCCTAATCCATTCATTCTTAACTTTATTTTTTCCAGGGCCACTGCTAATTTTAAGCCTTTAGCCACACGGTGGCACTCCCTAGCTTTAAATAAGAGGCCTCCAGTCCAGAAGGTCAAGGAATCCAAAAACCTGAAAATGTAACACACTGTTCCTCGCTTACTCTTCTTTTCCAACCAAAAATCTAACATTTCTTAAAGACCAACCACCCCCAACCCACATACATAACAACAAAAAAATCTTCAAAAATGATGGCATAGGTCCTTGCTCTTGTTAAATCCCCTTCCATCAGGACAAAAGAAACAAGATCTTCCCCCAAAGAAGCATTTTTATCTTCTTCCACAAAGAAAATTTGCTGCCAGAAAGCAATGGGGCACTTAGAGGGAGTGAGACGAGTTGAAGAGAGTCATTTTAAGCTACTTTATAAGAACTTCAGGCATTTCAATTGATTTGTCCACAAAAAACCCAGGAGAAGTTGGCTGCTCTGAGATAGTGCACAATTTTATTTGGCAATCAGAAAACTGAAATATAACCATGAAATCCTATGATAGAGGAAAAACATAGAAAACGATGTGAGAAGCTACACACTGAAAAACATTCGTGTTAGTTTAAAATGGTCAACTTTTGACAGCTAAATAAATGCTGTCCTGTATGAGCCTGGTGTTACAGTATTCTGGGCAGTGATCCAATATATTCAAATTACTTAACATACAGAGCTCAAGCAAACCACTTTTGCTGAAAAGATCTCAAAGATTTTTAGCAACGTTGGCAGCAGTCTTCTTGCTTGTGTGAATTGTTTGCAGGGTTTTATTGTCTCTTGAGGTGCTAAGGAGAAGTTTCTCTAAATATTTCGCTCCTAAAGCTTTCTTGCTTTCATTTTCCTATTTCAGATAACAAAGGGAGGAAAGATAATGTTTAATTTCCCAGAAGATTTATCTCTATCTGGCAACTGTGATCACCGAGTGGGCAGGTTTAGTTTCCCTTTGCAGTGCATTGACATACCGGGGTGATTGTAACTTTGCATGAAAAAGAAAACTATACAAGATTACCCTGACTTGAATTATCATAAAACTTACATGTCACTTATACACTGAATTATTTTAGGGAATTATTTCCTGGGCAACTCTTGAAAATTTTCAGCAGGTGTTTTTCCTGATGTGGCAGAAATACAAAATCTGCTTTAAGTGTCCTTCTTTTGCCAAGTCAACAGAAGGGAATTTCACTATTTGCATGGAAAAATGTTTCATTTTATAGAAGCTGGAGTATGATAAATGGAGTGTTTTTGCTTCTTTAAAAATAACAAGGCTTCTTTCTGTACATTTTCTGAAATATGTCTAACATCACTGGCTATTAGACATCAGAACACTACATTATATGAGTAGAACTATATTTGGGAGAGACAGACTTTCCAGGAGCAAATCCATTCTCAAGGTAAGGAAAGAATTTGCCCAAGAATTATGGACCATGATCCACCTGCTCTTTTATATTTCAAGTACAGATATACTTCTGCGTGCCTACCTTTTATAATATGTCATAGCTATGTGTGTGAGACAGAACACACACTGAAGAAGGAAATTCTAACCTATTTTTAAAAAACCTAGAAGCAGTAGCATATGTTATTAGGACATATGAAGGAACACCTAAGCAATGCAAAGCTTGAAGGAAAACATTGTCTCCTTTTCCTGGAGGTGGTGTTCTAAATTTTAGCCTTTGGTCACAAATAAACTCTGGGGTGGGTGGAAGAGAAGCATATTTTAATGCGAATTAGGGACTGAACTCCCAAATTAATGTCTATATTCTATAATTTATCATATCCATATAATAACTCAAAAAAAAATTCAAATGCAGGTGGGTAGATGAAGAAGAGCAGTGGATGTTGCCTAACAATTTCAGCAAGGCTTTTGACACTGTCTCTATAGCATCCTCATAGGCAAGCTCAGGAAGTGCAGGCTGGATAAGTAGACAGTGAGGTGGACTGAGAACTGGCTGAATGGCAGGGCTCAGAGGGTTGTAGTCAGTGGAGCAGTCTAGTTGGAGGCCTGCAACTAGCGGTGTCCCCCAGGGGTCTATATTGGGTCCAGTCCTGTTCAACATATTCATCAGTGACTTGGGTGAAGGGACAGAGTGCACCCTCAGCAAGTTTGCTGATGATACTAAACTGGGGGGAGAGGCTAACACACCAGAAGGCTGTGCTGCCGTTCAGAGGGACCTCGACAGGCTGGAGAGCTGGGCGGAGAGGAACCTCCTGAAGGTCCACAAAGGCAAGTGCAAGGTCCTGCCCCTGGGGAGGAATAACCCCCATGCAGCAGGACAGGCTGGGGGCTGACCTGCTGGAAAGCAGCTCTGCCGAGAAGGACCTGGGAGTGCTGGTGGACAACAAGTTGAGCATGAGGCAGCAGTGTGCCCTTGTGGCCAAGAAGGCCAATGGGATCCTGGGCTGCATTAGGCAGAGTGTGGCCAGCAGGTGGAGGGAGGTGATCCTGCCCCTCTACTCAGCCCTGGTGAGGCCTCAGCTGGAGTACTGTGCCCAGTGCTGGGCTCCCCAGTACAAGAGAGACATGGAGCTGCTGAAGCGAGTCCTGCGGAGGGCTACAAAGATGATGAAGGGACTGGAGCCTTTCCTCTTACGAGGAAAGGCTGAGGGAGCTGGGCCTGTTCAGCCTGGAGAAGAGAAGACTGAGAGGGGATCTGATCAATGTGTGCAAGTATCTGAAGGGAGGGTGTCAAGAGGATGGGGCCAGACTCTTCTCCGTGGTGCCCAGCGACAGGACAAGAGGCAACGGGCACAAACTGAACCACTGGCACATGTTCCATCTCAGAGAGATTGTGGAATCTCCTTCCCTGGAGATATTCAGAAGCCATCTGGACATAATCCTGGCCAGCATGCTCTAGGTGACTCTGAGCAGGGGTGTTGGACTAGATGATCTCCAGAGGTCCCTTCCGACCTCAACCATTCTGTGATTCTGTGAATTGAACTACTAAACATCCCTATAAAAGTTGGTTCTCAAATTTCTTCTTCAGGTTGTGTTCAAGCTGATGTTACTATTAACTGCACAGAAGTATCTAGAGGGAACTGGGATAGTAAAATCAATATATCCTCTCTATCTACTGTACCCTAGTAACTACGACTTCTTGCATTTGTAATTCTTTGCATCATTCTGTACTTAATTTTATGGCAGATTAAAAGTGATATATATCACAGCTCTCTTTAAATCCTGAAGCTTTATCTCATATATGGTATAAATAAATCCTTAAAATTAATACACTCTTTTACTGATTAATTTAAGTCAAGAAGAAAACACTTGTAAATTGTTTGCTAAGTCATCTGAAAATTGTTTTTCTTTGGTGCTTTGCTGTAGGTCTGTCAATTATACACTGTATGAAAATGGAAGGTTTTTCCTGCATACCAGATATAACAATGGCCTTACATACAGCTGAGTCAATATATGTAATGGACTATGAAGTAACAAAAATATTAGATTACTTTAATATTATTCTTCCTTGTTATCTGAGATAGCAATCATCTGTAAGTTTCCCACAACTTTATTTTACTTCCTGATAACAAGGTTTCTTTAAATCTTGGAAGACTTGTGATTATAAGAAGCTTCAAGAATGTCTGGATGTCTTCTGTGTATGCCAGTAAGTATCCTAAAACCTGAAATATTGTCCTTTACAAACTAATTTTAATCAATTTCTGTATTTTTGACATATTGTTTTTCTTTTCAAAGGTATGTGGAATTTTTGGATAGGATCATTTTGCTAGATTACCTAGTTCCTTTCTTTGCCTACCAGTTTATCAATGTCTATAAGCGCTTGTGCCTGGAATTTTGTGAGTCATTGAATAGAAAATCACAGTCTCTTATTAAAGTACAAAGAAGTTGTTCTTGTTGCACTGTTTGCCTGTTACCTTTGCTCTACTGGTCTCCTTTTTTAGACACCATTTTTATTTGGTTTTAAGTTTGCCAGGCTTTTCATCACCCTTGCTGAATCCTGCATGTCTGCCACATACCAGTTGATGTTGGAAAAGGATCAGTCCTGTTTCTGAGCGTGGAGAAAAATGCTGTAATTGGTTGATATTTATTTTAAACCAAATTAAGTCTGGTTACCAGTTGTCTATAAAGCTTTAGTGACCAGAAGCAGGGATCTACCAGCAAAGTCGGGTTGGGTTAGGCGTGGCATTTCCTCCATCAAAAAAAGAAAAGTAATCCTATGTAAGCTTTTGGAAAATTACAACTTGCATTGTAGAGACATTTTTGACAGTTGCTACTAAAATTCTCCATAGAGTTATGCTCACTGGGTAAACTTGAGCTACTTACAGCTTGTGAAAGAGAGCAGAATCTGCCACACATGTGCTTTAGACTGTTAGAGGAATGAAGTAAATAAAGCTAAGAACCTTGCAGCAGATAGTAAAACCCAGCTGATAGAGGATTGAACACAGCTGATCCTCTGTGCCAAACAATGAAGAATCTGAGAGGAAAACGTTGTTTGACCATGTTGCCAAAGGCTGTATCATGTCAGTAAATTAAAGCTGTGTAAACATTAGTTCTGTGATTTTCTGAGTAATTGCCTCACAAGGTTTAATGATTCTGTGTATAGACTGCAGGTACCCCCACATCAACATTAACTAATGTTAGTAAAGGTTCGTTACCTAGCATTCCCTTATATTCTGATTTACATTAGTTTTGAAGTAGTAGTGCGCAAGCTCGAATGGGAAGGGAGTTACTTTGGCAGATGCTGTTACTGCTGCCTCAAACCCAATATCCCACATTCACAGCAATCAAATATTAGAAGCTTCAGAATCCTCAGTTGCCTTTTGTTAAGCAGTCCCAAATATTTCCTTTTGAATTGGGAAGAGGTAAAACTGAAAGCAGGGCACCATGTATGTTTCTCTGTATTTTTGGTCTTTATATAATATGCATATATGTGTAATTTTGCAAGCTGCTTTTTTAGTGCTTCTCATCTCTACTTCTAAATCTGTACCGGAATAACCCAAATATATCTATCTGTTGATCTTTTCTGAACTCTCTTCTATTTTTTAGTAACTTTTGATAAATTATTACTTGGTCCTGAGCAAAACATGCTGGATATGGTTTATAGTGTGTTAAATATAATATAAACTTAGATGGATTGAGAATTTAGAAATATTTAGATTGCTGCCTTTGGACCTCCACATTCACAAATAAGATTTTATTTAGTTGCTGAGACATGGAATTTTGATTTGGACAATATGCCAGATTCTCAGTTCTCAAAATTCAACTATGCTCCATTGAAACAAAGCGTCAGTTCTGGGTCAAAGTAAGAATTTGAGATTTGGTTAAAGGTCTGTTTCTAACACAACATTTCCTTGCCATAGTAGATTAGAGCTAAATGTTGAGGTCCTAGATAAAGGTCCAGTTTGAATTGACTCCTGGAAATGGAGACTGTATGTGGGCTGACAGGCTGAATCTCTTTCCTGTCTGATAGCTGCTGAAAACTTGTATGGCTCTGTTTTCCCGTGTGAGAGTTTCGAGGAGTGGGCTGTGTGGGCATGAACAAACTGGAAAGACTCCTCAGCACTGTGTTTGGACTACACCGTGTGGAGCACTACTCCACAGGATGTAGATGTTTTGGCATATTCCTACACGTCCTCCTCTTCGCCTGTCCTCTCAGTGACCTCTCCCTCCCCTTTACTGTTGTCCAAAGCATGAGAGGGTCTCCTGGAACGAGGGCTTCAGAGTAGAACATGTTTTGCAGAATTCAGTTTAAAAGACCTCCTAGAGATATCTGATTCTGGAAGAGAGGTTATCAGTGTATATTCCAAAACCATTCTCTCTCTTTCCTTATTATCCAAGATTTTATGGAACTTTTTTTTCTTTTTTTTTGCTGATTTTATTGTAGTATGTTTTTGACAATTTCTGCTTGGATTCTTCCTTAGTCATTTGTCATCTTCTGCAGAAACTGTGCATAGTTTGTCAATAGCTACCTAACAGACTACCAATAAAAGGGTAATTTTATCCTGCATTTGATTTTGAAAATAAGGAAGACAGGAAATGGCAAAATTAGGCCTTCAGTTCCTCTGAATGAAGTTATAAAGGAAACTGTGAATGATTTTTATTTCTCAGATATGGTACCTAGGCATGTTTTCACATACTCCTTTCTAATTTTATGAATTTTAGCTCAAAGCTGGAATAGCTACATATAAAAGTTCAGATTAAGCAATCATATATATTCTGAAGGTCAGTCAGCTAGCTTAAAACATTTTTGTGAACACCTAACAGAATACGCTTCTAGTCTTTGGTAACAATGTGGCGGGGCAGATTCAGCAGCTTTTCCATTGTGGTCAAAGTACTTTGGGGAACTCAAATGCAAGGAAAACGGCGTCATGATGCTTGGAGATCCTTACTTTTTTTCATTTTGATCTAACAGAGTGTAACTACACTGCTTCTAATGGCTTTATTCCTACTCCACAATGAAAATCAGCCATAAATCTCTAAAATGGATTATGCCAATCTGTGAACCGGACAAGCACAGGAAAGCGATGCATCTTTAATATTTTCATTGCTTCTTCAAAAGTGTTGTAATTTTTTTCTCATGGTATCGATTAGTTACACCATACCAAATAAAGCATAAAGCTACCATTAAATACAGGAGTGATTAAGTCAAGAGGCTCAAATTGTTAACTGATGAACGTGTATGTTACCAAAATTCAAGCATTTCATTGTATAAATTCCCAGAAAAAATCCTTGGTAAAAATTATGCGTACAAAAAGGCATAATAAAAAGATACAAGATAGCAGAGCTAAGATTTGGAATCATCTATTTCCAAGATCTTTGGTAATTTTATTCCTTTACTCAAGCTCAGAAACTCTTCACGTTTGTATTTTTGCAGATACGTTAAGATTTTAGCACTACTTTTATTTTGCTTAAACTGACTGTAAAGCATATCTTCATTCAGTGGAAGGAGGACCAGATTACTGTATAAAAAGGAGAAAAAACAAACTATTGACCTCTCATGGAATAATGTATCCAAAGTTAATCACACTTGATTTCCCTGGGTCTGTAGGTTCAGCCAGCTAAGTACAAGTGTCCCAGATATGAAGGCAATCTTGTGCAATGTCTGAATTCTTACCAGCATGCTTAATTGCTGTATCCTGTACTATGAGGTGTGGTGGTATATCAGTGGTTAAAATCATCCCTATCCTGAGGCAATACTTTGAGTAGATGGTGAGAAACAAGGTGCATGAAGTTCATCAAACTTTAGAAAACACCTGAAAATAGCCTGAAGCTGTTTTTCTTCCTTTCAAATGCTCAGTCCAATAAGGGGAGGTGGCTCTCCTTTGCTGGGTGGAATCGAGTATCACTTTTCATTTGGTCCATACTCTGCTGTATGTTAAAATTATGTTCATTCCCTTACTTAATTTTCATAAATAAAAACAAACTAATAAAACTCCATGGAAGAACTCACAATGCAAATAAACTGTTTCACAATTATAGAGGTTTATTTAACCACTTAAAAGTGAGTTTATGTGCTTATAATTATTAAATTTATGTACTTATTAAAACAAAATATCTTGTTACAGATTTATTTCACACACCCTTCTGAAGAACATAAACATTTGATTCAATCCCGAGAGTCTGATCTTGGGAGGATTTGTTTTATTATTGTAACGAGTCCACTACAAAAATGCAAAGTCTCTGAGTTTGGATTCCACAACAATGTTGTAAGGCCTATATTATTGTTATCTTTATATTTTGTGAAATATGTAACTGTCATTTAGGTAGCCACTTTTCTTTTGCAAGCCCCAAGGACCTTAGAAGGGGGACTTATAATAACAAGGTGCAGTATACGCCACTGTCATAAGATTAGCAACAGGAAATATCAAGATGATAAATGGTGTTAGAGCTCACATGTTGAAGAGTTTACTGGGGTAACTACTTTATCTAACGGAATAGTAGATCAAGTTGAAATAACAGTTGTGAAATCATGATTGTATAAAAGTCACATCATACTTCTTCCTACACAAGAGTACCAAATGTGGTCACGGCAAAATATTGTGATGTGAACATGTGATTTATTAAAAAAACTCAAGAATTCCTTATCAGAACTTCACACTATCAATATGGAGGGGATTTCAAACAGGGATCGGCAGAGGAGTAACTCTGGGCCTGTTTGCATGATTTGAAGAAAGCTGGAGGTCTGTAATTTGCTGATGATGGCAGACTGAAACAGGCTAAACACACTGCATGGTAGGGATGGGAAATCAAACAAATATTGAGAAAGGTAACTGCAAAGACCCATGCTATGGAGAATAAATATGGGATGGGGAATAGCTGACTGGATGACAGAACAGAGTGAAGGATTATAACAGGAGACAAATTAGACGTGAATAAGCGTTATGGATCTAGTGCAAAAGTGGCAAAATTCGCATCAGAAGTGTCATGGACAACACACAAAAAAAAATTACTCACTGTGGCCTTGGATGAAGAACAGTGACCAATTTAGGCACAACACAAAGAAAGATGTCAACAAATTAGAGTACAAAGAGGAACAGTAAGACTGATAAGAAGTTTAGAAAATATGAACTTTGAGGAAGGGTTGAAGTAACTGTGTGTTTAGTCTAGAACAGACTGAGGGCAGATATAACAGTCTTCATAATGTAAAAGCCTTTTATAAAGAAGATAGCTCTTCTCATCTGCAGCAGAAAGGAAAATAAGATTTATGCTGGATATTTTTGTAATGGTAGGGAAATGGAGTACTAGAATCTGTTAGGTGAGGAGAAGAATCTTCTTCATTTAAAAAAAATATTGGATAAGTATCTTCTGATAATTGATACACTGATCGTACTTATTTCTCCTTTAGGGCACAGGATTGGGCTGGATCCTTAGAGATCCTTCTCATCCCTTGCATTTGCATTCTTTCAGGATTCAAACGGACAAAAATGAAACAACTTAAGCTGTGGGGGGATAAAGAGACCTCTATCTGTAAATGTCCCCGAGCCTAGAGGATAAAAGCCAACGGAGATGGTGGTTCACGTTATTTCATATCTCGCTATCCAACCACTAAGTTAAAAGGGCATTATCCCCTTTGGTTGTTTTCAGTAGGGACAAACCATGCTTTTGTCCTCATCACTGGGGAGAGAGGTAGGATACCCGTTTTGTGACAATTTTGTAAGAGTATAGCTGTTTCTTTGGCACTGTCAGTGCTGATATGCATGTGACCAGTGCCAAAACTGTAAGCATACATGGGATTTAATCAGACTGAAGAGTTAGGAAGAGATTTTGACTGGTGGTTGTACCAAAACATTGGATAGATGCTTAGTAATGAATCTAGTATCCTACAGTGACTGAATAGGCTTTGGTGTACCCAAGCTAAACAATACAAAATCTTTTTGGAAGATTTAGCTTTTTCATTGTACTATTCTTGTGATTTTGCTGTGCTCAGACAAGCTTAGTGCTTGTGAATGAAAGCAAATATGACAGCAAAAGACGCAGACACCATTTCTTTATCTGTACAAAGCACAGCATGAGTCACAGTGGCAATACGGATGGCAAAAGACTTTCTCATTTAAACGGAGGCTAGTTTAATCTTCAGGCTGATGCAGGAACAATTATTTACTGAGACTGATGATTCCGGTATGGGCACCTGTCCATTAGGAAATGAGATTGAGAGAGAAGGAATGTAGGCTAACGAACAGCTTTCACTTAGGTCTTGGACAGGCTTTAAACCCATGTGTAGCACCCATTGCTCACTGCTGGTCTGCTGAACAATCCATTTCCACCACTAAAGCAGTTTTTATAAACAGAACTGTTTTATACATACAGTTTTATTTTAGTTGAATGTAAAACTCCCTAATTTTAACTGAAAAATACAGCTATTTCTAACATTTCACAGGATGTATCAGGAATGACAGATCCAACAGTGGGTCAAACATGACACAGTCTCTTCCAGTAATTTCTTTTGTTATGTACTTCTGCTGGACTACATCTCTTCTGTATCTGTTACTGTCGGTGGAAATACTTGAAAGTAAGAACAGAATGTGGGCTAGATGGATGAAAGAATAGGTGGGATATTCGACACCCAAGTTCAAAGCTCCAGTCCTTCAAACACCTGATTATCAGCTGCTTAAAGCAGTCTGAAGTCCATAGGTGCTTATGATTTGGGGCACTGCATCTCTACACTAAAAGTTCTTCTTGTGGTATAACCAGAGTTCCCACAACACATATCTCATATCTAAGTCCCAACAGGCTCTACTAACCAGACATTCCTTTGCCTATTTGGCTGGTATCTCAATCCAGAAGGTAGTTTCAAAACTTGCCTAATAAATCAGTCTTTTCAAAAGAATAACTGAAAGAGGTTGCTCTCTTTAACTATGAGGCACTGTTAATTTTGGGGAAGAGCTAATCGAAAACAGGGAAAGTTCTAGCAGTACCTCCTAAATAGGCCAACAGTGCTATGAGATCATGTGGAGTCTCTGTAGCGCAGTAGTTTGGTCACTCCTGTGGCATAAAGTGACGGGTACTACTACTGAATATCTTATTACTGATCCCAAGATCCCAGAAAAACCTATGCTGACTTTATTTCAAACTGCAAAGTTCTGAAAGCGAGAATCTCATCAGAATTCTACTACTAGACGAGAAAGTCATGCCAGTAATAAAGTGAGATAATTATCATATGCCTACCCCTACCTGGTCTGAGTTGCATGAAAAGTACAATCATCTCAGTGTTGTAAACTTCCATTACACTGACTTCCCATTGGCTTTGCTGATTTGCCTACGCTGGCCTTTCAACTTTGGGCACTGTGGTTTGAAATTGATGAAAACACAGGCAAACGCCCTGAAGACCAGGGCTGTTTTTTTCAGTAACTATGCTGCTACTGCAGTAACGTTTCAAAAATTATAAAGATCTAATCAACTGTGCCATAGTAGCAGATCCACAGAGCAACAAATTATCTGTATAATTACATACCTCCAACATCTAAACTCATGACAGCTTTCTTGTGTTCATAATTGGCAGAGTTCATGCTATTGTACTAATTGAGCCAACTGAGGGATTTGTCATTGAGTTTGGTGTCCTATTTCATGTATAAACCATAATATACCCTAGAAAGTACACCATTTTTAGCCATTGAGTTTATAACTTTCATTGCCAAGGAAAATATTTCCAAAACTGAAAAACACACAGGCTTTATTTTTGTACTTGTTAAGAAAATTTCCACTGCTACACAGGCAAACACAAACATACCTGTGAGTACAAGTCCTCAGTGAGGTAATAACAAAAAAACAGAAGTCCACAAGAACTGAGAGTTGCTTATGAGGACAAAAAATATTAAATTTACTGGCTGGGTGGCTGACTGCTGTCTTCCGCAAGTGCTGGAAATAATTTACTGATGGAACTTTTTAATTGCCACCTTCACTTTTTATATTTGTTTGTTGTTATTTATAGACTACGCCTATCAGAAGCCCTAGATCCTAATTACTACTTCCTACTTTACTACCTCTTAATTACTGTTTCTTTCCTACTATTATTAAGCTCCTTTAGTTTTGATGGATATCCACATTATATTAATGGACTGAAAAGACAACACTGGGGTTATGGTTCGCAACCATCATTTTTGCCCTTATGTAGCGTAAGGGAGAATGTAGTCCTAGTTCTATTCGGAAAAATAACTAGATTATTCCCATAAGCAATTTCAAGTGTTTGATCTGAAATGATTCGGAAATAATTTGCTGAGATGACAAAAGTGGATAAATATTTGGAAAATAAAGCATTTAATACTATTTTCAACTTAGAAATGTGCAGAATTTTTTGCCTTTCTACAGAACTGTGAATTAGTGACAATGGAGAGGGGAAGACTTAGAAATCCCTTTCCCTCCCCCCTCTATTTTCACTGAAAATTCACTCTTTTCCATTAAGTCATAACCTCAAAATCCACCAATTCTAAATGCATCCTCAGGCAAAATGGATTTTACCCTCTGTATGTAAAAGGACATGGTTTCAGGAATATTCTGTCTGTAAGTTTCATAAAAATGGATTACTGAGGACAATTTGATCTCCCTCCAATGGAAAATTTCTGTGGTCTTATGGGCCATTTTTGAATCATGAAATGATAATGATGCTGATTACATTTGTCCACGGAGAATCTTGACCTACCTCATGAGGCCTAAAGCAAAGCAAAACAAAATACATTTTCTGTAGAAGAAAACCATGAAGCTGCTGTGAGGATAAGCACTTACAGAAATGAGCTTCTAGCCTCTCACATAAACAGCGTGTGGGATCGCTACCAGTGTTACCCAGACTGTCACAGATCAGACACCACACAGAACGGAGATTCCTGAAGCTTGCCAGAACTGAAAATTGCCCCAGGGGCTCTTAAAAGAAGTTCCCTGATACAGATTTCTGCGTATTCTGAGTCTGCCCACAAATGTATTTTTGTAGAATTAAGACTATAACTCCCTTCCCTGCAAAGTTACAGTCTAGCAGCAAATGTGACAGAACAAGTAAGAATTAGAAACAACCAGCTTGTGGTAGACGCGGTGTTAATAATAGATGTAGGCCTCAGAAAAAGTAACGCTGTACCGAAGCTTCTAAGAGACTCAGAGCCACCAGTGAAAGCAGATCAAGGAAGACATTTAAAAAAACAAAAAATAAAAAAATGACACTTTTAAGTGCTATGACACGGATTGGAGAAATTCATATTTCAGGTTATGGTTACAGAAACTCAGATCTTAATTCTGTCTTTCCTTTCAACAGTCTGGGCTTCCTTGATGCAAGTTGTGCATGAGGCAGCAGCTTCATAAGCTCTCTGAGAAGTTCCGTTTTCCATACATGCAGTCTCTTCCCCCGAGAGCTTACAAAATGATTTCCTAAAAACGCTTACTGTTGTCAGCGCTGTTATCTCCCATGGTCCCTTGGGAAACTGAAGCTCTTACAATCTAAGAGACTGGGAGACCAAAATATGTTTTGCCATGTATACATATATAACTGGTTTTGTATGGAAAATCATATGTTTTGACTTAGATATGTGTTGAATAAAAGGGAAGGCACTCTTGCGTCTAGCTGAATACCGACTTACCTGCCTCTGAAAAAAGGCATTTTCTTTTCAACGAAGAACACATCGGTGTTAAGTTTAGGATAGGGTCATTTTAAATATTTTTAGGATAATCTCTGCCTTCCCATGAAATCTGTAATGCTACACTAGACTAAGGGATTATGAGCCTAATATTAATAAATAGGGAGCATAGTGAAAAACAGCTGCTTGAGTGAGCAAGAGATCTATTTAAAACTACGTATACAAATCAAAAAATCGGAGCAATTTATCTATCTATAGCACATCAGATAATTTCTAGGGCAAAACCAAAATGAAAGACCAGAATTCCTACTACAGCAAAATTTTTCATCATGCTCTACTGTAACATGGTAATTTTTGCAATTATTATTGCATAGAATAAACATTCTCCTATCTGTCAGGCTTTCAAACTCATCAGTGAAGAGGCCTGGTCCAGTGCCAGACAGAAGCAGTGGAAAAACTACCACAGACTTGAGTGAGAGCTGAGATAGTCCTTGGAGGAGGAAGTCTGTTGTGTGCCCAGAGAGAACAAAGTCTCCTCCTTATGGCATCTTCCTTCTCGAAGGGATGCTAAATCATATGCGTATTTCCACAAATAAAACTGGCTTCAAGAGCAAGGTATAGTACAGGTGAAGGCATGAATAAAGCACAGTTATCTACATTATCTTCTTTTTGCTATGGCAAAGTATGGTTGCAATATCTCACATAATCTAGTCACAACTATATGCTGATGGGCATTTTGTAACGTCCTTGAAAGAAACAGTGATAGAGAGAGAACAAATATTTAAAATTAAAATGCATCATTTTAATGCTGAACTAGAATATTGGGGAGAAAGTTGGCAAAAATAAAGCAAATCTTGCTAGTGTTTTCTATAGTAGAAGAGATACCAGAGCAGTTTGAGGTCATTAGTTGTATACAAATACATTGCAATAGTTTTAGGTTCTTTCCTTCTGCAATTGTATTTCTTTCTTCCATCTCACAGTCCTATTGGTAACATTAGTTTGGTACTGGTGCAGTGGAAAGGAATTGATGACACAGTAGGAGCCTTGTCCAACACAAATGATTCTATGTAATCAACTTTTTAGCAAACACAGATTTTCCTGCCTCTCTGGTAATCTTTGCTATGCATGATATGTTCCTTTCTTAAGGGAAGAGCTATTCCTTACACTTCCTAAAAAACACAACCCTTTGAATGCAAATAAAATGACTAATGCTTCTTTAAGCTCATACTGGTTCCATGCAGTAACTTAAATGAGGGGCTATTAATTCATCTGTGCCTGAAAACCAAAACCAGATGGATTAGCTTGTTAGAGTTCTCATAAAATACAGCTATGAGTTATGATCACAGAGGGGAATACATTTCTGTTTCAGCTGCCTTCTTTTAAGCTCCTCTTTCAGCTGTTTTGTTACACTGGGCTTTTAGAAAATTGTTGCATCTAATCTCTTTTATAAAGTCTTGTTTAAAAATAGAGGGAAGGAGCAGATATTATTTTCAAATGCAAAAATGTAGCTAAAAGATGAAACACAAATTTGTTAGGGACAACTTATCAACCTGATATGTTCCAGAACTCTCTCCTCTATCAAAGAGAAGCCAAATTTGAAATACAGTTAAAGCATCAGGAGAGAGAGATACGGGTCTATTCTTAAAAGCGTATTCTTCCTGTCGAGTTTTTGCATGAATGTAGGATGAGTGAATGAGTATGAGTGCACCTGCTGAATTCATTGCTCTCTACATATATGTGAACATGTCTAGTGAATCAAACTCTTCAAGGCAATTTGGCAGGAGGATACCAACAGTGTGAATCCTAAGGGACTTTACCAGGAAAAAAGCAGGAAGATGTCCAAATCTGTCTGGACAGTACAGTTCTAGACGTGCCAAGTAGCACAATCTTATGTACCTAAGGAAGTTTTAACTAGAGAATAGCATATACTGCATTTCAACCCATATAATTATGTCTTCTGGATTACTCTTCTAAAGCTAGATGCTTGAATGCTACTGACATTTCATTTCGGGGGACTACTTGCTATTTTCCGCTTTGGGTGTTTGTCAAGAGTTTCTGTGTGGAGAGGTCTGGCAGCAGAAGCCTACCGCTGGAGGCCCGCTCCCACTCATACTGGGCTCAGTGGGAATGCTTCCATCGTTGCCAGAGAGTGGATTTGCCAGGTCATTCAGCATTTCTAAGGATGTTCTAGCTCCTCTCATATCTCTTTGAATATGATGAGAAGTATGGCTGCTCAGCCTCTCACAGAAATTCATGGAAAGGTACATCAGGAGCTGTCACACCGATGCCTTTCCACTATGCAGTATTTCTCAACCATAACAGAAAAAAAACAGCTGTTAGGGAAACTGCCATGCCTGTTTGGCCTTTGCTTGCTCTCCTGGGACTGCCAAGTAGTGTCCAACTACAGAGCTTTGGAGTTAGAAAGCTGAATCAAACTTCATTCACTGTATTACAATATAAAATCTGAGTGTTGGATACATCTCTAGTATGAACTTAGTTTTACTGGTGATGGGGATATCTATATACAGGACTGAGATCACCGAACAGCCATTAGATGAAAATAAGTTTTGATTCTGATTATCTTCACTTTCATTTAAAAAGGAATATTGCAGTCCCCATAGTGTCAGTTATAGGGTTATTCAGTCTCTCAAGTTATCTTTATTACACACAGCCGAGCTGATTCCCACCAAAATCCCCGGAAAGACTGCCAGTGTCCTCTGTTAAAAATGAGCTAAATCCTTTTCAGGCTCTTAACTTAAACACAACACAATGTATGTGATTCCTCTCACCTAACTTAAAGCACTCAATTCAATCACCTAAGCACAGAGCAGACTGTGATTTTCAACACTTTAAGGTATCTGAGCCATCTGTATGGGTCTGCAACATAGGACATATGAGAGATCTATGCTCTTCTGGGGTTTCCAGCGCCCTTTTGGAGACCAGGTGGAACATACTGGAATATCTCAAATGGCACTAGATTCTGATTTCTGTGCAAATGAATTGAACATTAAGAATTTGCAATGTACATGTCTACATGTAAGTCAGGTATCTAGGTTACTCTTATCATCAATAGAGTTAAATCGGCACAATACAGGGAGTAACTTATCTAATCCTGAAGTAGACACCTACACTTGCTCAAATGATTGCACCTTAAACTCCACTCACTATATTCATTAAGTCTGTTTTATTTATTATCAAATCAAGGCATCTATTTCACATTTACACAACTACACAGTAGATATCTAAAGCATTGTGAAATCCCATTTGAAATCCCATTTGAACAATGCCAATACGGTACCGTGTTAACAATGCTGTAGGGATTTAAGGACATGAGAAAAAGTTATATGTCCAGTCCATATGTAAACTCTTTTTCAAAACAATTTTGGAAGGAACTTTTGAGTTATTTTTTTCAAATCTTACAGATGAGCTACTGTTACTAATATCTTCCATTTAGGACAAAGTTAAAGCAAAGGATGTAAGCTGATCACAAAATGTAAACAAGAAAGGAGTCTGAGAAAATGACAGTGAAGAGAAGTCACAGAGGGAATGAGAAATTATAAAGTAATTTGTGGTCATGAACAGCAGGATTAAAATATATCATATTACACTTATATGATACTACACAAAAACTGCTAACACTGAAGGTCACTGAACTTCACAGTTCTGCTCCTCTATAACTCAAAGACCCCTGTCCCCCAGGGGTAAGTACTGGGTCCAGTCTTATTCAACATATTCATCGATGACCTGGAGGAAGGGACAGAGTGCACCCTCAGCAAGTTTGCTGATGATACTAAACTGGGAGGAGTGGCTGACACGCCAGAAGGCTGTGCTGCCATTCAGAGGGACCTCGACAGGCTGGAGAGCTGGGCGGAGAGGAACCTCCTGAAGGTCCACAAAGGCAAGTGCAAGGTCCTGCCCCTGGGGAGGAATAACCCCCATGCAGCAGGACAGGCTGGGGGCTGACCTGCTGGAAAGCAGCTCTGCCGAGAAGGACCTGGGAGTGCTGGTGGACAACAAGTTGAGCATGAGGCAGCAGTGTGCCCTTATGGCCAGGAAGGCCAATGGGATCCTGGGCTGCATTAGGCAGAGTGTGGCCAGTAGGTCGAGGGAGGTGATCGTGCCCCTCTGCTCCGCCCTGGTGAGGCCTCAGCTGGAGTACTGTGCCCAGTGCTGGGCTCCCCAGTACAAGAGAGACATGGAGCTGCTGAAGCGAGTCCTGCGGAGGGCTACAAAGATGATGAAGGGACTGGAGCCTTTCCTCTTACGAGGAAAGGCTGAGGGAGCTGGGCCTGTTCAGCCTGGAGAAGAGAAGACTGAGAGGGGATCTGATCAATGTGTGCAAGTATCTGAAGGGAGGGTGTCAAGAGGATGGGGCCAGTCTCTTCTCCGTGGTGCCCAGCGACAGGACAAGAGGCAACGGGCACAAACTGAACCACTGGCACATGTTCCATCTCAGAGAGATTGTGGAATCTCCTTCCCTGGAGATATTCAGAAGCCATCTGGACATAATCCTGGCCAGCATGCTCTAGGTGACTCTGAGCAGGGGTGTTGGACTAGATGATCTCCAGAGGTCCCTTCCGACCTCAACCATTCTGTGATTCTGTGAAAGTCTGTAACAGTAAAATTAGCTGACAAGCCTTTGTTTGGTGGCTGACCACTGAAGCTTTGTTTTCTCTACCAATATTTATTGGGAAAAAAGCCTCCAGATTGTAATGTAAGGATTTTCTCTACTCAGAGAATTGTCATGGCTCTCCAGGTTATACCATTTGTGTATCTCCACCAAATTGAGTAAAGCTCTGTCTGTTTAAGCATTGCCACTAATGAGTTAAATTTCTAACTTTATGGTTAATTTACGAGGGAGCTGTCAAAGTCAAGAGATGAACTATGTAATAAGACATCTTAAGCTCCCTGTACATTTTTCATCTTGACTAGCTAACCCAGTTTGATTTTTCTAGCCTTGAAAGCTGTATTTGCATTGTGGAACTTGTACATACTCTGATAAATTTTATCCTGGGTGTATAATAAAGAATTTAGTTATGAGTGGTGTACTTAAGGGTTTGTTAAATTATAAGGCACTTTCTTCAAGTCAGCCACTGAACAAATTTAGGTTATGATCTCTCCAGATCTTGCAAAACATAACAGGCTCAGGCTGGCTAAAATTTGGATGGGAGCTGTGATCTCCAAGAACTATCAAGTGATGCAGTAAAACAGTGTTAATGATTCAGAGGATGGCATTCTTCCCTCTGAGTCAACATTGACTACTGCCCCAATGTGCTTCAAAGAGGCACTGTACAGTTGAGAAAGATAAACCAGACTCTTGGTCACTTGTGGTCAATTAAAGATCTTATGGAACATTTGACAAGGGAAAAGGCAGTCACCTTGGTGTTCTGGCCAGATTATACTTTATTGAAAAAACAAGTCCAGAACATTTTGGGTCTAGTTTTGCATTCCCCACTCAAAGTTGCGTGCCAGGATCTCTCCTGCAGTCCTCTGAATTCCTGGAGTCCTCTGATTTATACCAACTTCAAGCTGCATAGGATTTGGCCCTGGATTCCAGGAGAGTTTCATGCCTGACAAGAATCAGTTCCCTTTTGGATCTATTGTCAGCTGTACATTGGGTAATTCACCAGAAGCAGATTTTTTTTTGTTTTGGTTTAGTTTTGATGCTCTTAGGTGAATGGGAGTTATTTGAACTCCAAAAGACAGAAGAAGAGATGAAAAAGCAAGCTAAATCCCAAGTGATTGTGTCCACAAGCAGATGTTTTAGACCACTACAATTAATGAGCCTGCACAAGATGAGTTTGATGCCTGTGAAGGCATCAATTACAACAGAAAAACAAATTGTTCACACTTAGTACATTCCAAGAGAAAAGCATTATAAAAATGGGAAAATAGCATTTTTGTTTAGTATTGCTAAATCATATTTACTTGCTGAATATTACAGAATCACAGAATCACAGAATCATTTAGGTTGGAAGGGACCTCTGGAGATCATCTAGTCCAACCTCCCTGCTCAAGCAGGGTCACCTAGAGCATATTGCCCAGGATCACATCCAGACGGGTTTTGAATATCTCCAGCGAAGGAGACTCCACTACCTCTCTGGGCAACCTGTTCCAATGCTCTGTCACCCTCACAGGAAAGAAGTTTTTTCTCAGGTTCAGATGGAACTTCCTGTGGTTCAGTTTCTGCCCATTGCCTCTTGTCCTGTCACTTGGCACCACGGAGAAGAGGCTGGACTCATCCTCTTGACCCTCCCCCTTCAGATACTTGTACACGTTGATGAGATTGCCTCTCAGTCTTCTCTTCTCCAGGCTGAACAGGCCCAGCTCCCTCAGCCTTTCCTCATAAGAGGAAAGGCTCCAGTCCCTTCATCATCTTTGTAGCCCTCCGCAGGACTCGCTTCAACAGCTCCATGTCTCTCTTGTACTGGGGAGCCCAGCACTGGGCACAGTACTCCAGCTGAGGCCTCACCAGGGCGGAGCAGAGGGGCACGATCACCTCCCTCGACCTACTGGCCACACTCTGCCTAATGCAGCCCAGGATCCCATTGGCCTTCTTGGCCACAAGGGCACACTGCTGCCTCATGCTCAACTTGTTGTCCACCAGCACTCCCAGGTCCTTCTCGGCAGAGCTGCTTTCCAGCAGGTCAGCCCCCAGCCTGTCCTGCTGCATGGGGGTTATTCCTCCCCAGGGGCAGGACCTTGCACTTGCCTTTGTGGACCTTCAGGAGGTTCCTCTCCACCCAGCTCTCCAGCCTGTCGAGGTCCCTCTGAATGGCAGCACAGCCTTCTGGTGTGTTAGCCTCTCTCCCCAGTTTAGTATCATCAGCAAACTTGCTGAGGGTGCACTCTGTCCCTTCCTCCAGGCCATTGATGAATATATTGAACAAGACTGGACCCAGGACTGACCCCTGGGGGACACCACTAGCCACAGGCCTCCAACTAGACTCTGCGCCATTCACCACAACCCTCTGAGCTCGGCCATCCAGCCAGTTCTCAATCCACCTCACTGTCCACTCGTCTAGCCCACACTTCCTGAGCTTACCTAGGAGGATGTGATGGGAGACAGTGTCAAAAGCCTTGCTGAAGTCCAGGTAGACAACATCCACTGCTCTGCCCTCATCTACCCAGCCAGTCGTTCCGTCATAGAAGGCTATCAGATTGGTCAAGCATGATTTCCCTTTGGTGAATCCATGCTGACTACTCCTGATCACCTTCTTGTCCTCCAGATGATATTGATACCAGATGTGTTGCCATTTGTGGATTAAATACACTTCAACATGATAAAGGCTTTCATCAGAATTTTTTTGTAAAACCTATTCTAAGATGTGTAAAACTTAGGAAGAGAAAAGAAAGATAGGTTGGTTTACATATGAACAAGCAAAACTTTTGAAAAGATATCAAGTATGATAAATACAGGTAGGGACAAACCTGGTCACTCCTCAGTGGGTTGTATCCTGAGGACTGAATACAATAGACCAACTTGATTGATTCATTTGGCAAACTGAAACTTTGAATTTGCCCTGGAATACCTGCAGTAAGCATCTTAGATACCAGTGGGAATTTGCACCGACCGATGCAACTTGTCCCTAAGCTATTTGACATACAGCTTTAGGAGCAGTTACTCATTACTGTACGGCAAAACATTCCGCACAACACACTCTTCAGCCTAATAGGAGACACTATAAAATAAGACCATTATATAGAAATTCATAGGGAACTTAGCTATAGATTGAAAAGGGATTGATTTAACTTGAACAAGGCACGTAGTTTATTTGAATGAGGTTAATTGTACCCGAGTCAGACATCTGGGATAAGATTCACCTATTTGAATGAAGGCTGCTACAACAATTTGAGCACCTGAAGCTCCGTTTGTAATCGAGAGAGTGAGTTAGTATAGTTGGTGGTCATTCTTTTTATTTTGAAATAGATGAATTGCACCTTGAACTCCACTGTCTATATTAACTGGGGCTCCACTGACTGTAGTGAGAGCATAGGCAGATAGCTCAAAGGTAGACAGTTCCACTTTAGATACCTTAGGATAGGTGATACAATTCCCTACGCGGTCTCAAGTCCTTCTCTAGGCTCTCTGTATAGTCACTAGAGAGAGACAGGGACCTGTGGATCTACTTAATGATAGGTTGAATGACTTTCTGCAGGGCACTCGTCCACTATGCAGCAGATGTTAAATCAGACACCTAACTTCTAGACCAGTAGCATTAAGTGAAATGAAGTATCCCTCTTAATACCATCAATATTTATTTATTTTTATTACAAGATACTGCTGTGAGGCAGGAAAATGGATCAGATGACCTCTCAAGGTCCTGTCCAGCCTATTTTGTGAGACAGTATGATTTCACAATGATAACATGATTACTGGAATATCACAACCTATAATTCAGAATAGAGTCTGTGCTCCAAAGCATTTTCAACTGAAGAGTGCTAAGACAAAAAATGGAAGGATATAGACAAAGGAAATGATGACACAGTACTGGTCAGCATGGAAAGGGGAAGTCTTAACTCATCAGCAACCTCCTCTTTGTCAGTAAGCATCACAGCAAAGGAGATATTTAAGAGGATAGTGAAGTAGTGACACATGACAGCTATTCTGAGAGATTATGAACTGTCACTGTGCTGAATGCTACTTGTCTTGCTCTGTCCACAGAGGACCAAAAAGTGATGTCCCTTCACTCAGAACTATTAGTTCTCAAGGTAATCAGCGTGGGTACAAAGATTCTACAAGGACAATAAAAAATAGCTTGATAATCAAGCTGTTACACAGGTTTCTCTTTCTCTTTTATACACCTCAAATACACACACACAAATATATATATTTTATTATATTAAATATGTTATTGGAGGGAGGGAGAGGGGGAGAGGGAGATCTGACATAACCTGTATCAGCTGTCTCAGGTGAGGTGCAGCTCTACCGTATCCTCCACCCCGCAAATAGTATGATCTTTGGATGTTTCCCAAACGCTAATGCTGAGGGCTTGATCTTCAAAGTAACAGACTATCCTGGAAGTATTTCCCTCCAAACAGAAATCTTTTCCTGAGAAACAAGGAATACCTGTTATTGAAGTGGTTTATGTTCAATTCAGAAGAGTCATCAAAAAACAGTTCTCTATTGCATTTTCCTCCCTTTCAGTCTTGCTCTCTAAAGATACACACACACACACACACACACACACAGACACTCTGTTTGAAGGGAAGGAAAACACTACCAACCTGATCTGGGTATATTTCACTTTATCCCTTTCTCTTTCTGCTGTTTTAGTCTGTGCTAAAATTGTATAACAGCTCTGTTAGTAAACCACAATTTTTTTATTTTTACAATCCCAGAGTTGAAATGGAATAAGAAAGTTCTCCTCCCATCTCTCAAAGTCTTAGATTCCATTCTGCACTGGCATATCCAGAAAAGAACCTGTCCCTCACACTGAGGCTTGTCCTGCCAAAAAAGTCCAAAATTAGAGTGGATTGTTGAACTCTTGTTTTCTCTTGCAACAACAAACAAAACATCATCTAAGCTTCTTTTCAGATCTGATCTCAACTGCAAAAAACGATATATTCATCTTATTCTCTCCCATATGTAGCCACTGCTCTTTCCTACCAACTCTGAAATATAAGCTGCTCCATGACAAGTAAAGGATATGAAAGAAACCATGTACAACTCCCTGACTACTAAAATTTTCCAAAGACTAGGCCAGGAGCACATAGAAGTCCTGGTGATGGTACAGAATATACATTACCTTGGGTTCTTTGGAGTGGTGCAAAGACAAGCATCTCCTTTTTTTTTTTTTCTCCAAATACGTTGCCTGCTCTGATTTCACTGCAGTAATATGATTCAGCAGTTTCACTATACAAGTTTCTCTCACTTAGAGAGCCTGCTATTTGCTCTTCTTTTTCTCCAGTCATCACTAAAAAGGCATGTCAGATTAACCCACGTGGTTAAGGCACATTTAGGAAAAAAAACAAAAGTTTGATGAGAGTACTGATTTAAATAATTGTTTTTATCATGAAAAACTATACGAGGCATACCTTGGCACCAAATGGAAGAGGAGTGTGAAGCAGACATGAAAGAGGTGTAACAGCCATCTATCTTTCAGTGTGGCTTCAATAATAATACACAACATTTCAACAAGGCATCTATGCAGAGAGGGCATGGCAAGCAGAAAGCCTTGCCATGACTGCTGGTGAGTTTTCACACAGTCATCCATAGAACCAAACCAGAGAAATGTGATTAACAAGCTGGAATAATATGATATTTATGAGTATTGTAGTTTGTTACAGTGTGTGTTTCTTCACGCTACACACATCTGTCACAAACAGGCTTATGAAACGATTTGCCGTTTGCTTTATCTGCAGAAACATTCTTTGTGTGCTGACATCATAAAAAACATGCCAGGGTAAGCAAACAAGACCCTACGGCAAACACCTTGGTATAAGTGACACCTGTCTTCCTACCTTGCTTTGGCTAATTTCACAAGGCCAAGCTGATAAAACTTCAGGTAGTTCATGAGTGAGCGAGGTCTCACAACCATTTTTGTTTGCCATCTAGCTCTTCTACTCAAAGTTAGTCTGAGTCACAGAGTTACTTGAAGAGTTCCAGTTTAAATATGCATCAGTGGTGGTTAGGATGCAAAAAAAACACGTTGCTCCCAGATTAGTACTGTCTAGGATGGGTAAGTATCAGTTCAGACTTGCTCTATTCTTCCTTAAGTACCTGTTTTAAGTCACCATGAATGACAGGACATTGGGCATTGGACTGACCTGGAAAGGCCACACTTACATTCTTATCTTCTGTACACTCGACCCACTGTTCTCTGCTGTATGGTTCTATTCATCCTATCAACCTCTCTGCCTCAGCTCTCGAGTGCCAGCTGTCTCAAGCGCCATCAGTCTTCACAGGAAATACTGCTCCTGCAGTAATTTGAGACTCTTTACATTCCATAATAAATAAGTTGTTAGCTCTCATTTGATGAACGAAAGCTCAAAAACACAAGTCCCAGGCATATAAAAAGAAGGCAATAAAAAGGAAAAAAAAGGATACTTTGGTTCAAATCTCATAATTAAAAAAGGCTCAGGAGTTCGCAGACTTGAGGTTGGCAAGACTGCCGAATCCTCCTTTCTTCACCATTCCTCTTGCATTGTTTCATTAGATAAATTTGTTGAGATAAGCAGCCAGTCATATAGGGTCTTTTACTCTAGGCATACAATATTTTTGGATGGTAAATCCTCAAATTTTTTCTAAGCAAAACTGAATCATTTGTCTTCTCATGGATTAAGTAGAACAGAGCTTTCTTCATTAATTTGAACTTTTTACTTTGATTTCTACAATTCATTCTGCTATTTGTTTCTGTAATTAATTCTACCATTCTATTGCAGCCTTCTGATCCTCATCTCCCACTTTGGAGACGCACTCACAGAAAGAATGGCTGACATCCGGTGACATCTATACCATCCCTCTACAACAATGAATGAAAATATTCATAAAATCTTTGTTGCTCTGCCATTGAGGAAAAAACTGGCCCAGAGAATGGGAAAGTAATCAGGAAGAAAAATTAGTAAAGAAAAGACATGGAAGGCAGAAGGAGGTTGATTTTCTGACATTGGATAACATTCATATTCATATACTGAATACCTAGTGATACCAATAATGATGGTCACACAGGGAGCAAGCTTGATTAATGCATGGAATTTGCACTTTTAAAAGCTTAACTCATTTACAAGAAATCTTTCCATACTTGTTTAATATCTTTTAATATAATAGGCATGTCTCTCTTCACAGCACGTCCTCCTCTTGGCACAGAATCTTGCCAATCTTTCAAGGAGATAATATATGCCATCTGGAAGAAACTTTCGTCTTTCCCCCATCCTCCCATCTGGTAAATATATCTCTTTGATCCTTCTCCTTCCCCCCTTCCCTCCCCCAACACTTTACCCTATGATCATCCGTAGACCTCAAACCCTCTTAAATGTGCTCATTCCCATAGCCATACAGTTATTTTCACTTTCAGTCTCACTGCCTTTCTATTTAGGCTTTGCCTTGTGGTTTTATCATGTTACTGAAACTACTAGTCTGCAACAGGCTTGACTGAATCCTTCTTCTTCTCTAATTCTAAGCAATCTTCTTTTTTCTTGAAATTCTGAGTGAGCTTCCAAATTCCTTTTCAGGAGTTCTGCTATCTGATTATGTTACTCTTTAATCAGGCAGAGAGTCTGCACTAATTTCACAAAATCAGAAAAAGGAGGAAGGTCATTCAAGATCCCACCCTCCCAAGGCAGGATCAGTTCTTTCCAAATAATGTCTGACAGTTGCCTAACTTTGTTCTTAAAGGCCTTAAAAAATGGACATTCCACATGCTCCAACAAAAGCCAGTTCCAGTGCTTTGTTATTTTTACATTTAGAAAGCTCTTCCTAACGCTGATCTTAAATTTCCCTTGCAGCTTTTTGAGCCTTTTTCTTCTTGTCCTATCCCAAATGAACAAGGGAACAGTTTGTTACCTTCTTCTTTCAGCAACCTTTTGCATATTTGAAGACTCTTATCATGTCCCTTCTCTGACTTTTCTTTAGACTAAACAATTTCAGTTTTCAAGCTTTGCTCGTAAGGCGTATTTTTAGACCTCTAATGATTTTATACTCTTGTGGATTCTCTCCAATTGTTTCACCTTTTTTTTTTTGAAGGGGAAGATGCAAAATGGGACACAGAACTCCAAATGAGAGACTCTATCAGCACTGAGGAAAGGGGACAGATCAGGATTTTTTTTGTAAGATATACAAAGCATCTATTTATCACAATATAGGGGCAGGGAGGCTTGGGTGGTTTTGGTCGTTTTTCTCCCCCCTCCATACTATGACAGTTAGGCTGATGGTCTCTCATAACTGCCCAAACTTTTATGCGTAACAGTATTTTACCAGTCATTCCTGGTTTAATTACTAAATTGCTCATTATTTGTGCCAAAGGGTAGTATTGTGCACTCACCCTTATTGAATTGTACCTTATTTACTGACCATGTTTCTCCAGTATAAAAAGATCACTTAAATTTCAAATTGTCTCTTTTATCTTGCTGTCAACTGCAGTTTTAATCAGAATAGTGCTGGACTAAGGATATATCCCTAAGAAAACACCTGATACATCCTTCCAGGTAGAAAGATTGATGACTCTTCTTGGAGAACAGAATTCCAGAAAGTTATATATCATGAAGCAGTTTCACTTACACTTTGATTTCACTGTTCGCTTACAAAAACTTGTCTTACAATGAGACAGTATCAAAAATCTTAGTAACGTCAATATGTATTTATACAACATCCACGTTTTTTACCCTGTATAGAATTCCTATTATCCTGTTATAGAGGAAATTGGGCTTGTGGAGCATGGTATGTTCTTAATCATAAAGGCTGTTGTATATCACTTTATTCTGAAGGCATATGAACTGACTTATTTTCACTCTGCTGTGAACGGCACTTTTAGGTTGCTTCAGGCTGTTCATTAAGCATCCTAAAGTGAATTTATTGGGTCCAGCTGAGTAGAAAACATCCAACAGTGACTCTTCCTTTTAACTCATTCCACTCAAACTCACTCCCCTTCCTTTAACTCATACTATTGTTTCTGCATGCAGCAGGATCTTGCAGGATATGTATATCTACAGGAGTGCATCAGCTGGGAGGGGGTATACTGAGATTCTAGGCAGGTGGTCAAAAATGGAGCAGAGCAAGAGGCAGAAAGAGGCAAAATACCATTTATATTTGAATGTTTTCCTCTGATTCACTACAGCTGTTTAGAAGAAAGAACACGGAGTTTCTATTACTCATGATCATTGCCATGCAACTCTTGGTTCCACAAATTGAAATGACACACACTACTAGCCTATGAGCAGGAACAGACTGTGGTGTGGCTCTGGCAAAGCGTCCTGTCTGAAGAACCCACAAAAGCCTAGTTTAAATTGACAAGAATTGCCCTCTCTGACTTGCTTTCAGATAGTTTCACACATGCTGAACTGATAGCAGTAGGTGTCATGGTATCTCTCTTTGGAGAGCTGACAAGGGATAAGGAAAAGTACAGCAATGTTTTTGAAGAACTACAAACTTCTGCATCCTGCTGAACCATAGGTCTACCTAGTCTCCCTAACCCTTCTCAGCAGCTAGCTAAGCTTGCCGTTGCAGCTTCAGATGTGGTGCGCTGACTCTTAGAGAGCAGCAGAGATGTACTTTCCCAGCACGCCCAGATGGTGCTTGCCAAAGAGCCCTTCACACAATTTTTGTGTCCCATTAATGGAAAGGCATAGAGGCACCTACAGCAGGGTGGGCTGTAAAGCAGGAAATCCAGATAGGAGAGCAGGTTTGCTATCTGCTTTCATTTTGCTTCTGCACAAAACTAAAGCTTCTAACGCTGTATATAAGAGAACAGAATCTTCCCAAGCTGTTGGAATACTCAGCAGCAAAGGACAAAAGCCAAAGCCAAGTCCCTATTCTTAAGCAGAAAGAGCAGACAGTTGAATCTGGGTCTTCTGTATTTCAGAAAAACATCAAAAGCTTTTGTTCTTAGACTCTTGAAGGTGAAAAATGAAGGCATCTTCTCTTTCCCTCTTTCCTTCTCCTCTTCCTCCCTTTTCAAATATACATTCTGAGCAGATCTCTGCCTCCTCAAACACATCCACGCACACTGAGCAGCTCTTCCAAACAAAAGTTGTTATGCTTTGTTCCTCTGGATACCTTCTGTTTTTATGAATCAGTATTTTCTTAACCAAAAAAAAAAAAGTCCCCCTGTCCCCTCCCAAACACTTGTTCAAGTATACACTTAACTTCTCTTTTCACTATAGATCTTACATTTAATGATTACAGTTTGAGATATAATTCCCTCTTTTATAGCTAGAAAAAGACCTGTTAAGATTGTCACAGAATTTGAAGCACAAGACTTCTAGGCTAGTTCTGTAACTAACAGTCTGAATTTCCTCCCCTTAAACAAACCAACATAAACTGTTCTTTTGGCTGGGAACAGAGTGAAGAACAGAGTGGGCTGCGGCGTTTCCTTCAAATAATCCTGTCTCTGTGCCAAAGGCCTACCTTTTTTCTCCTGCACCAAATTCAATGAGTTCAGAGTAGCTGTGTCTCACGTTAAAGGAGAACAAGCTCTTGATCTTTTAATTTGCTTCCAGTATACTTTGAGAAAGTACTACGTTCATACATTTCTGGGATTCAGTACTGCTTCCAAAAATTATTTATTGGCATGAGTTTGGCCGGAACACAGGAAAGAAAAATGACCCCTGCTTTTCAGCACTGTTAGAGAAAGAAAGAATGAGAGCGAGTGAGAGAGCAAGAGAAAGACAGATTGACTTTAGAAGTCTATTCGTAAGACACAGCTGATCACACTGGCTAAGACACTGGCTGATAAAGGCACCTGAGAAAGTTCCCACTTTGTTTGAACTTGATGCGTTTGTGCAAGTCTTATTTTACCTCCACCCCTTCTTTTCTCCTGCAATGTCCAGTCTTGGAAACAAACTGACAGATGTTCTCTTGGATCAGCTTGTGAGACTTGCAATGTCAGGAGTGCAAACAGACTCCAGTCATTCAGTTCAGGAAATGAAATGCAGACAACCTGATAAATAAACAGTGCTTATTACTCCAGTTTAAAGTGAGCTTTGGATTTCTTTTCAAAATACTCCTGCAAGGAACTGAGGATGAATATTAAACATGTGCTCCTAATTTAGAGACCTGAATGGCGAGGTCAGAGTGGCCGTTAACTTACACAGTTTGTATAGCGAGGTTACCAAAGTGAATGTTTCTGAACTCTAACCATATTAAGTAAACAGTAACAAGAAAGTTTAATTATATAAAAATTCACTCCAAAGAAGCTTATAAAACATATGAATACACAGAGATTAATTAGAATAACAGGATTTACAATAGTGTACAAATCAGAATACTCTGTGTGATTTAAATTGAGAAAGAGAGAGACTGATTTAAACTAGCTGATATGTAATTACCCAATTTGGACTGGGACAAGACAGAGTGGAAAATACTCTTTTACTGAAGCAATTCAGTATGCTTTTCAATGGTTATGGAGTTGTGAATCCAAAGGGCACTTTCTTTACTAGCATAGAGAAGCCCAGCACAACACTAAGTGAGACATCATTTCACCATTAATCTTGGGCAGTGTAATGCACCCCCATTCTTCGCTATCACAGCTACATACGCTATACACAGCAGCACAGGAGGGACGAGTGTCTGTGGTTCTGAGATGTATGTGGCCAGGCAGAAGCACAAACAGACTGGAGCCCTAAATCTGTCCTGTATGTACACCAGGAGGTGCCAATGAGCAAGCACAATGTCAAAAATTAACGTCAAAAAAGCCCGAAAGGATTTTTTCCTCTCTTAAGGAAGGGAAGGAGAGGGTTTAGAATGAGAAAGGTGACTTTCATAGCCAACTCCTGGTGCTTTCTTAAGGGCAAGGCAACTACATGCCTCTTTATCCTTCAGGGCTTGCATAAAACCACAATTTGGTCATCAGGAGAGAAGACAGATACCCACTGAGTCACCAGTACAGTTTCCTGCATTGCTTTCAATTTGTCTTGAGGCACCTCCCTTTCAGCTATTGAGTAAGCATCATTTTCACTAGAAGTAGGTGATTCAGAACCCATGAAACGGTCATTTTTCCAAAATGACGTAGAACTCTCATTGAATGAGTTATCATTTGAATGGCTTTTAATGCTACATTTGAATTTTGAATGAATTCAAATTCTAGTGAAAAGTGCCTGGTAAGTAGCACTAAGCAATGAAACCTGTTATTATTCCCAAGAAAAGCACTCAATACGTGGTGTGACTGATTTTTTTCCCTAGCCTTGCTCTCTGTCATAATTGTTAGAATAGATTTTGGAAAAGAAAATGGTTATAGAGACTGAGTTATGCCTTACAGTCCTTGTTTTGTCTCCCGTAACAAAAAGAGCCTGTTCAGTACCCCTCAGAATATGATTAACACTCGGTCCTAGCAGTGACAGTGCTATATACATGCTTATCTAAGAGAAATCATGATGTTTGTTTTACTTGGGTGCTAGACAACCATCAGCTGAAAATGCCTTTTAGATTTTTTCATGCTAAGTTAATGGGATTCAAATTGAAAATGCAATTATGAAAAGACTCCATGAATCTCCTTGCACTCATTCATCCCAGACTGCAAACTCTTCTGTCACGGTGCTCTACTTATCTGTCCATCTTCCTCCTACATTTCCTGTATTCTGTTTGAAGTCTCCAAGTGTGAGCACAGAGGGAGATAATTAATACCAATACTGCTATGAAAGATTCTGCAGCCTAACGGTAGTTTCTCGTAGATTATTATTTGTAATTTGAAACATTTTTCCCAACCTCCCAACCAAAGTTAATGACCTTTAACTAAGGTCATTGCAAATAATTAAAAAATTCATGTTATACACATACACACGCAGAGACCTAGTTTCTTTCTGATCTATGTTTCAGATCTAATACTCTTCATTTTTATTGCTATTCTTTTATTCTTCTATTATTTCTTTTTAAAGGGCAACTTTATATCAAAATATAAACATTTGGTATACTTTAGGTATTTCACTGTAAATAAAATTATTTAGCAAATCATATCGTCTTCTTTAGAAGAGCCAAGGTGTGTTGTGCAGCAAAATTTCACAATTTTCTCTTCGTAAGACCCCATTTCTTCACACTAATGTCTTCAGCTATCATATATGCTTTCTTTTTATATAGGTGAGACTGCAGTTGTTTGGGTACTACTGTGATGGACTGACTCTGTCCTGTGACAGGGGAAACAACAAAACACTGGCTGTAGCAGGGGATTCTGGATGCAACCTAGTGCATTCAGAAGGTGCTTAATTAAAGGACACTGTGTTATCACTTCTCCTTCTTCATGATGCTGCAGCCGGATGCTGCTGGTCACCAAATTAATCACTGACTGCCTCCCTGCACCTGGTTGACAGGGTCCTGCTGGGAGAAAGGCTGAGGTGCTCCCTTGCAGGACCGCGTGAGCAGCATCTCTCTCCGGGAGAAAAGGGAAGGCAGGACTGGAAGCCAAAGTCAAGGGTCTAAAATGTTACACCCAGCAAAAAAAACTTGCCCAGTGGCTTTGGTGCTGCCTGCAGGTGAGCCATGTCAGAGGCCTTTCTCCTTAAGTCCAGGTAACGTTTCTGAAAATCAGCTCCACCCATACCTCAATTACTTAATTTGAAGAGCGGGACTAGTTGCTACCTCTGAGCAACCGTTAAGTGTTTGTTCACGAGGGCGGCTCACGCTGGCAAGGTTTACTTTGTGCGGTTTCTTCTTTGCATGAAGTGCCCCGATGAGTAGTTAACAGAGTGTGACGTGTTCAAACCAAAAGTGTTGTTAAATGCTTTGTAACAATGATAAATACTTTTTTTTTTTTAAAAAAAGCCCCACAGAATTAAGGCTTGGGCAATACTTTCACTTATTACCAGATTATACAGAAACGACCACATCTTCTGTTGAAGTAGAGGAGGGCGGGGAGCCCCGTCGGACCCCCTGGGCAGCGCAAAGCCGTGGCGCTGGGTATGGCTGAGCACCTGCGGGGCATGTTGCGCTCTCTGCGCCTCAGTTTCACCACCTGCAAGCAGCGATTCGCAGTCCAAATGCCGCGGCACTTAACAGCGCAAGCGGGGCCTAACCGATGTGGTCGGGACGAACGCCGTTAGTAACGCTGACGGCGCTAAGGTGTGAGGGAGGACAAAATGGCCGCCGGCTTTCTAACCTCCCCCCGCCCCCCAGCTCGCAGAGATCACAACCGCCCTCTTCAAACCGCTCCTCTTCCGTGTTCACGTTCCTAACCCACCCTGCTCACCCAGAGCCGCTCACGTCCTGCGCACCAGCCCCCGCTGCCTTCCCCGCCGCGGGGTGGTGTTCACCCGCAGGAGGGCAGCACCTGCCCCCGCCGGCGGGGAGCCGGCCCTCCCCGGCCGGGGTGGGGCCTGGCCGCCGCCGCCGCCGAGGTCCCGCAGCTGCTGCTGGCGCGGCTGCAGCTGGAGGCGGCGGCGACGGTCCCGGCCACGTCCCCATATAACGCTGCTGCTGGGCTCGCCGCTGCCTTCACTGCTTCCCGCGGCCGCCTGGAGAAGGCGCTCCCCTTGCGCGGCGGCTTGGCCATGGCTCGGCGCCTCAGCCCTGCCAGCTAATGCCGGGGGGGCCCCTGAGCTGCCGCGCGTCTCCGATGAACTGACCTCGCCTTTACTCTGCAGCTTTATGCTCTAACCTCCTTCTTGCCCCCCCCTGCCGCTCCTTTCCGCTCAGCGCGTAGAAGCCCTGCTCGGGGGAGAGAGGACGCTGACACCTGTGTACGCACAAAGCCTGACTTCGCCCTCCCTCGCTGCACCTCACTTGCGCCTTCCCGCTGCGCTCCGGCTCCGCTCGCAGCCCGCGGGGATGCGGCTGTCGCTGCTGAGCCCGTTGCTCCTGCTCTCCCTGAGCTGCGGCCGCGGCGCCGCGGAGCTGCCGGCGGCCCGCGCCAAGTGCCCGGCCCGCTGCGATGTCTCCAAGTGCCCGAGCCCCAGCTGCCCCAGCGGCTACGTCCCCGACCGCTGCAACTGCTGCCTCATCTGCGCCGCCGGCGAGGGCGACTCCTGCGGCCGCAAGGAGGACCCGCCCTGCGGGGACAGCCTCGACTGCCGCTACCCCATGGGCAAGCGCTTCGCCAAGGGCGTCTGCCAGTGCAAGCTCAGCGCCCAGGTGTGCGGCAGCGACGGCCGCACCTACGACAACGTGTGCCAGCTGAAGGCGGCGAGCCGCAAGGCGCTGCAGCACGGCCTGCCCGCCGTCGCCCAGGTCCAGAAGGGCGCCTGCGAATCGGGTAGGAGCATGGCGCGGCCTCGGCCCGCGGCCGGGGGGCAGCGGGCGCCTCGGGGAGGCCGCGGGGTTGCGAGGCTCTGCTGCCTCGGCGCTCCGCGTCCCGCTCGCCGGCGGCCGATGCGGCCTAGGGAAGCGGTGAGGGGCTCGGGGCCTTTCCAGGTGGTGCCAACCCACCTCGGTGGTCGTCCCGTTGGGGCAGAGACTTGGCCTGAGACTTGGCGGGGGGAAGTTGCGCCTCACCTGCGAGGCCTCGGGTGCCGGGAGGCAACGTGGGAGCGTGAGGCTGCGCCCGGCCAGCGCCGCGAGCCTGCCGTGACGCTGCGTTTGCGTCTTATCTTAACTTTGATATTTGTCGTTTCCGTGTTTCAACGGTGTCCCGTGGTTCCGGGCCGGAAGGCAAAGCCCTTGCGCCAAGTCCCGCGCAAACGGATCGGGTGACTCGGAAGCGCTGGGACTCCCAGGCCTTCTCTGGGGATGGTGTTTCAAAGTTAATTTGATTAACAGGCACCCGTTATAGCTGTGAATCTGAAATAGGGCCAAAAAAAAGCACTAGGCAGTATCTAAAACATCATCTTCTGTCTCCCGTATTTCCTCCTTACGAGAGGACTTGCAACCATGGTCTTCTGGCACCTAAAGAGGGGAAAAAAATATCAGTGATCCTCTGTTACAGTTTAAAATGCTGCCACTCAGAACATCAGGCAGTCTCCTTTTGCAATAACGTGTTAGGACCTTTCCTTCACCTGGGATATTGTCATGTTCTATGGTAACTTCAAGCTTGATGGTTTAACGTTGAATTCATTAATCACTTACTTTGGCAATTCTTTTTTGTTATTAAAATGGTTCACTTTTCTAGAAGTGTTAATTTTGCATATTTCTGTTAGGATACTTCCTCGCATGTTATTTTAACAGTGTGCTTCTATTGCATTTGTAGCAGTTCGCCTGCAAGGAAAAGTCATATGTTTAGCAGGGTTTTAAATCAAACATTGGTGCTTCTGTTATGTCAGGCGAACTACTCTGTTGTTCGTAGATAGCAAATTTGCTAAAATCACTGTGAGGAGTGAGAGGGAGAAGAGAGTGTTACTGTTGTTAGCCTTTAAGAGCTGATCTGTGAAGAGGGACCTTTCATATATCGCACTTTTCAGAGCAGATAAACTGAGGCACCAAGAAGGAGGAGGTCAAATGATACTCCTAAAATTACCTTAGGAAAATCTTGCAGAGTCAAGAATGGCTCCAGATGCCACCATGGAGCTGCCAGTGATCAGTCTCTCCATCAATTTGCAGTGGTAAATTGCTGTCTGCCTGTTCATCTTAATCTAAGCATCCATTAGCTTTAGTCCTTTTAATATTTGGTTGGAAATCATCCACGAAATTAGAACGTTTAACCAAAACTGGCAAGCTTGCCTGTATCTAAGGGTTTACAGAGTGCTTGGGGTTTGGTACATATGACATTTTCTTTATGGAATTCTCGTGAGTCTACTGTAATCGACTTAGAAATTTGGAGCAGTGAAGTAGAGGTAGCATTTTTTTTTTTCAAGCAACTGTTCTAATGTTCACTGTATTTTGGCTTTATTTTTTGTCCCAGTAAACCTCAGCTTAGATGAAGCATCTGGTTTTCTGTGAAGTCTTAATTTTTTTTATTCAGTTCTACAGCTGCGTAAACTCAAGCTCAAAGAGACTAAGAGTCTTGCCCAAGGTCAGACTGAATCGGTGGTTGAGTCAGGAATAGAACTCAATTATGTTTTGGATTTTTTTTTTTTTTTAAACAATAACATGCAGTGGCTGTAATGAGAGGGTTTAAAAGAAAATCGACAGTTTGAAATTATTGTTGAGTTTGTCTCTTTTCCCTGTTCATGAAGGAAGTGTGGCCTCAGATGACTCAGAGTTTGGAGGCCCTGAGCTAGTTACAAAGTAAATCCAGTTTTACTTAACTGTACATGTATTAAAACAGTCTCAGATAGTGGTAGCCTTACCTCACATGACTTAGGCGTGATTTTCAGAACACAGAAGAGCTGCAGTAGGTCCAGAAGGGAAGGAAGGAGAGAGGTGCCCAGAATGACCAAAGAAGTGATAATTCCAGAGCTGACAGAACTTGGAAATATTCTTTCCTTGCGAAAGGCCTGGATTAGCACGAAGAACACAGACGTGCCAAGCTGTAAGGTGTAGGTGCGGTGCACCAAGGAGGGGTATATTTCATGGAGATAAAGGAACTAATCTGTCACTAATGTTCTCCAGTAGGACCCATGCCCTGAAAATCACTAGCACAAGATACCTTAATGATTTTTCTGAAACACTAGCTCTTACCTGTCTTCTGTCACAGAGACGTATATACAAGCTATTACAGGCTAGCATGTATGTAATGGCATAAAACTTTATGGAAGACAAATAGTAGTCAAAGACCTGCTTCTGCAGAGCCCTATTTCCCATTGTAGCAAATTTAAGTTTAAACAATGTCACTTATCAATCTATTAAGCTGTCAGCATCTACACAAAAATAGTTTGTGAGGCCACCTGCAATTTATGACCAATTTGTGTCAGACTTTCCTGCATAGAGAGCTGTTTAGGAGCCCTCAATACAATGTTCTCAGTACAGTTAATAACTTCCTGTAATGTTGATTTTGCTGATGGTTTCTATAAAAAACATTTCAGCTGTCAAATGAAGATTTGGATTTTCTAAGCTAGGAGGCAGAAGCAAAGGAAAAATTTATTTTTTTTGGAAATATAAAGGTATTATTCTGTTAATGGAATGAAGTAACTAAGAAGATTGATTAGAAAACTTTTGAAGAAAGATGTTTGGAAACGCGTCTCGGGGCTTCAGTACTGATTCTTTGCAGGGTTATGTCTGAGAATGCCTGTGCGCTGAATTGTATAACTGAAGAGACTCTCAGAAAGGAATCATGATGTAAAGTATTAATCGTGTCCATCAAATGAGCCTAAAAGTTCAGTTCCCTAAAAGAAACACTTGAAAATACAATTAAAGCATAAGCAGAGTTATTGCACACCGTTCTGCCTTGGGTATTTGGAACGTGCGTGCATGTAACCTTGAAAGCGCACAGGAAGAGCAGAGCATATCATTACTTCAGTTTTCAAGAAATTGGCCCAGTAAAATATATTGAAGTCTCCTACTGGTATTTGTCATCAAAGCCTAAGGCTGCCTCCAGCTGTATGCTTTATTTAGGGAAATGCATTGCAAGGTATTGGCTGAAAACACAAACTCTAGTTACGTTCCTTAACTGACTGTTTTCCTTATGTCTGAGTTTGTTTTGAATTTTTGCAGGTGAGGATGAATATTGTTTAGCATTTGCCGTGTTCCGAGTATAACACTTAACTGTTCTTTGTAAAGGACCGCTAACAGGAAAGAGATGTTTTCATTGTATCTCCTTGTGTAAGTCACTTGGGAAGGAGGAATAATAAGCTTCTAAAGTCAGTGAGGCAGTTGGGTGTCTTTGCTGGAAGGCATGTGTCAGTCCATCTCCATCTGGCCATTGTGACTTCGGCACTGCACAAGAAAGCCACTTTGATGATGGTTCACCAAATTGTTTTCATCTGTGCACGGTAGATATCCATTGAATAAACAAGTTGCCTGAAACATAATGTAGTATTAAAGTCACCAAGGCTTTATGGTCAGTGCACAGCTATGCAACCTGATCTTAATGCTGAATTCATCAGAAAAGCTGCCCATGAACCTATGTTTCCAGCAGATGTTTCTGTTTTTTAAGCAGAGACATTATAATCTTTTATTTGTCTTTCATTTCTTTCCATGAAAGCACAGTAGGGACAGTGTTTATCCCTGGTGATCATATCTGCCAGGTTGCAATCCTCCCTTAGACATAATAATTTAGCTGAATGTGCAGATCTTTTCTGAAGCTAGCTTTAAAAGGGGGGGGTAGAGAGAACAACCTCAAAAGAATGAGTTTCCCAGGCTCACAAATTCTTAATGAATTGTGGATTTTAATGTAATATTGTCTTTTAGAAAGCGTTGAATATGATCTAATTCTACAGGGAATAAGTTGGCAGCTCTTCAGACACTTTCAGTCTTCAGCAAATGTAAACCAGTGCCACTTTGTCTTCAGTGGGACTATGACGATTTACTTCTGCTGTTCTTTTTTTCCAATTTTGTTCATATTAGTTAACTCTACAAATTTGGTGAAGTTGCTCTTCATTTCTAGCAGTGTTAATGAGATTGGAATGCTCTGTTCCCTCTGTGACTAAGTAAATACAAAGGTATTAAATGGGTTGATAGTCTGTAGATGCACTAGAATCCAGGAAAGTGTTAAGCTGCTAATTAAGGTGACTCCCACCTGACATGCACTTAGTTTTACTGATGTGTAAATCTCATGTAACTGAAGCACAGAGCTGAAAATGTAAGGTGAAATTTTACAAAATAGTCTGAACGTCTTTAACTCCAGTTTATGCACTAACATCCAAGTCTGGATTTTGAGTGCTCTGTGAGAGGTGCTGAATGCTGAGACCTTCTGATGATCTAATCACTTCATTTAAATGATAAAACAGGAGTTCAGATCTGCTGAAAACCTGGCTGATTTGTGGGTTTGGAGCAGACTGGAAAAATCTAGTTTTTTCAATTAAGAAAGATACAGACGGCTAAAGACGTGCACCGTATAAATATGCTTTTACTTCAAGTTCAACTTGCTTCAAGCTCCTTTCATACCTTGATTATTTTAAAGATAGTTAATTGAATTAAGTGATGGCTTTTTACCAAGACAAATTAGCCTTGGTTAATTGAGATGATTATGAACGTGTAGTAATAACACCAAAAGTAACAGATGTTATTGAGAGACCTTCTGAAAATATGTGCAGCAAATCTCAGTATGGCAATGGGTCAAAACACATGAAGCTGTAGTAGATGTGGAGCTTTTACATTCACAGTCCAGCAGAGGTCTGAGAGCTGTGTGAAAGCTGTGCAAGGCAGCAAGAGTATCTGCAGGGAAAGAAAAAATGAAGGAAAGATTTTAGGACTATCACACATGTCTAATTTTATGTTGTGATAAGAATAATAGCAGTAGCTAGTCTCCACCAGTTAATTAATACAAATTAATGGATAGGTTGGAGCTCTGACATAAACCCCTGATTTGACCACTACATTTCTAATGCTTGTTTGTAGGATGACCCTATACACCTTACGCAAGGTAGTGACCTTACTTCCTAAGTTTCTCAGGCTGTAACATCTTCTTTTTAAAGTATATCGAGGGTTGCGGATGAAGGTCAGCTGTGTGCGAATTGTGTGCTACAATGTTATTTATTAATAAATAAATTCCCTTATATCAGATGGGGATGGGGAGGGACAAGAACAAACGTTAGTTTGCGGTTACTTCTTCCCAGTCCACAGCCTGAGCTTTCCTGAGTGGGATGACAGATAATCTGTTTAAAGGTGCTTATCACTCTCAGCTTGCAGAAAAAGGCTTGAGGGATACCAGCTTCTATGGAGGCATCTCAAGATTGTAAGTCAGTTTTCCACCAGTATTTAGTCTCCACAAGCTGCTAATGAGAACAGCTCATCTCTAATCATGCCAGTAGATCTTCAGCTAGGTCTTTTCTTGCCAAGTTTGCATGTCTATTGTTCTTGATCCTCCTTTGTTTGAAATTTCTCTTTCCTCCAGTGAATATATATGGCAGATTTGGATTCACCTGCAGGTCTGAGTATTCTGTCTTCTGTCCCGAGCTCAGACTGATGAATGCTTCACAGGCATTGCTTTGGTTTTACAGTTTCTCTCTTTATTACTTCATTTATTTTCTTCCACTCTATCCATGGTCATATGTTCATCCATGTTCATCCACTATCTCTGTCAGATTTTATTCCTCTACATACCACAAATCTTAGCTGGAAAGGCACTGCCACCCATGATGTTTTGCTGGTGGCTGCACAGAAGGGGTGGTATGAAACCAACTTCTTTGGCAGGCTTCCTCCTCTGCTTTTCAGTCTTGTGCTGTGCTGTGACAGTTTGGCATGAATAGAGTAGTTCAGCTCTCGGCTAATGCAAACCGATTTAGTTGTTCTGGCTTACGTAGAGCTATACTGATTTAAACCAACTGAAAGCTCAAATTCGCCATTCTTTTTTTCCCCGCTTATGCCAGTGTATCTCAACTGAAGGTCTAGTCTGCTGTCTTCCATAGGCACACAGTCATTTCTATTAAGATAAATGTGATAATGAAGTTATAGCCTATCAGTGAGCACTGCTGTGTATGCAGGCATTTAAACTCGTGTCACTAGACTTCAAAGGATATCCTGCATAATCAGGCAAATTGCTTGTGATTTGAAGGTAAGACAAATCTTCAGTGACTCAGTAAACAAAATAAACAACAGTATATTGAGCGTGCATTTTGACTGACTTCTGTGATTCCTGTGTGCAGTCTATTTTAAACTAAGTACTGAAATAAGCATATTCAATTGGTTAGAAGTGTTTTTCAGAGTACATGAGAATGTACATAAAGTAGACTGAATCTGTTCCTGCCAAGTTGTTCCTTTTGTTTATACCATATCATGTAAATTTAGTTTGCTAAATGTAAGCATGGTTTCCTCTCAGAACTAAATCCCATATCCAGTAACAGGAAGAAGAACATTTGGAGTTCTAATGAGAAATGCCTAATTGTCCTGATCGGATTCCTTTAATACTTTCTTTTCCCTTGGTACTGGTGTTATATCCATTCCATATTAAGTTCCAAAAATTCCTGTCTTTGCTTCAAGTCTCTTAGCTACTGTGATAATGTATGGTCTCTCACTTTCTGACTCTGTAGGTCCTTTAACACTGTATTGTGAAGGCCTTTTGAAAGATGAAATAAGCTATTACAAATAGTTCTCTGTTTTCCACTATCTTATGAATTCATTCAAAGAACAGGATAGATCAGTGAGACTGTGTAATTCGGTTAGACTCCATTGTGCTGCAATCTTTGTACTCATTCCAAGTAATATGCAAGGTTTAATGGTCACTAAACAGCTTTAGATTTGGGTTGGCCAGAACGATCTTTGAATTAAGAACTACACAGAATACCAAAATGCATGAGAGCTGTCTCATTCTCAAACTTCCTCCTTTCTTTTCTGCATGTTTCTCCTTTTTGTGTGATACATATCCTTTTCTCTCTCATTCACTTTCCATAGAAAGACAAGGGTAAAGGGCAGCTGAAGAAAGAAAATTATATTCTTTCAAAAGATAAATTATCTGGACTCGTTACTGTGTAGTGCTGCCTAGAACAAGGGAAATCTAGAGCCCTTAGGACCAAGTGTTAACTGGGAGTGCTAGAGCTACTGTGGAGGTAAGTTCCTCCTTCAGCATGAGTTGAACCTAGATCAATCATTGATTTGATGGCACAAAGCATTAGTTCTAAATGATATAAACCTTTCAGAAGGTAGATTATAGAGCGTATCCCTCCTCACTAAAAGGCAGTAAGAGTTATACCTCCTGGGACAAATAGTGTGCTGTTGCACCAGGTTTGAACAAAGCCAATAATGTTATTACTGTATCTGATTACAAGCTGCTGACTCCCTTCCTTAGATCTTATAGTTAATTTTAAAGCATCAGGCTGTGATTATGAAAGACTGCTATTAAATGCAGTGTTATGTCCCCTAACGTATGTTTAATGTATGTGGTGGTATGCCCTCATGTATTAAGGGTTACAGATAAGCATGACATTCTAGCATAAGAAGTATTACTGCTTTGGGATGCTGTAACATTAGAATCCAGGATGCTGTGGGTTTTTTTCCCCCTCTAAGATATTCATTTCATAGGACTTCCATTCAGTATTCATAATTTTTATGTAGGGTGCTGTTTAACTTAATACTGAGCTGTCTTCTACTGGAATGCTTAGTATTTAGTATCTATAGTTACCTTGTGATAGCCTTTGCACCTAAAAAGTTTTGCAAGCTCACAACTAAGCTATCATTTACAGCAGGTTTCTAATGTGTCTACTTCAAAAAATCCTCATTTGGGTTCTAAATGCAGTCCTGAGGTGCTGCAGTGATGTTACTCAGCGCTCCTTAGACCACGTCTAGAACGCTGCAGCTGGGTTTGGGACTCCCACTACAAGAAAGATGGTGATAACTGCAGTGAGTTCAGTAGTAGGCCACCAAGATGGTTGAGGGGACTGGAGCACATATCCACTGAGGAAAGGCTGAGGGAGCTGGGCTTACTCAGCTTGGAGAAAGGACAGCTTCAGGGTGAGCTGACAGTAGCCTGCCAGTGCCTGTGAGGATGTCGCTGAGAAGACAGAGCCAGGCTTTTCACAGAGGGGCGTGATGGGAGACAACAAGCATGAGTTTGAGCAAGAGAGGTTCAGGCTGATTTCAAGAAAATCCTTTTCCCCATGAGGATAGTGAAGCAGTGAAACAGGCACGCAATCTCCGTTCTTGCAGGTTGTCAAGCCTCAGCTGGACAGAGCTTTTGAGCAACCTGCTTTGAGTTGGTAGCTGAACCTGCTTTGAGCAAGAGGTCTCTCAGGAGACCTTGCAGGAGGTCTCTAGTCTAGCCTCTTTGGTTGGACCCTTTCAAGTCCCCTCCAACCTTCCAACTTGGTTGGACTCTTTCAGGGCCCTTCCAGCCTCACTTATCCTATGATTCTATGTATTTCAGCTAGTAATTAGTAGTTTTGCCTAGAAAAATGCTCCGGATAAAGCTTGGAGACTTCCAAGAAAGTCGGGGAACTTATAGCTGAGTGATTCTTTTTAACTTTCTTGTGATCAAGCAAAACACTGAATAATTTTGAACAAATCCTAATGGCTTCAATTACTTCTCCCAAATCTGGCTGGAAACTATCCCAGTGTGAGAAATTCAAAGCGTATTTATCTCCCCTACTTGGTTAAAAGGGTGTTTTCTTATTAACATATCCAATTCTTTCTGCTAGTATAGGTCACCTACAGTCCAGCAGCCCAAGATACAAATTCAACTTCATAGCAGATGTGGTGGAAAAGATTGCACCTGCAGTTGTGCACATTGAACTTTTCCTCAGGTAACACTTTTAATTCTTTATATTTTAATTGCGTTATTTAACAAGGGTCTACAAAGATTTTTTCCTTTTCTTCCTTTTGCTATCAAATAGAACAGTGCATTAAAATTGTTTTGAATTACTGATATTCAAAAATACTCTGAAACGTTACAGCGGTTTCATCTAGAGAAGCAAGATCTAAAGATTACAAGAATGAGACATCATATGTAAAGTATCATCACCCATTTGTGTGTTCTGTTCCTGTTTATTAGTAGGCTTGTTTTATTGGGCTTAGAATCTTTACAGTACCTTACAACAGATCTTGTCTGCCCTCAAAGGCTATATAATCTTCTTTGAAGACCTTTGCAGTCTTCACAACAGTGTGATGTATTAGATTGTGTTTGTTATGTCAGAGTTTAAAAAAAAAAAAACACTAAAAAATAACCTGTCAAGTACAGAAAAGTAAATGGGAAAAACATAGTGCTTTCTTGCTTATTCCACTTTCAGTGAGAGGTAACGTCAGGTGATATTATTGGATTACATTACTATTTAAGACCTTTTAGGTCTTTGCATATATGTTCTTAAGATTATTTGTCCCTTCTCTAAAAATAAATGTTTGCCCAGTGGCCTGCTAGACACGAATTGTGATACTGCCTTCTGCTTGGGATTGGCTCCAATTCTTTACTGCTAAATAGCCCAGAAGTTGCAAACAATTTCCTAATAAGGATCACATCTTTGAAGAAAGATGAATTTGTGGACCTTTTCTCATTTTCTACTGCTAAGGCACTTTCTGTTCCCCTAACGAATCTAAGGTGACTGCAGCAATTGTTCACAGGGAAAAGTCATAGTACCTTAAACAGTTCATAAAGTCTTTTAGCTATCTTCAGTGCAGCAAATGATGTCCCCTCCCCAGATCTTACCCATTTTTAATGTTTTTCATTTCCTCTCTCCTACATTTCTAATCCTTTCAGTCTGCAAACATACTTTTTCCTACACTTGTGCTTCATGATCCCCTGAGACCTCACCACCTCCTTTGCTCCCCTGTCCAGCTGCAAGATTCCTCCTTCTTCCCTGGGCATCTCTTTCTCGTTAGAGAATCAGTCCGTTTGTCAGCTCTGCCCATTTCCTGTAATCATTTTCTTTCATTACAGAAGCGGGTGGTGGAGTCAGATGAGCTCCTCTTTCTTCTTGTCACCTACCTTTTCCTCTTTGCAAGGAAAACTTAGAGATAGCGTTGAAAAAGGAAAGGACTATGTGATCTGCCAGTTGTCTGGAAACTTCAGCTCATGTCTCCCTGGCTGACTCAAAGCAGTCCACTGCTTTTCAGGAAGTGATCCTTTCTTCGTCAGTATTTTATATTTAATTTTTTAAGGGCTCTAACAGAAGTCGTCAAATGCTTTGGTATTTCTTGGGATGAAAGGTGGTGAATAATTTATGATGTAGTCTTCTTTTTTCCCTTGTGACTTATATTATTTATTTTTTATACAGGCACCCTCTCTTTGGTCGAAATGTTCCCCTTTCCAGTGGATCTGGGTTTATTATGTCTGATTCTGGTTTAATTGTGACTAATGCCCATGTGGTGTCAAGCACCAATGCTATATCAGGGAGACAGCAATTGAAAGTGCAGCTACAGAATGGAGATACCTATGAAGCAACCATCAGAGACATTGACAAGAAATCTGACATTGCAACAATAAAGATTCACCCTAAGGTGAGTGGTCTAAACAGAGGAATGAATGAATTTGGGAGCCTTATCTCAGTTTCTTTTAAGTACAGACTGACTGGCTGGAATACATATTTAGGGATTCCTCGGAAACAGATCTGGAGATAATGGTGTTGAGAACAAATTACATCTGTAGGCCTGGAAATCTTTCATATCTTAGAATTGAATTACTATGTCTCTTCTGTACTAGAACTGCTAAAAAAGAAAAGATATTGTGGCCCAGCTAATATGCGGCCAGATTCTGATGCCTTCAGCCAAAATGGTGTGTCTTCAGGCAAACCTAGTTTAGCGCATACATAGACTGTAAGATGGTACAGAGCGTAGTGGGAATGGCAAGGTGGTCAGTAGCCAATTTGTATGCTATTTCTGTGGGGGGGAGGAGGTACAGTCTGCTGGAAAATAGGCAAATCTGGTTCTGAATTTTGTTAGCATTTTTTTTGAATGAAATTGCAAGGTACTGCTGCTAGTACTTTCTTTCTGAAGACAGTTGAAAGCGGTAATGCCCTACATTACTGTGATCTATCTTAAGTTTTGGGCATATGATAGAGTTGCTCTGCCATTAATGTAATGGACAGTATGCCTTCTGAATGCCTCGCTAGTTTTCGATCTTTTTAATCAGGTTATTTTCAGAGCTAAACTAATGCTTCTTCCTGTGTTTGTTTAAGAAAAAACTGCCTGTATTATTACTGGGACACTCTGCTGATCTGAGGCCAGGGGAATTTGTGGTGGCGATTGGAAGCCCGTTTGCCTTACAGAACACTGTGACAACAGGTATTGTCAGCACCGCTCAGCGAGACGGCAAAGAACTTGGCCTGAGGGACTCGGATATGGATTACGTTCAGACAGATGCTATTATCAATGTAAGTACTAGGTAGGCAAGGGGCTGAGCTTCGTAGTCCTGGGACCTTGAAACCCCCAGCTGTTCAGCAGGGGAGTGTGTGCTCTGAAAGATGAATTCCCTGACTGAAAGGGGCTTTGTTAAAAATCAGTGACATCCCCTTCTTTTTGTAGAAGACTATACAGTGTCATAAGTTACATTCGGACAACAGTGTTGTTGAAGGGGTGTTAAATAAAATAGCCCTTTCTGAGGTTGTCTACAAAGATGCCACATATGACAGACCTCTCTCGTTCTGTGTGCGGTAACATATGGTTATACAGACAGCAGTAAATCAACGTTTCTTTCTGTGCTTGTCCAGCTAGTCTGTCCCAGCAAGCTGTAGAATAGAGCCAATGTTTTGCACCTCCATCCATTGGAGCTGGATGGAGTTGTGAAGTTGATAGTGTCTGCTTGGATTTATTGTCAGGGAGCCCAGGTAAGAACTTAAGGGTCCTTTCCCCTCCCTCTGCCCGAACCATGTACGTCACATACCCCAGATAAGAGTCTAGATGTAAAATGCCTTAAAGCTTGGGATACTGTTCAGTTCAGTTAAGGCCCCCATTGCACTACGTGTTTTATAGAAACGTATGAATACGTGAAAATAATATCCCTTCAGAGCAGCTGGAGGGATTCAAAGAGCTTCAAAGAGATTCAAAGTGAAGTCCTCGGATGTGTATATAACTTGCGGTGATTCTAAAAAGAGCACTGCATGCGTATCTGAGGTAGAAAACAGCCTGAAATCTGTTATACGTTAAAAGGAAAACACTTCCAACGTTTATTTAATGGCTCTGAATACCAAACTCAACAAATCATAATGCTTAGCATTTTACACATGCAAAGCACTTCACAAGTGTTTATTTTCACAGAGTTTTTGCGAGAAATTATATGAAAAAGGCAATTGCTATTAGTTCTTCAGTTGTACAGGCAAATAGAAAAACTTAGGCAGAACGGGTTACTTGGGAGCACAAACTGAATTGGTGGCAGAGCCAGAATTAGAACATGGGATTCTTGACTTCACGCCTTGTGCACATTCCTCTGGATCAAACTGCTTCCTCGTATGTGCTTAAGCATTCACTGCCCTCAAAAGCTAATGAACCAATTCAGACAACGATAGCAGAGTGCATCAGGTAATACTAGATTAAACGGAATAGTGGTAGTACTGAGGTGAGGAAAATGCCAATATATTTGAGCTGCTTTGTCAAACGAGACTACAGAATATAAAGACAGTCCCTGGCATAGGGATGCTGTGTGCTTAGCTAATGCACTGGTTTTCTCCTGAGAATGGGAGGAGTTTCAGAGCTGCTCTATTCAGAGCATTCCTGTGGCTCGGCCAAGACTTTCCTACAGGAATGTGCATGCAGCTGCCTTCTGAGAAACGCTAGGACAGCAGGAACATGGGGCAGGAAAGAACAGGGCCATACGTTCCTAAATGGAGCTATACTACATGTGCCAAAGTTCTTCCGTTATCAAATCCTTCAAGCAGAGGACAAGTGAGTGAAAGATGATATGCTGAAAATCATCCCTATAAGAGTATTTGAAAGCTGAAAAAAACGCTATCTCAGTTCCTTTGTGTCAGATGTAAAAATGAAATGTGTAGCCCCTGGTTGCTGAAAAGAGACAACATAAGAAACTGATCTCTTCTTAAACGTGAACTTTGAAGCTGTTTTAAAAATTTTAAATGTCTGTTTTATTCTTCTGAGAATAAATAAGATTTGCCCAGCGCTATCTAAGTGTAAACGGTTTAGAAGGTTTATGTTGCTGTCGTGCATCACTTGGCTTTTGTTTATTTTAAGTGGTAAGTTGCTGCACTTGGCTGTTTGATAGACCTACTTAAAAACACTGGCCTCACTTGAAAACAAACTTGGTGAGCCAACATGAAGATGAACAAGAGATTTCTCCAACTCCCACTTCCTGTAGTCCTGTTTAGATTTCTTCTTTGAAGGCCATCAGGTATTAGGTAGTTTTCAACTGCTCAGAGCTGTTATATGCTCTCCCCAGAGGTGGTTACATCTCTGGGGTTACCAAAGCAGTCCTTGCATGGCACCTACCTCACAGCAGCATGCCATGATTAAACTTGCAAAGTGTTTTGCTCTCCTCTAGTAGAGAGTAAGAGAGACTGACAGTATTGCAGACCAAAATGATGAATAACACCTCTTAAAAATCATAACACACTGAGAGCACTTCACTGGAATATCATTTTAAACAGCAATTAATTATTTCAAAATTTTTTTCTATTGGTATTCAGGCGACTCAAAATACCTGTTTTAACTTCTTGGTGATTCTTCTCTAAATTACAGCCTAATTATTTTGGCTGGTAAGTTACTGTCCCTAACTTAAGACCTGTTTCTAAGAAGAAAAAAATCTAATCGTAAGAGGTGTGAACAGGTGGAACAGGCCTAAGAAATGCTTTATCTCTCTTTCATTTGCTAACAAACAAAATATTGCTTGAAATGCAATTTTTAGTTCCTACAATGGCGCACTAATGTATTGTTTCCTTATGCCATTTTTACAGTATGGTAACTCTGGAGGACCTCTAGTTAATCTGGTAAGTCCAAGTGGCTTGTTTTTTTATTTTTATTTTTTAAATCTGGTTTGAAGTAAGTGGGAGAATACTTGTGATTGTTGTGAAGATGGAAGAATAATCTGTGTAAATTACTACCCAGATGATGCACAGTGGTAGTAGGGAGTGCTCTCATGGCTAAATTGTAAAGGCTCATCTATTATACCAGCTTCTAGCCATTCAGGCTAATGGTGGGCAAATACGCTGACGCTAATACAAATCACGTAAATTAGGTTTCAGTTCACGCACCTTTTGAAAAACGTTTCTGTGGAGAGCAGAGGAAATTTTACGCAGCAGGGAGGAGAAGGGGATCTAGTGGGAGTAGCTATGTTGTTTCTGAAACCTGGGATGCAGGGCAAAGGTGATGGGATCTCATTAATCCACACAACAGACTTCGAAATAGATCGCTTTAAACCAGCTCTGATTTCACAATTCAGTGAACGGTGGCTGTACTGGAGCTGATCACCTGCTCAGTGGAGGGAGCCACTTGCTGAGTGGCTGGATGAACCTTGGATAAACAAGCTGTACTGTTAATCTCTTTGGCCATCACAGTTAAATTTGAGAGGCTATGTAACTCGTAGCCCAGATCCTGTCCTAGAAATAATATTTATTTCTTGAATGATTATAAAACTCTTTTATTTTAAAAGCTGGTGTAGGTAATTTTAAAATGCTAGGTAGTGAGTTGAAGTCTGTGCGTTAGGAGCAAATTAACTGATTGCTGTCTCTTCACAGGATGGTGAAGTGATTGGAATTAACACCTTGAAGGTTACAGCTGGAATTTCCTTTGCTATTCCTTCAGACCGCATCACTCAGTTCCTCACAGAGTCACATGACAAACAAAGTAAAGGTAAGGTCTGCAGGAAACACTGATGCTGTCACCTCCCAATTATTAACCTGATCTCTCAGTGAAGTGTCAAAAGGCACAGGTCTGGGGTCCTGGTGCTGAAAGATGCAGCATTCTTTTACAGTATAGGACACCTTATTGTTATTTATGGACTTGGACATAGAAGACAACTTTGTAAAAGTGGTGGTGAGGTTTTATTGCTCTCCCCCCTCCCTCCCCACCAAGAATAGACAGTATCTGTGTAAATCTGGAAGGAGGAACCTCTGAAGATGGTGAAGGTGCAGATAAGTCATCACAGTCTCAAATAATCTTGAGAACAAATAATGATTTAATGAGGGGGTCTTAACCTCTTCTTTCACACGTTGTCCAAGCAGAAAGATGTACTCTAGAGAATAAGATGCAGCCTCTCAGAATGTCCTGATCTGTCTGAGGATGCAGTGCCTGTGCACGCTACCTGGATGGGTTGTTGGTGTTTTTTGTTTGTTTTAACCAGGGTCATCTACAGCTGTGTTATATAATTGGATCTTGTGATAGGCTCTCAGACCCCTTTGGAAGAAAAGCAGTGTGTTAATTCCTAAACAAACACATGGTAGGGGGAGAGGGGCATGCGCTAAAGAGCTTATGTATCTAAATGTATCAGCAGCTGAAGATTGCAGTACTCTGGGCTTTCCTGTTGTGTGTCTGTCTCACATATGTAATGCTGAGACTCTGACTACATGTCATACTATGTGCTGCGCAGCTAACGCTGAGCTAGTAATGCTTCATCCAGGCCAAACGTTCCTTTCTGTTCTGCTTGCCAGTTTATCTGCCTACACCCTACTCATCTTGTATCATGACAGCTGGCTGCTGCTCCTCTTGAATCTTTTTGATATCAGTTCACCCGCTTGCTGATGCCTGAATCGTTTCCCTACACCATTCCTGTCGGAGAGTGTTATTTCAGAAACTTCCTATAGTCTGAGGTTTCAAAGTTATGCTTCTGCCCTCATGTTTGAGACATCTCAGTTCTGAGATGGTCCTCTCATCTACCTTCTGCTACATTCCCCAAATCATATTGTTTTCACTACCAAAGTTGATGAAAAAGGTTCAGTTACTTTTGTACTGAAAAGTGCATTTCAAGGTAGCTGACATAATTCTGCTTCAACAGGTCAAAAAATGTGATTATTTCTCCAGCTTTTCTATCTATCCCCATTGGTTTATGTGAGAGGCAGGCCTGTATACTTAGTGATGTTGCCATTCAGAACCAAAATTTTCATCTCAAAACGCTGAGGAGTGGTGGCTTATGGAGCAGGAATGGCTCTAGAGGGTGAATGCAAACCTTGTAGTGAAAGTCCATCACCTGCCAGTGGGTTCTTCATAACTGGGGCTGGACAGTCAGCAAAGGCTGGATATGAAGTCAGCCATCTTGCCCTCTCAAGCACCGTTGCCCCCAGAGTGTGATGAACCCTCTAGGCCCAGTTTGAGGGCCTAGAGAGAACTTTGTCTATGGACCCTAGAGCAAATAATAGTGAAAGACTCAGGTTTATTTTATGATGTTCGTGAACCTTCTGACTTAGCCACCTTCATCCCCTGATTTTCATCCTCATTCCTCCTCTTTTAATTATGACTTGTTTGGACTTACTCTTAGCATCAGTCTGATTTTCATGACTTGGCACACCCTGGGCACAGGCAATTAAGTATCTAAATTTATATTTAATTTATTTTTTTTTTAGCCTCTCTAAAGTACCTCTAGTACTTTCCCTGAAGGCAGAGCAGTCATTTAAAGTCCTTAATGCAGAGGGAAAGGAACTTCTAATAGATATTTTTGCTGTATTTTAGACTTAGTTTGCATTTTTTTCTTTGGGTCTTTAGTAATAGTTTTCAGGTCTGTTGTACAGGCGTTATTCCCTGTCGCAACTGTAAGCAGAATTTTTAGGATGCTTTTATCGTTTTCGTTTGCTCCAGTTACGTTTCAGTAGTTTCAGGGGGATCCACCCTTATGGTACAATTAGGTCATATGAAATAAGTTTAAGGGTATTTCTATTTTGCTCTAAATATCATATTGCCTAAAGATGATAAAATTCCCTTAGGAAACAGCTCTTTCCAGACTCACTCTGGCATATAGGAGATATTCAGGATACTGTTCAATAAGCTTGATCTTAGCCTTTTAAATCTGAGCTAATCAGATAACTACCAGTTTTATCTACCTATACACCAGTTTTCTATAGAAGGCATACTTTTGTGAAGTCTCCTCCATTGTGTATAAGTGCAAATATATAACCAGCTTATGTACAGGAGCCAAAAAAAAGTAGGGTGAGAATGGCATTTGGATGAATTATTTGGACTAATTATTATTCCCCAAATATTACGTATTGCCTAATATGTAGTATCTCTGTATAGAGAGATTTATCCACTGAAAGGTCTGAAAACCTTTGCTAATTCTGGATTTGTTAGTAATAATGTCAACCTGATTTTATAGTTACAAATTATTAAATGGGTGCTTGAGGTTAAACGTCTGAAGCCATATCTAGATTTTAACCATCTGTCTGTTTTCTCCTTACTTCTGGAAGTCAGTCTGTGTATTTAGACATCGACTGACTTTATTTCAGTGTCTTTTGCTAGTACCCTTAGGAATTTCTCAGTTCCAATCTTAGCTCTGCTGTGTGCTACTAGTTTAGTTTTGGGCAGAGCAGTAAAACCACAGAGATTTCAAACACAGATGCTCTAGGATTAAAGATGGCAAATTAGTAATGTAACAGAATATTAGGGAGAAAGTCCAGCCTAGGTGGTCAGCCTGGCCTCTCATATAATATCAGCAGAAAAGTGAATAAAACCTGTTTCAAAATGGGCAAGGGGAAGTAGGAGATTTCTATACTGGCCACATTCAACAAGTCATTTATATCTATCTATATATCTATCTCTCTATATTTATCTATCTATATCTGCAGTTACATCCTTGGAACATTTTAATCAGTTGTGCTGAAACTCTATGGTTGCCTATGTATTTGTATCATTCTTACCAATAATTATCAATAGCTATGAAGGCTGCTTAGGAGGCTTTCTGAGTATACATGTATGTACCTGATTAAATTCAGCTGGAAGGTGCCTTGCACATAATTCAACATTGTAGACTGGAGTTGTTTTCATGGTTTCTGTTTGGCAGCAGAATATCTTTCTTGCATACTTTCAGGACTGCACATGCAATCTGCAAGACAATCTAAGTGCAGAAGGAGGGAGCAGAGAAGTAGGAGTTTTGCCTGCCGCTTGAATAAAAAGTGCAGGATTCGTTCCTTCACTTGGAGATCATGGTGATATCTTGGCCACACTGAAATCAACTGCAGTGGGGATACTCATGTGCCAAAGATACTGCTGTCTATAAGAGTCTGAGTAACTGGCCCCTTAATTTGGATCTGTCAGTTCTTTTTGCCACAGTTTATAGCAGTCACAAGGGCTGACAACAGAAGTGTTTATATCTGTCTGGTTTGTATGTGTCTATTGTTACAAGCATCAATAAAAAAAAAAAAAGAAAAGTTTAAGTAAAGTAAATGCTGTCCTTGCTGTTGATTTTAAAAAAAATGTCTTTCGTAACAGAAAGCTCCTTAAACTGTCAACTGTTTCTAGATGTTTGGGGTTAGCTGCTTGCAACTTTCTATTAACACAAAACACATTCAAGTTTAGACTAAAGGATGAGGCTAGTTTGCTCAACTTTATACCAGTGGCATGGCATAAAGCGCCTATATCAGTGTTTAATCTCGCCTGGTGTTTACAAGAGCTAAGTATGGTCTGTACGTTGCCCTCTCCCGTACTGCGTTCCAGCTTCGAGCTGCAATGGTTTCACGTCTGTTGAACCTAATTGTTCCAACGTATTAGCCTTCTTTTAATTACTACTGGGACTTCTCCCTCGTGACATGCTTCTTAGATTTAGGACCTCACTTTATTCCAGTTCTCTTAATTATTTTTTCTTATGCTTCATGATTGCGCAAATTGCTGAAATGACAGGTCTTGAGACTTTCTATTCACAGAGCAGATGTAATATGACAGCAGTAGTTCCAGGTGCCACATACTGCTCTGCCAAGGTGACTCAACCCTGACCTCAAAATGGCCATCCCTTGGGGTGAGGAAATGCTATAACCAGTTGTCTGTGGCCTTTCAGTCTCCGCTGATATTTCTAATAAGGTGCACAATTATATTTCCTCTACTCAGTGTTGATGGAAACTTTATTTTTGTGTAAGACGTTTGACTTGGGTTAAATTTAATGGCATGAATTTTTGCAAAAGAAAAAGCCTGAAGTTCTCCTACCTGTATTCTGACATAGGAAATGGTTGGGAGGGTGGGAAGAGGAGGAATCTAGACTCTACAGACATCTTCTGCAGCTAAAATAATGCAACCGCTTGACTACTAGACTCCCATTAACCTCATAGCCATTAGTTTATGCAACAACCTTTTTATTGTTACAGTATGAACCACTGTTCTGACTATATCAAACTCATTATAGAGAGAGGATTGAAGACCGTTTTATATTTTGAAGCATGAATGGGGGTAAAGTCATACTCAAAGCTGCCCATAGATGACATGAGACCTTTCGTGGCAAATAACTCTACAGTTACTAGATTATTTTTTTCAAAGCCTTTTTTTACATGTATCATCAGCCACAGGGGAAAAATTCCCCTTTAGATCAGCAGTATTTTTGCTTGTGGCTTTCCATTCTTGCCCAATCGGCCTCTCGTTGTTTTGTTTCTTCCAGATCAATTTTTGTCCCTCTTTTCATCTGCATTTTCCTTCAAGTATCCATTCCTAACTCAGCCCCGAGATTATGCGTTATGCTCCTACATCTTTCTGCATCACACAGGCCATGACCAGCAACAAAGTCTTTAACGGAGACAGTAAACTGTCACCAGGGAGTCTATATGTCATTTATATCTCTCTTCAGTTTGACTGCAGTCGCAGCAAGACAACTTTGTCATTGAACTGTCCACTTTGGGGGAAAAAATTATTTTTAGCTGGAAGAGTTAGAATATTTGTCTTTTAAAGTGAAAGCTTACCTTTTAAGGATTTGCATGTGCTACGTGGACTAAAGAAACGTGAGTTCACTAGTTCAGGCCCATGCCCAAAGGTTTTGACACTTCAATTTATAGTAACAAGACTTCTTCATGGAGCCCTTACTGCAGCTAATTTTGATCAGATCAGTTTCACTTTAAAATACGGGAGAGCTGGAATGTTTCAGGGAAAAGCATGTGTGATGATTAGAGATGCAAGATTGTCCAGTGTAGTAAATCTTACGTTTTAGTGCTCAACACTTTCACTGACATTAATGGAAATATTCGACAGGCATAACTTTCAGGACTAGATCCTTAGCTTGGGATTATTTTTCGTGGAAAGAATAAGAGTTAGAGGAGATTCTGTACATCTCCTTTTCAGTCTGTCTCCTCATATGAGAATATGGAGAATCTCAAAGAAACTGTGAATTGTGGAATAAATAAGGGGAAATATTATTTAATAGCGGATATAACTAACTACTGAGGCACTCACTTCAGGAAGTCATCAAAGTGCATTTGTTCATAAAACAGCTGTGCTTGTCTACTAAAAGCCAACTGCAGAAATATATCGCTGTTCTTGAAGGAGTGAATATCCACCATTTAAAATTCTAGAGAGTCCTGGTTAAGGTCTTTAATTCATTTTTTCATTCCTTTTGGGTAGAAATAATGAGCTGTTGGCGCTAGAACTCATGGAAATTTTCATTTCTTTAAATCTCCTACATTCCAATGAGAGCACCATACGATTAAATTGTCTCGACCAGTTTCAGATGAGATGGTATTTGGTTATAAAATTTTCCATTTATTGAAATCATGATACTAAATCACAGAAATTTTCCTGAGTTTCCTGAAGGAAATGTTTCACAGAGTGGAAAGGAGCTTCTCTCTTACTCTCTCACTGGTGAGGTGAGGGATTCTCATTCCATACACCAAGGTTAGGCAAAAGAAAAGATGACATCATTGTTGATGCGTATGATTTGTGTTTAGTTTTGTTAAGAGCTGTTATATCGTGTTTGAATTGGCAGGTATTTTGAGTCATCAAATAAGTTATTTTTGTCAGTATTTGTCTAAATTTCTTAAATACCTTCTGTATTATTTTCAGATGGGAAGAAACGCTTTATTGGCATCAGAATGCTGACAATAACACCTGCGTAAGTATCTTGGAAAAGTAATCTATATAATTGTTCATAGAGTTAATTGCAAAAAGTGTTCAATAGTGGTTCCAAACTTTGTTATTTGGCTTTGGTTATAAATCTCTACAGAATGCAGATGTGCGTGTTAGCTTCTACAAAGCTTGTGAACATTTAAATTGTATTGATGAAATGTATGGTTTGAGACTTGGAAAATCAGTCATTTTCTAAATACAGATAATGGGATGTGCCCTGTTGATAACTGTGGGAAGTTAGGAAGACCCTGGATCCTTTTCTTTTTTTTTTTTCTTTTTTTTTTTTTCTTGTTCTTTTCTGGTATGTCTGGAGTCACACCAGGTTTTAGGTGTGATTTAAACAAGCTGCTGCGTTTAGGTGACTGCGTGAGTGCCAATAACTGATTAGGTGCCTGAGGGTTTGGCGGTAGTTTTATCAGTACCAGTGGAGGCCACATGTGGGATTTGGTGTTCAACCATTAATTTGAAACAAAGTGGTTGCTAAAGCACAGAACTAAAGCTTTGTCTCCTTGTTAGCAAACCCAGAATATGGACGCCCTCCTGCAGTTCTTTAGTGTCTTTTCTCTCTCGTGCTGCTTTGTGTCTTATTGTTATCCGGACATATCCTGGGATAACAAATGAGGGTTCTTACGCTTGCGTCCTTTCCCACCAGTAGGCACATTTCCAATGTGGCTGTAGACTACAAAATTAAACAAGACAATTTCCAGCTGGGGTTGTAGTCAAAGCCATCTTTATTTATTGAGTTACACTCTTGCAATCCTCCCCCAAAGGGTCAGATCCTCAGCTGGAATGAATCAGTGTAATGGCATTACCATCACCGGACCGCCACCACTTGAGAGAAATTCAGGATGCGTATCTAAATATTGTGACTTGAACGTGGCGTGAGGTTTTAGTGCTTTTGTGGTGTCTAATAGAGCAGTGTCAGATGCCTCCAGGCCAATTTTCAGGAAAAGACTTTTTCTCGGTGTGTTTGTTTTAGGCATTTAATTACGTTAGCTTCCTCAGTAAAAAATAAAATGAAGCTGTGTGCAGCTATTCTGACTTCCTCTCTATCTGAGGGACCCCAGATTTTCATGACAAACGAGAAAGTAATCCATCGTTAGTTTAAAACTCTTTCTTGCTATAAGTGGGTTTTAACCCACGCTGTATCCAGGCCTAACATGAAGGCATCTCCTCAGAAGTGAGAGGATGTATTAAGAGTCTCTATTTTGCAGCTGGTTTTTGTCTTCTGTATAAAGACAAACACAACCAATTTTATTTGTGAGAAAACTTGAAGAAGCTGAGGCACTAGTTTCTGTGGAAAAATTCACAATTCTGATCGCCTGTTTGATGACTGAAGTTGTCAAAAGCAGTGTTGTTCTAACTAAAGACTTGCCAAATAAAAGACGCAAAACCATTCGCAAATTTCTACCTTATCGCCAGTGTTAATTCTTTGGAGCAAGAATGTCTTTCGTCCCTGTACAGCCCCTAGGACGGTTTGTGGTGGCGGGGGAGAGGGGGCTCTCTGTGCTGTTGCTGCAAATAACAAGTCAAGCCCTTGCAATAGATGTATGAGACCATTAAATATAGCATGTTTTGCACAGATAAGTGTTTTTGACTCTTGATATCTTTTGCTTTGGATTGGGCTGTTACTTGTTTTATGCAAGTCCAAGTTCCCTAAGTTGTCAGCACAAGAATGAGAGGCAAGCCATTATCTGTTATGTCATTTATTTGAGGGCAAGAAAAAGAATAAGGAAATACTTTGAATGTTTCTGCTTTTATAGTAATAGTGGAATTAAATGTTACATAATTTTGATTTTCTTTTAGCTTGGTGGAAGAATTGAAACACAATAATCCTGATTTCCCTGATGTTAGAAGTGGAATTTATGTACATGAAGTTGTTCCAAATTCACCTTCTCATAGGTATGCAGAGCACATTGTTTTCTTAACCTTAAATAAATTTCCAAATGGATATTTGTATTCAAGCACTTATTCATACCAGTCTTCATTTGTATTTAAAAAAATCAAAATTTGTGCCTTTTGGTTTTAAAAAAAAAAAAATCATTAAAATATTTGTGCTAAGATTCTACTTAGATTTACAAAGATGAAATATTTTGTTTCCAAAACTTCTCAAATGACATCATAAAGCACTAACAGTGTGCAAATTTAAACAACACCCTAAATACAATGAACTAATTTTGTCTTAGAAAGGTAAAGAAAATGTTAATAAACTTTGAGTTTAAACAGGAAACAGCGTTGCATTAATGTAAGACATTGCCTGAGCTATTTTCTGAGGCAATTGTTTGAGGAAGAGACCACTATGCAGAAAAGTTGGAAAATAAACAGCACATTTTTACAAATTATTTTAGGAATTATTAAGAGGATGCAAAGGTAAAAGAAAAGCAGCCATTCTGGCTTGAGTGGCAGGAAAGAAATAATTTACTTATTCAGTTGGTACACTTCATTTGTCCTTAAATTTTGCAAATAGGTTTAATTTCCACTGTGTGGAGTGTGTACTGTAGAGGCAGAGCCATAGTCTTTCAAGTGGATGGAGTGAGTCAGTCATGGCTAAAAGTCCTTTCTATTTCAACTTTGCTGTGGTTTTGTGGAAGACGAAGAGAAAACTAGGCTACTTTTACTCTCTGTGTTTGCTGTTTTAGAAGAAAATCTTCAGTGAAATGTTCCAAGCCTGATTTTGCATTTAGTGAGCATTACTCGTTAGTCTGCCTTTATCAAAAGGCTGAAATTCCCCTCCTATGGAAACTAAAGCAGGCAAAGAGTATGATATCAGCCGAGGAGGTGGTAAATAGCCTTGGTACTACTTTTTCGGGTAGAATGCATGCTTATTGCTGTGTTATGTTCTTGCCTATACAGGGGAGGGATCCAAGATGGAGATATCATTGTTAAAGTCAATGGACGTCCTTTGATGACTTCCAGTGACCTGCAAGAGGCTGTGATGAATGAGTCACCTCTACTACTTGAAGTTCGAAGAGGAAATGACGACTTGCTATTTAATATTGAGTCTGAAGTTGTCATGTAGATAGATTTGAGGAAGCTCCCACCGTAATTAAACTCACTTATTCTGGAACACTAGATACCTCCTTTACAGCTACAGTAATTATACTTCCTGTTGACTAATGACAAGGTGGACTAACTTAATTGCCTGAGCCATTTCTGTACATAGTAGCTGGAACATAGTAGCCATGTATAGAAGATGTAACTTTCAAAAAAAAATTTAAGAACTGTGTTCTGGGGAGGGAGAGGAGGAAAAAAACTTAGGTGGCTGGTAGAAATGGGGTCCACTTCCAGTTCCTGTAGCGTTCAGAGCAGATTCAGTTGTGCAATTTGAAAGATCAAAATATTGCTGAAAGTGAGGAAACATGCCAAAAGGGGAAATTTTTCTTAAAATTACAGTCATGGCAGCAGCAGAACCAAGCTATTTCAATGCAAAATTGAGCTTTCTAGATAACTTTTTCAATGTGAAACTAGTATTGGCAAAGCTTGTATTTGTTCTTAGCGCTTGTATGCTACGTGTCAATGCAGATAGATTAAATCTGTAAATATTGAAAGGAACAAAAATGGTATCAGGCTATAGAGTGTTACACCTAGGTCATGCAATTTTGGAATATAGTAAATGATTCTTATAGAATTAATGCCTTATTATATATAAATCAAAACGATGTGCTGAACAAAGTTAAGTTTGAGAAAGTGCACAGGTTTTTTTTTAAATTTGATAAGAATTAGTTTTGCATTTTACCAGTAAGCTTTGCTGTAAAATTGTTATACTACTTTTGGCTTGTACTGTGTATGTTTCTACTGTAAGGAGATAAAAGTTTACACAAATAAAATGTTGCTGTAAACCTCTTTTTAAACAAGTGTTTCTACTCTCTGTATTTTGTCAGACGGGAATAGACTCTCCCAAGAGAAAAATTTCTTACAGAAAATTGGACCCTGCTGATCTAAACGCTCTTTGCAGCCCTTTGCTATGATTATTCTGTCCTTATTTAGACTATGCTTAGAAATGGTTTGCACACAAGTCACTTATTTACACTGTTTTTTTTTTCATATTTTTGAATTGTGCTTTGATGTCATTTAGAGGCTATCTAACGTTGGGCTCCTGTTGTGCTCAGTTCTGCCTGAATGTGACAAGAAGCAGATAGGAAACACTATTAACCCTCTTCTACAGCTAGTGTTTGAGAGGCTTTTATTTAATAAACACAAGACAGAAATTGCTAAGAGCTGAATCCAGATCTTGTAGACACCCTGAACTACAAAACCATCTTCTTAATTGATCTTGCTACCATTCCCAAAGAGACAGAGGAAGTGGCTGTATCTGGAATGTTTTCTACAGCTAGCAGTGCTTTTTAGACTTGGGTATTGTCTTTGAGCTTTCCACATGTTTAACTCCTTCTTGATCAAAGGGTAGCTTTGTGGCAGCTAAAACCTTTCCTTTACATAGTCATTAAGTCTAGACTTTCTGGCTATATCCACTGACTTGTTTGTGACAAGCTTGGCACCACTGGGTTTTGCATTTTGCCAGACGTGCAGAAAAGAGCAGCCTGCCTGTGATTCGCTGGATATCTGTGAATCCTCCTGTACGTACAGCAATACGGTTAAAAGATGGATGCATTATATTCCTCCTAAAAAGGAAATGTTGTTTTTTTTCCGTTATAGTGTTGCCCATGTGTCTAACAGTGGTGTGACAACCATGCTGTTGCTAAAGGGAGAGCTGTGTTTTCACCTCTTCAACAAATGTGACTTTGTCTGTTGAGAATCCCATATTCAGAGGGATTAAGACTCTTCATTAAAATGCAATCTTAGTATCCACTGAGCTTGCAAAAGCACAAGCATATTCTTAGCTTAGAATAACTCTGGTGTCCACAAGGATATGGTCACGTCTAAAGTCAGGCCTGTACATACATATGTGCCATTTTAGGACGATCGTTTTGCAGTTTGTGAAGGGTGTTTCAGTGATTACATCCACTGATTAATATTAGACAAGTTAAAATATCTCCATGAATTTGTTTGATTAGATGGATTTGTTTTACTAATTTTTCAGATTGTTGACCAACAAAGTATTTTGTAAGAAGATTCATAGCGTGATTAGCTGCTTCTGTGGTGCTTCTTATTGTAAAAGCAGCTTTTTGGCTCCCAGATAACACAGTAACAACTTTGAAAGAAATTGCACAACAACCCTATTGCAGTAATACTGAATGGCATCTGAAAGGGATGTAGCATTAAAATTTGATCAATGTGCTGGGTAGAGTGCCTTGGCCTTTTAATCATGATACTGTATGAAAAGGCTGTCATACCTATGAGGGGAGAAAGGCTGTTTCCCTGCTGTTCTAGCACCATGTGTTCAATCAACAGTTACTTTTTTTTCCTAAGTTTTCTCTGAAAATCTTGTGGAACGTGAACATCTGATGATCTGGAAATGCCTTTGCATTGTAGCAGATTTTACTCTGAGGGAATAAAAGTCAGTTTCTTCTAGGAAAAAAGCATTGTCCTTTCCTTCGGACGCAATAGTGTCTGTGTCATTTCAGCTGTGATGTGACCCTTAACTGCTATGATAATAGAGTAGACTTTATTAATTGCCTCTCATCCTCTGACATGGGTTAGAGTTGCAAAGGTTAATTGCTTTGTCATACAACAGAGTCAGCATCTACTGATGCCAGCAGTTAGCAATAAATCTATAACACAGCCTTACTGTCTTTGGTTTTTGGCTAAGATCTTTGGACTCCAAAATGACTGTCTGTGTCTCTTTAAAACAAAATGTTCAGGCAACTTTTCTGTTATACACAGTAACTGGCTGTGTCTCTCAGGCAAAAAAAAAATATTGCAACAGTGTGATCTTGATCTGCTCAAAGCAACTGGCAGCTGCAGCTTTTCCAAGTCAAGTCTGGGTCAATAAGATGAAAACTTTTGCTATTCATTAGTCTAACCACCCTTTTATTCCCTGAAGGTTTTCTAAAGCCATCTCATTATTTCTGTAAGGCCTAATCAGCAAAATAAAGACAGAAATCAGTACATGACATTCCAAAGGGCATAAGCATTTCAGGGTGTTTCTACGTTGCAGCCCAGCAAGATCTGCAATGTGTGAAGGGCATAGTACTGCTGGCAAGCTCATCACTGTAGTAGAGCTCCTTCCAGCCTCCATCCACCTGTGGATGAGATTTCAGATACTGTATGGATGAAATTTAAGATACCTGCTTCAGGATGTGTTTAAAGTTAAGGACAACTTTTCAGGCCCAATGTACAGGAGAAGACAGGAATGAGATAATGCCATGCATAAGATAACACCATTAATAAACAGAAATGATGGCTGTTAGGAAGACAGGGTATGGGTGAAGCAGGAAATCGGGAAGAGAAATAGCACAGAATGACAGAAAAAGAATTTTCTTCTCAGGAGAGAAATTTTTTTTAGGAAAAGACCTTCCTGTTAATTGGTTTCATATATTTAGATGGGCATAGTCATGGGCCAGACTGCTGTACCGCTGCCTGCACTGGATACTTGAAGACCCGTCTCTGCAGGGATGGCATCTCCTTGCTCTGCACCCCCAGAGGAGTTTGGCTTGGGGGTGAGGGTAACTGCCCTAAACACCAGCAACTCTGTCCAAGAAGAACAGCTAATGGAGCAGGGGAGCAGCCTGCAGACTGCCGTGGTGACACAGGTGGTCAATGCCTGGTAGCAGTTCTGCAGACCTGTTCCCTGCGTGCTGTTCTGCAGGAGCTGTGCCACACTGCTGCCCACAGCAGCCAGCCGTCTCTCCTGCAGGTTCACTTGTTTTGGCTTCCCGTACAGGTGCTCCCACACAAGCTGCTTTGTGCTGCTCCTTCCACGCTAGCTCTTCTGCATGTCCGTGTTCTGCACAGTGGCAGAACCTCCGTGGCAGTCCTTCTGGCTGCTCTTCTCCGCTGGTTTTGCAGCAGCTATTCCCTGCCACTATATATCCCAGACAGCAGTTTCATGCTCTCTTAATTTTATTTTGACTACTTATTTCTTGCTTGGAGTTTTGTTAGTTTAGCAGGAATCCAGAAGAAAGAATTTATTTTTCCTTCCCAAGTTCTGAAGACTGCAGCGCTGCACTGAGCGGTTCCAGTCAATAGCATAATACCAGGGCACGGGGTTGATGAAAAGTTTGTTTTAACCACAAGAGGCTGCAGGATACAAAACGTGATGCAGCCTCTGCTCAGGCACCTCCAGCCAGGAACTGGTGTTCAAAGACGTGCAGGGTTGCAAGCCTATCCCCAAGCGCTGTGTATGGATAGTGTGCCTATGCTCGGTGTACCCACACAGGACCAAAGCCCGAAGACTGCTTTGAAGCAGGAAAAAGACTTTAAAAGGGACAGGAAAGGGGGTGTAGTGTGTTTATTTTATTTTATTCCCTTTATTTACTTGGGTTTCTTTAATCTTCATTTAACTAAACGTGCCTGGGGAAAACATCCAGGTCTGTGTTTGTTCCCAACCCTCTTCCTGCAGCAGCAGATTATTTTTGCAACTTTGGTGTTCCGCAAATAGGAGACTGGGTCTTTTATCCAGACCTTCCAGTGCTTGTGTCAGCAGATACAGCTTGGTGGGGTTTTACTGCAGAAAATCTTTACAGGTCACACCATGGGATGTAAGCCTGGGTGAAAGGTTGCCACCGGCAGTTAAGCTAGAGTTACTTAAAAGATCTTGCTGGCTTGTCCAATTCTCTGGCTTTTGATAAACTTGTAAGGCAACGTTACCTTGTATTTTTCTACCAAACTCTGTTCAACAGCCATGAACAAACACACTTGTGTAGATGAGCATGGATAGGGGAGCAGAGCTTCAGGCTGTCGCAGTCACAAACAAAAAAGAGAATAAAAGATATTTATTTTTTCTCTTTTGATTTTTATGCTCTGGGGAAAAAGGCCAGACAGAGCAGGTCTTCCCCACTCTCCTTTCCTCTTTCCCTCCCTTTCTGTCAAAAGGCTCCTCTGGAGACTGTGCACATATGTCAGTATTAAGCAGCATTTTTCTCTGTAAAACCCTCTGGAGAGCAACAGAAGAAACCACTCACTCTTTCTTTCTTCAACAAACATGAGCCAGGGCTTTCACAAACAGCCATCTGAGGCATAGTCAGGAAAAAACAAGTTCTTAAAGGAAGCAGTCGCCAAGGAAAATAATTGGGCAGCATGAGGGGTTTGGTGACGCAGCTGCACAGCTGCGAAGTTCAATGACTTCAAGATTGCCTCCATCTGAAATTGTGTTCCTCTATGAAATGCTCTTCTACCTCCAGAGTTATAAATAGCTGAGCGTGGTGATTTGCTGCTTGAAATCCCAGCAGCAGCCTGGGGGGACAAAACAGCAAGCCCCTAACAACTAACCCAACGCACAACAGGGGAACAAGCGGCCTTCAACTGTCTTCCCACCAGACCTTAGGAAGATCCAAAATGGTGAAGAGAGAGGGTAAAGCAGGAGAACATAATGCAGGTGATTTGGAAGATGGCTTTCTAACTTCTCGGTTGGAGGTGTACTGAATGTCAATTCCTCCGTCTTCCTTCTGTGAGAGGAAGCCACCTAGGGACCGGTGGTCCTGTATGGACCTGAGCTACTTGTCTAGATGTTCCTTTGCAGCACAGGAAAGAAATGCATGCTTTCAGGGTGGAGTCCTCTCCTCAGAAAGTAGATTTCACAACAGGTCCAAAAAGTTGCAAAAGATTATTTTTTAGTCTCCTTTTTATAAAGAAGGCCTCAGATGACCAGAACTGAAGTACATGTCTGGGCTGTAAAACATCTCAAGTTAGATGAGATGACTTTTAATCTAACAATCTTCAGGCAGTTTTCAGAACAATTAATATTTTGCCTTTGGTTACTGGCTAAATTTTGGTCCTAATTTCAAAAACATTATGAACTTTCTCTTGTGTCAGGCAGAAGTAATCTATAAAGCTCTAGAGCAGTGGGAGAAATGAACTCCCTTTCTCTTTCCCTGTAGTAATATGTGAAATTTCATGATATTGTCTAAAAGGTTTATTGGCAAGACTGGGGTAGATTCTTTAAACAGGGGTAACAAAGTGATGGATCTGCCTCACAAAGTGTCAACCTCACTGCATCAAAACACACACACCACAGCGAGCTGACAAGTCATCTGATCAGAATTTGAAAGACATTAATAGCACCTTCCTTTCTAACCCTTTGACCTCTAAAACTATATCTTTCCTGTCTATAAGTCCAGGTGCAAGGAATATGGAAAAATACATCTAAACCACAAAAAAAGCTCCCAAATACCTTTTTTTATGTACATAACAATATCTGAGCTTGAAAGACTATCATGATGGTAGTCTTTGTGGTTCGAAACCGATGCTCAGTTTCCCATTGCAAGTTCTGGAGGTCGCCTCCTGCAAGCTGTATATCCCACTGGAAAACTATATACTGCTTACATTCGGGGCGTAAAGCTGCCAATTGTGCCTCGACAGAAAGATTTCAACATTTGAAATATGTTACTCCTCTGGGATTAAATATTGCCATTCTGGCCTATAAATCTTACAGTGAAATCCCACATTTAGGGAGAAGTAGGAAAAAATTTGTGGCAGGTTATGGGAGTTCTGATATTTCGAAAAGCTCTTTATAGCTTCTCAGTGGTTTGAGATGTCAGATGTTATATGAAGGGGACAAATCAGTGGGCAGAGTGTGAGAAAGCAATGAATGAGAGGTGCAGTGATAAATATTTGCCATTGTTCCATGTTTTTTCACCAAAAGCTCTGTACATATGGTACACGTTTTTGTTGCTTTTGTTGCAGTTAATTTTCTCTGTGTTAGTTTTTTCAGGGGAAAGCTCTGATTTCTTGCCAATCTATATCACTAGTGTTATCGGTAAGAGGCTAAACAACCACAAACAGAAATCTAACATGGCGTGAAAGTGGAGGGAGCTGCTATTTTCTTTGCTTTCCAACTTTAACAGCAGCTGCAGGAAAAAGAAAGGCACATGAGTAAATCCTGGCAAATTGAAAAAGAGCAGCCTCTGAAAGCCCTCTGGCAAATTTCTGCAAATCACCACCAACCCTTTAAAATAAAGCAAGGTTTCCTACAGCTTAGTTATACCAGTGAAGCAGTTTAGTGTTTGCGTTGAAAAGAAAAATAGTAATCTCTATACATTTTTTACTGGTAGACATTGCAAAGTTGCCTTAAGTTGGAACCATATTTGCAAGGTGTACTTTTTAAAATTGTCTTACACAAAAATATGGCAGATAATGAAATAAAATCAGTATTTGCTTAATAGAAATGTGAAACTTGGTCTAATATTATCTTTTAAATAGGCAGTATTCTTATAACGCAACATCTGTTTTGTGGCGTACTGAGGTGATTTGATCTGATAGAGTCAATTCAATACTGTCAATCTTAATGGCATGGAGTCAGGCTCTAAAATGAAAGACTAAGTCATACTGGCTCTCTGGAAGATACCTGAAAGTTAGCTGGTCAACCAGCAAAGCCCTTCCTCAGCCTTCAGTGAGACAGAAAGGAACTGTTGGCACATTTTAATTTTCCATGTACAGCTCCAGCAGCGCTGCGTTTGTCAGCCACAAAAGTACTCTGTGAAAACAGTCCTCTGTTGTCCTCTGAGGGGACCAAGAGCAGTCTTCTTTATGTAAAAAAGAAACGAAGAAGTCGCAGAGTAAAGAAATGAGCTATGCGCTGTTCCCTTTCCTCCATTAGCAGGGGTGAAGAAGCAGCAGAAGAGAAGGGCAACCACAGCATGAAGCATCAGCAGGGTGTTGCAGGAGCAGAGGTTTATTCAATGCAGCCATCTGTGTCTTCATACAGTCCCCATTCCCGAAGTGTTTGAGGTCCAGACTCTCCAACAGCTGTTGGTGGTAGGCCATGAATGCCTTATAGATTGTGTGATTCGCTGTGTGTGGCTCGTGGGTACTATATTTCCTAGACACCGACCAAAAGACAGAATTTGTATGCCTGTGGCAATTTCTGACACCACAGCATTGGTTAGTGTCCTGATTTGGGGGAGAAAAAGTCAGCATGTAAACATCTTTCTTGGAGCAGAGCTTTCCCACAAGTTATTCTTGACACTTCTCATCACAGTGAAACATTTTGATACCCGTTTATCTCCCTAAGAACACAGCAGTAGCTCAGCCAGAAAGCACAATAATGTACATCACAGAGCACACAGAGAACGTGAACTGAAAGTAAGGCCGGAGGAGACATTTTATTTTGCATACAGGCATTTTTTATAAAGCGCAGAAATTTGTTAAGTCCTGTTAATTAGATGATATATCTGAATCCTACACCATATACAAATAGTAGGTACAGAAATCTTACTGACATCTGGCCTCACTCATAGAATCAAGCGAAGGACAATCATCACAACTGCATTTAGACATTGTATACATAATTTGTCAGATTTGTAATGGCAGATACATGTTAAAAATAAGGAAAGAAACGTGATTGCACTCAAAGAGTCTTAAGCTAAAAATCACAGTTTCGAAAATCTATTTCATGTCCGGTTTTTAAATTTGTACAAAATAGGAAAGAACTGCGTGAAATCAAAGCTTACTGCTTAACGACGTGCAGCAGAAGTGTTTCTGCTGTTAGGACCAAAAATGCTTCAGTTCATTCTCACTGATAATTCCCCACCTCTATTTGTGCCAAAATTAACAAACAGAAAGTCATATTGATTGCAATGTACTACGCAGAGTAAGTTTGTTTTAGACTGAAATTCTCCCTAAAAACAGAACGCCCCCGCCCCCACCCAATGTGTTATTTAACGTTCTTTTTTGTGCAGAGATTAAGAGGATTAAAAAGGAGGTCTTAACTGCACGGAGGGCGCTTTGGGTTAATTCCAAGATCTAATCCCATGGCTGTGGCAATAGTACTTTGAAAAATCATTTTTCAGCTGCTATGGTAAATGTTTCTAAAAACATAGAAGAGGTTTGCAATCTGTTACAACAATGAATCAAAATAGCTCTGCTCATTTTCCATGTTAAGTCTCAAGAGTCTTAGTAAACACTACACTGGCTCATTTGAAACAGAAGAGTGATTGACAGTGTAATACAATGAAAACACTGAAAGAGAAAACAGGTAGATTAATTATCGATTAAATTAATGCTCACCTACTGGCCAGAGTTTCAGACACCTGACCTGAATCTTCTTAATAAGTAAACTATACATGAGTCCAGCACAAGCCCACCATGGAAACCTAGGCCTTCCCCAGCCTTACCGAGCAAGGAACTGTAATGTTAAGTACGTAAAGTTAAGCATGTGATTAGTACGTTGGTGAACCAAAACAGGGGTAAATGTTCTGGGGGTCATTTATTAATGTTAATATCTCTTCCTTGCATTTTATTAGAGTGCACATAATAAATAGGGTGATTCTGAAAGGGCTCTCCGAGCGCTCTTTTCTATTGGATGAGTGGTTCCTTCTGGCATCAGGGTGCAAACTGGCTCTATTGTATTTATTAATTCCTCACAAGTAAATAGATAACTATAGAGCAGCTGGTAAAAAGGAGTGTGCTGGGGATCTCCTTGGAGAGTCTTTCTTAGGACAGGACAAAAGGAGACTCGTAAAGCAAAACCTGGGCAAAGGAAGGAGAATAAAGTGGAGAGTTTGACAGAGTAATGGTTTCTTCTTTTTCCCTTCTGCAAAGAGAATGTGTAGTTTTGATGGACTCCGTTGCAGCAGAAGGGGAAGAAAATCTACGAAGCAGGCAGCGTAACCCAGTCAGGAAGAGGTACATCTTAGAAGAGGTGAGTGTGAAAAAAGGAACAAGCAAGCACTCATTTAGCACAAAGTCAGGATGCACAGAACAAGGTGAATCGAGGTCTGAAGGAAGCAAGGAGGGAGTAATTTCTTAACTGTCTACAATCAGTACTAGAAGTGTGGATAATGAGCATGAGAAATTGAAATTGCTCATAAGCATAAATTTGCCTAGTTACTATTACAAAAATCACTGGGAATATTTGCATTAGTGGAATGTTAAAATAACTGGTTACCACCATTAAAGGAGCGTCGGATGGGAAGGAGAAGGGGAGTAGCAGTCTGGTTCTGAGCCACGGATTTGGAAAAAATTGCCTTGAAAACAACCACCATAAATAATGTCCTAGCAAATGAAGAAGGGAGGGAAAGAAGGAGTAAAAAAAAATAATTGGTGCATGCTGCAAATCATGAAGTCACGCTGCAAAACAAGTGCTGTTAGACCACTTGCCTGCAACACGAGGTAAATTAATGTGTTCAGGTGCAAGACTTAGAAATCTGAGTGGCCTATACTGGAAGTCTCATGGTGAAAATATTAAAATATCCCTCTAGATTTTCGCAAGTGATTGATCACAATTTACTGGTCTAAAAAGTATCTCGTCTGCTACGGGTGAAAGTCTATAGTAGCAATGATCTCAACAGAGTGGACCTAAATGGCACATAATATATAGTCCCATATAGTGGCCATGACTTAGCAGATCATATTTGCTATGCACAAAGAGACTAAATAATCTTGACAGTTTCGAAGAGCTGATTTCACAGATTTGAATGGCACTCTTTTACAAATTAGTTGAGAGTAATAGCTTGATAATTTTGCCAGATGCTTAAAAGGCCATAACACAGAGAATGCTCCTTCAAACCTAAAAGTGCTTGAGAATCAAAAATCTCAGTTTAAGGAAAGTCAAAGTGTAAGTCAAATATGAGTGGCTGTAGACACACACACAGACATCTAATTAACTCTAAGTTATATATACTATAAAACATAGAGGATACAGTCACATGTATTCATTTGACATGCATATGTACAGACTATATATGTACAGCATACAACATGGGAAATGAATGTAAATAAGTATAAAATTAGAAATATTTATAGGGAAATGCAAAGATGAAAGATGAATTCTGTGGCTAGCCAATATTAAAGCATCTGATACTGGAAACTTGAAAAAGCTGTCCTATGACAGCCCTGATCAATTAAAAGCACTGGTGGAAGTACTGCCAATAGTGCAGAGAACACATCATCTAACAGCTATTTCCATTTTGTGTTTATATAGAAGTATCAAATGAGATAATTCCAAATGAGGTAGTCAGTTCATATGATGATGATGATGAAATACTTTCCAGTTTAGCAGTAACTCAGGATGAAATTAGACAGCTATATCTAGAGCTAGGCCTTCCCCCCCACTTTTTTTAACAGCAGGTTCAGATAACTTGTAGCCAACAGTATTAAAAACTGCTTAATGGTTAGTTTTAGTTGTTTATAAACCTTAGAACAGCGGCAATGCTCCACGACTGTCTCCAGGTGAGACTGGAAGATCTCTTGACTTTTTTCTAGGCCTTCTAATTGATGATATAAATAAGCACTGGAAGGTATAATGTGATGGGATTTTTAAGTCACGTTAATAACGCTGCAGCTGATATAACGGGCTGAAACTGGATATGATAAAGTGATCTGAATGTCTGAAAACAAGGGGAGTTTTGATTACATTTTGTGCAGCCCATAGGAACGAGAGTCGTACGACAGTAAGAAGACTAGACTGGACTTGGCTGTGGTAAACAAACTCTAACTTTAATACAGATAAAATGTTTTCTGCAACTTATTTGAAACATAAGAGGTCTGTGATTCAGATCTATTCCCAACTGATCAATGCTGGACTCTTCCTATGCTTCTGTTCTTGCATCCATTAGGTGTAACTGGTAACAATTCTTAACTTGAAGCACTACAAAAATCTCAGACAAATAACATTATGCAATCAAATTCCAACCCCTGGCTTTATGTGATTAGAAAATGAGACTCAGTGAGCCTGTGTGGGCTCTTGGTAGATAGCTGTCTAAACGGGTGTTGCCTCATCTCTGATGTTCAGTCTTTTCACTGAAACCCTAGGTCATGGGTATGAATATATGCTTTTATAGATGTTTGAATTCAGTGTCTCAGCAGGCTAAAGGCAACGTGCCCAGTTACCCAGGGTGATGTCTTTAAACATCCCAAGGTTTAATTTGCACTGGCTTTCAGCTGACAGATTAAACTTCACTGTTTTTTTTTTTTTAATCTAGACAAATCACCATCCATTCTCCCACAGCTTTTGTTTTCCTGGTTCGTATTTTTACTCTGTGTTCTCCCTCTGTCTGAAAAATTGATTTTTTGTTTGTTCACCTTTTGTGGCTTTTTTGTGTTGATTCTCAACTAAAAATTCCAATAGAATATAAAGGTTGTAATAAATTAAAGACAGAATAGTAAGGATAAAATGAAAGTATCTCTTAGAACATTTCTTGTTTTAACCTGTGTGAACTAAGACCGTACTTGAGGTCACAGGAAAAACTCAGAACTAATAGGTCAAACAAGATCAATTCAGCCTTGATTGAAGCTCTTCCACTTTCTTATAACTTTTTGAGCTGAAATGTTCGATGTCAGGATCAAAACTGAAAGAAGTCCAAGGGAAAGGATCCTCTCAATTTTTATAGCATTTGGAGGAAAAAAAAAATCCATAAAGAAATCTGCTTGCGGGGGAAAACAGCTTGCAAAATATCTGCTGCTCTCCTTATTTATACAAAATATAATAAGATAAGATACAAAATATCTCCCAAATGCATCTCTCAAATTATTCTAAAACAGGTAGAAATCAGCCCACGGCCAGTAACTAGCTGGCCTGACTGACTCTGCTGTGAAATAACGTGTCACTGTGGTGAAATTGTCCCTGTGCTGACAGATCTTATCTGCACAATGATCTGCACAATGACAGCAGATGGTTGTCTGAAACGGTCAGTTTTTTGGAATACAGCCTTCATTACCGGCCGGCTGCAAAGCAGCTCATGCATTTGAACAACTAGGAGCAGGAAAAATGCCCATAAATATCTGCCCGTTAACAATGCAGTTGATTCAAGAAGGTCTGAAACATCTGGGAAGTGTTTGGAAAGCCCATGGTTTGGAGTGTTTGTGCTATAAGAAATAGCCGACAATTTTAAGGTGCGCTAGAAGTGTTTAACTACGAGTCATCTGTCAGCCTCCTCATAAATCTGTTAGAAAACACATTATGCATAAAGTGCCTGATATGCTCTATTTTTATACATGGAATAATATGGTAGCAGGTGACTTGAATATAAAGCAAGTAATTTGTGCGTGTAATAGAATATAAACTCATCAGGCAGCTATTTTGATACTGGCAAGACTTCTGAGCAAGTTGATTTTACGGAGAAAAATAGAAGACAAGATTTCTTCCATTTTCTTTGATTCTTCAATGCAAGAAAGCATCCAGCCTTTCTGCTACTAAGGCATTAAGAAGACTTATTAGTGATTATAGTAGCGCTGTATTTTATGTGCCTCACCACTTAGGTTAAACCATCAAATTAAATAGCCTCTAGCTTCACGACGTATATCTTTCCATTCCCATCTGTTGCATTTTGCCAGATCATCTTTTCCAAACAGTTGCAGCAGACAAACTTGGTGAACTATCAGGCAGAGAAAGAAAATATTTGCAGAGCAGAAAAATTCAAGAAATCCCAATTTTTTAACAAGAGTTCCTATGTTATTAATAGCTATGTATAATATTATAAATCGGAGGGATGAAACTTAGTAAGGCAAGATTTATTCATTGGGTTCTCATGAAATGCAACTGAATGAGAAATGATTTATTTTAGCATGGGAAATAATAAATTCCTCAAAATATACTTTTATTTTGGGGGAAAAAAAAGTAATCTGGGAAATGCTGATGAACTCTAGTTTCAGTGGTGACCCAGAGAAGCAATGTAAAGATGGCTAAGAGCAATTCCAGACACCAATCAATCACTTTCATCTTTCTTGAACATACAGACAAGGTACTAGCCTTTGTGATTACAATTACACACCATTGAGAACTGGACTAGGAGCAACAGACTATATTATATTTATCACGAAACTGATATATATTATATATATTATATTTATCACGAAACTGCTACGATTTTATGTGGATGGGTGACCTGGATTTGAGCCGAGTGACCAGCTGGATCGTATACAGCCAGTTTTAGGATCTGTATCAGTTACTACTTTGACGCTTTCTGAAGAAACAAAACTAAAAGTGTTCAGGTCCCTCTGTAACATGGTAAGAATCAAATTGCAAATATGTCAAACTAAAGGGAGCAGAGCTATTCTATTCTATTCTATTCTATTCTATTCTACTCCTTTTCTTTTCTTTTCTTTTCTTTTCTTTTCTTTTCTTTTCTTTTCTTTTCTTTTCTTTTCTTTTCTTTTCTTTTCTTTTCTTTTCTTTTCTTTTCTTTTCTTTTCTTTTCTTTTCTTTTCTTTTCTTTTCTTTTCTATTCCATTATGTTCTGCCATGCTAAGCTATGCTGTGCGGTTCGGTTCTATCCTGTCCTATCCTCTCCTTTCTCATCCTTAATGTCATAATACATAAAAATGTAATTATGCAGTCACGTGTTACTACTCTCTGAACAACGCTTTGTTGTTACTCCATTGTTCTCAGGGAGCACATACAGTAGATAAATGCAGTATGATTACGTAATGATCTGTGGTTTTTAGCTAAACGGAACAGAGTAAGAGTAACCGCCAAGGAAGTTTTACCTTCTGCTCAGCGCATTTTTACCCTGATGAGGCTGAGCTCCAAACCAGCTTCATCTCAGAATTTTACATACTGAAGTGCTTGTATTCTGAATTTTAAATATGCTGAGCCTAGGTATTGGTGTTTCTGGAATAAAGTGATTGGGACCTTGAGCTTCATTCAGAGTATGTGAGAAGTCAGTATTGTATTCAAGTTGACACTGAAGAGATGGTCTACAGTGTAAATACTAGATAACATTTCCTAAATGCTGAAGTCTTTTTGACTAGATATATAGCTGTTGCTGCTGCTAAAATGAGAAATCCAAAGACACAAATAACTGAGATCACTTGGAAGAAAAACAGAACCCGTAGTCCCACGACAAATAGCCCCGTTGTCATCTTCTCACTTTTTTATAGGCTAATGATGATGTAACTCAATAATCATCAAAATCCTTACACTTCTATTCAAAACAGCAGATCAAATAAATAATTAAAATAAGTTGTAATAGCAAAATTTGGTTCTAGTCTCTAATACTGTGAGACTTGTCTCAGCTTACCCCAGATGTATAAACATAGAATTAAGAAGACTGGATTTTCAGTACTGATGCTGAAGCAGCATGAAATTAAGACTAAGGGACGGTCGGTTTCATAATGTTTTTTACGGACTTAGATATACTAACAGAAAGATTTAACGTCAATGATAGCCCTTAGCCAGTCTGTAAGAAAGAGCCTGAAAAACATTTTTTTGCATATTATTGAAACTAGTGGCATGACATCTCTTGTAAAGGTTAGGAGAGATAGTATTCTATTGTTTAAGTGGGGTTTGAGTATGAAATAGATACATTTTTTAACTCTATGAATTTGTGACAACTGCTTCTTTACAACAGATGTTTTGTTCTTCTGGGAACATCTCCCAGTTAGTGGTGGCCTGTTGCATGACTTTTTTTAAACAAGGCTTCTTACATCTTTGGCTGAAAACTGAGAAAATAACCCATAGCATTTTGTTGTTGCCTCGAATGTTGAGGCTATACTTACTTCTGCAATTAGATCAGCTTTTTTTCCAGTTACTTTTCTAGATCCATTTATGGTGATGTAGAAGGTAATATGACCAATAATGGAAGATTTGGAAGACTCCCATAGAATAGCTTTAATCTAATCCTTAGTAGTTTGTAATAAAATTCTATCCTTTATAAAGAGTTATCAGATCTCAGAAAATAACCTTTATAACCGTAGTTTCCAGTTCTAAATAAAGTAGACATAAACTAGACAAAACTATTTTTAGGATTTTCCTTTCTGGGGCATAAACGAATCTAAATACCCCTTACAAAAACTAGACATCCAACTGTTATATGTGAATCATATTCCAGTGAATCAGGTCCCCTTTCCTACTGAGGACTGGGACCCCTTCAGAGCAGTAACTGACTTTGTTCTGTGCCTCACACTGCCTGAAGCTCTTGGTCAGACCGGAGCTACCAGGGAATTGTAAATAAGTGCATTGACTCACATATTCACACTGAGTTAGCCTGGTTTTGTGGTTTGATGCATTTCCCAAAAGCTTACAGAATTTAGTCTGAGTTTGTTTACATGCCTGGCATATGGCTTAACGCACAGGAGAGAGTGTGGGAATGCACTTTCTTCTACTTCTTCCTCATCAATAGTAAAAGACTGCTTCTATGGCATTTTCTAATGTAGACCCGAGGGCAACAGCAGAGCCACAGAGGCAGAAGTTGTTGAGTGTAAGTAGTTCTGGGTTAAGCAGTTCTGGGATCATTCCTATGGCTTGCATGCCGTACAAGGCTGGCATGCCGTGCACGCCCTCATCTCCATCTCTCCTCTTCCTTGCAGTAGTGCTAAAGATTCTGTCCCAGTGCAGGATAAAAAGAGTATTTGTCAATCATCTACCCCACACAGCAGATGTGCTACAGGCAGGTCCAACCTTACTCATTAAGAGCGGGAAGGGACAGTAGTTGCCTCACTTTTGTGCTTACTGGAAAACAAACAGTATGAAAAGGTTTGGGTATTTTTTTCCATGTCTTTTATTTCTTCCTTTCCTCATAGGAGATGGATTTAATTCCATTCAGACCAGCTGACCTTTAAGTTCTCAACAGATCCATTTTATGAATCACAATATGTTAGGTAATTGCACTAGAAGCAAGCATGGGTACAGTGGAATTTCTTACTCAGTGTCCGGTGAGCACTGTGACCCCAGCCCCAAGGAAAAACTAAACATCCAATCAGATTAGGTTATGAGGACTACGTCCTGAGAAGCTACCTCAGATAAGTCTTTACTGAGATTTGGGTACTGGGGTTCAGTATTCCAATATTGAAACCCCTTTCGCAGGTGCCATCTGTGCAGAGAAATATCTGAACACCATAACTGCTTCTCTGCACATACACCGTGTCAGCCCAGCAGTGATGACACCGTGCATTTTACTTATGCCTAAATTCATGTAGGGCTTTGGAGAACCTGTTCCACAGCTTGGTCCTGCAGGTGTTCCCTAAGAGTTGCCATATGCATTGATACTACCTGGCTCCTTGTGGTGGTGGCCTCTTTCTTTTTAAAAAGTAGTGTTTGGAGGGAATATACCCTTTCAATACAGTATATTTATGACTCTGCCACTTGGTCAGGAAATGTGGAATCAGGCTTTGATTCCATTCTTTGCTTAAGAAATTTCAAAGTCACATCTCGCATCTCTCACCTCCTAGTAAATCGGCTTAACTAAACCAGTCTTTGGAAATTTACCCTGACATCTGCTGGAAAGAGAGCACGGCTGGGCACAAACAGTTAAGGACGTTCCTGCAGAGCATTGATGATAACTGTTTGACACAGGTGGTGGAGAAACCAATAAGGAGAGGTGTGCTGCTGGACCTTACACTAACAAACAAAGAAGGTCTAGTTGGAGATGTGAAGGTTGGGGGCAGCCTTGGCTGCAGTGACCTTGAGGTGGTGGAGTTCAGGATCCTATGAGGAGGAAGCAGGGCAATAAGTAGGATCACAACCCTGGACTTCAGGAGAGCTAACTTTGGCTTCTTCAGGGACCTACTTAGGGGAATCTCATGGGGTAGGGAACTAGAAGGAAGGGGGATACAGAAGAGCTGGTTAATGTTCAAACATCACTTCCTCCAGGCTCAAGATCGGTGGATGCCTCTGAGTAAGAAGTCCAACAAAGGGGGCAGGAGACCTGCATGGATGAGCAAGGAACTCCTGGCAAAACTCCAACAGAAGAAGGAAGTCTACAGAACGTGGAAAAAGGGATAGACCACTTGGGAGGAATACAGGGACGTTGTCAGAGTGTGCAGGGATGCGACAAGGAAGGCTAAGGCCCAGTCGGAATTAAATCTGGCAAGGGATGTCAAGGACAAGAAGGGCTTCTTCAAATACATCAATAGCAAAAGGAAGACTAGGGAAAACATGGGCCCGCTGCTGAATGGGGCGGGTGCCCTGGTAACAAAGGCTATAGAGAAGGCAGAGTTATTGAATGCTGCCTTTGCTTCAGTCTTCATTGCTAAGGCCAGTCTTCAGGAATTCCAGACCCTGGGGACAAAAGAGGAAGGCTGGAGAAAGGAAGACTCTCCCCTGGTTGAGGAGGATCAGGTTAGAGATCTTTTGTCCAAACTGGACATCCATAAATCCATGGGCCCTGACGGGATGCATCCGCGAGTGCTGAGAGAGCTGGAGGATGTTATCGCTAGACCACTCTCCATCATCTTGGAAAGGTCCTGGAGATCAGGAGAGGTGCCTGAGGACTGGAAGAAAGCAAACATCACTCCAGCCTTCAAAAAGGGCAAGAAGGAGGAGCCAGGAAACTACAGGCCTGTCAGCCTCACCTCCATCCCTGGAAAGGTGATGGAACAGCTCCTCCTGGAGGTCATCACTAAGCATCTGAAGGACAAGAAGGTGATCAGGAGTAGTCAGCATGGATTCACCAAACTTGACCAATCTGATAGCCTTCTATGACGGAACGACTGGCTGGGTAGATGAGGGCAGAGCAGTGGATGTTGTCTACCTGGACTTCAGCAAGGCTTTTCACACTTGTCTCCCATCACATCCTCCTAGGTAAGCTCAGGAAGTGTGGGCTAGAGGAGTGGACGGTGAGGTGGCTTGAGAACTGGCTGGATGGCCGAGCTCAGAGGGTTGTGGTGAATGGCGCAGAGTCTAGTTGGAGGCCTGTGGCTAGTGGTGTCCCCCAGGGGTCAGTCCTGGGCCCAGTCTTGTTCAATGTATTCATCAATGACCTGGAGGAAGGGACAGAGTGCACCCTCAGCAAGCTTGCTGATGATACTAAACTGGGGAGAGAGGCTAACACACCGGAAGGCTGTGCTGCCATTCAGAGGGACCTGGACAAGCTGGAGAGCTGGGCAGAGAGGAACCTCCTGAAGGTCCACAAAGGCAAGTGCAAGGTCCTGCCCCTGGGGAGGAATAACCCCCATGCAGCAGGACAGGCTGGGGGCTGACCTGCTGGAAAGCAGCTCTGCCGAGAAGGACCTGGGAGTGCTGGTGGACAACAAGTTAAGCATGAGGCAGCAGTGTGCCCTTGTGGCCAAGAAGGCCAATGGGATCCTGGGCTGCATTAGGCAGAGTGTGGCCAGCAGGTGGAGGGAGGTGATCCTGCCCCTCTGCTCCGCCCTGGTGAGGCCTCAGCTGGAGTACTGTGCCCAGTGCTGGGCTCCCCAGTACAAGAGAGACATGGAGCTGCTGAAGCGAGTCCTGCGGAGGGCTACAAAGATGATGAAGGGACTGGAGCCTTTCCTCTTACGAGGAAAGGCTGAGTGAGCTGGGCCTGTTCAGCCTGGAGAAGAGAAGACTGAGAGGGGATCTGATCAATGTGTGCAAGTATCTGAAGGGAGGGTGTCAAGAAGATGGGGCCAGACTCTTCTCCGTGGTGCCAAGTGACAGGACAAGAGGCAACGGGCACAAACTGAACCACTGGCACATGTTCCATCTGAACATGAGGAAAAACTTCTTTCCTGTGAGGGTGACAGAGCACTGGCACAGGCTGCCCAGAGAGGTTGCAGAATCTCCTTCCCTGGATATATTCAAAACCCACCTGGAGGTGATTCTGGGCAATATGCTCCAGAGGACCCTGCTTGAGCGGCGGTGTTGGACTAGATGATCTCCAGAGGTCCCTTCCAACCTCAACCATCCTGTGATTCTGTTGGAAAGTGGCAAAAACTGTGCTTCTATGAGAATGGGAATTTAGGAATCTTCAGCTCTGAAAGAGGGCATAGCAATGAGCATGAGCTTTAGCTTAGTGAGCAGAGAAACCTAGGGTTGGTCTCTGAGACTCAATAAATTTTATCCCCTGGCAGTTTTAGTGGGAACCTCCACATGTACATACAGGTGCACAGGGCCTAGCACAGTGTTTCTTTCTTAATTGCAGCTTTTGTGTCCTTTCCTTTTACTAATTTTTTTTTAATTGTCCTGAGTTATTGGCCATTTTTAGAGAGTTTTCTGTAAAGGCAGTGGAGCTGAGCCCTGAACAGGCTCTCATAATGGAACAAAGTCTTAAATCAATGTGACATGCACTCAGAAAGAGGTTGTAATGATCCTATTGCTTATATACAGCCAAAAGGGGAAGAAAAGGGGGAAAAAGTTGACCCTACTATAACCATCACTGGGATCAGCTCAGAGGGGCTAAACTAATGCAAACACAGCTCCATAAGATGGAAGTCACTTTATTAAAAGCATCTGGCATGAACAGAAATGGGATATGTTGGCACCATCCAGAACATTATCAAGACTTAACCATGTAAGGCTGTGTTGATTGTTATTTATAGCATCAGCTTAGAGGGGGTATGGAAATTGTACGGGGAACCTCATTAGTATCAGCATGTGAGCCCTGGTCAATCTTGCTGCTCCAATGATTGAATTCATTCCACAGAACAGATACAGCAAGCAGCCAGAGAGAAATCTTCTCAGCGCCTTTCATCTTTATTTATGGAGGAAAAATATGTAAAAATGGAGAGTAACTACAATACTGACCAGGCAACACCTTTCAGGGATTGTTACCTGTGTTTTCTAGAGCTGCATATCTATACTGACATCCTTACTGCCAGCTAGCCACAAGTGTATATCACTGGAAAGCAGACTTCTATTTTTTTGTAGGAGTTAAAATGCTGGAAAGGAGAAAGTTTCTACCTGATAAAACTTTAAAGATCTGTAATTTTTCTTCTTCAGAGGAGAGTATGTTATAAACTGAAACAGTCAAAGGATGACATATTCCATTAGCAGATGTGCAAACTATCTACTGCATGCATTTGGTGTGGTGAAATCTGGCATTAAATTGTTTTAATTGTAAATGTCTTATCACTTTGAGTACTTTTCAGTCTTGCAGGCTCTTATTTTCTCAAACTAGGTCATGACTCACTCACCTGATGCTGAGCCAAGTTAAAGAGGTGGCTGATTTATTGTTTCAACCAAGATGCTGCCAATTACTAATATAACTATGTAGTATATATACCAATATATGTGTTACAGCTCTGAATTATCCCTAATATTCACGCAGTATATATCTGCTACAGTCTCATTTTGAGTGTTTTAACCTCTGGTGTGCGCTTCAAAAAGCCCTTATTCAGTTCTGAGCAGCTGGTGTTGCTGTCACACTAGCTCTTGTCAAAGGAAAAGCTGAAAGGGGCTTGGTTTTCAAAGGTTTTGAAGTACTGGTATGTATGTTTGAGGGCTTTGGTACTTAGCCTGTTTGCAGGCTACATTGCCAGAGAATTACAGAGGCGAAGGACTGAACTTGAGGGATCTTGGTCTATATAAAAAGCAGAGCTGCAAAGACGTTATTGAAAAGAAAAACCGTGGCTTGAATTGCAGAGTTTTCCCTAGGCGCTTGCTACTGCTTATTGTCTGCCTTTAATAACATAACCAGACTTTTAAATTTCACACTCCTGTGCTATCTAACCTTAATCTACTAGTTTTATGTCAGGTAGATGAGTGGAAAAAGAAATGGGACAGCCCTGTTTTTTTAAACTCTGCATTCCTGTGGGAGTCTGTTAATTTTCAAAGGTTCCAGCTCAGGCTCTAACTGAACAACTGTGATAGAAGTTAACAGTCCGAGAGCTTTAAATTTTATGCCTTAACTGTATCAGATTGAAAGTTTTCTAATTAAGGTTGTCTTTCATTCTGTGCTGCCTGCAATGTGTTTCATTTAATAGAGTCTTTACTGATAGTAAACCAGGTGATAAAGTACGTGTGAAATATAGCCTGCTTTCACTTGCCTGTCCAGTTTGGTGCAGCCATTCCTAATTGCTGTACCTCTGAACTCTGCTTCTCTGTGGATTAACTACCCAGGAAAACTTAACCTGACAGCCTCACTCATATCTGGAGTTACTTTGTGCTCGACCAGTGCATCCATCCAGATTTTCTTACCTGGGCTGAATGTCAGTTTAATACAATCTTTTGCCTTACTCTTTGGAGAACAGCAAAATCTGAAATGTTTAGGCCTTGGATATCCTATTTTTCAGAGGGGATTTTTTTTGTATGCAAATTTCTTTTCTCCTCTTTAATAATATTCTAATCTGATCTGCCCTTTGCAGCAGTTCCCTTCCAGTCCTAATAAGGTCTAACTAGATCTGCTATAACATGTGTAAATCTGAACCAACACTTTAAAATTTATTCTTCTTTATTCTTCCCCCTCGTTGTTAAAAATCAGGCAGCCAAACAACATGCATCCTCAATGACTAAATGGTATAATTTTTTTCATTGCCAGTTCAGAAATCATTCTGTGTCATTTATTTATGACATCTCTTCCTCTCCTAGACGTTATTACGTTTGCAGACGAACTTCAGGTTTCTCATAAAAGGCATTTTTACTGAGAAATTAACTGCAGTATACATTTTTCTATAATTCTGGAAGAACGTCTCTTATTTCCTGATAATGTTTTGTGCTGCTTGGTTTAAGGCTAGGCTCATGCAATCAGAAGCTTCCAACCCCCAAAAGACCTTTTAAACTTATTCTCTTGTAAAATGTCAATAGGTGATTAAAGTCATGTAATCCTATGTTTTCTAGGCCACAACTGTTGAAAGGAGATTCACCCTGTTATTCTCAAATGAGCTATTAAATAATGATAAATAGAGGACTGCATGGTTTCTGGTAACTGTACTTGAAGTGTAGCAGACAGACATTAAACATCCTGTGCCTCCCATTTATGTAAACATTGGTTTGGAAATTACTAGGTTCAGTAGTCTTCAAAATCCTCACTAACCACCTGGCTACAATTAGAAATTAGAAGTGCAAGCCTAACTTCAGGACAAAAATGACCACTTGGGAGATGTCAGTTCAGGATCATGTCCCAGCTATGACTAACACCCGAGCTGACATGACAACTTTGAGACCAAAGGGATGCTGTGCACACGTCACTTGATAAGGGCAGAATATGAAAAAAAGCTTTTAGGCAAGGACCAGTCCTTCAATAGCATTGTATCTACACCTTGCAAATCATCACTTCTTTTAGCGATACAAATTTAGCAGAAATACAGAACCATGAAAGAGAGTTTTCTTTTTTCCTAGCAAGAGAGTTATGTTTCCTATATGAATGCTTCGTGTTCCATATTTTGTATATTTTATGGATCTTCACAATGCCTGGTACATATACCTAAGTTAAATAATTATTCTCTGCTGACTCTATGGGAAGTGAGAGCTTACTAAGTTTATCAACTTCTTAAGGTGAGTGCCTACAGTTAAGACATGAATGTCTCCTTCTGTAGCGTGTTAGGTACCCATTTGAGTTTGGTCAGGGCAAGAGCAGTGTTATGTTTTGACTTTAGAGTCTTGAAGTAAAAGTTGGGAACATAAAATAATCATAAATATTAATAGAGGATCACACAAAGATAATAAAAACTGAGGAGAGAATTTGATAAAGTGGGTAAAGTAAGAAATGTTAATAGGTAAACTGGAAATCTGGGGCAATGTGGTAAAAAGGAACAGTCTGAAGAATAGAGAAGTGTCTGGCAAATGTTATATAACTGAAATTATTCTGGCCAGCTTCGAGTACAGAGCAGCCAAAAGCCAGAGCAGGCTCTGGTAAGGACTGCCCAGAAAGAAGAACTGGAATGGAAAAAACTTGTGAAGTACTTTCCAACTGTCCCAAATTCCACTGTCAGTAATGCGAAGTGCTCTTTACCAGTTGCCTTGGATGGGGCTGGAAGGGGTGAGGTAGTGTCTAAGCTTCAGCATGCACCTAGCAGCTTTTGCGCGTGTGCAAACCGAACTGAAGGAAAGGAGAGCATGAATTCCCAATATTTCTGCAGGAAAAAAAAAAGTCTATTACATTACTGAATTGGTTGCACTTTGCCCAATTTGTCTACCAGCACTAATCCATTGTTAGAGCACTCGGCTCATTGTCTGCAGAAACGACAATACCAGCAGAGCAGCTTTGGTCGTTCAGTGAAGCATCTAAAATTAAATCACAAGAAACTGTTTAATTTCTTATTTTCCCATTCCAGTAAAAGACTGTTTTCTGGTTCAAAAACATCTTGAGTGCCCTCAGCTTTTCATGACCTACATTCCATGCATTAGATAGCCTTACCCTGCCTCTTACCAAGGACAAAATGTCTATACCGTTTTCTCAGAAACAGAGATGATGTGTCTGGGTCAGGAACAGTGGAACCAAGGGGTATATAAACAATATAGGAGCAGAAAGACTAAAATTATGCCAGAGAATCTGCTTGAATTTGTCTTCATAATTTTTCATGAACTCAGTATGTTCAGTAACTAAGTGGCACTATTTCCAAGACTTGGGTGTTTTTAACCTGCTGTTCTTTAAAAGAAGAACCCAGATTATGAACTTTAGAGGATACGGAAAGAGAAAAGATCTTTTTAGCCAAGCGTCCTGTCTTTGACAATGGTCTGTAATATCTCATAAAGAAAGAGTGTAAAAGCAGGGCAAATATTCAGTGATATTTGTCCTTGTATAATTTCCCAGCAAAATATATCCCGATGACTTGGGGAATTTGAACTTCAGGTTGCAGCTATATTTTTGTATGTAATAATCCTAAAAGGAATTCTCATTCATTAATTTATCTAGCTGCTAGAAAAAGATCTTTCTAAATACTCCCTATTTTAATGTATTTCCCCTAATTGTCTGCTACTGGGTATTCCCAAAGACAAATTACTAGACACTACTAGACGAGATAATCAGAGATGGTTCTCCCATTGATTGGGATAGTGCCTTTTATTCAGACTAATGGTTGCACAGTTGTGGAGTTCTTATCCTTGAAGGTTTTCGAGACAAGGCTAGACAAAGTTACAGGTGACCTAATCCACCAGCAGTGACCATCCTGCTTTGAGTGGGAAATTGGACAAGATGACCTCCAGAGGTCCTTTCCAAGTGACATTTCTATGATTCTGTGATAGCTGATGTGGGTGGGGAAATCTGAAATAGAAATTTTGTGCTGAGGCATTCGTAGCACTTAGGAGTGTAATGAGAATGAATGGGATTTGATGGTATTTATCGCTGTATCCCCATTCACATTAAGGAGAAACTATTACAGATTGAGCTAATTCAGCCACTGGTATTAGCAAATCAGTTGCACAGACTTTGGTAGAATATGCTGGGTGGTTTCAGTGGGTGGATGGAAATCTGTTTAATCAGAATTGCAAAGTGGCAGCATTCCAGCCAGTGGTTTGCTGTGACACTTCTACAGAGGGGCTTTGTGCCTCCCTTTCTGTGTCCAGAAAAAATCCATGTGTTTTGAAGTTTGGATTTTGTAAATGCCCGAAAATATCCAGGTTGTCACACTAATAAATCGCTTTTTTCTGTTTTGACAGCAACTCTTAGAACCATGGGCATTTTGGATGGGCTTACTAAACTGGCAAACTGATACCAATTTTTGCTACGTACACAGACAAGAAATTTGATGATACGAATGTACCCGAACTGTCTCTGCATTGGTTTCCTAACAGGACTTTGATGCCTCTAGACACTAGCATTTTTAGGTAGTTGACCCTCTGAGTGCAGACAGGAAGTGTGCGTGAAGTACCTAGGCTCCCTGTGAACTGCAGAGAGAAATTCAGACATCTTGGAAAAGCTAACCATAAACACATATATTAAGCAGAGAGAAGACTAATGCTAAGTGACAGAAAAAGTAAGAACAGTTTTTTTAATATGTTATAAATACTATCCCTCTCCAGAGCGTAGACTCTGGATTCAAGCCTATAGGATGGTGTATCCATTCATTTTAGAGTCTAGAATATTTTCCTGTAGACAGATATTTATGTCTGTTTTTTGAAAGAATAGAGTAAGGCTCATGCTTTCCTTTTAAAATAAGACTCCTGAAGAAGAAAATGTTGTGCTTGTTTTATATCATAGTCTTATGTTTTAAATGCTCACCCAGAAAAGGGGAGACCTCTGGTTTAGACAGAAACTGAATGGGCTATGCTCGGAAGAACGAGAGCTTTCCATCTCCTTTTGCACTATGCCAGAAGGAATCCAAGATCCAGAATGAAATAAACACAGAAGGAGTATAATTCTTTAGCTTAGTGCAGAGGAGGGCATCCTGGGTTTTGGTATGCTCTAGTACAGTTAAAATTTGCACTGAAAATTCTTTGAACTGAATATGGGAAGAACTTTGTGCAAGTCCTATACTAAATATACAAACAGTGTCTGTCTCTTTTAGGGTTTTTTTAGATTAGGAATGTCTTAGACTAAGCTGATTGGACCCTGTGGGCACACCAGGAGAAAAGTTTTGTTCTTTCCCGCTACCCAGGGTGCACAGTTCTGAGCACCTAAACAACATTTCAGTTAAAGCCAGTGGTGCTTCAGGAATTTCATTGCCTTTGATGGCAGGCACCATCTCAATAAAGTCTCTGCACATAGACGCCTTTATTCCAGTAAGATTTTGTGTTTGTGACCTAAGCTCCTTACTGGCTGTAGCACTAAATGACTTGACTAAAGCTACACTGTTTAAACCAAGGACTGAATCCAAATCACCTCAGTCTTGCAGCCTTACTACAGAGACACAGCTCTTCCAGTGCTTAGTACTGCTTTAATAACCAGCCTACAGGCTCTTAAGATTGTGGATGATTTCCTCCTCCTATAATTGCTCTCAGATTTCCTTCATTTCAGGAAGGTGAACAGGATTTTCTAAGAAAACCCAAAACTGATGGTGCTTGATCAGAAGCCTGAAGAAAGTAATTGAAACCTTTCTGTTGAGCCTTGTGGGATGAAGCCCTGGAGAGCAAAGACAAAATGTGAGCTGCTTTAGCTCAAGATAAACTTCAAACCTTTCTGCTGTAGGCAAGAGGAAGAATTTAATTCTGTGTTTGATGCTGAATGAAAGGCAGAGCTGTGCTGGCATTGGTGGACACAAAATAAAATCATTTAAACTAAAGGCCAACCCAAACAGTGGAAAAAACAGTGACTGACTCTTTTTATGCTCAGTTATAGGTGAAATATCACCTTAGCTTTTTCCAACCAAAGAGTCAGAAATTACTTTCTTTTTGTTTAATACACAAAACCCCCCAAAAGTATACAAAGTAATTTGTAATTTTCTGCTTTGGTTTCACAAATAGATAACTGAATGATGCAAAAGTTTTGATGTCCAGACTGAGGTTCCTCATACCAGCAACATGGATAAGGCAATCTGATGTGATGAAAAAGTTCATGCACACTGAATAGTTCGTAATTTAGCAAATTATATGTGTAGGCACATACAGAATGTTTTAACATGCCACAAATGAAATTCAGAGACTGAAATTAGGCACTCAAAGCTTAGAAAATAATTCTTCTGCACACAGACATTTTTATTCCATTTCATGCAGCATTTTCCAGGGGCCTACTGCATCATCAGGATACCAAATGAATTAACAAATGTCTATTTATTGTTTTTCCATTGACTTCTGAGTTTTTGGCTATGTACTATTCAAATTCTTTCATTGTTCATTGTGTTTAAGGCCATGTCCTAAATGGAGATTACTGTCCATACAAGTTAGGCAGGGGACTGGCTCTTTGTTTCAGTGGAAAATCAGTCAGGTCTGAGATGCATTCAGTGAGAAGTCACCAGAATTTGAACCGATGTGGAAGAGAAATTTTTGGGTGCTTCATCTGGTGATGGCTCATGTGTGGTGACAGCTAAATCTATCAGAGGAACGATAATTAACTTGGTGGAGCGCTATCTTAAACCACCTTACCCATTTTTGACCAGGCTAATTTCCTATTTCTTTTCTTGTAAAATAAATTGAAGCATTTCATCATATGTCCTTGCTGAACTCATCAGGGTGCCACCAAGAAGCTAAAAAGTGTATAGCAGATGTAAATTGATTTTATTTATATAGACTAGCTGTAGAGGAGAAAAATTCGCACAAATCACCAACAGGATTCATGGATATTTGCTGGCAACAGGAAACGGTGAGACTTAGGAAGCTGGGCATCCACTGAAGAAAAAACTATGTTATGACTCCAGACTTGTCACTTTCTGTCTCACCTTCTCTAACATGTTCCTATGACTGTTTTGATTCTCCTGGGCTTCTTGGTCCATGTGTGTAGTTCAGCCAGTCCCAACTGCCATCCTACAGCAAAGGTTTCGATCTGGTCCACTCATTTTCAGACCGACCTTGCTCTTCACTGATGCGTCTTTGACCCCTCTCCATTCTCAGTAGATCATTTCACTTCTCTGGCTCCTTATATTCTGGTTCATGTTTTCCATGCATTTGCATCAGCCCAGCTTTCTGTGCTAAAATATCTGCGTGCCGGAAAGGGGGTTGTTAAGAATCTGGAAAAGACAGGTACCTTCTTTTTCATTCTGAAACCCCGGCACTAACGATCAGCCAGAGGAGATGTAAGAAGCTTAAGTTTGTTCAGTGAGGACAGAATTGGTGTTGCTTAGCTTCTAAAACTGAAGATGCCTGCTGAGCCCCCATTTAAAGGGTAATTTCATAGAAGTTTAAATCTTGTAAAATTTTGCCCAGATTTTGCTGAAAACAGTGAAACTGTTCCCCCTATAAGAAGACATTATTTTTGCTAGGTTTCCAATACGTGTTGTGGTCTAGGCGTGTAGCTTCTCCAATGAAAATGCCTGCATGCTTCTAATATTGTGAAAATGTTTAAATTTCCCAGTTTTGTTCCTGGAAAAGGCTGAACAGTTGCCCAATTTTGGATGATACTTTCCAGCCTAAGGCTGAATTTTACATCCAACATGTAAAATTTCAGCCCAAATGGTTCAGGACTGGCAAAGATGTAAGCTGTTGAATACAAGGTCTTATAAGTGGAAGTGCTGGGAAGGTTTAATAGTAGGCAGTGCTACCAACTCCGCCTATAATATATCTTAAATCTGCTATTAGGTCTGTAAATTAGATCATGCTAAAAGTAATACTAAAACAATAGCAAACATGTTTATATAGAACTTGAAATGTCATAAAAAGTTTTATAGGCTTAAGATGATATCTATATTTAGCCTGTGATCTTGCAATATAACATAAACAGAGCCAGAAGTCAAAGCATTTCAGTTTTGGTATCAGCATTCCCACAATAACCGATTGGCTAAGCTTCACTACCTTGATCGTCTAAATAAAATTTCTGTGGGAGTTTCTGTGCTAGGCAGTTCATGCCCTGAAATCTCTGCTCAATCGTTATATGGACCAACTCCCACTGAAGTCAAGTTTTCCTGAGAGAATGTTGAGCAATAAGGATGTCCATGCATAGAAATATTTTTACTGTAATTCTAGCCACGTAGCATAGTTCCTATGATGTTTTTATGATAAGGGAGAGCAGGATCAGGGTGTGCATATGGAGGTGGGAGTGGGAAAGTGTGTAATAATTAACATGTAGCAGACCTAAATTCTTTCTCAGTTGCTGGAAAACAGCTGAAGGATGAAAACATGAAAGAGCGCAGTTGTTTCAGACAAAGAGGCACACTAATATTTCCCAAAGGCCATGCTGAAACTGTGGTGGATAAGCAAATGGAGGATGCAACGAAAACTTAGGGATGGAAATGGCATCTTGCTGATGGATAAAGTTGGTGGATAAATTGATGGAAGGATGGGTCTTTTTCTCTCTTTTTCTCTTTCTTGACTTCTCAAACAAGAGATTGGACAAACAAAATTAGATGGCTTCAAATAGGCTTGAAACTTTAACCCACCTCTCACAGTTGCCACAACTGTCTCTTGGTACCTCATGATCAGCCAAGATATCCTTCCACCGCTCATTGCTCAGGACCTGAGGAAAGCATATAACATTGTTTGTAGCCATTTAACCGACTTTAGCTAATCCCTCACCTCATCTCTTGGCTTCTTAATATCTTTTCTTCTCTCATATACTTTTTCCCCTTACTATCTTATGTCCTTTTGCTTACTTTTTAAGAGTTTATTTGGCCTGCCTAAGGTTTCTATACTACTGCTCTTAGTCTTATCACACCGAGACAGCTGTAAGTACCACCTTGAAGGTCACTGATTGGTATCAGTTTCTCAGATTGAAGAGTGTCTAAGGAGATTTTTTTGCTTGAGTGAGGTGACAACTGAGGGTTAGCAACTGAGAAAGAAGCTTTGCTAGTCTTTATTTCTTCCCATTACTGTGTGTTCATTCTGCAGAAACAGAGCTAGCAAAAGCGAGCACCTCTCCAGCCCTAGCCTTTGTTGATGCCATTTTTCTTTCCTAAAGAAGTTCATTACTATACTTAATACCATCTCAAAGATGGCCAAACAATGTGTTTATCTCCAGCAAGATTCTCAAGAACTGAAGGAAAAAAGAATGAAGAACATTATTAAAAAGAAGGCTTTGCTTAATAATTTATACCTGCCTTTTTATTTATATTCTTTATTTTCTTCAATAAAACCCTACAGAGGTTTCTAATTACAGTTGTTGCTAGGGGATTAGCAGGCTACTAGCTGAGCTTTTCCTGTAATGCTGCACTTCAGCAAGATCATGTTAACATCATGTTAATATGTTAATATCCAGGACTCTGGTTCCGGTTCTTCCATTGATATGAACACAAAAGCAGACATTACTTCCATTTCATTCTAAAAGTGGAAGAAAATTTCCCCCTTCTTACTGATTTAGGGAAGAAGCCCTTCTCTATAGCTCCCTGTTCTCACTGATTTGATGAAAATCATTTCTGCCACTGCATTGCACTTTAGGCGTTCTTCGACAGGGTGGTGGGTTGTTGATTTGCCCCACTGCAGAGATGAGACTTTTCCTTATCTAGACACAGAGATCCCTCGCTTTCAGTCATGTACGAAAGATTTTATTTTGGCTCCACTCCTCTTATTAAGAAGGATGAAGATGGAAAGAAAACAAACTGAGATTCATTTTCAGCGTAGAGAAGCTTAACAAAAATCAACACAATAACGGCATAGTGGGATGAGGTAAATTTATTATAATCTCAAGACTTTTGAGAGCAAACATTATTTTTAAAGAAACTTTTCAAAAAGAGGAGGATTTAGTCTTTAGAGTGGAATGGGACTGTGTTGAATAAATCAAGGATAATCATACCAAACTAATTCCCTTTCAGGATGCCAATTTTCCAGAAGTTATTCAGAAGGCAAATGATGATACAAATAAAGTACGTTTATAATGAAGCAGATGAATGGAGGCTTATGAATTTTTGAGGAAAATGAATAAAGGACATTTCCTGCTGGTTCCCTGGCATCATGATAAAAAAGAAGGTCTGTACTGATGAATATAAAAGGCATATGAATATTCCTGAAATCTAGAATCGTCTTTTCAACCTGTCAGATCTACTTTCCTTATTCTTGCTGTGCCAGGGATACTGCTTCCTCACACTCTTTTGCTTTTGTCTTCTCTTCAAAATGACATCTCTGTTAAAATGGAGTGGCAGGATTAATACACTATAGGAATTCAGAATATTTGCTGAATCTGGACTCTATAGTAGCATGTCATGGAATCTCATTTTAGAAATGAATTAAAATTACTTGGATAACTATGCTTTCAAGTAGGCTGGCAAGCAGACAAAGGACCATAAATCAAGGTTAATGATAATGGCAATGTACCAATTTGGAAGGGAAGATGAACATCAGGAGCATTGCAAGAATTGGTGCTAGGCCCAGCTTTGCTAAAAGTCATTATTTATTGTGTTAATGGAAACTAAAGAATACTAAAGTCAAAGCAGTTGCCAAAAATCTACGGAAGATGGAGAAGTCATCTTGCCTAGCTTCAGCCATCCGAGCATTACTTACTTAGTCCATGACAGTTTTCTAGATTCTCCTGAAAAAATGGTGAGAAAAAGGTACCTCAAAAAAAGCAATTGGGCTAAGAGCAATGAGTTACTGTCTGGAAGCACTTTTCTATAGAGTCAGAGAAAGTCCAGACGAGTGTGATAGATGACTGAAGTACCTTCACGATGAGTAAATAAGATTAAACCTGGAAAAAGCTTAAATTATGCTCCTCATTAAATTTGCTTATAATAATATATTCAGCTGGAGAAAGATGCTTCAGAAAAAGTGTCAATAAAGAAGAAGCTTTAACAAGATGAGGAAGTAAAAATGAGCTTTTAACATTAAATAATTCCAGAGTCAAGTGTTTTGGAGCTTCATATATGGGACTCAGATAGATAGGTAATAAATAATTCCATTGCAACACTAATAAGGAAATATATATTGAAAGTGAAGAGTAACAGTATTGAACGAGAAGTCAAAGGAATAGTTCAACAAATCTTTTATTGAAATTAAAGAAAAGAGTCAAGTTTGGCCAAATGATGACTAAGAGAGAAAAGAAATCCTCCTAAAAGTATTTATTTAAAGATGAAAACAGCAACGGGAGTGATAGCCCAAGGGGCATGAGTAAGGAGGATGAACTCAGTATAGCTATAAGCTGAATATTAAAACTATTGGTTAAATCTGGGATTCACAAGACTCTGAAATATTTTACAAGAGAGAGGATGGAAGCCCATAACATCAGGGTTTTTTGTTTGTTTTATTATTTTTAATTAGTTTTTATGAAACAGTGAGAACATGTTCCTATGCTAATTATGGCATGAGCAAATTAGAAGTGAAGTAAAATATGAATGTGGCCCTCTAAAGACTGAAAAGAAAAAGTGGTCAGTCTTGAATCCACTCTTAAGGCTTGTCCAAGGAAAACTGAATGAGACAGAAGAAACAATGAAATCAACACTCTTATCTAGTGGCTGGGGCCTTTCCTTGAGAGATGGGAGCATGTTCTCACAATTTTACTGCATCTGAGTGTCCTATTCCTACAGTATCCATAGTAATTGGACAAGATACTTAAACAGTTCTTACCACAAGAACTGGAACCCAAGTCCACTCTCACAAAGGAATTCTGTAAACAGAAAATAAAAGGATGTTCTCTTGGCCTAGCCATTCCTTTATAATTTCAAGGAAAGTTGGCTGGCTTCAGGAGTGGTGTCATCTTCCAGCAGCTCAGTGTTTAGATCCCATTTCCGAGACATTTGATATTCTTTAGGCTAAGAAAATAACTGGAAGCATTTGTTTCACAGCTAGGCGAATGCTCTACCGCCTGCATCACTGGATAAAAGACCAGCACTGAAACCACCAAAAGCTTTGCTGGCAGTCCCATGCAGAACCCTGCTCAGCAGATGTGCCATAGAAAACTTGAACGTATAAGAAAGATGGAAGGATTTTTGTTGTCGGTATCTTCTCATGTAAATGACGTGCTGGTCTTCTCAACATCGTCGATCTGGAACATATATGTGGTTAATGTTGCACAGATACGTAAGTTACTGGTCAAAATTGAGGCACCAAAGGCCACCACTTTGGAGTTAGGCACCTAAATGCGCCCCACATCTGACCTTATATCACTGATTCTGCAAAACATAATGCACAGACTGCACCGCCTGCCTGGAAATTCACTGGGAAGAATGGTCCCACAGTCAATAAAAGCCCCAGAGTTGATTTTCAGGAAGCAAGGGTGGAGAATTTATATCTCTGAAGGCTACCTGTTCACACTACATCACCTCTGTTATTAATCCTGAAAACCTTGTAATCATCTGGAAACAATTTACTTTGTATATATTCAAGAGCTTTGGACACTGTCTATTTCCACCTGCCACAAAGCAATTCCCTGCACTGCAGGTGGTCTATTAAATAACACAAAATTCTTGTTTAGGGTTAAAAAAAAAAAGGCTTTTGCTTTCTGCAGCTTGGCTTGGATTTTTATTGACGGGGTATAGTGGACCATTATGTCACTTTCACTGTAAAAATCAGCAAGCCATGAATGCATCAATGTCAGCGATAGAAAAGAAAGGCCAAGGCCTGCAAAGGAGCTTAAGGTTCTTATATCCAAAACATAGATCCTTGGAACCATGTCATATCTGTAATAGAAACTGAATTCCCATCAGCACAGATATGTAGAAGCCTACATTTCTGGTGTTGGGCATACGAATTTTTTTTTCAAATCCTGATAATCAATCAGTGTCTGAGTCCTCTCAGAGTCCCTAAACTCCACATGTTGTGTCAGACTTACTTGTGATGTCCAGTAGATGCTCTCAGGGCATGTTCCAATCTTCCACAGAACAAAGCATGGAGGAAGAGGTGAAATCTCTTTTTAGCCTTTAATAGACCAGTGATTAAGGCATCAATGGATGAAAATCCTTCCACCTTCTAGTCTGGCCCAGGAGTCTTCACTGAGATCTGTATTTCTTACATAAGATCAGTGAAGCTTCTCCCGTCTGTGGATCCTCTTGTTCTCCTGCGAACGCAAAGAGAAGGTGTGTGCCTAAGCCCTCGCCAGGCTGTGAGGAGCGTGTTCAAACCATCGTGCTGTTGGTGGACAGACTAGTGTAGGCTGCTTTTGGTGTTTCTGGATGGAGTTATTTCACTATGCATAAGCTACTGAGTATTCACTAGCTTATGGAAGAAAGGAAAATGGTGAAATGACTCTCTGTTATCACTTTGTAAGGCACCTTGACCAATGTGTAAGCGACTCAAACCTAGATCTCTTACCTGGATGAGTGCCCTGATCATATGAATATTTGGCAGGGAGAAGCATGAACATTTAAGGTTCTTTGTGAGAAAAGTGCTAGGCTACACTGGGACCTTATTCCAGGCAGAAATTTTCCTATATCCTAGGAAAAGGGATCAAAACCTACATTTTGGACAATGTGGCCAATTTGGGCCAATGATGGAGTAGAAAGCAGAAGATCTGGTCTAGGTTCTCCATGGTTCAGGAAGATTCGGGTTCACAGGTCTGAGCAGGGCTTACTAACCACTAGTCTAGAGGCTATTCTAGGCAGAGTTAAGGCACCCATGCAATAGGTTATGACACAGAAAAGAAATAACTGGGTCATTGAATAGGCAAAGGCAGGCCATGGCTCTTAACGATCAGGGGAAACGGATTCCTGGGTTGCAGTCACAGAAGAATCATCAGGAACAATATAGAAATAGTCTTTTTTTCTTAACTAGGTATATCATCACCTTCATAGATTAGCTGAGGATAGATAAAGCACTTTCATAGACTTAGATAGCACTAGATAGCTTCAAATTGCTGCAAGCAGTCCTTCCACTGTTTGCAGGGTGTGTTGAAAGTGAGGCTGAAGAAGTGGGAATTGAAACAGCATTCTTTAGGTGGGTGGATCTGCTTGTCACCAGCTATTGGCAAGGTAGATGCTGCTGCGTCAGGGCCTTCAAGTTTGGATTTTTAGACGATGCGTTCTTGTCTCAATCCTTAGGTATTCCTGATGTTACAGTATCATTATTAATGACAAAAAAGTCTCTGGCTTTTTTTTTTCTCTTTATTTAAGAATAGCTGTATTAGTCTGTCTAGCTCAAAACGGATCTTTGCTTTTCTAAACTCTCACTAATATTTACCTGGGCTGCTGTTAAAGTGAAAATCCATTTGCTTCTCTTTAAGTAATGCAATTGAAGTATGGCCTCGTTGTGAGATGTAATTTCCATCTAATGCTTGAACTAGACATCATGAAATAAAATGCAGAGAAAGATTTACGAGTCACCAAGGCTTGAGCTAATGTGCTGATAGCTGTGGAATTTCAGATGTTCAAATACAATTACTCACAGCTGCGGCAGGGTTTTCTTAATTTGCCGAAGCTTGTAGAAAATAACCCTACACACGATAATAAGTGAAAGTTTAAACTATATATGCACGCTTGACTGTTTACAGTTTTAAATAGTTCTTGAAAGCAGCAAAAAAATCTTTTAGAATCATCTTAACATGCAATGAAATTTCTGAGCATGGATCAAGCAAGCAAGAGTACAAGGGACTTTTCAGACTGTCGTGCCTGGGGGAAGCGTTCTGGCTGTGTGCACAGGCTTGCACCTGCTTTGCAGAATAGCTGCGGACACATCCAAAGTCCTCTGGGAAGTGTCTTATTGACTTCTATTTGATTGAAGCTTTCCTCAACTTCTAAGTATAACATATACAACATAACAGACCAGGTCCTGCCTTGAATACTCATTTGAAATATTCAGTGATATTAAGTGAATGCTTTCTTCAGGTAAAGGCTGCAACATCAATTTCTTTATTAAAAATAATCCAGGATTTGATGAAATGTAAAGCTGATTTACGAAAATGTCACATGCCGAAGCCCACTCAATTTTTTTGGGATCACTTGATGCTATTTCCAGACACTAAATTGAACATACCCTATGCCTTTTTCTGCAGGAGAGTGCAATCTGCTTTTATGTCTCATCCTTGAGATAAGTTCAGAAGAGGGGAAAAAAAGCCATTGGAATATCCACCAAAGACTACGGGCGGTGCATGTAATCATGTAGCTGGGGTTGCTTAAGAGTGCTGTTTTTTTGCCTGTATATATTAGCTGGCAGAACACTTATTTGGATGGGCTTATAAATGCATACTGATAAAAAAGTTTCTACCAGTATAATTCCTTCCCTGGCCAAAATGACCTATACAAGTGCAAGCATATCTATATCAGTGCAACCATGTTTATACCATCGCCAGGCACAGTTAAAGAAGTATAGCCTTTTGTCCTTGGTCTCTTCAGAATACACCAGCATAACAACAACGTTAAAGTTTGGAGATTAGATCATTTTTGTGAACAAATTATGAATCAAATTAACTTCTCCTACATTTGGCAAATAGTCCCAAAGAGAACATGTTTAAAGAGATCTCTTGGTCCCAGTAGAGGCACATTCATTTTTTTGTTCCGCATCTTTCAAAGGCTACTTGTGGCAAGCTCACCAAGTGTTTGATGTTGGTAGTGTGGTACTGGCACTTAGGAATGGGTTGTTTGTGGTCTATTTTTGGACAACAAAAGCACAGCAATGTGTTAATGAATGTTTGATATTTCAGTTCTTTCAGGGTAAGACAACAACAACAAAATAAACCAAAAAACCCTCTATTTTATTTGAATTACAACTATCTGTGCAGCTGCAGGGTAATGAAAGTCTAGGAAATTCAGATAAAGGAAAAAATCTGGATCTGGACTGGTTAGCTCATACTTGGGCTGTTAGTTGGTGCCATCCGGTGAGAGAACATTATAAACCCATTGGTACCTCTATACTAATATATGGAGTTAGTTTATGTCCAGAAGCACCAATCTCATGTCCAACTAATAAAGGCATACAGTGGAGATGATAGGTAGCACAGAGAAGTTTCATAAGAACCTGTGCTGAGTGGCCTGGTTGTCTGGTGTGGCATTATCTGCAACCCAGAGAATCCACTAGCGGATAATGGGGAGCTGACTGCAAGTGTATTTATGGATGAAGAAAAACATTGCATCAAACAATGAAAATTTTACTCTTAATATAACAAGGGATCTTATTTTTGTGCTCAAAAGTGAACAAAAATTAGACGTAAGCTCACCTAATTTCTTTTTAATTTGTGAGTCACTGGAAGAGAAAAATGCAGTAACAACTATGATAAATTTTCAAGGCTTGACCCAAAGTTCACTGAGGTCTGTGGATGCTTCTCTATTGTTTTTCATGGTCTTTGCAACAGCCTCTTAGTAACCTTCTGTGTGCAATGCCTTGGCTTTCATAGTTCGTCATATTACTCAAATTTCACATTGCAATAGAATAAATACATCATATCATTTTGAGGAAGGTAAAAATTTTCAGAGAATGGTTCCAAAGCCGTTAGGGACAATGTTTGCAAATTGTGGTTATATATATTCAATCATCCCTAATGAAATCAGTCAGTACGTGTCATTCCGAGATGAAGCAGTTGAGTTAGGAAGATTTCCAGGTTGCTGTATGTTTTCAGGAATTTGCTGCAACAAATGAAAAATCAGTCTGTCACGAGAGAAGCAGCCTACTAGACATCGCTGGGTGTGTGGACTTGGATGAGCTCTACCAAACAAATATCTTCCAAGGGATCAGCTCCATCAGATGCTATTTGAACACTGATAAAACAAATGTGCTAGGCACAGGCAGTTCAGAACAGACTACAGTGAATTGTAGAGTTTGCAAAACAAACATCTTTGAAAGTGCAAATTCAGCATGCAAGTAGTTTGTGGTCAAGACGAAATTGTCAGTTTTGTTTTCCTTTGTTCCTTTTCTTTTTCTTTTTGGTTGCTTTTATTGAAGAAGTCTTTCGTATTTCCTTGAAGACTCTTCTAATAGTCTTGCTATTTGTAAGAGATATGCCGCTGCAAAAATATTGCTGTGCAAAATTATCTTCTACAATGTCAAGCTTCCATTCATTTTCAATTTGTTTTAAAAATAGTTCTCTATGTAAATAATCTCTGGCATAGTAGCACTTAACCATTTTAGCTAACATGCCCTTTATGTGACAAATTGGTACAGAGTACTTTATATTTTAAACATTGATTCTGTTTGAGAGAGCAGCTGTTTGACATGTAGCTATTTCAAGCCAACTCCACTTTCTAAAATCATTCTAATCAGATTGGATAAACTTCTGATGTAAATACTTTTTTCCAAAACACACCAGTGATCTTTTTTTTATTCGGTATTGTAAGATTCAAACTGTTCTTACATGCATGAAGAAACTGTTATTACTCTCATATAAACACTATGAGACATTCATATTTATCTTCTACCTCCTAGACAGCTTGTATATACATGCCTCAGTATACTTAAGTCGTTTAATGTTTAAGCCTGAGTTTGAATATCAGACAATGCTATGTCTGCTCCTATCTGTAGGTCTAAATGGAGATTTAAGCCCACATTTAATAGATTGGCTAAAGTAAGACTGAAATCACAGACTTCCAATGAACTTATCAAACTTACTTTGGCCTTAGCAAAGACTGAAATGTGGCATTGCCTATCTTCAGGGAGCGGTTTCCAGCCTCCAGGAATCTCTCGTGTGCAGGCATTGCTGTGTTTGCTAAATGCTTGTCTCCTGGAGAAGGGCTGAGGTCACAGAGTGGAGCTCATGATGCACGAAACGTTTCCAGCACACAGCCAGACAATGGGACTTGGCAAGACCATGAGCCCACAAGCCCCCACGCTGCCTTTTGCAGAGGCTTGGGAGCCTCCCTGAAGGCCACCACAACATGCCTTCCTCCCGTTAGGATGCACCATCTCGCATTTTGTCTTAAGGAGAGAGGTTACAATTGCTGTTTCAAAGACCCAAGTCAGAGCTCACCTTTAAAGAACATCTGGAGGTAAAGAGGGCTGTGCCAAAGCTAACCTTTTCCATCACATCCTACTGACTAGAGATTGGGCTAAGAAATGAGAAAAGTGGGCTAACTTCTCTTTCTGCTTGAGGGTTTCCAGCTTTTCTCACTGCCTAAGAGAATGCCCTGCTCACAGAGCTCTAGGACTGGCTGTCCAGGAACACTTCCAACCTCCTGTCCTGAAATTATTGCACTAGGCAAAACTCCCTCTGGCCTAAAGAGTCTGGAGTCCTACAGGAGAGTCAGATGGTCTGGGACATTAACCCAGTGAAAAAGGAGCATCCCTGAGAGAAAAGAGGAAGACTAAGGTTTTAGTCCCTGAGGACTGTTCTCATATTTTATGTTCATAAAATAAAGCCATCCTGGCATAAAATCAGAATTCAGCCCTATGTATGTGCCCAGTATTTTGCAAAGTTATCTTCCTTTTTCTGCCTAACCTGATGAATCTGGCATTTTCAGCTGCATAGAGAGGCAGCTTTCACAGGAGGAGAGCAGAAACCCCCCTCACAGGCAGAGCAGCTGCAAGCCCCTTCTTCGAGAAAAGACCCAAACCCCCTCAGCCGAAGGCTTGGAGGACTGAACCCAGGGCCTTTCTGTCTGAGTGTCACAACAAGTAGGAGCTAGTATGCACAACAAGTATGCAGCTACATAATAGGGGCACAGGGGGATATGAGGAGCGGTAGATGTCTATGCATTTAGTGCCTTCAGGGTCGGCATGATCCGAAGGGGTCATTGGTCAGGCTTTGCTTCGTTGTGTCGGGGCAGTTCAGGCCATCCAAGCATCAACACGCAACTCTGAGCACAGGGGGGACATCAGCTACCAACAAAACTCAAATGTTTCCAGGATTAGTAGCAGCTGAATGAGAATTTTCTACATTACAGTTACGAATTCAGGCTCTTCATTCAATCATATTTGACTTTATTGGAGGTAACCTTTAACGTCTCTGCCTGTCTTCGTCTCTGTAGTGGGGAGATATATGTCTCCCTCCTTGCACTTCAAGGAGGGTTTCGATATCTGTCACGAATGACCTCATCCCTCCCCTCTTCCTGCCTGTGGATGATCGTTCCTGGGAGAAGTGCTCAGGACTTTGTGTGGTCTGGCTTTGAAAGACTTCAGAGACAAGAATTGGCCTCTTCCCTTATGGGACAGTTCCACATCCTAGTTTGTTTTAAGGGTAGAAATTGTATTCCAGTTTAAATTTTCCTCTTTCCTGACTTCATCCTATGAAGCTCATCTAATTATACCAGACAACTGAGCCAGACCTAATTCAGCCAAATTTATGCTGGCTAAGTTCAAGCTTGATGAGTCTAATTTCCCTTCAGCTTGGAAAAAGCACCACGCGTGTGGCAGAGTGGTAAAACAGTCTCCTGATTACTGAAACAGGTTTCTGAGGCCCAAGCACCCTGATACAAGTGGAGCTGCAGTGAAGGCTGACAGCTCGGGCCACGTCTCCAAAGTCCATCCTTGACATTTCCTGTCTTTCTGTCAATTTTATTTCCCTTTCTATCAGCTGCTAAGAAACTGATTTTTCTACTTTTGGAACTAAGTCTTTGCATTTTTAGCAAAGAAAAGACCTGTTTTTCAGCCCCTTCCAGCCACTGCCATTTACCACAACTGGGACTGAATCTTATTTCTGTGCTTCCACTCCTTTTTTAACTTCCTGAGTCCAGTCTACAGGTAAATTTAAAATCCTCTGTGGCACAGTCGGCTATATGCAACATATGCAGAGCACTTTAAAAGGATTCTGGAAAGAAGCTTAGAGTTTATTATTAGATGGAAACACTTTTGTTTCTGATGTGCAATTAGGGAATAGCAAATCTTTCATGAAAATATGAACAATTGGGATAAAAATTCCAGCGGGCTAATACCCCTTGTAACGTTCAGGCCTGGCATTTACATTAAAAGTCTCTCTCTTTCAAGACATGATCCTCTTGATTCTCCGCTTCACGACCACAAAGAAGCATTTAATAAGTCAGGAGCCTACTATGAAAAACTGTTTCCTCTGCTATACCAAGGAATTCATAAACCCATTTTTCCTACCTTTCCCAAGAGTGGGGAAAGGGTTACTTAAGATGTGACAGATACCTCTGTTAGAGAAACCGTTTGATGGGAATTAGGCCAGGTTTGGATTGTTTCCAGAGCAATTCTGAGAGCAGCAACTGTAAAGGGTCTGTAAAAACACCAGCCTGAATCATTTACTTGCTGTCCTTTCCCATTTGCTTATCTTTGAGCAAAACTAAAAATAGAGATGAGTTATGGGGCTCCAAACAACTATGTAGAGTAGAGCATTTGAGAGGGTGGTGTGTATTTAACAAGAAATACTTTATAATTGAAACAGAAATAGTAGGAGCTAAACATAAAGTTCTCAATTCATTTGGAATCTGGAGCTGGCAGTTTTGCCTTTATGGGAGTTTTGCTGATTTCCTTATTTGAACCAATATGAAGTGCTATATACATGTTTCTTTTCAATCCAAGCATTTCAGTGATCCAGTATTTTTGGTACATATCAGTATGTACAATCTGCCAACTAGAAGTCAAAATTAAAAATCAGATTTTGTCCCCTCAGTCCAGCCCTAGACGAACCGCCTGCGAGGAGAGGTAACACTGAGCATTATTGAAGCCTCAAAAGTGGCTGAGAGAAGCCACACATTTTTTGCCAGTTCTCTTCTCTTTGTTTAGCTTTGATGAGCAATTCCAGGGATGGAGTTGCTTTCACTCTGGTTGTAGAGATGCACAGTTTGCATCCTCTCATGTTCATCCCAAACCAGAAGGTTCAGCAATAGTTGACGTTGTTGTATGTCTATTTATTGCTCCCAGACCAAGCTAATAAGTTGTCCATGTGTGTGATTTGTTTGAAAAGCTACTGCACAAATCCCTCCACCACTCTTCACCATGTGGTGCAGACATCCCCTAAATTCTCCTGGGCAGATGGGAAGCAGACTGTTTTCCTGAGGACAGATGTTTCAGATCAACAAAAAGCAAAAGCGCTTTGGGTGAAGCATTGCCAGTGGATAGCCAGCTACTCCTGGGCAATACAAAGTGTGACAGAGAAGCAACCAGTGGAATGCAAATCAAAATACCAAAGTTTCTCAGTCCTTAAATCGCCCTGTGAGTGGGCAGTAAGTGACCAAGAGTAGGAGTTCTCTAATTTAGTCGTAGCTGTCTAAAAGTGAAGAGTCTGGTCTAAGCTAGCTTTCAAGGCTCCTTCTGTAAAGGGGAAGAGAGAGGACTTACCCAGTCCTAAGACAGATGTTTAAAGCTGGTGGGATGAACTGCCCTTTGGAGATGTGCCTCTTCCTACTGACTGTTGAAAAAGCCTGGATAGCAGTTTAGACACAGCTAGAGTTCGAGGTGATGAATCCTACCCCTATGACAGAATGACCAGTAAAAAGTCCATATTAAAACCTAATGTGGGGCAATAATTAACTTGAAGGTATCTCTTTAAGAGAGATTTTTATACAGCTTTTTTTTTTCCAGAACAAATCAATTGTCTAAAAATACCAGAGCTGCTTCCATTCAGTCTTAACAAAAATAAACAAACAAACAAGCAAGAAAATTTTTTCATTAGCGACTGCAATTACTGAATAACAGGATATGATTTTCCACCACATCCTATTTCTAGCTGCAGGCTTTTTGAAAATGCACCAACAGCCTGGTTACAGAACTGGCTTTTAGACTGAGCTCGGTTGTGACCGAGCTTTCCAGTGACAGCAAGTTTCTTCTTCACCTCTCCGTCAGGTCTGCCAGTTGGGTGAGTTCAGAATTAAGTCAGGAGGGGCAAAGACATCACTGCATCATCTTTCAGCCCTTCAAAAACAAAGAGCGCATACTTGGCAGCACTTTAATTTCTATGGTTACTGATGAATAACAGAACAGCTGGGGAACTGTTGCTACAACCCGCTAGCAAAGATAATTTAAGAGGTCACACTTAGGCAGATCCATTACAAAAACACTGGGGTTTTTTTTCAGGGATAATAAAACTGAAGGCTATAGGTTGTACTCTTTGGATTAATATCAAGTGGACTACCCAGATAGTCATAAATTTGTCCTCATTACTCTCATTGTTTAGAAAGCAATAAGAAGAGTCACTGAACCAGGGCTGGTGGTCTCTGGACTAAATTTTGACCAGGAGCACAATTTGCTTGGATTTTGTCGCAGTCTCAGACAGTGACGTCTCCCATGCTAATGCAGGCAAATACTCGAGGCAGCTTGGAGAGCCGTTCTGGTCAGGAAGACCTCTATCCAAGGCATTGCTTGCTACCAGCAGGACAGTGATAAAATGCTCTGGCAGAGCCTGACAAAAATAATTGAGTAACCCTGGATCAGACTGATTTGGGAGCTCTGACACAGGCTTCTTGCATGACCTGGGTGAAATGACTGTTTTGTGCTTTGAGTTTTGACCTATACTCCCTTTCTTATCTCTTAGGGTCCTGCAGCCGTGGTGACTTCACCGCAATAAAACATATCTTTAAATATTTGAGAGATGGGACTGTAAAGGCCTTTTGGGCAGGGACAGTCTATTCCTTTGTTTCATACAATGCCCCATTCAGGAAGGAGGTGAAGGCAAAATATGCTCTTCTTTTGGCCTGCCATGCCCTAGCTGTGGGCTTGTGTGAAGCAAGCCCATTCATAAAGTAGCCAGTGGTAACAATGACTTTCAGAATTTTTTTCTACTTTTGCAAATTCACAAAAGTAGTGTGTAGTCAAGGAAAGGAACAACCATTATTTTATATGGCTGTGGGTAGAATTTTAAAGTAGTCAGTTAAATATATAAAACAGTTATTAACAGGCTGAACTCGTGAGCTGGTCCACAGAAATGCAGTGTTGTCGTCAGTACCAGTGTCGCACTTTTACATTCAGTGTACTGTAAGATTAGTATTAGAAAAGACAAATGAAATCCACGTCAGTCCTTTAGAAGACTCTTCTTTCTACACATTAGCTACATACACTGGAACAAGCACGCCATTGAGAATAAAACCATTGACATCAGCAGAGTTTCACCTGGGACGAATTTGGCCTACTTCTGCTAATTGTGTCATTACCGTCAAGCTAAACTGAACAATTCATTAGTGGCAGACAGCTGAATTTCTGAACGTGTGTGTAAGCTCGCTCTAACCACCAGCACAGTAGAAACTACTCTCAGTAGCTCCTCTAGGCAACCAAGGACACCATGAGGATGAATAAATAAATATAAAGAGTGAATGTTTTCCAGTTTGCTCCATGTCTGGAATAAGGGACACTTTTCTAGCTCTGAAACTAAGCCTTCCCTGCTTTTAGATGGCACCTTTACACGCACCTTTTTAAAGCTAGCACTCTCTACCTTCTGCCATGTCCGATGATCCCACTGAACTTAACAGTGTTATTTCTTTCTGTAGGTTAGAGGCTTTTATTACTTGTTGTGCCTTTCCAAAAATAAGCTAGTAGGCCATTGGTTATTTCATTTTTGAAAATTATTGCTCAACTCTTTTCCTGCAGTCCAGGGTGAAGGTGGAAGTACCTTTTTTATTTCTTTTTATGCCTAAATGCCCGTTTGTACCTGCCGGTTACATTCCTAGCAATAACTTAAGCAATGCCAGGCAATACTGCCGGCTGTTGGAGCCCGTGTGGTTGTTTGCAGCCCTGGACTGGCTCGGCCCGCGGCAGCTCGCACTCCCCAGCAATTCCCAGGCGCTTCCCGTGGCGCTTCCCGGGGGGCGGCTGCGTGCAACTGCCCTGCCTTGGGGGTGAAGCCAGCTCCCTTGCTGACAGCGGTTTTTCTGGGCCAGCTGGCATGAGCGCCTGACAGGGTTTCCGAGCTTGTTTAACTTACTAATGGAGGTGTAACTTCTGAGGCTACAGGGGTACCGTTCAGTGGCAGGTACAGGTTGGATTCTGGGGCTTATTCCTTTTGTTTATAGCACAACACTTAAAGAGGGCCAGAACTGATTAGTGCCTCTTGGTTTAGACTCTGGATAAATAGACCGTGTCTTACAGAACTTGCAGTTTAACTGATGCATCCAATATAGGACATGGGCAAATAAATAATCCCCACCTCCCCGCCTCAGACAATCCCTGTTTTGTTATCAGCTAAAGTTTTATCTCCTCATACACAATAAAAATGAGCTAGTCTGGGATGTTGTTACTGCTCTCATCGTTCTGGCTCATGTTCATATTCTTGCTCAGTAAAAGAACTAGAAGAATCTCACTCCATCGATTCGATACTCTCCTCCCAGCTTCTCCCCTGTTGAGGCTGTGGAGGACACAGGCCATAGGTAGGTATTTACCAGGCAATTGTCTCAGGTTCTTCACAATCTTCCTTCCGGAGCTCACTGGAGCTGTTTGGGAGCTACCTGCTGAGTCATTCCTAGGGTGGCAGATGTGGGGACACACACAGGTAGACTTTCAGGTATCTCACCCAGTAGATACTACAGTGTGGCAATCAATACCTTTGCTAATGTCTTTACACACAGGGAGAGATGCTGTTCATCTCATCCTGGCACAGACATCTAAACTAGGTGATATGAACCCTTTGAGTGCCTGTTTCTCTTCGGTGGCCTAGATGACCATCTCCACTGCACTATTCTGTGGAGAATGTCTAAGGCCAGGAGAGGTTGTTTCAGATGTCACCTCCCTGTAATGAGTGTAGGTCTAGATGGGAGGTTGTTCAGTTGGTAGCTTGCTGAAGTATCACAGATCGTAAGTGATTTCCTTACTCAAACACTATCCACCGAGTAAAAATCTGGAGTTAAATATTCCGCATCTCCTACACATCCCTCTGTGCCCCAGCGTATTCAGTGTATAGCTTGTTGACTTAGCCCAAGTTTCCCAACAATCCTGAGTTATCTTTCAGGAAAACCTAGCTGGATTCTTTTTCTTTCATGACAGTTCCACAGAATTGGCAGTTTTGGCAACTTCTGGGGAAAAGGAGCTGTGCTGAGTGCAGTGCATTAATTTTGGAGGTGCCTGGACTCACATTTGTGAGAACTGCTAATAGATGCTGACTAACGTGCACCTGCTGCTCAAACAGGTCCCAAGTACTTTTCTGGCCGTGATCTTGGATTGCAGTTCTCTCTGATGTGCTGATTCATCAGAGCCTCTCCCTTCATGCGCTGGCGCTGCCTTTCCCTTTCTCCTATAACTGATTGATTCCAGACCTTATCGTTTCTAATAGCGCACTAGTCCCAAGAAAACAAATCACTCTTCATGGATCAGCTCATCAGGCAGACATTTAATAATCCTCCACCTCTGGAGATCAGCAGAGATTCTACGTAAATAAGGGAGCTGATTAATCATTTTCACAAATGTTTAACTCTCCCTAGTCTGTAAAAAAGAACAAGAGTATAAAAAGATTTTTATAAACATACTCTACATGGCCAGTTTGTCCTGCTCTAGCCAAAGACTACAGAGATGCTGATCTGGAGGTAGAAGAAAGAAAAGCTTGTTTCTTACATGTTCATGCATACTATATATCGACCGTGCTGGTCAATAAATTAAATTCAAGGCCAAAGAAAAATTTCACTAATGGTTTGGTTAAGGAGAAAGCGTCCTAAAATTTAGTGGCAGTCATGAGGAAGTAAGTGTGCAGGCAACTATTGCACAGGGATATGCTGTAAATCTCTAGCAAACTCACCGTGCTGTAGCTTTTTCACCACATATTGTCTCTTCTTTTAACTAGTGAGATAAATTACAAGTCAATATTACTTTGACTGCTCTTTTCTCTTCTGCTTTGAACCTCTTCCCTCCCTTTACTTTTCCAAGGACATAAAACTGTTAGTGACAGAAGAAGCAACTGCAATGACAGTTTCTCAGTTGCTCTAATTCTAGTAATAAAGACAAAGCAATAATGTGTCTAATGCTTTCCTTCTCCTCCTACCCACCCTTTCAAACTAGTGGACTGCAAGTCTGTCCACTTTATTGCTTCCTGGCTTTCAAAATACGCTTATATTCCTTTGCTAGTTTTTACATGCTCAAGCAATGCATTACTTTACAGGTGATTGATGAGACACATGAAACAATATCAGATTGAAACTGTTCCAAATTTTCTTTTAAATACAAAAACATCCAGTCTAGTGAAGAGAAACTGATAGTACTTAGAACTGCAGAAGCTCCTGGAGACTCCGGTCAGAACCACAGCTTCACTGAGGAGGTGATGCAATTATACGATTGAAGACAATCCTCCTTCTAGACTTCAACCGAGCAAATCAAGGAAGTTTATATGCTTGGGGCTTTGCTGGTTCAGATGGAGCTAGGGCCTGAGACCTAAGTTGAGCTCGTTACTGGTGAGCTGCCTAAGCAGTGGGCTGCAGAGCTGTACTCTGCTGACATCTCTGGCTCCACAGTGGCCTAGTTTCAAGAGTAGGGACTCCAAAACTGTTCAAAAACAAGTCATAAAAACAGTTCCCTGGGAAGTGCATTCTCTTATTCACCATCTGCTCAGATGTGAAATTCTGCTTTGAAAAAGGTTTTTCCTCTAAGACAGCACCCTTTTGTTCCAGTTTATAAAATATGTATATATCTAAACTAAATATAAAACCACACATACCTGTTTATAATACATACAATTTCTTACGTCTGTGTTGTAGCATGTGATACGTTTTCCCCCATGGATGTGCTATGCAGTTTTGAGTAATGGCATTACAGTGAGTTGAATTAGCACTTCAAAAATAAAGTCAAAATGAATACGGACACGTTTAAAAGGGGAATTGAATAGTTTAGATTGAGATAGCAAACAGTTGTCCTCTTTAAATCAGATTCCTTGCTACGACTATTTCAAGGAAATACATCCATCTCCTCCTACGAAGTGGCTAGAAGATTTTAGGGACTATTAAAAATATATACAGTTCATGGAAATAAATAGTACAACAGAAAATGGGCTTTTCAAAATTCAAGTAAATGTAGAGTGCAGCAATGGTAATTTGGCAGAGAGCTTGCACAATAGAGTTCGGGAGAATGATAATTGAAAACTGACTTAGCCTCTTAAATAAACCAGTGACAGCTGGGAAAATCAGCAGATTGGCCCTTTGTGCCTGTTTATAGTAGATTTTGGCAGCAAGATAGTTGATGTAGTCTGTATAGGACACAGCTATTATGTCTTCCAGATGTGCTTGACCTTTATCTTGGATAAAAAAACTTCTTGCCATAGAAACTATCAATTTATATACTCTTAGTCCAAGTCAGCAGCTACTTTGAGATGTTGACAAAACCCTCTTGTGATGGTTATGCTTCCATCGCCACTCAGTATGGATATCTAAGTTGCATGTGGGTGCTCAGGTTTTTAAATATCAGACTACAATTTCAGCCCAAGGTGCCTGTAAAGCTCCTGATAAGGAGGAAGGTTTGTAATATGCTAAGGGTTGCTCAGTACTTGCCGAGAGACACTTAGCAGCCTCTTCCACGGTTAACTACTCACACTTAGTGGAAGGAGAAAGAAAACTGGCCATAGCTTCTTCATAGGTTGCCTTTTATTACTTACTTATGTGTACATAAGTACACTTATGTGTAGGATGGTGCTACGGTTAGCTCTGCCTCTTTGTGGACACAAAATCAAATACAGTCCCTGGCAAAGACTTAAGCTACAGACAGCTTAACGCTGATGTGCCAGGGAAATTACAGAGGCGTGAGCAGTGCAGCTGGGAAGGGTTTGGGTCACCAGTACTATTCACCAATTCAAGGGGACATTAGTGGGCCTGAACTCCTACCAATGCCAAGCCTGCGTCAATGTGAATTGTACCACTGGCAAAACCCCAAAGTCAGGAAACAAAGAAAAGTAGTCTGGGGCTATAAAGTAGAATCAGGCAGAGGAGGATTTTGAGTATAGGAATTTGACTGCATCAAAAATGCAATGCCACTCAGATAATCTCTGCAAGATTAGAGTAAACTTTATACATGAATGTTTGTGGGGAGGAGAATTAGGATGCACTGGGGTAGAAAAGAATGGGGAAGATGGGCAGAACACTATGGGAAGAGAAGGGAGCTGTGGGCATATAGCAGTGGGCTTGCTGGCAGAGAGGGAGAAGTTGAGAGGCTCACGTCAGGTTGAAGAGCGAACCTGTTTTGCTGGGAAATAAAGTGTGGCAAGACTTTGAGTGGTTTATATTCACTGTCACATCTGGACTGGGGTCTAGGGGGCTACAGGATCCCTGCTCTGTGCAGGTGTTTGGACATCGGAAGAGCTCTGTTACTCTGATGGTGACTGAAACTTTGCTCATGCATCACACGTAGGCCAGATGTGAGGACTCCCTAGAGAGAATGCTAATTCTGGTAGGGGAAACCAGGACAACATACTACGGACAGACACGCATAGCAGTGAGTCTATCTCAGACATCCTCAGTGCAGCACCACAGACTTTCTACCACTGTAGGACTCCCACGTTCACAATGTGCCAGATCATAAATCTGCAGACTAACTGTATCTGGTTTTGTGTCCTAAAGCAGGACCTGAGTGTGTGTTACAAGCTTGGTGTGCTCTCAGAGAAGCCCATTGACAGCACCTATAGCCCAGTACTGCACTCCTTCCACCATCACATGAGCCAGAATGTGTTGACCTCGTATGACCAGACGGGCACACAGATGTGTATCTGTCACCTGATCTGAGGCATAAGATTCTCACAGGACCACCTCATTACAGGACTTGTTATCTAGGTGCCTCGTGTTGGGAATTTAGAGAGTTGGAGGGAATGGCAGGATGGACTAAGGTTATGGCAGAAGAAAACTGATGGAGAGAAGGAATAGAGCATGAGCAGGTGGCCCTCCAGGGTGCTCCACCACCAACAACAAAGTGTGTGACTCTATCATCTACACTGCTTTGGGTCAAAAAGATAAGCTCATGGAAAGATGGAAGTATGAAGACGATGACAGGAAGAAACAGAGAGGGGCTGAACAATTTTCTCTCATGCCTGCATTTTATCAAGAGCTAAAGCTTTTGAGATCTTGTGACAACAGAAGGCCAATTTCAAAGGAGTAGGAGGATTTTGGAACATTGCTGCCAGCAGACCATCTAACAGTCTTTCTGAAACTGAATTTCTCAGAAATTGTGGTTTGTGAGAAATTTTAAAAAACATGGTAATAGTCCAAACTGGACCACAGTTGCACACAAATCAGAAATCCTGCTTTTCAACCTCAGTGGTTGTCTTCTGGCATCTCTACTGGGACTAAGATGCCAGCTGGCAGCAGATGGAGAGTGATTTCTGTGATGTTGTTTTCTGGAGATAGGAACATTTTTAGGAGAGGTGATAGGCAAGGCAGAATTCCACTTCATCATACTAAGCCACTGGTGTAATGTCCTTTGAGGGCATTACTTAGTTTTGCAAAGTAGCAGCTCTAAACAGCACTGGCTAGATTTTGAATGTCCAGAGATTTTCACTTGTGCTTAGCAGAGCCCCCCCCAACAGGGATGAATTTCGCCTATAAATCCTTATTTCTTTCACAATTGAGGAGGATGTTTTAATAGTGATACACACTCCAATTTATCCATATTTGAGACATTAATCATTTTGTAATATCTTTGTATCATAATGCAAATCAGGGAAGCCCGTAAAGAAATACGGTATAATTTATTTCATCTGAATAGCAAAAATATGAAAGTAGACAAAAGTAAAATAAAATCTGACAATGTAGGAGGATAAAACAGCTGTGTCAGCTATTACACTGCTATGTAAACAATTTAATGTGATTATAAATCTGCTTCCAGTTACATCGTTACACATATTAAAAAGTTAGGCAAATTTTTAGCAAACCCTCTTCCTCCCCTTTCATCAGAAGTCTTTCTCTTGAATCGCAGGCTGCTTCGGTAATTTGGTAACATTTGGTAAACTGCTTATAGGGTTACGTACAGATGTTTCGGTCTGTGCCTCCACAGATGCTGTTATCGGCTGGACCGCTGGGGATGAGCAGGTGCAGTCAAACCACATCGCAAGAGAATCTGGTTTCAGGCTGTGCCTTACGCTTTGAAGTTGCTGCTAGGAGGAAAACCACAGAATGTATTCTTAGTACCCCAGTTCTGACTCTTCCAAAATCTGTGCTCAGTTTTCACATGTACAAGTGATTTTAGCCAGATTTAACCGGTGTTACTCCCTAATGCTCACCTGTTTTTGTAAAGTTTGAGGACAAAGAAACAAGACCTTTCCAAAACTGTTAGACCAGCCTTATTAGAAAGGAGATGAAGCATGAATGTGAGCTGTCAATATGTTATGGCTCAGCTGGAGGATGACAAAGTAATGCTCTGGTGGAGCAATTGTTCTGGGTCTTGTCTCCTTCTCCCAGGTGGGATACCATTGCAACTGACTGACTGCCATCCATGGCTCTACTCCCTGCTACACCTAGCGCTTATGAGCTAGGCCTGGGTGCACCTGCGGTGCAGTGGAGAAAGCTTTCTGCAATGCCAGGTGGCTGCTCGTTTCATATCAGAGTCCCTGCACCCTTCCCAAGGTGAAAATCGTTGGCTCAGAGGCCTGACTATGGAGTGTTTTTTTTTTTTTTTTGTGGTAGAAATGCTGCCTTGCTTGTTTTGCCACACACAATCACTGCAACCTACATGAGACATGGCAGAGTTTGAGTAAGTGTGGTGTGCAGTGAAATTCCCATACCGCGTAGTAAGGAAGGGCTGGAGACAGAATTCACTGCTGAAGTGTGCAAATAGTGCAATGCAATCATTTAAAACACATTGAGATGTGCTTAAGCAATTAGAGAGGGCATATGCATTGAAATGCAGTTTGCATGAAACCAAGCTTTTAAAAGTATTCAGAATTTACATAGCTATATGTTAATCTACCGACACGATATAGTTCTGAATATTCTCATAGCAACAGGAGAACAACAAATGATCTCCCTGAGCTATTCAGGCATAACACTGCTATTAGATTAGCTCTGATTTTTAATTAAAATAAAACAGCTTGTTTCTAAGCTCTAAACATTTTGAGGTAATTAAAACTACAATATCTTTTGTAGGATGTATTTGTTAAAGTAACAGTAATTCCTCTGTCCGACTTTATTACTGAAAAGTATACTGCAACTTCATTAGACAAATCAGATTATTCACAATTTTCTCACAAACTTAAAATATAAAATATGCTTGCAGTTCTGCTGCTATTTTTGAATGGTAGCGATATGCTTCAGTAAACAATGTAATAGAAAATTCCCTCTCCTAGTTTTTACAAAGTAACTCTTGAGATAACAATCTTATCTAACACCATTATAGTCCTAAGCAATATATCATGTCATAAATAGTGTCTAATTATCACTTTGCCTTTCACAATGTTTTAATAAAGAGCTGATTACTGTGATAACGTTTTAACGTCTTGTTAAAAAATATCTGATTCAAAAGTCTTAACTTTAAACATTTATTTCTGGCTGAATTTTGACAAAAAAGAAATAGCAGCCAAATGGAAAACTAATCAACTAAGCCATTTTATATTATAGGACAAGTACATCAAAACTGTTTACTTTTGCATCTGGATACATATACAAGGATTGAGTTTTGTAAATAATTGTGTGCGCGTACGTGTGCGAGTGTGTGTGAAATCTGTATCCTTTAACTGAAAGTGTTGCAACATGTTGAAATGAAACACTGAATTTTTAGATGCTTTTAGAGAATAATATGATTCCAGGTGTTGCCTAGATACATATGGAAGCAAAAAATACTGAAAAAATGCCACAGGAATTACTGAAAGGAGTGTTTTAAAGTGAGACCTTCATTATGGAGGCAAACTTACCTATTATTCCTCAGTCTATGATTTAGTTCCTATGTCCAAGCTATCACTAAATTTTGACACAGTTTTCTGCAAAGTGTTGACTTTCCTCTTTCTCATACAGTGAAACTCACTCAGTCTTCTATGTATCCGTTATCTCCATTTCTCTGGCCTCGACAAATGCAGCTCTGTTTCCATGCAGAATACAAAAGACTATTTGCACATTTTCTTACTGCAGGGCCTTGGCATTGTCCCTGGCTCTCTGTGTCTTCTATATGTCATTCTAAGTGTAAGCTCTTGACTTTCACTCTCAAGGCCCATCATAACCTAAACGAGTTCTGAAATCTCTTATTCACCGACAAGATGCTTACTCCAACTTCTGCTTATTCCATGATGCCAAGCTCTGGCAACCTATTTTCTCCTAAGTTTCCTTCCCAAACTAGGAGGCTCCCAGAAAATTTCCAGAGAACTGTCCCATTATTTTCTTCCACTGTTCCATTATCTTCTTGCACATCTCTCTTTTAAACTCCACTGATTCTAGTTTTATAAAAAATTTGACCAAAATAGGTCGTTGGAACATTGCAATTGCTGCAAATAGTGCTGTCCAGTACTGACCCCATCCATGTATTAATTCCTTCATAATGCATTATCTCTTTTCTTCTATTTAAATTGCAAGGTTTTGGAGAGAAAGGACTATACACTTGTGAAGACCTACAAATGTATACACTTAGGACAGTGGGATCCTGGTCCATGATTTTCACTCCTAAGCATTATAGTAATCCTGCTTCCTCTTCACCAAGAATTCTATAAAAACACAAGATGAAAACACGCTAGATGTCTAGAATAACAGCCATGTTTGCCTTTTCTGCTATGTTAATTATAATTTAATGCTGAGTCTGAGATTCAAAAAAATGTCTGATTTAAGGACTAATACACGTATAATTGATCTTTTATTGAAGAATAAGATTTGACCAGATGACATCTTGAGTCATCTCAAGTCTTAGGACATTTGAACATCTACAAATGAGTCTCTATAGGACATTTAAATAATTTTCTTGAGCTACTATTGCATACCTGACTGGGAATTTGAATACTTCTGAGGAAACATTTTGGTCATTCAGAGGTGACACGGTGGTTCTGAGAAGTGAAAAGACACACCTTATTAGTAACGATGATGCTACTGCAGTGTACAAAGAAAAACAACAAATAAAGCTCCCTCCCCAACTAAAAAAAACCCACCATAATTGATAATATAAATCAAATATCTAAGGAAGGTACCTTTCTGTATAAGTTTTTGGTGTCTAACCTCAACTGAAGCAAAATACAGCATGACCCTTATTCAGCTCTGAGCTTTCCCAGGTTAAAACGAAAAAGCACAGAAAAGAAGATTTTTTTTCTGTAATTGTTTAAAATTTTGTCTTGGGAGATTAGCTGGTGAATCAAGTTTTGGATAAGATCATTATGGGAGAAGTCAAGCAAACAGAAAGATGACTCAAACAGTTTAGTGCCAAGACTATTTCTTAACACATAGGAAAATCATCCTCTGGTTTCATATGGAATTCTCCCACAATGAACAGTGAGCCTGGCAACAGACACAAAACTGCAAACTGGCCAACTTTTGCTGCAGAAATGGCCTAACAGTTGAAGCATAATGACAAGAAACCAGAAAAATGGACATAGTCTGAGGAGGAGGAACCATGGCATGGTTAAATAATGCTGTACCTATCTTTGTGCTTGTTAATACAGACAGCCTGGTAGAGAGACAGCTAACATTTTCTATGTTAAAAGATAAACAAGCAAAAAAACAAATAAAATAAACAGGAAGCCAAAAACATACAGGAAAATTCCCTGAATACATACTCACGTGGTAACTATGATGGTCTAAGGCTAAGAGTGGATTTCTCCTGCTTGGGTAGAGCACAGAAAGAGGGCACTGCACCAACTCCAAAATATCATATAGGGGGCTATCTCTGGGACACCCTGGAACAGAGCCCACGGGTGACGCTGAGGAGTGGCTCTGCCTGGGTCTGTGCCAATGGGTTATACCTTGGACCAACAGTGCTCAGTGCAATTTACTGCTCTGAAAAAGTACATGGTTTTCATCTGTCATACTGTGTAGCTCAACTGCGCTAATGCTTTGTGTTGAATGAAGAGCTGGGCTCAGTCTGTCTTGCGCACTTGCGTGTTTCCTTCCTTTTATGACCTTATGGAAAATCAGATGGCGGTACCCTTACTCAGGTGGGGAAGCTAGTTTTTCTACAGAATTACTTTGTGAAAATTGTGCTCTCCCTGCCTAGTGCTTCTGGCTGTGAGATTTATCCACGGCTTTGGACTGGAATAGAATGCAATTTCTGTGAAGCTGGAAGACATCCTTTTAATAAGAATTTGTAAAGAGATCAAAACAAGCACGAGAACCCAAATTCTACCCTATATGTGTTAAAAATAAGTTTACAACTGGGAATACTCCCCAGGAGAAATGTTTTTCCTGGCTCCTCCATCACACAAGTGAAATACAGCCAGTGCTCAATTCCGAACTCTTAAAACTCTCACCATTGATAAAATAGATTGAAAAAGCCAAGTGTTTGTGTGGGCTTACAAAAATCATTATTTAAAGACACTCAGAGAAGTACATTTTGGGAGGACAGGTCAAATGGCACCAGCTGTTCTGAAAAGGAGATTTAAAAAAAAAATCTTGGTACAGGATGTAACAAAACCATAGACCATTGTTTGGCTATCCCAAATAATGTGTGCATACGCACACACTTTCCTTCAAAGTAAACCATTTTCTTAAATCTCTCCCTAGTGACTGGACACAAATTAGATTTGTTTTGACATTCAGCATTTTGCTCCACTTTTGGAGAAGCGGATAATATAATCACATCGCCTTTTAATCTTCTCTTTGACATGCGAAACAGATTGAATTCTTCCAGTTTCTTGTCCCACACCTTTCTCTTGCTTTGAAGTCAATATTGTTGCTCTTTTTTGCACCCTTTCCTGATCTTTGCACTAAGGAAAGAGTAGTCTGGAATCTAGTATCTGCCAGCACGAGCAGAGATAAAATTACCTTCTTACACACTACTCCCTTTCCTTAAACATGTTTTACAGGGGTTATGTGAGGCTTTTTTATTACTACACCATACTGAGAACTCACACCAAATTGCCTATCCACCCTGACTGCCTTAGATCTCTTTTAGAAACCTCCATTTTCCATAGCAGCTTCCATTCTGCAGGCAGGCCTGCATTTTTATGGGTCTAACTTTGGATGTGGCTGTTTTAAAACTAGGGCTGGACACAAAATATTTATCTGAGCATGTAAATGTAAGGATCTCACATTTTACTCTTCCTGTGACACTCCTGCAATCTTTAAAAGAATTATAAAACATACTCTCCCCTCTCAAATATGTTGATGTAGATAGGTTGTTGAGAGCAATCACCCAAAGGGGAGAGGAAGGGATTCACCTCTGCTCAGCTCTGTCTGAGCTGGAATGCCAGGTCTTTCAAGCCACAAAATCTCTTTGTCTCTGTATTTTTGGAGGAGCTGTTGCATATTAGGTTTAACAGAAAAGGCTGCTCTAAATTTACTAACCATTTCAGACTATACTGTACGTAAAGCCTGTTTTCACCTTTATTTACTATTCCACTAGTTCTATTACGCCACCTGCACATTTTAGTAAAAGTGACTTTGTAGTTACTTCCAGCTCACTGATGAAAATAATAAGCAGTGGCAGGTCTAGGATTATGCTTAATACCACCATCCATAAAGTACTCTATGATTTCTTCACTGATGACTTTCTGAGATCTTGTCAGTTAGCAAGTTCTTAATTGAATTTATGTGTGTTTTATTGATATATAGAATGTTAATTTTTTAATCATCATGTCACGTGACATTAATTCAAGTGTCTTAGAGGTATATATTCGCTGGATGTCACTTATGTTCAAACATCACAGTTTGAGTATACCTGTAAACTCCTCCAAGAATGAAATTAGGCTTGTCTGATATGCTCTATTTTTACTAAATCTTTTGGTATTAATTATATTGCTATATGCCAATTATTTTATTAGTTCACTCACAGTTCAGCTTTTCCATTGTTTTACTTGCGATTGAATCACGTTCACCACTTCTTTGCCCTTTTGAAATATGGTACAATATTTAGCAAGCCTTAGTCTATCGGAATTTCTTTGACACTCTTAAATGTAACAGAAATGAGCACCAGCAGGCCAAAGATCTCCTCAGTGAACTCCACAGTCGTCTGTTGTAAGTTATATGGGTCTGCTGAATTTATAATGTTTACCATGTTACAATTGCTTAACACCCTCCTTGATTACTAACGGATTGGAAAATTGTTCATCATCTCCGTGTGATGAAAGCCTGTAAATACAGAGCAGAATGACTTATTGAGTACTTTTAGCCTTTTTTGCCTCCGTATTAACAGTTTTGTCATCACAGCTTATATTTTTGTTATAGGGAATGATGTGTGCCTATAGATTTCTGCTTTGATTCTTACATTTTAGAAAAATGATGTATTGCTCTGTAAAAAGAGGTTTCATGCTCAGGCAATTGTTTTCCTTTCTTAAGTGCAACCTATCCCCAAATGTCTCGAGGAGGTGGTAGGCCAAGTGTATGGTATATAAGCATACTGGCAAAAGGCTTGCTTAGAAGTCTCCCTTGCCGAAGGATCAATGGCTGAAAGCACTAGGCATGTCTCTGTAACACTCACAGGTATGACTAAAGTAGATCTGCATGTCCATGATCCTTAAACACACTATTTTAGAACTCCTGGTTACCTCTATGTGGCAAAAATATTGCAAGTCCTTGCCTTCTAAACAAAATTGTCATTACAAACTGAGGTATTTTCTCCATCAAAGAATTTACTGTTTACAGCTGTCCTTCGCATAAAAGGGGAGACAACAATGGATGTTTCATGATTTGGCAGAAATGAGCTTTTAGCAAAGCTATGAATACAGAGAAGTTGACAAGTAGGAGAAATGAGTTGGGGAGGGCACTCTAGAGAAGGATAGATGAGAGCGGAGACTGTCATCCACTGACACTGGGCCTTTGGAGTCTTCTGCAAATCTCAATAGATGCTTGATACTAAAGTTTACCATAGTTCCCATGCAAAAAAAAAAAATTCTAGACATAAAAAAGAGAGATGTTTTAATCTGAGGACTATTTTTATGGTGATAATTTTGGCAAGAGTGTAAAAACGTGTAACTTTGCTTTTGAAAGTCCACTGGAAATTGTTCTAGTCATGTCCTTGCTGGTCTTTGACAAACGCAGTGAAGCAAATCCGGATGGAAGCTGCACTTTGTTCGAGACGGATTCATGTTCTCAGAAGGCTCAACAAATGCAAACAGAATGTAAAATTTTGGAAAACAAAAAAAGCAAGGTAGCTAGCAGAATTGTCACTCTCAGCAAAAATTATCTTTATCACTCTTTCTGCCTCTGAAAAGAAATGGTGTGAAATGCTCTGTTTGTATTATAATAAATCTGTGCCTTTACTTCTTGAGGAAGAGAGGCGCTTTATGCTTCTGTTCCTGCTAACATTGTTCCGGGCGGCCTGCTGAGATCACAGCTGACCTTGCCTTGACTGGATCTGTCTGTCTCAGATTATACTATCACAGGGATGTCTCATGCAGTGAGCTCCCCTTTGCTTATGGTGCTCCTTAGGCCAGTGAACCAAGCTAAAATGATCTGGAGCTCTATTCTGATCTCAAGCTAATGAGAATTGGAAATAATAGAACATTACGAAGGCTCTTGGAAATATAGCAATGAGAGGAAACATAAGTGTTTGCGATGTAACATACTATATCTGAGAGAGAGGATGATCATGTAGATAAAACAGTATGTACTATTATTAAATCACCATTCAGGTTTGAAAACACTTTTCAGTCAGTAAAGAAAATACATGGATAAGAACAAACAGAAGGGGAATGTACTACCCTGTGGAACTCACGATAAATCACATATTACAGTGGGAAAGAGGCTTAGGGGCAGAGCTGGCAGCATGAGTCTATCTATCTGCAGCAAACCAGCACCTCTGGGAAGCTTATGTCCACAGAAGTGCAGCTGTTGCTAAAGACGGTAGGACCTCCATTTGATTCCCTAATCATTTCTCCTTACACCACAGCTCCTACAAAAGGCCTGCGAATGAATGACTGGTGTATATATCTTCCATATTGCCAAGGGAGCTGTGTGTATTCGGTGTCCAAACACCCAGGAACAATTTGAGTTTTCCCGACATAAAAGTGCTTTGTGGATTTAACTGAGTCACAACAGCAGAAATATCACATCCCAGAGGAAATCAATCTTTACCTTTAACAGGTAGGTAGGTAGCTTGACAAGTCACAAAGAAGAAAAATAGTACTGTCCATGAGTCAAGCCTTTGGGATTACTGGGAAAGCTATGTCAGGGCTTTTTCAGGCCTACATGGATTCAACCTTCTGGTGACAGATTTGGCTTCCTTTGCATGGCAACTGAAAGGATAGGTTCCCAAGGCCAAATCATTTTGGACTGAATCTATTTGACAGCCTTTGACCCAACTCCCCAGCCAAGTTAAAACGACACATTCAATGTTATTTGGCATTTGGGTGGGAAGTGACTTTTCTGTTCTGCCAGAGGTCTCTTCTAAATGTCCTATAAGAGGAACAGACTGCAAACAGTAATGACATCTTGTGGTACTTGCTGAATTATTACCCTCTGATTTAGTAGAGAACTGGATGTCAAAGTTCATTACATCTTGCTCCCTCCATGCTGCCGCTCAACTCTGCAAATTAACACTGAAATTTCAGCTACTCTTAAAAGCTGGATACAGCAACATTACAAAGAGTAACTCCCCATGGCCTTGCTGTGGACCCAGTTCACTTTCACTTATTTCAGCTTTGGCACTATCATCTGGATTGTAATAAAATGCTCAGGAGTCTAATGCTTTTCATTAACTGTGTAGGCATCCAAAGCTCCCATAAAGCTGTGTGCTTAACGTAAGCTGTGTGAAGGATTTGCACAGTTCATATTAGCATCTATTATCATGACATTTTACTGATTATCCCATTCCGCCTCCCCACAACCACGTTCTTGTCAATACACTCTCTCCAATGTTCATTCCAGTCTAAGTTACAAGCTTTTCAGGACAAACACCACAGTTTCCTGTCAGTTTGTACAGTCCTTGTCAGCATGGAGTAGCTCATCTTTTATCAGGGATTTTGGGAGTTGACAAAATAGTAGTAATAAATAAGGCTAGCTGGAACAGTTTAGGCATATATCTCCACAGAAGTGATACAAATCTGTTTTTCCTGTTATGTGTTCAGTGGATATCTTTTGGGGCTTGTTGGCTCTTCGGTTTTGTTCTACTGTGACTTCTCAGTTTCTTTTTGTGGACAAAGGTGGCTAAAGCTACTTGCCAAATACAGCCTTTTTTTCTTCTTTTGGGCTACAGAAGGCCTCATAAGTAGATGACTAGTCTATATGCAAGATTTACATACAGCTTTGCTACTTTATGTTACTTTTTCCCAGTTGTGAGGAAAGAGAGAGTAAAAGACTATCACTTACGAAGAATTCAGAGGTGATAGTGAAATCACAGGCTTGTAAGATACAGTGAAACAATGCTGCTGATAGCTGATGGTATAGAACGTGGAGCAGCTGACCAATGCTACTGGTCTCTGCATTTTGAGTAGTTTTGAGTAGTGGGGCATCGTTTTCCTCATTTGCCCCTTTTACTGACACACAGATCATGGTGTTCACACTGGATATCGGAAATAATGTGCTCTGCCTATTTCCTTCACGTTTGCAAAAATTCAAACTGCAAATACAAATTACAAATCCACACTCGCTGGATTCCCTGTAGATGGAGAAAACAGAAATAGATGAAGATAACTATATGGCTCTATGATTTTACAATATCTAATGATAGCTGTATTGATCTAGGTTTTTCCATGGGATGATGCCACCTATTGGACATTCTTAAAAGAGGCAAAGCAGTTCAAAGAAAATAAATTCTTAGTATATACTAATTTTTTCCAGAAAAGCTGGCTAAACTTTTGACTCTTTCATATAGTTCAATAGCTAGATAAAGGCTTCTACTGGGACATCTTGAACTATGATAACTCATTAGAAAACAAGAAAGGATATAGCTAGAAAAAAACACTGGCAACACTGACAATCTTCTGGAAAAAGACAATGAAGTTTAGAAAAAAAAGTACAGGTAAAGTTTAACAAGACATTTTCATCCATTTTTCCAGGGGAAATGTGAGTAACTTTTACTTATTTATTTAATACTGAAGTGTGCTGAGGGTGATCAACTTTAATTAACCTTGAACTGCTCTTAGTAACCCAAACTAAACTTAAAAATTTTCTGTTTGGTAATGTAACTTGAGGTACTCTAAGAAATCTTTTTAATATTGGCCTTTCAATGCATTCTCCTGCAATGAAATGTCTCCTGCGCTCTGTCAGATTTTGACGGAACTGTGGAAGCCTCCACACAACTACCTGATCCTATGGTGGTGGTGTGTAAAGACTTACAAACTTTTATGTAGTGACATTGAAACTACTTACGAAATTGTAAAACTTCTCAAGGGCTAGGGTATGATTCTGCTAAAGTGGAATTCAGTGTTGAACTCTCATTTATTTTAACAGCACAAACTGAAGCCATAAATAATAGTCAACTTATAAAATAATCACTTTGACTTGATAGGACCGCTCACAACAGCAAGGGAAGCAGGATTTAGGATTTAACAGTTCAAAGATACAATGAAGAAAAATTACTTTTTCAAAGCATATCTAAAATATAAAATATTCTGAATTTTCAAAGCTTTATGTTTATGTCTCTTCCATTTGAAAATACAAATATTTATTTTTATTATTTATAAAAATATTTATTTAAAATATTTATTAATATAGCTGATGATAGAGAAAATTTGTAGTATGTTCAGTACTGCCTATCACACAATTACATGTTCCTATAGCATAACATTTTTAATAACTCATTCGAGAGCATTTTGATTTAAAAAAGTAGGTGCAGTTTCTGTGCGTGCTGACTTATCCCAGGTTTATTGCTCGTTTTGCAGCGCTGAAAGCACTATAACCAACAGGGAACATACATAAGACTTTCAAGTTTGCATTACCATACTTTTTTAAAAAAAGAATAAATAACTCATTTTCAATTAATTGCATTTACAGAGATATGCACAATTCAAAGTCAGATTACCTAAAATCTCAAAGCCTCTCTTGCATTGGAAGAACAATCAAGTATTTTAATGTCAAGGCACATGAAGTAAATCCGAATAGCTTCTTGGACTTTAAAAGGGCTGTTTGAAATGATTCCCATTCCTTAATACATGTTTATCCCTATTGGTGCTCTTGATATCTTTTTTTCGTTCTCCTTCTTTTTTTCAGATTCTCTTTTATTTTGCTAATATTCTTCTAGACTCTTGAAAAAATGCTTTTGTTCAGCTTGTTCATAATCAATGGTGGCACAAGCCTGTTAATTATTTAACTTCTGTAATATGCCAGTAAACTCAAGACGCTATTGGAACATTTTATTTATAGACACTTTGCAAAGCAATGATCTTAATGAATCCTAATTTTTTATATTTAACTGAGTAAATATGAACATTGTGCAGATGTGTTGCTTTTGCTCTTGTCACTATTATGTCAACAGTCCTTGAGATCAAGTTGGACTTGATATCAAAGTTATTCTAAAACTTGGCACCTCTATATGAAAATCTCTTTCATTTTCCATGTTTGACAGATGGTCTCATTTCCTCCTGATGTTTGAAATATGGTATCCATCTCAGTGTTATCCGGCCTCTTACAAATTGTTTCATTTACAATCTTGACCTCAGCCTGCCTGTAACAGGTTTATTAATACAAAATTCTGCCCACCATGAAGGTCTGTTCAGAGCTTTGCTGCCTTGAAGGATCTCGGCCCACATATTTTTGTATAACTGCAAAATTAAGAAAAAAAAAAGATTAATTTGTACAGAAAATAAAACCAGGAACATTTCTGCAGGTTTATATTATTCGATAAATATTTGGTTCAAATGGGATTGTGACTGAATTTCTAGATAACAAATGTGGTAATTATGCACGAGCTAGAATAAATGCAAAGATAAAGGATAAAACTCCAAACTAGTGTAAACATCAGGTTACCTGTGTAAATCATTTAGACCATTCTTGGTATAAGAACAGTTACCTTTGTATTCTTGTTGTGATTATGTTGTTTTCAATTTGACATCAGTTGTATTATCAAAGGTAGAAATTTAGAGGCAAGGCTAAATTAAGCTAATCTTCATTCTGTCCACACTGAAAACTGTATCTGAAAGCACTCATGTACGTCAATACATTTCTGCCAAGTAACATAACTTCTCTCCCAGATATGAACTTTTTAGTCTGAGAATAAGAAATTCCTCTCTCACAAGCAGATTGTTAATTCATCAGCAATTTTATGAGGGATAAACAGCATTACAGAAATATGAGGGAATGAAAGCAATATCTTCAGCAGTAAGTATGAGTATAGTATAATACAGTAAAAGAGCAGTCAGTGATGTAAAATGGAAAGCCTTTCATCGACATCAAAAGAAGGCTTGGCATTAGATTTCTGTAATTATTTAAATAAATATTGAAATATATTCTTTGAATATATTTACCCCTCGATTATTTGGGCTAGAGCTTACTGAGACTATTTAATCCATTCCAAGTTTGTTTTAATATTGTTGCACATTTTTTAAAATTAATCTGGAAATAAATGTAGTGAAAACTTTACATACTTAAGCTGAGATTGTCAGAGCTTCAGAGAATCACAGAATGGTTGAGGTTGGAAGGGACCTCTGGAGATCATCTAGTCCAACACCCCTGCTCAAGCAGGGTCCTCTAGAGCACATTGCACAGCATCGCCTCCAGGTGGGTTTTGAACATCTCCAGGGAAGGAGACACACAGCCTCTCTGGGCAGCCTGTGCCAGTGCTCTGTCACCCTCACAGGAAAGAAGTTTTTCCTCATGTTCAGATGGAACTTCCTGTGGTTCAGTTTGTGCCCATTGCCTCTTGTCCTGTCGCTGGGCACCACGGAGAAGAGACTGGCCTCATCCTCTTGACACCCCCCCTTCAGATACTTATACACGTTGATCAGATCCCCTCTCAGTCTTCTCTTCTCCAGGCTGAACAGGCCCAGCTCCCTCAGCCTTTCCTCGTAAGAGGAAAGGCTCCAGTCCCTTCATCATCTTTGTAGCCCTCCGCAGGACTCGCTTCAGCAGCTCCATGTCTCTCTTGTACTGGGGAGCCCAGCACTGGGCACAGTACTCCAGCTGAGGCCTCACCAGGGCGGAGCAGAGGGGCACGATCACCTCCCTCGACCTACTGGCCACACTCTGCCTAATGCAGCCCAGGATCCCATTGGCCTTCTTGGCCACAAGGGCACACTGCTGCCTCATGCTCAACTTGTTGCCCACCAGCACTCCCAGGTCCTTCTCGGCAGAGCTGCTTTCCAGCAGGTCAGCCCCCAGCCTGTCCTGCTGCATGGGGGTTATTCCTGCCTAGGTGCAGGACCCTGAAGTTGCCTTTGTTGAACTTCAGGAGGTTCCTCTCCACCCACCTCTCCAGCCTGTCGAGGTCCCTCTGAACGGCAGCACAGCCTTCTGGTGTGTTAGCCACTCCCCCCAGTTTAGTATCATCAGCAAACTTGCTGAGGGTGCACTCTGTCCCTTCACCCAAGTCACTGATGAATATGTTGAACAAGACTAGACCCAGTATTGACCCCTGGGGGACACTGCTAGGTGCAGGCCTCCAACTTCCATGGAGAAATCATGCCCAGACTATTAAAGTTTATTTTAAATAGAATCTGAACTTTTGTTCAGTGCTTAAAGCTGCCTATTACACATTTGGAAACTTTTCTCCTGCTCCAGCTAAGGATCTCTGACTCTAGGCCCAAGCCACCCCACTGCAACACAACATGGATTATCCTGAATTAAATTCATATGCCTGTTTTGCTTTTAAAATCTATTCTACATCACATCATAATTTGTACTAAAATGTTTGCACTGTTTTCCTTTCTCCTCTACATTTCCTTTCCTTTCATATGAAACACAAACTGTCTATAACTCATTCATGAATAAGACGTGTGAAATGGAGAGGAAAGTATGAGACTTAAAATAATCATAGAATTACAGCTATGAGAAAGGTAATGAAAAATTCTGATTGATACAAATATTTAACATATATGTAATTAGAAAGAAAGAAAGGTATCCAAATGTAAGTTTTAATGCTGCATTATTTGATAAGCTGCACAGATAGGAACAAACAGAGAAATAAATACAGGCATTCAGGAGACAGGGGGCTTTATCAAACAGTTTCTTTGAGTGAGTGACTGGTAGCCTTTTTCAAATTTCAGCTGCAGGTATTTACACAAGTTGAAAAGCGTGGACTAAAAGGTAGTTTGCAAAACTTGCCTGAATCCTACAGAACATGGATTGGATATCACTGCTTGAAATTACTTTCTCGATATGTGTTTAAATATGACTCTTAATATTTTTACAAGAAACTTAGGAAGTACTTAGAAGGTAAGGAAGTCAGCAATGTTTAGATTCCTATCCACATAACACTCACATTATTCAAGGTCTGTATAGCTATAGGTGAAGTTGGTTGTCTGATGTTTTCAAAAGTCTTAAAATGCAGTGCTGCTCAACTGAAAATAGACAGTTGCTAGAAGAGCTAGCATCACTCTTCTATCACAAGGGATTTTCTAAATAAAGGAAATTCTGTAAGAAAATTAAGCTGTATAGATTTCAGTGATGTATTTGGAAGTCCATCAGTTCTAAAATCCTAACATTAATGAATTAAATAAGTCTCCATGGCTAGTATATTTGTATGAGAAATCAACCTAAATCTTTCGTTACAATTCACAAAGTAAAAGGGGCTAGCCAAATCCATTACATGACAGCTTTATCAGCTGCTGATATGTATCTCCAGCTGATTGCTAGAAAGTATTCTAGGAAAGGATCGCTGTATACATGCCCTGTATCTTATATTTTTGCCCCTAGCATCCACTCATAGTTCCTGTTAGAAACAGAATAAGGGGTGAAAAAGGGCTGTGGCCAATACAGGTGTTCTTACAGATAGTGTTCCTTCTCCCCGAATTCCCTCTGAAGCTTCATTCTCCAAGGCCTCTTTCGTTAATTTAATCCTGAAAAACCCTATAGAAAGGGAAACAAAGTTCCCAGTGATGATTATGGTCCTCTTGTTGAGATGGCTTAAAATGTAGTGCTAGCCCTTCCGTCTTCATCTGTAGATACTGTGTTCGCAAAGTAATCATTTTGTTAGGTCAGTGTCTCTTTAGAAACAACTGTGCTGCTTTCTGTATTGCCTGATCACCATAGAAACAATGGACAATTTTAGACAGCAAGACGCAGATACCACAGTATTGAGTACACTTGACTCAGCAGTCCTGTCAAACTTCCTGGCAGTCTCCCCGGGCTCTAGCGATTCGCTACAGGGTCTGTCCACACTAAACAAAACTGCCGTACTGCTAGTCTCTACATAATAGCTATCCCACAGTTTGGCCCTGCTGACTAGAGTTGGTCAGTAAGCAGGAATTTTGGTTCGTTGAGGCTTTAGAGTGAAATACAGCCCTTAAAACATATCAAGAGAACAAAAGCCGAGAGGAACAATGACCTAGAATAGCCAAATCCATGGTGCACCCACATCCTGAATCCTGCATGTATGTCTGGTTATGGCACCTTGGAAAGGATATGGCAGAACTAGGAAGGATACAAAAAGGGACAACAAGGCTTATCAGAAGAATGAAAAGGCCCCCACAGATATTGAATGGATACAGACTGAGAACAGAAAGTACTTTTTCACAGTATTCATACTTAAATTGCGGGACATGCTGTCACAAGGTTTCACAGAAGCCAAAAGGTGGATTCAAAACAGATGAGAAAACTTAATGGAACAGATAACATTGGTGGCTATTAAAAAGGATGATAGAAATACAACCTATGGCTTGAGAAACCTCTTCAACAACCGTCAAAAGCTGAGAAACTACGGGAAGAATATGTCTATATATCATCTGTTTTGTACAATGGTTTGCTTCTGCTATTAGCTATTGTCAGTAACAGAGTATTAAGTGAACTGGATCCAGTGTGGCCATTCTCATGCTCTTGATACAATTCTTGCTTTGTGTGATTTAGACTACACAAACGAATGCCTCTGAATCTTAACAGGGGTGAATTACATATTTATTAAAGCAAGGAGAAGCACTGACAAAACAGAATCTTTCCAATCTATATTAAGATCCCTTGGGTTTCTCTCTTCAGTTTTGGACCAGAATTTTCAAGTAGAACCTGGGACACCTTACTGGGAAATGTGTCATCAAACCAACGTGATTTACGTACAGAGCTTGTATTTCATTGCGTAAGTGATATGACCTTTGAAAGGGAAGGTAGGGGACTCCTTGCATCTTTATGGTTAACAGAGGTGTTCCCAGAGTAAGTCCAGGATTAAATTAGCATGTACAGAGTAATGCTGTACTTTCACTACTACTTAGTAGTAGACCCAAACTACTATATACTGCCTGATTCAATTACAATTGGAAGATATTTCACGACAGGAGATCCTGAGATGGTCAACGCAGAAGAGAGGTACGAGAGTTAAGGACGGGATGCTGGCTTCTGTGATGCTATCATTAATAAAGTAAATAAAGCCAGAGTTTCTTAAAGTCTTTTTCATCATTTCATTTGTGATAATTGGTAAATACATTCTACAGTCCTAACAATCCTTACCCTTGGAGCTCAGGCTTCCTAGGTTGTGAAATATGTATGATGACATGTGCTTACATCAAAGGGTTTCTAGGAGCTTTGATTAACAGGATTTTTAAATACTTTGGGATTGCTAGATGAAAGGTAATGTGCAAGTACCTTTCAATGCTAAGTGAGAAGCTTTGGCTACACAATTGCAAAGTGTTATGAACACACTGGGTGGATGGGATGATTTGAGTGTAATACTAGCTATTACAGAGTTTCCAGTCAAAGAGATTTGCCAGACTCAACTGATCTACTAGCAGAACGACAGCAAACTTGAGCATCAACTTCCTCTGTCCTCCTATATATGTAAAAAAATTCCAAACAGAGCTAATTTTGATGTGGAAACCTGCTGGCTCTAATTTACCTTACAACACGTGACACGTTGCTGGATGTTTGACATGTTGCTGTTGAAAACGTATCAATTTGGTTTTGTCTTGGAAAACACAGGCATCTTTGAATATTTAAGAGATCACTTTCGAACACAACCAAATAATTAAAACGATAGGTCTAACACTACGTGCTCTTTGCTACAGGCTAAAAACCAAGGAGGCATGCTAAGTCACCATGCTGAGGTGCAACTCTACCCTATACATTTCTCTGTTCTGTCACTGTCAAGCTCAATTACTCCAACCCAAATTAAAAATGAAATTATCTACTCATAATTGAAGTTCTTCGAAATTATGCATAGTCCACCGTAGACATACATGTACCTCTAATATTCTCACATATACTTTGCTTTCCTCCATTTGTATGCAAACAGCATGAATATAATCTGCCTTTCCCCAAGGCAAGAGTACAAAAAGCAAAGTGTACATGCTGCTCCTCAATTTTCTTTCACTTGTGGAATCGCAGAGATTCTCTGAGGAAGATAGGAAAGAGGCTGGAATGATAAAAGTGCATTTTATCAAAGCGTCTCCAAGACCTCTTTGTTGGAAAGTTTTCATTGTACTTCGAGCGACTGTCCTTATGCACGTTCCATTCTGGATGATTCCAAAGTAATGCCTGCTCCACTTGGAGGTAGGTTTCAAAGTCATAAATGAACAATGCCTAGAGAATAACTTTATTCAATGCAACCTCTATTCCAGAAGCCTCTACAATGACAGCTTGGGAAAGATCTGGTTGGATGTCCACAGAGCTGTTTTGCAAACACCTGGAATAGTCATGTTCCAAAGCATTATTAGATGTGTGAATGAATGAACGCTGATTCTTGATGCATTTACAGGTCTCTTTGACGCTATCCAAGATGTAGGCAGACTGTCTTTGGGCATTTATGTGCATTTTGATCTTCTGAAAGTGAAAATAAATAGCCAAACAGCTTTCCAAAAAGACAGCCCTGGGTGGGCCAAAGGATGCAGTACTCCTTCAGCTCAATCATATGAGGAGATGCTTTAGACTGAAAACAGAGATGCTTTGGGGAGACAACTCTGACGATTAAATTGAAATTCCACAAGTTTGAACTCACCATGAATAGTTTGATTTCCTCTATTAGCTTCTTAGCAATAGCAGGTGAGAAATTTTTCCACGGATAGATGAAACAAGTCTATTGCCATTAGTTCATATGCCAAAAAGGACTAGATTTAGGTCCTACTTTGGAAATTCTCCCTCACATCAGAGAGAATATTTTCGACAAGTTATGATGGATGCTACTTTTCTACTTGTGTGTTTGCAGCTACATGTTAAGTTCCTTTAAAAAGTGAGTAACTGACTAAGATGAGACCTCCTGGAAGATGATGGGAAATATTTATCTCTCTCAGGAAGGAAATGAACTTGCTTACGCAGAGAAAGTTTGAAAAGCTCAAGATATGGCAGGCAAGGACATCTCATAATTTGGCTGACGGTCCACATATCATGTGGAGAGCGAAAATTATTTAAACACAAAGATTTTAGATGTTCTGAAGTTTCATGCCTGCTACCATGAATTAGGATTGTTTTTACCATGAAGGTGTCATAACAGTGCAGCAGTACATACTCGGAAGTTCAAAATATAAATTAGTTGGAGGAGTCCTGTGGACTTTACTCTGTAACTCTGGCATCATTTTTGACGTCGGTTTTTTTCAGCAGGTACGTATGCATTCAACTAAGTCATAAGATCAGGTTCATAGATTTACCTAAGAATAAAACTTAGAAACTGGCACCTCAATCTTCCTGAGCACGAGAAGTTAAAATTTGTAAAGAGAACTCTCCTTAGAATTCAATGTTCTCCTGAACAGTAAAGACGATCACAAGAAATAACGGTATTACAGGGACATATCTCGATGCCAAGCGATCTACTGAAAGACAATGGCTGAAGAGAATTTTGGCCTTTGCATAGGTCAATGGAATCATGGAGCTTATTGAAAAATGACAGATAATAGAAAAAAACAAACAAAAAGGAAAAACTACATACTAAAATTGTTCCGGAACTAAAGGAAGTGAGATTTTTAAAACACTGTAAACCAAGCATACTGTTTGAAACAAACTGCAGCAGCTCAGTCTCAAGACAACATGATGTAGGGAAACAAATGAAGATGAGGAACAGGAAATTTGCTCTTTATGCCCTTGATGCATATTCACTGTATAAATAATACAAGGATAAAAGGGCTCTTACAGACCTTTATTCCTGAGGTATAAACATAGCAATAGTTGAATGTACATATTAACAAACACTGGAAATAGATTCTATTTTCTTTATTCTTAAATATGTAGTTTTTCTAGTTATAAATGTTTTTTAGAAGAGTCTCAAGATATTATATCTACACATACAGACAGGTACTTCCTCAAAGTCTTTTGCCTTGCACTGGCCTGAGAAAAAAACTGACACACATAAATTCCTTAATTACTTGCACAAGATGAGGACAGACCATATCTAGAGATAAATGTCATATAGCAGTGCTTCCACAACTTACTGCAAAATGTTACTGCCCATGCACTGCTAAAACAGACATTGCTCCAAGAGTGTGAAAGAAAAAAAGATAACATCCTCAGATATTTCAGAGTTATCCTGATGTCCTCCTCTCAGGACTAGAGCTTTTCTACGCTTTCCAGTTAGGAATCAGGATGCCAGCTGACTCCCTTCCAGCACCTACACCTTACTGTTATTCTGAAGAGACCCAGCTTCTCTCCTGCTCCCTAAGGAGCTCACATGCCTCAAAAATCTCGAGGAGACTGTCTCCTCGAGATGGTGCTAAGATCTGCACTCAGATATTCAAGTCCTCTTAGTTTCCTAAGTTGGAAGCTTAAAGAGCCAGGGCTACATTTGAAAATCCTGGTTTCTTTTAAAAAGAACTTGACTGGGGATTAATGTTTGTGATGTATCTCTCAATAAATGCTATTATTATTATTATCATCATCATTATTTGGCTTTGTGTGTGTATAAATTATATTGCAAGCCACGAATCATCAATCCATGACAAGATGCCCTCTGTCATATCCTAGAATCCCCCCTGGATAAACAAAATTCTCTCATAGTCGTGCATTTCTGATATTATTATTTTTAATTGAAACAAGTTTTAAATTTTTCTTTCTCTTATTAATAGTAATATTGTAATAATCTAATGTAATATCTAATCTAGGACATTAGTCATAATGTAACTAGGATTTAGCGCAACAACAATAGGCAACACAGAAACAGAGACATGAGGATTCTTTGTCCTTAAATCAATGGGAATTTTGCCAGTGATTTTACAGAGTCAGAAGTTCACCATAAAAGTAATAATAGCCACCAAATTAGACTTTGATAGGATAGAGGTCCATATACAGCTTTGCAGGCCTGTGATGACATCCATCAAGAAATCTAACACAACGAAATTGGGAATAAGAAGGGCTAGAAAAGATGGAAGCTCTCCAAGGTATTAAGCTACCTACTAAAGAGAGATTACTCCCTAAGGAATCTTAGGAGATGGTATAATTATTTTTTTCAGTTCAGCAGAACAGGTGCCTACAAGAGCAATTAAGAGTAATACTGCATGACTTTCTCACTGAAGCATATCTCCAGCAAATGTAAACTGTCATTGCTCTGCTGACATCAATTTAACTATGGTATTTTGCACTGAAAGAGGGTCTTTCCTTTCTTTCCTAGCTGTAAAGTGTCTTGAATATGTTATGGCCATTTACAAAAACAAACCCTTTCAAGATGATTAGATTTATAAATACTAAAACAGGTTTTAATACCTCTCCGTTAGCTTTGCCAATGGGAGAGTTGAGAATGAAGTCAGGAGGAGCAAAGACATCAACCAAGGCAACGGCATCATCTTTCAACTGTTTAGAAACAAAAGACATACATTTGGCAACTTTTGTAGGTGTCTATGGCTATCTGTGAACTCGAGAGCAGTATTAAATTACTTCCGTATATTACCAGCCACTGGTAACTTAACAGAAAACAACTGTAAGCAGACTAGGTTTATTTTGCCTTTTTTTTTTTCTCCCAAGATAATTACCAAAAAGAGATTGTATTTTAAATGCTTTCTTTTGTTACTTAGGAGTTTTAAGACACATTTTAACTAAGATGGCACTGTTCATGACATAAAAACACAGATTTAAGAATGTGAAAAGCATAACTTCTAGATTCTTATTTGAAAACGTATCTTACCTGGGAAAAATATGAGCCAGTTTGAAAAGCTTTTGTGTTGAGAAAAAAAACCATGAACTAACAATATAATTAAATACATAGAACTGGAGTAGAGATCTCAAGTATTTGGCTAGTTTTCCAGTAAAAATTGCAAGGCCACAAACGAAAGAGCATCATTTTGTAGAAATATATTGTTTTCCAGTTTTTGGCAAAAAAACTAGGACTATTTTCAGGGTCAATGGGTTATTAGCCTTCTCTTTATATCAAGTTATTTAGAAACAATCAATATAACATTCTGCTAATTTACCCCTTGAAGTACAGAATAACTGACATGTCTCTTTTTTTAGTACTCAAATATTATATCATTATTCTATCACAACAAACAATATTGATGGCTTACCCTGTAGCAAAGCTCCAGAATAGCATTCTGAATAAATCTACCAGCTTGTTCGCCTGAAACATAGCCACCTGCAAATACATTTACAATAAAATGATACAAAGAAACTTAAATCATTTAAAGTTATACTGTTACAAAGGAGTTTATCAGTTCAGTACACAAGAGACTAAATGCTCTTGCACTGACTAGCTTTCATTAATGAGCTGACTGCAAACCCCTTAGTCTAAGACTTTTGGAACCTTCTGCATGAATAAACCACATTACAGCATCTGGCTGTATATTTCCTGTCCTCTCCCGCAAGGGCTGGAGCACACCAAAGCTTGTGAGCACTCCATCCTCTGTGAGCTAGGAGTGAATCTTCTGGGTTAATGTATAGCTTTATACTTCCAAATCCCTGCTCCTGAAAATTCTGCCCAGAATGACTATTTTACATTACACAGGCAATAACAAAATGCTCTAATGTAAATCCTAATTAGGATTCTCTCCTCCTGCCAAGAGACAACGTGGGAAAAAAAAAAACCCTAATTCTGAAATTAGGACTTTTATAAAGTGACATGCATAATCCATATAAGGAGCTGATCTCACCTTGGTAGAGCACCGCCAGATGTTTACTTAAAGACCAGAGGCCATACAGAGCACTGAGGTTCTTAAGCACAGGCTGCAGAGTAGATGGTACGTTGGGATCATGAGTGTAGTCATGATATCTTTGTAAGACTGTTAGTTCAATGAAAGCAATGGCTAATGATCGACAGTAGTACACCTTAGGAAACAGAAAAGAAGGATACTGAGTAACAAAATACAAGGAATGAATATCCAGCTGGTTCAAAATGGTATTGCTCAAGTGAAGCTGGTGGAGATGTGTCCATTTACATTGGCTGATAACATAGGTTAAGATTCAAAGAAAGTCTAACAAGAAACTACGAGGAAATTTTAACAAGAAACTACGAGGAAATTTTCTACAATGTCCTTGCAAAGGTTAGTCAAAAAATGCCTCATGCAAGTAGAAGAAAGATCCTTATTTTCCACATAGTCCAGTTTGGGTAGTCACACCAGTCCTAAGAGAGGACAGATTCAATGTTTAAAACCTAAGCGGTGCAATTTGGCAGCACCTTGCACCCATACTGCGTGGGTTCAAGTAGCTACATCGCAGAGGAGTCCATGGAAATTCAGGTCTGATGACCTTAGGATGATCAATAACCCATACAACTCTAAGGTGACAAAAGTAGGTTTAGATTTCAATTAATATATAGAATTTTATAAAGGGAATAACATTTTCAGAGGTTCAGTAATCTACTGAAAACTTAGCACAGTCCATTCAATTAATAAAAAAATTAAATCTGATCATGTAAGCGTGACTCGATTAAATACAATGGCCTGCAATATGCTTTGAAAGAACTACCCAGCTAGTCTTTGCCAACTATCTGATCAGAAAGGTAAAAGTCACCACTTACTGTTAACCCAGAGTACAAAATCTTAAATAGTTGTACTGGCACAGGAAGACTTGTCTACCTTGACATGTTTCACCTTTGTTGTATCGTGGCATATGTCATACGATGAAATAGGCTGCTAGGTGAAGACACTCTAGTGGATGAATAAGAGGGGAATATGAAACTCTTTCTTTTGTGGCTGATTTGTTGCACTACTGTAAACCTGTATTTGCTTTTAACTCATTTGTTTAGTTTGTGCCATTTAGAGTTAGTTAATTAGTTTTCCTTTTTTTTTTTTCTAACTTGCATCATCCTTGCATTTAAATCAATTGTGGGATTTAAGAAAGGCATATTGCAAAGATCACTGTCTCTCTCTGTATATAACTGTTCAGTGGCATACTTGATAGCAAGCTTATACGTAAGTATGAACTGGAAAATCCACATCTATTCTCTACAGGCTTAGGAAAGACTTCTTCCCTTACTAGATGGACTTGTTTAAATCAGAATATTGAAATGAGTGTCAGTTCTCTAGTCATAATGAAATAGGTTTCAATATCCCAAATGAAGCATTAAGAATTATTTCTTTATTCTTCTGCCCTTCTTCCTTCTTCATCTTTGCTTGCACTTCTCTGTTGTTTTAATCAAGTTTCTGGCTGAAGACAAATAGACACTCCTCACTACTGAGGTTTCTAACCTTCTTAGCCGTTGTGAGACATCATAGACAAGTAATACAAAGCACTTCCTCCTTTCTGCTTTGGGATGCCTTCACAGAACTCCCAAACCAAAATAACGTAGGGATAGGCTACGATTCTCTCCCAGATCTTCCACAGCAAGAACAAATACTATATATTCATCAAGCACTGGTCTGACAGAAAAGTTCTTCTTCATGCCCAGAAAGTTTTAAACTTTTAAACAAGTAGTTAAAAGCACCGCTTGTAAATCATTTTCAGATGTTTCTGAGGCATTTATAACAAGAAATCCCCCTGTCCTGAAGACAAATTGCAGGGAGGAAAGAAAACCTAATGACCTAAGGTATTTCAGTACCTGTCTCTGTGGGAGTTGTGCGCCTAAATAACTTTAAAATTTAGCTTAACTGAACACAGAAACAAGGTGAGTAACCTTTAAACTGCTGAGCAAATCACCTCTAACATCCTGGCCCTAGAACCAACCTCCCAAAAGCTGGCCAGTGGATAGGCAATCAGGTTCGAATTTCTTGTACTTCTTATGTTGCATGCAACTAGAGCGCAATTCTTGTCCTGAATTTGACACAGAACAGGGTCTCTACTATGCTGCTTCCACTGTAAACACAGGAAAGGTTTCCTTCATTCTACCACTGGTTTTACACAGACCATAGCCTACTGAAGCCAAGCTGGCTCTTTCTAGGTGCAGAGTTGAATATTCCTTCCTGCAGTTTTTAAATGAGTTTTGCAGATAGGGTCAGCTACATTGGCCATCTTCAGGGAACAGATCTCTCTCCTCAGTGACAAATGCCAAGTGTTCTTTTCTTGGATGTCAGTCAATTTTTCTCATGGAGGTAACAGAAGTGTTTAGGGAGCTTGGGGATACAAACTGAAATTTGGAGTTATGCCATTCCTGGCTGTTAAAGCTCACTGGTGTGAGAGCAGATCTGCTATTTGTAGACTGTCAGCGTTTCCTTTTCAGGTTCCAATGCTGTCAGTCTGATATCTTTCATGAGTAGTTTGCGCTATAGAAATTAGAGATGGAAAAGACCGTTTAGGTCATCTATTTTACCTACCTGCCAGAGCAAGATTCTTTCCTACAGTATGTATTTGGCCACAAGAGCAGATGGAGATGTAATAATCAGATGCTGCTCAAGATTTAACAGTAGGACCTATAGTCTTCAGAAGTTACAGTTTCAAACTTACGCACACCACCCAGCACATGCCTGCACTTTTCTGAAGGGAACTATATCCTGGAAGACTTCTGCTGATCATAACTGTCCTCCTTCTATCATGTTTAATACAACGCACATGGACAGGAACTACATTTTATTAATATGACTTGCTGCTTTATGCTTGAGGAAATTATACTTCATGACATAATGGGATAAAACTAACAGGATCTGGCAAACTTGGATGAAAACACACATAAATAAAACGAGAAAGCTGAGTAAGTGTTACCTGACAGTTGTTTTTTGCCTCAAAATCACTTCGCCCAGACTGCCTCTCCTGGCTCAGCTTTAGATCACTTTCTTGGAGCAGGTAACAAACCAGCCATTTATATGCTGCTAAAGGAACTGCAGAAAAGAGAAGAAAACTGAAATTCTTAGTATTTACATTCATAATGCCAGAAGTCAGATGCAGATTCTACTACGTTCTCAGTTCACATTCCGGAGATGAGAAGTGAAGGTGATAATTAATCAACAAGAAACTTCAGCAAACGACACACAAAACACCATGAATACAGCTGTTATTTCTTGGATAAGATCTTTGTGAGTCAAAAAATGCTGGCCCATTAGTCAACACCAAACCAGCACTCCGGTGAAAATTAAGGGGCGGCACTCTCGGCTTGAGTAAGACCCTTCCTTGAGGCAGAATTCTGGTGATAGAAGGCAGAGCGATAGTCATGTGATAGTCACTTTGCCCGCCCAATACTGTAGTTGCAGTAAGTAACAGCTGGGTATAATAAGATTGTAACTTTCAGTGAAGACGTATCCTGCTTGACCATACACTAGTTCCAACTGACCCCAAGCTGCAAGACCAGGTATATCCATAGCTCAGTTTAAACACAAATATTTTCTGACGCCATCAAATTCTATTAAGTTATTTTCTTTCCTGTTTTAAGGCTTAGGTCTACATGGTTCTGAGTCTCTTCTGAGAATAAAACAAGAACAGAAGATAGTCAACATTTTGTGGACTCATTCCTTCTCAACTGTGAAATGATGCTACATTCTGTCAAGCAGATAACTTCTAACTGAGCAAAGGTGGCTGAATATAATCGAATGTGAATTAACTGCTTTGTATATGTTATGTGTTATACTTTTAGAACAGTCTGGAACTATTAAGGGAAAAGGTACTACAGCTTAAGGACCTTGTACAAATCCTGCTCATCTGTGCCTTAGCTTAAGATTTAATGTAGGGATTTTATTTATGCAACTGTGAGTGTTCACACGCTGCCTGAGTTTAGGCACCTAGTTTAAGAGCCTACCTTCTAAAAAAATACTGCAATAAAGAGATTAAGATATTTTTAAAACTACAATCTGATTCAGTAGGAATTTTAAAAGAGGACAAAAAACTTGTTTCGCTATTAGTGTGTGCTTTGAGGGATTTCACTAGCTGGAAAAACAAAATAAAGAAGAAATGCAGTCATTTTGAACTAGTATTTATCTTATTTCAAACTATTCAGATTTTTCCCCATAGCTATTATGGTACTATTCCATAGTACCTCACTTAGTATCTTAACTTAGCACTCTGATCGTTATTCAAAGTTCAGGTTTTTTGCAATTATTTGAGCATGGAAGTGGTATTGAATGCCAGGAATCAACCCAACTGCGCCTTATATACTAAGACTGGAGTTTCTTCCCCTTCTCAGTTTCACAGATTCACTTTTGCCCAGTTCCCTGTTTCTATCTCCTCATCTCTTCACTTCTTCATTAATTTTTGCCTCCAAGAGCCAAGCTGGGTTCACAGTAATACAAAAGTGGGAATGGCATGTAACATCTTACTTGATTCGATTATATAACAGAGTAAGCCAAGAAAAGTAAGGTGACTTTTCTTTTGCCATTACTCCTTTTTCTCCATGCAACCAAAAGCAAATCTTAAAGCAGTGGACATACATAAAGCCTTTTCCACATATTCCTAAATCACATGTATGGTTTCTTAAAATATTTAAGATCCAAAGGTAGCGACAGTCAATGTTGGTCACAAGTGTGTCATTTAACAACAGCAATGACACAGTGGCAAAGAACCTAGATCACAATGCTATTTTAAAAGAACAAAAATGTAAGAAATATATGTGATGCTACTCTGCATAAAAATTCCATGACAGAATTCAGATTTTACTTCTGGGGACAACAGTGTATATATTAGGAAATCAAAATTGCATTTTTAGCAAACTGTAACGTGCAAGGAAAGCCAGCAAACAGTAATTTGACAAATATCTAGTAAGTGGTGGAGAGTGAATCTCAAATCTCTGGATCAGGCAGGAATTGAAGATTTTTGAAGTAGTTCTACAACAGCAAAAGGCTACCTGAAGAGTCCATGCAATCTTCAACACTAATGGCTGTGAATTTCTGGCCAAGGATGTGGTGGTAGTTCTGCAAAAAGTTTACTGTTCCAAAAGGGGATTCGAAAGGAGCTTTCTCTGAAAAACCGAAGAAAATAAAAATGGTTTACAAGAAAAGAAATCAGACTGTTTGGAAGTAAAAACCTATTATAAAGCCAGACATACACTTGATAGGCCAGATGCAGATAGGCCAAAATATTTCCTTTTTGTGGCCTAGTCCAGCAAGTGAGGACAGGTGGACAAGTGCTGAAAAACCTGACACACTGTCTACAAGCACCACAAGATTCAACTCCTTTTGCAGGGTTTCATAGTCCTGGAAGTTGGCAAAAATCACTGCTACAAAAGTGACACAAAATCATTTATCTAGGGAACTACAAAACATAGTCATGGTAATTACGATAAAGTTAAGCGATATGAACTGTTTTAAGCACAATGAACAAGGTACCCAGACTCCCAATGATTTTAGGAGTAGCTCCATTCAACTAAATGGCATTTCTCAGGAAGTAAGATACTAATTAACAGGATTAGGGATGGCAGACCATCTAGTTAGCTTCCACAAGATCTAGGAGAAAGAATATTTCTTGCAGCAAATATCTGTGTATTTGTGAATGTATCATGTGATGGAGTCTGTAGCATATTATTTCTGCTCTACAAAATGACTAAATGACTATCAGCTGCTTTAGTATAAAATTACCTCTTAATTCTATTATCTAGTCACTGTTGGGTTCAGCATAGGATTCCAGAATGAAAACTGACCTCTTATGCAATTCATCCAGCTCATTAAGTAGTTGCTGGTTTGCTGAAGCAGGACGTTATTATCACCTTCATATGTGCAGTTTGGGTCATTGTCATTACGAATTTCACCTAGACGATTCACTTAAAAAGAACAAGTGCACATTTTAATATATTTCAGTGTATTAGTGAAGGGTAAGGTAATAATTATGCTGTGATAAAAATGTGAGAGATCTATGTAAGGCATCTGTTCCTGTATGTATAGCTATTCTTACCAAGAGATGAGCTTGTAAATTCATTGTTTAGCTTGAGAAACTGAATATCGTGGGAAGATTTTATAAAAGCGTGGATTCATTTTTGAAGGGCAATTTTCACCCAAAAAATTTGCATTTTTATTCCTGGAACCGAAACTGAATCACATATACTGTCTTATTCTGCCCAAATGCTGGTGTAGACACTGCACGGGTTTAGTTCTTCTTGTGGTGTCAGGTATAAAACGAAAAAAAAGGAGATGAGGAAAAAGCGCTTTCTAAAATTATCCCTAAAATCTAGATGCCGTGACCCAAAAAGAGTTGAGGTAGGCAAGAACATAAACATTCTCTCTCTGAGCAGGGTATAAAGTAGTCTGTAACTTACTGGCAAGGTAACCATGTCCTCCACAAGCTTCTCGGCACTCCTGGGCTGCCTGCTGAGCAGTCCAAGAAGACAGTGGTTTGCTGGCAGCAGATAAGGCATGAATCTCACGTCCCAAATCAGCCTTTGTGGAAAACAAGTTGCTAGTGAACAGTAACTTTTACACAATAAAGCGTACAGTAAGTTGCGAGCATACAAAGAAGTATGTTTCTGCCTTCTACAAAGCTCTGTTATGTATTGATGCTTTAAACCAATTAAATCCATAGCTACGTGTGCTGTTTAATAAAGAGGAAAAGGAGTTACTTATGTAAAATTTTTGACGATCTTTGTAACGGTAGTTATTTCTTTTTTTTGCCATCCTTGAAAGAAAACAGCCACATCTGAAGAATCTTAGGGACTGGGGTTCTTAGATGGCTCAGGAATAACTTCTGCCAAGTAATGGACACACGGGTACATCTTATCTCAAATGTACCAGTTGGCATTTGAATGGGAAAGTTCATTGCTTGCCTCTTTCTTCCTCCCCAAGACAGGGAGTCAGGTGGTTGGAGGTGGCATGTCCAAGAGAAAGCTTCTGCCCCCTCTATGATGTAAGCAATATACCTCTCTCCTCAGTCAACAAGTGGATATTTGTATTATTTTCTCCCTTATAAGGTCATTACTGAATTTTCAGCATCAATTTCAGAAAGAGCAGTGAAATTTAAATGTCCAAAAATATCTCCAAAGAATTAGAATGGTCTGCAGTTACACTAACACTATTGGCCTTCCTTTGGAAATGTGTCTGGAATTTCCATACTGGGAACTACAGAGTTTCTGGGGACACTGGGTCTACAGTACCAAAGCTTGTTTAAGAGCAATTCCCTGAGATTCTTGAAGACTCCTTGTAGGATAAAATGAATGCGCAAATGCTAAATTCTTAACCTTGTCAAACAATCACAGTATTTTTATTCTATTACAGTTAGCCTCTGAGAGCCACTGTTTTGCCTAAGATAGTTACTGAACTGGGTACCTCTAGACAAAAAAAGAATAGATAGAATCAAACAGATTCTTCCGTGGTTTGGGCGAAGAGGGAAAATTAAAATACCCATCCATCAGTACATGAATCTTTCATCTGTGGTAGTTTATCCAGAAAAGACTGAGTGTTTAAGTGAGATCGAAACAATTCATAGCCACTGGGTAGGCCCTAACAAACAGTCAGCATTGTTAAAATTAAAAAAGTATATATATTTTATATGTTATAAGAAATCTGCAACACTGCAGTTGCTTTGGCTGAGAATCAGTCCTTACATTGAGACAGATATATCAAACTATTTCCTATATAAAGAGGTAACTTCTCATGGTCTAACAGTGGCTAAGACACCCACCACTAACCAACAACTCAAAAGTATCAACTTTTTACTCTAAGAAGATTTTTCCTAATGCATGAGTATGAATTGCAAAATTGATCCAGACTCACAGAATCTGCATGGGAATTAAGAATAATATTTGAGAAAGCCTTTGACATATGTCTCCCGCAATACCATTTACAACAGCCATAAACTGAATTTGCATTATCATCATATACGTACGATGAACAACTCTACAAGGGAACATAGCCTTAAATTCCACTGAAATCAATACAGCTTTAATAACCCCATCAAAATTAATTTGGGCGCCTTTCTGATCTGTTTGTTTTCCCCACATTTCTGAGACACTGCTGTACCACTCTTTATTGTAAGATGATTCAGGACTTGTACGTATATCCTTCATTTAACAATTTCAAGTTTATTGCAATGAGAGCTCAGTTAACAGGAAACGTGTAAAAATCTCACCTGTCTCTGACTCCTTTGCTTCGTCAATAAGCCTGCATAAAATTCTACAAAGTTCTCAAATAGGGATTTGGAGAAATAATCTAACACATATGCAGCAGCTAGATAAGGAAGGAGGCGCCATTGCTGGAATGAAAAATAAATAAATGTGATTGCAAGTTGATATATATTTTTATGAGAGTGAGATGATAAATAGTAAAAGTTTCAAGAAAACAATTTTTTCCCAATAACTATCTTGTAATTTTGAGCCAACCCATTCCGTTTTTTTTGTTGACCAAATAGAGACACTCTGGTTTATTGTGATAACTTCACAATAAACCTTTACAAACATAATTAAGTATAACTACTTTATAAGTCAGGTATAGTTACACTATTCCAGTTCATGGATTTTATGAATTTGTGAGAAACATCCTGTTAAACCAGTGCAAGGGTTCACTGAAGCTTTTTGGGTAGAGGGCAGAAAAATGTATTTTTGACCTGTATTTATATAATCTCTGGCATGCCACGAGTCAGTCATGATTCATATGTTACTTCAGTACCAATAGCACAGAGGGTGTAACTTCCACTTGTTTTTTCATTGCTTAATGTACGTTATTGTTTGCTGCATTCTGTTAAAACAACAGGGCTGTGCAGTACAGAAAAAAGCATCTTTGCTGCTCCAAGTAGGTCAGATGGAAGCCCATGAAAGAAAAAGGAAGCCACTTGAGAGGAAGCTTTTGTGGTAGAGCAAGTAGAGAATGAGAGGTTCAGCAAGCAGAGGCTACAGAGTAAGCAGAAATCAAGAGACTCCTAAGAATAGTGGGAAGCAAACCCAGCCTAACCTCAGAAGAGGCAGAAAGAAGGCAGCTTTTGCTAAAGTTTATTGAAACCCATGAAAGCTGTGAAAGTTGCAGTATTAAGGGCAAGCCAGGAAAAAAGTATCCACTTTGCACAGACAAACTGGGCAGGTTTATTTTCAACACTTTTAAATATTAAGCATTGCATTCAGCAAATCTGAGGTTTCTCTATTTCCAAGTTTACTGTATATACTCTTCTACTTTTTCAGACCAAAAGTCCTTTTGGTGTTTTTCATCTGCTTACTCTATGGATAAAAATCAGTTATATCCCTCTCAAAATTAATGCTTTCTTAGGATCTAATCACAGTGCACGCCAATTTCTACATTTTTGAAGAATAAAGACTAAAAAAGGGAAAATGAGCAGAGCAGCAAAAGAGGCACTGACATTTTTAAAAAATGCTAGTCTCTACATCTGCAATAACTTCACGGGCACATAAAAAAGTCTTTCTCTGAAAAGGTTGCTGCTTTAAAAGACAAACATTTCCAGGTACTTCAAAGAAATATGAGTGTTTTGGGTTTTGGTATTCCAAGAACTTATCTCAAAAGCCTGACCATGCCAGGAGTAGTAGCAATGAGGCCTTCAGTTAGAATGAACTGCTGCAGCTGCACAGGATCTACACTTCAGACGAAACAATTTTACTAACTTTTTACTAACTTAAATTTTACTAGCTTTTAATCTGATTTTGTTTTAATTATACGACAGTCTCTACATTAGAATTCCAAACTTTTTACCTGTGTTTGGTATTCAAGAACAGGTATTTCTTCTTCATCAGTTGGTCCAAACTGATGGCGAGTTGCTGAGAAGCGAATGGCTATTGATAAGGCAAGCTTCAAATTGGTCACGGACATTGATGTAATCAGAACTCTGCCAGTGGACAAGGACCCAAGAGAAGCACTAAAACGATCTTTAACATCCTGAATGAATAAAAGGCACAGACTGAATGGTGAGGTTAACACTTCATTCACCTATCCTGTAAAGATACAACTCTGATAGCACAACCAAAAGTCCAGAGGGTTGGCCAATTTTATTTCTTTAGATATTCAGTTAAGGTGCCCAGGCAAGAGCCAGAGAAACTACTTTGGCACTGGTGGGGCAGCTTGAAAAATAATTAGGTAAAAACAAAAAGGTGAGTTTAGACATCTCTAAAAGGCCATTAAAAACCCAGCATTTTTGATTATGGAGCTATCTAAACTGGATAAGGGAAAAAAAAGACTGTGACTAATCAGTTGCCTCCTCAGGAGCTTAGCGAACTTTTATCTAAATCCTGAAACTATTTAAAAGTTGGATATTTGCATCTGTGCTACTGACTTTAAACTCTCTTTGTAACAAGCGGGCAAAATAGGCATTTCCCAGGCATGAATAACCTTGAATACTCATGTAAGGATGAAATGTATTGATTATTACAATTTAATGTGAAACTGTGCCAACAGCCTTATTTAAGTCAGGATATCTAGCGCTTCCCAACCCACAAGGCCCATGACCTATCTCTGCAACCTAATTGTACCTTTCTATATTTAGTGAACTATATTAATGAAATAGTTCTTGATCTTGACTCATACCTTGAAAGAGCTTGAGTATTTTCCCTCAGCTGTGACATCTCCAGCAAAATTCAGTATGTTTTCTTTAGGTATCCTGATATTATGAAACATGGCAAATCTGTTCAAACAGGTACACAAGGAATGTAAAGTTTATCTTGACACAGTTTTAAGTGTCTACATTAAGGAAAAAAGATCACAACAAAGATATGATTGCACATGGATTTCAGGTGTATCAGTGAACTGACAATAGTACCATCAAATCAGGTAAGTCATTTTAGGAGAGTATATATGGGAGAAGAAAAGCCTTCAGACACAGGCCAGTAGAGGAAATACAAGCTGGGAAGTGATTTGTTATCACTTTTAATTTCAGTCTGTTACTCAGAAATAAAGATGTTGCTTAAAAGAACAAAACAAACCCCTCATTGACTCTAGGGGACCATTTCAGTAGCTTTATATGTAAAGAAATAAAAGATTAATGGAAGGAAGAGCAATGTATTCTCTTTGAGGGAAAAGATAGTTTTCCGGGTAAAGTGACTCATTACAGACATTATACAGAGTCTATTTGACTTGGACACTTTCACCCACAGCCCAGAAACCTGAACTGAATGCTCAGTTTGCATGAGCTTAGGTAAGTTACTTAACTTGATATGTCAGTTATGTAAAAGTTTGGGAAGATGAACTATTGAAACTTCCTTCTCCTGCTTGGAACCAGACTGGACTATTCTGATTCCAAATAATTCACTACGGCAAATAATTCTGCTGAACCAAGTGGCCTGCTGGTGTACTGAAGCATTGCTCAGTCCAGTCTGGAGATTGTAAATGCTTTGGGATAGAAATATTATATTTTTTTTGTAATTCTAAAACATAGCTCTATGAGGCTCTTTCATTTTAGCATAATACAGAAGAGGACATAGCTGAATTAGTGCACTGAGAGGGAAGTGAATGGAGTGTTTTCCTTTGCTTAAACTTAAACTAGGATTTCTGTTCCCTATAATGTGGCATCTTAAAAAGGAATGAGCCAGATAATCTTTTCTAAATTGTGGCATGCCAGCAGTAATAAAGAAGGAACCTGTTATAATAGGCAAAATGCCTTATGTATTCATACTCCTCAGGAAAAAAGTGTATAAACTGTTTCACCCAAATGGGCAATACAACTTGGCACAATACCAGTAATATCAGCTCTACTCAAGGATATCTCAGTATCTAATGGCATTTGAAAGCTGTATTTGTAATCAAAGCAAATTCCTTTTGTCTGCCAATACTGGCTGATCTATTTAATAATGCTCATGAGAGCCAGGTCTTTAACGTTAATAAATTACATAAGGGTTGCATTGCTACATGTGCTTTAAAATTATGAGTTGTTTCCAAGGAAACATATCTGCATATCGAATTTATTCAGCCTTAGAGATACAGAGTATTTTTGGATTTAGCCACAGAGAAAAGCATGTTATCCTAACCAGGAACTAGCTGCTTACTAGCCTTATTCATGCTAAGAAGTGCTATAGTGAGTGCCAGTTTCAGTGAGACAACATTACTTGGTGGCAGAAGCAAATTCGGAATTTCTAAAAATCTGAGAACCATCTTCATTAATATGTTTTTCAGATCATCTACAAAAAAAAGTTCATTCAAGAAAGATCTTCTGGTTAAATGCACTTTCTCTGCTCCCTACATACCAAATAAAACCCATCACAACCAAAAATACACATCAACTCCAACATTTTTAAGCAGCAGTACACATGTTAGATAGAATTCAAGCTTCTTTAATTGTCACTTATTACTTTAGTTACAGGAGAGTGAGTGTGCATTTAGAGCCCTAGTTTAGCACCCTGTTTTGCTGGATACTGTACAACCCTAGAACCACAAGAAGGTGCTTGCTCCTAAGAGCTTACAATCCACGCATAAGGGAAGAAGATACGAACGTGTTCAAACAAATGGTGAGGCAGATGCTCACTATGGAAGAATACTTGCTTGGTATGAAAACTGCTAGTTACAGCATCTTGGCAGCTAACTATTGTCAATTTTTTTGTAAGCAATTATGGCAAACAAGAATTTTAAGAAGGAACTTGAGTGATGAAAGTAAGGTAGTTTCACAGATGTTAGCAAAGGGTCTCTCCAACAGGAAAACATGCATGGAAGAAAGCAATGAAATACCTTTTGAAAAAGCTATTGAATGGATTATAAACACCAGAATCATGATCCAGTTTAAAGGAGGAGCTGGCATAACAGAGAGATGATACTCTTTTGGGCACAGGTTATGAAGAACTTTCAAAGGGCTCCTGTTCGTGGGCCTTCTCTTTGCAAATACAGACTTGGAGTATAAGGCTTAGTCCTGTGTATGATGAATGGGAAGACTCGTGGTAGTCATGACAATGAACAAGACTGCAAATTGTCCTTTTTGTGTTTTACACTATAGGGATTAATTCAATTCATTCAGCAGAGCTGTGCAGTTGTGGAAAATTATTTATATTGATACATGCTCGCAGCTCTACAGCTCTTAAAAAGCAAATTCAAATCTACTAATATTTCACATTTAGGAAATTGAAGTCTACTAATACTGGATATGTTGCAGATGTGCACCAAAAGAAATAGCTACCAAAACAGCTATTGCAGTAGGCAATAGGCTTCAACCTATTCAGTGGAATAGGTTCAACTTCAACCTATTGCAGTAAAATCCCAAATAGTTAAACCTATCAGAAGTCTTTTGCAGGAAAGAGAGAATAATTTTGCAGCAGGTTCTGTTATAATCTTTCAGACAAGGATAATATAGCTACTTCTGTACCAGATAAAAGGTTATCTAGAATTACTTTGACAAAAATAAAACATATATAGCCATGTATTTCATAGGCAGTGCACCAGAATATTGAATTTCCAGTCATTTTATAATAATAATCTCCTTTCTTAGATGAAAATTAGTTTAAATAAAGTACACTGAGACAGTTTTTTGAGAGTTTAGATTTTGTCCACTACATTGTCCATTATAGATACATTATTTCCTCCTTTTTCTGTAAGCTGCTATCAAAATAAATAAACATAAAAATGGCACAAACTAAGAAGCAAAAAAGGGAGACAGAATTAGCAATTACAAGTCCCATAGAAAATTCCCATGAGTAAAGAAATAAGATATATTGTCTGTAAGCACTAGTAATGAAAATAAAAGCAGAAACTTACAGAACCTGGGAGTTAGATGACTTTATGATATGACGGCCAACTCCTGTTAGGCTCTTACTCCAAGAACTTTTATGCTATTTGAAATCTTACTTTGTAATCATTAGACATACTGGCAAATTTGAACGTGATATTGGAACATATTAAATAATATGATTTAATGAAGTCAAAGATCACATTTCTAATGTTTATTAACCTAGAAAGCACAATGAATGGACATGAACCACATCTGTCAACACATTTAGGAGAAAATCCCCTTAAAGAAATGGAAGAAGAGTAGAAATATCTCACAATAATGGAACCATATATACTGTCATGGGGATATCATGTACCAGCAAGTCTAGAAAATGGCTAAGTTGCCCGTGGTGATGACATGACCATGGGTTTGAAAACTCCACTGCCTCTTCTGCATAGCAATTAGTGTGGCTGAGATGAAAACTTTTCTGCATTTAGATAAACAGCTGTCACTTTAAATATATACTGTATGATTCTTTCTACTGTGTTTGCCTCCAGCTGTGTGATTTTGGTCATGATAAATTCATAGGACCATAAATCTCAAGGTCAGAAAGAACTACCAGACCATCGAATCTGACATTCTGTAGGAAACGGTAGGTATTCCACAGTTCATTTGTAAAGCAAATTGCCCCAAGTCATTCTGTCTTGATTTGCAAATTGTACTTGGTCAGGAGACCCAGTACTTAACTGCAGTCCTCGGTAAAATTCATAGTTAAAAATGGAAAAGAAAACAACACGCCTTCTTTCTGGCTGTGGTTCCACAATGTTTTCTGTAAATCTGTCTTTCTATAAATAATGAATTCTCTGCTCTTTAAATTTCTGTCACTTACAACCCTTCATCAGTCTAGTGTACACGTATTTTCTAGCGAGCACGTGTACATCCCTATCTGATGGTGGACAAAGCCACACTCACAGAGTAACCTCAAGATTCTAGCAACAAGTAAAAACTACTGTACCTTTAGCAATGCCTAAGACATGATATTTTACATATAATATACAAAAGGAATGTGCATTTTTACAGCACCTAGCAAACAGGTAAAACAAATGTGTTACATTTCTACTGAGATTAGCTGAGCAGCGTGAAGCACTCTTCCAAAAGTAGCATTCTTGTTAGGGTTTTCTGGCCAGTAGTTTAGGGAACATTTCAAGCAAAGTTAATCCTATCGACTTTAAATCTCGCAGTAATAATTCATCTGGTGTGCAGTAACGTTGATAAAAAAGGAGCAGCTGGAAAAGCTACAAGCTCCTTTTGCCAGTACTAAATTAATAGGCTGTTACCTATGGTACACATACCTCAAGCATGCTTTCAAACCCACTAAAATGCCTTTCCTGCCAGCTTTTGTTATTGACTATGTTAGAGATGGTGCAGTGACAGTTCCTTTAATCCTTCTAGCCAGAAGCAGAAAGCAGGTGAATGATATTGGAAGACTGGGAGTCAAGTGATCTCACAGATGTTTATGGGATACAGTAAATCAGGAAGAATAACACTTAAGAGGTTTGGTGAAAAACTTGTAGAAGAGAAAGAAAACAGCCACATATTCCAGACTGAAAACTCATAGAAAGGTTAGAGTTGAGAAGAGCTACAGAGAAGCTGGGAAAAACTATGCAAGGCAGTAGTTTAGGCCCAGTTTCTACAATCAAGGCACTAAAGTAAGAATCTAGCTCTGTAATAGTAATGCTCAATAGCTGCGATCAAACAACGTACCATTTTATAGCTTCCTAATCCTATCTTAATGGACTTCACGGAGACAAAGATGCACTCACCCTAAAGTTCTTATAGTCTAAGTGCCAGTCTTGCAATGACTTCTGGATGTGCAGATTTCTGCAATTGTTTAGAGCTGACAAGAGCTCCGCTGAGGAAAAGAAAAAGGATGTTTGAAGCTCACTGTAGATGTGGGGCCTTATTTCTGTGGGTGATGAAACAAGTGCATGACCAGATATGAATTCACCTTTCTTCTCCCTATGAGTACTGGTCAGTGTCAAGGCACTGCAATGAACTGGCCAGTTCTGAAGTACTTGTGAGCGACAAAAATGAGGAGGAATGAGGCAGTATTCTTTAGGAATGTGATCATGTCTTAGTCCTATGCACAGCATGGGTGCATTTGTACAATGCTTCACTGGCAGTAGAAACTAAGCGTTGGAAGGCAAAACAGGGAAATATCAATGATTCCCGGCAAAATTGCCATTTAGATTTAAATTGCAAATAAACAGGATGTATATTGCAAAATACTGGTTTAACTGTGCAAGCAGCACTGCTCACACTGATTGATAGCAGTAGATATACGTAAATTCAGGTATAGGCATTTTTAATATCTATTTTTATTTCATATTTGCTTCATTACTATTGCTCTTTATGCAACTGCTTGTAACTATGATTAGTTTTCAGACAGTTCCAATTCCCTAGTTGAGTCCACTATACAACTACACGAATGTCCTAGCACAAGGAAAAAGGCAGCATGCGGGAGAAACAACCAAAGGAACTGTGCATGAGATTTGAGCTTCATTACACAACTGCTTGTAAGATTGCACTCCAAGAGACTAATTAGGCTGCAACAATCTATTACAGCTCCTATCTTCCCAGTGAAATAACTGCAGCCACTGCAAAATCTAAATAAGAGTTAACAACGTAAATACTAGGAGACAAAAACCTTTTGAAGGACTAGATTTTCATTTGTTCTACACTTACACTGGGTAGCAGAAACCTAATTTATTATGGGCACTCTGGTATGATACTGAAATACTAACAAACAAACAATAAATAATATTTAAAAATAATCTACAAAGAATTGGAGGCTGTGTGATATATACCATTTTTGCAAATATGCAAGGAATTGCACTGAGGGCTTCCAGAACCTGCACTCTTTCCTGGAGGGTTACTTACTGCTTTTTGGTCCAACATACTCTCCTTTTCCCATTTCCTCTTGCTTATTTTGTTTTGTTTTCAGTAACTAGAATACTGAATCTGGCTTCAATTATTTTGTTAGAGAAAGTACTGACTGTCTTAGCACATGTCATATGTATGGAGAGATCACACATGTTAACTGAATGTGAAAGGCTGTTAAACAGCTAAGAAAAAGCTTCAGTTTTCCAAAGTCTGTTACTGTAATTAAATACAGCTAACAGTTCGTCTTCCCCCAGAAAGATCCTTTTCTCTCCCACAAACAATTCAGTTAAAATAAACAGCTTTATCTTTGCCAGTAATGTCATCATTTCACTAGTTTCTCTTTTACGATAGGTTTTGTCTGTACAACAAAATCATCACTATCAGCAAATACATTTGAACCTGCGCAGAGTATATTTTATAAAGGCAGCTATTTAGTTAAGCACCACTTTAGAAACACAATTTTACCTGCTCTTCAAACTGTTTTCTATACAGATACAGCTGGGTGCCTTACTTCTCTGTGATTTCTGGAGTAGGGGAAGCAATAGTTTGCCACAAGTTCCAACTGGATATGAGCTAGAAACACTACTGATTCAGCGGCAAGCACTTGCTGATGTGCATTGCAGTCATGGGTAATTTTGCTAATGTTGTTATATTAACCAGGGTAAACAGGTGATTGCTGAAAAATCAAAGGGAAGAAACAGAAATTCATCTCAGCGTTTACCCAAGCTCTTGTCTTTGTTCCTCTCTTCTTATACCTGCTGTGCATATTACTGAAAAGCCTCCAGATCTCAAACGACAGGGTCTTTTTGGCAGCTGTTTTTTCCCCCCAACTACTTCCATTTTCAGAGTTCAGTGAACAGCATATTTCAAAGCATCCCAGACCACTAGCAACAGGTGGATATTTTCATATTATAAAAATTAAGATTGAAGCCCTGGCACCCTCTGGTGGCAGCCTGATTTTTTTGGTAACATAACAAAAAAACAGTCTAAGCCTACCATATGAAAAACTGGCGTTTTATTTTTATTTATGTATTTATTACAGAAAATGTGTGTGAATGGCACAGAGAAAGGAACATATTTTAAAATAATTTAAAGTGATTTTGTCTTTTTTTAATGGGTAGCTGAAATTTGGAAGATTTGCAAAAGCTAAGTGATTTTAGGACGTTCCAGTTATGAAGCTATGAGAATTATTTCAAAAGACAGATTTCCAAGGAGCAGACCAGGCAAATGGATTTACACTGCAAATATTCCCACCTTGCTTCTGAATTTCTTTCTCTTACTGAAAACATTACACTCTGCATTAGCAGGAAACTACCCTTCAGCCAAACAACCCAAGAGATTAATAGTTTTCAAAAATCAAAAGGGTTACAATCACCTACTTTGTTCTCTTACATACCATAAATCAGTTGCATTTTCCTAGGAATCTCTGGAATTTTTTCCCCATATCCTATACATGCATTCAGGAGCTTAACTGTGTGTATATATTGAAAAGTCTTAGCCAAAACTTCAAGTACAAAATTTGAGGTGTCTATCAGCTTCCCTACACTGTGATATCCATTCTGAGCATTTATCCTGAGTGCTACTCTGTGGAAATATATGCGATTTGTTTACATAAGTGTCTAGTGGCAAAGCGTGCAGTAGAGATTAACATGTATAGCTGCAGCATAATGGGATGTTTTCTCATGCCTGCACGCAACAGGCTTCTATAGCACACAGGAACTATAGGCTGTGCTTTCTCCAGGCTAAGCTGGCATGTAAGCTTACTAAACCAATTAGGAGATAACACCTGGATGAGGCAGCATCTGATGTCCCAGGATGAAATCTCTCCCTGCCATTTTTGACATTTTGGAGATCACGCAGCCAACAGTTCACCTCTTTCAGTGGCACAGCTTGTCTGCTCCTCAGACAAGTGCAGGGCTACAAAATAACTACCTCTCCAGTCTCATCCAGGGCTTCACGTAACTCTCAGAAACATTGTGTACAAATCCTGACATTTCTGACAGACCACTGTGAGCAGGAAGGTTGCGAAGGGAAAACTAACTCTTGTGAACAACGTTGGTATCTCTAGCCTCAAACCTCTTCAAAGAAAATAGTTGAGGGACATCTGGACAACAATCACCTACAGTTTTCAGCTGAATGAAGGGCATCTTTTCATATCCTGGGACTCCCCTGAGTGTCTCTCGTATTAATCTGTTTTGCTTTCTTAGATTTAAGCTTTTTGGTGCAGGAATTGTCTTTATATACACTTATACATCTAAATCCATGATTTAGTTACCTAGTTACTCCTGAGACACTGCTGTGCAGGAAATAATGGTAATCGGTTTTAAAAAAGCATAAGGAAAGTAAACAGAAAGATTTGAATACTATACGATTACTTTAAATGACCTGTGATACTGTAACTAATACACAGGATTCCTTCTAACATTAAGGTATGGAGTTATGGTTATCTCTTATTTACAAGGTATTGTGTGGATTATCATTTTGGGTGCACTACAAGTCATTACCCATATTTTAAGAAATTATACATTTTTGTCATTAGATCACCAAAGGAAAAATGGATTTTAAAATCCTGTACATCTTTAACATGTGACAAGCACACAGTAATCTCATATCCATACTCTTACATGGATATATAGATAAGCTTTAGATGAACGCATGAACATACAAACTCTATACCAGATTTGGCACGCTCTTTTCCTTCCTCATGTTGTGCTTAAGACTATGCTAAAAATTAAAAATAAACAGCAAAATTTGTCCATTTCTACTTAATATGAGGCTGATCAACATTTACATTACTCGTGTACGCCCATTTCGTGGTGCCATCTGGTGGCTACGAGTTTGTAATGCACATGCAGGCAAAAAATAACAAAAAAAAACCCTTTCCCAGCTCTTTTCTGACATTTTAAAGGAGTGTCAGTTGCTTCACTATCCTTATGCGTTCAACAACTTTGTAAAGCAGGGCAGCTATGTGTCATTATGGAGCAACTTATCTCTTTGATCATTTAATTCAATGCACTCTTAATCAGTTCTGTTTTAGGCCTTATTTAATGCTACAATGAATGGCTCTTAATTCTTAATAGCGTTACTAATATGAGCCCTCCGGACCTAAGAGAAAGAAGTCTCTTGAGCAACAAGCATGATAGATTAAACTGTATACAGCGAACACAGAAAAAATAACCAGCTTTCTCCTTCTGTTCTGCAGTGAATGGGATTAGTCCAGAAATCTCAAGGTTTAAACAGGATCGCTACTTTCCCTACTGGGTCTCATTAATCTTTTGTCTTTACTAACAACAAAGCATGTCTGTGGTCCTCCACTAGCCTTCCCGTGGACTAGAAACTTAAACAGGCAGTAAAGAACTAAGGGCTTTTACCCAAATGGCAGAAGAGCTTGTTTTGCCTTTCCTCAGAACTTTGTGGGGTTTTTTTCATTATTCCTGCTACAGAATTTATGACTCTAAGACTGCTTGGGGATACTGGCAAAGTATCACTGGTACTTTGTATTCTAAAAAGTGAGAGAAATAAAATGGCTGTGGTTACTGGAGTAGAGAATACCAAAATTCAAGATTCTGCAAGGCTTTTTTTTTTTTTTGAAATTAAAACCATGAGTAAATACCTCAAAAGATATTTGCACCACTACAGTGTGATACAATCTGGCATGTTTCCTTATTCAAATGGATTGACTTACCCATTATCCAATCCATTCTGCCCAACCTTCTTTCCTATGTCACCTACCATCACACCTGGCACTGGTAGGAGAGTTTTTGTATCTCGAATCTGCACAGAAATGGAACAAAACAGTATTTCAGTGGTGAGACAAGTCTTGGTTGGACTTTTCAAACAGTGAAAATTCTCCCAACTTGTATTCTGTTACTAACATTAAAAAAAGCTTCCTGTTTCTCCAAGCACATAACCCTGGATATAACTTGTACAGATATACCGTCTCTTTCAGGACATAGATCCCACAATGAAAATGACTTAGGTAACATTACAGTGATTATACCAATATGTTAAAATATGCCTAAGCAAAAATGATCTCCCTCATCAAACTAGCGTTAAACCCCTCCTCTGGTCTACGCAGACATAGGAGAAATCAGCGGAACTTTTATATAACAATCAGCTTTGAGATTTTCCCTGATTTTGCCATAAATCCCATTCCATCGACAACCAGTTTATTTTACTGTTTTACGACTTTCCTAGTGCACTGGCATGTTTTCTAATGCCTTTGATTTTACAAAATGATCTCTGCAGTAGAAACCTGGTTTCATGCAGACCATCTTGTAGAATGGACAGACATAATTCACCTTAAGCCTCACCTAAGACTTTCATGACTTCATATAGCATAGGTTATTTCTAACTGTATATGTAGTGTGATAATCTGGAGGCTTTTCAGCTCTTTCATATTTTCCAGTTACAGAAACTTGACATTATAAAAGTGGCTATCAATCTCCACAAAAACTCAGTGAACATTTAAAACCAGTATGCTTGTCACAATTGCAATAAATGTTGATGGCGTTAACCAAAGAATCTGCTGGTCAGACATCAGTAACAGTCTACTAGAAAACTTTAATTTTAACCCTGTCCCCACCACCAAACGATTAGCAATATTATTATCCTACCTGTACAATAAAGGAGTGCAATCCATGGCATTGTCCATCAGGAGTATAGAGTTGGGCATACACAACTGCATGAGTAGCATTTTTCCCCATATTACCAACCCAGAACTTTGCAGCTTCAAAATCAGGAGTGTTGATGATAAATTCCTGTAACCACAAAAAACAAGTGGACAAAGTTATATAAATCATAAAAATCAGCACAGTTACTTTAATTTTGTTCATGAGCACGGCGATGTTTCGAAAATGGCCATTAACTACCAGGGTTTCATTCTATTCTTGACTTCAGCAGTGTGAGACCTCTCTTTTTATCCTGTGTTCAACTTTGGAGAGAATACATTGTCTAAGACAAATTTAGAGCATAAGGTCATGACTTCATTGCAAGGCCTAAAATTCAACTTTCTAACTGCTCATTTTGAGAAAGCAAAGTGAGGGCCTCAGTAGCATTTCCTAGCTCCTGGGTTAAGATATGCAAAGTGGGCTGTGAGTCTATGTCGTTCTGAAACCTGTACAGGGACCATCTCCTTCTTGCGTAGTTTTCTGTGGAAAGGAAACCCGGCTGACAGTGTGAAAGGCAGCATACTTCCCAGTTTGGACAACTGGAGAACCATGAGTAGAGGGTATGCTGAAGAACACACGTACCCTAAAATTTAGACATAGCTTCAACATTCAGATTTTTAGATTCTAAGTAGTGTATTTTTCTGGGTGTAAAAGAAATCTAAATTCATGGCTTCATGATCTCATCAAAGATATAGTCATTTCAGTCTCTTTTACTGCAGAGCACTCTTCACCAGTATAAACCCCCATTTATTTTAATGGAATTTTCCATGCTGCCACTCTTGCATGGTTTTTTTTTTTAAGGATAGCGATCTGATTGTCCATACTGCTTACATGATCTTTGAATTGCTTGTTTGTGGAAAAATGCAGACTGGAATGTTGATCTACTGAAGGATATTCAGTGCTTATGTTTATAATCTATGATTCATATTTTTCATTCTTTTGAAGCCACTTAATAATGTACAGATAGGAGTATCTCGCGATGATAACAGCGCATAGTTCTGTACCTTAGACTGCCATCAAAGGCTACAATCTTTGGGGGAAGACAATAAGCCTACCTTTTTGGGACATCAAATAATGAGCTTTAAATTTAATTTTTCACTGCAGAAGAATACAGATGATAAATCACAGAGAGTAGCTTCTATCAGCCCCACTCTTCTGTTTTTGGTAATGTAAAATTAATGCAAAATTAGGCTGAGCTCTACCCATTAACTGAAAAAGCTGTTATGAGGATGAATTAATTTCTGCAATAGCGATGATTTCAGGAAGCCAACTATGAATAGTAAGCAGTATCCTATTGCCTGTTTTGGGTATTTTTGATAATCTTACACCAGTTACCTCTTTTTTAAAACTTCTTTTTTCTCATCCTCAGGAAATAATCCTAACCTTCATATATAAAGTCCTCATATTTGAGGAAAAAAGACAATTTAATCTGCATGTCCAGCTCTTCCTTAACAGACATAGCAAAGGAGAAGGATGCTATCCTTATATCCTACCCAGAACCTATAACTACTTTTACAAGGAAAGAGAAATTGCTGCATTTACTATAAGTACTGATATATGGTAGAGAGTCATTTCACTTCTCTGTGTTTTGTTTTGCTGTCTGATAATGGACTCACTGTGCTTTATACTTCTTTGCAAGTTTTCTGAGTATTAAACTCACTGATCTGTATTAGTTAAAAACATTACCACAGAACACTTTTTATTGTTTTGAAAACATTGGAAAGTTGTGCGGCATTGGAAAGTTGTGCGGCAACATGCTTAACTGCTGAAATTCCTATATCCACCCTTATGGTACTCTCTGCAGGAATCAATCTCTTTCTCTTAGAAACACATTAAAGAGAGAGAGGGTAGGGTGCCTCTGAATGAGGCACCCACAACACGTGAAGGGGAACATACTTCTCTGTTTTGTTTTTCTTGAACTCGGACTCTGCAAAAACACTCTTCTCTCCAGTGTATGCATTTGATAATTTTTTTTATTTAGAATTAAACTTTATTAATTCTTACTAGTCAAACTTTTTAAATCATTCTGTCTTGTTAATAAGTAATAGTACTTAGCAGTGCCAAACATTATTCCTATGCACTATGGACTAACCTGAGTGCTGCGGTCAAACGTGGCAGTAGTTCGTATGCCTTTGGTATTAGTCCCATGGCTGAGTTCAGTAAGAGCAAAACATCCAAAAATCTAAAAAAGGAGACATAAGGCGCAATTCAAGTCTAGTTTAATATGCCAGTTAAAACCACAAAATTTCCAAACGATTGAAAATCCGGCTGTTGGATAGTGACTTGTAGTTTTAAGAAACCAATCAGATCTAACCCTAAGGTTGGCATATCTTGCCTGCAGTAGGGTGACAGATTTGTTTCCTTTGCTAATGGCTGACTCATCGAGACAGGTAGCAACTGTTACATCCACCCAATATGTAAGTATCTTTGGCTCTCTGGGCAGAGAAAACCGTTGCCTGGCGAAAACGTGCAAGCCCGCTCACTTTACAAGCAGTTCTGGGAACTCTCAAGTCTAAGAGAAAGAACAGTACGAGCCTATGTTTATTTTTAAAATTGTCAGTAGCCTTAATCTTTAGAATAGGATAAAATTATATCAGATCAATGTATGCATACACTTCATTCTTAGCAGTATTCGGGAAGACCACTTGCTTGACCCCACATTGAAATCTGCATATCATCTCCCCTTACCACTGATCTGTTTGGCCTAGAGCATATGCTGTTATGTAACAAACCTTTGGAAAAAAAATAATTTTAAACTGAAGCCTCAGGCAAAATTATTCCGACAAATGCATATCCCCAGGCTTTTGCCCACACTGAGGGTCATCAACAGAATTCATCCTGATCTTTAACATGCAGTATCCAATCAGGACTACACATCAGTATATTGCTGTCTATTTGCTGAGAGACACAATTTAAGAAACTAAGTTAAATACACAAGGACAGCGAGTGGTTGACAATAAGAAGATAAAAAGTGATAAAGAATAACAAAACAAGTGTGAAGCTCAGGAAAATATGAGCGCACTGAGAACACATATCTATCTTACAAAAACAAAGAGGGTTAGGCCAGGGAGCGAACTCTGACCACATGGCCAAATGGCATAGACTGTTTAGGACTGTTTAGGATTGGCTCTTTCCAGATCAGATTGTCTGTATTTACTCTGCGAAGGACTTCGTCCTTTGGACTCTGTGTGGTGTTTCCATAGCCATAAGACATATCATCAAAACGGTATTTTTATAGCATCATGCAAAGGTACGTGTTGCAAGTGTATAATGTGGATACGGGAGTATCCAAGAACGCAAAACCGGCTAGGATATGTTACAGGACTGTAGAAGGAGATAAAACTGGGACAGTCTCCCTGTAATTGCCTTTTGGGAGAAGTCCTTGGAATGAACTATCCACAAACATTTTCTGCATGTTGCCTTTGACAGCTTAAAACAGCTCCAGGAAGTGGTGCAACAATTAATAGTGAGGATAGTCAGAGCTCAGTGCTTGAGTCTGCACCTTGGTCTTTTATTTTGCTACTTAGAAGTTACCTAAGATAGATACCTAAGATATCCTTTACCTAGATACCTAAAGAGATCAGAAAACACACAAAAAGGTGCGGGTACTGAAGTAATTCTGACAGTATCCGATTCTCATAAGTTATCAGAAAAAATTACCTCCATGCTATAAACTTGTTTCACAAAGTCTGCAAACCTCTTAGAAGCACTCAAAATTGTACCTGCAAATACCTGCAAAAACAGAGAATTATGAGTGAAATCCATGACCTCATGTTGGAAAGCACAAACTGCACAACCAGAATGGTTTGTAATAATGAAGCCCATTAAAGAAACAGGGGAGAGAGGTTGCCCAGTAAACTACTACTTACACTATACTTTGAGGACATAAGTCCAAGATTTCATCTTGCCATAGCCCCTTTGCAGAGGTTTGAATGCCCTCTGAGGAAGAAACACACTCAAAGAGTGGATATGGCCTACTGACGCAGTACTTTTCATGACATAATCAACCTTTTACAGTTCTAACCTGTTCAAGCCTTCACTGCAAGCTCTTCCAAGTGCTCAGTAAGCTTACTTTCCACTTGTACTTATGGATGCCCACTAGAGTAGAGCAACAACTTAAAGAGAGTTTTAGTCTGTTTCACTGTAAATGACCCAATGACCCAGAAGACAGCTGCTTCAAGATCAGACAACATCATTGTTTTTAAAGCTATTTTCAGTTTTTCTGATAGGTATTCATATAACAAACTCGTAATTCTCTGACCCTCCTCTGTCCTGTGATCAGTGCTAATGAATTAATTCAGCTAATATTATTTGACCACCTCTGTTAAGTATTCTTTCCGGAAGACTCATCTGGGGGCAACTGATCAACACAACCCCAACCCACCGATGTCAAAGAGAATCTTTTCACAGGTTTTAGTTCCTTCTGAATACACTTGAATACACCATGCAGTGAGGCAAGGAAGTTTCTGATACCTATATCTGGAGTTATAACAAAGACAGAGACACCAAGTGAGGCACATATAACTAAGTTCTTTTCGCTGATACTGCCACAGAGAGAATGCAGAGGCGGACACAAAAGAAAGAGAAGATGATATTACAGGTGTCAGAATATCGTTCTGTGGCTCGGCCCATACTGCCTCAGCTTTCCTCTCCAGAAGTGATTCTAATGGAGATAGGACTTAATGACAAAGATCTACGAATGCCATCTCACGGCTCTCCAGTTCTTTTAAACAGTTAACTCAATTTGATTCTTAAAAACAAGGAAACAGACTGCGCAAAGATATTGCTTTAATAAAATAGGCAGAAAGCAACAGAATTAAAGATACTCAAATTTAAATAGACATCACTATACCTTTTTGAACTGTACTTACACCGCAATGTAAAAAATATTTGAGACACGGAGACCAATCATACATCCCTAAACAGTTAATCATATTTAATATCTTTAATGGTTTCTCTGTGATCTCTTGTGGAGTAAGAAAGTCATACTCAAAGAGCCTTTTACAGCGCAGGAATGTCAGCTCCCGATATTTCTCATGGCTCAAATCTTCGCCAGGATGATGTGCAAAGAAAGGATCATTTTCTAAAGCAGAGAAGATTTTATTCTTGAGGGAGAAAAAAATTGACATGAAAAAGTTTATCCAAGTGCATTAACGAAACAAGTTAATAGTCTTCTGGTACTATACTAGGCCTCAAACTACAACAGTTTGATAGAAGAGGTAACTTTATAGACAAAATCAAAACTCCTCAGAATTTAAAAATACATTAAAACAGTCCATCATTATATACATATAGTTAATGTAGCTCAATTTTATGAAAGCTTCTTAGTCATGAAGTAGCATATGACTGATTCACTTTGAATACAAGAGAATGGTATGGTACAACTTATTTTTTACAGCAGCCTCATTATTTCACTGTGAAGCGGTTGGCAGGACTCTGAAGAGCAATGGCCCTCAATTTGAGCGCAAAGGTAAAGCTCCTGGGATTATATTCAGTTAGAAATATGCTATAATGCCAAAGGCATTAGGCTACCACGACCTCTCTGCTCCCAGTCAAAAGCAGAGACGTACTCCATTTAACACAACTGCCACACATGGACGTTCAGTCTATGGATGTGTTTACAGCTCTACTTTAATCTTTCTTTTTTTCCTTAGATGATATGCTATAGCATTTTTCCCATCAAGTCTCTGTGTCTTGGAGACATCCATGCCTCCTTAACTGTTTGTCATATAATTCAGAAAAAAAAATGCAGTAGCTTAGGCAAAATCTTCTAAAAAGATTTTTCAAGTCCTCTTCTCCTCTCTGAAGAAAATATGACAGTATGAGGGAGGAAAAACACATGATTCCATGTGCTTTTCTTTGCAAGTTAGGGTCACTCCATCTCTCTGTATGAACAGTACTATTTGCCCATTCAAACACAGCGCACTTTTGGTTTTCTACGGCTTTTATGGTCTGCTGTCAGATGCAGACCGAGGCACTTTTGACTTCTCTGATCCACCTTCTAAGAGTCTAATAATTACAGTGAAATTTCATAATTAGCTTAAATACATGTAGATCTATTCCAGTACCAAAAAAGGCAGTTCTACCTCCTCCTGCATCCTCATTCCTACAAACTCTCTTCTGCTTGAATTAATCGCTTTCTTTTATTGGTAGGGTTAGCTTTCAGCCAGGTAGGCAAGCTAATCTGTGCAACTGCAACGCCACACAAGCGCTAATGGCCAGCACAGAAGATAGTAGACCTTATGATGTCAGGTCAAAGAAGGACAGAAACACTCCTTTTGGCGGTGGAATAAACTTAGATCAGTGAATTGTAAAAGCATGATATAACAACAGCCCTACAGAAATATGGTAGGATATACTTCTTTCTAGAGACCCGTACTTTTTATTTAAGTTCTGTAATGTAGCAAATGCTGGTTTTGCCGCTATTCATGAAATAAGCTTGACTAGGTAGCAACGTAGGTTGCTTAAAAGTCCATTTTTGCTCTGAAAATTGGATGTGGAAAAATAATTTCTCCATGCTCCATATCTGCAGAGTATTATTAAATACCCTCCCTCTGAATCAAGCACGCTTATTTCTACCGCTAGTTCTATCCAAAATTAAAACATGCTTACAACTCTCTTCAAAGCTTACCTTGTGCTGGATGATATCTTCCCCATCTAAAAACACAGCCATTTCCTTCCAATTGAAGGAAGCTTTCTTACGATATTTGCAAAGCGGTCCTTTAGGGAAATCTGGTATCAAAGTATCCCATGAACTTTGGCTGCCAGTTGCTTCTTTCAGATCCAGAGTGGATGCCATCCTTAGGTTAAACAGTGCTGCACCCAAAGGAAACAAATACACCTTGAACTGAAGCAGTGCAGGCGTCTAATTTTTCACAGATAATCTTACAAGAGAATAAAAATAATAAAAAGGAATTAAAGAGAAATGTTAAGTACATTCTTCAAATGTATGAGTTCAATAGCGCAGAGTCAACTAAAAGCTTGGCCTTACATTTTTCTAATTTAATTAGCTTGGAAAAAGCTAAGAAAAAAATGCCTTTGATCAAAGGTAAATTAAAGATATAGCCTTTGTATTAAAATGTGATGTAAAACTTATTAAATAAGCAAAATATGAAACAGATAACATCAATTAATATTTCATATTAAGAAATGGGAGATTAGATAAAGATCGAGGGAAGAAAATAATAATCTTTAAATAACATAGGTAAATAATTCACTTCTAATGGAAACAGAGAATAATAAAGTACCAAAGCACCAAATATGCATACAAAAACCCACTGAAATGCAGAAGATACCTGCAATACCTCTGCATTATTAGTAAATATTTAAAGGACTTTCAACCAAATGGCATGCTGGTTATATGTATATATATATATATAATGAAGTGCTGAACAGCTGCTCATGCATAAATACCACAAGTCAGAGGACTTTAGGGAAATGGACGGAGCTTGGATCTTATCTTCCACTGGCTGAATGAGTTACTGGGTAATAAAACCATAAATACATGTACATCCAATTGCAAAAAAGAAATTCCTGTAAAATTCTGCGTATCTGCATCTACTTTGCCTGAATGAGAAAAGGCAAGTCATTATGCAAACAGCTTTTCTATACCCACAAGATATTTAGTGCAATTCTCTGTTAGAATTGAGTCATAATCATCTACTTTCACACATCCACAAAGCCCTTTCCATTGACATTGGTGTTTTGTTTTGTTTTTTCCAAACTAGGTTAGATGATTTAATCTGGCATATAAACTAAAGTTCTTGTGCCTTCAGAAAACTCTGGGTAGAACCTTCCCACTACCTAAAGACAAAAACTGTATCTCTTGCTATCAAAGCCTGCTTCCAAATAGCACAGTAATACTCCACCTAAATAAAACCCTACGTTTGTAATTTTTTATACTTGTTGCCAATTTTTTTCTGAAGGACTGAAGCATTAAAAAATTCATTTCAAAATTTTTAAATAGAAAAATTAGAAAAAATTATTTATTTTCCTCTCTAACCCACCTATTTCCTTATTGTATTTTCACACAGAATAGTCCCTGAGATAGATAATGAAACTTTTTCTTCTTTGATGTATTTTTCAAAAGTCTGTAAAATAATTTCTAGATACTTGAGATGATACTACTGTATATAATCTAGAAGAACTTTTGGATCAGTGTAGGAATGTTATAGATGAATTTTTCATGTGATAGAGTTATATATATTGATTTACTTTAAGTGATGTTTCATAATTTAATTTATAAAATTTCTTGCATAAATCCTATTCTCTAAGACAGGTAACTTTTCGTACATTCATTATTATTTTCTCAGGAAACAAGGACTTACTGTTCTGCAGCTGAAACTCTTTCTTAATTCTGCAAAAGACACAGTGTACTTCATATACTCTGTATCAAAGTTTAAACCAAGAGTTCAATCCCAGACTTTCTTTAATGATTAACCTTTCTGATTACTGACATGGGAACAGTCTCTCAAATGAGAAAGATATGTCTATCGTGGCATTCAAAAGCTAATTTTGGCACAATCTTGCTACTAAAGGTATCAATCCCACAACTAGATCTGTGAAATTCTGCAGAGATCTGCAGAAAAAATGTGGGTACTAATATACGCTGTTAGTAATAATTCTCCACAAGAGCTATTTATAAAGTGCTAATCAAGAAAACAAGTGCTCTTTATCAGGCAAGAGGGCATATTTATATCCTAGAAGCACAGATGTAGCATTTGGGGTGTGAAGAAACCGAAGCAGGGAAAGGAGGGTCTTCACTGTTTTGCGGCTTCCTGTAGTCAATCAGTATCATCCTGCCCCTTTTACAGTAGTTAGTGCCACTTTGCCTATGAAATCCATCTGTTGCACTTTAGCCACTGGAGGGGAAGAAGAGCTAAGAAAGGATGCAATATACATACTTTCTCCAACTGGGGGTTCTTCTGGATTGCAGGAGCAGACCCTCAGAGTAATTTCCCATAACTGTATTGAATTAAGACTAGAAATACCAAAGTGAATGCAGCCATGAAAATTCTCATTAAATAAGGATATATTCAGTGGACTGAACCAGACATTAAGACATCAAAGACACTAAAGGTTCATTAAGTGAACAGATGCACTCTGAAGTTATTGCTATAGAGAATGTTTGACTTGATTAGCTAAAAGCCCAGTTAATTATGTGGGGTAAGGGGAAATGGGGAGCTGGAAGGGGTGAGGGTAGTTGACAGTAAGTGATGATACAACTGGATACTGTGAATACTGTATACTGAAAGTGTAAAGCAAATACCCGAGCGGGTCAGTGTGCAGAAAGCTGGAGGCTGCCACAGCTGTTGATGTAGGTGCCTAAGTACTGATTTAAGGCTATTAATCTTGTCCAGAACTGGGCTGGCTCCCGCAGATCTACTCGGGTATATACTCTCTGTACCACCCCGGTATATCTGCCCAGACCATTAAGAATATAGCACAAAAATAAGCAGATGGCTTTGCATATGGTAAATATAATCACCTCCAGCCCTGTCTACCTGTCTACTCTCCTATTGCTTGGATATGATTAATATTTTTAATTGTAAAACTAGAACGATATCAATATGCTGTCCAACACTAACACTGATTGAACAGAACAGGCGAATGGGGCAGGCAGGAAGCCTTGTCCGCAATGATCTGTAAAAGGCACAGATTAAAACTGCGTAAACGAATTCAAATAAAACTACTGCAGTTGTGACTTTAAGAAACACAGACAACTGTAGAGCATTTCTTCCACACAGAAGACGCAATTCTAGAAATTTGTCTGCACATAGGTATGCGCTTAAGTGTCATCTTGCCACGACTCAAGACTAGATTTAAAGCAATACAAAATATGATCTTCACATGTAAACCACACTTAACCTCCATTCTTCCCTCTTTTTTCCTCACAGTTAAAATTTTCATTTCTGTTATTTGATGGCTTCTAACATTTTTTAGTCTATCTTCCTGCTAAACATTTTTTCCAATTCCCCTTATTTATTTCTGTGCAGTTGGCCTCAGGCTCTTGATTATGTTATCAAAAGCATACAAGTCTGATAGCATTTCATTGTATTTTTATGGATCATAATATTGCTCTGACACATTGCAAAACAGACCAGCAGAATTTAGTTATCGGTAGGTACAACTATATTGGTTCTGGAGAGAAGTGGAAAACCCTGATTTCCGTTATAACCTGACCCAAAGCATAACAGCTCACGCCTCTGCCTACTGCAGAAGCAGATGTTGAGTGCCCTCTGCCACTACCCACTCGTATCACATGCAGCAGTTTATGTCACTTTATTCAGATAAGCAGAGATCTGTGTTAAGCATGTCAAAAGCACAAAAGGAAGCCCAAAAGACTAGGCAGGGGAACAGAAGCTGGCCTGACAAGGGCCTGGCTGGAAGAAGCGATTCTCAAAGCTGCTGGGAGGAGGTCCAGCCTAGGGCTGGCAAGGGGCTCAGCAAGGACTACAAAAGCAACAAAGTGCAGAAACCGCTGGCTTAGCACTCCACTTGGTGTCATTCTTTTTCCTCCTCCTCTTGATCTCTCTCTTTGCTCCATTTCTTTTCTTTCAACCGAATCCTCTCATTGAGGCCACTTTCTAGTTCTGTATAAGAAGAACATACTAGAAGATGACTATACGACAGTATTTCCGCATGTGACTTCCTAATCTGTTCCGGGAAGGTGCGATTACAGTTTGGAGCAACTGTTTGGGAGGAAAAAAACAAAATCAAACAGGTAGTGCGAAAGAACATTTCACCCTGAAGCTGAATAAAGACATTACTATTTGGACAGCCAGTAAACAAAGTTTCTAACTGAACTGGAAAACAGGTAAATTAGGCAAAAGTTCAAGGCTTCTGGTTCAGAACAGGCATATTCTATAGGAAAATACTTTAGCTATTCAAACATGCATTTAGCTTTGTTTTCCTTGCAAATTAATGAGATTGTTCAAAAGAGAAAACTTAAGCATTCATAAAAAGGGACTTCACACTTTAATTCCCTCTTTGTCTTCACACAGTGTTTTAATTTAATTTGGTTCCTGGCAAACAGCTTCGAAATTAATTAGAAAATCACAATGGACAATTACAATAGGAAAGTAATAGTCAAAGGACTCCCCTAAAGAATAACCTCAGTGTTATTTTCATCCTGGCAGACTTGAAATCCAGTTCTTATATGTTTTGCAATCTGCATATGGGTGTGGCGGTAAAGAATAACGCGTATTGTTTTCAAATGATGGAGAGCTGCTGCAATTTCACTGCGAAATGCTGAGTTATAAACCTGTATATGTGGAAAGTGCGCCTGTTAGTAATTCAAATTCATAAAAAGACAACAAATAATGGTATGCAAACCACTAGGGAACAGCTCAATTTGCAGTATGTTATCGTGAATTATCTTGCATAATGATGATACAGCTCAGACACTTGGTAACCATCAAGAACAACGATGCTGCGTCCTCAGACTGACTGTCTGTAAGAAATTCCATTACCGTCAAGTGCAGACCCGCTAGAAAACGAAATTAAAAACTAACGATGGAAGTGGCACCTAAGCTATTGCCCAAGAAAGTGAAACGCAACAGCAAGAGAGATTAAACGTAGGAAAGCAAACCACTCATTTAAGAATACTTTGAGGTTTCGTTGAGGAACCTCTACACGTATTGCCAAAATTTGGGGCTGGGGCTTGTGTTCATTAGGGGAAAAATATGACTGAGTTGAGTACCTAATGCAGTCCTATTTACTAGAAAAGATGCATTTACTATGAATATCGGAACAAGTAAGATCTGTCTCCTTGAACAGGAAGAACCAAGCACCAGGGGCCCTATCAGGTTGTCAGTCCTGACGCCGCACGAGGCTTCCCCCCCGTCTTGTGTTTGTTTTCCGGTACTTCGTGGCTCACGGAGCTGTCGCCGTCGCTGTCACAACCGCGCAAACCTTCCTCAAACAACGGCCGTAAACACCACAGCGCCCCGCCAGCCCCGACGGGCCGGGGGAGGGCTGGAGGGCACCGCGGGCTCCCAGCCGGGGCAGGCAGTCACCGCCCGGCCGCGCCACAGGCGGCAGCGACCGTTACGGGGTCAAAGGAGCTTTGGCGGGGGCGGGGGGAGGCCGCGGCGCGCTGGGGCAGCCGGGCTGCCCTCGCCGCGGGCAAAGCCGCTGACGGCCTCCGCCGCCGCCGGCTCGGCCCCCTGGCCTGGCCTGGCCGCCGTTCGCCCGGGCAGCACGGCGCCGGCAGGTGAAGGCGCCCTGCGGGGGCCGCCCGCGCTTACCTGGGGCCGCGGCCCGGCCGTCGCCGCCTCAGGAACTGACGGGAGCAGCCTGCGCCGCGCGTCCGCCGCCTCCTTCCTCTCCGCCACCCCCGCGCGGCGGCGCGGCCATGGCGGCGGCGGCGGTGGCGGCCGTGCGGGACGGCGGCTCCGCCCTGCCCCGCGGCTTCTGGGCGGCGGTGCGCGTCTGGCTGGAGAAGCCGCAGGTGGCCAACAGGCGGCTGTGCGGCGCCGCCATCGAGGCGGAGGGGCCGGTGCGGCTCGAGGAAGGCGGGGGAGTCGTGACGGGGCCGGAGGCGGCTGGCGGCGGCGCGGCGCTGGAGCGGCTGTGGCGGGAGGTGCGCAGCCAGCTGGCGGCGGGGCGCGGGGACCTGCCGCCGCCCCTCAAGGCCTGGGGAGGGCCGGGCCGCGGCCCCGAGCTCCACGCCGTGCTGCGGGCGCTGCTGCCGCGGGCCGGGACCGGGGCCGGGGCCGGGCATCCCGCCGCGCCGCCGAGGGAGCTGGTTGTGCAAGGTGAGGGCGGCGGGGGGCGCCGCGCCTGGGCAGCCCCTGCCGGGGGGCGGCGGGGTCCGGCCGCGGCCGCGCAAACACAGCGGCCGCTGAAGTTACTGCGAGTGCTCCAACTACCGTCTTGTAAGGGTGACAGTGGCCTCGGAGAACGCAGAGCTGATTTAAAAAAGAAAAAACAAAAAAACCCGAAGCAGGTAGCTGCCACACCTGCCTGGCCAAGTGTGAACTCTTTCTGTCTACTTTCGTGTCGCTTAGGAATGGAGGTTAATTGTTGTTTTCCATGTAAGATGGAAACGCGAGGTAGTCATCTCTCTGAAGACGAAGAAACACACGGGGAGGGTAGCGGCTGGCACCTGTTTCAGCTGCGTTTTTCAGGGCGCGCCGGGGTGGGTTAGGTTCTGATGCTGGTGTTTGGCCAAAAATCGGACTTCCAGAGCCAGTGGAGAGTCACTGCTCGGAAAGGCCTATGGTCACTTAGACCGATAGATGGCTTGGGAAGGTCTTAAAGCCTCGGGCTCTTACTCAGTACTGGCAATGCCTTAAAAAAACGTATGTGTTGCTTTTTTTTTTAATTTTTTTTTTTTTAATTTAAGGAAGAGACGTTCTAGAGCTACTTCGCCTTTTTTCTTACAGATAGGATCTCTAGATTTGTTTGCTATTTTTTTCAAGAAAAAAGTCTTAAGTTGCTAAAAAGATTTTTGCAACTAGTTTGTAAAGTAGTAATGTGCAGGTATTTCAAGGCAGTAATGCTGACTGTTTTAAAGAAATGCCATATAATAGATATTTCTTATAGTAATATGTAAATAGTAAATGTTTTTAGAGGCATTTTATAGGAAGGACATAGGGAGTAAAGTAAGATGTTAAGATTAAGAAAAATCAGCAGTATGTGAGTACTGTGTTATAGCATGCCATTCATATTTTGCTGCAGCCTCCTTTGTTTTATTTGTTAGTTATTTCAAATGAAGAGCAAAACCTACTTTTACTTGTGGTAGGAGTTTATCATGATATATACATGAGTGATAACAGAAGGTGAAACCTGACAAATAGAAGGTGCAGAATTTCAAGAATATCTTCTTGAAATCTGGTAGAGGCATCTAAGGTCATGGCCAGCTGTTACTCTGCCCGTCTCTGCTGTTCCCAAATCTAATGTTTGGGACTCTGTCACTGGACGTAAACGTTTTGTTCCCTAGATGATGCGCTGTTTATCAGTAGGGTAGTTGCTGAACGTAACTAAATGCAGAACATAATATGCGAGCCCTTACCTAAACTCAAGTCTTCTCGGGTCGTCTCTCTTCGGAGTTATGAGTTACTGCTATAAATGAAAGGTAGGGACACAGAATGTGTTTTACACAGTGCCAGGAGCTCTAACTGGAGAAGCTGGATGTTGCTAAAACTGAAGTGTAAATACACTTTGTTGTAATCCAACATTAGATCCTGTGTTTGAACACAGTAAAAGTTATTGATAGTATCATTGATTACTACTTAATACTGCACTGTTTGTGTATCTACAACAAGAGTGTTTGAACTGTCTTCATTAATCTGGAATGTGCTCCCCAGGAGTCTAGTTTTACCGGGGGGCTGGGGAATGCAGCTGTTTTTGTGCTAGAAAGTGACTATGGCAATGTCTGTATTATATAGCTTTCACTATATGCAAATGTTCAGATTTAAAGAATGTGATTAGTCTGACTGATCAGGGTCTTAGAAATTCTGGAAAACATGCAGCAGAATGCTAGATTTTGAGAGTTCAAACAGTTCTGTAGCTTCAGATGTTAGGCAAACTGAGAAATGAACCTGTTCTTAGTACTGAGATTCTTCTTTCTGCATTGTCCTAGATCTTGCCTTACTAGTTACTTAGTCAAGGAAGGAAACAAAACCTTACTTTTCATGGCTAAGTGACAGGATCATTTACACCGTGGAATAATATTTCACTGTTTACAAATCTTTTCAGATGCCTTTAATGGGACTGTGACCTTTCTACCTTTGGAGGAAAACAGCGAAGGAAAATACCAGGTTAAGAAGTGCAATATTTATCAAATTCAACTAGCACACGTAAAAGATGAGGAATGGTAAGTCTAGGAGTGGAGAGGAAGCAAACCCTTTGCTCAGGGATCACACCACGTGCTGGTATCAGTATCTACTTGGTTTGGTTTGTGTAATTGCAAACCAAATGATTATGATTAGTAAATAACAGTAATGATGTGGTCTTAATACTTAGTGTTCAGTTGAAAATGAAAGATCTATAAAACCAAGCTCAATGCAAAACAAATCTTTTTCCAGTGTTCAGTGTGTATATTGACTGTATGTGTGTGTGCATGATCTAGAAAAAGTTTAAGTAATCTGAGAGTGAAGAGCCAGCTACACCACTGAGAGAAGTTGAGTTCTTTGGTTTTTAGTAAACTTGAAGTTAGAATTGGAAATTTCTGTTTGGAACCTGCTGAGCTTCAGCCATTAAGATATGGGACTACTGCGGCTTGCTCCTGCAGTACATTTGAGGGCATAATTATATCCACTGACAGCTTGCATAGCTTTAAAGAGATGTAAATAAAGTTAGAGATCATGAAATGTGCGTAATGATATTTTTCCTGCTGAATTTACTATTACTTTCATTAATTATTCACTGTTACTTGTTAGCCTTTGGATTATCTTGCTGAATCGGGTTGTTCATCATATATAGATCTGTAGTCTGGTTTGGCGGTAGATCTAGAATAGCCTCTCATGTACAGTGTTTGAATTAGCAGCTAATGGTCTACCTAACAACATTCAGAGGAGACTATTACAGTATTCAGCAAGTTCACTGTTTTTCTTTTCTTTTGTTTTTGTACATTACATGCTTCTTTATTCCTCTGTCTACTGTTACACCTCTGCTGGATCTTCTGATTTTTCTCCACTTAAATAATATGGAAGACGAAGTTTTAAATGGTTTTGTTTTCTCTCCTCTTGAAGTAGCTGAGGTATTGAAATGCACTGTATTTGTATAACTTCTTTATTTTATTTTTAAAGGTCTGTGTCTATTGTAACCTCATCTCCAGAAAACTGGTTTTCCGATGGAATTGCATACCCCAAATTAGCATGGCTTGGAAACGAGCTTCTATCCAAACTGGCTAAATGGTCTGTGGAGCAAAAGCATAGTGAGTTTAAAAGTACACTCTCACTCGTTCCTGTGGCAAAATACAGCAAGGTTTATCAAGAACTTAAAGAAAAATACAAAGAGATGGTAAAGGTAAGTTTGGTAATAAAAGGCAGTAGAAACATGCTCTCCTGGCATTATTTATTGTTTAGTGAAACTGCTTTTTTCATTAATTTTTTTTTTAACCAAAAGAAGCAATTTAATTGAGCTGTATACGTTAAATATTTTTTTACTTTTTGTGTATGTGGGGAAAAAAATAGATTTTTTAATAATATGTAGAACTGAACTGAGAAAGCAAGATTTTGAGCCACTAACTACATGGGGAATTAGGTATTTTCCAGAATGTCTCCTTTCAGATAAGAAATAAACAATTCATGAAGTCAGAGGAGGGAGGCACTAAGTCATCCACGTTAAAAAGCGCAGACTAAGAATCTAAGCAGCTTCTTCACAGACTAAGAATCTAAGCAGCGCTGGTTAGCAAGCAGGTTAAATTTCTTATTACTCTTAAATTTAGATGCTGTATTAATAAGTACTTCTGAGCTGAAGGAATAATGTTTTAGCGGTGTTTTATCCTTGATATCCCTCAAAATAACAATGATCATCTTAAATACTCTAAAGAATAATATTCATAACCTTTTACACCAAACTTTTGCTACATACAAAAAAATTGGTAAATACTTCTGTAAAATATTAGCGTGAAAATGTTAAAAGGGTTTGCTGTTGATCTTTTTATGCTAATAGAAAGATACAGATGAAAGAAAGTTTGGACTTGTGGGTAAGGTACTGGCTTCTGACCGAATTAAGTCTTCAGCTCTATAGTACATGTCGTGTACTGTTGAGCAGATTGTTGTAATCTTTGTCTCAATTCCTCATTTACGGAAGAGGGATAATAACACCTCTCCTTTCTGCCTCTCTTGTGTCACGTTTTGACTCTTCATGCTCTTGTGCCAGGATGATGCTATGCCCTGATATGTTATGCAAATAAACTTACCAATAACAGTGTGGTCGATGCTGCACGTAACAGGGCTTGAATTAGTATTTTTTCCCCTGAGAATTACAGTAAGCACAAGGATACATGCATGCTATAATCCAGAACAGTGAGGCAGTTTACTTGTGAATTGCACATATAGAGCCCTGACTGTCTTGGGAACTTTACTGATTGAATGACAGCAGGCATTCTTTATCCCATTACTCTTGTGTGACTCAAAAACTAACAGTCTTTATTTACATTCTTTTTGTATTTTTTTAATGAAGTTAAAAATTCAAAATTTATGAATCTGAGAAGCCTGTTAAAGGGAGTGAGTATCCAGATCACTCTGAGCATACTATTTACGTTGATTTAGATAGCAAAGAAATTGATAGCATTTCCTCTCTTTTTCTGAAGGTGTGGCCGGAAGTAACGGATCCTGAGAAATTTGTGTATGAAGATGTTGCTATTGCTGCTTATCTGCTGGTAAGGAACTGCTCTGCATAAGTAGGAAAATTTAAAACCTCTCTCAAGAACATCGTTGTTTTCATTTTATTCTTACGGCCTTCTGTAAAATAGAATGACATAGAGTTATTATAGGCTTACAAAGGAAAAAGAAGGAGCAGGGGAAAAGAAAAACTGGTTTTTTTCCTTCCTTTTTTTCATTTAAGAGGAGAGAGAGAAGTTCTTAGTGCAATGTTTTCGAGTGCAATTTAAACAGAAATTAAAATTTGTGGCTATAACTCAATTCAAGTTGAGTTTGAAATACTCTTGACAGTAATACCAAAAAAGATTAGAGATTTACCTGTAATGAATGATTACAAAAACCAGGCCTTTAGAAATGGGATAAAGGTAAATGTGAGAGTAAAATGAAAATCAGTGAATGTGTTTTTTATGCTGCCCTATGCCGCAAAAAATTAAACGCAGTAAATGAAAATTGAATTCAGAGGAAGAATGAAACTTCTTTGTGAACCTGTCATAAAGACTTGCAATTCTCTGTCACAGGAGGTTGATGACCTACATAGAGTAACTGTATTTTTAAAGCGATTAGGTCCCAAAGCACTGAGCTGTCAGAGAAATAGTGGTTAGTGTCCAATTTGGAGATAAGCTATGGTATTATACCCATTTCAACCACTGATTTTTTAATTGGGCACTAAAAATTTTTTTCACTGCTTTGTCTTTCCCTGATAAAATTTCAGCTCCAATTCCATCCTCGAGTGTAGTATAAAGGCCAACTATAGTAGGTATATGAATGTCTAGGAACGCAGATAGAGGCTTGGTGCAGTTTCCTAACGTACCTACCTAGTAAAGAGTTTATGAAAATGCTACCCGTGTACAGTCACTAGAATCTTCAGGTTTGTAAAGAGCATCTCAATTTGTCACTATATAGGCATGCAAATGTTTTTCTGACTACAATCCTGAGTGCAGTAAGAGTATGTCTACTTCGAAGAGTATGTAGAGACCCTGTTGCATCTTCTGTAAATCAATATTTGTAAACAAGCTGACTCACTTACAGGACTCATTGAGGACTAATTTATTTTGTTAATTGACTGTTTAAACTTAGAACTTCAGTTCCTTATCCTGTAAAGGCTTTTAGAATTGTCTGAGGAAGGCTATGTTGACCTAGGCTACTTTCAAAATCTTAATTATCACATTGGCGTGATAAAACTTTCTCCATCAATTGAAATTATGATCATGACATTCGTTTGTGGAGAAAGCTATGTAAGAGACATATCTTATGTTATTTTTACCACCTTGATAATAGTAATTGTTGCATGTAAAAAAATTAGAAAATTCATTCTTGTTCATTATGAATTGTAGTAGTTGTGGCCACTGGAAAAATTTGGCATGATACTCTCGAAAATCTGTTTTGCAAACTTTTATGCATGTGAGAGTTAGTTTAAAGTGATAAAGTGTTTTAGCTGAAGAGATAGTAATTTTCAAAAAGTTATTAAAATGATCCAATAACTGGCTTAGCTAAATGGAAGCTTAATGTATGATATTAATAACCTAGCCTGTTTGCAAAATTTTCAAATATCAACACTATGTTATATAGTAACTCCCTATGTAGAAATGTTAAACAGGCGATTAAAAGAAGGTAGGTCCGATGTTAACTCTTTACAGTTTTATGGCAACTAGACTGAGATGACGGCGGGGCAGGAGCATCTGACCCTCATTTTATTCCGCAGTCGTAAGAATTTTACCAGCTGTAACATGCCCCAAAAGTACCAACTGCACATGCCCAAAGAAGTACAAATTCACTTTGTGTCATAAGAAGATCAGCAGAGGATGGAGATAGGTTTGATATGTGTAGGAAGTGGTAAGAGTTTTCTGGGTTTTACAGAGTTTAAGAGTTTTACAGTCTGCAGTGCAAAAGTGCAGTGACTTACACATTTAGAAACACAAACGCAACCTGCTAGTCTCATGGGATATTTGCAACTTCTTTCCCCTCAGCAAAACTGGCAAATTAGTGAGTGGCAATTTTACAAACATAAGTTTTCTTGGTCAGATATTCTTGACTATTTCTGCTTCATAGGAAAAAATAAGTGTGCGGCGTTGATGAATGTCTCTTTTGTAGCATCTCATGGAAAAAAGCTTATCTGGCAACGGTGGCAGGAGACTAATTCTTTTCCTGCGGGCAAACATCCAGTTATTAAGATTAACTTGTGAATTAAATAACAACATAAAACTGCTTATATATGGAGCAGGGACTAAAACTGGGCTAAAAGCTGTGGGTTCACTTTGGTTGATCTAGAATTTGGGGCAATTGAATGTTGTTAGGTAATTTACTTGTTGCCTATTCAGTAGAAAGTTATGTTACATGTACCAGTCTAGTCCACAGAACACTTTTTTTTTAATTTCCAACTCTGCCACCGACTCTCTTCAGTGTTGTATGACAGGATAAATACTTTCATGATGCTCCTTACAGAGACACTGTTGAAGCTTACTTGCTAATTCCCTTACTTCCTCTGTTCCTCTCTATGTGCCCTTTATTTTAGCGGCTTATTTTACATTTATGCTTTTGGTAGCCCAGTGTTGTATAGCTGTGATTTATTTCAACTTCTAGTGACTCAGAAGTGAGTAGAGGATGCTTGGTAGTTCACAATATGCTTGATATTTTGCAGCGTGTATTTTTCCCCTCCGTAAACAGTCTAAAGGCTCTTTCGTCAAGTTAGCTTCTCTGTGAGTGAAGTGACTGCCTTCTGTCACATCTGCACTGTCTCCCAGCACTCTCCTTTCATTTTCAGTATCCTTTGGAGGACTAATAAAAATTGGGAGCATACCTGCTAATCTGTTGCTGTTGGAGTGCCCTCCTTCCAAATTCATTTTGGTCAGTTTCCCTACCTGTGTGGTACTGAATTGAGACAATAAACTTTGACAGGTTGACTGCAATGTGTTATTGTGTTGGGCTTTGAAAACAATCTTCATCCTTGTCACCTTACGTTAATAATAAGCTGGGTGCTTATGGATAGCTCTTTGATGCTTGACTGCAGTATCCTGGAGATGGGATATCATGTACTGTAATGTAAATTAAGGCTAGATGGGTAAAACACTCCGGTGATGTAGTTGCACTAAATTCTGCAGCAACCTGAGTTGATGAGACACAGCAATGCCTAATATATGAATCTCGTAGCTTAGGCAAGACACAGATGCTGAAGCGTTCAGTTAAGGTGTTAATGTTTTTGAGCACGTGTTGTGGCAGCGCTTAAGACGCCTGTATGAATTTTCTTGCTCACAGCTGAGCACCAAAGCTGTTGGTGAGGTTTATAGAGAGCATGCTTTTAAGGTAAATTTGAGAGCATAATTCTAAAATGTTTTCTTTCTTTGTCTTAGGTTCTTTGGGAAGAAGAGAGAAAAGAGAAGGGATTGTCTAAGAAGCAGTCATTTGTAGATCTTGGCTGTGGAAATGGTCTACTGGTTCATATTCTAAGCAATGAAGGGGTAAATAGAGCGTATGGGTGTGGCTTTTGTTTTTGTTTCATAAAAATAGTTATTCAGTATTCTTATTATGCTGTGCTTTTGTCTAGCATGCAAATAGCCAAAATTCAATTAATTCATGTGGTAGTATGAATAGGATTTTGCCATTCTGTAGTTACCAGAAACAAATCCTAGCAGAGGCTTAGAAGCCTTTTATTTATTTTTTAGTAGTGCAATTGGTTGCCCTGAAGGCTATTTATCTTTCTCGGGTAAGAAATGAAAAAAGTAGTGATGTGACTTAATCAGAGTTTTAGACAGAGCAAAAAAGGAATGGGAAATCTTGAAACAGAGATTCTCTCTCACAAGATGCTTTAGATTAGATGTTTTTTGTAAACTTATTTTTCTTGAACCTGAAGTCTACTCATCATGTCTTGAAAATGTTTTTCCATATCTTCAGAAACAATCCCAGCATTTGTCGTTGTAAAAAGACCTAACAATGCATCGTGCTTTTGGAAGTGAAATCAGAAGTACAGCAAAACTCAGTTTTCTTAATGCATAATTTTTGAAACAAGCAGAAAAGAAACAGCAGAAAAGTTTTGAAACAGCAGAAAAGGTCACTGAAATTCAATAAAACCCTGTGAAGTTCAGTCTGTCCATTTAAGAAAATTGTCTTTTCCACTTTTGGGAAAACAGGGTAACATTTGTAGAGGAAAGTAATATCTCCTGTTGGATCAAATGGTATCATTGGCCAGCTTTTCAAAACACAAGCTCTCTATCCTTGTGTAGTCAGAAAAATTTGATCTAGTAAGAGATTTTTTTTAATGTAGGTGCTTCTTTTCTTATGTTATTAAGTTGTCAGTGCTATAGCATTGAGAAGCATGTTGTTGATGGGCAAAAAATCCTGTGTCTGACTGTCACAGGAAACTTTTTCTAATAATTGATTTTGTGAAAATAATAATTTTGCTCACCTATTGCATAAGGTTCTTGGAGTTCAAATACTATTGCTTATATATTCTTTATTTCTTACCGTATTTTTCAGTCCTTATTCCTTTTCCCATTACTTCACATAGGGAAAATGTGTTTGGACTCCAACAACCCTACTGACTTCAGTAGTTGGAAGGCTGTTCTCTCAGCACGGGCGGCTTTGAGTGGCGCTCTTCCCTGAGCCTCATGGACAAAGCACCCGTTACTGCAGCAGTAACACTAACTCCATGAAAGGTTTTGTTACAAAAATCCGACTCTCCTTGTACTTCTCTAAGCAAGATTTTCAAGAACAGTCTCAATAGGTGTGCCCAGATAAAATTTCAAACCAAATATATTCTAAATGTCTCCTAGTCTTTTCCTTTTGATTTAGTATTCAGCTTCTGCTGAAATGGTGAAGCTGTTTTTCATATGCGTCTCAATTTTAGTGTGAATTAAATAATCAGTTTTTACATATAGATGTAGTGAACTTGTATGAAAATTTCTGGTAAAATTTGTATTTAAAAATGATACCTTTTTGTTGTTTTAAATATTTCAGCATTCAGGTAGAGGAATTGATGTGAGGAGAAGAAAAATATGGGACATGTATGGATCAGAAACTCATTTAGAGGTATTATGCAAATGTATGTGAATCTCAGTCATTTATAACTATTCATTTGTTCATTGCCTCAGTCTGTGTTCGTGTAGATATAATCAAACATACCAGGTTATATAGATTATTATCTACAGCGATCTATGGACTTGGTGTGATGACAGTCATCTGTCCAGTGGTATTGTAAGGAAGTTGTAAAGGGAATTCATAGTTAGCCCGATACAATATCATGTCCTTGCACATTTTCAATTTTCTCTTTTTTTTCAGCTGAAATGACTAGTGTGATCTTTCTGTTTTCATACACATTATGAGACAACTTTTTACTGAAAGATCAATATTCAGTAGCATTCTTTGCACTGTTGTACTTTACAAAAGAATTAGCATTCCAAGTTATAAGTAGTTTATTCAGAGCAGTTCTGTTATTAATTGAAGAAAATGGTTTTGACCTTCTCGAGTACTCTGTGCTCTTTTGCGACAAAATTGTTGAACCTCAGAGGAGCCAGTTCTTTGCTGTACTGACTTTGTGGTAAGTCATTGCAATAATAGCCTACAGAAAACTGGGCAGGAAAATGAGTCTGAAAGAGGGATTATATTTCAAATTCCACATTAGCTGTTTATGAGAACAGGAACAGTTCAGCACAGGAACGTTCACTTTAACTCCAGCTGTTCTTGGTCTGATATTCATTAAAGGTTAGTGCTGATGAATGGTTGCGCTTTGGAGGAGAAGTGTTCCTGGTTTCTTCCTCTGTAGATTTCGGAAACTTCTTACCACATTGTCTCAAACATCCTCTAAGATGTTTTCAACTACCATTATATTTAAGGAATTTTCCTTCTATAGTTACTCTGTAGTAAGACTGTTTAGAAAGCGCATTCAATGTATCTTCGAGTGCTAGCAACTTTAAGGTGTTGAGAGGTGGAGGAAGGGTGGGTTTTGTTGTTACTAAAGTTTACTGTTGTGGAACCTTTTGTCACCCTGCCGTTTTGAGTATAGATTGCCAAAACAGTAAAGTTCTTTTGTATAGGCTACAACCAGATCTTATTTAAAGGATTCAAGACGAAATAATCTAAAACAGCAAGCCGCAGTGCTACTTTATTCCCTTTATACTGTTAATAAGGTATATTTCCTGGTTTTAAATTTTTTATATATATAAAAATAAATATATATAAAAATACATAAAATAATAAATATGCTATAATACATCTGATCACACTGTAGGTTTTCCTTCTTGTTGTAAATTCTTTTTTCTGTCCCAGTTGCTTTCTGTATTGCAGAAAACAGTGAATTTTGCATATTTATTTCATATTAAGGTTTGACCATTTGCAATTTCTTAGTTTTCATGACTCCTAGGAAAATGCCTGAGCATCAACTGTCAGTCTTTGCAGCAAAAGAATTTTTTTTTTTTCTTTTAACCAAGACAAATAAGAATTCACACAGAAAACTTGAAAAAGCCAGGTGGAAAACAATGAAAATATAAAAAATATGCATATGAGCAAAGTACAAATTTGTGTGGGAGGGAGTTGCAAAATCATATTTCCTCCTTCCTACTTGTTATGTAAGGCTCCCTTAGCCACAGGAGTGACAGAAGAAGAATGCTTCTGCCTGCTTACAGCCTTTTTGTTCCCCTTGGATGTTAATTCTGTTTTGATTTTTATCTAAAGCAGAAGTTGTGGGATGAATATTGCCGTCTGTGACATTAGTGCCCATACTCACAATAGAAGTGAATGTAACAGGTGACATGCTGCATCACCAAACTGCTGTCAGACATGGTGAATACAAATTTGATATTAATATCTGTCAAAATGTGGACTGTGGCACTGCTAATTCATGCTGTGTCTAAGTTCAACAACCCAAAATGAAATGAAGCATAGATGTAATTTCTTTAATCGACCATAAGAAAACATTTATCGAACTCTTGGATTAACATCAGCTAATCTGCTAACCACAAATGTTACGTGTACATGTTATCTGAATATATATTTACATATTCCAAAAATGGACAGAGATATAGTGATTAAAGTGGACAATGATGCACCATAGTGAGACTTACAACACCTAAACTAGCGTTTTCTGAAGAGAGAATATAGGTTGGATTTGAGGTATTCTGACGTTTCTGAAGTCCTATACTAATTCTTTTGAATTTCTGTGTAAATACTATTTTGCATGTGTGTGACTGTTGAGCTACAGAAAATGCATAAACATACATATAATAACATAAAACATGAAAATATGGGAACTCTTTTCAGAGCTTCCCCTAAATATCTGGAGATTTACATTTCCCACAGTATTGTTTTATTTTATTTTATTTTATTTTATTTTGATCTTCCCTATAATTATTGTGAGATTCATGTACGTTTTTAGAGGAGAATGTGTAATGGTACTATGAACATCTTCAAGTGCTTTTTTTGCTGAACTTGGTTCTCTTTTTTATTTTGCGTTTCTTGAGCTAAACAGAGTTCTTAGAAACATCTGAGTAAAAACATATGACTGTAAGAAAGACAATTAAACGTTTTAAAGGCACTCTGGAACTTTTAAAATTCAACCCATATGAGGACTTCATCCTGTTTCATAGAATATCTGAATAGAGTGTTCCCAATGCTAATTATTCTTCTCTTGAGGCAGTATTGTGGTGGGAGGACTTCTGAACGGATGTCTCAGTCCATATATATTGAATTTCTGCAAGCAAAGTGCTTTTGTAAAGGCCACCAAATAAGCCTTCTTCCTCTAACTGGTATACATCTATTGCTTCCCACTTTTCCTCCTATTTAGTGAGTATCATATGATAATTTTGACACAGGTTAGAAGAGAATGGAATGGCATTGTGACAAAAGTGGAAGTGTTGCAATGGATTAGGTACAATGTATGGGAATGACAGGGTGTGAGGCCTGGTGTTCTGTACATTGGCAAGTGTCTGTGGAAGAAAAGAAGACAGTAACAAAACTTGTTCCAATTAATTGCTAGACCTAGATTAGTGCAAGACCTAGTTCTATAAAAAGCAGCAAATTGAACAGGTCTTTTTGAAAAACTGAGTCCAGAAATACATGACATAGGAGGATAATGGCAAGGGACCAGAATCTAGTGAATGTTACTTATTTACATGTGTTTAGGGTGTCGGATATCTTTTATTCCACTCTTTGTCTACCAATATGTTGTGGGTTGCTGTTGCTTAATTCCTTGAAGCCTTAAAAGATTACTGCTTGGCAGAAGTGCAGATTGAGGAACATATTGATAGCTTCTGTGATCTCATACAGCTTGTATTTATCTCCTTGTAGGATTTTATAGTGTTTCTTAGCGCTTTGTTAACAAATACAATATATTCAAATATAATAAAATTTACTTAATTTTTGTTGTTTGCTGTTGTTTTTTCTCAGGAATGTGCAATCATGCCAGGTGACAGTAATCTCTTCCCAGATGTTGACTGGTTGATAGGAAACCATTCAGATGAATTAACACCGTGGATACCTGTAATTGCAGCTAGGTATGAAAAAAACGAAGAGGAGTTAAATTAAAAAACGTAATCTACCCATGCATGCTAGATGAAAACTGCAGTTGTTGTGGCTACACCTGCTGTCCTTTTTGCAGGGCTTGGTGTGCGTGATACCAGCTGGTTACCCATACAATTTTTCTTCTTTAATCCCATAAAGAAGTGTAAAAATAATATTTATTTCATCCTAGAATTAAGAATAATATAGCATTTTGGTTTTGAAGTTCAAAAATGGGATTGATTTTCATTCTTTAAATTTCAGTCTGGTGAAAAATTACTGTTGTGTCCTGTCTTTCATTGAATTGGTCTGCTCATCACAACTAGCTGGAATAGGTTGATACCTAGAGATTTAGTGCCACAAAACAATCTGCCACAGTAATTTGCTATAGCAAATAATTTGTGAAACAGTGTCTTGTAAGAGGATCGTACTTGTATTATTTCTTGAAACTCTGTCGCTTCATAAAAATTGCCATTATTGCTGGTATCTAATGAGTTTTTACGTTTATGTCCATTTATCATCCCTGTTGTAGGTCTTCCTATTGTTGTTGCTACTTTGTGTTGCCATGTTGCTTCTTTGATTTCCACGGAAAGTATAGCCGAAGACAAAGTAAGAAGACTCAGTACAGAGAATATCTTGATTTTGTTTCCCAAGTGGGATTTATATGCGGCTTTCACGTAGAAGAAGATTGCCTTAGAATTCCCTCAACTAAAAGGGTAATCTTATCTCTCTCTCTCTCTCTTTCTCTCTCCCCCCCCCCCTTTTTTTCTTTTTTTTTTCTTTTTTTTTTTCTTAGCTGTTAGCTCTCTGACACATACGGATGTTTGTTCATGATTATTGTTGTGTAAGACCGTGCTGTAGTCAACTGCATTACTTCAGACAATATCCTCTGAAGAGAGGTTAAAAGTACTGATTTGTTTCATGGGTAATCTGCTATATCAAAATTAAGGTCATAGGTACAATTCCAAAGACAACAGAGTGGAATGTTTTATAGTTATTTCTTCTGCATCTCTATGGGATGAAAAGCTTTTATACTTGCTTTTCACCTTAATTTTCCAGCTGCCTTCATTGATTCCTTTTACCTCAAGCGTTGCTGATTTTCATGGCCCATGAAATTCAAAGTGAAACATTCTCACAGTGAAAAGAGAGTTCAGCCTTAATCTTGTGAATAATCTGAAAATTAGGAAAAATCTTCTTGTTCTTGTTGCTTGTATGGTGTGATGGATTATGGTTTGATTACTGGATTTCTTCCGTGGTTCCAAAATTCAGAAATCAAAATAAAAGAAAACCCACCCAGACTAATGAACACTGAGTTCCGATGAACATCTCCTGTAGTTAGATTTAGAAACCTGGTAAGTCGTGTGCAAGTTGGAGGACTGTGTATAAACATAGGATTCTATATAAATATTATGATAGAAATAATGATTTACCCGTTTCTGCTACAATAGGTGTGCCTTATTGGGAAAAACAGGACCTATCCACCTGTGCAACGTGCTCTGATTGACAAGCAGATAACACAGTATATTCATAATCGTCAGACTTGCGCTCTGGTCGCACGTGACAGAAGAGTTGGATTTAATCGTAATGATGCCTCTAACACTGTGTGCAAAGAAACAGGTGCAGAATTTCCTGTAAAGGAGACTGAAACAACTGGTAGAATTTGGATGCCTGGATTTCAACCCAGAGAAAAAGTAGAACAAGTCAGAAATTGTGCTGCTCTCCCTCGGGATTTTGTAGATGATGTGGTTCTAAATGTGGCAAACTTGCTGTTAAATACAACCCAAGAAAAATCATGCTGCAGTACAAATAGTGGAAGTACAAACACCTGGAATCAAGGAGGTGAGATTGGTTTTTTCCAATAAATCTACATTATTGTAGGTTTAGTAAGTGAATAGATTTTAGGAAATAGTGGGAACAGTAAAGTAACAATCTCTGTCAGCAAGGGCAAAAAGTAATGGCAAGCACTACTAGAAAAATCAGAGGCCTTTTCGCATGCTGGGATGCAAATAAGGCATATAAATTCTGTTTCTTATTTGCTTTAGATTTTTCCGTTTTACTTAATACTGATTTTGGCTTAGTATTTATGTTTAAAAACAAAACAAAACTGTTCCCCATTGCCCAAAACACAGCAGTCTACACCTCTTTTGGGGTGAATATTAAGTTTATTTTTGGATAGTCGCATAGTAACTGGGTATTGTTCCACAAGAAGTGCTTTGAAGTGGCATTTGGTCACAGCATGATTAGGAACGTTTGGTTAGTTTAGTTTCAAAGAAAAAGAATAAAGTTGCTGTTAATTTTATAAACACAGTAGTTCTAGAGTGCTCTTCTCTTTCTGCTTTCCTCCCTCCACTTTTATTATTTATTTCAGTCTTCTGTCATATGTTCTATGACATATTTCTATGACATATGTTCTGTCATATTTTGTTAATGTTCTAGGAGATCCTGAGTCAGACTCTCTGTACTACATGCATGAAAACAAGTGCCTAGCACAATAAGGATTGTATATTACTGTAAAAAATTGTGTGGGGGGTGGTAAATTGCATCTTACTGTGGAAATTCTGACTTGAGTCCTGTAGAATGAAAGCTTCCATTTTACAGACAATATACATGTGTATACTGTGCGTGATACTAGGAGCGCAAAGTTGCTGCAGTGCTTGTAGGTAATCTATATATTCTGCTTGTAATATTCAAATTATACAGAAGTTAAGAGTCAGTGGGAGAAGCAGGGCTTTTTAGGGTTTTGTATATACATATATATATTAAAAAATGTATTTAATACCTACATCTTTATTTACTGCAGAAAGCCTTTCCTTGAAAGAAGTAGCAGAGCACTTAAATAAAGAGACTTTAAAAAGGCTAAAGAGTGAATACGGAGGCCTACAGACACTACTCAAGAACAGTCATCAAGTATTTGAAGGTAAAGACTAGAGAGATGTTGTTTTTCTCTTTGTTTTTTAATAACCTGTTTTATGGCTTCTCTCTGCTTCTCTGCTTACCACGGTAGTGGGATTTTTTTCAATTGCTGTGTATACCTTTGTGGAAAACTAGGTAGTGCTTATGTGCCCCTGTATTGCTCCAAGATACCATTAATTAAAACTCTCCTTTGAATAAGATTGGAAAGGCAGCTGCCAGCAAAGAGTTGTTCTCTTAGACCAGTTGTGTCTGAAAAGACCGCTCTTTAGCAGGGCAGCCCTTTAGTTAAAGTGATTAATTAGACTCTGTAGCTGAACTAGAGAGAACTTTTCTTTTTTCTGTAATGATCTGGGGTGGGGGGGCAGTCAAGCGCAGGGTAATTTCACTAAAGCATTTCACTGAGACTTAATTGTGACTTAACAAGCCCCGCAAAATAAATGCCAACACAGAATAAAGCTGGTCTAGTCAAGAACCTTTAAGTGTGTTGAGGCTTAATGTGTTCGTTTAGCCAGTGGTAGCCTGGATAGCAGTTTTCAGAATACAGAATGGCAAGGGGGAAATGATCCAAGCTACAAAAGTGTGATACAGAGGATATAGATTTAGCAGAATATGAAAACAGAATATGGTAATTTACAAGTGACAGATTCTTCCCTCTTCATTTTCACTGTTTTTTGACTTACGTTTTTCTATCTCTGCTATTTTTTCTTCTGTTTTTTCTGTTTTGTTGGCACATTTAAGGAGTTGACAGGGATTCAGAGATTCACAGACTAATCTGTGTGTACAATTTATGGTCCTGACACAGTAAACAAATAAAAAAACCTCACCAAAATTAAGAGCCATAAATAATCCCTGATGCAGTGCTGAATCCCTGTTAATGGTGTTCCTGTTATGATGGTTCCTACCCTTTCACTGTTGATTCATATCCAGGATTAGACTTGTCAACTCTTTTGAGCAGTCTGTACTTTGGTCAGTTGAACCATTGTCTTTGCAAGAGCATTTCTTTGTAGTTAAAGTTGTAGAAGACTCTTACTGAGTTTTTAAATGTGGACTAATAAAGTTTTGAACAAGGGAAAGATTGATGTTTATAAAATCGAAGGTTTAGGAGTTGCAATCTGAGTTCAGAGGATTTTAATTTAAATTATCCTAAATAGTATTGGAAAAAAAAGGGAAAACAAACAAACTCTCTGCAAAGATGATAGAAAGGTGCCTCAGGCTGTTTGACATAACAGCAAAACATCTCACAGGGGCAATCAATCAATTCTTCTTTAGACCGTGTCTACATTATCTCAGTTTGTTGTGCACATCTTCTATTTCTGTGCAAATGGTACATTTTGGTTTTGCCTGAGTGATCCATTTGTAGCATATGTATTTTATTCACAGAATGTCACTATGCATTTTTTCTAGTACAATTCCCATGACTCTCTATTAACAGCTGTATTTTTTTTTGTTGTTTTTAAATTTTAGTTCTAAATGGGAGAGTTCATATTCGTGACTGGAGAAAAGAGAAACCATCAAGGAAGAACAAGCCTGAAATAAAACAACGCCTTTCAGCTGAAGCATTTAAAACGCGTCTCTGTTGGTTTTTCATTCATCATCCTGATGGTTGTTCTTTGCCTTCTGAATCTTGTCCTTATGCTCATGGGACTGAGGAGCTAAGACAGTCTCAGATTATGAAAAAGAAAAAACACACACAATAATAAAATGCTGCAATTTATTTTTAAACTTGTGTACATGACTGGATTTATGATCGTTTTGGGCTGTCTAGTGCATGAACACCTGTATGATAAGGTTATCTCATTCATAGGTATTTTATTTTGCAATTTCCTTATAAATTCTCCTGCGGTTTTTTTTATTATTAATTGAGAGAGAGTATTCTAAAGTATGTACTTTTGAATTTTGGTTACTTTTAAAAGATGTGGCCTTTCTCACGAGCATTTGCAATATACTTTGCATAACTAGGAAAGTAAAAACTCTTAAATTAAATCACAGGGCATTGTTCATCATCTTTGATCAGTTCATTTATATATAATGAGGTATCTATGAACCCTGCAAATTAACTCAAAGCTTTCCAGTAGGATTTATGCTTTCTTATAACTCACTGTGGCTCAATTGGAGTCAGAAAGTAGAGAGATTTCATTCTTTTCTGATCTGTGTTACCCTTTTGTCCCTATTACTATCTCCTTTTTCTGGACAGACCTCGCCCGCCCTCTCGCCCACCCTCCCTTGTTGTTGTGGGGGTTCTCACATGTTTGTGTAGGGCTCTCTATCCTATACTGGACACTTTTTTTTTTCCTTTTTTTAGGGTAGGTAAGTATAGTTAAGTGTGTAGTTTGTAGTCTAGTGTATCTAATAAACACACTCCCTACCATTCTGATATTATCAGATAACAAAGAAGACTTTTGCTGAAGAAATAGCAATGTGAAAACATAAATAAGGGGTATGTTAATGAAGGAGAAATCTGAAAGTGAGAGCGAGGGTATAGCCCTGGATCCTACGTTTCTTCTATGATGAGGTTCTAAGAGTGAATAAGCTATATGTGCAAGGAATTTGAAGAACAAAGGAAATAATTGAAGACAAAGGAAAAAGGAAAGGTGGCACTGAAAATGTTTTTCAAAGCAGTTCCAAAGACACTTTCCTCGCAGTCTTTGCTTTAATCAAAACTTTTTTGCTTTTAAAACAGGCTGCAGCCCACAACGTGCAGAAGAAGGGACTTAATCTGGCACCCAGCCCCTTACTTGGAGATCACTTACCACGCTATCCACCTGCCAGGTAGTGTAGCCCGCTGGCCTGCCTCTGACGGGAGCTGCGGTGGGCTCCCAGGGCCTTCCCTAGGGGCTGTGCTCTGCAAATGTATCATGTCTTGAATTTAAGACTAATGACTAACGTATCTAGTGCTTTGTCACAAAGATTACAGAACCTACAAGTTTGGCGGGGGTGGATCCTACTCTGAGGGGAGCGTGTGTGGGATGTAGTTCAGTTAGGGTTATTGGACTAAGGGAAAGAATAGTAGTATAAGCCATGTAAAGTGCAACTCTTATGAGGGAGGGCAGCACAGTAAGAGAATGCAGTTGATAGGGTGGTTATTGTTTAGTTTTTGTAAGCATTTCTAATAAATGTTTAGCTTATAGAGAGGAAGAAAGTTAAGAAAAGCCATGGAATCATTTTATATACCTATGTATAATCAGCTGAAGTTTTAGCCTTAGTTAGCCTTAGCTTGGCTGCACGCAAATAAGAAGAATTCCCCGAGATGCTTATTCACTATAATAATGTTATAAGTTTGGCGAAGAAGGAACACCTATAAAACCATGTTCATACTATTTCCAGATGAAGATTGTTTCCAGATGGCGTGAAGAGCAAAACCAGACTCTAGTTTTTTTTCTAATCATCAGCACCTCCTTTGATGCTTCAGTTTGGGGGAGGATGTGCCTAACTTGAAGCAGGTGCTTTCCTGAGTTGGAGTTTACCTGTGGAGTCCCTAAATACATCAGATGGGCTTGCATGAAGTCAGGGTTAAGAAGCTGAAGGAAGGAGTTTCTTTTTTTTTCTTAACTTTTTTTCCAACAACTAGGGAATAAAATACTGTGACTCATTGAAGTAATAGATACAAGTGACCAGACTAGTGGATTGATTTTAAAACTACTTTTTTTCTTCTTTATTCCTTTGTGAAATTTTATGATAACCAGCATACTATTTAAAGTAGTAGCTATTGACTTCCTTTGTTTTTTTAAACGCAACAATGTATATCATAATAGTTATTCTTCTCCCTGTTTGGCATCACTGCAGGTAGCAAGCCATCTAACGTCTCCTGTAATTACAGAAACTTTCCTGTTGTTTGGAGAAGTGATGAGAGAACATTCTTCCTCCTCATTTTTGCATCAGAATGTCAGCCTTATAAATTCTGCATGTAAATCCAGAGGTAACAGCTAAAGCCGTAAAGTAGGTCTACTTAATCTAGCTGCTTTAATTTCTTGTTGCATGGTCTGTGATCTAATCTTAAAATGGCATTCGTGCAGTATCCAACTTTAGCAATGGGTGAAGTTCTGTAGTTGGTAAGGATCACTTTTGCTGTTAAGAAAACCTCCTTGCTCCACAAGGGGTTCAAGCACAAAGTCCCAGTTGTTGATACGGCACTGTCATTTTACTCCTTAGTTTATTGGAATCACTACCCATTAGCTAATTTATCTGTATTTGAAGCCTATTATTATAGAGGGAAAGAAATTGCTGTGTTAATTTTATAAACACAGAGTGAGAGTATAAAGAGATAGAAAAGTTAGATGACAGATTGTAATCATAGAAATGCTAGGATTTAAAGATTTTGTATTTCTCTCTGTAGATGAGCTATAGCTTTATAAAGAAGATTAGCTGTAGATTTGTTAAAAATCTAAATAAAATGAGAGGAAAAAAATACGAGTTTCCTTACTCTCTTAAAATACAGCCGTTTACTGAAGTTTGTTTGTTTTTATCAGATTCCTAAAAAAAAAAAAAAGAGACATTGTGTTTTCCCTATGAAATATCTGTGTTTATCTTCAAGGCAGTCTATTTTCTGTCACGTTTCAAACCAGTAAAATTTTCTGTGTGTGTATCATTTGGATTATCTCTTTATGATACTCCTGTCTTTTTTTTTTTTTTGTTATAAATTATTAGGTAGCCCAAATTTAGAGCAATTCTTGTCTAACAGCAATTACAGGCCTCTAGGTATCTTTTGAGGCTTGCCTGTTCAGATTCAAAATTTTAAATCATAATTAACTCTTTATCTTCAGTGATCTTTGGAGCATGATTTTATCAGCTGAACTCTAGCGTTTCTTGCTATACAAGTAAGCGATAGAGAGCAGTCATTAGCTTTGCTAAGGACATCGTATAGGCAAATATTTCAGAATCAACAGAGATGGAAACCAAAATCTATAACAGTCCTACCAAGTGACAGATAAAATAGGTATTGGGACAGGTGTCTGCTAAACTGCTTATATATTTGGCATCAACTGAAGGCACATCAGTACCTGGTCTGTTATTTCTGGTAACTTACGTTCATACGGTTTTAAGAATATTTTCATATAAAAATTGCAAATACTTGGGAATTCACCCAAAGCAATACTATCGTGGTACTAGAAGGAATACCTTTCATGTTTGCCTATTTGCTGTTTTATCATGTTGGACCTGTGAGTTAGCATCCTTAAAATTTTCCTTCAGAGTGTTAGTGCATTTCCTCTTACGGAAGCAATAGCATATACTTACTATACCTACTACAGCATATATATAGCATATATAAGTAGGCTTACTATACTTACTACAGGAATAATATATACATGGCTGTGGTTTCATGACTAGGCTTTGCATGTCGTGAGTGATTTTTAGTGAACACTGTTATTTGGACCTGCTGAGTTTGTGTAGTTCCTTCATTTTATAACTTAATGTTCATATTTATCAGGAAAAAAAAAAAAAACTGCTTTAGTGCTCAATTACCATCTTATAACTGCTGCTTCCAGCCATTTCTAACTGAGTGCTACTAAAATACTGCAAGATGAAACTTGCTTAATAATTGCAGTCCAGCTCCCTTCTTCCCTGTACAATTTCATTATAATAGGTTTCAACAACTCTAAATGGGTGAGCTGAACTTCAGTTGAACTTTGTGGAGGTAGCATTACAGCAAACTTTGTAACAGGAAAGATGGGTGCTAGTGGTTGAGGGATCAATGGATCCGACACTAATATGTGTACTAGTGTCTCTGTGAGCCACCCTGCACTTTGGGCAAAACTGTATAAGGGCTCTGCAGATCCAGCCCTTTCCATGTAGGTGGTATTTGTGCATGCTCCAGGGGGAAGTGATTGGCTGCTGAAGCTGAGTGCGCCTGGTACATTTTGAAAACACTGTTGTTCAAGCTGCCAGTCACTCTTGTTGTTTGACAGCTAGCCAGACACTGTATACAAAAGCAAAACAATCTTCTCCTCCCGGAACGGCTGCCTAGAATATTGACTGCTTTCGTGATTGCTTTACTGTAGCAGCAATAAGGAAACTGTCCTCTTTGCTAATTGCTATTATGTGTGGGGTATACACAGAGCTACAGCAGCTGTGAAACAACAGCCTTTTTGCCTTCTGATTGTAGGCTTCGTTCTAGCATTTTTGAATCCAGTGAATAAACGTGGAACTGAGAGAGGAAGGGAAAGTTGTTTGCCTTTTCTCAGGGACAAAATAGAGTAGGGAGTTTTCAGGTTGCCTGCTTTTTGCCACTAAATCACACTTCTTTTGTTTTCTTTGGGTACGTGACCCTCCCTGTGACAATGGTTTTATCCCGCAGTACTTGTGGTGTCTTCTTCAGCCTTTGATGTTTCATAAAGAAATCCATCAATTGCATTGTTAGATCTCTGTTATACTATGGAACAGTATAGGTTTAATCATTTCATTTTTTTCATCTTCCAGTATTTTATTAAATGCTTATTTTGTCAGATTGCTTCAAAGACCATGCCATGTAGTGAACACATCACCTATTAGCAGTGATCTAATAATGCTATGAACGTAAACGTTGGCCCTTTCCGTACACTTTAGCCTAGCAGTCATATTCTTTTTGTGTTTGGAATCTAAGCAGATCAGGAATGCTTTCAGTGAGCTTAGTTTTTTTCTGAAAAAAAACCCTGTAATGATCAGGTATTTTTTGCCCTTTCTCTCAATGCTGTTTTAATGGAATGTCTCGTAACAGAAGGTGATCTCCTTTGTAGAAATATAAAATACAGAGAAACTTTATTAATGGCCTATGGAAGTACCTTGGTGGGAGTGAGGGCAGAATCGTTCGAGTCTAGTGTCCTCGTATGGATGCTGTGCTGCTTTCCAGCACGACCAGCAGATGGAGAAAGAGAAGAAGAAAGCTGCAGATACGAACTGCTCCTAGTAGAAAGCCTGCAGATACACAGTGTTCAGAAAGGCCTTGCTTCGAGGCAAAGTGGGCTCATGGCTGCATTGCATTTTGTTAGATATTTTAGGCAATTCTTTCTTGTGTCAGTCTTTCAGGGTATTCCTGTATTTTTCTCCTGAACATTTAAAGAACCTGTATCTAGGATCTTTCTTCTGTACAAATTTAATTGCCTAAGCAAAATAATTGAAGTATATTACAACTAAGTAGTATTATTTTGATGACTGATTTGATTAGATGGAAGAGGCTGGCTTTCTTAAAGTCATTTCTTGGCGATCTGAAATGCAAATTAGTATTAAGAAACTCTGTATGTAAGGCCTTTTTTCCTCCAAAGCGCTGATTTCTTTTCTAAAAATGCCTATCTTGGTCTAGGTCATGCAGTGCATGGGAAAAGAAGGCCGGTTTTTGGTAAGTCTTCTGTTCTAGTAAATTAGAAGGTCCAGAATTGTTCTATGATACCTCCTAATAAATAGAGATGACAATGTCTTCCCTTTTCCAAGTCTCTTGGGATCTGTGTATCTATAGTGGGATAAACAACAACAGAGAAAAATGCCACAGAGTGATACAGATAAGTTTTCCCCTTGGAGTCGATATATGAAGAAGCATCTTTATGGTATGGTTAAGGTTACAAAGGTTAAGTGCCGTTGTAAACTCCTCCACTTTGGAGGGGTAAAATGATAGAAAAAGGTGTTTAAAGGTATTTATGAACTTCATGCCCTTGAAATAATAACATGACACTAAATGACTAAAAGAAACTAAATAACTAACTGCTAAATTTCAGGTGTCTTGGAAAAAAGGTAGAAGTGCCATTTTTCTTAAAGATGTTCAGCAAGACATTGACTGAACATAGCCAAAGTTTCCTTGCTGAAGTGTGTCTCAGGCATGTAATTACTAGTAGCTGAACTTGCAGCATAAGAGAGCTTGTCATCTTTCTTGCTCTTTGCCATGGGATATTTAACATCAATTTGCGCCTGACATAGCTTGCATGCCATGTCACAAGCTGATTTGCATGATGACTCAGTCACTGAAACACTCCTTCTGTTTAAACATTGAAACAGAAACAGAAAATGTTTATTCTTTGGATTTATATGGAAGGGAGTTCCTTCAGTTTGTACTACCACAGCTTCTTTCTTTTTTTGATGATATTGCTTCATGTTGTGTTGCTGTTAAGGCTTCAAAAAGGGTGATAAAGAAATTAGAAATAGATAACAAGGTGATGAGAGTGAAAGAAAATGAGTCACATTAATGTTGGCTGCAATAAGAACAGTCAACCAAGTACTAATAGTCTTTCTCCCATGGAACTGGAGAACGGAGCTTCCACGGGACAGCAAGTTAGAGCAGACTGCAAAACCCCACGAGACTGACTTCTGGATAGAGAGATTCTTAATAATAATAAATATTTTAAGCCAATACAAATGGCACTTGATGGTTGTTAAAGAAAGTCCCACTGCTGATCTATCACATCACTATCAATCTGGAGATAGGTCCAGATAGGAGCTACACTTCAGAGTGTCACAGCTGGACCATTAGCGTGGCTCTAACCACTAGACTGAGATACCTTAGCTGCTGGAAGGGAAGCCCCACCTCTCCCGTGCCTCGTTATTTACAGCCAACTTATGGTGTTATGGAAAAAAAGCAAATCATATCTTTTCTCCTCTGGGTCCCGAAGCCAGTTTATACACCTAGCTATTCTAAGCTTTATATGATGCAGTGTCATAGAACAAATCTTGTATTAAGGCCCTGCAGAGACAATGAGCTTTTTCTGTTATTTTTTTCTGAGGTACAGGATCAAGCCTTGACGCAGGTTCGGGTTCCTTTGAACAACTTCTCTGCCGTTACTCATCTGTCACAGCACTCCACCTCTGCACTTTAGTAGATTATGGGCTTGTTTTTGTAAAATCTAGACATATTTTGTAATTTTGTCAACAGGCAATCAGCTATGCCTGGAAATACTGTTCTTAAACATATGTACTTAATGGGAAATGGCTTTTTCATGTGTGTTTCTTCCACTAACAGTGATTTAATCAGTGACAGAACAGAATCCGGCAGCTTCACACTCTTGATGAACAGGGGATTGATATTTCTGATGAAAGGAACAGGTTATGCCCTAGCTAATTCTTTGAAGTACTTTCCTCTGTGGATCATCATTGTGCCTTCTATATGGTCAGAATAAGTTGGCTGCTCTTTGCACAGGAACTAATTTCTGGGAGACACTGTGACGTTTTACAGATAGCAGTGGCTACATCAGAGAAGAATGAAATAGAAAGCAATATGTTCTCAGCAGAGAAACCTCTGGGCTGCTTTTACTCCTCCAAGTGGATGTTGAAAAGAAAGGGAGATATGATGCATCCCAGTAGGAGAGCACAACCAAAGTTTTTTTTGAAGAGGATGAAGAGCAGTTATCCATTTGTATTCCCTGGATCTTTCTGAAGGAAATAATTACTGCCTACAATGCACAGTATATGTCCACATGAATAGTTCTCGTTGCTGGCTGACACTGCAAATAGAAAGACTGCACCTTTCATTACTGAATATGTCAACCATTTCTGCATTTTCCCTACAAAGTGAAAGGTGTACAGGCAGAGATGAGGTCTGTGTGTGCTTAGTTCTTTTTAAGACTTTTTTTTTTTTTAAAGCACAAGGCAAGCAGCTTTGAACAATTCTTCTTTGACTCATTAACTGTCAGAAGCAAATGTGGACTGGAGGCATAAGACTATTTTTTCCCCTCTCCTCTCCCCACCCCGCCAAAAGAAGCATATAGCTGTAGTCGTCTTTGTCTGTGTAGAAGCATCCTTCACATGCAGCAAGCACTGACATGTTAAATGACATATTCATAAGTAAGCTAGGGAAATATAGAGAACAGTTCAGTTTCCTACAAATGGATGCGAAGTACCATTTGAGATACTGTAGTGTCTCATCTCATCTCTCCTGGTATCTCACCAGGTTACCAGCTGCTAGCCCAGAAGAATATAGGGCCTCCATTAGGTCCTTTACCATATCTATCAGTCTTGTGTGATCTGGGCCCGATGTCACCTCTGGCCCAGACAGATGTAAATATCATAAAGTTTGTGGTTGAAATACCACGCCTAGAGACATTCTAAGCTGATTGTTAGTAAACCTGAAGGATATATTAAGTGCCCTTATACACAAGGACACATTGCTAGTCTTATCTTAATCTGCACTTATATTTAAGATTTGGATGATGGAATAAAGGGTATGCTTATTACCTTTTCAGGCTATACCACATGGAAGATGTGGTACAAGCACTCTGGAGTGGATGGTGGTAAATGAATACTTAAAATGGAGAAGGTAAATTTTTATGTGACAATTCTATTAGTAACAAGAAAGAGTAATAAAAGGTAGGGACAAACAAAAACAGGTAAATGATTTCCATTAAGTTTACCGTTCCCCAAATAATGGTTAGGATCATTGTGTGTGTGACTACTTCAGGTCAAAAGCATAATTAATGCGTGTTCATTACTAAGAACATGCAATGTGGCTTGGTTGGAAATGCACAATGCAATTATATGTATATTATAAAAGAGGCAGCTAGATCTTACAGTCTTTGATTTTGAGCTTTGGATCAGTGATTCCTGTAAGTGGCTGTAAGCAATGTGCTGGTGTTGTTCTACTTGTTATATTCCTTGAATAAAACAGTTCTGATACAGAATTGAGTTTGTAGCTAGGACAGACAGAATCCCTGGCTGGCAGGAGGCAATTCCTGAAGGAAGAATGAAAGTAAAGGACACAATTGTAATTCAGAATGATCTGGATTAATTGCAGAAACGGGGGAGATAAAATGCAGTAAGTTCAAGCACAAAATGCATTGAATGAGATGTGTTTGTGAAGGTGGGGAGGGGGGATTATTAATATAACATTGTGGGGGGATTACTGGCTGGATGGTGATGTTTTAATAGATCACGGACTGCGTAGGGATCAGTGATACTTGCCACAAAAAAAGAATAAATCTAATTCTGGATTTATTGATGGGAATATCATGTATAAGAAACAGCAGGTGAGACCTCAGCTGAAGTAGAATGTCCAGGTTTGTACACCAAGGCTTAACAGAGATGTACATATATTAGAAAAAGAACACAAGAGATCAATAAAAAATGATTAGATATATAAAGATCAAAGGGCATGATCTTCAGGTGATATAAATCACTTTAGTCTCAGTAACCCCCAAAAAACTAAGCTGATTCAGACCAGCTGAGGAGCTAATTAAAGGTATTACTTTTTAAATTTTCTTTCTATTCTAACCTTAACAGCGGCAATTTGCATTAGCTTCTCTGTGCCATCACGTTTTCCCCAAGGCTTACAGGAAAGAATTATTTGAGTGTCATAGTTTAATTCTCTCTCTCTTTTTATTTTTTTTCTCCTTTAAATTCAGCTATAGATTTTTTTTTTTAGTTTCTATTTTAACATTATTTAAAAATGAACATAGTTAAAATGGAAAAAAGGAAGTGCTTTTTAAATACAAGGCCCAAGTAACCTCTGAACCCCACTGTCTCTTGATACCATTCAAGCCAGAAGCTTAATAGAATCAAAAAAGGGTTATAGATAATGGGAAAAGCTCCTGAAACATTATAGAAGATTAAAACAAAAAGGCTAAAAAAAAAAAAGTAACTCTCATAAAGCTACGCACTTCAGTACATAAAACAGGCATTATATGTCTGAATGGAGGAAGCTGGTTTCTCTAAGAATAGTTTGTGCTATAGTTGTCCTTAATAGGAGTTGACACATCTCCTCTTACCCCATGTCAGATGGAAGATACTGGACCAGATGGACACAGATCTGAACAAGTCTGGTAATCACATTTTTCCTAATTTGAATTCTGTGCAAAATTCTGTGCTCTTTCAACTAACCTCTTAGTGATCTGTAAAGGTGACTTGAAACTGCTGTTTAAAAAAACTGCAAAGCTAAGCCTCCTTTGTCCTTATATTCATGTCTGTCTGCATATTCATATCATATTCATGCTCACCACTGTGTTATTTGAACATCTTTTATGTGTATATTTATTTCTTTGTTTAACTGAAGTGAATGGGATGGAGAAAGATTTCTCCAAGGGTTGATCTTGGAAGAAGGTGGATGGCAAAAAGGACAAGCAACAAAGGAAGAGTCTTAAAAGCATTGCTGGGGTACTTAGGGACAAAATCAGAAACCACAAAGCCGAGCTGTAGCTAAATCTAGCAAGGAACATTAAAGATGGTGAGGATGGAGTCTACCTGTGTGCTAGTTGCAAGAGGAAGTTCAGGAAAAAAAAAGTAGGTCTGTTGATGATTGAGTCAGAGAGCCTAGCGATAGATGATGTGTAGAAAGCTGAAATTCTCAACACCTTTTTTGCCTTACTCTTCATAGATAGAACTTGCTCCCAGACTGCTGTATGTACCACTACAGTTTGGGGAGGAGATGGCAATTAACAGGGCAGGATCCAACAGGGTAGAGAGTATTCAGAGAGGCTGGATAGATTAAAATCTGTGAGGCTGGATGGAATTCACCTGAGGCTGCTGGTGCAGTTATTATGGGGATGCTGTCTGTCATTCATGAAAACTCATGGCAATCAAGGTAGGTCCCTGATGACCGGAAACAGTACACCCCTCAATAAGAAAAGCAAGAAATAGTCTCAGTGTAGTACAAAACGTAGTACCATCAGTCTCTCCTCACTCCTTTGAAACATCTGGTAGCATATCCTCTTGGAATCCATTTCCATGCACGTGAAAGTAATTGGGAATAATCAGTGCAGACTGGGAAAATTGTTTGACCAACCTGATTGCCTTCTGTGCGGATGAAGGGACAGTGGTCTGTATAATGTTTCTACTGCCAGCCTCTTCTAGAAGGTGTAGTGAGAAATATTAAGGCCCATTTCTGTCTAGAATAAATTGTCCCTCTTCCATAGATGCAGAAGGAACATACAAAGTTTGCACTGGTGGGGGCTCAGACATAGCACCACAAGCCTCAGTAAAAACATCTTGGGTTACCACAGGAAGGTCTTTTTCCACTCTGGGAAGTGAGACTAGGTACCCCTACCCTGCATTCACGATGGATAGCTGTCTCAGGAAGGGTTTGTACTAGTCTGCTTACATAGATCCTGAACTGAGTTGATTTAGTACCGTGATTAATGTTTCGTGACTCTTTTCTTCCCCCAAGCCTGCGTATTGCTCTTTGAATTCGTCAGTGAGTCATTCCTGATAGCCTATTGCTGATGGAGCTATATTCTAGTGAAGAGATATGTGAGCTTTAATTGATTTTCTCATAACTTGGAATAGGCCTAGGAAATGTTATCTTTTGAAGGGGGAGGATTGGCTTTTCATCTTTACTGGGTCTTTATAGTGATCTTCCTTAGATTCTTCCTTAGAATCATCGGATTAATATTACGGTTGAATAGCTCACACTGGGAAGCTGAGAAGAGATTTGACTCCTCCACTGTTTAACAGGCAAGCAACTTAAAACATCACCTGTGTAGTATTTCTGACCAGTGTAATCTGGGCCTTCAGGAAACAAGAGGTGGTGGAATTTGGTGGAATTAACAAATGTATAAGCATTTAAAACCTTTCTACTGCTTCTATCACAGTCACTTACCTGGAAAGCTTTCTCTTTTGAACAGCATCGCAAAATCTTTTTGCAGCAGCTTACAACTATTTGAGGGATAGGTTAATGCTTCTTCTGGGTTATGTGAAAATTGTGTCTGACAAAACCCTGATTTTGAGAGTTGCATCTCTTCCTGTGAGAGTGTGTGAGCCAAAGCAATGTCCCTACAATGATTTATGCTAAGCGAGAATCTGGCCTAATCTGTTTCTCGTATAGACAGGATGCAAGTTATATATCCTTTATGATGTGGTCTGTCAACCTTGCATAAAGCTCTTTGCAAGGTAAGGTCTAAAATAAGAGGAAAGGCTGTGCTTAGCTAAAGAAAGTGGATCTTTTGTTTTGAATTTCAAGTGCTTGGTTCAAAGTTTTAAAACTTCATAAACATCACTCTTTTTCTCTCTGCAGCCCCTGGTTCAATGGGAAAAATCTTCGGATGGCAATCAAGGCCCAGTGTCACTCCCTGTCGCCTTTGCTTGCTTGTTGATTAAGCTGTAATAGCTTGATAGAAATAAGAGCTGTGAAAGGATATTTAGATCAGGTCCTGTTACTATCTTCAGAAAAAGTACTCAGTCTGCTTTGAAGATTTCAGATCTTAATCACGCTCACAGTTGAAACTATGGGTCTTACCTCCCGTTCAAATTTGTTTGACTTGACCTGTCTACCCCTGCTTCTTGGTTTGCCCCTGCTTAATTACAAATCCTGCTAGTACTCTGCATCCCTGTAAGTCTCTCCTTGAGAAGTTAAACAGTCTAAGCTTTTAAGTCTTTCATGTTTATATCTCCTCTGTTTTGTACGGTGATTTTCCAAATGTGGACACCAGGAATGGAAGCAGTATTCCCCTTTCAGTGCTACTGGTGAAGACACTGAACTAAAATCTCACTACCTCTCCCAGGTTTATAATATGGAGGATCATATTGGCCCCTTTTTGTATCGACATAGCACTTGGAGGCTAAAATAATGCAACTTATTATTACTTGCTCATTTTAACCCTAGATTCATTTTAAGGCACTGGTTCACCAACACACCCTCCGTTCTGGTTTGCATTTTTCTTTGTAGATGTATAGTGTGAATTTGATTGTATTAAAATATTTTGTGTGTTTGAATTGTTTCATTTGATGAAGCACTCCAGATCATTCTATATAACAGTTCTGTTCTTGCTCTTTATCATTCCACTTATTTTGTGTCATCTGTAATTGTTTTAAGATTGCTTTAGCCCTATTTCAAAAGCATTTATGAAAATGTTATATAGTCTCAAGTCTAGTGCCAGCCCTGAGGAATCACATTCAAATATTTGGGTCCCACAGTGTTTTCCCTTTTGCGACTGTTTCTAGAGGTGGGCCAGGTTTTAATTCATTTAATGACCGCTTTATTAATAATGCGTAGTGTTAATTTTTAGATCAGATTATCATATGCTGCTAAGTGAAATGCCTTATAAAAGTCTAAATATATCTTCAGTTATCTTTTTTCAAAGAATCTTGTGACCTCATCAAATAACGAAATAAGGTTTGGTCAGTAAGATCTAGTTTCTGTGAAAGCATCATCAATGGCTGTAACTATATTCCAGTATTTAGTTTTTTAATTGATGATACAGGATTTAATTAAAAATTTGGTCATGTTAGATTAATTGGCTCATAGTCATGTTTGCTGTCGTACTTGCCTTTCTTGAAGGTAGGTCAAGCAATTAGCAGTCATCTGGGATTGTTAAAAGTGTACAATAGCAGGGTAAGTATCTCCTCAGGTAGCTCTAGCGCTTCAATGAGACGTAAGAAAAGTTTAGAACACGTCACAAGAATATTTTGGCATTGGAAAAGGCTGGTCTGGCAAAGAGATCATTGTCATGCAAGACCTTCTATATTCTGATATTGCTTCCTATGGAAGAAAAAAACAAAAGTGCGGTTAGTAGTAAACATGTTGTTTAATACCAATTTAGCCAAAATATCTCCTCCTCTAAATCAAATCCCTTCTGTCTTGTATATTTAAACAACAATGAATATAGTTTACGGCAAATCACTGATAAAAAGCAAGATGACAAAACAAGGCACAGAAGGGGGGGTATAACTTTTTTTTTGGCTATATCTTCATACCTCTCCGAAGTCAGATCAGCTTGCATATTATTAAAATTCAGAGCATGTGTCCCTGATTCAAGGATAGATTGAGCATCTGGTAAGAGCGGCAACCTCGGTCTTTGTATTGGCAGAAAATAAAATTGAATCTGCTTTAACCAGAAATGGGCAATGAAAATCAACAGCATGTGACTGAGAACCAAAGACAACAGGGAGAGATTCAAATCTGAACCCTTCTGAGGCATTGTAGGAGGCAGAGGCGGATAAGAGACAGCCTGGAACTGAAAGGGAATGGGCAGTCCCCCGAGACGAGAGGATTCAAGCTGCAGCTGTCACACAGGTGCAGGAAGAATTGTCTAAGCCAAGAGATTTGGTGCCTTATCAAGGGAACAAAGAGCACTGAAGGGAAACCCTTAAAACAAACATAAATCCTGGAAAAGACAAAGGTACCGCACAGCAGAAGCAGGCCTTGGAAAGATGAACAGGGAGCTGTTACAGATCTGGAAAGGGAAAACGAAGCTATGAATATAGTAAGAATTCAGAAACTTCATCTGGCTAAAGCTCTGCATGGAGGTTTCACAGCAGGAAGGGGGCCAACCAAAAGCAGAATAAAAAAAAGCTCTGATGTTCTGAGGACGTGCACTTTGAACGCGAGAACGTGGACACATGTATGAAGCTCTCTTGCTGGAATGAGAAAATGTTGTTGTCCAAGAGAAACGATCTACTGCAGCCCAACCCTAAGAACAACGCACAACAGAGAGGGAAGAATGGTCAAACTCAGTGCTCTGCCATAGCGCTATACATTTTACTATATATTGTATGGTTCTGTACAATTTCCAGGAGCTAGCATAGACTTATTTCTGTATGCCAGTATTTATGAAGATATTAGTTCTCCCATTAAAGATGCAAAGTCAGGATTTTTAAAGCATGTTGATACTTAATTGTCATGGAAATCAATTGAGGGGCTTATAAAGAGATTTAGCTGCCTAAATGCTTTTAAAAATCTGATCTTTCAGTTAAATTTTTTGAAGCAGACAAATCTCTTATCTGCTGACTTCAGAGAACTTTGGATCAGGCCTAAATTAACCTGCTTGATTATCTATTTCAGCAAATTTATCATGCAGTACTCTTTTTTTTTTTTTTGGTAAGTCAAATCACAAAAACAGTATTTTATTCTATTCAGTATTCAAAGTAATTTGATGACAGATACCACCACTGTTTCAGAACTGACATGTACCTACTCCTCCTTCAAAGAAAAGAATCTATGTCAACTTCACTAAGGTTGCTAGGACAACAGGAGGGAACTTATGAATTTTTCTCCTCAAGAAGCCGCACTTTCTTGTTGCTGAATTAATTATGTTACTTTATATTTATCACAGTTCAGGAGAAAAGTGACAATTAAGTTATGACACTTCTCTGGAGAATTGCCATTTTTTTATAAACAGAATGAGATGGGGGCACATAAGCAAAATCAAATAGAGACCCTTGCACAATGTGCTATCATTTATTCTTTAGATATAGTGACTTCTCCATTAGTGTCCAATTTGGGAATTAATGTAGCATTTCCTGTAGTAGTAATAGAAGAGATCAGTTTTGGCACCACAAAGTTTGATTTTTTAAGCACAGCACAAGATTCACAAGTGAAGAGTTGCTTGAATTGTGTCCCCATGCAGGAAAATGTAGAATAAGATTTTATTACCAGAAATGGTTGAAAATGTTCTTTGAATTTCTTTTTTTCCTATCATAAATTGTCAGTTCATTAAAACTGTGGGAAATTTTTCAAAACCAATCTTTTCTGAGTTTAAAAATGTATACAGTTTTTCATGATCCATCAAAATGTCTCTTTTTACCTATCTGGTTTCTGAAATCAAGAAGAAGGAATCCCATCCCCTTATTTATTTATTTATTTATTTATTTATTTATTTTTACACAGAAATGGATTGATTTAATATTTGGCTGTTTTTGTGATAATGTTCTGGATATACTAAACATGAAATACTGAGAAGGTCCCAAAAGAAGTTGCAGGTGATCAATTGGAAAAAATGTGTAGGATATCAACTTTCTGCAAAACTCGAAAAGGCAGAAAATCCTAAGGGTGATGACAAACCCAGTTCTCAGACAATCTTGCTCCTCTAAGTACGTGGGCAGTCCAGTCTGAGCTAAGGAATCGTGCTGTCTGATTGCTGAACATCACCCTAGGGGAAGCACAGGTGGTGCTCTATAATACACTTAATTGAAGGTTATATATGCACTTGCTTACTCTCTTTCTGGAGCAGCATGGTAAGAAGCAATCTTCAGACCTGTTGTGACAGTAGGGGAGTACCTTACTTTTTTGCTGGCCTGGGTTGACAAATAACTCTCTTCCCAGGGAGCAAGGAGAAAGCAGGGAAGGATATGCATTTAGATGCTTCCAGAGCTAATCTTCTAAAACTTAAAGCATCAAGGCAATTAGACTCACTTCTATCCTGTTTGATCATAATTGAAGTAGCTGTGAACATAATTAAAAGTAACTTTTTTTTTTTTAACCTGAAGCACTGATAATCAGGTGCTTCCTAAAAGAAGGGGCATCTGCCCCTTCTGAGAACATGAGCAGCAGTATCAGAGTCAGAACCAGGTATTTTGTCTCAAAATCTTATATCCTGCTCTATTTCTCTACACTAGTTATTAGATAGCACTGAATATATTGTAAGTGCTATCATGGTATTCATGTGCACTGACTTTTACTTTTAGGATATTTGATCTTATTTAAATAATTGCCATTATATTACTCTAGAACTATTTCAGTGGTAACTGTGTGTAGAGGGAGGTGACAGGAAGTCACAAATATCTAGAAAGGTGAAATGCATCCATGATCCACAAAGCTGCAGTAAGTTTTCTGAACAGTTCTGGTTTACATTTTTGGACTGCTTCACTGCAAAATTAGCCTGGTTCCTATAGTACCAGTTAACAACAAGAAAAAAATAAACACTTTGCAAATATTCTTCAGGGTGATCCTATGAAAACAGAGGTAACATAATCTCTGTCTAATTTGCTCCAAGAGACAAAATTGATTTTATTTCCTTATGTCTTCAGCTTACATAATGAAATCGAACTAGAACACAGATATGCAAGAATAATAAACTTCAGGAACCAGAGAACTAAAACACAAACTTTTTTTGTCATATGAGAAGTTTCATAAGGAAACGTAAAACTAGTTTTGTAGTGTACTCTTAGTTTTACCTTACCAATTGGTGACACAAGGCAGAGACCTTTTAAAGTCCACTTCAACATGAATATGATTTGCACCACTTAATTTGGCATCTGAGGATTATAGGCTTTGAAAGAAGACTCAGCCACAGTAAATGATACTGGATCCACTAACTAAGTGTACTTTCAATATTTATAAAATTATTGGCCTCAAATTCCTTGAACATATTTGCTTATAAATCTAATGTATTACTCTTTAGATGCTTTGAATATCCTTATGTCATGAAATCATGTCAAGAGATGGTTAATGTGTGAACCCAAAATTTCAGTGGATGTCATCAGCAAAGATTTACTAGATTAAATTTATCCCTGGGCTTTAACTAACTGAATCTGATCCTGCCAGGTATTCCTGTGCAGTGAGTAAAATAATTTTGGTCAGGCATATGTTGTGAATAGGTTATTTTGGTTTTTTTCCACTAAAAGCTATAATATTATAAATTTCTTCTGATAGACACATACTTCTATCCTGCACTTGCTACAAATAAAAAGGAAACCTGCAAAATTAATGACAATTGCAGATAACACTGAGTGTGAAAGATCTTTAAAAATGAAAGAGGAGAGACGGAGAAATAAGTCAACAGGAAATGAGAGCAATTCAGAATATCTGCAAAAGATAAATAAGAGTTGATTCCACATGTTCAGTGGTAGGGAGAGATTTTAAACTCTGAATGGCAGAGTAACAAGTTTAGTTTTCTACGATTAGATTTCTATAACGCTTTTCGTATCAGTTCTCATGCAACTTGAAAATAGAACTTATGGTGCTTTAAGGCACCACAGCATTACTTTATAGATTTTATAGTTGAGAAACTGGCACACACACAGATGTGTCCTTTGGAGAGGGGAGCATTCTCAAGAGAAGCAATTTTATGCCTTAAACCAGATGAGCTGCTCCAAGAAGCATTCATCAAGTGAAAATGTGGTCTTCTTCCAGAATGAAGTGCATAAAGGTCTCTCCCAGCATATCAGGAAAAGAACTTCCATTACTTTAGCTCCTGATATGAATTTTAATAATAAAACTATTCAGCCTCTCTAAAAAAAAAAAAAAAAAAAAACTGAGTGGACAGTGAATTATGGGAAGAAACATCTTTTTATATGCCTCAAGTGAGCATGTGCCTAACATGAGCATATTTAACCTCAGATTGCAAAATGACTCATTTTTCTGTGACTTTTTGAGTCCAGTAGAATTCTGTTTTCAGTTCTGGACATAACAACATCAAAAATAGGTAGAGAATTTTTCAGTAATTAGTGGGTAAAAGTCATTAGGGTGAAGTAAGCAAAAGAGATAAAAAATAATTATGCTAAGCTGATTTGCGATACTTAGCACTTAAATAAAAGGCAGTTTTCAAAGATACTAAGCACCGAACATCTCCTGTTAGCGTGAAAGAAATATAAGAATTTAGTCACAACTCTTAAGCCACTCTATTATGGTGGCTTATGTGTATTTAATGACACTATTCAGCATTATCATTCTTGTTATTCAAATTTAGTAAAAGGATTGCCAGGCACTTTGAGAGGGTCAAGATTTCAGCTACATGGCTGGCAAGAGAAGGCATTTGCCCAAAGAGCAGGCATCAGCTCTCCGGCTAGAGCACTTCCCTGGCACGTAAGTGACGTGACTACAAAGCTTCCTAATGTGCCCAGTTTGGAGAAGAAACTTGAACCTGAATCTGCTTTGTTCTGGGTGACTGAGCCGTTGTCCTACAGGATTTTGTTCTCTCAGTCTTGTTGGAATTATTCTACTTTGTGTTAAATATGTGCAGGTACTTTTCATTGCATTTTACCTCTGAGGAATTAAAAAGAATGGGAATCATCTGCTGTTCTTTTTTCCCCCACAAAAACTAAATTTGATTTGCTCTATTTTAGGTCTGCTTGTAGGAAAACTTGCAGAAGAGAGAAGAGTGTTTAAAACCGGAGAAAAAAAAATTAATCTCACTGCTGACTGAGTTTCATTCCCACTTTCATCTTTTTGGTGGGACCATTTCATCAGTGCAGAAGGACAGATACAGATGGACACATACAATGCTGTATGCCTTCCCTCTCCCTATCGTGTTTATGTTAGAGACTAATGATGGGCTTGAGCTGAACTTCAGCTAATGGTTTAGACTAGACTGTCACAAGGAGTGTCTAATAGTGATATGTAGAACAACCTGTGTAGTGAGGACTGCTTTTGCCTCAGGCACTGCTCTGGGACACACGCTGCATCTTCCTAGAAGAAGCCCAGAGCTGCCTGTGGCATGTTGCCCTTCCTTACAGGCTGGTTCCTCACTTTCAGAAGTCTTTCTCAGCAGGGAAAGGGCTGAGCAATTCTTCCCTCTGTAAGCATTGCTTGCGTTTTGCAGAGGTTAATTATTGTCTGTTTGCCTTTTTGTTCAGTGTTTCAAAATCTTTTGTTGCTTTAAAGAAAGGCAAACCAACAGGATAAAAGTTCTGCCCAGATGGCAACCTCACAGATGAGGTGGTGTTGCCTCTTCTCACTTTGTGGTCTGTTGAAAGCTTTCTACTCTTTTGCTGCTTTAATTTAATCTTGTTGGCATTTCCCCAGTGAACCTATTTTCCCCGTATGTGAGTATTCTTTTTTCTAAACCAAGATAACATCATTGGCACATATCCCTGGATATGAAGATCTCTTTTTTTTTTTTTCCTGTCACAATCAATAGTACTTGTTTTATCTGTCAAACACATTTCTATATGCAGTTGTCAAAAGGCCAACATAAAAGCATAATATCATTTGACCTCTTTTTCTTGTATGTAAATAGTGACTAATCAAGGATCTTTCCTGGCATCTAGGGCAAATGGCAGCTACAGTTCACGTCTCTTGTCCTCCTAGGGGGTTCCCAGATCTCTGAGATGAATTTTTCACCTAGTTTTGTACCACCTGAGCTTGTACCAGATGATGTATATACATCAGATTTGCAGCCTGGTCATTTAAACCAACAAAGGGAAAAAGAAGTAACATTTATCTCATTCTATAGATGATGAAGGAAGATGCAGAGAAAGTCAAGACTATTTTGTCACAGGTTTTTATCTTTTGTAACACTAAACTTCTAGATAGCCTGTTGCCTGCTAAAGAGTGTCTGGCACAGTAAGATACCCAAAGAAAAACATGCTGACTGTGTCTATTCTAGTTAATAAGAGGGCCAAGATCAATTTTGTGGCTTTGAATGGCAAATGGCATGGCACTGTTTGCAACCACCTGTTTCTCACTCCAAATAGTGGCCTCATCCACGTGTCTATTGGGGCATTAACTGCCCCAGGCTATTTCCCAAACAGGGCATTGTCTTGAAGTCTCATAATTGGCATAGGCTAAAACTGTACTAGAGCAGCTAAGAGTTTAGCAATATAGGCAATCATGGCAACCTTGGCTGTTTTTTAGATTATTTTTTATAAGTGTACCCTCAAAAAGAATGGAATTAACTTAAATCAGATAGAGTACTTTTTAAAGACTCTTAAAAGATCCAGCCAGAGACCAGTAGATTCACCCACATTTTAATTTGGCCAAATTCCTGCTGAGTCTTCCTGCTTAAGTCTTGCTTTCCCTCTTAGGTAAAAGGAAGCCCTCTTAGAATAGGTAGTAACCCTGTGCTTGGAGCACTTCCCAGAAGTATAGTAAGGCAGGGTCCAGTTTTTTCCTGGATATCAAATTTTAAAAAAAGATTTGAACCCACATCTGCTTCCACTTGAGAGGAAAGAGGTGGAGTGTTCTTTGTCTCAAGCTCATATGTTGGGGCTAGTCTACTTTGTATTAAATAATTGTCCACTGACCCAGAGAAAGTGAGAGAGTAAGAGAACAATCCGATATGCTCATTTAATCAGAAACAGAGTGATGAGCCTGAGTAGCTGGATCTGCGGCTGAGACATAATCACTGATCCTATGCATGTTTGCAGTCATTTGTGATACATAGCAAATTGATAACAAAGCTGATCTATGGTTCTTCTTCTGCTGAAGTGTCTTCCTAAAAGAAGTGCATTTGATAGCTTACAATTAGGTGATTATGTAACTAACTGATGGTTAACATAAATGTTATTCTTTTCTTCAATAGAAGTGGGTGTGGGAAATGGATCTGGTTAGTTATTGAGCTGCACGCTTACTGATGTTGATGGATTATGTTTTGGAGTTCATTTTGCAGTGTCACTGTTCAGGGTTCTCTGAATTCGCGCCCAGAGAAATAAATATGTATGATGCTATATATAAGTAACCATGGGATAGATTTGCTGACTTCACTTCAGGCCTCTGTGCATTAACCAGCACTTCTGTGAATGTTTTGTCTTTAATATCATTTAAACAAGTTTCATAGATGGTTAGTGTACGGAAAATGAAAAGGATCAAGAGAAGTATTTTCTTTCTCTAGCATTAATTCTATCATCAGACATGTGAAGCCTGTAGTCTAATTAAGATAAAGATTTACAGCAAATAGAAATAAACCTCATAATTTCTTAGGTGAAATGTATAGCAAAGCTTGGGGAATGAAAGCTTGATTATAGTATTAGAAAATGTTCAGATTTTCCATGGATATAAATATTATGGTCTAAGGAATGGGGGTGGGACGGAGGGTTATACATCAAACACTGACATTCTCTTTCATCTAACAGGTTTCATCTTTCTGGCTTTCAACATCAAGAGCTAAAGACAGACCCTAAAGACTGCGATTAAGATATACCCTCTTACATCAGGGCTGAAAGTTGTGGTTAGTTATTTGAAAGGGAATAATAAAAAACACATACTGTATTTTACTTGGCAAAAGCTCTCCTTACATTAACCAACATGCTACAGAAAAGTTATGGGCTAATGAAATTTTATATGAGGGCTTTTAAACATAAAAAAGTGTATAAGTGAAATTTATGGATCATTTATTCAACTACTGTAGTGTTATTCTGGCCAGATCAAACATTAAGCTGGAAGAGTAGGGACTTAAATTTTTTTTTTTTAGAGGACAAAAGAAATCAATAAGAAATAATATTGTTCTTCAGGCTATAGTCAGCATGACCTCTGTCTGTAGCAGATTCTTCTGTTTGGCTATAAAAGAATCATGAGGCTAGGTTTCGAGCCTACAGAAAATGTATTGGCTTCAGTAGCATAAAGAAGGGGCAGTAACTATTTTTTTCCAGGGTATTCAAGCACCTCTGATTAATTAAAATGAGACTTAGAAGAAGCAGAAAATTATTTTTATGTGTGTCTATACATGGAAAATTGGGCTGTAAGATCTAGCCTTTTAATTCTTAAATATTAAACAGATTCAGTTAATAGATTTTCTGATCAGAATTTATGAAGGACAAATTGAGTATTAGACTAAAAAAATATCTAGCTCAGGCTGTGATCCTAATGGATCCTTAGGGAAAGAGAGCAATAAACAAAGCAAATATTTCCCTGGTTTATCTTCCATCTTGCACACATCCTAATCTGTCCCAAAGTCATGGATTTTTAATAGCTGCTAGAAGATTTATCCACTATTAGTGGATATGGAACTGAATGAGCTCTGTAAAGGTTAATATGGACCCCTTTACACAGATTTATGCTAATAAAACATAACTTCATGTTCTTCACCTTCATTTTTTTGCCCTCATGTGTCTTCCTTTGAAGGAGAGAGGGACTGTTTGTTTCTTTTTTCTTGTTTCATTCTTTCAGCACCCATCCTCATCAGGTGAGCAAATGAAGTGCTGGGAATGGCTTTGGCTTATATGTTCTTGCTTTCTTCCTCTAGCTGTTTCCACTGTTCAGTGAATTTCTTCCCAAATTAGGTTGAATTTGAATATCATCCATAACAGATAGGTGCATGAAGCATTATCAAAATACATACTGTGTGTCTAGTGACACACAGTCAATGAAATTGTTCAGCAATAGCTGTTGGACTATGACAGTGATTCCTCTGAGCTTATGTTAGCCAGCTGTAGAGTATCACATATCCTAAATGCTGAGTGCAATGGAGAGAAAGGACAAGAGGAAATTTGTATTGCAGATTGTGTGAAATGGCTACTCTGAGGTCACAAGTGATAAAATTACCTATGATATGACATTCAGAGTCTTGAACTCTGTTACAGCTTGCCCCTATCCACCCTGAAACCTGACGTGTGACTTAGAGAGTCAACAAAAAGACTATGCTTGAGTGGATGCGGCCACATAAATCTCTGCTCTCATAGACAAAACTGCAATCCTGCAGCCTAAGCTGAAGCCATATATCTAAAATAAGGCAAGGTGCTCTTCCTGTCCTAGCTCTTTGCCTGAGGCACTTCAGTAAAGTAAAAACATCTCCATAGCCTAATAAAATAAATTTCTGGCAAGCGTGAATAAGTATGTATGGAGAGAAAAATATTTTAATGTGTCTACTCAAGTTGCGTATAAACTCTTCTGAAAATTGAATTTGTTTAAATGTCAAAGCCAATTCACATGGGATCAGGGGCTCTACATTTTGAAGAAGTTCATGTTAGGATAGACCTAGTTTTCAAATATTGTTGCAGATATAATACAAAGGTTCAGGTTGAGTCACCTTCAACAGGAATCATGCCAAGTTGATGGGACCGGATCTGGTGACTGCACTCTAACTACTCCCAGGCGATCTGTTTTAGCAGGAAGGCACTTTTAGAATGTCGTAGATGGTCATAGTATTTGAAACTGCTGGTATTATTAAAGACATGGAATTTATTAAAGAATGTTCTAGACTCCGATAAATGGCTTCTGTGCAGTTTGGTGTCTGGCTTTGCTGGAGACATAATATTTAGCATAACATCAAGAGATTTCTAATACATGCTAGAAGTAAAGATAGCATTACGCAAATAATTTGTTCTTCAGGTCTGAGCTGAGGCTGATCTTAGTCTGTGTGCTGTTAGAGATTAGTGGTTTTCCATGCCTCGTTGGCTTCTTTACCTTTTCCTCCCTCCTCCAGCTCCGGTCTAAGCCATTTTCACAGAGGTCTGCCAGAATGGCCCTCATCTGTATGTGTGCTTGTGAAAGGTCTTTTTGCCTCTTTTCTGCTGGATTCATCCCCAGACGATAATGCAGTGAAAATATTATTAATGATATGTTGTGTAACAGTGGTTCTCAAAGCCTGTCCTGCGGAGCGCTCGGTAGCGTTCAGCGGAGAGCTGGCTAGCCATATGGTGTTGGCTCCTTCTTGTTCCTCCTTGCTACAGAGATAATGAAAATCAGCTAAAAGTGTGTTGCTAAGAGTAATTTTCTGTTACAGCAAAGGAACCTGATGAAAACGGGTAACCAGGTTCATTAAAATGGACAGCTACAGTAGGGATTCACCGTGCTTAATTTTTGTTGTCTATAATGATCAACATACAAGCTAGCCCCGCTGAATTCCCTTTGTAATGAACAGGGAGCAATGAACACTTTTAAAATGGGGTTTGTGCGATCCAGTTTAGCTGTCTGCTATGGGACGAAAGGGAGCGTCAAAAGTCAGCCTGCTTTTCGTCACTGACTTACGTAAAGGAAGCATAGGGTGCCTGGCTCGGGTGTAGCTGTCCGTATGGCAGGCAACACCAACTCCAGGCTCCGTAGCTTCTCTGGAAAACACCTGCTTTAGCTGTAGTATTTATCTGTCTCCTTTAGAACAGTATTTAGGCACTTAGCAGGTTTTATTTTTAAAACTAACACTGTGATGTTCAAAAGTTTTGTTATCCGCTATTCAGCAGAGAGGGTGAGGAGGCGTAGGGAGACTGAAGCCCAGATCCACTAACTGATTTCTGTTCCTTGGCAGATTCAATGGTAACGTTCAGGCCACAGGGTTCACAGAATCACAGAATGGTTTAGGTTGGAAGGGACCTCTGGAGATCATCTAGTCCAACACCCCTGCTCAAGCAGGGTCACCTAGAGCATATTGCCCAGGATCGCATCCAGGTGGGTTTTGAATATCTCCAGCGAAGGAGACTCCACTACCTCTCTGGGCAACCTGTTCCAGTGCTCTGTCACCCTCACAGTGAAGAAGTTTTTTCTCAGGTTCAGATGGAACTTCCTGTGGTTCAGTTTCTGCCCGTTGCCTCTTGTCCTGTTGCTGGGCACCACGGAGAAGAGACTGGCCTCATCCTCTTGACACTCCCCCTTCAGATACTTGTACACGTTGATGAGATCGCCTCTCAGTCTTCTCTTCTCCAGGCTGAACAGGCCCAGCTCCCTCAGCCTTTCCTCAGAGGAGAGGTGCTCCAGTCCCCTCATCATCTTTGTAGCCCTCCGCTGGACTCTCTCCAGGAGTCCCATGTCTCTCTTGCACTGCCCAGAATTGGACACAGTACTCCAGCTGAGGCCTCAGCAGGGCTGAGTAGAAGGGCAGGATCACCTCCCTCCACCTGCTGGCCACACTCTGCCTAATGCAGCCCAGGATCCCATTGGCCTTCTTGGCCACAAGGGCACACTGCTGCCTCATGCTTAACTTGTTGTCCATCAGGACTCCCAGGTCCTTCTCGGCAGAGCTACTTTCCAGCAGGTCAGCCCCCAGCCTGTCCTGGTGCATGGGGGTTATTCCTCCCCAGGGCAGGACCTTGCACGTCAGGACCTTGCGCTCGCCTTTGTGGAACTTCCGGAGGTTCCTCTCTGCCCACCTCTCCAGGCTGTCCAGGTCCCTCTGAACGGCAGCACAGCCTTCCGGTGTGCCAGCCTCTCCCCCCAGTTTAGTATCATCAGCAAGCTTGCTGAGGGTGCACTCTGTCCCTTCCTCCAGGTCATCGATGAATATGTTGAACAAGACTGGACCCAGGACTGACCCCTGGGGGACACCACTAGCTACAGGCCTCCAACTAGACTCTGCGCCGTTCACCACAACCCTCTGAGCTTGGCCATCCAGCCAGTTCTCAATCCACCTCACCGTCCACTCGTCTAGCCCACACTTCCTGAGTTTACCTAGGAGGATGTGATGGGATCTGTGTGAATCTGATTCCTGAGGGCAAGTAGGTCCCAAGACGGGGATTCCCATGTCTTGTGCAAACTTGCAGGGACAATCTGCCGAAGGGGAAGGGCAATATTGCAGTTTGGCATCCCTGCTGCCGGGTGTTTCTTTCTGTAGGTACTTTTCAAGAATGGGAAAGGAAGTTAGCTTCGTAACTAAAAATGAATTAGGACAACACTGAGGGAAGTTCTTGTCCAGCAAAAATGCTTGCAAAGCTTTGGTGTAGAATGTACTCTACGAGCTTAGTAATATTCAGAATATTAATTAAAATCTTTGGCTTTTTATCCAGATTAGCATCTATTCAAGTTAAGTCATGTAAACAAAAAGAGTGAATGTAAAAAAAGATTAGTCATAGTACTGTTTTTGTTTCTTGGTGTGAAAGTTATACAAGTTAGAGCAGCTTTAAAAGCCATACACTGTTTTCATTAAAATACAATTTCAAAGCCATTGGTGCATCACTTATTCCTGCACAGGGTAACTGGTTCATCTTAAAACACTGTAGAAAAAAGATTGCTACTTTTGCGAGTTAAGCAAGCTACCCATGTTAATGTGATCTGTGAGCAGATAGCAATTAATTCTGGATCAGGACGTGATTTTGGGATCCGTTTCCAGGCGACACCTGTATTTTTCCACACAACAGTAAACACAGCTTCTTGGATGCCCGTTTTCCTTAAAGAAATACACAGGATGTTAAACAACTATCAAGCTGACCAAAAGTGTTTCGTTTTTCTTTTCATCTGCATAAATATTTGCAAGCAGTCTGCTTCCTTGTTTATTATAAACACTGATCAAGAAACGAGTGCTCATAAGTCTGAAAATCCTACAGAGAAGTCTCGAAGGAATATAGTACAAGCATTATGCGCTCACTGATGATTATCTGTGTGATTTTTTTTTTCTATTGAAATCTGAAAACAGGTTAGTTTGTTAGACAGACTGTGTCTATGTGTGTTTTTCTCTTGGACTTAAATGCATATATATTAAAGAACACTTTCAGCATAACAGTAAGAAATACTACTCATGCTTCCCAGGTGGGGAAAGTTAGGCATAGGTAGTTTACTTGTTAGACATGCTTTGTAAACGCATCTCAACTTTTCTGTAGCTACCTGACTGATTTTCAAGCAATCATAGGATAATTCATCATAAAAATTCTTGATTTACATTTTGATTATAGGAGCATCTATTCTATTTAAATATATTTACTGTATGCATTATACACACAGATGTGTACGTATTATGTTTACAGAGATATACATTAAACATACCTACTCCATTTGAATACATTTATCTGTTTTCTCTGCTTGTGATATACGTCTATGAGCAGCTTGTTACCTGTAAATTTTAAGTACCCAATATTCTGTGAAATATGTGCCATAAAACTGAACTAATCTCAGCTTGTTACCTGTGCTAAGCAGGGGCCAAGCTATTTGCTGTGTTTCCTGATCAGACTTCTTTTTTTCAGTCTTTTTAAGCAGACTGAAAAGTGACCAATATTTGCATATGAATAGCCCTCTAGGGACAACAGCAAGTTATTAACAGAAACCGATGAACTGCTGCATCAGAAGAAAAAGTCTTCTGAAAGCTATTGCGTTTCAACAGCGTGATGTCTCTGCTTCAGGCTGGTGTAAGGTTTGTGCATATGCTACTCTCATATAACAGGGAGCCTGCCAGGATTTTTCTGAGGCACAGAGAAAACAGTGTGCATATTGAAATAAAGCAGTAGTCTCCTCCTCTCTCTGCCCACCTTAATCAGAAGAAGACATGAAATTCAAAGGGTTTGAAAGTATTGTGCTTTGCGCCATATATAGTCAGTACACACTAGTACAAAGTAGCCATAAAATTTCTTCTGCAGCTGAAGTATTTGGCACTGCTTTGCTCTGTTTAACTGGTGACTGATCGCAGGCCATGAACCATCAGGGTGAAAAAAGATACTCAGGCAGTGTGAACCACCTACTGCCTCGCACAGTAGAAACTAATACGCACAGACAGAAACTGGGAGTGTTGTGTCCATGCTGCTAAATCAGTTTGCACTGAAGAAAGCCGGTAGAAAACATGATCTTTTATCAGCTGCAGGCTGCTGTCATGACTGACAAAAGCAAATATGCCTAGCTGCCTTCTCTGGCTGGTAGCAAACAACAACACTGTCTGGTAGAAGCATTAGGAATTGCTCTATTTCCCTCAGCATGGATAGGATGTGGCTCTTACTGATGTGAACTGGTGGTTGTAATCTGGTACAACTGGTGGTTGTAATCTGAATGTAAGAGTCCTAGGATTTCTTGCAAGTTACATGCTGTGATGTCAGGCCCCAGAGTCAGAATCAGAGCAGTGATTTATTGCAGCTATAGAAAAAATAAAGTTTTGCACGCATATGGAGAAAACCTGTTCAGCAACCTTCAAAAATGTACTGAGGAAGTGAGACAGAGCCGTGGTTGTCTACCTGTGCTGATGGAGTGAGCCCTAGCTTGCCGTTTAATTTTCGTCTTTCCAGTCCTATAACACTAAGAAATGTAAGCTGACAGCACAATGTAAAGAGTTCTTGGAAGCTTAATGTGTTAGTGTCAAATGAAACAAAACCTGAGATTAGCTTTTTAAAGGATTTTGTCTACTAAAATAAGAACTGAAAGGCTTTTATAGATTAGCTTCATTGAACAAGATTTTGGGGAAGGAGTAGGGAAGATAAGCATCAAGGAGAAATAAATGGTGATGGTACAGCCACATGGATTAAAGGATGGCAACCACAAAATTGTGTATTTGCCTACGTAATTAGTCCCTGCCTGTGTTACAGAAACTGAGGGCAATTTCTTGAGATTGCAGATCAGGTCATAGTTTGGGAAGGATTAAAAAATAGCTTTCTGAGACCCAGAAAAACTTGAAATTAAAATAATAACCTACAGAATACTCTGTCCACTAGGAGATATTCTAGGTTGGTTGGTCCTTTTTTTTTCACTTATTTGAGCTCCTTCTCTTAAATATTAAGTAGTTAAATATTCATTTAGCCATAAAAAGTATATTGTGATATAGAAAAGACTTTTGATCGGAACGAAGGAGGGGGACCAAGGGTTGAATGACTGTCTATAAGGTGAAACAGTTCCTGGAAAGTGTGAGAAGCTCATGTGGAACAGCCAGGTGGATGGGGCGACATCCTTTGACCCAAGAGTGGAAACTCTACTTCAGGCTGGGTTGGAGTTCATCATTGTTACCACCAACCCTCAGCTGCGTGTTGCTGGCAACTGAGGTCTTGCCCAAGATATTCATGCAATTGTTCCGATATTACCTTCAATCAAAAAGAGGAACATTGGCTTAAACTGTTTAAGTACCAGTTATTTTTGAGTGACCCAGTTACACAAGTGGCTCAGCTGGCTGAGGTGGACAGGCAGTTTCCCTGAGCAGCACGGCAGCAGTGAGCGGGGCAGGATCCCCCAGCTGAAGGCTCTGGAGCTAAAAGAAAACTTATTTCTGCCACCAGGGAAGAAACCAGAACAACAGGGAAAATAAGTTTGTTTCTTCACATCTTAGATCAGTGTTCTTGTCATTGGAGTATTTATTAACCATCCTAGAGGAAAGGAAGTGTCTCTTGGTAATGACATTCTTGTTCAAATCAGTGTTTATGTTTCAGTAGGTAGCTTAGCTTTTGACAAACGGACTTCTTCCAAGCAAAAACTGTTTTGTTAGAAAATCCCCAAGCAGTATGAGTAATAGCAGCATGTACTGATACTAAGGGTATCTTCTGTACCATGACATAGCAGTCTTCTGAGGAACAGCTGGTTTCACAAAGGCATGTGTGCCCTGGCACCAAATTAACAAGTCAACCTGTAGGGAAAGTGGAATTTAATAAAGGCTTCTGCATCTTGGTGTTTGATTATCTGATTATACATAGGGTGAATCTGTTCTAAGCAGATGGCTTTCCAGACATCCTTGAACTGAAGAAGTGAGTCTATCTTTATGAAAGGTGGACTCTTCAATAGTATTGATGTGATTTAAGGAACCAGCAGTGAAAGAGTTTTCAATTTATATTGGTGCTTCCAAACTACCTATGTGCTTCCAAAAATACCATGGGAACAGCTGATTTAGCACATAACAGATGAGTCTTGTGACAAAACATGGGTATGTGGTCTTGATTTCTGCCTGGTAGGTTGCTCTATGAGGAATATGACTGAACGATCTCTCAGAAAGCAAGTGGGAAGGGAAGCTCTGATAGCAGAAGCAGCAGTGGCTTTGGAGCGGGAAGGTGACCTGAAGGCAAGCAGTGGGCTGGCAAAGCGAGGCTACCGTAAACCCAGGCGATTAGGCTACAGCAGTGTCATCCGCGGACACAGGCATTGTCTTGCAGATGTGTGTGCGGCTTGCGCCGTGTGGCTAGAGACCAACATCTGGAACCTGGTTGCGTGAACCTTCCCAGAGGAAATAAGAGAAGGATACTTTTACTGAAGTGGGAGAACAATTTCATTTCAGTTCAGTATTGCTTCATTTTTCATAGTTCTTCTGGTAAAATGGGGCTGTTTTGTAAAGCTTATTATCTGGCTTAAGTAGTTAACAGATGATGCCATTTGCAAAACTCATAAAAGCTTAACCTGGGAAAATACCACAATGAATAAAAATGACCTTTATTGCATTTCATTTTCATTTGGTATTTACTTTTCTTTCTTTAACTTGTATTTGTCCATCTATGCACTAGACCTGGTGTCCAGAGCTTCACGGCCAGTTTGCACTTAATTAAACATTTAAGCAGAAGTCACTATGAAGGTATCTCACAAATCCAGTTGTTATGTAACTGTGTTAACTGTCATACAAGGTAAAACGATTTAATGAGACACCATAATTTAGCAGATAACACGAGGGAGCTAAGCTACCACATGCAACTTACTTGTTCTTCTGAGTATTTGTCTATTTGCATGTAACAACTTCTGAGTGCCTGATTTCTGAGGGTTTGTCTACAGCAGACCCCCAGTCTGAATGGACATTTAATACTGATTTCATTAAAAGGCATTTAGTCCTTCTGTGAACACTTGAATTCAGAATTAACCTTGTTTTCAGTTAGCTTACTTGAGTTTTCCATGGAACTTAATTATGCTAAATTAAAATAACATTTTAATCCCAATTAAAATGCACAGTTTCTGCACAGGAGTTTAATACGTGATAGTTAACCTGCTGTAGATGCGTAGTGTGTCTAGCATATGGACAGATGCACAAATTACTACTAGGTAAGCAAGACTGAATTTGCGGTGCAGTACTAACCTGAAGTAATTGCTGCCGTGCACATTGTATTAAACACCAGGTAAGAGAAGTAAATTATTTTCCATTTCTGGATGGCAGGAGAAGGCATGAAAACAGTTGTGAGAGTTGTTAGAGTTAAGATCTTAAGTTCACAACCTATTTCTCCTTGTAACTTTTTTGTGTGTCTATACCCTTCATCAATTTGGACTTTCTATATTGTTCCCAAATAGATAAGCTTTGAATGTTATCATTACACTTATAGTTTGGCTGTTTTTGAGGATTTTGGGGCAGGAAAGTGTTGGTTATTTCCCCTGATAAGCAACTATCAATCAGATATTAGTTCAAGGGGACAGTCTTTCCCAGGAAAATACAGATCCCACTTTGACTTCTCCATTCAGACTTCTGCCTGTGCTGAACCACCGAGGGAGTCCTGGGTTGCTTGGAAGTTGAGTTTTGAGAGAGCTGGTTCCAAAAGAGACTGGCAGAGCAGGCACCCAGCTGTACTGACAGCACTTAACTGTCAGCTCCTTTTTAAGACAGCAGAAGCCTCATCTGCTTCCAAAAAATTAAGTAAACACGTTTCTTCTCCTGCTTTCACATAAAATGGTGCTCTAACAAATGTTGTAAGTGTGAGTGTTGTATGGTAGTGTATAAGTTCACTTTGCAAACATGTTTTTCTTTAGTGAAACTCACAAATATTGTATTTTGAAACACAAGCACTTTGCAAGGACTCATTTTAGTAGTCTCACTTATCTTGCTGGAGCTTAATGTTGTTGTATATCATGGTCAGTTTTCATTTGATCCCCTGTATGTCTCACAGCAGCTGTGAAATGAGAAGGCACCTGACTCTTTTAAGGTTTTTCAGTCGATGCAGGAAAGCCTTTCAAGCCTCTTCAGTAAATACATTTTTGAAAGGGCATCTATGTAAGCTATTTCTTTTATTATCAGACATCAAAGCATTTTAATTCCATGATGGCATGCAAGGGGCAACCACAACTGCCTTATGAGGCAGGTGAGATCAAAAGGAAAGTCTTCTGCTAAAACTAGGGGCCATTTCATCCCCTCCATATTTCCTCCTCCCCCATGCAGGAAAAATGAGTGCTAACTTCCTTAAAGGTAATGGAGTTCCAGTAGCAGAAAACCGTTTTAAGGTGGCAGTTGCTGGTGGTGGTATAGGGAAAGCAGGCCTAAAACTATATTTCATGCTTCATTTGAGAGAAGCAATGGAGAAAGAAGAAGCATCCTCCTGTTGTCCTGTCCACCTATATTGGAAGACAATTACCATTAACCAGCTAATTTGTGCTTCCTTAAACAGTCTTCTGATGTTTCAAGCTTCCTCTCTTTAACTCTTGGACAGAATGACTATGAAAAGTTTAAGCTTTCTATGATGAAATGACTGGCTGGGTAGATGAGGGCAGAGCAGTGGATGTTGTCTACCTGGACTTCAGCAAGGCTTTTGACACTGTCTCCCATCACATCCTCCTAGGTAAGCTCAGGAAGTGTGGGCTAGACGAGTGGACGGTGAGGTGGCTTGAGAACTGGCTGGATGGCCGAGCTCAGAGGGTTGTGGTGAATGGCGCAAAGTCTAGTTGGAGGCCTGTGGCTAGTGGTGTCCCCCAGGGGTCAGTCCTGGGTCCAGTCTTGTTCAACATATTCATCGATGACCTGGAGGAAGGGACAGAGTGCACCCTCAGCAAGTTTGCTGATGATACTAAACTGGGGGGAGAGGCTGACACACCAGAAGGCTGTGCTGCCATTCAGAGGGACCTGGACAGGCTGGAGAGCTGGGCAGAGAGGAACCTCCTGAAGGTCCACAAAGGCAAGTGCAATGTCCTGCCCCTGGGGAGGAATAACCCCCATGCAGCAGGACAGGCTGGGGGCTGACCTGCTGGAAAGCAGCTCTGCCGAGAAGGACCTGGGAGTGCTGGTGGACAACAAGTTGAGCATGAGGCAGCAGTGTGCCCTTGTGGCCAAGAAGGCCAATGGGATCCTGGGCTGCATTAGGCAGAGTGTGGCCAGTAGGTCGAGGGAGGTGATCGTGCCCCTCTGCTCCGCCCTGGTGAGGCCTCAGCTGGAGTACTGTGCCCAGTGCTGGGCTCCCCAGTGCGAGAGAGACATGGCGCTACTGGAGAGAGTCCAGCGGAGGGCTACAAAGATGATGAGGGGACTGGAGCACCTCTCCTATGAGGAAAGGCTGAGGGAGCTGGGCCTGTTCAGCCTGGAGAAGAGAAGATTGAGAGGTGATCTCATCAACGTGTACAAGTATCTGAAGGGGGGGTGTCAAGAGGATGAGGCCAGCCTCTTCTCCATGGTGCCTAGCGACAGGACAAGAGGCAATGGGCACAAACTGAACCACAGGAAGTTCCACCTGAACCTGAGAAAAACTTCTTCACTGTGAGGGTGACAGAGCACTGGAACAGGTTGCCCAGAGAGGTAGTGGAGTCTCCTTCACTGGAGATATTCAAAACCCGTCTGGATGTGATCCTGGGCAATGTGCTCTAGGTGACCCTGCTTGAGCAGGGGTGTTGGACTAGATGATCTCCAGAGGTCCCTTCCAACCTAAATGATTCTGTGATTCTGTGATTCTGTGAGCTTCCCAGGTGTATTTGAGGAAAGAAATACAAATATTTATCAAACACATTTTTATGTTATAGGGCACCTGACTTGCACAGAACAGAGTCAGCCACTGGCAGCTAGTCAAAAATAGACAGAATATTGGAAAGCTGATAGAGGAAAAAATGGTAACTAAAATGATAAAAAATAGAACGAGCTAACATTAGCCAAAACAGTTAAAAGAACAAAAGGAGCTTGAACAAACATAACTGAAGACAAAGATATCCTCAAACAAAGCTAGAAAAACAGGCAGGATATTAGCAAAAGAGTAAATTGCTGGAAAATTGGTATTAATTTTAGGAAAATGTTTATAAACAAGAATAGGGGTCTGTTCATGTCTTCGCTTTCTTTCTGTAGTAACACTTCTGCTATGTTGATTGAATAAGACCTTGCCCTCATCAGTTAGTATATTTATCAAGCAGAATACCTAGCCATGAAATGAAAATTTAAGTCTAAAAGTGAGATTTTATAACCACTCAAGTCCTTCCACTGTTCACTATGGAGACTGTGCATGCAATGACCTGGTAAGTGCTAGAGCTAGCATCCCCTCAGTTATATTTTCCTCAGTATGTGCTTATAGCATTGTTGTTAAACATCTTCATTTCACCCATGTAGTTTTTAATTTAGTCTAGGCTATTTTGGAGGTAGTTAGATTCCACCCAGTGAAAGGAGCAAGATTTTAGGTTGCGTTTTGTTCTGGAATACGACAGAAGAAACCAAGAACTGAGGAAACCTGGGCATCTCACTCAGATACGGAGGCCATTGGGCTTTGAATCAGCTGTAGGAATCAATCCCAAGCAAAGAAACATTTTCCTACTCAGCATACTGCATTTCAGGTTTATTCTCTGATAATAAATGTTTCCATTTTCCCTTTCTCCCTTCTTTCTTCATTTTCTAGACAATCTCATGAGAAGTCTCCATCTTGTGTGTCTGAGTCTTACAATATGAAAAAACACCAAGGACTTTGTGAGATGCTGGAGCATAATGAAAAAGATTATTATGGGCTGCTGCTGTTGTTTTTCTGTTAATAAAGAATTAGGTATTTGGAGCACAGTACAATTGTATGGAATTTCACTATGCAACAAAGTTATCAAGGAGAAATAATGCAACAGACAATGATTATTTCATAACTTGTACAGAAGGCTGTGATTAAATCTCATGATATGATTTATTGAATTTTGAGAGAAAAAATCTAAGGCAAGGTGCTAGAAAAAGAAATATCAAATGGGTGATGATTTACAGACAATAAGAAACTGCATCTGTGCTTCTGCCTCAGATGTCAGACTCGGTCATCTTATAGATACACACTCCTCAGCATCATTAAAGAGAAAATTAAAAGTCATTTCCAGTTTCTTCAATACAGTGGCTTTGCATTTAAAGAAGCTTATGACTCATACAGTGTTTACTTCATCAGGGAGTCTGACATTTAGAAGGATGTATTTAGTAAGAGTGGTAGTATAGAGGACGAAAATTCATTTCTCTTAACTACACTTATCTTATATGCTGAGCATCAGCAGTATGTTTAGATCCATGCTAGAGATGATGCCTAATTTTCTTCTCAGTCGCACCTGTGTTAATCAGAAGTAATTCTAATGCAGGCAGTGAAATCACTTGGTAAAGTGATAGGGAATATAAGCTTTCAGTGTACATGTTTTTGCTTCCATTGGCAACAGCCAAATTTTAATACATATAGTTATATTAAACAGAACCTTAATGCATTAGACATCCCAATAAAATATTTTATTTGGCATTGGAGATCTATAGCTTTTGCCCTAAATTGTAATTTATTATAAAACTAAAGTAAATATCTGTGGGGATGCTAGATACAAAGCACAATTTCAGTCATTTTTGTGGTTTGGGCATAAAAATGGTTGGAGTCTTGGCTTTTTCAGCCACACATCAGCCTGACATTTCACTACAATAAAGGGGACATTTCCTTCTATTTGTAAAGATTCAGCTGGTACATTTCTCAAGGATTATTTTTTTGAATACAATAGCAGCAGGGGCTGTAGGACTAATTTGTTTTAGAAGCTTCAAAAATTCCTGTTTATGTACCACAGAAGCTTATTTTCAGCAGCAGAAAAGGGAGACATCATTGTGCAAAGCTGGGATGGACAAGTCCTGCTTTTATGACAATATCATGTTCTTGTGTGTCACTGATTGCAAGGGACTGTGAAAGTTTTTCCCTTGGTTTAGCTGTACAATTTTTTCACTTTCAGCATTTTTCTATATACTCTTTTCAGTGATTCTGAGAGGGTCTCCACTGATTCAAGGGAAGGAAATCTCTGGGCTGCTTTTCACTTTCTGAAAGCAAAGTCAAATTGTCTAAAAGAATGGTTTTATTTGTGTAATCTCTGAATACAAGTGCAGATTTTGATGTTACAGTGAGACTCAAGGTTGATCAGTATTGATAACAGAGCCCTATTTAAAATTCATTGCAGATGTTTGTTTTACTTTTTCTTCATCAAATAAAACAATTTTCTTTTGCTAAACATTTCTATTTTTCATAGAAAATTAGATTTTTCTTTTTTGTGGAGGAAAAGACACTATATTTTTCAACCAGCTTGAGTTTAATTTTCTGGTAGATCAAGGAGAATTTTTCTAGCACATTTGAAAGAAACACAGGGGCTATTGGCTAGATGGTGCAAAACAATAGCCATATAAAAAGAAGCAGCATACTCTGAGCTGCTGCTCCTTTAACTGAAGCCCTTGACCATTTTATTTTACGCCACATTTTTACTCTGTTCCAAACAAAGTATTATTAAAACTTCTAAGAACTCATTTCTTCATACGTTTCCAAATGAGTCACTTCAATTGTGGACTCCCCGATGATGTTCTTTTACGTTATGAGATCATTATTTCTGCAGGCTTTTTTGTACATATGAGTTTACTGTTTTTTTTAGTATGTAGACAGGTAGCATAATCTCTCTTTTTTGGATAGAATTAGATGAGCACAAACATGTTTCAGGTTGGTAGAGCACATACATATATTGACATGTCTCTACTGTGATGAGATGGCTGTTCTAGCAGTGACCTGAAGCCTCAGGCACTCTGAAAGCAACCCCGTGTAGCCACATGGCCTTTGTAAGCCCAAACCTGAATTCTCTAAAACGAGACTGCTTTAGTAGCAGGCAGTGCCACTCTCCACGCAGGAATGACTTCAGACTGCACTATGAGAAGATGCTTGTAGATTCCCCTACAAGGTAAACAATAATGATTAAGTCTGCACAGCCTTTACATACTGCCCCTGAGCTCATTTTAAGTTTCCAGCCATGTTAAATTTATTTCCAGGTCATTCATCTAACATGTATTATGCCTGTCTACACAAAGGGTGATTTTTTCTCTGGTACTCATAGTGGTTATGTACCATGCTGCTGTACTGCTACTGCCACACAACAGTGTCTTCACTGGGAAGCAGGAGAAAAATCTACATAGCTCTTTCACTCTGCAAGCTTTCTTAATCATTGCAGACAGTGAATCCTGATGATTTTCTTAACAGGTTTATACAGAATGCATCTTTCTGTCTTCTTCCCCTTCCCTGTATTATGTAGCCTTTATCATGTGCTCTTTAAGATGAATGGAAAAATGCCTATACAAGATGGGCAGGAGTTTGCTGGGGAGGTAGAAAGCTCCTGGTAACTCACAGCAAGTAGGTAAGTGAGTCAAAGGACTGGCCTTGCAGGGACAGAGTATGATGTGGAAAGTTTTTCTTTTTTAGGTTCTGGCTGGAGTAGGTAGGTGAGAAGAAAACAGCTGTCAACTGAGCTAAAACTAGAGATAAGCAGGCTAAAAGGAAAAAGTATAAGTCTACAAAACCTCCTGAAGTGGATCTGGGTCATTAATACAGTGGGGAGAGGTAGGTGGGAGAGTGGGTGAGTTAGCTTGTTGGTATGTTTTACACTGAGGACGGAGTTTTAAGCTAGCTGGAAACTAGCAAGGTACGTTAAGGCATATTTTAGAAATTTAGAGAGGCTCAGATTTGTGTGATTCTGACAGCTTGTGAATCTGACTGCTAGCCTACTTTTCCTATTTGGTATAGACGAAGCCATGATGTCTGCGCAAGGGGTTGTTTCAGGACAACTATTCTGAGTATTAGCTCTTCTAGTGAAATACCTCCATGTTTTTATTCTGTGCAGATCAGGCTTTGGAGATATTTCTTGTTTTAATTATATTTTTCAGGATTTTTTTCTTAAATAAAATGTGTTCTGCCTGCACCGTGCTGGCAGTCTGACTTGTTTTTAGCTCTGCCATATCATAGTTTCAGTAGAAGTAAAAAGTGATACATAAGTTAGCAATAACAAATAGCTCAGCAATGGCATGGCAAGTATGAAAGCAATTCCCACTTGGCTGTCAAGCATAGAACATGGATCACAGAGCTAAGCGTTTGCTATTTTTTATAGCTATTTTACAATATAGCACACAGAATCATATGTTTGTCCGTTAAAATTCATGCCTTAATTAGAAAAGCATACCCCTTTGGTATTTCAGTTTAAACTGCAGAAGAAATCACCAGGGAAACCTAGAGTAAGGAATCTGAGTCTGATTCCTCCCTGCTTACTAAGGCAAGCGGCTAACTAAATACGACGTAGTCTGACAATACTGAGGCGTCACCGTCTGAAGTGGAGGTGCTAAAAGCGGAGCTGAAGTTAGAGAGCAAGTTATCTGGCCTGATCAGGATTCGGTGTGCAGTACTGGGAGGACAGCTGTGGGACACTGCCACTTGCTACCTTCAGTTGCAGTTCTTGTTATGGGAACACAGTATCAGACTAGTCTACAAACTCACAAAGTGCAAATTAAAAAACACTTCTCACAAAATAAAATATTATAACTGTTGACAGGTACCACAAAAACAGGGGAAAGTGCAAAATCATAACTCTTCTTAAGTAGTTTTCACTTCTAAAGATTTTGGGATAACTTCTTATTTCGTACTTGAATTCCACAGAAATAATTCAATCCTTTCTCCAAATCCCATTTCTCTGGGATTGCATAATAACTACAGTTTTTTCCTACTTTAGGACCTCAACATACCAGATACCTTCTTGACGGAAATAGCTGCTGCAGTTTTATCCTGGCTATCTTACAACTTGTCACTGCATCTTCAGTGTTACACTTAAAATCTTGGTATGGGCAAAGGCAAAAACACATTATATATAAAGACAAGAATTTATTGTTAATGTAATTGAAATCTTATCAGTCTAGTCAAAGAATTACTACTAGTCCAGATCTAATTACTACAGGTAAAGAAAGAAAATAAAGAGAAGAAGAGTATTACAGAAAAAGTCTAATTAATGGTACAGTAGAATTTGTAGTACTCACACTTCCTAGTATCCGCTCCTCTCTCTGCGGTCCTGCTTGCCCCTCGGCTGCCCTTCAAGTCCTGGGCTGTGGGCTTCAGTCAGGGGGAAGGAGGTGTTGCACTGAGTTACCAGTGTCCCCGGTCCCTCGCTGGGGGCAGTGTGATATTGATGGTGGGATTCTTCCTCCTCTTTGCCAACAGAGGCATGACACCAACAATTTTTTCCTCCTTACTCTAGAGTCCACTTGGGACTGTCTTTACACATCTTCTGCCATGCTTAACTCCTTTCTCTTTCTCCATGGGTTTGTGATTTTGTGTGCGTCTGGATATGTTTTACGTGCAACGTCTTACAGTATTGGATACTTGTTCTTTGTTCTCATGGTTATCGCTGAAACCAGTTTTGCAAGGTTCCCAATCCTTTGTTTCTTTAACAGACCACTGGGGAGTATCTTGTAGCCTGCAATGTCCAGTTTTAGCCTGTGCCCCCTCTCTTGTTGTCGCCTGCCTGTACTCCTCTAGGCAGGCCAAGCCAAAGTCTGACAAGCCTCACTCCTGAGACCTTTCCAGGTTCGTATGAAGCCTGTGGCCCGTTACTAGCAATGGCAGTGCTATATTTACTGGGCTACAGGGATACAGCAGGTCTTTCATCCAGTATTATTCACTCCTCTGGTTTTGCTCTTTCTTTTTCCCAGTTAAATGTCATATTGACAGGTTCATCCAAGAGTCTTTAAATAATTTAAGAATGAACTGGATGTTCTGTTAAAAATATACATATGCAAATTCATCCTAAAAGCAGCTACTTTCTCTGAAGACTGAGTTCTGTGATCATTAAAATGAAGTTAGAATTCCTTCCAATAAATGTAAGGGAACGGTGATGTTGCATCTGTGAAGGCAACTAAAACCTTTGAAATTTATTTTTGAGGGGCTATTAGGGCAATAAAGAATATTAAAAAAACCTCTTTCCCTAACTTTGAAGCTCAAACCAATCTGGATTAGAAAATACATGGTAACTCCGTCTGTGGCAGATCTGAGGTTGTGGCTGCCATCCACCCTCGTGTGTAGGAAGATGCTTTTTCCACCCCTTGGCCAGCAGTTTTTCTCCCCTTACTTCTGCTTAGGGCCAGTTTCTTTGTTTAGTTGTATTCCATACCCAGATATCTGAAATGAATAGTACTAAAAAAACAATAATGACAACAAGAGTAAATCCTCCAAAAATCCAGCAGTTGAACTGGCAGATCTGAGGAGGTGCTAGTCCCTGGTAGAAAGGCAGGGTGAGAGTGGCGATGAACAGGCAAAGGGGTTGACAACTGCCTGACCTGGACCAGCACCAGGAGGGAGCTCTGCTTGCCTGCACCTCTATTAGCCTGTTTTAGCTAGGCCTGGTCAGTTTAACAGAATCAGGTTAGGGAGCAGCCAGCTGAGAACTTTATGCCAGGAGATTTGAAGAAGCGCCCGTTTTCCCTGGGAGGTGATGGTGAGAAGCTGATACTGAGCTGTGGGATGTAACCTTTTCACCCAGCTGCACTCCGGCAAGGGCGGGATATGACCAGACCCTTTAGCTAAACTAAAAAATTGTAGATTAGAAGCTGGGAAGAGAGGAGAGAGACAAAATACAGATTTAACAGGAAACACCTAAGTTTCAGCATAGCAAAATGTGAAAATTAGAGTGAGGTTAATAGGACTAAGATTTTTGCACTGGTATGTCTCTGGGACTGGTCAGAAAAAATATCTTTTTTTTCAGCATCTCATAATATGCACTGGGCAGGGTTTTCCTCAGCCAGAGTCCTCTTCTCACTGCGGTTTACTTCATTTAGATCATGGATAATCCTATCCCACTCAGCACTGCTTGTCAGCCACAAACACTGCACACCTCCTGTGCAGGGTGTATTTTTTCCTTGTTAGTGGTGGTTTCGCTCCTTCATCTTGAAGAGGCTATAGAACGTCAAGGGCTAAACTGCAGTCTCTGTAATCCACTCGGATAGAGACACAAATTACAATTTGTAATTATATAAACTGGTAATGTAACTTGCACAGTATAATCACATGTCGCAGCAACTGATAATTGGTACTTGTCGGTGAACATTTACTTTCGTGTGAAATGGGGACCATCATCCCTCTTGGAGCTTCTGTAGCATTCCTGGAGCGTTATGGATCAGCTGCAATGCTTTTAAAGTTCAAGTTAAATTGACGTAGGGCCAGTGGTTGAGAGCGTGGATGTCCATGCAGAAAGGCGTAGGCAGGACAGATCCTACTAGTTTCCTACTCACTCTAAAATTTCTGAGGCAAGAATGAAAATGAAATTAACATATAGCAGAGAACACATCTCTGCTTTAGCGAAAGTCAAAGGCAGTTCATACTGTCATGGTTTCCATTTTTTGGAGACCCTGTTGTAAGGTTTCTGTGGAGGAAACCAAGGTTGAATATGAGCTGGGGATGTCAGCTCTTTGAGGGTGAGAACCTAAGCTTGGGCTTTAGAGAAAAGTGTCCTTTAATGCTTGTGGTCAAACTGGAAATGAGACCAATATGCATCATAAAAGTTTAAATGCCAGAAAACTATCTTTAAAGCAAAAAATATGTTCATAAAATCTTTTCTCATTTTCTTTAAGCCAGTCTCCCAGTTTTCCCAGGGCTAATTTATTACTTTTTACCACACTGAACCACAATGAACCTAAATTTAGCATGTATTTATGAGCATGGAAACCTACTTACTTCAATTTTAAAGTTTTTAAACCTAAGTACCTCAGTACTTTATAATATAAATAGACTGTATAATATAATATAAATATGTATTTATAATGTAACTGTATAATATGATTTAAATATAATAGACTTTTTCATTTTATACTTTAATTTTTAATTTTATTTAATAAAATTAATTTTATAGATTTATAAACGGAGGTAATTTTATTAATATCATCTCCACAAAGGTGATTTTTTATTTCCCATTTCATCATCATTTCATTATTTTAAATAATGATTTTTTCCTCTTCTTTTAGAGAAAGCTATCTGAACAAGAGGTGATATATGTTAACTCAACACACAGTAAAATGCAAAAAATAAATTTCAGGTGTATTTATTAGGGGAAAAAAATCAATTTTATGTTTTTGTTGTAAACATTCTTGGTATTTCCTGAAAAACCTGCATGACAAAAATTGTGCTAAAAAGAAGATGCTATCCCATTAATGTCTGTAAAATGTTCCAGGGTACTCCTGTAATGACAGTGAAGGAATGACGTCTTTATTAAAGAGTGATGAAACAATTTTGATAGTTGTTCTGAAAATTTAGATCCTAATCACAATTTAAATGTGGCTGAAATAAAAATTAGTAGAACTTTCATTTTTAGTCATCTAAAACTTACCATTTCTAAACCAGTACATAAAAGAAAACAGCTTTCTCTTCTTCTCATTACCCTTAGCTATAGTGAGTCTTGTCCTTACCATTACAGGCAAAAGACTATGGCTGCTAATGTAACATATAACTAAACCATACTTATTAAAATAAGATCTTGATGACCATGGATGTTTCATGGATAGCTCAGAAGTCAGGAAATCTGCTGATGCCTTTTGGGTGCTTCAGATCATGCCAACACTGTGCAATGCAGCACTGGCTGAAAAGGCAGACAGTGCAGGTTAGCTTTATTGGCCAGGCTAAGTAACAGCATTTAGGGCGTTCCTGTGCTACTTCAGGCATGTGAACCACAAACTGCCTGTGCCGTTGTACGTAGAAATATCTCGGGCATCTCCAGCACGCCACTGCGTTAGCTGCTGGTGCCAAGGGGTGAGACTCGTAGAGGGAGCATTGGCTGGATTAGTAGAAGAGCTGAGGCAGGGTTAAACTAGTGTTTCGCTTATGACATTTCTGATAGATGGTTTCTTGTTAAAAGTATTTTCTTTATGCATATGTACTCATATATGCTTTAGAGAACTATGCTGACAGTTGATTTTTTAATAGTTGATGAATTAAGTGGCAAGAGATATTCAGCGAGTCCGTATTCTCAGCTTCTGAGATGAATGACTGTTATGCTCTTTTTTGCCAATATTTCAGTCTGGTTGGCTTTCTGGTAGTTGTTTTTTTGATTGCAAGGTTTCTAAAGTGTAAGTTATTTTAGCATCATAGGATAATACCAGCAGCAGCCTGAGCAAGCTGAACTTTTTTTTCCCCTGTACCCATTTCTGCAATGTTATCTCAGCAGTCCAATACATCAGTAAGACTTTTCTCTTTTTTCTTTTCTTTTCTTTTTTCTTTTCTTTTCTTTTCTTTTCTTTTCTTTTCTTTTCTTTTCTTTTCTTTTCTTTTCTTTTCTCTTCTTTTCTTTTCTCTTCTTTTCTTTTCTCTTCTTTTCTTTTCTCTTCTTTTCTCTTCTTTTCTCTTCTTTTCTTTTTTCTTTTCTTTTCTCTTCTTTTCTTTTCTTTTCTCTTCTTTTCTTTTCTCTTCTTTTCTCTTCTTTTCTCTTCTCTTTTCTTTTCTTTTCTTTTCTTTTCTTTTCTTTTCTTTTCTTTTCTTTTCTTTTCCTTTTCTTTTCTTTTTTTAAGCAGTGTCTTTCTGATATTCTGAAGAGTATTATGTAAAAAATGTAGAACTGTTAAAAGCAAAAGAATTATTTACAGATAAGTCTGCTTCATTCTTTGCTCTTTTAGCAGAACAAAAAAAATTACTTGTGGGCTTGAAAAAGAATGCAATGTTGTTATTAGTTCTTGAAAACTAGATTTGGAACAAAAAAGGGATTCAGTTCACCCTTGCAATAAACATAAGTTACAAAGAGAGAACTAGGATCTGCATTGTGATACTATGCAACTCAGCTGTCCCGTTAGTGGTGGTTGTTTGTTAAGTCACTCAGAGTCAAGGAGCCTGACCAAGATGTCTCATTTGATGTCTTGTAGATCAGCATGGCATAATACAAGTCTGCATAACTTGGCTTGAGTCCAGATTGCCTCAGTCAGGCTCTTGTACGGATAGTCTCCCAAATCTTCCTTTTTCAATCAAATTTAATAATGAAAATTAACAAGCAACATTCACATGATTTACATTTTCAAATACTTCTGGTCAGTCTGCTAGTCCAGGGCAAAGAGAGGGATCTTCTTACAGAACTAGCTAAAGAAATAACTATCCTTAGCTGTTAATTTCTAGAAGTAATTAACTCACAGCTAAGCCATATGGATAGGATATTTTCTTCACTTACTTCTGTGCAAAGCCAGTCTAGCTAAAATAGCCCCCAAATGGTTCAGGTTACATCAGCTGCCTTTGTACTGCAGGAGGTGAAGAGCAATTTCGTGGTCTCTTCATACACGTTATCTGTAATTAAAAAAACGGGGCACAGGACTATGTGACTGTGCCTTAAAAGCAGCTAACATGGCTTAGTTTGAGCTGAGTCCTAAGACACTTTGGTGGTAAAGTGGCTTTGTGAATCTTCTAGAGACATCAGTGGTGTTACTGGACTTTGGAAAAGCTGTTATTTCTCATCCAATTGAGTGCTGTACCCCAGCCACCACTGCCTGCTGCAGTTCTTGCCTCTCAAAGGACTTCTTGAGCAAAAATCCCAACGCGGTGCACCATCTTCTGGGTCCGCAGAAGGTAAAAATGGTTTCGCAGCGGTTGTATTTATATAGCACAACAGTTTCATACAGAGCTGGAGGAAATCCTACTTCTAATGGTGCACTGCTGCTTGTAACCCATATTTCCCACCATAAACACACATCATCCTGTTTTTATGAGGCAGCAGTAGCAGCTCCCAGGACTTCAAAGCCCATTGACTTCTTGGTTTCGTTTTATCTGCTTCTTTATATTTCTGAAGCTCTCCAGGGACTGATGTCAGTTGTTCGCAGCTTAGGCCTTCTTGTTTTCAACTTTCTGTTGAACAAAACATCAGTAAGCGAGAATCTGTGCTTCACTGGTGCAGTTGTGCGATTTACCAGTGATCTGTGCAGATGAGCATGCTACGACCTGTTGCAGCTGGCCCGTGACAGGACCCCTCAAAGCAACGTGCCAAGTCATGACTGCCTTCAGGCTCAAACGTACTGTTTCTCCAAATACACTGCAGAACAATTATTTCTATTGTCTATTTTTTTCTTTTGGCTGATTTATTTTGGAGATTATATCAATTCACTAGAAAGAAATTGAATAGAAAGAATTCATTTGAAGCCAACCAGTGCTATTCTGGTGTTAATGGAAAGAGGTGGTTTGGTGGACTGTTAATAACAAATAATTTATTCATTGAACTTAGCTCTTTTATATTTCTCATTTTCCAGTAAACAGTTAATGACAATAAAATCCAGAAATGTATACGTTGCTTATAGGCAAATCAGTCAAAGAGTATTTTGTGTGGATAAATAACAACTCAGAGATTGATCTGGCCATGAACCTTATGCTGCAGAACTGTTCTGAATGTCTAATATTCTAAATTACTGTAATTTTAATTAGAGATACAGATACTCTGTGTTCCTCAATGCCTGACAGAATAGGTATAACTCTTAGGAGCAGGGTCTGATGCAGATAGATGTAGCTGGAGAATCAAACTAGTTTCCAGGAATGTGTGCTGAAAAATCAGTAGCTGCTTAAGTTGGCATTTACATGCTAAGACTGTTTTTTCTTCTTTTTTTAATCAGGCTAAAATAATTTACCTCACTTAATTTTTAAGTGATTTTTTTTTTTCGAAGTATTAAATGCTTAACAAATTAACACGACTAAAGCACCTATTTTAAAATGCAATTTTTAACACTGACGTTAATAGTGACAGAAGAGTGTTACGACTGGTGTTATAGTTGGTGGGACTTCTGTTCCTAAGGTTTTTAAGAGTTGGTTAGATAAAAGGCTGTAATGAATGATTTAGGTATGCATGGCCTTGCCTTGGCACAAAGGGATGGCGTAGATGATCTCTTGAGGGCCCTGTTTCCTGGGAGTCTGTCTGCAGAGATCAGATTCGTACAGAACAGGTCAAGGAAGTGAAAGCCTGGACACGATGTTCCAAGTGAATCATGCTGAAAATATTAATAGTAAAGTTGGCCTGAAGGGGCCAGTTGGGCTTAGAGTTGTGATGGCTACAGACTGCATCCTTGCAGAACGAAAGCTGGGCCCCAATGAACTCAGTCTTATTCCCAGATTCTTTCAAAATCTCTTAATGATGATTTTTCATGTAAAATAATAGCTAGTACTGCCATTTTAGGGAAGATTGTTATCGAATGCGTGTATCTTTCTCATAATTGTTTTATGTACATTTAATACATTTAATACTGATCTGCCCTGCTATGAAATATGCATACAGCACTCAGCATCTTGATCAGGATTTCTCAAAAGAACAATTTTCTACAGAGTACTTTAAAAATGCAATCTGAAATCGTTTTGCTGCTCCTGCCTTGGAAAAAGGGACAGGCTTTTTATTTTCTAGAAGATGAATGTATAGTCAGAAGGAAGAGAGTGCTTATATTTGGATCATCCTTCACAAGCAAAGAGCTGACTTTGTTTCACAGTGATTGCCTTGGCTTGATAAATAGTGCCCAGTTGAAATGGAATACGTAAATGTTTAGGGACATAAATAACTCAGTCATGGTAATGACTTGTAGACAGTGATATATCAATGCCATTATGGAAATTTGTGTTCAGCATCATAAACAAAGGCTAAAACTAATAACATAGGAGGGTATTTCTGTATCAGAACTGCTGGGAGAAAAAGTGTATATGTATATGCTTCAGATTAGCCCAAATTTTCAAAGCGTCACGTATTATGAAAGAAACTGATTCTAAAAGTTTGTGTTCCCAGTCTGTTACGACTTGCCTTGAGGCTTCCCTGAGTATGGCTATGAGCTGTAACTGGTGATAATAAAATAAAGATTATATAAGTATTTAATATATCAGTAATATAAGATGGGCAAAGAACTGCTCCAGAAAGAGATGGCAATAGGTATCAGGTTAGAGGGAGATGTCGAAAGGAGCCCCTTGAGCGTTTGATGATCAGAGCTGATCTTGGCCAGCCTTGCGCTGATGAAACAAAACTAGGGTTATAACCAGCACCAAGAAGCATTGACTTATCAGTCAAAGAATGAGATAGCTTGGCAGGCTGGGGAAATGGAAATAAACTTCAACTCCATTGTACAGGGTGCAATATCACTGGGCTGGCAACAAGAACTTCTGCAATAAATATCAGTTGAAAACACTGGGATGAGGAAGACTGGGATGTGTTTTTGGCTGAGGTTGACTGAGAGCTGCTGTTGTGCCGTTGCTGTGAAAAAGGCTAGGATTGCCTCAGGAAAAAATATTTTCATTAGGGATAGGGATCGGTGCTATTGTAGGCCCTTGTGAAATCTGTGTGTAAATTTGATCCCTTGTGCATAAGAAATTTAGAGTAGAATAAGGGCAGAGAGTGGACCCAGCGGTCTGTCCTTTATAGTTCTGTTCCGCATTTTATTCATGGAGAACTAAAGTACAGCGAAGAAAGCAGCAGAACAAGATTATTATTGATGAATCTCAGTCAACAGGGTGGCACTAAATCTACGGAGCCCACTTAACACAGCTAGAGGATGAAGTTACAAAGCAGATAATCTTATTTCATTCTAACTTCAGTTTGTGATAGCAGGTCTTCCGCTTAAATATGCGTTTTGAAGACTCTGTGGCAAAAAATGGATGCACAAAGAAAAGCTATCCTTGACCTAGAATCAATAATTGTTTCAATTTTACAGTAGTTAAATATCCTAATTTCAAGCATTCTAATTTGTGGATATTCTGTGGATTGGCTACATGATAACCCTGCATTCTCACATTTCTTAACTTCTGGTACTCGATTTTGTAAATGTTGGAGCATTTTTAGCACAGGTTTTGTTTATGTGTTTGTGCTTTGGGTGGAAATATATGCAACGTCTTCAAATGCATTTTATCATCTGGAAACAGGGATAAGAGCCAAAAAAAGGCAGCCAGCTTTCTTAAAACTCCAGCCAGGGCTTTTCAGATCACATCAAGACTTACTGATTTACAGAACACAACTGTTGAGTATTGTGGACCGCATGGAGCCTGAGGAATGATGAACTTTAAATGAAATTTTGTAGGTTCTCCAGAGGTATTGAAATTAAAGTGGCCTTGCAAGGCCTCTACTCTGTTCAACAAACTGTGTGCAATAGGTTCAGACAAGTCTTACTGAACATATTTGACCTCTGAAGATTACTGACTATGCCTGGGACGTACTTTCACATTTCCGAAATCTGCTAAAGGCCCTCTTTACGGTTAACAAACCTTCTCGCTCCACCTGTTAATGAAAATTAACATGGAACCATACTGATATATATATCTTCCTAAAGAGAGCAGATATTTTTTCCTTTCTCATGGGTTTGGCAAATGCTGTCATCAATATAATATGAAATGCCTTAAAAAATAAAAAGTATTTTATTAAGTAAAATATCTAAAAGATGATAGGAAGAAAACAGGATTTATTTCAGCTTACCTTAAAACTATGTCTTCAATGTTTGCTGGAAAGTGTATACACTGCAGGTAAAATCTAAAGCTGAAGAGTAAGTAAAGAGTATATCCTACAATGATCCACTGCTGGAACAACACTGCTCGAAATGGGTCACTTGTGATGTCTTTTGACTTACCAGAGGTCAAGCAGTTTAGATAGAAGAAAGGAAAAAAAATCTCTCTTTTTCTATAAAAACTATTCTGAATTTTGTCAGGTTGCTAGTTTAGTCATCTGTCATATTGCTTTTCATCTCTACTGAAAGCAATGCATGTTCATTTTCTGAATAAGACCACATTCTACAGGAAACTGTGGAAGATGTACAGTGTTCTTCGAGAATTTCTGGGCCTTTTTCTTCATGTGCTATTTTTTCTTCTTCTCCAAAGGAAATGAGCAGTTTTGGGTTCAAATAGCCCATTTCATTTACTCTCCCCACCTTCGCTATTTGCACAAAGCTTCTATTCTTTTTTTCCTCACATCTCTGATAATTTTAATAAGGAATTTCTTCATGAGCATAAGGAACTCATGTGACAAATCTGCTTAAAAGTCTAGTAGAAATTAATTAAAACTCCAGCTAAAAAAATATCTGATTAGTATTTATTTATTGGAAACTTCCTCCCCATACAGGAGCAGAATGATAGTAAAGGCCAGAGAAAGTGTACAATGCGGACATGGATTGGGATGTGAGACCCAGCATAATGGAAAGCCCTGCAGCTCTCAGCCCCAGGTGGTAGAAACAAGATGGAAGAGGATATGTGTGAAAATTGCCCAGCTATACATAAACCGAGGAACATATATGTTTTCCTCTCTCTTCTTTTTTTGCTCACACAACAGGGAAGAGAGTACATCTAGCCCAACACGTTACCTCAGGCACCAAACAGGTTCCCATTGCTTGTGACCTATAGTTACAACCGCTCCAGATTAATAAAATAAGATGAATTTTACTGGAAATATCTCTTACCCATAACAAAGCATCCTTTTCTTTTCTGCCAAATGGCATCCTAAGGTTTCCTCCAAGATTCTTGCAAAAAGGCTCGCACATTGACATATATTAAGCCTGCGTTGTGCTGTAAAGGACCATGAATGTAAATAATCATGCTGAAAATGAGAGAATAAAGAATAAAGCACTCCTATGATAGCTGGAGCATCACATCTCAGGATTTAGACACACCAATCAACTTTAAAAGCAAATTTAAAACACTGAATTTTCAAGTCTGTGGCTCAGTGAGGCTTGACTGCATTTTAATGCAATTTTACCAATACTGATAAATCCAATTTTTATTAATCATATTTATATTACCACAGTAGCTAGCTGTACAAAAATCTTCAATGTAGCAATCCTTATAGCACCTCCAAATGCAAAAGGGAAATTTATTTCTGTTGTATGGATGGAAAGTCAAAACCAAAGGACTGCATGTGCTAGGTGGCAGAGGATATCTGCACAGTCTTTTGCAGACAGAAAGGAGCAAGCTGGCTGGACACAAGGCAGCTCCAATCCGAAACTCTGCCGTTAACCGGGGGGAGTTTAGCCTCCTAGCAAGAAGGAAGTGCCCAGCACAACACTGTGCTGATATTTTCAACTGATTTACAGTACAAGATGTTTTTGCTTGTAGAACCACTTTGTTGCCTTGGGTGAATCAACCTGCACCCAAACCCTGCGAATCTGTGTAAAGCAAGGACTTAAACCCAGGCTCCTCAAGACCCCAATCACAAACATAATCTAAATTATAGCAAGTAGCTGTGATTGTAGCTTCATAACAAAATATGTTTCTGAGGTGGGAAAAAAACTCTATACGTTGCAGAAATTTTTTGAAAGAATAACAGAAGGATAAAAAAAAAGCTACCTTTTTCCTATTTGTTTCAAAAGAAAGTTGAGCTTAACAACCAATGGTATAAGAAGGCATTAGGAAAGGAAGAACAACAGAGGAGGAGAAAAGTAGTAAGGAGGAAACAAAGCAAAGCAAACAAAACCATAGCTAACGTATTTAAAAATAAGCTCCAAAACACTATTAAGAGATCAAATACAGAAAATCATTGCACAAAAGGATTTTATCAAAGGAAACTATACAGCACAGCAGTAGAAGGCATGTGGCGAGGCGGCTGAGTTAAAATGAAAGAGATCCCCTTTGTGTTTGCTACCAAAGATGGAGGTTATTGCTGTATGTAGCCATACACGGGCAACCAAACAAAAAGGGCCGTATCTTCTGTGGAGGTGACTTAAGACTGTGCAAGCCAGTAAAGAAATTAATTTCTAAGAGCCATCTTTTTCATTAAGAGGCTGTCTCTGCCAGAAGGGTGCTCTCCAGCAGGATGAAGAACAGACCTTCACCTCTGCTCAGCTGCCAGAGCAGTTGTAGAGGGCAGTGAGGCAGTGCGGCGGGGTTTAATATCAGTATCACTTGCTTTGGGAGTATTCTGGTCTGGCCAAAATTACGGTCCTATCCCAGCAGGTCAGAGTCTGTTCTTCTTTCTCAAAAACCCTCTGCACCCTTGCACAAGATCATCCAATATAAGTACACATGGCTATCCCCCTCTTTTACTCTTTGTCCTTTCAAATATAGAAGGTTTTGCCATTCGGGGGGGTTATGTTGCTAATACAATTGACAGTGAGAGTTCAACACATGCAAATGCTGCAGCAGTTTAGGTGGTGAGGATATAGGCAGCTGTGTAACCCCAGCAGCAGGGCTGTCAGCACGTACTCATGTAATTTGGAGAAGCCTGTGTTATTCAGGTTTCTTCTCAGGTGGCCTCTGGCTACCCTTGGTATATCTAGACACACCTAGTTGGTACGCATCCTTTCGATATGCTTCCCTTTGTCATTTTGCATTTTCAGTCTTCAGACAATGAGCCACTGTCTAGCGGGTCTCAATTTAAAAGTAATTTGAGAACCAGAAGCACAGATGCTGTGCAGGGAAAGGAGGATAAAGAGCAGTATTGAAAAGAGTCCAACAGTTAAAAGAACAGGTTTTACTTGAAATTTTCTCCTCTATGATAATCCCAGATCTTAAAAGATGGCCTCTGTATAAAAATGTGTTTGCATTTGTATTTGCATTTTTTCTAAGAAGGACATGACATTTAGTCACATGCATTTGCTATAACCTTTTACATGGTGAAAACCACCATATCAAGATTAGGGGCTTAATACTGTTTCCTTTAGAGTACAGGGAGTTTTCTTCCATTGCCTGTGCTGCAGAGAGCCGAGCACATATCTGATGGATTTAAACTGGCAGGTGTGTGTTTTGGTTTTTCAATTTGCACTCTGGTATTTATAGTTTCTGTTAGATTAATAATGAATCTTTGAAGAAGCCCATCTGTTAAGGTCCACAGCCACAACTTTGAAGACTCTAATTTCTCCTGAATTGCTCTGTTCTCAGCTGCACAATGAAAGACATCTTTTGATCAGTCCCTAGCATTATAACTTCTCTGCCAGGCTTATTGTACTTACAAATGTTCTGATTCATATGCTTGTGGTGCCTTAGTATCTGCATTACAGCGTAACCTGTGTGGAATTAGCACATATTCGCATGAAATCAACCCTGTAAAATATGGGTAAAAGAGAGTGGGTAAAAGTCCTCTGTGATGGCTACAGACTATTCTTGCCTCAGCTGGCTGGCAAGAGTGCACTTGACAAATTTTAGCTAAGACTGGGAGATGGAAATACGGCTAAGAAAACGGAATCACAGAATCACTGAGGTTGAAAAGGAGCTCTGGCAATCACAGAATCACGCAGAATCACAGAATAGTTTAGGTTGGAAGGGACCTCTGGAGATCATCTAGTCCAACCTCCCTGCTCAAGCAGGATCCTCTAGAGCACATTACCCAGAATTGTGTCCAGACGGGTTTTGAATATCTCCAGGGAAGGAGATATTCTCTCTGGGCAACCTGTGCCAGGGCTCAGTCACCCTCACAGGAAAGAAGTGAAGGAACTTCCTGTGGTTCAGTTTCTGCCCATTGCCTCTTGTCCTGTTGCTGGGCACCACGGAGAAGAGGCTGGCCTCATCTTCTTGACACTCCCCCTTCAGATACTTGTACATGTTGATCAGATCCCCTCTCAATCTTCCCTTCTCCAGGCTGAACAGGCCCAGCTCCCTCAGCCTTTCTTCATAGGAGAGGTGCTCCAGTCCCCTCATCATCTTTGTAGCCCTCCACTGGACTCTCTCCAGTAGCGCCATGTCTCTCTCGCACTGGGGAGCCCAGCACTGGGCACAGTACTCCAGCTGAGGCCTCACCAGGGCGGAGCAGAGGGGCACGATCACCTCCCTCGACCTACTGGCCACACTCTGCCTAATGCAGCCCAGGATCCCATTGGCCTTCTTGGCCACAAGGGCACATTGCTGCCTCATGCTCAACTTGTTGCCCACCAGGACTCCCAGGTCCTTCTCGGCAGAGCTGCTTTCCAGCAGGTCAGCCCCCAGCCTGTCCTGCTGCATGGGGGTTATTCCTCCCCAGGGGCAGGACCTTGCACGTCAGGACCTTGCGCTCGCCTTTGTGGAACTTCCGGAGGTTCCTCTCTGCCCGCCTCTCCAGCCTGTCCAGGTCCCTCTGAATGGCAGCACAGCCTTCTGGTGTGTCAGCCTCTCCCCCCAGTTTAGTATCATCAGCAAACTTGCTGAGGGTGCACTCTGTCCCTTCCTCCAGGTCACTGATGAATATATTGAACAAGACTGGACCCAGGACTGACCCCTGGGGGACACCACTAGCCACAGGCCTCCAACTAGACTCTGCGCCATTCACCACAACCCTCTGAGCTCGGCCATCCAGCCAGTTCTCAAGCCACCTCACCGTCCACTCGTCTAGCCCACACTTCCTGAGCTTACCTAGGAGGATGTGATGGGAGACAGTGTCAAAAGCCTTGCTGAAGTCCAGGTAGACAACATCCACTGCTCTGCCCTCATCTACCCAGCCAGTCATTCCGTCATAGAAGGCTATCAGATTGGTCAAGCATGATTTCCCTTTGGTGAATCCATGCTGACTACTCCTGATCACCTTCTTGTCCTTCATATGCTTAGTGATGACCTTCAGGATGAGCTGTTGCATCACCTTTCCAGGGATGGAGGTGAGGCTGACAGGCCTGTAGTTTCCTGGCTCCTCCTTCTTGCCCTTTTTGAAGACTGGAGTGATGTTTGCTTTCTTCCAGTCCTCAGGCACCTCTCCTGATCTCCAGGACCTTTCCAAGATGATGGAGAGTGGCCCAGCGATAACATCCGCCAGCTCATTTTTTTTCAATTTGTGCCCATTGCCTTTTGTCCTTTCACCAGGCACCACTGAGAAGAGTCTGACTCCATCTTATTTACTCTCACCAATCTGGTATTTATACACATTGATAAGATCCTCCCTGAGCCTTTCTCTTCTCGAGGCTGAACATGCCCAGCTCTCTCACCCTCTCCTCCTATGTCAGATGCTCCAAGCCCTTAATCACCTTTGAGGCCCTTCGCTGGACTTGCTCCTGCTTGTTCATATCTCTCTTGTACTGGGGAGCCCAGCACTGGACACAGCACTGCCGGTATGTCTCACCAGGGCTGAGTAGAGGGGAAGGATCATCTCCCTCAACTTGCTGGCAACACTCCTCCTAATGCACCCCAGCAGGATGCTGCTCAGGCCTTCTTTGCTGCAGGGCACATTGCTGGCTCATGGTCAGATTGTCCATCAGGACTCCCAGGGCCTTTTCTGCCAAGCTGCTTTCCAGAGAGTTGGCCCCCAGCCTGTACTGGTGCAGTAGGGGAAGACTTGGCATTTTCCAAGCAAGTCCCTGACAGGCCAAAATGAGGGCTGGATGTTAACCTTCAAAACGTACAAAGTTTGTGCCATGTAAAGAGTTTCTCTCCCTGAAACAATAGATAGCAACTCTAAGGAATAGATATTAAGATTCTCCTGGAAGCAGACTTGAGAAGGGAATTCTCTCCCCACTGTCACTGGATCTGCTTCTAACGTCTTATCATTTTCTACTGTCTTTATTCACATAAAAGCTAAACAGTTCAATTTCTGAAGAACTTTCAACTCACAGGATGAAGCTTGGCATCAGGCCAAGACAAGAAAGTGGGAAAGTCTCATGTGGGAGTCTGTGGATAACTCCCTCTTCTGGGTGCAAAATTCTGTTTATTTGCACTGTGTTATAAAAGTGGAATTACAAAAAGGGAAAATAGGCTTAGTGTGAACTGACATTGTTTTGACTAAGCAGAGGTAGGCTGCAGGAAAAAAACAGAAACTGAAAAAGGCCATATGTTTCAAAATGACATTTGTTTTTACATTTCCCTAAAATAAATAAAAACAAGAATAGACCCCAAGCACATGAGATTAAAACATTTTATTTTAGTCTGCATGAGATATTTTGGTTGAGTGGCAAAGAAATTACAGTCGCTATTTTGCTGAAAAAAAGATTCTCTTATTTCAAGCCAACTTTTTATAAATTTTGTCATTTAGTTAGTGATCCAAAAAATAATTATTCATAAACTTCTCCTTTTTCTTCAAAATGGAGGATGACTGAAAAAGATATTTTAATGAAAATATTGCTATTTTTATGAAAATATCAGAAAGCTCTTGTGATGTAGATCTAATTTACCTTAGGCTTAAATTTTACTGTGATGATTTACAAGACTTAGAAAGACTTAGGAAGATAGTGTAGGTTTTCAGTGATTATAGGAAAAAGCATTATTCTAGTACGAATGGCTTGGACATTCAAGATGCCTGTTAACTGTGGAACGTGACTGATTTACTAAAGAGAACTGGCAAGTGAAGCCTAAGAACTACAGTGTGAAACCTAGAAAAGAGACTAGCCAATGAAGAAATGTTATCTTTGACACTCAAACTATTTATTGTGTTGTACAGACCAATTTTTACCCTACAAAGTGCTGGATCTTCTTTTGCTTCCTTTGGGAGACTGTTGGATCAACTAACTGTTCTCCGTATCTCTGTGGTTTTCCTAAAAGTCATCTCTAAGTTTCTTTTTTTATGTTACTCATCATTGTGTCACCAATAATTCCTTTCCTCCCCTTCCTTTAGACAATATAAGTCTACTCAGCTTATATTTGCAGTCTTATATTAGAGGAGTTCTGCTTTTTAAAACGGAGTTAAGTATGGTTCAGCAGTTGATCCTTTTCAATTGTCTGGATTACAGAAATCCCTTAGATCCCTTGCTACCCTTAGATTCCCTTAGATTTCCTTGCTACCAAGATAAAATCTGATATTTTTCTTTCTTCCTATTTTGAAATTCCTTTTCAAACAGCTCATTTGAAAAAATAACTTGAAACATAGGATTTTTCTATGTACGTTTGAAAGGCATAATCCATCCAAACAATACTGACATGGAAAGATGTACAAAGTTTTTTTGCTATGGTTATTTTTAATCTAAAAGGTTATTCAAGTTACTTCAGGAACACAGAATAACTTTGCATATCTTAACTTTTTCCATCTTTTTATTCCTCTTGAGTGCTTTCTACACGATATTTCTACAAGCCTTTCCCCACTAATCATGTTATCCAACAAAGGTATGCTCTGCATTTTTCAGTTCTATTGCAATATTTGTGTTTTATTATGCTAACCCATCCCTTTCAGACACTACCTTTTCTCTCCTGTGTGTTCTCATTCACATTTTGACAGCTAAACTGACTTTCACAGACTTTTCAATGCACACACACTGCTGAAAACCTACCTGTCCATCACCATTTCTTATTGCCGGTAAGAAAAATCTCAATGTTATGTTGTAATTTTCTCATTTCCTTATTTTCCACCCGTTCTGATGCTATCATTTTCCCTTTTTTACTCAATCTGAGGTATTTTTCTTTGGTTAATCCTTTATAATTTTTTAGTAACTCTTGTACGCTGTACCCCAGTGGGATGGAGGGGAATAGGTAGTGGAGCAACAAGATTCCTTGTGTGTACTACCAGAAAGGAGAGAGACAGAGGAACCAGAACAGAGGCCAGTAACTACAGCCAGAAGTGAGATCTTGAGAAAATTGCACTCACACCCTTGTTAGACCAGACTTTGTGCCTGGAAAGACACTTAACCCCTCAGGGCCTTAGCTCCCAGGCTGAAAAAGGGAGGTGGTATGCAGCATCTCAGAGGCTTGGAGCATCTTGGTACATCAGCTTGTAGAGCCCTCTGGTAGAAGGTGACTTCATTGAGATTGATGGAAGGCATAGGGCTTTCATAGCATCACTCCTGACCCTTTTGGGGGGTCTGGGGGACAAGCTCAAGGGACTGAAGGTCCAAATCTTGCAGGAAAAGGATAGATCAGAAAGTATCTTTTTTTGGAAAAGTCTGCAACGTAAGCAAGGAGTCTTTGCACTGTTATTTATTGCTCTTGAGCTAAGGCTTAGAGATGCAATGGTTCCTCTGGAAATATTTAAAATATTTTAAAGAATGATTTTACCAGCTTCCGTCGCTCAGTTTTGACAACAAGAAAAATAGAAAATTATAAAATCTTTGTTGGGAACAAGCTGTGTCTGAATGCCACATCAGAAATTCAGTGATGTGCTTTAGCAGAGTTTCTGCTCAAGTCTCACCTCAAAGGGAGATACCTGAAGACCAACCTAATAGCGTCTAAGGAAAGTCCAAGGTATAAATATATGAGGTCTCTTTAACAGAGGGTCTGCATTTCTGGGCTATTTTCTCATAGTTCTCACCTCCAGGAAATTTAGGTTCTTTGTGAAAGGGGCTGCTATTGACCGTATATAGAATATATACAAGTCCTACCTGGGGCTCTCATCAAGATAGCGAGTGTAGAACGCCCTTTCCCTTTGGTACGGATTATCCTCCCACGATTGCCCAGCTGGAACTTAGTTCAGCAGGTGTTTAAGAGAACACAAACACCTAAGTTCCACATCACCTTGTCGAGCTGTTATAAAACATGTAACTTAGAAGCAAAGGCACAATCTGTGCTCTTTGCATCCTCTTCCTGCTATCTTTTCAGTTTTTGTTTTGGAGGGCTATCCTTCTATGGATACTGAATATTTCTGTATTTATAGAGCTGCTGTCAGATATTTATCTCTTTTCTCAAAAAATGATGTCTCATAAGTCCTTATTGACTGAAATGATTTTATGACCTTTTTGAAAAAGTGGTATTCAAAGCTCCGTAGCACTCTGAAACTTGCCCACAGATGTTATTTTTATTTATAACTGATTGTCAACAGTATCTTTGGCAACATATAGAAAGCAAAACACAAGTGGCTTATGTACCTAAAAGTTTATAATCAGATCGAGCCAGACACAGAGTACATCCATGAACTGTAAACAGAAGCAAAACAAAGCAACAGCCAGTTCTTTGATTGGCATAAATCAGTGCAATTTCATAAAACCATCAATTACACTCCTTCCCTTTCAGCTGGGAACTTGACTCTTTTTTGCTCTCAATCAATGTCAAAGAGAAAAGCACATACCAAGCAAAGTAACTAGAACATTCAGGCTTTATAACACTTCTTTTTCATTGACTGAAATTTTCATTTCGTAGGGCAATTAAAAGAAAAAGTTAGTCCAGATTTCAGCAAATATGACTCATGAAAACTCCAGCAGCTTCGGCAGAAAATAGCCATGTTCAAATAGATAGGGATGAAGGAGTGAGTCAAGGCAGCTACTATGAAATTGTAATTTGGACGTCGGACAGTCTTGGCTAAAATAGGATGCTTCATTTTTCTTTTATACTTAAATAAATGAGATGAGATGAAACCATTATTTTGTATTAGGTTGCTTTAATTCCCTTTTAGTTACAATTCAGTTACAATTTAGGAATGATTCTTTTAATAATGGTTTACCCCACTTTACAAATCTATGTTAAGCCTTAACTTGCTTGCTACAGCACTAGGACATACCCATTCACAATCTGTAAGTTAATGTTACTGCTCCATGATAAACAGCTATAATATGGGTGTTTGCTAAGACACTAAATTGCAATGTTCAGAAGGGTTAGTTGAAAGCCTTAAATTAACATAACAACTTACAGATGGCCTTCAATAAAGAGCAATAAAAGGGTCTGTGGTTCAAAAGTAATTTATGTTGTCCTTGGCAACACACCTACATGGTTTGTCGGTGGAATGTGCTACTGTTTTGTCTGCCGGAAGGAAAAAATAGAATATATAATGGAAATAAAAGACAAAATATATAATTAAAAAGGGTAGAAAAAAAAATCTGGATGAACATAGTATTCAACTCTTTTTGTTAATCCTAGTAAAGCATAGAAATATCTGATATGTTTTAACTCAGTATAGGAGATGTTCTGTCTTGAGAAGAGAGGATTAGGGGATAAATCATCTGGGTCTCTAAATAATATCCCGTGGGAACATATCTTGAGGTGTTTCTAGATATCCTTTTTCTTTTTTTAAAATAGAAATTCAGAGCTATTTTCCATAAAGTTTATAAATGTATAGCTTTCAATTTCCCTTAACAAACCACAGGATAAAGCATTGAGATTCATTTAAAAATTCATGAAAGAAAAAAAAGCGATCGAGAACACAGTGCTGACAGGAAAGGTTATTACTGAGACTGTCTGATAAGAATATGTTCATTGTATTTTTTTGAGCTGGAAATGCCACTCTTTCCAGACTGACACATACATAAATATTTACCATATGCTTCCGATAGCCATGAGATAACTCTGTCTTGAAGCCTGACCTCACCACCTGCGCTCTGCCCACCAGCTATGACTACTTCTAGTATTTTAAAATTCTTCAACAACTTTCAAGCAGCCCCAATGTATAAAAAAGTAGATAGAAATTTTGGTTGCGTTTTCTTTTCCTTTTCTTTTCCTTTCCTTTTTTTCCTTCTTTCCTTCCCATCCCCATCCCACGACTTTTACTCCCCACTACTTAGTTTGGGAGCAGAAAGGAGGATGCACTTGGGAAACCCAGACACTCAGTCCCTCTGCAGAGGACACTTTCTGTTCTGTAACCACTACAAATAAGGTCCAACAGCTGGGGAATAACAGGAGAAATACTTGATGTGTGATCAAGAAGGCATCGTGAATTCCCACCAATTTATCAAGAAACAATTTTTCTTCTGATCTGAAGAATTCTTATTAGCAGACCCTAAGTTAGTTATACGGAATTTTTAAAAATACTTCTGAAATTGAATTTTCTTTTTAACTGAAAATGGAACCCAAATCAGGAAGGGGGAATCTGCTCACTGATCTCATTCTTATAGTCATACCATATAACCTCTCTTAGATAACTGTGCATATCTCATGCTACAAATACATATTTCTAGCGTATTGAATTATATTGCACCTCTTCTATTGTAAAATTAGTTTGGATCTTTTTCCTTCTGCACTGATTGGACCACAACCCCCATGCTCTAACGCTTAGCAAATTTAATCTTATTTCCAGCCTAACTGTATTCAAGATCTATTTTTACTATCTTTTGATCTGTTTATTCCCCTGCCAATACTATTCTTTCATGGAAGCAGCTCTTCTTCTGCCTGATATATTTACAGGCAACGGTCACAACCTCATTTCACCTTTAATTTGTGAGATAATAAACTAATCTTTGATAGCCTCCTTTCATGTGACGTGCTCTCTTTGCCCTGAACTTTCTAGCAGCCTTTTTTTGCACCAGTCCAAATTAATGGAGAAACAACAGGTATATTTGAAAATATTGTGTTAAATGGTACCTCGATTATTTTTCTTCTGAGAAATGTGATGGCGCACCCTTCGTCAACCTTTTCCCAGGGACAATTCTCCTATAGGAATGTTGCTTAATGGAACAGAGAGGATTTCTTAAAGATTAAACATTCATTGCTGGTTTCTTTTTGTTTAAATTTCTTTCTAATAAACCCAGTTAAGCGGCTTTTATTGATGTTCTCAGCAGACAGTACAATTTCATACTATTCTGAGTTTCATCAGAAAATGAAAGACCAAGCTTCTGGAAGTACCAGCTAAAACTAATTAAAAACTAGCTAAATTTATATTAGAAATGACTATGAATATGTGGCTTGTGCAGTTAATCTATTATATGGATCCCTCTTTTGCTTGAATGCACTGAACAAAATAAATAAATCCTTCACATCTTTTTGTTACATCTACTTAGATTAATAATAGTTTACAACATTCAGAAGTTTTAATGAAGTTAATGAATTAATAAAAGAGAATTTTCATAGTTTTCATGAATAAACCTTCAGTCCAAAATTTGAAGACTGTAGGAGAGGAAAGGCTATTTTTTCCACTGCTTTGTTTCTCTTCAGCTATCTTCATTCTAGCAGGAAATTTTTTAAGGCTAATCAGAGGGTGAACAGTAAAAAACAAAAAGTAGAATGAAACCTGGAGACTTAAATCTTCAGTATTTTGGTTTCAAATACATATATCTCTATATCAATAGAAAAAGTTCTATTTTCCTTAGAGTGATGGCGCTATTTTTTAGTATTATATAAATAATGATCTTTAGAATAGCTTTCTTTCAACAACATGATTCTTTTCTCTTGTATTTTATTTTTAAATGATTATAAATGATCTTAATTCAACTTCTCTGAGATATATTTTAAATGTTTTGTGGTAGCCATGTTAGAGTATCACCTGTTGTACCAGCCAATGAAAGCGATCAGTAAGCTAAGGGATCTTAGAAATGCGATGCTGGCATAAACTGTTGATGATAAATGTAAAATATCGAAAGCTTTCCTAAGTGCTTTTGAAACTTATAATTCAAAGACTACACTACACCTATGTACTAACACCTGCAAAAACTAGAAGCTCACAGAGGTTGTCGCTCCCCTTGGGAAGGTGACATACTGGCACCAGGTGACTGAATCCCCGTTTGGATCCAGGGCTGACCTGGAACTGCTCGAAAATGTGCTATATGGGAGTAATGCAGCTCTGCTGGACCAAAAGAAAGCTGGCTGCTTAAGAAATGCTAAAATCCTCCTTAGAGGCAACTTTTAGCTTGAGAGCATCCTTCTAGGGCTTTTTTGGAAACATTAAAAGTTTCTTTCCATTGGAGTGAGTTGCCTGTCTTAGCTGGGTCCCTCTTCAGGAGCAAGCAAATATATCCATAGCTATAAACTGACACATCTACCAATCACTAATGAAAAGCTTAAGTTCTGTATAGCAAATTAATCTGCATTATTTACCTGAAATGGGTTTAGTAGAGGTAAATACTTAGCAATTTTCCATTTAAAAGTCAAGTGTTGAATGTAATGTGTTTTTAAGAAATGTTAAAGAGTCTTATTTGGCCTAGGTAATAGTTTCTGCTTGTAAGGGTAGGGCGGGGGCACCGCCTGGACTCCCGGCAGGGACAGATACACAAACAGAAGGCACACTAGGGTTGATACGGAGTGTTTATTAGCTCTGCACCTGAGCAGGGGTTCCCCAGCGATTTCCCGATTGAGGCAATAACGGAGCGGGAGGGTCCCTGGCGCCGCTGAGTGTCGGCCACAGTAAGGAACGTCGGGGGCAGACACTACGTGAGGTTTTTGTGGACTACACACACGTGCAGTAAGCATATTGAGCTCATCGCTAATTCCAACTCAAAGCCCAGGTGCAGCGGCACGCTGGCACGGGCTCAGCTCCGTGACAATGGGTCAACATGCCCTGTTGATGCTCCTTTTCCCATGGAAAGGTCTGGCTAGCTTCCATCTCCTCGACACTGTTCTGCATTTTCCCATACACTGCTCATACTTTCAAAAATGCAAGGACATGGACATATAATGAAGGATGGGCTACATCAGTTTCAGTTTAAGTAGTATCCTTAGAAAATGTCACTTGGATGTCTTTGCATTACATTTAGTTATTGCACTTTAGTTGATATCAGAAATACGCTGATGGAAAATCTCTCCCTGTCATCTCCTGCAAGTCATAGGATTTTTTTTAATTGTGTGCATAAATTAATTTATTAACACTACTAATAAATTGATTAAATAAAACTCCAATTACTGCAGTCAGTCACCTAACTGGGCTTTCCTAACCTGTTTAAGCTCATTATCAGTTCCTCCGTCTTTCATGGGAGCTTCTCCTGCGGTGGAGAATTGACTTGGATGAAAACTCACCGCTGCACCCAGGGCTCAGCCAGTCACTCTGACAGTACCGGCAAGCAGCCGACTTTCTGCAGAGGTTGCCTGGGTAACCAATTTACAGCCACAAAATCGGACACAAGTGTGGTGACAGGGTGAAACGGAAACCTCCATAATAATAATAAAATAATAATAATAATAATAATAATAAACCCCTAACGCTCTTTATAAATACTTTGGAATTTGTAAAACTGTTTGTAAGTATTTCAGGGTGGTTCTGTGCCAGTCCTTGACGTGTGAGTCTCATTTGGCTTGCAGTGAGAGGCTATAAGAGCTCAAACAGCACAATTTAGCAAAGGGAAGGTTAACATGATCACAGCCTAGAATTACCCAGAGGGAAAAAAGATTTATGATACAATAAGGTTTTCTATTTTAGAAGAAAAGGTATAACAGTATCTGACAGCCCTGTCTAGTTGAAGCTAAATACATTTAGATTAGAAGTAATGTACGCATTTTTAATCAGGAGAGTGGTTAAGCTTTGGAGAATCTCACCTAAGGATTTGATTCTCCCCCTGTCACTTAATAATTGTTGCTTGTTAAAAAATATTCTACAACTTCTGGATAAACTATAGATTTCAGAAAGGTATCACTCAGTGGAAGTCAACAGGCTGCTTCCTCTCTAGGTCAAATAGTTCCCAATGGCTTAGAGTCTATAGTGAGAAGATAGAACAAAAGGAATAATCATAGAAAAGCGTCACTTATTCCTTAGCATATGTAATTACTAACTTGTTGGATCAGACCATTACTTCCTCTAGTCTACTGTTTTTTATTTGTCTATATCCTGACAGAGATAATTCAGAGAGCGATTTTTTGCAGTAGACAGTTCTGGCAATAACTTGCTACAGAATCTGTCTTTTCAGTTCTAACACGTAAAGAGTGGCCCAGGCTATTAATGCAGTTTATTATCTGCAGTCTTCCATAGCTCTATGTTTGCTTCCATAGTAAATATATACACTGTAAGTACTCGTCATCTATATTTTTTTTGATCCTTAGGGACTGTTTTTTTTTTTTCCGTACTAGAATAAAGCCCCAAACCTTAATGACAGGTGTTAAGATGTGCATGTTTTCAGTGGCCGGATACCAAATCCAGTTCTATTTCTCTTTGAATTCAAGTTGTGCCTCATCTGTGGTTTTAAATGCTGAAATCTTGCCCGTGTTTTCATTCCAGTAAGAGTTAGAATTCTCAGGAGAACAGTTTGGGTAATTTCAGTGGCAAATCTAAAACTTATTCCTGACCAGAGCTTATGCCACGAAAGCTGGTTACTAAATTAGTTGAAAAAATAATTTATATCTGTTGCAATTTGCTTAATCATTCTGCTTAAATGTCTGCCCGCTTTTAGAGGTGCTGCTGGTACATCAGCCATCAGCCTCATTAAAGCTTGTTGTGCATAGAAGTGGAATATACAAAAGGCTCTTTTAAAATAGATATCATTAAACAGCATTGGTAGAAACAAAAATTTAATCTCTGACTTTGGCTACATCAACTGAAAACGAAAATTTTACTGTCTTCGTTTAAACAACAATATGTTTCTGTGGAGGATTTTTCTATTGTCTAAGTTGATGAACACATCCGGTACTTTCTAGTGAACCATTCAAGAGCAATACTTTTCCTCCCACACACATGCACACATACTAGTACTACAATTTACTGCTGTGGTTTGATAAGAGTCAAAACTGTTAGGAACATGTTTTTCAGGCATCTGTATTTACACTGAGTGAGCTCACAACTGGTTAACCAGTTCTACCTTGTGCAACAGGGAAAATAAAATAAACACTGTGAAAAAAGGCTTGTTTGTCAAATGTATTATATGTTGGGCAACTTGGTGGCCACTTATCTAGGAGAGCTACCCGTTGGCCTTCTCCTTTTTGATAGTTGGAAGACAACCTTCTAATAACAATAACAATAATACTACGGAAAGAATGATTAGTAGGACCCTGTTCTCAGAGACCTTACTTTTTCCTTTTTCTTTTTCTGTTATTTCAAGTATTTTCAATCCAGCAAGTGATTAATCACACTCTTTCCTTGACACCGTTAGGTAACCGCATCTGTACCTTTATCATTTTGTTTCAGGAGGCAGGGTTTTACCCTTGTGAAAGTTTGAGGGCAATTTCTAAGAAGTAAAAAGACAAATGCACATGGGTTATTTCACTTCTGGTGCTTCCTCTTAGAAGTAAAGAAGTTGACCTTAATTAGGATTGGTGGAATTAACATGCAGGCGTTCAGAGGTGTCTATAATTCCTCTGGCACTTTTTCTCCCCTTTCTAAGTCTTGATAGGTTTGCAACAACTTTTTCCACAGACAGACTGGTTTTGATGCAAGGTTTACCGTGTTACCTTTCCATTCCCAGTTACCCTGGAGCTAGGACAGTGTAGTCCATACAGTTGCTCAATATGCTAATAGAAAATATTTTTCGTTCTGCGAATGTTCAGCCAATAGCCAAACATTGCGCCAAACAATGCTGAATTTGTACTCAGATCTAGTTCGTTTTGTCTGGAGCAGATCCAGCAAATAATCTAAACCTTGTTAATTCCAGCATGATCACATGATTTTACTGATTTATGCCAACTTAAGCATTCGACTGGAAGTTATAAATCAACGAGATGTTAAAAAAATGGATATTATCTGTATTGTATAAGAATAAAGTGGCCTTTTCAGGGGAAACTGAGTTTGAGAAAGGAAAAATATATATGGGTGGAGGGAAGACAGCAAAAATAATCAGAAAGGAAAGCTGAAAAGTATTGTAAAATAAAGGGGAAAGGGAGGAAGAAAGAGAGAGTGGGATGCCAAAAGCTGAATCAGCTGCAGATATGAGTTTCCAACCAGAAATGACAACTGCTGAGAAGAGCGGAGGAAAATGGAGGGAGAAAAGTAAAACTAAAGAAAGTAAAGATAAGGATAAGTAATGTAAAAACTGTAGTTCATTCTTAGCACCTAAATTGATGGGTTTGGGAACAGCCTCGCTATTCAAATGCCCCTTTCCATGCCATAATCATTTATTGACATTGACCTGCTGCACTGCATGCAGCAAAATGAACAGATTTGTTGAATTTAAACTTCATGTATATATTTTTAAAAATTATTAATGTTCTTAAAGCAGCAAAATACTCCGGAAATGTTCCCCAGTTAGATGCATTTCTGAAAGTACTTTGAAGAGGAAAATTTATATAATGTGAAGTCTAAATAGTGTAGCCTCTTGTCCATAAAACTTTTATTCAAATAAACTATTGTGCTGACTTTAATAAATATATTGGGAGGCTTCATCAACCTCAGTAAAAATTATGCCAATCCTGCTGTAAGTATTTGAAAGAGCATTTTAACTTTATGTACATCATATCTACAAAGAAATGGTCCTAAGAACATTACGAAGATTGTTAAGTCAAGCACTCAGTAGTGAAAGTACTGAGAATAAAATTATCTATGCAATCTTAATTCGGGTCTTGGTGCATAAATTTTCTTTTACCTCCTTTAACCATATATACTATATAAGGATGCTTTTTTCCCCAGTTTCCTGCCTGAATTCAGGCAGAGAACAGATATTTCTCTGTTAATAAGCTTCAAATTTTCCTCATTTTTAGTGACATACTGTGTCACTAAAAGTAGAATGGCAAACCATTATTTATTTATTCGTACACATCCTAGAAATAAGGGCATAATATTATTTCCATTTTACAGATGGAGAGCTTAGGCAGAAAAATCTTAAAATAAACTTAAAGCAAATGTACTTGTGTTTGACTTTCTCAGGATATATAAAAACACTCTGGGTTTCATTCAGTTGCATTTCGGTCAAAAGAATAACTTTTCTCTCATTTTTTTCACCACGCACCCTCCTGCTTCTAAGAAAAAGAGCAGAGTACTATAGATGAAAGAACAGATAAGGCCCATCTGTGTGCTTAATAGGTATGATCTGAGTAAAAAGATGTTTTGTGTCTTCACATTAATGTATCCATGTATCATAAAGTATGAACTCATGAGGTCTGGAGGAAGAGTGGGGAGAACAGTTGCAGCACAGCGACTTAAATTTTGGAATTTCATAACCATCAAATACTTTGCATTGTTACCTTTTAATAGAGGATGTTGTTTGTTCTAAATCAAAGAAAAACCTAAAATGAAAACATACAAATGTGATATAATGTTGACCTTCAACTGGGTCATCAGAAAGTGCAATGTCTATACAATTATTAAATTGCTCTCTGCCACCTGAGAGAAGAGTGGAAATTTGTTAGCTTAATAGGGGGCTGTCCTTAAAGAGGCAATATGACACACTGCTAGACCTACTCTAGTTTTGCTGTGCAGCCGCCTTAAGTCCTTCATTAACCTCTAAGCTCTCCCATGTACATTCCACCTCACCTGTTAGTTTCCCATTATCAGGGCCCTGAGGGCACTAATGGGCCTTAATGGCCCTGGCCAGCCTCACCTGCAGCCTCCACCCTGCTCAAGGGCTAGAAAGCCCATTTCAGCTCAGCCTTGGGTCTTCAGTCCTGACCTGACTCGTGTGGTACGTGCATCTCTGTCTAGCCTTGTCTTTGGTCCTGCCTCCTGGATGGGCCTTTGACCTATGCTGTAGCATTGTTTCCTGGCTTGTCTCCAGCCCCATTTCCAGCTGCTTCTAGCAGCATCTCCTGGATGTGCCCTGGCCCTGGTTCATCCCTTAGCCGTGTCTGGGACTGTCAGTGGATGTGGTTACAGGCACCTGGCTCTGCTTTTTTGTGTTCAGAGGCTGTAGGACTGCACCTTGGTTGGTGAGGGTATGGCTTGCTTTGGAGGGCACCTCACACGGCTCCCAGACACCCACCTTGCCTCTTCCATTTCTTTTTCCACCTTTGAATCTGTAGAGAGCCTTGTATTTTCTGCTAGATCTTGTGCTTGTTGGACAAAACCTCTGACAGCTGTGCTATCCCAGCTGTGCTGACCCTGTAGCAGTGGGAAGTCAGGGAAGAAAGATTACCTGAGTCCGTATAGTAAATGGGGTACAAGTGAATAGTGAAAATGAGCTTGTAGTTGCTAAAAACTGAATACACGTGCAAACAATACAACATCACAGTTCAGCTGCTCATAATGAAATCATGGCAAAATTCAATAGCTACTTTGGTATTGCTAGAATGATATATGATTTTTTTAATCTAGTAGTATCAGATTAATAGATACTTCACTTGATATTGATCTAGCAATACTAAAGTGAAGTGTTTAGACTTTGGTGCAAGACATGTAATGTTTCACTTTAAGGTACTTTTGAAATAGGCTTTTCTAAATGCTATCTATTGAGTTGATAAATGTTTTATTGACTTCTAAACTCCTCACAAGCAGTTCATATTTAGCGCTAGGGCAAAATCATTACGATAATTTGTTACCACAAACCTACGTGAGCTGGTCTCTGTGATTATCAGTTTTCAGATCAGGTTGACTGTCAGCTTCAAGATTCTTTGCCATAGGTCACTAATTGGGTCATAAGGGGTTTCAGTTTGTTTTTTGTTTTTTCCAGTTTTGCTTTTACTAGGCTGAGCCAACGTTCTGACAACATTGCGAAAAACTAAAAATATATACAGAACCATTTTGATGAACTTGTTATTATCAGTTAAAACATAGGAGTTGAAATGAAATGTAACCTGTCAAGTTAACTGGACAGCTCTAGGGTGTGAGTTATAGGGTTATAATTACTGACTGATTAGCAAGTACCTTCTTCAAGCAAAACGTGCTGATAGCTACCATTTTGGAAGAAAGTCAAGGAGTCAGGAAATACACTTCAAGGAGGAGGCTGATGTTGCATGTATTTCCTTAAAAGTAGGAGTCAACCTTTCTTTCAGTTTTAATCACTTAATTGCTACATTTTTCTCCTTAATCTGTTCTGCTGAAAATTAACTAACACAGTTTCCATGGGATTCCACGAGAACTTTAAACCTTATTTAAGGACTTCAGCCAGTTTCTAAACTCTCAGCTTATAGGTTGGGAAGCTGAAAAACAATAATGTTATGACATAGCAGAAGTCCTTCTTGAAATCAGTGGTGGAGTGTGAGACAGAGGTGCAGGCATTCTGTATTTGATTATAGATACGGCTAATGTTCCAGCTATACTTTGAGTTTAATTTTAGTGCATAGCATCTACAGTTTAACACTAGCTATATTAAAAAAAAAAAGCTATATACTAGCTATATTCTTATAAACAATTTACAAAATTTTTAGCTCGGTTTCTGAAGTGTGTAACTGTGGAATGAAAGTCATAACTTACTCTGTTTCCCCAGAAAGACTTTTCTATGGCCAGATTCGAATAGAACTTTGGAACAAACTTCTGCTCTAGTTTTAGGCGGTGTTTCTGTTGGCAGCATGAGACTCTTCCTCAACACTTCATGCTGACGTGGAAATTAAGTTGGTGGAGTTGAAGGGCTCTGCAGCGTCTCTGTCTTTTATTATTTTCCTAATTGGCAAAGTCCTGTCTCTTCTATAGCCTATCATTTTCCTTTCTGGCTGATGTCAAAGATTAAGGTTTGGAGCACTGACACCTTTAGTTGTGATCACCTTCTCTCCCTCATCAATCGATTTCATAGACGGAACATTTCAAAAGGAATGCTTGATATCATCACCTGTTGGAAAAATGTTTAATTTGTTGCATTATATTTTTATGCATCTAGAAAGCATCCTTTTTTCAGTCTTGGTGACTGTTGTGGGTAACAATACAAATGAGCAGTTGTGAAGTTCTCTTATTAACTGTTCTATTGTGGCTTTTTAGGGAAAGTTGTTTTTTTTTTTTTTAAACAGGTCTTGAGTTTATCACAAGGTATTGAAAGACATTTTGAACACCCTGGTACGTGTAATAGGACTTCAGACCAGAAGGGACAAAAAAAAATGTTTTTACAAGACTGCCTGCAGTTGGAGGGATGAACTTGGCAGCTGGAGTATTTCTTCGATTACTGTAGTGTTAAATTAGCTACACCCCCAAACACTCATCAGGTTTCCTTAAGGCTAGAATGACTCCATTTGGCTGTGAGTCATACTTGACCCCTTTGCCTTGCAAGGAAACATAGTGTGACTGGTGGCTGAAGGGTGTGTGGGAACAGCCTGTGCCTCTGGCGGGTACCTGAGCAGCTGCACGCAAATTAAATCACCTCTGCAAAATACTGTAATTTGCACCTAAAGAGGAACAGGTCTCTTAAAGCCACAGGACTGGTGAGCGCAACAGGCACCTTGACTCCTAGAGCTCAACATGGAAAATTCATAGTGCAGACTCAGGAGAAAAATGTTTGCTCTCTCTCAACATATCTGCTGACATGAAGGTGCATGACACAGAAAATAGGAGCTATGAAGCTGTGCAGCGAACAGGTCAAAATGCTGAGTGGGTGTCCCTAGCTTTGACTGTGCTCTTCTAGTAGGATGTCTGCCCTTTTCAAAACTAACAGCTAAGGCTTTACATAGGAGTATTCACAGGATCTGCATTTTTGGAGGTTAGTAAAGTGTGTGGACTGCATAAGTTGACTAGATAAATTGGAGGAGATGTGGATCTGTATATAAGCTGTAAAGCGGATAAATTAACTAAGCAGAGACAAAATGTGTTGCCCTGAGAAATATTTGCAGTGATTCAATAGGGTGAGAGAGCTCAGAAAAGGATCCTTGTGAGGTAGCCTAGAACCCAGCGGCGCTAGTTTGAGACAAGTCTCCTTGCAGATCAGCAGTATGGTGTATGGTGTTTGTGTTGATGTGACAATGTAATTTTAAAATGTCTTCCTGTCCAAGACATCATATAGATTCTTCTCCATGGGGTGAAAGGTGGAGATGAAAACCTAGACTGCCTCATGGTGGATCATTTATCTTGCCCATGTGCCTGGCTGTGCTTGTGGTTCCTATGTTTACAACACTTGCCAAGGGAACAGCACGGTAGTTAAACACAAGCAAAACACATTTCATGTAGAAACTTTAGCATGATCATTTCAGTCACGGCATGCCTGCTTAAAATGTATTCCCTACTGTTAGGCTAAGAACTGCTTCTATCAGAGCTATTTTGGTGGAATTTGCTTTTGTTTTGCTGGACTTCCGAAGTCTTGAGTGTTTCCCTGCAATGGAGCAGTTAGCAACTCCCAAGCCTGAGAGTCACTCTTAACTTCTGCTGATTTCTCTGAGAAATGAAGGGGCTCAGTACACCATCTTGCAGGACTGCAATCTTCTATTATGAAAGTGCAGCTATTAACTAATACTCTGAGAAAAGAAAATTAGGAGGTTTAAGTCACTACTAGTTGGCAAAAGGTTTGCATACAAATCTTCTGCTTCCCTCAGGAACAATTAAATGAAATCAGTTATATTTGCATATAAAATAGCTTATCTTTTTCCTTGTCTGAAAATAGGTTTTATAAAACTCTCCCCCTCTCCCCTCCCCCGAAAGAAATCACATGAGAACTATTTAATTGGGAAGTTTAAATTTGCTCTTGTAAAGCTAAATAGAAAATGAGATTTTTGTATACATTTTTAATAATATTCACAAATATGGGCTTTAATAGCTTGATAATCTAAAGAGAAATTGTACTTAATATTTTAAATGAATTTATAATACTTTGAAGCTATTTGTGCTCATTGATTTAAAAATTAATTTTAAGTACTCTAAAGGAATCTTATTAACTAGTCTAGCCAATGAAAAAGAGCTCCTGCAGTGGAAGTAAGACCAGCTTTCTGAAGTGTGTTTAACTCTTGAGAATGTATTAAGACTTCAGTACAACTTTTTGGAATATGTGTTTCAAGATTTAGTCTTAAAACTTGGGTCTGGATTCTGAGCCACAAAATACAGTAAGAAAATATCCCTAAATTATTTGTTTAGGTGTTTTTTTTAATTCTAAAACTCAACCTGAAAATAATTTCATACTAGATCTCCATCTTTCCTCAACATCCGTAAGAGCAGCTCTGTTCCATCTTACCTGCATTGAAACTCATTTCTACTTTGCTGATCAATAGTTTGACACCTTCTTCCCTGGCAACCAACAGGGCTGACTCCAGAGCTCTTAGCCTGTGTCTATATTAGCACATAATTGAGCCCTTTATGCTTAGGGAGTTTGGCTAGTGGATCTGTGACGGATCAGCCACTGGCCAATTGAGTATTTACTAGATCAGGAACTTTCATGGTAAAAACTGTGACCTGTCTCAGAGGGGTCTATGGCTCTGTAGCTGGGAGTATGCGTGACTTGCTTCCCTCAGGCGACGTGAGGTTGTCTTAAAGCACACTCATTAACGAGTCTTGTTGATCACTCAGAGGACAGCCAGGTATGTCAGGTAGTGGACGCTGGAGTGCCTCAAGGCACTATCCTTACAGTGCTTCCTAAGGCCATCAGATCATCAGCAAAAAAAATGTTCCAAGCTTTATTTTCTCAGAGTGTTGCTCCAGAATAAAGTCTTCTTTTTCTGCCTTCGGTATTAAAAATGCAGTCTTAATGCTTCGACCAAAGTATACTTTTTAGTATCATTACTTGACTGAAAAAGTTATAATTCCATATGTCAGCTCTGAAAGAAGTCTTTTGAATGCAGCCAACTGTTTTTTTTTTTTTTTCCATGTGTGAAGTTTACTGTGCAGCTCTGCTTCCAGGCCTGGTAGGGCTTTTTCTTTTTTTCATTGTAAAAACAGAAGAGAGTTTGGAATTAAAATTGAGGCTGGAGATGCAATTTTGTCCACGTTTTTACTTGCACTGAGTCTTATGACTTGTTATAAAACCAAAGGTTACCTCTCCTCGAGAAGTATTTCAGCATGTGAGTAATTCACTACCTACATAGATTTTTGTTATATCTTTGCCGTATATGAACGACTTGCTAAAATGCATGTTTTTCAAGTTTAAGCACGAGTCCAACATTTCAGGCATAGTTTTTTTTAGAATTCAGGAGCAATAAGACTCTTAAACCCGTTATTAGATACAACTATGGCAGTAGGAGAATAAGGTAAAGGAACAGAGCAATATTGCTAGCAGATCAGTGTGTAATCTTTTTGGTCAGAAATCCTACACAGATGCCCTGTTTTTTCTAGCTTCCAAAAGCCTAGCTTTTCAATTAAGAACATGCATAAAGAAATGGACCTTTTGCCTGACATTGCTGAGGAAACTAGAGATACTCATTGGTCTCAAAATCTCTTCCCTCCTCTCTTCCTTTTAGCTAATAATATGCTTAACTTATTGATCGATTCCAATCAAATCTGATGAAAATGGTGGAAACTTCAAAAATCTTTGGATTTCACACTGGGCCTGCTGGATACCCAGTGCCTGTACAGTCCTGAACCACTGTCCTGGTTTCAGGCAGTGCAGTCAGCTGCGCTTGCCTTGTTGTAGTGGCGGTGATGGCCAGCTGGCCCACCAGTGTGCCTTCGGCGCCGGCTTCCCCGTCGCCTTCCAAGTCCCGGCTAGAGGCAGGCTGAGGACATGAAGGGGAGACGAAATTACTGGAGTGAGATGGGGAGGCAGGGGGGCATGAAGGATGAGTGCAGAGCTGGGAAAACTGTACTACAGGCCACCTGGCTGTAAGAAATCAATCCTCATTACACCTGCTGCAATGATCCGAAGCAATGCTCCTTGTCCTCCCAGGAATCCTGTCCCTTAATCCCTGGGACAGGGTAGTTTAGCGTCTGTTTTCTGATTGCCTCTCTAAAGACTGTACCTTTTGTATAAATAACCCATTATTCAGTAGAGTAACACCAGGAACTTACTAAAGAGTATCAGAAGAATGTTTTGGCCATAGCTAATAAATAGTTATACTCTATGGTCCACCGAATATTGAAATATTTTATGCAAAATTTCAAAAGGAAAAACGTATTTCTCAGTAAAAAACTTAGCTGTAGGGGGGAATAACTCACCCCTCTTCTTGAAGCTGTTGCTGTTTCTGCTTAGATATTAATTACAAGTCACATACATTAAAAATAAAAGGAGAACAATTCCTGAAAGTTTGAGGATAGAGAGGGATTGAGAAAAGGTAATCCTGTTCTGCAAAGATTTTTTTCTCATATTTTATTTTTCTTTTCACCCGGAAACAGAGCCCTAAACAATGTTCATGAGAGATTTTGGATCAGTATTGCTGGACAGTTATCTTAAAACTTTTGTTTCTGCCAGCCATTGGGTTCCCTGAGAAACATCCCCAGGCATCGCTAATTCCTCCAGCACTGTAGGTCTTGAAAGAATGATTCAGTAGGAAGTCCTTGCTAGAAGCTGGTCAACTTTCTGCTGATTTTCTGCTTTGCTTTTGTCAAAATTGGGCTTTCTTACAGGGATAGCTCAAGCCTTCAAAATCAGGTGATCCCATTGAAACAATGTATTGTTAGCGTATTCTCAGTTGCCTTCAGATTTTATCATGTTTCTGCAAAATGGTCTTGTCAAGCCTGACAGAATTTCCATTCTCATTTGAAATTAATTAGAGCCTCTGTATTTGCTTTTCTAAAAAGGCTACAGTTGGGGAAAATTCAGAGACTCTTACAGCCCTAATGAAACATCTGTATGTAATATAGTATACATCTAGGTATAAAATATATGTCTCATATATAAATGATATGTAACATTTATATACAATTATATATTATGTAGTGAGGCATTTGCCTGTTTTAATATACAGCTAAGCACTTGCAGTTCTTCTTTATGCACAGATGAACTCATACTGATTCTAAGACAGTCGAACAAAATTAATATTCTGGTAATTATCTATTTCCAATTAAAATATCATTGTGCAAAGAACAATAAGAGAGAGCCAAGAATTTCCAGCGTTTGAGGTGGAGTGCCTTGGATTAATATTTATAAACCAAAAATGCATGCCCTGACTTCTTAAGAATGCTGTGCATTCAGCAGCATCTTCTGCAATCGGTACAAGCATGGATGCAGCATAGAGCAGCCTGGCTCTCCTCTCTGTTTTAATTAAGAATGGGACTTGCTATCTTGCTATGTGTAGGAGGACAGGATGCTTAGGCCAGGTGTAAGTGAGTTTCCTTGGTCAGTGAAGACTGTGTCCAATAATAGCTACTTCTAAGAAGTAAACACCCTTAACTCTTTGAAAAGCACTCAGTAGCTTCTTCTGAAATCCTGACCTCTGAAATACAGACTGCTTATTTAGTCACCTAAACTCATGCTAAGACATTATAGAGAGCTGCCTGTCTGTAAAGGTTGTTTGTCTGGGTGTTACGGTTTTGTTTTGAAGCTCCCTGTGGTGTTTTTGTCTGTATGAAAACTGTGGGAGTGCAAAAGAATGAACTACCATCATCCGTTCTGTGACAAAATAGGTTTATTCATGCTCTCCCAAAGGTGATGAGACACTTTTCTTTGCATTTGAAAGCAGGTGTTCTGTGAAAAGATGTAAGCTGATCATCCTGTCTGCATTCACTGTCGATGCACCTGCACAGGACCCTGCTTAAACACTGCATCCTCATACAGGAGACAGCTGGGTTACTGTGCTGCATCCAGGTTTGCGGCACAGTGCTCTTAAATAATGCCTAAGTCATGTGGGATACAATAGAGCAAACAAGGAGAATTTGACCCTGATCTTCTCCGGTTCTTGGTTTTCCACAGTATAACAGGCTTTGGTGTCTTCAAAGATGCTGAGGTGCTCACACCTACTAAAGTGATGTAGTTTGTAGCCCTTTTCTGGCAGAGCTTTTGGAGATATGTTGCTTAAAGACCTTCCTACCTTGAAAAACTGTCATATCTTTGTCCTTTTCCTTTAGCTATCGGGAGTGCTCCTTTTTATAAACAGAACAGATTAAACCTTTCTGCGTCTTTCTTCAGTCCATCCAAGTTGCCTGCTTTCTGCTGGCCATCCAGCCAAGAATAATTTACATAACTTCTCAGTATCGAGTGTTAGGTTAACCCAGGTGCTCCGGGCCCACTACAACTATACCTTACATAGTTATTAGTGACCTGATTAAAGTGAGTTTTAAAAACTAGCTAATCAAAAAGCATTAACCTAACTTATACCCTTCAGAGAATTAGAGAAAGTATCAGAGAAGAAATAAGGCCCCCTTCGGTGCAGCGTCTCCATCCGCTCTACCTTCTCTCTAGGACTCAGCCCTATAAAATCCCACAGTGACAGGTGAGAGAAGTATTTTAATATCCCTAAAGTTTACATTTTTGACTTCCACTCTTTGCTGTGGATGTCTAGCAAGAAATAAAAGAAATCTGGATTTGAAAAGAATGGTGGGTCAGAGTATCAGCTAAAGTTAAAAACATTTTGGTCCTTTGCTACTATGAATCAAAAATATATATCAACATTTCCTGGAATTTAGTCATTATTCTCTGAATTTTATTCCTTCTTCGCTTTGCTAAATAACATTCTGATTTGCACATCTCGTCTAGCAGTTAGATACAGGCCAGTATCAGTTACTCCAGTAGAAGCGATAAAAATCATCAGTTGATAGGCATGAGATAATATACACTCTCCCCATGCCAGTTCCTCTAATAATTTGAGATTGGTTTAAAAAAATTGCAAATGAAGTTTAATTCACTCCATTCACCTGGGATTATTCTGTGAAGCCTTATTATCTATATGCATGTGCCTTTTACGGCGAAAATAAATCTCTGCCTTCCTATGGTATGACTCTCAACTTCACTGCCTGTCTTGTTTACATTTTGATCCAGATGACCGGTGACCTCTCTTTAGTTCAAAACTCCTCACTCCTTCCCTCTCTACTTTCATTTCTCAGGTATGTCTGAAACAGTAATTTAAAAAAAGATGGAGAGTAACCTCTTCGTCTTTCAAGTTGTCCAGAGTCAAAATGAATCGGTCCCTGGCCTATCTGAGGTGCCAGAGGGAGTTTCAAAGGAGCTGGGGAAGTTCAGCTCTCCAGCACTGGCTCCGTGGCTGTGTTTCAGCATCTCTGTGCTTTTTGGTTCCTGCCAATTTGCAGGAATATAGATTTCTCTGTTGATCGAAAAAACAGCTTTCTGTTTGACTGAAGGGAAATATACTTAAGAACTCTCCCCAAATATTGCCAGGTTTAAAGTCTGATGAAAAATTTGATCCACTCCAGCAACTGCCTTCCAGAACTGCATTTTCTTTCACAGAAGCTCCCTTTTTTTGTCCCTCTGCTGCTGTCCTCCAGGTATAAAAATGTGGGTCTAGCTTACTAAAGGGGAAATGGAGCTCCTCTATATTTTAGAATATGTCTGTCTCGTTGGAAAACCTCCTATTTGCATTCAGGATGAGCAACTGCTCATTGCAGGTGTTTTATGTGTACTATATTACTTGCAGGTACCGGTGATCAGCTGGTAGGGAGGTATGCAGGAGGTAGCAGCAGGCAGCTGCTTAAATCAGATTGTCAGAGACGTGAAATGGATAATTGATCCTCAAAACTCCTGAAGCTGCTTTTTGAACTAACTGTAGTCTGCACTGCATGATAACCAGAAGAGTATTACACACTCAATTTTTAGGTAATACTTGAGACTTGTCCAAATAGAAAAATTGTACAGCCTGAAGTGGAATTAAACTACATTGTTTAGCTGCATGGATGCAATTGAAGACTGAAGAAATATATTTATAGTAGAATTCTCCTACCATGGATGCAGGTATCTCTTCCTGTTTCCTGCCTCAGGTTTTCATCTGCAAACTCACAACAGTGCTAGATTTTCCCTTCATCCTCTCTTGCCTATGTACACTGAAGCTCTCCGAGGACTACCTATACACACTGAGTACTTGGTGAAGTAGGCCCACGACTGTGAAGGGAACTTTTCTTGACACAAATACTTAAAATGAGAGAGGGAAGATGTTCTTTCTTTGAAAGTCTTTGACCAACACACAATGCAAGGTAATTACCTTATGCCTGACAAGGACTGCAAACTTGTCACAGATTTTCTATCTATCTGAGACATAGTTTCCCCTCAGCATTTTCTTACATTTATAAACAACCTGATATTCTGAGATCTGGATCTATGAATGGACAAGGACTGTAGGCAGCCCTGAGCTGTGGGCATATTTCCCTTCTTTTGGAAATGTCATGTCCATGAAAAAAATCTAATTGCTGATGTTGTTAAACTTTAATGGCTTCTGGTCCATGTTCTAAGGTAATCATTTGTATTACCAAAGGGGTCAAAGGCGAACATTTATGTCTTTAGTACCTATTCCATTTGGAATATAAGGTCTTCATTACTGTCTTCCACTAAACAGCCCTGTGCAGCTAGCTGTTTTCACTATTTCCCATTCATTTTAGCTGCAGTACACCTTCATGCTGACTTTGCTTTGACTGGAGACCTTACCTTGGGAACACAGTTGTGTACTTGTTATTTGGAGCTGTCTGGGTGTTTCTTCCATGTCTTTCTCAAAAACCTCCAACCCCATTTCTCTCCCTCCTTTTTTTTTTTTTTTTTTTGTGATGCTGGTTTCTGCTGCCCTTCAGGAAAAAAAAAAGGCAGAGGAGGAGAGTGAAATGTACCCTGAGTCAGACAGACAGATCAACGCTATGAACAGCAAAAGGCAGTACTTGGTGTTCACATGAAGATGTGTGGTTTCAGTGTTTAGTGCTGTGATTCAGGGGCATGAACCAAAAACATGGAGGAAAAGTTCTAGCAAATGGTAAGAGCTGAATGTGAATATCATACTTCCTTTGAGATGAGACTGCATATTTCAGACTGCTCAAGCCTCGCAGCCTACTAGATTATGCCATGTGTAAATGTATCACGTTTAGAAATTGTGACGCTGACTCATACAGTATACTTGCACTGGACCGTGCATACTCATCTATTCCAGCTGTTTAGGCTTATATTTTTTTATATATCTGCACAGTATTAGTTAAATTAGACGTTCATCTGGATTTCATCATAGGTAGTAAAGTGGGGATACTAAGATTGTAACTGAGGCCTTACCCTGGGACCACACCACATAGGCTGTTTATACTACTGCATGTATATGGTACCTATAGCCAGGCACACCTGTTTGTGCAGCATTGCAGTTGGTCTTTGTTCAGCAGATTTCAACAGTAGGAGCTCTAGTGTCTGTATAGCCAGTGGTTTCTGTGCACATACCTGTGACAGATCACAGAGTGTGAGCTAGAGACTGCTGGAATTCGTAATTTCATATTGCCAGTGTAAAAGTTTGAGGGTTTTTTGGACAAAATTTCAACTATATCAATAATTCAGAAGAGGGGCGGGAACTGAAGAAATCATAGTGTGCATGGGAAGAATGTATAATGGGAATGCCTGCTTGGGAGTATGCAAGTTTATGTAATAGTCACAGAAAGACCAGAAGAAGTGGAGCTCTATATGCAGCAGAAAAGTCTTGTTGCTGAGTATTTTGACTTTCTGAAAACATGTTCTCGCTTGGGATATTTCTTTCATTTTAAAAAATCTTCACAAAGAAAACCATTTTCGTTATTAAAAAAAACCCCCAAATCGTAAGCCCTATATTCTCTTAAATTAGGAAACGAGTGCAATATTAGAAATGACTGAATATTTTCAATTAAAATTGATTTATCTGTCTCAGATTTTGTTCAGGATATGAAAATAACATTTTCCTTAAAGTGCTCTCTACTCACACCTCAGCACTGGGCTTGAGTCTTTCTGAGAGATGCCATCATGCCCATGGCATGCTTTCTAGGCTGCCAGGATAACTGTAGCATTTACTGTCACTGAGGGCTAATGTCACCTCCAGTTTAGGCATTGCCAACTAAATGGAGTTTCACTATCTTAAAGTAGTTAAATCTATAGATCTTCTTTCTAGCACAGACTTTTCTGGTGTATCTAGTGGAGGTAAAAATAACGTGAAAAAGTTGTAGTTGAGCTGTGAGTCCTCAGGACATTGGCTTGGCCAGCAGAAGTGGATAAAATGATGCTGCAGAAGGTGCAACCTCATGTCCAGTTGTGTTGGCCACAAACAAGGTGGGGGAACTGCAAGTATTTTATGCCTGTTTTTTTCAATGGGAGTTGCTGATCACAAGAAGCAGTACAGAACAAAGCTGAGACTGTTTCTGGCCCTGAGTGAAATTTCTCAGTGCTACTGTATTTCCAGCAGTTGAACTGGGAACTGCTTTCATCAGATGCTAGTTTAAAATCTTTCTTGTGCTTGTTGGGGAGACTTCTTAAGAGATAAAAGGAAAATGAGACTAAGACTACAGTGTAGAAAAAAAAAAGGATAAGAAACAACATACAGTTGGCTAAGGTCACAGAAAAGGATGTTGCAGTAATTAGTAATGAGAGACTTATCTCTGGGGGTCTTAAAGATATGCAAAAATAATATGTATAATGTATACCGATACATGTACAGACTGAAGGAACTGATCTTGAGTGAACCAAAAGTTACACAAAGTTTGGAAATCTGAAAGCTAGGCAAAATGTGGTCAAAAAAGGATGGCCAATGGGGCATCATCTGGTGGAGAGGAATCAAGAAGGAAGATTACCCATCAGGGAAGGGTTAGTCCTAGCAAGGAAGAGTACCCACAAGATGCTTCCCAAGAGACACGAAAGAGGCCATGGATCTGTAGGGTCTGCCTCGCTCAGCATCCACCTGCCTTGCTCCTGCTACCTGGAACAGCTCAAACTACCCAATCTCACCGATTTCTGGAGCTGAAGGTTCCTATTTTCAACCCCTGCCGTGTCAGGCTGAATTTCACACTTGCCTGAGGTTAGAGAGGGTAGTGCTCAGACTATTGTTAGCGAGGGCTTCAGGAAACACAGGGCTCCCTCATGCTTCATGAGTCACTACTAAGGGCCATAAATAGTGAATAATATAAGGTATATACAATCTACATGATGTAGAGAGAGTATGACTCAGTCCAGTCACCCCATCCCCAATTTCATCACTTTTTGTATCATTATATAATATTTGAGCTCTGTGAAATGCTGGGGACAAGCCAGAGTCTGTTGCATTAGTAAACTGTTTATTCAGTACTTGTTGCAATCTATTATAAATAATATATCTTAATAAACAAGTGGAAAAAAGCTAGGATGAAATGGCTAGTGAGTAACTGCACTAAAAATCTGAAGTCGAGGTCAGATGTGAAGAGAGAAAAATGGACAGGGAGAGAGTGAGGAATTTTCTTACTATACATACATCAGGATTTCAAGTGAAACCAGGATTCCTGAGTAGGAAAAAAAAAGGAGGGGGGGGTAGGGGCCAGTGAAATATATCTCATTACTGTGTTCACAGGTGTGGAGCTGCATTCAGTGGTCTCTCTTAAGCAAGCAGAAAGAAAAGGGTATGGCAAATTTCAGGATCAGGTTGGAACTTTTGTTTGTATCTTGATAAAGCAGGGGTAAAAACAGTGGATAGTGACCAACGTGTAAGGACAGTCCTATAAAACAATACCCAGCAACCGCAGCGGATGCAGGCACCCTTCCTTCGGCAGGAGAACCCCGTGGTGTCTATGATTGAACAGGACTACGTCTGAGGCAGACTACTGCGGTCTGTTCTCTTTGTCTCTAATTCTTTGCTATTTTATAATCAAATGTCTAGCCCTGTATTTTGCTAGATTGAATTTGTCTTGTGCTTAATCCTGTCTGATGGTAAGCCTTGTCTCAAAGCGGCTTTGCAGACTCCGCATGCACGTTCCTCTGGGAATGGAGAAGGTATTTGGGGAGGTGCAGGTATTACTTGAAGTGTTTTGTGGCCTAAATGTACACCGAAAACCCTTTATACCCCACTGTCTAAGGGTGACTGTGCCTGGGTAGGAGAGGAAAGTGTTCCTGGAGAAGCATAAGTAGCTTGTGACTCAGAATGTAGTGAAACTGCTGCATTTTTTCATAAAGAGCCAGAAGAATGGAACTGTGTTTTATTATGCTGGCTTATGAATTAGAAAATTTTATCTGTGTGATCAACAATATGGGCTGCAGACAGAAGAAACTGCACATACTGGCTAAAAGTCTTTCTCACAAAAATATCATTTCTCCTCCTTCTAAAAGGTTTTTCATTTGGGGGAAAACTTGACCGTTTCCTTCCTCTATAAAATACACAGAAAGATGGAATAATTGGACTGCTGGTGGTCAAGTGGTGCCCTCAGTGGGAAGAAGCAGTGAAAGGTGTGAGGGGGAGCTTGATTTGGCCTCTGCCAACAGTGGGCCGGCAGTGCTGGAGAAGGTCATAGCTCAGGAGGGAAGGAAGCTAAACCTGAGTTCATGCAGAGGCAGGTGGTGGAGGTCTGACTGAGATTTTGCTAACTGGCAAATTCTGAACATTTCCAAGAAAGGTCAAGCTAGTTTAGCAGGCAAAAAAAAAGCTGCTGCCAAATCATGACTGTATTATTTCCTTTCTTTTTCCCAGCTGGGAATAACTCTGAATTGTCTGGATAAAGTCTCGAGAGGCCAAATTTAGCCTAATGCAGTTCCAGTGAAGTAAGCAGAGTTATGCTGGGCCAAGTTAATCGCTGGAACAGCTATTCACTGAGCTGCTTTTGCACCAGAGATTGGTTGTATTTGCCCTCCTTTTTAAGTTACTTCTCTGGACTATAAGAAGCTCTTACCTGAGACATCTGAATAAAATAATAATTTTAAATCAAAAATATTAATAAAGTAGATGTTTCAGATACTCCACTTGCAAATAATTCATTGCACTGAATTAATTTTCTCTAATCAGTTAGGAGTCTGCCAGGTACCAGTAAGTGGTAATTTAACAGCAGGAGCAATTTTATAAATTTTTAGAGAGCATGAGAGAGTAGAACCAATTTCTTTAAAGTTGCTCCTCCAACCCACAGGGCCCTGGCCGAACATTTCTCTCCAATGACACTAGGGCCTTTGTTCACCAGTCTTCCTATTTGAAAAAAAAGATGTATTGATCTAGTGATATTTTTAGGCTAGTTATTTTGTTTGTTGGTGAAATGCCATGAGTATTTATGCATGTGAGCAAAATATACAGTCATATGATTTATATATCTCAAGGACAAAAGCAAGGTCTGCAGAGAGGAGTATGAGTGCCTATAGTTTCTATATCTATGGTTGACAGATGGTTCCAGCAAAGTCCTTTTGCAATCAGCACTGAGAAGTAGGGGACCAGCGTGATCCAGAATATCCAGATGGTGATCTGAGCTGTATACACACATGCTGTTCTTGTGTTCCTTGACAGATATTGCTTATTAGTCATTAATTCTTTGGTCTAATCCCATTTGTTCTTGCGAGCTCAGGACTGCCTAGAGCTAGCTAAGAGGAAAGGGTAGGCATGCGTTGGGTCTGCACTCTCTGCTCGTAGAGCAAGGATAGAGCTGGGGCTGGTTACCTTTTGGATAATGAATTTGGGATCTGAAAACCCATTCAGCAAGCTGTAGACTCAGTTCAGAGCCCACCTTAATGCAAGGGGGGAATTACCAGTCTATCTGATCCTCAGGCCATTGGGTGGATTTGTACTGTGATGCCTGCCTTCAACTCCAGCTGCCAGACCTGGGTAGGTCCTTGTCAACCTAACCAAAGCCTCAAAAGCTGTTACCTCTGAGGCGCCTCGAAGGCTTATGCAGACAAATCTCTGACTAGGATGTATTGTATTGGTGTGCTGCTGTTTGTCAAGATCCTATCAGAAACATCAATGAAGGCATCAGTGTCCAAATGGTGAGACCTAAAAACTGTTGTTGTTTCATGCCACATCAAAAACATAGTCCTCTCTACCTGCTGTTGTTTGGATGGCAGAAGCCATGAGGTTGGTGCTGGAGGCCACAAAGCACACCTCTGACTGTTTTGGCTGAACTGCCAAGTGCTTTGGTTTTTGTTACACTGGTATTCAGGCTGAAGGCCTGTTCCAGATGCATGTTGGTGCAAAATATGTCAGTCCTAGTAACATACATCGATAGTACAGCATGGAAATCAAAAGACAAATGCCGTTACTTTGGCAACCCACTGTTATATAATGCCATAGTCAACAACAAAGTCACATCGAGGCTAGCAAAGCAGCTTTCGGTAGATTGAAGCAACGTGTCCCAAATGAAAAAGACATTTGGCTTCAGGCGAAAGCAAGTGCGTGCCATGCAGTGGTCATTACTGCTCCTCTGTACGACTGCAAAATTGAACAGCTTACGGTCGCCACGTTAAGTGTCTTAATCAGTTCCACATTTCACTCGATAAAAATCTTGAATACTGACGTCTTGCAGAGCTGAAGAATTTCAGTGTCTGCTTCTGTAAATTTGGCTACGTTGGTCTCACCGTCATCTAGTGTGTGTTTTTGTCTGCACAGCTGGTTGTCTCAAGCCATTTTCTAAGGGGAATGACTGTCATGTAGCCCATTGAAGTGATCCAAGCCATGCTTAAGGCCAATATGCCACGGTGTGCTACCAGCTCTGCAACACTGAAGCTAAAGATGGCCTGCAGCAGCAGAGAAATGTCACTATGTTGATGCCACAAAAATTGTGAACAAAACTGGAATGATTTTGCCTAGCACAAAAGGTGCCAGAGGGAAGTGGGAGTAGTGAGCCGAGGGAGTGCAGCTTGGCCACAGACCAGTGCACTCGCTCCCAACCTCACCTTTTCAGAAGTTGAGTCCTTGGGGCTCAGTCTATAAGAAACTTCATCAAGGGAAACTTCTTAGGGAAAAGAGCTGCTTGTTTTCTTTTATTTTAAGTTGAACTGACAAAGGCATTTCTGAAAATGGATTATTCTTCTAGCTCCTTTCATACTTAACAAATTGCTGTACAGGCTAATACTAGTGCTATATTATATTGGGTGCCAAACACAAACTAAGTATTATACAAAAACCCAAAACGAAGCCTCTGACCCAGTCCAGGACCCTAGTGTAGCAAATTTCTGGTTAATCTTACACACATTTGCTCACTAACTTCGCTGAAACAATTTACAGGCATGAACTTAAGAATAAACAGAAGTGTTTGCAGATCAAGGCTTAAGAGGTATTTTTAAAAGCCTGAACGAAGTTCCAGGGAAGCTGGCATAAGGCTCCTACTGACTAATGGATTTTAGAGCTCAGATCCTACAGACAGTAAATTAGTGGATAGATGCATACTAAAAGGTTTTTGAAATTATGAGAGTGATAGCTGAAATTAGTACAAGCTTGAAACCCAGTCTCACACGGGGCAAAAACCAGAAGCTGCATAAAAGGACTGTAACAACTAAGTTTTATATGCGATTTGCTTAATAGTTTTCTTGGAGGCATATTGCTTAATTTCCAACTTCATTAAAACTGTCCATTGCTAAACACTGGATTACTATATTGAATAGCAGAGCTATAAAACACTTGTAATGATCAAAGCACAGCTTTTACACATGGTTTATATAAGCTTTAATGCATGAAACAGAACACATAAAACAGAGTGATTCAGGTCGGAGGGGACCTGAGGAGGTTTCTTGTTCAATCTCCTGCCCAAAGCAGGGCCAGCTTTGAGGTCAGACCAGGCTGCTCGAGGCTTTGCCCAGTTGGGGCTTGAAAGCCTCCGAGGGTGAAGACTGCACAGCTTCCCTGGGCTGCCTGTTCCGCTGCTGGGCCGTCCTCACGGGGAAAAACTTCCTCCCACTATCCCGTCTGAACCTCTCTCACGCCAGTTTGTCCGGTGTGGCTCAGCCTCCCATCAAACACTGCTGTGAGGAGCCCCATTCCCTGACTTTTAAAAAAGATTTTTTAACGTTGCTTGGGGCTAGTGAAACTTTCGTGTTTATGGGCTTATTTTTATAAATTGGATCTCATTCTTTGTTGAAGCTTGGTGAATTGCGTTTTGTAACAATATCTTGGATCTTTTTGTATTTTGGGACTCTGTGAAAGGTGAAAAATTGTTCAATTAAGAATAGGATAATTTTAAGAGTTGTTGATATTTCCGCTTTTGATAATTTCAGCCACAGTTAAAATTATTGTGAAATCTGCTCCATGAAAATGTTTAAAAGAAATGCTAAAGGAACATATCAGACTAAAATGTGTACGTTTTAGGATTCATCAGCTTTCAGTCAGGATCTCCAAGGACCTCATAGTCTTACTGTTTTGAAATAAGCATCTTATGCAGAACTGTTAGACTTCTGGGCCTTTTCCATCTCAAATACTAGGATCCTCTACAAGCTTATAAATATCTCTGCAGACAAAATTCACCTTAAGAAGGTTTTCTCATAATACTCAGAGTGGAGTATTCTACCCCGTAGCAAATTCTGTAGTGCTTTGTTTAGCCTAGCTGTAAAATTAGGATATGCAATAATTTAATAATACTTACACACCTAGAGAATGCGCCTTGCTATTCAGAAATTGTTTTTCTATTATAATAATTGATTTTTCTGTGGTAAAAAGTTTTGCCTATCAAAGGTAATAGGATATAATATACTGGTTCAAAATTTTCACTTCTGTAAAGTGACTTCAGCAGTGCACTTTGGTAGCATGCAATCATGGCCAACAGAGGACTAGGCCAGTTCAGGGTAATCGTAATATGTAACGTTGCTTTTCTGTCCACCTGCATCGTATGCTGCAATGCAGTGTGTGCGAAAGTTTCTACGAACCTGAACATCATGGGGTGTGCAGGCGGTACATGTTGTATTTACATATCTGGCAGAAAGCTATAGGAAACTTCTTATTATAACATTTGCTGATTTAAGCACATAATATATCTGGTATCACTAAAACCAGCTTTGTTTGCCGGGCAAGATATTCCGTTTATGACCTGCACGCCTGGAAAAATGAGAAGATTTTTCTTTGGGATGATAAAGCGCTGTGAAAGGTGGTGCTGCAGAAATACCTTTGCTCCTAGTGCCCTGCCTAGGGATGTTCTCTCCAGTGTCGCTGGTCCTCAGCGTTGGATTCATTAGTTTCCTTGATATGTTCCAGGATGCTGGAAAGCCGGGTCACGGCTTTGGGACCCTGCCCAGCCCCAGCCCTCGCTCCATTCCCTTAGGTGGGAATAATCTGCCAGCCAGCTTCTCATCCCCTTAACGAGTCCCTCTAGTGGTACCATCCTAGAAATTTTACTCTTTCATTACACCCCCAAATTACTAAAGAATAAATGCAGATAAAAACAAGTAAATATTTTAGTGAAACCTAGAATTAGTGAAAATACTACTACACTATGAAATCTGGATGTATTTGATCTGATTACAGTGTTACGCTTGTGGAAAATTACATATTGGTGTAACTCCACAGCCTTCAGTTTAACAGGAGTTGAAACAGTTTTCAGCGACAGTCGCACAAGGTCAACAATTTTTATGCAAACTTGAAGCAAACAAAAAATATAGGTATTTTTTAACACGCAAAATGTTCTCCTCAGCTCTTCTCAGAAAGATATTCAAGGAAGTTCATTTTGAGAAAATTAATTATATTTCTATGGTGACCTTGTGAAGGATAACTTAGTATTATCAGTATATGTAGTGCAAATGGATAGTTCAAGATGGGGTGTAGTGTTCAAAAACAGACTTGAGAAAATAAATGATAATTCTGCTTACTTGAAGCTCTAAAGTAATGAGAAGAAAACAACAGTGAATATATTGGAATGGAAATATTACTGAGTGAAACTAAAGAACTGAGAAATTTTAGATGCTCTTTGAAGTGAACATACCTGAATGTAAGAGACTTCAAGGTAGGTACTCAATATAGCATTATTTTAATTTTAATTCTTAGCTCCTCACCCCCCCCCCCCATTCAATTAGGAAAACAGGAGAGAACACATTGATTTGTAGGGCTTTTTCACTTTCAGAATTCAGGGCAATTGGAGTAGATCTGCACAATGTTTTGGTTGACACCGATCCATCCTGAGTGGCCAGATACGGAGTGCGAAGGTGTGAGAAATTAGATTCTGACCTAAAGGATAGGGAACAGATGTTACCCAGTGCAGGCTGTCCTTGTATTTCGGGTCAGAACTACTCTCAGCCCTGCGTAACATGCTGATGGAAATATCAGTTACCATGCAGTAACTCCAGGCCTGGAGAAAAAGGGTCGACCTGGAGTGGGAGATGTTCCTGCAGCAGCGGGGTTAGGGCTGTCCAGAAAAAGAAGCAGGCAGGAGTGTTGTAGCTGTAGGTAAATACAGGCAATTAGAGTTTACTCATTTCTAATTTGAACTAGACACAATTTATCCATTCCTCACGGCTCTACCTGGAGCCCCAGACAGCTGAGTTCATATACTTCATTTCTCATGCCCCACTGCCAGGAAGCCATGGGGCTAGAGCACGTGATATTTTTGTTGGGTTAAGGGCCTAATCTGATCAAAATTCAGCTTCATCTGTGAATATAATGTTAGTTCTTTTAGTCTTGGGAATCGAGAGATGATCGTAAGGAAAGTACTTCCTCCAGCCTTCCTGGTCCACTTCTTTTTTTTCCTCCCTGCTACCCTCAGCTCTAGAGAGAGCGCAGCGGCACAGGTGGACTCAACGATCCAGGACAAAATGCTCATTTTGAGGAGGGGAGGGAGAATTTTTTTTCCTTTTGACTCAGTTCGCAGTTGTGTGGTTGCTGGATCCAACACAGGAGAAATATTAGGAAGGAAACTACAGTATCGTCTTTCCCACCCCCCCTCCAATAGATCAAAGCTGGGGCAAACTAAATAAACTGCAATACCGCACCCTAATGCAGCCGTCTGCAGAGACACTGGACCAAAGCCACGGCTGACTGACAAGTCGGTGAATGCATATGTGCTGGTGCCTATACTGCACTGCTGCCTGTACCGGGCTGGTATACTGGTATGCTGCCCTGGTGCCCAGCAGATGAGCTGCGCTGGTCTGGCTGGCTGGCTCGGCAGCTCCTGTGCTGGAAACCCAGCTCCTGTCCGGAGTCCGGAGTTCCTACCCAGCCAGGAACTGAGCGCTGCAAATGTGCTCTGACCAGCTTCTGAAACAGTCGGTACCGCTAGTCTAGGATGTTGCTATTAACAGACACAACAGGCAAAATTTTCAAGGGCACTGGATTAAACCTACTATTAAAATCACTAATAGGAAAATACAGGATGTGAAGTTTCCTGTAATAAATCTAAATATTAACTTGATGCAAGAGGACTGATCAATAGCTGCTTTGATTGAGTTATAGGTGCCTTGGGTACCACAGTTTTGTATTTCTCAATAGAGTATTTGACTCTTGAAAGCCTCATCCAAAAATTATCTTAAATTTCCTTGAGTTTGAATTTTAATAGTTTTTTTTTAATCATATATTGCTTTCAAGAGGTACAGACTCTATCTGAGAAGCTTTAAAAGGCATCCGACTAGAACAGCAACAAAAATAAGAGATGAGTTCACTTTTTTTTTAATTTCAAAATATAAAGCAGAGAGCTGTGACTGCCTGATTTTTGTGTTGATGTCTTTGAATGTTGAGTTCACAGAAGCGTGCTGACCACTTAGAGAAGGTTCAGGCTCTGGAATCAATACTGAACACTCAAGTAGCTTTTAGAAGCTCAGCTCCTGCTGTGCTTTTTCTAATTTGCGGTTTGTTGAAATCCAGTTTTAAATGTTACTGGAGGAGCCTGCTTTATCTCAGTGAGAAATCTAGAGAAGTCAGGAGCTGAAAATAATGGCTCATCTGGAAATAAATGCAGGGATAAAGTATGCAGGGAAAACTTCAGTCACAAAACTTCTTGGGTGAAGTCAATTGCACATCTCTGATAACTTTTTATTGTTAGGAAAGAAATCACCAAGCCAGAAAGATGTAATTTATGTGTTTTTTCTCATTTATGTAGATAAACACTCCTATCTGAGCTCTCAAAACAAGTTGTCATTTGGGAAAAATGATCTCTGTAATTCTCCTTCTTCCTTTTCGATCCTTCCCTTAGTCTTACCCTGCTCCAGGCCAAGCATCATGTTCCCCAGGTGAAATCTCCCAGCTCCTCATGTGGATCAAGGTCTAAGCATCAAACTCCCACTGTTTCCCATCTTGTCTCCTGTACACTGGGTTTTTGTCGCCATGCAGTGCTATGAGAAGAGTCTTTGCGAAGTGGGGCAACACCTGATGTCAGGATCTGTCTGACTGGCCCAGCTGGTCGGGTGTAGCTGTGTATGCTCTGTATGACTATAAAACCTTTAAAAGTCATAGAGTCTGCCAAAAAAGCACAGTAGTTACAGACTCATGCTTGCAGCAAAATACATGTGAATGTTGGGCAGTAATCCTAGTGGGAGAAAATCAGTCCTCACCCTTTCAAGAGGAGAACATTTTGGTCAGTGGAGACTTCCTCTCACTTTACTCTTTGGCAGTCCTATTTTAGAGGGAGCCAGGGAAGACCATGGTATCTGTCAGTACATTAAAGGTGACATGTTTAAAAAACTCATATAGTCTCACTCTGTTCATTGCTATACAAATGATTCCTCATGAAAGTGGTATGAAGAAATGGTTTGGATGGCAATGAACTTTTAAATTGCAATACTGCTGGTGAAAACCCTCACATTGTAATCCATGGATCTGTGAAAAGTTTTGTAATGGCATTAAAAAGGTTCCTTACCTTCCTGAAAGGGCTCTCAAATGACTGGGAATGAATTTAGCGACAATTAAATTATAGTTACAGACAAGAATATAGATGAACAAGTACTTAAACAATAGAAGTTTTAAAAACAGGTTGTACCTTGATATGAGCGAGTACCTTGACTTGTCTTATTGTTGAAGATTTTCAAAGCCCACGGAGCAGTTATACATGTAACTCCAATGATAAGTCACTGCTCTTAGGGTGCTAATTCCTTTTTTATGCTTTTGAATGTCCACTGCTTACCAAAGCCTTATGGTAGGATAAGGATTCCCAAAACAGAGTCATCAAGGCCAGAGCCCAGTCTCCTGTCAGGGGAAGGATATAAAAGAGGATTTGGCTGAAATAGCTCATTTGCTGTATGCAAGGTGCTGCTCCCCTCTCACAACAGCCAGTGTCTGATCTTCTCTCTTCTTTATTTCTGTAAAAAGGCAGGTTGTGAGAGCTCTTTCTCACCTTGCGAGGAAAATGGGAAGGATAAAAGCCGTGCAGTCCTTGCATACAGCAGAGTTTGAGGGTGAGTATTAGAAATAGAGTCTCTTTTTGAATAGCTTCCCTGCACTGAACCAGAAAGAGTCCTTGGAAGGGCAGTGAGGGCTATGTCCGGCTGCTTTGCATTTACAAGGCTCTTAGTGATTTCGGTTTAATGCTTCTATGCATTACAATTTTGCTCTTCTACATAGCTGCACATTATGGTCCAAGGGATCAGTGGGTTTTTCAGCTTCCAAGTACTCTTTTTGTGCTATTTGCTAAGGTGTTAACCATACCTTCTGTGTTTACATGACTAGCAACTAGCAATATTGCTTTGAATGCCTTTTACTAGTGAAATTCAACTGTTACCTAAAAGTAAAAGAAATTCAACTATTACCTAAAAGTAAAAAATATGAAACAGCTGTGTCATATGCTGATATTTTAACATTATCCTGTTTTTTAATTAGTAATTAAACAGATACTGAGAGAGTATTTAATTTTAAAGTGCTTTCATTTGTCTTAAGACTTTAGAATAGCCTTATTATTGCACCTACTTCAAATGGAAAATTCTAATCTTAGCTCAGCAAGAGCTAGTTTTAGACTTAAGTATTTTTTGCATGTCAAGATGTGAATGTGGTTTAGGTTTTGCTGCAAGGGGAAGAATCTAGGGCTTTCACCTGCTACACAGAACACACTGGGGGCAAGGGAGGGCAGGGAGAGTGGTTTTGATTTTTGTGGCCAAACTAAAAGAGGACGGGGGAGTAATTCCATATGGTCTGAAATTACAGTTATGGACCTTTTCCCCCTCTTATTTTCAGGATGAGGGAAAAAAACAAATCTCTATTAAATAACAGTTTAGCTTCCCTGGAAAAAATGCTTCATTTTCTTTTGAGGAAATTTTTGTTACTGGTCCTTAATGAAGCTACATTTTAGCATCATTTGGAAAGTAAAAGCTGAAAAGGTTCATTTAAACTTTTCTGAATTTTCCTTAGAGCTGAAACTAATTGCTTTATTTAATCCAAATGGTCAAACTGTTTCGTTTCTCTTGACTCTGTATTTTTCAGCAGATCAGCTGTTCAGGGGAAAAGCTCCCCTGAGCTCCAAGGAGGTGAGACTTCTGAAGGAGAAATGCAGATGGCAGTTGCCAGGAAGGACCACGTCCAAAGAGCAGAGCACTGAGGTCCCACGGCACAGAGGGCCCATGGAAGAGAAATCTGGAGGTAGGGGGATAGTTTCTTGGAAGTAGTAGCAGGATACCAGGATTCTCCCACCCTGGTGAGTTTGAGTCTGTGGATTGCAGGCTAAGGAAATACTTCTTCCCAGTCCTCTGTGCTCAGTGTCTTTTCATTGTCACTACTAAGTTTTGAAAGGCATATGAAGAGAGTAGCACCTGAATCAGCTAGGCACAGGAATGTGATCTAGGCAGAAAGAGCAGAACTTAAGGCCACCAGTTTCCATCTGCGTGTTCACTTGTTCAGTGAGTCCTTTGCTTTTTGTAACCTCCAGACTGAGTAAGGCAAAATCCTAAAAGGAACTACCAGTTCAGTCAAAGCAGTTTCTCAAGTGAGGGAAACATTGCCTCCTAAAGGGACAAAGCAAATGTCCTAGTATTAACAGGGGTGGGTTTTTAGGAAGTGAGGGTGAGGAGGAGAAAGCAGAACAGATGTTCATTGGAGCACATAGATGAATTATTTGTTCATGCTGCGTAGAACCCCTTCCTCTCACTCTGTCAGTCCTCGGGGCGAAAACCCAATAGCTGCTGTATGTTTCGTAAGAGCTCAGACAGCCTTCCAGTCGGAAGAGGTTATCAGTGTTACAGTCATGAACTGGATTATTACTGAACGAAGTCTCAGATAGGCTTTCTCCCCACTGCAAAATTGTTTAAAAAATGAGCAAGGAAAATGCAAGCATGAAAACTCATTATAATATATAGCTGCACTAAGCCTTTGAATAACGGAAAGTACATGCTGTTATCTAGCTCATGTCCAATACCAGCTTGGGATCCATACCAACTCCTAGAAACTTTTGCTACAGCAGAATCTCCCAGCAACAGAAAATCTACCATAATAAAGTGGTAGCCACATCAAATGACATTCACCATCTCTCAGCCATGGGGCTAAATACTGTCGCAGGGCAAAACCAGGAAATCAGATTCAGTGCATAGCTAGATCTTTATTGCCATATGTCCTGGGGTATCTTTCATAACTCTCTGAGTTATGGAAGTCTTGAGTAAGACAAGCTCCTTCCTCTCTTTTGAAGTGTTTTCTTCTTGGCCACCATGAAATGTAATTTACACATGTAAGCCAAGAGAAACGAATCTCAAACACTGTGTTCTTTTCTTTAGCAGTCAGATCTCAAAGAGATGATTTATGCAACTTGCCCCCAAGATTGCTTTCAGGATCAAGGTCACTGGCTGACAAGGTGAGCTTTAGGAAAGCCTCCAGCTACAGTTCCTGGACCTGAGTGTTCTTGGCAGCTCTTCGTACAGATTTTGGTGGTTTAATACAACAGCAGGAGAGGTCAGACGGGCAGCCTGTGGACTGCATGTAATGCTCCTATGTGTCGTGGAAACAGAAATATTGGATGAGCTGCATGAGCTAGACGCAGAAATATTTTCTATTAAGAGTATAGTTACTCTTTAGAAGTACAGCATAAACTGTTCATACTTCTAGCCGTTGAATTCATCAGTACAATGAATGCAATTTAGATGGGTAATGAAAAGTCTTCTATTTTACCTTAAACTGGCACATAATTTTACCTGTCAACAATCTGCGGCACAGAAGGTTGTTTCTGAAATTCCTGGCTCTAGAAGTTACTGAGGTACTTATGAAAATGTACTTAACTGCCAGTGAGTCAGCATTCATTGGTCTGAAATTCATTTCCAGGAATTATGTGATTTACAAGACTTGACTTCCAAACCTGGCTACTGACATAGCAAAAGCAAGGATAAAGAAACAGTCAAATACAAATGCCAAGTGCAAACCACAGTAAGAAAATAGTTTCTTGAGACATATCTGTACTTGTCATTTAAAATTAGAGAATAGTGGAGAAATAATCAATCTATCTCTGTCATCTTCTCTTTGGAGGCGTGGTTTCTTCACTGATGTCAAGACCAAAGATCACCCTGAACTGAAAAATGAAATATTCTTTAAATTTACTAATGAAGACCATTCCTGTTCTTCTGGATTCATCAAATGTGTAATAAATGCTTCTGGTATATTACCAGCATCGTAAAAACTGATAGTATCTGCTTCCGGCACATGAGCAGAGCAGAGGTAACAGATGACTGGCAACAGTAGTTTCAGTATTGTTGTTTAACATTGGTATCCGTACAACGTGGATCCCAGAAGCACTTTGACCAGCCAGGTAGAAGTGAGAACATTTTCAAGTCATATTTAGGGAAAGAGGCAGGTTATTTATTTAGAGACTTAAGAAAAAGGAACTGACCCTGCCTAAGTGCCCCACAGCTACAAAGTACTATTAATTGGTACCAACCCTTAGGGAGAAGTGAGTTTTTTCTTCCTGGCAGTGTCTTTAGTAGCTGAATGTATGCTCTTGGAAATAAGCTGCTGTTCCGTCTCATTTTCTTAAGTTTCTAGCTCTGTGTCCTACTTTTCAGACAGATATTTCTTCTTTCCAATAGGGGTGTTGTGGTGAAGGTGTAATTTATACTTCTACAACCCAGGGCAATAGCAGAACTATTAAACATACTTGTGATGCTACCTTATGAGAGCCCATGGGCTGGAAGGGGAGTCCATGCTCTGGGCTGAAAGACAAGACAGGGCAGAGGCCAGCTGTTCTCATTGTCTGGAAGGGGCAGAGGATCAACTCCTTGCATTAGAGTGCTGACTAACTCAATCATACCTTTCCCCTCCATGTGGTGTTTGTAGTTAGGAAGAGGGTCATTACAGCAAAGAACTAAAATTGATGTCAAATCTTGCAAAAATCTGTTGAAGAAAGTGGAATTCAGTACTCTTGTTTGTCATTTGATTCCTATCTTGCTGCGAAGCTGCCATGCTCTTTAGGGCGATAGATAAATGCCACTGGGGAATATAAAAATATGAAAAAAGTGCTAGTAGCTGTTATATGTACTGGGTTTTTCCCTTGCTTATGGAAAAAGTAGTCACTTGGCAAGTTCCCAGTGTCAGATAACCTGCAATATCTTGCATTGCTATCAGTTCATTTTCAGACTTGCTTATTTCAGGGAGAAAGGTAGCTCTTATCTTGTGAGAGAAAATGATGTCCTCGTGTCCATCAAGCCCCTGTCATGTTCTTCTAAAAAGGTTAACAGCTTTTACTTGATTATTTGTTAGTTTAGGCTTGTATGTGTGATTTGATTGGAGGTGATAGATACGTCTAAAGGTAGCTGTTCTGTTCACGTCTTTGACAGAAGTCTGAGGTTCATGATCAGAAAGTGACCATCCTTTCCACATATTGTCCATTCCGGGGTCCCGTAACGACTTTAAAATCCTGACGTATTTCTTTTGTGAAGTCAAGACAAACCTTCACGGTGCTTGTTTTATTTCAGTTGTATTTCTACAAATGAAAAGCCCTCTCTATGCAAAGCATGAGAATAAATGAAATAATTTGGGTCAACTTTCTTGGGTTTTGTCAGAACAGGAGAGAAGCTATTTTCCAAGACTGACACCAGGCTGCTACATAAAGAGGAATACGCTGATCATTCTTATATTCCGCACAGACTTTCTTTCGAGCTGTAATATCCCAAGCCAAACATCTGTGTTCCACCTGGAAACCAACAAGTGGTCTGCCTACTTTTTTTCATAGTACTATCTAAGTATTTTATGGATGGAAAGTAAAACTTCATGTACAATGCAGTCTATCTGTTCTCAAAGCAGTAAAGGTATCTATTACGATAGCAACATCCTAACCTAGGTAAAAATAAATCTAGAAATATTCATAGGAGCTGCACTATGGTATAGCATGGCATCAACCACAGGTTTGACAGCACTCTTCATTTATGAAAATTTTGCTTTTTATCCAAAGCAAACAGACATTCCCTCATCACCATCCTGTATTTTATCACTTCTAGTTCTATTCCTGGGCTGAGATAAGATGCTGAGAAAAATGCAACTGGAATGAAGGGATATTAAAAATGGCTTGGTTCAAACTGAACGTACAGATGAGTAATAGATAAGAAGGATCCTTATTTTCCCACATTGGTTTTGCAATCCTCAGTTTTAACATAGGGTCTAATATGCGTTATGCTGTAAAGTGTGGGCTTCGTAGAAGTAATAGAACAAAATACCTTATATAAAATAACTTAGCAAAACAGTATCCGGAAATGTGCCAAAATATCTTAGATAAGTTTTCTATTTTTATGTGCATGTAGGTGTAAATGTATACATTTAAGTGATATATGATCTTTATTGTGTATTAAAGAATAATGTCTTTGGAATCCTAAAAAAATCAAACAATAATCAACGAAAAAAAGCAGTTAGCCTGCTAGATCAGGTCTCTGTAGATCCACAGAGTTGGGTAAAGGCTTGATATTTCAATAAACATAACATATATAATCGATAGAGCACTTGAAAAAGGCAGCTGCAAACTATTTCTTATCATGGCCTAAATAGAGCATTTAATTTTTCTCTGGAGAAGACTATTTTAATAGTTGCCTTAGACATGATTGCAGAATTCAAAGAAGAGGAAAACGTTTTAACCAGGACACCTTTTCATCTGCTTTGTTTTGGTGAGGGTTATTTAAGTTCTTATTAAAGCTTCTATTAGCAATCAAGTGAGAAAAGGCAGGCGGGTAAACATGTTGAAAATTAAAACAGAAAACGCTAAGGAAGGCTCTTATGTTATTTCTATATTGCAGGCTGCAGAATTTGGCTTTAACATTGCAGCAAGCCAAGGAGAGCAGGTACCATGTGACTGACCTCTACAAAATCAGAGGTTCCAGCTGACTTCAGTGGGCTCCATATGGGCGGCATTGAGTTGAATGTGCTCCCAGAATCCTTGAAGGATTCAGTCCCTCCCATGCGGAAAAAGGACAACTTCTGAAGTGAGAACTGCCTAACCAGGGATCAGGTTTGGAATGAAACAAGGACAGTGTGAATCTTCCTGCTGTGAGTGACTTTGTGACCTGAGACAAGTAAGGTGCAGGCTGAGTGCTGCTGCTTTGTTTCTTTTCTTTTCAGATTTTTTTCTGTTAACACCTTGACCCTTCTTCCCATTTGATGTAAGACCTAGTAAATGAATGCAGGAATTAATTATAAGGCCGGAATAGTTGGCTACTCTAATCAAGAGATATTTATTAAGGGAACTGACCAAAATTTTTAATCCCATGAAATGGCATGATCCATTAAGCTCATATGATGCCAACTAACATATGTGCTGCCTGTTGATGGTTCAAAAGACAGTTCCTTTTTATGTTAGGTAAATCTATTTGAATACTAGATATTTTCTTACAGCTTTGCCTTTATTTCTAGCATGTCTATTTAATGTATTAATAGAATCCTATGGAAGCAGCAGCCTTACTAACAATAGATCATATGGAATATCTATTTAAAATCAGTAAAAATGATTAATGCCTCTATATAATCTTTTATTATTACATCGTAGGACTTACTTATTGTTACAGCGAATCAGCTGAATTTGTCTTGCAGTGGGAGTGATAGCTATCAGCCAGATGTTCATTTGCACACCAGAGGGTTAGTGAGAAACAGGAACAAAAGGTACAATAGCTTGAAGACCTGACACTACTCCTAAAGTTAATGCAGACTCTCATTGACCAACCTTACCAGGGTAGATCAGGCCCTGTAGAAGCCACTGCAGTAGTAAAAAACAAACAAAGAAACAAACAACAACGACAACAACAAAACCAAACAAGAAAATAGAGCTTTTCTGTAGAAAGATAGCAAGGCACTAAACAATCCTTCTAAACAAGCTCTTGACACGGAAAGTGAAAGAATCCAAAAAACCAAATACGTTTTAGTGAGGTTATCGTAATTCTCTTACACAAACCCTACGTTCCCATTTCTCATTATTTATATTCCCTGTGGCTCTCATGAGAGCAGTGAGCAACATGTCATTTTGGAAGTGCTGCTATCAAGGGTATACACAGTTTAATTATTAAAACAAAACTGTTGCATAGCATGCTTTAAATGACACTGCTGCCACTTAGAAACTAATGTAATTTGCATTTCTTTTAATCAATTACATATTTAATTACATTATAAATGTAATCTTTAATTGAAGCATCTTTTCCCAGTGGGTATAACTACATGATGATTTTGCACGAACTATCTGGAAGTTGGTGCACGCTGCTGCAGGCTGGGTATCTCACTAATAAGCACTTAACATCATACTTGAGTATTTTTGCAACTTAATGGATTTTCCCCTAGGTTATCTACTAGGAAAATACTTGTTCTGCTGTAGTGTGTTGCCTTTGTTCTTGTCATCTACCTGTGGCCATTTGTGTGTGTTCACTTTTCTCTTTGATAACCTTTATTTCCCATGTCTGGATGCCCGCTGGTATCTCCATCGTATGTCGAAGAGGATGCAGGCCCCTATCCATGGGTATTGGATGACCATGGTGGTGCTGTATTATTTTAATCCTATTAAACTACTTGAATAGAGCTGAAATTTTTAATACCTGTAATGTAACTGAAAATATTAAGCAAGCTCTGATACGTCAGTCTGCTATGTGTAGTAACTTGTGGACCCAGTTTATAAGAACAGCTCACTGCTGAGGATGACAAGTAGAACTTCATAATGTGTTACAGTCCTGTATCTTTCTGTTCACTAAAGGTTTAACAGCTTTAGAGATATTTACTTTATCCTCCTGTCTAAAATCTAGACCTGAGCAGTTATCTTCTGCTTATCTATAATTTGTTGTTGCTTCAGCAAGGAGTTTCATTTTTAATTTTTGTCTGTAAGCTACTTCATACTGTTTCTGCCAAATTTAACTCCCAAGGTGGCTGAATGGATGAATTCAAATAGCACCTGCCTATATTTCTTAATTCAAGAGAGCATTGTCAAGTTGGTGAAGATTGTATAAATCAATATATTTAACTAATGTTAGCGTTTGATTGCAGGTCATAGTGGTGTTAGGCAGGACTAGATGCCAAAACTAGTCATCTGTGCTGTGCTACTGAAGAGCGCTCGTTCAGCTTCTTGCATTGATTCTCGTTTCCAAGACTGTTTTAGGAATTTCCCTCTGTGCCGGCTACCAGCTCTGGGCCACTGTGGTGCTGTGGGAACCTGGCATTCAAAGCTGAACAAACAAGACATATTCACGACCATTATGAGTTTTGAACTCATCTCTGCTACTGCAGTGCAATTCAATTACTTGATCCGTGGCAGAGGCCCTGAGAAAGAGAATAAGATGCTAAGAATTCTTCGGAGTTTAGATAGCTTAAATGACTCTCCTTCTCGTTTGCTATCCAACAGCATAGGCACTTCTACACCAGGCTAACAACTGGAGTCTATCTAATATAGAAACTTACTCTTGTCAATAGACGGGACCAGATATTAGAGAGGTTCCAGAAAAACCAGAACGAAAAAGACCACGTGTGGATTGTTTACAGTTCAATTTATTTCCAGTCCCCGTACAAATTTCTTCTTTTCTAATCCTTATTTAAAGTCTCCCTTTATTACCCATGTAAGTTTTCTCTGTGCTGTTCAGCTGTGATCTTAGTTCTACCTAACATTGCCTAAATACACAATGTTGGTTACCTAAAGTCTTTTCATTGACTTTAATTTACTGTCTTTCACTATGCTTCTCCCAGTTCTTATAGTAGGAGAAAGATAATCAGCAATGTGCCATCTAAAAAAGCTTGATATTTAAATTCAAGAATGAATAAAGTGCAATTTCCAGGATTACGATAGATAAGATAAATAACAGCTAGGTAACCTTATAAAATTCTTGTCTCGCAAAGAGAACTTGAACAAGGGCATGCTGAAGAAGGATACCTAATATTTCTGGTTGCTCTCTGTATTCTGTAGACACTGCAAGAATCTTCTCAGTTTCTCTGGGAAACATCCAAAGATTAATTTAACCACTTTATATATATACCTGATAGATTATAATACTTTTTTTCCCCAAAATATCTCATTTTGAAAGATGAAGCTTGAATTTCAAATGTGGGGTAAGCAGCGCATTTAATTAGTTTAGGACTTTCCTGTCTGTGGGCGGGTAAATTCTATCTGTCTCAGAATAAACTGTTCTAACAGTTTATTTTCACAAAAAGCTGAGAAAGCAATACTATTTATTTTTCTTTCCATAAACTGAGTGACTAAATACCTAGTTAAACTTGTTAGTGGAATAAGTGACGAGGTATGAAAATATCATTTGCAGAGGAAAAAACTCACAGAAACCGTCTGGCTGCCAAATGTATATTTGTAAACAGTGCATCACATTCTCAGCTGCACGTCCTTGTTGACTTCAATTAATAAGGATTTGGTCTATCAGTTTTCTCTCAGATAAATATTAATGTACTCCTCCTGTCTCAGAAGATGTCTCATTGGTATCAAAAGCAGAGAAAAGAAAGGATAACTGAAACGAGTTCGTGGCTGAGACTTCTCTTTAATAGAGACTATGATTTTTTTCAAAAATTGTTTCCACTTCCCTCCTTTAGAAGAACTTTGCATTACAGAACTTTGTAGTTGCTTTATTTTATGCAATCATATGATTTGGCAAATAGAGTAAGAGTGTTTTCATGTTGCTATCATCAAACTGTATATGGGTCACTGTGACAGATAGATCTACTGCTATAAAGTAGCCAGGATCTCCAGCTGCAGCGGATCTCTCCTTCCTTGTCATCACCACTTGCCCGTGGTGACCGCCAGGTGCACAGGGTCTACTCAGGGCTTGCGAGGCTCAGACTCCTCATCAGGAGAAGTGGCCCTGCACATCCTTGCCAGCAGGCTCCCTGCGGTATGGCGAGCTCTCCGGCCAGGAGATCTCCTTGGGAGGAGGTCTCTGCTCTCACAGCTGAGCAAGGAGAGGTAAGGGGCACAGAGGAAGGGGCACATTCACCCTGCTTGGCAGAATGCTACGGGGGGGCTGAAGTTAGGGTATAGGTACAAGGAAATAAAATGCGTGTATGTGTCTGGGAAAGAGGAGCAGCTAATTTAACTTCAGGGATTTCTCTTCTGACCCTTTCCAGGGACACTGCATTATCTAAAGCCATCCTTACTCTGAATAAGCAGATGTTTTTGAGACATCATTCTATGCCAGGTGACACATTTTATACTTTTAGCGGCATGAACAATCCTGTTTGCAGCTACAAGGAGAAGGCAATAAAAAGGAAGAGGGGATAAAGAGGGATCACAAATGCTTTTTCATCAGGTTCTCTTATTGTAGCGCAGGATTTTGAAATAATGACATTGATTGTGCCGAAGGCTTGGGATGAACAGGAGCAGCCTCACCACTTCAGGTTAATAAAGGACATTTTACTACAGATGTTGGCAGAACCCACCTCAAGGCTGTGGAGCTTCAACGTGAAAAACGTTTTCATTATTGTCACCACTTGTCAAAGAAAGAAATGAAAGACTGCCCAGCTTGCTAACGGCTTTGAGTAAACCATCTGATAGTGCTTGCTGCAAGGCTTGCATGATCTTCAGGGTAGACCTGTGGCTGAACCTGCTTCCTCAGAAACCTGTGGCACAGGGTGAATGGCTGATGGGGAAGTGGGTAGGTAGCCAGGTGGCCAACTGGCATTAGTCAGAGACACAGTAAATCCTTACTTGCTCCTTAACTGCTACTAGTAACTAATTAAACTCATGTTGGTCAAAGAACCAATAGTGTACTTGCTTCAGCAGTAAAAAGCTTGTTTTTGTGTGTGCTCACTATAGAGCTTGCTAATTCTCGAGATGGTTTTGGTAGTGTTCTCTCAGTGATCCCTATTAGCATTCTGTGGAAGGTAAATTTTTTCCCTTCCTTCCCCGTCCCCAATGCCATCCCCTGTTGTGTGCTGCTGGCTTTGGCATCTTTTTTGTCTGTAAGACATTGCATGCCTTTGGCTATTGAAATAAAGTTTTCTGTTAAACCCCTGAATTGTAAAAGAGAGCAGTTGTGCAGAATTCACCACAGCTGTGCCATCATAGTGTAATGTGTGTTTCGGAAATAGTAAATTGAAAGGTAGGAAGCTTCCGATCCACACAGCTGAGAAAATAAGTGGTCAGTATAACATCTGTGATGGGAAAGGAGAAACTATCCCTTAATGCTGGGTGTGGGAAACTCAGGGACAGTTGTGATACTTAGGCTGCTGGCAGGATGCCCTCTCCCAGCTGATCTCTGCATAAGGCAGACAGCGGGGATGCCTTGTGTTTCAGGGGAGAAAAAAGCTAAGTCTTCATGCTCTGTCTAACTCCCTATGGCTTTGATCCGTGTGCTTTCTCTACATGGCGTATGGCTTCATTATGAGACTCACCTTCAGTTGGGGAAGTCTTTTCACTCTCTGGGACTTGTTTCTCTCCCTCCTGCTGTCTGTATCCGAGTTTAGAATTACCTTGGTCTGGTTCAGGGTTTGGTGGTGAAAATCCTCAGAAACTGTAAATGTCTGAGATAGTTCCTTTACAGCAAAGGCCAATGAGAATGCTCATAATGAAGAGACCAGTTACCACTTTGTAGAGCCAGCCATGGTGGCTTCCTTACGACAGAAGTTTTTGCCAAAAATATGGGTCTTCTAAGTTGCATGGCTTGTATTACACCTGAGTTTAGTAAAGACTAATTGAATGTACTATGCCTTACCTAAAACAGTTTTGACTGACTTCTTTGTTCTCCACTTTAATTCAAATGAAAAGGCATCTACTTGTGCTAATTAATTTATCTGTATTAATGAACATCCTTCGACTCATCCTTCTGTATTGCACTGAAATTTGAGGTGTGCTGCAAGTCAGGCATGGTTTAGCATATCAGCAAAACAAAAGCATTTGGGAGCTGGGTTTTAATCAACCCCAAAAGGCTATATGCCTACCTTTAATAAAAGCACTTAGGAAATTAAAAGCACTGACTTCAAGCTGCTGGTTAGAGAAAAACCTTTGTCATGAGCCTGTTTTGTGGCTCAGCCATGTTTGTGGCGCTGGCTTTTTACAGCCATTTATACTCATATACCAGTTTATTAAATTGCTCATAGAAATATTGCTGCAGTTGAATGAAGCAATCTTTATCATTCCACAAGCGATGGTATGAACCACTTCAGGCTAGGGAAATTGTTGATAAACATCACAAATAAAAAGGAGGGGGGGAAAACCAGCTCTGTCAGGAGTAGGATGAAGCTGATGCCCTGCAGGGAGAATGCTTTTGACCCTGGGCAGAGGAGCCCCCAAAGCTCCTGAGATGAGCAGAAGAGCACCTGAGCTTAAATGAAGCTCTGTGCCTGTGGAGGAGGAAAGGGGGACTGCCAAGGAGTGGGCATTTCAGCAGGGATGTTTGTTCATGATCCCTATGACCAGCCACCTATCCCCACAGTGTGCTAATCTGCTGGGCTGGCAGAGGCTCTTCTCTGATGGCTTCCAATTTTTGCCTCAGTCCTGTCTCTTGCCCTTGAAACACCTCCTCCATTGCTGGCTGACTAGTTTCACTTCACGGGTGCTGCTTGGAGGTCATAAGATGTTCCCTTCTCAGCTTTTCTCTCTCTCTCAGATACCAAGTGGTATGTAAATGAAGTGTCCTTGTAGGTCCAACCAAAGCAGATCTGTGTCTTGTGTAATCGACACAAGAATAAAAACAATCAATGTTCTCAGCTTCTCAGGTTTCTACAGTGATCCTTTCTTCTCCCCCGATGAACCTCAGATGAAAGTCATCTCAGTCTTGGGAGATTTGAGTAGGTCATTTTTTACTTTTTTTCTCCACACGCCTTGGAATCAAGCGGCAATAAATCCTTCCTGTTCTTGGCTGGTATTTGCTGATATCAGAAAAATGCTGTGGCTGGTGGCAGGATAGGCAGCTTGTCAGCAGACTGCATAGTAGGCTGGGAGTGTCTGGCCCCAGTTTTCAAGGATGCTGTGAGAAGAGCTATATGTGATTGCATTCGCATCTCCTTTTGGGAAGTCTGGTGACACAGGGCTGCAGGAGCTTTTAGAGCCAGGGAAGGAGAAGGAAGAAGTAACTCTGAACTGTGGGATGAGAAAATAATTTTAAAAAAATGGCCGAGCCATTTATGTAATTCGCCAGAGTAGCCCCACCTGATGTTCTGCTTGTAGCTGCTGCTGGAGCATGGGAAGGCAGGGTGGCCTCCTAACACTGACTGGAAAGAGCATGAGCTCTAGAAGAGCACTTCTGACTCATTTACCTCCCTAACGGACATACACTGAGCTCACAGTAAAATAAAAGCAGTTCTGCATTGCTTGGTTGGCACACCTAGGGGTCATCCTGGATCACCTCTATGTGTCCTTGTTCCATGTCTACATAGACCTTGTTGCAATAGCAATATTCCATAGGGAGAATAGGCCGGGTTTAGCAGTGATCTGCTCACTAAAAATGCCTACCAAATTCTGCTTAGCAGGCTGCTGTGCTCTTCTTAAAAACATACTTTGTGGTTGACAAACAAGAAAGATTTTGGGCAGGTGGAAGAGGGGAAGATGCAAATGGGAAGGAAAGTGAGGATCATAGAAGATGAGCAGAAGGGACGGGGTGGTGATCTGCCTGCTGTAGATAAAGGTTATTGGTTATTACCTCCGGTGGCTTTGGCTTCCCTGGCTGGCTGCTCAAATACTCTGGTATGGGAAATGCCATCATAAAAGGTTGGAAAAGGGCCTGGGAAAGGACAAATGGCGATCTCTGTGAGGATGACAGGCTTGAGAAGAACAGAAAACACAGAATCTACATAAAATGTGGATGGATTATGAGAAGACCTCCTCCTCCCCTTCTCCCTTCCAAGTTGCTGTTACCACCTTGAGCATGTGGGATACTGAGAGAGGATGGTAAATGTGAATAGTGGCATAAGCCAGCAAAACCATGCCAGGTGTATAGTAGACTTTAAAACCAACTGTTTACGACGAAGCCAAACAACACAAACCAAATGATACTTACTAGTGTTCTATAATCCGGGCAGGCTTCCAAGCCATGTGGGAAGTGAGCTGGAAAATTGCCAGGCTTAGCAGAAAGTACAGATGTGCTGACATGAACCTTACTGCATTAGTGCTGTACTGTGCAAAGAACTTAGTAAAGACTCAAACCTGCATAGAGGAGGTGCAGTATTTCACCAGCTACTAAAGAGCCACGGTCTCTGTACATACTCACTTGAAGGTAGCAACCGACGCCTTCTTTCTGCTGATGAGATTTGATTGCGTTTCAAAACTCTCAGCTTTGTGGCAAGATACTAAAGTGAATTTGTTCCTCTGGCTCTTTTTGAGTTAACTGCCAAGGATAATTTGCCCTCTTTGCCCTTTCTGAGCTAGGGAGTCTTCCTCTGTGTTTTCAGCTCCTTTAAAAACTGATAAAAATATTTCGGGGACGTGGGTTTTCTCATGTGGAAGGGGTATCTCTCTCTACTGGACAGTCTGTTTAAGTGGAGTGTCAGCATTTGGGTAAGTTTGCATGGATGCTCACTTGTGGATTTAAGACAGCAGCTTTTGTTTCCAAATTGCTTTATATTTTGTGGAGATACTTCCATTTATGAGGCTTAAAATAATATCAAATTTAAATGGTGGTATTTTACCTTTATTTTGTCCAAATGTAAATGTTCAGGTTGTTAGGTAGCAGCGAGTCAGGCTCAGAATGAAACTTTTAACTATCCGTTAGTGAAGGAAGTCCCTTGAGGCTATATAGGCACAATTTCATCTGTCTCTAAAATTTCCACCCTGCCTTTAATTATATTTCTTGCAATGCTTCCTTTCCCCTCAAAAGAGTAAGTTCTTGGCTTTTCATTTTTTCAAGTTCTGCTATAGAAAATTGGCAAAACATAATGTTTGGAAGAGTCTGTTGCAGGGAAAGAAATCAGTCAGTTACTACTTCTAGAAATCGAGTCATGCAAGGTTATCTTATGCATCCAGCTGGAGGAATTTCAAGCTATGTAAGCCGGGAGTTGCAGCGTTTCAACTTATCCACTTTCTGGGAATGTAGCTTTTCCTTGCACTCTGAAAAATAGGTAAATATACTTTTATTTATGTAACAAATTAGAGATTTGTATGAGTATTGATTAGCTAACTTCAGAGGAGGCTTTTAGGAGGTAAAATATACTTTCAGCACATCAGATTCATTAGTGTAATTAATAAATCTTTAGGATTTACCTGATTTTTGAAATCGCCTTATTTGTTTGACTAGTTAGTTAACTACTCAGTCTTTTATTTATGTAAATCCCCAAAAGAAAATGCATATGAAACTCAAAACTCCTCAAATAAATAGAGCATTAGTGAATATTTTTCTGTCCTGGGAAGCAACTAAAAGCCTCTGAAATACTCTCTCTAAAACATGAAGGCTTAGTGCCATTTCACTTCAATTACTTTATGGGCCTTGTATTGCCCTTCTGCACAAAACTAATTTCATGTTATTGCTGTGTGGAGGATGTGGGAAAGAAAGACAAAACTAGCCCACTTCAACTCCATGCTTCAGATTTTTCCCACTTGCAGGTTTTTCCTATGATGGAAAGCGATCATTTCCAAGACATAAACCTGATTTGGAAGCAAATACAAGGGGAATATTCTGCATATTTCAAGCCATTGTGGGTTTGAATGAGTTAGTTCATAGGCACGGTACGATTATTTTTTCATGGCTTTCTGCTCGGATAGCCATGCACAAGTAAATGGGAATTGTTAGTGACATGTGAAAAGATGAGAAGGGTTGTCCATGTGTTGGAGCTTTCTTTCCTCACTTGCACAGGCATAAAAGCCAATGGCTTTTGTCATAGAACAAACCATTGTTATTTCAAAATATCCGCAATTTATATATGAACTTAAGTTCTATTAGAACTTACATTGTCTATACACGGCAGGGATGTTTTTTAATAAAAATATGGAGATAATTTTGATCTGACTTATACACTCTATGGAAGGACAGACTTATGCTTAAATCTTATTAGATCTCTTCACTGGAGGAGATATCATTTGTTGTGGTAGTAAACACAGCCAGAATATATATGGAATGTAAGGTGGGCAGGCTGGATTGGAAAAATAAGCATCTTGCAAATTTTTCCCATTGGTTGAGGTGGTCTGTTTTTCAGCCTGAAAATTTTAGGAGCCAAATTACTGTCGCAGTGGAGCCTCATTTTACTTGTGCAGGTGGCTGGGAAGCAGCTGGATCTAGGCAGCTGGATCATGGTTTGGTGTGAAGAAGTTAATTGTCTAGAACCTGGGTTTTTATATCTCCCTTTCACAAAGAGGGATCATGTGCTATCATCAGTGACCCACCAAATATTGCTATCAAATGACACATGCTGGAGAAGTCATTAAACTTTTCAAACCAATACCAGTGCTTGGCTACTGCAGATATTTTGTGTTAATCAGTGAGGCATAATTATAGCTTCACCAAGGAGAGAGGAAAATCTGGGCTCTGAACTTGCATTTTATGTATATTTTTATTTATCACCTTCTAGCGCCTTCTAGTTCTTACCAAAGGAGATACTGGGTTGAAGGTCTAGTGAGATCCAATGGGTTGAGAAGTTCAAAAACATTACCTTTCAGCCATATAATTCAATACATCTTCAAATACTTCTTTTTAGCTCTGCTGAAAATTTGGTTCTCTGGACCTAAAAGGAATATATGATTTAAAGTCCTTTAGTGGTCACTAAACCAAAGTTACCTTCAACTTTATCGATGCAAAATTCTCATCCATATGGATATTACATTGTATGCAAGTCATATGCAAAGAGGTTGGGTTTCTGAGATTTTTCTAAGCCCACAAACTAAAGTGGCTGTTGCTAAATCTTCTCTATTAAGGAAGAATGTCCAATGCCAAGAAGTGATCTTCACTACACTAAAGTGCAAGGATAGTGAGGAAGTAAATGAATGCTTTTCAGACACAAAATATGTTTGCATAGCTGAAAAGGTCTGGCAAGCAGATGGCAACACATTGAATTTCAATAGGAAATCATATCTGCAAAAACATTGTTTGTTACCAGGATGCTGTTGAAAAGACAGATTATGATGACTGATAGAAGTCCCTACGATGAACCCCTTACTCAGGCTGGCAAGCAGTTGCTTATGTGAATAGTTCCAATTTTTGCAGTTTACTGGCTTTCTTCCTACAGTAAGGCAAGCCTGTAAGCTGGCCCAAATCTTTAGTTATAAATCAATGTGCAGTTCATCATTATTTTCTCTGAGGACTGGCAGGTGATAAGATTAAGAGTTTATCAGTGGAACCTGAGTAATTGCATCCATGTGCTTACCCCATGGTAAATGAAGAATAATATGACTGAGCTTAACCTGTGATGAACAAGCCCTGAGCTCTGCTGAGTTGTGCTACATTTAACGCAAGCTAAAAGCATATGTGTCAAAAGCTACCTCAGCCCACCTGATGGATGGTAGTTCTTTACACTTTGGTTAACTTGTAGGTCTGAGGCATGAAAGAGCCTTTTTCTGGGAAAATCCTAACTGCAGAAAGTGGGGGAGTTTCGGAAGGGAAAGCACGGAACGTGGTACAGTAAATAGCTTCTGAGTAGGAGGATAACTGAGAAGCCAAGTGTGCTTGGGGATACAAAAATATCTAGGAACCTGGAGAAATCCTTTCAAGAGCTGCTGGAAAAAACAGAAGGAGAAAGTCTGAGTGGTTCTGAGAGACCACAAATTAGAGCAATGCTGTTTTCTCTGTACCTTGGACATCACCTTCTGAAAAATCTTGATACTTGTTCATTGTCATTTAAGGGCAGAATGCAGCTCAGTCCGTTGCTGTGTGCTTTATCAGAACAGGCTATAAGAAAACTGTGAAAGTGTCCTATGAATGGTTGCTTGCCCTAAAGTTTTTGGTAATTATATTTGGGGAAGAACTGAGAGGCTATTTCTATTAGTCTAGCTAAAGTTTGGTCCTGTATTTCTTTCAAGGCAATGTTTCTCTTGCCTACAAGTATTTTTGAATTACTTTCACAGAGGCTGCATGAAAGGTAACACAAAAGAAAAAAAATCCATTCCTGTGATGGGATCATGCAAGAGTCCCTTGAACCGTTCCTTTCTGTGACAGTGTGTGCTTTCACTGGGAAATATTTAAAGCATAAGGGCGGAGAAATTGAACATTGCATGTGTAAGAGATGAAATATTGTAAAACCTCTAAATGTCATGTAGGCCTCGGAGTTAGTTATTATGCCTCTTTTGAAGGAGGCTCAAGAAGAGCTGCTATGGAAAACAAACACGTTGGTCAAGGATGCGATGGATCCTTTTCACAATGCTATATTTTCCCATTTGCTCTAGGCGAGTATTGTTTCTGTTGCATTTTTTTCATGGCTTAGGAAGACCTTGGGAGACCTTTGTGGGACTTCTATACGCAGTTAAGTTCCTGTCATTGCTGGTGATTCACCCTTTGAGGAGCCATGTGTTCACTACTTTACAGACGTGCATCCTGGCACAATTCTGCAAAACAGCTTAAGGTACACTTTCCACAGGTGAATGTAGCAGTAGGAGACGGCAGGGGGAGGGAGAAGCAGGAAAAAAAATAAAGTGTTAAGGCCTAAAAGTTAGGAAACGTTTTAAAAATAACCTTTCAGATAACCTCAGGGTTCTAGCAACCCCTCATGTTCCTTCAGAATTGTACAGCTCTTTCTCTCAACTGATTTTTGGGAGGTGGTTTCTCCTTAGCCTCAAGGATCATGTGAAGATTTGACAAAGCAGAATAATGACGTTTATGGTCCAGCTCCCTTAAGTTCTTGCTAGAATTTGATTAAGTCATAAGGCTTTTGCGTTAGCTTTTAAAAATCTGATTTTTTACCTCTGTTTTGATCTTCTCTAAGGTAACGGCATGTGCATGCATGCGTGGGTACATTTGTGTTCTCCATTCATGCTCCTTATGTGTGAGGTGCTAACCACATTAACAACAATTGCCTTCCAAGAAGAGCTATGTTATTCCTTGTTTTTTTAATCAAAAATACTGATCTCACAGAACAGTTAAACAAAAGGGGTCATATACACAGAATCATGCAATAATTTAGGTGGGAAGAGACCTGTGGGTGTGGCTCACCTACCCCAACACCCTCCTCAGAGTAAGGCTGCTTTCAAAGTTAGGTCAGGTTGCTCGTGGCTTTGTCCAGCCGAGTTTTGAGTATTTCCAAGGATGGAGATTCCATAGCCTCTCTCGCAGCTTGCTCCCATGCTTAACCTCTCTCTCTGTCATTTTTTTTTTCTCCTTATATCTAGTTGGAGTTTCCTTTTTTGCAAATTGTGATATTTGCCTTTTCACCTTCTGTAATGCATCTTTGAGAAGATTCTGGATCTGTCTCCTCTTTAACCTGCTATTGGATAGTTGAACACAGCAATTAGGACTACCTCGGCCAGGCTGATGAGGCCCAGCTCTCGCAGTGTCCCCTCGTGTGCTGTTCTTTATCTCCCGCTGCCCTGGTTGCCTGCTGCAGGACTTGCTCCATCTCTTGTACTGAGAACCCAAAACTGAACGCTATTCGAGATGTGGTCTCATCAGTGCCAAATACAGGGGAGTGAAAAATGATTGGTGGAACTTTCTTTTAAGAGCATAAAATGATCCAAAACCCGATTCTGAAAAAAAGATTGCATCCTTTTAATTGCTATTTGAAGAAAATATACATCTAAATTAGTCTTGAATCTTTCTGAGGAAATAAATATTGTTGCTTTACTTACTGGCTTCCACAGCTTGCACCATGATAAACTTATTTCATAATAGGAGGAAGGTAATCAATGATCAAAAAGGAATTAAAGGTGGAGATTATAATCAAAATAATTTAGGATTTGTACTTTGCAAATAAAATGCAACAAATTAAACATCAAAGTACAAAAATAGGAACGGATGTGTAGGAAAGATAAATTTGCATGTTTGGCATTATTACTGACGTGGCAGCATAACCTTAATTCCCTAAATTCAGGCATACTTGAAATGGAGATAAAAATAGATTTTTTTGAATCATGGGAATATATTGTACTTACACTTCAATGCTAGGATTTTTCCACTGAGGGCTAATGTAATCATTAACACTTGCAATTGTCTGCCTGTATAAGTAGACTGCCTGTCTGTATAAGAGCCACTTCTAAGAGGGTGTCAGTTAATTACTTCACTTGAATGCAATAGAAGTGAAGATATGTCCTGGAGTTTGCACACACTTATTGTCCCTAGATCCTGCTAATGGTAGGAAATCACACCAGTCTCCTACTGTCAAACATTTCAAATTTGGAAGCCTGAAACTTGGGATATAATTCCAAAGTCACGAGCACTACAACTTGAAGAGAATCAACTGTGTAAATACTGCAGCCACAGTTGACAGTGTTGATTGATGGGTTTGTCTCAGGATCTCGCTGTCCATATTAAAAAGGACATTATTAAAGAATACGGGCTGACAAAGTGCATGCTAATTTAAGTGTCCCAGAAAGACAGCGTGTGTGCTGTGGGGGAAATTCACTATGCTACAATAGATCTGCAGATTCTCTACAACTCTACAGGCTTCTGTGCCGAGCACTGTATGCAAGCCTTCCGTACAGCAGAAAATATTCCTGTTTATTTTTTCCCCAGTGTTTCCCACTGTTTCCACAGCTGCATCTTGCACTGCTACAGCGGCAGAGGGGCTGACTGCTGCACTCCAAGACTTGCAGGAAAGGATTTCTTGCCAAATCATACCATGGGCAGAAGTACACCTCTGCTTAATTTGCTGCTTCTGAGGAGTGTGTTGCAAAACCTGCTTGGAGTCGTGTAAGTGCAGTGCAAAGGTATGAAGCTGAGCTAGTCTTCGGCTCCTTATTTATCAGAAAAAATGAAATATAAAAAGAACCCTAATGTGGTAGAAAAGATTTAAATTTTGCAGCAAAAGAAGAAAATTCACACAGGAAGGTCCAAGTTCAAATTGTTTTAAATCTGATCATGAAAGACTGATAGAGGGCTTCTAGTCAGCAAGGCAGTTCATTACCTATTTACAGCATGCCGTTAGCGAAGGCGATCCAAACGAAATAAGCATGACAGAGTCCACCATTTTGTTTTCATGTTTAGTTTGACAGCCGTCACTGGAAATTACCCGCATAGGTTTGATAGGATTCCTGTGGCTAGCAAAAGGGGGAACGATTCAATATTATAAAGTATTTATAAGTCCCTAAGGCATATTTACAGATGTCCTTGGCAACATCAATTTCCAGCCTGTTAATAGCTTTAAAAGCAGAGCTGTAGACCTTTTCTAGCCACCAAAAGGCAGCAAATGCTGACAGACAAGTAGGGAGTAGGCAGATGCCTCTCTGCCCACCTCTGATAACAATCAAGTCGCTGTATTGTGCATTAGCTTCGGGGAACGGATTAGCCCTCTTGGCAGCCCACTATAAAGCACTTTGCAGTAATCTCGTTTTGAGATCTCAAATGCATGAATCATCCAGGTCAAGTATAAATTGTGCTTTGAGGGCCAGATTCTTATCTTGCTTACACTGCAATGAATAGAGAGCAATTGCATTAAAACCAATGGTGTTATACGGCAGGCTAAAATCAGCATGTGGGTAATCAGAATTGGACCCTAAAGGTAAAAATTGCCATGCTAGTAAAAATTAGCCGAGGGAGGATATATGGTTGCTATTTATAACAGTAAAGAATCAACTGCTTTCTTCTAACACTGGAACTTCTTGACTTCTTAATACTGGAGCTTTCTTCTAACACAAAGCTAACAAGGAGCTTTCTTACAATGGCAAATGGAGTAGTCCAAAGTCAACTGAATATTTAAGTTTCTGACTGATTGGTTCCTAGTTTAACATTGAGTTCACTGGGCTTGCTCTATGGCCAAGCTGTAAGCATTTCCCCCATGATAAGCAGGCAGACAAGGACATTTGAATCCCACGCATACTCCCATCACATAGTTGCATGTCCCTCTGGCTTGGCACGAGCTCACTCCTGGCCACGTGGAGGGGCTACTTCTTGGGTACATCGAAGAGACAATAGAGCTGAGAAAAGGTAGTGAACAGTGGGCTACTAGACGATGTTATATAACCCCTGTCCTGCTCCCACTCACATCTGAGGGACTCCAGAAAAAGAAGGGTAAACTGACCGGCTGCTGGGGGACCCATTCTTGGGGCTATATCAACCTTGCAGGCAGTGTCTTTGTATTTTCCCAATCAGTTTGATCAGTTCGTAGACTACTGACTTCAATGTGAGTGAGCGGCAGTCTGTGTACTCAGAAGAAGGCATACATTTTTCAGTTTCATATAATTTAAATAGGGCATGAAGCAGAGACACATATTTCTCAGGCATGAGTACCTAGCTAGGTGTGAAAGACCTAAGCACTTCAGTCTCCACAGACCTACTCTTATTAATAGCTGGCAGTGCACATGTTTATATGCTTTTTGAGGCAGTTGATCCTGCTTCTTTCCTGCCTCATCCCAACCTTTCAATTTAAATTGTTTGTATTTTCCTAATTTGTAGGTTCCTGCAAGCAGTGCAGATTTATTCCACTGGTGGAGGGAACAAGGGGTGGCATTGGACTAATGCAAGAATTTACTGAAGAGTTGCACACAGCTTTTCCTTTGCGAACTGCTCATTCATCTAGTCTACTCTTTCCTGAAGGTTTGGTTTGGAAATGATGTGCTTAAAGCTATCTGGACCTCAACAGCTTCAAATGCAGTGCACGCAAGCTGTTTCCGACATTCTGAATTGGGACAAGATGCTGCAATATCCAATGATGTCAAATAAAAGAAAATTGAACTCAAAGCAACTTGCAGGGATCAGGTAATCCATGCCCTATGTTGCAGCAAGCTTAGCATTACCTAGATCACTACTGACAAATGTTAATCATCTACTCTGTTCTTAAAAACTCCTGGGGGGCAGATTCTCCTGCCTACTGAAGCAACCTATTCTGCTATTTGTTTGTCCTTAGTCACCTATTGATTTGTAGTAACCCTTAGAATTTGGACTGATCTGAATGGAGAATTCCCAGATTGGTTATTCTGTTGCCAAAAAAGATGGTTTTGGTTTGTACAGGAGTTTTCACTTTTGAAGTTTTATGGAATGGAGAAATCCATAGCTCTCGCTTCAGGTTTCAAGCCTGTTCTCTGATGTTTTCGGAAGTAAAATGAACAAGGTCCTCCAGTGAGTCAGAGCTGAAACTGCTTGCAAGGCAAGCTTATGGAAGCTGAAGTTTGTGCAACCCCCAGTCAAGCTCAGACTTCTAGGACTGTGAGGCATCTGGCTGCACAGCAGGAAATCTGTCAGCCTGCTGAAATGGATCTCCTATGCTCTGCTACAGGCAGTGCAGGCCAGGTCACGGAAGGGCAGGCACATTTTCCTGGGAAGGTTAAATTAAACCAATGCGTCCGTGCTAAATATGCAAATTATTTAACTGATGCATTCCTATAAAAAAAAAAAAATTGTCTACTTGAAACCACGTGTTTATCAAATATGCTAATTCTTTGCCCTGAGATCACTCACTCTAGTTATGCTTTTCACTGCATTTGTGGGTAACTGTGCAGATACAAGACTATTTTATGTCATTCTACAAGATTATTTGTTTGCATGTTCTTATATTAGGCCTCTATACTGATAGACTTCCACTTTGGCTTGAAAGTTTGCCAGGCAAGAGCCTTACTGCATGTGGGCTTTGTAGGAAGAGATCTAACAAATGGAGGGAAAATTTTGTGTATGTGTGCAGCTTTGTGATTGTGTCTCTTATTGCCTGCAACGTTATCAGCTTTCATTATGATTAATTCTGAGCTGGCAATGAAACAAACTGCCTGCATTCAGACACTCGCGGGAACGTGTCTTTGAGCGGGTTCGCAGCTCTTCGGTTCACTTTCCAAGAACTTCAAAGAAGTAGTTAGGCCTTTTTAGTGTGTCTGTTTTGCAGCCAGAACACCTATATTTATGATTCTGAACACTGTTTGATCCTTATGTTAATGTCTTCTAACTGGCTGACAATGTTTTTTCAAAAGTTAAAAAGAAACCTCAGCTATAGAAAGAGCTCTTGCCTGTGGAAATAAACACTGTGCCACTACTCACCTGCCATTCAATGCCAGGGTTATGAGGAGTGCTTGGAGAAAAATACATGCTGAATGCAAGAGCACCTTCTTTGCTGCTTGCCCTTTGCTCCCTTTCACAGCACTTGGAATTTAAATGCCTTAGTGACCAGGTTCGTCTTTGCTTTGCTGGAAAATGTTATTCTCTCCCCACAGGCCTACAACTTCTACAAAAACACAAGTGATTTCTTTACAAAAGAGGGAAGCAAAAGCTATTCTGTCTGATTCTTGAGCAAGAAGTAACACAAACAAATGCTGCTCAGTTACACAAAATGAAATGAATGTGAAGGCAGGACACGTCTTTGCAGCGTGCAAACAACCCAGAACAGGGACAGAACTCTTGTCACTACATAATTGTTACGAGATGTTCCCTCTCTGAAGCGGTGGAAAGGGAAAGCAATGCAGCCATCAGGCATGCTGTCCTTCATTCCCGTAACCTTTTTTTTTTCGTCCTCTCTTATTCCTGTTTGAACACTCTCTTTTTTATTACTAAAGTTAACTGTTACACCTGCTTACAATTTAATCTTAGAAAAGAAATTAAATGAAACAGAAGGTAACACCAGAAAGCTGTTGATTAGCTTTCTAGTCTCACAGAGTGATGAACCAGACTCTTTTCTCTTCTGATGAATGTGTATATTGAATATTTCCTTGTTTCTGTCTGTGCATTTGTCCAAATATGAAATTAACTGCTTTTGGGGGATTTTGCCTCTACGTGATCCAGTAAATATCTCATACTCCTCCCAAGTAACTTCAGTTAGTGAAATAGTCTCTCCATGAGATGCCAAGAGTAAAAGTATTTAGAAGTGCAACTGAAATATGTTCAGAATCTTTTTCTTCACAATTTTGATTCCTATTTCAAGGTGTATTTGCTCCTGGAAAGAACAGTAACTGAATAATTCACATTACCTTCAATGCAGAGATATCTGTCCTTTTCCTTTCATACTTCCTCAGGAACCCTACTACTTGTTACTGCTGATTTTGCCCTTGATAGGTTGTCACTGTGAAGTCCTCAAAATAGACTGAGACTATGCCTCTTAGTCTCTTAGTCTGAGCAGAAAACTCAAGTCTTTTTTCATTGGGGTACTTTAAAGCTAAAAATACTTTCCAATATTTTTCTATATTTGTTTTTATTCCACTGCCAATTCTTAATCTGTCAATCTACAGTGTCTGTGGGGACATTTTCCCAGGGTTACTCAGAACAAAAAAGAAGCTCCTGTGCTTCATTGGACAAGAGTTGTTTCCAGGCCTGTTACCTTTTGACACAGAAAGTGTCATAACGAATCTTATTTACATTAGTCCCTTGAATATAGTAGAAAAACATGTTACAGAGTAGACTTTGAAATCTATTCCTCGGGTTTGATCCATTTCTGAAGGAAATATAATTTCTGACTATTTGATTTTGAATTACATCTCTAGGCACTAATTTAATTAATGAAATGTACGGTCCCTTACATTGATTTTTTTTTTTTTTATCATTTTCTTTCTTTCTTTTTTTTCTCCTGGGAAAGAAGGCTGGTACACAATCTGAAGCGCTCTGGGCATCTTGTAGGAATGCCTCCAGTCTCACTTGATAATAGCTAATATGCCTGCCCAGTAGAGAGGATCTAGTTAACCCTGCTGTTGGCACTGAAGCTGAACCAGCTATACATTGGACAACTGATAAGTTTCAGAACTGCATTTTAAATGCATTGTCTAAGTGCCTATGCAAACACTGTTCCACAAAATCCAAAAAATATACCTACAGTAATCAATGTGATGTGATTTTAGAGATTCCAAGCTAGACTGAGGTTAACTAGCATACAAAGATATAGTAACTTGACTCTTGGAAGCAGTATAGCTCTGTTAGGATTGCACCATACTGGACTAATCAATCCTGCTTTTTAACAAGGCAGTTGCCTTGGAACAGGATTGCTCCTTGCGGTGTGAGAATTGAGAGCTCATTTGGGTGCTTTGCTGTGTGGTACCGCATAGTGTAAATTCATTGAATCAGTAGGATCAACTCACGATCACAGATATTTCAATTTTGAGAGGGGGAGACTTGCAGCCTAGCCCTTGAAGAAAGTTCATAGTGGCTTTCTGCTTTTGTCAAGTGAAACTTAATTTGTGACTAAAAGCTTCTCTGTTCAGGAGATATAGCATGCTAGTGTGCTTCAAACATCTCTTAGTTTGTCATTGTCATATGTTTAGAGATGCGTTTTCATGTTTTTCAAAATATAAGTTTTTCCATTTAAACAAGTCGCTTCTTGTTACACGGGAATTCAAAGTAATTTGCCTGTACATCTGTAAAGCAAACGCAATACAATATATTTGTCTTATATTTGCACTCAGTTCTGCAGAATCATTTTCTTTATTCTAGCTAAGCAAAAATATGAAGGATGACAGATAAATGAATGATGGGATATTTTATTGTGCTGAATTCACTCAACTCAATTTTCTAAAGGAAAATATTGAAGCGTCGGTATCCAACTCTGTGCCTTGGAGTGCCATCTAGTCATGTATAGAATGTTTTTTTTTTTTGGATGTAATAGGGCAAAATACAGCTGCATTCAGATTTTAGTAGTTATTCATAAAATTACTTTCTTTTTTTTCTAAAGCAGAAGGTAAGTGGAAACCTGTGGTTTGCTGGTAAAGTGCAGGGCAAGAGGAAGTAAAATCACAAAAAATGTTGTTTTCAAATGGTCATGTATGTCAAAGACCAGCAAGGTAGGACTTGCACTACAGAAACACACCATAGAGGCAGGAGAGTGAGCGGGTGGCTCAAAAGCACTCTGAGATGCAATGATGACACTTTACCTGCTAAATACATGTACAAAATGCTGCACAGATTGAAACAAACAAAAGCTTATGTGTGTGTTCTGTATTTCATGTTGGTTTTCCGCCTCGTTACTCACTGGTTCCTAGGAAGTCAGAAGTGACAATTTCTTGACTACAAGGCTTCAGATACTTCAACTTTAAATGTTAGTACAAGCATCAAAGAAAGCTATATGAACAAAAATGTCTTAAAGCGCAAAACTCCAGCGTTTCAATGAAGTAGAGACAAGCTCAATTACATACATCTAAAACTGAAAGGTCGTGACTGAATGCACAAACAGGACCACGCCTGTGCAGTGGCCCTGGAATACGCCCTCAATGCAACGGTGCATGCAAATGCAGTCCCATATGTTACTCAAAGTCCTGTAAATCCTGTCAATTGATTTTAAGTCGTTTATCCTCACTGTTTCCAAGGATATAGTCTATTTTGAAACAAACGACTGTAAAAATCTTAAGGCTCTAGGAACTAAGGTAGAGTGAAGCGCTTCTCATCAGATATGCAACTGGAGGAACTAAGGTTGAGTCTTTGCACTCAGATTTTACAAACTGCCTTGTGGCTATAACAAAAGAAGTATTGGTTCTATTCTGTTTCTTACGTATCTCCACTATGAAGAAAGTGGACCAGTTTCCACAGTTGTGGGGACCTTCAGAAAAGCAACTGGCCTGATTCTTCAGCTTCAAAATATGAGCAACACTCACTGATTTTGAAGAGTGCTGCTCATGTTGTACAGTGGGAGACAGAAGTGCTAAGATTGAAATAAAATAACTTTTTTTTGTCTGGCAGTGACACAGTGACCAAATTGGTGCCCGTGTGTGGGAGTATGATGATGTAAACATTACAACTATTCCAATACTATTCAAATAACTATTCCAACTGTATTTTAACACGCTTCAGTGTAAAGTTTTTGTCTTTATATGTTATGAAGCCATGCCTCAGGTTTTATCCAGCTGGTAATGAAGTTTTGCAGGAAGATGAATCCAGCTTTGTCATTGCAGCTAGAAACAACTGGCAGCTTCATATTTTCTGTGTTTCTGTGTTTAGGAGATATTTTTAGTACTCAAACTAACTAACAAGATTCTCCTTTTCCAAAATATAGTAGCTTTTTTGCCTTGCAGTAAAGCTAAACTTCACAGTCTTTGCACAAAGATACCCACCTTTTTCTTTAGGAAACTCCCTTCTGTTTTCAGAAGTTGGGTTTTAGTTATGGAAGATTATTCCTGACCCATGTGAAATTTTTCATATTTTTGCGTTTCCATCAATTTGTGATGCAGATTGTGTATGTTCCCATTGAGGGAATATACCCATCCCTATTCAACAAAACATGGACAACATATGCATTTTTTTTCACTCAGAAGTTCTAGGCTTTTATTTAATGTTTTGATTTGGAGGGTAATCCTACAGCCTTTGCTTGGCCAAGATGTTCCTGCGTTTCAAATCTCAGGCTGGATTGTTGAGCTACTTTTTAATTATCTGTCGAAGACACTTATGTTTTGAACGTCCTGTCTACCGTCACCTCTGATTGCTGGCACTAATGATAGGCTTAATGAGTGCTGAGAATGTGACAGACAGCATCCCTCTTATGTTGTTTCTCAGCCTTTAGTTTTGCTGTTGAAAAAGTCTGACCTTTGATTCACTGGACTATGTGAAAGCTTTTGGGAAAAAAGATTGGCAGACATGAAAGAGTTAGTGCTGTAGTTGTACAGAATGGACACAAAAAGCTTCTTTTTTGTAACTATGTTGGAATATTTACGTGAATGCATTGTAACATAGTAGCTTGATAAATACTCTGAAATGTGCAGTTGGTTGTTCTCTAGTGCACAAGATGGATTTCTGTAGAAAAATTAATATAGGTCATTACAAATGAAATGCTGAGAGATTTTCTAGTTAGGTAAATTTATAGACAGGTAAGGGGTCAGTCTTCTGTATCACTGAGGTTCAGTGATGTGCTCTCTTGCTTACGTAGGGTGTTATTTAGGAATAGGTGTTGCAGTTTAAATTCATTAATTTAACATTTCACCTTTATCAGAAATTATCAAATTTGAACAAGTCCATGTTAAACACTGAATCATCAAGCTTTCCATTTAGCCATGTCTAACGCTAACTTTAACAGAAAGATACACCAGAATAAGACAAAGCATAGCAGAACCAAACTCAGGTATTACCTAATCACAGAGCATTTTGTATGAGGGATATTTTAAAACCCACGAGCAGCAGATAAGTGCCTCACTCCTGATGCAGTTTATCTCCTCAGCATTGTGGCCTGTTATGCACATTTAACTTTTTATGTTAGCTTTTCATAGAAGATTGCCTCAAATTCAAAGTCTTGCCTTTATCTTCCAGAGGCTCCAGGCAGGACCAGAGGTAGACTCCTACATCGGAGTGAGTCATCACAGGCTCACTATATTGTCAGTGAAGAGAAATAGGTGCTTGATGGCATACTTCTCATTCTGAGGTCAAAGCCTAAAATAGTTTAGACAAATCTTACCCAGCACTGCTTATTTCTTCCTGTTGACTATATATAGGTAGGTTGAATTCCACCCGCGCACAATTGAACTCTCTGCAGCAAAGAGAAAAACTGGTCTACTGGCTCCAAATACCAGCTGGATGATAATAGAAGACACTTTACTGCGAATATTTCCCCTGCTGGGACTGATTGAGTGAACAGACAAGTGACAAACATGTTATGAGACCTAATGAAGGTAGAAGAGGTACGGACTGCAGGGAGGGCTGGATAAGCGCGTACACACAAGTACACTGGCAATGTAGCAGGAGATACAAGCCCAACAGCCCTTCCTAATTTGGTAATCTGCCATACACCTCTTATTTTATCTAAGTACAAAGGTACTCCTGCTCAATGTAAAGATTATATTTCATAAGTCAGTGACATCATCTTTCTCCTCCTCTTCCAGGAACAATTAAAACATTTCATATTAAATCAGTGCAAATATCGTTCCTAGTTATCTCTGAGATGACTTAATATTCCATACAGGCTGAGAAGAAATACTTGGGAGAGTCAAACTGCTGCTTCCTACAGTGAAAAATCCTGCTAGGAAGTGAACATTTTAAAATGAAGACTCCTATTTTAAGAATTTGATTCTCTATCAAATCTGGCAGACTGTGTTTTCTGACTTCTGTGTAAAGGAGAATATGCTTACTGATTATTTTTCTCTGTACAGCTTACTATTGCTTGCCAAGAAGAGATGGATGTTTCTAGGTCTCCACGGAGTAATATTGAAAGCCAGTACACAGGGAATTTCCTTCCTCACCTAAACAACTTTTGGCTGCAAAATTGAATATTGCTATTCTTTCCACATAAGCTAGGGCCCTTTGCAAAAGTATGCTGCTGTTTATGAAAACATGTCTGTCAATGTAATAACTAAGCATGTATCAACTTTCATTCAGTGGTTCAGAAATAATGTACTGGTTATCTAATGTTATATCGTTTTTCAGACTGATTGAAAAACAAGAGCTGACTCCAAACTGTCCAATTTCTTTCATTATCATTAAAATAATTTTCTGTTCAGTGGGTTTTTCTGGTAGTAAGTGGTGCTTACGGTTTGTTATCATTGTTATACAATCTGTGTTGATATTGGGAATTCTGTCTTTTTACTGTTACAGCAGTCTGCATGGTTTTGAATAAATGACACGCATCAGAATAAGTAAATTGTTAACTAATTATAATAATACTTTAAGTTTAAAGTGGTGGAACTGATGCGCTTTAAATTTGAAATGGCAAAACTGGGAGTAATTCCATAAGCTACTTTGACCTAAAACTAGTTATGGGAAGGGGAGAATTGGGATGTTCTGAGGCTACAATGATCTTGTTGAGACCACTGTGTGTGAGGCGCTGATGATATCCATGGAAGCTAGAGAGTCATCCAGCTGACCAGAGGTAGGCTTGCCAGATGGTGAGCTGAATACCTCATTGGACTCACTAGTTGGAGCCAACACTGACTACCATGGAAATTTAGACACAGCAATATCAATGTTTAGGCACTCAGGTCTAGGTATCTACAGTCTGAGCTCAATGCCCTCTGAGGGTACTGAAAAGCAATGAAAACTCTGAAGCCTGTTAGGCCATGGAGCCAAACTCTTTGTTTCTTATTTTCTCTTTACTCAACCCCACTGAAAATATTTGCGAGCTGAAATTTCTGAAGAGACCTGGTCTGAAAAGGACTATTTCAGGAAGGCAGTTGTTTGAAGATGCCATCCTTCAAGAAGCAGAACGTGCCTTTTTACAAGCCTTCACAGCAGACTCCCCCATAAGTCTGGGTGTGGCACCTTTGACAAGATGAGGTAAGACACACAGGTTATATGAATCTACCTTGTTGCACCTATTTGATAGGAATGTTGTTGCTGTGTTTTATCTTGTGTTTCTAAGAAAGGTATCTTCCTTACTCATTTCTTCTAAGCCTTCCATTCTTTTCCATTTTGACACGCTAGTTGGTGGCATCACAGAAATCACAGCAGCGTTCATCTGCCGAAAAGTGGAACAGCCTTCACTGAGGCATTAATTTACCTTGCCACTGGTTGGCTGGAGAAGGTGAAGGACAGAAAATGATCTGGGTCAAAGAGAAGATTTTACTCCAAGATCTCCAGAGATCTCTCCCTCAAAAAAGATGGGCAAACAGAATACAGGTTTGCAGTATGAGGAAGGTAGGATGAATAAAAGCAGTTCAGATTATTAAGAGTTCAAATCTGAATAGTGCTAACTCTGCTTCTGCAGTTCCTATTGGTTTGAGGCGGGTGCTTTTTACTTGTTACAGGTAGAAATATCTGACACCTAAACTCTTGCATAACAATGTGAGTATGATTTTTAGAAAATTCTACTTCCTAGTCAAGGACAGGGAATCTCAGAAATAAACTACCAGACTACTTCTAAGAGGGTAGATATGTATGTTATGTTGGTTTCCATATTCTAAATTAAAAGAAATCTCTTAATTTTAGACCAAAATCTAATACAAAATGAGATTAAATATGTATATATACCTCTAGATATACAGCTAACATCTTTTCTAGTTAATGTCTTATTAATCCTATCTGTGGTATAACAGCCGTTCTACAGCTAATAACTGAGTCCCAAGTATGTCTGGAAAAGCCTATGTAGCTGGAAAAAAGGAATATGTTTTCCAAACATGGGAAACACCTTCTCTTAGTGAAAGAATGCTAAAATTCCTCAAAAGGCCTGGTACCTGTGGCAGAAAATGGGACTAGATTAGGAAAAGATGTTTTTCCATTCTGTAGCTATGGAGAAAATCAAAGCTATACTTCAGAGCTTCTCTTATTACTCCAGAACTGAGCAACATCACTCACATTGTATCAAAGCCTGTGGGTGAAAGTACGCTTACGGAGGGATGCCCTCATAGGTGAAACCTAAATAACACTTGTATTTTTCCTCTCTGGTATTGGTATTGCATCTCATCCTCAGACTAGACACACATCTCAGTCTTGCATTGATCTTAACCTAGAGATATTTTTAACTCCTGGATTTATAAACTTTCCACTGTGCTTTGACTGCCTGCGCTTGCAGGAAGAGACTGAGAGTGACGTGTCAGGCTAAATGGCTGTTATCAGATATTCCCATAGAGCTCCAGAAATAGCTGGTGAGCATGTCTGGTAATTGCCATACTTAATCTCTGGATAGCTTCTGGTCCTTCTACTGAGCTGGTCTGCTTATTCCTCGATTCCCACAGGTGCAAGGAGATTCAAATCCATATCTCCTCATTCTTCTCCTTCCTCCTTATTGGCAAAGATAAAAGCTGCAGTATCAAGCTTGGAGACTGTAAAAATCATATTTGATTGCAAAGTGCCAGACACTCGAATCCTATCAACAGAGTTCAGCTCCCATTCCTATTAGTATGGGATGTTAAATTTTAATTTAAATCTATATTAATTTGTAATGTCTCAAGTATCTATTTTTAAACAATCTGTTGGCAAGCACTTTTTCCTGCCGCTTACCAGCAGAAATAGTGCAGCTTCTTCTGCCCATCTCTACTGAGGAAAAGATCTTAGCTAGATCAGATATATGGCCTTAAAGTTTCAAGGTCCCACACGAAATACAACATAGCACATAAACATTTGAAGCAGGATGTAAGTAGAACTGAAGCTGCAATGTCCAGAGTGTCTCACTCAGCTGCTGCCAAAGCTATCTAGTTGTAATGCTCTCCAGAAACCCATGATTCTGCTTCTGTGCATGCCCAGAACAGCTCTAGCTGAACCACTTAGTGCCCATGTCCTGCGGAAGGACGTCCATACAGGACAAGGGGACGCCAGAAAGAGGTGCCCAGACAATGCTGAGCAAGTCCGGGCACCTGAAGAGATCGAGCTACTTAACAGTAGTGCTCTACCCTGGTTAATTATATTTCCTAAGAAGCAGATTTGATTTTTCTGATTAGATTTTTTTAAACTAACACAGCTGTGATGCTTTTGCTACCTGAACTAGGTTGTTCTAAGCTAATATCTATGCACTATATAGCATTATATCCTGTAGTCATACCCTGTGAATTTTTGACCTGTTCTCAGAGGGACCAGATCAGCTGCTCATAGAATTTGGACCTTTTTTGAACCTGGTCACAATAACTTTATATGAAACATGAACAGTGATGGTGCCCTTCTTCGATAAAACAGCCTAGTCGTCAGAGCAAACCGGGCAGTAAAACCTCCATTTCACTTCTTCCCAAAAGAGGTCCCTAGACCTGCCACAGTTAGGCCAGGATTTTGGTGAAAGAAGATCCACTGTCCACAAAGAACTCAGCAGTCATTGAAATTTGACTTGAATACATTCCCAGGTCTACTGTTGCCTCTCATAACCTATAAGTGGCTCCTTTTTCAGGTTGATGGGAATGTTGAATACTTTTCTAAGGCATCTGACTTCTTCCACTCCCAACTGAGAGCTCACCTACCCAGCTCCATGCTGGACTCATCTTCAGGATCCTCCCTTTGGGGTGCCGCAATCATTAGGCATAATTATAGAACTTTTAGCAAGAGTAGTGGCTTGTAAGATGGTCAACATTTTGCTTTTGTATGGAAAAGAAAGTTTAATCACCCTGATGCCTTCATCCCTTGATGTCCACATTATTTGTAATGAGGCATGAACAGACATAATCTACTCAGATAACACCTGCACCTTCTGTCTTCTGAGAGGAACAGAAGTATGTTTTTTTATAAATTTCAATGAACTGGTTTCCTTCCCCACGTACTTCTATCAGCTGCCTTTCTTCTTATTGCTGAACTTCAACAAAACACATTCTGAAAATTCGATATTTAAAGTTTTAAGTTGAGCTTAATGTCTAATTGGAGAGAATTTTCTCAGCAAGTACAAAGGGGCACTGTATATTGCCTTCAGTCATGTTAGCTTTCAGTAATGAAGACAGGTAAACTAATCCTTTCTTTCCAGCCACTCTATTCTGAAAATAGGCCACGTCCCATTGGGAACAAAAGATGCTCCTAGAAAAGTCTATAATTAGATAACTTCAACTGTTCTGCACAAATACCTCATTAAAGTCCCACTATGATCAAGTCTGCTGATGCATAAGACAGACATAAACATCTCAGCTGAAAGCTACATTTTCTTTGATTCATTCTGTAAAACAAATATTTTAGTACTTATCTCCTTAAGCAGATAGCTGTTTTTCTTCATTGATAACCTAATCAAACGCCTACTGCAGCTGCTGCAACATTTTCCAATAATTTGCTAGGTTTTGGATTAGGACCTGATGAAGGCTGATGCAGAGGCTGCAGAATAAACTCCTACTAGCACTTACTTCATCTAGTGTACTCTGCAGCAGTGCCCGCTCACTGATCCAGAATGAATGGCAGCTAGATTTTTGCTTAAAGTTTATGTCATATGCTGACGTTGAGTGTGATACGTCAGAAAGTAAGGTGAGGATGAGTGTCTGCTTTAGAACGAAACACGGGGAAAAGGAGAGAAGAAGGGAATTTTGTACATTTTTCTAATTTTTTTGCGGTATTCTGTATTGTTTGCTTTTTTGGTGAAACAGCTGTCTGCATGTGGCACTCAAATTATTTCTTGTAAAGTTTAGATTATGGTGTCATTTACTTGCACTAGAATCTTAATCTTCAACACTAGTTCTTGGTTTTACATGTATTCCCCACTCACAGAAAACCTCTTCATTGAAGTCAATGAATTGTTTCTACTGGGCACAAGAATAGGCGGTGCTGGTTAGCTTGCTGCTTCTATGTGATTCACTGTCAGATTGCAAAATCAATTTTCTTCTTCTAAAGAGTGATAATGTCAGCTCCTGCCATTATCTTATAACTAGGTTGCATGTCTTTCAGCTGGCAAAAAGAAGTAGAACAGCAATCTCTCGCTGCACTTTGGCTAAATAACCAGCAATGCTTGAGCGTGTTTGTTTTTCAAGAGAGAAGTCCTTGGAGGCTAATGACAAGCAGTTAAGGGGGATATGATCTGTTTGCACAATTTTTTTTTCTAACTGACTTGGCACCTTTGTTTGCCTTTTAGGAAAGAATCTGGACCTCAACAAAATGAGAGGGGGAAGGTAGGTTTGAAAGGTGGAGATAGAAGCTGACAATCTGAAGTTTGTTTTTTTTTTTTTAAGATATCCAAAGATAAAACATATGATTATGCTGTTAACTAAAATAATCGAAAGAGGTTTAGGGAGGAAAGATGAGTATGTACATCAGAAAAGGAGAAACAGGAAGAGGCCGGTTTACTTGGCTTTGTTTTGTCTGGGAAACAATTCCACATTTTATGTTTAGTACAGTTCTTTCTACACTGTGTCTAGGCTTTTTCTTCTAGGGATTTGCTAAAGATTCTTAGTGTTCAAGGCCTGTTTAGAAGCTCTTCACACTGCAGTTTGCTGTTACAGATCCTGGGGTCTGGCAGAGGCTCTGATCCTTCTTGGTGTGATGCCAACAGTGGCAGCAGGCAGTGAACTACACTGTTGCTGCCAGCCCATATGCCATGTCCACACATTAATTAGTTCTCAAGAGTTGTTCCTCCTGAGCCCACCCATTTGTTGCTTTCGTTGATGAATGCTTCCTCTCATTAATCAATACTCCCTTCTGCAAAGTTCTGGTAAAGTCAGTTAGCAGACATGTATGTAGCATGTAAAACCAAAAATGTGGATTTTGTACCATTGAAATCCAAAATTTAAAGATCTGCAGAGCCAGGATGGCTTCCTTAAATTTTACAGCCAGCACACTGGAGATTTGACCGCAGGCTTATAAAACGGTCATACAGTATGGATATACTGAAACCTGAATATTTGATAGAGTGACTCAGGTCTCCCCTCCCAAAAACATTCTCTCTCTCCATCTTCACTGGTGTTAGTCAGCAAAGACTGAGTTCCTGCTTTAATATCTTAATCGAAAGTTTGGAAACATATCCCTATTCTTCCCCCCCTCCCCCCCTTTTTTTTTTTTGACAGTATCTGGTCATGTCACTCTCCAGATAAGAGAAGTAGGAGTTGAAAAAAGAAATGCAGTAGATTTTTAAGCTCCTCTTTAGTCATTTTTTCTGCTTTACATATGTTCAGCTAAATGCAAATCCTGTTGTTTATCTTAACCTAAAAAGCACCACCCAGAAGTCTTCCACATACTCTGCTCATATTTTTATGTTCATGGATTGTTTCAAGACACACTCCCATCCTTTGGGGTATTTCACACACTTGAGGACATCTTTTTGCTTTCCTGTCAACTTTTTGGCCTAGCATGCCCTACCCTTTCCAAATCCCTGGGAAGCTCTGTCCCTATCTCAGTCTTTATGATGTATTTCTGAAGTAGCCATTCCTAGACTTGCACATCAGTTCCTCCAGCACGCTAGGCATTGTGTGCAAAGGCTCTGTTTCATTGTTACCTGAACTAAATTGTTTTTGCATATAGACAGGAGCTTTCTCAAGCCTTGGACACATAGTTTAAATACAATAATAAATAAATAAAGGAGATGGCAAGAAAATTAAGGATATTTCTTTTCAGAACTAGATCTCCCTTTAGTGCGTGAAGAATTCCTTTTTCTCCATTGATTCCATTGCCTAAAATAGGTTTGTAGGGCATCTGCCTTAGGCTAGCCTGCCTAGCCCCTAGCTGCTGGCCCAGGAAGGTGTGCATTTCCTGCAGGTCCCGAGACTATTCTGCCAGCCTTCTGCAGATCTCTCCTGATTGAGGGCATCCGGAATGGCACTAGATACCTGTGTGAGGGCATGTGACCTTAATGCCTCTAAATGCACTTCTCTTACATTTTGTCTTTTTCTTCTCCCTGTTTTCAGCCATACATGCTTAGTTTCATCTCTGCTTCCTCTAGCCTGATCTTTCTGGTAAGGCAATCATAAGATCATAAACGAGGACTGAGAAGTCCCCCAAACCACTGTTCTGCCTCAGGAGGCAGCCAGCCAAAGAGGTACGAGTCAAGTGGCATGGCCTGTGGAAGGAGAGGCTCGGGGTGCCCATCTGCAGGCACTATTCTGCAGAGGGCTGATGAGGAAGAGGAAGAGGAAAAAGTCTTCTCTGCTAGTGCCTACCACCTGTCTCATTTGACGAGCGGATGCATCTATCCTACAGGTCTGCTCCTGGATAAAAACAGGTAGGCATGGACTTACAAGAGGCACGAGAGGTGTTAGTCGTTGTGAGCACTCGTGCTCTGGGAGCTGGAAAACAGAGGTTACAGAGCTAGTTAAAAGGAGACTGAATGCTGGTACCTCAGTCATTGAGCCTTAAACTCCCCTTTCTGTTATTAGAAGTTCTTTTTATTTTCTCAGAAAAAGATAAATAAGGAGATGGAGACAAGAGGCATCCTTTGCCAGGTCCTTACAGTTCTGCTACCGAGCTTTCTTTCTGTTGGAAACCATTATCCACAGAGTCTCTATTCATGTTTCATGGAAATTACCCCAATAAAACTACTGCACAGCAATGGCACTTCAGAAAGTTATCTTGCACATCTCTTAAAGATGTATCGGTGATGGGACAGCTCACTTTGATATTATACTTCTTCTAGACTTGTCTGCTGTGGGATCAAGGTTGTCTAAATTTCCAAAATAGAATATGAAACAGTCAGGTATGAGTTTGCTCTAGTGATTCTACGTTGTCTAGAAAATGGATCATAATGTTAACAGCAGGCATGTTATCTCAAGCACCATGTCATCAACTTAGGTATGTTCCAGAGCAGAAACAGCTCATGTCCAGCCAGTTCTGGGCCTTGGGGTGGTGGGTCATGTCTATACCAGCCAGGATTACAAACCTTTACAGCTGAAGGAATATGAAATAGTTGGTCATGTGGAGTGTACTTTGTGTGTAATAAGGTCTTTGAACCAGGGGATGTCTTCTGTACAAGGCCTAGATCTAGGAGACTGATACCTGATCTGCACAGGATCACTATAAAAGTGGGGAATAGTGGTGACGCTTCCCACTACTGCTATGATGCAGGCATCAGCTGACTATCCAGCTTCTTAAAATTCGCTCACTAAAGGCCATCCGGGTCGCCTGATGTTTACAGAGATCAGGGCCACAGATCGGCCCTCTCTCAGTGCCAGAGAGAAAGGCGAGGTGAGAGGACAGTACATATATCTAGGCTATCCTTCAGCCATTCTGACCAGCAAGACTGTATAACCACTCAGCAGGGGTAAATGCACTGCACGGTGGAAGTTTTGCATGCAGCAAATTTTAAATGGAAAAGAAAAAGCTATCAAGGTAGATAATTGTTTTGATGTTTTGCCAAACGAGTGGGTGTTCACAATGGACTAAGGAGAGTATAAGTGATTTTGCAGGTGGTCCTAGGAAATGGAAGAGAGTGGTCAGGGAAGCGGATGTGCAGAGGTTTAGGGAATTTATTGTAGCCTCAGTAAACATAAGAAATCTGAACATGAACTTGAACCTGCTCAGACTTCTTAGAGATAAGTTCCATATGTTACTGTGGTGATAGGTAACCATTATAAGAAACCATTCAGAGCAGACCACTTCCTTATTTAGATTACTTTAAAACAACAGTGAATGTTCTTGAAACATAATGAGCCCATAACTAAAGGTTAACCGGGGAAGGAGAATTTCCAGTCCCATGTTGATTTGTTCTAATGGTTAATTAACCTTAACCTTACCCGAAAACCTCAACTGTGCTTTTAGCTGGTAGCTTATGGATCATCCTAGTCCTATCAGTACTCTTGGATGGTCTTTTTTTTTTTTTTTTTTTTTAAGTAAATTGACCTCACACAGTGGGTGTAACCAAGTATTTCCCTTCCCTGTTTGTATTTCTTTTTTTTGTGTATTTATCTTACCCCTGCTTTGTTCTATCTTAAAAGAAAAACGTTATTGTATTCTCAAAGGCAGACTGATTCTCAGTATGAATTAGGAAGAGGTAGACAGAGGCTGATCAGCAGTATGACGATGATTCTCATATCTTAACATATCCTACCACAAGAAAGTAGGTGCTGGAAGAGCTGGTACTAAGGGTGGCCCCTTCACACTCTGTTGTGCTTCTACCCCTTCACCTCCCAGATCTGCACCTGATATTAAAAGCATCTTGTAGAGCTGAACAAATAAAGGTTCACATCTCACCGTGCATTATGGTGCATGAACACAACATAGACTGTGAAGTGAAAATGAAAGCTCTTAAAATTCTGAATTGATCTGGACAGCTTTTGTACTTCAGGACAAAAGCTTAGTGAGTTGAGTGTATTTACTTGCTGAAAGCCTTCTGCTGGAAATGATTTGATGTTGAACTATAATTCCAGGTTATTATTGCAAATTTTGCCAAGAGAAGAAGTGGAAATTGACTACTTATTTTTCAGCTGGTCTAGACTAAATGAGAATGACAAGCAATGGGAAAAGAAACATCATTTCACACCCCGGGTGCTATCTCATGGGAAAAAAGCAGAAATAATTGATGTCTAAAAGTAAACTACTCATTAGGATGGACATGTGGGTTAGAGAACCTGTGGATGAACAACAGGACTGACTTTAGCTGAGGCTGATTTTTTTTTCTCATTCTCAGTGTACAAAAATATCGGCAATGAATAAAATAGAACTATGCTGAAGCCAACATTGCAGGCCACCCTCTGGGTGAGATAATTTTATACCCAAGTTTTCTTGGGAACTAGACCAAGCCAAAATGCCAGAGCTATTTTGGTTGTTCCTCTGCTTGTCCTTCCGCTGGGACAAGACTGTTCACTAAGCGCAATCCTCAGTGAAGCTAGAGGTAGGAATATAATCTTGTTTTGCCAGCCAGTATTATTTTGTTCATTATGAACTTGGCTGTGTCTCTGACTATTGATCTAAAAGTGCCTTGGTTTTCTTTCCTGTCTCTTTTACAGCATCTAAGTCTTTGAGCTCTCTGACCACAAGCAGCACTTAATAGCTGGTATGCCCACTGCAGAGCAAGGCACGTTACCCAGTTACTTAAAGCAAAGAGAGGAGAAATAATGAACATACACGTTTACAGACTTTTTCACTTGGCAGCTGTCCGAGCACAGTGAGGGCCAGCTGCCCCCTGCGGGATGGGAAGCTTGGAGACAAGGGGATCCCAGGGCCGGCGGGGACAGCTGCAGTGTCACTGAGCTGGCCTCACGCCCTGGCACCCGAACCCTGCGCTCTCCAGGCCATTACAGTCCACTTTGAAAGGTGAAGGACTGCATGGAAACTGTCAGGCTGATGGGAAGCCAGCATAACCTTACTGGCTTTACTCCTGCTTTAGATCAAGGAAAGTGGGACAATAAACCTGTGAATTTCGTTGAGCCCTTGGCTACAGTGCAAGGGGTGCAGCAGGCACAGGCTTCCTTAATGCAGTGATATCTTGACTTAAAAACCATGAAATTAGGTGGTTGTTCCCTAAAATAAAATCAGCTGAGCTCTGCCCCAAGTCTCCCCCTAAAATTATTTCGTCTGTCACCCTCTCCTGCCCCTTCCAATAAGGAAAATGAAATCGTTAATACAATCGATTTATTTTCCAGTCCCCCCTGTTAATTAGGATGCTGCGCAAGGAAGAAGAGGCTGTAAGGAGAACGCTGCATCTGGCTAGTCTGCTTTGCACCCAGAAGGCAGGTATATTACCTTACCTGTGTGCTCATAACCCTGTGTTGCTGAGATGTGTCATAGCGAGCCCCTGGGCACAACTGATGTATTCAGGAAAGAAAAGTGGCTGCTGTAACAACCAAGGGCACACTTTGGCCACTGTACACTGCATTTTTGCTTCTGTGGAAAAAAAAACAGAGACTGCATGTAACAGTAGACTAGGTGAGGAACCTGAGAGCAATGTTGCCCTGCCAGGTGGCATCAGTGAAGGATGCCTTATGAACACGCTCTCATATTTCCACTGTCTCCTGTGAAGGGAAGGAGTTAAAGCACTTCTCTTACAGGCAGAAGTTACAACCCACATAGTATGGGAATTAAGCTATTCTGTTTAAGCAGAACCATTTCTATAAACATCTGAATTTAAAAATGGAATACAACTACTCTTTTTAATGCTCTAGCTGCCTTCCCACTCACATATGCATTTTTCAAATCCAGTAAAAAAAGTTAATTGCACACCCCTTTGATCTCAGGCAGTACAGGTTCAGATTTGTCCTCTGTGTTTTAAAAACTGCCATAAATACATTATGCAGGTGGACAAATAAGCACTCTGACAGAGCTGTGATTGCCTATTATTGTTTCCAGGGAGTTTATTTCTACGGAAAGGTAGCAATTCATTCACCTCACTCTCTCCTGGTTTTTAGCTTCAGTAATCATTGCAGTCAGATTTATTTTTGAGCTTTTTCGGATTTAGGTGACTATGCAGCATGTAAATAGAATGTATTGCTTTGGATTATTGTTCTGGAACCACCTTTAAAATTGCTTTAAGACTTCAATTTTTCACTCAGAAGGAAGGTATGGGGTATTTATTCTTTGTGGACAAGACCATCGTGTGCGTAAGCCTCTGTGTACCCTCCTCAGGTCTGTACTGCCAGACACAGTTGCATTTTCTGAGTTGTTGTGAGGATGACAGGAAGAGCTCAATGAAACTTTGAATTGCTGTTTTGTGGGAAATTCTGACATTTGGAAACTTGTTTTTCTTCTGAAGCAGAATGATTTACAATGCCTTTGGAAATCCTGAAAGTGGGCCATTTTAAAAAGCATCATTCCACCTTCTAGAAAATCTTATATTGCATAGTTGAAATAGTCATTTTAATGGGAAAATCAAAGTGTCACTGACTTTTTGGTACTGTTTCTATGTAAAGAACTGCCTAAATGAGTAAGCATCCCAGTGTCAGGCCGAGTGGCATTTCTGTAACAGTGGTCTCAGGGGAGAGCTGTGGCTGCAGGGAGAGTGAGCATCAGGGCACCTGCTGCTTTTTCTTACACAGAAATTTCTAGCACCGAGCTGGAGAAGTGCTGGCTTTCCCTGTGGTGACAAAGCCGTTTTTGTTCTCTGCCTCTAGCGACGTGATGCAGCCATAATGCAGCTGCATCTCGGTTGTGCCATTGAAGTAGGTTTAGATTTCATGCAGGTTCAAAGATCCTGAAGAGCAGGAGGAGAGGGAGAAAAAATCACAGGCTGCTGTAGCAGGTCCAGGGCCAGGAGGATGACAGAGATAAATGAAGAGAGAAGCAATGTAGCTGTATAGGGATGAGACCTAAAAGGAACAGAAGGAAGAAAAGGCAGCTGTAATGAGGCTCCCGTCAAAACGACTGGGTCTGAGTTAAGAGTAGTTGGAGTATCTCTAACATGATCAGTAGTTTCCTTCCTGTCAGGGCACCCTGGACATCCCTGTTATTCTTCCGCTGCTGGTGAAGAGCCTGCTTATCCAGAGGTATTCTCATCCCCTGTGACCATTGTAAGAGCTTTGCTGTTGTGGCTTCCTACAGAAACAAACTCTCTGAGACATCTGCCCTCTTACCAAGAACTTTTGAAAACCAGTGACAGATTTCAGCCTGATCTATATCTCAAAGATAATGGAGTTCCAACAATTTTTGTAGAAAGGGATGACTGCAGGAGGAGGGTGTTGGGGTTTCAAATATTCTCAAATTTATTCTTTTAATTTTTGATCATTATTCTCATAACCTCTGATTTTATTAGTGGAGTTGCTTGGGTGAATTGTCAGCCAGTGGTGAAACAGCCTGAGAGGGCAAGTCACCTGTATGCAGAGATACTTGAAACAGAAAATCCATTATAGAATTGACTGTATAGTTGAATAAAGCAGATGTCTGAAGCTAGGCTTTGTTTTCAAAGGCTACTAGCTGGATGCTAAATCCAATACAATTTGTTTAGCCTATTATGTCTTTTTCTTTGTCAGCAGCATGACTTTGCAGAGAAGTACATTAACTTTGCTTCCAAATAATATGAAGCCATCTGAGGCAAAGAGCCTGTTTGTGAACATTTCAAGAAAAGACTGGCAAACGGTCCCACCTTCTGTACCCCTATGTTGCCTCAAAGGCTGGAGTTAAGCTAGAAAAGCAAAGTTGTTTCTGATGGGATTAAGAAGGTGGGCATTAGTATTTGGTATACCCTAGGTGCAGTATTTTTTCTCCTCACTTGATGTGGACTGCCTTTGTAAAGACACTCTGGGCAGATGAATTGGAGAGATTGTACAACAGCCCAGCCCAACCCATCATGTGAGGCAGAGCTGCTATACTACACCTTCTGGTGACATCTGGGAGACAGGAGATGCCTGACCTTCATTAAAACTATGTCTGGCCATTACGATAGCTCCTCTTTTACTGACTTTGTGCCTCTAACAGTAACAGGCCCTAGTTCTTGTGCTTGAAACTGTGGAAATCTTTTTTGCTAGCCCTGGTTTGGCTATACTTTTCCAGGCATATTGCCTTCCACAGTCAGTCCTTCTGTCTGCATCTGCTGACCAAGAGTGGGTTGGCTGCCTGTTCCGAGTTTGAAAGTGTTTTTGGCATATAGGCTGCTTATACAGAGTTTCAGACATATACCTTAGTCTTAGACTTAGATCTTAGATTCTCTTGATGGCAGCCATTAGCACCTTCCAGCTTATCATCTTTCATGGAGACTTCTTTTTTTGTTTCCTGTAATCATCTTTAAATAAATATAACTGAAAATTATGGCTGGAAATACTTTTGTACTTTGGTTCCAATACCTTTGTCCGCAAACAATCTTATATCTGATTTTCAGCTTTTTTGCATCTACTGTCAAAAGTACCTCTTTATCGTTTTGCAATAAACCCAAGAAAGCTCACATTAGATTGCACTTATTTTGGCATCCTTCTTTATCCTTTTTTTCTGGCTTACCTTAATCCTAAAAAAGTTGAAGTTTTCTTCTTCCTCTTCCTTATGAAACTTTTAGTACTGTCATGTTAGGTTCCTGTCATGAAAACTGATAATGAAAGTACTGCTTTAAAAAAAAAATTCTCATTCATTAATCATGGTGACATCTCATATTAACTAGTTAATGTATAAAGGCTTTGGGCATTTATGAATCTGTCATTTCAGAAGAACTAAAATGAAGCAATAGTATTTCAGGAAACCGAAGAAAAACGCACCAAAGGTGAATTGAATGTTATATAACAGCTCCAAAAATATCTATTCTATACGTGGAACAATGCACTTTTTAAAAGTAAAAATCAAAACACATCAAAGAATTTACATATGAAAGCTTGGCTGCTTTCTAGGCAGAATGTCAGATCTATATTGATTCCTCATTCTGTGGACCTCTTCTTTGCAATCAAAAAAAGCTTTTGAGCAAAATAGCAATAATTGCAATAATTTCTCTAGCGTTTTTCTAAGGCACTATCATAGCTACTTGCTAGTGGTCACTTTATAGAAAAGTAATATATCATATGAATGACATTAATAGTTTTATGACGCTCTTATTGGATGATGCAACAATTAATCCCATAGATTTTAAAGGGTATTCAAGTAATCTCATGTGAGTAAACCTGGGGATCTGAGTAGTTGTTACCAGAATGCAGGCTTACTAGAAGGGGCTTTAAATCTTGTGTGTAGTTTGTCAGCACGATTAGGGAAAATTTTGAGTAATACATTCAAGATGTAAATGCAACAAAAAGTACTAAAATACTCTAAGTCACCAGAAAAGCCCCTTATACCTGAAAAAGAGTCTAGTTGACAAGCCTGAGCTAAATTCTTAGACTAATCAAGTAGATGGAAACACAAAATGTTCAAAGGAGAAAGACAAATACTGAAGAAATCTTCAAAAAATTAGGGCTAGAGCAGTGTCTCTAGAGGTGCACATCTCAGGTACACCTGAGAGGTCACCTGGCAACATCTCATTCTATGAGGAGAGTCCTCTTGTAGAGTTGCTTTGCTCACATAAACAGGATATTTTGCTGCCACCCTTTTTTGGGGGAAAGAGAAATACCTCTTTTGACTGCAGCGTGTATGAGGGCAGTTTTCAGACACAGTTTGCAACTGTGTGTTGCACCGCTATGCAATAGCAGTGCATGGCGGCAGTGGAAATGGGTCTGACACCATAGGTGACCTCCGTTCTGCGTGACCACAGGCTGGCTGGGGTGCCAGGCTTCCTAGCGTTGCTCCCTGCCTTTGCTGTACATGTCTGTGCAGTCTCTGATACTTGTCCAGGTGCATGTTAAAGAGTTCAGTATGGCATTACAAGTCAAATTAATTATTTAGTCTATGTGAGCCTTGAATTCATTGCCTTAAATCTTCAGTGAGAACAAGAGTAAGGCTACATGAATTAATTACTACACGATAAGATAAGCTGTGCACTTAAAAAGTATCAGCTGCCACATGGAACTTTTGCATGCTTTCACTCTTGAAAAAATATGAGGAAATTTGAGATAACTTGCTTTTCAAGATATGTAAACTGCCTTGCATTTTCCTTGTGGCAAGGGAGTTCCTGGGAATGGTTCCTATGAGGTAGCTGAGGTGCTATAAATCTGCAGTCTTGTGGATATCTTGACAATTTTGTGCAATGACTCCCAGAATATGAGAATGAGAAGGGCTGCACACTGTTTTTTCCCCAATTAATGATGTTTTACTTAATTTGCAGCTGATCCCTCAAAGAACAGAATATTCTCTAAGAGTAAAGCACATTGGAGCTAATATTCAGGATGCTCTGTATTCATCACTTTAAACTGGATAGCAAGGCTGTAAATAACCTCAAAAGGTCGTCAATTTAATTCATTCCCTGCTCAAAGACAGGATCAACAATAGCTTTGTCATTCTTTATTGATGTTTATCTAACCTTTCAACGGCCCACGGCCCACGGAGTGGAAACTCTGTAACTTTGACAAGCAGAGAATTGTAATTCACTGTAATTCAGTGCTTGTAATTAAAGAGTTTTCATAGTGTCTGATCTGAATTTTCTTTATCATATCTACCACAGATATGAAGAAGACTTTATAACCTTCTCTTTTTGCAAAAGGGGCTTGTGAGACTTTAAACAGTGTATGTACTCAGACTATTTACAGTCGCCCTTCAGTCTGCCAAACAACTTTAATTCCTTCAGCTGTTCCTCACTGGTAACCTGAAGCAATATTTTCTAGACTTCTGTCAGTCTCGTTGCTCCTCTCTGGACTTTCCTCATTTCTGCATTCTCTTTCTGAACTACATTTTTGCAAAACTGCCACATCATCACTTGCTTCCCGTCCTGTCCACTTGATTACTTCTCTTTATCTTTATAACTTTGCACACTGGATTTCATCCTATTCTGGGACCATTTCTCCATCTTGTCAAGATCTTTATTAAATTGTTGTCCTATAACCTACGTACGGTCATTTCTAGCTTCATATTAACTGCACTTTTAATAGGCATACCGTCCATCCATCATCCAGCTTATGAAATAAAATATTTTACAGACTTGGATATCCCTGCTTGACAGGTCTTTCAATTTTGTCAGTGAATCCAGTGAATTAGTCTTTGGATATGATTAGCCAAACACTTTTTTAGCATTTTCGTTTAGACCACATTCCCCTGGCAGACAGTCCCAATGCAAAATTAATAGACTTACCAAAGCCTAGATATGTGTGATGTACTTCCTCTCGCTATCCACTAAGAACGATGACCCTGTCATACAAAGAAATTTCCTGGTAGGATCAAGATAGGTTGTGCTTGACAACTCTCTGTTGACTGCTACTTGCTTCCTTGCTTAGAAATAGTTTTCTAATAAATGCTTTCTCCAATTGCTCTTCTTTTCCTTCTTTTTAAAGATAGAAACAGTTTTGATTTTATAGAGTCTTTCAATGCCATATCTATCCTCTCTGGAGCCCTATAAGCACAATTAGTTGTTCTGAAATTGCTTCAGCCCGTTCTAGTCAATGGGAAGGTGTCCTGTGCTTTGGAGAATGAAACCTTCAACTTCTGCGTTTCATTGAACAGTTTAGTGAATAAGAATACTTAGAACAAATTTATTTCTCCTGATTTACATTGAACAAGACTGGAAACACAAAATTTGTTTTCTTTTGGGTATTACCTTGACTCTGCTGATAAAAAAGCAGCACTTACAAAAGTGATAAAGAAAGTATTATTCATTTTCAAGACAGTGCCAAGATCAAATTAAAAGTGAAAAATTTCTTCTGCTCTTCCCATCCTTCTTTCTGTGGTAATGTCCTCTTTTCTTGGCTGTGATTGATTGCTTTTATTCATTATTTACAAACTAGTTCAGCTTATTTCTTACGCATACAAATGCAATAAAAAAAGCCAATTTGCCGTTGGTATTTTATGTAGAGAGTCTAGTCTGCAGCTTACTTCATTAACCTTATAGTGAAGTTGAGAAAATGTGAGGAAAACACATATGATCCCTTGATTCTCACAGCCAACTGCAGCTAAAATTAGACTTAAGATCTCTGATGGGCTCTCCCTAGAGTGGTTAATTGGGTACCTGGTGGATCTGCTCAGTGACTTTTTTTCCAGAGTTTTCCACAACTTTCCTGGTCAGAAGCAATAGACCATGTATCCAAGAGCTGATTGTGGCATACATAGGTCACCACAGCAGTCAATTTTGACAAATGAATTCTCTGAGAGAAATTTGGGGCTAAATTTTGGGCCTTTTTTGTTCTTGTTCCAGCACTCTGTAACATACCATAGAGCTAGACCTGATATCCTTTTTTGTCCCTTTCAGGTGACTGTTATACTCCGTCTTCTTATTTCATCTTTCGTATGGTTAGTAATTGCAGTAAGTCAAAAGACAGTACTGCATTCCCTATTTCATTAAAATTCTTATTGGTTTCTTATTTTTTCATCTTTCCTCTTTGATATGCTTCAGCGTTTGAAATACTCAGGTGGTTCCTTCAATTTATTTCAGTCCATAAAAACTCGTGATCAGTTAACCTGCAAGTGTTATAAGTCATTGCTTCTTTCATAGTATATTGCCTTATTTCCTCTGTGTTTGAGTGATGGATGTACTTACCTTTGATCAGCATCCTAGCTTAAACAATGTCAGAATTTCTCATCAAGTTGTTTCCTCGAAATAAGTTTTAAAAATTCTGAGTGCCTTCTCCCCAGGAATGGATTCAGATGGCACTCCTTATAGGTACTTCTCTATCCTTACACTCCAAGGGCTTTTTTATTTGACAGAGCTGAATCAGTGGGAGATGTCATTAAACCAATGCTGAAGTGAAAGCCTGCAAAAGTGCCTCATTTCAGTTAATTGATATTGGCTGGAAGATGAATGAAAACAAGGCCCTTATAAAGTAAAATGGGAGAATTCATGCAGCTTTTGGTACACTGTGTTAAACTTCTTATGGAGGTACAAATAAGCTATTTCAAATGTGAATTTCTTGTGCAGATATTTTTCCATCTCTGTCTCAGCTACCAGCATAGCTGGATTTGCTCCGTCCTGCTCTGAGTTGTGTTTGGCTGAATCAATGCACAAGTCATTGCTTCAACAGTGGTAGGTGCTGAAACAGTCTGGGGTCTGCTCTTCTCAATGTGTGTTTATGGATTGCAACTGTAATTACCTCACTTCCCTCTTGCATGGGTTATATATGGATGATTATGTTTAATATACCATAATTCTTTTTCATGTACAGGCCTTTAATTGATATTTAAGTCAATCTCACTTGTAAGAGTAGCACAAAACAATTTTACAACTTTATAACCTGGCTTATCTATCCTACTAATACAACTATGTAGAGATTAAGAGGGGGTGCTATATTTGAAGGCAGCCCAGTTTGAGAAGAAGGTTGAGCCAGATCTCTGGAGGTCCTTCATAACTTTAGTGTTTCTATGTTTATATTTAATTCTCCTGGAATAAGAGGTTTGTGAAGGGGCTGAGAATTTTGGCTTTGTCTTTCATTTCAAGAGCACGAACTAGTTTTCTTCAATTGTTTTATTTCCGGTGCTTTGCAGAATAGTATGGCAGGCAGGTTCTGGGAGATGAGTTCATTGGGTCTGAGAGGAGATTCAATGACAATTAGGTTCTAGTGGGGTTGTATCATCCAGAGTCCTACTGACCAGAGCCTACACTCTCGAATATGATCTGTGCATGCTGATGCATCCCTGTAGAATAGACTTAACGAGGGTGACCTGTATCCCTGAAGCTATTACTGAGGTGATGGGTGGAAAGATAAGATGATTCTCCCAGTTTTGTATTCTTTCGGTGGTTCACTTGCTGGTTTCCAACGTATACAAAATTCCAAAAGGAGGAAAATAGAATGAAGTTTAAGGAAAGTGAGGTAACCATCTTAGAAGATGAAGTTCTTACACAGTGGTGGGGACACAATTCTAGTATTGTTACCATCTATATGGTATGTCTAAGCTTATCTAAGAAGAGGTAAGATGTAAGCATGTCTTTAAACTACCAGGCAGTAGGTAGGATTGAATTACTAGCTGTCTTCTAGGGTACTTGAAGAGGCAGATTCTTGCTGAACTGCACAAAATACAATATAATGTCATGAAGCCATGATGCAGTTAATCTTATTTCAGCACTGAGTCTTACTTGATTGTTTTAACAACCTCAGCATCACACTAAAACAACTGTATTGCTGGGCCAGGGGAATGTAAAACAAATTGTGATTCTGTATCTTGCATAATTGCTCTTAGGATCTCAAGGAAGTGAACTAGACTTGTTCTGACTACTTTTCTGATAAAGTTTCTTGGAGAATGTTTTCCTGATGAACTTAGCAACTGGTTCTTTCTGTGTCATACTTGACAATGAAATTAGTGCCTTGTACTTTCAAAGTGTATCATCAGTCAAAGCGTAAATCACAGATGAACTACTCCACTTTACTGCCATTTGTGCAATAAGAAAATACTTTTTGCAGCTGCAATCATCCTATTTGATTTTGCTGGTGTTCAGCTCTGTTACATTTGGGGAAACTCTACATGAATTTATATTTACTTTTTGGATGGAAATAAATCCATTTGCAATGGCTTGGCGAGTAAATAGCATTTCATTTTTCCTGCACTTTGTGTTATTACATCATGTTAAAAATCTTATGGAAGTACAAATAAACGTGAATTCAATACTGGAATGATGTGTGCTGAACAGAATATTCCTTCTGGAGTACTAAATTAGGTTCTTAGAGCATGAAGAAACATCTGCTTCCAGTAGGCCTGAATTTTCAAATATAGCCAAATTCTCAACTTTCAGACGTAAAGAAAAGTGGGTTTTTAAAAGTATGCAACCTCTAAATTTTCTCTCACATACTAAAGGATGAACAAAGGATTTGGAGTGTTAAACTCTTTCAAAAAACTTGGTCACTCATTTTGTTTCATGCTTTTCTAATCTTGTGTCTACAGTGTACATTCTTTATGGCCTAAGCAATTTTGCACCACACTTGTGAATTGTTCTTTTTTTAGAGAATCATAGTAGTAAAGCTGTTCTGAAACAGAGCTTAATGCCTTTGAAATAACATCACTGTGTGAACACATGTGTCTGAAAAACAGACCTGGATGTGGAGAACTTGGTGTCTCAAGTATTCATTCTCGTTGTATCATTTGCTTTAATGATATCCTCCAGGGAGTGACATATTTAGACATAAACAGCAATTAATAATTCACAGTGGCCAGAGGGAAGTGGCGGCCGGTTGCACTTCATTGCACAGATCTAACAACTAATGGGTAACTTGGACACAAAATTGAAGGAGCTGGCCACTGGTGGATTTTTTGTAGATTCAATCTCAGCATGAGTGAAATGTGTCTGCAAACATGAATGCATATCTTCCTAACTCAATATAAAGAATACTTATTTCTCTAATCATTGTCTTATAAATACAATCTAGAAATGATCCTGTTTTGCTACGCACATTGGTATTTTACCTTGCTAAAATTGTTCCATTTCCTGAATATTCAGTCAATGGGCTATTCTAATCATCTGATGTGTAGTAGAAAGAACAAAACATTCTGAATTTCAGTCGCTTCCATACCTTCTGAGATTCTCTGTATTTGGATACGTAGTACCCTCGTTATATTTCCCAGAGTCTGACATCATGAAGAGTGACCGTTATATCCATATAGTCACTGCATATAGAATGCAGTACTTCCATATTCACCCAAGAACTCCCTCATATTCAGGCTCTTCACAGTTCCCACCAAACTCCACTTTATCTTCAAAACTTACTTCTTCCTTTCCTTATCTATGCCTTGGCCCTCCTCTCTTGAGACCTTCCTATTTTCTAGAGATGAACTAAAAAGCCCTTTAATGGGCGTGGACACAGTCCTGCTGATCAATGGGCTGAAATAATTATCTTGCCTATTTCTTTTTCACTAATCCATTCAAATCATCCAAAATGCAAAATCATTACTTTTTGGACTGCTCAGGTCACATCACTTCCAGAATTACCTCTTCTGCCTTTCACATTAAATCCAGGTTTAGTGATCACATTTTCCAGGTCCCTTCCATGCTCAACAGAAAATCGTGTCAGAAAAAGACAGACCTGCAGTGATACTGCTGCAAACTGCTCTTCATCTCCAATGATTTGCACTGTCTTTTTTTCTTAAGAACTACTGATGTAGTTTTCTTCAACGAATTTGGGTGGTGTCCTCTTGAACCAAGATGAAACTTTAGCAGTCACAATACTCTGTAACAAAGAACTCCACAGATTCCACTGTTATTGCTTCGGAGGATTTTGATCCTGTCATCTGCACTTTTCATTTAGGCTTAGTCTTTTTACTGGAGCTGACAACGAACATCCATACCCTATTTACTTTCCCCCTCCCATTTGGCATATATGCTTCTAATGTATTTCTTCCTAAGTCATATCTTTTCCAATTTATAGACTTCTGATCTGTTTAATCATTCCTCTTGTAGAAGGTGTCCTTTGATTTTTATTATCCCTCATGCTTATATTCTCTTCTTTTCCCAATTTCTTGTGCTTGTTTTGAAATGCGGGACTTTCTGGTTTCTGATATGCAGCATACATACATCCCTGTACAAATCTTAGCTGTTCATGCACTTTGCTTCAGCAAACCAATTATATGTCTACCACTGAAAATGTTGACTGATATCCTTGAACTATTCGTCTAGCCATATTAGACTTTAAACCGTAGGGACCAGGTACCAGGAGCTAATTTCTCTTTAAATACATCTATATTAGTACTGAATAATAACTAAGTGAATATACAACTAATGTTCGAAAGGAACATCCGTTACGGAGACAACTTTCATAGGAAATAAGTACAATAGTAGTCAAAGAGCTCCACAAAAGAAAAATCAGCTTGATTTCTTGTCTATTAGCAATTTTGAGCAGTTGATAGATTTTTAACATAACGAATCAGTTTCTGGAATTTATCTGGAGCTGATCCAATGTCTAACAGTAGGAATTTAGCACATTTGGATTTTGAGCGAAAAGTCAGAAACTTTCTGCAAGAGTTCAGGGGATCAACTTATCTGTGGTTCTTTGGTAGCAATTTCAGATTGAATTTTGCATGACTTGATGGAAATAATTAAAGTTACTCTAAATGCAAAACTTCTGAAAGTTGTCAATGCACATTTTTTGGAAGGAGCTACCCCAGTTAGTAGCCTATGAATGGTTTATTCTGGGGCTTATGAACTTATACTATTCAATATTTGCATATGTTTGATAAGCAATCTTTTCCCCTTTTATTCTTTTTTTTTTTTAATAAGCAGCTCTTTCTTGTTCCATGCACGTTTTTTTTTTTCCTGAAGGCATGCATTATTTATTTTTATTTGTCACAAATCATCTTATCTTGCAGTGTGCTGAATTATATATACACTGGAAAGTTAGTTGAGCTGCCTCAAACTGCTGTGAGATCCCATCTATTCTCATCCTATTTCTGGAAACTAATAGTGAAGTTCTAGTAAAGTTTCTGGAAACTTTTGGTGAAAGCCTAAAATCAGCATCCAGGACATGAATATACTTTTGAAAAATGTTGCTGGTGAGTGGGCTGAGAAGTATCCCTAAGGGATGCTGGTAAGAAGAAAGGGTGAAAAACACATTCATAGGGCAGCTATTTAATTTATTTTTTATTTGCCAGAGGACTGAAGAATGAGGCATCTCCAGGAGTCAGTAAGTGGAAGATGAATGTTAAAATAAAACTAAATTTAGCTATTTGCAAAGCAGGAGGATCTGTGACCCCCAAGTTAGCTTGTCTGTTGCAGTGGCTCTGCTAGCAGATATTTTCAGTGAGTTCCACCAGAACGGTAGATAAAAACCTCCACACAGCATATCGAGTTTTTAGAGCTTTTAGTTTTTTGTTTTGTTTTGTTTTGTTTTTTCTTCTGACTCTGTTTGCTCAGTGAAAACTAAATTCTAAATTTACAGGTAAAGAAACACGGTGGGAACCACAAGTTTTCAATGTTGCGATAGTAAATTATACTGCCTGAATTCCCATTAATAAAATTAAAGGTACTTCTGAGCTTTTCTCAAGCTGTATAACACCAGGGAAGTGATGAGGTCACTGCTGAAATTTGTTACATAAATTCTATGGAGTGTGTCATGAAGGATGCCATGAAAGCACTTTAGACTGTAATGGTGGTTGTAGAAGCTCATAGACTACATGTGAAAACCATAAGCATCTCGTGAGTGGTGTAGGACTTCCAAACTGGAAGAACAAACAAGTAAGCAGAAGTGGCAAATTTATTTTGACATCTTGTAAAATTGAAGCTACGGAGCAGTTTCCAAACTTGCTATAGTGTGGATAGCATCTCAATAAACACAGAATTTGTGGACTGATCTCTTTGTAAAAGTACAGTAATTCATAGCAATGACAGCTATTGCACTTGTAAGCAATTATTATTAAGTATTTTTAGGATGAAGTGCTGGCATGTTTCTAAAAAAGTATAATTTTAATCTTTGCTAACCTCAGTCCATCTGCACCACCTTCTCTGCATCGTCTTTCCTCCCATAAATGCTTCTCTGCCATTTGAACTACTTCTGATTTGCCCACCTGCTCCTACACCTTAGTTATCAAACTGCTTTTTTGTCTGTTACTCTAGCACTGCTTTACATTGGTTCCTCCTACCTCTCTGTTCTTGTATTGCCCTATAACATCTTCAGGAATAATCCCAGTTCTGCAGTTGGGTCCCATCCTGCTGGGGTCTCTGGTTCCATTGTCATCCTTCGTGTCCTCTCTTCTTGTATTTATTAGAGTCTCCAGAGAAGAAATCTAATTTTTCGTTCAACTGAGAGCATACAAACGTAGGATCGAAAAGGACCACAAAGGTCACCAAATCCTTTCCCCTGCAATCGCAGGAAGCCTTGCCCTGGACATGTAACTCAGAAGGATGCACAGCACATCCTGTCCCTCTGCCCCTACTTGCCAGAGGGTTCAAAGTGATTCCAACATCTTATAACAATCTGCAAATACAAATTCCTGACTTAACCAACCAGTACACTTCAGCCCAGATATTTGTAACCCACTGAGTGCCAGGGGATAGTCATTTAGTAGCTGTGGTTAATGAAGCTTGCTTTGTAGGGCAGGAAATCTGATACCTTTCCTTTTAAAATAAATGGAAGTAAGAACATGTGGGCAGACCCATGGACGAATTATCCATTGTAGTAAACGACATTGGCAATGTTTTAATTTATTGTGCACATTGGAAAGCAGCAGTCCTGCAAGATGACCTGATAAGCGCTTTCCCAGTAGGTGTCAGGTGCTTCTGCACCAATTGACAGTGGTGGGAGAGGAAGCTGCTCAGCATCACACAGGAAAGACTCTGGGCAATTTTCCTTTGGTTTGCTGACTCTCTCTCATTCACATCACACATAGCTTTCAGCTTGCCTCCTTTCTTCTTTTCGAATTGTCCCTAGAGAGCAACCAAGATTATATTTTGACTACAGCTAATATAATTTCATTCGTTATTAAATCAATATTCTTAGCACTGTTTACAACCCTGGTTATTTTTAAATTCTTCCAATGTGGATCTTACAGGCACACTGATTAAAAGCTGATTACAAACCATCTGAAACTGGATTGCGGTAGACTAAGAAGAAAAAAATATAAAAAATGAGCAATGAGCACAAATAGTGAAGAATCAAGTGGTTCCAAATTTCTTTAGATTTAATAAATTAACAACATTCTCTCTAATGTGAATGATAGCATTTCTAAAAATACATATTACTTGCAGCCAAATGACACATCTGTAAGTGGCATCGTCTATCAAAAGAGATGTCACCCCATCTGCACAATTTGTCACATTTTCTAGTGGTCTGTGCTAGACCTTGGTAAAATAGTGCAGGGCTGGAGAGTGGCTGGCAGAGCTGGTGCTAGCTGGGAGAATAGGTGCTGCCATGCTTGTTGGGGTGTAAGCTAGAGCATATTGCACAGGATTGCATCCAGGTGGGTTTTGAAGATCTCCAGCGAAGGAGACTCCACTACCTCTCCGGGCAACCTGTTCCAGTGCTCTGTCACCCTCACAGGAAAGAAGTTTTCCCTCAGGTTCAGGTGGAACTGCCTGCGTTCCAGTTTATGCCCGTTGCCTCTTGTCCTGTCGCTGGGCACCACGGAGAAGAGTCTGGCCCCATCCTCTTGACACCCCCCCTTCAGATACTTATACATGTTGATCAGATCACCTCTCAGTCTTCTCTTCTCCAGGCTGAACAGGCCCAGCTCCCTCAGCCTTTCCTCATAGGAGTGATGCTCCAGTCCCCTCATCATCTTGGTAGCCCTCCGCTGGACTCTCCCCGGTAGTGACATGTCCCTCTTGCACTGGGGAGCCCAGCACTGGGCACAGTACTCCAGGTGAGGCCTCACCAGGGCTGAGGAGAGGGGCACGATCACCTCCCTCCACCTGCTGGCAACACTCTTCCTCATGCAGCCCAGGATCCCATTGGCCCTCTTGGCCACCAGGGCACACGGCTGCCTCATGCTCAACTTGTTGTCCACCAGCACTCCCAGGTCCTTCTCGGCAGAGCTGCTTTCCAGCAGGTCAGCCCCCAGCCTGTCCTGGTGCATGGGGGTTATTCCTCCCCAGGGGAAGGACCCTGCACTTGCCTTTGTGGACCTTCAGGAGGTTCCTCTCCGCCCAGCTCTCCAGCCTGTCCAGGTCCCTCTGAACAGCAGCACAGCCTTCTGGTGTGTCAGCCACTCCCCCCAGTTTTGCATCATCAGCAAACTTGCTGAGGGTGCTCTCTGTCCCTTCCTCCAAGTCATTGATGAATATGCTCAACAGTACTGGACCCAATATAGACCCCTGGGGGACACCGCTAGCTGCAGGCCTCCAACTAGACTCTGCGCCACTGACCACAACCCTCTGAGCCCTGCCACTCAGCCGGTTCTCAGTCCACCTCACTGTCTACTTATCCAGCCTGCACTTCCTGAGCTTGCCTGTGACGATGCGATGGAAGACAGTGTCAAAAGCCTTGCTGAAGTCCAGCTAGGCAACATATAGGTTGTTTTTGACAGGTGAGAGAGTGACAGCTTTGCAGAAGCAAAGTAAGCGTAACAGCTCCCATGGCAAATGAAGGGTTCATATTTTGGCGACTCTGGAACACAATAAATCGAGCTTGTATGTAAATCTGAATCAGATAGTCAGTGGTGTTGAATCAGAGTCATTATCCTGCTAAAGAAAAAGTATGAATTAAAACCTGAGGCTTTGCATCTATGTATCCCTGGCCATCACTTTCCTTTTTTTTTTTTTTTCTTTTTTTAAGAAAGGCCTCCTGTGGTATTGAGTTATTTGTATTAATCATTGTCCTTACATCTCAGCTTAGGAGTGACTTGTTCATTCAGAAGCTTTCTAGAAAAAAGGAAGAAAAAAAAAGTCAAAATGTAAAGGCTTTATTTTCTAATCATATTGTTAGTGATATGCAGTTTAGACACACCTACATTCATTTTTTAGATAATGTAACCCCCTCTATTTTTAATGAAAGCTGTAGTTAACAGATATTGAGCTTCCATTTAATTCATTGCATCTTATTTGTTCTATTTACTGCTTCCGTTTTATTCTTTACCAACAGAGACATTCTAAAATTTCCTCTTCTTATCTTTAAATTATTTTTCACGTGTTCCCATTGCCAGTGTACTTCTGCAAGTCTCCGTTTGCAGCATATACAGAGAAGCCAATGTGAGTTTGACAGAAAAAGGCATTGGTGTTTGAATGAAAAGGAAATACACTGTATCCTTTACTGGGATTCTCCTTGTTTATTGTATTGAGGAGTAAGCCTTTATAGCTGACTTCCCAATTCATTTTTAACAGCATGATCTGTACATGTGGAAAAAGTCCGCAGATCTGCTTATTCCTGTAAAAAGTTTTGGAGCTTCTGGGGCAGAATAGTCTGAAGTATCTTATTATTTAAAGATCCAAGCAAAGCTGATGATGATTCATGAGTGAAATCCTGTAGTCCTATCATCACTATGCCTGACCTCTGAAGTCAGTGGGAGTTTTACATGGCTAAAGAAAGCTGCAGAAGGTCTTTGGTTAAAAAAATAAATCCAGGGTTTTGTTAAGAGATGGAGTCCCTGGCAGCATGAATTAAGGAACTGAGTAGTAAATTAATCATTCTGAAATTACTGACCAGTGTTTCCTGTTTTTACTGGGATGTAAGAAATATGTAGCTATTTCCAGTTCTTTTAATGTTTGGACTAATTGTGCTTAAGTGGCCTTTAAAAAAAAAAAAAAGCAAGTGTATTTAACGAGTGATTAACTAATTAAATTTACTAGGAAAACAAAGTGATAGATTTTCCTGGAAATCCAGTTCCCAGTAAAGTTTCTAGGGAGGGTTTAAGTGTCTGCTAGCAATTGAACTACCAAAGTTGCACTGAGAGCAGACCCTCATTAGTTAATATCCTGAAAGAAGGTCATAATTTTTCACAGGTGGTAGGAAGTGTATTTTCTTGAATGACTCTTCTGTATAAGCTGCTTTGGCCACCGTTCTGTGCTGGCATTTAGGCTGGCACAGAAGTCCACCTGCATGGGTGTCCCTGAGGTCCCAGGGCCTGATGCAAGATTTAAATACTCTTGAATCCAAAAAAGAGCCTGAGGCTGTGCAGAGAACCCTAATGCCATTCCAGGAGAACTCTGACTCATTATTTGTCAGTAGTTTGTTGAAATGTAGGTATTCTTTTGTTTTCAAGAAATAAATTATTCTGTTAGGAAAGTATAAAGTACAAAAACTGGAACCAATTTATTTCACCACGACAGGAAAAAATGGCAGGGATTATCAAAAGATTTAGGAGAGTTAGGTGCTCACATAACATTAAATGTTACACTGTCCTAGGTATGAGTTTGCATTTCTTTGCCTTTCAAGTTTTTTTAAAAAATAACTTCCATTATAATGTCACATTTGCTCATTCCTAGTCATATCTTAAACCTGGCAGGTTCATCATGATCACCTACACTGATTTCCTGCATTAAAAAAAAAAAAAGATTCAGGCAACAGGACATTAGCAAGTAATTCCTATATCAAGCTCACAGATAGCAGAGTTTTTTTTACAAAGAAAGAGATCTAATCTCTATCCTAATATTAAAAATTGAATGCACAAACTAAACTGAAAAAAATGAAGGCTGTATTTACCATACCTTTTGCAAAGCCATGTGACTAACTTATTACTTCCACTCTAAGATTTGCAACTTTAAAATGTTCATACACTCTGTCTATACAGATCTCATTGTATCTGACACCTGAAAAATGTTTTGTCAGAGAAAAACTCTCACTGTTCTCCTCCCATACTGAATAAGAGGAAGAGCACTGATGGAACTTAATCTACTTTTGCTGATTTTTATTAGACTCTCCTTGATGAGGACAAAAATATTCACACAGACTATTCCACGCAGCCTAGAGGGACTGCTTGCTTTCATAAATATATGTCGTTATGCTTCACTTTAATTATCACATTTGAATGAGGAAATAGAGGTAGGTAAGTAGAAGTGTGCGTTGGATTAAGGGTAAAACATGATAAAAGTGACAGATTTTGCAGTACTTAGTTTTTAAGCCGGTCCAAATGAAGAGTTATGTGGGTAGGATCATTATATATTTTTCAGAAATCCTCAGGATGGTCTCAGATCTCCCTCCATCTTCTCCTTGCTGATAAAAAAGCTGCCTAAAGTTAGAGAGTGTGAAAAACTGATGACAGAAAGGTCACTGAAGTCTTTCATTTCTTCAGAAGTTAGCCTGATTCAGGGCTGAACAGAAATGTTTTCAGCCATTTGGACTCCGCACTGCGCTTCCTATTACATGAATGAACCCTTGACGGTTGTTTGAGGAAGGCTCAGGCATTTTTTTTTCCTCTTTTTTTCTTTTTCTTACAATACCTTTTATATTATTGTCTACAGTTTTAAAATTGTAATGTCTCTTACATGATACATGAGATGTACATTCATTGTCTTATTTAGTCTGTAGGAGAAAAAGCCCAGAGCTGCAGCGTCTAAGAAGAGTTCCCTAAATGGCCGGTAAAAGGTAAGTCGAATTTGCGGGGAGAAAGTATTTTACATCTCTTCTATGGATGTTATGTCACAGTATAGAAAATAGCCTTTGAGAGGGAGCACAGAGGAAGAAAATGGCTCTATATCTTGTATTTCATATGAATACAGGATGCTAAAAGCCCTCCATTTGAGTTTCTCTTCCAACTTATTTCTAAGGTATTTTTTTGCCTTTATATCCAAAGACTCTTCAATGTATAATGCTTAGGCAGCTGTCAAATGGGATTTTGAAGTTCAGGGCTCCAACAAATTTGGTGTGTGTCCTCGATACCAGGATATAGTCACATGCTTCCTTTCCTTCTCTGCAGGAGCAATCTCATTGCCTTCTGTGCACTGTTGCTCAGTTCTAACAGAAACCAAAGAAAATCACATTGATTCAGATCAATTTCGGAGACCTCCTGTTCTGACCTCAAGATTATGGTGTATTTTACTGTTATTGACTGCATGCTATCTTGACAGGATACACAGTGTTTTTTAATTTTTTTTATAATCATCTTATACTGGCTTCATTTTATTTTGCAGTTTATTAAAGTACACAGGAAAGCAAGAATTCAGGAACTGAAAAATATATTTGTACCTCAGATATAAGCAAATGCTGCTGAAACTCATGCTTTTGAGTGATGCAGCCATGCCAAGCTTCTACCTAGAAAGCTTGCCTATGCTCAATCTCAGCATGAGTCTCTCTGTCTGGCTGTTTCTGCTGTAAATAAAGTTACTCTTTGGTGAGCCTCTCAGGTAAACTTGCTATGCGCATACGCAGAGAATGGAGGTCCTCAAAAAGATAAAAAGTGGGGAGAAAGAGGTAATGAACTGGATAAATTGAATGAATGGAATATGAATAATAGACCTGGATTTCATTTTATTCTGGGACAGTGTCCAGTTCTTTAGTGAACCGTAAAATTGAATGAAAGGACCAAAAACCAATATTATCAGAACATGAATACCAACAAACACCTTTTCAATAATTACTGGAGCAATGCAAACTTCTTTTGGATTAATGAATTGAGTTATACGTCTTCCTTGTGGGTTTTGATGAATAATATTATCTGGAAAAAAGAAGCACTTATATTTCATAGGTTGTGAAGTATTTTTATGACTTCAGCTAAATCACCAGTCCTATCGACATTTCACACTTATAAGTCATTTTAGTGAAGTCAAAAGAGCCACTTGGGTGCCTGGGGTTAGGTATTGGTGTCTTCAGGAGCAGGCTTTGTTCTCTTGGGTTTCACACTAGACTCTAAAAGAATAAATTCCAGTTCGTGATTACCCAGCAGTAAGTAGTCTGTTAGTTATTCAGGCTAGTATTTGCTATATCTAAATTAGGAATCTAGGCTGTGCAAGTAGATAATGGAGAGACGGTACATTCCTGCAGAGCATGATTCAGAGCACCTCATTTAATAGCCTAATGACTGGCTAACCCACATGCTCTGAATCTTCTCCTGGAGATGTCTGCCTGCCTTTCTTGATTTGATCTCTAAAGAGCCTAGAAAGGCTAGGCATGTCCAAGGTCATGTGATCAGAATATCAGCCTTGCCTTTGCGCCCCTGTAACTCAGCTCAGCAATGGGACTGTTTAGTTTGAGGTGAGCTGAGTTTGGTGTGAAAGACCATTAGACGGGCTCCTTGTCTGTCGTGTCTTACGAAAGTCCTTTTACTCATTAGGCTTTGTCTTGTCTGTATGGCCTTCCTCGTGTCCTCCATTTTTCTCAATTTTTGTCCCACAAGATGCCACCAAACCTGCAGCCAGATGCATGAATTTTTAGAATCAGAATCCAGGCGCTCAAGAGGAAGTGTTAGCTTCATTTGGAGGAGCCACCAGAAAGAGGTCTTTTCTATTCTCCCTCCAGCATAGTAAGACAGACTGGTTTAGAATGACTCCAACTTCACCCTAGCTCAAAGAGCTGCCAATACACCAAGGGGCTTATTCAGTACTTTGTCTGCCTACCAGTCAGCCTCCTGCTAAGAGACATTATCTCGGCTGACAGCATCCTACTCAGATTTTACTTGGGTAGATGAAGGTGGAAACCCTTAAGGGACTCATTTGGAAACCGGTAAGACTTCCTCAGTTTGGGCTTTTTTCTGAAGCTCCACAGCCCACCAGATAGCCAGGTCATATGGACCCAGGGGCTTTCACACAGGACTTTGACCTTTATGATAGCAGTTTCCTTTCCAGCTTCCCTGAGGTAATCTCTTCATCTTGAAACTTAGATTTTGATTTGTCACACGTAGCTATCTCTATTACAGCATCAATCCATTCATCCTCAGAAAGTGGGAGGCACTTTGTTTCTCCAGCTCTCTTTTCTGTTAATAGCAAAACTGCATTTATCCACCGTATGTCTCCATTACTCATAACCGTTCATAATAAGCCAGTGGGTGCAGACATCACCCTTTTCTTTCTTTCTTTTTTTTTCTTCTCTTCACAGGTTTTAGTGAAAAAAGCTTTGCAGTGGGACTTAAACTTGATACTGATCACTGTTGAGAAAAACGTTAATGACCAGGAAAGGCAAAAGTATTCCTTTGCTTCAAAAAGCAGCTGAGGTATTACTTATAAGTCTCTGTTATTTTGGTGAATTGAATGGCATGATCCTGTCTTTTTGAGCCTATGGAAAAAAATGAGCAATCTTTAAACCATGTCTAAGGCAATGTAATCTTTTTGGGGAGTATACTTTTTGTCTACCTTGTTCAGCCTGATTTCTCAACAGGTCTGATTCTGACATGAAAGGTTTGATCTAAAACTTACTGGAGTTAAAGGAAGCGCTCCCAGTGATGCCTGAGCTTGACTGAAGTAACCTGAATCATTAGTAAGATAAAGCTATTTGAAATTACGTTTTTTGTTTGTTTGTTCCAATAGGTCAACTATCATATGTAACACAAGTGAACCAGTCACATTTCTTCCATTCCTGGCCTTGTCTGTGATATTTTGTACCCCTTCCTCTTGCATGACTCTTTCTTCAGGCCATCATGATTTTCCTGACCGTCAATGATCTTCAGTCGTAATGGTCTTGGTGAAATGAAAGCCACACAGTGTCTAGCGAGGGGCACTGCCCGCCATGAACCGGTGGGTTACCTATCACTGCTTTGATTTAGCCACTGCCTTTGGGACCTGCATGCTTATTTCCCCACAAGTGTCATTGTGGGGCAAACCGCTATCAACTGCAGTTCTGATAATCAATATTTTAAGATGCTACTTATGTTTATGGTTGCAGCTCGCATCCCAGAGAAAACAGTTGGGGAGATTTAAAACACCACTGCCCCTCTTTCCTCTGTTCCTGATGCCATGCGTAAAGAGCCCAGTACTTGCCTCAGGACAACACAGCAGAGCCAGCAGCGTGGACTGGGAGGCAGTTTCTCAGCTCTTCCAACCCATAATTTGTTGTTCAAAGTGTACTTGTGCAAGCACACCTGAATCTGCTACAAGGGCAGTAATGTCAGACAGAGAAGACGGACAAATAGCATAGGGGAAAGTAAAGTCTTATAAGGCCACAACAAGTTTATCTATTAGGGTCTTTAACCTCAGACGAGGTTTGGGATTTCATTCTTCTCTGCCAGTGTACACAGTGCCATTTGAAGTTCTTCAGTGACTGTCTAATTGACTGAGCGAGAAAAAAGCAAGTATTCAGGCTATAAAGAATAAATTGGAAGTGTCCACATATGGCCCCACCATTCAGCCCAACATTTTGTAAAATGTTTATACTAAAATGGAGCTGTGGGTTTTATTTAAAGATCATATTAGTGTGCATTTCAAGGTGATTGCACTCTTTGTTCTGAAAACTTCTGCATTACTTCATTCAGCCCTATAAAAACTTATGGAAAGCATACTCTAAAAATAAATTCCTTCTGCACTTCTTTCGTTCAAATTGCTTGCAGGAAAATGCTGATATCAGGAAAGAGGCACCCACATCCATATGTTTACATTTATAGCAATTCTCAGTCACTTTTCTAATGTTAACTAGGAAAATATGTTATTAGAAAAAAAGTGTAATTACTCACAGAGCAGCACTCTGTCTTCACGTTTACTGCTCTTATTAACATTTATGGTACCTACCAAAATTGCCCAAATGACTTTCGGAGTCAGGAGTTTGCCACAGCACTGAGGCAGACAGTATAAATAGAGAAGGATATGCTTTTCCCTCTGGGTGATCACAGGTCAGCGTGACCACCACTGGGCTGTTTATAATGCCGGGGAGAACAGACATCACACAATGAATGGTGTGTTTTTACTGCAGAACCACACATCATCTACTTTCAGCACACCGCCTTTTCTCCACAACTGTTGTCTTAACAGGGTTAGTGCCGCTGAGAGGCTACCCTGCCCCAAACACTCCTCAGGGAACACTTTTTTCCAGTCATTCACCGTGACGGATGAGTGTGTGCTGGATAATTCAGCCCTCCTGAATTCTGTTTGTACAGTGGTGGTGGCTTGCTGAGCCGTGTGGGCAGCATTTTGGTGGCTGCTGTGGCATCTCCTGTGCAGGAGGGCATGGGCAGATGCAGAGGTGCCCTGTGGAGAGTTTGCTGGTGATGATGAGAACATGAGGTCCCAACAGCTTTTGAAATGGTGAATTGAACTTGTTCTACACTGGAACAAACCTCAAACCTTCCAGCTGCTTGGGAAATACATTCATGTCAAACAACTGGCTTTCTAGCAAAATCAACATCTCCTTTATTCTTCTTTCTTCTTAGAAAGAAGTAGAGAGCTTACCGTGAAACTTAGATGCCTTCTGCATAAAAAATCCTCTCTCTCTCAAAATCCTTCTTCTCCTCAGGCTAATTGATTGCTAACTTGCTTATTATAAACTATAATCTGACAAGAGCCTTTGGCAGCTATGGATCAGACATTGTGTGTATATAAATGCTATAGATCTGATCGTGCACTCCCATGTAGCAGGCCGCACCCAGACATGTCCCTCTGTGAGGGCTACTGGGTCCTTGATCCTCTGTGTGAAGAGCACCTTCCACAATGGGTCATTGAGGTCTCTCTTTAGGGTCTACCCGCCACGTGCGGAATACATAATATGAATCAGCCCGTGCATTTGAGAGATATTGAAAGTTTGTGTGGTGAAATTAAAATGTTTATTGAAAACCAACATGACTTTTTCAAATTTGAAATATAATTATACACTTGGGGAAAAAAAAGTTGTCCTGATCACTCCTAGTTCTGCACAGCGTTTAAAATAAATTTTGTATTGACTAGATGGCATCTATTGTGTCTCAGGGAGAAAGGGCTTTTTACAGTGCAGCTGAGTAGCTAGTTCTTGCTATACAACTCACGGGTACATCAGAAATACAAGGTAGTCACCTAATTACAGAGCAGGTACAGTGTTATTAGTGAAGCTTAGTTCAAAATGGAACCATAATTATGTATGAAGATCACTCTAAGAAACACTTAATTGCATCACTTATTGCTAACAACTTATAGCTACCAGCATGCTGCTGAGTGATAAAAGCAGTTCTTCCCCACACATTTCTGTTTTGCATAATATGCTAAATCTGAGCCAGGACAGAAATTGAGGAAAAGGGTGTACTTGTATCAAAGCCTCAGATAGCTCTTTAGAAGAAGACATTTTGTCTAAAGCAGAGTGGAACTATTTACCCTTGTTTTGTTGCTCGGAAATGTCCTTTCTTAAAAACAAAATTTCACCCAATAATTGCTGATATTCTTTAAGTTTTTTCTGTATTTGACAAGTGTTTAGCATATAAAACAGATTATAGAACAGTGCAGTTCTAAAACAGGTTGTAGACTCTTAAAAATGCTTTTGAACATTGTTACTGAACATTCATACATTCATATGTTCATATTTACATATTCTTCTGGATTACTCTAATTTATTACCATAAGTTATATTTTAAGAAAGAAGACGATTACATTTTTAATTTCTCATTTATGTGAAATAATCATGAACAAAATAGGTCCATATTTAATTTTGTTACATTTTGAAAAAAATTCCTTAATTTTTTCAGTTCATGTTGCAATATGTTTCAACTCTATGTAACATACTAAGCTATAGCTTGGGGCTGATTTCCAGGTTAATATTTTACAAATTTTAATATTTTAAAATAAAATAAAAATAAATGGATTTTGTGTACACTTTCATTCTTTAATGAACTTGCTATTAAAAACAGGAATTTTTGTAGTTGAAGGAGAAGATATTGGATATGTATTTTTAGAAATTGTCTTTTTTCTTCTTGTTGCAACTCAGTTCAGTATTTGCAAACCCACAAAAATGAAGACAGCCCCATGTGATAAGGTGAACTTCAGTTTTCACATTCAAAGGTAGGAGATCGAGGCCAGGCTGTATATCTGATTCAATTAGAAGCATGATCTCCTTTCATGAATTTAAATTAACGCAGTATGCTCAGAGCAGAGCAGTTTTTTCTGCTCCTTTTTTGCTATGTGTTTGCAAAGATAAACTAGAACCATTTCTAAATGTGTTTTGTTGCATGATGGGGAAAAAAATAAGGGCAATGCTTTTGCTTCTTAGCTTCCAGAACAAGGGAATCAGAAAGCATTCTTTCTAGAACTGACAGTTTCAGTTACTTTTCTTAAATAGTTCAGATCCAGGTCTGAAGCTAAACTTTGTAGTCATAAGCCAAAGCAATAGAATTGTTCAGTTTAACTCCATTCATTTCTAAATTCTCATAAAGTAAGGGCAATGAGTCATGTGCAATGGTCCGCTCTTTGGATGCTAACTCTAGTAGACAGGTGTGAAGCTGTAAGAAATACCTAAGTAGTGGCGTCTGGTCCCTCAGGCAGCTGACTGCAGGCTTAGATTTTGCCTCTAGGCCTGCCCATAGGGGTGTCCTGTCTTCCAGATTTCCTTTTGCTTGACTGTTTCCTTTGGTTTCAAATCACATTAAATGAACATAATGCCTACCTTCTGGAAATAGAAAACTTCAGGAGTTCTTTAGGATTTATATAATTTCATATATTTTACTATCAAAACCCACAACCCCACTTGTCAGTCTATTCTAGGAGTTAAATTGTGTCTTTAAACGGTTGCCTGGGGAATGAAAATAAGTAAGGAGAACCCTGATGGCTGTCCAGATGCTGTCTCCAAAAGTCTGAGCGTGTGAAGAGAAGCTCCCTACACAGCTGACAAAACAAATGATCCAACAGTGGGAGTTACACACTTGGCCATTTAGGAAAATACTGTGGGTCATGAAGCCCTACAAGCTGCAGCCTAACATCTATTCGAAGGGTAAAGGCATGGGGTGAGGGAAGGGGGGTACGCGGACATTTCTGTGTTTGCTCCCAGACTGGAGGCAGAGGCTAATAGGAAATTGCAGACAACTAGCCTGTGTAAGGCAGGGGAAAACTGCCTGCATCTTCTTACTAGATGCTTTTCAAAAAAAAAGTGAAAAGATTTTGAATCTATTGTTTTTAGTTATTTAGTTAATTATGCACAGGAAAATGATTCCTTGTGACCTATAGAATTTCTTTTAATAAAACAGAGAAAGCAGTTTACTGCTATGAGGATGTTTCCGTGTCTCCGAGGAAACGTCCGTGAAAGTGTGTGATGCCAAGAGTGAAAAAAATCAAAGTGAACATCTGTGCAAAGAACAGAGGAAGCAGAGTGTCTTCAGTCCACACTGCTCCACAGAGGTGAGGCTTTCGATGCATCCCAGAGCCTACATATATCAGTGACCCAAGGGAAAAAAGCAGGTAACTGACTGAAGGGGGTAGAAAAAGCACATTATCATGAGGGCAAGAAACGGACAAGGAAATTTCAAGCAAAGATAAAAATCTGTGTGACCTTAAAGGACTTCTCAGCATGATGTTGTGGCCATGTGTTTCTTGGCATTTTCGCAAAGAGGAAAGCACTGCTTCCTGAACTGGCATTTGATCTGCTCCACAGTGTTAATGTTCGCATACTTGAGACTTTACAGATGTTAACTTGGTGGCTTTCCAACCCATAAGAAACATTTTGCTCACTCTGTTGATTAATCCAGATTTGTCACCTTTGCTCACATTGCATGGTAACAGTTTAATAAACAGACTCATTACACTCCTTTGTCCAATCTGCTCCTTTTCCTCTCCTTGGCACTGGCTTTTGTCCCCTTAGCATGGAAATTGGATGCTTTCCCTCCCACACGCTGCCTGGCTGCCAGTCACTCAAAGCGCAGGTGAGGCAGGCTCCTGCGTTTAATCCAGGGCTAGGCTTCGCAGCATCTGGAGCATCTGCCTGATGGGGTCAGTCTGATCTAGCCCCAGCGCCGGGGCTGGGGGGCGCTGGGCGCTGGCGTGGGGCTGGCCCTGCTGCCACCACGGGAGCTGCAGAGGCTGCTGCGCACCTGGCGGCTCCGTGGGCAGCAGGCAGGGCGGCAGCTGGGTTTGTGGGAGGCGAATGGGGTTGGATTTTTGTTTAAATGCAAGTTTAGCGAGCAAAAGGTGCTTTTCAGAAGTGTTTAAGATGGCCCTATCTGGGCAGATATTCACAAGCGGGTCGTTAAGCCCCCAGCTTGCTGTCTTCCCCCCAGCGCCTTTTTTAGCTGGCTCTGAGATATTTCAAAGTTCTGTCTCCGCACCATGGAATGAGAGAGTAATAGAAAAAAAAATCAGGATTTTTTAGCGCATTCACAGCAATGTCTTTTCCCTGCTTCTGATATTTTACCTGATTTTTTTCCTTGATATTTTGCCTGGTTTCCTAAGGAAATGCTGTCATGCCGTTTGTCTCTCGTTTCCTATCTAATAACTTCTGCAACTGTTGGCCAGTTTCAACCAAAAATGAAAGAAGAATAGAAGCCTCAGCCAGTAATGAACTTCCTACTTATTTTACTAAACAACCCCTGGCAACAGGGTAGGGAGAGATAAGCTAAATTAATGTCACCACTGAAGGAAAGACAGGCAGAAGGTATCATTGCAGTAGACAGGAGACCATTCATCACATTCATACCTCCCTGTGCTGTCTGCAGCTGCAGCCCTCTTGGGGCAAGGATGTGCTTACTTATGCGAAGGAGAGCGTATGCACTTAGGCACAGCACCAGGCTAATGTGACAATACAACTACCATAGTGGGATGGATTTTATATCCAAACAGCTAAGGTCCATTTGCACATACTCATGTTGACGTTACTGAGAAAAACCCAATAGTTTTTAATATGGGTATTTGAAAAAAACAAACAAAAAAACAAACTACTAAAATCTGCTGTAAGGAATAGAAAATTGGTAGTGATTTTGAGAAAGAAAAAGGTCAAATTAGAGAAGCAGGAACATTACAGCTGCAGTTATTTATTTTCTCCTTTCATATGCCCATTCTCAAACAATTTACTTTAAAAGACTGGTATTATTATCTCAAGGTATGCATAATTCTTGCCAATATCTTTTAACTGCTCTAAAACTTTCAGTCTGTTACTGGCTAACAGAAACTCTTGATGCTAGAAGTTGGTTTTTAGAGACCAATCGGTCAGAAACAGACGGGTGTGCCTATTATTACTGAAAAAAAAAAGATGGAAATGGAGAAATACAAGAGATAAAGATATGATTTTTAAAAACGTTTTCAATGGAGACAATACTCTCCTGGGAGAATGACCACTAGGAAAAGTATCCAAAGAATTTGACAGAAGAGTCTGGATGGGCGAAGATGGCACATGTAGGAGAAGAGGGAACTTTAAAAGCATTTTTGATAGACCATAAAATGCCTAAGTGACACAGGTAGCTGAAAAGTCAAGAATTCTTGAGTAATGTAGATCAGACCGTCAGCACTGAAATGCTGAGAAAGGCCGAGCAGAATATCTTGAATCAAGATTCGAAGAAGTCTGTGTCACTTCACATGTTTGCAGTTAGCGCTAATCAGATGGAGAGAGCACTGGGAGGAACCTTCTGGGTCATCAGATTCCCTGCAGTCTCTGGCAGTCGTATTTATAAAGTGGGTGTCCAGGCAGCTCCATAAACATACTGCTTCTATAACCCTGAAAAACTACCGTCAGAAACTCTCCCTAACCTCAATAATAAATTTAAAACGTTCACTATGGAAGGCCAACAGTATAACACAGGAGGAGAGGAAGCGAGAGTTCGGACTTCACATATGTGCTTGCAATAGTAAGAAATGTGTTAGCTGAAGATAGCCAGTGGAATCATCTCAGTAAGTGGTTCATTTTCATTTCATACCACAGAGCAAGGCAAAGCCCAAATAACTTGCTGTCCCAGACAGTCTGACTTGTGAGGAAATTCCTGATTCCAAAATGGGCAAGTGGCATGAAAGGAGCAATGGACAGATGTCAGACAAGCTGCCCACTGCAGACTATTATAAGACTAGCCAGAATCAGTATAATATCTATCATCACACAATGTTTCAAACAAGATAATATTTTGTCTGGGTTATGGTTAGTCTTGTCTATATTCTACTAATTTTTTCCTTTTTTCTCAAGTGTGGACACTAAAACTATTTCCCTAGGAATCCATATTCTGGGCCTTCTTTACACTGCTGAAGTGCACAACTGAAGTAGTAAGCTGATGTTTCCTCAAAGACACCTTTATCTAAAATGTTGGCATGAATGAGCATGCTTCAGGAATTCTGTGTGCTTCACTGAAATATCTCAAGTCCACTGATTTTTCATGAAATTCAGTTTGATTTATACTAACTATAATTTTTGTATTTCTTTATTTTTATTTCCAATTTTGGTTATATTTTTTGTGAGATGTTAAGGCTCAGGATTTGAAAGGTTCATAAAAAACTGCTTTTTTTTAGTTGAAGGAATACAACGTAAGGAATGTGATAAAAATTAGGACATGAGTTCACAGAGAAAAACATATAATGCTGACCTACTAGAGTTATTAAATACTGTAATGAAAACATTCCATGGAAAATGCAATGAAAAGTTACTGTGCTAAACCCGGAGATTAAATTCAGCAGTTATTAGCGTATAAAACAGATATGAGTCCTCATTTAAATGGAAAGCACAATGACTCTAATTATACGGTCATGAATACAGCTGACCAAGGAACAAACATCTCTCAAATATAAATTGAGGTTTCAACCTTTATCTTCATTCTGGCTGGGTATGAAAATAAGTGCCATGATTTGTTTTTTTATAAGAAAAAGCAGAGGAAGAGAACTTTACCTGTGGTGGTGATTAAAACAGGTAAGTGAGATACGAGATAATCTTTGACCTAAATAAGGCAGAACAGAGGTTCTCTCTCCCCCATCCCATTTGAAAGCTCAATCCCAGAATGGGAGGAAGAGAATGCTTTTTCTACCTACGAGAGCTAAAAATAGTGTCCTGATGACACTGTTCTTCTCACTAGAAAACCTCATCAAAACAGATACAATTCTGCAAACAACTTTTCTTTAGGGTGTTGATGCTTTCTAGTGGTCAAATAGTCACCACCTGAATCTAATCACCACTAGTGTCCCTGCAACATTTTCTTTTCTAACAAAAACAGAGTGGAGAGGAGTGTTATTTCTCATTTATGTTAAACCTCTTTCTGCTGCTCTGGAAAGCTGAAGAGATTTTAAATGATTGCATTTACTTTAAGGTCCACCTTCTTCATGCTGCCAGAGTGGTCCAAAGGGAACTTGGTATAAATGAAAGTGAAGTCCATTACTTTCATTCCATGCTGATTATGAACAATTGGTTGTAGTTAGTTATGGTAATGTTAAGAGGCAGAGTAGCTTAAAAGTTGCTATTGCTGAAGTCTTTTTCTTCTCCAGCTCTTTCTACAAGAACGATTTCCCTACAGGGACTGTGGAAATTGTGACAATCTTCTCAGAGGTACTACACACAAGAGAGAAAAGCACATTTAATGGGAATTTTTTTTCCACAGTGTTGACCCTAATATTGATTATTACCTCTTTGCACAGCAGATGGAAGAATTTTCTGTCAGAAATGGTCGCTTTCCTTCCAAAGAGGATGAGAGTTGAAATATTTCCAGGATCTGCTTGATAGTCCATTTTCTTCTTATAGCATAGTTGGGAAGGCACTGAATGCAAAAAAGGTTAGAAAGACTAAACTTTGCTTAGCAGATATGATTACTTTTTTGGATGCAAGGATAGTATTTTCCAAGTCACAACGGGATGTCAGTGGAACCTGGGTCCCTAAATGCCCTTGTAAATCTAAGTGAAAGTTAATGGGTTCTATATTTAAATAGGTATGTCTTTGCAAATTTCCCTTACTACCCATTTTAATATAAGTGTGTGAAGGGAAAGCTGAGGATGCTACATATTTAGAGTTTGGTAAAGCATTTGGCACTGTCTTTCATGAAAACTTACAGCTAAATTAATTCAGATTGGCTTGGATAGCAGCGTACTCATGTGGGCTGAAAACCGCCTGACAGATTGTAAACATGTGGCAGTGATAAAGAGCCTTCTTTCTACAGAATTAAAGTTATGTGTCTAGTGGCGTATACGGCAGGGATTGCAACTAATCAGATCTCATTATATTATAGCAATAGTGTAAGCATCTTCAATATTAACTAAAAAGAGGGGCCCAAATCTGAATAGACTGAAATACATATAGCTTTGCAGAGGCTTATTAATCTTTTGGGGGTCTTGAGCCTGAAAATCCTAAAGAGAGTAGAAGTATAGGGCTAAAAGATTAGAAATAAAATTATTATTATTATTTGTAAATATAAATCAATAATAAAAAATGTAGCTATTCAACGGGACATGAAAGACTAAAAAGGTGCCATGGTTTATTAACAGCTGTTGAGAAGTGTATTAGACAAGAATTTGCGATATGATGCAGAAATAAAAAAAACCATTCACATTTCAGAGTGCATATACAAAATCATAATGTTATGGGCTAGTTATGTTATAATATTAGTTGTTAACCATGCTGACCAGAATTTTTCCACTACTTTATTTTCCTCTCCTTACCTCTTGCTTAAAACCATCTTCTCTCTGCTTTAGACCATAAAAAAAGAATCAAATGACTCTTTTGTTGTGTAGTTGAACAGCAGTTTGTATAGTGAAGCTCTGAGCCACCTCTTGGCATTATAAAACTACGATGAGTAATACAGATGTCTTTTCTCTATAGCTCCGAGATGACTATATCCTGAAGACTCCATTCTTCGCATTAACCGAAACACATCCAAGGAAATTCACAGAGGTAAAACAAACAAATAGAAAACTGAATAGTGTCTAACTGCAAAGGAAGATTGAAACAGCCAGGCATGAAGAATTTGCTAGACGATGAAGAGAGACTAGTCCTTTCCCGTCTCGCAAATATTTAGAAACATCTTATTCCATAACAGGCTCACTGAAATCCATTGGAATACCCATGAGTAACAATAGAAAATTTGGGTAAATTCTGACATACTGTTGAGATTTCCTTAGCACTCAAAATGTGTGAGGTACTTTGCAAAAACAGATACAGACACAGTCTCTGGCCTGAGGAGCTTATAAATTGAGAATATAATTCTATAATCACTCACTGTACTTTTAGCATGACACAATCTTATGATATGTCAGCTGTTTCATAGGAACTTCCCAAATGCTAGAGCTACCATTGTGGTAAATGTGAGCTAGGTTAGTCTTCAAAGAAAGAGGAGTTATATACTGAGTAACATTATATAAATGGACAGTTACCAGTGAGAATTGATAACTATACAGCACCATGTCATAATAAATGATACTATCTGCTTGCACCCTCATTAACCTTATTTCACCATATGCAGAAACATCCTGTTACACCCATACCTATTGAAAGGTGTAAATTGCCAGGACAGAAAGAAATGAGATTTTTCTCCTCTGGGTCCTGAGGTTCACACAGCTGGAGGTGTGTGTTATCTGCTAAGAAAGTAAATGTGGGGTTTTTTTGTTGAAAAACTAATATACTGAAACAAGTAAGAACCATGACTAACTTCTTGATTTGCTGGGCCTAGCTGATCTATTCTGTGACTTCAGAGGATATTTGGATGAGTACCAACTAAATTTAGGGCTGTATTTTACCTGCTGAGCTGTTGATGGGGGAAGGGAGAACAGGAAACCTCTGTCGATAAGGTGTGTTTATGAAAGACCTGGGCTTATGCCTTGCATCTCCAGGATGATAATGTAAGACATTTGAAAAGGTTATGAGCTGGTGGGTGCTTACTATAAGCGTTTACTCATAGGTGTTGGAAGTTGCTTCTGCTTCACATTAAAATAGGGGAGAAAACATGGTCTTGGTCTGTCAAAAAAGTCTTTCTGGCGAACAGCTGAACACATTCCACTTTTGCTGACATAAAGGGAATGGATCAGCTAGATTCAAAACCAAAGGTAATGAGAAATACCATAGCTAATTGAGCGTCTTGGTTTATTATGGTGTCATTTATTATTTTCTGGCCATTTGCTGCCCCACGCTCCACCCTCCCCTCAACCAGCTGGTTAATAGAGAACAGCACTTGGCACTCCGTAGCTGGGTACAGTTTCATACCAAACCGGTCTCGGATGTATTCAGCTTGACAACATTGTTGTGAACCAATTTGGAAACTGAACTTTAATCAGAGCAAAGCTAAAAGGAATGCCTAGGTTAGTTCATTAATTAATGCAACATATATTTCTATAACCGTACTCCTACTGTCACTCATTTTTTTCCAACATTTGGGCAATAAACATATACATTGGCCAAATAGCCAATTTGCTTTTAGCCTGGACTGGCAAGGCAGAGTGGTTTTCTTGTTAGTCATCATCCATTAATGCTTAGCCAGCCGAAAAGGACGCTGAATATGACACCTCTTGCTTTCTAGCACTAATGCTATAAATTGAGAATAATTAAAGGCAATCAATGATGAGAGAATTAGATGCTGGGATGTTGCAATTTATTCTCGGTGAAACCACATATATACCTGCCCCAAGGGAGGAGGGGGGAAGACTTACGATTCTGAAAGTTATTCCTGTTACTAAAATCAGTTCCAAGGACAGAGCTAACAAAAAAGTATAAACCAAAGTACAAACTGCAAAAGGATAAACAAAATGCAAAAAAAAAAAAAAAACCTGAATAAATTAGAAAATATTTTTCGCAAGCTAACAAACATTCTTCTTCCATTTCCAGTATTTTAGTTTTAAACAAATTTTGTTTTATTTTGGTTTTATGTTTGTTTGGCTTTGTTATTTACATCGGCAGAAAGCAGTATCATTTTAACCAGAAATGATGGATTGTCCTTGTTTGTAGATCCATTTGGAGAAGTAGGGTATGTGCTTAGTCACTGCAATTTAATCTTTTTGAGTACCTCTGGGAACAAGGAAACTGAGGCTTCAGCAGAGCTGCTGGCCTAAGTACTACTGGGAAGGAGCACAGCCAGCTGAGACTGAAATAAGAGAAGGGAATTGTTATGAGTAGATCACCTGTCTTTTAAAGAGGAGAAAACACCACTTCCATATCTGCACATTGTTTTGTTGTAAACTGGAATCCTCAGGAATTTCATCTAACTAAAACATGCAAAATAGTAGCCATATAAAATTCCAGAAGGAAAAGGAATAAAACTTACAGTGCGATAGGCCTAGCCATGCCTCCAGCAGCCATGGGAATTCTTTTGAAAATGCTAGTCTTATACAACAGCTTACATTATTTTATGAGAGTACAACTCTTGCTTCTGTTACAAGATTGCCTCTTATAACCTGCCGGAATCATACTGTGTGTCACTTATATTCAAAAATATCATTTGGAGAGTCTGAATGTATAAATGGCCAGATCTCAGATGAGTTTCATAAAAATATATATCTTTTTCCCCAACAATGAAATAAGCCTGTCAGGTTTTATTTGTGACCTGGTTAGCATAAAAATTAATTTACATAAAACACATTTCTGAAATGAGAAATACCATCAAACGAATATGTTTCTTAGAGAATGTCACACGGAATTGGTTTTGGTCTGAGCTATTTAATATTTTGGTCAAGAACTTGAAACACAATATAAGATCACCGACAAAAGCTTCAGCTCAAAAGGAAGATGGAGATAAGTAAACAATGAAGAGGAGAGGTCTATAACCTGGAGTGATCTAGATCACTCACTTAAATGCAAAATTGGGAAACACTATATGCTTTAAAACAGCCAGGATAAAATCATACCCGTAGGGCAACTTAATTCAGCTTATATTTACAAGAAGGAATCCTCTGAACTTGGGAGGAAAGTACTGTAAGACGGATTTTGGGGTCACGATCTGAAATCAGCTATAAATGATGTCACAGTGTGAGGTTTCATATAAGTCTTCAGTATCTAAAAGGAATTCTCCCGAATTGATGTGGTAGGTATTACAGGCAGTGAGCACATCGAGGAGGTTGTGCTTAATGCTGATTTCCACTGTTGAAGACACTGAGCTGGAGAGGACTCAAATTAAGGATTGTGAACTTAACCTGGTAGACTTAATCTGCAGTAGCAGATTTTAGGTAATTAACTCTTCAATCTGGCAGAGAAAACTATAAGCAATCCCTTGGCTGAAGTAAAGCTGCAAATATTCAGTTCAGAAATGATCCATACGTTGTTTAACTGTGAGAGCAATTAGCCAGGGCAAATTTGGTAGACTCCCTGAAAGAGATTCCCTACATAAGACTTTTTCCTCTATCAAGATTGAATTTTTATTTATGCTGTAGTCCAAACAAAATAATACCATAGCCATTCTTTGACAGAATGTCAGAATAAATGATCACAGCAGTTCCCTTTATTTGGTTTTATGATCTATAAATCCACTTAATATACCTTGATTATTGATTTTTAACATTAGCTAATTAAAAAAGTACAATGCAACTTTCAGAGCAAGGCTATCTTTTATGCTATTAAGCATAACAGTGGTTTAAAGTTAACAAACACCTTATTTTCAAGTGCAATTATGCAAGACAATTGGAAAGGTATAGCACGTACATACATAATCTCAAAGAATAAGGAGGATTTTATGCAGAGAGCTTAAAGAGCTGTTGCTGACACACTTTTACTAGATATATCTATTCATAAACAATAAGAAATACTGATTGTAAGCATCTTGGTTATCGAGGCCAGCAATTTGGAAGGTCAGTATATTGCCAGGATCAGTGATAACACTTCTGCAGCAGATCTGTACTCTCCATAGATTACCAGTCCACCAGGACTCCTGTGGGAGGTCTGCTCCTGTCGTCCATCAGGTGCCGCGGTCAAAAGCTGAAGGCTGAGCTCCAGCATGTGCTGTCTACTGGGGTTCTGAGCAAAACCTATCCCTGCTAACCTGGCCAGTTCCCATTGGTATGGTGCCTCCTTCCCATCACTGACTTTGTATGACCAGGACCAAAGGCAGCAATGCCTCATGCTCGTAGAAGCCTATTTTAAAGAAATTTATGCATTTCATATGGTGCTTGACTATTAAAAGCAATGACAAATATCATTATTTGTTGCTGGCATAATGGTAATGCCTGTGGGTACCTACCAGCGTCAGACCTCACAGGCATAAACTCCTGAAGATCAAAAAGTCCACCACTGAACCTAGGTATGATGACATGGGACACAGCAAATCGTGTGAATCGGTGAAAGGAGTGGGAGTTAGGGTAAGCGTGGATAAAACGGTGGATAGGCACAGAGGAAGTAGGGCACAGTTTGATGTTTGCTAATCAGAGACAGATAGAAAGCAATTATGTGAAACATTTCAAAATGTTTTAAATTTGTTTCCCTTTTGCATCAGAACAAAATGAAAGCTTCCCAAATGTTTCACTAAGTAGTACAGAAGAAAAGGCTGCCTTCTGTTCCCAGAAGTTAGGTTACTGGCCTGTCCAGGCTCAGATCCCTGTCTGGGTTAAAATGGGGGAGAATTTTCACCCCAGATTATTCAGGCAGAAAAGGGAATTAAACCCAAGGTTTTCCTATCCCAGTTTTGTAGCTGAATCAACCCAACTAGTGAGCAGGGTTTCCCTGACTCCTGGAACATTTCTATGGGAGGGAAAAAATACATTTTTCAGGTATCTTTTCCTTTTCTTTTTTTCAGAATTTCTATATCAGAAGTGCCAGCACCTGGGCTTGTATATGAGCGGTGGGGAGAAGTTTAGGATGCTCTAGACACCAGTCATGTAGAATTGTCTAGAATAGGACAGTGTATTTTTCCTTGTTCAGCTCATTCCATGAAGCTAGGTGATGGGTACAAAGCTCTTCTTAGCTGTTTCCAGGACTACTGCTGTGTTAATGAAAACAATTGCCCAGGAAAGAGACTAAACCTTAAAATGACCTACAGAGGGAACAAAAATGAATGTAATTACCCAAAATAATAATTCATAATTCAGAATAAATTCTTAATCTGCAATGTACCTCCAAAGAAATTGCGAAAGCTTCTCAGTTACAAAACTCAAGGGATCTTATTAGCATAAAGTGGAAAAAATGCCATTCGGAGAACAGCCGATTTGTATTAAGCATCTAAGTGAAGGTCAAGCAGAGCACAGGGTAAGTTTTCCAGGACTTTTGGAGTAGCTGTGCCTAGCCAGGCAGAACGGAAAGCAAAATGGAAGGTTTTTTGACTCCAGGGAAATGCCTCAGCTGTGTGTGATCTCCAAGACCCTTGCTGAGAAAAGGAACATGTGGCATTTCTTCCTTTGCTATCTAAGAAAAACGTATATACCTATTGCCTTCCCTCATGACAGAGGTGTAAGGAAGCAACACGCAAAAACACTAAGTGACAAATAAGTGGGAGGCCAGTTCAAAGGTCTCCCAGCCCTACTCCCATAGACATGTGATATAGGTCAGTGCAAAGTTATTCAAATTTAGCATTTCGGGGAAGAGAGCCCTTCTGCGTAGGTAGGCAAACACAGATGTACAGCTGGGTGAGGGATGGCGTTAGAGGGTCGTTGTCCCCCTGGACTTGGCTCGGTTCCCTGCTCCTGTGCAGCTGAAGATCCTTCTGACCCGGGCAGCATTTGTTTGTTGCGGAGCTCCTGGCAGGACTGGGGACTGAGTTGTCCCACATCCTCCAGATGAATTCCCATCATAAGGGGTCAGGGGTCAGAGCAACACCTAGAGAACGGAGTGATATTCTTCACTTCTACGCTTCTGCTGGGAGACTGGGTCTCTCTTCCTGCATAACTGGAGGGGATGATTTGGGGCTACATGTTATTATTGTTCCTAAGCAACATCACTTGCTTTGGGAACCCCTGCTATGCCAGTGCACAGAGTTTGCATTACAGAGTGTCAGTTTTGTCCTGGCAGTTCCTTGATTTTCTTTCTTTACCCTAATGAAAGGGGGATTTTTTTTTTAATACGCTCAGTGAAACACACAGTGAAAGGTGCCTGATAACAGAGACTCAGAGATAGCTGTGCATGCACAATAACCCATGTTCGCATTCAAATGTCTTAGCTCCGGAGAGTATTTTTATGAAAGCACCATAGCACAGACCTATTTATTACCTGCCAATTCCAATTTCTTAGAGTGAAGTCACTTCTGAGCCTGAGCTTTTCCACAAGAACACGCTCCTGTGTATGGATGTAAGGGTGGAGGATGGGTGGGTGGGCAGGGGAAGAGGACGGGTGTGATGGGAGGACAGTACCTAGCTATTATAGAATTACTGCAGAAAATATCTTGCTATTTTTTCCTCGAAGCAGATGGTGCCAGTTGATTACCTTCACCAATAGAAGCTGTACCTGTTAGCGGGGGTGTGAAGAAACCACTCTGCAGTGATAGCTTAGGGGAAGGCAGACAATTGCTTAAGGCAGTCAGGCAAGAGCATGCCACAGACAGATTAATGTGTGAAGGTTAAAGGGTTGGGGCAGGGGAAGCAGGGTTAATTCTGTACAATGCAGAGCAGTGGTTTAGTTGCCCTGAATTATGAGGACTAGACTGCTGCGTGTCTTATGAGGGGATAAGTTATGCTACGTAGTGATCCTGCAGGAGGGAATTTGCAGAGCTATGCTGCCCAGAGGTGCTCTGCCATTGTGTTTCTACAGGCTTGTATTTTATTGCTTCCATTTACACAGCTTTGGTTTCCCCAGTGGCTTTATGGGACTTACCCTGGGTTTGCACTGACTCCAGGAAAGCAGGATCAAACCTTCTGTGCAAGATATGTGGGGAATTTAGAGCAAGTAAGGCAGAAAAGGGAGAATTTCTACAGCAAAGCAGAACGCATGCCTCTTTTTTTTCTTTCATATGCTGGCTTCTGGAACTTCGGTGCAATGGTAGATAAATTGCCACAGCAGTTTCTGAAAAATGCCATTTAATGTTTGCTGGCCCCTGGGAGTGCTAAACATTGTTACACTTGTTGAAAATGCCAGTAAAAGACTCCTGGGAATTTCATCCACATGCCTGCAGCTTTGATAAGTTTTATAACAAGCTTGTATAGTATAGCACTGCTAGTATGGACCACTGTATTTGTGAGGCACTGTGGCAAAATAGCATGAAAAAAGTACTTTAATCTTTATTTCCGTCAGATTAAAATCTACCTATATATCATATGCTTAGGAAATATGCTATTAGACAAAACAGATGAAAATGAGGGGAAGCTATGTATTCTCTTATACTGTCTCTATGAAATTTAATAGAAATCCATTAACTGTTTTATTTTTTCTAATGAATGCAGTGGAAAGGTACCTCTGTAAAATGAAAAATTCTAGTTACAGCCCAAGTCCTGAATATTCCATTAAATGAGGAGCAACACTTCTGTGGAACTAGTTTGAGAAAAGAACTGGTCTGGCCAGGACACGACACTGTGTTAAGAAGTGTATAAAGAGAGAGGTTCAAGTTCCCGTTCTGTTCATTTCAGGGCACGGAATTCCTCCACCAATATCTCAGACCTGCATCATAGCCGTAAAGCTCGTGGGTGCAAACCAAACCAAAACACTGACACATACACCTGCATATCTATTTTTATAATTGTACCTCAGCTGAAGCTGATTGGAATTCTGAGAGTATTTTGCTATTTTCTTTCATCTTCCAATATCTATGCACTTCCTTTTTCATTAAGAAAAGCCTATAATTAAGCAGGTTATTCTTGTGGTTTTTTTACCTCTTTCCTCAAACCTTAGCTCCGTTCTCCAAAATCAAATATTTTCTGCTTGAATTATTTTGAAGTCAGTATTGTAGACTCTAGAAATACATCAAGTTTGTATTAATAGAAACACGAGCTGAAACATTTTTGCATAGTGTTTAATTTTAGTACAGCTGAGAGAACTATCTGTTGAACTATGAGAGTCCTCATTATAATATTTAAGTACCTTTGAAGTAATTTCAGTCTGCAGAACTGCTTTCTTTTTAAGCTTCATGTTTCTTTTGCTTTTCTCCCTTTCCAGGTAGTTGTGATACGTACATATGCTTTTTCCTGCAAAGTACCGGGCTACAGAACTTTCAGTTTGGCTTTTTTCGATTTTAGGAACATCTTTATGAAAAAGATAATACACAGGTAGTAAATGTGCCCATTGGAATTTTGCCACAGGAACACTGTAATAGAATTGTATTAAACTGATGAGTCAGGCCTTGCATCTTTTCTGAAGAGACTAACTGCATATCAGTTATTGCATTGCTATTATCTATTTGCTTATTTGTTTTACTGTGACATAAACAATTAAAGCTGTATTTAGCAGGTAAGGATGTTCTGCTTGCTCAAAGACTCTATCCTTCCAATGATCGTAAAGCAGGACTCTGAAAAGAAAGAAGCAATAAAATAAAATTGTGATGTTGTCGCTGTGTATTTATGGGTTGAAAGAATGTGGCTTCACTCAAGCAGGATTAACTAACCTGACAGCAATAACATGCCTGCTGCTATTGCAGTGATAAGTAGATATTTCCGTATGCTTTTTTGGAACTATGAATACCAAAGCAGTTCACAGAGCATACTGAAAAGTCTGATGGATATTAACCATTCTTGCCCAATTTTGCTATTGGTCACTTTTTAGCTAGTGACCTAGAAGTGAAAAGCTTTGTTCTGAATATCAGTTCTATGAGTCATTCCGTTTCCTCTTATATTGGTTAACATAATTTAATTTCCCTCCCTCCATCCTGTCATAAGACAGGCTGGGGGAAAGGGTTACTCTTTTCCGTACTTGCAAATTATTTGATGTAATTTGTTTGAGATCTCCTTCTTTCGTGGTGCTTTCTTAAATTTAGAACCAAATTAAATGTGTTCCTAGCCATTGCAGAATACATTGATTAGAGCTGAATTATGCTCAGTTGTGTTCTATACTGGAATTTGCATGACACATCTCTCCTGGAGTGAAACTAAAAAGGAATTTGAATCACTCCCTGCACCTTTCCAATGAGTACAGTCCATTAACCACTAAATCCAATAAGTTGAGGTCAATATTTAGAATAGATGTAGATGTAGAATGTGTAGATTTAATGAATGATGTATCTATTAGAATAAAAGGCTCAAGTACTTACCTAATCTGTGCTAACTGTATAGTCTATCTCTATTAAAGAATAATTAATTGCAAGTACCTCTTTTTTCCTATTTATTATTTGTATTACAGCAGTCTCCAGAGTCCCCAGTTTCAATTAAGATAGTCTGCTTGATTATGAATGTAAATACTCTAAGATCTTGATCTGACCTCTACACATACTTATATGAGCATCTTCAATGTTTTGGATTTACATACAACTGCTTATATGCATAAAGGTAACATTAATGTATGTGTTTTCAGAGGCTAAAGTGGCAGGTTGCCTATTGCAGCAGTCCCCCAGCGGCAAGTTCAAGGCTTCTGGACTCACATGGGAGGCTATCTTCAGTCAAGTAAGCTACAAAATGGTGTTTTATCATCAGATTGAAAGGCTGTTGGTATGTGTTATGGATAGCTGGAAGTAAAAGGGAAGGGGTCATCACAGGAATTTACAAACATGCTTAGCTTTCCACATTGACAAAAGTCCACGAGAAACAACAGGGAAAATCTGATAATATCTTCTCTAGTGGGTTCTTTGAGCCCAGATGAAGGGGACCATACAACTCACATATGTGATAAAACCCAGAATCTGCTTTTCCTACCTTTTTGCTCTCTGATATCATTTTTTAATTCTGTTTTGATGTGTTATTTTTCCATTAGTTTTCAGAAACAATTCGTTCTTCAGCTGAAGAGGCTATATTAGAGAAACTATGAGCTGTATATGTGTAGAAAAGAGAGAGAGAAAGAGAGAGAAGTTGCTTTCTGTATGGATCCAACAGGAAACAGCTTCTCAAGTAGCTAGCACAGTGAGATAACAGTACATCTAGGTTGGCTCTATGTTAATATAAAATAGCATCTGTTCACCTAACATCATTGAACAGAAAGCCTCTAATCCCAGATGGTTAACAGAAAAGCTCCATAATTTTGCAGTAATATTAAATAAGAGGTAGGCCATAGATGGATTCTGACAGGGTGGGAACCTTAATAATTGCTGCTATGGGCGAGGGAGGAATTGCAGGACCTCTCTTCTGCATGGATACAACAAGCTTCTGGTATGATGGTTCAGAGCTTCCTGTCCCTCTGTGCAGTTTTGGGTTCTGCAGTGTTGACTCCCTGCAGACAGAAATAAGACAAGTAAACTCTAAGAGAACTCATATTAGCATGCTTTTATAGATTTTTCTTTTTCTCAAAGGCTCACCCAGATATATATTGGATTTTTATTTGTCAAGTATAAACACTGTCAAGTGTATCCACTCTGTTGTGACTTTGGAAATGACACCTTTCTAATCAGAGAAAACATTCATCTTGCTTCCATCTTGTCCTGAGGAATAATACTGTACTGGTTCTTTTTCCAGATAACACATCTTATGTCCTGTTGCTTTACTCTTTCTTTAAGACATATAACTTGCCATAGCAACCTTTTCAAATAGAGCCTGATCCAAAGCTGCTGATGGAAAAAGAACCCATTGCCTTCAGGCTTTCTAAAGTGGTTTTATGTACAGTTATTCACACAGTGGTCACACTTGCGTGACAAGGCTACATGGCAAGAACAACATATGTAACGAAACATTTCCTTAGGATATTAACAGTCATTTCTGATGGCATGCAAGCTACCTTTTCTTCTCTTTCTTTTTCTTCAAGACATTTCTGGCAATCGATTGTAAAATCTGACAGTGATTAGAGACGGCATCATATTTCTGTACTAGTGTTTTGATGCAACAAAACTTATTGCCTCTTTTCTTTCTTTTTTTCTTTTTTCTTTTTTCCTTTTTCTTTTCTTTTTTCTTTCTTTCTTTCTTTCTTTCTTTCTTTCTTTTTAAGCCTAAGACACATATTTATGACACCTTTGGGCACTAGCCATGTGATCCACCTTTTTGACAGGTGTAGAAGAGGAATTTCTGGAGTTTTTCATGTCTGTCTTTTAGGCTCTTGCCACAATCTGATAAAGACTCTTTCTTATCACCTCAGTGTCATGCTAACAGTGTAAATGGAAAACGCTGCTTTAGGTTTTTCAAAGAATGTGCCAACACCTCCCTAATGTGGGTACTTGTTCAGCCAGCCGGGGCTATAAAAGTGCGAGTCTGAGCGGCGAAAGTGAAGCCTCCAACCATACAGCTTCCTTCAGTTCCCTGCTGGCCGATGGGGATGGTGTAAATACCCGGAGGGCGACCGTAGTTCCTCTAGACGCTGTAAAATCAAGGGGGGAAAAAGGACGGGGCAAGAAAGCCCTCAAATGGGGAAGAAAGCCTTCCAAGGGATATAGACCCCAGCTTTGCTGGAGGATCCAAGATTGCTGGATTCATTCGTTGCGCTCAGGATGCGCCTGGGCACAGCAAGGGGATTAAACTATTAGCAACTCGTCGCCAGCTCTGATCCTTCCTGAGCTACACATTATCGGAAAAGTTGGGCTTCCTGTTGCTCTCGCCTTCGGTCCGGGAGTGGATCAGACCGACTCCACGATCCCTGGCTGAGCCTGTGCCTCGTCTGCGCATGAGTCGCCGCGGGAGGCTCCGAGGCTGGAGTATTTCAGGGGCTGGGCACCTGGGGAAGATGCTCAGTGCCTGAAGGAGGCCGTGCGCCGGGCGGAGGGGAGCGCAGCGGCGGGCGATGCCGAGGACGCCCAGCCCGGCGGGACCGGTGCCCGCGGCCTGAAGCGGCTGCGGCGGCGGCGGCCCGGGCCGTGGGGGCAGCGCCCGCTTCAGCACCGCGGACAGCGCGCAGCGAGCACCGCGGCTCCGGCCCGGCCGCCCCCCGCCCCGGCCCGGCCCGGCCGCCCCCCGCCCCGGCTCTGCTCCCCGCTGTCCCTTCCCCCCGCCCCCGCCCCGGCTCTGCTCGCCGCTGTCCCCCGGCTCCGCTCCCCCGGCTCTGCTCGCCGCTGCCCCGCACCGCGCCGCCGGCAACATGCGCGGGCGGCCGCGGGCGGCGGCAGGCGAGGCTGCGGTGCCGGCTCGGATGTCCCCTTCCTCCTGCCCTCGCCCGCTCCAGGCGACCCGCTGAGAGATGGACTTGGCAGGCGTGCTGCTGGCGTTGCTCCTCGTGCTGGTGCTGGTTGTCTCTCTGCTCTCTAACCTCCTGGTGCTGCTATGCTTCGTCTACAGTACGGAGATCCGCAAGCAAGTCGCCGGGGTTTTCCTGGTGAACTTATCTTTTTGCAACCTGCTCCTTACCGTCCTGAACATGCCTTTCACTCTGCTGGGGATCCTGAGGAACCAGCAACCCCTCGGGGGCTGCGTCTGCAAAGCGGTGGGCTTCCTGGAAACTTTCCTTACTTCCAACACGATGCTGAGCATGGCAGCGCTCAGCATCGACAAGTGGATTGCCGTGGTGTTCCCTTTAAGCTACACCAGCAAGATGCGGTATAAGGACGCTGTGATCCTGATGGGCTACTCGTGGCTCCACTCCCTCACCTTCCCCTTGGTATCCTTATTTTACTCGTGGGTAGATTACAGCAGCGTTTATGCCTCTTGCACCTTGCACCTGAAGGAAGAGACGGAGCGGAGAAGGTTTACAGTGTTCACCATCGTCTTTCATGCCACCAGTTTCATGCTATCGCTGGTGATCTTGTGTTTCACCTATTTAAAGGTGTTGAAAGTCGCCCGGTTCCACTGCAAGCGGATAGACATTATTACCATGCAAACTCTGGTTTTGCTGGTGGACATCCACCCCAGGTAACGTGTGCATGTTCATATCCACGGTCCCAGGGCTCTTGCAGTACCCCAGGGTGGAAAGGGTGTCCTGCCTCCCCAGCACCCTTTTGTGTAGTCCTGCCTGCCCCGGGCATTCGGCGAAACCTCCCGCCTCCAATTCCAAAAGCTGCTTATCTTGCCAGAAGATGGTGGCTTGTGCATTTGTAGCCCTCTTTGTTTAAATGCTAGTCCCAGACGCCGGGTACTCCCAGGTGTCCCAGCTCCCCTTTAACGGGGAGCTGCTGCTTCGGTGACAGCGATCACCTCCAGGCTCCCCGGGGCTGGGGCTGAGAGTCCTTCCCCTCTCAGCTTGGTCCGGGAGAGCTCGTCTCGCTTCTTGCCTTAACCCACTGATTGCTCTTTTCCCTTTGCAGTGTGAAGCAGCGCTGCCTTAATGAGCAGAAGCGGAGAAGGCAGCGGGCAACCAAGAAAATCAGTATTTTTATAGGGTCTTTCGTGATCTGTTTTGGTCCTTACATTATCACCAGGTTTGTACTTCCTGCTGGGGTGGGATGGGGTGGCGTGGATCGACCTGCCCTCAGATGTGCAGGAGCCGGTGCCTCGGGGGGTTCCAACTAGTTGTGGGCTGCTCGAGCCTGACGGAAACCCGGGACCGGCTCTGACGGGTAGCACACATATACACCCACCCACCCACCCCCACACACACACCGTGCACACGCTGAGCCGGTCTGCAAGGCAAGCCACGGCTTGCGTGCGCTGCTCACACTAAGAGCCTTGGCAGGCTCCAGCTCTCCTTGCCTCACTGCAACTAGGTCTGGGCTGCTCTGCCAAGAGCAAGAGGCTTTTAGGACAAGTACCAGGAATTAATTATATGCCAGTGGGAGATTAAAGCAGTTTAAAGATTGACCACCCCTCCTTATTAGCAGAATTCAAGCAATAGAGAGGAAAGCAGACAGCTCTTCCTGATTATCTCAAGCCTTTTTTTTTTTTTTAAGCATAAGGCCAAGCTCGCTGCTATTGGAAGCTGAGGTGACATAATTTAAATTTATCCAAGCTTATAATTTGGCAGATACGCTTTGTGTCTGGAAACGTTATTGTCTGTAAATATCTTGCTAATGGTGCACCATGGCCTTGTGATGGGGTGTGATAGTTATGTCCCAGGAAAGCTAATATTTAAACTTAAAAAATGTGTATGAAACACTATGACTCTCAGCCAGTCAGAATCATTGGCTTCTACTCTGGTGGTTTACACCTTTTTAAACAGTCATACAGCATTCTCATTCCATACTTGTACAGTCTTTATACAACATATGGTTATTATTTTTAAAGCTTGCATAAATCAGCGAGTTGGAAGCCAACATATCTATACTGAGTTGCAGCACGTCAGGATCTAGCCTTTCATTATAAACTAAAATGGGCGACGGTTTTCACAACTGAGTTTCACAATTTCTTTTTTTTTTTTTTTTAATATTGCACCATTTCACAGTGCATTTAAGAGAGAAATGACTTAAGAGAGAACTAACTTCCATCAAAGTAAGGTGCATTAGCCTTGTAAAACCATCCTGGTGAGGGCTTTCTCAAGTTTGCTGCCAAGCTGACAGGGTCTTCAGAAACACCCACTTGCAAAAATTGGACAGCTTTAGCACATTGATTTTGCAGAATCACATATGTGTGACCATTGTCGTTGCCCTTTTCTTACAGGGGTAGGGGGACAGGTTAATGCATTAGTACACAAAAATGACAGTGCTTTTTAACCTTTAGGATGACATTTTTTGATTCCATTTATATATTGAAAAGGATTGCTGACAGATTGCCTGGATAACTGCATTTTTTCTGCAGTTGAAGGGATTGTTACAAATATTAACATTACCTCACAGAGTTAAAAGGTTAACTGATTGCTGTTCAGTACATTATGAGTCATTTTCTATTCATTTTTTCCATGATCAGAATATACCTCTATATCAAGATAAGGATGAATTTTGCCATCTTCTTTCTATCTGAATTTTATCCTGCTCAGCAAATTCCAGCATCAGAGCACTTTTCAGGATGGAGATATTTTTTACAAACTTCTAAAATAAAAGCCACTTCATTCTCCACACCTTGCATTTGGCAAATGTGAGATGGAGCGTTTTCTATGTGTGATAAGCCAGAACTGGCACTGCATACGTCAATAGAAAGAGCACTGAGGTTTGGTTTATGCAAATGCATGTGTCAAAGTGCAGCTTCCGTCTCAGATATGAGAAATGAGATTTTTCAGTGACAGTAAAATGGGAAGTATTTGGGGAGTGCATCCTCAAAGGCGTTTTGCCTCAAAGGCAAGGCAGTCTCCAGGTAGCGCTAGATAGAAGGGAAGGTTGGGCAGTGTCCAGGTAGCACTAGATAGAAGGGAAGGTTCTTGGTCGCAGGATTTGGTGCTGTACCTATTTCTACACTCTCCATTCATTCAGCTTTTCAGGGGGATTGCACTGAATCAATCTCTATGGAGGTAGTGAGACAGATCTCCTACCCTATTTTCCTGCTCTTTGACCTGGTGACTCAGGTTGCGCTGTGAGGTCAGTAGTTGCTCCTAATTTCAGAAATGTGAATGAGATTATGATCATTAACAATTATATTCATTTGTTCACTAAAAGCCAACAGATGAATTTCATCCTTGCTGCAACAGCAGTACTATCAAGAAAATGATACTACAAGGTATTTAGATGCATATTTCTAAGGCTGACTTGATTTGGCCAGGCCCCTTACCTTATTAAAACCAGGTGTTTTTTTTTTTTTTGGTTGGCTTCAATGAGGTTACATTTGGGCCCCTGATACATTACAGGGCACACACAGAAACACTTCTATTTCCATAATGGAAAGAAACCCTTCTCTTCTATTTAGTAGGTTTATTAAAACATCAATTGTTCATAAAGATCAAGTGTATATTTCCCAGGTTAAGGTGATATTCGTGATGGAATAAACTTAGAAAACATAGGAGGTGTCATTTATGGTACATTTATTCATTCCTCAGATTTTGTGTCTTCACCTGCTCTCTATTCTGAATTCACTGGAATTTTTTTCCAAGCAGCTTCAAGTAAAAGTTGTGTGATTTTTAAATGTATTTGCCATATGAATTGTTTCACTTTTATACATACAAAACAGATTTTTTCCTGTCAGAGTTCAACTACCTGCTGCAAAGTTAGTCCTAGTGATGGTAAACCAGCTTTTCTATACAGAGGGACTGGAACAGCTATAAAATTCAACATCTTGCAAAATGGGAACTCCGCACTTTGGAAAGAGACAAGGCCAAAAGGTTACTTGAAGCCTTGAGAAAGCTTCTGATCTTACATCTTCAAACTGTGATGTTTTACGGTATAAAAAGGGGCTATTTTAGCTTTTTCTGTCTTACGAAATAAACATAGTTGTCTTTAATTGAGAGATATCTGATTCTGGCAAAAGCAAAATAGTTTTTTCTTCTACATGCAAAAAGTTGCACAAAACTCATACAGGTAATAAAAACTCTCACTCTACTCTTTCCACCTTTCTGGAGAGGCTGCCCCCTGCAGATGTGCTGTGTGCCAGATGCTTGCTGGAATAGTCTGGTATGAAGGTTTCCTCTCAATCTGCGGAAAAATTGTTTAACTTAGTTGCAATTTCTCCACCCATGATTAATGCACCCAGCTCAACTGAGGTGCAGAAGCTACTAATCATCTGTGAATCACAGGCCAATGGTCTGGAGACAGCTGGCTGGTCACATAACGATGATAAAAGCGTTGTCTCCTTGTTTTTGCTGCCCAAATTAGCGGTCAGCCAAGTACACAGAGATACTTTCACAGGTAAGTACCTGTAGTTGTGCTCCTAACCGTAGTGTGTGATTGCAGATGACACACAAATCTCTCTGAGATATTACCATGATGTCCTTTGTACTACAGCTACAACAACTAACATGAATCCTCTTTGCATATGTGATATTTCACAGCAGCGGTACAATGTGGGTTCACTGTTTTGTATCTGGTGCCGGGGGTGGCGGTAATACAGCCGTCTAGAATAGGTTTCTGAGTTTGTTTGAGGTGCTGTATAGTATCTAAAACCTCTGCGTAGGCTGACAGATGAGACCCACAGCTTCTGGGACAGCAGTCTGATGCCAAGGGGGGACATGCTCAAATGTCTCAAGTGTCACTAAACAGCTGTATTTGGGCAATTGAGTTGAATGAGCCCATACAGCCCAGGTGCCATATGTCTGTCTTAAGCTGGCCACGGAAAAGAGGTAGTCAGTTATGTTATCAAGATTTTGACTATTGTCTTTTAACAGCACAACTTCCTAAATTCAGAAAGTGTTGCAAGAAACTGCACGCCTCGCTTATCTCTGAGATACAGGAGAATTAATATTGAAAGCATACTTTTTCTGTCAGTCCATGAAGGGAGTTGTTGTCTCCCGGTAATCTTGCTAGGAAAGTTTCCTTTGGCTTTATTGAATACAAGGAAAAATGTAAGCTCTTAAGTAAGTACAGAGGCCTTCTCCTGCAGAGACCATGTACTGTAAGAAAATAATTGTTACTTTAGTGTTTCCTGAAGCATGAGTTGAGCACTGGGTTCCGTGTGAATATAATACTTGTGTTTCCCTTTCTCATTGACATTTAACAGGTTGATAGAGCTCCTTCCTTTTATTACCATAAACTACTACTGGGGGATTATAAGCAAGTGCCTCACCTACAGTAAGGCTGCATCAGATCCATTTGTTTATTCACTTTTACGTCAACAGTACAAGAAAGTTCTGATCAACATTGTCAATAGGATACTTAAGAGGGATCTGTATCCTTCATCAGGCTACAACAGCTCTCTCGACACTGAAAATGATTACTGCTTGCACAGAACAAACTAACAACTTGACAATCATTCCCTCCGAATAAGAAAGGCAGTTACCGCTGCTGGAAAGTTGCCTTTTTCTTCTCATGCCGAGTGGACAAGGACAGCGACAGTCTCCAGGGTGTGAAAGCTGCGTTAACGCAACACACTTAATTGTGGACTTTCATGAAAGGTTCTTCCGTGGTCTTCAGCCAGCATGATATATGGCAAAGCCTGTGTCTGAGTGAACGGAGTAGGTCTGAGGGGTTTAGATGCTTAGAGAGCCTTTAGAGAAGCTTAGAGAGCCTTTAATGTCTCATGCATGAAGATTTGCTATTTTACTGAGCATCCCACATGGTATTCAACCAACTTAGATGAAAGAGTCTGGGACCACGGGAATCCCCAACTTGGACAGAGAGGTTCATAGTCCTCTGTGCTACACATATACCTTGGCAGCCCTAGGTTTGTGCTGTTAGTTTTGGACATTAAAAATAAGTCTTTTCATGGATTGTTTGCTGCACATGTACCCTGGAGGCCCTGGATTTGCGCTGTTAGTTTTGAACATTAAAAACAAGTCTTTTATTTGATTGATTTATTGTATTGGTGCCTCAAGTGAGTGATATGGGTCAGCACTTTGAATATGAGATAGTTATTACTATTATTATTTATTGTTAGGCATCATGACTGTAATATAGCCTTTAGGAAGTGGTACATATATTCAATATGCCAGTATTTTATCAAGCCTAACCAAAGTCCACATATCTGAGTTACTAATATTTAGCACTTCAGTGGTATGTGATTACAATAATTGCAGCAACAGTAACAAAGGTATATATGGAGTTTAGTTAAATTGCACTGTAGTTCCATCACTGAGCTAGTCCTATTCAAACAAGCTTTTATTCAGAAAAAAAAAAAGTTAGACTGTAGAAATGACAGATACCACTGTATTTAAGATATATTGCTTCAGAAGCTAACTACTTTCAAAGAACAGGCTAAAACATGTTAATTAATTTTAAGGGATATATAATGTGCAAAATATTTCATGCCATGGCTACATTTGGTGGATTGCAATAATATTGTACAATCTTTTCTTTTTTATTATCAATTAATCCGCTGATTTTAACTGATACCAAGAGATGTCTGGGAGATTTTGCAACAGACCTGCTGCCAAATGCCCAGAAACACAAAGCTGATTTATTACTATATGTACTTTTCTCTTTCATTTATTTTTAAATCTAAACAGGTGTTTGAAAAATGTTGGAATTATTTTTGAACAATATTTGATTGATTATATAAGACATAAATCAAAATATTATATGGCATTCAATAAGCTACTATTTTCTAAACAAGCATATAAGAGGAAAATTAAAGCAATTCTAAAATATATTTTAAGAAAAATAAAGAAATACAACAGTAAAAACACTTATTTTTATGTAACAATAGGCTTGACCCTATTAAGCCTTGAGAAGGCTCTTCCTCACCCAGCTAAGTATATAAGCCTGTGATTAGGCACAGATATAATTTCCTTTGAAGTTAATGTCCCCTATTCCCATGCTAGAAAATTAAGCACACTTAACTCTTTTGTAAGATCAATGTTTGAGTGCTCAGCACATCCAGAGGGTTGTTCCCACCATGCACAATAAAGAAGAAGGAGAGAGCCCTATTGCAGTCCCATTGAAGTCAAGGAAACGGTAATGCTGCATAACAAATACAATGTTCTCTTATCTCCAGCTTTTAATCTTTGAGGCCTTTCCGATTTTTTTTTTGCCATGCAGTACCTTAGGCCTCTGTGTTTTGCATCTATAGTTTTGCCTGTGTTAAAACTGAATGTACTACAATGGTTTTGTCTTCTTAGTAAAGTGTTTGTACTCTCTCCAATTTTGTGTAAATACAATATTTCAGAAAAAAAAAAAGGTATGTGGAATCTTTCAAGCTTTATTATTTTCCTCTCTGCTTCCACATACTTCCCCCCTACTGCCGTGCCACTAGAAAAACCCGATGCGTGTCTTGCACGTCACCTGCAGCGTAAGGATCAGATATCTCTGTGAGGGGAGGAATGCTAAACTTTCAGTTATTTTATAGTCAATTCTGCGCCAAAAAGTTCTGATAGACTACAATATTTATCTGTAAATAAACATGAGTTTAATGATGCCTACATTAGTTAGCTACTTAGCCATTCTATAGCTTTCTAAACAAAACGTTGCTCACTCTAATAAAGGAATATGTTAATATAGTTAAATGTCTTAAACTGTCACCTTCAAGACACTCAAGCCAAATAAAGCTTTAATTTGTGTTTATCTTTTTTGGTATTAAGAAAATAATAGAAAAGAAAAAAATTTCTGGTAATAAACTTCTGAAGCTATTAACCTTCTAAAGCCACATTTAAAAGCTATAAAAGAGAGCATAGTTAAACCAACACATCTGCCATTAAGTTAATTAATGAGGCTGATTCATGCCAGTTAAGGGCATTGTCATGCACACATTGCAATCACAACTCAATCCTACAAAGCATGGAGCACACGTAGAGGTGCTTAAGTCTAGATGAAAATGAAGGAAGAAAAGGATTTTGAGTCTGTCCTGGGTGTTGCAGAATCTCTTTTGGGTTTAATTCCTATAGAGAATTAGGCTACCAAGCCCTGCAGTGTAGTCTAAATGAAAAGTAAAGATACCAGCAGGTAAGGAAGAGCAAGGAGTACTGTATTCTTCGTTATCCTAATTCTTCCCTCTCAGTCTTGATCTGTAACAAAGTGCCTTCCTTAGCATTGCCAAATGATATCTTCCTCTGCTCACTATGCAAGGCCAGTTCTACAGGTTCTACAGGTAAGTTTTTCTTACTCCCTTCTTCTCCCCACCCCATGCCAGAAAAGGGCTTGCTTTGCTTTTGTAATTGAGTAGGAAGTGCTCAGGGGGAGGCCTCGGTTTCATTCCCTCTCTTTCCTGACGCAGGAAGAGCTCCTGTGCTTTATCCAGTGCTCTGGGTTATCCTGGGGTAGGAGGGGCTAGAGGGAAACACGATTAGCCTTCAGTTTCTGAAATGCTGAGAGAAGGATCAAAAGATCACTGGGCTACTGGAGATGAGAACATTTATCTTTAATGGTGGGAACATTCACCAGAGGAACCAAAGCTGTGGATTCACTCTTACTGCTGTTTTAGAAAAAACAGTCACTGGCTACACAGCCTTGGTCAGAAGATTTCCAGAAAAGCTGAAAAGTGATATCCAAAAATAGCATCTTGCCATTGGCACACTCTTGCTGACTTCAAGGTGGTGTTCCAGGAAGCTTTATCTGGATTTTGTAACAGACAGCCCTGGGGCCTAGGATGCTTTTGTGCTATGAAACTAGGGGCTGGCAAATACCTGGCAGGTCTACCGTGGAGCTAAAAAATCCTGAGATTTGACTCTCTGGTAGAGATGTCATATGGGTCAGCAGGAACTGCCTGATACTATGACTTCCCTAAGCTAAGGAGCTGTGACCTTCCTGCAGCTGCTTAGTGAAAACAATGCAAGTTACTAGAAGAGAACTTGAGAAGTACATCATTTATATAGAGCAGTACCAGCAGGGCTCAGAAAGCTCCTGCGTTGTGATGTTTCAGCTCTTAGTTGTAGTCAGAGTCAGCGAAAAAGTTTTCTCCTTTGTCTTTAAACAGGCGTTACAGCTGCAGAAACTGGAATTCAGAACTGCATCTTCCCTGGGTGATACCTTTTCACAATGACAGTCAGAGTATGGAACTCTGCAGCACAATAAACCTTTAATTAGTCCATGCAAACTGGCCAAACTGAGGAGACATTCAGCTGTAACCTCTTTGTCTTCATGCACCTCCACTGAAGTATTTTGGAGTGTGATGGCTTGGACACTTTCTGACAAGATCCAGGATGCAGTTTCGAATCTACCTTTACAGAAGAAAAAGCAAGTCTGTATGCCCCATTTGCTAAGTGAGTGCTCTAAAATTTGTTTATCAAAAGGACAGTTATCCCTTCCAAATAGCAACATTTTTTTTCCCCAGTGTGCTGATATTGCAGGTAAACTCTGAGGTTGGTAGTCAGATTGAGTTTCTGAGGCTATAGAGATAAAGCAGTAGCTGGACCGTAGATTCCCAAAGGGCTGGGTTATGAGTTGGATCCCAACTGCTCAGTCCTGGCAAGATGGATGTGCTTCAGTCCAAGCGCAAAAATTAAATTAGGTTTCCTGAGTTGTTTGATATTGAAAACATGTGCATCTCTGAGATTAGATGGCAGCTGAGTAAGGAGCTCCAGAACCATAACTTTGGAGTTAAATGCCTAAATTCCCTTTAATCCAATTTAGTGATATTTTTTTAAGATGCTGTTTCAAGACTTCAGGTCCTGTGAACTTTCACTCTGCAGATTCCTTAGCCCCATTGCAGAGGGGCATACACTTCATCTGAATAAATTAGCACCCAATAAATCCGTGTGAATATACTCAATGATTACTAAATATAAATTTAGCTTATTTTAACATGAGTAATGGTGATACTGAACTGAACTTTCAGAGCTATTTGCAATGTTAGAATTATTGCAGGATTAAGCATGTATAAAAATAGTTGTATTACAGAACTTTGATTCTCACAACCAGAGAGTGATCCTGCTCTTTACAACACTGGGTTAAAGTTTAAACTCTTTTTGAGAAATTTAACAGCTTTGAATATTTTTGGATACAATGACCTGTGGCAAGACGGTCAGTATTTTTTTTTACACTTTACCTGCATGAGCTTGAAGAAAATAGTCTCATATGAGCAGGAAGGTTGACTAGAACCCACGGATGACATGTCTTCTGTTGTGTTTAGGACTTTTTCCCCAGAATAATTATGTGCAGTTGTGCATGCAGATTGAACAATCAAAAGCTCTTTCAGAATTGTCCAGTGCAAACATCTTGTTAGTCTAGTTCAGGAGAACACCTGGCTTGTCAGGTGTTAATTACACTAGTAAATTAGAGGTTCTGCTTTTTATTTTTGGAAAGTAGGTCCAATTAATATTTAATAGCTCCACTGGAGACACAGCAGAGATGACCTTAAGAGAGATTGTAAATATATGAATATCTTTCAGTGCCAGAAGCTTTGGAGACCAAAATGTCACCTGGCACAATATATGCAACCAGCTCCTGCTCTGAACTGAAGCTGCCTTTCTCCATGGCTTATTGTGACACAGACTGGTCCCGTTTCTCTATATCTCTGGTTCTTTTCTTTTTACCAATAGGTTTTCCTTACAAGGACATGAGGGTGCATGAAGCTCCCTGAGGGTGCATGATGGAAATCAGGTTCTTTCTGCTCTTTTTATGAGTGAGCAATGCATGAAGCACAAGTGGCTCACAGCCAGGCTACTCATATACTTTCAGTACAAATGAAACATATCGTAAAGCATGAATGTTAAATGTCATGGAGCCCATATGGCAAAAGACATTTTCGAGTGTCAAGAACTATTGAACTTTTTTTTTTAACCAGATGCCTTCAAAAATATTATGGACAGTAATTAAAGTGTCTTCATCCCAGAACCCAATCTTCTATCACGTATTGCCTGTGCAAGTTGCTGAGCAGCCTCCAAATAAAAAATCCCTTTTGGGACATAGCCTTAGCTTTTCGTTGTGCGTAGTTAATCCATTTCACTGCATCTTGCTCTTTGTGTATGACAGAGCCAAATTTGTTCTTAGGTCTGTGGAGCAAACTGTCTGCTATGCGTTCAAAAAGTTTCCAAGTTTCCACTCCTAAACCAGTGGGTGAGATCTTGAAATACTCCAAAAAGACTCTTTTCCTCATGCCCGCTCCTAAAGTAGCTTCACTTAACTGGTTTTCTCACACTTCCATTTTTTCCTTTTACTCAAGGCTTAACACTCTAATTGTATTCCAGTGAAGCCTGACCTTAAGTGGCAGACTCATTACCACCTTTCTTTCACTTTTATAATTCCTGCCTTTTCATATCCAGCCCTCTAGGCTCCTTGCTTGCAGCTCTCAAACCTGAGGCACATTTTCAGAATGTTTTACTGACACCCAAAATACAGCTCAATGCCCTTGTTAATGGCCTGCAACTGGAGACTGAGTCTGTGTGTGTATTTTCACCAGAATATTTAAATGTTTTAGGTCTCCTGTTTTGTATATTCTCCCTATTCCTATTAAAACAAAACGTTAATGGGTAACACGTGACCTTTGTTCTGTAAAAGACTGCTAATCCCTCCTTATAGGTACATAGCTCAGGCCCTCTTTCAGCTTTAAATCTGGCTTTTTAGCTAATCAACCTTCCCCCCCCCCCCCCCCCCCGCCCCGATGAAGCCTGATTTAGGCATTTTAAATATTTCTCTAGGCTCCCCACACAGTAGATTGAATGCTTCATTATCTTTTTATTCTTACCAACTTGCTGGAAGCTAGTACTAAAACTGCTTTTCTTAGGAGACCTGAGGCACAGACAGACGAAAGATCACAGCCAAGAAAGAATTGAATTGTATGAAGCACACTTCGTAAGACACCGAAGAACAAAAGACAAAAGCTTTAATGTGGAATACATCTGCTGATCTACTGCTCAGCGTTTCTCAGGCATTTAAAAATGTGCCTCTTTTAATACCCAAGGATACCTCAGTGTTGACAATGCAGTTGAATTCACAGGAAGCTGTTTAGGATACAGGACAAGTTTCTCTGCCCGTCCTGATGGAGCTTGCACCACCAGCTCCACACAGAAAGGGGTATCTATCGCTCTCTTTTCTTAAAACACAGCAGTGTGTGTTTAAGTTCTGGCTCCCCTTCCTATCTATTTATCCCATTTCTATCTTGCTATCTGAGATCATGCGCTTCCAACATCTCCTGTGGGTCAGAGAGCTCAGTCTGAGGTCTCTCACCTCCTTGGAGAAAGCTGCAGTGGCTGGGCTGGAGGCTGGGAAAAAAAGGGATTCTGCTCTCCCTCTCCAGTTAGAGTGGTTTTATTGTACAGAAGTGAATGAGATGCCGGCCATGAGAAAGCAAAAGACTCCATGCGCATGATGCAGGAGCTTAGTGGAGACTTGCCAGAAAGCGGGAATGATGTTCTTGTTTCTCTTCCAAGGGCTATCTGATTTATGTACGACATCCCACTCACTTTGTTGGTGGGTGAAGAGCATGCCTGAAAGGAAAGTATGTTACGGGTAAGATACTAGCCCCATTGACCTCAGGGAAAGGTGAGCCAAGATTTTTACTTTAAGCTTTTCATCATTACAGGTAAAGTCTGAATTTGCAGAAATCTTTCCAAAAGACCATTTAAGACCAGCTCAGTAAGGAAGTCTATTCACTGAATTAATCATAATAATTAAAGAAGAAAAAAAAAAGTCCAAGGACTTTAGGATATCCTAGCAAATGGCACTTATAATATTCTTTGTGGCACTGAGATGTCATCTGTGAGGTCTAGGTTTTTCTTCAAATGATACTATAAAGCTATTAAGCAGACTGAAAATATAGATGGTGTGGCTATTGGGCAAGCTGCGCTCCAGTCCTCTGACAGTCACATACGTCTCTGAGGCCTGCTATTCTTAAGATTTCTCATATCCTTCCAGATATAACCATGCAATCCTCTCTCTCTTACTGGATACCTGAGCTTGCTTCAGTGCAACAATCTCTTCAGCCAATTGTATTTGGCACTAATAAGTGTCTTTCTTCTAGAAACAGAGGAGGGCTGTGACAGCAGTGCTGAAAAGTGATTCAAACCTAAAGGTTTTTCCCTCTTCCTTAAAAATATTGTTTATTCTTTGAAAGACGCATATCACACAGAAGAAGGAGGAATAATACACCCTCTACCTCCATATTCCACCCATAAGCTTTCTTTGTGAGCACTCGTGAATTCCCTTTTGTCTAGTTACCTTCATACCTGGGTTTAGAGAGACCTTAGCAGAGGCAGGAACAGCATTTTCTTTGCACTTCTGCTAGCATGCATTTCCCTTGCAACTACTGGAAGCTCATTCAGTCCCTATCCTTCCTTCTCCTTCATCACCTTTTAAAGTCTTTCCCTGCTCTTCATTCTCTCACTTTACCTGAGAGACAGGTGATCTCCATTCCAGATACAGTGACTTCCCACTAGTGACCTTTTTCTTCTTTCCTTGATGCGTTCCCTCGGACTACTGTATTGCTGTTACTGACACTTCTTCTGTGGATTTGGTTTTCTGCTTTTATTTTATTTTTTAATTTTGTGCAGCTAAGCAGGGTTATAATATGTAAATTAACTGAGTAAACTAGAAAAAGCTGTGTCTTTCCTCTTTTGTGTGTGTGTGTTTGACAATGAAAATATGCAAAGGAATCAAACCAAGAATCTCTTCTACTCAGTCTCTTTTGTCCCTTAGGATTTCAGCCTACCAATTTCTATAACCAGTAGTGTACAAAGGAGTAATATGGCTACCATCACATCTAACTGCATTTCAATCTTCAGACTAAAGATATCCATTCTCATATCCATTTATGGCTGAGTCAAGAAGGAAACAGTGTTCAGCATGAATTCCTCATAAGAGCAAAATTCATATTTTTGGAGCTGTGAGAAGGCTTCCTACCTACTCTACCTATAAGCTTTGTGAAAGGAAAGTTGGATGGAAATGTAACTTCCCCAAAGTGAGGATGTACAGTGCATTTCTCCGGGCTTGTCTGCCAATGGCTAAGGGTCTGTTCTTAGCCCCGGAGCTAATCATCTATACTTTTAATGCTGATGCTCTCAGGTTTAGCCCTCAGAGACTGTCAGTCACCTGGTGGCTTTCAATTACACATAATATGAAACTGCAAAAACCAGAGAAATGGATCCCAGGACCTTTTGCCTTGTAATTTCCCATACAATAGACTACTGTGTTGATTTGATCAGTCTTGAGGGTAGCTGTTGCTTGGCAACGTGAAGCTAAACATGTCCAACCTGAGGTGGAGCATGTAAATAGCTTGCTCTTAGCTAGCAAGGCTTCTTGACATCCTGATATCTTTCTCACAGAAGAAAGCTGGAGGTCAGACTCGCCTCCTGGCGTAATATAGTTTTCCACTGGGGAGAAAGAAGGAGCTATTGAGACTATACCTAATGCAATTGTCTGTAGCAAAAGAGAAAATTCAGCTCCTGCGGGTATTTCTTTGGATGTCTGTGCTCCAGCAGTGTCCTTTTAGCAGTGGTCTAAGGGAAGGGCCTGACTAATCAAAATTCTGGCAAAGTTAGCCATTTTGATGGGTCAGTAGTTCCTCTTTGTTCCCCACTTGCAGTAAAAGGGCAGACATAACTCAGTGAAATGAAAGGCAGAGGGCAATTAGGAAAATGCAAGTCCAGAGTTGTTACAGGGATTTTCCTGTCACAGTAGGTCAGGGAGCTAATAGCATGATTAGGCATGAAATGGCCAAACCACTGACAGTTTTGAGCCATGAAGAGTCTTATTCTGAAGCCTTTTAGGGTAAAGGACTGGAGAAGCAACCTCTCATGGAGTTTACTCTCGTATATGGACCACCTGGCATTTTTCATTTTCTTACAAAACTTACCAGTTCTGGATCAGATCTTTAACCAGAGGAACCTCATGATTTCAGTATCACTAGATGAATTTATGTTGGCAGAGGTTTTGATCCAAAATACTGGCCTTTGTCAAAAGCAGGAAGAAGGATTTGACTAATTGATGGAGCTGTTCCCAGAGTTTAGCCCGTGGCTGGTATTGCAAACTCTATAGCTTTTCTTTTACTCTTCCAGACTGTCCTGTTCTTGATCTTTTGATCCTTCATGACCGTGGCTTGGCCTATTATATAAAATTTATTTTTTCAGAAGTTTCTTGTACACTTGAAATACTTGTAGATGACTCTTGCATATTAGTCATTATTTTGGCCAGGAAAAAACCCATATTCAGTAACTCAAATTATTTGTCATGATGAGTCAGTTCTTCAGCCCCCATCCTATTTGTAACCTATCTCCAAATTCTTTCCAGTTTAACCTCCTGAAATTAAAACATTGGTGCTTTCAATGCCATTGGAGACAGTAATGTGACATAAATGTGGTACAGAACACTGCTATGCAGGGCTGTAGCTGAACCCTGGAATGAATCACATGGTGGCATCTCTGAGCCAGTGACCCAAACAGATACTGTCACAGATTACATGTCCATATGCAGGAACCAATGAGCTTCTTAGAAATAGGGAGACTGAGTTAGAGGGTCATTACACACATCACTGCTTTGGGTGGCAGAGTTGTTGTATATGGGTCTGGCTAAAAGCCCATGGGTTGTGTCCACATGGACTTTGGTAGACAGCTGGGAGAACAGCCCTCAGCTCAACATGTGCCATGGTCAGTTGCCCTCTGTACTGCAGACATGCCGTTTGGGATGGCTCCGTCGGGCTGCGCAATGTGCTGCTAAAGGTGATGGCTGTGTGGGGTCCTGCGTCATCCCAAGGATGGTCTCCAACCTGGTCTTTACCTTCACTATCCCTCTACAGCCCCTCTGATCTTTGGAGACATGCTGAGTTACCCACAAAGGATGACCTGAGCGCGGCCAGTAGCGAAGCTCCCCTAAATACAATAGATGAATACAATGCCAATGTTTTCCAAAAGTTGCCTCAAAAAAACAGACCTTGAAACAGCTAATTCATTTATTTCTGCCCAGAGGAGCTTTCTGTGGTTTCCACTGATGATTTGTAAAATCTTTGAACAACAGGAGCAAATCAAAACAGGACTAAAGTTCCTCATGAATTAAAGGACTCTCTACTTAGGGGGAGTTACTGCAGCACCGTGTGGTTGTGAGATTCTAAAGACTGGGAACCTTGATATGGAAATAGGATCTTTAAGACACCTTTTAAAAATGATTATAACCCAGAGTTTTAGTTGGATTTAGTATCTTAATATACTGATATGTAATTTTAAATGGCCTAAATACCTTTACAAATATCCTGTGTTAACTAATTTAACAGTCTAATTTTCCTGACTTCCAATGAGGCTTGGGTTTTGATTTAACTTCAGAGTTCATTTCTGAAAGTGAAGTTGAAATTCTCAGAGCTCTCAGACCGATATTATTTGAAATGCCTACTCATTCTTTCTGTTTGAATTTAACACCTCGTTTTCTGGAGAGTGTCAGCCTTGAAGAGGCTGATTTCTCAGAAAAGGCTGAGGGTTTGCCTTGCAGGAGTCAGGGTCTGTTAAGTCTCGGGTACCTACAAACTGAAGCACTCAAAGTCACCTTTTCAAAATGCTGCCCAGCACCTTTGCAGATGTGCAAAGCAAAGCCTGAAGGGCTTTTGAGTCTTTTGGCTTCAATGTTCTGTGAGACCGGGAAAAGAGACAAAGTGAAATGAATCTCAAAATAGGACTGTCAAGTTATTTTCTGGTAGAGCTGATATTAATTTTTAATACTCCATCTGTGATCAGAAGAAAAGAAAGACCTTTAGTTCTCAGCACAAATCTTTTTTGAGCACACTTATTTTTCCTTGCTGACATTATATATTCACTTCTGCAATTCACAGACTTATTTGTATTATTTTTCTTGCTTTATGGCAGTCCAAAAGAGTCACCCTTTGGCCTCGTCTTGAACTAAGACCACAAAATGCATTACCAGCAGCCCCTCATCAGTAATCCTGCTTGGCTGCTTTATGTGTAGGAGTAGTAAGATCAGTCACTTTGGAGCCTTTGAGAGAATAAGAAGGTCCTCATGTCAGTTCTGTCTTTTTAATGCTTACGTTTAAATAATAATGTGCGCTGATGGTAGGGTTTGGTGGTGGGTGCATGCTATTTTGCACGTGCTTTTCTGCATATAGAATTGTGTTTATTACTGCCTTCATCCCTTAGTGGTCTTGTTCTACTACCTGGTGCTAGGTTCCCTCCTAGTTTTGCTATCACTTGTACCTTCGATCATGGCTGAATTTTAACTACATGAAATTTTCCCTGTCATCAAAAGAAACTTTTCAAGTGGCTTCACTTCTTACTGATTAGCCTGAATAAGGACAAAAATGACATGAAAGGTTTAGTAAAAGAAAGCCATGCATTCAGCTGAATCTTTCTAGGATTGTAAGGCCACCTCCTGTTTTGATTGCACTCCTTTACATTAAGATACGGTCAGTTCTGTGAATTGCCTGAAAGTGGTACAAGGAACTAATTTTGTGAGTCCATGGCTTAGTTAATCTGTGACAAGCCAGACAGAAGATGAAAAGAAAAATTAATTATCACTGGGAGTACCTGTATTCAATTTAAATGAACTGAAAATTATTATTATTATTATTTTTTACATTTAGTATATTTTACCAGGGAAGAAAGAAACATCTTTGTTTCTACATCTAACATTAACAACATCTAACATCTAACATTAACACGGCAAAAAAACACCCACTTGCTTATTGTTTGCTTTGGTTTTGAGTAGATGAAAAAATAATCACAGGTAAAGAAATTGGCAAAACATGCCAGAATGACAAAAATAAAAAGAAAAGAATTGAAGCACAGTTTTAGAACCATTGCAGAAAATTTAATTTTTGGAGTATAGCTAGACTGGATCATTCTGGGGAGGTCCACCAGGACATTATTCCTTTTCCCCATATTTGTGCTGGTACAAATATGGGCTTAAGCCCATAATGACCAAAAACAACTGACGGAAGCTACGGGCAGTCTGTGGAGTATTGGAGATATACATAAAGTTTTAGTCCATGGTCTGTTTTAGGATGAACTCTTAGGGTACAGTGTAGGAAAATATAAGAAATTTCTTGTGAGGTCTTTTTCTACTACTGTCTTTTATTTCTGGCTCCGGCTGTTTGTGTGCAGTAATTTCTAAAGCTGGTTCAGTCTTGTGGTTCATAAGGGGAACAAAATGAATGTTGAGATAAAAGCCACTGCTGAAAACCTGCTCTGCCAGAAAGTTAAAGCTCCTCAAGACAATGTAGATTTTCCCAAAAGACAGAAAGAAAGAATTTTCTCCAAATAGCTATTCCTCTTAACAAATGGAGAGCTCTGAATACCATGTGTATTTTTACCGTAAAATCCTCACATGTGCATGAAGCACACTCAAGGCATAGGGGGATGAGGTCTTGCAAAGATAGGTAGAATATTTTATTTTGTTTTTTAAAGTGCTTATATCTTCTGCAGTGCAAAATCTCCGGGATTCATTTAAATTACTGTAAGGTCTCTTAAAACTGTCCCTGCTGACTTGACACTGAAACAGATCTGATGAGCTCAGATACTCCGCTCTGTCATCTTCCCTTCCCTGTGCAGGAACTAACACCTTGTGGGAGAGAAAGCAAGCTACGAAAGAACATTTTTTCTGCAGATTATGCCCTTCAGAAAACTGCTGTTTGGGTACCCCCTCTTTTGTTTATTGTTCCATCTCCTGTGAGTGGAGTCTGCAGTGAGGAGAAAAATGAAAAAAATAGGTAATGAAATCTGGTCTGGATCTGACAGATCTCTATACTAAATCTCTCTGACAGTAGTAAGGATTCTGAGACCGCAAGTTATGTTCAATGTACAGTATTTAGTCCTACTTTGAGTGCCTGCAAAACAGACGTTAAAGAGTTTTGGTATTTAGTCTTGTCTGAGGATTTCTGGACAGCTGCTGTAATGTGGACTGTAGACTAGGAGAAAGGTTGGTGATCAGGAGAGGGCTAATCCATAATAAGAGCTAATAAAATTATTTTACTAATGCTATTGTAGTGATTCAAATACAAATGATTAAACTAGCTGATACTGTTACATCTGTCACCCTTTTCTTAAGGAAGCAAGAAAAATTGCAAGGAAAAGACAAGAGCCTAAAAAGGGCTCCTGGGCAGCTCAATGCGCATGATTATGGTGTGGGGTAGGATGCAAACTTGGAAGGATGGATAAACAGGCAGAGCTCTGCTCCTGTCACCTGAGACGGTGGCCCCTTAAAGGCCCTATGTAACTACAGATAGTATCATACAAAAATGTGAGGGGACTCAAGGTGCATGTGCACCAGTAGCAAAGTGTAAAGGTGCAGCCCTGGTCCTGGATGCACTGCACAGGGGCAGAGTCCTGGACCTCAGCTGGGCATGTGGCCATGATGACGGGACTCGTGCTTCCTGTTGCAGAGCTCGCCCCAGTTAGTTTTCAGGTTGTGCTGCCTCGCATAGAGTAGACAAAACACTGTCTCTGCTTCATTCTGATGAATATGATGTCAAAGCACAAAAAGCAGAGGCAGAGGACTTCCTTTTCTGCTGAGGTTCCCAATCCATCTAGCGGTGGTGTAACACCTTCCAAACACAGCGAGGAATCAATTACTTTCTGAGGCACATACGGCATTCTCCTGCCCTGTCAGCCGCTTTTGTGTTTCCCTGCAGGGGAGTTTATTTGATTACATTAACATAAAGCACAGAGCTTCCCTACCAGTCTATCTGACAGTGATCAGCATGAGTCAATGTGCTATGACTGCAAGGGCAGACTCTATGCTCCCGGAGTCCTGCCAGCACAGCATCTGGGAGATGTCTAAGCAGGTGTCTATTCTCAAAGGAACACGTACTACCTGGAAGGGCAGGATGCTTTGGTCTGTTTTGGTTCCTATTTAAAAATAAATAAATAAATAAATAAATTCCCTTTCCTGTGACATGCACAGAAAAAAGAATTTTTCTATACCTAGGTAAGAAATGAGGAGTTCACATCCTACATAAGGAAAGCTTCTCCCACCATACCTTTTGCATGGGGATAAAAACATACAAGGCATATTTCTCTGTTTTATAAAAACTAGAAGAAAAATCAATTTAAGGTAATTTTAACATAGATCTACCATCCAGTTAATATAATTGAAATGACTGGCTAGGTAGATGAGGGGAGAGTAGTGGATGTTGTCTACCTTGACTTCAGCAAGGCTTTTGACACTGTCTTCCATCGCATCGTCACAGGCAAGCTCAGGAAGTGCAGGCTGGATAAGTAGACAGTGAGGTGGACTGAGAACCGGCTGAGTGGCAGGGCTCAGAGGGTTGTGGTCAGTGGCACAGAGTCTAGTTGGAGGCCGGTAGCTAGCGGTGTCCCCCAGGGGTCTATATTGGGTCCAGTACTGTTGAGCATATTCATCAATGACTTGGAGGAAGGGACAGAGAGCACCCTCAGCAAGTTTGCTGATGATGCAAAACTGGGGGGAGTGGCTGACACACCAGAAGGCTGTGCTGCCATTCAGAGGGACCTGGACAGGCTGGAGAGCTGGGCGGAGAGGAACCTCCGGAAGTTCCACAAAGGCAAGTGCAGGGTCCTTCCCCTGGGGAGGAATAACCCCCTGCACCAGGACAGGCTGGGGGTTGACCTGCTGGAAAGCAGCTCTGCCGACAAGGACCTGGGAGTGCTGGTGGACAACAAGTTAAGCATGAGCCAGCAGTGTGCCCTTGTGGCCAAGAAGGCCAATGGGATCCTGGGCTGCATTAGGCAAAGTGTGGCCAGCAGGTGGAGGGAGGTGATCGTGCCCCTCTCCTCAGCCCTGGTGAGGCCTCAGCTGGAGTGCTGTGTCCAGTTGTGGCCTCCCCAGTGCAAGAGGGACATGTCACTACCGGGGAGAGTCCAGCGGAGGGCTACCAAGATGATGAGGGGACTGGAGCATCTCTCCTATGAGGAAAGGCTGCGAGAGCTGGGCCTGTTCAGCCTGGAGAAGAGAAGACTGAGAGGAGATCTAATCAACGTGTGCAAGTATCTGAAGGGAGGGTGTCAAGAGGATGGGGCCAGACTCTAAAGGCAGCAACTAAAACACAGGCAGTTCTGTCTGAACATGAGGAAAACTTCTTTCCTGTGAGGGTGACAGAGCACTGGACCAGGTTGCCCAGAGAGGTAGTGGAGTCTCCTTCGCTGGAGATCTTTAAAACCCGCCTAGACATGATCCTGGGAAATATGCTCTAGGGAACCCTGCTTGAGCAGGGGTATTGGACTAGATGATCTTCAGAGGTCCCTTCCAACCTTCGCCATTCTGTGATTCTGTGATAAATATTGTTGCTTTGGGATCTTCTCCAGGTTTTTGTGAACAAAAATTTAAAGAATAGATAGAAAAGATTATTAACTCTCCAAGTTTTTTTGTGAAAACTGAACTTTATTTTTAAGGAAAATGGCATGCCTGGGGAGGAGTGTGTGCAGGGGGAACCTGGTGGCTGTTGTGGGCTCCCATTCTCGTTGTGCCAGAGGGCTGGCAGCTCCGAGTTCCTGCACTGCTGTGTTGTGTTTTACGCTTGCAGTTAAGGTGGTTATGAAATACCATTCTTCAGGCAGAAAGTTGTTTTTGATCGTCTGCTTTTCTCTTGCTCCCACTCTCTGTTTTCTCCCTGTTCTCTCTGGGCAGTCACTCTCCGCTTTAGGAGGCTCTAACATGAGACACGCTTTAAGGAAGCTCCTGCTTCCCTTGGAAAAACTGTAGTACAAAGACCAAGTGCGTCAGACCCTTGGTTGAAGAGCAGGCGGATCCCTGAAGGGACACCCCCTTCCTTCAAACTTTTCACGCAATTATAAACCAGGCTGCAATGGGGAGGCAGGCAGGAGGCAGGCGAGAGGGAGAGCTCATTCCTCCTCCCTCCCCTCTGTCTCAAACCCTTTTGCTTTCCAAGCTCAAATGTTAGCTGAAATCTGATGCCTGGACTGCATATGCTGTGAGACGTGGGCATGCCTTGCAGTTCACCGATTTCCTCCGCGGCTTGGAGAGCCAGAGCCGTGCTGCGGCTCCAAGTGGAGGAGCTGCTCCACCAGGCAGCGAGTGCCACATCACTGAGTTGCCTGTGCAAGGGACTCCAGCATGGTCCTGAGGATCCTGCTCCTCCTCAGTGGGCTGCTTAGGGCCGCTGAGCCAGCCCCCCGCTGTGAACCCGGCCAGGAGACCCTAGGTAAGGCTGACGACCCCCAAAGCCCTTCTTCCTCTCTCCCCCTTTCCCTTGGAGGTGAGCAGAGAAAAGGACTCCAGCTTTGAGGAGAGGGAGGCAGGAGCTCTAGCTCTCCCCTGGAGATGAGGGATGAGCTCTCTGGAAAACTGCAAACTGCCCGTGATGATATTGGGGTTGTGTTTGGGAAGCACGGACAGGAAGGGAGGCAGTGGTGTGACTCAGTAACAGAAAAAACAAATCTACGATGTAAGGGGATGTAATGTTTCCCCATCATTGTCTTTTAAGGCCACGTCTGGACGTATCTGTCTGTCAGTTTGAGTTCTGTCTGTAGGATCCCCCCTTGGAAGCTTGGGAATGCAGTAGATTGTCCCAGTCTCTAGCCTGTCCTTCTAGGAATGTGGCAGTCAGATTGCTAGAAGGTGAACTTTCGACCTTGTGCGTGTTTTTCTGTTTAAGAAAATCTCCTCCTTACATTCAGCTTTAGGTCACTTATTTCAAGTCCAAAGTACCAGAAGATTTATCAGGATCTGACAGCTGTAGGGTGTGTTTTAGCTTGCTATAAGTAATATGGAATTTGTATGAACTGATTAGCTGGAAAGATAGATTTACCCATTAGAATAAAAGGCTGGATAGGAACACTGTGATACATGGATTGAAAATTTTTGGTTCAGTAACCAGCTGAGTATTAAAAAAAATCTTTTAAAAATATGTAATGTTTTTTATAAAGCAGGCTTAATTCAGATTTCATTTACATGGGGACAGGGGAGAGACGAATCCAGAGTAATTTCAGTACAATTAAAAGGTCAATTCCAGGAAAATAGAAAGGGAGAGGAAAATTATTTTCAGAGGGTTTCAATTCAAAATGATTTGGAAAAAGATTTATTTTATAGGAATATCGGAAGGGATAAGTTAACCTGAAATTGACCTTAGTGTTACTGAAGAGAGTTCAGCAGTACTTCGTTTTTTAAATATATGCCATAGATTGTCACTCCTACACAATGCAATCCATGTGCCATGTACTGCCTATAATTTGAGAGTGCTGTTCCCATGAACATCAAAGTGAGGTCTTACCGCAGCCTGAAGGAATTTTATTTTTGGATAAAGCTGCACAAAGAGAAGTGTTGTAGGCTATTTACAGCCAATTACAGGAAGAGGCTTTGTGGTTTGCAACATGTCCTTTCTCTGTGAGGTCTGATTCTCCTCCAGTTTAAGCCTACCACAGTTTTGCTTTGGGGGATTAGTCCTGGCAGCCACAAAGGTAGATAATTGAGGGTAACGCTGGTGTTGCAGAATGCCCTGTAGGTGCCTGCAGCTGTGCTAGCCTTATGCAAGGGCTTGAGGAAAGGCAGGCAATGCAAATACACCTTCCATGCGGAAGGACTGGATCTCTGAATATGGCCCTAGAGAGACGGCTGATGGTAGGGAGAATGATCTGCCAACATACTTCTGCTTCTACTTGGAGTGGAGGGTGAGGAAGGGGCATCCACCCTCTGGAGGGGTGTGGGACAGGAAATAAAGTATTGACCTGGAAATTCAGACACCTGCCAGACCTCTCAAGGATCTTCCTTTAGTAAGGAGGAGATAATTTCAGGTCACATGAAAAAAGCACATGCCATGCTAATCATGCTCATGGGGTAACTTTGTAGGCGGTCTCCTCTCAGTGACAGATGGCAGTAGGTTACTACTGCAGCTGTAGCAATGGGGGTTTGTCCCCTGCTTTGGGGTCCCTCCTGCCAAATGCAGCCGTGGAATAGATCTCGGTGGCTCGCCAGAACCTAGGGGTCCTGGAGCGGGAGAGAAGCCATGAGCTTCTCTCAGGCATGAGGGAAGGGGAGGTGCCAATGCCTGACATCCAGCAGGCTTGGAGCTGGTTTCTGAAGGCTTCTGGCCTGAGGGATATTTGCTTTGCTGTGCCTCAGTTTCTTCTTTATTTTAATAAGAATTCAGAACAAAACAGGGCTAACGATGCCAACACCCTTGCAAAACTGCTTGTGCTTTCCCATCAGGCAACGTAAAGAGATAATCCCTGTAATCCAGCCCTAGAACTGAGTAGTCACCAATGCATGACACAGGCATCAGACAGTATATGGGGAGCTTTTCGGACAGCATCTGGGGACCATTGCACTGGGAGAGGGGGCAACTTCCTTCTCCTCAGCTCCGTGTGTCCTATATCCCATGGGAACCAGTAAGCCACTGCCCAATTCAGAGATAAAATACTACTTTGCCCAGTTGGGAGGTAGCATGTTCCAGCCCCTGCTGAGTTTTACTGGGCTCTTCAGCCTGTAGTTTGGGAAAGAGAAGTACAGCTTGGCATGTTGCCTCTGAAAGGTGGCCAGCCTTCAGTGGGGGGAGCTGAGAGCACAGGTTCCACCGCCAGAGGCAAAGCCTGTTTTACCTGAGCCTGTTTTATGTGCATGTTTCTGCTGCTGACTGATGTATTTCAGTGGTAATGAGTTAAATGCAGCACTTTACCAACAGCAACAGCAAAACCGAAAAAAAGTACAGGCAGGCTTAAGCCTACAAATACTAAAAGCAGATGACTTTCCTTGCAGTTGGGGCCAGCTCTACTACTGAGATGTTAACAGCGGTCAGGCTAAACTTGCAAAATAATGGAGATAACAATATTTCCCAGTTACTCATATTGAGCAGCTTGCAGCATTTGCCTGGCTGCTCCCACTGACAGCAGAGAGAGCTTCATAGTGGATTTCCAAGGAAGAGAGGTACCACTCTGTTAAAATGCATATGCGGACCCACTCTGGATATTTACTGGGTGAGTAAGGAGATGGCAGTTTGCAGTTTTCCTGCGGCGCATGGCCTTGTTTCTGCGGAGCTGCGAGGCAGTGGGGGATATTGCACGTGTTGGTGCAGGGACAGTTCAGTTCGTGCCTCTGCGACGGGCTTGGGGCCGGCGCCTCGCCGCCGTCTGTGGTGCCACCGTGTGGGCTTGTCGGCTTGCACAGACGGCTTTTGCAGAGATATCGTAGCTGGAGGGTTTTAAAGGCAGAAGGGATGCCTGATGAGTGCAATGGATGCTTTCCATAAAATTCATCTGCTGCTCCCTGTCGGAGCATTTGCAAGGTGTTTCGGATAAATGGGATATCCCATCAGAAGTCACTTCCGAGGGTCATAGGTTGTTTTATCGAGAAGGCTGCTGTGACGGGGAGAGCAGCTGGAGCACTGTGCCCAGGATGACCCTAGCAGGGCCCCCTTCTTCGCTGTGTGCCTCCTCCTCCTCCTACCCTTGTATGTATGTTCTCCCTCTGCTCCTTAGCCGGAGATTGCCACCCCCCAGGGCTGCTGTAGGGTTTCTGAGCTTAACAAAAGGGGGGACAGGAGGGTGTGGGGTTGGAGTAGAGGGATATAAGGAAAAAGCTGAGGAGAGAAAAATCACTAATGTAGGGGCAGGGAAAAGATACTTCATTTCCTCGGGGACCCAAAACAGCTTTTGTGGCACTGGTTACTCTAAGCTACAGTGTTGTGTAAGATTGATTGCATGCTGGAAAGTCAGACCGACTGAAGAACCGGTCTCACATATAAGTGCTATATTTCTCCCTCTACAGTGATCCCATCACACTGTGCGACGCCTTATTGCTGAGGGACAAAGGGAAAAACCATTTTCTTCCACAACCTTCAAGCTGGCCCTCTCTTCATAGGACCCAAGCATGTTTTATGCACTTTTTAAATGCTTGTTTCTTGGTGTAAAAGCCCCTATCTGTGCATACACACAGGCAGAGGCTCTCCAACTGCCCTCATGCGTTGCAGCGGCATCCCTCGGGGAATGCAGAGCTGGGGCTGCTCCTCTGCCTTGGAGCAGAGGAGCAGATGGATCCCCGGTGCTGCTGGGCTGACACAGGGCATGCAGAAAGGGTGCGAGGTCACAGCGCCGTGTGGGAAAGCCCAGGCTGTGGGAATGTCTCTTGCTGTGCCTGAGATGTGTGTCCAAGTCTCGTCAAAAAAAAAAAAAAAAGGCAAAACTAGCGTCTGCAACATACACGCTCACAAGACAAGAAATTCCAAGGACATGAGGCCAAACTCTTGTAAACTCAGCTTTCATCACTGCGTCATGTGAGTTGTTCTGGAATCCCATCACTGACTGAGAGGAGAGCTTGCCCTAATATCTCTGCATAATTACTATTTCAGCAACACTGATCCTAAACTACATTTAACAAGGGAAATGGGATGAGAAACTGCCACTCATGGGGGGAAAATGAGTCTATGTTGGAAATATAATACTCAGGTATCTCCTTTTTACCACAGTTTATGCATAATTTTAATATGAAGGCAAAGTTTTCTTCAGGACACTTGTTCAGACATTTTCTGAAGCATGGGTATGTAAATATTCCCCCTGAAGCTATCCAGAGTCACATGGGAGCAATTCCCTCCTCATGCTTGGATAAAATCTTGCATAAATGTCATGGCTACCACTGCATGAGGAGGGTGTGCTGGGAAGTTTTCTCCAAAACAGCTTTGCCTAACTTTACCCCTGAGGCCTGACATGAACATGGAGTTTGAGGCTGCTGGGCTGCATCCCAGTCTGTCTCCAGGGTCTGACCTGTGCCTCTTATGACTGCTTAGTTTTGCTGGGACAGAGTTGCTCTCCTGGCTGGGCACTGCTGTTCTAGGTCAATGGAGTTTAAGTTGTAAAAGTTAAAGCATAAATTTAATCTCCTTTTTTATACTGTTTTAACTCCATTGATGTAGTTGGCATCACTTCAGTTTTACAGAGACATAGCAAGAAACCTGACTCTAAGAGAAAATAGGAGATTAAGGCATGGATTTAAAATTGCCAGTGCTGTTAAGATCTTAGTCAAGGCTGTTGGCCTGAGTATCAGTCTTCTGTAACATAAAAATACCACATTTGGCTAAAACTCAAATGCCTGCAGAAGAACCAGGTGCGATATTAATTACAACATCTTGCATGCGCCTAAACAAATGAAAAGATAAGGTTATGACAGAGGGCTATACGGACTGCACTTACAGAGGATGGAATGACCTTTTGGTTAAGGGTGTAGGAGGACTGTAGCATCTAAGATAAAAATCTCAGTGTATCAGACATGAGCCTTCATCCTATGAAGTTTAACAGACAAAATAGTCAAAGGTAAGCCTTTGACTCTCTGGTAAGCCTTTGGCCAAAGGTAAACCTTTTTTTTTTTTATGCTGGGATCACCACTACAGTTCCCAGGCTAGAATGGTAGTTTCATCCTTCTTCTCCAGTCACCCTAGAAAATATGCTATCCTTTAGACAATAGTAGTAGAGGTTTCCTGACCTCCTCAACCTTCTCACCCCCAACTGTTGTTTTAATCCTAGCACCCCCCAGAGCTGAGCTGATTTCTCATTCCCTCACAGACCAGATGCTGAAAGATGGTCCCTACGTGCCTCCACGCCATATTGGTTCACAGTAAAAGCATATTCAAAAGAATCCCAGGCACATGCACAGCCCAGCAACAGCCTTCAGCTAATTTGGCAATTGGAATGTGATTCTGCTGTTTTCATTTTTTTGTGTTTTGTTTTCCCATCTGGTAGTTTTCCCCTCACAAGTTGGAGAACATCTCAGCTGAGGCCAAAAAAAGCATTTTAGCTTGTTTTGTTTTGTTTTTTCTGTTCAGAACTTTCCATTGTGAGGACTCCCTGGAGCAAGACTTAAAAGCCAGAGACACATTTGGGGTGGCACTAGGCAATCCTGTTGCTGGAGGCACCGAGACGGTTGGTGGGGAGAGACAGGGGGGCAGCAGCGTTGTTCCTTTGTTCTTCTCAGGCTCTAGAATTGCAGCCCTGCTCAAGTTTCATCTAGACAATTAGAAATAAGGCAGAATCTCTCTGAGGCTGGCTTTGACCTGTTGCTGACTGTCTGCAAATTGGCACGGATTTTGGCCCAGAAGTCTGCGGGCTGCATGAACTCTCATCACTCATGAGAAAAGCTTCACTGGCTTCTCGAGAGCCCTGAGACTGGCCTTGCAAGAGAAATGTTTCTGGAAGAGCAGGCTGCAGCTCTCGCTGCTGCAAGAACAGCTTCAGGGAAATCAGGGACTCGATAAAAATGGATGTTTAATAGAATGCCAGGAAGCGGGTGAGTTAGAAAGAAGGATGATTAGAAATGAAGATTGGCTTTTCTCTTCCCTCTGCCATCTTGCTCTTCAAAGTGAAGGCAGATTAGACATTAATCTCTTTCAGGTGCTTTCAGACTTCTTGTGGCGGAGCAGGGCTAAGAAAGGGCTTGTCTCACTGCCTGCATGTTAGGATCCTGCATACCACTTCTGTCCCTGTTTGCAATCACATCACTTCCTTGGGGCAGTTACAGAAATTGCTGAAGTGGAAGATTAGTAACAGGGGCACAGTGCTGTACTCACAAAGACTTTGATGTATCCAGAAAAAGGAGTTAAGCACATATGCTGCTTTTTGCAATCTTCCTTCCTCCTCTGTGTGGCCAGGGATCTTCTCCACTTCTGCCCCTGCATGTGCATTTGCATTACTCAGCTGCCTTCTGCCCTGGGGATTCTGCGTGACCATTTCACCCCTCACTGGGCTACCCCACTGCAGTGTTCCTCTGCCTTTAGCCCTGTCTCTTGTCTGCTCCTCCTGCATCTCCAGCTGGAGGTTCGGATCCGCTCAAGTATTCCCTGTGCCCCTGTTGTGCACGTGCTCGTGCTGTGGCCAGGAGCAGGTTCTGGAAGCAGGCTCTGCTTGGCTGTCTCCAAGCACTGTTGCAATATTTTGCAAAGGGGTGCGACCCAGGAATATTTGTATGTCGTTACTTATAGCAAGTTTTGTCTCCTCAGTGTTGCAAGATAGATTTTCATCGCAAAGACTGACTCAATGAACAGTAAAAAAACCAGCAGAGAGAGAGTAGTACTAATAGAATCAGAAACTGAAATGCTTTTGTTTGGAAAAGCACAAGTTTTGTCTATAAACATTTTAAAATGAGTACATATGTCTTCCAGATTAACATAGTATCTCAAGAAACCCAGGAATGTGGTTGGGGGTGTGATTGTACAACATAAATTATCTAATCTTGTTCGATCTGTCAGTCATAACAATGCAACTGTGTAAGCCTCACTGAATGGTTTAGATATTTTGAACTTAAGACTGGCCCTTGGGCTGATGCCATATCCACAGACACTTAAATCTCCTTTTGGCTTTGCTCTCAAAACGGCTGCTAGCCAGGCCATGGCACTGGAAGTAGCTGTTTAGCTCCATTGTCTGCTGTAGGGTTAATCACAGCAGCCTGCTTCTTTCAGTGCTGAATCATCAAGGGGAAAAAATGTAAGCTTGGCAGTAAAATATGTATGTCCTGCATTGTAGATTTTCAAGCTTGCCTTTGCAAATTAAAACCAGAAGTGTGTATTATAGAGAGGTCTCAGAAAGCTTGAAATGGCTTTTCTCCTCTTCAAGAAGAGACTTTTATCCATAATCTTAAATAGAAGCTGTACCACTGTGAGGACTTTTATACCTCTGGTGGAATAGATTAAAGTATAAAAGTAAACATAAAAAATTGGGAAGAATGTTCTGGATCAGGAGGAAAAAAGTTCTCTCTGTATTAACCTGTCCATGGATGTGACTATGAGGAAGTAGCACTGTCTTCCTCTGAGCCCAGGGAAGTCTCTGCTCAAAAAATGGAAGAAGTTTAGGTTCTGTCAGGCACACCAGAAGCAGGGATGGAAGCCTGTCAAGGTAATCTGAAGATCTGAGAAACTCTCTGTATATCATTGCCCGCTGTTTCTCTTAGGAGGAAGAGAAGGGAATGATGAAACTCTTGTAGGAGGCATTGCTGGAGCTTTGACAGAACCAGTGGGGACAGGGGTTTGCTGGTTGTTTTGCCAGCTCCAAGGCTGCGGGAGGCGAGCCTGCAGCTGCAGCTCTGTGAAGCTGGCCTCCCAGAGGTCCCGGCTGTCTGCTGTACAGGCAGGCTCTGGCCCAGCTACGTGCATCCACACTTATAAAGAAGTACAGGCACTGGAGAACTATCTTTGGCCCTTGCAGAGCCACACCCTCCAAAACATATGTGAGCATTGGCATTACGAAACAGGAAATGTCCAAACACCACATCAGCACACATACACTTTTAAGGCTTACTTTATAATAGAGCTTTTCCCTCTTGCTTTATGTGCATTAACTCCTGATATCCTGAAAGCGCAAGTTGCTTCACTCCTGCGTGTTTACATGGGAGAGATGTGGCTGATGTATGGGTCACAGTAGCTCATACAGGGCTGCCCTGGAGAAGTGCTTTCTCACAGGTCTCCTCTGAGCATGGGGTGCAAGTCAGAGCCATGTCTGAGCAGCAGTGTGAGACCCAGGCCTCTCTGCTGCTCTTTGAGGCCACAGACTAGACATAGCTGGCAACACAGTGGCATGCTGCAAATATTCAGGGCTTAGATTTAGGACTCAGGGGAAGGAGTTAATTTTGCCAGATGGTCAACGAGTGAGACTTGGTAGCTCTAAGCTTGTGAGGATCATCCCAGTACATAGCAAAACTTTATCCTTTGTCTTTTGTAGAGCTGTCTCTGCTTATCACATACTGAGATATGCAACTTAAGTTGTTATGGGAAGGAGATCCATGTAATTGAGTGTGGATTACAACATAAATCTTTCATCTCCAGTCAGCGTGTTTGTTAATAATAGCCATATTGCCTAATGAATTGTTTCTCCCTATAAATATTGTAAAGATAAAGTGTAGGGGATAGGTAGCAGACAATACGAAACCAGACCTGTCTTTACCTCTCATGTTAACATCTATTCCTGCTCACAAAAGGATCCAGTTTTCCAGTGAATCCAGCCACAGTATATGACTTAGTAAATTTTCATGTGGCTCTTCCAACAGCTATCCTTTCCTTCATGGTACCTTTCCTTCTGGCCAACTGGGCAGAATGAGGCATCTGCTAAAAGCAGCTAGACTTCTGCTTTTTGGAAAGCCAGAGTGGAGGGAAGCAGCAGCACCATGCCCAGTTCCAGCCTGCTGTATTTTCCCTTTGTTTTTCTCTGCTTGTTCCAGATGTTGCCGGAATATGTTTTCCTCCAGCTGAATAAGCAGAATACTGAGACACCATTGGGAATAGGTTTATGCCACGTATCAAACTGACTGATGGGTATAGCACTCCTGCACAATAATAGGAGTCTGGAAAATTGTGTATGCCTTACTTTCATTATTCAATCAGTATGTCAGAAAGATGAACAAAAATGACATTTGTAGCTGAGTCACAGAGCCAGCAAGAGGCAAAGGTGATTCTCTGAGGAAATGCGAGCAGTCACAGACAGACCCCAAATGAACCCACGGAGAACTTCACTAAGAGCACATGACCCTCTAGCCTAAAATTAGTAGCTACTAAATGTAGTAGCTACAATACTGTCAATTTCTGTTGAGGAGGAAAAAAACATAAAACATTTCTTAGCCACCCTTCAAGGTAGTGAAGAGGACTCATTGCTAACAACCCTGACTATAACCAGAGATAATGTCACCCTGCTCATTGGGACTTGGCTCGGCTCAAGCCAGTCCCATCCACACCAATTTTTCCCCTCTATATGAAATGTCTGGTTGGCTCCAGACTTGTGGCCAAAGCACCATGAGGTTGTTGTGGTTGTGATGGTGTAGGGATAGCTGGATTCAGGGAGAGAGTGACTTCCAACTTTATGAGCAGGAAGAGCTGGAGGAGCTCTTATTAATAAGTGATCACTCTTTTCTCTTTCCAAGCTAACAAGGTACAAAATATTATTCCCTGTTTATCCCCACATGTAAAAGTAGATACACTATCTGGTTGAGTTGAGGCCTTTTTAGAAACACCTTGACCTTAATAGCTAACTCACTGAGGGGATTATGCCTAAGGGAAATGCACTGAAATCCTATGATGGAAGGCACTATTGATGAGCTAGGTATTGTTTATTCCTATTAGCATGATGTACCAAAGCCAGAAGAGAAATCTGTATGGATATAATTCTTTCCAGCTTGCTGGTTACCAGAACTTGCTGGTGTTGGAGATGGAATGTTTCTAACCGTTCTGATCCCTCATATATTTTATGGGGTAATGTCAATCAATGACAATTCAAAATATAGAACCAAATTCATTTCCAGTTCAGCATCTCTCTTGAAGATAAAGCTCCAAGGTTAAATTTGTTCCCATTGTAATGATTTTATTTTGGCTAAAGAGTGATCAGCTCATTAGCAACAGACATGCAGATGATTACATTTAAACAAATATGTTGGGACTAGAAGTTTAACTTTCCATAGTGCAAAAAAAGGAAAACATAATAAAGGTGATTTTCTGAGAACAAATGCTCAGCTCACTGAGCAAGAAGCTAGCTGCCTGCCCCTTCAGTAAGAGTTAGTAGGAATCACGATATAGCTAGATCTCCAGTACATCACAGGGAAAACAGACCCTTTGATGTTTAAAAAGCTTGCACATAACTGTTTAGCTCCAATGAGGCATTGATGGAAAGAGCTCCAGTACTTATTTAAGCAGTAGTATTTTTTGTTTAGTTGCCAGAATTAGAGAAGGGCAATACAGAATCATTGGCTGCAGGAGTAAAAGAGGCCTCTCCCAGGTCATCAGATCAAGTTCCTTCAAAATCAAAAGAGCTTGCTCTATTTGGCCTAGTAAATAAAAGCCTAAGGGGACCTGATTGCTCTCTATAACATGGAAAAAGGATGTGCACCAGTGAGTTTAGAGAGCTATTTAAGCTAAAGGAGAGTGTTGATACAACAACACATGGATATAAGCTGCCTATGAATACTTTTAAGCAGGAAATTAAAAGGCAATTTCTAACTATTAGAGGAGTAAGCTTTATGGAAAAGCCTTCCCATGAGAGTAGTTGGGGGGGCAAATAATTCGTTTTAAGACGTTATTAAAAGGATTATAAAATGCAGTTACCTGAGAAAGGATGAAATAGGATGGGGAAGAAACATGTCCCCTCATATCCACCACAGGCCTATTTGCTTTAGGAGAAAGACACACACAGCATTACGTGGGGCTGATAGATTTGTTAGGCCAAGATCCGTAAAGCATGCTGGTATGTACAGGAGGACTCAGGTATACTTTTAGATTAAACTGTGTTCCTGAAGACCTACATTCTCATTAGTGAATTTTCCTAGGCACCTAACTTAACAGCTTTCAAGCATGCCAAGAAATGTTTTCAGGTTAGCAGTGCTGGGCAGCTCTCTGTCTTTCTCAAACACAGGACCAATTCCTCGAACAGCTACACTGTAGATATATTGTAAAGTCCTCCCTTTTTAAGGTGGGCTCTATCCTCTCATTATTATTATTTTTTTTAACAGAGAAATAACATGATTGGAGAAGGAGCTTTAGTTCCTTTGTGGTACAATAAATCAAGATTAGAGTTTTCATTTACTGTAGTTTTTAGATTTTCCTTCAGCCAAAGGACCTCAAAAATATTTCCATCACCGTGACCTCAGTACCTGTTTTGAGGCTGCTCAGGGCAGTGGGGAGGAACCCAGCTTCTAATCCATTGAAGTTGAGCCGTTTTGGAAGAACAATTCAAGATATTTTGGGTCAGAGACAGTAGGCTTCTATTATCTGGAGCAAAAGGCCTTATCTCAGTGTCACTGTGCCTAAACTCTCTACCGGATTCAGGCCTCTGTCACCAGAGCGTTCATACACAACAGAAATGATTATGAGGAGCAGTCAAACTCACTCCCGAGCAATTTCAGTGACATCCGTGGGATATAACAGGGTTCAGATTTCATAAACAGACATCCTGTTGCTTTGTTCTAGGCATCGATATATTTCATTTATTTTCCCTTTCTTATTCAAATCTAGTAGCTAATAGCCTTTCCTCCTGGTTTTCATTTAATTCAAAGTCCAAACATTTAATATATCAGGGACTGAGGTATGAGGTTATATGCTTAAAGACTCATTTCCATAAACGCAAAGGAGCACAGAGGAACAACGTCAGGCGGGGGGAAGCCCCATAACCCAATGAGAGGAAAGAGAACACCCTGCCCCGACTGCTCTCAGGGCTGTCACAGGAAGGTGATCAGCCCCATGGGCCAGCACTGGCACACGTTATGGTAAGTCAACAGCAGAGGCTCCCCAGGCCACCTTAGAGGCTGAGGGGGGTTCCTACCTACTCATTATGGGATGGCAGGAAGAACATTTAGCAATTGTACAAGACTTACAATTGGATGTTTAGGGAAAGGACCAAACGTGGGGAAAGGAAGGGATCAAGGTGGTTTGGGGAGGAGCAAGCATGGGAAAGTAGAGGGAAAGGCAATAAAAGGGGCTGGTCGTGTGTAAACAGGCAGCTGGTCAGTACACTTGTCTGGCCCTGTCCTGCTGCTGATCAGTGCAGTATGCCCTCTCTTCTCATTAAATTCCTTTTTCTAACTATTTTCCTGGGTGACTATGGGTGCATGTGTGTCTGGAGGTCTGAGTGCCAGCAACTGGAGTGGGACCATGGGTCACAGGTGTCCATGTGTTTGGGGTGCCAGCAACTGGAGAAACCAGTGTGTGAGTGTGTATGTCAGGTGTTCAATCACGAGTGAACGTCAAGCTGGACTAGCCAGCGAGTAGGATAAGAGGTTGGGAGCCCGGTATTAGAGCAGCCCTGAGTCCAGGCCAGCTACTGGAGAAACCAGAGCAGTCTGAGAGTTGACTACTGGAGGGACCAGGAGGTCCAAGCCAGCTACCAGAGAGACCATGGGGTCAGCTAGCGGTAAAGCTGTGGGTCTGGACCAGCTGCCAGAGAGACCAGCGTGCATGTGTGTGGGTGAGCGTGTGAGGCAACCGAGGAGACCAGGGATCCTGGGGCAGCTCCCGGGTAGATAGATTGTCTGAGCCCAAGGACTGGAAAGATTCACATTGTACATATGTATATATCTGGTTATAATTTCGACCAAAGGGCTTTCATCGTGATTAGCCAGAGAGGGGAACAGGACGATGCTTTTGGTGCTGTTTGTGTTTGTGCGAGTGCTGTTTTCTGTCTATGTGGCTGGCTGTGTGCATGTGTGGTGAGCGTATGTGTGCCTGTTGGCAATATACGCTCAGCCTTGCTGCTGGCTGGACCTGTGGACATGGAGCTGCGGCAGCCTTGCCTCCATTGGTCTGCAGTATTGGGCAATCCCTAGCATAAGGTACCATAGAGATTGCTGTCCCATAATGCTATTTATTTTGTTTTTATTTGCAGGGCAGTGCCAAAGTGTACAGAAAGGTAAGATGTGACTTTGCTCTCTCCCCTTCGGGAATCTTGAAACTTTAAGTATTTTTTCATTATTTCCTGTCAAGTTTTCTAATGTTGATGCTGTAGCAGGCCTAGTCACTAGAGAGATGTTCTGTACCACAAGGTAGGATTTTGCTGTTGTGACATTGGTATCATTTGTTACCAGCCATAGACATTTGCAAGAAAATGAGGCACAAATATGGGCCCACTACTGTAATATACAGTAATTTTATAAAAAGAAACGTATCTCTATTACTTTCTTTTCACCTTCGAGCTGGTTGAAGGTATTACAAACATTTTTCATTCCTAATGGCTCTTAATCTGATGTCTTAAAGTAGGCTATACTTATGAGAATACATGTATAAGAACATTTATGGGCCTGCTTGATTAAGAGTCAAGTCCTGCTCTATTATATAATATATTATATATTAAATTCTTACAAATTTTGTGCAAGCAAGCAAAGAAGACAGATATCCTAATGATACCTTCCCCACTAAGGAAAAGGCATCAGTGTGATCTCACACCTTATTAAAGAACCTATACTAAAATGCAAGGAAAGGGGAGAGAGCGATAGGACAAATGCACTTTATTCAGGTGTCTGAGTTTTTACCATATTAGACACAAGCAAATTCACACCTCAGCAAGGGATTTTTCTCTCTTGTGAATTTTCTGGTATTTAATAAGCTCCTACTGTACTCTTAATTTAAATCAGATAAGATTTAATTAAGCAAGAGGGAGCAATTTATTGGACACCAAGATTCATTCATTTTTCTGCTCTCCAAGCTACATGTTAAATGAGCTTCCATGTGGGCCAGGCCCACCTGTGTTTTCCGGCCAGGGATCTGCCCTTTCATTGGTGTTCAGGTATTGAATTAGCAAAATAATCTTGTTTCACAAGCTGTGCTAACCAATTTGAAAATCCCTGGTGCTCCATAAAATTGTCAGATATCATTTGAATTCTGAGTGACATCTACTTATGTCAAACTGCTCACAGTCAATCTCCAGACTAAGATTATTTTCTAGCATCTTTTTATAAATGGCTTGGGGCATCAGATTCATTTGTGAATGTAGCAAACTGTCTGCAGTCTATTTGTGAATAGAAGGAGAAAGAAGTTTATTGAATGTGTTACTTATTAGGTTGTCTTTGAACTAATTCTTGCATTCGGAGTGTTGATGGAGCAAGTTATTTTCCACATTTTTCTTCTCATCCTTTTCATAGCAAAATGTGTGGACATCTCCTTAAGTTCTTGTAGTGATGTTGCCTATACTCAGACGATGTATCCTAATTTACTGGATCAGAAGTCTCGACAAGTGATCGAATATAGTTCCGAGTACATTCTCATAAGCGTCCTCCACAACTTGCTTCAGGGAGAATGTAATCCAGATCTGAGACTCCTGGGTTGCTCAGTGCTGGCCCCGCAGTGTGAAAAGGACAAAGTTATAAAGCCCTGCAGACACGTCTGTGAAAACCTGAAAAAAAATTGCCTCCCTGCTTTTGATGCGATAGACATGGCTTGGCCCTACTTCTTAGACTGCGATCGCTTTTTTGCCGGGGAAGAAGAAGGATGTTTTGACCCGCTGGCAAAGCTGCGAGGTAAGAACGGAAGCTCTGCTGACAGCTCCCACTCAGCTGGATGGGAAGGTCGAGTCTCACTGAACTTGACATGTCTATGGCATGAAACCTCCGAGCTTGTCGTCTTTATGGACAGCTGTAAGGTGCTGTTCATCTTGTCTCACCTATTTGAGACACTTATTTAAACTGTGCTCAAGATGTGCCCGTTTCTCTCCCTGAAAGAGAGAGTACACATAGAGTATCAAGATACACATAGTACACATAGAGTATCAAGACAGCCAGCTCAGATCCAGATATTTAAACTGCTGATACCTCTGTGCAGTTAGATAAACTCTACCCTCTGTGATAACGGTCTAAAATATTTAAAATATTTTATTTAAAAATTGAAATTTTTAGGTGCTTATAAATTCATGGTAGCTTAACAAACCTAATAGCTCATTACAATAATCTCATTTGTGGTTATGGCAGATTTTGTTTAGAGGAAGAAGATCTAGATAACTGAAGACAGCTTAATCACATAAAAAAAAAAATTTGTTCCACTGGATTCAAAGGCAAAAATCTGTACATTTGTGACTGAAATGCGCTAGACTTTTTTTTTAATGCATCAAGGGTCAAATTACAGCCAGAGAGTGCACAAAGTATTTGTCATTGTGCGCATACATTAGTCTGCTTTTTGCAAGCGAAATATGTCACAATAAACAGTGTAGAATGTATTACATAGATTTAAGGTTTTGTTTGCAGCTGTGATTTCTATAACTCCACTATGGAAAAATCATATTTTGTGGAAAAATACATGCATTTGTACAATCCTCTTTCTGAGCACCATGTTTTTTAAACACTGCATTCTGATTTTTCTTTGTAGGAGAACCAGAAGTTGAGGAAGATTTGCCTTCAGACTTACCAGCAACTTTTATTCAGTTCAAACACCATTCATACTCCCAAATGGTGAGCATTTTGAAGAAGACTGCTTCTAGATGCTCCAATATTGCAACAACTTACAGCATTGGTCGTAGTTTTGAAGGGAAGGATCTTTTTGTGATTGAGTTTTCAACCAAGCCTGGACGCCATGAACTGCGTGAGTTATATCAGTGTTGATCAGATAGACTGCTTGAGGGAATTCCAGGAGATTATCCATCTGAAAGGAAACAGATTATTATCGGAGCTTATTATCGGAGGTCAAGCTTGTTGCTCCTCTTATTATTTTGATAGGATATCACTTAAACCATAAAAAGCATTGATTCATTTGTCCTCTGTTGCATTCTTGAATTACAGTGATATCTGATGATTCACTGTAGCAATTATTGTCCAGTTGCAGTTTCCCAGAATCCCTCACTTTCAACCATTGATATTCCTTGTTCCTAGATGTATGAGCATGTATTTCAGTGCAGTGGTTTGACTTATTTACTTGGGGTCAGCATACAAACAAGTTCGGACTGTTTTGTGTTAGCGACCTATCCTCTCCATCATTTATCACATCTGAAATATCCTTGTATTTATCAGTATACTGTCAGTTCCTGCATACTTCCCACAATTCATTCTTGTGCCTAATGTGAACATAACGCTTCACATCCTAAACTATTTAGAACTTGTGAGAAGACCTCAGATACAGAAGGACATGGGCATCAAAAATGGTAATGCAGCACAGAAAATAATGCTCTGGAACAGAGCTTCAGGTCAAGACAATACTTATCAGAATATAACAGATAAATATCAGGAATTTATGTTATCACACCACCTGAGTACCTTTAGGATAGGAGTCCTTGCAAATTTTCTGTAAAGAGGAATAGTGCTATTCTCTGATTTTGCAGATTCATCACTGAGAGAGCAAGGACCAGATTTTCAAATGTACTAGATCCTTCAAAATGCAGATAATTTTCTTAGGGAATGTTAGGTGTTATTTTCCAGTTATAAGCTGCCAGCTCAAACATAGTTTGCCTACATCCAGGCGGATTGCTTTGGGCCATTGCTATACACCAAGAGCCCCAGGTTACTTCTCACCAAACCAGCTCAGGAGTCAAAGTAGTCTCAGCAGCACAGCAGAACAGAACTAAATCTGACTTAATGCATTTTGGAGCTTATTATCGGAGGTCAAGCTTGTTGCTCCTCTTATTGCTATGCTGTGCTGCTGGGGAGAGACAGGGGCTGACTTTGTTTACTGTTGGCCACACTGTCCTGCATGGTGGAGAGATATTTTGAGGTGCTTTTAAACTTGCACAGAATCCCAGAAGTCGTCTTTAACAGAGCAGGGATTTGTATTCATATTTCCTGCCCTTTAATTCTTCCTTTTTTGTTTAAAGAATAGAAGTTGCAGGTGTCTTTATTAGGTGGTAACTCCATTTGATAGTAAAGCACTATGAATCAGTAATACTTGCCTCTTAAATTAAAACTGTGGTATGGCATGATAAAAGATGGTATTTTAACACATTACCTAGCATCTCATTCTAAATCTTTCAGACCTTCATGCTGCTCTGGAAAGCAGGAAAAAAAGTAGAAATCGTTCTAGGGCCAGAGCTTTTGTTGGCCAGAGCAAGCTGGTGTAGTAGTTCTGTGCCAGCCCTCCTCGAGGCTCTAGCACTCCAGGCTGGCCAGGACCAAAGATGGAGATGAAGGGATATACAGGAAAGGGTGTCTCTAAAGCTCTTCTATTTTCTACTTTCCTTTGGTCTCTAAGGAACAAAGGAAATTGAGAGAATAATTGCAGGGAATTGTGAGGTCATGTGCTTCTAACTGTCATCTTCCAAGGCTATTTAGCCTGAAAGCCACTTTTCATACGTGACCTAATTTCTGCTCCAAACGCAAAGACTACTCATCTGCAGGTCATTTCTAGACTCTATTATAAGAGAAGGCATTGAAACCCTAGGTAAGTGGCAGGTGCCAGGGATGTATTTTGTTCCTTCCCAGCCATGGCTTGACGTTTCTGTTTGCAGCGTTCTCTGTTCACAATTAAAGAGGTCAGCTGAAGCTAACTGCAATGATTACTTCATGTGGTTTGGGGTCCTGAAAGTAGGGACCTGTCTATTTCACACATCCAGAAAGCTATTTAAATTGTTGCTGAACTGACCTGAAACGGAGGAAAATTCATCTGGAGCTGGAGTGCTATTTACAGGGGCATGTGTATGAAATTAGTGTAAATAAAACCCTCTAACTCATCAATAAGCGAGCTGGATTACTCTGCTTTTGGAAGCCACCCAAGTGTAATCAAATTAAAGCATCTCATTACTTCGTATTTCACAGTCAAGCCAGAATTTAAGTACATCGGCAATATGCATGGAAATGAAGTTGTTGGGAAAGAGCTGCTAATATATCTTGCACAATATCTGTGTTCGGAATATCTTCTTGGGAATCCTCGCATCCAGAACTTGATTAATAACACCAGGATTCATCTCTTACCATCACTCAACCCAGATGGGTATGAACTGGCTGCAGAAGAGGTAAAAGACTTTAAATAAGGAGATGTTCAGTGCTTCCTATTGCTAAAATTCCCCGTGGAAAAGGACAGAGGGAGAGGGGATGTCCTGTGTGTGGGAGAAGTGCTAATAATCAACAGCTAAAATCCCAGTCATATCTAACGGCAGGTTGCTTTCCAGTCATGACGTGAACAGAGCAAATAGGAAATTGAAGCCGTGTTTACTGTTATTGCTCCTTGCATGCTGTGACGTGAGAATGACTGTGTTAGTTTCTCACTCATTTAGTGGTCTGTGCTATCATTGCTAGAACAAAATGCCCACTGACTCACTTTTAATGTATATTCAATTACTTTATAAGGAAATGTAGTTTAACACTGTGGAACAGATATTCTTCCTCCTGTAGAAGACCAGGTATAATGCATTACTAGTATTTTATGTACTACCAAGCTTTCACAAAGGATGACAGTTTTCAGAGCCCAGCTTGTGTTTGAAGAAGACACATGAAAGCAATATTTCTATTATGTGTTACCTCACACTCTTCTTTTCACCTCGCTTTTATCATTTGCACCATTAGCATGGAAATAGGACCTTTCTTTTTCTGAGCTTGGTCATGTGGTGGGCGATATCTGTTAGAAGGAGTTTGGGGTTATTGCATTCTGATCTTTTCTTTGACTGTCAGTTGTATGTTTTTTTTCTCCTCCTCTAACACACTCTGCATGTTGCTCTGTGCTGGGTAAGAAACTGCTGAATTCCTCTCGTGAGTCACGTCACTGGTGAGTGAAACGGTTCCTGTACGCTAGTAAGTGCTTTAGTGACTTAGGGGTAAAAAATGATCAATAAATATGTTTTTTTAACTGTATAGACATTCTTATCAAATCTCTGATGCCTTTCAAAACTTCTCCTTGGTGATCATAAAAATACATTTTAAATATTTCTTTTTTTCTGAAAAGAGACATTTTGAGAAGGAAGAATATACTGAGATTGGCTTCTATGTTGCAAATTAGGGAGCTGGTTACAACGGATGGGTCATTGGACGGCAAACAGCTCAGAACTTGGACCTGAACAGAAACTTCCCAGATTTGACGTCTGAGGCTTACAGAAGAGCTGAGATTCGTGGGGCACGCCTCGATCACATCCCCATTCCACAGTCCTACTGGTGGGGTAAGGTATGAATTACACATTTTATAAATCACATATCCTACAGAGCAGCTCAGGAATTAAGAACCTGAGACTGCTTGGTCTGAAGTTATTCTCTGGTAATCAGGTTTTATAAGTAGGACTACGTTGGACAGACTTAGGATTGGCATGAAAAAATCCTGGGGTAGGTCTGGCCAAAGAGATGGGATCACAGACGATTGGGAAGATTTGTGGAAAATTTGGATTCTGCTATTTTAAATAAAAATAACAACTATTTGCAGGGGTCATCAGTATGTAATGATTTATCACTAGTGATTTACATGGTATTTACGTGGATTTACATGGTGGTAATACGCTGAAAGAATGTTTATGGACTTGGATCTCATTACACTAAACTCTGTACAGATTTGATGCGGTAGTGGTTCCTGCCCTGGAAACCACGCAAAGGTTTCATGTGAAGTTATGTGCCTTCAGCTTTCCACAACAAGGATGGTTGTAAGTGCTCATAAATAGCTGGAGCAATGGAAACAGCCATTCAGGCTCCTGCAGTGCTGGAAGGATGACATGCTGCTGTCTCCCATCGTGGGGAGCAGGACAGAAGTGGTGTTGCAGGGGTTCGCACTCATCCCCACTAAGCTTTACATTACGTGATGTGTGGGGATGCTCAGCTCGGGCCTCCCAGCATCCCTGGCCGACTGGCATCCCCTGATGCTGGCAACTCCCACGAGAACTTAGTTCCCCTAAAAAAAGAAAGATAAGAAGGCAAATCAATAGCTCTGATACTGAGAATACTTCTTTTATTTACTTCTCCCATGAAATCATGGTTTTAAACGCAGAATTCTTTTTCCGGTTCAGTTCTGTTTGCTAGCACAAAGCCTCAAATATGTGGGGAACAGGATAGTTCCCGCAGCTGGTGTATTAGCAGAAGATTTGAGATCCCACCCTTCAGTTTTTGTCTCTGCCTCAGGTGACCTCGTATAAGGCCAGGTCTAAATCCCAAAGGCATCTCTGATGCTGCCCCAATGCCTTAATACCCTGTTTCACAGCAGTATAATCTGGATAAAAGCACCTCACTGTCTCAGAACAATGTCAATGATAAGAACAGCTGAGAAAAGCTCAGTAATGCACATTATACCAGACTGCTGATTTTCGACGTATCTCAGCTTAATAAATTTATTTTATTTCATTTTTGTTATTGCATAGATCCCAGCTCATGCCACTAGTTTTCTGTATAACATCATAGGCTTAATAATTTCCAGCTTTTGACTGAGTAATGACTGCTAATAGTACACTGGTAAATGTAAGGAGAGTGAAGAGCCTCAGACAGGAAAGCAGGACTGAGAAATGTGAAGCAGAGCCAGAGGCCAAATGAAAACAGTCCAAAAAGGGGGTTTTAGGAGAAATATCTAGTAAGGATATGTGTTCAGTTCATCCCTCTGGCGCACAGTGGTTTTCATGGCTGTACATCTAAGCACCATGTGTGGATATCAAATTGAAAATTGTCTTCGACAAATAAAAGGTTTATGAAAGAATATGAAGAATCCTGGGAGCAGGGTGAGGCCCAGCCCTGCCGATGGTATGGGCTGACTCCAGCCTGGCGTGAAACTGCACAGTTTACAGTGGAGATCTGAGACATGTCAGATGGGAGCTCTGACCTAGCTTCACTACTTGTGTCTTATTCAGGAACCCAGAGGGCTTGCTTTCCCATGTAGGATTGATGCTTTGAGCCATCCCTGTTCTCTTTTTAGGAGACCTTCATCCCCTTCCTCTAAACGCAGCCTTTGACAGGAAATGCCTGTGTTTCACAGCAACTGTCTGAACACGGCTCACTTGAGTTCATTATCTGCCATCCTGTTCTCTCTGGGCAATCATGGAATCATTAGTTAGTCAGGAACCTGCCTGCTTTTGTAACATAAAGTAATGTTTACCTAGAAGAATGTGCTAAATCAAAAATGCATCATAAACCAACAGTCATTTTATATTGTATATGTACTTACTTTATACTTATATATACTTACTGGGAATCACTATGGTATTTCAGACCCTCTCGCAGAACCTGTTTCTCTTGGTCACGTTTCCTGGCGAGGTTCCTGGTTTGAGAGCAAGTGCTGTCTCTTGTCGCTTAGGTTGGTCATGCTGTGTAATTGCAGGTCTTTTATCAGGCAGGCTTTTTGACCCACATCACAGTAATGTTTGTGATTACCTAGGGGAGATGCTTGTAAGGACTTGTTCCCTGCCACAGAGACATGAACTTCTTGCTGACACTGACTTCAGTTCTTGCCAACATTATTTAGCTCAGCCATGAAGTGCAGTTTCTAGCACATCTCCATAAGGAGATGACTAATGACTCAAATGGTGCCTTAACATCTTACTTATCAGAGAGATTCCTCTCTGCCTGGTCCTTTGCAGCATCAGTACTGAGCCTGACAGTTTTTTGGGAACTCGGTCACGGACTGTATCCTCTCCTGAGTCGTGTGCAGCCAGGCTCCAGTGAGGGCCTGACACACCTGGAAAATGCCTTTGTTTTTCCCTGGATGTATTCAGGCAGGTTTTCCTTGCCCCCTTGGATTGGACGTCCCAGGCGTGCCTCAGTCCTTGGGGTGATGAAGGCAGGGATGGATGTGCGCTCCAGCCTTGTGCACGCTCCTTCTGCATCCTGAGGTGCAGGGTTGAAGGCCTGAGCACCAGTGAGTAAGGACAAAGGTGGCTTTGAACCACCAGCATGCCAACGCCCAGTGCCAGCTGTGCAGCTTGTCCCACACAGCCTTTGCCTACTGTGCAGCCCAGAGTCCCCATAACCTGTCTGATTTACTGACTCTAACCCCCCAACTTCCTCCTCCGAGCTCTGTCAGTGGTAGGGAGCCGCTTACAGAGGCAGCTTTTACAACCATGTGTTTAGACCTTGTAGACACTGTATAACATCAGAGCAGTTTATAGAGGACTGGATGGAGATAGCCTGGCATTTCTCCCACCGATACCCCACTGCTATGGCCAGCTGTGCTCTAGCAGGAGCATGCCTGGCAGCCAGGATATGTCACCAGAGACCAGGCACCAGGCAATGTTGACATTCAACTACCATGAGTTCTGCCTCAGCAGAGGGTAGCTTGCCGTGGTATCAAATACATCTGTTCCTTGCCTTTGTAGAGGAAATAGAAACAAGGTGATGAATCATTCCTCATAGCACCAAAGGACACGGGGAACCTCAGAAAGCTCCTGAGCCAACAGTGGGTCATGACCTCAACAACACCCCAAGCACCACCAAATCCATGTGTTTTGCAGAAAGAACAAGAGAACCTGTTTGCCCGGATGGCACACACAAAATCTCCCTGACAGTTGCAGTCGCACATGGTCCAGAAAGTCAGCGGCAAGCAATTTCCCAGCCTTGAGTTCTTCTCCTCCTACAGTGGTAGTTACCGGACAGCCAAATGAACTTTGCCGTAAGCAACTTAAATTTTGTTAGGCAGAAGAACCCTTGGCTACTACAGAAGTCAGCTCTGTGCATGTGAAAACCATTAAATTTTATGTTTCAACACCAGCCTCTCACCTTTCGTTTTCTTTATAGTGTTTATTACCTCACTTATTAAAGTAATTATCTGAGTATTACAAGACATTGTGCAAAGACTAGAAAACAGAAAGTGAACTCCTGGTCAATCCCATAAACTCAGGGGAGCTCACTGTCTCCCCATAACTCTTGCTATACAATGCATTTTGTACTCTGCTATTGTGAATTATTGTAATAGGTGATCTGAGGGCTAAAATGAAATCAGTTAAATTGGTTTGATTCAAACAGGATTTGGGGGCTGACACTAGAGCCTTGCACAGTCTTTAGGAAAATGACTCCAGTTGTTTCTAAAAGGAGGAAAGAACAGCTTTGAAAACCATGGAGATGGTGCCTAAATGCAGCACAATCGACACAAATGAGATTCAGGCTTAGAAAGAGTAGTGGACATTCATGGTATTTATGGCCAAATAATTTAGCTACTTTCTGATTGTGTCCTAAATTGCTCTTGTGGGATGAATAATTTAAGACTGATGTCCTCTGACTAAAAAGCAAGAGCTCTAGTGGAAAAAAAAATCCACAAACCCACATTAAAGGAAAAGTCTATGAATAGTCAAAGGCCAGAGTGACACAAATAGCATCTGATATCTCCTGATGAGGCTGAACCAGACTAGGAAGGGATGTGCACATTTCAAAGCCTTAATCACTGTATGTGATGTCACTGAAATGCTATTAAGATAAAAATAGTGACATTGAAATTACTGATTTTCCACAACATTCACTTCAATAAGATGTTGGCTCTATGACATAGCAGTCTTGTGGGTCATGCAGGTATCTAGCGAGCAAGTGGGATCAATCAGGGGGAGGGACTGATTTTAGGAGCTCTCTGAGTAAAACTGCCTAGTGCCCTTGCCTAATGAATTGCGGAGGCTGCTTACACAGAAATCTTCTCATCAAAATATGAGACTCTTGTTTCAAAGTAGGGCTGATTCTGCCCCCAGCATAGCCTCATCTGTTCTGTGTCTTGAAAACAGTCCCTGGTCTGTGGTGTCCCCTGAACTATGGCTGGGTCTGATCTGTGAGGGTGCTGGTGGGCACAACCCGAGCCTGCCAGGGAGCAGGAGGCCTCTTCGCCATGGCATTGCCTGAGATTTTCAGGCTATTACATGCTTCCCACGTGTACATATCTGCCAGACTCTGGATGAAGTATCAAGACTTCTGTGAGGACTGTAAAAAAGTCCAGAGGAGATAACACCTATTATCACTTCAACCAAATAATTTTTTTTTGTTATTTAGTTAGTGGGAGATAAAATTTTTGGACCTGGAGCTGATCTCCACGACTAATCACAGTGTGCATTTTAAAATAGATCTACAAAGCTTTGGCTCAAACAGTTAATGATATGTCCTTTGCCAGATCTGGCTGGCAGAGGCGGAAACGTTGCAGCTCCCTCCTGCTCATCACCTGCCAGCAGCCAAATATTGCCTCTCTACCACCCACTCTCCACTTGCAGCAGAGCCGGTGGCACAGAGTGTGCAGCTCCTCCTGCTCTTCAGCTTTAGCGCAGCTCACCTCATTAGCCCAAACCATCCTTACGGTGATGGATGGGAACAGAGGTTCCTGGGGACCCCTGTGGAGACAAGTGAGCAGCTTTGGACATATGGCTTGATGCAATCAAACTTTAGAGAGCTGAGTGAGGAAGAGGAGAAGCCTTCCTCTTGTCATTTCGCTCCTCAGCCTGGCAGGGATGGAGGTTCTGATTCTAGCTGGCAGTGCAAGAGAAATGGTTATGTTGGTGCTGGAGGAGAGGGAAGCAGCAGGGAGGTAGAGTAGGAGTCTCTATAAGGCATGGAGGGGGAGGAAGGAGTGAGGATCACCAAATTGCTCTGGTACCATCTCTGCTTCTCAGGCTACCTGGAGCAACAGGAATGCAGTGCTGACGTGTCTTTATAGCTCGTAGCACTGGCAATGTGCTGCCAGGTTTCTTTTCATCAGGGTATGCAGTTTTGTCTTTCATTTTCCACATTTTTTTCAATTTTTGAGGTCTTCCATATCCCTACCCCTTTATTCCTTCCTCCACCCCCTGCCTCACGTAGTGGAAATCTGGCTGAAAAACTACTATTTCTATTTAGGTGTATTTATCATATGCCCATATTTTCTGGGACATACTCTCTTTTCCTACCTGCTGGTATTTTTATGCTATTCTATAGTTGCTGGGATTTCTGGACGCTAGTTAGCTTTTAAGGACAAATTCTCACGTACGTGTTCTGTATCCCTGATTAGGCTGTTCTTTGTCTGCACATTTCAGACATGTCCATTGAATATGTGCACATGTCACAGCAATATGTGATGCTTTCTAAAACGTGAGACTCACTGTGCGATGTGCTACATGAAATCCAGGACAGTATGTTAGCTCTTTTTTTAGGAGATCAGCTTCTGAGAGGCATGCAGAATTCATGGAGGGTCCCAGAATTCTGGGAGGCACTATCACCACAAAATACTAATTTCTTAATTAACCTTATAGCAGTTACAGCTCTCTCAAATTCCTGTTTCTACCCAAACGCAAGGTACAGCTTTTTCAAATAGAACAAATACAGTGGCTGGAAAAACTAGTTCGACTCAACAACCACTGAACAGAGGTCTAAGAAATCTGAAAGCTGGGAAAAATGAGTAAAACAGTTAATAATTACGGCATCTGAACTGTGCTAACCTGCTGCCAAGGTCAGAAATGAGTGGGTGGTTAGCTCCTTAGATCATTCCAGGGATTTTCGCTGGGGGATGATGAAGCTATCTTCAGCCTGACTAGTGTGCTCTGCCCTGAAGCAGAAGATAGGTGATCCCACAGGCCAGCTCTGCTGCCCTGTGGGCAACTCACAGGAGGCAAAGGGCAATCAGTCGCTGAGGGTAGGAATGCTCTAACCCACCCCAGATATTTGCAGATAAATGCGCAGCTGTGTTCATCTGTCAAGTGAATAGGTATAGAGAGGGGTGACTTCTTAGTCGGGATGTAATTACACTAATATATGTAAAATTCTATCTAGACTTGCGCTTTCCCTGAGGTCCTTTGCTCTCTTCCCCTGTTCTGGGGAGTTATAATATGTCAGTGGTGCAGCATTGCTCCACAGGGGTGTTTCTGCTCTGTACCTAACTTTGTGCTACTCACAGCATTCCCAAAGCTGTGATTTTTTTGTGGAATAGATTGAAGACTGATTCAAAGAACAGGAGTTGCTATTGTCACAACCCTAATCTACAGGTCTTTAGGGTTGTTTTTTTTTTTTTTGCTTTCTTTTTTTCTATACATCGCTGTTTAAATTACACTATTTAAACTTTGGTGGCATTTAATTCACTCTTACTGGTTATCAGCCACTCCAGGATCCTGATTGGATAATTTTCTAATGGCTGGTGGAATTAAAGCAATGGGGGATCCGCAGCGTTAGCGACTGTGGACTGAGTCCATCATAACATACCCTGCTCATTTTTTTTGAAATGTGTATATCTGCTTTTGTGTACAGCAGCGTCCAGATTGGCAGCACTGTGCGTTCACTCGCTTGTCAACCCGTACCTTCGTAAGTTGCAAGTTAACAGAGCATCACCTCCAACAAGGGCACCTGGTCAGATGTCTGGGCTTGCAAGGACTGGCCACCAGATGACACTGTTGCCTCTATGAATTAACTAATGCTGGCGCAGGACAGTGAAATTATTCCTTAGAAAGAGTGGAACCTGTGTTTCAGGGGGTTGGTTACGTCAGTATCTTTGGGAGTCTGGTCCCCACTCCCTTAGCAGCTGTTACTCAGTGTGGACTGTCAGCGTGTCAAATTCTGCGCCTTATTTGTAGCCATTCACTGCAAGTAAAATGCAGCCATTTCTCAGTTTTCTATACATTAATCTTCATTATTTGCTGATGAACCCAGACGAAGTGATAGTGAATGAGACAATGCATTTCCAGCAAGTGCTACGCATTAGAAATTGATCTCCATATTCTGGTTATCCATTCAAGGTCAGTCCTACTGATTCAGAAATGAAATTAGAGAAGGAAGTAATCGACTTGCAAGTAATGGTACAATGCTACCATTTTTCACATTTTTAAAAAGACATCAACTCATTGAGCTGCTGAAAGTGTCATTGCAATAAAATCTTACTCTCCTGTCAAAGTTTCTCTTTCTTTTCTCAGTTTTTGCATGGCGATTGCCTCTAGTTGATGGGTATTGAGAAGCAGTGTGCCCTGTGCATTTGTTCCCTGAAGCAAACCACTGCTCCTTCCCCCGTTAACCTTTGGGGTTGAGCAGCTGAGGATCTTTGACATTCTCCTCTCTGACACATTCCCTTCTCTACTGGGCTTTGTTCTGCTCTGGATTGAATCACTTCCAAGTTGCATGACCACTTATAGCTTTTTTTTTCCCCTACGCTTCAGGTGGCCCCTGAGACAAAAGCGGTGATGAAGTGGCTGAGGTCTATCCCTTTTGTGCTCTCTGCCAGCCTCCACGGGGGTGAGCTCGTTGTGACCTATCCTTACGACTATTCGAGGCATCCTCTGGAAGAAAAGATGTTCTCACCTACACCTGACGAGAAGGTAATATTCTTTTTGTGGGGTGAGCCTATCGTGCATTTTCCACACGTGGAACCATGATAATTTTTTCTTTTAACAAGTAACAAACTTGGATTTATTTAGATTTTATATGTGTATGTGTATACGTATGTATATGTAGATATATGATTTATATATCTATTTAATGTACTTTGAAGTATACGGTCACATTAACAGCTTGATCTGTAATGATTTACTGATGCTTTGTGATGTCAAACATGATTCCACAAGGCGTAGGTTAGGGAAAATGCAGACTTTAAACATAAGCATTTAAAGAGGCACGGGTCTGGTATTTTTACTACTGATTGCCCAGGGAAGCAGAACAAGCCTGATCAGCAGTGTTATTTTCTGTTGAAACCCAGGGCTGTAGAAATAAAAAGACTGGCTGCCATATGGTGGCAGCGTTGTAACGTTTATTCCAGGTCAGTTAATGTGTGTGGGTTTCCTGTCTCTCTGTCCCTGGAAAGTTCCTCATCTGGGACGCGCTGTAAATCTTCTGTGAAATTTTTTACCATCTTTTCTATTTCCCTTTGATTTTCTCAATCTAGTATTCATTGTCGACATGCCCACTAGGAGAGCAGCTAGCTTTTTAGCTTTTTAGTGTTTGTTAAAGATGTTTCTGGCTTTTTAAGAAAAAGTGGTTCTTTATGTAGCCAAAAGCAGTTGAAAATAGACAGCAGGTTGCTCTTTAACTTGATATATCAGTTATCTTTGAGCATATCTTTTGGATGACTCTCTTATGAAGAGATAGTTCACACCAGGAACTACTAAATATTTCAATATTTATCACTATTAAATAATTCCTATATCAATATATTTCTTTTGAGCTGTACAATAGCTATTGATTATATGTGCATAACAATGATCTAGCAGTAAAATAGGCCAGACGTGGCACGGTAAAGAGCATGCCGAGCAAATGTTTAGTGCATGGTAATGAAAGCTACAGAAGGTCTTGGTGGGGGCTAGGGAAATCAGTAGTGTGTACATTCATATATATGAATTACATTTTCCCCTGTATCTTCTTCACCCCATAGCCTGTGCTAGAGGCACGGTGATTTACATTTAGATGGCAGAGGAGTGTGACCACGTGTTTTACCAAGTCACTCACTTGTGGGATTTGAAGGATCCTTCTATTAACCCCAGACAGTGACAGCATGTTCGCTTTGAAGGAAATGATATGGTCCTACATGCAAAGCGCTCCATCTCAATCCCATGCACAGCTGGGCTAGCCCAAAGGTGTGCCTCTGGTTTGCGACAGTGCAAGACAGGACTTCACAGAAGCGGCTGCTACGTATAATCTGTAGCTATAAAACTAAGAAAGCTAACTACAAACTTCAAAGTTTAAAATGTACAGGAGAGGGCAGGGGACCTCCACAATTAAATCCAGCTTTTCAAAAGAGTCAGCACAGGAACCTTAATGATGCTACCAATATCACTTTCAGTTTTGCCTAGAAAGTTACAAAACCTGTACTGGTTAAGTGACCTGTATTTAACTAATCTCATCTGCAGTTGCTGCTGCTGGGGAACCTTCATCCCGAAATACTGCTGCTTGCTTCAGCTGCTGCTATACTGGCCATAACCCTTGTTCTGCCTGCTGACCTGTGGATCCACCCCTGGAAGGAGAACAAGGCGAATTTGCACCCTTAGCTGCAGCCCAGGGTGAAATGCCACAGTGCAGCTAGTGGCTAGGAATTAAAGACTCAAATTCTGCAAAGTACATTCAAATCAGGTTTAAACAGCTGGTGATGGCTCCTCTTGGTACAATTGCACTGTTGCAAATGCACCTGGGTGGCACCTCCTTATGGTTCTCATAGAGTATGTGCGGTAGCAACAGGATCCTCTTGGCATCTGATCCAAGACACGGCAGATTTCAGACCTTTTTAACCTGCACCACAGCCTGAGCTGGTACTTAGTGGGATTAATGAGTCTAAAAGCTGGCCCATGACTTTACCTTCACATTCTTGCATCTGGTCCAGCTCACCTAATCCAGAGCTTTCCCATTTTTTGGCTTCTGCGGAGATAGATTTTTTTTAGCGCGCTCCTATTGCTTTGTGATTCTTGTGAGGTGTCACCAACGATGGTGTTCACTGGAGAAGAAAGGTACTGACCACGGCGAGTTCACTTCTTTCAGTGAATGGAAACTCTCCCTTCCCTCCACTCCGCTAAAAAAAAAACCCAACCTGTGAAAGTCAGTGAGGTAAAAGTGCTGCCCGACTTATTTTACCAAAGTCTCAAGAAGTCTTTGCTTTTTATTTATTTTCTTCCTTCCTGTTCCTCTGCATTAGGCCAAAACGTGTACGTTTTTTGAGGTCCATAGCTATTCGTACCTTAGCTGTTAAGTGGTAGATAGATGCATTGCTCTCTGAGCAAATTTTAACTTGTTTTTAAACTTTACCCTTTTTTTAAATCTAATTCACTTGATTTTGGATTTCTTGCTTTCTCTCCATGCTACTACCCATCTTCTTTTGCTTGCATTAATGGCCAGACAAAAGCCTTATGCCACTTGGTGTGAAACAGGAGAAGAAAGAATTGGTCATCCGAAATAAAATATCTGTAGATGTCTTTGGGAAAGCCGAGGAACATTCCTGAGTCACATAGGCTCTTTTTAAATTGTTAGCGAGTATCTTCCACAGAAGGTCCAGAACTGGCCCCAAACTTCCCTTAGAAATTAAAGATCTGGGGGCCTGGTCCCTAAACTATTGTCAGCAAAAGTTCTTTTTAACGCGTATAATTAACATCCATCTCTTTTCAGAAGAACTTTCAAGGAAACTTAACAGTGTGGGGTTGAGTAGTGCTTAGACATCTGGAAAATCAAGGGAAGAGCAAAACATTTTGTAATGTTCAGAAGTATCTGAAGTTAGGATTTTTAGCATCTGGTCATCAGAAATATTTTGGTAAATTTCTTTAAAGTTTACATAATGCTTTGTTTGCCACCCTTCCTTGGTCAGCTGCTTGATCTCATAATTAGCCTGGCTTTGTGCTTATTAGAAACGTTCCTAAGTGTTAGGTCCAAATTTTACTTGGTCATTTCAGTCTCCATGCAGCATCAATAATAATATTTTATCTTTCTTCACTCTCTGAAGTCAAGGGGAAAACACAGTACAGCCAGTCAGTGCTCTGTGTTAGAAAAATCCACTCCAAAATGTCTGGATTAGTGCTTTATTCTCAGTGCATAGGGATCAAGAACTTACCTATAATGACCCTTGGAGGCTCCAGCCTCTCCTCCATGTGATGGTTTCAGACACTTCCCAGTGAGGCTGGAGCCCTCCAGGGATGAGCCCCAAGCAATGACCTCTCAGATGGACAAGCTAAAGCTGTTACCTTCTTCCACCTGAACTGCTGAGTGCCTTTTCCTCATATCTTTCAGGCTCTGTTAGAGAGGTACATCTACTATCATTAATGGCAAATAGCTAGAGGTGTTATAAAGAGTTTCAGCTTGCCCTTGGAAATATAAGACAGCCTGAAGCTGGAGTTAGTTATCAAAATTTACAAGCACCTTAAAATAAAATTGATAAGCCCTTCAATTCTTTTCATAAATGGCAAACAATTATTCTTATTGTTGCAGTGAGTAGACACAGGGAGTAATATTGTTCAAAGCACCTTTAGGCTTTGGAGAACGTAATAAATTGCACAGAGGATAATTCACAAAGTTTTGTAAAACATTTGGTTTAGGAGGCTAAGTGTTTGGATTTAACTTCTGAGACAGTTTACTGCACAGTGAAGTTTACCCAAGCTCCTTAAGTCATTTCTGATGTTGGCCCATTATTATTAGGATCTCTTGTAAAAGTAGGATTTAAACTCTTCATCTTCTTGCACATGTTTTCTTAAATGTTACGCAACATGCTGAGCTAAACCAGTAGCATCTGACAATTGCCATCATTTTAGCATTGAAACCTGAAATTATAGTCTATGCAAATGAGGTCCAGATTTAAAAAAAAAGGGCGGGAGGGGAGAGGGAGATGCAGTACAAATTTGGAATTAGCATCAGAAAAAAATAGCAAGAAACTCATTCAAAGAAATGGTCTCTACAAATCACTGCTATTTCCTCTGTCTTCACTACGTGTATCCACCACTTCTCTTTTCTGGGTGGTGACTCATCTGCTCTTCATCAGTATTAATGCTCCTTAGGAAATCAGTGGTGACATCCTCCATCGCCACAGCCTAGTCCTTCACTTTTTAGGAATGCTTTCTGCCCCATGAAGAATTAACTGTCACTGAGATCAAACTGACACGTTGTCTTGTGCGAGTGATAAGTGCGAAGAGAATTGACGCTGTCTATTTTAAACATCAGCAGCCTTACAAAGATCTGGTTGGGCTAAGGCTAATGTAGGGTATTTTTGAAAGGGTAAAAATAGCATGGACCAGAACATAATAGGGAGAGCTAATATCCACTTTTAAGCCCAGGACTTAAAGAGCTACCAGATGATAAAGCGGAACCTAAATATTGCAGAATCTGTCTGTATTTAATATCATCTCTAGCTAGATATATTGAAGTTCAGAGAAGGACCGCAGAGAAGACAATTCAACACTTGCTGGAGGGATATCCTTGCCTGGAGGCTCACCTCTGTTCACAGCTCTTGAGGATGCAGGATGGCTCATAGTTTGGTCTCGTAAGAGGAATAGTTAATGACAGTTAACATTAATGACTGAACATCAAAGTGCTTAAAGTTTGCAATATTAAATATATGTCAAACCTTTTTGTTACAGATGTTTAAAATGCTGGCTAAGGCATATGCAGATGCTCACCCAGTCATCTCAGACCGATCAGAGCTTCGTTGCGGTGGAAATTTTGTGAAACGTGGTGGTATTATAAATGGTGCTGAGTGGTACAGCTTCACTGGAGGTAAAACCACTTTACCATCATATCAAGTGAGGTAAAACCTCTATATGACCTTTATGAGACACAAGGCTTTGAAAGAAATCGTTTTATTCATTTCAGTTCACTTTAGATCAGAGCCTTGCAAAAAGATAACTTGAAAGGGATTTGAGTAACAAAATGTATGTTGTTAACATTTATATTCAGATATTTTGGGAGAAATTCAGTCCTATTATAACCTGAGAGAAGTTAACAAGTTATGCAAGGGTTGAATTAGTTATTGTAGCTAATGTCATTCTAGTTTTAAGATCTGAAATGATAGATAATAAGGAAATAAATACTTAATACAGTGCTCTTATTCCTTAGCAACAGCATGAATTTTGATCTATCTTCCAGACTCACATTCCGCTTTATGCACTCATGATGCTTTTTCTATCTCTTTAAATAAAGTCTTACTTAAGAGTGCTAAGGAAAACAGCAACAGAGATGAATATCACCTTCATTTGTGCTTAGGTAGCTAATTTGATTTCCTCACTAGTATTATGTGGTTTTCTTCAGGATTGCTGAAATATTGACATGGATGAAATATCAGTGTTCATAAAATTTTCAGAAGTGCTTCAGTCTTATTTTCAAATAGGACTCATCTGGATCCCCAGATAATTCTACTGAAACTAGGCATTTAGAAAGCTTTAGAGCATAAGTGGGAACGATGTTTGAATATCTCCAGCTTACATTTTTCTGAAAATTACATTCTATGTCTCTTGTGTAGGAACAGTTCTGAGCACACTAATGGCAAAAGGTCATTATCTTTGCTGGTGACCTTTGGCAATCACCTCTGATAGTGCTGATTATCCAATTACTACGATTAACCAATCCTTATCTCTCTATCACTGCTTCTGAAAACAGTGAATAATAATTTAAAATTTTTTTACCTGAAAGAAGTGTCATGGTCATTAATTAATTCACAGGTGAACTAAATCTTGTAGCATCTTGAATTTGCTGAATACTTTTTTTATATTGGCCGTACACTCTTTACAATATATTTAGCCACACTTGCAGGGATTGTACTTAGCTACGTGCAACAGCAAAGTTCCAGTTAAGGGTTAATCGGGTTGTTCATGTGTTTTTTCTTTCTAAACCTGTAGGTATGGCAGATTTTAACTACCTTCATACAAATTGTTTTGAAATTACCGTGGAGGTAGGATGCGAAAAGTTTCCTTTGGAGGAAGAATTGTTTACAATCTGGCATGAAAACAGAGACTCCCTTCTGAATTACATGGAAATGGTACAGCTCTGCTTTCACTAACCTCCGTGCTTACAGTTTTTCTTCTTCATTCTCTATCAATGCTCCTTTCTTTATTGTTTCCTCATTTGATTATCACCGAGATAGTACTGAATCAATCTTCACATTGCAGCAGGGACCCCAGTTCCTCAGTTGGTCTATCAGGACATGCAGATAATATTTTCCCTATCTTGCAGGAAGGATGAAGATTGAGGACCGTAAAGGCCTTGAAAACAGTGTGAAAGGGAATCGTTTGTAAATACTTTGTGCAATATTATGAATCTACTCCCCCAAATTCAATATCAGAAAAAAAATAGCCTGTTCAGAAAAATATGAATCAGCCTGTCTCCTGACAAATAAACCAACAAGATTTACTTTCCAGAAAGCTTCTTGGGACTTTTTGATTTTGACATCCCAGTTTATTGGTCCAAACCCCCACTGTCTGACAACAGGAGATTCGAAATCCTGCTTCCATGGATTTCAGCTTGGTTTTTGGACAAAAGTGGTTAGCAACCACCTGAATTCTGATATTTTAAAGGAGCAACTGTAAGTGAACCTGAAAATATCTCTTTTAAGAGTCACTTTTAATAATAAGTTTGAGCTCAGCAAAAACAAATAGCTCATTGACAATAAGTAAGTGAACACAGAAACACAAGTTGGTCATCTTTCTCTCAGCCATTAGCAGATTAGCTTTCTGTCATGCCTTATTTTGATAGAGTATGCAGTAATTTAAAACTGTTAGGAGTGTTTTTATGGCCTTTCTAAGCAACCTCTTGCTACTTGTGGTAAGTATCATCATTCAATAAAGTCTACAATACAGACCACGAAACTCATTTCATTTTACAGCTGTCTGATGAAAATGAGTTTTAGTGAATCCAAATGGAGCTGGGTTAAATCCATATATATTGCAGTTGAAGCCTTCAAGATGTAAAGATTTTTATAGTGTGAGATACTGTAGAAGTCTATGCCGGAAAAGCTTTTTGAGTAAATGCAGGACAGTAAGCAATACAACTTTGTAGATAAGGATGACTGAATTATTCCTGATAAGGATTAAGTCTGCCATAACCAATTCAAACTTTTCTTATTCTGATATATACCAGGATATTTGGTGTGTATACAAATCTACTTGGCTTAACACGCAGAAGTAGAATTCATTTTCATAAATGTTGACTCTTCTCCCCTTTGGAAGTGGTATCAAAACAGTCTCCCAAACCTCTGTGGTGCAGAGTTGGGGCTAAAACAAAAATTATATTTCCTCATGCAAAACAAGCTCAACATTGTTAAAGAAATCTCAATTTTGTCATTTTTGTACCATCATGTTGTAATTGCAAGATTATTATTGCAGTTGGATGAGGTCATTCTACTTTGAGTACGTCTACACTGTAAATTAAATTTGGGTCTGAGATGACTCTTCTGGCCAGATTTACCCACTATCCATATGATAAATCCTCAAGTCCACGCTGAAAAGAAAATTGCAGTTATTCATCATAATAGTTCTTAAGGGACAATTTTGAAGTCCTTATGTTGAGTATTACCTAAGTCCTCCAATGAATAGCTCCAGTCAATATGGAACGAGTATTTAACAAGAGCAGTGATACACTGTCTCACCTTAAATAAAAAACTATCGTCATTAGACTAGATTGAATTTTTTTCAAACTCTTACTAAGAATTACTCTAAAGTTGGATATTTTAATGCTTGTTTTCAAAACAGTTCCATTTCCCAACAGAAAAGTAAATACATATATTTTCTCAATTGTTTTACTGCTTTTTTTTTTCCTATTCTTCTTCTTATGTGACAAATAAAAAGGAAAAAGGGGAAGGAAAAATGAGAATAAGGGAAAGAAGAGGGTGGGGAAAAAGGAGGGAAAAGAGGACAGCTTGAGTGAATCACAGCGATTCAGGGAAAAACCTGAAATGGAATTACTATTCATTTAAAAAATTCACATAAATTTTCCGAGAGAAAGCTTTTCCATTTCTGAAAGTTGCACACAAAAAAAATAGTGTTTAAAAAACTTGAATTTTTTCCTGTTTTTTTTTTTGTGTCAAATTTCAAATACAGTGAGCTCATTGTGCACCTTCATGTATGACAGAACTCACTTTATGCTTTAAAATGTCACTCAGCACATTTCTCATCAGCTGCTGAGGTCTCCACTTGTAAAGAAAGGAAGACAAACACTGTGCACACTGCAGTCATGAAAGTCTGTCATGTAGTGACACACAGGCAGCAGAAAGATGACACGGAGTCCAAAGTAGCTGAAGATTTCCTTGCACTATTCCTATTCACTGATATTAAATCAGAATATTAATGGATTAATATTAACAACTAGATTAAATGTTACACATTGATTAACATTAATCATCATGTTTTGATAATGATTAACAACTATTTTAAATGTTGCATATTAAATATTAATATTAATATAAGGTGATAGATGATGTTTTGCAAACACTTTCTATTCTGTTTTTGAATTAGTAACAAACTGTCTATTATAGGATAATTTATCAGGTTTACGTTTTATCTTTAAGCATGTTGGGATCCTTTAATATGGGATGGAAGAAAATGAAAAGTATCAGTTATAACTAATACTAAAGAGTCAATTTATTTATGCAACCAACATTAATTGATTCTACTGCCAGGATGGCAGCGTATTGTTTGATAAGTGATACTATCTGAAAACTAGTAATTCTACCTTATTTTGACTTATTTCACACATCTTTTAACTTTGCCCTTTACATAGATTAAAGCAACATTTCTTTATGCCAAATTGACTTCAGTCATACCACCAATGATCCCTTTTTTTGTGTATAAAGTATCAGACTGTTTTTTTTAAAGCCTTAATACTTCATTTCTTTGTGGTTCTGGGTCTAGGATAGATATTCAAAAACATTCTTTAAATGCAGTGGTCAGATGATCAGGTGCTGCTGCTCTGTGCACAGAAGGGGCCCTCGATGCGTGGTCACATATTTAGTCTGGGAAAGCAGTTGTTCAGCTCTTTCTTTTCCTCAGCTCCTTCCAAGAAAGAATCACCGCTGCAAAGCTCAAAAAATAGTGTGTGTGATCTGGAGGGGGTGTTAGCACCTGCGATCCTCCACAGTGGGTTGAACCTCACAAAAGGAGTTTCCTTTCTATATGGGTTTCCTGGTAGAAGATGAGGAGAAGGTTCCACAACAATTAACATCCATGTAACTTTGCTTTGCTTTGTCAGGTTCATCGAGGGATAAAAGGAATTGTGTCGGATAAATTTGGCAACCCAATAAAAAACGCTCGGATTTCGGTCAGGGGCATCCAACATGACGTCACCACAGGTAATATTTTTAGCTGGAGCTTTTTCCTATGATGAGGATGAAAGCACTGAGAGCCAAACCTCACCTTAATGGAAAATTCAGCTGTCTGTGGGTTTGTTTCTAGAATAACAGCAAAGAAGACACATCACAGCATGTCTTATATACGGTATTATAGATATATAGATCTATCAGAGCTAATGTAGCTGCATGCATGCAGATTTTGTCACCTAGCTTTACAGCTTTGCTATCTGCATGTAACATTTCTTGCAAATTAAGCGAAATATTCTTTGCGTAGAGTAAAATTAGGCCTTGATATTATTGCCATTTTTCTTTTCATATATATCTGCATACATTCTGCTGTAAGTGTGCTAAGGCCTTGTGTGAATGAATTTGAAACGTTATGAATAACCTCCTCTTCAGGTCACATATGTGCCATGAACTTAACACCTAACCTAACACCTACCCTAACATCACCTAACAATAACTGCACTTTCTATGAACCAACAACAATTTCTCAGTTGTTTCTGGCAAGAGAGTCAGCTGGCCATAAAAGACAATGGGTCATTACACAAATTCAGAAATTCATTATTAAGTATATGTTTCACATTTAGGGGAATGTGGCAATAGCTCTGAAGGGAGGATAGAGGCTACTCTGTCCGTCTTGTACTCACATGTAACTCGACATGTTGAGGCATGGAGCCCTGATAAACAAAGTTAGTTGAAGCGCTGGAAACATGAAGCACTCACATTAGGGCGGACTCCACGCTGACTTTAGCAGCTTGAATAACTGCAGTAATTGAGAGTAAGCAACCTTTTTTTGCTCATTTGAAAAAAGCATATATAAATATACGTGATTTGTTGTCAATACTTATAGCAAATGCAAAAAGATTAGAACATTGAATTACACATATACCTGTCATCGACTGATAAACATGTAGCAATGCATATGCAAATATGTTAATTTTCACAAGTCATAACATTCTGAGCTTTTATGCTCTCGCTGAAATCAATGCTGTCATTATAGTATTGATTTCAGTGAGAATAGGGTATGCTATACGAGTGCAAAATACAGGACATGAATGGTAACATTTTGCTCTAATGGTAGTTGTTGAAATCAATTTGGAAAGCTAGAACAGCTTATAATGTAGTGGATGCTTTCCAGCTTTCAAAAAAACTAACGTTGGAGGGGACACAATAGTGGAGATGATGCAGATTCTTGAGGCTGGTGGGAGACTCTGGCATGAATTAGGGTCTCTTGCAAACTTCTTCCCAGACAATAGCTTTCCATTGGCAGTAGACCTTTAAAGAATTAAGAATGAAATTAAAAATGTGTTTACATACAAAGGAAAAAGGCCTATTTGTTCTCTTTTTAGGTGGGGTTAAGAATGTCACAAGATTGAAACGTCTTTTAATCTTAATGTTAAAAAAGACTGAGAAATTCCATGAGAAAATAACATTAGTGCAACATTAACTGAGTTAAGAAACTTACCATTCAAAATAAAGGAAATAGAAAATGAAGAATAAATATTCCATTTTAAAACTCCCTGCTTTTGCCTGCAGGCTATAATCTTCAGCTGGTGGAAATTTACACCCATTTTACACTAATGGCAATTTATACCAGCTGTAGCTCTGACTCCATAGTCTGGTGCTCTGTGATGTCTGCAAAGTAATAGAATGTAATATAAGAAAAAGAGGGATTTCTTAGGTCCTTAGACATATATATTGCAGATAGGATTCTGCTTGCGCTTTCTTAAGTTCCACATGTTTTTCAATTCATTTAATTGCTTTTGAGTTATTCCTTACACCCCCGGAAAGGCAGCATGAAAGAAAGCTCCCTTTCCTTGTGATACAGATGCAGGAGTTGCTGAAAATTTTGCCTGTGAATTTTACTGCGTTAGTTCCCAAAGGTCAGATTTTCATAGGTGAAGTCCTTTTTCGTAGTTCAAGTGTTTACATGTGATCTTTTTTTTCAAAATCTGACCTGGCTAGGTCCTGGGACCTGCCCTGAATGCTTGTGCTCCCTGTGAGTGCAAGTGGATATGACTACGTATCCATACAGAATGAAAGACTAAAAACTAAGCTCTGCTTCCTTGTGTGTTTGCCTTTTTTAAGCTGCTGACGGAGATTATTGGCGACTCCTGCCTCCGGGAACGTACATAATCAGCGCCCAAGCTGTGGGATACAGCCGGGTGATGAAGAGGGTCACCCTGCCCACCAAGATGAAACGGGCTGGCCGTGTAGACTTTGTATTGCGACCTGTTGAGGTTTGGCCTAACAAGCTTCTCCGCAGGTCCATGGAGGACGCGTACAACCCGTACGACCCACTGGAACTGTTTGACCCTCATGCCCAGCACGCGCAGCCCGAGCTGCGAGGGGGATCGATGCAGGCGAGGGAGAAGCCCTGGTGGTGGTCTTACTTCAGCTCTTTAGACCTGCACAAACCTCTGTGGCTGCTTAAACAGCACTAAATGGTGCCATTGCTCCGCTCACTTTATTTTGCCGCCTTTCCACCAAAACTGCAGATGCCATGATTGCTCTTGGCAATATTTAAATCAGTTTTGTTTGAAAAATACAATGTTAATTCAAGCTCACTTACTTCTTCTGTTTTCTCTTCACACAAAACTGACTATGTTCAAGCGTTTTTATATATTAAAAATGATAGCGCACACTTGTTCAAAGGCCAGGTTTTATGTATTTTTTTCTTAGTAATGCACTCTACTTATGCCCGTGTAGTTAATCATCACATTCATTATTTATTAGGTTCTAAGTACCTGCAGGAAAATATTCCTGGTCCTTTAATGCATTTTCATACTTGTCTTAGCATATTAATGACTACATATACTAAAAACAACTTCTAGGAAAATTTAGAAAAGTCTTCTACTCTTTATACATTATTTTAACATGTTAAGCTCAGTTCATTAGCTCTTCTAATATAGCTCATGATTATTCTTTTTTTATATCCGTCATGCAATATTATCATTGATTTTCAAAAAGTAAAACTGTGTTCTAAGGAGTCTGAATATCTAACCCCTATGATATTTAAATATTAATATAATTTAAAATTATTTTAATTTATTAAGTAAAAAATAGTAATATGATTTTACTACTGGAAATGTATGAAGTAGAAAAATAGATGAGATAATGCATGAGGAGCTTAGGTTCAAATGGAACATATTATGCTAAGGATGTTAAAACATTATGAACTGCTTTGAGTCCATGCGCTTGTTAATGCAATTAGTAGACATCAAACATATCACACACTTTTTTTCCAAGATAGTTGAGAAAAGCTAGGTGAATAGTGGTCTTATGAAATATGGTCCTATGTCAGATGTAACTGTCTTTTATGGAGATTTAAAAAATATCTTTAAGTCTGATGAAACACATAAGCCTATTCTTGGCTTGAATGGTTAATGGATCTTTATATATTCACAGTATTTCCTCATCTGTCTAAATGCCATAGCATGTGAATAAGACAACTGTTTGTAGTTGACATACTTTCTACAGGAACTGCTACATTTGTTGTCTGGATCACCCTCTGGTTTCTGAAAACTAGTTTCCTCATCTCAGTTAAAGGAGCCTGTACTGCACGAATCCTATAGTCCATGTGCACATATCTCATACTATGATTACCTAAGAAGACCCAAGAGATGAATTATCTTAATTCTGCAACCAGATGCTGCACATGCCTATGAACCCTACTCCCAGTTACAATTTGACTGAAGTTAGGAGTCTGTTATTCTTGTGCTTGAATATTTGCAGGATCAGAAACTATATCAAAATGAAAGAAAACGATTTCTTAGCATTAACAAAAACAGTTATATGGGAGTGAATGTACTGCACATTGATAGGTGTTCCCGACTAGACTAGGCAAGCTGAAGAAATCCTGAATCCTAAATATGTGAGCAAAAGGTCTCCAGACTATATTCTCTGTAGTAGGCATTACTACTGTTTATTATGATCATTTTCTCAAAGCCACCATCCTGTGAAAACAGTGGTAAAGCTGACAAAATCAGAACAATATGCTGAATTGCTGGCTATTGGCTGCCTTTTTTTATGCATGTAACGTCTCACACACTTAGAGAGATGCCTTCTATAAGTATTTACCAAATTCTCACAGGGCTATTTGGAAATTTTTCAAGTAATCACAGTTAACCCAAGCCAGCTGAAAAGCAAAACAGAATGACTTTGCAGAAAACGTACTTCTTTCCTTGAGTCCTGCGTTGAAATAGCAGGCTCAGCCAAGATCGTGGCAAGATGATTTGCTGAGCAGATTGTAAAGATATGCTGTGTTTGAGAGGGTGTGAAAAGCAACTATTCTGTATTCCTATGCTACTGATGTGAAATAGGTATGAAACAGAGCAAGAACAGTCTCTCTCATCCACAAAATGAGTTGTCCAGCGGAAAAAAAGGTAAGACCAGACTTCTGCTAGTTCATGTAAATCAACCTGTATGGAACAGATATATTCTAGTGCATTGAAGCTGCTCTAAGAATTTTGGGAAAAGGTATACCTCAGTCTTCTGCATCTACTTCATTTTTCTGGGAGACAAAATTTTCAGTTTTTAGTTTTGACATTACTCCTTGGGAGTGGAAAAGACTGAGAATTCTCTAAGTGACTCAAAAATCCATTTCAGTTTACATTAGATTTAGGACATCTTCACCGGTGCTTTGAGGTAAAAACAAATGAAAGTGTTGGTCAAAACCAGCCAAATAACAGTGCTCTATACAGTCAAAATAAGTGTCATTCATTTCCATGTTTATTTAAGATTAATATAGATTCAGTTCTACATTCACCTGGGAAAGAAAGTATTGGATTGCATTTTTGCCCTGGACTGGATTATGGGGACCATCTTCACCTCTCACTTCATTCAAGAACTGTATGGTTAGCCAGATAAATTCTCAGATTATCCACGTAAATTCTGTTTAGTAAAACAGTAAAAAGGGGTTAAAAAGATTGCAAGTAGTAGTGGAATTCAAGCATCATAGGACCTTTAGGCATGTCTAATAAATGAATGAAAATGAACACAGTGACGGGCTCCCTCTGGCACCTATCTGGGAGCCATTCAAGTGCAGGGTTTAATGCAATATGAAGTTAGGTGCATATTTAAACACTTTCTGAATAGGAGCTGATTTAACACACACCAAAATGTTTTGGTGAACCATGGGCTCCCACCCGTCAGTGCAAGTAATGTACTGTGGAAGTGAAAACCAATCAAAGTTCCCTGACAGTCTCCATCATGTTTAACCCATGCCTTATTGACTTGGCTTGGCTTTTTTCCAGCTAATCACTATTACTTTGGCATGTGACATATTCTGCAGTCAGACTGTATTGTCAGGCTAATTGTTGCTTCTCTCTCCAGGAATTATAGTGTGCGTTCATGAGACTCCCTCTCCTTTTAAGTCAGAGTCTACATAATTTTTTTCAATTACCTTCCAACCACATATCGAACAGTATTGACGTACGTTTTTGTAACATCCTCCTTAATAATTAAGTTCCTAGTCTCCACAATCTCTTTAGAGGGGGTCTTCTCTACCATGGAGCCAAACTTTTTCTACATAAAGCAATTGCATTAATAAACGTTCTGACCTGCCAGCTGTCTAGAGAACCTCATCAGTGTGCCAGTAATGAATCTTCCCAACAAGTCAAAGTATGCATATCTAATTAACATCATTACAAAGATAAAAAGCAAGGAGAAATGCCTGCTTGTATCATACCTGCAATTTCTCTTTCATTCATATAGCAGAGAAAATCAACAACACACATAAAAAGTACCAGGAAATAAATTACAATGTATATGTGTACATGAATTACTACAGAGAAGCTTTGGGTCGGTTTGTTCCATTTGTAAGGACTTCTTAGAGCAAAAAGACTCATAAACAATGGGGGAAAAATATAAAGCTGTCAACATTTTCATCTCCTGTAACAAAATGATTCTCCAGTCCTGGGCCAACCATATTTAGGAAGGAGTATCTTTTTTTTTTTTTTCTTAAGGATGGAAAAGAAGAGAAAGCTATCTGAAGCTAAACATCTGAAAACAAAAACTGTAAGCGTCAAAATCACTTAGTAATAAAACTCTTCCTGCTATCGTTTTTCATAGTGCTTATATAGTTCTTCTCCATTTCACGCCTCAGTTTAAAGTACTCCCAAACAATATTGCAGTTGGTTTTGAAGTCCTGTGAACCAGCTGTCGAACAGAGCTTGGCAAGCCACTGCCATTTCTTTGCATCCATCATTCTACCGTTGCACTGCAGTTTGAAAAGAAAGCAGAGACGTCTTTAACGGTTACGCAAGCAGCAGTCAAAATGAGACGAGACTGCCTGTCTCTGTGGCGATGCCTGCAGACGAACTGAAAGACACCGGTGATAGGTGGGCTTTCTCCCTGCAGCCGCAAAGCGCTGAAAATTCAGCCCTCAGGAAACGAGGAACAGCAAACGAGCCGAGCAGTTCGGGTGACTTGGATGGAAATGTGAGTGGAAGCTGATACACCTTTTAACAAAGCTCCTGTCAGAGGTACTCTCACGCTGTCTTCCTTCGCGATGTAAGATAAGTACTCTGAAGCTACCCAAATTTAAAAGGAGCGGATGGGGAGGTTGTACTGCACTTCCCCTGCTGTCCTTGTCTTCACAGCACGTTGGATGAGAGATTACGTTTGACGTTTGTCTTTTCCGACTTAGTGTAATTTCAAGTCGTGCTGCCAAAGGGCTTCACGTAAGCTTCTTTGACAGGGGATCCAGACCTCTGCAAGGAGGAGGGCGGTTTTTAGCCGCCAGTCACGCCCCAAGAGTGCGCAGGGACACCGAAAGAAGGCTTTCTTTGTAGGGCTTTTTGGTGGCCGTGTTCAGTCTCTGGCTCTAAGTCCATTTCAATTGAGCTGCTGATGAACTGGAGAGATCCCTCCAATTCAGCAGCTCCTCGTGAGGTCCAGCAGCCACCGGTGTCACACCGGTTTAGCAGGACTGCACTAAGCACTAGTTTTGGTGAGGACATGGTGGTATTAGTGAGAACAGAAAAAAAAAAAATTCAGACAGGGCAGACTAACTTTAAATTACCTTGGGCTGTGGTCAAACACACGGTCCAGGAAACAGGTAAGCAGGATTATGGAGTTGCCAGTCCACACACCTCAGCTCCTTGTTTGTATTAACTTTCAGCTCCCCGGAGCACCGTCAAAACGACCTGAGGAGCTTCAACACTTTAAAAATTGGGTTTTCTCTGACCTAGGCCACCTGAACAGAACTAGGGTAGGAAGAAATCACACATGTGATTGTGTACACCCGAAGAGAGCTATAGTCTCTACTAAGAGGGAAGTCTCTACTTCCCCCTTCTACTAAGAGGGAAGGCCAGCTGGGCTGAGCGGTTTGCTGCTCTCCCTCAGGGACCCTCCTTTTAGCATTACTGAGAGCTGGATGTGTGACCAGGGAAGGGTGACTGCAGCACACTATGAGTAACCATTTCGTTTTAATACCGGGAATGACTGAGACTGCCTTTGTGAGCAGAGCTTAGAAGTGTAGTACCACTTTCCCATCCAGCTCGGAAATGTTAGTAGTACGTAGGGCAGCTGGCAAGGTGTGGTTATATAATTGAACAAGCAAGTAAATAATTTCATAAATATAGGCCGTTCTGACAGGTGCTTGTTGCTGGAGTGTCTGTGTGAAACTGTATTATGGAAAGGGGTGCAGCATTTCTTTTATAAATCCATATATATATACTTATGTATCTTTGAATTATATGTATTATTCAGGTGTATAGTTCCTAAGTTCAGAAGGAGGACAAAAGAAAGTACAGGTATGTACATCAGTACATACCTGTAATTAACCTTCTTATTGGGGAGCAGATGGGAGAAGACTTAAAAGCTTTAAGTGGCTGTATTATATTCTAACAATAGAAGAAAAATTCATTAAGCTAATAAGAATAGTGATAGTGGATATTGATTTTTTTTTTTAACTTCCTTCTTTCATAATGAATTTTAGCTATTTTTGTGCATTCAATAATGTAACACACACTCATGTCTTTCAGTTTTCTCCTTCTGCCACAAGATGAATATTCTTTATTTTCATGTAATTTGTCCTGGCATTACTCTATGCTGGATCTGATTAAACATCATTTTTGTGATGTTTTCTGTTTAAAAAATACTAATTCAATAAAATTGTAGCATATTGTTTCAACAGAAATTTGCGAAAACGTGGAATGGAAAGTTCTGCTTTGATGAAGTCAAGATATTTCATTTTTCGTGATTGACACAGCAATACAATTCTGAAATCTGTTTCCTGAAGGATGGAAACTTCATTTTTCAGTTTGATCCCAGTCCTGTTTTAAAAAAGAGCTTTATAATCTTCATTCCTTTCCTTTTATGAACCGTGATTCAGTGAATTGAAACCTAAGGGCTGTTTTTCTTTTCTACCACATTAGTAGTTATTGTTATGAATAATCTGACTGACATCCTAAATTACAGTATTTGGTTTGTTTTATTGTTTTAAGGAAATGTTTTTCCTGCCATAATGTAAAAGCTGTTAATTTCTCATTAAAAATTCACTGAGCAGTCTCAGACCTGTCTATATAAAATATACTATGCACTATATGACTAAGTACTACCATTTACACATATAGCTGTAGCATAAGGATAAAAATACCAGCAATATTGCAATTAGAAATTAAACCTGAAAGAGTTTTAGGGGTAAATTCACAAGAAAGTTTAAGAACATGTAACTTTTGGCACAGAATTTCAAAATGTAAAGGCTCTAAATCCCTGTCTACCTTTGAAGGCTCTGTATTTCCTCATCAGTTCCAGCCAGCAATACGCCCTAGCTATTTTAGCTTTACTGCTCAGCATGCACGGCACTGCCGATGCAAAAAAGGGGTAAGGCTCCTGACCAGGTAACGAGCCGCTCCACAGCGCGCTGCCAGCACCATGGGGCACAGATGTGCTATTGCAGCAGCATCACCTGCATGGGCCAGCAGCTGACCTGTGCTTGGGGTCCTCCTTCACACCTTGGCTTTGAATGGGGGCATTCTGGCTCCTTGTGAAAGTGCTCCTGGTTGACAGGGATCTGTGACTCTCTCCCTAGTTTTAATGTCATTCCTGTTTCTTTGCAATAATGTGCTTACAAATGCATGAAGCGGGGACTGTAATCCATTTCTCTAGCTCATTCAGTGCATACTTTAACACTTGAGTAAAGACTCAGCCTCTTATTTTTCCTTTCTCCTAAATTCTGAATGGCCCAATGAATTTTCCACTGAGTGAAGCAATCTGTATATTATGAGTAGGCAGTTAAGCTGGATTTTTGAATTCCCTTGAACTTAAGAGGAAAGAAAGAGGAAAGAAAAAAAAAAGTGTTGTAATCTTTTTTTAAGTGAATTTTCTTTTGAATCTACTTATGCAGGCCTAAGATGCCTCTTGTTGAGTCAGTGGCAGTCCTTTCAGCAGCCTGTATATTGACAAAGCCAAGGGAGTGTTTAAGGCTATGTATGAAGGTGATAGAGTCAGAATTGGATTCTGTGGGGTATTTAGCTTTTTTTTCTTTACTGAGTCTGCTGTAAGAAGCTCTAATTTTCTGATCTAAAGACTCTGCCGGATGGAAACCAGTGGCAATTCATCCAGCATGCATTTCCATTAACTTTTGCTTGACTGTTGATAGGTTAATTGAAACAACGCTATGCTTATTTTTCATTCAAGTATATCCACTGCGTACTAGCGACTGTTATCGTCATGTACAACATGATAGTAATTCAAATCCAATAGCAGCAATCCATCTGAAAGTGAGAATTTATTTTAAAGCTATATATGCAACAGCTAATGCAGAAGACACGAATAGTAAATGATTAACGATGAGTAGACTGATGAAACCTACATAAGTTGTATTAATAAAAAATGACTTCAGAACTCACTGCTTTATTCATCCCTAAGCGGAATAAAGATAACATTTGTCATCAGAAAATAAAATTTCATAGATAAAAATCACAGAAAAATATGTAGCAGTATATTGTAGAAAACAATATACCACTAAAACAAAAATCAGACAGTATAACTCTTCCATTGACATTAAGTAGTATTTGATGCCTGTAATAATGTTCCAGCTAAACATATTTGACACATATAGCCCAATATTCAAATGACCTTTGTTGTCCATATATTCTATGTCTCACTTGATGTTAATGTCAGTCACAAAATTATTAGTCTGTAACTCCACTTTAAATTGGCAGTTTGATTTTTTTTTTTTTTCAAAACCTTTAGCCTGTAGGAATAAATCTCTGAATCTCTGAGAGATAGATAGCACACATGTACAAAGAAACAAATATATACAAGGCATTTTTATAGATAAATGTAATTCAGGGAGAAAGTGACTTCTGAAAACAATGGCTTGTGTATTGGAGAGTTAGATGATATGATTGCTGTTCAATCTTGGAGAATGCTTTCTCCTGTGCAGTCCAGTCTGAGCAAGTGATATCCAATCTAACAATAAATATATTGCAAACTTCAAGGAGAAATGAAGAAACTGGAATTTGGTATGAAGTAAGCTGTCTGATGATATTAACATGGATAAGGCTAGATTTATCATCCGTTATGATCTGCTAGTCCAGGAATAAATGTAAATCTTTCTTATCCTATTCTACTCGGAACCAATTTGGCACAAATTTGTGATTCAAGCTAGCAAATTTTAACCAAACAAGGCTGGGGAAGATGATGCTCCAGCTCAGGGGCATGGTGACCTTTTGCATAGTGGTGTGGTGTGGACATCCCGGGAGGGTGGCAACTGGCACAGCTGCTGTTCAAAGAGAAGGAAACTTGTCCCAAGGGATAGCAGAGCTATTTTTCTCTAGGAAGAAGAAAAAGATATACTTTTGTGCAGCCACAGGAAAGCTTTTGCTGGATTAATCGTTCCATTGAAAATCATGCGCTTCACTGAAATAGTTAGATGAATGGAGAGGAATACAGGAAATGCTAGCCTGGATCAGACCAGTGTCCACACCTAATCCTCCAGAGCTAGGTGGAACAAACCAGAGTCCTTGTGCCCTCAGCTCTAAAGGAGTTGTATATGGATATTAGCAGCATTAGGTAGGGCCCAAATTAAACAGTCAAAGCTTATATGATGTGGCTACATTTGATCCACAATTTCTGTGCTGCAAAGTACCTCTGAATGCAACCTTGCCTGCATCCCTTGTAACAAAATGCTTCAGCTCAGCTGGTATGCTACCAGTACATAGTGGGGAGAGGATCTTGAGGCCTGAAAACAAAACAGCTGAGTTCATGCAGTGCTCAACTGGACAGAAAAAACAGCCTCGCAGTAGAGCTTAGCTCAGGGACAGCATCTCTGCATCTCCACGCCCTCAATGTCATTCCTCCTTAGCCTTTAAGAAGTGTCGAGAGGCTTGATTAAGCCTACAGCGCGCCTTGCTCACCTACCTGCATGGAGAGTTCTCTAAATGAAAAGCTGGAAACAGAAAAGGGATTGTATATTTACTAGATAAAAAATGTTGCAAACTAGAACTTCAAAAATTGGAAGGCTCATTTTGAACATCACTTCATATGGGTAGATAGATATGGATATGCATGTACACACCTGTGAATTTACGATACATATATAATGCATATATAAATATTTATGGCTTATAAGTTACATAATGTACTACTATTTTAGTTTCTTTTGCCATCAAAAAAGATAATTGTTCCACTGAGAATAGAAAAAATAATATTGCCTTAGATAAATTTGGTTCTGATTTTTGAAGACATGATAGATATGCATGGTTTGTAGTCAAATACTGAAGGTTTCACAAGCAGATGGGTCACAACACCCAAGGTGTTTTTTATTAAATTTTTATCAGCTAAATTGAATAAAACATGGATGTGACCAAAATGTTAATATGCAAGTTTCCTATTAAAATGTTACTGCTGTAAAACTGATATAATTAGTTCTGTTGTTTCTGGTGTATGTATATCTTTTTATTATTATTATTTTTATTAATGTGAAATACCAAACTTAGTTCACAAGGTGCAATTCTTCAGTAACAGAATCTCTAGTGAAATCAAAGGAGACACCTGAGGAGGTTAAAACAGCGGCAAGGTTTAGTGGTCAAGGCTACTGTGAAGCAAACAAAGCAGAGATATCTAGCAACCTAAGATGACAGTACTGCGTAGCAAATGTGATGCTAAAGGACAGTCTCCCACCATCCAGTAGGTAACTGCAAAACTGGCAGTTTGTTTTGACAAAATATCTGTTCTATTTTATTTTTTTCTTCACTAATGTTGAAAAAGGATGGGAGAAAGAAGAGTATATAAAACCTCAAACCTAAACCAGTGTCTAGCAAATAAATCTGTGTGGTTCGCTGAAATCATTAAGAAGACTTTTATTTGTGCTATCTGTGTAGAGGTTATGTAAAAATTAATTTCTGATCAGAAGGCCGTTTTAGTTAGGCACAGGAATTACACAAGTTCAGATTTCAAAATCTCAAAACCCTTGCTCAGCAGCTCCAATCTCTCTACCAAAGTGTGCAATTTCTTTGTTACTGATATTAATGTTCCCCACTTAAATGTCTACTTGTTGGCTTGCTCAAAACCGCTGCTTTTGGCTGTGTTCAAGCATACGGCTCTTATTTCAGTCTCTACTGGGATTCAGCAAACTGGATTTTCCTCTGACTAGCTTCTCTGAAAGGCTTGGTCCAGTCAGCACTCATGTTGCTCATGTGAAAAACTCCAGTGGCTGTGTCAGCTTTCATTTAAAATCTAGCCAGCGAAGGCAAAGCCTGTTATGCAATAGCCTAGGGTTTACAATATAGCTGCTACGTGTTCAGCTCCTCCCTTCACAAAAAGTGCTTCAATCCCATAACTTTCCTCTAACTGGACCGTTTTCTGATCAGTAGGATATTCTGGGTAAGGCTACTAGATTAATATATTTCTTATGCTATTTTTAAAAATATCTATCAATAACAAAGTATTAAACAAAGGCAGCAAAAAAACAAACGAACCATATATCATGGCCATGCTCTCTGTCTACAGGGGGTGTCTTCTTTCAGTAAAGTGTGTTGAGTACATTTATGGATTGGACATGTAAGGAGATGGAGTACCTGTGAATGGATTCATCTCAGTAAATATTAGTGTAGATGTACACACCCAGCATAGAAGCCTTAGGCTCAGTTCACAGTTAATGTAGGGAATCAGGCACTTTCAAGGCACTGTCCATCTTACCTGGAGGTCTACTTCAGGTCTGCTTTGAAATAGGATGGATTGTCCCCAGAAATGCATGCGTTTCTCTCCATCGGCTACGAGATGACTACCTCAGTGGTAAACATCTACATACCAGCTTGGGCTGGGTCCCAAGTGGGGAATCAAACATGTTCCAATATGGGGAATATTTTTGCCACAGTTTTTGGTATGCACAGGAGCAGGTAGGTAGGTTACCGGAGAACTTTACTGACAAAATTGAACGATCTGTTGTGTTCAAGTGCATGGGGTTAGGATGATATTTGAGGTTCTCATCCTTTAAAGGTTACTGTCAAATTCTACCAAGGACCTCTTCAATTTCTTTTTATTCCCCTTTATCATGTATAGAAACTCTACCAAAACCCAATTGCCAGCGTGAAGCATATATGCACTGTTAGGAGAGCACAGCGCCATCCAGATCATGGTCAATCAAGGCAAGAAGGGGACTTCAGTCTCTGTGGCTTATAGCGCTGTTTTTTATGAGCATGCAAACTGGCGTTTAGTCAGTCCAGGATGGTTTACGAGAATATATTTCCAAATTTCTAATGTAGACCCTAAATGACTGATTGGAGAAATATTCTGGGCAAGGCTTGACAGATGGAAATATTCAGGAGCTGCAGAGAATGAGCTTTTAAACTAGTCTTTTTCATTGCATAACTGATGTCCGTACAACCAAGCTTTCACTTATCAGGGTAGAGTGGTTGCTGTTGATAGCAGACACTTTTTGACCGAATTCTGAAGGTATATCAGCTATTACAGGTTAGATTTAAACACAAATGACCATCGCAAATTGGAAAAATCAGGTAGATAAATAAATCTGTTTGTTAGAGGCAGGGAAGACCATCTGGCCTAAAATGTCTGTTCTTTAGAAGATCTTAAACTTAAAGGCTGAGGGGACACTCATGAACACTTAGCGTAACCTTATACCTAATCCAGGAGAGAGAATTCCAGTTGCAGTTATATCTTACTACTGCTTGAATTTCTCTAAGGTAGGAGGAGACACTTCTCTAAGGATTGTAGTCCACTAAGACTGTCCACGCAGGACTGTCCCTGCTTCATTGATGGAAACAGGAACGTAACATGCTACATTCATTCATCTAAAAGATCTGTCTAGTAGGAGACTACTCAGAAACTGCCTATTAGCGGAAGAAGTGCAGTAATGGATGGTGGTGGAATTCTTAACCTGTGAGCACAAAGTCATCCAGTTGTGGTGCATAAAAAATATCTATAAAATAACCCCGTAATATGTTATACAGTTATGGATGTCCTCATGAGCTATATTTAATGCCAGTACTTCAACTCTACTCCGTGACAGTTAATTCCATGACTTGCAGACATTTTAATGCTCTCGCCTTTATTAAGATGATATTGTAGTTTGCCACCAAAATAATGAGAGCCTGGGGACTGCTGAGATGACTAATAAAATTCAGAAATTGTGATGCAGAAATTCCTCCAATGTAACTGGCCTGATGGCACTCACTAAATACAGGTTTAAATGCTTTCTTGAGTAGGAAAGGGCTATTGATTTCTGGCAACAGAGTGGACATGGATCAGATGTTGTGTACTGGCCCCTATGATGTGAGAAGGCGCATCAGCCCAAAGTAGTCTGTGTGATACCTTCCAGTCCCGTATTTCTTTAAAGCCATATTTTGGGGTGGAGTAAAGGTCAAGGTTTCTTCTTTCCTCCTGCTGCTGCTGGCATCCGTCCTGCTCCACTGCAGAAGGGGGAACCTTACGGCCTGGCAAAAAGTAAGGAAACCTACCTTTAGGGAGGTCAGTGCTGCTGTGGTTAGACAACTTCCAGTGCCTACGTGTACTTGCTTAAAGCTAGTTTGGGTAACTCACCGCCACACAACATAGTGGTGTGCCATTAAATACCTCCACCACTTTTGATGACTAAAAAACTATATTGAAAAGTAAATGCTGAGATTTGAATTTGGCACAACACAGTTTCTTTCCATGTTTTTCTATGTTAAAAACACAAGAGTGGTGCAGGAGCACTCCTGGCTGTTTGGTTTATAACAAGGTTAATTGGATGGGAAATGCAATGGGGAGCAGAGGATCGGATGGGAAATAACTCCTTGTTCAGGAACACTTTTTCACTCTTATTTTGCTTTGTGTGAAGAGCAGCAGTCAGTCTTGCAGTGCAGACTAAGAGAAGAGACCATACAACCCTTTGGGGAGTATAGCAACAGCCACTGTGAGGACTCAGAAGTATTTGCTCAGATGCTCTAATAATTGACTAAAATAGCCAAGTTGCCTTATCTTGCCAGAGTAGGTTGCTTTCTTGTTCCACTTACAGAAACAATGCTGAACATTTTTTTTTCTCTCTTATCATTTAGATTTAAATTCTTCCATCCTTAGTCACCTTATGTAATTCATTCCTCTGTGGATGATTCCACTGAACTAAACTCTGGCCTAATAAGTAGTTCACAATTCCCTGGAGCTGTTCAAGTATCTGGTTGGCTAGATCAACATTGACCTTGGAGAGGTGATCCAGGGCGTTGGCTCAAGTCTTATTTCCTTAGACAGCGGTGAAGAGACTGGGATGCTTACACTGGCTGATATTGCAGGACACACTTCATATCGGCAAAAGCAGTCAAATGTGAATACTCTGGGCTGAACTAACAATGTTAGTAGCAACGAGCCAGCAGAACTTCTGTTTGTAATGCTTTCTGGCAAAATGAGGCCACTCAGAGGCAAAAGTACCTTGCCATGACTTGTATGGACATCACTAACCTGCCTTATCTTTATAAGTGATTCAGCTGTAAATTTTGGGTCCGGGTCATATTTGGAGATTCATTTTGTAATTACAATTTCCTTTATGACTGCAAAATAACTCCCAGAGAAGCATCCACAAAGCAAATATTCTGGTGCCAGTAGAAAGTTATAACAGCACAGTAGAGCAGCAATGCAAACAAATAGCTCCATGAGCAGAGGAACTGGGGAGATTGGGTTCCCTCTTGATCTATGTCTTGAGGTTGAGTTCCCATGAAAATTCTCTCGTGTCCAAGAAGAGCTGAGCTTGCTGCATAGATGCCTTCTCAGTAAGAGACTTAGCAGGTTTTCTTTGCTTGGAGCTTTTTATCTCTCTGTCAAATTTTGATTTCAATTGACCAAAAGTCAGTGGGGAGTAGAGAGAATGACACAGATGCACAAAGGCACACACTCCATGATTGTATAAGCTATTTTCCTTCAGAAACCAGGCTACTCTTGTTGCAAATGCAAATATATCTGGTTCTGACTACTGGGGTGAACTGTCGTTCCCTCCTGGGTACAAGCGTGAACAGTGAACTGGGAATCTCATATTTGTCATAATGAATCCATGTGTCCTAAAGTGCTTTGCTAGTGATAAAAATAAAAAGCCAGAATGAGTTCCTTCCATTTATGAGCAATGATAAACACACTAGAACCCACTTAATTAGTCCATGATAAATTGCATGCCCAATTAATTATGATGATTGCCTAGGGGGGGAAAAACCAACTCGAGGCAGTCTGATGACTCTAAACAACAGACTAATGGCACACTTTAGTGAGCATTGGAGAGTCTTTTTCCATGTCCTTCCTGCAGTTGCCTGTTCCTGAGTCACAACAGTTAACAGCCAGGGTTGTATCTGCTTGCACCAGCTTTGCCTCTTTATGACCTTTTGTTCGCTTTAGGCTGGTGAAACGAATCAATATTATCTTAATACAGTGTTTCCTTTCCTCGCCCCAGTAGCAGTGCGTGGTTATGCTATGGACTTAAATGCAATTAATGAAATATTAAATGAAATGCAATGGGTTTCCTTAGCCCTCAGAGCTGCAGGTGGGAATTGAGAGGAAATATATTAAAGGTAAGGAGCTACCTGAATGTTAAATCAGCATAGGTCTGAGAACCATGATTCACAGATTTGTTTTCAGAGCCTGTGAAGCATTTCAAGCACAGTCATACCAGTTTAAGCAAAAAGGTGGTTTTAAAATGATCTTGCTAAACCAGTGACAAAGACCATGCAGACATTGCTCTTTCAGTTTTAAAACAGTAAATGACTTCACAGGGCAGAGTCAGGTCCCAAATGTGCCATCTGCTCGTTTGCGGTTTGTTTATACATGATTGAGTTTAGCGCTCCTCTTGGTTCCTTTTACATAATGATATTATCATAACCACATAATTAATGTTTTTAATGTGTAGCAGATGAATGAGATGCAAAAAGAGAGACAAAAATATCTGATGTATAAACAAGATTTCTCCAAAAATACCCTATATAGTCAAGTTTTATTCCATAATATTTTATATATAATTTAACATATAGATTATATTTAGTATTCTTAGCTTACAGAAATAATAAAGGTGATTTACAGTCTATTCCTGGAATGTTAATGAGTAACACAAATCTTTTTGTCTATTTGTTTCCTAACATATTTTTTTCTCCAGTTGTTAATGCAACTAAAAGTTGACCAGAAACACATGGAGCAAATGCATGTTGCTCTTCTGTCTCCAGGAAAATTTATCAAGGAGAGGTGAAGAATGTGAGGTCAGTGCGGAAGAGGAGGTCAGTGAGAAATTTGTTACTGTTTCAAATGTTTGCCTCTCACAGATTAGATTAGGTGAAGTCCTTCCCGTGTCAGGATCATAGAAATGTATTTCTAGTGATTTCGTGTTAGCCTCTCTCCTGGCATGAGTTTCTGCTGAGGATCTCATAGAGATGCTTTAAATTGTGAATGTTCAGATAAAAAGCTTTATCTATACATTCACAAAAACTGACTTTTACTGATTTCTGTAGCAATGCACAAAACTGATACCTGCTATGAAGGAAGTGTTTTATAGGTATAATTTCTTAAGTGGAGTTATGCATTATTAATGCAGATAGGCCTGATGGTGAAGAAAACAGCATCTGGCAGCAAGAATATTTAATAAAAACTGTCTTTAAAGAATTTAGGTTGTATGCTACCACGTATTCTGTAACTCTCTCCACTGACTTCTTGTCCTCTCTTTTTCTTTCATGTCAATTAAGTAACATGAGGTGGCTGAAGAACACTGGAACTGAGGAAGTCTGGCTTCTCCCTAATGTTTGTCAAAAAGTTTGTTGATTTTGACGCCCTTGGGTGACCTCTGCGTCAGTTTGTCCCCACATTAGGCGCATTTAGAGTGTTCCTAAGGATTTTCTTTCATGTAGGTTCTATGAAGTCTAACAAGAAGCAGGGTTTTTACTGTAAATATTTCTTCAGTGAAGCTGCTTTTAGGACTTTTTAGATCTTAATTAGTGCCTATTTTCACAATCTAGAAACTCTGAGATCTCCTCCAGTCTCCTCATGACAAGTTTATAACAATAAAATTTGGTCAATTTCACTAAAATTTGGCAGTAAATTATTAAGAGAAATGGAAATCAAGTAAACTTTAATATTCACTTAAAACGATACCACAAAACTCATTTCCTTAGAAAACCCACCTTAAAAAAAAAAAGCAAACCATACTGAGAACATTTCATCAAACGTTACACTTAGTGTTGTCTCCTGGAGAAAAAAAAAGCTTACAAAGATTTTTGGTGTGGCGTCTCTGTTAAAAAGGCTGAGGAAGTGAAACAAAGTATTTAAGTTTGGAATGACTGCAGCATCAAAGAATGGTTTACTGAGACAAGAAATTACAGGTCAAGTGGTCTTTGGGATAGAACGGTGAGACCAGCAGTCTCCCTGCTTGTATAGCCTTCATTTTTATTTAAAAATAGGTGATGTGATCCTATTGGTGTTTTGAAATTTACTGATAACACAAAACACTGAATGCAACCAGGTTTCCTTCTACCACACAACTGAAGGTTAGCTATAAATAGCTCCAGATAGTTGAAATTAGGAGTGACTAACTAATTCAACTGTGATTCACCTTCAGCAGCTGAAAGTTAAGCAGATGAAAGTTAAAAAAAAAAAATCCACTGGACATTAAAGAGTTCTGAAAGGCCCAGCATTGAGCTCTCCAGCCATTATATTTGGGGCTACAATCTGTAAAGACTGAAAGGTCTGAAGCTGGACTTCTTCAGGTAGGCTCGTGAGTTCACATTTTTTATCAGTACTTACGTTAGATACTATGACCTTGGCTTCAAAAGGCAATCTAATTACTAAACATGGACTGTCCCAGCTCCTCCTAAATCCTGGCCCGAGTTCAACCCTTCAAGTTCTTATACAGCTCACTGGGAAAGCTGGACACCTCTGGATGGCCCCTGCGAAAGCTAGCATGCTGAATGGGGAGCTACTGGGGCCACTGGGAAGGCTAAAGGCAGCAAGCTGCTTACTCTGGCACCTATATGACTTCTCTAGATCTCTGAGGTTCCACCTTCTCCTTAGGGCTTACAGTCAGAGCCCTTCCCTAAATGTAGGGGTCTTGGCCCTTTTCTTCAAAGTTTACTGGGAATTTGGTGCTGACCTCAGCTCAGGCCTCCCAGGAGATGGTTGTAGCCACCACCAGGAGGCTATCCCGTTCAGGGAAACTTCATGGGAGCGTGAAGGAGGTGAGGAAACCTATGCATGACAGTCTCCCAGAGGAGGAGTTAAGTTTACTCTGTTTTTGAGCAAAGTATTTAAAAATTTGTTGCACCAGAGTGAGAAAGAGGGAACATGCCATTGCTCAAGTACGGGTAAACACACAGAAGCAAGGCCAGATCTGGAACCAGCCTAGCCTGGATCAGTGCCAAGGCTGTCTGCTGATTTCACATATTTACTCAGGAATACTAGCTCCTGGTGGTGAGTTTGCTGGGAAATAACAGCTGCCTCCATGCTTTGTACAGACTGAGCTGAGGTTCCCCAGCTTTCAAGCAGGGCGGCCAAACTTGTACCCTGAGCCAAGGTGTTTCAGGGAGTTCGCAAGAGCAGAACTGCTGGGATGTGAGGAATTTTGACAGAACTTAAACGTCTTCAGTATTAGATGACAAGAGGGTGGTGGTTTTGAAGACCGACATTTCAAATTGGGTAACTCATTCCAATCCCGCAGTCAGTGTAGTGCAGGAGTTTAAATCCCTCTGTGAATATTGGCCTGCATAAAAAGCTGCTGAATTGTGTTTTTACATAAGATCTTGAATGACTTTGTAAACAGTCAGCAGCAAAGGTACAAATCTTTCACTTTCAACAACAGTGCTCTTTGTACTAAAACTTTGGTACATAAAGCTGTATCATAGATGGGTTTGAAAACACTCAAGTAAATTCTATGTAACAGCATTTTAATGCCTAGACAAATGCAAAATTAATATCCTGACATTTTCCAGCAGTAGTGAGAGTACGAACAGTAAGGTTTTTATGTTATTTTTTAATAGCAAGCTCTATTTTTGAGACAGGCAGAGGAAAATCTTCTCAAGCTGTAGCTCAGCGTCCCCAGAGTGAATAGGGTTCAATGTACCATGGATAATTTGTTTGCTTTGCAATTATTTTCCGTCAGTGGAGACAAATTGATTTGTACAATAAAATTGACGGTCACTGCAAGGCAGCTGGCTTTCTAAACTGTAAGAGGATTTGACTAGGTTAAGTGAGTACCAAATTTTTGGAGTACTGGGGTATCCTTTTGTACTGGTAAAACTTGTAGCAATTTTAAGACTTGCTAGTGGTTGCTGTGTGAAATGCAGCACCACAGAAAGCCAGGATGGTTATTCTAAACACCCCTGTGAACAGGACCACAGCTGGGTTATGAGAGGCCTGCTTTGAAAATGGTTTCCACCAAAACAGAAATCAAAAACCAGGGAAAGAAAATGATAGTAAAGCAGATTAATAGGTAGGAAGGAAACAGTAATAACTGCCTCCAAAATGTCTTCCTAATTATTAAAGGAAATTGGATATTTAACAGGAGCCAGAGTAGAGGATTCTGTGCAATAAGAGAGTTTCTGCCTGAGAAAAGCACACAGCAAAAGCCTTATCTGAAATGTAGCCAGTGAAGTGCACCTCCACAAAATGTTGGTGGCAGAGGCAAAGATGTGGTGACCCTTTTGTACTCCAACTGAAACACTGAGGTGAGCTTGTCCAAGTAAAAATATCTGAAGCTCATTAGAACTAAATGGAGATGGGCATCGAATTCTTAGCTTTTCTTTTTAAAAATCAGAGTTTTGACCTGGCCCACCGAAAGCTCTGGCAAACTTTAGTGCATGAATGGACAAATGCTAAGGGCTATGAGGAACACTGTAATAACAACCTATTTTGTGATTCCTGGCCTGGAATGAAGCTTTGGTTCCACTTTTCACAACACTGGGATAATCGAGACATCCTGTCATATTCAATCTGCAAGGAGAATATGACCCAAAAGAGTACTGGCCCTAAAAGTTCACTAAATTGCTCCGGTTAAACTCCATTTGGATGTTCCAAGTGTTAAACTTCATTGCAAACATCAGGATTAGATTAGCGATACTGTCAGTTTTGCAAAAGTCCAAGATCAGCACTAAATAAGATAGAAGTTTGGTAAGACAGGCTAGTTTCTCTTTTCACAGACTTAAAGGATGGGGGGAAAAATTGATACTGTACAGTTCAAGCACATTTGACTGGGCTTAATACTTAAGGTAAACAAAGCCCTCCAAGCACTGATCAAAGTGCAGTTCTCGGGGCCAGTGGCATGATCTTTAGGTGTGAGAAAGAAAGTTTTGGGGGAAGAAGGTCACATGTTTGAAGGTTCAGACAATCAGGCTTCGGCTTGACCTCTGTGCTTGGCTGGGAGTCGTTCTCCCCAGCTACGCATGTGAGATGGGTTCAGAGGTTACCAATTACTTAGGGAGGCTGAGAAAGTTGTATGGAGCTGCTCTCAGCTGCCATTTCGCATTAGCGTCAGGCTGCTTGCAGGTAGGCCGTGGCGGTTAACGCTTCATTTCAGCTCATTGATTGTGTTCGGTTTGCTATTTCGGCGGCAGCGACGTACCACCTCACCGCCGCGCCGAGCGGCTCTTTGTGTCTGCGCTGCAGCCGGGCTCGGCAGCGCTGCCCCGGTGCCGCTCGCTGTCCCGGCTCGCTCGTACGTGCAATATCGGCACCGCCGTTACTTAGGTGTTGCTTTAATTGCTTGACTGTTGGCTGGGTAACATTTTTCTCCCCTTTTCTCGACTCTCATATCGCTGTCCTGCGGTGACTGTGCTGCATAGCCAGCAGCTGCAACGTGGCTGCATGCTATATCTCACAGGAGAAGCTGATGAAGACTGACTGCAGTCTTCATCAATTAAAAATTTGCTTGTGCTTGGTATTTGAGAGACTGATCTGGAGAGAGCTACTTAGTGCATGCCATATCCTCTATGCTTCCTTTTCACATTTTTCTCTGAGTATTTCAGTCATCTATAGAAATGGGAGAAATGACTTAATTTATTGCAGATATTTAGATGATTAGAGTCATTACTGGCACCTTTTTCTCATAAATCTTCAAATAACACATGCCTGAGTGTGCATGTGCGCTCACATTTTGTTGCTAACAAATTAAGCAAGAATGATTTATAACTCTATGATATCAAACGTATGCAAAAATATCTTCAGTAAAAGTCTTGGAAGTTACATTAAATAATTGAAACTTGTACTGAAGTTTTTAATGGAGGAGCTTATATCATTTTCCAACTTTAGAAGTTAGAATTACCCTTAGAAATTATCTAGGGGGATAAACTGTGTAAAATGTGCTCCCTGAGGAGGCTCTTACGCCTTCTGAAGTTGCTCTTTCTGCTAGTGACAAACAGGATATTCAACAAACCAGGCTGCTGGTCTGATCCAGTATGGAAATTCCTATTCTTTCTGTTTCACAAAGAGGATTTTGGGGTTTGAAGTTTTTGCTTTGTGAATGTCACAAAATCAAGAATAATCACACTTTCTTAACACAAGACATATTTTCATTCTAAAAATGAGCCAGTTTCCTTTCAGAAATAAGTCTGTTTTTGATTAAACATCCTTTTACTTTCCCTGGAAAACGAGTACATTTCTTTTTGGAAATATTTGCATAAGTGAAGAAATTTTCTAGGAAATGAAGCAAGCCACTTTGAATTTACAGTGAAAGGCAAAAACACCCCAGCCTTAGATTTTGAATATGCTATTTTGCATGCACTGCCATCATATACATTTATAGTTATTTATTTATAATTTTCTTTATTCAAAAAGCTTGCAAAACACTTTGCCGATGGAACTAAACTGCAACTGGAATTATTTCATCCTTGACTTACACCGCTTTTTTTTTTCTTGTCCATTTACCAATTAATTTGGTGAAAGGTGGTAGCAGTTGCATAGTATTCAACTGCATTAAATATATGAGCCCTGCAACTTCCGATGCGCCATTTACTGCTGCAAGCTTACTAGAAGGCATGTTTTCCATAAAGCAAGCAGGCAAGTATAAGCAATAGTGCTTTTGATACCTGGACGATATGGTCGTAGCATCTTGGTCACACAGCATGTCATGCTCCATGGCACAGATTTTGACATATTTGGGGAAACATATGCAACATACTAAGTTTTTTCAAAAGCTGGTCTTTTCTCTTTCTTAGAGATTAACATCTTTTCCCTAATAAAAAAAGCTTCCCTTCCTCGTAGGCTTCTTCTTATCATAACTTTTATTTTATCATCCTTTTATATTCTCCTTTCTTCTGTCACTATGCCTGAAAATTCGCTGTAGTTCCTCATTTGCCAGCAGATGCTATTTGTATTGCTTCAGAAATTATACATGCACAATTTTATTTGCTTATTAATGGTATAGAAGAGCTACTGTTTATGACCTTATCTTGCCTGTATAGCCTGAGAATTATAGGATACTAAGACTTACACGAAAAATGGAAACAAATGAATAACCTACTGGTGGCAGCTGAGACTTTCAGACGATCTCATATTTCCAGATGCAAGTAGGCAAGACTAAAAGGAATCTTAGAGATTAAACCTGTTCCCACTAAACATTGCTGGAGTTTTCGCACTGATTTAACTGGTATCAGAGCAGACCCCAGATTTGCAGAGACTGATAATGCAAATAGTCTGAAACTTGAAAAGTGTCTTATATCGTGAAATTAGTAAACTGACATAAATTATCTTTAAATACACTAAATATGAATTCAAATCCTATCTCTGACTCAAATCAATACAGAGGCTCTTATTAAATATACAAATGCATTGCAAGTGTTCCAGCTCGTTTGATTTTGGCATTGTTGTTCAGACTTGCCCAAGGAGTTTGAATGGGATGAAGCCCTCCCTGTCCTGGCCCTACCCTTTCAGACCTGGTATGACCACTCATTGCCCCGTGTGACCTAAACACATGCTTCAAAATCTTGTTTTGGAGAGTTGCAATTGGTCATCATGATCCTACCAACAGACATATATGAATAACTTTTCTTGTGCAAAGTTTCCCGTAGAGTTCGTTGGGACCTATTAAATAAGCACATTTGTCCCTGGGAAGAACTGTTTCCAGATTTAGATCTTAAATATCAAAACAGTTCAAGACATTGCATAAATGTCTGGAAGATGAATGTGGCAGATGCTAGGGAGGAGAATAGCAGGAAAAGATTCCTGGAAAAAAGGGCTTGTAGAGGAGATTTTTCAGCTCATTACTCATTTGGACTGAAGCCAGAGCAGGCAGATTGCTGCAAGGAAGGAGAATGGATGGGAATTAGCTGAAGAGGAGGATAAAAAGAATCAAGGATGGAGAAGGAGGAAGAGGAGGGAGGCCGTAGGAAGAAAAGAGAACGTACAGGAAACTGGAGATGAATTATGGATCAGTATTTAGAGGCATAGACTCTAAGGTATAACAATAAGCAGACATTCAGTTTAGATGCTTGACAAAAGACAAAAGACATAATTTCTACTTGTTTTACATTAGCCTCTGTTAAACAGAACATTTATCAGCTTACATGCCCTCTTACGTATGATCTCATTGTTGAAAGTAATGCTACTGTAAAATATTCTTCTATATTTAACAAAACATTGTTCTTTTGCTTCTTTATTTATAATTATTTTGTATAAAAGAGATAAACTTGATCATGGCTTCTTCCTGAATAATGTGCGCAAAATGTGTAGCATTCTAAATACTGTAATACTAATTTAGGTGTTTAAAACTAACTTTGTCAAATGATAAAGACCCCCAATGCCCCGTGTGAAATTCAGTGTGATCAAGAAACCTCTGTCAGAATCCCAGTACAGTGCATATGCAGAAACATGTATTCCAGAGAGAGAGATTTTTCTAGATGAAGTATCAGGAGTACCAACTAGGAGACGATTTGGAAATTTACTGTGATATAGGTGAGAGGGACTTCATGAGCTTAATTCCTTATAAAAGAAAAAAGCCTGAAGGTACAAGGAGTTCCTAAATGTACTGCTAGATGTAAAAGTAAATATTAGAACCAGTTTCAGAGTCTTACAGAGGTTCTGTGATGATGTTCTGGATGGCTGAAGAAAAACCATAGAGCTCAGTGAAAACTAAGCATTAGATTTTTATAATAGTTATTCAAGGTTTGTTTTCTTTTTAACAGTGAAAATTTTTGGGTAAGCAATACCAAAATAAAAATATTTAATGTATATATATTGAAATGCCTGCTGTTTCCCTTCTTTTTCTCATTCATGGTATTTAGAAGTCATATATATTTAACTGGTTGCATGAATTTTTACTGATTGTATCATTCTGTGCTTTTGTGACAGAATTCAGCTTTGACTTCTCCAAGAAGACATTTAGGGTTTTTACTGTTTGAGAGACTGCTTGAGGGACACTAATTTTAGTGTGTATTTGGGTGCTGAGAGGTGAATAGGAGACAAGGTCTTGGAAAGGTGGAAGGATTTGATCAAAATATGATAGAGAATGTCATACATCATATGGTAGACACCTTATTTCTTATTTTCTTCTTCAAATAATGTTTCTTATGCAGGTAGGAACTTGTGACGGTGCCACTTGATTGGATAAACAGTCATATGCAACCTGTCAATAGTGACTATTGTAATAAGAAAGAGCAAATAGTTGAAGTGCGTTATTTGCCAAAACCTGTTGCTGAGATATGTTCCCTGATTTATTTAGTGACTGCTTCTGAGGAATAAGCCCATCAATAGAAATCAAGAGCTCCGTATATAACAGGTCTATGACCAGAGTCTACAGTCTGCTTTGATCTGTCATGTCAGTTACAGTCCAAATGAGACCAGTACCGAAGATATTTTGATCAGACCCTGACATAGAGAGGTTGCCAACTCAGTGGTCAAAACAAAAAAGTGGAGGAAGAACACAGGAGTTTAGCATGGCAAAAGCCGGGTAAGAGGTTGGGAACAGAAAGAGAAATAGTTCTCAAGTCTCCTGATATCCCTCAGGGTTGCAGGAGCAGCTTTCTAATGTTTTAAGAGTCTTGTTGTGTGTACCAAAGGGATGCAAACAACGAATTTAGGGGTGCATAGAACATTAGATCTTCTATATTATGGATTTCAGAGGCATGATGATAGTTCAATAGTGAAAAGCATTTGTTTTTGAGCATTTCAAGTTGAATTAGTTGTTCCTAAGAATCATAAAGCATTGTTTTTTCTCCTTTTTCTTTTAGTTTGTTAGTCTTCTCTCCACAATAATTTGCAGGGGAATTTTAAAATGAGGATGAGTAGGTACAGGATTTTTTCTTTTCCCCTAAGCATTCAAAACTGAAGAAGTATCCCCAGACTTGGAGGTTTCATCATTACTATCTGATAATGTCAGCCTGGCCTGGTTAAATATCTCTGTGTGTGTGTGTGTGTGTGCGTGTGTGTGCGTGTGTGTGCGTGTGTGTGCGTGTGTGCATGTACATATACTAGTTACCAATAATTACAGTGGACAACACCCAGGCAAAAAAAGTTGAAGGCTGTTATTGTAGCGATGTGCTCCTGAATGATGACCCATCTTACCTTTTGGTTGGCACCTTTTGGTTGATTTGTCATATAGCGTGAGGAAGCTGAATGGCATCAAACTTTAACACAAGTTTTAGAAATGATAGTTCTACCTGATTTGGTGCATAGCTGAGAGTCATGAACTTGCTTTCTATAATATATGCATAGCTTCCAGAATTGTTTGTACAATACACTGACTCAGGTTTCCAGAGTTGTGAACAATGAAGCACAGCAATGCCAGGCTGTGGAAAACAGCTCAGTGCCAAAACACCCGTTTGTGACATGAAATGGATACCACTGAGAATTAGTGATAGTAGCCAAATCAGAGCAGCTCACTTCACTTCGGTATGGAATGGCTTAGTTTTAAATACCACACGGGGCTGAAGGAAGAGAGGCAGCAGAAAAAGCAAAGAAAGGCTGAGCAGACCGCAGCTCTGATCTCCCTTTACGGTGTGTATAGATGTGGTGAGAAATAAAGCCATGCACGCACTGGACTTTTCAGTCATGTTCACATACAGAAAATGCAAGAGTTAGTGTCATCTTTTTGGGTTTTGAAGGCCACTGCAAGAATAGTTTCATAGAAGCTTGTAGTTGTTGAACAGCATCATAAAGCTGTGATTTCTCTTTTTCCCTATGAACATTATGATGACAGGAAAACTTATTTAAAGGAATAAACAGATCCAAAATAAAGTCAACTTTTCCACTACAAAATTGGAAATCAAGACATCTGGATTCAGTTCCCAAATCTGCTGTAATACTGAATGAGTTACAGAGAAGTAAATGCCTCAGATACTCATCCATCAAAGTGGCCAGTGGTACTTCACCTGTTGCCTTTTTCTGTTAACTGCCTTTTAAGTAAGATATTTTTGTCAACTGTCAGGTTTTTAGGTAATACACAGCAGGTTTTTATCTACTTGCAGTGCCATAATGTGGAAAGTAAGTCTGAAAAGGTCAGTATCGTTTGTTGTTGTTGTTTTATATATGTATTTTTTTTGAATATATATAAAAATAGAGGGAAAACATAGCCTGGTAATTAGCATGGTCAAAGGTAACACCACACTCTTCCACTGCATGCTTCACCACCCTAAAGAAAGCATAAGAATCACTCAAGTGAAATATCACCCTTCCTCATGACATAAAAGGTAAACTTGCCTATTTAAAACAATTATATAAGTACTTTTTTTCTGCAAAGGGCTTTATATTTCATTGTATTACTCAGTCGTAAAATTATTTTGTTGAAAAATCTTTTTAAAGATGTGGGAGCTGATTTCAGCCAAAATCCGGCTTCCTTTTGCCATGTGCGGTCTATCTCCAGTGTTTCATACAGTTTTTGTTGTCATTTCTTTCGTTTTTCACTAGTAGCAACTACCTAACCAGAAATAGACCTGTGATGACAGTAATGTATTGCAGTGGCTACCACAGAAAGCAGGAAAGGATCAAAACGAAAGGAAGGGAGAAATGGGCAGATGTAACCAAACTGCTCTTTTCTTGAGTGCTGCCATGTTCAGAACGGCGTGATGGGATCTGTTCTGTAATGCCTCAGTTTTTTAGCTCTTTCCTAGCCAGAAAGAAATGTCTCACCTGTAGTTTTATGTCTCCTTCACATATAGTCTTATATCTACTAAAGACATCCGAGAGAGTTATAACTGGTTTCAGCAACCTCAGCATGGGACATCAGCAGTGGCACACAGACCTTAAGAGGTTTTGTCTGGACTTTTTCTCTCCTCTGGTATAGCTGCTTATTCCTGTGCTGGCATTTCACTTTCCCACCATTTGCACCACCTTATATTCTTTTTCCTGCCCTCTTCCCGTCTGTATGTTTTGTCTTCTCTTTTCTCTTTTTTCTCTTTCTAGCTTGTCTTCTCCCAGGTGTGATCTGGGTTGGATGCAAAGGACCAAATGTATCAGGATGCTCAGATTACTGGGGAGAGGAGAAGATGAAGTCACATAGTAGAAAATCTAACCTTATTAGTTTTTAATGGCAACAGTCACTCCCACTCTGCCATTTGGAGAGGCTACTGTCTGCAGCTGCACGTCATGACCATCCTCCTGGACATCACCATCCTCCTAGTGCCAGCCAAGCATCTTGTGCTAGCACTGCCTCTTCTTTCAGCCAGAAGGATCCAAGTCTACAAGATTGGCCAATAAATCTTTCTTAGCCATAGCCACCTCTGCCGTGTGTGGTTCTGCAGCGTGCTCCTCCTGCAGCCCAGTCTGGCTGTCTTCTTCCCACAGCACTCCTCAACAGCCCTCCACCTCATAATGTTGTTTATGCCCTATCATGGAGATTTGTAAGGATTAGCCTCTGCCCCTGCTGGCTAGGCCAGACATGAGGGCAATTATTAGGAACTGCTGTCTCCTTCTTAGCTGATGTGTTATGCTTGCTTTTTCTTTTGTGTGTACTAGCATAACTTGCAAAGTGTTATTTTAATGCAGTCATAACTAAAGCTAATAAAATGCTATTATGGTTAATTATATTCACTAGCAAAGCACTTAAACGTTACATGAAATGGCATCCCAATAGGCTTGAGTTTTCATAACATATGGCACTGGAATGCCAGGTTTTAAAAAACATGTAATTTCATTAGAGTAACAAGACAACCACTTGAGCAGTCTTTTTATGACATGTTTAATGGTCCTGCCATATGGATGACTTGTAAAAGGGGGAAAGAAAACAAGGAAGGCTAGATGAGGTAAGGGACGCGTACATCTGGCAGAGGATATTCCAGCATGCTTCAAGCACTTGCAGCTTTTATAAGGGTTCTCAGCACCTTGTGCTTATGAAAAGATGCAGTGAGCTGTGTTCACTGTTGCCCATTTCCAGAAGTAATTTTTATGCAAAAAATGATGATGTAAGGCTGCTGTAAATTCCCTTCAGGCCATTGGGATGTGCTGCTGTATACTAAGGAGCTTTTCTCACTGGTTTTGTTGACTAGAAGACACTTAATCCATACGGATCTTCATGCTGCTACCCTCTAAGCAACCTGTGCAGTTTAGTAAAGATGACCTTGGAAAAATATACTGGGATAATGGTTTAAGGATCCTGCATTATAAATGGGATGACCTAATGTTAGCCTACTACTCAAACTTAATTAAGAGAGTTTATTTGTGAAATCCAAAACAGACAACAGAGTTGCAAAATTTTATAAAGATCCAAGTGACAGAAAGGAAAATCATCTACTTGGCCAATCTCAAATCCAGAAGACCTGGCTTCCTTTCCATGCCAAGCTGGGTAGGTGTAGGTGCTCTCACAACCCATAGTATCAGGAACTTTGGTTATGCACACTGTGGAGGTTGTTTACTGGAGAAACTCTGCTGTTTGGGAAGCGTACAAGCTTTTATCCATTGCTTTTTGCTTGGGGTTACTTAGAGGATTCATGCAGGATTATGTTCCCTGCCATTCTCTGCTCTTCCTTACTGAACCTGGATTTGGAAGATAGTTTTGAACTTTTCCTAGATTATTAACTTTCCTTAATTTTTTGGGAAGTTACTCATCTCTCTTTGGCAAACTAGATATTTGAAAATATTTCTGGCAGATCCTTATCCTTTGAGAAGTAATGTACATGTTTGCACATGATTAAGTAATTTGCAAATAGCAGAGTAAACTGCTTCCATTCACCAAATCATGTAGACTGCATAAACGCGTAGCTGACAACCATACCTTACAAAATGCAGACTACTACTGACCCCTGACTGAAACTTTGTATGATAATAGCCACTATGAGGTCTTAATCGCTGACTCCATCCACATTATCTTGATTTTTGAGATACACCATAGCAAAAACTTCCACATGTGGTTCCAAAAGTTTATTTTACAACTGTCTTATCAAATTTATATCAGCTGGCTAATCTAACTTATTAGTCACTTTTAGTATTTAATACTTTTGCTGTCGGAGTTCAGAGTGGTCCCAAGCAGGCTTGATAATCAGGACTGCTGTACAGATGTGCTTAGAAAATGAGAAGGAATTAATACCTTGTGGATACAACTGCATTTGTAGGGAATATGGAAGGGCAGCATTAGGAAAATACTTCTGTAAAGTGGAGAAAAGTGGTAGGTTTTCTCCGGAGGCATTGAGGGATAGGGAAGGCAGACCCTGAAATAGCCAGAAGATAGGGTGGAATTTGTGGAAGGAAATCTGTGGGGGAACAAAAAAACAGACTGAGAGGAAAAAAATAGAAAGAGTAAGAACCCCAGGCAGTACAGCAGGAACTGGTGAGGATGGGAAGGCCTAAGAACAGCAGAAGAGTTACGGACATTGACAGCCTGGAGACCCCAGAAGGACTGAGATGGTCACCAGACAAAGAACTTGTGGTGAGTCATGATAAAGAAGGAAATTGGGGCCTTTCTATTCACTATGGAATAAAGCAAAGCCATTTTACTTTTGATTTCCTTAAACTACTTTTTGCCCTTTTAATGGGTGACTTCAGGGCTCATTAAAGAGAAAAACTAGTAACATTGACTCAAGCAATACAAAGTGTGAGCAGATGTTATGCAATCTCTCTTGTGTGTGCAATTCTGCCCCGATACAACTGCCGTGTCAGTTGTGACCTATAATAATAATGCCTCTGAACTTTCACTTTTGTGCTCCTTTTAACCACAAACTGCAGTAGTTTGGGACTGTGTGATGATTTTGTGATGCTGACAACTGGAGAGTAGAAGTAAACTACTAAATTCTTTTTAATAACAACCAAACATAGGATGTAAAGTCTCTAGAGGCAACCTAACTCACCAGCTTTGCTTTTAAAAATGTAATTTGCCAAGAACCAATCTACAATTTACATATCTATTTTCTTTTAAAACATTTACAAGTTTAAAGAAGTGAAGTATTAAATCTTGGCAAAGGCTTTTGGCTAAAATGCTACAGTTATATTATGAACAGATTTTTACAGTATTTTTCCACGCTATTTTTGTTATACATTCTAAACCTATGCAAAGGCTTTGCCTATATATTCTCCCTTTATGAACGGAAAATATGCAACAATGTTAGAATTTCATTAAAGTTGGAGAAGAAATACATTTCCAACATAGTTCAGGATAATAGTCCTAAACTGAACAAACCTTTGTGTTTTGATACTGGGAAGTTGCTGTTGCCCAGGACTTCGATTCCCACAAAAAAACAAGCTTAGCAAATTGAATCACTCATGTACTCTTGCACATTTCTAAGATGTTTTAAAATTATCTCATTTCCAAAGACCATTGCAGTGTCTCAAAAGCAAATCTGTTCAGGCAAAGGTGGGTGCTTCTTAAGCTCTTTGCTTCATTCCCGTTGCAAAGCCAGTTTGCAATGTAAGACCAGCTGCTCCCTGTTTGCTTCAGAATCCTTATCTGTTAGGCAGGAAACATGGAGTATTAATATGAGTTTCGAGATTAGTAGATAGAGGTCTCCTTAGAAAGAATGATGCGTGCCTGGGGGGTGCGGCAAGCAGGCTGAACATCCAAGAAGAAAGGGATGGTTGATGGCCTGTTAAATAATCATTCAGAGACATATCGTGGGGCATTTGCAAACCTTTTGAATGTGTTTGTATTTGAGAGCCGCTCTAGTCCTCGCTTTGCTCGCTTTGCTGTCCTGCTGTGTTATGTGCTCCATCACACATATCAGGTAGGTGGGAATCATCAGCAATATGGATGTTGACTGTAAAATATCTGTTGCACAAACAAACAAACAAAGGAAGTAAAGACAGTAAAGTTTCTCTCATCAGCCACACAGAGGGCAAATTGTAGAGGCCAGACAAGGATAATAAAAGTGTGTGATTGGCAGCTGACAGAATGCCAGTGAAAATGTCTCTTCCCCCTAGGATATTGTTTTGATAATCTTTGCCGATTTAGTATTTTATGGAGCTAGAGATTTTTATGCTGTCTGTATGGATTTTTTAGGGGTGTGGGGGTTGAACTTGTCAATTGCACATCAAAATACGGAGAAGGGAAATGTAAACAACAGCTCCAGGTTTGTTTTTCTCTTTGGGCTGTTTGGGGATGTTTTTGCACGGGAAGGTTAACAGAGCACAGTAGCAGCCTTCATCAGTTCTTAAGGACTTTTGGCCGACTTGAAATGCTCCCATATGACTCAATTGACTTCAGTTTTATCTCCTGGTTCTGTGTCTGATAGACAAAAATGGATCTACTCTGAAGTGTGATGCTGTAAAGCAGCGTAACGGGCTTCCCTGTCTGTTATATCTAATGACTATGTATTTGCGTAGAAATCTATGGTTTTTTCTATGACCAAGTTCCTCATTTTGCCACAAGGTCTAGCAGTCCAGTCGGTCAGTGTCTGTTTTATACACTAGCAAAGTTACTGTGGGCAGCAGGCACACAGCAGGCTGCAGCCCGGCATGTGGCGTTGCTGCTGCAGGAGCTCAGCGGACGGGACATTGCGCTGGCTCAGTGTCCTCAGGCTCCTTCAGCGCTGGCCCGTGACTTCCTATCCACCCAGCCACCCAGTGGCTTTTTCTGAGCAGCAGCAGCAGCTGGTCACGCTCAGGCGTCCTTGCCCCCGTTTGGCATTGCGTTGAATCACGCTCTGTGAAATGGATGAGGTAGCCGAGTTTCCTCTCCCACAGTTATGCTGAGCCTGCAATGCGAAAAGAACAAAAGGCAACCAAAACAAGCTTTTTCCACAGAAGTAAGTAGATATGACTCTAAATACACTGAAGAGGCATATCTGTTGAGTTAGTTGATGCCATCTGCACATACGTAGTCAGTTTTCTGACTATAATTGTATTTTCAAACAATTTTCTACTCTAGCTTCAATGACTCCATGTCAAATTTACTTGGTTTACAAGTAAAATGTAATGCTCATCTTGCAAACAAAGATAACTCTGAATGTTAAGATACATTTGTTTGGTTTTCCAATACTCATAACAGGAGTAAGGGCTCTACAGACCAAACTTAGTGCGGTTTAACCCACCTATTTCAGATAATACCCTCTGTAACATAGATGCCTGTTGCCTTTAGTAGGATAACTCAGTTGTTACTGATGGGGACCTACTAAAGAGTTCTGAAGATGATGATTCCTAAAAAAATGGATTTCAGTTTCTTCTTCTTTATAAAGAATATAATTGTAGAGTAGGAAAGGATGGATGTACATCTTCCTAGCTATGGATAT